>NC_044328.1:3451494-5851494 GCF_007399415.2 Gopherus evgoodei | reverse complement strand
TTTGCGTCTTCTACAGAGCCAAATGAAAAATTAATAATTATTAGAGCTGATTAGAAATGTGTCACATTTTCATGAAAAAATTCAATATTTATCTTAAATTTTTATCAAAATTAAAAAAAAATCAGAATATTTAGACTAGGTCTACTACTGTCTTTATGAGTATACATACCATAAGAGTCCTTGCCTTTGCTATCTTAATGTTCTTTTCATGTAATTTTATTATGTGTAATTTTCTCAGCTTTTAAAAAAGCAAACTGAAAAAACAGAAATGTAATTGTATGGAATCATATTGACACTCACATGGGTCATCGTTTGAGTGGAACCATTAGATCCACAGCACAGATATCTGCCATTTGAGCTAACAAAGGGTATGACTACACTATGGGAGTATACCGATTTTACAGAAACCATTTTTTAAAAACAGACTGTATAAAGTTGAGTGCACACGGCCACACTAAGCACATTAATTCAGCAGTGTGCATCCACGTACTGAGGCTAGTGTCGATTTCCGGAGTGTTGCACTGTGGGCAGCTATCCCATAGCTATCCCATAGTTCCTGCAGTCCCCCCCCCCCCTTGGAATTCTGGGTTGAGATCCCAGTGCCTGATGGGGCAAAAAACATTGTTGCGGGTGGTTCTGGGTACAACCTCACCCCTCCCTCCGTGAAAGCAGCAGACAACCTTTTCGCGCCTTTTTTCCTGGGTGAACTATGCAAATACCATAGCACAGCAAGCATGGACTCTGCTCAGCTCAAGACAGCAATCATGGACATTGTAAACACCTCACGCGTTATTGTGCAGTCTATGCTGAACCAGAACCTGCAAAACCAGGCGAGGAGGAGGCGGCTACGGCAGCACGGCAACGAGAGTGATGAGGGCATGGACACAGAATTCTCTCAAACCGCGGGCCCCTGCGCTTTGGAGATCCTGCTGGTAATGTGGCAGCTTCTAGCCATTGAATGCCGATTTTGGGCCCGGGAAACGAGTGCAGACTTGTGGGACCGCATAGTTTTGCAGGTTTGGGACGATTCACAGTGGCTGCGAAACTTTCGCATGCGTAAGGGCACTTTCATGGAACTTTGTGACTTGCTTTCTCCTGCCCTGAAATGCCATAATACCAAGATGAGAGCAGCCCTCACAGTTGAGAAGCGAGTGGCAATAGCCCTCTGGAAGCATGCAAAGCCAGACAGCTACCAGTCAGTCGGGAATCAATTTGGAGTGGGAAAATCTACTGTGGGAGCTGCTGTGATGCAAGTAGCCAAAGCAATCATTAAGCTGCTGCTATGAAAGGTAGTGTCTCTGAGAAATGTGCAGGTCATAGTGGATGGCTTTGCTGCAATGGGATTCCCTAACTGTGGTGGGGCAATAGATGGAACCCATATCCCTATCTTGGCACCGGAGCACCAGGGCACCCAGTACATAAACTGCAAGGGGTACTTTTCAATGGTGCTGCAAGCACGGGTGGATCACAATGGACGTTTCAACAACATCCACGTGGGATGGCCAGGAAGGTTCATGACGCTTGCGTCTTCAGGAACACTACTCTGTTTAAACGACTGCAGCAAGGGAATTACTTCCCAGACCAGAAAATAACAGTTGGGGATGTTGAAATGCCTGTAGTTACCCTGGGTGACCCAGCCTACCCCTTGATGTCATGGCTCATGAAGCCATACACAGGCAGCCTGGACAGTCGTCAGGAGCTGTTCAACTACAGGCTGAGCAAGTGCAGAATGCGGTAGAATGTGCATTTGGCCGTTTAAAGGCACGCTGGCGCACATTACTGACTCGCTCAGACCTCAGCCAAACCAATGTCCCCTTTGTTATTGCTGCTTGCTGTGTGCACCACAATCTCTGTGAGAGTAAAGGGGAGACCTTTATGGCGGGGTGGGAGGCTGAGGCAAATCACCTGGCTGCTGATTATGCGCAGCCAGACACCAGGGCGATTAGAAGAGCGCACCAGGAAGCGGTGCACATCAGAGAAGCTTTGAAAACGAGTTTCACCATGGGCCAGGGTACGACGTGACTGCTGTGTGTGTTTCCCCTTGATGAACCTCCCCTTGATTGACTCATTCCCTGTAAGCAGCCCACCGTTCCCCTTCGATTACAGCTTACTTAAGGAAATAAAGTCACTATCGTTTAAAAATCATGTATTTTTTATTAATTCATTATAAAAAGAGGGAGAGAACTGACAAGATATCCCAGGTGTGGTTTGGGAGGAGGATAGGAGGGAAGGAAAAGGCCACTAAAAACATTTCAAAATAATGATAGCCTTTTGGTTGGGCTGTCCATGGGGGTGGAGTGGGCGGATGCACGGAGCCTCCCCCCACGCTTTGTTACACGTCTGGGTGAGTAGGATATGGAACGTGGTGAGGGTGGTTATACAGGGGCTGCAGTGGCACTCTGTGATCCTGCTGCTGTTCCTGAAGCTCCACCAGATGTTGGAGCATGTCAGTTTGATCACGCAGCAGCCCCAGCGTTGCGTCATGCCTCCTCTGATCTTCCTGCCGCCACCTCTCATCTCGAGCGTCCCTCCTGTCCTCACGTTCACTGGCATCTTTCCTGTAATTTGATACCACATCCTTCCACCCATTCAGATGAGCTCTTTCATTGCAGGTCACTTCCATGATTTCCAAGAACATTTCGTCTCGCGTCTTTTTTTCCCTCCGCCTTATCTGAGATAGCCTTCAGGATGGAGTAGGGAGGCTTGAAAAATTTGCAGCTGCATGAGGGAGGTAAAAAAGGGAGAGAAGTATTTTAAAAGATAAGTTTTACAGAATAATGCTTATACTCTTTCACGGTGAACAACACTGTTCACCTTACATAGCACATGTGATTTCACTACAAGGTCGCATTTTGCATCTTAATATTGAGTTCCTGCGGCTCTGGTGTTAGAGATCTCACAGATGCAGGTCGGGGCAGCAGAATTCAGCTTGCATGCGTCCATGGTAAGCCATTGTCTTTCAGCTTCTGTAGCCTTCATATATCCAGTGCCCTCTTTTCCCAAATACCAAGCAAAGCCCGTTCAGTGCTGCTTCTTTCCTGTTCAGATGCAGCAGTAGAAACCACCCCCCCATCCAATTCTCTGGGATGATAACTTTACCCCTCTCCCCACCGCGTGGCTGGTATCATGGAAGGTCACTGCTAGCCAAATACGAAAAAGCTCAGCCCCAATCACCACGTCCCTTCCCCCTGCTTGCTACCTGCAAGGAAGAATTTCTTTTAAGCAACAGGCAAAGAGCCCAGTAGGAATGGCCATCTCTGTCCCCTTAATTAAATTCCTGAATTTCAACCAGGTTACCATGAACGATATCACTCTCCTGAGGATAACACAGCGAGATAAAGAACGGATGCTGCTTGAATGCCAGCAAACACCAGGACCATACGCAGCTAGACTTTGTCATGCAGTGATACCAGATTACTTGCTACATGCATGGCGTGGTCAAGTGTCCTACCATGGAGGACAGAATAAGGCTGCCCTGCCCAGAAACCTTCTGCAAAGGCTTTTGGAGTACCTCCAGGAGAGCTTCATGGAGGATTTCCGCTCCATCCCCAGACATGTTAACAGACTTTTCCAATAACTGTACTGGCCGCGAATGCATCCCAAGTCCTCAGGGCAAATCAATCATTAAAAAACGCTTGCTTTTAAGCCATGTTTTATATTTACAAAGGTACACTCACCAGAGATCCCTTCCATGGCTTCATTGTCTGGGATAGTGGCTTGGGAGGGCTGGGAGGGTAATTCCGTCAGGGTGAGAAAAAGCTCCTGGCTGTTGGGGAGAACGGAATCCTGTGTGTTCTCTGCAAGCTCGTCCTCCTCTTCCTCTTCCTCCTCTTCTTCCCCGTCTGCAGAATCCTCAGCCATGGCTGAGATTACCACCCCCACCTCGGAATCCACGGACAGGGGTGGGGAACTGGTGGCGGACCCCCCGAGAATTGCATGCAGCTCAGTGTAGAAGCGGCATGTTTTCGGCCCTGCCCCGGACCTTCCGTTTGCTTCTTTGCTTCTCTGGTAGGCTTGTCTGAGTTCCTTAACTTTCACTCTGCACTGCACTGAGTCCCTGGTGTGGCCTTTCTGCATCATGGCCTTGGAAATTTTTTCAAATGTTTTTTCATTTTGTCTTTTGGAACGGAGTTCTGTTAGCACAGAATCCTCTCCCCATACAGGGATCAGATCCAGTACCTCCCATGCAGTCCATGCTGGAGCTCTTTTTCGATTCTCAGGAGACTGCATTGTTACCTGTGCTGATTAGCTCTGCGTGGTCACCTGTGCTGGTGAGCTCTCCATGCTGGCCAAACAGGAAATGCAATTCAAAAGTTCACGGGGCTTTTCCTGTCTACCTGGCCAGTGCATCTGAGTTCAGACGGCTTTCCAGAGCGGTCACAATGGTGCACTGTGGGATACCGCCCGGAGGCCAGTACCATCGAATTGCAGCCACACTAACCCTAATCTGACATGGCAATACGATTTCAGCGCTACTCCCCTCGTCGGGGAGGAGTACAAAAATCGGTTTTAAGATCCCTTTATATTGATATAAAGGACTTCGTTGTGTGGACGGGTGCAGGGTTAAATCGGTTTAATTCTGCTAAATTCGGTATAAACGTGTAGTGCATACCAGGCTAAAATAACTCAATCCAGCCCTTGTCCCTTCTTCATGCAAGCCCAGTAGCTTCCACTCCATGCTGCCTGGAAACCAGCAGGGGGCGTATTGAAAGCACAGTTTTTCTCTGAGTTCAGCAGCCTCGGTCAGCCAGGACCAGCAATTTCAAGGAAAGTCCTGATCAGTCCCCTGGAGTGCCAGATTGGAGCATGTTCAGTTGCTTTATGGGGATGGCGCATACGCAGTACATTTGGCACTTAGGAACTCTGCAAGGATGGAGCGTGCTCGGTGCAGGTGGAATCATTGGAGAATTTAGTTGCCACCCTTTAAGAAGTCTCTACTGAGCATGTGCAAATGGCAATTTTTCAGAGGCATGCAGCTTGGAAAACATTTGGGTGAATTTTCACAGGGATGCAAAAGGCACATTCCTGACACAAGGATAGTAGTGTGACCAGATGTCCCGATTTTATAGGGACAGTCTTGATTTTTGGGTCTTTTTCTTATATAGGTTCCTATTACCCCCCACCTCCTGTCCCGATTTTTCACACTTGCTGTCTGGTCACCCTAAAGTACAACCACCTTGCCAAATTTCAAGCCCCTGCTCCAGAGCATGGGGGCGCTAGAAGTTCTTAGTGAAACAGTGGTAAGCAATTTTTTTATCATGGCAAAACCTCTACCTCATTCTGAGAAACAGCTGAACCATTTTCCCTGAAACTTTCCAGAAAATTTCAGCCTACGGCAGACACCCAGCATGGAAAATTTCAGCCTGAATAATTCAAGACTGAAAAATTATAAGAAATTGAAAACAGGACCTTATAATGGGAAGTGCCGAACAGACTTAACTATATGCAGCACTACCAGCTGCACCTATAATATGCATTTGTATACATACATACACACATCTGTATTCCAATGTCTGTAATACACATCTGTTTGTATATTTGTAAGTAGATGTGTCTATACACACACATATGCAGATATGTATACAAAACCACGCTCATGCTCACACTCATACAGACACGTTCTGTCTGTAACACACACTCTCCATTCTGTGGTTTGTTTGTGGTTTTGCACTATGTTGAATTGCACTTTCTGTACTGGCGGACAATAAGCTCCTGTGGGCATGGATCTGGTTTTTGTTTTACACACTCCATCTAACATACAGCACCATGCACGCGGATGGCACCATGTAAATATTAACCTTTTTCCAAAAGCCTTTATAACTGAAGAGTGACTGGATATGAACTGGCAGATGTTGTATCACTTCTAATACGCTTTCTGATATTGGCTATTGTTCTGTGAGTTTTCTCTGGAAACCGCATTCTATTGAGAAAATTGCATGTTGAAATAAAGCCATAAACACCTTTTTCTGAAGGCATATGGCTACGTGCGTAAGGTATGAGTTGCTGATTACTGCTTTAAATACTCGGCATGGATAAACATGTTGTTCCTGATAATGTTCTGCAAGTGTGAAAAACTGAATTCCATGTGTTAGCATTTTTATCTTTCCTGTGCAAATCTTTTATGGTTTTGGAATGATTGCTGCTTCTAATGATGTATTTTGCCCCCATTTCCAACCCCTTGCCACTTCCCAGTTGTTTATATCCCCTTGCCATCTGTTTTCCTCTCTTTCTTTCCCTTGCTTGACCCTGTCCTGCAGTCCTTCTTTCGCTCTGTTGTATCTTTGGCCTGGACTTACTCTCGTCCTCAAACTGTTGGACTCTTTCCTATTGCCATCTAAATGGGACACTGCCTCCTCAATACGCTCTTTGTTAACTGTCTTGAATCTCATTAGACTTATGTAGCTAATGGTTGTGCATTGTGTGTTTGCCTAAGGGAGCTCTGTAAGGGGCAGAGTAAGTGGTTAGTACTGCAGTAGCCTTCCAGGCCCCAGCAGCCCCGTCTATGCAGAGCTTTCCCAGCAGCAGTGTCTTCTAGGAGATATTACATGGATCCAGATCCTACAGCCTTTGTGCATCCCCAAATCCTATTGATTTCTGTAGGAGTTTTGGGTGTTAAAACAAATGCAAGGTCAGAGCTGTAGTTTCAAAAACTAACAAAAACTGACTTTCAATGAGGCTTGTGCTCCAGAGTCATTGAGGTCCTGCTAGTGAAGGCAGGGGGCTGGACTCAATGACCTTTCAGGGTCCCTTCCAGTCCCATGAAATAGGTATATCTCCATATATTAGACTAGATAGGGCCAATGGTTTTCTTTGTGGATGACCCAAGATTTCCCAAAATTGGGACTTAAATTTGGGAGTGGGATTTTCAGAAGCACCTAATGACTTGAGCACAAATCCTACTGAAAGTCAATGGGCCTTGTGCTCCTAAGTCACTTAGCCCATTTGAAAATCCACCACATGCTCCCATTTCCATGTTTAGGCTGCACAGCAGCAGCTCCCCTTGCAGTGAAGGCCACTGATGTAGGTTCCTTATGTTAGGCACTCTGTGATAGGCTGGGCTCTCTTTAGGTTACCTTGGGCGTTTTCATAAATTCTGCTCCCCTCAAAATCCTTCTTATGATGGGGGCACTTGGTCTCCAAGTGTTTCAAAAAAGTGTGTAAAGATCTGGCGTGTTTATGAAGATGGAATAAGCTTGATCCCAGGTCTGGGCTTATCTTCAAACCCACCAGGCTTCAGACAGCATGTATGTGGTCTGATGAGTCCTTGTGGGCAGCAGAGGTTCCCAAATTGTCCTCCTATCAATGGCTCTGTTACAGGAATCAGCTGCCTGTGGTGCACAGTAGCTTTTCTCCTGGTTGCCTCCCTTTTCAGCTCATTTGCTCCAATTGGAACAGGCTCTGGAGGTGTGTCGGTTCAGTACTGGTTCAGCCCGGAGGCCATCATTAGCCTTTTCCTGATTGGGGTGGGGATGTGCCCCATCACACCCCCAAGTTTGAAAATGTTGTCCTCTCTGACAGTCTCCTCAGGAAAGAGCCACTCTAGACTTGCAGGGCCAAGTGACACTTGGGGATTTATGTTTATGTGAATGATACTTAGCTTGCCGTTCTCAGTCCTGCAATACTGAAGTCTATGGAAACTGCACCATTGACTCCAGTGGTTGCAAGGTCAAGCCCATAAACAACAATAGTTTTTCGAAACACAGTACAGACATTAAATAACTAAGTCTTTCAGCATCCCAACAAAATAGGTGTTTCTCTCCCTATTCCAGATATGGTTTACATATCTTCTCTGCATGTAGTCTAAAGAGGTTAAGTGACTTGCATTTGCCATATGTGTGTGTGTTTATACGCAATGAGGACAAAACTCACACAACTTAAGTTCTTTTAGTTTAAAACAAGACATCAGTGATTAATTGTGCAGCAGCCGAGATTAGGGCATCTTTATTCCAAGACGAAGCATTTTGTTTTCCATTTGTTTCCTTCCAGTTCTATATATGATATATTGAGAGAGTCATCTGTGTTCTGCGTCACGTTCTCAGCACGGCAGCAGCTATGCCGGTTCCAGTTTGGGCAGCCCAGCATTGCTTCCTCACTATTTGGCACTCCTCTGCATTTCACCGAAGGCTAGTGTCACTTGGTTCACAAACTCACTGAAGTCTAATATACTTCCCCTACGTATAATTTGCCTCAGGTAGAATAAAGCAAAACCCTAGACTCTTAAGAAGCTCTTGAATTTCAGACCTCTTCAAGTCAGGGATACACGTACTGTGGCTGGAGAATTCAGGGGACAGAAATGAAGTATCAAGTCATTGTTTTAAATTTTCAGCTGTTCCTCCCTCACTGCAATTCTATGGAAACAAATTCAGTGCTGCTGGACGTTTGGTTAGACGTAGAACAGCGCAGCTAACTGAATCGCAGTGCCGTGTCTTTTTGTTTCAGATGCGTGTCTGATTCAGATCAATCAGATCTATCACGAGGTTAGTCAAGCCCAGTTCGCCCAGCCATATCCATGAGTTAGTACTGGTGCAATTTTTCATCTGCCTTTCAAGATTGTCTGGAAGAGAGTTCAGGTCTTTTGCCCTATTTTCAACTGACTTAAGAGCCAGACAGTCTCATTCTGTTGAACAGGTTTACAATGCCTCTAAGAAGCTTTGTCTATATTTAACTGTCTATATTTAACTGTTTAGCCTACTTCCAACCTGCCTTAGCAAAGGAGAGGGTTAATCCCAGCCCTCTCTTCCCCTTATGCTGTTCACTTCCCTTTGTAAATCTCTGAACCATGTGCAAATCAGAGCACTGATCTGATTCTTTCTTCTCTGCTGCCTCTCACATTTTAGATGAATATTTTACCTTCTCTGACAGAACCAAGCCATGGAACCTAGAGAGCAAATACCTAAGACATTTTTGGCCTTTACGTGATGTGCTTGTCTCATCTATTTGAATGCTTAGTTTTCAATAGACTTAAAAATAATTGATGTTATCCCACAAATTGCATTTATTATTGTTGAGTGTAATGCGCACTGCATATGGGTACCTTACAGAGTGCACTAATATACTGTACTTATCTATGATACATTGCATGAAGGCTCCTTTGTACAGCGGAAAAATCCTCTCTGCCTGTCTTTCCAACCAATTAATCACTTTTTTTCCTGTTAACTTGCAAGGAAACTCATTGGCAAGTCCTGCATTCACTCCATAAGTGACAGCGTTTATGGAGCAAATTACTCCACTATATTAGTGAGTTTTGAATTTGTAGTTTACGTATTTATTATTTGTTATTTTATTATGTATTTATTCTTAGCAGCCATGGCCCCATTGTGCTAGGCACTGTGCAAACACGACAGAGAGATGGTCTCTGCCCTGAAGCGTTTACACCAGGGGTCAGCAACCTACAGCATGCATGCCAAAGGTGGCACATGAGGCGATTTTTGATGGCACGCAGCACGAGCTGAGCCGCTCAGCCCACCGCTGCTCTCGGGTTCCCACTGCTGGCCCCCTGCCAGCCGGGGTCCCGCTGCCGGTCCCACTCAGCGCCCACTGCTAGCTTGGGTGAAGGAATCCCAGGCTGGCAGCGGGCTGAGACCCCGGCTGGCAGGAGCCAGTGGCCGAAACCCCAGAGCAGGGCAGGCTGAGCTGCTCAGTCGCTGCTCTAGGTTCCCGCTGCTGGCCCCTTGCCAGCCGGACTCCAGCCGCCGGTCCCACTCGGCACCCGCTGCTGGCCTGGGTGAAGGAACCTGAGGCTGGCAGCGGGCTGAGACCCTGACTGGCAGGAGCCAGTGGCCGAAACCTCAGAGCGGGGCTGGCTGAGCTGCTCAGTCACTGCTCTCGGGTTCCCATTGCTGGCCCCCTGCCAGCTGGACTCCCGCTGCCAGTCCCACTCAGTGAAGGAACCCCAGGATGGCTGCGGGCCGAGACCTTGACTGTCAGGAGCCAGTGGCCGAAGCCCCAGAGCAGTGGCGGCAGGCTGAGCGGCTCAGTCGCTGCTCTGGTGTTCTGGCTGCTGGCCCCTTGCCAGCCGGGGTTCCCCGCTGCAACCCACTCACCCTGCTTTCGGTGAGAGTTCCAGCGCAGGCCCCCTGCCAGACAGGGTCCAGGCCTCCGGCCCTGCTCAGCCCTACCAGCCGCCAGCTCCACTCACCTCAGCTGCCAGTCTGGGGTTCCAAGTGATCACTCAGAAGCCTGTGTGCAGCTTAAAGTATCCAAATACGTGCCACCCGGCATTGGAAAACTCAGCAAGGAAAAGCAAGGGCAAGGATCACACTAAACTGATAAGATCTGCATTTTAATTTAATTTTAAATAAAGCTTCTGAAACATTTTGAAAACCTTGTTTACTTTACATATAACTGTAGTTTTGATATATATTATAGACTTATAGGGAGACCTTCTAAAAAACATTAAAACATATTACCAGCACGCAGAGCCTTAAATTAGAGTGTATACATGAAGACTCGGCACACCACTGCTGAAAGGTTGCCGACCCCTGGTTTACACTGTACATATGATGGACTTGCACATGAATAGCTAGAGGGGAATTTGCCCCATGTGTCCATAACCAAACCAGCCATCCCCAAGCCCCTCTGCTTGTTCAGGCACACAGCATAACCCCTTTGCACTAACACCTCACAACCTTTCTTTTCAGGGAAGCACCCTGGCCTGATGCTTTCCTTGTTTATTCCCTCTGCTCTTCTAACATCATTCTGCTGACATGATCCAGAATTTTGCGTTGTTCCTTTTCTTGCCTCTTGGTTGTATATTTAAGGACCTGTTTCTAAGGGTACGTCCAGACTACCCACCGTATCGGCGGGTTAAAATCTATTGCTTGGGGATCGATATATGGCATCTAATTTAGATGCCATATATCGATCCCCGAGCGCGCTTATATCGATTCCGGAACTCCATCAACCCAAACGGAGTTCCGGAATCGACACGGAGAGCCGCGGACATCGATCCCGCACCGTCTGGACGGGTGAGTAATCCGATCTTAGATATTTGACTTCAGCTACGTTATTCACGTAGCTGAAGTTGCGTATCTAAGATCGATTCTCCCCCCTCCCCCAGTCTGGACCTGCCCTAAGCTTGATTTCTCTAAACACTTTCCTCTCCCCTCCCTCCTTTCTTTTACAGGCACTCGTCAGGCTTCCTCCTCACATTTCACAGTGTGATGAAGTCTTTAGGTTCTTTGAGGCTCGACCAGAGGACATCAACCCTCCGAAAGAGTAAGTGTCATATTTGATTTCCAGCACCACATGGTGCTTTTGTTTGCACAGAAGGAAGCTGAAGGTCATTCTGGTTTATTACCTCCAACGGATGTGAGAACAGCTTTCTAAGCTTTCAAATGCTACCTGGGAAATGGCCTTGTAATTAGGTAAAAATAAGCCAGTTTGTGTGGGGGGGTGGGGGCGGAATTCAAACAATCCCAAACACAAGTCTTGTCTTCATTCTTCAGGAAGCTCCCTGCCCACTTTTTCATTGTTTCTTGCTGATAATTCTAATGAGAGAACTTTTCCCAGTTTGTTGGTTTTAACTTGCCTGTTATCACCAAGGAGTCATTAAGCTCCTGAAAGCATTGTCTCAGCAGCAGATGGAAATCCTGCCACTTAGAGATTGACTCATAATTAGCAGCTGCCTCTTTAACTGTACTCCTTCCTGAAGATATTTAATTATTTTACTGGAGTGTGAGTATGTCCTCAACCAAAATTGTCTCTGGAGAGTTTATTTGCTGGAAGCAGGAAGCCAAAGCAAAGGTTGAGGGCAAAGCCTTGGTTAGAGATAAAATAGAGTCCTAGCTTTTACCTTAGGACGGATAGATTGATTCAAACAGAGACCTGGCCAAGGATCTGAGAACTAGTACATTTTATTTAACTTAAAGAGATGCTAATTCCTCCTGAAAAAAACATTGACAATTGTATTTACCAACAGTGCTGCTGCTTTAGCTGATATTTCCTCTTCTCCTATTCTCACTGCCCCAACACACCCACACTTTGTATTTCTCGCGATATTTGTCTGCTAAAAACATCTTGACCCCATCCACACTGGGCCTCAAACCTGTGTGCTGCATTGATTGTAAACCAGGCCGGGCTAATTTGGTTTCAACACTGTTTGCATGGCCATTGTGGATAGGGCCAAAACATGTTTAGAGCCATTTGGGTTTTAAACCAGTTCAACCAATGTGGAGCCTGATCCAAAGCCGACTCAGGTCAATGGGAGTTTTTGCATTGGCTCCACTAGGCTTTTCTTTAGGCTCATAGTTCCCAGCCTCGTGTCGAAGAGTGGGAAATTTGTGCTTTAAAGGCCTCATTTTCAAAACAATGTCTCCGTTTGTACGCACGCAACTGTGCCTGCGTGGGGAAATGCTAGAATTTGCACTCACACTAACCTTGCATAGCCTTTTCTTTTTCTTCAGATTTGTAATCTGAGATCTACAAAAAGAGTAAACCTGTCTTTTCAGCTAGGCCTCTTCAGGAGAATTTCTGGGGCGACTATTGAAAAAGCCATGATTGTATGGTCACTGCTTAGCTGTGCACTGCAAAGTTATTTTAAAAAGTAGGAGGCTATGTCCGCATTAAAGGCTCATTGCACTTGGAATTTACCGTCTGTCACAACATTCATCCAACAACCTGAATGGGCTTTACAAACATTAATTAACTCTAAAACATCTCTAGAAAGCTGGAAAATATTGTCCCCATTTTACAGATAGAGAAACTGAGGCACAGAGAAGAGAAGTGAATTGCTTAGGGTCACAGGGAAAGCCAATGACAGCTTGAAATAGAACCCAGGAATCCTAGTTTTAATGATTAGCCCACACCCCTGCCTACTTGAGGTACTGATATAGTCCGCAACACTGTAGTATCTGAGTGCCCCACAGTCTTTAATGTTTGCCTACAAGGGAGGGCAGTGCTATTAGCCTCTCTGTGCATCAGTTCTCCATTTGTAAAAGGGAATTTACTTGTTCAAGGTCACACAGGATGCCTATGGTAGAGCAAGGATTAAACCCTGGTCTTCCAAGTTCCAGACTAGCACTCAAAGCACTGCACAGTCCTTCCTTCCTTCCTACGGCTCTTCTACAGCCTTTGCCAGTCTGAATGTTCAGACAGTCCTAGCAGTTATCTTTGATCCCATTTTCTTTCAACCTCCTTCCACTCTCCCCAGGACAAAAGACTTTACAGTTTCCCAGCTCAGTACTTGTATCTTATTCTGATGTGATCATGAATGTGATTTATTTCATTGGAAAGTATAGAGAAGAGCCTGATTAAATCTTATTTTTCTAATGTCTGTGAGACATTAATCAAATCCTACCTCGTCTTGTGTAAGCAAACAGATCTTAGGGGAGGTGTCTAAGGTTTCTGCTGAGAGCACCTCACAAAAGATGTATTGTTGAAGTTGAAGGTTAGCCCCTACAAAACCACAATGGAGAAGCCAATGGAAACAGCTCGGTATTTTTCTTTGTTGAGTGAAGGGGAAGGGGAGGAGGACTAGGGCTTGCAAGAATGCTGTGTAAGAGCTGCACAAAGGGCATCTCCGTGGAGAACCTGAACCGTCATGTGCAAAAGAGCAGAAAGAACAGTAAAAAGTCCCGGATTTATCCTCTTCTGCTGCTCCTGTACTATGCCCTTCAGTTGTCTTCTGCAGAAACAAGGTGGGGCCCCGCCAGGGCTATGGGGTTAGATTCTACTCCTAATTACACTCATAAAACCCAGTCAGGTCACTGGGGTTACACAGGTGTAAATGAGGGCAGGATTTGGACTCTAATATCATAATTCTTTTTTTTTTCTTCAGTTGCTTCCTCTGGTCTTCAATGGAGAGACTGGTCACAATTTTAATTTATACGTAAACTACACGCAAAAAACAATGCTAAAAGAATAGGAGTCAAGTCAAGTACTCGAAAGGTTGGAAATGCCAGAATTAGGGATATCTCTGCAACCTGAATTCATCCCCTTGCATATGCTGTGCATCACGATACAGTCTTTTATTTCGTGATCACATACTGTTTTTTCTGCTAGACCTCTGCCTCTTTCAGTGAAAGTCAATGAGACTTAGGCATGACATAGTATTTAAGGGTCAGATTTTTAAAGTTATTTAGGTGCCTAACTCCATTGATCTAAATGCAAGTCAGGTGCCTAAATACCTTTGTTTTGGCCTAAATTCTGGCCCTAAGTCACTTTTGAGACTATAACTCAGGCTCCTAAGTCACTCCTAAGTAGGTATTTTGGAAAAAATTGCCACTAATCTCTTCTGTCACTCCATTGACTTAAATGGCATCCGGATTTCACCTTAGTCTCTTAAATTACTTAGGTGCTTTTGAAAATGTTGCCCAATATGCCTGTTTCCCAGTCTCTTCTTAGAACTCTTATTCCGACATTCCTTCACCCCCCTTGTTTATTGCCTTCCTTCTCTGGGTTATGTCTCCTTTGGTTTACAAGCTCCCTGGGGCAGTCAGCTGCAATGAGCCGCACACTCCTGTGGTACGCATTATAAAGATGTTTATTTGATCTGATTTTCAGAAGTGCTGAGCACCTCTGAGACAGTCAGACCCATTACTCTTTGCATGAAGCAGTTTGACCCGAGCTCCCTATTTAGTTTTACTGTTCCATGTTTCGGGTGACCTCCCAAGGTTTTTGAGCCCTGTGTCCATGGGAATAAGGTATCTGCATCAGCTCTCTTGACCCCCTGCCATACTTCTTAAAACTTCTATGAGGCTTAAAGGCAAATGGCTTGGAAAGTGCCATAGGGGTAGTATTGGAACAGGACAGTATAATCCCCAGAGTGCCATCCCACCAAGCTCAGTTGGGACCCATCAGCGCTAATGTTATAACTGAGTCAAGGGGCCTGTTTTTTTTCCTTTCTGCAGTATAGACGGGATCTTCCTTGTGTTCTGAACAGAACACAGTTAAGGTTCTATCTACACTGCAAAACTTAATAGTGCTGTAACAACGCCCCTTCTACCAGATATCAGAGGGGTAGCCGTGTTAGTCTGGATCTGTGAAGGCAGCAAAGAATCCTGTGGCACCTTATAGACTAACAGACGTTCTGGAGCATGAGCTTTCATGGGTGAATACCCACTTCGTCGGATGCAAGACCTTCTACCAGGATTATACCTGTAGTGACAACGGGTCCTTAGTAGCCTTCACTCTTGCAAGTGCTGATGATAGCACTAACACACAAAGCAGAGCCTAGAGCTGCGTTCCCAACATTCCTTACAAAGCATTAGGGTTTGCTACTATCACGTGGACTGTTGCATGGGGGGAACGACCTTTGAACTGTAGCTTTTGGCAGGTAAGGAAATAGAGACAGTTTTAACTGTTTAGATTTGAAATGTATATATTTGGCAAACTTACGTACTTGGAACTTCTGCTGCACCTGCCAAAACAGATGTAGCAGATATTTAGGTGTGCAAATGGCTGTGCCCAATAAATTGTAGAGTTCTGAATCATTACTGTAGGGTTTATTTTGTATTAAAGAGGAAGGCACATATTTGCTTTCCCATCATCCTAAATGAATGAAATGCTGCTCATCTGAATACCACTTCAGCTGCTGATGATAAATAACTAATCCAGAAATGCATTAATTTTAGGCTTGGTTTTGCTATTTGAGTTCAAAGCTGAATTCAGGCAAGGGTGCATACTAGACAAGAACAAAATCTCCAAGAGATTTTTGTACCCAAAATAAGAGAAGTCTGAAGAGAGCAAATGACCTTGCAATATTCTTCCGTCTTGCCTGGTAGGAATCACATATGATCAGCTACTTTTGTGCGTTTTCTGCCAACTTGAACATGCAGTTCACAGGAGAGTTCAACCCTTCTGGTTTGGATTCAGCATAGAGGGCAGGTTCAGATCTGGGAATTCACTTCTGAAGAACATACTCCAGCCCGGAGATTCTAATAGCCTTGAATTACAGCTTTCTATTTTGCCCACCTATAACAGCAACAACAACAAAAATATAAAAATAATATTTTGAACTTATAGCAAAGTTTCTTATCTAAGAATCTTTTGATAATGGTAAAGGGCTTTACAAACAGTACACAAATCCAGGAGAACTTGGAACATATTAAGTAGTAGACAATATAATTTTAAGGGAGGGTTAAAGTATATAACATGCTCAATAACTAAAGTTCATGTAATGAAGTACTGAGGCACAATAGTGAGATATATAATCATGAGCTTATATTGATCACGTCTGCATTGCATAATGCACCATTCAAACTCCCAAAGTCCAGTGCCTTTTTGTAGTAGGCTCAGTGTAAAATCCGCGATGGATTCTCCAAGGGCAATCTATTCTTTGGTTGTCACAAAGTTCTGGTCAGGAATATAGAGGGTATATTGTCAAGACATTTCAGTAACCATGCTAAGGAGCCATGTTTTAACTTAGAGGTGTACAGCACTGTTAAAGCACAGTTCATTAATATAACATATTTTTTCCTGTGCATAACCATGGTCTATGGTTGTGTTTAAATATGATTGTTTTGGTAGCATTGATGGAGCCTAATGTGTGGTGTAACAAGAACTGGATGCTAGTAAGTAGTGACCTTTAAACACAGAAGGAATGTAATATTTTTGCTGCAAGTTTTAATGTTATAAAACACATTTATCTGTTCTGTTATCAGTGTATTATGCTAATACATTGTCTTTTATTTGACTCATTTACAACTGTTTTTGAAATATTCAATGCTTGTGTCTCTGTACAGATGTGCTATGCAAAAGCCTGCCATTTAAAATTTTGTTTCTACTGCATAATGCAATATTTTCCACAGTTAGCATTCTCATCTTATTGCAATTTATACAGTAGTATCAGTATGTAAATTATTTTTAAGCTGTGCACCTAGCCGAGATGCATTATGGGTGTGTAACACATATCTTTATATTCAGAGAATCATAGAAGTGTTGGAAGAAAGGGACCTTGAGAGGTTTTCTACTCCAGTTCCCTACACTCAAAGTAGGACTATGTATTATATTAGGGAAATTCATTCCACTTATAAGATTCAGCAGTCGTCATGATAATAACTTACATTTTTATTTGTATGGTGTTGATCATAAAATACAATACAGAACAAACTCTGATTTAAATTTCTACAAAGATAAAGTCATAAAATGCGATTTTCAAAAGTGTCTTAAGTATCATTGCAGCTTAAATCTCATTTGCAGAAGTGACATCAGGCCAGATTTGTAAAGCTATTTAGGTGCCTAGCTTCCATTGATTCCAGTGGAAGTTAGGCACCTATATACCCTTTAAAATCTGGCCCTTAGGTTAAAATTTTCAAAAGTACCTAAATTACATAGGAGCCTAAGTCCCAATGACTTTCAATGAGACATAGACTCCTCAACGCCAGATTTTTAAAGTTACGTAAGTATCTTTAAGTGCTAAATACCTTTAAAAATCTGACTGAGTGCCTAATTCACTTTTGAAAATAGGACTTAGGTTTCTAAGTCAATTAGGTGCTTTTGAAAATTTTACCCATCATCAGATAAGACGATAATTCAGTGACCCTTGGATGGTTGAGAAGTCAGGCATTCTAGAGGTGCAGAATTAAAATGTGGTTAATACCCTTCTGATCTACATGACCTCAAGACAAGAAGATCACTCTCTCTTACCTGAAACCTGGTAGCTGGGTCTCAGAAGCATAGTAAGATACTTGAAAATAGTGTATATAGGCTTTTATCAACTCATAGTTTCGGGATCTTTGATAGGGTTTTACTTAGATGATTATCTAAAGTAAATTAACACAGTGCAGGGGATGACAGTGTCTCTTTGATTAAAAAAAAAAAAGGAAGTAGCCAGTGTCTTACTGGGGCTCTTCAGTGTTGGTTTCACACAGCATTTACTACCTTGTTTACAGTGTATAAATGATTTCGATTAGAGCATCCAGTATAAGATGTTGAAGTTTGCTGCTGACTGCACGATTAGTGGTGTTAGCAAATAATGCAACTTATGCTGAGAGAAGATTTGAATCTTTTAGTTACTGGGCCAGTAAATGAAAAATAGAATCAAATGTAGATAAACATCATATAATAAACCTGGAAGAAACGAGGACACAAAATAAATGGAATAGGTACAACAGCAGTAAAAAAAAATGGGGGACAGCGGGTGGGGAGAGAGAAAGGTCAATTGGATAAGTGACTATCAACAGAGGAATAGCAGACATTATCACTGTTATCATAGGGTGCTAACGCACCCCCTGGCTTGACGTGGTTTCCATTATAAACAGGGTTTACAGTTTGGTTCAGGGGCTCTCAGCACCCCCACTATACAAATTGTTCCAGCCCCTCTGACTGTTATTGTACAACCAAGTGGTTACACCACATCTTGAAGATTGCATGCAGATCTGCTCGTGCTTTCATAGCGAAGACATGATTGTCTCAGAAGAAGGTATAGTACAGGGGTAGGCAACCTATTGCATGCCTGCCAAAGGCGAGAAGTGAGCTGGTTTCCAGTGGCACTCACATTGCCCGGATCCTGGCCACCGGTCCAAGGGGCTCTGCATTTTAATTTAATTTTAAATGAAGTTTCTTAAACATTTTAAAAACCTTATTTACTTTACATACAACAATAGCTTAGTTATATATTATAGACTTCTAAAAAGAGACCTTCTAACAATGTTTAAATGTATTACTGGCACGTGAAACCTTAAATCAGAGTGAATAAATAAAGACTCGGCAGACCACTTCTGAAAGGTTGCCAACCCCTGGTATAGTGTACGCGTATTGCAGAGCGAGGATAATTTTTATGCTTAATACTTAGAACAGGGAGGGTGAAGTCAATTGGAGTTTTGCCGTGGTCTTCACTGGGGCCAGGATTTTACCAGTAGAGTCCCTTTCAAGCTGTGCCACTCACTCAGTGTGACCTTCAGCAATTCATTTCACAGCTCCATGCCTCAGTTTCCCCAACTATCAATTGGGGATCATAATTCTTATCTATCTCACAGGACCTTCTTAAGGCTGAATTCCTTAATGTCTGTACCTGTTGATACAACCTGGAAATTTAGGCAGAACTGCTTCACTCAAAGAATAGAACGACATCCCACAGAGAACGCCCAAACTACTCCACTTACCATCAGTGCTCATATTCCAATGCCGTTATGAAATAGCATGTCTTCTGGAGGGTATTCTTGGTATCGACGTGCAAAAATCCAACAACCCAGCTTCCGAGTCACTTTATCCTGCGTTGCTTTCGGCAATGGATTAGGGTTGCTTAGGTCTGGTTTGCCATAATGGCCACAAGATGGACTCTGCTGTCAGTTACGCTGGAGTAAATCTGAAGGCACGGAGTAACTGAGATCAGAATCTGGTCCAGATATGTTTGTCCCTTATCAGTAGTGCTGCAAACTGGCCCGCTGGGTATATGATGTGACCCAAACATAACAATAGTTTGGAGTTAGTAAATCTCTAACATTTATTCGTATAAATGAGTTTGAGACAACTAGGTTTTTTCTGTGGAGGGAGGGGAATGAAGAGAAAGGAAAGAAATGGAGTTTTGGAGAAACCTGAAGAATAGACTTGTTGGTTCAAATGTCTTTACCCCGTCGAACAGATTTTTAGTCATATCCTTAAAGAAACAATCAGTGCTGATAATCTGCTGATGCCTTTCCCTAAAATATAAAGCAATAGTGTAATAGTTTTACTTTGTGCTTAACTTCAGAATTCATTTGTAGCTGAGGGGCTAAAGCAAGGGATTTGGACAAGCCACTTAACCCCTTCTTACCTCTTTTTATGCATTTGTAATATAAATGTCATTATACTATTTCAGGGGGCGTTCTGAGGCTTAAGTCACATTTGCAAAGTGCTTTCCGATCCTTACATAAAAGGTGCTATGTTGCAATGTAAATCTAGAGTTTAGCAATCATAATACTTCTTAAAAATTATCGGCTAATCCTGGAAGAAATATTACCTCTAAAACCTGTCAAGAGAGTGTGTTCTGTCAGTTCTTTTTATATCTGAAACCAGATCAGAATGCAAAGGGTAGAATTAATTGAACAAGCAATAGAGAAAATGTGGGATAATGAGGACAGGAAAGGAAATAAAATAGCTGAATTCAAAACTCATCAAAATCAAGGTGCAAAACCACTCAAACAGGTTTTCACATTGAGAAACATGTCTGGCATTCATTACACTCAACCCAGCACTTCCTGAAATATTTTATCCAGCTAAACAGGCTGCAAGGTCTTCTAAAATCTTCTAAAAGTCAGTGAAACAGGTTGATAGTGGGAGAACTGAACAGCAGGAGAACAATGTTAGGGGTATTTCAAGGGCCCTATAGTTAAAGCACAGGAGCAGGGACAATAATTCTTACGTGGCGCAGAGGGTATTGAGAGGGCTTAATCAATGACTATTGATAAAGCACTTAGCGATCTTTGGATGGAAGGCTTTAGAGAAGTGCCAGTTATTTTTCCTTACACTTTAGGATAAGCCTGGAATGGAGGGGAAGTGAGAGTGGTGGGGACTTCCTAGCCAGATCTGACTTTGTGTAGCTAGGTGAACCCCTGCTAGGGTGTTAGTTACGCCAGTTGCATTTCCTGTCTGTGTTAGATAGAACACATCACACATTAATTCATGATCTGCCAGGCAGGAGGTGGTAGGCTGAATTTTTCTTTCAGGAATGTAGCAGCATTTAATGTCATTGAATTACCAGCCCTTCTCTCTCCCCCGCCCCTGCCCATAGAATCATAAAATTGTAGAATCATAGACTGAAAGGGACCTTGAGAGGTCATCTAGTCCAGCCCCCTGCACTCATGGCAGGACTAAGTATTATCTAGACCACAAGTGGGCAAACTACAGCCCGCGGGCCAAGTCCGGCCCGCGTGACCCTCCTGCCCAGCCCCATAGCTCCTGGCCCGGGAGGCTAGCCCTTTCCTCGCAGCCTCAGCTCACTGTTCAGTGCTCTGGCCGGCGGGGCTGCAAGCTCTTGCCGGACAGCACAGCTGCAAAACCCGGCCTGACCCAGTGCTCTGAGCTGCGCGGTGGCGTGGCTGGCTCCAGCTGGTCGTCGCGGCTGCCTGTCCTGGTGCTCTGGGTGGCATGGCTGTAGCGCTGCCAGCCACTGGTGCTCCAGGCAGCGCAGTAAGGGGGCAGGGAACGGGGGGGTTGGATACAGGGCAGGAGAGTTTGGGGTGGAGGTCAGGGGTCAGGGATGTGGATAGGGGTCAGAATAGTCAGAGGGCGGAGAACAGGGGGGTTGAATGGTAGCAGGGGTCCGGGGGGGGCAATCAGGAAGGAGAAGGGAGGTTGGATGGGATGGTGGGGGGCAGTCAGGGGACAAGGAGGGGTAGATGGGGCAGGGGTCCCCAGGGGGCTGTCAGGGACAGGGAACAGAGGAGGTTGGATGGGGCAGGAGTCCTGGGGGGGCTGTCGGGGTGAGAAGCAGGGGGGGTCAGATAGGGGGCTAGGGCTGGGCCACGTTTGACTCTTAGGGGAGGCACAGCCTCCCCTAACCAGCCCTTCATACAGTTTCAGAAACCTGATGTGGCCTTAGGCCAAAAAGTTTGCCTGCCCCTGATCTAGACCATCCCTGACAGGTGTTTGGAGACTTTTAAGAGCAGGTTAGACAATGATGTAGATTCCACAACTTCCCTGGGCAATTTATTCCAGTGCTTAGCCACCCTAACAGTGAGGAAGTTTTTCCTAATGTTCAACCTAAACTGCTCTTGCTGCTATTTAATCCTTGCTTTTTGAAAAACAAGACCTGGCAGGTCAGGTTACTAATGCACTGTTTAGTGGAGAAGAAACCAATTTGCCATTTCCATATCTAAATTAATGTTACTGGAATATTGTTGAGTGAAGCTCGTTTCCCACTTTTGGAAGAGCACGGGCTGTGGACAGACATTTTCAGTGGGGCGTTTGCTTATGAGTGTGATGGATGACCCACATGTGTTAATGGAGTCAGATGAAGATTGTATATTCTTTAAGCTGTTGTTGATTTATCGCCGGGTAGTATGTCTGGTATTACTTAGCTAGGGATTTCCTATTTTTTTTAACGCTTGGGCAGCCTTAACTGTTACACCTCATGGTGTTTCTGTGCTGGAGTATATACATATATAAAATATATCATCAAATATAGAGAGGGCCTGAGTCAAAACCCATTGGAATCAATGTAAATACTCCCATTGACTTCAAAGGGCTTTGCATCAGGCCTGTGTAGATTATACTGTATGAGTGCACCTGGCCTCTTGAGCTTCCTCCTGCATAACATTTAGTCCTCAGCAGTTCCCTTCAAAGAGAGGATAAGATGCACTAGGCATGAAGAGCACTGAATGAAGTTTACAGCAAGGCAAGGCCCCTTCGTCAGCCGTCTGTTCAGAGTTACAGCTTGTGATTTAAGTCAGTTAGGCTATTTTTGCTGACACAGCCACAATGATGTTGGTGTATTTGACCATGTGTATGTTTCACATTTAGGACCTTATCCATCAATCCCACTGAAGTTAATGGAAAGATGATTCTCATTGACTTTTGCACACATTGGATCGGGCTCTCCATTTTTAAACTATTTTGTATTTCAGCCTGGGGTTAAACGCTTTACGTTGTTTGATTTATTTTAATTTTGCTTTCAGCACTCAGGGTAAGAAAAGGCTGTTGTTGCCCACAAGAGACATTGACACAGAGCAGCAGTTTCTTTTGTAGTGCGTGCGTGCTGTAGCTTCTCTGCCTTTCTGTCTTTCCCAAGATAATGGGGTGCCTGCTAAGGGACTTACAGAATACTGTATGCAAAAGATAACAGACCCCAAACAGTTAGTAGATAACGACTGTCTGGGCTGTAGGAGACATGCTGAAGATCTATTGGTGAAATAGCTGCCACACCATCCATCTTTTGACTCGTCTGCACGGCCGTCTTTCATGTGCGTTGTCCCCCGAAACACAAACAGAGATCAAATAACAGCCTGTTTTGACTCCAGACTCTGGGGTGACTTATCAAGTTATCAAAGCCTCTGATTTAATTGAAATTTCATAGATAACCCTAGACCTGCTTTTAAGTGCAGGTTCAAGTGCCAGTGGGAATTCAATTAAAATGCTTTTATAAAATTCTAGCATTTTTGCTCAGGAGGCTTATGGAATGGATCTGCTGCTGCTTATCTCTGGCTGAGCATGTGACTCTATGTCCGGGCTGAAGGCTACTCTACCTCTTTAGGGCTATTTTATCCTTTCCGTTGCACTGGTGTAAATCTGGAATAACTCAGATGAAATCAGAGGGCCTATTCTGCCTTTACCCTGGTGTAAAACAACAATAATACCTCCTCTTATATAGTACTTGTCATCAGTAGACCAAAGTGTTGCACAGTCTTCAATGCCTTTGTCCTCACAACACTGTCAGGTAGGGAATAACAACAGAATTAGACCCTTAGAAAGTAGAATTCTCGCCTTGTTTTTCAATCACTGCTCTTAAAACAATTGGCCTAAGCTCAGGAAGGATGTTCTTTTAAACAGAACGTAGATGTATTCTGAACAGAGGATTGACTGTGACTTTGCAATGTTTTAGCCTCAACCTAATAAATTCTGGGTCCTTGCTAGAATCTTGCAAGCTGTATTTGTGTCCCAACTCCAAGAAGTTTTAATAACTTCTCCAGTAACGCTGACTGCAGTGCACTGTGGTGAACCTCAGGGTATTGTGTATGTCTGATTACATTTGCTTTCAATTAGGGGCTTGTGGGTTTTGAAAAATCTGAGCAGTTAAGGCTCATTTGGGAACCACCACAAAATATCACTGGTAACCTGAGCTATCTAGTGCTTTAAAATAAAACATATAGAAATGTCGGGTGTTGGGACCTGAAAACAAGTCCGTGTTGCTTTATGAAAAGAAACCCGTTCCAGATACTGGGAAGGGACAAGCTGAAACAGAGAGTTGTTAACTTTAAGTGCACCCAATGGTGCACTGGGAGGCCTGGATGACTCAGGAGGTATGGAGCCTGTCACTGGTTTGAATTCAGCTCAGGTCAGCAGTGACCAAATGTTACCATCCTCAGTGTCCCATGTCAAAGGAGTTGCTGGTCTCAGTCCTGTTTCTGGTGCCTGGATCATCACCAATTTTCTCTCTCTTGTTGGGAGCCTCAGTGCTAGAACTGGTTGAAAAATGGGAATTTTTTTTGTCAAGTTCATCCTGTTTTTTCCATTGAAATTTGAACAGGGTGCACTAGCTTTAAATCCGGTCAAAAAATGGGGCAATTTTCTTCATGAAAATGTCTTGCAAAAAATTCATTTCATGTTTTCTGTTGAAAGAAATTTTTGATGAAAAATCAAAATTTGGACCTTTTTATCGGCTCTGCTTAGCAGAGAGACCAGAGAGTGAGTGGGCCCAAAGAGTCTCCACAACCCTGCAGATGATTCCTCAGGGGAGGGGCTGAGACTAATTGGGGTAGCCTTGGGGAAGAGCTTGAACTATTGCTTCCTGCTGAACATGCTCTGGGGATACACTAAGAATCTAGTCTCCACTTTTGTCAGTCTCTCTCCCACAGCTAAATCCTTTTGCTTCTTCTGTTTTCTCATAACCAAAATCCATGCTGCCCTCCCAGCTCCCACGCTGGAACCTTTGGCTTTGCCTTGTTCATCTCTCAACCTTCTGCTTCCCACCCTCACCTTTCCAGTCTACCTGAAACACCCTTCCATCCCCTTCTCCAGACATGCCATTCTCTCCTTGAATCCTTTCATCTGCTCCTGGCAATCCCCTTCAAGAAACGACATAACCTCACTTCTGCCTTCCTCTCCAGACTCCCCTCCCTTTCCCGGAAGCTCTCACTGCTCTTGCCATACCAATCCCTTTGTCTTTCTCCTGCTCTCAGCTTTAACCCTTTCCATCATGCCATTCCCTTTGTCTAACCCAAACTCCTATCTGCCCAGCACCCCCCTCCTGTCAAGGTCAGGCTTGACAGAGCCCTGGCTGGGATGATTTAGTGGGGATTTGGTCCTGCTTTGAGCAGGGGGTTGCACTAAGTGACCTCCTGAGGTCCCTTCCAGCCCTGATATTCTATGATTCTGTGATTCTCTCTTCCTATACATTCTTCCTTGAAGCCCATTTCTTCTGGGAATCCATCCTTCCTACCTTCTCAGTGATAAGCATCCCTCGCCTTCCCTTCCTGGAACTGTGGTTCCGCACAACGTCTTGTCCTGCCTATCTTAGATAATATATTCTTTGGGGCAGCTCTGTGCAAATGTTATTTGCTTAGATGAGCCTCACTGAAGGGCTCATCAACACAAGTAAGAACTGTACCATGACCATCTAGCCCAGTCTGTTTAACATGCAGTACGAGTTTTTGGCATTGTATGAATATTTAATAATAAAAATAAATAAGACCACGGAGCGGTTATCATTTAAAAAGTCTACATTTATCCACAGCTACCACAGTGATACCTGAGATACTGCACATATCTCCTATTGCAAGAGCAGGGAACTGTCTCAGATGCCATTGCACAATAAATGTGGATACATGTTAACTTCTTACTGTGGACCAATGTGCTGTATTTCGCTTCCATTTGATGTATGAGTTGAGGGGTGGGGTGCAGCAGTACAGCTTAAAATAATCAGGCACAAAGTACTTCAGCACATATGTGACTTTAATATTCCCATTGTCGAGCTACACATGTGGCTTAAGTGCCTGGCTGAATCAGGGCCTATCTCTTTAGCTCCTTCACAGTGATACCCATCTTTACAGTTAAGGGCTCTGGAGGATACAGGGGATAAAACCAGCATCCCAGCAACGGCTTTATGTTTCCAGCAGGAGATCAGCAGAAAAGCATCTATTGTTTCCCTAGTCCTCACAATGCACAGAGCAAGCCTCTGTGGTGTACACAGTAACCATGTTATTAATGTTCATGATGCAGTCGTGTCATCTCTCAGAGTGAGAGGAGCAAGGAGTGGGTGGGATGAACAGGCAATACCAGCCAATGAGAGACAATTCCTTCCAGCCCTTACAAGCGACTCTGTTAACCTTCATTGTCTAGTGCCCATCCATATCCATTGTTCACATGGAAATTGATGGTACCAGTGACTTTGTTTTAGAGATGTTTAGCCAAGAATGAGTTAGAGAGCACAGGCTCTGAAGGTGTGTGCTGCAGCTTTAAGATGAGGCAGATACTGAGTAGCTTAGGAGAAATCCTTGAATCCATTCAATGAAGTAGTATGTTAGAATGAGTGGTTGAAAGAAGTGGGAGTTCTGCTGAGGAGAGGAGATAAAAGGAGGCTTTCAGGCTTGAGGGAGAAGATTCTTGCCTTTTCCAGATGTAGCATTTGCATTTGGAGGAGGAGAGCTGCCAAAGGGCCACGCTGATGAAGGATGCTTTGTGATGCTTCCAGAGTATGAAAAATGTGATGCTTTGAAAGTTAGGTGCCTGTGGGAGTATGAGGCAAGAGATGAAGTGAACATCATAAGGATATCTCCCCTCCCTCCTTCGCTTTGAGGCATGACGGTCCCCAGTGCGTTATGTAATTATTACTTTTTTAACTTAATTTTTTTCATTTGCCTTCTTGTGACTCTTTTCACTGTAGCGTTGTCACAATCGTACAGCATCCCCATTGGTGGAAATCTTCAGCGTTGCAGTTTGATGAGAAGCAAGGGTTTGGGTTTTTTTGTGAAAACATAAAATTCATGAGCTTCAACCTCCTGCTCAAATATGCCATAGCCCCTGACAGGATAAATAATATCAGAGTGTGGAGAATTTGAGCCTCTAACAAACAAATGCTGCTTTTTGACAGTACTTTGCCCAGCTTAATATGTGCTCAGAAAAACCTTTTACTTTATTTTCATTTAAAACAAACTTAAATAAGATGTTTCACACAAAACCCCCCTGCATAAGTTAAATGTGTAATTTACTAGGGCTACACGGGAATTTTTAGTAAAAGTCACGGATAGGTCACAGGCATTAAACAAAAATTCACAGCCCGTGACCAGTCCATTACTTGTACTATATACCCCTGACTATATCTTGGGGAGGGGGTGGCCTGGGGGTGCAGCAGGTGCTGGGTGTGTGTGTGTAGGAACATCTGGGGGGGGGCCTGGGCCAGCCCCCACGGGTGGTGGGGAGGAAGCGCCATTCAGCCCCTCCCTGCTTCCCGCTCTGCTCCAGTCCTGCCCCCAGACACGTACCCAGCTCCCAGCCCCATGCCTGGCCCCAACCCCAGCCTTGGCTGCTGGCTGCAGCTCCATTCCCAGTCCGAGGTAGGGGGTGGGGATGGGGGTCGGGGTGGGAGCGGGAGCAGAGCCACACCTGGCCATGGGCATAGCTGCCAGCCTTCACCACAGCCCAGGTGTGGTACCGCTTCTGCTCCTACTGCCAACATAGGTCCTGGCCTTGGCCCTGCTCCCAGCTCCACCCCCAGCTGTGGCCCCAGTCTTGGTCCCCTTGCCCCTGTCTGCATCCCGCCCTCAGGAGCCTACAGCCCTGGTTCCAGGGAGCCGCGAACAGGGGTAAGGGAGGAGCACAATCCTCAGAAGTTTGGGGATTGCTACTGTAATTCCTATTTTAGGGGAAGCCCCAAATGGCCCTGCAATAAAACCAGGGAAGCACAAACTCAAAACTCCTGATAAATCTGTGGTTTTTTTTTCAAAGACAAGCAAAACTTTTGTGAAAAAACTTTTGGGCCTTTTTAATACATCGTCAAAAAGGGCACAAACCCAATTAAAACAAAATCTTTTGAGGTGACCTTTAAAAATCATGCACGCTTTTCATAGCTATAATGGTGACAGCATAAATATCTTCATTTAATTATGTTAACATGAAGAGAACACAGGCTCACTGAGGCACAATAATAAGCATGAAACCAATCAGCACAAATTACAATGCCAATATTCGGTATCAGATCCTGTCGGATACCATCACTTACCAATGGCCTTTAGTACATTTGCTTTGACTAGCACTTGCAACACATTCAGAGAGAATTCGATGATCAAACAGGCACATGCATCACTATGGCTTCAAAAGTAACACTGAAAGGACAGTGGCAAATGAACCCAAATCAGGTTAAACAATTGCTGAATATTTATGGAACTACACATAATTAGATAATTTTAATTATATACATGTTTATTCCTTTTCTTTTTCTCTGCTGTGGCAAGATTAACTGGGATTATAAAGCCACTTTTTAGGAAATATGCGTAATGATAAATAAAACCTTATGGCTGAAATAATTAGTTCAGGGGTAGGCAACCTATGGCACGGGTGCCAAAGGCAGCAAGCGAACTGATTTTCAGTGGCACTCACGCTGCCCGGGGCCTGGCCATCGATCCGGGAGGCTCTGCATTTTAATTTAATTTTAAATGAAGCTTCTTAAACATTTTTAAAACCTTATTTATTTTACATACAACATAGTTTAGTTATATATTTTAGACTTCTAGAAAGAGACCTTCTAAAAACGTTAAAATGTATGACTGGCACGCGAAACCTTATATTAGAGTGAATAAATGAAGACTCGGCACAGCACTTCCAAAAGGTTGCCAACTCTTGAATTAGAGGTAAGTGATAGCTTTCTAGAAGGCCTGGAAAAGTTTATAACAATAGCTGATCAACCTGATGGAGTATTCTCTTGATGTACAAACATTTGGCCATGCCTTGAAAAAAAAATCCTTGTAACCACAAAACAAGTCTGAGAAACTCTACCACCAAAATGATTAAATATTCTGACCCCCTCGTGTGAGTGTGGGGATGGGGAGCTTGAAAAATGTACTTGGCATCCCTTAGTCCCAATGACCAAGCCTATTAGCCATACTGAAAACTCCCTGGGCTGGTTACTATCCTCAGTAGCACATGCCCCTTCACACTCTAAAATACAAAGGACTACAGCAGCTACGTTCTGTGTATTATGTATTGTCTTTACCTGTAACATTTTGTTGAATAACTTCCCATATACATTAACTGACTCCATCTCTCTTGCTCTTGTTTTAAATTCTTCCCCTTCCTCTTTTTCTGATATCATTGGTAATGAAGTATGTTTTTCTGCATTGTCATCAATGTCTGCTGTGTTCTCTTTCCTTCCACCCCATCAACTCTCTGTTTCTTCCCTCAGAATGTATTCTCTGCCTCCTCCCCCAGGATTTCCTCTCTCCTTTCTTCTCCTCTCCAGGATTTCTGTACATCTTTTTTTCTAATTAATTCCATCCATCTCTTCCTCTTTACCTCTCATCCTCACACACAGCCCCTTGCCCCCAACCACCCACACAGGTGACAAAAAAATGTACCAGACACTAACAGCCAAAGGACTAAACGTAAGAGACAAAGACCAATAAAACAGGTGGCTGGAGCCTACTGATTAAGGGTCAAACCCAGATGAGAAGCCAGTCCATCCCTAGTGGCTAGAAAAGGGGAGGATGCTGGGTGGTTTTCTATGGAAATGCTACAGTACTGTAACAGTTCATAACCTTCATCTCAACCCTTGTCTGCACTGTGAAACTCATCCATTGCTGATAATGAGTGCTGAACAAATTTTAGCTGCAAGCATAGCCAAGGGCATGTTTAGCATTGCATTGGAAACCCTTGTTAAAGCTTTCTCCATAATCTAACACCAACGTTGCCCTGGGCACTCTAAATTGCAAGGTCCCTGGACAGTGTACTGAACTTGGGTGTCTGACGGTGCTCTCTAAATAGCTGGCCCTTAGAAAGGCTAAGAAGCCTGCTATTATTTCCCACTACTGGAGGTTTCCGTTAGTGGGAAGGGTGGTAGAGGCCTTATTTATTTATTGGAATAGAAGGACCAAGGTTCTTTTCCCAGTACTCCATGTGTGATTTATATAGCAACGGGCTCTGTTGTCCACAAAACACAGATTTGTTACATCTGCTTTGAAGCGTTTATAGGGTAATTAATCTTCACTTGTGACATAAGGAGGACTAGAATGTAGATCCCCACACAGGGAAAGTTGGTGAGCTAATCCACTGCCCCACAGAGTGTCCTCTCACTTGCCTACTTCTTCATTTTCCCATGACCTTAGGGGAAGAGATCTACACTTCATAGATCTTCTTTTTTTAATTGCGCTTTATAGAACACAGTTTGAATACTGTATGGGATGTGTTTAATGACGTCCATGTGGGTTTGTGGGTACAGGAATTAAATACATAATGGCTCATGATGACATAATACGGAAATGCAACTCCCGCGGTGCTGGTGAGTAGGCTGTAAAGGGTTATTAATAAAAATGAATGCTTTAAATAGAAAACAAGCTTAGCAGCACTTTTTTGGCCTCAGGCCCATCTCTGAGCAATGGGAAAAAAGAAAAAAGCCTGGAATATGTAGTTGCTCGCCCCCCGATACATGGAAATAAATACATGTTACCGCCATACACTCTTAAATTTTTCACACAGAACGCTGTCGGGCTGATGCATGGCGCTAGTTTCAATCAGAATGCAAGCTAAGTGAAGTCTGAAGGGGTTATTTCAGCCGAGTACAGAATACATCAAACGACTGTTGAGGGTGAGATTGATGCCTTAGATTATTAAAACAGGATAAGGCCACAATGTTTTGGTTGGCAAAACATTTCAACAGTTGGACATTAGCTTTTCAAAAAGCAAACCACGTTGTTTTGGGGAGAGCCAGGAAAATAACTCATACAGTTCAGGGATGACTTCAAGGAAAATCCCTTCCAGTTCTAGAACCAGAGTTTCCAGCTATGAGGCAAAGAAATTACATAATCACCTCGTTAATATTATAGACAAACTAAATCACATTTACTCTTCTGTATTGACCCTCGTGCAAAGCTCTTTTGTTTTATTTAGGACACCCCAAAAACCCTGTCATTATCTCTTGAAAGTGAATGAAACAACAAGGGATGATTTGGTTAACAGGTCCCAACTGACCTGTTTTGTGTGGGACAGATCTACCCAGTAAACTCGCAGTGTAGATTTCCAGCCCATTGTGATTCTCATTAGAGGGAGTAACTCGAACAAATGCCACCAGCACATGTTAACGCCAATCACTCTCTTAACGAGTTCATCATCTAGAGTTCGGGTGTGAGTTTGAGATGAGCCCAGATCAAAACACATCCAAATTTGGGGGGAATTCGGATCCGGGTCCAAACTTTGTGGCTTGAATTCATCTGTGTCTCTGTCTGTTTGGTCTGCTGAGTGTATAGCTCTATCACCTCTGAAAGCCTGTGCTAAACGAAAGCTAAGGTTTCAAAGTCAAGTACTCAAAAGTTAGGAAATGCCAGAATTAAGGTTGTCCATGTTTCTCCTCACCTCCCGCGTCTTCCTATGCACATGCCCAGGGTCCTGGCCCCCCCATCCCCAGCTGCTATCCAACACCCCAATTGCCTGGCTCCTGCTCCTCCTCACCCACACCAACTACTGTCCAACATCCCCATCACCTGGCTCCTGCCCCCTGCCCCCCCAGCTACTATCCAACACCCCAATTGCCTGACTCCTGTCCCCCCCCCACCAACTATTGTCCAACATCCCCATCGCCTGGCTCCTGCCCCCTGCCCCCCCAGCTACTATCCAACACCCCCATATCATGGCTCCTGCTTCCCCACCCGTCCCCAGCTACTATCCAACACCCCCATCACCTGGCTCCTTCCCTCCCTTGTTTATATCTCTATCACCTCTATCACCTCTGTGATCCCCCCGCCACCTCCCCTCCTCTTCTGCCAAACCCTACCCCTCTGCTTCCCCCTACACTCCAGCCCCCACAACCTCCTTTGCCAATGTCATTCCCCTCACCGCCCCCAATTCTCACCTCTCTGCATTCCAGCCATGCAGCTTCCTGCTTCTGCTCCACCTGCCTGGGTGCCAGCAGCTGGAGCACTGAGAGCACAACTGGAGAAAGTCTCCTGCTGGGCCTGGTGCCGCAGCAATCCTGAGGGGCTGTTTCACCTCCACAACAAACCTGCTAAGATCCCTGGGTCCTACACATGCCTATCTCAACATGTGGTGTACCTCATCCAGCGCACCAAGTGCCCAGTAACAACCCCACTGCTGAAACCAGACAGTCACCGCGCTCGAATGAATTCACACAGGCAAATGATAAGACAAAAACACCCTGTCACCCATGGGCAAACATGCCTCACAAAGCAGTCACTCTATAGCTGACCTCTCTGTCCTCATCTTCAAAAGAAACCTACACAACGCCTTCTAACGAGACCCTGGGAGCTTAAATTCAGAACGCTGCTTGACTCTGAAAATCACGGTCTTAAAAAGACACTGAATTTAGGGCTTATTACAACAATCTGTAACCCACCAGCCCCCTTTTTTGTCCTGTGACTGGAGAGGTATTAACGGGCCACTTCCCATTGAATGGTCTTGTAGAATATGAGTTACTACTTCCGCTAAACAATCTGTTCCACCTCTTGTTTAGTTGTGACACTCTGAGGGTATGTCTACAGATAAACCACTACAACAGCACCACTGTAGTGCTTCCATGTTGACCCTACCTACGCCGACAGGAGGAGTCCTGTTGCCAGTGTAGGTACTCCACTTCTCCAAGAGGCAGTAGCTAGGTTGACAGGAGACCTGTCTACACCTGGGTTTTGGTCAGTTTAACTGCATTGCTCAGGGGTGTGGATTTTTCAGCCTTGGGGCTCTAGCTGTGGGACCCTGGGCTTCAGCTCCCCGGCTCCCTTCTGCTCCAGCCATGGAGCTCCCACTCTGGCCTTCAGTCCAGGATGGCAGGGCTTCAGGAGGGCCGGCCATACCATGGTCAAGAGGCAAGGTGTGGAGTGAGCTGGGGTGTGAAGCTGCATAAGAGAGTTTGGGGCAATGGAGGGGAAAGCAGTGAGGCCCCAAGGGGTAATGGGAGGCCAGGAGATGCAGTGGGGACTAGGGGGATCTCTTGGGGGCCGGGGCACCAAAATATAACTGTGCGTTATTTTTATTATTGAGTCTTCAAAAAAAACAAAACCCTACATAAATAAATGACAATGATTTGGACATGTATATGTGCATATTTATTTGTTTTTCCTAGAGATAATTATTTTAGGAAAATTTATTAGAGCAGCCACCAGCGAGAGTTGGTGGCCGCACTCTGAGGCCAGCAAAATGTTTGTTATAAGAACCTGAGGTGTAAACAGAAATTGTCAGACTGGATCAGGCTCATGATCCATCTAGTTCAGACTCCTCCTACAGTGAATAGCTTCAAGATGCTTTATCGTAAGGTGTAAGAAACCTCACAGGTGGGAAATGTGGGATAATCTGACCCTCGTGAGGGTCTCATTCTGAGCCCTTTGAGTTAGAGACAGGTTTAAGCCACGAAACATGAGATTTTATCTGCCTTCCATGTTAGCATTAACTGTTATAGTGCTTGTCTTCATTTCCAAGGTTCTTCTCAGCCTATCCCCACCCTCCCTATTCTCTTTCATTCATAATCAAGATGTTGACTCCTACCATTGATTGGCTTGTGATGCCAACTTTCCCCGTCCACTTGTTACCTTTTCGAACAAGCACCTAGATGCTCTCTCCCAGGCTGCCCCTCGTGGTTGGGATGAATTCCCCATAGACATTCTCAAAAGTAACTCATGTTTGTCTTTCAAATCCCCCCTTCAAACTTTCCTTTGATGTGATGCCTACACAAAACGTGAGAATGGTCAGGCGACCAGTGTGCTGAGAATCCCATCATGCAAACAGGTATAGTCTCTTTCCTTGTGTTCCCCTGTCTATATCCACCTGTCGTCTCTTGTTTTAAGCTTAGATTGTAAGTATCTGAGGGCTGGGACCATCTTTTTGTCCTGTGTTTGTACAGAGCCTAGCACAGTAGGGTCCTGGCCCATGACTGGGGCCCTTAGGTGCTGCTGCAATTAAATAATAATTATAACCCTGATTAATCTTGTTAAACATATGGACATCGAATCCCTATTTGAATCTTCGTAAGATGTTGGCCTCAGTAACCTGTTGTGGTGATGGATTCCACAGTTTAATTATGCACCATGTGAAAAAGTATTTGCTTTTGTCAGTACTGAATATGCTACCTTTCCGTTGAATTGAATGATGGAACTGGGAGAAAAGAAGTTCCCAGTCTACCTTCTCCAGACCATATGCTGGAGGCATTCACCAAGTATCAGGGAGAAAAGGCTTTGATTTGTTTGTTAAATGTACACCTCATTCCCTTCCCTCCACCCTCCCGGTGTTACTGTAGAACTGAACCTTCTCTACGGTTTGTAGAAATCCTTTGTAGGCCAGATTTCACCATTGTTTACATCCATGCAATCTCACTTTAGTCAACAGGGATTGCACAAGATACTAGTGATGTAGAATTGAGTTTGAATTGGTTTCCTACATCACATTTAAGATGCATTTCATTTGCCTAAAATCCACAACCATCAATCCACAATCATTGTACAGAGCCAAATGTTATTAGTGCAGTGGCAACCCCAGTTACTTCTTAAAAATCCCCTCTGATTAGAATGTTATTTCTGCACTTATTATGAGCACGCAGCATCAAACACTCTCCATACAATCACAGCCTCAAAAGCTTGTCTGATGTAAGTGGAACATGGCACAAAACACTGCCCCCTCTAGTTGAAATTCTGCTCTGACTTTTCTGCAACCACACGCCCTGCAATGAACGTGCTATACTTAAAAGTCATTATAAATCCTGTTGCTTACTCCTAAGGGATTTTGTTGTGTTTTGTCATCGATGGTTTTGTGAGGCAGGTAAAAGGAAGGCCTTACCCGCAATTTGCCTTAACTCAGAAATGTCCAAGGATACCGTAAAATGAAGTCCAGTGTATCTTTCTGAGTTTCTTCATGATGACAGATATACCAAACAATTGTCTTTTGAAAGTGCAGAGAGCTGTTCTTTTTAAAATAGGTACAGTTTCCCTTTAAATAGCACAAAACATATGGGAACAGGATTATTCTTGCCACCAGCTGCCAAAAAAACATTTTTTGTTGTTCTTATGTGGAACCAAAATCTTCCCAGGGATTGTTCCTGAGAATAATACTGAAAAGAAAGTATTTTATGACTCATGCAATAGCAATAATAATACTAGTACTCCACTGCCCTTCCATCCAAGGATTTCAAAGCACTTTACAAATATGAATTAATTCTCCCAGCCTGCCTCTGAGATAGTGGAGTATTATTTCCATTTTAGAGGTGGGGAGGCACAAGCCCTGGGATGTAAAGTGACTTACCAAAGGTCAGAGAGCAAGTAATTGGCAGAGCTAGGAATAGAACATAGGAGTCTTGACTAGTAGTTGCATCAGATTAGGGCTGTTAAACTACTTTCCTTTGTTTGAATTAGTTATCCATGTAAGTGGTCAAGTTAAACAACGCTCAGGGCTAAATGGTTTGCTCCCTGGTGCAGAGCTCTCCATATACTGGTGTCACAGCCATAGGAGAGGGGCAAGTTAACCTTAATATTTTGAGCATTTGGTGGTTGGGCAAAGTGATGTACAGAGAGTTTCAGTATCTTATCCAATTTCAGCATGGGACTAGAACTCAGGAGTCCCCTAAGTCTTCTGCTTTACCCCGAATCCACCTTTCTTCCAAATAAACACACACTTCTTGAGGGCAGATGTTCCCAGGAGGACCTTTACATTAACAGATCTATATTACCCTATAGGTTACTCATCCCACAAAACTCTACACGTGCAAACTACCTCACCTAAAGTTGCGGTTCGTTTACTCTCCTGAGATGAACTTCAATCAGCTGCATAGGAGAAATCCGAATTTCCCCCATGTGGCCAATCCACTGTTCCTTTATGATATGCCAGCACTGGAAAAATGCTGGACATGTACCTGGAGTGCAGTGCGCTTTGGGAGATTAAGATTGTTACGGAGCCTAAGCTATGTATTTCAGCTCACAAAAATTAGTATGTATGGCTCCAAGTGTTCTAGCTCCTAGTGCTTAAGTAGTTTGTAAGGTTTATAAGAAAGTAAGAAATTAACCAGGGCCATGCCGACTAAGCCCAACTTCCTGCTTTTCCACCAGAAGATTCCATCTCCAGGTCATTCTCTGGAGTCACTTCTAGGTCTCTCTTAATCTTATTTGCAGTCTGCTTCTGCCGCCTTCCCAGATAACCTTGGAATCTTCCCAGATAACTGTGGAATCTCCTTCCTTAGAGGTTTTTAAAGTCAGGCTTGACAAAGTCCTGGCTAGGATGATTTAGTTGGTGTTGGTCCTGCTTTGAGCAGGGGGTTGGACTAGGTGACCTCCTGAGGTCCCTTCCAACCCTGATATTCTATGATTCTGTGATAACTTATTCATTATGTCCATGACTGATGAACTCCTTAATTGCAATTAACTTTTGACATGTCCCTGAGCTGCAGTTTTCAGATCCTCAGGTTTCCGTGGTTTGGATGTGGAGATTTGGATTGAGTCTTATAACACAACAATGGCTTGCTCCTTTAAGGGCTAGAGTCCTGGGGCAGGCTAACCTTAGTTACTGAGTAGACACACCTGAGTAGGAGTCAGGTACTTTCCCAGAGCAAAACGAGGGGGGGGGAATGCTCAGGGAGGACTAGGCAGAGGGCATGGCTGTTGGGAGCAAGTAGGCTCTAGCGGGGAATCCTGAGTTTTCAGGAAGAGGCTGCAGGCAAGGAAGGCTGGGAGACCTCCAGCAGGAAGAGTGAGAACAGCGGCTTGATGGGGGAGTTGTGAACATTTATGTTGAGTATTTTGTTATGTTCATAAATCCAACCCCAGGGAGACTTTTTGCTAAACTTAAGAAGAGTTTATTTGTGATGTGCTTAAGGGGCCCCAAAGAGGGGAAACAGAGGTAGAGGGCTGCACAGATATCTTTGGCCATGAGGGGACTGCGTAGGAGGTAGCTGCATGTTGAGTAGCAATAGAAGGCAGCGGTGTAGTTTGGACCTGGATCCAAACCTTCCCTAATGATCAGGTTCATCTATAGTTAGCTGGCTGGTTTTAGATGTGGGACTCCTGACAGGTATGGAAAACACACATTGCTTCTTCTCTTCCTCCCTACTCCCAAAACTCTGTGCTCCACATCTTTAACTTTGTCATGCCTGGTGATTTGTAAACACAAACACATCTGCTTCTGGCAGATCTTCACCTTGCTGGCCTCCCCCTTAAGATTTGGTAAGGCTTTTCTTTGGTGTGCTAGGTTTTCCACACATTCTTAATCCTTACTTCATTGCATCCATTACTCCCACAGGACCCACTTTGTCTTCAGCTGTTATCACTGGCTCTGATTCCAAGCCTTGCCTATGTAAATCTGTCCCTGATTCTGAAAAACAGAAGTGGGAGGGAGAATGAAATGTTCCATGTAGCCTTTGTTCTCTGCTGAAATGCACGGCCCACCTCCCCAAACAGCGAATAAACACAAATAGCCTTTTTGTGTATTTTAATAAGCAAAGCCGCGCAGTGCATCTGAGCTGGTTCTTTAACAACGAGGGCAGCTTCATCCACTGAGCCTCATGTAAGTAAAGCTGTCGTCATACTTAAGTCTTCCTTTTGTGTAACTTTATGTAGTGGCTTGTCTTAAACTTGTAAAAACATTTTCAGGGTGGGTATGTGTGGGTGGTGAGGCACTCCCTCGGACCTGAACACTCAGCTGCTCCATCTCGTTTGTCTCAATGAATGAGGCAAATCTCTTAAAAGCAGTCCCATATGCTCTCCTCTTATGCATCTTTCATTTAACATCTATAGAGAAGGTTCAGCCGCAGACATTTTTAACGGAGAAGTGTGGTTAGAACAAGAGATGGGGAGCCAAGATTTCTGGGTTCCATTTTCATCACAGCCAATGGTCTGCTTGTGTGACCCAGAGTATGTCACTCAACCCATCTGTGTCTGAGTTTTCTCCCTTTGTTAGGGGGATCATAAATACACGCTTCACAGGGACACTGTGGGCTGTATTAATTCCCATTTGTAAAGCACTTTCCTCGGCTGTAAGATGCTGTGTAAGTGTGAAATATTTTTATTATTCATCATAACTCTTATGAAATATAAAGGAGAAGAAAAGCGGGTGAGCAAATGCTTGAGTAATCTGGGGAATGATTGGGAATCAGTGTCTTCTGCATGGAGAATGACAGTAACTTTTGTTTCTCACCACTCCATAGTTGTCCTGTTAACCCAAATTGCTTTGTTTAAATAAACATTCAAGATTTAACAACTCCAGCTTCTCAGGATGGAATAGCATGATTTTGCAGCCACCCCATCCCACCATCACCCTGAATTGCATTTCAGTACGTGGCATTGAAGTTACCCCTTTGCTCTTATGCTGATGAACTAGTGCTGAAAATCAGCTTGAATTTGGCAGAGTCCAGCTCCCTTTCTGCAGCAAGGTTAATCCTTCCTTTGGTGGAAACTGAGGGTCAAACCCTCTTATTTTCCTTTCTTTTTTTCCCTTTGTTTTATTGTATGTTCTGGGATGTGGGTTTAGAGTCCTGGATGCTAAATAAATTCCTGCTTTCCAGGATCTGCTCTGTGTGCACAATTTCAACTAGCACATTTGGGGAATCAGAAAAGATGGAAAAAACATGATATTCCAATGCAGGATTGGGCTTTGGGGGTCCTTTGCAGAGAGGAAGGGAGGGGGGAGTTATTTATTTACTTTTTGCTTACATCAAAAAACGTAAGCATCTAATCCTAGTGGGTCATGTTGGTAGGTTTCCAAGGACCATAAATCTGGTCACTGTGCTTTTCCAAATGTTTATTGTGCTGGTTAAGCTTTTACAGGCTCTTGCTGCACTTATACATATGGTCTGAATAAGTGTAATTCTGTGTTACTGCATTTAGCTGAGATACACAAGAGCCTCCAAGGGAATCATTAGAAATAAGGCAGCAATTGTTGGTGCTTTAGGGATGAGTTTCCTGGTTCTGCTTTAAAGCTGTTGGTGGCACCCAGCATTTTGTTGTTGAAATGCAGTTTGCTCTAACATTTGATGTGGGTAGAATTAATTTAAGACCCAAAGAATTACCTGGTTCAGATTCAGTCCAGAATTCCTAGCAGCAGGGCTGGCTCCAGCCAGGTTTTCTGCCGCCCCAAGTGGCCAAAAAAATAAAAAAAAAGTCACGGCAGCGCGATCATGCCACTCCACTCTTTGGTGGCAATTCAGCAGCACGTCCTTTGCTCCAAGAGGGACTGAGGGACCCGCCGCCGAATTGCCGCCGAAGGCCTGGACGTGCCGCCCCTGTAGCGGCCGGATGGCCGCCCCTTGGTATTGGCCACCCCAAGCCAGCCCTGCCTAGCAATGAACTTCTTCCCTTTCTGAAACTCCCATATAAAGGGCCAGGGTCTGCCTTCATTTGTATCCCTTTATGATGCCTTTTAGGTAAGATTCTGATCTCATACCAGAGTGGAGCTACTCCACTGACTTAAAGGATTTACAGTGATCACGGCCCCATTGTGCAAGGGCCCACATACATAATCAACAAAGGAGACATTCTCTGCCCCACAGAGCACAGCCCATGTGGCCCAATCCCGCAACGTACAACGTGCAAACTGACTGCCGCACCCATGTGGAGACCTGTTGAAGTCACTGGGCACAACAGATGGAGATGGGGGGACAGGGGAGTCAGAGAAGATAATAAAACAAAGTTCAGTTTAAAAGCAGGAATCTCAGGTTGATACTTGCCTAACCCAGGATGGCCATGAGATCAGAGTCAGGCCAGCTGACATTGCAAGGGGTGCAATCAGGGCAAAACTTAGCTTCGTGTTTGTTTGCTGAAAGTTTCCATGGCGGATGAAGGGGACAGTGGGAGTGGACTGACTGAGTAGACCTGCATCAGATACACTTGCTGTAGTGGATCCAATGTCAGGCTGATGAACAGATAACTAACATATAAAGAAATGGGGGGAAAAAACCCACTTTTGCAGTTGGGAGTTGCAGCTGCTGTTGCTTTAAGTGTAAAATGCATTGTATGCTTTCCTCTCTCTCCTATTCAGTCTCCATACCATCCTTCTGTAAGAGCATTGGCTGAAATTAAGGTGCGTATTGTAATCGGTTATGGCAACACCACAATCTAATCTGGGAGCGTTCAGAATGATAACAAGCATAGTTGCACTCATACAATTCCTTACACTGTATAGCAAATGTGTAACATTGGGGAAGTTCTATGGCCTGTACCATACAGGAGATCAGACTAGATCATAATGGTCCCTCCTGGACTTAGAATCTGTGAGCACCTAAGTGATGCCATCTGGGAAACACGGATGACACTGTAACACTGACAGATCCTGGTCATCAGTGGGTGGGATCAAACTCAGAGTAGATCTTACAACAAATTGCTTTGACCCTCCCTTCTTGCTGCGAAGTGCTCAGTGTGATGAAGTCAGCCATCTCAGGAGAGGTGTATAAGTTCTGGGACAGACTCATCCTGGAAGTAGCTCTGTTGATGTCAGGGGACTGACCCCAGGGGTAAATTCCTTCCTACATCTTTGGACTCCCTGGAGCAGTAGGTAGGGCTGGCTTGTTATTCAGCTTAGCTCAGTATTGCTCTGTGCATCCTGTTTTCCACTGACACACTTATTTTGGTAGTTGCTTTGACCTGCAGGAAGAGTTTGAACCTGCCTGTGCAGAGCTCCTCGCTAAACAGAAACGTTACAAAGTGCTGACTGTGCAGCTCAGAAAGCTTCCCCCTCCTCAGCCCTCGCTCAACCCGGCAATGCTTCAGTCCATTGTTTCCATTCAAAGCGATGCTGTGGCCTCCACCTAGCCCCCTGTCTCTGTGCAGCTGCGGGTCTTTAGCTGTCCAAAAGTTATAGGATCCCTTACACTTCATATGGAGGGGATAAAAACAGTGCATTCATGGCCCTAGGCTGGTGGAGCAGAGAAACGGGTCAGCTAACTCTGCAGGATAGGACCCCATCTGTAATCCCAGGACCCTGTGAGTAAGACTGAGCTGGAGGGAGAGTGATAGCAGTGGGGCTGAAGGATGGGTGTATTGTGGATTTCTTTCTCCTACAGATAGGTGGGATCTGAAAAGCATAGGAGCAATCGGGACACAGAAATGGCATCTGGCCTTTTGAGTGAAATATTTAATAGGCAGACAGTGAAAATCTCCAGCTTCTGGTCTCAAGTCGTGCATGTGATAGGCACATGTGTGATCCTCTGCGTGTCCTGTATAATCTGCTGTTGCATTAAAGTGCAGATGTATAATCTCCGTTTTAAACATGCAGCTGGCGGAGGTTGGGAGGATGACACCTGTTACAGTTTAAGAAGAGCTTTGGAGAGGGAGTGGGGATCAAAACAGGATGGATTATCCCATTGCTTTTAGGCAGCTTTTAAGGTGACCCATTTAGTTAGCTGAACTTTTCCCAAGACTGGAAAGTCAAACAGTTAGGAACATGAGAAACATCTAATGATCCTGACTAGATAGGGTAGGGTTAGGGTCCAGAGTGACCTATACAGATTGGAGGATTGGGCCAAAAGAAATCTGATGAGGTTCAACAAGGACAAGTGCAGAGTCCTGCATTTAGGAAGGAAGAATCCCATACACTGCTACAGGCTGGGGACTGACTGGCTAAGCAGCAGTTCTGCAGGAAACGGATCTGGGGATTAAAGTGGATGAGAAGCTGGATATGAGACAACAGTGTGCCCTTGTTGCCAAGAAGGCTAAAGGCATATTGGTCTGTATTAGTAGGAGCATTGCCAGCAAATCGAGGGAAGTGATTATTCCCCTCTATTTGGCACTGGCGAGGCCACACCTGGGGTATTGCATCCAGTTTTGGGCCCCCCACTATGGAAGGGATATGGACAAACTGGACAGAGTCCAGTGGAGGACAACGAAAATTATTAGGGGGCTGGGGCACATGATTTACGAGGAAAAGCTGAGGGAACTGGGGTTATTTAATCTGCAGAAGAGAAGAATGAGGTGGGATTTGATATCAGCCTTCAACTACCTGACGGGGGGTTCCAAAGAGGGTAGAGCTCAGCTGTTTTCAGCGGTGGCAGATGACAGAACAAGAAGCAATGGTCTCACGTTGCAGTGGGGGAGTTCTATGTTGGATATTAGAAAACACTGTTTCAGAAGGATGGTGGTGAAGCACTGGAATGTGTTACCTAGGGAGGTGGTGGAATCTCCATCCTTAGAGGTTTTTAAGGCCCGTCTTGACAAAGCCTTGGCTGGGATGATTTAGTTGGTGTTGATCCTGCTTTGAGCAGGGGGTTGGACTAGATGACCTCCTGAGGTCTCTTCCAACCCTGATCTTCTATGATTCTATGATATATATAGTGTCTTTCTGCATAACATGTGTTGCTAGTTGTGCAGAATATTTAGCATCCCCAATAGGGTCTAGTACGGAGTGAGCTGGGGGGAAGGATGGTAAAGTGTGACTACCTTCATGCGTCCGACGAAGTGGATGTTCACCCACGAAAGCTTGTGCTCCAAAACGTCTGTTATTCTATAAGATGCCACAGGACTCTTTGCTGCTTAAATGGGAAAGGGACTGTAAAGGATCTGAATCTGAGTGGGAGGCGCGGATCATTTCCCTGGGGCTGTGGATCCTCGCAGCCAAGTTGGGTCCAGTGGCTCCTGCACATGACTATTTAAACCTCTTCCAAGTGAATTTTGGCCAGGGGTTCCCGCTGCAGCTATCTCTCAGCTATTCAGAAGAAAAAGAGTGGAAACCCATTCCATGCTTACCCCTTTCCTTTACATACCCCAGGGCCACAGACTTTAGTCCCCCCACAGACACTGAAATGGGAGAGAGGGGTGGGCAGAATGTGGAGAGGTGTGATGACAAGAACCTGTTTCCTCCTCTGAAGCCAAATACGGGGCTGATTCTGATCAAAAGCAATCAAGTGCAGCACTTAAAGGAGCAGCATGAGAGGACTCCATCCACCCTGCTTCCAGCCGTCCTCTGCCTAGCCCAGGTGCAGCTTGTGTTCTGCACTGGAGCTCCAATGACACACAAGTGGGCGGTTTGCAGCCTGACTTGACCACTTGTCAGCTTTGCCTGCAGATGCTTGAGCGTCCCTGAACACAGAGATCCCGTGGGTTGGCAGCCCTGAGGAAAATGCCTTAAAAGTCACATGAGAGAGTGAGGCAGCCTAGCACCAGGCTGGGTGGGAGCAGTGGCTCTTGCACAGTGACTCCTACTGTGGCAAGCGTCATGCTGGGATGGCCCAGGAATGCCGAATGCCTCGCCTGGGCACATGTGGGCTTGTGCTCTGTTCTTTCTAAAAGAACAGCTGAGGCTTGGGTTTGGGCATCAGCCACCTCACCTGGGAGGTTCCAGCAGAACAAATGCAGGGAGAGCTTCTGGCCCATATAGGAATAGAAAACAAAATCACATTCATTGAAACAATGGTGTCCAGAAACCTAAGCCTCAGCTACAAATCCAGCTTGCTGACAGCCCCTCAGGCGGCTGTGGAGCTAGGGCACAATAGACTTTGGTACAAGAACCCAGAAAGGAGGAGTCTTTGTCCCCGAAGATTCCCAGCCACCAGCTCTCAGACATATTCAGACCTAGAGCCTTGGATACAGAGAGCACCAGCTCATCTCAGCAATCGTGAAGGAAAAGGACTGTCTTGCTAGTAGCTACAATGCAAGCCACACCAACTTTGCTGATCACTGTGACTATCAAAGCCAGTGCAGGTTATGGGGCCCTGTGCTCCTCATGCGTAACAAAGAAATGGACCATTGCATGCGGTCTCAGCTGTAGCTGCCGTCCGAGCAGGCAGCCCTGCACAGACTGCATGGCAGTAATCTGGTCTGGAGGTGGCAGAGACCTAGGTCACTGTGGTGAAGTCTAGAGAAATGATAGGATCATCCACCTAGGACTCAGAGCAGTTGGGAATCCATAAGTGCCCCAGGAGTGTGAGTCTCACTGAGAAAAGTTGGGTAAAAGTCCTTCAAGTAGGGGTCAATATTTGCTACTACGAAACATTTACATGAAACTACAGTAACCCCCTCATATGGGTGATCAACAGGGGTTAAAGGTGGGACCTTCCGCACTGCAGCACAAACCTCTACTTAACAGGGGTAGGCAACCTATGGTACACGTGCCAAAGGCGGCACACGAGTTGATTTTCAGTGGCACTCACACTGCCTGGGTCCTGGCCACCAGTCCGGAGGGCTCTGCATTTTAATCTAATTTTAAATGAAACTTCTTAAACAGTTTAAAAACCTTATTTACTTTACATACAACAATAGTTTAGTTATATATTATAGACTTATAGAAAGAGACCTAAAAATGTTAAAATGTATTACTGGCATGTGAAACCTTAAATGAGAGTGAATTAAATGAAGATTCGGCACAGCACTTCCAAAAGCTTGCCAACCCTTGCTCTACTACTTGAACTAAAGGAGTACCTCCGTTAACTAGTAGCGACAGTAGGCTCTTGTTGTCTTAGGCAGACTAGCCACTAGAGGGGATACAACACGCTTTCCCATTGTGTCACACAGGCTTTCAAGATTTCATTGTCTTTCCACTCCCCAGTGCTGAGAAATGTTAACATCTTGACCTAAATATTTTAGCCCATCTGTGTTGTCTTCTGCTGAGCACTTTCCTGGGGGAGCAGCCTTTTCACCTGTAACATCCAGTTCTTCCCTTGCTGGGCCTAGCACAAAGGGCTGCACTTCCAAAGTGTTAGGCCGGGTTTCAGCTGCATGATTCCCTTCCTGTACAGAGGGCTAGAAGAAAACCTTTGCAGGCATGTGGGCTGAAATGGGACGTAAGCCGTTCATGAATTTTACCTACTGACTTGAATAGGAGTTACCTGGCTCAGCCTATCCCCAGCACATTCCAAACTTAGCAGAGGGCTTTGGAAAACTTGGTGGAAGTCAGGAAGATTTAATGTAACATTCCTCAGGAAATCTATCCCTGTTTCATAAACTCTGTGGGGCAGGGACAGCCATTTTGGTCTGTGTGTACAGCATCTAAGCACAACAGGATCCTGATCCAGAACTGGGGCTCCAACAGGCCATCCCAGCACAAGTAAATACTCACCACCATATCCTTGATATTCTGATTTTTGCATAGACAATCAAATAAACAAAACCCATGAAAAACTGTAGAATTCCACAGATAATCTGCAACTTGAGCCATTTATAGAAATGTCAAACAAAATGCGAAAGCTTTGATTTTCAGCATCGTACTTTACCTTTGTAACAAGCTTGGTGGCGAATGTTACTCTATTCCCATTTTTTTTACATGTGGCATTGACAGCCTGATAGATTGTATCTTGATCTATACTTTTTGTCTCCCCTTTGTTGTCATTTGGAAGCTTATGTGACAGAGGCTATTATTGGGGGATCTATTGTCGTCTAGCACCACCTTGTGCTAAGAGGTTGTGTTACATCACTTTCCAGATTAAGAAATGCAAAAAGGCTGAGCTGGGAAAAGTATCAGAGGGGTAGCTGTGTTAGTCTGGATCTGTAAAAGCAGCAAAGAATCCTGTGGCACCTTATAGACTAACAGACGTTTTGGAGCATGAGTTTTCGTGGGTGAATACCCACTTCGTCAGATGCATGTAATGGAAATTTCCAGGGGCAGGTGTATATATATGCTAGCAAGCAAGCTAGAGATAACGAGGTCAGTTCAATCAGGGAGGATGAGGCCCTGTTCTAGCAGTTGAGGTGTGAAAACCAAGAGAGGAGAAACTGGTTCTGTAATTGGCAAGCTGGGAAAAACGCCTTGACTTGTGTCAATATTAATCATAGAAACATCAGGCTGGAAGGGACCTCGAGAAGTCGTCAAGTCCAGCTCCTTGTGCTGTGGCAGGAGCACGTAAACCTAGACCGTCCCTGATGTTTGTCCAACTTGTTTTTAAAAGCTTCCGATGATGGGGACTCCACGACCCTCCTTGGAAGCCTTTTCCAGAGCTTAGCTACCCTTTGTGACAGGGTCAGGCCAGATGCTACAGAAGAGTGTTCGAAGGCAGATATATTAGTCCCAGATTAAGTAGATCCCTTTTCCCTGGGTAAGGTAACAGGCTGTTCTAGAACAAGAAGGAACTTGCTGGAACCAATTAAGGCAGGTAGGCTAATTAGGACACCTGGAGGCAATTGAGAAGAAACTGCTAGAATCGATTAGGACAGGCTGGCTAATCAGGGCACCTGAGTTTAAAAGGACCTCACATCAGTTTGTAGCATGTATGTGAGGAGCTAGGAGCAAGAGGCTCTAGGAGCTGAGAGTGGGAAGGTGTATTGCTGGAGGGTTGAAGAGTACAAGCATTATCAGACACCAGGAGAAAGGTCCTGAGGTGAGGATAAAGAAGGTGTTGGGAGGAGGCCATGGGGAAGTAGCCCAGGGAGTTGTAGCTGTTGTGCAGCTGTTCCAGGAGGCACTCTAGACAGCTGCAATCCACAGGGCCCTGGGCTGGAACCCAGAGTAGAGGGCGGGCCCGGGTTCCCCCCAAACCTCCCAACTCCTAATCAAACACAGGAGGAATTGACCTGGACTGTGGGTTCTACCAGAGGGGAAGGTCTCTGAGCTGTTCCCTGACCCACATGGTGAATCTCTGAGGTGAACAAATCTCCCAATAAGTGCAGGACCCACCAAGATGGAGGAGGAACTTTGTCACACCTTATAATTAGAAAGTTTCTCCTAATATGTAACCTAAATCTTCTTTGATGCAGATTAAGCTCGTTACTTCTTGTCTTACCTTCAGTGGATGTGGAGAACAATTGATCACTGTCCTCTTTATAACAGCCCTGAACATATTGGAAGACTGTTATCCGGTCTCCCCTCAGTCTTCTTTTCTCAAGACTAACCATGCCCAGTTTTTTATGTTTCCTCATAGGTCAGGTTTTCAAACCCTGTTATTGTTTTTGTTGCTTTTCTCTGTATTCTCTTTTATTTGTCCACATCTTTCCTAAAGTGTGGTGCCCAGAACTGGACACAGTGTGCCACCTGGGGCCTCACCAATGCCAAATAGAGTGGGACAATTACTTCCTGTGTCTTACATTCAACACTTTTTATAGTACACCCCAGAATCATTGTCACCTTTTTTGCAGCTGCATCACATTGACAGATCATATTCAGTTTATTGTCCTTCCTTAGCCCCATATCCTTTTCAGCAGTACTACCACATAGACAGTTATTCCCTATTTTGTAACTGTACATTTGATTTTTCCTTCCTAACTGAAGTACTTTCACTTGTCTATATTGAATTTTTCATCTTGTTGAATTCAGACCACTTCTCCAATTTGTCACGGTCATTTTGAATTTTAAACCTGTTCTCCGAAGTGCCTGCAACCCTTCCCAGCTTGGTGTCATCTGCAAATTTTAAAAACATACTCTGTGCTCTATTATCCAAGTCATTAATGAAAATATTGAATAAATACTGAACCCAGGACTGGCTTCTGCGGGATCCCACTAGATATACCTTCCCAATTTGACAGAAAATCATACTCTTTGAATATGATCTTTCAACCAGTTGTACATCCATCTTATAGTAAGTTCATCTAGACCACATTTCCCTGGTTTTTTTATGGAAAGTATCAAATGGAACTGTGTCAGAAGCCTTACCAAAATCAAGATATATCGCATCTACCCCGCATCCACCAGGTCAGTAATCCTATCAAAGAAGGAAATTAAGTTGGTTTGGCATGATTTGTTCTTGCCAAATCTTGCTGACTAGGGCAGAGCAGGAGCCATGAGGGGTGTGGTGTGTGTCATGTAGCTGTCTGGGGTGGTAAGGTTGGGTGTTAAAGGACTGGCTGAAATGGACCTAATTCAGCAGAGGATCCGGAAAGATAGTGGGAGCCCCAGCACCTGACACTAATCCTCAGGAAACTGCGGCAGGTGGAGCATGTGAACTCAGCAGAAGGGGGGGAGAAAAGCTGGCTTTTGGAGAGACTGAGCAGCTCTCCTCTGGGACTGATAGAGAGGGACAAAAATTGATTCCATCGCAGGTGGGCTGGCTGATTGCACTGGCATGGGCGGTTTTTAGCCCTTTTGCAGCCATGGAGTAGCCATATGACGTACAGAGGGAAACTGAGGCACACATGGGCCTGATAAAAATATTATTGAAAATAATCACTTCATCGACATGAATATTTTCAATTCTGCTTTCTTCCAACATCCCACACATCTCACTCTCTTGCCCTTATCATTAGTGGCAGCTGACCTTTTCTCTAGGCACCCAATTCATAGAGTCAGGGGACTCCTGTAGGCAAGAGTGGTACAGCTGTGCTGGTTTGCTATGAACAGATGTCAAAGAGCTTTGCCTCCTAGCCTCTTATTAGCTAATAGTCCCTTTTTCCTATTTCTGTTATGACCTCCTTTTTTTTTTAAAATTTAATACCATTTACATCAAAAATGTGACCATCAGAAGGCAGAGGGAAGGAAGTGGACAGACCTTCTTGTAGATTAACTTTATACTATAAATAACAGTACGTGGATTTGTGATTAAAAATGCATAGGTGTATGGATTGGTTAGAACATTCTCTGTTTTTCTTTTCCATAATCAATACTGGACTAAAAATGTCTCCCCAACATCGAAGAGCTCTATTGATCACAAACCTCTCCTCGATCCCCCTTCACTAGCCTAGATTCTTGTAAGTGGATTAGTGGAAGTTATTATCTGGCCTTCATAGCCACTCTTCTCCGCTACTTTATCCCCAGGGCAGAGTTTAAGAATTTCAGAGTGTGGAAAGGTGTTTGCTTGCTTGAATTTTAGCTGTGAAACCAAGAGTCGGACAGCTCTTATTGGAACGAAATTTCATGCTTGATCCTGTTAGGTGCTAACAGTTCTCAGCTCTTTGTCTGGATATTTGCTTTTGCCCACACAGTTCTGACAATGCCCTGAAAACCACCACCTGCCTCTTCACTTTGTCTGAGCAGAGGACGCCAGTTGTGCTGAAATATGTCCAGTAGCTGTAGTGAATCAAAGATGTAGCAAAATATTCAGAGAGCTTACTGGGGAGCACCAGGTCCACTTTCCTTTGATATAATATTCATACATTTTTTATTATTTTTTCCAAATACAACTACAATACCAAAATACCAGATTCATCATTATACACAAAGTAAAGAAACAGTGTTAAGGTAAAGGGAGGGCAGGGGGTGCGATATATCTTATCTTCAGAGAGTCTATGTTAATCATAGACCTCTAATTGCTTTTAATATTTTGGGCATTCATTTTCTGCAGAATGCCAGTCGTTCATTAGCTGCAAGGACTCAGCTGTATCACCCAGCCAGACATCAATGTTTGGTGGGGATCAACTTTTCCATTTTTGCAGGATTAATTTTTTAATGACCAAAACTGCATATTGGAACCACACTGCCTTGTTAGTAGCTAATCTCGAGGAATCAGGAATATATTCAAGAATGAATTTTCAGGGGGAAGCCTCCAGTTTAGCATCCAGTATTTAACTGGTCATTTAACCCTCCTCATACCAGAAATTCCTGGTACCGGGGCACTCCCAAAAAATGCCTGAAAGGAGGAGAAGGTATACCCATTCTTCTTCAGTCTGAAACCAAGGTGGTTTCATATCTAAGCCTGTGTGTCTGTCACGGAGGTCACGGATTCTATGACCTTCTGTGACCTCCATGACTTCTGCATCGGCCGGTGCTGGCTCAGGGGCTGCCAGAGCCAGCAGCAACAGTTTGTGTGTGTGTGAGGGGACTCAGGGCTGGGGCAGGGAGTTGAAAAGTGTGGCGGTGCTTACTGGCAGGTGGGCTTCCACTGGCATGTCTCTGCAGCTCCTAGATGCAGCAGCCAGGGAGACTCCATTTGCTGCCCGCAGGCACCGCCCCTACAGCTCCCATTGGCTGTGGTTCCCGGCCAGTGGGAGCTACGGAGCCTGTGCTTGTGGTGGGAGCAGTGTGCTGAGCCCCCCTGAGCACCCCTTGCCCTAGGAGCTGCAGGAACATGCTGGTCGGAGCTGGGTAGGGACCTTGCCAGTCCCCCCCCCAACTCCTCCCCCCAGCACCAGCAGGGGTCCAGTACCAGGCTACAGACCACTGCCCGCCACCGCACCACAGCACCAGTGGGCACCCCAAACTGCACATCCTTGCCCACACACCCCAAGCACTACCTGTGGTCCCAGGCCACCACCTCCCAGCACCCATGGGCTGTGAATTTTTGTTTACTGCCTGTGACGTATCCATGACTTTTACTAAAAATACCTGTGACTAAAAAGTAACCTTACTAATAGCCACAATGATGCCTACCTTAACAAAAAAGACAGATGATAAATTTCCAGATTAGGCAAACAGAATCCTCCCAGAGCTAGGGGGAGCTGTAATTTGTTCAGAGCCAAGCTAGGTTTCTTGCCTGTGACCCAACGGAACATTCTGAAAATATTATTGAATTTCTTAAAATAAATTTGAGAAATAGAAATAGGGAGACCCCTCAGGACATACAAAATTCTGGGAAGTACATTCACTTTCAGTATGTTAATTTTACCCAGACTGAGGGTTAATGAACTCCATCTCCCCAAATGGTTTGCCAATTTGGCAGTAATTGATTCTATATTTATCTTAGGAATGTTCTGAGTATTTTTGGGAATCTGTGTTCCTAAATATTTCATATAAGAGAATTGCCTTTGAAAGTCCCAATCGGAGAAAAGACCTTTGTGGGCCGTTTGTTAATGCCAGATATTTCTGATTTACCCCAATTAATTTTATATCCTGGGAGGAGTCCAAACGTATTCATAATGGGTAGAAGGTAGGCATGGTAACCTCAGGCTTAGATTCAAATACAAAAGCATCATCCTCACAGAGCATAATTTTGTGCTTTGTTTAGCTCACTCTGATACCACAAACATGTTAATTTGCCCTGAGGACAATGGCTAAAGGTTCTAGAGATAAATCAAACAGAAGAGAAAATGGAGAGCGCAGGTCAACTTTCCTTTGCACTATTGGTCAAGACTTTTGACTAGCTCTCTAGAAATGAAAGCCATGCTTTTCTGCTCCCCTTCGTCACCAGGGACTGGATTTTTAACCAAAAGTGTTCAAAAGCCTGCACAACATGAAGGCATTTCTGATCAAAACCATCCTGTACGTTTGCTCAGAAAGCACAAACATCTGCATACCGATTTTCAGGTGACACCTGTGTAGATCTGATTGCAGGATCAGGGTCTAAATGAGCAAACTAAGGAGAAGACTGAAAGCCACGTAGTGAGAGGCAGATTTATCTACCCTAATTTTTGGGGTCTGTTTTTGATTATCTCAGATTGCTTGATATGATCTGTTCTGGTGATATCCTGGCTGTAGCTCTCCAGGCTCTGATCTGTGGTCCTTGGGGGGCTGCTATATTAAGAAGAAAATATGTGTATGATTCTGAGTTGAAAATGTGTTCCCTGAGCTGCATCTTGCAGTTTTTTAAATTGCAGTGTTTAGAATCAGTCTATTTGCTGTAGGAGGGGCTGCCTCACACCTTTTCCCTGGCAGCACCCAGAGCAGCTTCTGTATGAGCTGGCGGCACTCTGAGAGGCTGCTCGTCCTTCCTTGATGCAGTTCTACAACAGTGCCCCTGCTGGTTGCCTGTTGCATTGCAGAGGAGCGAGGAGAGTAACTTTGTTCATTGATTGCTTCTCAGCCAGGCTGTGGAAGCCTCAGGGAGAGCAGGTTAGGAGTTCCTAGATCTCCTGTGCCTGAGCATATGGAGCACCTACCTCCACCCCCGTCCACAGCCACCCAAAGCAGCCTAGGAAAGGGGAAAACTGAGAAGAAGCTGCGAACCACTCACTAGTCTTGGCTCCCTGATTCTCTGACCCAACCTAGGTTACAGCAACCTGGGGACTGCTCTAATTTATGCCAGCAGCTATGGTCCCCAAAATATTGAATATTGCTTGAGGAGAGCTGGGAATTTTGATCCAATAACTTGAATTACTTAAATGTGGCCTGATCCTGCGAGGTGCTGGGAACCCACCACTTCCACTTTAATCATAGAATCGTAGAATCATAGAATATCAGGGTTGGAAGGGACCTCAGGAGATCATCTAGTCCAACCCTCTGCTCAAAGCAGGACCAACACCAACTAAATCATCCCAGCCAGGGCTTTGTCAAGCCTGACTTTAAAAACCTCTAAGGAAGGAGATTCCACAGTTATCTGGGAAGATTCCAAGGTTATCTGGGAAGGCAGCAGAAGCAGAGTGCAAATAAGATTAAGAGAGACCTAGAAGTGACTCCAGAGAATGACCTGGAGATGGAATCTTCTGGTGGAAAAGCAGGAAGTTGGGCTTAGTCGGCATGGCCCTGGTTAATTTCTTACTTTCTTATAAACCTTACAAACTACTTAAGCACTAGGAGCTAGAACACTTGGAGCCATACATACTTATTTTTGTGAGCTGAAATACATAGCTTAGGGTCCATAACAATCTTAATCTCCCAAAGTGCACTGCACTCCAGGTACATGTCCAGCATGTTTGCGGTGCTGGCATATCATAAAGGAACAGTGGATTGGCCACATGGGAGAAATTCCGATTTCTCCTATGCAGCTGATTGAAGTTCATCTCAGGAGAGTAAACGAACTGCAACTTTAGGTGAGGTAGTTTGCACGTGTAGAGTTTTGTGGGATGAGTAACCTATAGGGTAATACAGATCTGTTAATGTAAAGGTCCTCCTGGGAACATCTGCCCTCAAGAAGTGTGTGTTTATTCGGAAGAAAGGTGGATTCGGGGTAAAGCAGAAGACTTAGGGGACTCCTGAGTTCTAGTCCCATGTGACCTTGGATAAGATACTGAAACTCTCTGTACATCACTTTGCCCAACTACCAAATGCTCAAAACATTAACGTTAACTTGCCCTCTCCTATGGCTGTGACACCATTATATGGAGAGCTCTGTACCAGGGAGAATCAGTGACACAGGCTCTTCATTTCTTCATTGTCAGCTTTGAAGGACATGTGCCTGGCTTGATTGCTTCTGGATTTATTGAAGTGAAGTTTTCTGCCAAGACTGGGAATCCGATTGACTTTTGTGCCTGTGGCATTTGCAGAGCACTTAAGTCCTTTCCCATCTAAATACTAAACTTCTGCCCAAGGTGCTGGTCTCTCTGGATTTGTTTTTATTTTTGTCCCTTTCAGCACTTTTGATGTGTCCTATAAAATTCAGAAAATCAGCAACTGCAGCTGGCCAAGGACAGCAAGTGCATTGCTAGGGGTTGCAGCTTGAAATAAACTTTATGCATGCATTCTGAATCGTGTGTGGGGGGTTTAGACAGTATATCTAAGGCTGAGCTTTTCACAAAGGTAAGATCACCACTTGGTTTACCACTGTCTCAATTTTCTTTGCGTCTCTGGGCCAAACTCTACTGTCAATTACACCCACACTACAACCCTAAATGAAATTTGGCCTGGTACTGTATGAGCTATAGAATTGTCCATAGCACTTAATCTCTGACTCTGCCTAGTAGCAAGTGCTTTCCGAACAGTTTGGTTAGTCTCTTTTTCTGCATCAGAATTTGATTCCTTTTTCTGCAGCATCTGTCTGACCTACTTAATTTAAAGCAAAAGAGGAGAACTTGAATTGACATAGATCAGTTTTCATGATCTGTGTATGGGTGCTGTAGTCTGTGTTAATAATTATATATGCACTTTTAAAATGTCATAGTTATCATATCCCTTTTTAACATAGAATAAGGAAATGAAAGTATGAAGAAGACATCAAAAGGCTTGTTCTACATAGAGATCAATGGAGAATTGATTGATAGTTTTACAAGATATGGGAGCTCTTTTTGCCCCAGTTCTCTCTAAAGTGGCATAGACAAAAATAGGAATCTTGAATTGGTCCTTTGATGATTGTCATTACTGAAGATTTAATTGAGGGAAAGCAGGCTGTTTAACAGAACTTTCCGCTGCACATTAGTTATGGGATCGGTAGGGTCATTGCTCAAGCATCCATGTACCTAATTGGTTACAAGAATTGCTAAAAAAGTTAGAAGAGGCCAAATTGGATAGGCACCAGAGCCTATCAGGTTGAGCTATGGGCCAGGAAGGCTCTGAGTTCTAATCCTGACTCTCCTGCAGACATTGAATCACTCTGTGTTTCATTGTCTCCCTCTGTAAAATATGGATGGGGCATTGGGCGGCTTATAGTACTGCCAGCCCCTAGCATTCAAAAATCATGAGATTGCCTTAAAATCGTGAGATTTTAAAATTATAATAAACATTGCTTCCTTTTTATTTTGCCTTCTGATTTTTGAGCCTTTAGGGGTCACATGAAGGGAGAAGGGCACGGATGGCAAGGCCTAATGGTTAGTCAGAAGCCTGGAACCAGAGCTAGGATCAGAGTCAGGTGCCAAGCTGAAGGTCAGGGCCAGAGCCATGTTTAAGGTGTAGGAGCAGGGGCCTGGAGCGAGGCAGGAACAGATGGGGATAAGGAGGGCAGGAACAGGCAGGTCCATAATAGCAGCCAGCCAAAGATTCCTCTAGTTGCTCGGACAACTTCCCAGGCCTCTCTCTGGGTTAAATAATGCTTCCCAGCCAATCAGGAGCTTTGTGGGAGGGGCCCTTTGCAGGCTAGAGCTATGCTGGCCCTGTTCTCCAGTCATTTAGGCGAGCCGCTGGATAGTGGCTGTCATCTGAGCCCTGCCCAGAGAGAGACCTGCAGGCCTGGGTTTGGGGACTGTGGTCCCTCACATCACATTTCCATGATTTACTCTGCAACCGGGAGGGCTCGACATGTACTTTCTGCAAATGAAAACTGAGAATGGTACGTAGTCACCCAATCTAGGAGCTGGGACTTTCAGAACACCACCAAGTATCCTGAGATTCACAGTAAAATCACAGAGTTGGGAACACAGGGCTTAATTAGTGCATGTTTGTACAGTGTTCTGAAAAAGATACAGAACTGAGTAACATCATTTGCAGAGGGAGGGGGCAGAGATTTCCTGAAACATGGATGGCTGTTGCATTCTCCTCCCAGGAGAAGTTTGTGTCACATGAGGATTGTCTTGCAGTTGCACAGAGGTCGTGGATCCATGGGGAAATCTGATTCCATTGTGTGACAGGGTGTACCAAGCTTTCTCCACGCCTTGCTGAAGGTGCTGCCACCCTGACACACCTGCCTGAAGGGAAAGCGTCACCTGAGGGGCAATGAGTTTAGACCTCTGAGCTCCACCTAGAGGGGCCACTCAGGCTTTGCTATTGGCAAAACCAACAAAATGTAGTCCTTCAGAGGTCAGAAGGGCCAGGAGGAGGCAGTAACCAGTCAAGAGCCACCAGGAGAGATAAGAAGCTTGCCTGCGTCCCCTAAGGGGGAGTGCTGGGTGGAGCTGGGGCAGAAGATGAGTTCCCTGATTACATCTCAGAAGTACCGTGTCTGGGCCTCGCAGTCTGGTTGCACCTTCAGTTAAAGTACATGACAAACTGTTAAGTCTTGTTGTGGCTGGGTTTAAAAGGCCAGATGGCCACTTTTGAGTTGAATTTCCACTAACTGTTGCAAAACTAGCAAGAGCCCGTGCAGTAGGCTACACCTTGCTCCTGGCAAGCTGTGACACATCTGCATGGCCTTGCTGCAGAGACCCAGCCTCTCCAGGCTGTTCCTGGGGCCCATGCCCCCTAAGGTTATGACTTAGCCAGCTGGCTTCCCACTGTGGAGTTAATGCTGCTAGGAATGGAGTTTGCCACATGGAAATCTGGCAAGTTTCTAGGGGAACATGTGATCTAGATTGGCTGCCCCCTGCTTCGATACCTTCCTCTAAACTCAGCTGATCCCAGACCATGTGTTGGAGGGGTGTTGTTGCAAGTGGTTAGGATGCTAGGAAAGTCAGTCCCTGGTTCCATGCGGTTTTGGCAGTTAGGAGGCAATGCGCACATAGCCTGAGCGCTGCATGTACCATGGATACTTGAAGGATAAGTTGTTGGGCAAGTGCACATGGCCAACTATGGCAATATAGCGTTGCAGAGCAGGGAACATAATGAAGAACTGACTCCAAGACCCATGCTGTAAGCAAGAGTGCATTAAAAGTTATCGAAGTGGTAGAAATTAGTGGTCTCTTCTGAACAGTTTAGATGATAAACTCTTCAGAGTAGGGAGCGTCTCTCTTTGTACAGCACCTAACACAATGGCTCCTGATCCAGGACTGGGTTTCCCAGGCACTACCACAGTACAAGTAAATAAAATGATAATGCTAAAAACTGGACCTCAGTTAAAAAGCAGGATATAGAGCCATTGTGCCCCAGAGCTCCTGTTCTGAGTGCCTTGTATAAAACACTGATATCTCGGTGTGCAGAAGTTCTGCCCACCAGAGGGCGTGCGAGCTTTTGGACTCCCTTTTAGTGTGACATGTTAAATTCAGAGCCCTACAAACTGGCCTCTTTCCTTTCTTTCTCTCAACAGACTGCTAAGTGGGAACAGAGCAAAGCGATAGCGGATTGTTTATTGTGGAAACATGCCACTTTTAGTAGATTTACATGCAGCTTGCTGGAGCTCCTGATTGCTCTGTATTTTTGTTTTCAGCCAGTTACTCATCCTGATGCATTGTTGGTATATGTCTGGCTGCGGCTGTAAAAGATTCGAGCAGGGAGGTGATGTGGGCCAAAGCAGGAGAGACAGAAACCAGCTGTCAGGCAGCATTTCTTCCATTGCTTTGAGGCATACCAGCAGGCTGTGTCAGTCCGATGGTGCCTGTTTCCGAGTGGCTGAGTTTGCAGTCAGGCTAGTTAGCAGCTCCCTCAAGGCTGGATCGTTCACTGTGTTGTGAGTGTCAGCCATGCATTTAGGGTGAAGTGAAATAAAATTGATCACCTCTGTTCTGCACCCTCTGACCCTGAGAAGTCAGCAGCCTCTTCTGAGAACTATAGGTGCCAAAATCCCAGATCTAAACACCCTCCAAACTTTCAGAGGACTAGAGTCTGAAACTAGATCAGGATCTGTATTTCTTGATTGGGACCCTGTCTGTTTAATGGTCTGGACTAAAACTCCAGAGTGGAATCCACTGGAACTTTGGGGTTGGGGAGTAAAGAATCCAAATGCATATGTGGCTCTGGACTCCTCAGTTAGCTCTCCATGGAATGGATCGAATCAGCTCCCCTGATCTGAACACAGCTGAATTCTGGGCAGGTTAGAGATCTGGATCCATGTTTTGTTTCTTGCGCCTCTCTCTATTTTTGGCAAGTATAAAACCTCAGAACCAGGAATTCGCTGCCTGCTAAATAATCTACTTTATTATCTAGGCTCTGGTCTGGGCTTATAGGGGTTTAAGGTTACTGTGCTCCTTGCAATTACATCAGAGTTACAGCTGAGTAGTGAGTTCTGGATGCAACACATGGTTCTAATTTGTAGCGTAGATAGGACTGTAAACATGTTCCATAAGGGGGCTAAAGCCTTTGAGTTTATCTTTTATATTTTTATAAGGGTTTCCCTGCCTATCTCTGCTCCTATGCCCTGCCTGAGCTAAAACAAGTGCTTCCTATGACAGGTATGTAACATGTATCTGTCATGACTTGCTTTCTGTGTCCTGCACCTTTAAATGGAGACAATTCACCTCTGCTGCAGAGGCAGCTGCTATTTTTTGTTCAGCTGCAGCCCATTACAGGGAAGACGAGTGCGCGCACGTGCACACACACAGAATGCTCTCTCCTGGGGACCTTATTTTTGTTCTTTCTTGCTTTTGTTTGTTGTACTCCTGATAGAAAATGGGTTATCCAGGCTGGAAGTACATGGTTGCTCTTACTATAGGGAAAAACATATCGGTGAGCTGTTCTTGGAACTGTTTGAACAGTAAAGAGGAGCGTTTTATAATGCCACTAAGAGAGAGACAATAGGATAGATTAGATGGACAGACAGGCATGAGATTAGATTACATTGGCAGACAGACTGAGCATAAACTAAGCATATGGTTCTGGAAAGTAGATTATTTTTCTCAAAACTCAAGAAGAATAAAAATAGTGGAGTCCAATTCATCCCTGGTGTAATTCTGTTGAAGTCAATGGGTTGCACCAGTGGTGATTTAACACTATTAATGTTAATGGCTAGCCTTGTTACCTCTGTTACACAATATTATTGGCAGTATCCATGCAGTGGTATTTGAATTAGGGATAGACCAGCGCTGCAGTGTCCGACATCCCCAGAGTTTTGCTTTGGGCCCATCTCTGCTTGGAATATGAGGATTTTACTTCTCATTTGAGAAGGGAGGAGGGGTGCTCAGAAGAACGATCCGTTTGCTGTTGTGACTGGCAAGGTGACAGTCAGTATTTCGTAGTGACTCTTAACCTGCATACAATTGGTCTGGAAGGCCATGTTCTGCCTCAGCAATGGCGGATGGACTAGACCAGGGGTTCTCAACCTTTTTCTTTCTGAGGCTCCCCCCCCCACATACTATAAAAACTCCACGGCCCACCTGTGCCACAGTAACTGGTTTTCTGCATATAAAAGCCGGGGCTGGCATTAGAGGGTAGCAAGCAGGGCAACTGCCTGGCACCCCATGCCAGGGAAGCCCCACCAAGGAGTTATATTGCTCAGGCTTTGGCTTCAGCCCTGGGTGACGGGGCTTGGGGCCCCAGACTTCAGCCTCACGATAGGGCTTAAGCTTTCTGCCTGGGCCCCTGTGAGTATAACACTGGACCGGCCTTGCAGTTCCCCTGAAACCTGCTCGAGGCCACCCAGGGGGCCGCAGGTAGAGAACCGCTGGACTAGATGACCTTGAGGCCCCTTCCAATCTTACGTTTCTACAGTTCTATGTCTGTGCAGAGCAACTGGCTGCCTTTGACAACATGGCCACCATCCATGCTCCCCTGACACGTGATGGGGCAGGAGTCAGTGGCTGGCTACTATTAAAGACAGGGATAAGCATGTTAACCATCTACTGAATTTTTTTTTTAAATGGCCATTGCATGCGTCAGCCACACATTGTTAAAAAGGGTGTTTAGCGCAGCCACCCTCGCAGACAGCAACAGGACAACATAGTCCAAAACTGGGAGGGGAGTGGGGTGTTTCTCACCAGTTGTCAAGCACAGCTGAAAATATAAGTGCAGACACAGCTGCAGTCCCTGAAAGAGAATAAATATAGAAGCCAGGTCTCCTTGTCACTTCGTGGAGTGGAGTGCACTGGAAGGAGCTGCTGCTTCCTCAGGGAAGTCTTTGCAATAATTCCATTTAGAACCCACCCCGCCATCCCCCTGCATCTCTGTGTTACAGTTTCAGTATGTTCCTCCCCAAGTGCTTTACCGTGAGGGATGTTTGCATGAAAACAGGATTATTGTTTGAGAGTGGGAGCAGAGGTCCCATTGAAAATGATTGTCAGTGGGACTTGTGTCCCTCAGGCACTTTGGGACTTTCAAAAATCTCACGTGGAGTCCCAGTCCTCTGATTTTGCAATCTGTGATGTCCTTAACTGGGGATGAGGAATGAGCTGCAAGGAGCAGATCAGTTCTAGAGCAACAAAGAACCTGTTTTCATGCAGGTGCCCTTATTAATAAAGAGCTAGGGGAAGAACAGTATGGAAATGAAGTATATAGAAGCAGCAACTCTGTTTCTAACTAGGCTGTTTTCCTCGAGGCATCAGCTGCTCTTTAACTTCTTGCAGAAGGAAGGGAAAGACAAATATCCCTAGGAAGATAGGATCCACGTGGCTGTACAGTGGCTCTGGTCAGAAGTTACAGACGCAGAGCTGGACTGTTGGGAAGTATGTATGGTACGCCAGCACAACAGATGCTAAATAAACCGGATGGCTTGGCTTCTCCAGCTGTCTCCATTGAATCTCGTTAGTTTGGAGTCTTGTTCTAATCAGAAGTTCCATTGCAGGCAAACCGGGCTACCTCTGAATTACCCCACTGGAAACACAGAACAAAAACGTTCCAAATTCTCTGACGTCCTCATTGCTTCTGCCACATCTTAGTGCTCTTGCCTTGACCTGAACTCTGGAGGAGCAGAGGCAGAGCATTGTCAGTGGAGGAGGTTCTCTGGCTGAGAAACTCTCACCCTGATATTCCCTCAGGGCCCTATTTCACTGACCTTTAGCAGGTTGGTGAGAAGCATGGCGTTTGGTCAAGTACAGGTTAAAATCTGGGCTGTCGCTCAGGAAGGTTTTCCTTCCGGTGAGCTGGGGTGGAACATCGGGGTGGGCTGACCGTGAGTGTTTGCGCTGTCCTTGTTTGTGAACAGCTAGATTTAAATGTATGTCGTGTGCTCCGCTGCCACACTGCTGGGCTCACATAACATCTTTTAAACAGTAGTACTAATGAAACAAGCTGCCTTTGATGTAGCTTTGCTGTTGCCTCTAAATGTATCAGTTAGAGCTAAATCCTCCAGAACAGTAGCTGCACCCTCAGTTCTATGGTGTAAATGCCTTTCGGAGTGCAGAGCCAGCCCTCCACTGTATTAGCCTCTTAGCATGAAATTCACACATAAATATCCTATGCATAGGGCCATATGTGGGCTGTGGGGGGAGGGGGGAGAATTCACTTTTCAATTGCCAAGAACATTCAGGGTTGCAGTACAGAGCTGCAACATGGTCACCGTCCACCATTCCATAGGATGAAATGACCGTCTCTGCAGGAATTCATGCAGTCACAGATTCAATTCTGGGTGCTGTTAATGTGCCTGCTGGTTTTTGAGCCATCAGGGTTCATGTTTTCAGGCTTTTCTCCACAATCATGCGAGCTAGAAATTTGCATTTCTTTTTAAATAAAAGCAGAGAAATTAATGGAATCACGTGACTCCATAAGCTGAGGCTTTATGAAAAAACACCTTGCAATAAAACCATGAGAAGAGGCAACGCTGCATGTGACCTACCCAACAGAGTTCCAGTTTTGAGTATCAATTACTCACAGCAAGATGCTTGTGGACAGTCCACAGGCCAAATTATTTGGCAAAGAATTTCAAATAACGAGAATATTCAAGACATTTCCAAACTGTTCGCTGGACTGAAAAGAGGCTAAATTTGTCAATAAAATAACTTGTGACTAATTCTACACTCAGCTCCAGTATCTAATGTTAACTGACTAGATCAGGAGCAAGTGAGCGTGAGACATATTTGAGAACACTAGAGAGAGTATCAGGAAGCAGTCCGGGAAGATGAGAAAAAAGCAACAAGACATTGTGTTGACATTGTTAGTTTGCTTAAATGCAGAATCCAATGTAATGCAAGTGCCTGCTTGCATACTTCAGCTGAACGATAACAGAAGGCAAGAGATGAGCTCACTCTGCTCCTCTTTAATGAGACAATCTCCCCAGCAGTTGGTTAAATAGCAGTTTACTGAGCCATCCTCATTCTTTACTAGCTGTTTAGAATCTCCTGGTCTGGACTGAACACTGCATCTCTCCTGGGCTTGTTTCCCGATAAAGCACCTAGCTGGGTGTTTTTAATGGACTCTGATGGGAGCTAGAACAGAACATCCATATTTCAGAGGCAGCCTTATTACCAGAAAGGCTTAAAGTGTGTCTGCAAAAAACTCACAGCATGAGCCTGGCATTTGGGAGGCTAGATCTGACTTATGGCTGAAGAGGATCAAAGCCCAGAAGAAGCTCAAACAGGGCTGTGCTTGAAAGTCTGGGTCGTGCAGACGTAACATCCTTGTTATAGCTGACCTGCTAACATCTCTGACGAGCTGTCAGATCATTAGTCTTGTTCTTGTTGTTGTAACATTCACTAAGTCGGTACTTGAAATTGTAAATGTGCCTTTGATGCTCACACCCTCTAAAGTAGACCTGGCATTGCCTTGAGGGAGTCCAGAGATAAGCTATGGTTGAATGTAAAAGAATTATCTTTTTTTAAACAGAGTAGGGAAAAAAGCAATAGAAAAGGGTCCCTTCCTCTGTAAACAGGCTCTTTCTCCTGCTCCAAGTCACTGAGACTGAGGCCTGGTCTACACTATGTGTTTATACCGATTTTAGCATTAGACCGATTTAACGCTGCACCCGTCCACACAACAAGGCCCTTTATATCGATATAAAGGGCTCTTTTAACCAGTTCTGTACTCCTCCCTGACGAGAGGAGTAGCGCTGAAATCGGTATTGCCATGTCGGATTGGGGTTAGTGTGGCCGCAAATCGATGGTATTGGCCTCCGGGTGGTATCCCGCAGTGTACCATTGTGACCGCTCTGGACAGCAATCTGAACTCGGATACACTGGCCAGGTAGAAGGGAAAAGCCCCGCGAATTTTTGAATTGCATTTCCTGTTTGCCCAGCGTGGAGCTCTGATCAGCACGGGTGGCGATGCAGTCCCAAATCCAAAAAGAGCTCCAGCATGGACCCATACAGGAGATACTGGATCTGATTGCTGTATGGGGAGACAAATCTGTTCTATCAGAGCTCCATTACAGAAGACGAAATGACAAAAGCATTTGAAAAAAATCTCCAGGCTATGATACAGAGTCCACAGCACAGTGCTGTGTGACAAGTGTAACGGAAAGCCAAAGAATCAAATGGATGCTCATGGAGGAAGGGAGGGGGTACTGAGGACTCCAGCTATCCCACAGTCCCCGCAGTCTCCAAAAAGCATTTGCATTCTTGGCTGAGCTCCCAATGTCTGTAGGGTCAAACACATTGTCCGGGGTGGTTCAGGGTATATCTCGTCAATTTACTCCCCTTTCCCCCTCCCCCCCGTGAAAGAAAAGGGAAAAAAATAGTTTCTTGACTTTTTTCAGTGTCACCGTATGTCTACTGCATGCTGCTGGTAGACATGGTGCTGGGGCAATGAACAGCAGCATCCTCTGCCCTCCCCTCCCCTCCCCGGTGGCAGACGGTAAAATGCAGTAGGACTGGTAGCCGTCCTCGTCATCATCCCGTGAGTGCATCTGGCTGGCCTCAGGTGAGGTCGGCCGGGGGCGCCTGGGTAAAAATAGGAATGACTCCCGGTTATTCCCGGCAGATGATACAGAACGGCTGGTAACCGTCCTCATCATAGCAACTGGGGGCTGAACTCCATCAGCCTCCCCACCTGCTTTCATGTGTAAAGAAAAGATTCTGTACTGCCTGGACTATCATAGCAGCTGGAGGCTGCCTCCCCCTCATTTTCTCTCACTAAAAAGTCAGTGTTTCTTATTCCTGCATTCTTTATTACTTCATCACACAAATGAGGGGACCCTGCAATGGTAGCCCAAAAGCGTTGGGGGAGGAGGGAAGCAACGGGTGGGGTTGTTGCAGGTACACCCCCTAGAATGACATGCAGCTCATCATTTCTGTGGGATCTGACACGAAGCGGCTGTGCTCTCTGGTTCTCTGATACACTGGTTCTCTAGTACACTTGCCCCATATTCTAGGCAGGACTGACTCTATTTTTAGATGCAACATAAAGGAGGGAATGACCTGGGGGGGTCATTCCCATTTTTGTCTTTGCGCCTCTGGCCGACCTCAGCGAAGGTCAGCCAGGAGCACCCATGACAACAGCGGATGGTACAGAACGACTGATAACCGTCATCTCATCGCCAATTTACAGTGGCACAGCAGACAGTACAGAACGACTGGTAACCGTCTCTGCTACCTTGCAAAGGCAAATGAATGCTGCTGTGTAGCGCTGCAGTACTGCCTCTGTCAGCGGCATCCAGTACACATACGGTGACAGTGACAAAAGGCAAAACGGGCTCCATGGTTGCCATGCTATGGCGTCTGCCAGGGCAATCCAGGGGAAAAGGGCGCGAAATGATTGCCTGCCGTTGCTTTCACGGAGGAAGGAATGAGTGACGACATTTACCCAGAATCACTTGTGACACTATTTTTGCACCATCATGCATTGGGATCTCAACCCAGAATTCCAATGGGCGGGGGAGACTGCGGGAACTATGGGATAGCTACGGGATAGCTACCCACAGTGCAACGCTCCAGAAATCGACGCTAGCCTCAGTACATGGATGCACACCACCGAATTATTGTGCTTTGTGTGGCCGCGTGCATTCGACTTTATACAATCTGTTTTACAAAACCGGTTTATGTAAAATCGGAATAATCCTTTAATGTAGACGTACCCTGAATGTGTTTGGTCTCCACAGCTCTGAAGAAAAGCTTCTGCTTTATAAACTGGAATTTGGAAGGCATTTTCTCCAAGTAACAGAAGATTTTCATACTCTCAGCATATTCTCTCGCACACACTACTCTATTCTGCTGGCTCAGAGAGCTGTGATGCTCTTCCTGGAGGAAGTTAATATATATTTTTAATTACCTAATGGCTCATGAGAAGAAGTGGTCAGGATGCTTCTCTGGGACTCAGGAGACATGGTTCCAATTCCCTGTTCTGCCACAGACTTCCTGTGTGACCTTGGCAGGTCATTTAATCTCTGTGCCTCAGTTCCTCATCTGTGCAATGGGGATAATAGCATTACCCTGCCTCTCAGTAGTCTTAGGAGGGTAAATACATTCATGCTGTGAAGTGCCCAGATACCATGGTAGTGAGGACCAGATAAACATCTTAGATAGATTGGTACTAGAGAGCTGCATAGCTTTGAAATGGGTATAGCTAATAATAACCCCGCCAACTGTACAGGGATCTGGTTCCTGAGGTGCATCTGCCCAAATCCCGGACTGGAAGCACTGGCAGAGCTGTGTTCAGAAATACATTTAATTTGCAGCTATACTTTCTCTTATTCAAACTGTATTTTCATTTCAGTTATTGCAGAGGACGATTGTGAGCCTCTTCCCCCAACCCTGCTTGCTACCAGGATCCTCTGTGCATGGATCTTCTCTCTCTCTTCCCTTGTGGGACACCCAGATTCTACGCAGGGGAATGGGCAGGCTAAGGAGAGGGGAGGGGGAAGGGGACAGGATAAAGTATGACATACTCCGTGAGAGCTGTTATATGCTGGTGCAAGTTAGGGTAGCCCTGAGACTGCTCTAGTTTGCAGTATGGGCTGGCCTGGCTTGCAGCACCCTCAGGATCTAGGAAGGTAGAAGTCATCCAAGACCCATCCCCTGCACCTCCCCAGATGTGCCAAGTATAGGTCTGGTGCATGTAGATATCTGGCTCAATATTTTAATTGTGCTGTTATCAAAATGCTTTAGGCAGGTAAAACTCTCTGGAGCCCCTTCACTGCCCCATGTCCTCACTGAGGTGAAGCTCTTGGTTAGTCATTGGTTATGGTAAATAAATGAAGCAGCACATCCCCTAATGTAAAAGCTCACGTTTTTCAGAATAAACAAAAGAGACATAAATTACTGACACTCGGAGCTGTGCCCTGGCCTGTAATGTATGCTCAGTTCAGCGTTCCAGCCGTCGGATTTCATCTGGACAGTGATTTAGGAGGGAAGAGCTTTTATCTAATTGTGAGATGGGGCTCTGTGGAACTCCCCAGACACTGCTAATGGATGAGATACACACACAGCAGGGCTTGCGGTTTTTTTTTGTTTTTAAGATGGATGAAACGGAGTAGTGAGATTTCTTGTCACCTTAGTTCGGCTGCTCGGGCCGGGTTTGCTTTTTACGCAGAGTCAGGAATGTTCATTTGGTGACCAGCGGTGCTTTCGATTTGACAGGTAGCAACGTTTCGAGATGTGTGGGAGTTCACACTCACACTTGCATAATCTGGGCACAATTCTGTGAGGTGCTGAGCGCCCTGAGCTCCCATTGAAATTGATGGGATCTGCTGGGTCAGGCCCACTGTCTCTTCCTTTTCCTGAGAGCCAAGCAAGCATTTTTGTGCATTCCCTCCCTATCTCCCGACAGAGAGAAGCAGGCCATGGCTCACACTGGAACTCATCAGTAGCATTCCTGAGCTGGCCAGAGGAAGTTGCTTAAGAGTGACAGACAGAATGAGGTGCTCTTCTGAAGGTTGGCATGAGGAGAGAGGGGCCAAGCTAAGTCCATTGACTGGGCCTGCTGTATGGTTCTGTGTGCTGGAGTGAGGTATGTGTTATAAGAGGGGAATTGTACTGAGCTTCAGTGGACGTGGGAACCAGAGTTCAAATACATTGCACAGGGTGGTAACCAAGACGCTGCCAGTGACACAGCACTGCCAAATATAGATGTTGTAGCACTCTGCACAATATATATAGGGAAGTAGCTTCAGTCTGAGGAATGAATATAGACAGAGTGCTGATAACCCGCTTATTGGCAGCATGGCATGCTTTGTGCTCTGAGATTTAACCCCATTGTAGGATAGATTTCTCAGTGCTGATATGCCCAAATTCTGCTCTCCATTGTAGCAGAGTTAATACAGAGTAGCATGAATTTCAGTGGAGTTACTCTGGATTTACACCAGTGTAACAGCACAGAATTTAACCCCGAGGTTGACATGCAGTGGTAATGTCAGAATGGTAAGGTGGCAGATTCTAAGGGAAAGATCTGGCACTGTTGTCTCTTATCCAGCTTCTGGCATTTTGGGGAACAATGGAAGGAAAAAGTGCAGAGAAATGAACCACAGTCCGTGGGATCAAAGAGGCCTCATCAACATTCTAGTGTTGTGAGTTAGAGAGAGTGACAGCTTAAAAGAAAAGGGAAGGAGGGGTGCTGTAATTCCTGCAATTGACTACATTTCCCCCTCGCCCACGTCCGATAAGATAAATGATAACGTGAACAATTGCATCAGTTACAAACTGCAAATGCTCATTTCGCCTTAACAGAAGGAAAGACCCTCTTTGTGTTCCAGGCCTCAGATACCTGCTGAATCAAAGCTCATGTTGAAGGAGTGGGGAGACTCTTAACTTTTTTCTTTTTAGCTTAATTAAAATGTCTTCTTCCTTAACCGGCCAGCTGGATGGGAGTAATTAGATTCTGCCAGCTTTCCTGTACATTTTTATGAAACCAGGACACAGGCTAAGAAATTGGCATTGGAAAAAATGTGTTCCAAGGCCTGATGGGAATGAAAAATAATATCTGCATTAAGAATTGCTCAGGGATTTATACAGAAGGAATTGGATCATTTCATTCTTTCACTGCAGAGGGACGTGAATAGCATCTAAATCTGGATCCAAATTTGGGTTCCCCAAAATTTGTGGGATGTTTATATTAGGGATTTGAGTTTGCCCACTAAGTCACTGGTACCCAAACTTTTCAGGGTCGTACACACATACCCAGTGCCTCTATCCACCTGCTCTTCCCCCGGTGGTGGGGTCGTGGCTCCCGGGGGGTAGAGGGATGCGGACAGGGGTAAAGGGGCCGAGGCTGGGGCCGCAGCTGGGGGCAGGGCTGAGCATACAGCCGGGTCTGCGGGTGTGGGCGGGGCCACAGCAGAGCTCAGAGTGGAGCGGGGCAGTGTGGCATTTCTTCCTCACCCCCCTTGGGGACTGGCTCAGGCCCCGCCATGTCCCCTTGAACATTCCTCCATGCCCCCTAAGTTTGGGGACCTCTGCACTAGGTAGATGTGGCTACTGTATAGAAGTATTTTGCCTTTTGTGTTCTGTGCACCAGAGGTGCCAGCTTTTTCCTTTCCCTGGGAGTGCTCAACCCCTGCTCTGGCCCAGGGCCTGCCCCCACTCCACTCCTTTCTCGAAGGCCCTATCCCACCCTGCCTCTTCCCACCCCTCCTCTGCCCCTGCCCTGCCTCTTCCTGCCCAGTTCTGCCCCCTCCTGCAAGTGCGCCCATGAACTGGGTGCAGTTCACGGGCAGCAACTTCACCGAGTGGGTGCAGTTCCCAGATCGGGTAGGGGTTCCCTGGACCTCCCACTCCACCAGGCTCTGACCCAGGGCCTTGGGAGGCTGGTTTGGCTTTGCTCACGCCACGGTGTCTTGCGTCAGCCTCAAGTCAGCCTCTCTGGGTCACTTCTACCTCCCTCTGTATCCCAGTTGGCCATCCCTGAGGAGCTCTGCCTTCCGGGTTTCCTCCCCTGGTCCCAATCTCCAGTGCCACAGCTCCTCTGTTCCCTTGCTTGGTGTGAGATCTCTCTCTGTCTTTCCTGGAGCTCCCAGAGCACATCCTTCTCCCTGGTATGCCAGCCCCAACTGAGCTGTCTGGCTGCCTTTTAAACCCCACCTCCATCCTGAGCATGCTCAGCCTGGGTGGAGGGGCAGGGCCTCCTGAGCCCAGAGTTGCTCCTTAACCCTCTACTGTCCAGTATGGGGTTTATACACCCCATCCGATCTACTTTTTCAAACAGGTGGTCTCCCTTTTATTAGCCCACATTGTGACTGCAGCATTTCTGTCTGAGTGCTCTGTGTAAATCAGGCAGAGGTGCACAAGCTCAGATTTGCACCTGCAATTCATCATACAGATTAAGAAAGTCAGGCAAATTACATTGTTCCGACACAGAAGAGCTGGGCATGGCTTCCACTGAAGCTCATCAAGGACCTTCCTCAGCTGGCCAGAGGAGGTTGCTTAAGTGTGACATACAGCCTGGGGCAGGGCTGTCCGGAGGATTGAGGGGGCCTGGGGCAAAGCAATTTCTGAGGCCCCTTCCATAAAAAAAAGCTGCAATACTATAGAGTACTATATTCTTGTGGAGGCCCCTGTGGGGCCTGGGGCAAACTGCCCCAATTGCACCCCCCTCTGGGCAGCCCTGGCCTGGGGTGTTCTTCTGAACCCTGGCATGTGGAATGAGGGCCGAAGCTAAATCCATTAGCTAGCTCTGCGGTATGGTTTTGTGCTCTATAGTGAGGTATGTATTATAAAAGGCAAATTGAAATGAGCTGCAGTGGAGATGAGAGCCAGAGTTCAACTACACCAGCGGCAGGCTTGTGACTGAGTACTGATCCTATCTCACATTAATTCTAGCTGCCAACAATTATAGTAGCTGAAATTGCAGGGTGCATTTAGAGTGAGAGAGCCCCTGTTCTGGAACTTTCTATCGGGTCCGACTTCATTACATTTCAGATGCTCCCCCAGGTCGTCATAAATATTTGTGTCAAAGCTCAACTTGTCTGTCTGAAAGTGAAAATGATTCTGTGTGGTCAGAAAGATTTGTGTCGTATATTCCCTGATAGTACAGATTGTATATAATGCTGGAGAGTGTAGAAACAGTCTCTCCGCACCATTTGGTGTGTTTCCAGGTCTGGCTAAGTATATTATTTTGATTGGTGTGATTTTCTAATTCTTAATTACAATCCCTTTGAGACTTTCCATTGGGGTGAGGAGGTCACATTTCGTAACAGAAGGTACTAGCATAGGCCCCTACATGAATGATAACAATCATCCTACTTCTCTACATTGCTAGCTGTCAACATCAGCATCATTGTCTGTATCCATTTCTGAGCGTCCATTCGAAAAGGCACCATTTACCAACCCAAACTGAGACATGGTAGTTAGGCTGCTCTCTTTGGCTCTATCGCAGAGACTGAGTCCAGAATTCAGATGAATTGACCTAGTATAATCTATATTTTTGACACCATTTCTTGTGTGAGACAAAGAATTAGGACAGGTCTGTTTGATTGCATACCTGTTCACTCAAAGGTAGCACCACCATTCATAGGGCATTCTGAAAAATGCCCTAAATCAGTGGGTCTGAAACGGCAGTGGATTTCGAGGTGATCCATGATGCTCCTTTTGGCCCAGTGACGCTTGATGTAAATAATAGCCCCTTCTGCCAATCCAATGAGACTTCTGTAGGTGTCTCTGCTTGTTTTTAATCTATCCAGTATTGAGTAATGCCTCTGTCTGCCTGCTGATTTCTTCATTGTCAGGTGTTCCTTTTTTTGATCACATTTTCTGGTGACTACAAAAATGTAGCAGTAGGAAATATACCGGTACAGAAGGACAGAAGCCAACTGTAAAGTAATCTGGAGAAACTGGGGCATTGGAGTCCCAAAGAAACAAGATTTGATCTTATTAAATGTGAAATCCTTCACACAGCGCATTCGTATAAGTGGCAGGGAATAACAATGCAGTCACAGCCACGGGTAATATTACAGTTTTGCATAAATTAGATCTATATTCTCTGCAGGGAGATTGTGAGATCCTAATTGGTGGAGCTAGAAGTAGATAGGGTAACGAGAGCAACTCTGCCTTAAAAAGTGTTCCACAATTTGAGAGATTTTAGGCTTAGGAAATTGTACGGTGTAACTACCTGCGTTAGTAAGGGTTTATGACTGAGAATTTTAAACCAGCTCCCTCATCCCAATATGATAAAGTATTTGTGAAAGTTCCTCCAGGCAATTTCGGTCTTTGCTCTGCTGGTGTTAGAACCAAAGAGGATGTTTTTAAGTCTGCATGCTGTGTGCTGCCAGTCTGTAATCAGCCCAGAGACAGCCGATGGCAGCTGGCAATCCAGCAGAATTTACTGGATGCTCTGATATATTTTAAGAGTTTTGCTGTTACTGGCAAAGCTTGGTTTGAAGAAGAGTGATTTTAAAAAAACCTTCCAGAGTTCATGAACTTGAGATAAATTTCTTGCACTGTTACATATTACTCTAAGTAATAAATTGAAGGGTCCTTCTGTGCTTTACTTTGTAGAAGCAAGCCAATAACAATGTTGCGGCTAATAAAACTGTTGTCTGATAGAGGAGCTGTGTAGTTTTTATAGTCAGATGCAAGGGTAATTGATATTGCCCGCCGGTTAACTCAGGACATGCTGCTGAGATAAACAGACATAGGAAATTACTGTTTACTGCGTGCTGGGTTTTGTTATCCTGACAACGGAAGATCAGATTTGATAGGGTGGTCTTTTTGGTCAGATGTAATGAAGAAAAGGACTGTAGTCACTGAATGAAGACATCAGAATTCGTATAATGAGCTTAATCCTGCCTTCAACACACGCAATGAATTTCTACATATCTTAGAAGATCATTTACCTCTCTCAGGGCCACACAGACAGCAGCTGATTTTCAGAAATGCATCTGATGTGGTTTCATTTGTGAGAGGCAGGATCTGCCACTTAAAAGAGAGCATCAAACCATCCAGGGGAGTGGGATATTTAGCAGACTGAAATCTGCACTCGCAACGGCCATCTGCTGTCTGCACCCTTACGCCCTCAGGTGCAGCTTCTGTGGCACATAATGTGGTTGATAACAAAACAGGAGCAGAAAGGGAGAGAAGTGTAAGCAATGTGTTACTAAGGGTACGTCTACATGGGGATCAGAAACCTGCAGCTGGCCTAGGTCCATTAACTCAGGCTCGCTGGGCTCCGGGGCTAAAAACCTGCTGTGTAGATGTTTGAGTTTGAGGTAGCTGTAGGATCCTGTGGGAGTGGAGGGACCCACCAGGGCCGCCCAGAGGATTCAGGGGGCTTGAGGCAAAATAATTTTGGGGGCCTCTTCCTTAAAAAAAAAATTGCAATACTATACAATGCTATATTCTCATGGGGGGCCCCTTCGGGGCCTGGCACAAATTGTCCCACTTGCTCCGCACCCATGGGCGGCCCTGGGGGAAAAAAACCTTCTGCATCTCGGCACAAACCCAGTTTTGAGAAAAATTCTTTACAAGCTATCACTGGTTCTCAGCATCAGCTAGTGCTAAAAGGCACTAAAGCTCATTAAAAGGGTTGGTTGGACAAATATTTTCCGTCAAAACTTTTTCTGGATCAAAAACTAGCAGTTTTTAAAAAGCAGAAAAAAATCATGGACAATGTCTGCTTTCCTTCAAAATTTGTTGTGTTTTTTTAATTGAAAAGCTGAAATTACTCTGCCAAAACCTGAATATAGTTTGGAGTTTCAGAAGTGTGTGGCCAAATATTTGCTACTTGCTGTATTTAAAGAAGCAATAAAACAATTCTACTTAAAAAAAAATCCAAAACTTTTGAACCACCTCAGCTTGTGACCAAATACCTGAGCCTATCCAGTCAGATTTTTCCAGGTTTCTGATACTTTGCTGGCTTCCTTGACTCATATCTGTCCCCATAAGTTTGGGTTAATTTAGCTTAGAACAAAGGAATAGCCATACTGGGTCAAACCAAAGGTCCATCCAACCCAGTATCCTGTCTACCGACAATGGCCAATGCCAAGTGCCCCAGAGGGAGTAAACCTAACAGGTAATGATCAAATGATCTCTCTCCTGCCATCCATCTCCACCCTCTGACAAACAGAGGCTAGGGACACCATTCCTTATCCATCATGGCTAACAGCCATTAATGGACTAAACCTCCATGCATTTATCTGTTTCTTAGAGACTGGCTCCATGGGGTCCCTCACAAACTGGAGACGGTTACTGTGGGTTTGTCTTTAGCACAGTTTATGTACATATTCCACGAACTGAGCATTTGAGCTTGTTCCAGAATCTGGAATGAGCCTATGCTGTGAAAACTGAAATGCTCAAAATAGCACATGCATGTGAATGGACACAGGGTGCATAAATTAAATTAACCCAGGGGTTCTCAAACTGGGGGTCAGGACCTTTCAGGGGGTCACGAGGTTATTACTGGGAGTGGCAAGCTGTCAGCCTCCACCTCAAACGCTGCTTTGTCTCCAGCATTTATAATATGTTAAATATATAAAAAAGTGTTTTTAATTAATAAGGGGGGGGTTGCACTCAGAGATTTGCTATGTGAAAGGGGTCACCAGTATAAAAGTTTGAGAACCACTGAATTAACCTCTCTCAAGCCTCAGTGAATGCAGGGGAGGGGGGGTGTCTCCCTTGGTAGGGTTGGGAAGGAGGTAGGTGGTGTAGGATATTGCTCTTCTCATGTGATCCCTCCCCCTGTTGCTAATTTTAAATGAAGCTACCCTCCCCTGACATGAATCTCCCTATGGCACTGAAATTAAATATAGACTATAACTTGGCATTTGAGACGTGAAAGGGATGGTAACCCTAATGGAAAAGCTAACAGCTTGGCTCTTCGGCAAGTCTCAAACTGCTGAATGAGCTTTAGGGTAGGGAAGGCTGTGCCTCCCAGACAGCCTGGCCCTGCCCCCTATCCGATCCCTACCCACTTCCTGCCCCCCAACTGCCTGCCCCGCCTCAGAATCTCCAACCCATTCTGCTCCTTGTCCCCTCACTGTCCCCCAGAGACCCCACCCCAAACACCACCCTGGGACCCCACCCCTGCTCCCCTGTCCCCTGACTGCCCCAACCCCTATCCGCCCCATATGAGTCCTGACAGACCCCTGGAACCCCCACAATCCAACCCCCCCCATTCCCTGTCCCCTCACTCCCCCCCCACCTCTTCCCCCTCTCTGTGCCCTGACTGTCCCCGGGACTTCCTGCCCCTTAGCCAACCCCCCCCCAGTTCCCCCCTCACCCGAAGCCACAGCGTATTCAGCAGCATCCCCCGACAGCGGCAGCGTGGCTCCGGCGAGGCCCCTGAGCCCCACCCCTCTCAGAGCCGTGTGGTCGGGGTGGGGCTGCGAGCCCCAGGCTGAGCTCAGCTCCGTCCACTCAGCCTGGAGCTCACAGCCCTGCTCCCTGATCACATGGCTCTGAGCGGGGCGGGGTGGGGCTCAGGAGCCCCGCCGGAGCCACGCTGCAGCAGTATCCAGGGACGCTGCTGGATGGGCTGAGGCTCCGGGAGAGGGGCGGAGGCGGGGTCGGGTCGAGTGGGGCTGGGGAGGGAGCCTCAGTCATTCTCGTGGGGGTCCCTGCGGAGCCCGGGGCCTGGGGCAAATTGCCCCACTTGCCCCCCCCGGGTGGCCCTGGGACCCACAGCTTAGGCTCCAGCCCAAGCCTGAATGGCTACACAGCAATCTTTAGCCCTGCAGCCCAAGCGCCGCCAGCCCGGCTTAGCTGACCTGGGTCAGCCACGGCCATGCTGTGTGGGGTTTTTATCCCTGTGCAGACTTACCCTTAAAAGACCTGAGAAGAAACCAAAACCACCCTGCCAGACACCATACCATATGTCACCATGAGGGAACTGAAAATCGTGTGACACAGCACGTACCATTTTCTCTGCTTTGCTGGGCTTTCTTAGACTCATAGGGCCTGGACAGTGTCTGGAAAGGCCAGTAACTCTTCTGTTACTCTGTTAGTTTATAGGCTTTAAAAGTGGCAGCCTGGGATTCCTGTTGAGATTCCTCCACATGCTCATCCCAGCACCAGCTGTTCATCTCACAGGGCCAAAGGGTTTCCCTTGCAGTGATTCCTCTCTGGCACCACGAGCCCCTGTGGTGCCACCGAGTGCAGCCACCAGGGAGGAGGTAGCACAGAGGAGCTGGCCATGGCACCTGGTAGCCTCGGGGCCTTGCAGGCAGGGATGTGAGGGGGAAGAAGTGGGGGGAAGGAAGGCTCCAGGAAGTTGAGGGTTTATGGAGAAACAGGCAGAAGGATTGATGCTGTTTCAGGATCACACCCAAATGGGCCCCCAGGGCTCCAGGCTCCCACCGCTTCTCAACAGCCTGCTCACCTCTGCCTCTCACAGTCAGACTGCCCCATGCTCCTCCTCCCCCAGCCCCGGCTGCCCCTGATTCTCACTACTAGCTTCCTCAGTTTCCCCAGTTGTCCTGGCTCCCTTCCTCTGCACGGAGTGAGAAACAGGCTCCTGCCTCCCTTATACCTGCCCTCTAGGGGTCACCAGGTACTGCTTGTCACTGGTGACAAATACTCCACACGCAGCAGCCTGAAGGCAGCTCTGGAGCTAAAGGTACATCTGCAGGAGTATAAGTAGCCGTGTAGATGGTGAAACATGGCTTAGGAGAGTAGAGTATAGACACACCTGAACTCCCAGGCTATATACCCTATGTGGCTGCCTACGCACCCAGGTAATGCTTCCCACATCCATACCGCAGTTTCGCTTCCTGCTACCTCCCAGCTGCCAGAACCTTTCACAACCGTGTATGGCTCCACACCACAGTGTGGATGCAGCCTGCCTTTCACTGTGGGACACATACCCGACACACTGCCACCAGTGTAGACTAGGCCTAAGTGTGTGAGGGGGGAGCAGTGAACTCCTTGTGCTGTTGAACCTGCTGGCCGGCCCGAAAAGCATTCCTTTGGTTGGGGGGGCTAATCCCGTCTTTCTTGTTTCCACTCTAGAAGGTGGAGGGAAGAGGAGAAAAGGAGAGTGAGAAATAAAATTGAGGTTTTTTGGTTTTCATTTAATTGAACAACTGAAAATTCCTGCAAAACTTTAGGAATGAAACTGGTTTTTTTTTCATTTCTTTTGACATTTTGCACAGAAAATACCTGCCTTTTTCCAGCCTGCCCTAATGTCTGTGCAGCTTAGTATCCTAGTATTTCATTAATAGTTGATCCATATCAGTGATTCTCAAACTTTTGTACTGGTGACCTCTTTCACATAGCAAGCCTCTGAGTGCGACCCCTTCATAAATTTAAAAACACTTTTTTATATATTTAACACCATTATAAATGCTGGAGGAAAAGCAGGGTTTGGGGTGAAGGCTGACAGCTCGCAACCCTCCACGTAATAACCTCATGACCCCCTGAGGGGTCCTGATCCCCAGTTTGAGAACCCCTATGTGAATGTTGCCTCTCGCACAGTGGAAGGCGAGGCCTGAGCTGATTTGCCTTTTTGATATCCCCTGCTTCTGACAAAGTGGGTATTCACCCATGAAAGCTTATGCTCCAATACATTTGTTAGTCTATAAGGTGCCACGGGACTCTTTGTTGCCCCTGCTCTGTGCATTTGACTAAATGCAAGTTAAAGTACAGAGTTGGCATTAGGGGAGAGCAGGCTTCCTGGCTCTGCCTCTGGCTAGCTGTTGACCTTGGTCCAATCACTTAACGTGTTTTAGTCTCCCCATCAATAAAATGTGATAAAGTGACTCACTTTTGTTGAATGTACACTGATAGTTGTTGAGCCAAACAGACCTTTTCTAAATGATGCCTCTTTCTTAATAAACTGGGTGTTTGCTCACTTGAACATCTTTCAAAATATAAATACATATTTCAGATTAAATGGACAGAAGAGACTCAGTATCCATTAGCAAAATATATCATATAGCTTGTATCTTGCCGGATGCTGGATGTGGCATATGGAACAATCGGGAATGGTGAAATATTTACTTAAATTGCTAGTTTCCACTGCACTGAGGAAGTCAAAGGCACTGAGGGCATTATAGCATTTGCTGGTAATTTCCTAAGTACAGTAGCATTTTGAGATGAGAGCCCTTCTCCTGTAGTTTGTACATGCAAAAAATCACTTCGCTAACATAAATCAGGATTAAATTGCTTTTAAAGGCTCATGGAGTCTCTCTAAAGGAGGCCAGATGAGGAAACCTTTTCCCCAGAGCACCATAGGTTCTCCCCTTTGTAAGTCCCATTAAGGTTTGATCAAAGACCTTTACAGGCTTTTCATTATGGCCCGGTTATATATAGTTGAAATTCAACAGTGGCTTTTACAGTCATCCTAGAAATCTAACAATAGGTGAATTTAAGCAAGAATCCACCCAACAAAGTGAGTGTCTCGAGAACAACTTAAGCACGAGGAATAATGTAGCAGTGTAGGTTGTTCTAACCCAGAAATGCATGATTTTTTTCAGCCCGAGGACCTATGCCTATGTATCCCATGACCGACTCCCTCCTCGGGGTGTCATTTCCACGACATTTCAATGGGCATTTTTTTGTAATCCCAGCAGCACCATCTCTGGGCTCTGCTTGAGGGATGAACATATTTCTTCAAAAAAGGTCAGGATGTCACAATCAGTACTCGAGGGCAGATTCCTGCCCTGTGTTTGTGCTGTGCTGCCTTAGGCAGTGCAAAGAGAACACAAGCCTGCTGAGGATTGCCCTGGACTGAGGGAGTCCCTATGCCTGCCTCCCCAGAGCTCCTATGCCTGCCTGCCCACAGAACATGGTGCAGGGGGTGGATGTGGGTCAGGGGAAGGCATGACTGGAGCAGGTTGCACTCTGGCTATCCCCAGCTGGTGTGGTGCTTTGTAAGCAATCGCCTGTTTGTTCAAAGTAGAACAGCCCCTAGGCTGCTCTACACTGGGCTGGGGCAGAGAATCAGGAAGCTGTAACTATTTCACAGCTTGTCCTTCTTCCCCTTCCTGGGCCTCCCTGGGTGGCTGTTTTGGGGAGGGAATTATCCTTTGCTAGATCCTCCTCTAATCTCAGGCAAAGCTAATTCAGCTTCTGTCCTGCTATAACTGGAGCAAACACAGGGAAAAAGGCAGCGGAACATCCAGAACTAATCTCCTCCCTTCGGGGGGGGGATTGATTTTAATCAAAGCAATTTATATCCATGATTTTAATCATCAGTTTTAATCAACTTTTTCCTTTGTACTTCAATTATTTTCTAAAGAAAGGTGCATTCACATCCATTAATATAATGATTAAAGCTTCTTGATATATAACTAAATAGAGCCTTTGCACTAGATTTGGTACATACTTTTGCTACCTAGGAGGGTATGCTATAACTGTATACATTTATTTAAGCAGTTATGTAGCTTATTATTTTCAGATTCCTATTTATTAATTAATTAAACATTTTTAGGATTTTAGAAAGTGGTGACTGATATATTGCTTATTTACTAGATAATTAACTTTTTGCTTATGATTTGTATCTGACTGAATTAGAATGGTAACTGGAATTTAACGAAATGCACAAAAAGCATGTAAAAAAAATGTTATTAAACAAAATAAGCCTTTAATACAGTACATGACCTATTGTGCCATATTTAGGAAAGCTTGACCTCAAAAATTAGATATTTTCCCCAGTTCTTTCTTTATATATAGAAAAGCAGCCTTTAACCCAAATTTTTTGACAGAGGCTCATGGATTCAGCATATTTATTTTTTATGTAAATGATCTAAGAGTTTACACTACATTTAGGCCTAATGTATTTTGTATTAAATTCAGATTTCATTTTTTAAATAGACCCACTATAATTTAAATAACAAAATCAAGAACATCCCATTTAAATACAAAGAAACCACCTGGAACGTAACAAGCCATGCAGTTGCAGCAGCAAAGGGACAGCAGCCACTCAGAGCATGCTCAGCTCACATCAGATTTGCTCCTGAGGAAGGTTGCCAACTTTCTGATTGCACAAAACGGAACACCCTTGTCCTGCCCCCCTTCCCTGAGGCCTCGCCCCTGCCCCCATTCTTTGAGGCTCTGCCCCCACTCACTCCATCCCCTCTCCCTGAGTTGCTTGCTCTCCCCCACCCTCACTCTCTTGCTTATTTTAACCAGGCTGGGGCCGGAGGTTGGGGTGCGGGAGGGTGTGAGTGCTCCAGCTGGTGGTGTGGGCTCTGGGGTGGGGCTGGGGATGAGGGAGTGCAGGATGGAGTTTGGGGTGCAGGAGGCAGCTCTGGGCTGGGGCTGAGGAGTTTGGAGTGTGGGAGGGGGCTCAAGGCTAAGGCAGGGGGTTGGGGTGCGGGAGGGGGTGTGGGGTGCAGGCTCTGGGAGGTCAAAAACCAGATGCCTAGCAACCCTACTCCTGAAACTGCAGATATACTGACCCCATATAGTGATTCTGCTGATTCAAATGCTTCTGTTTCAAAATGGCAGGGCATGACTCTGGGACCACATTTCCAACTCCTAATCAAATCCAGATTTTCTTCTTAACCTCACCACCTCGAGGCTCACAGTTTAGAACCTGAAGTTCTACAAGCGGCCCCCAGGTCAATGGTTGGACACTGCTATTGTTCCATAACTGGAACGCCAGCTGCAAACTTGGGAAATCAAAAAAGATCTAGTGAAAATCAAGCAAAAAATTCAAAGCACTTGCTGCACTATTCCTTTTTTTTACCAGATTATTAAGATTTCTATGAGAGGTTATTGGCCAAAGTTATTTATAAAGTTCCACATTAATTTACCATGCTAACATCCAGTAATGTATGCAGTGATGTAGCTGTGTTGGTTCCAGGATGTTAGAGAGAGACAAGGAGGGTGAGGTAATGTCTTTCAGTGGACCAATGTCTGTTAATGAGAGAGACAAGCTTTAAGAAGAGAGCTGGGTAAGCTTGAAAGCTCGTCTCTCTCCCCAAAGAAGTTGGTCCAATAAAAGATATCACCTCCCCCACCTTGTCTCTCTAACATCCAGGAAGTCATTTGTAATAGTAATAAGATGCATATTTTTATATAGACTGTGTGCATGTGTGTGCATTTGTTCAACTATTGAAGATCCCAAGTGAAGGGCACAACTGGAAAAGCAGCAGCTTTGGGAGCATTACAATGATTAATGTCATGACCTTGTTTTTAACATTTAGTATTTCTGCTATAACTAATTTACGGTAATAAAGTGACACGTCCTTGCCCACTGTGGGACAGAGGAAAATTTGGCACTCTCATAAGGGACAGCTGGGAGGTCGGCTTTCAGGAGGCACTTGGTACCAGGAGCGGCGCCAGGGTTTCTGACGCCCTAGGCGGACGGCCATTTCGCTGCCCCCCGCAGGTCCGGTGGACCTACCGCAGTCATGCCGGCGGACGGTCCGCTACTGGAAAGGCTCCGGTGGAGCTGTCGCAGTGATGCCGGCGGGCGGTCCGCTGGTCTAAAGGCTCCGGTGGACCTGCCGCAGGCATGACTGCGGTAGGACCGCCGGAGCCTTTAGACCAGCGCACAGTCTGCCAAAATGACTGCGGCAGCTCGACCAGAGCCTTTCCAGCAGCGGACCGTCCGCCGGCATGACTGCGGTAGGTCCACCGGACCTGCGTGCCGCCCCCCCGGCAAAATAGCTTCCCCCAAAAATTCTGGTGCCCTAGGCCATTGCCTATGTCGCCTAAATGGTAGTGCCAGCCCTGCTTGGTACCTTGCAGAAACGGGGCCCTGAGTGAGGTAAATACGTTTTGATCTCCTGTAGAGAAACTCACCATGGGATGGAATAAACAGGGCAAAGCAGAAACAGATGGGGATGTGATTCTTAGGCAAGACCTTGTTTTTGTACTGCCTCTTTCCAGGAAAAAGCCTGCTGTAAACATCCATGTTGTATTTCCTAGTGCTGGGTGACCCATAGAGGAGAAGGATCACGTGGCTTTAATTGACTGTCACAATATTCCCCAAGTCTCCTGGTTCTACAGAGCCCTCTCTCACTGCTGGCTGGGATGGCTTGTGAGGCCGGGGCTCCTTCACTGTGCCCCAGTGCCATATATCTGTGCGGAATGCTGAGCACTTAATACCAAGTCTTCCTGCAGGAGAGTCACTTGATCTTAATAAAATAAAATAAAAATAAGTAGAGCAAGTGGCTGTTCTGAATTTCTTCATACTGGGCTAAATCATGAAGTGCTTATCCAGAATCCAAACTCACTGCCACCATGGAAGCATTTGTAGTAGGAAATCTCTGAAGGTTCCTAGTTCTTTTGGGGATGGGTTGCCTCTCTGTGACCCCTGCTTCCCCTGACTCCTGCTCCCTGGAAGTAAAGGCAAGGTCCCACAGTTGGTGGCTGAACTGGGGATCCCCTCAGAACTGGGAGAGGATGGGGACAATGTGTGTCACTTGCCACAAACCACTACTTGCATACAGATCCCTGGACCTGGAGGATCTGGTGGAAAGAGCCATGGTTCTTATGTGCCTCTGGGGGTATGCAGAGGTCTTTCAGGGGGTATATACATGCATGTCGATATTTGCCGAGTTTTACGACAGGCTACGTAAAAAGCACTAGCGAAGTCAGTACAAACTAAAATTTCATACAATGACTTGTTTATACTGCTCTATATACTATACACTGAAATATAAGTATAATAATTATATTCCAATTGGTTTATTTTACAAATATATGGTAATAATGAGAAAGTCAGCAATTTTTCAGGAATAGCATCCTGTGACATTTTTGTACTTTTATGTCTGATTTTGTATTCAAGTAGTTTTTAAGTGAGGTGAAATGTGGGGGTACGCAAGACAAATGAAACTCCTGAAAGGGGTACAGTAGTCGAGAAAGGTTGAGAGCCACTGAGGTAGAGAGTACACTGCCCCAGGGGTGTCGGAGCCCCTTTCCTCCTCTTCTGAGTGAGAGGGGGTAGCCATGTTTGGAGGCTCCCCTGATCTCAGTGTTATCTTGGAGGTACAATTGGTCCCCAAGTTTGTAATTAGCCTTTCGTGGGCAGAACTTGGGTTGATTTCATCCTGTTGGCTTCAATGAGTAGGACTGAAGTCATATTTGTCCTAGGGAGCGTTATGGAGCAACAACTGTGATACTACAGAGTCAGAAACCACTTGAAGCCATGCCAAAAATGTGTGGTAAATAAGCCTATGCTAGTTTGTCCCATGCCAGCACGTGAGTAACACTATGAAGATAACAGAGAGATGACAGAAAGGCAAGATTGCCTCTCCAGTGGTGCCTCCTTTCTCTTATGGAGCTGATTACACCATGTTGCCTTAACACTCTTAGCAGCAAATGAGGATTTCAGGCCAACAAGAAATCCCTGTGTCTGAAGTCAGGTCACCAGACTTTTTCTCCCCCCTCAAGTACTTTTTTGCTTGCGGCAAGGAATTCTGGAATCTTAGACGTCTCAATATCATTACAATGGGGACCATTCTGAGACTACTGAAAGCTGGACCTCTGTTCAGAAAGGACAGATTAATTTTCAAGAGGGTCCACAATGCAACAATTTATATCAAGAAATGAATAAGATGCTTTTTTAAAAAAGCCTTCATCTGTTTGTATTGGGGAGAGGGGGAAGCAATCAAATGTGCACTTTATAATTTGTTAACTCTGTATCTTGAGGTCCAAAGTAGCGTAACGACCCGAGAGAGGCGAAGTGTGTCAGAGTGCGCTCCACTGCCTGATGGACAGAATTTGAATTGCTCAGCCGTGTATCATAAAGTCTCTACCTCTAAAAGCTAATGGAGATCCCTCTTTAGCTGAAGGGATAGGTAGGACCTTTGCTCTCAGAGAAGGATGGTTATGAGCTTTACCCCGTTCTCTCATTGAAATTCCAACTGAGCAAGAATTAAAAGTAAAGCAAAAATTGAGAAGTTCTTATGTGACAGTGGAGCCCCGATTGTAACAAGGACTCCTATGTGTGACTGTAATACAGTCAGTATGTAGTGGTAGTCCTAGGGACAGTGGATTTAGAATCATGCTTTGTCTAAAAATCATGCTTTGTCAGAGTGAATGTCAGTTTGGCTCTTGAATAAAATCGTTAAGGAACAGCTCAAGTTTTAAGGCACGTTCTTAAGGCGAAGCTGGTGACACTGGAAGGAGTGGGAGAGAGGTATTTTGGTGTATTGTGTTTTTTTTAAATGTCAGACTCTGATGTCAGTAGCATTGAGAAAATGGTTCTAAGAACTGCAACAATGGTTGATAATCCAATATGCAAACCATCTCAGCCTTCAGAAGGGGGAAGTTATTGTTCCTGTTACTTAGTTACTGAATGGAGTTCAGTGGTTTTGGCAGTCTGCCAGTTCATAGGAAATTGAATGATAGTTGGAGTGGTTTATTTGAAATGACATCCATCCTATAGTGCGAGTGACTCCCCACAGGCTCAAAGACTCATAGGAATTGAGGAGCATGGGAACATAGAGGCCTACAACATATTTAAACAAGTCTTGGCAAAAGCCAGCAAATGTGAACTGATTTTAATTTATGTATTCATGTATTCAATGCTCTGAATTAACTTCCTCCACTTGGTGTCTACCGCTGTTTCACCTCCTTTGGAAATAGAGATGACAAACACCGCTAAATGGATTAGAAGATCCCTGTAGCTTCTGTTTCTGTTGATGAAATACCTGATCTGTCACTTCCCACAGCAATACTCGATAGTGAATTAGGAGCTATTAGGAAAGGGATAGATAATACGACAAAAAAATATAATAATGCCAGTATATAAATTCATGGTATACCCACACCTTGAATACTCTGTGCAGTTCTGGTCACCCCATCTCAAAAAAGACATATTAGAATTGGAAAAGGTACAGAAAAGGGCAACCAAAATTATTAGGGGTATGGAACAGCTTCCAAACATGGAGAGATTAAAAAGACTGGAACTGTTGATTTTAGAAAAGAGGCAACTGGGGGGGCCAGGGGCGGGGTGAGATATGATAGAGGTCTTAGAGATCTAGAAAATCATAAATGGTGCAGAGAAAGTGAATAAGGAAGTGTTATTTACCCCTTCACATAACACAAGAACTAGGTGTCCTCCGATGAAATTAATAGGCAGCAGGTTTAAAACTAACATAAGGAACTACTGCTTCATGCAACGCACAGTCATCCTGCCAGGGGATGTTGTGAAGGCCAGAAGTATAACTGGGAGATAAGTTCCTGGAGGATAGGTCCATCAATGGCAATTAGCCAATATAGTCAGGGATGCAACCCCATGCTCTGGGTGTCACTAAACCGCTGACTACCAGAAGCTGGGACTGGACAACAGGTGATGGATCACTCAATAAATCTACTGTTCTGTTCATTCCCTTTGAAACACCTGGCACTGGCCACTGTCAGAAGACAGGATACTGGCGTAGATAGACCATGGCATGGGCATTCTTATGTTCTTAATTATGGCAACTATTCCCTGCACCTCACACTTTACGGATGCTATTTTCTCTGGTCATGGAATAACATCAAGGTCACAGATCTGTACTAAATGAATAGAAGCTGGGCCTTCTTTTACTGATTCCAAGGGTATGTCTACACAGCCCACAGCAGTGAGACGCCCAGCCTGACTCACTAAACTTGGGCTAACAGGGCTTGTGCTAGCACTCTGAGAATAGCTGTGTAGACAGTGCTTTGAAGTTGCGGCTCCGTTAACCAAGGTACGGAGGCTTGCTGCCTGCATGTATCCTAAGAGGCCTTGTGTTTAAAGAGTAATATATGCCCATTACTGGAGAACTGTTGCTACCCCTTCAGAATAAGTGTGTGGAGGAGGTCACAGGTGATGTATCTGTGCAGAGCAGTCTCTTCACCTCCAGTGTATCAGAGACGTGGTCTCCATTGTCTCTGAATATACTACCATGAATGGGATGAGGCTGAGTAAATGGCAGGGCCACTGGAGCTCTACTTCCATAGACCCAGTTAGTGAGAATCTGTGCAAGGGAAGCACAGAAAGTCAGTGACACCCATTGCAGACTATCAGCTGGCATAGTGGCTGTGGAGGGGTGAACTGCATCCCTAAAGCCAACCCATTGGTTGGGAAGGGTGTTGGTTTTCAGACAATTCCCTCACAGTACAGCTGTATAAAACTTAATTGTACAGACTTCATGTGGGATTCAAGAGAACCCTTCCAAGGCCGTGTACAAATCAAACAATGAGAATCATGGCTGAAAAACATGGAAGATCCCTTCTGGAAGCTATATACACTTTCAGTCTTCTCAGCAGCCTACATTTATTTTCGTTTAGATTTTTATTGACTCAACTCTAACACGAATCCTCTTTTGTTATTCACTTTTCCAACTGTGATGCTAAATTAGTGCTTGTCTATATTTTTTTATGATCTGTAATGGACTATGGCATGAAAGTCAATCTCCAAAGACAGGATGTGCCATAAGACTTCTCTGTAATGTTGTTAAGACATCCTTTTGGATTGCAAGTGGCATAGAAGTTGAACAGGGTGATTTAGGACATTTAGCAGAAAAGTGTCCTTTCCTGGGCAATTAAATAAAAAATATTAAACTCCTCCTTGGCAGGCGGTTTTTGATGCAGGACACAGTTTATTGTTTGATTTAAGTGCTTGATAGTGTGCTTGGTGCTGTACAAAATGCAGGAAACGATGGGGTCCCTGCCCTGAGGGCTGAAGTGGGACTTTAGAGGTGCAGAGGCTTCGTACTGGCATGGCCGCCCAGAGGATTCAGGGGGCCTGGGGCAGGGCCCGGTCTTCGGTGGCAGTTCAGCGGCGGGTCCCTCTTGGAGAGAAGGACCCGCTGCTGAATTACAGCTGAAGAATGAAGCGGTGGCAGCAGAGCTGCCGCCGATCGCAGCTTTTTTTTTTTTCTGCGGCGGTGCTTGTACTTACTGGGCGGCGCTCCGAGGCTTTGGCAGCACTTCAGCGGCGGGTCCTTCACTCGCTCCGAGTCTTCCGCTGCACTGAAGGACCCGCCGCCGAAGATCTGTAGCGAGTGAAGGGCCCGCCAGGGCCACCACCGAAGTGCCACCGCAAGCCTGGAGTTGCTCACAGGGCCCCTGCGGGGCCTGGGGCAAATTGCCCCACTTCCTTCCCCTCTGGGCAGCCCTGCGTACTGGCCTTTTGGGCAGGGCTGAATTTCTCCTATTATAGGAAAACCAGAGTCAAAACCTGTTCAGCAAAACCTACACCTGGATGATTGGTTTCTGTGTCCATTTCATCTGAGCCACAAGAATATGGGGGTTAAAAGAAAATGTTTTTATGTAATTATTATTTTATTTCTTCAGGAAGGACAGTCTTGTGATTGAGGCTCTGGACTGGGACCAATGAGATCTGGTTCTGCCCTGAGCTTTGCCTCAGATTTCCTGTGAGATTTTGAGCGATCACTTATTGTCTCTGCCTCAGCTTCCCCTCTGCAAAGTGGGCCATTATCCTTTGTCCCATCTTTCATCTCTCTTGTCAATTTAGATTATAAACTCCTTGGGGCAGAGACTCTTACTATTTGTACATGGCACCCCAACAGAGTGGGCCCCCACATTCAATAATGGGGTCCTGGAAATATCGTAACACAACTAATAACAACAAAAACAGAGCACCATAAGTGAGCATGCTGTCCTAACAGGCACTTTAGAATAGCAGGTTCCCATCACCTGCAGCATACAGGCTAAGACGCTGCTCCTGCAAATGCTTATTCGCAGAGGAAAGTGTTCATGAATTCAGTGAGACTATTCACATGCATAAAGTAAGCTCTTCCTGGATTGGGACTTAAATTAGACTTAACACAGCAAGGTATGGCAATAAAGAAAGTGGAGTGGAGTGGACTAAGTGTGAACATAGACAGGGTTGAGGTCTAATGGGAAGAAGTGAGTTCTGAAGAGGAATCTGAAGGAGAGTAAAGTTGTGTGGTACCCCAGAGCAAAGAGGCCATTCCGGGTGTCAGTGGTGGAGTGATGGAGGAGACCAAGGGAACATCCGTGTGCATTGACATAGCATGAGGCACAAGCCAGGCAGGAAGGGGTGACTAGAGAGATGTGGGGCCTGATTCTGATCTCACACTGATGTAAATCAGCAATATTCAGTAGAAGTTGGTGTAGTAACACTAGTGTGAACCTGGTGCAAGTGAGAGGAGGATCAGGCCCACAGTGCAGGACCTTGAAGAGTTTGAATAGATAATGGACTCATGTCCCCTAACAACCCTGCATCTCCATCCTGATTCCATAGTGAAGCCACAGATGCCTGTTTGTTTCTTCAGTCTGTTGTAACGGATGCTATTACAAAGGGATAAATTCAGCGTCACAGACTCAGTCGTGCACTGAAGTCACTGAGGGTGGAAGATCCTGAGTGCACTTGACAGGACCACTCCTAGTCACTTCAGTGCGAGAGCCAGGAATCAAGAGAAGGGACCGAAATGAGCAGTGGGGAAGACAGACTCGCTTAAATTCAGACCACTTTGACCATTAGTCAAAATGCCTTGGGAATAGCATATAAAGCAAATGTACATCTGTTTGCCTGATTCTGTGTGAAATCTGCCTCCGGTATGAAAGTCCCTCCAAGAGATCCATACAGGGTCTGCACCTGAGCTGAGGCTCCTCATTGGCACAGCTCAGGGGATGCAGTGGTGGAACTCTAATTAACAGCTGCTGTCCACAGCTCCCCCTGGAGCTAATCTGGACCCCAGAATAGATGGAGTGCGTAGTGCCACTGCCCCACAGTATGACAATGGGCACTTGTGGGAACTCCTGGGGGTAGGGGTGGGATATATGGACTATACCATTCAGAACCAAGGATTCCAGACTTGAGGTGGGCAACATTTTGATAACCAAAAGGAAAGATACTTGGAATTCAGATTTTTTTCACCTTCTAGTTAATGACTCATGAAAAATGTGTAAACATTTTGTGTAAACATTTTGTGCAACCCAATCCTTTGTGTCCTGTGTCCACCTCTGTGCTCAATCCACAGAGTGTGAATCTGTTATACTTCTCTGCTTGGCTGTTTGGTTTGTGCTGTGGGGACTTCCCTGTGTAACTCCGAGGAAGCTCTGGTTCAGTGCCTGTCATCAGCTCTGCACACCGAGACCGGAGTACAGTGGTGGCCCAAGAGTAACTCTAACTTATAGGAGCTGCCCACAGCTTCCCAGGGAGTGTATTTATTTAGTGTTTGCGTATTCGCCGAGCCAAGCAATAGCATTCCTAGTGGCCAAGTGGAGCTCTCGGAGCCCACTGCTGTATTTGATTAGCGGGCATTCCTTGACAATGCGTATCATTGTTTGATCTGTGCTGCAGCTGCAGCTTGGATTGTCTCGAAGACCTCAATGGTGCTGGTTGGCTGCACAGAGGCCTCCTTCAGTCCAGAATTGGTAAAGAAGGCCCCACTGTCAAAACGGGGTGGGTGAGTAGTAGGGTCGGTGACGAGGAACTGATTGGTAGCTGGTGTTAAGCACTAATCTGCGTGCCACAGAGACTCCGCTGTCGCATCCTAGCATGGCAGCCTTGACCACAGTGGGTGTCGTGATGAAAGATGTGTAGCTGGTAGGCTAAAAAGGTCATTGAATAAAGGCAAGCTTGGGTTGGCCCATGCCTTAATGGGCAGCCCAGAATAGATGAAGTACATAGTGCTCCAACCACCGCCCCGTTATAGATCCCTGTGACAGTAGACACAAAACAATGTTGCTTCTGGGCAAAAACCAGTTTGTTTATGAACAATAGGGGCTTCGCGTCAAATACAATTGCAAAAATGACTCGTGAGAAAACTGTGTTTCATAGAAATATGTGAGACTGGAAAATTTGAAGGGACACAAAAAGAAACTGGGATGTTTCTTCATCTTGCCTGGAAGTAAATCCTGGCTATCCAAATGTCATCGGGGTAGGTCCAAAACCTTTGGGAAAACCAAATTCATTTCTATGCATATTTCTGATTTTAGGGAGCATGCCAACGTTTCAGATTATCTCCCAACTATTCTGAACTTTGCATAATCAGCGTTGGGATACTTGATGTTTCCCAGGTTTTTGATGTCCCCACAGAATATACAGTACTGTACAAGAGACAGTAAACAAGCCAGTTGCTGCCCAAAGAGTTGACAAAGACCTCAATCCTCTAGTGGCATCTGTAACAGGCAACCCCTGGGTCCTGACGACACACCCCATTTCACTGGCAGGGTTTAAGAGACAGATACAGGGAGGACACTGGGAGACTAGGAAGAAGTAGTTACTATAGTCAAATATTTTCCAACCTCATTCTAATTATTCTAAAACCATTTTTTCCCAATGTCTCCCAGCTCTGTTCAGCACTTTCTTCCTCTTTTCTGTGATAGCAGCTTCTAGCACTTCACATATTATACTGTAAGCAAAGGCACCAGCTTCCTTTGATTTGTAGATCCAGAAGAAAAGCCACATTCTCTACCCTCTTTTCCTCCTTAAAGAGAAGACAGAGATAACCAGAAGGGGCTGGAGTTTATGCAGATGTTAATTAGCATTTGAAATGAACGGACTGTGAGCAATGCAAGAGTTGCCTATAGCATCGGCACCTTTGCAGAAAGCCTTTGACTTGCTTTTACATCTGCAAGGGAATGTAATGGGTTAATTCAGCAACTGGGTATTAAATAGCTTGATTTAAAGGGGGAAAAATGACACTCTTCTCCCCTGCTTTGCTGGTTGTAGATGGTTTGCTCTGTCTTGGATCACATGGTCCATTGGCCCCCCTAGTGCTGCAGAAGCACCAGCTGCTGCTACTGCTGCTGACGAGCTGCTGGTGATCAGGGTGTTTTAAGTCTGTGTGTGTCAAATGCCTTGCAGCCCTAGCCTCCAGTTTAAAGGAGGGAAACCAGAGGATGAGCCCTTGAGTCTATGGGTGGGAGTCTGGGAAACACCCTTTTCTTTCCCCACATTTCAAACACTAACCATGTCGATCTGTTGTTGCCTATTTTTCAGGGAATATGGATCCTCAAAAAGAAAATCAGGTAAGAGACCAGATTCTCCATATAATGCATGGCTATGTAGAGAGATTTTTAAGAACCTTCTGTGTACCTTCTGTTGCATGAAATTGTGCGGTGATTTGACTCTTTCCTTCTCAAGATGGTTGGAGACAGAGGCATCAAACAGACTATAACTGTGCAGAGAGAAAACTGTCTTTATGTTAAACTGCCTTTGAAACAAAAATGACTAGCCCCCTGCTGATTGCGCTTATATAGATCTTTCTCCAGTCCAAGAAGGCAGCTACCTTAAATTTAAGTCCTCTTTCTGATCCATTTGTACCTGTACGTGATTCAAGTGCTGTCAGGTTTCTTTATGGGGGCATAGAGAGACTATTCTCTTTCAGTTTGAGCCTTCTTTTGTGGCCTCCTGCCCTGCCAAGTTGCCTCTCCTAAGGGATCCTGTATTGTGCTTGAAATAGTCTTTCCTTGTGAGTACCACAGTGTGAGGTACTCTTTGCTCCAAGCTTTGGGGTGTAGACTGGCTCAGAGGCTCTGGTTGGGGTGTCTGTTTTGTATCCTAGCTGCTACCTTTTTGTAATTCTAATGGAACAATATAAATGACCTGAGGAAGAGCTGGAAAATTTATTTTTTGCCAACAGAAACTGGTCCAATAAAAGATATATTATTTAATCTAATATAAAATCAATCCTTTTTTTTTCTCCTTCCCTTATGATATTTTTTCCAGACAGTTTTTCAAAAGTGACTTATGATTATGGGTTACTCAGTTTGATTGCCCTAAACTGGAAGTGATAGGCCTGGCTTTGGCGTTTCTGAGCACCTGTGGGGAGTTCTGAGTGTGCTATACTACTGGAAAATATCAGCAGTAATGTATTTGAAACTAGACACCCCAAATCAATAGTCACTTCTGGAATTGTTGGTCTGGGTGTGGCTTTTTTTCTTCAAGTGGTATTATGGTAGTTCCAAGTTTCCTACCTACCATGCAGATCCCATGGGAGTGAAAAAGGTCACACTCCTCTCCGAGCATGATATTGCTCGGATTGATTGGCCAGATAAATTACGAGAGATTTATGCTGCACTTCTGCAGTAAACTAATACACTAATGGGCTGCTGCCATCTGGCTCTGCTGTCCTATGGATTCACTGATAGTGCCGTACGAAACTGCTAGCTCGTTGCCTGTACAGGCCTAGAATGGTAGTAGTATTTAGAATCCCTGCTAGGGAATGAAGTGATACCTCCATGGTTACGGTGGAACCAATGAGGTACTGGCTTGCTGTCATAAATCATAGCGTGTGTGGCAGTTTTTTATCAAAACTCTACAAAAACTGTCTGGGTTATATTGTATCTGAAAACCTCTCCCACTCTAGAATAAAGGCTTATTACATTCAACACCGCCAATGCCCCTCTTAGCAAGAATTAACTATGTGGTTTAAGTGGGCCAGTTAACTCTCTAAACACTTTAGAAAGTAGTTTAGTAAATGGCATTCTCCCTTTATTGGTAGCCTTGGATTTCCCCCTTTTAGTTAACGTTAAAACTGTAGTTCAGACCCTGCCTTCCTAGCTCACAGGCCCATGTCTAGATCACTAGATGATATGTTAAGATACAAACTTTCTTTTGTAACTCTGTTCTTTTTCAGACTTCCATAAAACATAAATGTATATGGCACTCCAGGGCATGCAGTGGCGTTGTATTTTTGTTTCTCGCCCTTTCCCAACCCCCCAAAAGTGACACTCAGGTTAAAATTCCAGGTTTTTTTTTTTTTTAACATCTTAGATTATTGAAACACAACCAATTTACTGGTCACTTTATGCTGTTGCTCCACACTGTTTGTTTTTGTTTGTTTGTAGATTGGAGGGAATTATTTTCTTTAGCCAGTCTGTTTCACTTCATGTCCTAACCCAACGGTGTGATGTTTGGGTTGCCAATCTTGCAAAAGAAGAATTGTTTACAATAAGCATTTCCATTGCTTGTTAACCAAGGAAACGCTTCTTCGAGCTTCCTTGTTCACAAGCTTGTCTTAAAAAACCTACATTTTTGACACTTCTGTTCAAAAAAAGAAGTCACAATTAAGAAGTTGTTTAAAAGCCCTCAGCGAGCCTCTGTATCAACACAAAAGGACAAACACAAGGAGTCTGGGGTGAGCGTTGCTGTGCCACTTTCATTTCATAGGGGTTTGCACTGTTGGCCATGCCTACATTATCCAGATTCAGTTCAAGTGAACGCTTCTTTGTGAACTAAAGAGCAACTGTAGCTTGTGTGTTTTTGAACACTGGAAAAGGGCTGTGTCTTAAAGCCCCAATTAAAGCACATCTGTGAACAATTAGACTTTGCAGAGGATTTGTTTTTATTTTTAAAATGGGTCCTTGATACATCCATTGTGGCAGAAACCAGGAGTCCTAGATTCCTAACCTTGAGGTTTTGCAGCTTAGCAGACTATTTTGTTTCTGTTCTAAACGTCACACTGACTTGCTGTGTGACCTCAAGCATGTCACTTAGGTCTGGTGCCTAACTCTCCTTGAAATCAATTGGAATTAGGTTCCTAAATATCTTTGTTTGAGGCCAGTGGCTTTCAACCTGTGGTCCAAAGACCCCTGGAGATCTGCCGACTAAGATTTCCAAAGCAGTCTGCAACTCCATTCGAGTAAGAAGTCGAAAACCACTGATCTAGGCCTTATTCCTTGAGTTGCAGTCACCCTCAGTGTAATTCTGTCATTATTTACACACAGGAGGCGTTTGACCCCCTGCTTCAGTTTACCAGATAATACAAAGGGAATGATGATACTCCTCCTTACTAAGAATTGGGTAGGTAGTTAGAAAACCATTCTCCTTCTCCCATCCTGCCCCTTTGGGAATGGAGGCCTGGGCTGATTGCTGGGAGCTCAAAAAGGCAACAGAGCAGTAGGACCAATGTATCCTGTAACTTCAACTACCATTTCCTCCTTACCCTTCTTTGGGATGCCACAAATAAGATGCCAATGAGTTGACGCTCTCTCTCCTGAGTCCCTGTCAAGTCAGAGCTTTGAATTCTGTGTCCGTGTTCCACCTTCTCCCGCTCTCCGTACCGAGCTCCCACCTCTTGGTACTTGTTTCCTATGTGATAACATTGCTTGTTGGCCCTTTGCTTCAATGTCTGCTATTGATTTTGGTATACGATATTGGTTGATGCTTTTTGATGTCAGGATTTGCAGTGTTCTGGGATTCCCTTTTTATTGCTATACCTTAGTTGAGGAGGTGACCCTTTCTGACAAATGTCTGTGGCCAAGGGCAGCACAAAAATGCTCCATTTTCCCCTTTCCATGTGGCTGAGAGCACTGTCTGGACAGCTCTCCCAGAGCCTGCTCTCTTAAGGGGTAAGAGATCTGGGCACCTCGTGTGGTATCAGTTTAATGTACTGATCTGTTAGAACAAACTGGTTTAACTTTCTTGGCACTTGACATGAACTGTGTTCTTCATATTAAGAACAACTATATGAGGTAAAATGCTCTTACAAACCCACTCTGACATGTTGACGTAATTATAAATAAACTGTGATCACCAGACTCAGTCTGAATATAGTATCCTCGAAATAACGAATAATTAAAAATAACTAGGGGGAGAGGTCTTTCGAAGGTTTTGGGTTTTTTTTATAGTTTTAGTCTCAACATTAAATCCCTTTATGAAGTCAAGGACATTTTCACTCTCAGCCTTTATCCCCTCATCACTTTAAAACCAATAAACTGGTGAACTGTATTTTCAGAGTTAAATATTATGGAACGGAGACTGAATATTCAAACTTGTGGCCACTTGAGCTAACACAACTGACCTCATGAACTGGCTAAAGGATGCACCTAGTGAAAACTCTTTCGCTTGCAATTGTACCTTTAAGAAAGGATACACCGTATGACAACATTTGAACAGATAATAGGAGAGACAAATTATTTTTATTGCACATGTGGCTGAATTCTTTTTAAGATGACAAAACTGCTTAAAATCATGCATTTAAAAAGTAGCTCTTCCAAATAAGTGCAAAAAAACAATATCCCTCTCTCAACATGAAGTTAAAAAAAAAAATATAAACAGCCCTCCAGCAAAAACTGAACAGTAAACAAGTCTTGAGGCTTGACTGGATGGTATGCTGTAAAAGGCTTTTAGCCATGAATGTTAACTTATGCGCAGTGTGGTCCCGCTGGAATTCTGCAACTGTTGCATTTGGAGCACTAACACAAGTGTGGAAGACACAATAGGAATTCTGTGAATGCCTTGGAAGACCACTGACTGCTTTCTTATTTTTCAGACACATGCTCATTATTCAGACCCCAAATCACCCTAGACTTCGAGGGTGGGGGAGGGGAGATTGGATGAGTTCAGAACTTAATGAGTTTGCCCAACTCTTAAAATTTTCAAACACTGGCTTTGTGGTGTTCTGAACTGGCATACAGCTTCTTTCAACTGGCACAAGTGAACAAAGTGAGTCTTATGTTGACGCTGTCTGCTTTTTGAGGCGTGGGTGGCTTTATCATTATTTGTATTATGGGAAGCACCTAGGGGCCTGCATCATAGACCAGAACCCCATTGTACTAGACACTATATAAAGACAGAACAAAAAGGCAGGCTCTGCCCCAAAGAGTCCAATTACATTTGCTCCAATCCTGCCACCAGGTCTGCGTGTATGGAATGCCAGTGAAGTCATTAAGGTTCTGCACAGACCTGCCTGCATGGATCTGATTGGGAACCCCTGCTCTGGATCCTGCAAACTTCATTGCACTCTGACCCCCTTCTGACAACACAAATTACTACATGACCCCAGGAGCGGGGACCCAAGCCTGAGCCTGACTTAGGCCCCATCTCCCTGGGAGCGGGGATAGGCGAGGCCAAAATCAAAGCCCAAGGACTTCAGGCCCAGACAGGACCTGCAACCTGAGCCCCATTGCCCAGGGCTGAAGCTCCCAGAGTTTGACTTGGACCTCGGGCAGTGGAACTTGGGCTTCCACGCTGGGTAGTGGGGCTCAGATTTTGGCTTTGGCCCCAGCAAGGCTAAGCCAGTCCTGGTGACCCCATTAAAATGGGGTTGTGACCCACTTCAGGGTCCTGACCCATAGTTTGAGAACCGCTGATCCAGACCTAAACTAGTAACCTTTGCTCTTATTTGGGATATACGTCCTATTTTGCAGCATATCGAGGGCAATAAGTTGCTTCTGAACTGTTTTGGTTGGGAGGAATTAGCTGTCACTAAACCATAGCAGCCTTGAAGGGCTGTCATCAATCAGTGCCTAAGGGGCTCCAGTGCAGCTTCAAGGAATGGATCAAGTGTGCACATCCCATGTGTTTATAATGGATGGTCCTTATTAGGTCTCTCCTAAGGCTCCGTGAGGCAAAAGGGGAAGGAATTCTTTTGCACATCCAAATTTCCATATGCCCAAGTATATGAGAGAAGCAGCTGACCTCCATTATCATTCAAACAGGCACAGGTTTTGTGCAGGTGTCCCATTTTTGGCTTTTTTTCTGACTCAAGTAAATATAGCATTTTAAGTCTGTTTCTGGCTATTTGCACACAGGATTACATGCAGGGTTTGGATAATGTGTTAATCTAATTTGGAGCAACTTCCCATCTGTGCACTGTGAAACTGCTTAGGATGAGCCAGTATGCTAAGGGTTAAAGTGATTTAAAGCATTTGTAAGGCACATCAGTTTCCTATGGTGGTAAGTAAGCTAAGAGGAGCTATTCTGTTGTGTGGTTGGCCAAAAGAAATTTGAGATTCCTATGGTAAGATGGCCCTGTCCTTTTCCTCTTGCTTGCCTCATGAGCTGTTATGAGGCTTGGGCAGATCTGGCAAAAGCATCTGAGTCCTGGCATAATCGGAGGCTAGGGGCAAGAGAGAGCTGGCATGAACCCCCAAGATTGTTCCATAATGAAGATTCCGTTTGGCCATAAAACTTTGGCAAATTCCCTGAAAGTGTAGTTGGTTAACCTGCTGCCTGCTCAGCAATTAGTCCTAGCTGTCTGGTCACACAAGCTCGAATGCAGCCTGTTTTTATAGGGTTCATTTCTATCACAGTGTCATGCTTCAAGATGTCACTTACATTAGGGGAGACAAATATTTATGGCTGCATCAGTCATGCAAAGTCATGTTGTGTTTTGTTTGAGGATAAAACTGGCAAGAAAGCAGAGTAAGTTTATTTTTGGAAGGCAGACTGTTTTTTAAAACCCTTTCTTTAGGATGAGATAGGTGTTGGCTGTGAATATAGCAATTTGTTTATAAATTTGTCTGGCAGTTTCTGATGATGTTACAGTAAGGGCATTGAAACTTTGGACTTTCAGTACAGATGAGCATTTCAGCTGTGAAACTTATTAGTAGAATAACTCGCTATATAAACTTTATTCACAATTAGGAAATGAAAGAAACAAGTATTTAATATCCACTCTAGCAATTTAAGACTATCCACATGTAAGAACTTCTGATGTGAATTTAAAAAACTCAGTTTAAATCATGAGTGTTCTAAATTGTCACCATTAAAAATTTAAGTCATTTTTCAGAGTGGTAGCTGTGTTAGTCTATATCAGCAAAAAGAATGAAGAGTACTTGTGGCACCTTAAAAACTAACCAATTTGAGCATAAGTTTTCCATGGGCTACAGCCCACTTCATCTGATGCATGTACTTCTTTGTATTTGTGTGTGCGTGCACACACACACCCCTGCCAGACTGGGGGGAGGTGGGGGATGGAAACTCAGGACCTCTGCTTGCAGCAGGGTGGTGGGGTAGGGTCCTCTACCCAGCGGCGGGGGCGTGCAGGTCTCAGGACTTCAGTCCCGCAGGGCACGTCTGCCAGGGTTTGGGGCTTCAGCAGGAGCGAGGCTGAAACCCCAAGCCCTGTCAGGTGTGCCCCACTCTCAGCCTTCTGAAGATTGTCGTCTGTGGCTCAGCAAGTCAGTAAGTTTTGGCCACCCCAGTACACGTGTTCTATGGACTTAGTCTAACCTGTTTCTCAACTGGCCCTTGCTATTAGTCACGTGCTGACAGTTAAGCACTAGTATTGGGTGTTTCTCGACTGATTGAAACTCTCTCCTCTCAGGATATCTTCCTGTTAGGGGTAATCAGTATAACTTCCATGGAGAAACATTTATCCATTCCACTCTCACACACCCCTTCTCTGCATCTTCTGTTCTGTTCAAATCTCTCTTTAGCAAAAGGTTTATTTTCTGGACTCCTGTTTGAATTGTTCTCTTTGAGGGCTTTGGGTGATGGTACAATGAATATGATGGTAGTAGGCTAACATTTCTGTGCTTAATCCTTCATTGCTATTACAAACCAAAGATCCACGAAGGGACAGAGACGGGGGTGTGAGTGAAGTTGTCCTAGAGTCCATACATAGGAGCTGGCATGCAGTCAGGATCAGGGTTTTGTTACACTGGAGCTCCCCCTTTGCCTCATGCAGTGGAAACCTGTTAGTTTAGAGCTGAAGTAGAAAGAGTCTAGCCCTAGCTTGCTATCCTTGTGATCTTTATATGGGAATGATCCGTTTGTAGACATGGAATCTCAGTATAAACTGGTGCCCACCTTCCTTTGTTCTTATGGGTGCTGCTCCCCTTGATAATGCTAGGCCTGTTCAAGATCCTTAGGACTATTACTAATAGGATTATCCCATCATAGCTCATTGTTATACAGATCTCTCATTGAGAGCTGTCCCAGTTAGCCTTTATTGTCATCCTAACACTTACTAAATAGTATCTTAGGTTTCTCTAAAGAGCCCTATCTGAAAGTTTTTTTTAATTAGAGTGGATGAAACACAGATAATTAAGTCTTCTCTGGGTCTGAGAAGACCAAAATGTACTAAATCCCATCAGGATGGTCAGCCCTACCAGTGAATACATCTAGACCAGGAATCCTCTGTATTTAAGAGGTAGATGTTTCAATTTTCCTTTGTAAATGATAGGTTAAAAATTGAGACTCACAACTAAAATCTGACGTGGGAGGAGAAAAAGGGAGTTAAGAGTTTTAAAAGCAAAAGTGAAGGCCAAGTCTACACTAGGAAATTAAGTTGGTATAATCCCTTGAACAATGTGTATGAAAAATCCACTTCCCGAGCGACGCAGTTAAACTGACCTAACCCCAGTGTAGACAGTGCTGAATCAACAAGAGAATCTTCTTGCCTGTATAGCTGCCACCTCTTGGAGGTGGAGTACTTATGCCAATGGAAGAAGCTCTTCCATCGGCCTAGGTAATCTCTTCCCTGTAGTGTTACAGCTGCAGCATTTGAAGTCTAGACCTGCCTTCTGTTTAGCTCTGCTAGTCACCCTCCTTTTGCTGTCTCGCTCTCTCCTCCCCTATTTGGGGGTGGAGGGGAACCTCTTTCATTGAAGAGGAGTATTTCAGGCTAAACAGGTGAATTTGAGAATTGAAATAGCAAAAATAGAAAATTGTTTTGTAGGCTGTTGAAATCTGCTTGAGGATGGGTCAGTGTCCTGGACCTTGTAGCTCTGGCTTTGTTTTAATCTCTCCAAGGCTTCTGCAGTCTGTGACATGGATCACTGCAGCCTGAAGCACATGCTCACCTTTGTCTTCATAAATCACTTGTGCACAATGACTGCCTGTCTTCCCTATGTTGTGGGAAAGCAAGGTAGAAAGAGAGGGTGGGCTGGAATTCATGGTGTGCCATTTGGTCTCGGTTGGTGAGGATAGATGGGCTGCTCAGTCTTGTCAAATGGAATTTCCTAACTTTAATTGCTGATCTGACTTGTGACACTAATTTTGAATGTGAAGAAATAACTTATCCTAGGATTAGCTCCTTGGCTGTGTATCCATTGTAATCACTATATGGAATTAAAAACAAAATCCAGCAGGTGCTGCCGGAATATTTTTGTCAAAGTGTTTTTCTTTATTTTAAAAATAGTGGGGGAGGCAAGCAATTAATGAGAGAGAGGATTTGAAAGTGTGCACAACCAGTGCCAGATAGAACAGCAACATACAAAAACTAGTTGAGATGCTGCCTGGTGCTACAAGATGGTGATTGCCAATGGGATTTGAGGGTGGTTGGCCCATCTCAGCATCTATTGGCATCAAACACAGAGGCTCGGATCTCAGCTGGATTTAGGTGCTTAACTTCCATTGAAACAGGCAAGAGTTTTTTATGCACCCTGTCAATCCAATACTCTTTTTTGAGAGTCTCTGTCTAAGACCTTTGTTAATCACAGACAATTTTTTGATCTTGGAGAACTTTTAACAGAATAGGATCATTCCTAAACTGGTGAGTTTGTGTGTTGAAGTTCAACTTGTTCTTCCAGTTTCTGGTGTAGGTGTCCTGGCCAGGGTGGATCCTCTATAGAACAATGCTCAAACATTGTCTTCAGGCCCTTGGTTTCAAATCCTTCAGTACAGACTTTCTGAGAAGTACAGTGAGTGACCCTCCTTCCACAATTTATAGTGAGTGCCCTGCTACGTCTGAGTCTGCAATGTTGGAGCATTGTGGCTTTCGGTGGAAGAATTTTGGGCAGGCTATTCAGTCTTAGTGCACTCTGTGTGATTTGCGTTATTACTGTTCAGTGGAGATGTGGATTTACTTAAGCAAACTGACAGATTCAGGGTCCTGTCTGCAGTAATTTGGTGCAGGGAAACTGATCCTTCTTGTATACCAGATTTTAAGCTACTTGATTAAATGAGATGTTTTGGCCATCTGCCTGAGGCTACTGAAAACACAGGCACTGCTAGGATCTTTTATTTCATGCCACTTCAGATTGCTCCTGACAGTCTGGCTTGCTGAATATACAGGATCACTGTCTTCTCCTGGGTGGCTCTTACTTCACTGGTTTTTCCATTTCACTGTGGGAGGAGTTGGGGACTAAGACAAGGTAAATGTCTGTCCCCATTGACTGAACTGTGCACAGTAAAGAGAACGATTCTAGGCAACCAAAAGTTTTTCTGTAGCTAGTCCTTCTGCTGTATGAGGAGTGAAAAGGTGGGTCTGGACTGGGAGAGGCTTAGGGAGTGGGATGGAGGAATCCATGGAGCACAGACTTAGTGCTTGGATACCAATGAGACAGACACTGTTGCAGAGAGCCTCAAACTCCATGGATCTGTTGAAAGGAAGCTTTCAACTTGTCCATGATGCTCCCTTAGGAATCCTATATAAACTAGAGGAGACAACAGTAGCAAGTTCTTAGGTCATGAGAACACAGCTTCTTACATGGTATCTTCAGTGCCTTCCTGCTGAGCATCGAGAGATGTGACTAACGTCTGTATGCACTATGGTTATGGTCATATCGGTCCCAGGATATTAGAGGTGTGTGAGGTAATAACTTTTATTGGACTAGCTTCTGTTGGTGGGAGACATGAGCTTTTGAGCCACACAGAGCTCTTGATCATGTGACTAACATGTCACATGACTACTTGTTTCTCTGATCCTCTCCGCATGGGGAGAATTTGTGAGATTGGGATGAGGTGTGTGTGTGTGTGTGTGTGTGTGTGTGTGCGCGCGCGCATATGTGTGCAACCCAGCCCAGGTCAATAGATAATATAATAATTTTTGGTCTTTTTTGTCTGCACTGTTCTGTGTATTGAATTGTGCCAAGCATTTGGAGCAGAAAGTGCCAAGGCTCATGATGGCTCTTCATTCCTGTGGAAGTTTGTTCCACAGTCTTGGAAAGTTCTGCCTCTTGCACCATCCTTCATGGTGGAAAGTTCCATTGTACCAGAAGAGCAGAATTCTCTACCACGGACTCAATCCTGGAGCTTTAGATTTTTCTTCAGGTCTCCTGGGCCCAAGCCACTGAGGGTACCATCTGCACAGCCAGCAGCAGTGAGCCCCCCAGCCTGGGTTGGCAGACTTGGGGTTGCACTATTGCTCTAAAAATAGTTCTGAAGTCCACCTCTCTCGAGATGCAATGTCTATGCAGCTGTTCTTAGAGCAGTACCATGACCCCGAGTCTATTGACCTGGGCTGGGATGCTCCCTGCTGTGGACTACGTAGACATGCCCCCAGTTCCTTTAGGATAAGGACTAAAACCTTGATCTTGACTCTCTTCTCTCTGTCGGCTTTCCATGGACAAGAGCAGGTTTGATGTGCTTGCAGTTGCCCATGTTACTGAGAAGTACAATATCCTTCTGTACTAGCTGGAATTTCCTAAGAGCTGATATACATGCGAGCATAAAGCTTTCTTTGCTGTAGTCCAGATGGGAGGTGTCAAAGGTGGATATGCAACAGAGGTTGGGTCATTGTCTGTCAGGTTATATAGGCTGCGACAAGGCTCTTTAGATAGCAGACAGCATTGCTAATGAGAAATCCAGGCTCGCTCTCAAACTGTAGACAGACTGACTAGCTGTTGGAAGGATGCATCCACTGAAGGCAACTGCACTGTGGCTGTGAAATTCTTCATAGTGCTTTCCTTGCCACTGGTATCACCTCTGTCTAGCTCAGATTCAGCCTGCTGCTTATCCATGAGCTGATCTCACCCAGACACGGGTGCATCTTGGTTGTGTATAAGGTGAAGAACAGGTAGGCAGATGAGACACAGCTCTATTGCTGGCGTTTGAGGTCCTTGTCCTCTTACCACTTCAACTAATGGCTCTATGTAGATGCTGAATAGGACCAAAGAGAATTGATTCTTGTGGAACTTCACAAGTTGGAGGTGAGGGAGATGTAGTGGCACAGGTGTAGCTTCCCACTGCTACTCTTTCGAGTACTTTCCCTCCATTTTCATGATCTATCTTGAGTCCATTCCCCTGGGCTCCTGCCTCACGTGAGACAGCAATGTCTCATGCTCATCAGTGTCGAATGCTGCAGAATGATCCAGGAGGAGGAGAAGCATGGATGTCTGTCTATCCACTGATGAGCTCCTCTATCAATGGCACTAAAGCTGTTCTTACCCCATGACCTAGCCTGAATCCAGACTGTGCTGGATCTGAGCTGGGAGAGTGTAAAGAGTGGCTGTTCATTCTAGGGACAGTGGAAAATAAGGTTGGCTTGTCTGTCTGTGGATATGTCTACACTACCGAAAAAGCCTGCTCCAGTGAGTGTCCAGGTCGACTGATGCAGGCTTGCGCTATGAGGCTCAAAGTAGCCTGGTAGATATTTGGGCTCACCCTGGAGCCTGGGCTCTGAGACCCACCTCTTCCCCCACTGGGTTTCAGAGCCAAAACTCAGGCCCAAACATCTACCCTGCTATTTTTAGCCCTGTAGCAGAAGCCCCAGTCAGTTGAACTGGGTTCTGACACTCCCTTCCATGGGTCTGACTTTGCAGTGTAGACGCCTTTTAGTGTTTGCATCTTCTCATAGTGCAAGTGTTACTGCCTCTGATCAGAACATTGGCCCTTGTACTCATCTTTCTGCAGTTATCAATATCTAGCTCCAGAGGGAGACACACAAACCTCTCCGAATAACCACCTCTGTTGTGCAAAGCTGGAGAGCTGGCGCTGCCTTCTCATCTATGGCAAGTAATGGGCATTTGCCCAGATTAATATTTCCTCTTAGTTTGCATAGCTGTAAATGTTACTGATAGCGCAAAGTTATCCAGATTCTCATTTTAAAAATCGGTGCCACCACTTGGACCCTAAAATGGGAACATTATCAATACCCTTGAATATGAACGCACGCTAGCATAATATATCGACCATATGGCAAGTGCAGCCCACACTCACTGTTGTCAGACAGCTACTCGTGATTTAAGGTGACCAGACAAAAACAAAATAATCCTGCTGATTTTCCATTTTCTCAAATTGGATTAGGATGCTCTCCTTAGGATTACACACACAGTGCATAATGCAAATCAAGCCTAAAAACAAATGTTTAGACCTTTACTTCCTTTAATGTGCAGCTTGGTTTCTCAGAAAAGACAGTAACTGAACATTGTCACTAAAATACAGATGTTAAACTAGTGCTGTGCTTCCTTTTCTACAATATGTAGAGCACATGATTTGCTCTTGCTCCATGTCTTCGTTTAGACTTTCTCTGGTAGGGATATTTTTTTGGTTGCGGGTTTCTCCCTTGTAAGAGTTCGCTACACAGATGACTTTCTGAGGCACGCTTTGTTCATGTGAAAGCCAGATGTGAATATTTTCCAAGTGGTTTGTGTGTGGGTCTAATATATGCTAGGCAGTTCGGTTTACGTGGCAAGTGGAAGGTATTTGAAACTGGTCTGCAATCAGATGGTGGGGTAGGGGGTGAACCAGTGTTTTACAGGATAGCAGGCTACTGTTTGAGGAGGACAGATGCACTCTTGGCTGGACAATGCAAATAATAATTGTTTGGAGTTCTGGTCTCGCTTCTTGCAACAAAATCTATCTTCTTTTTTAAGAACAAAAGACACTTGCAGACCAGAGTAACAAATGATCCCAGCACAGCCTATTTGAGATGAGGCTAAAATCAGTAAATAAGATCAAAATGAAGCATCCTATAATGAGTAATGTAAAATACTTCTTTGACCACGGTTTGCCTGCTGAAACATCAGCAAGATTATGTCTCAATTAAAAATGTGAGCAATTGATTAGTGATATGGTGTGTCAGTAGTTTTAGTGTTCAGAGTCTGAGTATTGGCATAGGATTGCGGGGCTCTGTTATTCAGTAGATTACAGTTGGAAGGTTAGCATAGCCATCAGTAGGCCTTTCCTTTATCTAAATGTTTGGGGTTTGGGGGGGAGGGGTTGGAGCCTGTCCACCTTTTAAGGGCATATATGTGCTCTAAACCATGGTATTCCCCCTCCTTTTTAATTTTATTTATATTTGGATACTAGACTTTTGTTTCATTAGAACAGGACGCAAGAGAATTCTGAAACCCCACAAAACAAAAGCATATGGCTATGTTGACACAACGCTGGGAATGGTCATTCCAGCTTGGGTAGACATACATGCACCAGCCCGTTCAAGCTGGAACCTAAAAATAGCAGCCTAGGGGTAGTAGCAGGGGCAGATACTGCTTTTTTTTGTTTAGGTATTGGCTCTGGATAAGCTTGCGTGTGCTGTGTAGATCTGCCTTTAGTCTCTCACCCCTGCTGGACATTTAATGACCCATTTTAAAAAAGCTCTCTAAAAAATACACCGAGGATGGCTTTTAAACATTTGTGTTGACGTTATATGTGCAGCAGAAGGGACTAAATGCAATGCATTGGCTCTACCACATGGCAAGGAAAATTCATTTGTCACCCTAATGGAAGATTGTGTATTTAAAAAAAAAAAAAGAGGCAGGAGAAACGCTAGGAATTTTAGGGGGTTAAAAAAAAAAACCCACACCATGTTGACCAAACTAATTACATCATTTATCACACCATCATACCAATGAGGTATCTCAGTTTTTTTGAGCAGAGACCTACCCCAGACAAATTTTCTACCATCTTTGTTCAGTATTTGCAGTGTCCTGGTCCCCAGCCAGAGCTCCTGCTACTACAGCACAAATAAATGTCTTCTCTTTTTTATTTTGTTTTTTCCCATCTCTCAAGTAGTGTACAACCCTAATGACACTTGACTAAGAGTAAAACTCCCAAACCCATAGCGTTCAAGTAGATTCAAAATCTGATTAAATCTTTTGTTGCTTGTCCTTAGTCCACCTGGCTTGACCTTATGTAGACCTGGGTTTCAGTCCCTGCAGAAGAGTCAGTCTTAGTGCCCATGTTAACAGAGTTTCTATAACATTTTGTGATCAACTTTGAGACAAACAATAATAATTGCTGAAAATATGGATACCAGGGTGAAGCTGACCATGAGATGCTCTATTGAGGTTAGACTTTATAAATGAAGGTGGGTGGAGCAGTCCAACTTGAGTAGAAATGGGCCTGAGCTACGAAGTTCAGATTAAGTCATCTCCTGATCTTGATGTTTTTCTTCTTCCTGCTGTGAGTGTCTAATGTAATAGTTTCCTGGAAAATTAGTCCATTTGGGTCAGTTGCAGGCCAATTAAGGATCACTGCCAGCTGCTAAACCACCAGTGAAGCTTCCCTAGCTCAACTGGTACATAACATTAATGGCCTGTATACAACATTATTCTGCAGGATGTTTTTTGAGTCTTTTTTTTTTTTTTTTTTTTTTTTTTTTTTTTTTATAAACATTTCCACAAACAAACAATGGGGTGTGTGTGTGTGAGGGATGCTGGGAATGTACATGGTATTGGAATGAATGGATAAACTTGCAACTGGGATGCTGTTGTCCCATGATCTGATCATCTGTTATTGATCTGAAGTTCAATAATTTTTCATCACTGATTTCAATGGGAGAAGGTTTAGCCCAGCACTTACTCTTAAGTGTGCTTGTACATACTTACTCAACGGGGAATCCTCATTCTCATTCTTCCCCTGCCTGGCTTTGGGTGTAATATTCCCTGCTGGTGTTCTGGGGGGCAGGGCTTCATGATGGGCACTTCTAGTCTATTAATTTTGCATGTGCAGAGGTCTTTAACCTCCAGTGACATATAGGGGATTTACCTTTCCAGCTCCAGTGTCAAAAGGACAATAGGCCCTTTAATGTGAAGCTCTCTGGCCATCGGACTCTTGTTGAAATGCAGTACAGGAAAATTATAGTGATGGTATGCTGCACATTGAGAACTGCTGTTTGTGCTGGCGGCAGCAGCAGCAGCAACAAAAACTCTAGAACAGCTAATGATGAGCAGGAAAAGATGTGCAAATGAGTTTCCTTATTCCACCTGTTGCTTTCTGTTTAGTCCTTCAGTGGATTGACTCACACAGTGCACGGTGAGAACTCCTGTCTTCCTCATCTTGTATCCCTACTGATGGGCATCTGACGTGGCTGCTATCCATCCAGCAACAGATGATTGGTTGGGGCTCCTCTTTGGAGATTTTCGGTGCTGCTTCAAAAAGACCTTACTGTGTGAGATGGTCTCAACCTCAGCTTTGTTCAGGGATAGGGAGAGCAGACATTGAACCATCTTCATTTGAATTGTCATTCTTTGCAGTCCAGCTGAAAGATTATGAATGAGATGAGTCTCCCTACAGGAGCTCTGGGTCTACTAATGGGTGGCCTTATGTTTCCTCCAGAACAATCAAAATCTATTGCCTTCCCCTGTGTGCCAAACAAGGTAGAAGTCTCCAGATTAGGTTGTAAGGTCTTTGGGGGATGGATTGTCTTTTAAATCTGTCTAGACAGCGCCTAGTTCACAGCTAGGGCTCCTAGATGCTACTGTAATACAGACCATAACAAGCAGTGATGGGAAAGATCAGGTCTGTCTCTAAGCCCTGCAATTAGGCCCCTCTCTAATACTTCAGATATTCTCTGGCTTTTGCAAAAAGCCATGTGAATGTAGCATTAATTTTTTTGACTACACCTGGCAAGACAGAGCTAACAGACCGGTTCTATTGAAACGACAGGTGGGGCTGTATATTGTAAGCTTAGTGTCACAACCAAGGAGTCACAGCCCACTTCTCCGTCGTCATCACCACCACCAGAAGGAGGAACACCAGAAAAGCCTGTCCTTAAAGGCATCGAGAAGGCTTCTGGTGAACTCGAAATAAAATCTGCTACCGTCTTTCAATCGGCCATGGCAACTAGTTTAATTAAATCTTACAAGCATCTTCTTTCCCCTCCTCTCCCCACTCCTTAGTCTCCACCTGCAAAGGCAGAGCTGACCTGTCTGTAGACCAAGACAGTAATATGAGTCAGACTGGAGGTCAGCAGCTGTTTCCAGCAGAGACGCACCTCTCCTGTTTCACTGCCGATTCTGTGAAATTCATCCCTGAACTGAAGGGGAGTCTTTCCTAATGCTGCTCACAAGCCACTCAGCTCCATCGCTTTGTTCTTAAGGAAACCAAGTCCATAACTTGTTAGTAGTTGTTTTTTAAAGGCCTGACCCCATTTGAAATTGCAGCAAAATTCCCAAGGAATTGGATGGGGACATGCTCAGGCCCCAGATATATTGGGAGTGGCTTGCAGTAGCAGGCAACTTTAACTTCACTTCCAAATGATGGTTTTCTCTCTGTCATTGGTGCCTAACTGGTTTTCAGCAATGTAATGGAGGGGAAGCAGAGGGAAGGAAGTGAGGGGGTTGTTCATTTACCATTACCAGTCTCATTTGAAATTGACACCAAGCCCGTCGCAGAATTCCAGTAAAACTCTGCCCTAGAGGGAAACCCTGGGCTGTTTGTTATGGCTTTTTGTTTTGCTGGCACAGCAGCAGAATGCTCCAGCCTCTGCCCTTTTCCCCTCCCCCACCTCCCCAACACTCTCCTTGTGAGGCTGCATGCATCACTGCGGTCTGGGGTATTTTTGTTATTTGTTGAGGGAGGCTTAAAAGCTGGGAGCAATTAGAGCTTTAAGCGTCTTGGAATTAAAAATCCCCAAGAAGGCAGTTTAATGCTAAGCAGATGTGTTGTGCCAGAACAGCTGAAATATGCTAGTTGTCTTCTCCAGCAGCGTGCTCATTTATTTCTAACTGCTATCAGGCTCTGTCACACAAGAGAAGCGCTGATCCTTTTTCATGCGTGGGAATCCAAGAAACCCAACTACTCCTTAAATTCTCTCTTGTCTTCAGTCTTGGATCAGCAGCTGGAGCCAAGAGGGAAAAGTTGCTTTTGTCTAAAAAGAGATCCTACATCAAATAAGTACAAGGTGCTATCCGACTGCATGAAGAGCTGGGTTAAGTACCAGCAGTTGCTTCTGAACTGGTGGTGCTCGTGTAGGAGAGCCACCAAGTGGCTCCCATTAAGCTCACCCTCTTCTGGAGCTCCAATATAACTGTAAGACCATGATGGACGTTTCCTTATTCCAAATATTTTTCATCTTCAGCTGTTTTAGTTTCCAGTGTCAGCTTGGCTCAGTGCACACTTTGTTGGAAATTCCCTTTTCTTCTGCCTCTCTTGGATGACATTTTGTTGCTTCGCTTAGAATTCTGTCACCTGTGTCTGTCTATCCAGAGTAACTTGCATATGGTAATAGGTGTTTCTGTATCACTGGATGTATATGCACAAACTGGTAATTAAGACTCTCCATCTCTCTCACACAGCCACACACCACCATCCACAGGCAAAAGCTTGAATACACTGCTGGTATTTAGTTACACTCAATAGCACCCCTCATCTGTAGATCTTAAAGCACTTTGAGCTGGGAAGTCTTGTTACTTCCATTTTATAAATGGGGAAACTGAGGCACTGAGCAGCGACATGGCTTGTCCATGGCAAGTCCAGAATGTCCGTCCAGTCTAGTGCCCCAGCTATGGAGTCTTATGGTCTCTAAAGGCATCACAATCTGCTGTGAAGAGTAGACTCTTGTTGGGCCAAATGGGAAAGTGAGTTCCAGAGTCAGTGGCCCTCTGCTGAAAACCTGTTGATCCTAGCAATTTCCATAAACCTCTCTGTGCTCTAGTTGTCTAGCCTCACTGTGTGGAGAAAATCTACCTACCTCAGTGGGCGTTCTGAGCTTCAGAGATCCTTAGCGCTACGGAAATGCAACGTATTAATTAGGCAATGTTTTTGACTTTATATCTTCTGTTGGAGACTGAAAGTGACTTCTTCTGCTGTGCATTGTGTAACTGGTGAATTGCCAGGGACCAAAAGCCTGTTCAAAGAATATTATGCTGTGACTCCAAATAACAACCAGTCACAAATAAATCCTTTAATGTGTATTCGTTTGTCTCCTTCAAGTGGTATCTTGCTGCTATGAGACTGATGGAGCCAAAACAGTTCTTAGCATTACATTGTGTGCCAGAATATAACACAAGGAATTCCACATATTACTTTGGTGTGTGGCATTCTGGAACTGTTATAAGTCATGTTAAGTCCCTCACAAGATCTTCTTATTTTTAAGAAATCATGTATGAATTTTAGTTAATTATATCAAGAAATTTTTTCTCAAAGCTATTTGCTCTTCCTGCCTACTTCCAATGGGGGTAGTGTTATTTTCTGTCTGAGATGCTAGTTCTGATTGTCAGTGTCTACACTCAAAATGGCTTAAACAAATGTCTGGTCAAGGAGTAGATCTGCTGATTTTTAAAAATAAACATCCAACGTCCTCAACCCAAAAAGGCATATTTGAGAGAGACTGACTGCTTCCAGCATCCTAAAATGCAATATTTCTTCCCTCTGAAATAGGGCATAAAGCTGACCTTGTTGCCAGACAATCTTTTAGCCTATTTAGTGAGTGAATTTACGGTAAAAGCCCAGTAATGCTTGATGCTTTTGTTTAATGCTTGCTTGAAATGCATCTTTCTTTAGGCTGTTTTAAACTCTTTCCATGGAGCACGAGTTTCCTTTCTTTGTAGGAGGACTGAGACCTAATGGGTCAAGAAGTTCCCTGACTTACACTCCATGTAACTCAACTGGGGTTTCCCACAGTGTCATTATGCCTCCGATAATAGCTTAATCACCATCAGCTTCTCTTCACAGACTGTTTTTAACGTTTCTTTTTCAAAGCTGTTTTAACTCTTCTTCTCTGCAGAGCTAAGAAACTGCTTGCTTGTTTTTCTAATTACTCCTTTTTTTTTTCTTTTTTTTTCTTTTTTTTTTTTTAAATTTTACTGCTGCTTTCTTCTTGGACTTTGAAGTTTGGATGTCCAGTTTCTCTGAGACTCCAAGGAAGAATGTTACAGGTATTAAATTGCATGCGGGTGTGGGGAAGAGGAAGGTGTTATTTTTGGTTAACTATTAGTATTCAGCATGCCACTGTAAGAAAATACCATTTAAAATCAGTGTTTGTTTAGTTCAGACAATGTATTTTGGGGCTTTTTGTGTGTGAAGTGGAGGGGGCCATCTTACTATGTTCTAACCTTCTAAGTTCCTAGGCTTTACAACATCCCTGTATATCAACTTCTCAAAATATATAGACCTCAAAAAGAATAGTCCGAAAAAGAAAAGGTGGCTCATTATGGGCTCTGACCCTTAAAGGGGATATTGTCACTGCCAGGGGATGGGAGTCTGACTCTATTGCACTTATGTGACTAGCACTGGGGAAGGAAGAGATGAAGCTGTCAAAGTACATTGGGGATAGGGTGCACTCGGAAATGATCTCTTCACCCCACCCCTTCCTCTAAGCTGCATCATCCCCAACCAATTGTCTTGGTGCTGTGAAATGGCTATTGTGCAGTACTGTGCTCTTGGTCCTGCAGTGTGGAGACTTCACAAGCATGCCTAGTGAAACTGTACTAGAATGGACCTGAATCTGGACTCTAGGAATGTTTATATCTGAATCCAACATCCCCAACTCTGGGGGAAATCTGCTGGGTGGTTGGGTGGGTGCTGTTCTTATGGCATCACACTTCGAAACCATAATGTTCGTGGGAGACAGCTGTGCAAATGGATGAAAAACACCACAAAGTGCCTGTTCATCTTGGCTTGGGAATTTGGGGGGGGTTAACTGTTACTCGTTCCCCTGGTCAAACAGCTAGACCACGTTGTAATGGAGTTCATGAGAAATGTCTTCATGTAGCAGATAACTAACATGGGGAATGGCCTTGCAGAAGCAGAGTTAGAAGCTCTAACTGGGAATGTGGTTAGACAAATGTTCAGGATAAAGGGATAGTACAGGTGGATGGAGCTCAAAGCAGGTCTCCTTCCATTGTGAAGTGTTTTCTGAATGGAAACTCTCTCTTACTCCTCTGCAGCAAGTGAAAGATGTGTTTAATGTAGCCGTATTCTTCTGTATTAGAAGATACCATCTCAAACTCCTCTTTGCTGCATAATTCTCAAGTAAGGGGGACACTTTGCACTTTCTCATAAGGTCAAAGGCTGAGAGGAAGTGCCTTATGTGTCTAAAGTGAAAAGCAGAGTTTCTCATTAGTGAGAGAAGGTCTAAGCATCTAATGCAATCCTCTCCCAGTCGTTAGTTTCCACAGACCTGGGAATCTGCACCAATGCAAGCATTTGCCTGAACTAATGCTCTTTTGCCTTCACAAACAAAAGGAAAAGGGCAGGAATCACAGGCGAATGCTAGAGAAGACACGGCAAAGACTGATTCATTCTAGCATGTATTATCTTAAGGGGCAAGTGGAGCAGGTCTCATTACACTGTATGGATTGACTTCAGCACAATGGGTATGACGCTATTAAAATAATGCTAACACTGATGGTTTTCGTTGTTCATAACTGGTCCTTGCATTATAATAGAAAACATTCTAAAATATGAATTCTCTCCCCCAAAACATCTGCTCCTTTAATATTTATAATGAATTAAATAATTCTTCACAAATCAGTTGGTCATCTTCCATCAACTAGTTCAAAAAATTCCAAGCCTTGGCCAAAAACAATACATTTTATTCCTCCAACGTAGGGTTTCATACCATGTGTCTGGAGCAGCTTAGAAGTTTGTCTCACTGAGGTCAGTAAAAGTAATTTATAAGAGGCTTTATTTCACAGATGAGGACTTGGGACTTTTCCTGGAGAGGTTCTCTGCAGCACTTCTCATGTCGATCTTGCATTCATTGATCTAGCTGATCCCCCTCCCCACATTGTCTTCTAATCTGGCAAAATTATTTTAGGGACTTTGCCACTTAATCTGCATAAAAGCGTCATTGGTTGGTTTTTGCCGCAGCCATGCTCAGAAAGGACTTCTCCCCCCCTTAAGACCTAGTTGTGGGAGTTATTGCAGGAGTGGAGTTGTCTGCTCCTTTCCCCCACGCCCTCCCTCCCACTGACTAGGTTGACCTACTTGATTTTTACACTTTGAAGCCCCTCTGACTGGTAGCAAACTGGATGCTATGACAACAGGCTCTGTGAGCATGGTCCATTGGAGGCCACCTGTTATTCAAAGTGACCACTGAGGATGGAAACTGTGGAATATGTGCATTACTGGAGGCTGGTACGTAGTCCTGGAGATGGTACTTCACTGCAGGGAAAAGAAACATTTTGGCTTGTGGACTAGATTAAGGATTTCCCTCATGTCCAGCATCAGAGGGGTAGCCGTGTTAGTGTGGATCTGTAAAAGCAGCAGAGTCTCCTGTGGCACCTTATAGACTATAACAGATGTATTTGGAGCATGAGTTTTCGTGGGTGAATACCCACTTACATCTGACGAAGTGGGTAATCACCCACGAAAGCTCATGCTCCAAATACGTCTGTTAGTCTATAAGGTGCCACAGGACTCTTTGCTCCTCATGTCCAGTCATTCAGACATTCCTTAACAGAAGTCTCTCTTGAAGCTTGAAACCAAAATCTGTTTACTAACCTGTTTCTTGTAGAGTTGCTTACAAGGGTTAAGCAGTTGGCATTGCATTTTATCCCCTTACTAAGATCACTAAAGTATTCCCCCCCCCCCAATAAAAACAAAAAGATGAACTTGGCAAGTGGCCTTAAAGGGGCAACTGTGCAGAACCACCTGTTGTACAGATGCGTTCAGGATATCTGTATTTCTGTGCTTCTCCTCTGACTTTTAAACAACCCTCCCCCCCCCTTCTCTCTCTCTCTCTCACTATCCTGAGTGTCTTCTGAACAAGGTGTCTATTTTGGGAGTGCTACGAGTTTGTAGAGCATGACAGGTATAGCCCCCTGAGCCCATGGCATTGTAGTGCAGAAAGACTGGGACCTGTGGTCTATCATGGCACTCCATCTTGCTCACGTGCAGCTTCATCCTGGTCAATACAGAGTCTTGACAATGACTCCACTTCATGCAAGTTGGACTTAGGCAACCTAAGTGGTATTTGGTCGGATTGTTGCATTCCTGCCCATACTTCCTCTCCTGGTCATGTGCATCTCTTCACTCTGCTATCCTCCAGGAGGGCTCAGTTTTTAGCCAAGCATTGGACACTAACCAATTTTAATATTCATTCCTTTGCTACTATAAACTAATCTATTCCTGTTTATAGGTAGTATCTGGAGCCCTCAACCAAGAAATGCATTCACTGTGCTATTTACTTTTAAAAACATAGTAAATACCATTCCTATCTCAAGCAGCCTACATTCTCAAAGACCAGAGAGAACAGGTGCACAAGGCAAATTGGTGGGCGGGGAGTGAATTAATAGTAATAGGATTTGGTCCTATGGACTAATTCTGTGTGTAGTTTGGCTTCATCTAGCTACATTTGTAGCTAGAATTGCTTCTCACCCCCTGCTTAGCCATGATCCAATGGCAGTCCTGGAGGCATCACAACCTAGCTAGACTTCCAGGGTGGGCTTGAGGGAAGATAATGTGGTGGCCTGAAAATGAAAGCATCTCCTTTACTTATCTCACTGAGCAAGAAGAAGTTTTGTGTGTTGGTCTGTCTCCAGGTACCAGGCCAAGTGAGGTGGGTTTTCTAGAGAGCTGAAAATCTGCAAACTAGTAGAGGCCAAATTCTACCCACAGATGCTCTCACTTGGCTTGTGTTGAAAGCCACGTGCACATCCAAAGGCAGGAGTCATTACCGGGGGGGAAAAAATGGGATTCTTGAGACCAATTTATCTTTGTCAGCACGTAATAGAAAACACACCCAGCCATTGCAACCCTTTCTCTCTTCCCCCTCCACCTCCCCAATATCTCCCTTGTTGATATGTGCACACAAAATAAGGTATCCATCTTGGCCTCTGACTGTGCCAAAAAAAACAAAACAAAAAAACCCTTTTGGATAAGTACAGATGAAAAACCAGTATAAATTCTGCAGGTCTCCAGGCCAGATTCAGCACTGGTATAAACAGTGATATGACTTGCAAGTTGGGTGCAAGTGACATAGTAGTATCACTTGCATTCAGTGTGTGGGAAACAAATGCAGCATAACTGGGGCGGAGAGGGGAGGAGGATGTTACAGGAAACACAGTTAATGGATTGGAAGGCCCTGCTTTATCTGTTAGGATTTTTGCCGTTGCTCCTAGAGGCAAATTAACCTTCAGTTAAGCTGCCACTGACTTCAGTGTGTACTGTACTTGCTTTTGGCCCCCATAGAATCCCAAATTGAGGCAAATTAACTCCCATGCACCCCCAGGGATAGACTAATCTGGGTAAGGCACATGTAGCCTCTTGTACCCACCTCCTGGCCACCTTGCACCCCTGCCCTTGGTATATGTATGCTGATAGAAGGTATCTAACTAGGAACAACCGAATGAAATTAAGAGTAAATTTTAGGAGAGCTACATGGGGAAAGTGAGTGAGAAAACAAGACTCCATGGATATGTCTTCCTAGGAATAAACAAACCTGTGGTTGGCCTGGGTCAGCTGGTTTGAGCGTGTAGAAGGTCCCAGAGCTCAGGCTCCAGTTCAAGCCTATACAGTCTAGACAGCAAGTTTTTAGCACCACAAGCTTGAGTCAGCTGACCCAGGCCAGCTGCGGCGCGCTTATCTCCATGTAGGTGTACCCAGTGAGAATGAGGTGAAAGAGGTGGTGAAAACCCCTTAGATGGGTCTATTTTAAAACTAGACTGAATAAAACTCTACCAAACATCCTATGTAGCTACCTTCAAAGCAGTAAACTAAATACCAAGTCTTCCAGGCTTTCCAAAAAGGGAAGGAGGTGGGTGTGGTTTTATGAACTTTGGGTCTGCTAGGGAGCAGATGTGAGTGATTAACTGGATTGCCTGGTACGGCAGCTCACTCTGTCCATGCACCATGTATCTCTTACACCCCTGATGCTTTCCAACCCTCTGCTCTTTGTAGCCAAGACCCTTCCATTGAAATTCTAGAGCACTCTCCACCATGAAAAGTATCCCATTCCTTTTGGGACTCCGGATCCAGATTTAACTCTGGAAACAAAGCATTTCTTTTCAGTTGGATGCTGACTATATGAGCCACATCCTGAGAAGTGCTGAGAAACCTTTGCTCCTGTGCAGTCATTGGGAGTTGTCTATCTGGCTTCAGCCCCCCACTCCCAATCAGACCTTATACTTGAAAGCAACATTTCCCACCTTTTGAAAGATAAGCCCCCATTCAGGAGCAAGAAACTAATTGTAACCCTTCCTTCCCTTATACCCTGCCAGCTGCTTTTCTAAGGGTACATCTTCACTACCCACTGTGTAGGCGGGTAGCAATCGATTGCTCGGGGATCAATATATCGCGTCTCATCTAGACGCGATATATCGATCCCCGAACGCGCTTATATCGATTCCGTAACTCCTCCAACCCGAACGGCGTTGCGGAATCCACAGGGGGAGCCATGGACATCGATCCCGTGCCGTGAGGAGGGTGAGTAATTCGATCTTAGATACTTCGACTTCAGCTACATTATTCACGTAGCTGAAGTTGCGTATCTAAGATCGATTTTCCCCTGTAGTGTAGACCAGCCCTAAGATTGCTTTTAACTACAGGTCTTCCATTCTCCCGCCGCCCCCCCCCCCACTCCCACAGCTAGTCTCCCTCACACTTCAGGAAACCCTGCTCTAAGGAATCCAATATGAACACATTGCTACAGCAAGCAGAATTAGGGCAAATGCCAAAGTACTTAGGTGATTTTACGCTGGTGGGAGACCCTGTCTGGCAGCTGCTTGAATGATGTCCAAGTGGTTTAGCACATCTATGTGCAAAATACTTAAGGAAAGTTTTCTTAACTTTTTCTACCTGTAACCTAGTCATTTGGACTCCATAAAGTGTGAGCCAACTTTCCAAGAAGGGGTGGGGGAAGGCAAATCTATCCTTTTTTTTTCCCTTCGCTCTCCACCCCCGCCTCTAATTTTTCTTGGCTCTGTCTTAGAAACCAGCAGATAAAAATAAGTCCCAAAACTAACAAGCTAATCTTGGCAAAGGGCAATATTTAACTTTTTTTGATTGCTGTAAAGGCTTTATTGGAAAATGCTGCGAAAAGCATAAAGGAGGAAAGGAAAGAAACTGAGTGTTTGAGGAAGAAATCGGTGCAGATGGCAGCGAGGCCAAGTTCAATCCTTGTGTAACGTCACTGACTTTAATGACGCTACACCAGTGTTGAATCTGGCTAGCTCTGTATAATTACAGCATATGCTGTCTCCTTCGCCTCTGTGCACTATTCTTCTCACCACCTGCTTTAGGGCTGCCTGTCCTACATTTTTGAAGAAATATCCTGATTTGCCACTTCTGCAGAACTTCTAAAAATGACCAGATTATCCATTCTGCACGTCCCATATGCTGGGGGCTGGGTATATCCCTCAAGAACAGATTAGAGGAGCCTCCAGACTAGCCTTTCTCCCCAGCGGCACATGCAGCATTTGGCTTGGTATCCCTGCAGCTGCTCCATAGCAGCTGCAAAAAGGGTCCCAGAGGGAGATGACACAGCTCTGGGCTGTAGTAACTCTGCCAGATTGCTGCATCCGTATCCAAAGGGATGGCAGGGAAGAGTGGACACTATTATTAGGCGAGGTGCTGGATATGGGAGAGAAGGGTGAGGTGGCACTGCCGTCGGTGGCTATAGCTTCCTTGTTCTGAACTTCACTGTGCAGCTCTTTGTGTGGACACTGAGAGGGAGTGAGTATGAGTGTGAGAGAGAGGGGGGCTTATTTATCCCGGGGGGGTGGGGGGGACTGGCAGTTCCAACATGACTTCCTGGATCGTTTTAAGCTTTAAGTTGAGACTGTGTATGTTCTACATTCATTATTCAAATCGATCAGGTTTTCTGTTCAAGTTGTGCTGGCTGTGTCTCTCTCTCTCTCTCTCTCTCTCTCTCTCTCTCTCTCTCTCTCTCTCATATCAAGAGTTGTTTGGTTTGTTTGTTTGTTTTTTGTTTGTTTAAACCCTATGACAACCCAGTTTCTGTTTCTCCTCCCTCCCCCCACCAGCCAGGAGCCCAGACACCCACAACCCCTCCCCTCCAGCCAATATACCTGAACCCCCTCCTCCCCCAGAGCCCACTTGCAGGGCTCCCCCTTGCTCAGACACCTGTCCCCTTCCCTTTCCCCCTGCCACCCCTCCAAGCCCAGGCACCCAGAGAAGAAACAGCCTGATGTTCGATCCCAGGCTTGCAAGGAGTTTCCTGCATGTTGCACTCTTCTTCCCTCAGGGCATGCTGGGAACTGCTGCTGCCAGGATCCCTCTTGCTTCCCTCCCTTCCCCCACGCCCCCAGCAGTGTCTTCTATGTGCAATCTGGCTCTGCCACGTCCAGTGGCGTCTAGCAGCACTGCAGACCACTTCTGTGGGGGTGGGGAAAGGAAATTCTGCGCACACATTAATTTCTGCAAAAATCTGCATTGTGCAGTGGTGCACAATTCCTCCAGGAGTAGCAAACATATATTGGGGGAGGAGTGAGGGGAATGCTAGATCTTAGGCTGGTATAGACTCCAAGGGAAGCATTTGGAAGCACCTTTGCCTGCAGAGGATGGGGCAAAGCATTAAAGTTCCCTACAGCACGTCAATTCTGTGGTAGTACAGGATTGACTAGCCTGCCTAAATGCAAAGAGATTTCCTCCACTACAGACTCGTGTAATTCTGTACATGCTTAAAGTTAGCACATCTGCATCTTTGCTAAACTGTAAGCACTACAGACCCAGGCAGGCTGTAGCAGGCTGGCAATATATGCCTGAAACGCGCTATTTTGTGAGTGGGGGGCTTAATCAGGGGAGTGGCTCTAAAGTGCGGGTGGAGCAATCAAAAGGAAGGAACTTTGGGAAGTATCCAAGTCAGGAGAAGATTTGAACTGAAAACCAATATGAATATTTTGAGAAAGGGGAGAGCTGGACTGTATAGTGGGCATGGTCTGTGATTTAAGAAGGTTGGGAAAGGATCTGTGTGTGAATCAAGGCTTCATGTTCAGTATTTAAAGGACTCTTCTGGTAAAATGCTTTGAACTTATAGGGCTGGATTTTATTTTATTTTCCCCCAAAACTCCTCAGTCGCTTCCACTAAGACTAATGGGAGATGCCCTGAGTGTTTGCGCACATCTGAAAATCTGGTCCTTTCACCATAAGTGCTCAGTAATTGCTGTGCAATAGCTGACAAACTTCATCAATGGGCCACCCTTAGACAGGTCTCTGTTGTGAAGATCGCTTTCAAGAAAGAGACTATCTGGAATACTCAAAAGAAAAAAAATGTGCAGCAATGCCCAGGGCTTATTCCCCAAGTGTATTGTCACTTTAATATGTCTACATACCTGCGGGGATGATTTTTAGGTCTTGACTGGGGGAGGGTGCATTTTCCCCTCCCGTAAGATTTTAGGGAGGGGTTGGAGCAAGCAAGAACAGTCTCAATGATTGCCCCAAAATCAGCTAGCTGTTAACATGAGAAGTGCAGGATAGAAGGTCTTCATCTTTCTTTAGAGAAACTAAAGAGTTGGAGAGGCTTTTGGCGTTAGAACCATTTTAAATTAAAAATAAATCTCGATACCACCTTTTCTGTGGCTAGGGGCTGGTGTTGAAGAAATACATGTGGGCCGGGGGGAGAGGAAGAGAGAAAGCGGAGGGGGGGTGTATGCATTGTGATACGTATATATAAAAAACCCCATTTGTAACTCCTCCTGCAACAGTTTCCAGAGATACTGAAGGGGTTACCTTCTTATAAAAAGTAACCATGATGCTGGATCTGAGACAAAGGTATTGGTTTCTTAGTATGGGAAAGCACCAAGATGCAACTCGTCATTTGGAAACTAGTGATATTTTAATGTCACCCAATGTATATACTGCCAGATACCTTGCAGAAAATGTACATGGGGGGTAAATCAGTGGTCTACAAGCAGGTTTTAGGGGGTCTGCCAAGCAGGGCCAGTGTTTGATTCACTGGGGACTATGACAGAAAGTGGAATCTCCACTGCATGGGGCTGAAGCCTGGGTCCCTGAGCACCTCCACTCAGGGTTGAAGCCAAAGCAATGTAGTTTCATGGGGGCTCCTGTGGTCTGGGACCCCAGGCAGTTGTCCTGCTTACTACCCCATAATGCCAGCCCTGGCTTTTATATGCAGAAAAAACAGTTGTGACACAGGTGGGCTGTGGAGTTTTTAATAGCATGGTGAGGGAGGCCTCAGAAAAGAGGAAAAGGTTGAGAACCCATGGATTAAATGACAGTTGTATCCAGTAGGGCCAGAGAGACCCCTAAAATAGCAACACTATCAGCCACTTCCACTAAAAATCCTTTTCAGAGAGTGCTCACTGACAATTTCTGTTTGGCTTCTCTTGAAAGATTGTACTGCTCAGCTTTATATTAATTCTTAAAATTGGAATCTGTAAACACTTGGTATGTGATGATCATAAAAGGGCATTATGAAAACCATGCATGGATTAAAAGAGCTGACACCTTTTATAGGCCTGATAGCAAAATACTTTGGCAAAGATTAGGGTTCTTAAATTTCCATATCCAGACAACTTTGTGTCCTGTCGGTGGCTTAAATGATTGGCCGTTGCAGACCATAGTTATGTTGGCTATTGCAACACAGCAGAGGAAGAACTGGCTTGGTGCTACTGGCCTGCATTGTTATCTAGGAGACTTGAGGTCAGTAATAGTTGTCTGTCGCTGAGAGCTGCAGAGGTAACTATGCTCTCCTGCTTGGGCTGGGGGACAGATTGGGGATATGTCACTTAGCAGCCAGCCATCTGTTTGAAAGAGTGGTACAGACAGTCTCTGATGAGACTATTATCCAGTCCCTCGAGAGTGACTTCATCCTCCATGTCCCAGGATGGATTGTAAAGCTGAGCCCTATGGAGAAAACAGTCATCCTCAAGACTTTAACAGAAACGGACACAAGATGAAAATAAACTCACAGGCAAGCAAATTCTTCATTGCTGTTCTGAAATATGCATCCTGCTACTGGGGGTCCTGCAGGCTGGGATCAAAGGAGTTTGTGAAGGTGGAAACAATGTCTTGGTTCATCAAGCAAATTCTGAGTTTCTTTCCCCTTACTTGTCAGTGATTTAGCAGTGGCGTTCTCCTGCATTTGACAAACTAGATTAATGGGCTACAGAGGTGAAGAATTTAAACTGAATGGTTGAACAGTCAACCTGTAATTCTCATATGAGGTGCTAGAGCCTGTGTGATAAGTCAGATCTAAACCTGTGCGCAGGGACACAGGAATTACACGCTATTGCTGACCCAGTCTAATCAATAGTATATTCTTTGTGCAATGTTCACAGAATCATAGAATATCAGGGCTGGAAGGGGACCCTCAGGAGGTCATCTAGTCCAACACCCTCTGCTCAAAGCAGGAACAATCCCCAGACAGATGTTTTGCCCCAGATCCCTAACTGGCCCTCTCAAGGATTGAACTCTCAACCCTGGGTATAACAAGCTAATGCTCAAACCACTGAGCTATCCCCCCTCTTACTTAACTTGCTGTTAATTTCAAATCATTTTATGCTCCCTCAGATCTTAAACTTTCAGCATGCTACAGTTTTTTGCACAGACAATGCGCGACTGCTCGGTAGAAGCTGTTATGGGGTGGGGAGTATCAGAGGCTTTGGCATCTAGGGAGGGAACCATTGGGTCTCTTGACATACAGGAAGAAGGCATGTGAGCTGGCTGTGGCTTTTGCTACCTAGAAATCATCTCAGGCTTTGGAAACAGGCAGCCTCACCTCTTTAGCTACCCCTTGTAAATGTTACTGAGGGAAATATTTCTTACATAGCCTCTTGTGAAGAAGTCCCAGAGTACAAACAATTGCCCCAGGCCTGCAAGGTGCTGAGTACTCTTCTCTCCCATTGAAGTAAAAAAGTTGAACCTACTTGGCCCTCTGCAGGCTGGATGTAAATGAAACATGTCTTGAAATACAGCCACTTCTGGGTTGGAGGGCAGCAGCTGATGCTCAACACAACAGTAGAGGGAGGAGGAAATTTTTGTCCAAGGTCATAGAGATGTGGGATCTATCGCTCTCGTTAGAGGTCCCGTAGCACTTCTTTTTTTAAACAAGCCTGTTTTAAGTCTCCTTTTTTTTTTTATATCAACGTCTTGTATTGTGCCAATCGCTGTACTAACTAAGGGCTTGTCTGCACAGTGCAGCAAAGTGCACCAGAGGGTGTGACTTGTAAAGCATTGTGAACTAGGTATCTCTTTAGCAGACAAATTTGGGCACCACATGTTGGAATTCTTTACAAATCGTACCCCATTAGCGCTCTGTGCCAGGACTGTGTACACAAGCCCTAGGCTGGATCTACATAAAAACAACTACTTAGGGCTTGGTTTACGGTATCTACCTTGGAAGGATGAACTGCCAGGTTTCAAACCTGTGATTGGAAGAAGTCCAGGTGTTGCATATCCAAAGCTTAATTGTTGTAGCCAGATCTTATTTCTGTATCTGGAGTTAAGGAAGAGGCCTCTAAATGCTGCTTCATGAAGTGACACTTCTTCTTTCAGTTCAGTTGGCAAAGCTCCTCCTCTGGCATCTGTCTTCTGGCTCAAATGACCATGAATAATATGTGGGTGTTTGCCGATGTATACCATAACCTGGAGCAGCCCTGTTGTGTTGGTATCCAGCAGGGATGGTTGTCATAATGGCTACCATTCCTGCCACTGGACCCAAGATTGTGCTGGACTTTTTGTTTAACTAAAAATTTACAGTCTAGAGAGATGGGTCTCTGCTTTATCTGACTCCCTGTCCATCTCTACCTCCCCCAGAACTGGTAATTTCTATTGTTTGTTAAATTTGCCAAAATACTTTAAGAAAGGAAAGTCGCTCCTATACAGAACTGTGCTGTGCATTATCCAAAGGAAGTCACTGTCCAGAAAAATCCACTATTGTCGTCCTATGGCTGACACCAAGAACTGTAAAAATAGTACCCCTGTCTGATCAAATCTCTCTACTTTCCCATGCAGATTGCTCCCTCAAAATTATTCATAATTTGCACATATAGGTGCATGTATAAATATGTTGCATCAGGGGAGACTTGCGATTCTGGTTGGAGAACGCATATATTTTCTCAGTTAACAGTTTGTGGCAAAATCAGTCCCACCCTGACTGTGTAAGAGGCCTTTTAGGAAGTTATGGTGTGGAGAAGCGTGTATTGATGCTCTATGGTCTGTAGGTTGATTACTTCTGTCTCCCAAGCTTTTATCTGCCCTAAACTTGCTTAAAAAGAGATACTTGTTTTGAAGTAGATATGATGTAGCTTGAGTAAATATTGTACTTTTTTCCCCCTACTATTCTTGTAACTTTCCTACCAAAGTACAGTCGTGCAGTAGCATCTAATATCTGAGAGGCTACCAAGTTTCTGACATTGACTAGATTGTAAGTAGAGTGACCAAATGTCCCTATTTTATGTACGCGCGCGCTCTCTCTCTCTCTCTCTCTCTCTCTCTCTCTCACACCCCCTTCACACTCACATGCACGCGCACACACACACTTCACACTTGCTGTCTGGTCACCCTAATTGTAAGTGATTTTTGTGATCCCATCCTAGTCCCCTGTGGATATTGCTTCATGTTAGAAAACTCCCATTGAGTTAGGCGCATGTCTGCACAATTGATGGACACTCTTCCAGGAGAGCCTTGAGCTGGGTTAGTGGAGGTTACTTTCAGTCAGGATAGAGGTGCAGTTGGCCCACTGTGTGTGGGCCTAGGATTAGAATAGCAGGCGGTGTTGCAGGTCTGGTCTGAGGTACGTGGCATTACATTTTGCCCAGCTCTTACCTGCACTGGACTTCATAGATTCCAAGGCCAGAAGGGACCTCTGTAATAATCTAATCTAACCTCCTGTATAACAGAGGCCATAGAACTTCCTCAAAATAATGCCTAGAGCAGATCTTTTAGAAAACTATCTTGATTTGAAGTGATTCTTGGTAAGCAGTTCCAATGATTAATTACTCTTACTATTAAAAATTTACACTTTCTTTCCTGTCTGAATAAGTCTCTAGCTTCAGTGTATAGCCACTGGATTGTTTTATACCTTTCTCTGCTAGACTGAAGAGTCTGTTAACTATTTGTTCTTTGTGTATGTACTTACAGACTAATCAAGTTCCCCCCCATCATCTTCTTTGTGTTAGACTGAGCTCCTTGCATCTATTTTAACACATTATAAGGCAAGTTTTCTAAATCTTTAATTGTTCTCATGGTTTCTCTCTCTGAACCCTGTCCAGTTTATCAGCATCCTTCTTCAGTTGCGGATGCCTGATCTGGACATAGCATTCCAGTAGTAGTTGCACCATTGCCAAATACAGAGGCAAATTAACCTCTCTGTTCCTACTTGAGATTTCCCTGTTTATGTGCCCCGGGATTGCATTGGCTCTGTTGGCTCCACTGTTGCCCTGGGAGTACGTGTTCAGCTGATTATGCAGCAGGACCCCCAAATCTTTTTCGGAGTTGCTATTTCCCAGGATAGTTGCCCATCCTGGGAGTATGGCCTATATTCTTTGATCATAGTTGTATGCATTTACATTTAAGCATATTAAAACACACATTGTGTGCTAGTGCCCAGTCCAGATTGCTCTAAATAGCATAGGGCCAAGAACCAATCCCTGCAGGGACCCCACTAGAAAACACATCTGTGTGAGGGCTATTACCCTTTTACAATTACATTTTGAGACCTGTCAGCTTTTTATGCATTTTAATGATTGCCATATTTTATCTTCCTAGGTGTTTTTTTTTAATAAAAATGTCATGGAGTAGCAAGTCCAGTACCTTACAGGAATAAATACAGTCTGTCAACACTGTTACTTTTATTAACCAAACTTGTAAGCTCATCAAAAAATATCAGGTTAGTTTGACAGAATCTATTTTTTCCATAAACCCATGTTGAGTCTCACTAATTTATATTATCCTCCTTTAATTCTTTATTAATAGCGTCCCACATCAGTCACTCCATTATCTTGCCTGGGACCAGTGTCAGACTGACAGACCTATAATTATTCAGGTCATCCCATTTACTCCCTCTTTAAAAATTGGCACAATAGGAGCTTTCTTCCAGTCTTCTGGAACTTCTCCACTGTTCCAGGACTTATTGAAAATTAAGATTAATGGTCCAGTGAGCTCCTCATCAGCGCTTTTAAAATTCTCATGTGCAAGTTATCTGGACCTACTGATCTTAAATAATGTCTAACTTCAACTGCTGCTGTTTTAACCCCCACCTCCGTCCCTCCAAGATACTAATGGAATGGAAGGAGTGTCGTCATATGGTACATCAGTCCCCCTCTCGCCTCCCTCCCCCCCACAAGTATTTAGTCAATATCTTTTTTACTTTTGTTCTTATTGGAAATCCTGCAATTTCTGCTAGTAATGAAGCAGTACCGTTGTTGAGGGTCTTTTTGTTCTTAATCTGCTTAAACAAAAACCCTCTCTTCTTCTTATCCTTAACTCTGATGGTGATAGATATGTGTCCCTTTGCTTTCCTGATCAAAGTTCCTAACGTCTGATTTATAGTCATTACTATTAGCTAACCAAGGGGAAGTTATATTTTATAGCTGCCTTTACTTCCCCTCTAAACCAGGGGGTGTGTGTGTGTTCTATAAACCATATAATCACTGGTCTGAACTCTGTTCTGATCACATTTTATAAATTTGCAGTCATAATCACTTATACCTACGTTACCATTAACTTTTAGTTCTCTGATCAGTTCCTCTATATATCTGTCAAGACAGGTCTAGTATAGAATCTCCCCCATGTTGGCTGCATTTTTTTTTTTGAGTTAGGAAATGTCCTATCTAATATTTAGACATTCCAAGGATGTATTGATACTTACACTGAAGATCTTGTGTTGCATGTCTTTCAAACTGAAGTCCCCTATGATCACACAGGTTTTTTGCCCTACATATTGATAAGCACATCAGGAGTCAGTCATCCTGGTCTTGATGACACTCCACTCATTGCTTTTGTGAGCAGAAAATTCACTGGCAAGAAAACGAAATCTTTTAAAAAATGTACTGAAAAATTGCTCCGGGACTCTGTATGTTGTGTGAATAGTTTAGCTGGACACACTTAAGGAATTTTATTCTGAACCTATTAAACCTGGGCCAAAGAGGCAATCACTATTGCATTTCAGGAAAAGCCTGGACTCAGTGGCATTTGAATGAGGCATTAGGTACCTACCAGAAGAAAGGAAAGGGAAATTTTTAGGCCTAACTTTGTCTGTAGAACCAATTTACATCCTAAACAAAGATAGATGTGCAGGCACGGTAAGTACCATGCTGATCGTGATCCTCCTGGTTGTAATGAATTAAATATTCCATTGATTGCCTGGTTTGGTGGATAGGGCATTGAACTGGGACTCGAGTCCTGGATTCTATCTCAATCCTGCCACTGACACTGTTCTTTTGCCTCACTTTCCCATCTCACCTTTTGCTCGTCTTGTTTCTTTAGATTACACCAGGAACCTCCGCTATGTAGAGTGCTGAACACCATTAGGACTCCAATCTATTGCAGCTTTGTCAAATGTTTCATATGGCTAGTGCAGCAGTTCTCAAACTGTGGATCGCGACCCCATTTTAAGGAGTCTCCAGGGCTGGCATTAGACTCGCTAGGAACAAAGCGAAAGCTAGAGGCCCACTACCCAGGGCTGAAGCCAAAGCCAGAGGGCTTCAGCCCTCGGTAGTGGGGCTCAGGTTACAGGCCCCCAACCTGTGGCTGACGCCCTTTTGGCTTTGTCCTCTTCCCCTCCCCCCCATCTCTGGGTCATGTAGTAATTTGTTATCAGAAGGGGGTTGTGGTGCAATGAAGTTTAAGAATCCCTGGTCTAGTGTCTCTAAACAAGGTAATCCTTGATGCTTTGTTTTAGGAGGAGATCTACATTAAAAGGACAGCATCCTTCTCCTTTGTTTTTTAAATTAAAAGGTGAACTGTTGGCTTAAATGCCTTCATAGTCTTTCTCTCTGCAGTGGTGTGTGTGCAGAGCCTTTCTGTGTCTGTCTGTTCGGCGGTGGCGTGGCCCTGTGCGCTTTTGTTGAGTGATGAATTAAGGAGATTCTTGCGTCTCCTGCAGCTCGCTACATGGCAGAGAGCTCTCCCTCCATCCCTGGCGGTGGAACGCTCCTGTCGTGTAGCTTGGCTTTAAAACATATGATTTGCATTATTCAGAAAACTAAAAGAAACCAATCAGAGGGATGCTGGTATGTTTGGGGTTGGGGGCAGGGAGGGAGGGAATATGCAGGAATAGGGAAGAAATATCTCCTGATGGTTGAAAAGTCTAGCACGGAGAAGACTGAAATAATTAAAGCATTTCATGCTAGCTTGCAAACTTCTTAAAAAGATAAACAAACATTGGAAGGGAAAGAGAATCAGACTGTGTAAAGATTTCCGCTGTTCATCTCGTACAAGGCAGTATGTGGAGTTCTGCATCTCTTATAATTGGAGGGTTGTTGTAGTGGATTTTTTCTTTTTTTTCCGGACGAATGTGCAAAATGCTTGGAAAAGGCGGGTGGGGGTGGTGGCTGTCTTAATAAGAATCTGGCTCTGTAACTTTTCTTCTGTTTCAAGTAAACAGTCTCTCTCTGCCCTCCCCTCGCTCACTCCCTTCCTCCACCCCTTCCCTTCCTCAGTCCTGCTCATGTGTTTCTATTTAAGGGCTGTAGTGCACACGAATATGATTGGCATCCACAGCCCCCTCTTGACTTGCAGCTCAAGCCTTCAAGAGTGGAGAAGGAGCTGAGCCTCCGAAGGGAGAACTATTTATTTTTTCTTTTTGTTTCCTGGGGAGAAATAGCTCTGCTGTGGATTTATGCTGCTTCTACCCAGGATTTTTCTATCTGAATGGGGACAAGGATTGTGGCAACGATGTTGGGAAGAGGTTTATTTTCAGAATCCGTCATGAAACTTTGATTAATTCACTATGCTTAAAACTTTTTTTTTCCTTTTTTTTTTCTTCCTCTCTAATGTTCCTCGGTGCTGCTGGGTTGTGGGCCAGAGGAAGCTGTTTCTATATGGCCAGCCATTTGGGGATATGCTGCGAGCCAGGGTTTTGTTCTGATTGGCTTGACGGTGGTGACAAATTGGCCTATCATGAATTGGATGGACGGAGGTCGCTCTCGAGGAGCCATGGCTGGAAGCTGGCTTACAGCTTGCTTTTTCCCTTCCCCAGGTGCTGATGCTAGTTCTGAACCCATGATCCTGGAGCAGTATGTGGTGGTGTCCAGCTATGAGAAACAGGAGAACTCGGAGATCAGCCTTCAGGCTGGGGAAGTCGTGGATGTAATAGAGAAAAACGAAAGTGGTGAGACACTTGTACCTATTTTTCTCTCTAATAGTTTGGTTGTTCAGTCCCTTCCTTCATTCTCTCATCATTTCATGTAACTATACATTAGCTCCATCTGGTACTGTCTGGCTGAGGATGTTGAAGTTTCCCCCTGTTGGTTTGGGCTGGGGGCCAAAATGTTGCCTTCTGCTGTAAGAATGTCTCGTAAGCTTGTTTGTTAATTAGCCAATGTACATTAACAGAAAACTAAGGCGGGAGGAGAGAAGGTTCCACAGCTTGTGCACATACTTCTTAGAATAATACGTTGCCCTGCTGTCACTTTTTTTTTTTTTTTTTTTTTTTTTTTTTAAGGGTTTGTCAGCATTTCCATTACTAACAACTGTTTTGGGGGGATTTATACACGGCTGTTAAAACTTACTCTGGGATGAAGACTTGGCTTGACAGCTCAGCTGTTGGCCCAAACCGTAAAAGGGATGAGAGACTGTGTAGATTCAATAAAACTTTAAAATTGCTACTTGCATAAGTATTGGCGTGGCCTTTTTCAGGCAAAGAATGGAAGCCCCCTGCTAGCAATGCAGGCATAAATTTTCCTTCTTAGGCTGCTCCTAGAATAACCAGTTACCATTCGGAAACTGAAATTTTGGCAAGTGATTTGGTCAAAGGTTGATGTGTAGTAGCTTTGCCTCCTGGAGTCTGGTTTTTTTTTTTTTTTCAGACACTCTAATGAAATGCTTCAGAAGCCTGTGTACGTGTGTAGTGCTGAAAAGGTTAACTGTTGGCTAGACTCGTGCCAATTTGCCTGCTTCTGCATGTGCCCCGTCTCCTCTGGCCCCTCCTCATGAACCAAACCAAACGGTTGCCTAAGATTTTGGGTTCAAAGACCTATTTTCTCGTGCCTTACCCAGAGGAGCCATTGCTGACTACTAGGTACATTCACAGACCAAGGTCCTAATCTTCAGAGATGAACACCAGCAACTCCCATAGTGGGAGTTGTGGATGCTCAGTTTTGCTGAGTATCAGGCTTTAACAGAGAGATGTCCTGATCTGTGTCAAACATCCACTCTTTCAAAGTTGACTCCAGATTGGTTTGGAGTGAGTTCTGTATGTCCTGAACCCTAATATTTTCACTGGGCAGCAGTTCTGCAATTTTACAGAAGGCTAATAATCTGAGTATGTGCAAGTGATGCTCTCGAGGAACTGTTAGCCTCCCAGGTGACTAGAGCAGTGTTAAAGGTGTAGTGTGTGTTTGGAAAATACGCCAACGCTTGCTAGTGAAGCCATATGGTACACAATACTATGTTTTTGCAAAACTAATATGGAGGCACTAATAAAGAGCACATTTCTACGTATTTAAGAGTTGACGATGGGTGAAGGAGGAAAAGATGCCATAAAATAGCCACTATTCTGATTGTGTTAAGATAGGGGTTCTGTTAATTGCCCAAGTGATGGGAGTTACCTAGGTGCATCCCAAGAGCAGTATGTAGACCCCTTATTGTGGCAACTCTCCTTCACCTTCATGGTACATTCTCCTCTATTTTGGATTCCAGAAATAACCACCAAGGAGATTTGAACTGCTCAGCAATTCAAGGGTGTCTGGTTTCAAGCAGAAAAAATAAGGGAATTCCAATTCAGCCTTCCCTGTTGTACTGAGGAAACACAGTTCATATGGTATTAAAGATCATGGTTGTTGCTAAGATGGAATGTCAGTGTTAAGTGAGATTATATGGTCAGGAAAGCAACTCCTATGAAAAGGTGCCTTTTTAGAGACATATCCTGCTCCATTTACTCACTGAAGTAAAATTGCGAGGATTAGGGTGAAAGTCCCTTTTTAAATAATCATCTGTAAAGTCCAATAGAATAGTCCGGTGAGTCGTTACCCCCATGAGGGTCATGAAAGCCAATTGGGCAGAGAGGGGTTTGTAAGGAGCTGAACACTTCGTAATTGGGGGAGGGGGGAATCTAAAGCAAGGAAAATCCCCCCCCCCCCCTTCCCCCTATTCCCTGCACACTCTTACTCTTCATGGTCAAGTATTCCATGTAAACATCTCAAAACCCACACAACTTTTTAGAGGCTTAGTGTTGATACACTTTTGACTTTTACTTTTATAGTATGCGTAAGTGGGACGTAAAGGGTTTTGACTTTGAACAAAGGGGTCCTTGGTCACGGACCTAAAAAGACTGAGAAACACTGGAGTAGTTTTATAGTCACTCTCCCGAGGAACAGAGGTAGTTGATGATTAGTGGTGGGCAAGCATCATTAGGTCTGGATGTTCAACTAAATCCCTGGCTGACACATTGGGCTGCAGCTTTCCCAAGAACAAAATTCATCTCAAACTTTTCAGCAATTCCTGGCTTAGGCCAGGTTGGAAATACCACAGGAACGGCCTTTTCCAGGGAATCTTGTGTTTTCTGAGTTGGCTGAGAATACAAAGCTGAGAAGTTGCACAAAATAGAAAAGCCGCCAACAAAAAAATTGAGAGACTTCTTTCAAACTCAAAACAACCTCCTCCCCCTCTCCTCCCAGAAATTCTGGTGAGTTGTGGCTAATAGTTCGGATTTGACTTTAGTTTATCTAAAACCTCTTGTCCATCACTAGTTGGCTCAGGACAGTGTGATTACACAAACCCAAAGAAAATTGGATTATTGGACCTTTTTAAAAAAAGATACAATCCATAGATATGTGCCTTTGGTAAATGTGTGGAAAATACAATCAAACTGGATTCATTGAGACCCTGATTGGTAGATTCACTTCTCTCCCTCTGGTCCAGGTGAAAACCCTAGTAAACCAGTCTGAATGTAATTTGAAATGATGTTAGTTTTGAACAACCCACATGCGCAAACAGGATAGCGGTTAAAAGTTTAAACCACACGGTTATCGGACTGATCATCTTGTTCATTAGACATCCTTACTACTTTCCTACTACCTTTTGATGAAAGACTGTTAATGTAGTATGTAAAATCCCATACAGTACGCGTCCGGCTCTGTTTTAGTGGTGCTTTAGGAAAGCTGGCTATGAAATGCATAGGTAGTTAAATTTTTTTTCCCTTTAAATCACTGTAATCAAAATAGTCCCAATAGGATTGTGTTGATACCACCCAGAAATATCAAGTGGTGCATGGGTTTTTCCCCTCAGAGAGGAGCTTGGTAAACAAACCATTTGTTCCCTTGGTAAAAAGCCCAAGGCAGCCCTATTCGCTGAATGGATCTGTATCTTGCATGCCAGTGTTATGAAGTAAAGCTTTTTATATATGGTGCTGTCTTTTTTTTTTTTTTTTTTTTTTTCCCCCCCTCCCCTTTCTCTGGCTTTGCTTCAGCTTTTAACTGTCCTTTGCCAGCAGTCATACCAGGCTACCTTCTTGCAGTGGTCACCAATCCATCAATCGCATCAACCAGTTGATCCTGGGGACTCTCTCAGTCAATCGCAATCTCTCTGGCGCAGCGGGGCTGCCTGCTGCAGCCCCACGCCGCTCCTGGAAGTGGCCAGCACCCCCCCACTACGCCTGGCGGGGGGACATGTGGCTCTGCACACTGCCCTTCTCTGCAGGCACTGCCCCCAAAGCTCCCATTGGCCAGCAACTGGGAACTGTGGCCAATGGAAACTTTGGCGGCAGTGCCTGCAGAGAGGGACAGTGCACAGAGCCACATTCCTTCCCCCCCCGAGGGGCACGTTGGTCCCTTTGGGGAACTGCCAAAGAGCCTGCCTTACCTTGGTCAGTGGTGCCTCAAAGCTAAGCGCTGCCCAGCGGGAGGCCACACTCCAGCCCTAAGCCCTTCCTGGAGCCAGCACCCCCAACCCCCTTCCCACACTGTGAACCCCTCAGCCCAGAGCCCACACCCCCTCCCAAACCCCTTCTCCAGCCTGATGAAAGGGAGGGAGGGTTGGGGAGAGCAAGCTACTGAGAGAGCTGGGCAGGGCCTTGGAAGGGGTTTGGCCTCAGGGAAAGGGTGGGGTAGAGCCTGGGTTGCCCTTAAATTCAAAAAGTGATCTCGGGCATAAAAAGGTTGGAGACCACTGTTCTAGAGCCTGAATTAGGGATACTACATTCTGTATCTGTACCCTTCTGGCGAGGTTAGCAATACTTTGCAACCATCAGGTGAACTGAAAACAGAATGTGGCAACCTTAATGAGTTCTAATTACAATCTCTTGGCCATTGGGATTTAGCATCTAATTTTTCAATGTGTCTGTGTAGTAGACCTTGACCACTGTGTCCTTAGAAAGCTTCCTCTTGTGACCCAAGAATACAACTTTTACGCCTCAAGGTAACAATCGAGGATGAGACCTCTGGGCCTAAACCTGTGAGAGTCTGTAAGTTTCGCTGAGTGCTCTCCATTATCATCAGAACTAATGGGCATTGAACGAACTCAGCACATCAAATGATCAATGCTGAATAGTGTATGCTAAACTACTTTGGTACCTCAGCAGAACTGAGGACCCCTGGGAGGCTACCATCACTGAGTAATCATGTATTGCACTTAAATAGTCAAAGACAACATTCAAAGCAACATGTTTTTTTCCATAGACAAGTGATGGAATTTGAATCCAGACTTTGCAATTTAATTTTCCCAAAGTTTAGGCACATTCACACCCATAATTTGGATAGGGCTCATACCTAACATTTCACCTTTCTTTTTATCAACCATAGTAAAATATACTGTCTGGTAAGAGAATGTCTTTATTGCTGTGCCCAGTGCAAGTTCAAGAGATGTCCAGGTTGTAAACCTGAAAAGTCCTCCATTAATATCGCAATGTCAATGCAAGCTCAATGAGACGCATGAGGAATACATTTTGAGACCCTTCCAGCCACGTTATATCAAGCCGGTGGATCACTTCATGCTGAGTGTCACTGCAGCTGTCGGTGTCCACTTTTATGGACATTGAGGTACTTTAAAGTTAAATGCCCACCTGGGATGCACAAAAATCTGTCTTGAGACCTTCCTCTGACCTCTGGGTTTCTGTGTAATGGAAGCTATCCTACTTCATATGTATATTTGGGGTATAGTCTCCCCTTGGTACGTGCAGTTATTTCCTTTTCATCTTTCACCATAGGTATGTGCATAAAGAAAATTACAGCACTTGACATTCAAAATCAATCTTAACTGTAGCCACAGGTTTTCCTAGGCACTGTCTTTTCCATCTCATTATTGCATCTGTTAAATGTTTTGAGTATGCATGTTAGTAAAATCTTCCCGCAGAATATTGTTCAAAATTGAGCTCTGTGATAGACTGCATTTTTTTTCCTGTGGTTTTTTTTTTAAATTAACTACTCCAAAAAACCCATGCAGCAAATTTTCTGCTGTTTGCCAGTCTTCACAGTACAATGACCGAATCAGTATATGTAGAACTTTTGCTTAAAAAAGGAAGGAGGGGGAAAAAAATTGGACTTGAGCTAACTTCATTCTTGCCAAGTTTTGTTTGGATGTGGCTTGAAATGGTCAAGTTATAAATTGTGGCAATGCTGTTTGTAATGGAAACCCTGACAGACCGTTAAGTATAACTGTATGATCAACCGCCTTTCATACTGCTCTTCCTCCTCTTCTCTCCTAATCAGAGGAGTGGGATTGAGGGCTCTTTATACATAATCCATTGGGATTTACTTTTGTGGTGGTAGAAACATGGGATGGCATTTTCAGCTGGCCTGAACAAGCTCATAGTTGTTTCCTTTGCAATTACATAACTGCAGACCTATTTCCAATATTATATTACACACAATATGTAAAATAAACCTATTATGGCTAGTGTAATTTTATCGGGACCCAAGGGAGTTCTTTGGCAAGGGAAATTGCTCCTTTCTTGTAGCTTGCTGAGATTATCTTGTGGAATATGAAGTTACGTTTTGGAGTGTTTAAGTTTTTATCTCAAATGTCTGTGTTCCAAATGGCGTTCTAATCTAGGAATTCCAAGATTTAATGGTTGTCCCCTACAATGTTAATGGATTTTATGTATACCTGGAAATATGCTCTCATTTATCATTGCACAGGTTCACTCATGCTTCTTGATGGATGCAGTCTTAATTAGGAAAACTATACAAAGATAAAGGAGGAGTCCATTTAAGACTAAACAGAGTCTGCTTCCACCAAAACTTTGCCTCTCCTGATGGAGACCTTTTGCCTCCCCCTTCTCCACAGCCCACCCACTTCTGTCTAGAATACTCTTAGGGAGTGTGTATGAGTTGGGGTTTTTTGGTCTTGTTTGTTCTTGTCCCTGTGGCACAGTGCATCCCATCTGTGGGGGCTGGACTAAATGACCTCCTGAGGTCTCTTCTAACCCTAATCCTCTATGATTCCATGATCTGTGCACGGGGCAGATTGGCCCCTAGGAATAGAATATGGAGCAAGGAACAGTCAGGCAAGGCTCCACCCTCTCCTGTTCATAATCACTGTTGTGCCTGGGCTTCCACAGACCTGTAGATCTTGTATCCAAAGATCTTGCCTTTACCAGTGAAGATACTTGTCACTTTCACATTATCCTTTGCTCCTGGAACAGCCTCCCGCTTTTCATGGGCTGTACATTCTTGCACTCCTTTTGCAGATCCTGCCTCATAACTTGCTATGATTAGCATCCCTAAAATTCTGTGTCATATACTCCTGTTTTCACTCCAACCTTACATCTTCAAAACGAAGGAGAAGGAAATGGGTGAGGACTAGACAGACCAGGGAAACAGTGTAACTAACACAAGTTGAGCCGTGCACCCGTTAGTGCTATGAAGACCAGGGGTAGGCAACCTATGGCATGGGTGCCGAAGGCAGCACGCGAGCTGATTTTCAGTGGCACTCACACTGCCCAGGTCCTGGCCACCAGTCCGAGGGCTCTGCATTTCAATTTAGTTTTAAATGAAGCTTCTTCAACATTTCAAAAACCTTATTTGCTTTACATACAACAATAGGTTAGTTATATATTATAGACTTCTAGAAAAAGACCTTCTAAAAACCGTTTTTAAATGTATTACTGGCACGCAAAATCTTAAACTAGAGTGAATAAATGAAGACTCAGCACACCACTACTGAAAGGTTGCTGACCCCTGATGTAGACGCTAGGAAACACCTGTCTTCAAGCTTGCAGTGTAATACTGTACTGGAGAACAGTAAGCAAAGAGCCAAAATGTGTCTTCAGTTTATGTAGAGAAGTAACCTTTTTTTGTTTGTGTTTGTTGTTGAAGTAAATTGGGTGAAGTGCTGAATTCTTGGGAAAGCTCTGATGTGCAGCAGCATGCAAATTCGCAAATGCAGTTACCACAGTTTCTTATGAAATAATTGCACATCCACCAGCTGTACGTGTAATACATTTGCATGCAGAATTACTGTGTTTGTGAGACGGCAAACACTGTTTCAAGTGCAATTGCATATTCTTCTGGAAATCAGGGTCCCTGGTTCTCTGCTTACCCTCCAGTCCACATTTCATGAGAGATGGTATGGTTGAGTGGATGTGCTCCTGGACTGGGACTTGAGATTTGGTTTCTAGTCCCAACTTTCCTACTGACCTGCTGTGTTAAACTTTGGGCAAGTCACTTCACTTCTCTGTGCATCCATTTGCCCTCCCCCTGTTGCCTGCCTGGCCTAGTTAGATTGTAGAAAGGACAGTAAACTCTTCAGGATTACGACTGTGTTGAGTGCCTAACGCAATGGGGCTCTGATCTCAGTTATGCCCTTTAAGTGTTACTGGAATATAATAATCTGCCTCCTTAAAAATAGGAACAAGAAGTGCTTCAATATATGAAAAGACTTTCAGGCCCCTCCTTCAGCACCACTACTGGTCCCCACCTGAAGTGCAGGCTTGGGTAAATGGCTAAAATTTTCATTTAACTCCTTAGATGTTGTCCAGCCCCTCTACTAAAGGAGAAGATAAAGAATACACTTCAGTATGTGGGCTGAATGACCTGGACTTGTTGCAAATATGTTCTCTCAGTGGGCATGAATTGTTAACTTCTTGTCAGAATAAAGTTATGGACAATGTGGAGCTAGGAGGGATCTAGTTTTTGAGTAAATGAAAGACGTGTCTGTGTTATGGCTGCCTCTGCTTGGCTAAACTAGGTAGCTTAACAAGGATCAACACCTTTAATGTCTTGCAAGACAAAAGCCTCATGGTGTGATATTGCATAGGATATTGTAGGACCATTTTGATGTTGTTCAAACTAGGCTGAGTTCACCCTCCAAATGGGAATATTGCTGGCAAATCTGGGATGATGTCCAGCCCTAAGTAGTGTAGACAGATCTGCCTCCATTTTCTTTACATGCTCAGGCACCCAGCAGCTAGAGGACACGGATTCTCTGGACATCGTCAGTTGTTATAGCTGTCTAGACTGCATTTAGATAGAATAAACTCGGTGCTGCTGAGTGTCTGTCTCATAATTGCAGTGCTATTGTCCTTTGCTCTGGTTGCCACACTGGAGAGGATCTTGGAACTGGCTTCATGCTGCTACAACAGCCTATTTGAAAAGCACTGAATCGGGAGGAGGAGATCTTTATGTGCACACCAGAAATTGGCTGGTCAGAAGGAGGAAATAATCCTTCCCCCGCTCTCCTCTGCACCATTATTTGGGAGTGGGAGAGAGGCTGTCTAATGGCTATGCCTTAAGCTGGAAGCAGCGGGGTGAAAGTCTACAAAATATGCAACGGAAGAGGTTAACCCTTTCTCTTCCAACCATTTATTTTAGTCAGTGTATATTTGGGGAATTTGTTTGACCACTTACATTTAGCTAGGATAATATCATGGTTAAGGCACTAAAACTTAGATTCAATTCCTGCCTCTGCCACAGACCTCCACTGTGACTGTTGTCAAGCTATTTAATCTCTCTGTGCTTTGGTTCCCCATCTGTAAAATGGGAATAATAATGCTTTCTTTGTCTTGTCTACTTAGACTGTAAATCTTTGGGGCTGAAACTCTTCCTGTGGTTTTTTTTTAATATTAATTAATTGGAGATATACCTATATCCTAGAACCAGAAGGGACCTTGAAAGGTCATTGAATCCAGCCTCCTGCTTTCACTAGCAGGACCAGTTTTTGCCCCAGATCCCTCACAACCCTGGGTTTAAGCAGGCCAATGCTCAAACCACTATGCTATCCCTCCCCCCTGTGTGTTTCTATAATGCCTACCACAAGGCCCTGATCTCAGCTGGGCCATTTCGGTGCTACCATATGACAAATGGTAAACAAGTGTGGTGCACAATGAACAGTCAGAATGTAATGTGTTTATGGTGGTCCAGTGTTGTGCAATAGTCTTGTGATTATTTTTTTTTATTTTGGTGTTTCTATGGTGCCTTGCAAAATGAGTCCTTGATCTCAGTTCGACCTTTAAAGTACTACCAAAATTGCAAAAGACAAATCAGTGTGATGCAAGATAGTCGTTAGTTTTGAATGTGTCATGGTGTCTCGTTGTGCAACAGTCTTGTGATATTTTTTATCTTGGCACAACACCCTCAAGAACTGACGATTTTTTGAACATGGCTCTTTGAATAAAAGATCTGAAGGGAATGCACCAAGAGGAAGACAAAACAGGAATCTTAGAGCAGTGGGGTATGACACAAAAAAGCTTTCTCCTGTCTATCCCAGGACATTGTTCTTCTTGCCCTACAATTTTTTATCAATTAAAATACTTGGATTAATGTCATCTGTCAGATGGAACAATATGGAATCTTAGAACTTGAGAGTTACAATGGACTCTCATGTTGGTGAGCGTGAGATTTGTCTGTTCCCCTGCCAATGATGGATTGTCTCTACAAATAGATACGATAAGATATTCTGCAAACTTTAAGTGACCACTGCTGTGTGGTTCCCCTCTCTTCCCTTGGGAGGCTTTTCTGTATTGAGATTTTTACCTAATTTTTTCTTTGATGGGTTAAGTCCCATAAGTCCTAGTCATGCTGCCTATGTGATGCATAGTTCCTCTGACTCCTTGGTGTTGAATCAACTAATCGCCGTTTGTAACCATCTGATATCACTATTATGCACTGCAAATATTTTTACCGGGAACACTTCCCCCAGGACTGCCTGGTTGCATGCTCTGCACTAGCAGAAATGGTCATAGTTAAATAGTTAGTCAGAATGATGACAGTTAAAATGACGTGGGTCCTGCTTGGTTCTTGAGTTGGTCCATGCAGAATGATGCATCACCCATTTAGATCAGCCTTAGTGCATCTCTGCATAACAGCTCTGCTTTACTAATGTTTGATTTTATTAATGTGTTTTTCTTGGATTCCTTGGGTAAGCTCTGCCTATGGTAGGGAAGGTGGTGCCTGTTCCCCAAGTAATTTAACTCCTGTCTGCTTATCCAACAAAATTTTAAAGGAAGGCAAAAATATAAAGGTATGGAAGAAGAGGTGATGGGATCTGGAAGTTCTAAAGCATTGGCATCTCCCAGGAAATCCTACTTATCGCTACTCTCCCCTGCTGTGAGCACCTTTAATTCCATTGCTTCATTTTAAAAAACAGTTCTTACAGTAAACTCATTCTGGAAATAGTTTTTTAAAAAAAATCAACTGCTAGTGTTGTCTTGATGGTCTTTTGTGTTGCTCTCTTGGCTTGTGCAGAAGAGCCTGCTTAGAATACAAATTCCATCTCGTTATGGAGGCATTTAAAGTCAAACATTTTTTACTTTTTTTTTTTTTAATGTGTTTTTTTTCAGCTCTTTCTGTGGGGCACACCCTACAAAGCTGGGTGAAGAGGTCTGTTAGTGGCAAGCCACCAAGTGTTTTGAACACCAATTTCTTTTGTTTTCTCCCTATTCCCCCCCACCCCCGTACTCCAGTAGGTGCCTGAGACTCCAGTCCCATGAACAGGGCTCTTCCTTTGCTTCACTCCCAGCTGCGTGACAGAGGAGGATCATGGAATTAATGCCTGAAGTGCTCTAATTCCGCAGGAGTGGGGATTGGAACTCCATGTGGTACAACTCCTCTCGGAAGCCCATCTGCACTGTCAGAGCAGCTTGCATTTTTTTTGGTGGTGTGAGTGAGGGGCAGGAGGGAATTGGAGCCTGGAAGCTGCTTGTTCCCCATAAGACTTCATGGGTTTCCCAGCAGTGACTTTGTGGCTGCCAAATGAGGATGGAACTCCCCCAATATCCTGCTCCAACTTCTACTTTTAATGCTATTAGTGGGCGGCATCACAGCGCAATGTGAAGGGTGTAGACCCACTTCTGGGCAGGGAGGTTCTGGCATCTGCAATGTTGAAGAGTTCCCTGTGGATTCCCTGGGTCTACAGGCTGAGATTCTTTCCATAATACTTTCCTACCCTCTTGAGAGAAGCTTTAGGAGAAACAACTCAGCAGTGGGCACCCTGTAGGATTTTCTGTATGTTTCCTGGCCTTTCAGGCCTTGTACAGCATGGCCGACAGTAACTTACTGTCTGAACACTTAGGTCTGTACAAGATTTCCCCCCACTCCTTCCATAAAGAGCCAAAAATCTTAAAACATTGTCATTTTGTAGGCACCATGCAAACAAATTATTGACATTTGATTATATCTAAAACCTTAATAGGAAGAGTTTGCCCCAGCCTTGAAGCTCCCTAGAGAATTGTAAATACATATTAAAATAAAATATGCGCACACAGGTGGCTTTTACCTACCAATGATTAAACCAGTAGACATGTTTAGTGGAGGTTGGCCGCTGTTACCTCACTTTTTAAACCTCTCAGTGATCGCATTTAGGAAAGACACTGCAGCATTGTTAGTACGTACACACCCTTTTATCTCACTCAGCATAGCAAGTAACAATACCTCCTACGTGCAGTCTAGAACACAAACATGTCAAGTTCTCATTTATCCTGTTGTCTTCTAACATTCATGCAGTGAGATAACTTCTTAACTAGGTGTTCCAGATCTTGTTTTTAAGGTCTCTTCTTGCTTCCCAACCTTCTAACTGGCTCCATTCTAGACTGTTGCCCTCATGGCCAAGTAGGTAGGCAGTTACACAAGGCACTCAGCTTTCACTGAGCATTCTTGCTCATGGCCCAGGATGGTAACCTAAAAGGAAAAATAATTGCACATAGCATTCCTTGTTGGACCTTCACTCGTTACCTCCTCTATTTATACGGAACTTGCCAGTTTTGGAACCATGAAACCTCCCAAAGCAAAATGATTCTAAGGAAAATCTGCTTTTCATATTAGAACACTTTGATTGGGTTTCCTATATCCACCAAATAGGTCACCAGCTCAGCAATGCTTCAAGAAACTGACCAGCTCCAAGAAGATCTGAAGATATTAAGGACTTCCAGTCAGTTCTGTGATTTCACTGGGGGGGTTAAATTTCTAGGGTTACAGCAGCTGAAAAACCATTTTTTCCCCTGGTCTTATATTTATTTTAAAAAAGCTCTTGATGCAAGTCCAGTGAGGTTGTTAAATCAGAGATTCTCCTAGGCAATCTAACATTTTCTGCCTTTTGTTCTATTAATCAGAAAAGTGATTATTCTGATTACACATGCAAGTTTTTTGTTTTGTTTGATAGTTTGAAAAACTGTCCTAAAAATCATCTAAAGAAAAGAATGATGGTGCGTATTTGTGTCAGTTGAGGACAAGATTAATAAAGCATAGGGTGACTGTTTTTCCCCAAGCTGTACAGAAAATAAGCAGCTTCTAATATTATCTTGGCAGTAAGTTGGAAGGAATAATCGTTAACAGACAAGTTTCAGTTACAACCAGAAATTCATTTTTTTTCACGTTGTTTCCCCACACCTCAATTACTCAGCCCTTTCAAATGAAGCAAAACCTGTAAAAGTAATCACCTTGCTTATTAAATTCATAGAATAATTGGAGACTTGTTAAGGGTATTTTTTGGGTGTTGGTGTTTTTGTGTGTGTGTTTTTTTTTTTTTTTGTCTAAGGCTAGAAACTTGAACTTCCTAGTGTTCTTGATTGTAAAGATCTTACTTTTTCTTTTGGTAGAAAAGTTTTGGATCATGGTTGTGTTAACAAAAGTGATTCTGGCTCATGTTTATTATGGAAATGGCTGCCTTGGTTCTCTATTATACTGGCTGGTTTCTCTTTACTGCTTTCATTGACTGGACAGCTTTTTTGTATCTCGGTACTAATGACACATCATCTGAAAACTTCACCTATGAGGCACCAACTTCAAATGGGCCATAATTGTGTTGAGGGAGTTCTTAATTTCTTGGCAATAGTGACACACACTTCCTACACTTCCTTTGTGTTGAGTATGAATTCACTCGCTATGGGGTACAACTACCATTGTTGTCCTTTAAATGACTTGATACTCTGTTCAGCTTGTCACAGCCTTGAAGCCCTCTATAGAATTTCAAACAATATAGATGCATAGGTGACTTCCCCTACTGGCGAAATGCGGTCACCCATGGGATGATGAGCAGTGGCTTTTAAAGGATGGATAGCAACATTATACACAAGTTTAGTGACAGGAAGACTAAGTATAAATACCAGAGTGCATTGGAACTGCAGAGCAGAATTAGGAAAGCAGATGGAAATTATGTATGAACAAGAGACTGCATAGAACACTAAGGGAAAATACCCCATCTTTATGAAAAGTTCCATGGATTCTTTTAAAAACCACAATGATGGAGGTGCTATTTACTACCATGCTGGACTTTTGGCTAGGGTTTGAGAACAGGAATGCTGTACTGAATTGCCAACACTGCTTTGTGCAGTACCTGGATGGTCCTTGGAGACTCCTCATCTGATCTGGGGTGCACAGGTGGACTGAGCTGATGTCTCCTGATTGCACTGATTCCAGGTGACTGGGATTACCACTGGAGGTTAGGCAGGATGAATTTGAAACACTGGGATTAAACAAGTGATTGATCCATTTATTCTTGAAGTCTGCATTTCAGTTGGTGAGCAGATCCACCATGCAGACTGATTCACAGGAGTTAAGGTGAACCTGTATGCATGGCTGAAAAGTGGGACTGATAATCCCGCTGGGGCCTGTCTCTTCAGTTTTTGCAGACAGCAGGAGGGGGAAGAAATGCATAGCTCAAGTTTACTGACATGAGTGGGCAGGTACTGCGGGAGGGAGATCTAATAGCAAACAGAACATGTAGAACAACGTCTACAAGGAAACTGGGGAAGGGAGCAGAATATTTAGAGTAAGTGTGCGATAATTTTTGGCAATAAACTTTGTAACATGAAACCATAAACCCCCAAAACAGAACAGTTACTCCACCCCATCCCTACTCAATCTCCCATTTAGCAGACTAACAAGACTGCCACGTGCTCGTGACAATGTTTATCATATTTGGGAGGAGCAAAAGCAGCAGGCAGCCATTTTCCTTAACTACAAGTTAAATTACACAGCCAGTGATTCCAGACATCTTGGTGTGTGTTGGGAGTCAACGGTGTGTTTTTTGTTTTTTGTTTTTTTTTAACTTGTGATTTTGTTTTTTAAAATGACAAATGGGCAGCCAGGGCTTGGTTGGAAACTGGCAAGGATATTTTTGTTTTTCTCCTCTGCAAAAACTTCCAGGATTGAGGACCAGCCACATGAAGGAAAAACATTTTCCCCAAAGGATATCCCTTGCAACCCATCCCTTCCTCTCACTGTGAGAATGCTGTCTGTGGGGAGAAGGGTGGGGATTAAGAGACTAGATGACTCTAGGGATAGTTCATAGGATACTTCGCAGACACTGGTTTGAAACTATGTTGTTAGTGGCCTTTGTGGGGAGATAAATTACTGCTCTCAGGCTGGTTTCTAGTGGATTATTGTCTACATCACAGAAACCAGCACCACATTTGGCACCTTACTTTGCAAGTGTTAGCAAAGAGGCCAGAACTAAGTGGACCATAGAGCCTTTCCCATGTGTTCCTGCACCAGATGCACCCAATGTTGCAAAGCAGAAGGAATATGCAAGGTTAATGGTGTCACTTGATTGCTCACGGAACATGTGGTGAGCTGAAGACACAGCCATGGTCCTGCTCACCCACCAGACCGCTAGTGGAAACATGCTCTGCCCTGCAAAAGGCTGGCATGACTACAGCTTTCAGGGTGTGCTCCCTGGTGGGAATTTTGGCTGAGTCAGCTGTAATGTTTTTCCAGGGGCTTTTACAGCAGTGCAACCTCCTCTTCTACCCTTGTCACAACAAGCTGTTGCTTAAAGCCCTAGTGTCATCTCCAGTCTGTTTCACTAATCATGCAGTAAATTTTTGGTTTGGAAGACAGGTCAACTTTAAGTTTTCCAAGCTTAGCTAATATTGATGGCATATCTATTTAAATAACTTCATCGTTGTTGAAGTCACTAGTGTTTCTCTCTAGCGTCTGCCATGACCTCTACGTGGGAGAGAATTCCCTGTGAGACGGGCAAGTGCTTGCTTCTCGGATCAGCTATGCTCATGACCTGAAGACTTCGCAGCTCGCAAGACCTGGTGTCTCTAGTGAAATGTGGCTCTATTTATTTTTTAGTTCTAAATGTAACCAACGTTGTAAATTGGATAGAACTGGAAGTTTGCCTCAGTCATCCTGAACTATGTGAAATTGTAGGCTTTTTTTCTTAGCTATTCCAAAGCTCTGACTAGTCTTGAGTGTATGGACTATGCTTGCACTTATAAGGTCTAATTCTGGAGCCAGTTTCTCCACTGGAACCTTATTAGTGTTTTGTCTTATCAGTGAATTGGCAGGAGAGAGGCTGAATTGCTTCAGCTAAGCATTGACATACGTTGGCTAAACTCTCTCCACTTAAGAAAGCAAATTTTGCAACTCTAGTACATAGGATTTAGTAGGAGGCAAATACAGAGGTCAGAATTACTTATCTCCTGACTTGTAAAGTAAAAGTGAAATGGGCTGAAGGGAAAGTGGGATTGAGGATAAAGGGGGAAGTGAGAATCCTTTGTAAGTAGCAGTGTTGAATAGCTTACACCTTGACTCAAACGCCTTACTCAGTTGTCTAGTGGGGGTTGGTCACTGTAATAGGAGGAACGTCTGGAGAGGTCTTGGTTTTGTAACTATCTAGATGGAAATAACCCGTTCACTTCCTCTCCTGTGCTGCCTACTTTTCTTTGTTCTGTGTACATATGGGTAACTCTGGGCAGGCTAGTGAAAAAGTTTTGTGTGCAAGACGGACAGAAAACAAAGGAGCAGTTGGGATGGACATCTGTCTGTCTTCCTTGCTTTCTGAGACCTTAAATGACATGGTCGGGCATTGATTTTAATGCAAAGCCCTTAGAAATGCTATCTAAGCTCAATGGGAACAAGAGGTGCTGATGAGCCCCTTTGAAAACTTGCCAAAAAACATTGTGCCTAGCATCTTCATGCATTTAAAAGCAAAAGGACATTAAAACGGGCCTTTTTATGACACATGCTTATGGTGGTTGAAACCCACTCTTTCTACCTGGGTGTTTTGTTTTTAATAATTCCATTCACTTCTGCTCCTCTGTGCCTATTCCTCTCTTGCTTTTGTTAGTCTTCCTAGTTTGGGCAAAAATCAGAATATAATGAACTATGGTTCTTTATTTTAACTTTCTCATTCCTCCTTTCTCTACCCTTCCTTTGTCTCTTACCTTCTTAACACATGGCTCATTTAATGTAAAGTTGGTGGGCAAGTACCATAGGCCAAACTGAGTGTAAATCAGAACTCCACTGAAGTCAACAAATCATCTTAGATTTAGCTTTCTGTAACTGGGAGCCAGATTTGCCTCCATATCTCCTCCTTTTAATCTGTCTCTAGTGACATGCAAAGTTACAACACTGTTTACATCCCAACCAAAATTGGAAGCTCAAGTTTCCCAAGAAGCGTAGTACGTTGTGCTCGTTGTCACTGGCTCATGCCTCTCATTAGCCTCTGGATGTTCATTAACACAACATGGTGCTTATCGAAAAGAAACACCTATGATGTTTCCCAGTAATTTCAGCGAAAAGCAACTGCACGTGTGACAAGAAATGGCAGAGGTTTATGGATGGCTCAAAGGAGGCACCTTCTGGTTAAGGAAACCTTTCAGTTGACAGGCACAACAATACAGTGCTAAACAGAGGCCTCTCCTCCTAGGCTAATCTCTTCTCCTTGTTGGTTTGGAGGGCATGGAAACTGTCATTTTTGGACACTTGCAGAAATTAAATCTTGCCAAGCAAGAATTAAATCATAAATTCTGTCACAAATATAAAAGCATAGTTTTGTTTTAAGGCTCCAAAGAGATGCCATAGCAGCATAGTCAAAATTTAGTATGCTGGCAGATAAGAACTGCTTTTGTGCAGGGGCATCAGTGCAGGCTTCGAGCTAGCAACTTTCTGTGTGAGCCTGTAACTGGGATGGTCCTTTTGTATGTCAGAGCCAATGACAGTCTCTAGTTGGAGGTTTTTGTTGTGTGCTTCAGTTTTACCTTCTCATCCACTAATGATTGGACATCCTACTTTAATCAGCAGGACCGTAGAGCCTATGACAAGCTACCCTGGGGCTACATTTGGCAGGAAAAACTCATTACTATAAGGAACCTCCATGTGTTCCTAGCAACTTAGCTTGTAATTACTTCAGGGGAAAACTTGCCAGTCTGTAGGGCTGAGGTACTGGCTCGTTCATCTTACTGGGTTCACAAATGTACCAATTCGGTCATTCTTGATGGCAGTATATTTTCATGTACACCTCTACCCCAATATAACATGACCCAGTATAACACAGTAAAGCAGGGCGGGGCTGCATGCTCTGGCAGATCAAAGCAAGTTCGATATAACGCAGTTTCACCTATAATGTGTAAGGTGTTGGTTTTTTTTGGTGTTTTTGTTGTTTTTTTTTTGCTCCCAAGGACAGCATTATATCTGGGTAGAGGTGTGTATCCCATGTTTTGTTTTTGTGTTTGCTGTCTCCGGTAAAGGCAGGATTCTTTCCTGCTCCTGGAAAGGGGCATAAGGAACTTGTGTGGACACCCACAACTTCAAACATCTAAAATTGTGTTGGGCAAACTTACTTGTTTTTAAAGTGGCTATTTTATTCATTCTTTAAAGCTAATGGAATTTAATTGAAATACAGTTGGGCAATAGGTCAATAATAATGAGAATTTCTTTCGATCTGGTCATGGTTATTCTTTATATTGTATACTGTGGAACTACCTTGTGGTCTCAGCTAAATCAGGGCCCTGTTCTGCTTGGTGATGTACACTTACTGACTTTGTTTTTTGGTTTGTGGAAGAGACGTGCATGTCAAGGTGTTCCCTCCTACCACATCATAATTGGTACCAAAGATGCTAGTCTTGGTGGAGAGGCCTATGATGTTGTCTTGGAGACCAAATTTGCCATTCACCCTTGCTATGATCTGTTCAGCCTGACTTGAAGCATTGATGGGGTGGTATGGGGAACATGACTTGCTTCTGTTGGTGTATTTGTTCTCAGACTAGGTGGAGGACTTCAAGCTGATATTTCCTAAGAGTTAGGCCCCCAGTTTTCAATACTTTTTTTAAAATTGGGATAATCAAAGAAGCCTAATAGAGAAGGCTCTCAATCAGGCACTAAATTTTCTCCTCCACGCCCCTGCTTGTTTAAAGGAGGATCAAATGGGACATGATCCATTAAATAGATGTGATTCAACATTTACTTCAGCTATCACGTAACTTTTTTTTTTTTTTTTTTTTTTTTTTTTTTTGCAGCATCTCACTGAAGAGTCACATTTGTATAGCGTTTATAGGAATAAGCTGTAAATATCTATATGGCTCCTGAACTATGTTTAAGAGCTATAGGTGGGTCCAAGATGAGACATTAGGATATAGATCCAAAACTTCTAAAATGTGAGGGGGTGATTTTTTGGTTCATGTCTGTCCTTGCTAGTTTGGTGGTTTCCCCTTCCCCCAAATTCATTGCATTCAAAATCACTTGATTCATAGAAGTTGCAACCATTGAGTTTCTGTAGAACTAGTTTAAGCAGTTGAATGCATGGCTGTATGTGAGTCCTTTGGCAGAGCATACGCCATAAGCAAATATTAGCAAATCTGAGTAGTCGCATGTGGTTTCATCTTTCATGATGAAACGCTTTTATAAAGCATACACATTTCAGATAAGCTTTACCAACATCCCTTCCCCCTCCTCCAGATCCCTCCTGAAAACCTACTTCTTCCACAAAGCTTCTGAAATATGACCACTTCAAAAACATAAATATCTCCTACCAGCTCTGGTATGTTGTGTGCCTATTCTCAATAAGCAGCTATCCCGCATCCCCAACCCATCCTCCATGCTGCTACAATTCCCTGCATCTTGGCCCCCTTTTTTCACAGCTAGAATGCAGCCTCTGCCCACTGAAACTTGTACATCAAAGCTGGCTATAATCTCCTCTGCAGGCTGGAGAGTGATTGATTATAAGGAATGACTGAATGATCCTAGGTAGGGTAATCCTTTTATAGACAATATTTTTAACATTCACTTGTCTTCTTGTGGTACATATCCAAACTGTGTCATGAAATTCTGCATGTAAGTTTATTGAAATACTCTGGTTTTGAAGTTTTACTGCTGAGTTTAGAAGGCAGCAAAGGTATTTTTTTCAAATCAAAAACCTTATCTGGATGTTGAAAACTTAGATCAACCTCCAGGTGAGCAGCTGTGTAAGCTGCAGATACATTGCTTGGAATTTCCTCTGTTATGTGATATTTTTATCTGTTTAATACCAAGTACTAATATAACCAAGTTGTTTTTTTCTCACCCCTGAGCAATGTAACTAGGGCAACCTAAGCTTTAGGTGTAGAGCAGGCCTTAATGTTTGACATAATAGAATTTCCCCTTGTAATGTGAACCAGATTCTACCTTTCTTCAAGATGCGCTTTTCAGAACTTGCCATGAGGGGTTGTCTGCTTGCGTTGCTACTGGATCACAGGAGCTAAATTGCCTTTCAGTGATTCGCCATGAACCTTAAGAGCAAACTGAAGGTCCTCTTCTTTCAATTCAAAGCTTGGTGGTTTTAGCAGTTGCCACTTAAGCTGCTGCAGAGTGTGTGGCGCCAGCACCATGGAAGGAACATATGTTTGTGCTATTAAGCTATGCAGTCAGGAAGGAGCAACCCAGATTCCTAATGGAAAAGTTCTTGGGAGATGGAATGTGCTCCCACATATCTGTCCTCCTCTATTTTTCCGAAGAAGAGCATGTGCTGAAGCCATGAATTTTGTCTTTTATTTAAATGTCCTGCCTTTCTTCCTGAAGGATCCCAAAGCATTTCCCGAAATGTGAGTCAGTCGCCAGTGAAATGCAGCAGCCAACCAATGCAGAGCGTGTTCCGGTGGGGTGGGGAAGGGAAATACGCCTTTGCCAAATGTATTAAACAGGGTGTACGCCTGTCTGCTAGGTGGAGCTGGGTTGAGACCACCAACTTGTTTCACACAGGCAATTACACAGCTCTCCTATTTGAATTACTCTACCCGCCTAGGCCAGATTCAAGCCGGTCACCTAGAAGTAAAAGGTTTCATATCCCATTTCAATCCCCTGAACTATCGTCCCAGAACAATAATGAAATAGTGATACAATTCCCTGTGGTGCAGGTTTTATTGCCTTTTCAGCTCATTTGGTACTGTGTGCATTGTGCTCCCATTTGGAACTAACCTTTATTTGTACACAAAATCAGATGCGCTGTTAGTCTTTAGAGAGCTCCTGCCTTGGTGAGGGGTTTTTGTACGGACTAGTCTAGCTTTGACATACATGCCAAACATCTGAGTGCTGCCTGTTTTTGTTCTTTTCCCCTTGCTTTCAGGGGGGATGGTGGTGGTTTATTTGAGGATGGACTGTGTTTTCTGGGAATGACTGTAAACTTGAAAGACTGAAAGTTTGTCAAGGACAATTATAGACAATAGCATGAGAGATTAATCCAGGCATGTAGTCTGGCTGAATTCTTCAGCATCCTTTGTTCCCCTTTGGATATGTATAAATGGGAAATACAGTGATCTCTTTTTTGGTTTGGAAATCTGAGACCATTCTGAGGTGTCATTGTGGGAGGGATAACATAAGGTGGGGAGGAAAGGCGCCAGAAAGAGTTTACACTTGTTAATTTAGACCAGACTGTATCGGGAGGGTCTGGCACATCAACTAAGTGGGATGGAAAGCACTTCTGCATTCTGTTCCTAGCTCTTCCACTGGGTCTTCCACTGGCAAATTACTTTGACTTGTCCATGCCTGAGTTTTTGTTGTATTTGTGAGCCTTAGGTGGCACTCCTGTTGTGCAGCTGCCTAATTTTAAAAATAATCTATCTAGAAGATAGGTGTTTATAAGAGATGCTCCTACCTTGAGCAGAGGGTGTTATGAACCGCAATTATTTGTAAATCACTTTGACATTCTCAGATGAAAGATGCATTAGTCCCTACAGTACACTACTGCTAAATCATTTTGGCCTCTACCTAAGGAATATCACGCGTCAGTGGACATTATCTCATTCATTATGTATTGACAGTTAAATACTGTGGTGCATTCCAGGCTGGTTATACAAATTATGCTACCACTATACCTCTGGAAACATGCCATATAGTCTTGTTTCAGTGACTCCCTCCCAAATATTCTATAGTTGTGCCGTCTGCAGAGTACATCCATTGTTTTTGTTATACAGAAGCTGCATTCAGATACTCAGAAAGCAGGTTGTTTCTCTGAAGAGACAGCAACCTGTTCTAAGATGCAAGAGGACTTTATTATCATATATCGAGCAGAACTATTTTCTTTAAATCAAGTCCCAAATAGAGAGCTAAAAATGTAAATGAATCTGATGCAGAGAATATTCTGTCGCGGTTCAGTTTCTGTAAACCAGGCTCTTGCTGCAGGTCTCATTCTGATTCAGAGCAATGAGGCAGTCAGTGTGTTAATCCTGTTGGATTTTGGATTCTGTGAGTGGGAATATCGGCACTCTTGCAGAATCTTCTCCGTTTATAACTGTCTCAGGCCTATGGCATTTATCTGCCAGTTTAGAGTCCTCTTCTTAAGAGCACAGGAATTATGATTGGCTGCCTAAAGCAGTCTTGAATACACTTGAGCGGCCAAGGAATGTCCCCTTAATGGGGGTGCCCCAAATGCATTTAGTATATCTGTATTTAGAAGAGCAATCTAATCTATTGAGAGCTTCTAGCCATGCATGTGTTTGGTTTGGACTGAGTTAGGCCTGCACTTGGAACTGGAGTATGTCTTGGCAGCAGGATATGGTTGTGACAGAATATTCTGAATTCATAGGAGTCAAACCAAAGTTCAGTTAGCTGGCTTCCCTTCTTAAAGATGCAGTGGTTTCCTTGCATGTGTTTTTAGAAACCGTGTACTTTCTTGGGTCAAGTCTACTTAAAATGAACCCCTTTTAAAATCAATACTCTTATCGTGCAGGAAGAAGCCTGTTACTTTCTCTGAGTGAGGGTTTTTCTTGCTCATGAGACTAATCGTGTTGATTAAAGCCAGGTATTTGTAGCCCAGGACATTTTGCAAAACTTCTTTCTATGGAGCCTCGGCTCTGGAACTCTGCTGGGAGAAATGAGGATTCTTAATCTTGCAAGCTTCACCACAAAAAGCAAGCGGTAGCTTTTTTGCAGCAGCCTTCCTGCCATAGCAATGCTGAAGGATCCTTCAACAACCCTGCAGAGTAGATAAATGCAGGGCCAGTGCAAGGATGTTTTGCGCCCTAGCTGAAACTTCCACCTTGTGCCCCCCACACCGCCCTGAGGCACCCCCCCATGGCAGCTCCCCCCTCTGCCCTGAGGCCCCCCCTCCTGCCCCAGCTCCGTCTCCACCCCAAGCACACTGTCGCTGCTTCACTTCTTCTGCCTCTCAGACTTCGGCGCCTTAGCTGATTGGTGCCGCAAGCCTGGGAGGCGGGAGAAGTGAAGCAGTCACAGCGTGCTCGGGGAGGAGGCGGGGCGGGGCTGAGCTGGGGTGGGGAGTTCCCCTACGTGCCGTGCTCCCCCTTACTTGCTGCAGGTGGCACTCCCCGCGCTTCCCTGCCCCAGCTCCCTCTGTCTAAATGCTGGTGGTGACCGGGGCGGTCGCTGCCGAAGAAAATGGTGCCCCCCAAATCCTAGTGCCCTAGGCAACCGTCTAGGTCGCCTACATGGTTGCACCGGCCCTGGATAAATGGCAGAAATAATTCAGTCTTCAGACTCCATGTGACTATACGTTATTTTATAGCTGCCCAGTTACAGGAGTATGTGGAAACAGGCATGTCAGTGTTTCATTCCTGCAATGTAGTTGGCCCCTGCTAATTTGGTCCTGAGGGACTCACATGAAATAATGTTACATTCCATGGTGGCTTTTTATGGGGACAAATATATCCATTAAGCCCTGTACTGGAGATCCTCACATGCCGTAACCTCTAACTAGGGCTTGATCTCACTCTTGATATTTGGGAGTAACAGGCTAGTACATAGAAGTAGCCACCCTAGCAACTTTATCACCCCAGATGTTTGGCCTAGCAAGGGGAAAAATTATGGAAAACCAGTTTTTTTGTTTGGTTTTTTTTTTGTTTTTAAACCTAGAAATATTTTGTAGATTGTTTGTTTGTTTGTTTTTTTCCTTTTTCAACTGCTTGCTCGTATCAGTTCCATTGTAGGTGTGTGCACGTGCCCGCATGCACAGTCATCAGCTTTTTGCCTTAGTGGTATCTGTAAGGTGGGCAGTGGCATCTTTTGGAGTACCATGCTCATGTGTCGGTATATCAGGCACTGCCGGCCCTACACCCTCAGTTCTTTCTTACCACCCATGATGGTTGATTGGAGCACCTTCTCCTTGCCTTGCAAGTGGCTAGCAGTTTTCTCTGACTCTCATCGTTGTTTGCCTTGTACGTAGTTGTTTGTTTACAGTAGTTAGTAAGTAAAGTGTTAAGTATTGTATGTTAGTAAGTTAATTACCCAACAGGCCCAAGAGGATGTTGGCTTCAACAGAGCAGTGTTGTAAAGCCCACAACCGTGAACTTCGAGCCTCCATGGATACTGCTTGTGAGTCAGGTAGAATGGAATCGACATGAGAAGCACTCAGTGTAAAAATGGCTATCTACCTTTGGGAACTATTGTTCTTCGAGATGTGTTGCTCGTGTCTATTTCATTATCCACCCTTCTGCCCCCCTCTGTCGGAGTTGCCAATAAGAAGGAACTGAGAGGGCAGAAGGGCCAGCAGCAACTAGTATACTGACACGTGAGCACTCCCCAGGGAGGCACTGCTGACCTGGTCAGTTTTTTCAAACGTGACCATGAGTACAAAGGACGAATTGTTTAATCCAAAGAATTAAATAACTTTTTGAACTTCTCTTGTCTCCTGTGCTCCCCCTTGCCAGCTATTTAGCTAGGATAAGGCATAGCTCGGTGGTTTGAACATTGGCCTGCTAAACCCCGGGTTCAGTCCTTGACGGGGCCATTTAGGGATCTGGGCAAAAATCTGACAGGGACAATATTTGGTCCTGTTGTGAAGGCAGAAGACTGGACTGGATACTTAGAGGGGAGGGATAGCTCAGTGGTTTGAGCATTGGCCTGTTAAACCCAGGGTTGTGAGTTCCGTCCTTGAGAGCCATTTAGGGAACTGGGGTGTGTTTTTAAAAAAAAAAAAACTGTCTGGGAATTGGTTCTGCTTTGAGCAGGGGGTTGGACTAAATGACCTCCTGAGGTCCCTTCCAACCCTGAGATTCTATGATACTCTAAGAAGAGCTGATGCAGGATTTTTTACTTCCTTTATCAGCATCTTCATCGTTAATTTCAAAGACATCACCTGGTGTGATAACTATGCTTTTCCAGCTGTATCTCAGAAAATTTGCAAACTGGGTTGAAAGTGCATTCCATAAATAAGTACTGACTGACCGAGACGTGTTTGCTCACGTCCTGACTGAGCTGGAAGGAGTAAGAACAGAAATCTGCAGTAGGGTCAAAGGGCCCATTGGTGGTCCATCAATACCATGGTGCACAGGTATGCTCCTGAGATGATTTCGCAGTTCTCTAGGAAGTAATTTCTTTCTCTGAAATCTAGAATGTGGATTTGATCATCTTTTGGCATCAGTTCAGGAAAGCACTTAAGCACATACTTCGGTCCTGGAGCGACCACCTTTTCAAAATGCAAAATCGGGACACATGGAGGCTGGGGTCGAGGCTCCTGCAACTGCTCTGGGTGGGGGGCTGATGTTCCCAAGAGCTGCCCATGTCCCTGCCCCCCAGTTCAGTGGATGGTCCAGGACTCTTGGGCTGCCCACCAGTGGCCTGAACTCCCTGGATGGCTCTTACTACTGCCCGCCTCAGGCTTCTGGCCAGGGGTGGGACCTCATGGTGGCAAATGCCCACCTCAGCGCCCACACACAGACACACACGTGCGTGCACCAGGAAGAGGCTGGTGTCGCACCTGAGGCTCAGGCAGGCGTGGAGCAATGCAGCAGGGAATCTGGGACAAATGCTGTCCCAGAGTCATTCAGCCCAGGACTGGGACTCAAAATGTACAGTTGGGGACTGTCTTGCCCAATTTAGGGATGGGTTTGTTACCCCATTACATCCCCCTCCCTGATTAGGGATGTTTGTAGAATGAGCCTTAATTATCAATCCTACTATTTAAAGGGGCACCATCAAGTGATTGGGCCCCAGATGTGGCCTCCCTATAATAGACTACAGAATGGACGGCTATGGTAGCCTTGGAGGGTGCTGCTTCAGCAAAACTGTACGTTGGTGGAGTGAAGAGAGAACCCTTAATGGAAATTCAAGCTGACTCCTGAAGGAGAGGGAAGGCCGGTAATGGAAACACCTGCCTTCCTTTTGAGTGAATTCCCTCTCCTGACCTTTTGATTATAAGGGGCCTCATTGATACAGGAGGCATAACAGGCAGCGGTGAGGTGATTTTGCTCCTTAATAGAAGGAGAGGGGTGTGGGGATGTATGTACAGCAAAGACGAGTTATTGTGTGCAGCATCTTTTCAATCCTAGAATGAACTGATGCAGAACTAGACTATTGGAGCAAAACAAAAAACACTCTGGAATCACAGTAAACTGGCCAGAATGTCTGAGTGAACTAAACTAACGGAGAGAGAAGTAATTCTCTAGACACCCAGTGCCTGGCAGTGGGCTGTATCAGTGAGTGTCCTGTAATAACTGACTGCTAATGTACTTAACGTTGGGGAGTATCCCAGTGACCATCCTCTTCCCAGAGGCTAAGGATTAAAGAAACCAAATGCAAATAGTGCAAACTAAGCAAGCTGATTAGATACTCTTCACAGTGGTGGAAAAAAGGTGAAAAGAGCATCTCTGCTATATACCTTAATGGGAAGAAAATTCCGGATACTGAAGGGCTCTTTAATTACTGGAGAAAGGCATAACAAGAATCTGACTGGAAGCTGAAGATGAACAAATTCAAATTAGTAACAGTATGTGGGTTTGTTTGTTTTGTTTTGTTTTAAATGGTGAGTGTGATTTGTTCGTATGGTTAATGTGCCAAGGGTAACTGGATGAAATATAATGGTGTGTGATTATCCAGGAAATCAGACTAGATTTAATGGTACCTTAGGGCTTTAAACTCTATGAATCTTCCCCACCTCCTTGCCAAATATATATATATATATATATATATATATATATATATATATATATATATATATATATATATAAAAAAAAAACTGAGTAGCATCCATTATCTCAGCTCAACCACCCACCATTTCAGACAGGCCCAGATGGCTAACACATCTGGGTTCTAGCAGAACGGGGATCCTAATCCTGGAAAAAAATACAAAAGGGGGTCTACAGTTGCCTGAAAAGACAGGTGTGCTGCTAAAAAAATCTCTAATCTTTCTGTAGGGGTTGTCCCCTGCCATCATTTATACCCAAACATATATGGGGCTGTGACAGGTTGTACCTAGCCTATGCAGCTCTCTACAGGAGGCCCCACAGTCCTGCTATACCCCGCCCTAGGAAGCAGCCAACTAACAGTATAGGAGCAGTGAAGGGGGGTCTTCAGGCCCTGCCTACAGAAGCAGCCAATCAGAGCCCAGCAGACTCATATAAAAGGAGGTGCAGGGCCTTAGCTAGTCAGTTCCTGGCTGGTACCAGAAGAGTAAAGATGGATGCTCCTTGGGCCAGGAGGTGGAGAAGAACCTGAGGATGCTGACCCCGGGGTAGGGTTGGAGATGATAAAAGGACCCTGGTAGGAAGAGGCCTAGGGAAAGGCAGTATATCGCTGCTGTGCATATGGTCCCTGGGTTAAACCCAGAGCAGTGGACAGGTTCAGGCTCCCCTACCAGCCACAGGTAACATGGCAAACCCCCCAAAAAGGAGCAGGTCTCTTTTTGGAGTCTACCCAAAGGCCTGAATTGAAAGGCCCTGGAGCTGGGGCTGAAGACCCTAGTGAGGGGAAATAAGCAGTCTATTTGTTGGACTCTTTAATACCCCAGAAGGGGTTGATTTGGACTCTGACTTGGCCAGAGTTCACTGAAGACTGCCAAGTTGTCTGCCTGTCTGCCTGTCTGCCTGCAGAGTGCACCAGGAACAAAAAAGGAATGTGATAAAGCACCCCACTGTTCAGAGGTGCTACAGAGGTGACTGCCCCATTACAGCGGCCATCCCAAATTCATGCAATAAAGCCTTCAACACTTTACACAATACTGTAGAATCTCCCTAATTTGCACCAGTGACTGGGAGACCCATGGCAAATCAGCCAGCTGATGAACAAAGCAAGGATAATCATCACGAAATGGACTGCTTATTTTAATTGCTTAACTTATACTGGCATTAGAAAAGGTTCAGAGAAGGGCAACTAAAATGACTAGGGGTTTGGAGTGGGTCTCATATGAGGAGAGGTTAAAGGGGCCAGGACTTTTCAGCTTGGAAAAGAGGAGACTAAGCGGAGATATGAGTTATTTACTTGTTCCCATAATACAAGAACTAGGGGCCACCAAATGAAATTAATGGGCAGCAGGTTTAAAACAAATAAAAGGAAGCTCCTCTTTGCACAGCGCACTGTCAGCTTGTGGAACTCCTGGCCTGAGGAGGTTGTGAAGGTTAGGACTATAACAGCGTTTTAAAAAGAACTGGATAAATTCATGGAGGTTAAGTCCATTAATGGCTGTTAGCCAGGATGGGTATGGAAGGGTGTCTCTAGCCTCTGTTTGTCAGAGGGTGGAGATGGGTGGTAGGAGAGAGATCACTTGATCATTGCCTGTTGGGTTCAATCCCTCTGGGGCACCTGGCATTGGCCACTGTTGGTAGACAGGATACTGGGTTAGATGGACCATTGGTCTGACCCAGTAATGGCCATTCTTATGATAAAAATAATGAAATTTTAGTAATCACTACAACTCCTCCTCATGAAGTCTTTGAGAAGTGGGAAGAGGCAGCTGGTTTGGGGTAGACTGGCAAACTTCTGCTTTTATGGTGCAGATTTGGATCTTGATTATATTGGTCTGCATCTGGAGTAACTCTTAACTTCTGCTCAGCTCAGAATCTGGTCCTGCCTCTAGTGGGGTGGTTCTTAGAAACAGTGAATACTCTCTTACTGCTAGAAAATATTTTTTTTCCAGTTGAGTCTAGTTTCTGGACATTCATTCCCATCACAAAATTGACATAGAAATTGGTACAGCTGTTACTTTCATTTGAGAGGGTGAGAGTTTGAATAGCTGGTGACATGGCAGAATATAAGGGTATAAGTGAATGGGGGGAAGTGTACAGGACCTTCCTGGCTATAGATAGTGTTGTTGGCCTTTCACTTTTTAGGCTGGATAGTAAATTCATGAGTGCTAAACATTAAATGCAAAAATTCAGATTTTGCTGTTTCAGACTCCTATGAATGGGATGTGCACTGAGATCTGCCAATTTCAAAGCTTCATCTATATTTGATTTTTCAGGAGTGAACATATTTTAGCCAAACAGTAAACAACTTCAAGGTGATTGACCCAGGGAAAACCTAACAAACAATTGTTGTATAACAACTATCATGAATAGAGACTGGTCTGCTTAAAGTTCTCTTGTCAATCAAATCCTATTCAAAGCAACCATTTTGAGTGAAATTTACCACTGGCATTTTCTAGTGCTAATAGCAATGATAATATCGCCCGCAAATACTGGGGGTGATAGCTAGGTATTATATTTTCACAGTTCTTATATAGTCATCAGTATATCTCTTTACAGTAGTGCTTTATAAAGGTCAGTATCATTCCTCTTTTATAGATGGGGAAACTGAGGGACAGGGGGGCACATGACCCACCGAGGTCACCCAACAGGCCAGTGTCAGAACTAGAATTCAGATCTGAGTCCAAGTCCAGTGCTCTGTCCACTAAAACCAGTGTTTCTCAACCTTTTTGATACCGGGGACCGGCTTGCTGCCTTCCTAAACTGTGTCCGGGAGATCATGAGGACTGGTACCAGTCCATGGAATGGTAGTTGAGAAACACTTCAGTAGACTATAAACCTGGTTGTGCCAGACTCCTTCCCCTCCACACCAAGTAGTCGCAGCTTCTCTTATCAGTAGGGCCCTATCAAATTCATGATCCATTTTGGTCTATTTCACAGTGTTTTTTAATTGTAGGGATCCTTCCCCAAAAAGCGTGTGTGTGTGTGTAGGAGTTGCGATACTGCTACTCTTACTTCTGCACTGCTCCTGGCGGTGGCGCTGCCTTCAGAGCTGGGCAGTTGGAGAGTGGCGGCTGCTGGCCAGGAGCCCAGCTCTGAAGGCAAAGCCGCCACCAGCAGCAGAAGTAAGGATGACCCGGTATGGTATTGCCACCCTTACATCTGCCCTGCAGAGCTGGACCCTCAGTCAGCAGCCACCGCTCCCAGCACTGAAGGCAGTGCAGAAGTAAGGGTGGCAATACCGTGACGCCACTAAAATAATCTTGCAACACCCTTTTGGGTCAGGACCCCCAGTCTGAGAAACGCTGGTCTCCCCCATGAAATTTGTATAGTATATGGTAAAAGCGCACACAAGACCAGATTTCACAGTCCATGACACGTTTTACATGACTGTGCATTTGGTAGGCCCTTACTTATCAGGGAAAGGAGGGACCTGTGAAGGCCTGAAAGCAGTAGTTCTTAAAAAGGGTGCCTGGTCAAGAAATCCATCCATCAAGTGACTCCCTTCAGAGCCTGTTTGCTGGGGAAGCTCCTGTGGCTTTCTGATGAAAATTAAAGCATTTGGCGCCCCAGTGTAGGTTAGAGGTGGAAATAGCCCCTCCCCAGCCTTGGGAGTCTCTCATCAGAAGTCTTTCCAAGACTACCTTCACCAAGGTAGAACTTAGAGAAATCCCATGTGGTGATACTTGGCAGCATGTGATACGTTTGGTCAACCTCAGACCCAGAGAGAACTCTAGTGTCTGTCTAGCCAGCAGCCTCACATGTCTTGTCTGCCATGACTGATACCTAAAGAGACATCTCCCTCTCCTAGTGCAATGGCTTTGTTGGTCCGCATCTGTTTGGTTTGTGCCCACTGACTACTCGCTGGAGGTGTGTACAAGGATTAATTAGAGCTCACACTTTAGTTGACTACAGCCATTTCAAAGCAGGTGCTAGTGATGTAGTAGATTCTAGTTCCACTCGGCTCTCTTAGATATGCATTGTTGTGCACATCCTGCACTCCCAAGGTAACGGAACCTCTCCTGTAAGGCTGTTTTTTTCAATAGAAAAGTAAATACTGTGAGGCTTTGTGTGTTGTGTTGAGGTTTTTTGTTTATTTGTTTGGAACAAACTTCCAGATACTTCCCCATTTATGACATGCATTTGAGTAGACTTTGGGAGCTCTTGGGTTTTAATTACAATTGTATCAAGTAGACCTATTCAAATTCCTTATTTACAAGTCAGATGTCGTTTTTGTTTTAAATTGCCAGAAGAGTGTTTCTGTGGTTTGTGTGTGAGAGGCAAGCAGTGATATTAGGCTTTGCCCCGGAGAGCTTTAAGATCTAAATAGACAAGACTGGAGATGGAAGTATTACCTTTTTTCACCTCTAGGGGAAGGGGAGGGGCACTGAAACAGATTAAGTGACTTGCCCGAAGTCACACAGGCAGTTTGTGGCAGAGCTGAGAATTGAACCCAGAACTCCAGTGTTCTACCACAACACCAATTCTCCTTCTCCTCATGTGGAGGGAAGTGCAGGAGGTGGAGGGAACTGTTTCCAATGGATTCTACTCTGAAATTCAGCCAGTCAAATGCCATTGTTCAAGTATAATTTAAAGAAGAATACAGGCATCTGTTAATTCCCTACACATTCTCAATACTTCTATGGGAGATGGCTAGTCTGTTAATTGGACTACATGCAGCCTGTGAATTGGAAGAAAACATTAGCTTATCTGATTTCAAACACTATCTCACAACTAGTGACATGAATCTGGTGGCTTCATTCTACCCCCACAGTGCACATGTATCCAAACGAAGGGGAAAATTCACACCCAACTTAGCACAGTTCCCGTTTGCTGCTCAGTTAAGGCCTAGAAGCTGAATGCCAATGGGGTGCTGCATGTAGTATTCCCACCCTCTGGGATTGTCCTGGAGTCTCCAGGAATTAAAGATTAATCTTGAATTAGATTATCTGATTACACCCACAGGAATATGTCAAACCAAAATTGGCAACCTGTCTGTCAGAATTTGAGGTGCATTTGAGGGTTGGAGGTGGCAGGCCCAGGACTGGAATAGAAGCAGGTGGTGTAGGTTTGGAAACATGGCCAAATCCAGCTCTGACAATCCCCTGTTCCGCTGACCTCAGTGTGTATCAGGTGAAAGGGGAGGATGTGATGCTCTTAATTCCCCACTTTCACACACAATCGTCACCACCATAACCCCACCCCAGGGAATTAATTTGAAGTGATTCCCTCTTAAAAGAATAAACTTTGTGCCTCCAGATCATCTAACAGGTTTAGACTCTCCTTGCTATGCTGTCTGTCTGCTATATTGTATATTGCATGTGTGTGATAGGCAGCTTGTAAACAATTTTTTTTTTAATTCATTCCAGGACTGCGTTACACTTGCCCCCATGTTATGGATTTATCCCTAATGAAAAGGAATAAATAAAGCCCCCCGATGATATTTGTCTTGTCTCCGCTCTGTGAAATGCGTGGAGATTGGCAGCATATCGGTGCCACATTTCATTAGTTTGTCTCACTGTTTAGCACCAGAGTATCAGCCTAGCAGATCACTGCAGCAAACCTTCTGTGATTGCTTACTACCAATTCAGGCTTTGATCAAATGTGGCGAGGCAGCAACAAAACTGGAATGTCTAAATATTGACTTATTGCACATAAGGTTTATTGCTACAATAAGTGTTTCTGAAAGGCCAGGCTATTGCACTCAGTTTGAGGGGATGTGAAGCAGGTATAATGAAAAATTCTTCTTCGAGTGATTGCTCATATCCATTCCAGTTAGATGTGCACTCGTCGGAAGATTTTTACCCTAGCAACTCTGGTGGGTCGGCAGGTCACCCCCTGGACCTGGATATATACCCCTGCCGACCCGATCGCTCCTCAGTATCTTCTTACCACCCGTGTCGGTCGTTGGAACAGTGGAGCGTGGTTTAGCTGTCCTCCACTTCCCTAGCTTCTCCTTGTTCATTTGATCTCTTGTTGTATATAGTGGACTTAGTCTATAGTGTAATTAGTTTTATAGTAGTTAGTTAGTTAGTTAGTTAGTTACTGTATATAGTTTAGCAGGGCTTGGGCTTTAGCCCTTCCCCGCACCCAGTGCCGGGGCCCATGCCCGGTTCACTGGGGTTTAAACCATGCTCGGCCTGTAAAGAGCCAATGCCCACGAGCGATCCCCATGACTCTTGCCTAAAGTGCCTCGGGGAATTGCACATCTCCGACAAGTGCCGCATTTGCAAGGCCTTTAAGCCGCGGACTAAAAAGGAGAGGGACTTTCGCTTAAAGACTCTCCTATATGGAGGCAGCCCTCAACTCTCCAGCACCGGACCGCGCTGGCTCCGCCAAGACACCTCGGCACCGGCCTTCTTTGGCACAGGGACCTGATCGGAGGCCCTCAGCTTCCTCCAGACCTTCGACGCAGACTTGTTTGGATCGCCCGCCACCTACTTCTGCTGTGGCACTGACGACTGTGGCACCGTCGACTCCGGTCCCAAGAGGGCCGTCGAGTCCGATCCTTGAGAGTTCCCCGGTGAGACCTGTGGTCGAGCTTACGGTCCCCTCCACGCCAGAGACATTCTCCTCAGCCAGGGACCTTATCTCAATGACTGAGTCTGCCCTGCCTCAACCCTCGGCACCACCGGTGCGGGCTCTGCATTCTAGAGGCAAGCCTGCCGCTATGAGACCTCCTTCACTAGAATCGATGAGCCAGCACCGATCTCGATCCAGGGTGGTACCGGTCGTACTCGCAGCACAGATCCACCTCTCATCCCGCCTGGTACTCTCAGTACCGCTCCGGCTCTAGGCACCGCTCCTGGCACCGAGACTCTCGCAGCCGGTCCCGCCGCAGACGTTCGAGATCCAGGTCAACCTCCCGGCACCGCGCTGGTTGCAGGTCCCAGTCTCGGTCTCAGCACCGGTATGATTCCCAGTACCGATCCCCGGCACCGAGGAGATCTCTAGCAACTGGAGCGAAGGACTCATACCAGCCTCGTTCAGCTCCTCCATGGCCATCCCGATACCCGTCCGTGTCTTCTCAGGCGGATAGTGCATACACCCCAGACACCGACATGCCTGCTGCGTTATTCCATGAGCCCCAGCCTCAAGATCATGGACCACAGCAGTGGGGGTTCTGGGTGCCTTGGGCATACCATGAGGCCCAAGGCCCTCACCCAGGTCCATCGCGCTCAACTGCCTCAGAACACAGGGTGCCGGAGGCCACGATTACCCGTCCTCCTCCTCTTCCTATGGAGGAAGGGTTGACCCAGCCTCAAGGCTCCGAGCTCCCCAGGGAGACAGACATGATCCACCAGGCGGAGCCTTCATCAGACCCGCTCGTTCCAGGTCTCTCCTCTTCATCCTCCCCTGACGAGGCTGTAGCTGGAACCTCATCTACCAGCCCTCCACCAATTGACCTCAGGGCCCACCAGGACCTCCTCAGGCGTGTTGCACAGAACATGAACTTGCAGGCCAAGGAGGTCCCGGAGGTACAGGACCCAGTGGTGGACGTATTGTCATCGGATGCCCCCACTAGAGTGGCCCTCCCATTCATTAAGCCCATACAAGCCAATGCCACTACGATCTGGCAGTCTCCAGCCTCTGTTCTGCCTGCTGTGCTAGGTGTAGAGCGCAAATACATGGTGCCCTCCAAGGGTTATGAATATCTGTATGTCCACCCTCCTCCTTGCTCCCTCGTCATCCAGTCGGTTAACGAGAGAGAGCACCATGGCCAGCAGGCTCCAGTCCCTAAATCGAAGGATGCAAGGCGCATGGACTTGCTAGGGCGAAAAGTCTACTCTGCGGGGCCCTCCAACTCCGCGTGTCCAATCAGCAAGCCCTCCTTAACCGCTGTAGTTACAACACCTGGGCGGCAGCGGACAAATTTAAGGAGTTGCTTCCACAGGACGCACGACAGGAGTTCTCAGCGATCCTCGACGAAGGGAAAAAGGTGGTGAGAACTTCCCTCCAGGCTTCCTGGATGCCGCGGACTCAGCCGCCAGGACTCTGTTCTCTGACGTGACTCTGTTCAATATCTTCATCAACGATTTAGATGTTGGCATAGAAAGTACGCTTATTAAGTTTGCGGACGATACCAAACTGGGAGGGATTGCAACTGCTCTGGAGGACAGGGTCAAAATTCAAAATGATCTGGACAAATTGGAGAAATGGTCTGAGGTAAACAGGATGAAGTTCAATAAAGATAAATGCAAAGTGCTCCACTTAGGAAGGAACAATCAGTTTCACACGTACAGAATGGGAAGAGACTGTCTAGGAAGGAGTATGGCAGAAAGAGATCTAGGGGTCATAGTAGACCACAAGCTTAATGAGTCAACAGTGTGATACTGTTGCAAAAAAAGCAAACATGATTCTGGGATGCATTAACAGGTGTGTTGTAAACAAGACACGAGAAGTCATTCTTCCGCTTTACTCTGCGCTGGTTAGGCCTGAGCTGGAGTATTGTGTCCAGTTCTGGGCACCGCATTTCAAGAAAGATGTGGAGAAATTGGAGAGGGTCCAGAGAAGAGCAACAAGAATGATTAAAGGTCTTGAGAACATGACCTATGAAGGAAGGCTGAAGGAATTGGGTTTGTTTAGTTTGGAAAAGAGAAGACTGAGAGGGGACATGATAGCAGTTTTCAGGTATCTAAAAGGGTGTCATCAGGAGGAGGGAGAAAACTTGTTCACCTTAGCCTCCAATGATAGAACAAGAAGCAATGGGCTTAAACTGCAGCAAGGGAGATTTAGGTTGGACATTAGGAAAAAGTTCCTAACTGTCAGGGTAGTTGGACACTGGAATAGATTGCCTAGGGAAGTTGTGGAATCTCCATCGCTGGAGATATTTAAGAGTAGGTTAGATAAATGTCTATCAGGGATGGTCTAGACAGTATTTGGTCCTGCCATGAGGGCAGGGGACTTGACTCGATGACCTCTCGAGGTCCCTTCCAGTCCTAGAGTCTGAGTGTATGTGCCGTATCTCGTAGTTGCAGGTCTCCGGCCTCCTCCCGGAGCTCCAACACACTATTCAGGACCTTCCATTTGAGGGCCAAGGGCTGTTTTTGGATAAAACTGACCCTAGGCTGCAGAGCCTAAAAGACAACAGGGTCATTATGCGCTCATTAGGAATGCACACACCCGTAACTCAGCGCAGGCCCTTCCAACCCCAACCGCACTGTCCTTACCCTCAGCCCCAGCACAGACAAGACTTCGCCAGACGGTGAGGCAGAAACGGTCGCCGAAGGCAATCGGGCAGCCAAGGGGGCCAGAACCAAAGCTCCTTCAAGCCTTTTTCGGGGCCAAAACCTTCCTTTTGAAGGTGCGCCTGAGGGCGTTGTACCAGTTTCTTTAAAGGATCCCTCCCCTCCTTTTTCCAACCGTCTTTCCTTTTTTCCTCCCTGCATGGTCCCAGCTAACATCAGATCATTGGGTCTTACGCATGCTGGAACTTGGATACCACCTCCAATTTATTTCAACCCCCCCCTTTCACCCCACTCCCTCGTCCCTCTTCAGGGACCCCTCTCATGAGCAACTCGTCCTGCAGGAGGTGCAAACGCTCCTCGCCCAAGGGGCCATAGAGGAGGTACCGGAGCAGGGCAAGGGGTTTTACTCCCGCTACTTCCTAATCCCCAAAGCAAAGGGAGGCCTCAGACCTATCCTCGATCTGCGGGAACTGAACAGATACCTGATAAAGTTGAAGTTCCGTATGGCATCCCTGGGGACCATTATCCCATCACTGGATCCTGGAGACTGGTATGCCACCCTCGACATGCAAGATGCCTACTTCCACATAGTCATCTTCCCACCTCACAGGAGGTTCCTCCGGTTCGTGGTCAACCGGCAGCACTTTCAGTTCGCAGTCCTCCCGTTCAGCCTCTCTACAGCCCCAAGAGTATTCACCAAATGTATGGCTGTAGTCGCCACCCACCTTTGCCGCAGTCGGATACACGTGTTTCCGTATCTAGACGACTGGCTCATCCGTGGGACCTCCGAGGCACGAGTCCTCAGTCACATCCACGTTGTCAAGGACCTTTTCCTACATCTAGGTCTAATGATCAATGTGGAAAAAACGACTCTGATCCCCACTCAGAGGATAGAATTTATTGGCGCCACCCTGGACTCCACTCTTGCCAGAGCCTGTCTACCACGGTCACGGTTCCAGACTATGGCAGCCATCATCCAGAGGCTGCAAGCGGCGCCATTGACTTCGGTGCGCACTTGCCTCGCTCTCTTGGGCCACATGGCAGCCTGTACGTTCGTAATGAACTACGCAAGACTGCGCCTCCGGCCCCTCCTGTCCTGGCTCAACTCACAATACCGTCCAGCCAGGGATCCTATGGACATGGTCGTCACCATTCCCCCGACCGTCCTAGACTCCGAGTGGTGACTGGATCCCTCCATGGTGTGTGCGGGGCTCCCATTCCATCCGCCCCAGCCCTCGGCGTCCCTGAAAACGGACACATCATCCCTGGGTTGGGGGGCTCACCTCGGGCACCTACGCACCCAGGTCCTTTGGTCATCTCAAGAGCTGACCCTCCACATCAACATCCGGGAGCTGAGAGCGGTCTGCCTCGCTTGCCAGACGTTCCGACAACACTTACAGGGCCGTTTGTGTGTCAGTATTCACCGACAACACAACGGCCATGCACTATATAAACAAGCAGGGCGGCACGAGATCTTCACCCCTGTGTCAAGAGACTTTACGACTCTGGGACTTCTGCATAGCCCATTCTATACACCTCATCGCGTCCTTTCTCCCGGGAGTTCGGAACACACTGGCGGATTGCCTCAGCAGATCCTTCCTTTCCCACGAATGGTCCCTTCGCCCGGATGTTGCTCTTTCGCTCTTCCGGAGGTGAGGGTTTCCCCGGGTGGACCTCTTTACGTCCCGCGGGAACAGGAAATGCCAGATGTTCTGCTCCTTTCAAGGCCTCTCACCGGGTTCAGTGGCGGACACCTTCCTTATACCGTGGACGACGCATCTGCTCTACGCCTTTCCACCATTTCCGCTTGTCCATAAGGTCCTACTGAAAGTACGCAGGGACAAAGCCCGCTTGATCATGATAGCTCCAGCGTGGCCTCGGCAGCACTGGTACACCATATTGCTAGATCTATCCATAGCCGACCCTGTCCCCCTGCCTCTTCACCTGGACCTGATCACCCAGGACCACGGCAAGCTGCGTCACCCGGACCTTCAGTCGCTCCACCTCACGGCATGGCTCCTGCATGGCTGACCCAGTCTGAGCTGCGTTGCTCTACCCCAGTGCAACAGGTGCTCCTGGGTAGCAGGAAGCCTTCCACTAGAGCGACATTTGGCCAAGTGGAAGCGTTTTGCGTGCTGGTGTGTGGAGCGGAACTTCCTTCCCACCGAGGCCTCCATTTCCAACATCTTGGATTACCTCTGGTCCCTTGAACAACAGGGCCTGGCGGTATCATCTCTGAGGGTCCATTTGGCGGCCATCTCTACCTTCCACCCAGGGGAGGATGGCCGCTCGGTATTCTCTCACCTGATAGTGTCTAGGTTCCTTAAGGGCCTGGAGCGCCTCTACCCCCAAGTACGCTGCCCTGCCCCTACATGGGACCTTAACCTGGTTCTTGCCAGACTCATGTCCGCCCCATTCGAACCATTAGCAACTTGCTCCCTTCTCTACCTTTCCTGGAGAACCACTTTCCTGGTGGCCATCACATCCGTGAGACGAGTCTCGGGGCTTCGAGCCCTCACAATAGATCCCCCCCTATAATGTGTTCCTCAGGGACAAGGCGCAGTTGCGACCACATCCGGTCTTTCTCCCCAAAGTGGTATTGGCCTTCCATGTTAACCAGGAGATCTTCCTATCTGTCATCTTCCCAAAACCACATTCATCTCGCAGGGAGCAGCAGCTAAACTCCCTAGACGTCCGTAGAGCGCTCGCTTTTTATATAGAGTGAACTAAGCCATTGTGCAGAACCCCCCAACTCTTTGTTGTGGTGGCTGAGCATATCAAGGGCCTACCCGTCTCCTCGCAGTGGATTTCCTCCTGGGTAACATCTTGCATCCGCGCCTGTTATGACTTGGCTCACTTCCCCTCGGGCCACGTGACTGCGCACTCCACCACGGCTCAGGCCTCATCGACTGCTTTCCTTGCTCACGTGCCCATTCATGAAATCTGTCGCACAGCGACCTGGTCCTCGGTCCACACCTTTGCCTCCCACTATGCCCTGGTCCAGCAGTCTAGGGATGATGCAGCCTTCGGCTCCGCAGTATTGCACTCTGCGACATCTCACTCCGACCCCTCCGCCTAGGTAAGACTTGGGAATCGCCTAACTGGAATGGATATGAGCAATCACTCGAAGAAAAGACCAGTTACTCACCTTTGTAACTGTTCTTCGAGATGTGTTGCTCATATCCATTCCAAGCTGCCCTCCTTCTCCACTGTCGGAGTAGCTGGCAAGAAGGAACTGAGGAGCGGTCAGGTTGGCAGGGGTATATATCCAGTGCCATGGTGGCGCCACTCCAGGGGACGACCTACCGACCCACCGGAATTGCTAGGGTAAAAATCTTCTGATGAGCCTGCACGCGCGGCGCGCACACCGCACTGGAATGGATATGAGCAACATCTCGAAGAACAACAGTTACAAAGGTGAGTAACCGTCTTTTACTGCATCACTGTGGCTTTGTGGAAGAAACCTTCCCAAAGCCGTCTAGATTCTACATGGATGTGCCCACTGAAATCTTAGTTCATAATGGGAAGATAAAATAATGAATGCTAGGAATAGTGATAGCACTGTTCATCAAATAACATGTTATCAGTCCTTCAGGTTTCTAAGAAACCTAAAACTTCAATTTTTTAAAATAATTATTTGCCTCTGGTTGCTAAGAAAACTTGATTCAGTGGTGCATTCCAGAATCTGCAGATGGCTGAAACCAATACCCTGAGAGATGTGACTTACCCTACTTCTAAATTCCAGAAGAGCTGGGTTTTTAAAAAAAAAAAAATTCACTGCTCATCCCTTTTGGCAGACAGTCTGACTGTGTATGAATCTGAAGTAGAGCACCCTCTGTTCACCCTCCTCTTTTACCATCACTACAAATACTAATAAAACCCTGTCTTGGGGTGCAGGGGGGGTCCAGCCCTTCCCAGCTCCAAACACGTGCTGCAACATCCAGTCAAGAAGGCTTATATTAGGTTTGATCAAAGTTAAACAGATCAGTCTTAAGTCATTATCTGGCCCTTAGGCTTCAGGGCCATCACTCCCAGGGGTTTCTGACTCCAGCTCCAGGCATCCCACTTGCCTCAGCCAGCTCTGCTGTCCCTCCACTCCCTTGGACCAACAGCTGAAGGGTTGCTCCAGGGACTCGCTATAGCAGTTAGCTTCACTCTAGTGTGGCCTTTGCTGCCCAGAGCTCAGCCTGCCTCAGTCCTTTCTTCCCAGCTGCCTACTAGTAACCCTTTCCAGGCGCAGGTGTAGCCCGGCCCTCTGTAATTAGCTGGATTGGGCTCATCTGCTCCAGCCCAGGGGAGCTGGGCACAGTCTATCCACAGACCAGCTATCCTGTGAGAAGGCCCATTCAGCTTCAAAGTTCATAGGTGTCGTCTTCTCGTGGTGAAAGCATCTTGCCTACTCAGCACCTTCTTGTCCAAGAGGATTTTGGAGTTTGTCATGCTCTCGATGAAACCTTACTTGCATGTTCTGTCAAACATGGGAGTACTGTGAAATAATCAGGCCTCCATCCCCAATGTCAGAGTCTTCTTCATAGTAGAAATTGGTATAGTTGACCTTTTTTGGTTTAATCCAAAATCCTAATGGAGTCATAAATGTGTAAGTTTTATGTGTGAACAGAGCCTTCAGGAAAAACATGTATGTAGCAGAGGCATTCAAAGCCTCAGGTACAGCTCATTTAAATACAGTGCCCTCTGTGAAAAGGGCAATGACTTTGTGGACAGAGATCACACACTTCTTGTTAGGAGGCCTGAAGAGTTATTACAGGGTCTTCCATTCACACTTTCTCGAACACTGCAGAACCACGCCCTCCCCCCTGTTGATGCAGTATAGGTTGAAGGGTGCTGTGCCCCAACAAACCTTACATTTTTTTTCAAACCTATACATGTAAAATTTCCCTTCGTCAGGCTCATTTACAGCTTTTTAAGTGTTGTAAAGGCTGGCTGACGTGGAAAGTCCTAGAATGTAAAGTCACAGGTGAGACAGAATCTTCCTTTTTTCATCACTTACCATTTCTTCTTGCCCCCCCCTTTTTTTCTTTCTCTATTGGTTTTTAATTATCTTAGCTTGCAGAGACACCCTGCTGCTATAGCTTTTGCAATATGTGCTATTCACAGGACACTCCTATGCTGGGAACCCTAAAAATTCATACTGTTAGATAAAGCACATGCCAGAGTTTGGATCGCCAGTTACCCACCATTCAGGGACATTCAGCAACATGATTTTGGATTGTGCCCATCTCCAACTATAGTATCTGGGTGTATTCTTAAATTTAGAAAATGGTCTGAAAAAAGCTTCAGGAAAAATGGAATTGGGGTATTAAGTTGTTTGCATGGCCTTATTATACTCCCTAAGTATGTCTTTGTTCCTCACAGCCCAGTTCATTAATTAGTATTTGCTAACTTGCTGGCTGTTCTGTAGGCTGCTAGTCATCACTCTGGCACTCATTTCCTAAGCTGTCACTTCTTCGTACTTTGTGTAGTCAGCTCTTTGAGACATGGCTCACCAAGGCCCCTGGAGAACATGATTGGAATGAAGCTGAGAAGAAAAGCAATGAAGGAGTTAGAGGAAAAGCCGACCATTCAGTTAGGTTTACTTCAGTGTTTGTGGTAACATACCACATGGATTTGGAATCTTGCTAGCTAAGCAGGGTTGTGCAGGAGCTATATTTGGAGGGAAGATCTTCAAGGAACAGCCAAACACTTCAGGAAGTAGGAACAGGATTTGGTAGGTGGCCATCTGTCCAAGTCTGCATTAAAATTATACTTCAGAGCTGGTAGTGCTCTGGGATGCTACCAGCCACCATCTTTTGAGAGGGAAGGAAAATCCAAGACCTCAGCAGCTTGTAGCCATTAAGGAGCCAATGAAATCTTTCACGAGAGAGAGAAAGTTGTCATGGTATAATTCCCCACTCTGAACCTTAGCGTCCAAGAGATGGGGTACCAGCATGAATTCCTCTAAGCTCAGTTGCCAGCTTAGAACCTGTAGCGCTGCCACCAACCAGGAATTCCAGTACCTGGTACACTCTGGTCCCCCCCAAAACCTTGCCCGGGGACCCCCAAGACCCAGTCCCTCTGGATCTTACCACAAGGAAAGTAAACCCTTTCCCTCACCGTTGCCTCTCCCAGACTTCCCCTCCCTGGATTACCCTGGAAGATCACTGTGATTCAAACTCCTGGAATCTTAAAACAGAGAGGAAAATCCACCTTTCCCCCTCCTTCTCTCTTCCCCTCCCAGATTCTCCCTGAGAGAGAAAGTAATCCTGACACAGAAAGAAAATAACCTCTCTCCCCTCCTTCCCTCCTTTCTCCCCACCAATTCCCTGGTGGATCCAGACCCAGTCCCCTGGGGTCTCACCAGAATAAAAAAAAAACCAATCAGGTTCTTAAACAAGAAAAGCTTTTAATTAAAGAAAGAAAAACAGTAAACATTATCTTTGTAAATTTAAAATGGAATAGGTACAGGGTCTTTCAGCTATAGATACTGGGAATACCCTCCCAGCCTAAGTATACAAGTACAAATTAAAATCTTTTCAACAAAATACAAATTTGAACTCCTTCCAACCAAATACACATTTGCAAATAAAGAAAACAAACATAAGCCTAACTCGCTTTATCTACCTGATACTCACTATTCTGACCTTATAAGAGCCTGTATCGGAGAGATTGGAGAGAAACCTGGTTGCACGTCTGGTCACTCTCAGAACCCAGAGAGAACAACCACCAAACACTAACAGCACACACACAAACTTCCCTCCCTCAAGATTTGAAAGTATCCTGTCCCCTGATTGGTCCTCTGGTCAGGTGACAGCCAGGCTCACTGATTTTGTTAACCCTTTACAGGCAAAAGAGAGAGAAAGTACTTCTGTTCTATTAACTCTTACTATCTGTTTATGACAAAAGTGTATGTCCAGTGTTCAGCCACGTTCCCAACTGGATTAATTACATCCTTACTCCTTAAGTTTTACCTTTATTGCAGTTGTATATTACGTTCTTCATTGCCTGACTTAAACTGTTTTTTGTATAATGTTGCTTTGCTCTGTTTATAAAGCACCCTCAATCCACCTTAAGGCTGCACTTGCGTGGGAAGGCTTAGGATCCCAATATATTCCTTATCTCTCTCTCTCCCTCCCTCCCTGGGGTGGTTGTGAGGTTTGCACTTTGGTAAGATGCTTCATCCAAAGATCTCAAAGCACTTTACGTAGTCTGCATTGTTCTTTGCCATTAACTAACCCACGGTAGATCACTTGCTGGGTTTTTTTTAAAACATGAAACTACAGCTGGAGTGATTGTGTCAACATACACAGGAAGTAAATGCCAGTTATTCAATACTGTTGATGAGGACTGTTTCTTATCAGCTGGCTCTGGGGTCTGTGTAGCTTTTTTTTTTTTTAAACCATTAGGAAGTAGTTTGTAATCCTTAGATGAGATTATCACAAGCCTTGTTTAAAAGTTTTATGTTTTCCTAATGAAGGTTAGAACATGGAATGTATGTTTGCTTTCAGATTAATCTATCAATGTAAGGAAAACTTTTTTCTGCATTTTGACTGTTACCCTCTTTTTGCTTGCTGTGTCCTCCAGAAACCATAAAAGACCAACTACTAATGATGACTGATGGAAAACCTTCATTGAATCATGTGATGGAGGCTTGGTTTATTTTCCCTCCTCTGAGCTGAGGTAGTTCCTTTCCCAGTTTTCTAATTATATGGAGATATACCTCTCTCCTAGAACTGGAAGGGACCCTGAAAGATCATTGAGTCCAGCCCCTGCCTTCACTAGCAGGACCAAGTACTGATTTTGCCCTAGATCCCTAAGTGACCCCCTCAAGGATTGAACTCACAACCCTGGGTTTAGCAGGCTAAAGCTCAAACCACTGAGCTATCCCTCCACCTTGCTGTGTTGCTAGCAGATGCTTATGCCTATGGCTTTGAAACTTTTTACAGCTGACACTGTCTGTCATCTTTGACAATTTCACATGGGTTAAGGAATGAATGAATGAGTATGAAGAATGCACTCCTTACATCCTTAGAAATGGTGCTTCCAGGTTAGCTGTTGGGACAAGCTAGCAGTAAGTAATGTGTGGCCATGAGGCAAGGGAGAGCTAGCATTGCTTTCCTCCTCCCCTTTGTTGTACCAGTTAAACCTGTTGAAGGCAGTAGTCGTGCACAGATGTTGTCAATAGCTTACTCTGGACACATGGCTCGTTATTACTGGTGGTGGTTGAGATGGAAAGAACCAAGCTTGATTCTCAGATCCTAGATAAAGCTAGGGGGGGGAGGAATAATGTGAGCTGAGCATGTTTGATCTGGAAATCATTGAGATGTAATAGGTATGGAACTCCACAATCCCACTTCAGCAGAGCCACTTCAGCACAGAACACACTTTAAAAATGTGTGTATTTTTGTAAATACGCAACCTAAAGAGGAATGTAATGCTGTCTGAGTGGGGGGAATTATTGTGTAGTTCTCCAGTTCAAGCTAGATCAACCTATTGGCAAAAACACTTATACGTACAGCAAAAATATATTTTAGTTTTCTGGAAGTGGGAGACAGAAGGAACTTTGTGGTAGCCAAGGATAGCGCAGGGAAAGTGATCTGCAAACTTTCCCCATACCACTTTCCCTGTGCCCACAAAATGTGATCTGCAGCCAGCATCCCCTGTGGTTCTACTCATGGGGCCTCTTCAGAGATGGAAGGAGGGGAAAACAAAAAACAAAAAACTGAGACCATTAGACTTATTTCAAGTTTGGTCCAACCCAGGTCTCGACTAGTGAAAAGCTTGTGCATGTGTGAAATCAGTGCATGCTATCTAGTCGTCTTAATTTTACTGATTGCTACTATAACCATTCCGAAAGGTGCATGTGAATCGGTCATTTCAAAATCCATTGCAGAAAATAGTGGATTATGAAGACTGGTGGGACCATGTAACAATCTAGAGTTTGAGATCAGGGTTCAAGAGTCCCAGCTCCAGTCAAATTGGACAAAAAGTACATTGTCGGAGAGCTCTAGTCAAGGAGGAGGGAAATGTCTCCTGTCAGCTGATTAATCTCTCTCGTACTGGCCAACTACGTGTTTACTCTTGCTCCTTCCCCCACTGTGTATCCCAGCGGTTTTCAAACTGTGGATTGAGACCCCAAAGTGGGGTCACGACCCCATTTTAAAGGGGTCGCCGGGAGCATGGGCTCTCCTCCCCTTCCTCCCAGTGGGTCATGTAATAACTTTACTGTCAGAAGGGGGTCACGTGCAATGAAGTTTGAGAACCCCTGGGTATCTTATGGGATGTACTGTGCCTCTGCCCTATAGCAGCATAGAAGGTGCATGGTTGCCTAATATAGAGTAGCTGGTACACTTACCTCATCACCTACTATAGTCTTACTATTTTCAGTGACCTCTTCGGAAAGAATATCCCCCCCATCCCTCTTTAATGGCCAACAAACCAGGGAATATCTTGTCCAGGGTGACCTAAGTTGATTTGTCCATGGTACCGGGTGCTGCCTGTGAGGACTAAGCTGGCAAATATACAAGGACATGTACAGTATTTCCAGAAAATCCTTTTGCTATGAATGGATCTTATTTACTACAAATATTGTACAATACTTGCCATTCATGGGCAGCAGGCTGAAGCCAGCCTGCTCACACATTGTAGCGTGCCTGTCTAAAGATAGCTCTGTGCATGCCATGATTGATAGGCCATTTCCTTTATGACTAAAACACTCATTTTCTTTGCTTGCTCCAGGAACAAAAGAAACTAAGGCAATGATCTGCTCCTTGAAGATGACTTGGGTTATGTGGAATGTAGCCTGTGTCATACAAACGGATTTGGCTTTTTTTTTGTTGTTAATTTCAAGAATATTTAGTGTCCAAAGAAGTTTTTTGTTTTTGTTTTTTTCCCCAAGAGGGTATTGAAAGAGGCCAGGAGCCTTTGGAAAACTGGGGGGGGAAAACTCCAACTGTGACACCACCTGATGCCAACTGGCCTATGCAGCCTGCTGGCCTCTTCTTCACTGTGCTATAAATGTCCCAATTCCAGCCCCCTTTGCAGTGCTGGCTAGACCTTTGAAGTCAGACCCATGTCTTTTGGCAGTTGGCCTCGCACAAGCTAGCCAGTGGTGCTTCACTATGCTGCTGGCTTAGGGAACCTAGCGTATGGGCTTGGTCTGAAGGAAAGCCTTGATTTTCATTTTGCTAGGAACTGGGATTAATCAGGCTCGCAAGCCAGTCTTGGCAAAAGCAATTAGTATAGTGGGCAGTGCACTGACTTGTCTTTTTTAGTGGGGGCAAGGTGTACAGGTCTGGTGTATGAAAGGACTGTGTGGTCTTCTATTCTGTATAGGTTCTCATACTGCACTCCTTGCTATAATCTGAGCTCTTTCCAGGAGTGCATTTAAATAACGGGGCCAAACATGCAATAGATTTTTTTCTCTCATCCGCTGCCTGTGGGGAGAAGCACATGTAATGGAGTGTCTTGTTGTGGTAGGGTTTTTGGGTGGGTTGGTTGACTGTGTGATTATTTGGGGTTGGTTTTTTAAATTAGCATAGCATCATGTATATGTTTAAGTAAAGTCAGAGAAATGTGCCTTGCACTTGGGGCAGGAGATGTGGTGGCTTGTGATGGCCCTTAATTCATGAGAGAGTTCATTCCATAGATTCAGACCTGCCCCTGTGTAAGTTCGGTCTCCCACAGACAAGCTTTACCCGTGTTGTAATACATGCCAATTCTCAGATGTATGAAAATTGGCTCAGTTGCATCTCGCATTCCAATTGTTTGATCCACAAACTTTTCTTATCACTTAAAAAATCCCCAGACACTAGTCAGTCAAATCTTACTAGCCATTGACAAATGTATCTAGAAGAATATAAGCGTCAGTTTTGTTCCTTTTATTTTGTTTTGGAATAAGTCTGATTCATCAAATTAATAAAATATGTGTAGGGCTGTCAGTGCATCTCTGGCTTCTGATACCATTACAAACCCATCAAGTGTTGTGCATGAGGCTATTTTGACATGACCCTAACATGACGCTGCAGCATTTCCAGGACTGTGTTTTTAATACTTTCACAAACTTCCATTGTTTTTTTATTAGTGCCATAACTCATAAACTATAGCAGTTAAGAGTTGTGTATCATCCAGTCTTTTCTATTTCTATCCATTCAAAGCACTCTTAATTTTCCAGAACTATCAGGAACTGCAATTTGAGTCTCTGTACAACAGTGGTAGGACAAAATATACATATCAAGGGGAGAAGTGTAATATGCATGTACTGAAATGCTCTGAGAAATTTAAATCCAAGCAAGCTGGATGTTAGGCCAAAACCCACAGAGTATATGAGCAGGGCTCTGCAGTTCTAGGCATCTCTGAAAGCAATCTGGCTAATTCGGCTAGCATTCCTCCGGGGGAAGCTCACATTGCAATAGTCATTAAGACATCCTCTCAGGGTGAAATATGCACCGCATACATCCCACACCAGCTCAGCTGTCAATGTCAGAGCTGAATTATAACAAGCAGGGTAAGAGGTAGTGAAGGCACATCTGAGAACAGTAACAGAAGGGAAACAGAGGTCCTGGTGCATGTGGGCAGTGGAGGTGCAGCAAGAGGACAAATGAGTGGGGAGGCAGAGGGATTAAGATCCCGAATCTGGAACCAAAGATCTAAGAGGCTTTTAAAACACTTTTTAAAATGCCATGTCTTGTTCTCCTACATGTAACACCCTGAGTTCAGGATTCTGACTCTTCCTTATGTATCAGAGGGGTACCTGTGTTAGTCTGGATCTGTAAATGCAGCAAAGAATCCTGTGGCACCTTATAGACTAACAGACGTTTTGGAGCATGAGCTTTCGTGGATGAATACCCGCTTCGTCGGATGCATGTAGTGGAAATTTCCAAGGGCAGGTAGGGGTGTGTGTGTGTGTGTGTGTGTATGTATGCAAGCAAGAAGCAAGCTAGAGATAACGAGGTTAGTTCAGTCAGGGAGGATGAGGCCCGGTTCTAGTAGTTGAGGTGTGAAAATCAAGGGAGGAGAAACTGGTTTTGTAGTTGACAAGCCATTCACAGTCTTTGTTTAATCCTTGCTGCTGTTCACTGCCTCAATAACCCGTACAGGAATGCAGCTCCCTCTCTGTAGGCGTTAGCGGGATTATCAGCTGTGGCTGGAGAACCATAGACCCTGATCTCAGCTCTTGGCCTTTCATTCCACCTTTTTTTTAACAGTTAACAGCTCCATAAAGCAAAACATTCGCTGGCAAGCAAAACAAGCAAACCTAGCGAAACCCAGCCCTCCCAAGACCCCCCCTCTCAAAACCTCCCCTTTTTTTTTTTTAAACACTGGTTCCATCACCAAATTAAGCAAAGTTGCTTTAGACTCTGCTCTGTGTTAAAACACAGCTTTGTTTTTGAATACTCCCTAAAGAGAGAGAGAGAAGAAAACGATATTTCAAAGAGGACTCTGCGTGTGTTTCCTGCTGAGGGTGTTCTGTGAGGGCTGGATGCTTTCAGGCTAATGTTCCTGCTACATTTTTGCAGATCCTCCTGGTGAATGTCTGTTTGCTGAACTTTATGGCAAAGAGCAGGGTTGTGCTTCTCCGTCTGTTTTTCATGGATGTGATTTCTTCATTGTGTGCATAACCGACTCATGACAATGTCCTGGGAGCACCTATCTCTGCTCTGTAAAATGCAGTGTGTGTGTGTATAGAATGCTTGGTCAGGATGTAAGCACGTTGGCTGCTGCCAGGTGAAAAAAAACTATCCTGGAACCGGGGAAACTGTATAACATGATTACCTGGTAGGTAACAGTCTGCAAAGCTGTGCTCTGGAGACTTGTAGCCTGTGGTGGTGGCGGTGATGATTGATATCCGAAAAGAATACTTTTGGCTACATTCAAAATAGATATGAGCCTTCTGATTATTTGTTTTCCCCTGCCCCCTCTAAAATTCCCTGTAATTGTCCTGTCATTCCCACCCATTGTCGGTGCAGTGGCAGCAGGTCAAGGTTTCTTGACCTGTCAGTCCATGATTCCCAATGGGGTTAGGTGTTTCTTGTGGTGGGGGGCAGGGAAGGGGAGAAGGAGAGAGAGAGAGATGCTCCCACTCCCTACCCCTGCCATCTCTCGTACCAGCAGCACCCTGTAACCTGTTGTGATCCATGGCCAACTGCCTTTGAAACACCAGATGAACCAGCACAACTTTGAAACATCATGGGGCTCACTGGTACCATGGACTAGCCCAGGGGTCGGCAACCTCTGGCACACGGCTCGCCAGGGTAAGCACCCTGGCGGGCCGGGCCAGTTTGTTTACCTGCCGTGTCAGTGGGTTCAGCTGATCGCGGTTTCCACTGGCTGCAGTTCACTGTCCCAGGCCAATGGGGGTGGTGGGAAGCCACGGCCAGCCCATTCCTCGGCCCAGACCACTTCCCACAGCCCCCATTGGCCTGGGACGTAACCGCGGCCAGTGGGAGCCCAATCAGCCAAACCTGCCATCACAGCAGGTAAACAAACTGGCCCGGCCTGCCAGGGTGGTTACCCTGGTGAGCTGTGTGCCAGAGTTTGCCGGCTCTTGGGCTAGTGAGTTGAACTCAGGGTGTCAGGGGTTCTAATCCCAGCTCTGACCCTGACTTGCTGTGTCAGCTTGGGCAAAAAGTTTATTTCCTCATGTGGAAAATGGAGATGGTGATAGACAAGGGTGTTGTGAGTCTGTAATTAACATTTTTGAAATATTTTGCGATCCCAGGATGGAGAGAACTGTAGTAGGGCTAATCACTTGACACCAGTGTTTTGGGAATTGGCACAAAGGGTTCTGGAGCACAGTTGAGCTTGACTGATGGCATGGAGCTGAATCTTGGATTTCTGGGGCTGATTATGAGGATGTAAACAGTTGTGCATCCTTGTGACTGATATTTAAGTACTCAAGCAATGCTCTAGCCACAGGGTATGTATGCCCTCCCATCCTGGTGTTAGATCTCTTCTATTTAAAAAAAAAATGCTTCTTACCTCAAAGCTGGCTGTAACCAAATCTGCAATGAGTGCAGCCTGTGAAATGGTGGTGTGTATTTCAGAGATGAAAGCCGCTTTAAATATTTCACTAAGTTGATTAATTTATTCTTGGGCTAGACACCTCCTCTGTATGGTGACTCATGGTCCAGCCTCTACTCCTAAACTACTGCAGCCAGCTCCTTGTTTTAAAAGTGCTCTTGCACAAAACACCATTTTAAAAAATGGAGATCCGTCTGCTTAAGAATTGGGTTGATTGGGCAAAATCCTAAGGAGAAAGTGTCACTTTAAAAAACATTGTTTTATATGTTGTATTAGTTTTAATGCTGATGAAAGATGCTGGATTGACAGTCCCTGTATTAGCAGAATTTATCTTGCAGAGATCATGGATATTTCCATCAATGTACAAAAATTAGATTAGATTACTAAGAAGTGGGTGTGAGAGTGGATTTAATGCTGCTGAACTCTCACTACTTTCCATTTCTGATGCTCATGACTTCCACACCCTTTGTTGCTCCTGCATATTCTCCGAAGGGTTTGCCCTGAGAGTTTAGGCTAGATCTGTGCGCCAAACCAGTGAATCTTAATCTGTTCCCTTCTACATCTCTCTTCTAAGGAAGAGAAGTGTTAGATAACTGTTCTAGAACTTCAGAAAAAGGAAAGTATCTGAAATAACTATATGTATGTTGGAATTATCATGATCCTGAAAACACTCTTAAGATTGGTCAAGTCATTCTCAGTCTTGAATGAAACAGTGCATCTTTGAAGGAAAATGTCTTAAGTCAGAAGAGCAGGCCTGCATGCCAGGTTTTGAAGAGTCCTGATTGTGTCTAATTAGGAATAACTCAAGAACAGTTGCCTCTGTATAACATGGTCTAAGTCAGCAGAGCCTATTGTAAAGGGAGCAGTTTCTTAAATGCAAATCACGTGTCAAATGTTCCAGTTTGCTGCTCTTGCACATATCTTGTTCCCAAAACTTCTGGGATTTGTTTTTTAAGGTAGCGTTGACTAGAAGAATACATATAACTCGCTCCTGTAGGTGAGATTTGTGCTTCTTTTTAAAATGTTGTCCAGCCCCCTTTGGGGTATAGTTGTTTACTGTGTCAAATTCTAAAAACATCTCTCTCTCTCTCTCTCTCTCTCTCTCTCTCTCTCTCTCTCTCTCTCTCAAAGAGAATACTAGTGAGTGAATTTTAGTGAGTGTCAAATTGCCTGCGAAATCCCTGGCTAATCAGGGCTCCACTTTACCAGGTCAGACAGCTGGTCTGCAAAGAGGCTTCCCATATACCGAAAGCAGCATTCTGTAGCTAACTGAGCAAGGGAACCTGCTTTTTAACCATTCTGAAATATAAAGACATACCCTAAAGGCCAACCTCAAAATGTGCTAGACATTGAAACCTGGGAACACGTTGCACTGGACAGCGCCAGATAGAGAAGTTTGTGCCATGAGGCTGCATCCACTTTTTGAGGAGTGGCATGTAAGGTCTTTCTGCAGGAGAAGAGAGCACATCCTAAGGCCAGCTCCTCAAGCCCTCCCCGTAACTACTACACTTGTAGCTGCATCTGCAAATCCAGGAGTGAACTCACTTCCAGTGTGAGAAGCCATAAAAACAAAGACCCAGAATTTAAGTCAATACTAGCTGAACACTCATCTGTTGAAGAGATGGGAGAATTCGTCACCACAGTGGGCCTTAAACTCGCCAATTTTTTTTTTTTTTTAATTCAGTGGGTGAGACGTGTAGTATCCAAAGGGGAGATGGATTGAGTCTTCAAATCCTCCCAGCCAAAGGTTGAGGTGGAGAGAGGAATTTTCCAGGTTATTTTTTTCTTACTTTTTTTAATGTTTTACATATTAATATTATGGAAAAAGTAAACTTTTTCCTTAATTTCCCTCTAATTCTGGTTTTGTTTTTTGTTTTTTTGGTTTTTTTTTGGTGACCTACTTCCCTTATTTTTTTCTTCCCTCTCCGCCCCTCCCCCTAAAACTTTTGGAATGGCCATATTGTATCACACTATTAGCCCATCTAGCCTGCTGTCTGTCTGACAGTAGTTGGTGCCAGGTGCTTCATAGGAAATGAACACAACAGTGCAATTTCAAGTGATATATCCCCTGTCATCCTCCTCCTAGCTTCTGGCAATCAGAGGTGTAGGAACACCCAGATTACGGGGTTGCATCCCTGACCATCGTGGCTAAGAGATCCATCAATGCCTATCCTCCATGAACTATCTGATTCTCTTTTTAACCCATGTATGCTTTTGGCCTTCACAGCATCCCCTGGCAATGAGTTCCACAGATTGACTTTGTTGTGGGAAGAAGTACTTCCTTGTTTGTTTTAAACCTGCTGCCTATTAATTTCATCGGGTGACCCCTCGTTCTTCTGTTTATACGAAGGGGTCAGAGTGGGAACATAGGTCCTCCTAATATTGGTGGTAAACGAATTTTTGGAGACAGTGAATTTTCATGCGTTGCCATCCTAACACATGTGAGTTGGTAGCCATGGATGAATGACTGAGGTAATTGTGAGATTGTGGAGCTTTTATCCCTAAGTAACCAATGCAGATCCAGCCCATGTTCCTGACCTATTAGGTGGCTAAATGAGATGAGTTGTCTGTCTGGTTCCATTTTCTAATCATTCCACAAAACCCACCATCACAGTTATCGATCAGCGTCACCCTGGTAGACAGACTCAGCACAGACCAAAGGATTGAATGGGCATGGGGACAGAATCCCCTACCTATTGCAAGAAGTAAATAGGGTCAGGACTGGGGCATGCTGTTACTAGCAAGACTTATATATAGCAGTGTGCGGGGGAAGCTTGCATTGCTGCTGATGCTGTCCTTGGTTTGTGAATACATGGCGGATTCCAGCCACTACTTTTCTGTGAACAAAGCTCCTATTAAAATTAATTTGAAAAGAAGTATTGGATCACACCTCAGAGTTATGCCATCTTTGGCATAAAATTCTGATTTAGTGTCTGAGATTAGGCTGAGCCTGTAAGGGTTAATCCAAGTCACAGTGCACTGTGTAATTTTTGCAGATGGTGAGAGCGCAAGAGCTAGCCTCATACTGTCTTGGCAGCACACAGAGATAACTTAGCATAATTCTCTGCAGATGTTGCTTTAGAACGGTTTTAATAATGAATTCTGAAGTCAGGCTAAACTCCTGAACAGAGAGAGGGGAAAAAACACAAAAGAAATACATCACTTGATTCTGCTGTAGAAAAAGAAGTCTCTTAGCACAGTTCCTGTAGCAGGCAGGGTAGGGGGGAAGCATATCAGTTTGCACCACAGTAGCCCAGACTTTGCTCAATTGATGGCCACCTTGGCTACTTGCCCATGGCCCACAAGCCCCATGTAATTTGCACAAAATGGAGCAAATGGCAGCTGTCCTAATCTCTCTCAGAGGGGTCTCTCTGGCCTGTGAAACTACAGTGCTAGCATCCAGTGCTCTGTTATCTGAATGGAATGTTGCCTCCTTGAACCTGTGGTCTCCATCTGTGGATTGCATTGTGAAACTAGTCTGCGTTTTGCCTACCTTCTGGTTAAGCGTCTGTCGGCTCTTGCATTAGAGGGAAATTTGCAACGTACAGAGGTTATAGCTTGGACTTTCCATCATTAGGCCAGTTCTCCATTTGTGAGCAATGAAGTAACTCCCCAACTGAAGTAGAAGTTGTAGAAGTGGTCGCAGACTTGCTTGTGTTTGACAGTTGCAGAGGTTGCCTCACTTTTCAGCCAGGGAGGTGATGTAGAACAGAGGGGCAAAGGCAAAGTGGCTAATGGGAATGAGCATAGGGAAGTGAAGACTATATCACATCTGAGATGGAAGCAAAACTCCGAGCCTAAGGTGCTCAAGTCCAGGGGGGACCAGATAATCTCAGTCCCAGAATCCTGAAAGAATTGGCATGTGAAATTGCAAGTCCAGTAGGAAGGATTTTTATTTGGTCAAATCTGGGGTGGTACCACATGACTGGAGAATAGCATAAACACAGTGCCTGTGTTCTTAGTATGCCTGATGTAGGGCAACCACTATAATTTTCCATTCCGATGGGTAAGCCAGATAATTGTGTTGGGAGTAGCAGAGGGTAATGCTGTGATGCCTCCCTTCTGTTTGTGAATCAGGTATTGAATCTGTTCCATGGTCTGTCCTGAGTGACCGCAGTCGCACACTGGAGTGTCCTTCATTTTCTATTTGTGCAGTATCTGCCATGATTTGCACTTATGCGGTTTAGGGTTGCTCAGGAGCTTGGCAGGAGAGTAAAGCCAGGTATCTTCTGTGTCAGGTCTTTCACGAGATGTTTATTTGTGACTCCTGTGAACTCCATTCAGTTTTCCAAGCTTCATCAGGGTTAAAGTTGCATTGGCAAATGTTAAACGCATGGGTCCAGAAGAGTTTGTGACTTCAAGCTGTGGTGAGGGATGTTGTTGAAGCCCTGGTGGCTGGGGAGAGACGTTCATCTTCCATGATCCGCTGGAATTCCCGAAGGGTTGTGGTATCACGGTGAATGGATGGGAGGACAATGTGTGGCAGCCAATGAGGTTGACTATTTAAGGAAAGGAGGGGGAAATCAACCTGGGCACCTACAGACCCATTAATCTGACCTCAATAGTAGGTCAGGCTTTTTAGAACAAACATTGATAGTAAGAATAATTAAAGAAAATGAGATAAAATGCAGCACGTGCTTACTATAGGCAGATGTCAGACTAATCTGATCAGCAAACTGATTTACTGGACAAGGGAAATATGCGAGATCTCATTTATTTGGACTTAAGTATTGGGGAAAATATTAAACAGGCGAATATGGGGATTAGTACAAGAATTGTAAGGTGGGTAAAGAACTGGCTAAAAGGGAGATCACAGTGGGCTATGCTGAAAGGCTAGAGGGTGGTTACTAGTGGAGTTCCTCAAGGCTCAGCCTTGGAACTGATCTTATTCCATATTTGCATTAGTGACCTTGGCATAAAAGGTTGGAGTGTTCTAATGAAACTTGCTGATAAGAAAGTTGTGAAGCATTGTCTGCATTGAGGAGGATCAGACTATCCTACAGGAAGAATTGGATGACCTTTTGAGGACTGGAGTAATAGAAATGAGATAGGTGTGTGTGTATAGAGAAAGAACTGGAAGGGACCTTGAAAGGTCATTGAGTCGAGTCCAGTCCCCTGCCTTTACAGCAGGACCAGCTACTGTCCCCGACAGATTTTGCCACAGATTCCTAAATGGCCCCCTCAAGGATTGAGCTCACAACCCTGGGTTTAGCAGGCAATGCTCAAACCACTGAGCTATCCCTCTCCCCAAGTGAATGGGGGAGATGAAATGTAGTAGTATGAAGTGTAAGGTCGTGCACTTAGAGACTAACAGCAATTTCTGTTTTATAAGCTGAGGGTTTCAACTGGAAATGGCAGAGGAGAATGACCTGAATGTATTAGTAGATCACAGGATGACTGAGCTACCAGTGTGATGCGACTTGTGGGAGGGTGGAGGTGCAAATGCAGTCCTAGGAGGTATCAAGAAAGGTATTTTCAGTAGAGATAGGGAAGTATTAATGCCATTGTACAAGGCCCTGGTGAGACCACATTTGGAGTAATATGTACAATTCTGGTCACCCAGATTCAAGAAAGATTAATTCAGATTGGAGAAGGGGCAGAGAAGAGCTATTAGGATGATCAGAGAAATGAAAAGCCTGTCCTATGAGAGGCTTAAACTTGACTTGTTTAGCTTAGTAAAACAAACTGAGAGGGAATAGGATTTCTCTCTAAGTATCAGGGAGGAGAAAAGCTATTTACGTTTGAAGGACAGTGGTAACACGAGAACAAATAAGGATAAAATGGCCATAAATAAATTTAGGCTGGAAATTAGATGGTTTCTAACCATCAGAGGCGTGAGGTTCTGGAACAGCTCCCTACAGGAGTAATGGAGGTAAGAAACCTAAGAGGCTTTAAGATGGGGCTTGATATAAATGTATTAACAGGATAATATGATGGTGTTGCCTTACTAATTTTTAATGCAAATCTCCATTTGAGACTTAAAAATCAAACCATATTTGAAGAAAAATGAATCAGTAGTGTTGGAGCTGAGTGGGCAGGGGAAGAAGTTATTCTGTTGTAACTAACCAATTCCATACATGTTTAGTCAAATCTTCTATTTCAGGTTTTACGGAGGCCTTGCAGGGATTGTGGGCGCTGCTTAGCAGCGCAGGTGCTTCATGACAGCTTGTCATCTGAAAACTCCTCTTGGGGGCATAGGTCTAGCTCAAGGAATTTACAAGCTGTGCTAGGAGGTAGTGGAGCCTGGAACCAACTTAAGACAAACAGGGCGGGGTTGGGGGGAGAAATAACCAGAGCTCTAAGAAATGTAATATAAAATACGTTTTCATTAAATCAGTATTAAGGTTGAGAGCACACACTCAAAAATTAAGACTTCTATTATAATTTTTAAGTTGGCCACGTTGGACATGCAAAGTTATAATCTAGTCCTTTGCACAGTTATCATCTTAATCTTCTTTGGAGGAAGGGTTTATATAAACTCTTCTAGTCTAATTAGTATCAGCTGATTTGTTAGCTTCTGGCATACTGACTGTGTGTTTGTTCACTATAAATGTATGTTACATTTCATATGATAACCATGTTAATACGTTACTGCTCAAAAAACAAACAAAAAAACCCAAAACCAAACAACAAAAGTCTGTTTTTGAAATTACTTGGCTCTGTTAACTTCTCTGTATCCACTGCCATGGGTGAGCACCATGTCAGGGAAAATCTACCTCCTGCTGGGAAGGGAGAACTAAATTTAAACTCGGACCATGAATGTTGTGAAATAAAGTTTCCAAATCTCTCTTGGGCCAGAAAATAGAAATCCATGTCTCTGTGGCGTTACATAGCAGCTGTGGAATGGCTGGCCAGTGGATGTGGTTTCTTGGGGTGCATGGTGTATTCAGTCCTATAGAGTAGAAAGGAGTGGGTTTAATACCAGTATATCCTTCCGGTGAAATCTTCCATCGTAGCTGGACCTGGAACCAGCACTGGGGGTTTTTAACACCCATGTTGAAAATGTGCTTCAATTAAGAGAGAACTGAAGTCATAGATTAGCTGGCTTGTGGAAATAGGCTCTGCAGCCTCTTTCATAAGTAGGGCCCTACCAAATTCACGGCCTTGAAAAATGTGTTGCAGACCATGAAATCTGGTCTTCTGTGTGCTTTACTGTGTACAGATTTCACAGGGGAGACCAGTGTTTCTCAAACTGGGGTGTGTGTGTCTGACAGGGCCATCCAGAGGATTCAGGGGGCCTGAGGTCTTTGCTGCCGAAGACCTGGCACTTCGGTGGCAGGTCCCGGAGCAGAAGGACCCCCACTGCCAAAGACTGGAGCAGAAGAAGCTCCAGGGGCCTGGGCCCCGTGAGTTTTTTCCAGAGTAAGTGAAGGACCCCACTCCAGGGGCCCTGAAAAACTCTCATGAGGGGGCCCCTGCAGGGCCCAGGCCCTGGGGCAAATTGCCCCACTTGCCCCCCCTCTGGGCGACCCTGGTGTCTGACCCAAAAGGTTGAGACAGAGGGTTGCAAGGTTATTTAGGGGGCGGGGGGAGAGGGTGTTGCAGGCTTGCCACCCTTACTTCTGCACTATCTTCAGAGCTGGGTGGCCAGAGAGTGACGGCGACTGACTGAGGGCCCAGTTCTGCAGGCAGCAGGGTAGAAGTAAGGATGGCAATACCATATTGGGCCATCCTTACTTCTGCGCTGCTGCTGACAGCGGCTCTGCCTTCAGAGCTGGGCTTCCAGACAGCAGCCACAGCTCTCCAGCTGCCCATCTCTGAAGGCAGCAGTCGTGCAGAAGTGAGGGTAGCAGTACGTGCCTTCCCCCCCAACCCCACCCCATCCATACCCTTGTGACCCCTGCACAACTCCTTTTTGGGTCAAGACCCCTACAATTACAACACTGTGAAATTTCAGATTTAAATAGCTGAAATCATGACATTTACGACTTTTAAAATCCTATGACTGTGAAATTGACCGAAATGGACCATGAATTTGGTACAACCCTGTTCATAAACTCAACCTGTTCCTGCAGCACCTCACTGGATGGGTTCTGCACACTTGGAACCTCACTTGTAAGCATTCCACCAGCGGTCCCCACCACTGTTCTGATCGTAAGCTCTCCCAGACAGGGACTGTCCTTCACTCTGTGTGCTGCACCCAGCACAATGGGGCATCAATATCGATGGGGGTCTCTAATAGCTACCGTAATGCAAATAGTTCATTGGTCTGTAAAGTGTTGGGAAGTAGACAGACAGAAGGTAGCTGTGTGGTTTCCTTCATACCTCTCTGGAGATTGTAGAACTAGGATATCAGAAATACTTTGCACTAACAGTTCTAATACCACAAGCTGCTGGTGTATCTGATGTATCTAGTCCCCTTTATTATTAATATCACAGTTTTGTTTGGGTGGCAGCATTGTCTAGTGCAGGGATCGTCAACCTTTCAGAAGTGATTTGCCAAATCTTCATTTATTCACTCTAATTTAAGGTTTCGCGTGCCGGTAATACATTTTAACATTTTTAGAAGGTCTATTTCTATAAGTCTATAATATATAACTAACCTATTGTTGTATGTAAAGTAAATAAAGCTTTTAAAATGTTTAAGAAGCTTCATTTAAAATTAAATTAAAATGCCAAGCCCCCCGAACCAGTGGCCAGGACCCAGGCAGTGTGAGTGCCACTGAAAATCAGCTCACGTGCCGCCTTCGGCACCCGTGCCATAGGTTGCCTACTCCTGGTCTAGTGACTACAGTAGGGCATGAGAAGTTTGTGTTTCGGGTAGCACCCAGAGGCCCCACTTCACTAGGCATTGTACAAATATTTATGAAAATAGTCACTGCCCAAAAGATCTTACAGTCCAATCAAATGTGCAGCAGATGTAAGAAAACAAGAGGCAATAGGGGCGGGAGGACAAGGATAGTAGTGACATTGACCCAGTTAATCTGTGTGTGGTTCAGAGACGTGCATATTTGTGTGTTTTGTGATGGAATAAATAAATGGATGTCTCCAATCCCCAGTGGCGCTCTAACTAGCCATTATTAGCCTGCAATTTTCTGTAGGCGGCATGGTAGAAGTGGGTTTTAAAGGGGTTGGAAGGAGGCTGGAATTAATGCTTTACAGACTGAAATCACTACTGAATCATTGCATAACTGTTAAATATATTTAACTTCTCTATTCTTCCATTTTCCCCATCTCCATAGTGTAAACTACTCGAAAGTACCTCCAGTGTGTAGAATTCAGTTACTGTTTTGATATCCTAAGGGGAGAGGTGCTCTAGAAACTTTTAAGTTATTAATACTTCGTATCCCCTTTTGAAGTGACTTTACAGAAGTCTTGGTGGAAGGACTAAAACTACTGCCTTTGACTTTTATTAGAGACCAGATGGGGGTGAGGTAACATCTTTCATTGAACAGAGTTCTGTTGCTGAAAGAGAGACGCTTTCAAGCTACTCCTCTTGATTTTTATTGTTTGGAGGTTGTTGGGGTTTTTTTGCCTTCTGGTGCTAGGGTTTGTGTGGCCCCTGCTGTTTTCTCTTTAAAATGTGTTGACTAGAGCTGTGTCACTAAGACTTGTTTTAACTGGTTGGATCAAAGAATCTGCTAATGGGATTCTAGTTATTGGAACAGGGACTGTGGTGAGGACAGAACTAAATTCTGAACTGACTTCTGCTACTGAGTCCCCATGTGGCCGTTGCATGAGGGCAATAATGGGCCCCTCTGGAAAGCTCTGTGTAGTCTCCTGATAGTACAGTAGAAATGCTAAATAGTGCTATTGATGTATGCTTCTAAACTGCTGCAGGGCACCTCAATTCTGCCCCAGATCATTGACTTGCAGAGCTGTAACTGTTTTTGTTTGCTGGGATCCTGCTGAGCATCAGAGTTGTTTTAGGGGGCTATTCCTTCCAGTGCTGATGACTTCTCTTTCTCTCTTGCAGGTTGGTGGTTTGTGAGCACAGCAGAGGAACAGGGCTGGGTCCCTGCCACATACCTGGAATCCCAAAATGGCACTAGAGATGATTCAGAAATTAACACATCCAAAGCTGGGGAAGGTATGAATTCTTTGGTATCTAGGGGAATCTTTCAATTAGTCCTCTTGATTTCAGAAATCGGACCCTTTTTTTTTTTTTTTTTAAACAAGTTATCAACGACCGACTGCGGTGACTGCAGGGTGTGATTCTTAAGCCAGTTCACTGGTCACTTTTGCTATCTAGTAACAGCAAATTCACTGCCATAGAAGAGATCAGACTTGAGTACCAGGCCTGAATTTCTTCCTATTGGGCTGAGTGCACCAGGGGATTCTAAAGCAAAGAGTGCCATTTGTTAATGGTAGCAAATGACACTCAAGACCTTCAGTCTGAGCAGCCTGTGTCCTTGCATATCTTGGATATCCACGTTCTGCCATTGTGGGAGACAATTTGCACAGTGAAGAATTTCTGTCAAGATCAGTGAGTGTCTTTGTTTGAGGAGAAGAGTCTCCTGAAGATAATTCTAATATTTATTAGAGATGCTCAAGAGGAGGAAGAGTGACTTCTGCTCCTCGCTTTTGGTAACTTTTTCTATCTACAGAAGTTCAGCATGTCTATGTTACACTTTTTTTTTTAAGTTGCCATTAGAATTAGATTTCATTGTTTGTGGCTGTGGGTGGAAGCGTAAATCGTGTTAGAAAACTGTCTCACTCCACTAAAGCCGAAGAGTCACTTGTCATGGTAAGAAGTAGGCTTACATGTGTTCTAGCTGCATCATTTTGGCTAGGAATACTTGAATCAAGCTCTAAAATGGGATAGTATGATTACACCTGTGTCATCCTACTTAACCACCTCTTAATGGAATATTCATGCAGTAACTGTGTACAGAGGACACTGTTTTATTATGATTTACTCAATTCTAAAGAATCCATCTCTGTAGTACCTGGGTGCCCTTTATGTAAATGTCCACATACAAACGAAACGGCAGTGTAGCTCTCATTCCTGTCTATGAACCTCCTATCTGAACATGCTTTGGGGTGACTGCCAGTCTATTAGGAACAAACACACACAATACATTCTTTATACTGTGCCCCAAGGGTGACAACTCTGGTTTATCCCAATCTTCCATGGCCCTGTAACAACTTTCCTTGGTCTAAGCAAGCCATATCCCAGGCCATTAAGGGTTCGTAGACAGAGGCTATGATCTTGAATTGGGCATAAAAGTGGACAGGTAGTCAATGAACCAGACTGGGGTGACGTGTTCTCTTCAGCAGAAACAGCACAATGTTTTAAAAAACGAGCTAGCTGCTTTCACTGAAATTGTGTTCACACATTTCATGTCTTTCTCTTCTGAAATCTCCCCCGTTTCCTTGTCTCCTAGGACACATTAGATGTTTCTGACCTCGTAGTTGTTTAAGCCTTTCGTACCCTTAATTAATTTCTACATGTCCTTGTTCATCCATATTACCTTGTTTAAATTACTTTTTCACCGAGTTGTTGCCAGATGGGACATGTAACCCTGAGGCACAGAACTTTCTTTGAACGGTTCCTGTATTTCCCCTTTCTACCCTCACTACTTTGTATTGCTCTCATCAGTTATGCTCCACACACTCTGCCTTCTTCCAGAATTGGATCTGCTGAAATTCGAGACGTTATTCTTTGCCTTTTCGGTCTCGCTTTAATTCCCATGACAAATAATATTACGTTATCTCTGCTGTTGCTTTGGTGTGCCTCAGCTCTCCTTTTCTCTACATTTTTAATAATTATTTCCTTTTATGTCATAACCACATAATCAAAGACTACTTCTGTTCTTTATTTTCCTCCTATTTCTTATGTATTGAGGCCATTCTTTACCTTGCCTCATAGTAGAATGGCTGCATGATGATTATTAGAAGCATAAGGAAAAGTAAAAAGTTTCATATGCTTTAGTTATAAGAGACAAAGAAGAGGGCATATGCTAGGGGTTTATGAAGTAAAGAATGGTAGAGGAGATAAAGCAGTCTCTCTTCCATTTACCCTTTTTCATAATACACAAAAAAGGGGACCGCCAATGAAATTGAGAGACAAAATGTTTAGGTATGATAAAGTAAGAATATAGAAAGCTTAGGGGGTTTGAGAGAGCCAGTGTTCCAACTAGAGTTAGAGCAAATGAGTTTGATTCTCAGAGCTTCGTCTTTCTCTCCTGAAATGTAAGAAAAAATTTAAAAAGAGATCAAAGTAAGTCTGTTTTATGTAACAGACGATAAACCTGTGGAACTTACAGCCACGGGATATTATTGAAACCAATATTTTAGGAAGACTTTTCGTAAGTGATTAGATGCTTATATTGATGAGTAACATCAGCAGTTACCCTAGCTGTAGCGAACAAAATTCAGCGCTGGAACCAAACTTCATCAGAGCTTAGGGCTGTTCAGAGCTAGTGTGGGCCTTCAAGGTCCAGGATATAAAAGGATTGTCATGAAAGAACAGGAATATATCTCCATTATGTGGAAAGGGTTTTATATCTTTCCATGTAGCATCTGCTGTGGACCACTGTTGCTGACAGGAATACTGGATTAGATAGAACAGTAGGGAGTTTCTTGTGTTCACTGGCATGTCTGCAGAGCTCTTCTTTGATTTATTCCTTTTTCTCTGGTAGAGTGTCTGAGCAAATCCCTCGGTTTGTATCTGGATAAATGAAAACTGTAACTTGAGTGTGGTGGTTTCCCCCACACCTTTAAGTTCTCTCTTTCTTTCTCTTGTTTCTCCTTCTGATCAATGCTTTCTAACACTGCCCTACTCTGTTTACTCTTGGTTTAGTTTTTAATTCTGATCTATCTTGACTATAATCCAACCACCACTTTACCTCCTGCAGTACTCCGGTATTCCATCCTTTAGCATAATTACAGCAAAATGAAAGCCTTATGCAAGGAAATGTAGATTGGAGAATCTTACCAAATTAAACTGGTGGGGGGGAAATGACATTAAGAGCAAGGTGTGAAGACTGCTCATCTCCTGTCTAGGACCTGAGTTGTAAATCCCGTGTTCAGAAGCCCAAGAGAGTTCAAGTAAGCCTTTTCCTGTAATAGAACTTAGTTTTTTGGCCAAAACTTTGTGGTCTATAAACTACAACTCACACTTTAAAAAAAAAAAAAAAAAAAAAAAGTTCCTTCTCCTATTCAGACCATTGAGTCCCTCCCACCCTTCTCACGTAAAACCCTCTGGTTTAGAACACTTTGATTCCAGCTGAAAGTAACTTGGCTTCTGACAGGAGTGGGAAAAACCTCTGATTACTCAGAGGAGCCAAAGCCCCAGAACGAAGGATTCCAAGAATATGCAATGACCTGTATTTCCTGCCACTTCTTCTCTGAGAACTCAAACTCCCACTGAAGCCAACAGGAGTGGTATAAGCGCACACTCTCTCTGGATAGTTCTGTTCAGGGTGATATAATTATTACTAATAATAATCAATATTACCATAGCACCTAGGAACTCTAGTGGTGAATGTTCTGCTAGGCACTGTGCCGACACAGAACAAAAAGATGGTCTCTGTCTCAAGCTTATAATTTAAGACAAGAGACAACAGATGGATACAGACAGAAGGCAGAGTACAGGAAACAATGAGACAATATTGGTCAACATGACAGGCTGTGTACTCGTCAGACCAGCAGCCTCACCGTTAAGTTTTTTTTTGTTGGTATCATGGAAAAGGAAAGTTTTTTTTAAGCAAGCTCATGAAGTATCTTTTCAGTAGCTTACAAGGAGCTCCTCCCAAGTGTGAGGGGCAGCATGGGAGAAGGCACAAAGATGCTTGTTTGAAAACTTAGGTTACTAATTACTTATTTATTCCTTTTTAATATCTCTCTGCTCTCCATGAGCAAATCGCTCTTCTCTTCCGTTTTCTGTCATTCTCCCCATTTTGATCCCCTCTACAGCATGGTCATGGAGAGCCATGCTCTCAGCTTTGGTTACTGATACAGGATGTCCCCAGACTGACCGAACGTAGGCATTACTGGATACTAGGTAAAAATATCAATAATTCAGAAGTCCTGTTGAAATTCACTGTCATTGAGGCTCCTAAGTCATTTAAGGCACCTTTTAAAAATTTTACCCAACTTCAGTAAATCCATACTGTTGTATTTTTCACTTAATTAGCTGTTTTGAAGCTTAATATTTTGGAAGAAGGAATATAGAGTATATCTCACATACCTTCTTTAAAGCAGCAATGAATTCCTTTTTATAATGCCGATACTAGTATGGAAGCCTTCCCCGTTCAGTGGTTACTATATCAAAATCACAATACATGAGCAAGAGAGTGAACTAAAGGACAGTCCCATGTATGTGACCTGGTAAACTGTGTTTTCTGGCATTTCAATCAAGAAGTATCCTCTGTGCACAGCTATTTTAACAATACCATTTTCACAAGTGTCTTTTTTTTTCTTTGTTATAATTTTTTAAAGCATAAACTGTTACTTAGTGTGAAACTAATTCTTAACTCTGTCATGTTCACTTCTTGAACCCCTGACCCAAGGAGTGTGGATTGGGAGCTGAACTTCCCCCAAAATATGGAAATGTTCAGAGATTTCCATTTCAGTTTAATTTTAACTATCCATTTCTAGTCAATATTTAGGAAAGCTTCCTGATTTGTGTGGGTTTTTAAAAACAAACAAACATTTTGCCTGGACAAAGATATATGTTTAAAAAATCAGTTTGTAGTAGAAAATGTATTTTCTCAAAAAAACAAAAACAAACAACCCCCCCCAAAAACAACAAACCATATAGTAGTGATAGTATGTTAGTGCTCAGATACTACAATGAAGAGCAGAGTACGACTTACCGTATATACTCCGTTCATAAGCTGAATTTTTTTAGTAAAAAAGGGAAGCACCAGAGAAGGGGGTCGGCTTATGAACAGGTATAGAGAGGGAGAGATGGGATACCACCCCCCCACCCCCCCACCCCCAACAGAGGGAGCAAGGAGAGGCAGCACAGCCAGAAAGGAAGAGGCAGGGCCAGAGTCTCTCCACTTCTGGCCACGCTGCTCTCCCGCCAGCCTCCAAAGCAGCTGCAGCTCCGGGGCCGGCAGGCTACGGCCAGGTCGCTCGGCCCCGCCCCCAAAGCAGGCTATGGCCGCCCGGTCCACTCCGCTGGAACATGCTGTGGCTGCTTCGCCCAGTCTGGCCCGCCGGAGCAGGCTACGGCCGTGCTGCCCAGCCTGCCAGAGCAGCTCCAGCCAGGCCAGAGACATCCTCCTCGGATAAGGTGGGAGGAGTGTGGGGGTCCCGGGCTAGGGATGGGGTCATGTGTGGGGTGGTCACAGGGGTTACTCTCCTGACTCCAAGCTTCTTCTCCCCTCCTCCCCCCCAATAAATAAATAATTCCCCACCAGTTGCTGTCCCAGCCAGTCAGGGTGAGCAGCTGGCGCACCAGGACACTTCTTGTTTACTTAGGTTTACCTCCATGCCTGCGGGTGCTCAAGGTAAACAAACCATTTTGGCCCCCCAGCGGCTTATCCTGATGGCCCGGGAGCCACAGTTTGCTGACCCCTGAATTATAGGGTCAGCTTATGAATGGGTTATAAAAAGTGTTTTTTTCCATTTTTACTTATCCATCTTGGGGGTTCGGCTTATAAATGAACTGGCTTATGATCGAGTATGTACGGTAATAGCTTTCTACAGGTCATATAAATACTTACTTTAAAATATATACAGTATCACAGCCCCGGACAAGATCAAGGCCCCAGAGATCTTGCATCTGAGTAGAGGAAACAGCAATAATAGCTCTTCAGAATTTCAAAGTCCTAGACACGTGTTATCTAATCCAGGGTGTAAAAACTAAAATTCTAATTTGTTTTAAAAAGCCAAAAGCAGAAATGACTAGTAAATGCAATGACAGTTCTGTTGCTGTATGTTCCTGGGGGCTCAAGAAGTTAACTTGTTTCCTGTATTGTATAAACTAAAACCCAAGAGTGCTTTGCATTCCACCTGATCAGTTCTTGCTAACAAGACCAGTTCTCATAATTATGTTGTTTTTATTCCCCACCCTCCATCACTTTTCTTTTCTTTTTTTTTTTTTTGTGTTTCCATCCATGTTCCAAACTAGTTTCTAAGCGACGCAAGGCTCACCTGAGACGCCTGGACCGGCGATGGACGCTGGGCGGGATAGTCAACAGGCAGCAGAGTCGAGGTGAATAGCTTCCTGTGGCGTAGTCCCCTTAAAAGCATAAAAGCTGAGCTCTGCTGCTGCTCATCTCCTGCCATGTAGCGTGCCGAAAGGGAATGATTGGCATGTCTTTGGTTGACCTAACCTTGTTTACTTGGTGATAGACTTAGGCCTGAGCTGCAAAATTCAGATGTAGATTTCAGACATCAAAGTATTGGTTTTGAGGGTATCTGGAGTCAAAGTTTGATTCAACCCACTCAGAGATGAGCCAACAGCAAAACTTGGCCCTGAAGTCTGACTCCCCACCCATCTGGGAGCAGTCCAATCTGGTGTTTGCTTCAGGCACATTTCTACTCTCTCTCTTTCCTAAGTTTAAGCAAATAAACAAGTGATACTTTTTACAGTTCCTTATCAGAAAAATGGAGAAAATATCTGAAAACACAGGGATGCGCGAACTGCAAAAGCATCAGAGATTGAGTTTGGATGAGCATCTGGATGCATCCTCAGACTTCATCCAGAAAATTGAGACCTTTAGAGAATGTATAGCTTTCTGGCAATGTTTTTGATGTTTCCGGTCAAAACAGTAATGTCACAAAGATGGTCCTCCTTTTGGTATTTTTTCTCCTTCTGGTTTCAGTCTCAAACACTCATTTCTGTAGAGGTTCCCCAAAAAGAATATTGGAAAAGAGAACTTGATCTCAAGGATTCAAACTTCCCTTTTTAGGGAAAGATTTAGATAGAGATTGGAATGATATTTACTGGGCTTCCCACGATCTGAAGATTTTTTTTTTAACAGAATGCTAACATTGACATTATGATTGGATTTTTCCAAAGAACTTCAGCCATGAGACATTGATGAAATAACCAGAATTGTGGATTAAAAGATTTACCTCTCTGTGGGATAGTCCTGACTCAGCAGGTTCTTGGTGTCAACCCAATGCATTAGAGGGATGGAAGGAATGAAAGTGACTTTCCTCTATTATTGCTCTTTGCTTAGAGGAGACCTTTGCAAGGGAATGGAGCCAGACCTATGCACAAGTAAATCCTATCTTCATTACAAATAAATGAATGCTCTTAAAGGTGCTAGTGGGTGAGGAGAGGTGAAAGCAAAACTTGTGAATTTAGATTCCACTGCAACATAGATGTTTCTGTATACAGGGAAGGAAACCCCAGTTGTCACCAAATCTGTGGGGTTGGTTACAGATGGTTGTATTATTTTTGGCCCCCTCAGTGGTTCCCAAAAGCAAAAACATGTTTTCATAACAGCTCCACCATCCAGGAGCCAAAAATACCATGAGAAGACCAGATCTTGTTCCTTGCCCAACAAAGGGGTCCCTGAGCCAATGAAAAGCCTCTGAAGAATATAAGTGCACATACTAGACATGAAGATGCTGAAACCAAAGCACTTATTTCTGTGCTGCAGAGAATGGGAGGGTTTTTTCAGTTTGAATGTACATAGCCATTATTAGATACTTCTAGAGTGACTCTCTCTCTGACCAAGAAACTTGAATTCCCATGAATAACTGCAATTTCCAAATAGCGTTTTCACACTGAACAAAGAGACATTTCTTGTCCTATGTATTATATTGCATGCAGAAAATGACATTATACTATTTTAAGTTTGCAAAATCAAGCACTAAGAATTAGGAAATGCTGACATTTAATGTACCTGGGCAGTCTTAATTTGGCCCCCTTGTACGTATGCATTATGATTGTCTTTAATTTATATGATCACATAATGCATATGCACAAGGGGGCCCATTCCCACCAGGCTTGACCCTCTCTTCCCTATCCCCTCCAACCTGTCCCTGTCCTGTCTCTTCGCCACCCAAGGTTCCTCATCCCACTCATAGGCTCCTTCCCTAGCTAATGTCAGTTTTCGAATCCTAGTCTCCTTGCCCAGCTTTTCCCTGTCCCCTGCTGGTTTCCAGTCGCAATCTCCTTCCCCTTGCTCCTTGTCCTGGTCTAGCCAGTGTCTCTCTTCCTCATTTTCCCCTCAACCCCCATTCCCTAACTCTCAATCCCAGGCTCCCCCAACTCCTGGTTTTCCCTCTTCCCCTCCCTGCTAGCCTCCACTCCCAGTCTCTCCAGCTTCTTGTCCTAATCTACTCCCCCTGCCGCCTTCCCCATGTCCAGCTCTTGTCCCCTCTGCATTTGAATCTGGCGGCTTCTTCATTGAGAACCCAGGAGAGACTGTCTCTCTACTCTGAGCTGAGATGCCCAGATCTGAACCCAGCACAGCCTGCACCACACTAGTGCTGCAGTTCTGGGGAAAATCGAGCTCAGCCCAGGGCTGGCGCATGCTCAGTGCACCTATAGTTTCCCGGGAATTTAGCTTGAAAAGTATGTCTCTGCTGAGCATGTGCAAACAGCAATTTTTCAAAGGCTTTTAACTTGGCAAGACCTGGGTGGATTTTCACAGGGACAGCTAAAGACACACACCTGACACAAAAGCCATACCCCCTCCAAATTCCCTATCTCTGCACCAGAGCATTGAGGAGCTAGCTATATTCAAAGAAAAGGTCACCAGAATTTGTTAACATAAGCCAAACAATGTTTTTTTCCCTCTAGCCTTGTTCTGGGAACCAGCTGGACCATTTTAGCTGATATTTTAAAAAAAGAAATCAGCCTGAGACCCCACTGCTGTGGAAAATTTCAGCCAAAATGATTTGGCAAAGTAATAAGCAACTGAAAACACGGTGCTGTAAGGGGAAGTGTTGGGCAAACTTAAATAGGCTGTTCTTCCGGCCCAACCTATACCAAGTAATCATTTAGAAACTAGAATCTGGGTTTGAATCTGGAGACTGTGTCTAAAGGCCAAGGTTTTTCAAAAGTGACTAGTGACTTTTGGATGCTCTGGGTGTCTACCTTGAAAAGGGGTTTGAGTTTCAGAGGTTGGGTGCTTAGCACTTTGTGACAATGAGGCCCCATTGAAAGGGTCACAAATTGTCCACTCAAAAAATCGCTATTAGTTTTTTGAAAACCTTGGCCGTTATTGTTTAGACTCAGAAGGCAAAAATATTTTGAAGAAGGTGCTGTAATGGGTTCTGCCCTCTTCTGGGTGGAGGTCTAAGGATTGTAGCAAGCTCTGCTAGTACTGTTGACCTAGCTAATGTAGTTTCAGATCAAGCAGCTGAAGGAGAAAGTCAGCAGTTCACATCCGTTTTCTTGACCTGTTGCTTTTATAGGGCCTCATAAAGGTCTGATTTGCAGAGAGTTACGTTTTATATATTTTACTTGGTACCTCTTTGCCACAAGTTAGGGAAAATGTAGCATTTTTGAGTTAATTCCAGTGTAAACTTGCTTCCAATCAATTCAGGATTGTTCCCTACAATCATAATTCACTGGGTAGCTTGTATGTGTTCTACTGGCCTCTGCTGAATGGGGTCAGAATTTCTTAGCCTTGTGTCATCAGCCCGCTATACAAATTGCTAAATGATTCTCCTTTAGTTCAGGAGATGGAGCCTCTACCATTCAGAGCAGGTATGTGTTGCCAGTACCTGGCATGCTGTGGCTGCCACTATGATACAAACAACTGGTATGAGTTTCAGATGCTGTGGTAATAAGAGCAGTTATGCTTCAGTAGACAGAAACAGCAGGAAGAGGTGAACTCTTAAAGAAGGATCTAGCTTTCTTACAAAGGACCCTCCAGTAGTAAGGGAAATACCCTGAGGTAAATATATGACCAGTTTCTTATGCCTATTTTGAATCAAATTGAGGAAGTTTAATATCCCAGAGGACCGCGCTGGATCCATTAATAAAGATCAAAGACAGTAAATGACTTAAAAATATCTTGCAGCACCTGTTTCACTAAGCCCAAGACATCTGCAAAGATGACAGCTGTAATCTGCTCTTGCAGAGAGCACCAGCATTTCGTGCTGGACCTTTCTTTGTAAAACAGTTGATGGAAATACTGTGGGTGATGTGCCCAGGCTTAATGTAATCGGTTAGGTAATGCTCTTTGCACAGCTGCAGAGCTTGCACTTTACATTGTGAGACTTACACTTCCTAGCTAGAAAGCTTAAAAAAAATAAAACTAGAGAAGGTGCAATATCAAAAAATGGGGGATGTGAGGAGAAAAATGTCTTTCATAGTCTTCTACAGTTTCTGACTTAAAAGGACAATCTGTTTGCAAATGATGCATGGTCATTTTGCCTCCTACTAGAGGGGCACGCTTCCTGAGACCAGAATAGAATAGTTCATAGATTCATAGACTTAAGGTCAGAAGGGACCATTATGATCATCTAGTCTGACCTCCTGCACAATGCAGGCCACAGAATCTCACCCACCCACTCCTGTAACAAACCCCTAACCTATGTCTGAGTTACTGAAGTCCTCAAATCATGGTTTGAAGACCTCAAGCTGCAGAGAATCCTCCAGCAAGTGACCTGTGCCCCATGCTGCAGGGGAAGGTGAAAAACCTCCAGGGCCTCTGCCAATCTGCTCTGGAGGAAAACTCCTTCCCGACCCCAAATATGGTGATCAGCTAAACCCTGAGCATGTGGGCAAGACTCACCAGCCAGCACCCAGGAAAGAATTCTCTGTAGTAACTCAGATCCCACCCCATCTAATATCCAAGTTGTTTATGTAGGGTACAGATTAGGAACTGCTTACAGGGTGACTTCACAAGAAGCAGTTTCTGCAGTGGCAATTCAGTGTATGTTAACTGTGAAAATCCGCCTACCTCAGTTCTTCTACAGCTCACATTTGACCGTGGGCTAGTTATTGCCTTATCAGCTTTGTGCACAGAATTTTCAGTGAACCACAATTTAATCCTGAATCTAACTTGGTTGAATGTTGTGTGTGTGTGTTTGTTTGTTTGTAACAGAACTACTTCACGCTAGTGGTGATCACCGTATGTGGCTAACCTTCCCTGGAATGAACCTGATTTGTTAATGCAAAATTGCTCTGACTGTATCCTGTTTACTTTGCATTTGAGCAGGCTCTGTATTGTGCTCCCATGGTGTGCGTACACACAGGCATGTTTTTAAATTCTGGGCTTAATTAAGCAACTCAAAGGTGTTTGAGAACCACTTATGTGTATGGAAGAGATCTTCTCCAACGCCTGTTGCTTCCGAACCCTAGTCTGCTTTGTTCTTAGAGCGTAATCCTGTAGGCCGTGGTTCGAGAGTAGCTGTACTAGTGAAGCTGTTCAGTAAAGGAGTTTAAATCTTGGACACACTTTGGAGAAGGAAGGAATTTAGGTCTGGTGAAAAAGCAAGAAACTTAGGAAAAGAGAGTTCAGAACTTGGACGTCTTGTGACTTTAATCCTGGGTCTCACTGACTCTGGCTGCGGTTTTGGGGAAGTCCATTAGTCACTCATTTTCTAGGCCTGTTAAAGGGGGATAATACTTTAAGGAACTGGCTAGTGTGCATTTGCACCACTTTCCCTTCCCACATGGAATCAGGACTACTCCACTGTGTAATACAGGCCCTGTGTTGAGAAGTTAACAGGTTTTCCCTTTATTTCTCTAGTAGGCATGTGTACCATACCGACTCACCGTGAAACCTCCAGGTGGCCGTAGATTTTTATTGCAGGCAGATTGTGAGGATTGATTTGCTGATGTTTTGTATGGTGTTCTGCAATTTTAAAGTATTGAGTTGTTTGGCAGTTGTCCCTCCTGCTCTGGCTCAGCAGGAAGCCACTCTGGCTCAGCAGGTCACTGGGGAGTCTGCCCAGTTGCCATTGGGAGTTAGTGTATCAAAGACTGCGGTCTAGGAGGCCCTGGACCTCAGCCAGGGCAGAGCAATATGCAGCCTTTCACCTGGCTCAGGCAGATGGCAGATAAGCACAGGCCTCTTGGCCTAAGGTAGGTAGGTGTCCCGTCCCGTCTCCCCAGGGGTGGGGAGCTGCAGTGGGTAGAGAGACCCAGGTACACCCTACTCCACCCGATCCCAGCCCAGAGCTTTACAATGGCAGAGGGCTCCGCTAGTGGATCAGCGAAGATCCAGCCACAACACGCAGATCTGACCGCGGACAGCAAAAGCAAACTAAAGTCTGGTTTCCCTGGGCTACTTCCTACCACAATCCGGGAAGTTGGTCCGATGTCCGCGAGCACTCTGTCTCCTTGGGGTATTTGGCCGCCGGCAATTTCAGCAGCTTCTCTCTGGCCTCTGGGGGCAGGGTGCTATCCAGTTCAGTTGCAGGGCCTGAAGCCTGCAGCTCCCTCCCAGCTGAGCAGGAGGTCCTGCCTCTCTACTTCCTGCCTCTGCCTACCTGGGCACAGAGTGGTCCTTTCCTCTCTGGATCACTCCGCCTCGCTGCATATGTAAATAAGTACTTTTGAGAGCCAAACAAACGCTTTGCATGTTCACCTATCCCTGAGTTGCCTTATAGCCTGGCTGATCCCTTTCTGTTTTCAGGTAGCCTCTGGCCCACTGCATAAGGATGCTTTGAGCCACTAAAAGTCAGATCTGCACAGTGCAATTTCAGTATTTTGGCCTCAGTTTCTTGTTTTCTCACTGGGGATCCAAGGAAAATAGTCAAATTTTATTGCCCCTTTGCCTATTGAGGAAATAGCATGTGCAGTAATTCAGAATTTAAAAGAAATCTCGTTATTTCCCCAGTTTTGTGTATTGGGATTTTTTTAGTCGTTCTGTGTTGAATAGACTTAATCAAAAGGAAAAGCAGAGGGGAGTCTGTTCTCCAGATTAGCAGCATTGTTGATAATTGTGGAGCAGTTAGGCCAAAAAAAAAATCAGAAATAATCAGCACAAAAGTCCGTTTTGAATGAATGTTGCCTTCTGGAAAGGAGAGACTTTTTCCAGAAGTAGGTCTGACAAAGGCGGCGCGGGGGCAGGGAGAGAGAGAGTTAGACTGCTGACTGAGGGGAAAGTATTTATTTTAAAAGAATTCTTCTGTGGTTTGGAAGATGCAGGATTTGAGCCTTTGCATTTTTCTTTGAAATCTTAATTGGATAATTCCCAAACCAACCCCTCTCCTTTCCAGTATTTCAAGTGAGGATCAGGTCACAGTATGACAGTGATGCGTAGAGAGACATTAGTTACGTAAAGGGTATTATTCCCTGACTTGGTTCTTAAAACTCTGGAGATACAGTAGGAGTTTAGAACTTGGAGCCAGGAACTCATGAGTTCCAATTCTAGGTCTGCCATGGATTCAATTTGTGGATCTATGAATATGAAAGCGAGTTGCCCACCTTGCAGGTATGAGAGGAATTGTTTAAATAGTACATGGCACTTTAGACACAAGGCTCTGGCCTCAAACAGCTTATAGTGAAGACAAAGGAATGGATGCAGCTTAAGTGGAATATTGCTCAACAGCTGTCAGGAATACATCTTGTTATACTAGGAGATTATTCTTCAAATTGAAAAGAGTAGTTTGTTGTCCTGGGAACTAAATTAATGTTTGGCGAAGCGTGAGTGCAGGGTAGATGGTGATCAGTAAATGTTTTGTTCTGGAGGCATTGGGAAAAGTGCTTGGCACCTTGGAGTAGAGAGGCTGTTCCAGATGCAGGGGACAGCATGAAAAAGGCATGGAGCTGACGGGGGAAGATGGTACTGGCGTTCACAGCTTCTGATTCAGGCCTCAGTCTTGCACCTGCCCAGTGCTCCAAGCTCTCTTCTGCAGCAGACTTGGGGTTGCTAACCTAGTGCTTGACCATCTACACTCATTCGTAACCCCAGATTAGGAATTGCTGAACTCTGTGTCCCAATCTCAGGCTCCAGTGTCTGCTGCATTATGTGGGCCTCAGTCCAACCACCTGTATCCCAGACTTCCAAGCACCCTCCCAAAATTTGGCCACTCTAGACCTTTGTTTGTGGTGCAGTGTGGGAAAACCTGACATGCCACCAAACTTGACTGTCTGGATGAGATGAGTAATGTATATACAAGGAGAAGGTTTTCTGTATTCAGCCCCCCTGTGTTAGTTTGACCAAGTCAGAGTAGCACTGCTGTATGTAACTTCCCATTTGTACAGACAAGTTTCCTCTTAACTGTCATAATTTGGGGTCAGTGACACTGCACCTTAATTAAGGCACATCTTATTCAAAACAATTTTGTTCAGTGTCAAATTACCAATAGTGAATCTTTATCAAATATTGCTGTCAATTGGTTACTGTCCATTGTGGGTTTTTTTAGATTGAGTAGGTTATCATAAACTAGTGCAAACCTAAAAAGCACTGCATACAGCTTGTTATGCTGGGAATGTGTTTGACATCACAACTCCAGTGTGTGGCAACAATAATTCAGGCCGATTCAATAGAATAGTTAGTAGCTCTTGTCTCCTGCCCAGCAAAACTTACCAGATCATGGCAACCTTTAATATGAATGGATAGTACCATGTACTAATAAATTACATAAATTTATATATGAAGGCTTTATGTGGAATGTCACTATTACAAATTCCTATTTTATTACTGTGATAATACCTATACCAGTATTTCAGAACAACTCTAAACCTACACCTTTCAGCTAAAGTCCTGGAGCGAACGTTCCCAGGCCCACTATAGGAGACTTAAAAACAATTGGAAAAAGGAAACTGTCCACAAAACACGCAAAACAATGTATAGAACATTGGACACTGAGGGCATGAATGTATACATGGGTAAATGGGCAAGAAACAGTATTTAGCCCACTGAGTCATTTTCAGTTCATACATTATGCTTTTTCTGGGATGATGGGTAAACATCTTCCCCATTAAAAGACAAAAAGCAGAGGAATGCAGTAGAGAGAGCAGGCCTGGTGCAGGACCTGAGGCCTGAACCAAAGGCTGTGAACCAAAGTCAACCTGGCCGTGGCAAAATAACACGCCAGATGTTTACATAAATATGTTTCAGAAGGCTAGTACAGAAACACCCCAATCCAGTACAAGATCAGATGGTTTGACTGAACAGTGAATAAAGATGGTTTGTCTGCAATATCAGGAACCAGGGGAAGTGTAACAAACAGATGTCTTGAAGTACGTACGGTAATATGTAAGTTGTTTCCTAGTTTCTCTCAGTCTATAAACGTTGTGGTACCCTGCCTCAATCCTTTTGTGTGGCCTGGGAGACAGCAGAAACTCCAGCTGCTGGCTGAGCCCCTCCTTGCTACTGGTCACTCATGTGTTTAGTGTACCTGTAACCACGGAGCCAGAGCACTACAACTGTGCTTTGAGGACAATAAAACTGTGCAAGTTACTTTTGTCACTGAACCTTACAGGTAGTCTTTCTTTATGTGTAACATCAAGGTCTGCTGAATTAATATGCAGCACTATCTGCTAATACTGATAACCTTGGAGCTCCAAGAAGCACAGAACAGCATTACTGAGGCAACAGCATTCTAGCCATCAATGCTTAACATCTGCTAACTCAAGTTCTACTAACCCTGGGCTTACATTGCAGTATAGACATGCCCATAGTGATCAAATCTTCATGCACTAGAGCAGGAGGTCTCTGTGTGGCTGCAAACTCTTGTGTGTGGCCGCAAACCCTTGTGTGTGGCTGCTCTGACAAATTTTCCTAAACTATTTAACTTTAGGAAAAACAAAAATATGCACACATACCTGTCCAAAACATTGTAGTTTATTTATGTAGGGTTTTTTTAGACTCAATATACAATTGTATTTTGGTACCCCTTGCCCCTCCCCGCTCACCCTGCTCCCTACCTCTTGACCACTGTGTGCAGAAAGGCCAGCCCTGCTGATACCCAAAGCTGGAGCCTCATGGCTGGAGTCGGGGAGTTGGGGGGCCCTGAAGCGCAGAGCACACTGCTGGAGTCCCTGAAGTCAGGGAGTGAGGGGGCTGAATCCTACCCACTGGAATCCTGCGGTGAAAGATGTGGGGGCGAAGCCCTCTCCTGGAACCTATAGGTGCTGCACGGAGGGGCTACTGTTTTGCCCCCTCCCCCAAGTCTACCCAGGAGGCTCTCTGTAGGCAACCCCCCTCCCCCAATGGCCACATGAGGCTAGAGTAGCCACATTTGAGAAACACTGCACCAGAGAGTCTGGGGATTGCCACAACTTGGAGATGAAAATCTAAGCACCAGAGACTTGTGGGAGGATCGGTGTGTAGTTTGCTGTCTTAAAAGGTTTATGCTGTTGCCTAAAATTGTGGTTTCCAAATGAATGAAATAACAGTCCAGAACTGTGATGGAATTCCAGAAGGTACAGAAGGTTGTTTCTGTTTGTTCTTCTATAGAATGGGTTATCTGTGTTTGTCTTTCCAGTAACGTCGTGCCTCAATCATTAAATGGCCAACAGCTTAAGCATTTTGATCAGTAGCTTGGAATACTGGATGCCTCACTGATCAATCTCCTGAATGACAATGTGTCCATGTGAATCAACTGATTTTATTTTTATTTTTTTTAAATACATCATTTCCTGCTCTTAGAGTTAGTCTTAGGAGAAGCAAACCAGAACGACGTTCGGGTTATAACTGAGCCCATACTTCAAGAGTGCAGTTGAGGTTAAAAACCTCATGTCTGTGTGTTTATGGTCGCCCCTTCACCACTGACAGAAACCAAATGTGTGCAACCTTGTAAATGATTGTAATTCGTGCTGAGAAAGCACTCTGCAAGGGGAAACTTTAATGATGGCTTCCTGTTTTTGAACTGTAGGCTTAAAAATAGATCTGCTAAACATACATCATAGGAGCCTTAATTTTGAAATGGATTTTGAACTCCTTTGCAACATGCTGCCTCATGAGAGCACTTTTCTTCTTTCTTCCTTGTCGAACACTTTCCTCGTTAATTTTTTTCCCCTTGGCATTTACCTATGGGTTTGGGGGACGGGGGGGTAATGTTCTGAAGAATCTTTCTTCAAATGATGACCTAAGCCAAAGTAATGAGGCTGAAAATGTGGGTGGTAGAACTTGTAATCAGCAAAATTGCACGTTCAGCTCTGAGCACCTGAGTCTTAGCTGAACCATCCAAACCTCTTGAAAGGCTGGGCCCAGAGATGCCATGTGGACTGCCCTTCTTGTGGCCTCTCAGGACTTCAGTTTCTTGTATGGGCCAGAGGCCAGAACTCAATTCAAAGGGGCATAAAAATAGAAGACTAATAGAGGTGGAGAGATAATGTTCACCTGAGTTTTTTGGGACTGGAAAGCTTCAATTTTTGTGTGTGTAGTGGGGGGAGGTCCAAGCAAGGGTTATTTTCACTGAATTTTAGGAAGGGAAAGCAGAACGCGTGGCTTTGAGTACAGAAGCGGGGAGTTGGTAGGCCTGGGTTTTATTCTCAGTTCTGCTGCAGTAACTTGGGCAAGTCAGTTAGGCCTGGTCTACAGTACAAAGAAACACAGTGATGGCCACTTTGTGCTCTAACAGGGCTTCATTTTGCCTCCTTGAAAGTAAGGGAAGAGTTTTATGGCTGTGTTAGGGGAATGTTTTGATACTGGAGTCATATAGGCTAAGCTTCTAATATGGGACCTTGTTCTGTACACGTGGGCTTTGCCTACACTAAGATTTTTCTCTAAAATTTCCCTGCTCCGCTGGCCATAGCAACAGTGGGAGTCCTAGTGTAGACAAGACGCCACCAGCATTATCACCCCCACGCTAAGAGGGGGTTAGACAATGTGATGGTTTAAAATACTAGGCGCCACCTGAAGCCTTGTCTGTACTAGAGCCCTTACCAGTGTCATTGCACCTGTGAGGGCAATGGTGAAAAGTAGTGTAGTCAGTCCTAGGCAAAGTGGAGCCATGGCTGTAACCCAGGTAGGCAATAATCATGTTTAAGCATGGGTATTTTAGTAGTGTTGTTGGGACTGTTACCCTTTTTCTGATGCCACTTCCCTTCCAGTAAATGATGACTCATCTGGTGAAACATGGAGATTTAAGGTGTGTAAAGTGCTATGATGGTCTGATGGTAAAGTACCATCATCCCTGGTTTGCATTCTCATGTGGATGGCTAGGTTTAACAGCACTGGAAAGGCTGATGTGATATTTGGTCATTGCTGCTTAAAGCAATCAATCAGAAAGTTCCTTTGGATCAGGGAGTTGGAATATCCACAAGTGCTCGGGTAGCAGCACCTCTCATCTGACCACTTCTCCTCATCTTCTGTAGAAGATAATGGGTAGAACTTCCAAGGAGTCAGACTCTTCTGACCACAAAGACGAATCAAGGTAGGGACACCCAGAATGAAGAGCTAGTTAAATAAAAATGTCTCCAGCTACATGCTGTTTACATGTAGGGGGAATAAAATAAACAGACGTTTTTGTCCTAACTCTTGTGGCAAGAGTGTGGCCTGGTAGTCTGTAGTATAAGGGGGCTTTACAACATGGGAGAGATACACAAAGTGGACTTTTGACTGGCTAGTGGTGATGTCAGCCTCCCTATGATTATAATCTCCAGTAAACACATGGTTTAGTTCTTTTGCTGCGACTTTAATAGGAGAATGCTAGAAAGATACCCTAGGCAATATATTTCTGGGATGATGTTCAGTGGTTCAGGTGCCTGAACTTGCTTGGCCTCCTGCCTTCACCATATATTCCAGGCAAGTTCTAATCACCTAGAAATCATCTGCATCTCCACTTAGTGCTCTTCCAAGATAAAAAATGAGCTAGTTTAACCCACTCATTCTGCAGTATCGCTTTTTGAAACTTGTCTCTCTATGTAACCAAAGCCATTCCACAGACCAGACACCCATCCGGGGAAAACTCTCTCCATCCCGTGATTTGATTCTTGGATGGATTGATTAGCTGCAACTGCAGCAGTGAGGCTCAATCTAAAGCCCAGTTATTGTTCAGGGAAAGTACAAATACTGACTGTGCTATTTAGGATGACACTTTAGGAGTCACTTAGTAGGAGTTACCATAATAAATTACTAAAGCAGCTTCCCTGGGAGCAGAAGTTTTTTTGTTTTTGTTTTTTCTTGAGGAAGTGAAGGTTTTGAGAGTTCAGTACATTGGAATCAGAGGACCCAGGCAAGGAAGGTTGTCTTTTTAAAGATGCAGTTTCTCTGCAGCTATCAAATGTCCTGCCAACATTATTCTTTCTGAGGTATTTCTTTGTCTTGGTAAAAAAATTTTTTTTCCCCCTTACGTTTTCCTTATTTCACTTAGCAACAAAATATAATTAAGTCGCAAAACTAAACAGATGGAGGTGTCTCTATTTGACTCCCTCTCAAAAGAGCATTTGCCTTAAGCTGCTGCAGCCCTTTTCCCACTCCTTTCGTTTGCCATTTGTGCAATGATCAGGAACTCTGGATTCACTTAGTTTCTTGCCCTCTCTCCTTCAGAGAGACCCCTACTCATTTTCCCATTTCTAACCTTCCAGTGCAGTGGCCACCATTTAAACATGCTAGGAGGACTGAGTGGAACACCCTTAGAGTGTGTCTACACAGCACCTAGATACCCACAGTTGGCCTGTGCTAGCTGACTCATAGGGCTGTTGTTGTAAACTTCTGGGCTTGGGTTGGAGCCTGAGCTCTGGGACCATCCCACCCCTCAGGGTCCTAGAGCCTGGGCTTCCACCTGGCCCCAGAAGTCTACACCACAGTGAAACAGCCCAATGAGTCTGAGTCAGCTGGCAGTGGGCCAGTTGTAGGTGTCTGGCTGCTGTGTAGACATACCCTTAGTGCCTAGTGCTTCTCCCCTTCAGTCATTCACAGGAGTAGCTACTAAACATGCGGTTACCCCCATTCTATCCTGAGTTCAGCATGATGCTTTGGCACCATTTCGTATCCCTGCCAATGCCGATAGGAAAAAGGTTAATTTTCTTTTTGGCTTTGAGACTAACTTACAAAAATGCTGAGTATGAGACTGATGAAAATACTGTGCATTCAGTATCCTGAAGGTGACAGCATGCTGTGGTGGGTAGAGCTAGGGACTGAGAATGAAAGGGTTTTTTTGGTTTCTATTCTTGGCTCTGCCACTCACTATGACTTTGGGCTCCAGTCTAGTGCTTCCGTTTTCTCACGTGTAGAATGGGGCAGTAATTGGAGATGGGCAGGGGATGCCACGTTCCAGTCTGCACCATACTTCCAAAAGCGTGTGGGTGTTTGGGATCAGGGTTTGCCTCTGGCCCTTTTCTGTTGACAACACATACCCACTTCTCATACATGTGAGGCTTAACGAACATTTGTGAGGCACTTGGAGGTGCTATGTAATAAAGTACAACAACTTTACTCTGTGCTTGCGCTTTTAAAAAAAAAAAACATCCATGTCATGATTATCCCCGTAGAGCCACATTGTTTCCAGAGGTGTGAGGAGAACGGATGGGCCAGTCCCTCTGAGTTGGGCAGGCGTACGGGTTGCTCTCAGCATCCAGTGCTCGAGTTTCTGTAATACCAATACTCAATGCATCCATATGCAGACTCGGAAGAGCCAACTGGCTCTAGCACCCTCAGTGACGCTTGGCTGCTTTGGCAGCCAGGCTGATTCCATCAAGTTACTGTGTGCAAACTAAGACCAGCTTGACATCCTACTCTCGCTGTCTCCCTCACTTGAGAGAGGCCTCTCTGAGACCTCATAGTTACTGGTATGGAAGCGCATTGTGATTTGTCAGCAGGTGGGCCATGTCAAGGAACTAATTATCTGTCATGCCGTAAGCGTGCCTAATCAGTGGGCCACTGAGTAAGGCTCCACCTTTGCAGTGGCTCCATGTAACATCTGTACAAGCAGCAGAACAGAAAAACAGCTGGACTAATTCTACCTCTAACTGATGTTTGTCTCTTTTTCTCTCTCTGCCAGAAGAGAAATATGTCACAATCCAACCGTACACCAGCCAAGGGAAGGATGAGATTGGGTTTGAAAAAGGGGTCACCGTGGAGGTCATCCAAAAGAACCTGGAAGGATGGTGGTACATAAGGTAAAAAGCTTCCTGCAGGCAGATTTATTACAGCATTTATGATCTTTGGGCCTTCTGATAATTAGCTTCATATCCGCATCCTGTATGGTTCTGTCTAAAGAAGAAAATCTGCATTATTATCCAGAATGCATACTAGGCAGAAATGTAAGGGAAAGTTACAGAAGACCAATAAACAATATTTGGTATTGATTGTAGGAATGGAACATGGACTGTGAAGTCTGTAGACCTGCGATATTTTGGTAGAAAATTCTTACCTTTTAGATTTCCTTCCTTCAAATTAAAACCCATATCCCAGTCAGCAAGTGGCAGTTACCTAATACAAGTGATCATTTTAATGGACATGCAGCTGATTGAGTCTTTTTTGTGGGAGTCAGTTGTGTCTCTCTGCAAAGTAATGAAAACCAGATTCACCAAATAATGCTGGAAGGTTGCTGTTCGTAATCTATCAAGTTGCTTGAGGTAGTGGTTTTTGTTTTTTTTTTCTTTTTTCCCCCCAGGAGTTTGGGAGATCAGCCTGCTGGCTGCAGAATAAATAGTCGTTGAGACAGGTGCATTCATCAGACTGCAAATAATAAAAGTAGTATCATACAGGGCCAGATTTTCAGCTGTTTGCCTCTCCAAGTTAGTCATTGCATGCAATTGTAAACTATATTCCACAAACAGATATAGATATCATGCATGCAAATTAGATGTGCAGTTCTGCACGGGGGGGGGGGGCGTGGGAAGCATTTTTCTCTTATGACAGCCAAACTCCCTTGATAGGAGTACAAGACAACCATAGCCTAGGCACATCTTGTATACAGATGTATTGTATTGGGACCAATACTTGTCAAGAATGGTCTCTTCATGGAGGTGTTATACAGTAGCTAGTACTGTAGTGCCCCAATCATGACTGCGGTCTTTGGTGCTACTGTAAAGTTTGGGGTGTTCAGCTCCTGGGAGTGGTGTTTGGGACCATTTCTGTTGATTAATTAGAAAATAGAGGTATAAAGGTGGTGAAGGAGAATTCTGTAATTCATGAGCCCTATAAGATGTCCTTCCTGCTCATCCTTTTGCATGTAGAATAGATTTTGTGTGTGTTTTTGCTTTTCTAGTTGGATTCTGCTTGGCTTATAACTAAAGGCAGCAGAGACATGAATCATGATTGAGAAAGCACAGTTGGAACCTACATTTAGTTCTTTATGCATGATAAACATGTTAGTTGTGTATCTATCTTTGAATCTTCCTAACAAGTATCAGAGGGGTAGCCGTGTTAGTCTGGATCTGTAAAAGCAGCAAAGAGCCCTGTGGCACCTTATAGACTAACAGACGTATTGGAGCATGAGCTTTCATGGGTGAATACCCACTTCGTCGGATACAAGCTCATGCTCCAATACGTCTTAATCTATAAGGTGCCACAGGACTCTTTGCTGCTTTTCCTAACAAGGTGGCTAATAACTAGTCGTGTAGGAATGAATTCGCACTAGACAGTATGAGCAGGGAGTGCCCAGGCTTGGTCGTCTGTCTTTCTGTGTCTCTCTCTCTCCCTGCCCCCCGTAATCATTCACAGGACTTGAATCCAAAGTTGAAGACTGAAGAACAACACATGCAATCTTGTTGGGAAACATTATTATAAAAATTTTTGACTTATTTCCGAACTAGTCTGGTTAACTAGAACTAGTCCGCTGGTTAAATGTTGTAGGTGTCTTTTCATCTTTATAAATAACAGTGCTGCAAGCAGCTTGCTGGATCTGTTTTGTGCTTAAATTTTTCTTGTTTTTGTGTAAAGTTAAGTGGGTGCACTTAACTCTGACAAAAAGAGGAGACCCCTTGTTACTCTGCCTAAACTTTTACAGCAGAAATGTCTTTAGGCCCAAGTTAACATCTTTCAGTGGGTTTAATTGCACTTTTTTGGATCAGAAACCCAATCCCGGAAGGTTTTATATGTTCTTGAGTCAGTGAAGATTGAGGATGTTCAGTATGATCCAGATTTTGTAATCTGTGTCTCCTCGTAGTTATGCAGATCCAATTTGGATTCAGAGCATTTCTGAATTTGAAATGATTTGGTGGGTCTTAGTAGCCACATTACAAAATACCACCACAGTTAATGCCAAACTAGTGTCTTGTTTGGTAGCTTCTATCAAAGGCCAAGGACTGAAGTACCCTTTCCAAGAAAGACACTAATTGGAGCCGCATTGCGAAGCTTTTCCTGCCATGACCCGATACCGTACCCATTCTGTGGCTGAAGAGGACTTCATTGTCCAGGACTATTAAACTGAAAGCCTTCACCAATATTGTACATTGATTTTAAAACATTTTAAAGGCCTTTAAGGATACTTGTAGAGCTGCTTTGAACAGTGCCTCCCTAGTATTCAGCAATACCTCAGTCCAAGTGTTTGGGTATTTAAACTGAAACGCTCCTTATTTCGTATTTTGGAGGGAAAGGCTAGGGAGGGGGAAGTCCATATGAATCCGGTTGCCATTTCATCTGTTCCATTGGATAATATGGGAACAGAATAAGTGTATTAAAGTTTAGCAAGTTGTTGGAGTTTTATTTTTAATCGGGTCTATCTTAAAGATGTTAACAAGCTCCACCTTAAATATATAATTTCCCAAAATTCCTGGCCCTGTGCTGATCCTCATTTCCTGTCTTTCTTTTTTTCCCCCCCAGTTTGCTTCCCTCTGGAGTAATTCCAGTGCTCTGAAGCTGGAAAGCAGATGTTAAGAGAACCAGTGCTCAGACACACAGAGGCACTTTTGATTTTTTTTAAACATTCCTATAGCTTGAATCTTTTTTTCTTCATGTAATATTAAAACAAAAAAGGGTTTTTTACTCTGTGAAGCCAAATCACTGCCCCTAATCTTGTAACCCTACAGTTGTATTTTCATCCCTGTTGCATTGAAACACTTGTATTTCTTCTCTCTTTGCCCTGTTTCATGTTGTGACTTGAGAGGCACTTAGACTTGTGTGTGTTGAAGACTCTGAGCTGGAATCTTCATTACCACTTTATTGAGTTCAGCCGTGGATCGGTGTCACTTGCCTGCATGATCATATTACATGCTTAATAGCTGAAGTTACAGTCAATTATTTAGATGCTGCTTTATATCAGTTACCATCTGGAAGGTGTTGAAGCTCTTCCGATGCTGACAGATAAGGGTTGTCACTTTCTTTTGACCTACAAGTTGCTGATCGGGTTTTTTTGTTGGCGTGCCCTAGATTTCCTGGACTACTATGAATTTTAGACCTCTTGTGAGAGAGGGAGTTTGCTGTGCCGTAAAGTGAAGTGCTATTGGAAGGAAAATAGGATAAGATTTGAAATGCCTGGTGCAAGTAGCAAACGTAAGTGAAGGCGCAGGGCTGAGGGTATGCCTACTAGGGCCGGCTCTAGGTGTTTTGCTGCTCCAGGCAAAAAAATAAAAAAATAACACAACCTCTGAGAGCGCAAGTGTTGCCTCTAGAATTGTGCCAGCCCAAGCACGTGCTTGGTTTGCTGGTGCCTTGAGCCGGTCCTGATGCCTGCCGTTGGGAGGTGCCATTGCAGCACAGGTAGGCATACCTGAGCTAGCTCGCTAAAAATAGCAGTGAAACTGGCAGCATGAGTGGAATCATGGGTTAGTCACCCAAGTAAGAGCTGGTCTGGAACCCTTTGTAAGTACTCCAGTGGCTAGCCTGTGCTGTCTCTTCCTCCCCCCTACCCCCAAGCAATGCTTCCAGGGAGAGAAGCTAGCTCACGTACATCAATAGGTGCTGCCATCACACCTCCTGACTGCATTATAGACATACCATGAGAGTCAAGTGATCTAGATTTTATTCCTGGATCTTCCTACATGACTTTGGCTATGACATTAATCTCTGTTCCTTGGTTTCCTTACCTGTGAAATAGGGAGAACGAGTGTTCCCTAATGAAGTATAAACACTTTGAGATCTTCAGCTGGAACTACTGAATACTGTTCCAATGCCGGGCAGGAAATATATGTACCACTTGGACTAAGTACTTTGGTTTTTTTGCTGTCCTGATAGTGACGGTTACATATCGCTACTAGTTAGGTTACGCTAACACAACATAACAAGTAGATCCAATGGGGAGACAGTATTGGAGCCGATAGCTAGGTGGTCAGTAACCTTGTGTGGCTTAACCAGTGACTAGCCCTGGATTGAAACGGTGTAAGGTCACATGAAGCTGTCTGAGCCAAATGGATTGCGTTTTGCAATCCAAACATCTAAAATAGATAGACTGCACTGGTTTGTTCCTTTTTCTATCCATTAGTGCTACCTTTCTGATCTGAAAAATGTCAACTCTTGTAGTCCTATGTGGACTTAGAGCTATGCAGTGCATACTCTTATTTGATTTTGTACTGTGAGTTCTATGTCTGAAATTGGATCACGTGCTGTATAGATTGACATAATTCCCAAGTGAGAACAATACATAGTCAGCAAAGAACAGGAACTTCAGATATTTTGAAAACTTCAAAATAACAGAGGATTGAGGAAGGTGGGGGAAGAGTGTGATCACAATAACCCTACTCAGGGGCTTTCTGTTCAAAACACTTCTGGGGAGGAGTAGAGAGGGGCCCAAGTCATGGAATTCAGATCCAAATCCATACTGTTCAGATTCACTATGAAGACAGGCCAAAGCCAGAAAGTTTGGCTCTGGATATGGATTTTTCCAGTGCCTGTCAATTTTGGTCTTGGGGTTCCAGTTCAGGGCTATTTCAAATCAAAGTGTGCTAGAGCAGTGGTTCTTAACCAGGGGTCCGGAGCCCTCTGGGGGGCCATGAGCAGGTTTCAGGGGTTCTGCCAAGCAGGCCAGTGTTAGACTCGCTAGGGCCCAGGGCAGTAAGCTGAAGCCCCAACACCCAGGGCCGAAGCCTGAGCAAAGTAGCTTTGCGGGGGCTCCTGTGGTATGGGGGCCTCAGACAATTGCCCTGCTTGCTACCCCCTAATGCTGCCCCTGGCTTTTATATGAAGAAAACCAGTTATTGTGGCACAAATGGGCCCTGGAGTTTTTATAGCATGTTGGGGCTGGGGGGAGCGGTGACTCGGAGGGAAAAAAAGGTTGAGAACCCCTGTACTAGAGAGTGTGAGGAAAGGGTTGCTCGTAACCACATCCTGCTATTTACAAGAGACCTTAGCAGGTGCTTGGATAGTAATTTTGAGACACTCCTTTCATGCTGAGACCAGCTGAGAGATGCTCCAAAGAGAGCTGCCTCTAGCCCTCCTTGGCATAAAGTGGGATTACTCTTATTCAGGGCCTGGATGGTGATGGGGAGAAAGCAGGGAGGGAAATCTTGAATTCCCGTTTTCTCTTTATGGGAATCCTCCTACAGTGCCTGGTGTGTTCAAACCCTGCTGTATTCAGTTGACATATAAAAAGATTTCCAGTACCTCTGGGTTGAATCTGCAGACTTCTAAGAATCCCTGGTATGATTTTCTAATACTGGTTGCTTCAGGGAGCACAGTGTGCCAAAAATCAATGATAGTTTCCAAACTGTGCGCTGTAGTTGACTGTGGCCCTAGTGAAGGACCATAACTGTTGCATGCTGAAGTGTTAGAAAGCGGGGACTGGATTGCATAGCCATAGATTCTTACTTCCCTATAGAGAAGATTCAGAAGCCAGCTTCTGAATCTGTCGCAAGGTGGATGTAATCATTGCTACTCTGTCTAGACATACTGCTGCGAATAGCAGTAATTGGGTCACTTGCAAAGACTCAGGGTCACAAATATGGAGACCAGTCCTGACTTTGCTCTTTTGAGGTTCAATCCCTTGCAAAACCAGGTCTTTTGAACCCTTGGATTAAGCTGGCTGGGGGATTTAAACATGGGAGATTCCCCTTCTTTTCCTTCCTCTACAGCGGTTAGGGTTAGGCTGCTAAGACTTGGGTTAAATGTTATAAATACTGGCTTTTGTAATGGGTGTTCCAAGTAAAGCTTTTTAGATACCATCCTTATTTAAAGACATATTCTCCACTTGATCCCTGCTCCGGACTCCTGATGACATCAGTCAGTACTTTGACTCAGTAAATCAGAACATAGTAAGTCGAATACCCTAAAAGAAATCTCACAGCTAATCTGACTCTTCATGTCAAAGCTCACTTATGTGAAGAATTACTTGCCTATCCTTGTATTTTACCAGTCGTTTCTTTTGCTTTCTTGTGAGTCTCCATTTTTGTTAGAGAAGCCTCAAGAGCCCTGCCATTTTAACATTTTATTTCCTGCAAATTTCCTGAGCACCAGGAATTAAATGGTGCCTGCATCCCCACTTACCGTTTAAGCATCTGCCCTAGGTACCTGAGAGATTAAAGAGAGCGGGGTTTCACTGAGTTACTCTGGAGCAAGTTGGGGTTCACTAGGGAAATCAGAGTTATCCATGTATTCCTCCCTGGAGCCTGATTGTAATCTGGAATCGCTGATGAAGTGTCAGTAATAGCAGGAGTTAGAAAAACCACTTTCCCAAAAGGCCAGCTGTGGAAGAATGACAAACTTCAGCCTGGGAAAGTCTGAGCGTTCAGCTTTATGTTCCTTGACCATATTTTGTATTTGGTCTATGTTCAATTAAAAAAAAAAATCCTCCTTCAAATAGTCCCAGACTTTTTTTTTAAATTACGTTTTGAGCTTGAATTTTTTTCTAATCAAATAGTTGCTCCACCTTCACAATGGCACAAAGACAGGCCATGGTTCATACCTGCTGCAGATAGGAGGCATTCTGTAAAATGCTTCACATAGGATCAGGGATATAAAGAAAATGGGAATGAAATATATCCAATACAGAGGGAATGCACAAGGTCAGTGAAGGCCTCTGCATTGGGGTGAATGTCACCCTTAACTGCGATAACTTGTCCTTTGCATTATTGGCATGAGAGATGCAATTTGGAAGAGAGAACAGATCGTATATACAGAATTTTCATCAACCTGGTGGGTATTTAGCACTTCCATGTTTAAAACCGTCTTTTTATCCCGTTTCGTGTAAAAGCTGCACGCAGCCAACCTACTACTAAATTTTCCCTAATGCCTCAGGAGTAAGCTGCTCTCTGATCTGGAGAGACCACTTTTCCTTGAAGCAAGAGGTAACACTTGTTAAAATAGTTCACTGTTCCTTGCTAGCTGAGTAGACTGTGAGGTGACTAATTATAGGCAGTGGATGAGTTGAGACCACAAAAACATAAGACAAAACCCAACTTGTGGTTCTAAGATATTGTCTACATTATTTTTTGCCTTAGCAGTTGTATCTGGAAGGACTACAAAGGCTGTTCTGTGTGGTAACAATATTTTCTTTTCATCTATGTAGGCATCTAGGTAAAGAAGGCTGGGCCCCAGCATCCTACCTGAAGAAGGCTAAAGATGATCTTCCATCTAGGAAAAAGAACTTAACTGGGCCAGTGGAAATTATTGGCAACATTATGGAGATCAGTAACCTGCTGAACAAGAAACCATCCAGCGACAAGGAAACCCAAGCAGAAAACGAAATGGCGGAATCCCACATTACAAAGAAAGAAATTAGCTTACCCATCTTGTGCAATGACTCTAATGGCAATGCCATGATGACCTCAGACAAGCAGGCTTCGAAACTGGCTCAGGGATCCCCTGCTGTAGCGAGGATCGCACCACAAAGAGCTCAAATAAGTAAGACCAGAATGTGTAGCCGGACTGCCATCATTTTCATAAGAATTCCTGATTTATCTTTGTGGGGAGGCCTGTGGCATGTTACTTGCTGAAGTAGCCTCACTCTGAGTCTGTAGAGAATGAGTTGAATACAGACCATGTTCCCTGAAGCAAGGACCTAGGGGTTATAGTGGACGAGAAGCTGGATATGAGTCAACAGTGTGCCCTTCTTGACAAGAAGGCTAATGGCATTTTGGGCTGTATAAGTAGGGGCATTGCCAGCAGATTGAGGGACATGATCATTTTCCTCTGTTCGACATTGGTGAGGCCTCATCTGGAGTACTGTGTACAGTTTTGCACCCCACACTACAAGAAGGATGTGGAAAAATTGAAAAAAGTCCAGCGGAGGGCAATAAAATAATTAGGGGGCTGGAGCACATGACTTACGAGGAGAGGCTGAGAGAACTGGGATTGTTTAGTCTGCAGAAGAGAAGAATGGGGGAGGGGGGATTTAATAGCTGCTTTCAACTACCTGAAAGGTGGTTCCAAAAAGGATGGATTTAGACTGTTCTCAGTTGTAGCAGATGACAGAACAAGGAGTAATGGTCTCAAGTTGCAGTGGGGGAGGTTTACGTTGGATATTAGGAAAAACTTTTTCACTAGGAGAATGGTGAAGCATTGGAATGAGTTAGCTAGGGAGGTGGTGGAATCTCCTTCCTTAGAGGCTTTTAAGGTCAGGCTTGACAAAGCCCTGGCTGGGATGATTTAGTTGGGGATTGGTCCTGCTTTGAGCAGGTGGTTGGGCTAGATGACCTCCCGAGGTCCCTTCCAGCCCTGATATGCTATGATTCTAAGGGCTGCTCTCTTTACTGCATTGTATCTAAAAGCATCTGTTACTTTGTCAGCCAGGAAGCTCGCTCATGTTGGTCCTATAAGGGAATAATTTATTTGCCTTCCTAGTGATAGGAGATAAAAGAGCATAAGATAATGCATGGTCCCCAGAACACACAAGAATGAGAAACATGGGCTAGTGATAATGCTGCAAGTGCAGAACTGTATGAGGATTCATGGGCTGTGTGAGGAGTACGTCAGCAAGGTTGTGTGCGAGCGAAAGTAATCCACTCACAGATTCAGTTGTAGGGTCAGGACTCGTGTTTGTAGTTTTGTAGTGATTCCAAGATGTATTCATTCTCTAGCATCAGTACCATTTCATCTCACCAACCGCAGAACTATGCCTGATGCAGAAACTTGTCCTAGGAAACAATTCTGAAGTTTACACAAGTCCACTGGTTTTCCTCAGAGTTGGTTCTAAAGAGAGACCTTGAATAAAATCTTCTATTAAAACACCACTCTGGTGACCAGAGCAGATGACTAGAAGTTGGGACACCTGGCTTCTGTTCCCTCCTTCATTTGCTTACTGTTATCTTGGGGCAGGTCAGCGTAACCGTTGTGCCTTGGCTGCTGCTTCTGTGAGATGGGGCTAATGATACTGCCCAACATTTGCAAAGAGCTTTTATACATTGTGACTAAAACAGCAGTGTTAATGTTACTGTTCTAACGGATTCCGTTTACTATGGAAAAACTAGATACAGGGCCAATTTCTCTGCTGGCCCAAGTCCAGTGAAGTCAATGGAGTTATTTCAGCGGAGATTACAGCCCAGCGTTTTTTAAAGATTGTACAGCGGTGGCCTTTGAAAACTTGCTAATTTATATTGGCAATAAATTACTAAGGTTACCTCTGTAATCTCCAGTGTTCTCTTATACTTTTCTATACTCACTCTTGGAAATACCTTGATCACGGCAAATAATGGAACTTTCTAAGAGCCATTACAAATTTAGCTATCTAGGACAGTTGGCAGCTTCAGAAAGCTTTTGCTTAGCACAACTTACACAGCTAAATAAAATTAACTTTTAAAACTTTTTTCCCCCATAGGCTCTCCAAATCTAAGAACTAGGCCTCCACCACGGAGAGAATCCAGTCTGGTTTGTGGTTTTCTTTTATTCTTAACTATTGCGGCGGTCGTCTAGACACAAAGCTTTAGAGCAACCCTCTCTCCCCCTACACAGGGCTTCTGAAGAGATTTTGTTATCTTAAACACACTGCATATAATAGAGAATAAAATGCACATTCTGGAATTTGCTCCAACATTCATTGGGGACATTTTTCTGAGTCAGCGCATGTTTTGAAAAAAACTTGCTTCACATGTAAGCACTATTCTTGGAGGGGTGCTTTTTCTGTCTCTATTTTTAAATATTACAGTGCAGCTATCACTTACAATAACTCCAGTTGGGGAGGTGTGAAACTGGATGGGGTGGGAGACAACTTGTTTATGAAAAAATTTGTGATCTCTGTTTTTGTTTTGGGGCAATTTTGCACCCCGGGACAACTTTTTAATATAAATTCAGTCATATTGGGCTTTGTGTGGAAACATTTTTTCCATGGGAAAAGTTAGCATGGAAAAACACGTTCTTCATTTGGAATGAAACTGCCCTTTCAGTGTTTTATGCACAAAGTTGAAGGCCCAACTTGGTGTGGTGCTTTGCTCCCATAACTCCTACTGGGACCCATTAGACCATTAATTATTAAGCATTAATAAGTATAATAGGGTCAGCCTTTGAAGAGATGATACTCGAGCTATATAATGGTAATTGTAACAGTGCTCACATGCTACAGTGGCGGGGCCATGCAGTTCAATTGGGAACAAAATTCTTAAGTAACAGCCATCACATTTTCACTAGCCAACTACGTCTTGCTGGGATTGTGGCATAATTCAGAACAATGCACAGAATATTGAGTGCATTGTGTAAACTCGCCCTGTTTGAATCTTTCCTTTTTAAAAAAGGGCATAAGGACGAACAATGAACAACTCCAAATACAAGAGCATAAATAGTATTTATAGATTTATTTTTCCTTACTGGAGAATGGCTTGTCCTCTTACGCCAGTGAAATGGGCTTTTAGCAAGTCACTAGGACTGGCATTTCCCAGTGGGATGAAAGAACTGCATTGTTATGTTTCTCCTTTTTTGTTCTTCTTTATGCCCTGAGATGAGCTTGCGTGAAGGACCCTACGTTCAGACTCTAATCAGAGCACCCAGCTAGGGTTCAGCTACAAAGTTCCCCCAGTCTCAAAAATGTGCAGATTTTGAGAGCTGTTCTTACGAGATTTCTACCAACTCAGAATGAAATCCCACGAGACTTTGGACACATTGAAACCAGAATATAGACCCCTTCTAGTTTTTCATCTTATCATGAACAAAAAAATTGTGGAAAGCAATCGCAGAGTAGAACATTTGGAATCTAACTGACCTAAATGTAAAAGTGGGTTTGGATGCAAAGTGTTGGACCATCTTTAGTTGCTATGTCATGTCAGTGTAACATCTCGCATGACAATGAGGACCAATAATAAACCCTTGATTCTCTGAACGTATCCCCCCTAGAGAATGGTCAGTGGCCTGAGCGTTACTGAAATGTTTACTCTTCCTGCAACCTGTAGTCTGACTCTGCCCTTTTATAATTTCAAAGTAGATAAATTGAGTTCTGTGGAGGAGTAAAACCTTAACGTCCTGACTGCTGCACCTGGATGCTAAAGTGCCCACAGCTCTTTCAAAAGAGTAAGGACTTTCCCAATGACCTTTTAGCCAAAATTGTCCCTTCCACCTTTCCTGCAGTGGTGTGCATCATGCCTATAGCAGCTAGAAACTGCTGCCCACCTTCAAAGTGGCTACATTTTAATGCTGTGGCATCTGTTTAATATTTAAGTCTGTTTGGTATCTTGTGGGAGGACAGGGAAATGGGAATTGTCCTGCTATTTGGACTTGCAGAACTCAGGGCAGACCCATGAAAAGCAGAACTGTCCCCTGAATATGAGGAAGACCTAGGAACCCCATTAGACCGAAGTTGCATCAGTCAAATACTTTTGTTTGTAGCAGAGTCTCTCTTGCTTGGAGCAGGAGCAATGCGAATTTGGATTCACTGTGTAATGTGTAGCATTCACCTCTCCCAATTCTTTTATCCTACGTGTTGATCTCAAACTTCTCTTCCGGACATTTATTTAACTGAGAGCTCAGTATGGTTAATATTTACGCTGTTTTCCTCCTGAGTTTTGTTTCCTTTGCACTAATTATTTCAATTAGTTTTTATTCTGGCAGGAATGCTTTAATTAACTCCATGTTAACAAAACACATGTGAAGCATCAAGTATGTTTGCTGTTTTCAATTAGCTCAGTTTAAATTCAAACCATTCTAAAATGTGAAGGCACGTTGTTATACTGCATCCTATGCTATATTTTAACATGCACAGTGCTGAAATGCAGAATTGAAACATTGCTAGGCAAGGTTAATACTTGGGCCAAAATACCTCTGGCAGTTATGTTAAAATGATGCATGTTTCTTACTATGAGGGTGGTTTAGAAATCAATGGAGTAGTACGTTAAGATACAGTATTTTGCTTCCTTTCTTCAGTTTCCTGGCTCAGAATCTTGCTGCAGCTATCTGTTGTCTTTGTAACTATCTGTCACAATTCAGACGTGTGTAAGTCACATCTTTAATGCAAGGAGCAGATTTTGTCTTTAAGGAACCAAAGATCCCTTCAGGTTTTTTCCATTGGGACTCTTTTGTGCTTATTTAATAATGAGTCATGTCATTCATTAGAACGCTAAGCTAATCATGGACACGGCAGATATATAAATGCTTAGAGAACGGAATCTTTCCCAGTTTCTTTTTAAATCTAAAATATGAGAGGAACCTAGTAAAATTGTCTATGGTTTTAGGATTGGTTAATGATGACATGGGGGTTTGAACAAAATTGCTTGTTCTCCGTATCATAAAGAAATAGGGAGCTAGGGCCTCCGTTCTGACATCCATCTAACTGCCATTGGTATTTTAGCTGAGTAAATGCATAAGTTGTGAGCCGTTTCAATCAAGGGATACTTGTGGCAGGTGCTAAGGTTTTATGGTGAAAGACACAGATATGTATGCTTTTTTTTCCTTTTAATTCCAATTAATAAATAGCAATTATTGGCTTTTAGATTTTTACATGCGGCTTTAGTGAATCTGGATCACTTAGTCCTTGATAGCTGGGAAACAGGTTCCATCTTGGGCGTGTTGTTGCACAAAATTTCCCATATGTATTTCCTTTGAAGCCATCTGGTACTGTCGACCATCAGACGGAATATCAGGCTAAATGGACCATCCATCTGACTAGAATGGCAACCCCCATGTAAAACCCTTTGAATATGAAAAGCACTATTTAAATGCAAATTATCAAGATTATTATAGTTAGTGAAAGAGGTACTAGAATTGTACGTAGTTAGGAAAGCTATCCCTTTTTAAGCCTTGCCTTCATTTACCATTTGTTAGAGACAAGATGGGTGAGGTGATATCTCTTATTGGACCAACTTCTGTTGCTGAGAAGCAAGCTTCCGAGCTTACACAGAGGAGGAATAACTCAAGAGAAGCTCTGTGTGTAAGGTCGGAAGTCCCTCTCTCTCTGTCTCTCAATCTCTTATTGGACCGATCTCTGTTTGAAAGAGAGAATCTCAACCACCTTGTCACTTGAGTATCTTGGGACCAACACGGCTACACAACACTGCAGACCTTTTGTTACAGAATGCCTGGTGCTTATCACTAGGAGGTAAATTAGGAGTAAGGAATGCCACTTGTTCAGCAGCATTGGAAAAATGGCAAATAACTGTCCATGCTGACACATTCAGCCCCTTATTGCTAATTGCTCGCTAAACAAGACTTTTCTTTGTTGCCACAGGGCTTCCAGTTGCCTAAACCACCTGAGCCGCCATCAGTGGAGGTGGAATACTACACCATTGCAGAATTCCAGTCTTGTATTTCTGATGGAATAAGCTTTCGTGGAGGACAAAAGGCAGAGGTGAGCCTAAACGGTGGAACCGTACAAAATAATAATGCTTTGCAATGGTAGAGCATTGTACAAATGTTAGATAATGGCTTGAAAGAAAAAAAAATCCTAACCCGTTATCTCTCCAGACTAATGACAGTGTTCATCATCATCCTTTAGGTTATTGATAAGAACTCTGGTGGCTGGTGGTATGTACAGATTGGAGAGAAAGAAGGGTGGGCTCCAGCATCTTACATTGATAAAAGGAAGAAGCCCAATTTAAACAGAAGAACCAGTACTCTAACCCGACCCAAGGTCCCTCCCCCAGCACCTCCCAGTAAACCAAAAGACACGGAAGAAGGAACAGCTCCTGGGACTGTTTCATCAGGAGAAGTCCAGGACTCCCCACAAAAGCTCAGATATGAAGAACCAGAGTACGATGTGCCTGCCTTTGGCTTTGACTCAGAGTCTGAGGTGCATGAAAGCCATGGAGATGATAGTTCCTTGGAAAAACGTCTGTTTCAGCCACTTAAGCCATCTCCTGTCTCATCCTTGCAGAGGGCAAAGTTCAGAGTTGGTGAGTCTTCAGAGGATGTTGCTCGTGAAGAAGAGATCATCTATGAAAATGAGGGATTCAGGCCTTATGTGGAGGACACTTCATCATGTAAAGAATCCAGCGGAGACTCGGATTCCCAAAAAAGCTCCTCTGTGTCTTTAATTCGAAGAAACTCTCCATGCTCCAGTTCTCCCAAATCATCGCTCCTGAAGCTCAAATCTGACAAAAGCATTCAGCCCGATCTTGGAAAATGTCACTACTCCAGGAATGACGAGATAAAACCCAGATCAGCCTCGGATGTTGGCTTGCGTAGCATGCCAAGAACAAGTGCGAAGAAGGAGCCTGGACAGAGCCCCTCAACGAAAGCAAAGCCAATGGTTAGACCTAAGCCCTTCCTCAATAAGGCAGATTCTCAGAGCCAAGAAAAAATGGATATCAGCACTTTAAGACGTCAGCTGAGGCCAACTGGGCAGCTCAGAGGTGGACTTCAAGGTTCAAGAAGTGAAGAGTCTGAAAGCCCTCCACAAATAGCTCCTGAGAGACAAGATGACTCCCTTAAAAGAAGCTCCGCAGATCTCATTACATCTCCTTCCCATGCCATTTTTTGCTCTAACCATCCAGCCAAGCCAGAGCAAGAGAATGACACAAAATGTTTTTATGTGACCTCTGACTCTTACCAAAAGGTTCAGGATTCTGAACTCTGCTTCCCAGCAGGAGTGGAAGTGGAAGTGTTGGAAAAGCAAGCTAGTGGATGGTGGTACATGAAATATGGAGATATGGAAGGGTGGGCTCCTTCCCACTACCTCGTACTTGCCGATAACCAAAAAGAAGAAACTTCAGAGACCGACATCTCGCTGGCCAGGAACAGAAGAAATGAAAGCAAGTCAAACAGCTTGGAGAAGATAGAGAAAAGAGTTCAGGCTTTGAACACCATCAACCAGAGCAAAAGAGCAATGCCCCCAATTCCAAGCAAACCCCCTGGTGGCTTTTCCAAAACTTCAGGGGCTGTGAAAATGAGGAATGGAGTGAGACAGTTAGCAGTGAGGCCACAGTCTGTGTTCGTCTCCCCGCCCCCAAAGGATAATAACCTGTCCTGCTCCCTGCGCAGGAACGAATCCTTAACTACTACAGACCATCTAAGGGCTGTCCGCCGGAATTCCTCTTTCAGCAGTGCGCGATCACAGCCTGGTGACTCGAAGGCAAAGCAGACTGATCAGTCGGGCATAGAGGGATTGGAGACAACCTCCAACCTATCCACTCAGCGCAATGGAATCCCGGTGTCCACTGTCTGGCCAAAGCCCCTTGAAAAATCCCAGTTCATCCACAACAACCTCAAGGATATCTACGTTTCCATTGCAGACTATGAGGGGGATGAGGAGACGGCAGGGTTTCAGGAAGGTGTCTGCATGGAGGTCCTGGAAAGAAACCCAAATGGTTGGTGGTACTGTCAGATCATGGATGGTGGGAAACCATTTAAAGGCTGGGTGCCCTCAAATTATTTGGAGAAAAAAAATTAATGTTGCAATATCTTTAAATTCTCTAATTTATACTGTTCCTGCTGTGTACATCTGGAAAAAAAATTGCTACACCCACAAATTTTTTCCCCGTGCTCTAGTTTGTGCAAAGGGACTGACTGATTATGCTGTGCAGTGTTTGCAGAGCTTTATGGGGTTAACGTGGCCTGAAGGAATTTAAGCAAAGAAAAAGATGATAGTCAAATTTTTTTTTGAAGCTGTTAATAATCCTGTGTGTAACAGGGTATGATATCCCATCTTTCCTGTTAATGGTAGGAAACCAAACGTGTGCCTTTTGCGAGAGATACAAACTGATGTATCCACTTGAGGAAATTGTTGGGGGGGAGTTTAGTGCCAAACTTAGACGTTTTAGAATCTCGGCTTCCTGTCTCCTTCCTCTCATCTCCACGTGGAATATCCAGAAGTTTTGAATGGGTTTTCACAACTTTTAACTGTGCAAAGTGAGTGGGAATTTGATTCTAAAATGCAGAGGAGAATCCCAGCCCTTTCTAGAAACTCAGATTTTTCACTCTTCTCAACAGTCAGTTCCAACGTTGGAGCCTTTTCATCATGGAGAGATTTGGTCTCTGACTTCAACCACAGTTTGTCATTATTACTAAACCTCAGAAATGACATTCAGGAGGCATTTTGGGTTTTTTTTGGCTGCCTTTTGTTCTGTCTCTAGGCTCTTGAGTTGAGACACCAGGTGTTCTTATGGCCTGTAGGGCTACCAGGTGCTTGCAAACACACCACAAAAACAAACCTATGGACACAACTTTGTGAACAATGATTACTTTAAATACTCCTTGTTTAGTTCAGTTTGGTGACTCCTGCCAAGAGATCCAGGTTGATTCTCTTTCCTGAGCTGGGTTTTTCCAAATTTGTCACAATTTTTAAGTATTCAAAATGCCTCTGAGGCCTCAAAGAAGAAAAACAATCAAATGCGTTACTCCTGTTTTCACTATCAGATGCAAATTGGAGCACATTGACAGAAGCCACAAAGCTGTAAGTTAGAAACAGCCATAACCTGTTGCAGCATCAGTGTTTACAAAGGGTGTGGTGGAGAAGCCATGGAATTCAGTCTGCACAATCTTTAATTTGTATATTTTGGGGGATTTGTTTTTCTTTCCTGTGCATTCTGGGTATTTTTTTAATTGTGCATTGATTTACCAAAAGACTTTTCTTTTCTTTAAGTGAAAACTAAAGTAGGAGTCAGTTCTGTGATTGGATTCCCACTTGAATCCAGAAAGTACATTTGTACTGCTATGAATGCATGGGATTTTCAAGCTCAAATAGAGATCTAATAACAAAGCAATTAAGGCTACAATGTGACTAGCTGCCTCTTCCCCACCCCATCCCCACTTTTCCTTCATGTTATTTATAACTCTAATGCTTTAAAACGTGACCCATGGGTGGTGAGGCGGGGAATATGCCACCATTTGGAAAGGGCTTGGATTAGACTGGTTCCTGAGGTAGCCAGTTACTGTACTGTAAACATCAGCCACTATAAATCCATACTGTACTCCAGGAAGTCTTGCTTTTGGCAGTTTTTTGATGGGTTCATTAACCATTTAAGTGAAGATCAATATCCAGTTTCTTTAAGAGGCAGCATTTCTGTGTCCTGTTTTAAAGGGGAAAAGTCAATTATTTCACTGCTCATGTATTACAAAATGATGATACGTGCCCTTTTATTTTCCAGCCAAACTTCATACCAGTTATTGGCATTGGGAAAATAAAGGGTCTGATGATTTAGTTAGCTGGAACCTAACCTGGGGTGGGGCCTAAAATAGCACAGTATTGAGTGGGTTGTAGAGTGTTTTCTCTGCCAACAAAACAAAAGACAATTTACAAGTTATTCTTGTCTTTTTTTTTTTTGTGATTTTGGGTTTTTTTAACTAATCGCCACGAAAACTTCAAGGGAAAGATGCCTACAGTCAACATGACTGACGTCCCTTTGCTAGCTGAAAAACGATTACGTTGCAATCAAAGGCTGCAAATGGAGTTCTGTTGAAACCGTGATGTCCCCGAGTAATGGTGTGGGAGGGTGTTCTACTTGGATCCAACGTAAGTCGTGAGGGGGAGGTGTATCTACACTACCACCCATATCAAAATGTGTAGAGACCTCTCTCTGCCTTATGTTTTACTATATATATGTATATACCCAGTTAACCACATCTTACTGGATGTCTGTCTGAGGCGCTGCAGTCCCATCTCTCATGCTTCTGTCCATTTTTAGTTGTACTAATATGGTTGCAGTCATTAAAAACTGCTGGAGCTGTTGTGAGATTATAATAGAAGTATTCTATTCTTCTGCTGGACAGTATTAAATAGAGCAATACATAGTTATCTGCTAGATTGCAGCACTAACAGTAGTGACTTAGTGACTTGTGTAATGTTGTTTTGATTTACTTTAACAATAATGATGCGGAAGTGGTTCATTATTTTGAATTAATGCACTTTAACAATAAAAAAACCAAAATGGAAGTCAACACAGCGAATTAAGTGCATTATTTAAAGGTGCAGTATATAATGTTCATTTTTTTAAAAAGCATGTATTTATTAAAAAATAATTTATAATTATTTAAAAATATGCTGAAGTTTTGTTTTGACAGCACTTTCATGCTGTCATCTCCCGAGGAGACAAAAAAACACAGCTCCCAATACTTCTGCATTGAGCCACTGAACTCTCAAAATACGGAACAGCATGACTTGAGTTCTTGCCGAGAGAGAGAGAGACGTTTCTGATTAGAGAGCAAACCATTTAGGAATATTCAGATTGTATCCAACGGAGGAAAGACCACCGATGCAAAGAATCTCTGAGTGGGAGGAGACCTCTGGTGAGGCCATTGGAGCCTGCATTGGAATGGGATTGATTTCATTAACCCTAATCTTCCCCTTTCTGTGTGGGTGTCAGGGTAGCTTTGAACACCTCCACAAGGCTGGGCTCTGAATAAGGTTGTGGAATTACTGAGGTGCTCAAACTCCGCTATGACCTGGTGATACTCTCAGGCTCACGCCATTGGAATCGGGGCCATTGTTTAACTAAAGTCATTGTCTTGCATCCCTCCTTACCTGCCAGTACACTAAGTATTTCCCACTGCGCCTTAAGCCAGAGTTGCTTGTTCTGCCCTAATTGAGGGACTTGGTTTGGTCTTGGTCTTTGTGTGTACATTGTGCCCAGCCAGTTATCAACAGCACAGTTGGCTGTGGTGTAGAATGATTTATATCAACAAGGTACAAAAGAATATCAGGACCTGCAAGTGCTCATGTCTTGCACAGGTTTTCTCAAGCATCTGTTCTGCTCCGCAACTGATGATTACTCCTGTGAAGCTTCTTTTAGATTTCATAGGAGAAGACAGAGTTGAGAAGTTCAGATTCTGGGTAATAGCCTGCTCCCCATAAACACTACACACATGTACGCCCAACAGAATGGAAAGTGACAAATGCACTTGAATCTAAATGAGAGAGTTTGTGGCTCAGAAATGAATCTGAGCCACATAAACATCAGATCCAGATTACTCACTATTCGGGAATGTTCAGATCTAGGCTTCACTTAAATTCAATGGTTGTGTCATAATTTTCAGGTTAAAAGGATGTTTTACGAAAGCAACATCATTAGTCTACGTACTGTTGTCGCCAAACTTCCCTCCCCCCACTTTAAGAACACTGGACCTGAAAGAAATTAGAGAAAGATGTGTCGAGTTTTATATTTGATGACAGCACTTTTTGTGTAGTCAGTCACTGTTTCCCTGTGTAGCCAGCTATTTTCCCCTTGGGTTGTTAAGATCCTTCATAAAGTAACAGAGAAGGGAAGCTCTTTTTCCCCCCATCTGCCTAAAGAAATAAGAAAATTTGATTGTAAAACAACAAAAATTGGCAGGGTGACTTGGGGAAGATGAAGGAAGAGTTCGTGACCCTTTTAATTTTTTGTACTGAATTTGCCAAAAGTGACACTGTGACTTTGAACAATTTTTAAATGTGTGCGAGAACCTCACTTTATAACAGCAAATACATAATTCTATCCTGGTGTGTTTAAAAAAAACTTGAAGCAAGTTTAAAAAAAAAATCTGGAGAGCTACTGAAGTATTTTGTGGAGTCAGAGTGCCCTCTTGTGGTAGGAGGAGATGCATGCTGCCATTCTATTGGGCTAAACGATTGCTTTGCTCATCCAGCCATGCTTTCCAAAAAGTATAAAATGTGGAAATTGAACCTGCAAAAGGCCAAAATGCAGTTCAATGATACCAAATTCACAAATGTGAAATTTTTTGTCTTGCTGTATACTGCAACTTTAATAATAATGAGCACTTCTGAGTTCGTTATTGAGGTTTATATAATGCCTGAAAAGCTTTCTTAATCCCCAAAAGAATTTTTCCAAATTAACTTTTTTTTAAAAACTTTTTAGCCTTACCCACTTAAAGGCAGTTCCTATTAATTGGCTTAACCTTTATGCCTTGCAAAATGTGCATCAATGACTGATGTTGTTTGTAAAACCCAATCTCAATGCAAAAGACATTAAATATACACTACCTGGTATTTTAACTGATACGTACTCCATATGTATTGGTTGCAAGTCATCTTTTAAAAAAAAAAGTGTACCATAGTTCAAATTTTAGCAAGGATTGGATAACTAAAAGCCAAACTTTGTTCATAGTTGAACTGGTGTAGATGGAATTACTCCATATTTACACTGGTATAACTAAAATCAGAATTTGGGCCTCAAAAGATTCCTTCTATAGCAATGCTCTAGTTCTTGACGAAGGCATTATATAATTTGTTTTTAATCACTTTCAGATCTTAGTGCAGCATATGTTATTGTAATATATATTCATTGCTTTCCTCAGTTAAAGAAAAGTTACTGCTTTTATCATTTAGGAGAAACACAAGGGAATTTGGTAAAGCATTCATTATTTTCATGTTACTAGTATTAACAGAGTAGAATGTGTACTGTTTAATTTTAGGCCTTTTTAGGCAGCTTGTTAATAATTCGTATTTTGCTGTGTTGTATCTTAATAATGTGTTTATTACATTTTTCCCCAAATACTCTGCATTCTCAAGAAAAAAATATCCAATGAGTGGATAAGTGCAATATTCACAGAATAAACAGGCCCCTCATCCAGGACTTGGAGTAGAGCGCACAGTGTGAAACATCTGTAATTTGAAGTCATGCACTCTTAAGAAAATTTTGGAGGAATCGGAAGGGCGAGGGGTCAGTTGGAAGGAAATACAACTCGGGTACATATGGATTGTTGACTGTTGGTTTTTTTATAGAATGACTGTTTCATAAGCAAAACACCTATTAGCAAAAGTGCAGGGATTATACATGCATGTTGCAAGAGCCCTGGATGGAATATGCATGGATGGAATATGCAAGAGTGCCCTTAATTAGGCATGATATCTGTATTACCCTTCAAACACATCCTTGTATCATCTATGCCTGATCTATCTCTTTCTCCAGTACATATTCTTTTCAGCAAATTCCCCATGCTAAACTTCAGAATTTATGGTAATTTAGAAAGGGATAAAAATGTTCATGGTTTAGGCCTAGGTTTCAATAGTGTCCTGTCCTTTGTGTTTATTAATAGGGCCATGTGACTTCTCCCTTCATTTTTGTCAAACCAAAAATAATTCACTGTTCTCTCTGTGGTGACTTCTTACCTGTGAAATTTCACAGTGGGATTGTTGCATTGAAACAGGAAAGTTTGCATTTTGACTTCCTATTCTGATGTGAAAAAATAAATAATTTTGGATCTGAAATTTTGACACTCTTCCTTTTTTGAAATTTCCAATTCAAGTTTTCAATCTGGGGGACTATTTTGAGTGGAAAATGGACTCATTTTCACCCAAACAGCTCTAGTTTCAAATAAATTGCAAAATCTCATATCCTTGCAAAACTGAATTATTTTCACCTCAGTTCAAATGAAATGCGAAAACCAGAGCTTCAGGCTCTCAGACTTCATGGAACATATTTCATGTTGCCCAAGTTAATATGCTTGGGGGACTTGCACTGCATCTTTGTCTCTCTCTCTCTTCTTCCCCCTCCCCACCCGCCCTAGTTCACTCCTGCCCTGCTATCTCAGACGCTTCTCATGTTGTAGGCGAGTCCTTTGCATTTAAACAGCAAAACTGAGCTCAGATGACCATCTTCTTCCAAAATCCTGTAGGTATCCTTTCAGGACAGGAACCAAGAGCTTAACGGAGTAACCTTATTTCATTTTGTGGGGAGAGGTCTTGATTCTCCTCTCATACTTTCCATACATCAAGAGTAACTCCACTAACACCCATGCAGTTACCCTGAAATAACACCAGTCTAACTAAGAGAGTCAGGCCCTGAAGACGAAGCCTTAACGTAACTCTGCTGTTTGACTTTTTGGGGGGGAATTTCTTCCCCAGAATTTCAAAGCAAAATTGAGACTCTGATTCGAAAACTGCTAACAAGATGACATACAATGATCCCCTTTACAGCCGGTCGTACTTAACACTTTAACATCGACTGGAGTTCTGCTGCTAGTGGCGAGTGTCCTGCAAACCAGATCTCCCCTTAAAAATCCAGGAGACTGACACTCTGCTAGAGAAGGGGTTACTGTATATAACTTTACCATTTAACAGGTACGGATTGGATGATCTGAGAACAAACGTGTCTGTGTAAATTATTTTACATTTTTGTTTAAGGTTTTTGGTGGCGGCAGAGAGATAAACCAGGCAGATGTTTGGAGAGCTTGTCTTTTAAATGTTTCATGGCCCTAGCATCCATGTCTCAGTGCCTGTGTTTTGATTCTCAGTCGTCCATCTATACATCTCAGTATTTGTTTTGTTTAATTATAATCTCCGGATCAAGTACTGTACAGAGGGCCTGATCCAGAGTCCACTGTAGCTCATGGGAGTCTTCATTGACTTCAGAAGGCTTGGGATCAGGCCTACAACTTGCTGTTTTTCCACCGCCTCAGAGCCAACTTGTAACCAAATGCCGAGACTTCTGTAAAAACAGGTGTCCGTAATTGCTACAAAGTTAGATCCCTCACTTTTTTTGGAGGGGCTTATGTAAATTGTGTGTGTGCGTGTGTGCGTGCGTGTTGCAGTTGGGAAATTGTTTTCACTAATATCCTCACTATAGGAGGCCAAGTTCTGCTGTTTTCTGGAGGAAAACTGTTGAAATAAAAAACCTGTCCACTGGGAATTTTCTCACGGGGACTGTTGGGTCAGGCTCAGCATGGGCACAGGCAGAATAAATTGGTCTCTTCCATTTTAGATTCACAGGGCTGGGCTGGTCCCACACAGGGTGTTCATAGTTTGTTCTTGCATTCAGGTAGCTTTAATTCTAGTTGGAGAGTGCAATTTAAATAAACAAACGGTTTTAAAGCTTCACACTGGCGTTTTTACAGACCTGTCCTTTTGCAGCATAAGCCACTGCTGTCCTGTGTTGAGACTCCTGTTTGTTATTGAATCAAAACAAGGGTTGGTGGAGGGTGGGGTGGGGAGATAAGAAGAATAATAATTTGGTAAGAGACTATAGAGGTAACTGGACAATGGTAGTGGTGGGGAAAAGGGAAGTGATTAGATAAAGAACAATTTTGAACCAGGGATGTTTCTTCTTAAGGCCATAAATTATTGGGTTTGACACTGCAGGTGCTTTCACTATGTATTTTTTTAAATATATCACTGCTCTGTTATACATTATGATTTATTGTTGCCCAGTGTTCAGTTTCACACAGCATGATAAAATATAACAAACTCTATCCTGAAGTTCATGATCCGCTGAGGTAAGACAAATGTGTTCTGCATTTGTTTTAATCAAGGAGCCTTGTGCATCTGGAAGATCTAGATAATGTCGAGGTTCATCAGAAGGTCAAAGCTGGCAAGATGGTCTATTCCCAGATCTTTAACCCGGCAGTCCCTTTTCATACTGTTGTAAAATAGCCCTTTGCTAGTGACGCTGCTGGGAAATGTCTGAGGCTTTTATACCTTGTACGTTGTGATCTTGCTCTTCTGATACAGGAGGATTAGCTGGTTACAAAGGTAGCTGCTTCTCTTGTTCTCTTCTCCCACCATAATAAGGGCTGTGAAAACCAGTGGGCATTTGGGAATCTTTTTGAAATCTCTAGAACTTAAGCTTTTAATATTTACTTTTAATTTTAGGTTCCATCAATGATTTCATCTGTAGCTGTAAGCCTTTGACTTCTACAGATCAGTGTAATATATAAACTCTAAGCACTTGGCAGCCTTCACTATGCAAACAGTTAAATACTTATGTGAAAATTATTCTTATACTGTTTTCTGCAGTCATCCGGCAAACAAAGGGCAAGAACGAATACCCATGTGTCAATCCAAAACTTGAACTTCAAATGTGCCAAATTATGTTCTGAATCTAGAACTCATAACATTCAAGTAGGGTCAATTCCTTCCACTCTAGAAGCAGTCATCTTCCTGAACCAAAAAAGAACTCTTATTGTCTCATAAATACATCTTAATTGGCGCAGTTGGAAAAGGAGAATGAAAAACAATAAACAAACACAAAGCAATTGGTGGAACGATTGATTACCAGTGTTTGATAAGAAAAAACAACAAACTCAGAAAAGGGCCAAGTTACTAATTGTTTCCATTTTCTAGGCAATTTTTCAGTTTTGAGGTACTGGGTAAGCATGCTGAAAAGGGGGGGGGGGAATGACTAGTGGTGAATTTGGGTGTAAGGAGTGTTTTTGGAAGCATGGTCTGTCTCTCACTGCACTTGCTTTTTTCTGTTCTGGGAATCTGAATTGAGAGTTACAATCCAGGGGTTGTGTATAGAGTAGCTACAGTTTTGCTGGTGGTTCTGACTTGATTATCCAAGTGCTCAGTTGTTAATTTCTTGTCATCCATCAAAATGCTCTCTCCTTATTTTACAATGTTTAATTGCAAACAGCATCTGTTTGTTACCATAGATGGCAGTGTTTTGAAGAGGATTAAGCCTATAATCCTCCAGTTCTCAGGATTTAAAATTTCATATCTACCTAAATGAGTCTCACCAGCAACCTGATTGCCTACTTGTGTTGACTTTGAGAATTAGGCCATAGTGTTTCAAGTGGGTCCTAAATCCATATTTAGGTGTCTAAATAAGTGGCCTTGTTTTCAGAAGTACTAAGCAGCCAACATTCCCATTAAAATCAGTAGGAGCTGTGGGAGCTCAGTAATCCTGAACGTCAGGACTCTGATTTGGGTGCCTCACTGTCTTGATAAATCAAGGCCATAAGGCACATACCTCACTTGAAACATGGGAGTGCTCCGATTGACTTAGGCACGTGCCTACGCATGTGCGTAAAGTTTGAGCATTGACGTATCCTGTTCAGTCCAGAAGTAAATGTAGTGTTAGACAGCCCAGTTTGAAAATGTGAGCAAGTATAAAAGTCCAAACACGGTGTGGGGCTCATGGATTTTGTAAGTGGCTGACGTTTTTGAATGTGACCATAATTATTGGACGCTGCGGTGTACTGGTCTAAGTTTCCATTGACTGATGGGTAGGAATGTAACCATCTGCGAGAGAGAGAGGCTGTGAGAGTATGTTGGTGGCAAGAGATAGAGAAATGTGTGGCTGGTCCTGGTGTGTGTGTGGTAGAGCTGATTTTATTGTTTTTGTATGTGGAAACAGTTTTGTTTGGAGTTTTCTGGAAGCTGATGTGCTTTCTGCTGCAGTATAAATGAAAGAGAAGAATAAGACTTTAAAGAGAGGATGAAGGCGGGAGTTAATTCAGCTTGTTTTGGGAGAGGTGAAATAAAACGGTGATGGTATGTATTGTTCCTCCCAAGGGAGGAAGAAAAGTACAGGAGAAACCATTCCTCAAGGAATAACGTTGGGCCAAATGTACTGCCGGTCCACTGAGTGGGTCCACTGTAGTCAGCAGAGTTTCACCTGCTGGTGGATAATGCCTATGAAGTAGATATTTGATCTTAATGCCACATCTTGATCCTATGGAACTGTTGAGTATTTTGATATTGACTTTAGTAGAATCAGCAATTGCCCCATAATGTTCTGTAGCAGGGGTGGAGCTAGACCGAGAAGTGTTTTTTCTTTTGATCGCTTGCTAGAGATGGAACTGTTTGTGCAGCAGACCTGCTTCTGCAATAGTGACTTGCCAGGTGGAAACAGTTGGCAACACTGTGTCCACTAAATGGATTTCCCAACTGGTAAATCAGTTGTGTGACTTATAGAAAACACTTCTCCGCCCCTGCCCCCCCCCAATAAATCCTGTGATTAAATGTACTTCACAGGTGGCGTCACCATTTGCTAATGATTTTTTGAAATGGTCACTGTGAAACACCCTCCCAAGCTCTGTCTAAAATGACAGAAAACTAAAGGCCTATTTGGTCAGCCTTCAAGTCTGTCTTTTAAACACCTTGGTATATAGTACTGGGTTCTGATCAGCAAGGAGGAATTTGTTTTACCGGCAAAGAATGAGGACTGCATCCAGAGTGGAAAAATTGACACACTCCCCCCCCTGCCCCCGAAGTAAATGTTGTGTGTCTTCCCTCTGTGGTTTCGTGCCGGCCAGTCAGCGAGCATGCTTTATCCAGTGTGATATTCTAATGAGAAGTCATTTACCTGCTCTGGGTCCGATTCTGAACATGTGGCTCTCTGCCAGATGACTCCCACTGAGGGGCATAGTGATATTCTCATTGTTCTGCTCTGGCCATGAGCAAGGTGGCGATAGCCCTGCCTCTACTAAAACATGATCCTTGTATAGTCCAGGCCGATTGGGTGGCCTTGATTTTTTTTGTTTTTAATTTTATTTATTTATTTTTTTCTAAGCCTTTATTCTTCCTGGCTCACCCTAACTGTCTGATCCAGAGCTGGCTTCCTCGTCGTTTCTTTACTGGATATGATACAAACCAAGCATAATAACTGATTGGAACTATGAGGTCCAAACATTTTTGCAGCTAACACTTCAGGGTTGAGCTGATCTTCAGGCATGCCACTGGCCTGTGTGGGACTAAGAGATGCAGTAAATGTAACATTTGCCTCCTTTCTTGTATCAGGTTTTTGTTTTGTTATATTTACAAAATACATCTTGCCGAGCAGTACTTGACCAATTCCTATTGCAATTCTTTTTGGCTAAGCAGTGTTAGTGTGTTCACTTTTCTAGCAGAGTGTCTTCTGGAACAGTCAAGTGAACATGTGTTTTATTCATTAACAATTAAAACTCTGTGGATTACTTATTAAATGAAGAATAAAAGCCATATTATCTGTCAAGGATAGTCCAAAACATGCCATATGGCACCTACTGTGTGTGAGTACACATGCCAAAAATTTCAGACTGGTGTTGCCTATATTTAGATTCCTAAATCCTTATTTAGGTATCTAATAATACCAGCCTGATCTTTCAGAGGTGCCGACCAGCTTCAGTGCCCATTGAACAGGAGTTGTAAGTGCTCAGAACCTTTTGAAAATCAAGATACTTCTATTTGAGAGTCTAAATATAGGGCCATCTGTCTGAAAATGTTTGTTTGGCCATGATAATTCTAAAATATGGTGGTCTGGCTTATGGACCCAGATTCCTCCAAGAAATGTCTCAAATCAACATGATCATGTCCTGTACGATGATAGTGCCAACTTTGGCATCTGTGTATTTGAATTTGTGGAAAGATGGAAAAGCTCTAAGCCATGCAGCTCCATATTGCACGTCTATCAAGAATGTCCAGTCAGGGTTTGGAATAAATGTTGCCTGATAAACAAATTTCTCAGTCTGAAGTATCTGGGCTAAATCTTCTGAATTGCCCAAAGGAGCCAAACTGTGTTCCTTTTCCAGGCTTCTGCCTCCCTCATCTAGTAACCTGTGCTGTTGGGAGGGATGGCAGGATGCTGATGGTAGGGGAAAACTGCACACAGAAGCAGTTGTCCAGCCCTTTCTCAGCTAAAGTTTGGAGCGATTTTAGGCCATCTGCAGTATTAGAGCAGCATGAGGACTCATGGAGCCATGGGTATGTCCTATTGTACAAAGCTACCAACTCTTCCAAGGCTTTGGTTATACTGTCTTGAGTGATCATTATCGTTTGCATGCACCGTTTCCTCAGAACAGCAGCCATCTCCACACCTGTGCATGATCAGCAGAGACTTGTGAGGGACTTCTGAAATTTTAGGGCTGTCTTCTCAGTTTTACTACAAGTTCTTGCAGTGTGAAACTACAATATTTAATGTCTCAGGCAGAGAGGGCTTGCTAAGTAGACTGTACTTGTGGTCATCTCCCAGTTCATTGATAGCTTGGACCAAAGGTGGTGCTAAATATCTTTAATATTTGTAATATTTATGTTGTCTTTAAGTATTTTATCACAAAGATGCAGTGTCCTTTTAAAAGAGAAATCTAGCCCTTGGGTTTAGGACCTGGCAAAACCCCTGAAGGACTCTCAGGGGTCTGGGTTGTTGCTTATTAAAATTCAAGCAGGCTTCCTGTATTTTGAGGGCCAGTGGGGTAAAGGATGCTCTGTCTTCAAATGCTTGCAGATTGTAAGATTTGGTTTGTGATAATTTTTTTTGTATTTTGTTTACATCTCCTCTTATATGCCCTAAGAACAAAAATAAAGTTTTCTGATCATTTTGTGTCCCTGATGTGTTTGGTTTTTCCCCCCACCCATTGCATTTTTATATTACTGAACTCACTGTATTCGTGAAAGTAAGGACAAATTCTCCTAATACATTTATGCAGTGGCAAAACCTGTTCTGTTTCTGATTTGAATCGATAGTAGGTTCAGGGCCGGTGCAACCCAGGCGCTAACATTTGGGGGGTGGTGACCGCAGCGGCCAGAACGTCTGCCACCTCTGTCAGGGGCGGCATTTCGGGGGGGGGGGGGGGGGGGGGCGGAACCTTCTGCTGCCTAAGGCGACAAAAAGGCTGGCGGCGCTCCTGCGTAGGTTGGCTTGCGATATTGACAGTCCCAGCAGTTTGTTGATGTGAAGTAGCTGCTATTCGTCCTTTTCCTCATCTTTAGACTCTGTCTCCTTTCTGACCCACTAGAGTGTGATAGAAATCTGACCACACCTTTTGACCTCAATAGTTTCAAACACAAAAGCCTTTGCATGTCAAGCCAGGTACCAGATGGAAACTGGCTGATCTACCTCACCAGAAAAGTCGAGCAGAGGCAAGTGGGTTAGCATCTGTAAATGGGTAGAGCTGCCTCCTGGAAACCGTGGGCAGCCTCTTCCATAGTGGTAGGCACTCTTGACCCCTATTGATGTGAGATGGATGCAGGCCGCTCAATAGCTCAAGATTGAGGACATGGAATGTACAAGGCCACTGGCTTAGCAAAAGCGGCACTCAGGCAATTGAATATAAGGGCTTGATCCTGCACAACATAAGGCACTGAGCATTATTACTTTTACGACAGAGGGCCCCATGCGCATAGTCCTTGTCTGAACTTTTTTTTTAGTGCATTGACTGCTTCCTCTGTAAAAGCCCTTGCATCTGTTGGGCTGTGTAGAGGAGCAAAGGGTACCCAGCCACTGCAAGCTCCCTCTGTTGGAGGTTCTCGCTGAGCTCCGTTTACCAAAAAAACCTCCCTAATTTCCCATGCTGCTTCAGAGATGTGGAGGGGGTAGTTCTCTCAGACTTAGAAGCTGATTAGGAAAGGCCAGCGCCAGCTCCACATCTGCACAGCAGCCCTGAAAGCAAACCAGCTCAGCGGTGGCAGTTCGGTAGGCAACTTTTGTCAAACACGGCCCTTCATCGTCTCCTGGGAAGAACAAGAAAAAACTCAAGTGCTAGTCGGTCGGCAAATCTGTAGTTAGCAACCAGGGGAGTCCCTGTTAGCCTTTTTCCTTTTTTGTTCTACATCTCCCATCAAATGTTTTGTAACAGTGTTGTAGAGGCTAACGAGGAGCCTGGTCCATTGCCGGATTTACCTACAGCAGCAGCACTCTGTATAGTGTTGTCATTTTTGACCTGGTATCTTATTTTAGCACTGACACTTTTGTGGGGAGGGGGTTTCTTCCCAAAGCACTTCATGAAGTTACTACAAAGCCTGACTCCCCTGTCATCGAGGTTGAGGCACAGATGTCCCCCAATCCTGCATGCTGGCAGACTGCTGGACTGGCTCACATCACTGAAGTCGAGAGTGTCATACAAGCGCTCCTATGAGAAGTTTCAGGATTGTGGCCCAAGGACAGGAAAACACTGAGTTCCAGGGGAAGTGGTACGAAAGGCATTTGCCTGGCATTAGAATTAGGATAGAGGAAGTGCAGCTTTTTTGGTAGGTGCTGTACAAACACAGGGCCCACTGAGTCCCTGGGGTTAATGCAAATTGTAGGGAACTGCCCTGCAGTGGGAGGGAGAAAGACCTCAGCAATCTTCCCAGTTGTGTTCCTGATTCACCGAAGATCGTGTCTAGCTGACTGTGGACTGTAACGTCCTTTTGCTTTGTCTGACTGATATCGTGTTTGCTTTTTAAGAGAAGAACTCTTGCTGGGAGGTTCAGCCTCAGCACTGAGAGAGAGAGAGTTCACTAGATCGGAGGTGAGTCATTAGGAGTTAAAATTGAAACCCATGAACAGTACTCTTCCTAATTGCTCTTTTTTAACTCTAGTAATGTTCAGACCTCTGCCTTTCTAGACAGCGCTGGTGCTTTTATTCCTACCTGCTGCTGTTCACAATACACGAGTGCCAGCCAGGGTACTCTAACAGTCTCCATGCTAAGTGCTCCGATCTGCTGCTCTTGACAATTCAGAAGCAGAGAAACAATGTCTATTTATTCATTAAATATCCGAAAGTCAAACCTTGTGCCTGCTTTAGTGAATTCAGCCGACGACACCTACCTCCTTCCTGGAGCAGCCATGTATTCCCTTAGCCAAGGCAGCAGATGGTGCTGTTCGAGCACTGCTGTTCTACTCCCTCTGGTTCGCTGGAGCTCAGATTTAGCTTGCGGGGTTCTGAAAGTGCCATAGCATGCAAGCAGCCCAGGGTTTTGGCCAGAGCTAATCACAGACCTGATGCCACAAGGCACGTTAACATAGGGTTCACTCCTGTTCTCATGGAAGGGGCGTGTCAGTGGGACAAGGCATAGTTCAGTGGTTTGAGCATTAGCCTGCTAAACCCAGAGTTGTGAGTTCAGCCCTTAAGGGGGCCACTTAAGAATCTGGGGCAAAATCAGTACTTGGTCCTGCTAGTGAAGGCAGGGGCTGGACTCCATGACCTTTCAGGGTCCCTTCCAGCTCTATGAGAGAGGTGTATTTCCATATGTGATTATAAGAAGGGAAGGGATGGGTTTCATTTATAAACCAGCTGGGCGGGTTTCATTTATAAACCAGCTGGGCCATGGCAGAGTCACGTTCTCTCTTTGGAGCAAGTGTCCCTGGTCATAGGCACTGGGCACTGTCAAACTGAAGCTCTCTCAATGTGTGCAGCAGCAGCTGACCATTAAGGAAAGCAGAAGTGCTGGACTGAAGACTAATGGCCTTTTACTGCACTGGAGAAAAGGCATCCTCTTAGAGCACTGCTCGCTCACCCCTCCCAAAGCACTGGGCACAGCTTGCTGGGGAGGGGGGAGCTGGGCAGTGAGCCACAGCTGTAAATGATACGCCTAACAGGCCATTGTGCATCAGTGGTGTCGTCAGCTGCAACCTCTGGTCATCTTTTCATCAGCTGATGCTCTGCAGTCTGCAAGTGAGCTGGCAAAGGCCTTCTCACGGTGCTTTCTGAAGTGAATCTGGACAGCAGCTCCATTACCGAAGGAAAAGGCTTTGGCTAAGATTCTTTCTACCCACCGTGCAGTGCTGTCGCTAGGCCTATTGCTTGTAGTGGGACTGTACTGCGGGTCAATGGTTCCCAGCTTTTTTCTTTTTGAAGCCCCCTAGTGTGCTATAAAAACGCCCTGCTTGATGGGACCCCTGAAACCTGCTCCTGGCCCCCCAGCAAACCCCACCCCCCTGGTTGAAAACCGCTGCTGTAGGTGATGCAGACAATATAGGCTGGGCGCCAGCAGGGGTCTTTCTAAGCCTCAGAATGCAGTGCTGAGAGTCGAATTACTTCTGTTAGGAGAAGCATCAGAAGGGGCTGGGATAAGTTGCCCCCAGCTGGCCTGTTCATAGGTGAACTCTTTTCATAGCCCAGTATGCAGGAAGGGCAGCGGGAAGCACAGGTGCAGGAGCTTGATCTTTCCGCCGCCGATGCTGGAGAGTTGGCAGCAGTAGTGTTTTGGGGCCGTCTTCACTGCAAAAAGTCGGGGGGGTTGGTTCTAGCACAATGTAAAAAGGCAGTTTTGCTGAGAGATCCGAGCCTGCGTGTTGGATTTTATACCTAAGGGCACAGGGGCCTAGGATATTCTACTCAGCATGGGAGTCCCAGGTTCAAATCCCCCTTGACCTGAGAGGGAGTCTCCCTCCTCCAGCCTAGTTTGAATAGGCAGGCCTGTAACGTCAGAGACGGGGGCTGCAGCCCTTATGCCTTGGCAGGCTGGGGGTGAAATAGTGTTGGGCTTAGTAGCATTTTACCATTTCTTTACAGTGGGTGCAAGGAACTAGAGCCTCAGGCCTGTAGATCAAGCTATGGGGCTCAGCCTGTATCCCTGACCCATGGGCCAAGACATCAGTACAGAAGGTGAGCAGCACTTGGTCATTTTAGCTGCGCATATTCCAAGCCACTGGCCAATAAATGCTCCCTCACGCTGCTGTGGGATACCTAAAATCACCTTTATTCACAATCACAGTTATCCAATTGTCACAGAATGAATTTTTCTGCTAGAACACAAACTACTGTAAAATAAAACAAGGAAATGGAGCTGACACCAGCACACATTGGAACCGACACCAATTCAACAGAAATTAAAGTTTTTTGTTTTGTTACTACTTCTGCTCGGAGCAAGCCTAACTCTGCTGCTCCCTGGGCCGGATCCTGCTTCAACTGTGGCATTAGCCAAACTCCAGCGGAAGAGGAGCAGCCCCTGATGGCATGTCTGCTCAGCCCACCAAAGCCCCAGGCTGTGCGACTGTGTTTCCAAGCCTGTGGTTCAGCACCCACACTGCAGTACAAGTACTAGCCCCAGATCTCACAGCCATGGACAGACCACCTGACTTGACAAAGTGACAGGGTTTGGCCCAGGTCACAGCAGTACTGAGGCACTGACCTGCTCTCCTAGCAGAGAGCTGGGTGCTCCCTAGGGGGACCAGGTCTCTCATTTTTCAACCAGCACACCCAGTCGAAAAGGGACCCTGGCAGCTCCAGTCAGCACCAATCGTCCGTTAAAAGCCCAGTCTGCGGCGCAAAGGCAGGCTAGTTCATACCTGTCCTGACTGGCACTGCGCTGTGCCCTGGAAGTGTCCAGTAGGACGAGTCTGGCACCTGGGCGGGGGCACAAGGCGGCTCTGCAGGCTGCCCCTGCCTCAAACACTGGTGGTGGTGGTGGAGGTCGGTGCCTGTGGGTGAGAGCGGCACGTGGAGACGCCTGCTTCCAGGGCATGCAGCGGCCAGTGCCAGGACAGGCATGCAGCCTGCATTAGCATGCCCTCTCCCCACAACCAGGAGCTGCCTGAGGTAAGCCCATGCCCCTGCCCTTGGCCCCTGCAAAACCCGCACCCCCAACTCACAGCCCCCACCTGCATGCCAAATCTCTCAGCCCCATCCTGGAGCCCGCACGCTCAGTTAAAGCCCCCACCCCAGCCCACTGAGCTTGGAGGACAGCAAGGGTAGTGGGAGAGCGGGGGCTGGGATGTTCAGTTTTGTGCGTCTAGGAAGTTGGCAATCCTAGTGCTTCCTGAGTTGAGTCGGACTGATTTGTGTGGGAGCAGAAGGGCCCTTGAGCTCACCCCCGAGTCTGCATCCAGGCTCCGTGTAGCCCTCTCCTAACTCCCCAGCCTACTTGACGAAGCTCCTGCTAACGCCTGGTGTTCGATCCACCATAAAACACACACGTTTTACTACATATAAACACACTCAATTCAATCAGGGCTGCGGGTGCCCTGTGACCACTCCTCCCCATTTGTACCGTCTTTAAAAGTCACGATGTAGCCATGAACCAGCCCAGGCGGGGCAGACTGACTGGAGATGGTGCTGACTGCATTAGTTTTATATATATATATGTGCTCATTTCCCTCCCATGCCCGCTTCCTTACGCTCTTAGCTCTGCCCTGCAATGCCGTAACAAGAGCAAGGCGAGCGAGGCACTTGCCTCGGGCACGCAAAGTGGAGGGGTGCAGCTCTGCCGTGATCAGCGGTGGAAGAATGAACGAATGAAGTGGCAGCAGCAATCCGGCGGCGGATCCGTCTCTCCGAGATGGACGCAGGGACCCGCTGCCCAAGGGCCTGGAGCTAACCCTTGCCTCGGGTGCAAAAATTCCTTGTTAGGGCTCTGCTGCACTGGTCCGGGGCCTGCAAGGTTAGGGACAGCTGCTGGTATATGCGCTGGAGCTGTCTCTCTGCTCTTGGTGTTTGGGCAGGTCAGTGATTATTGTCATCGAAAGCCACCAAGTGTTTGCACGTAGTCAGATGGGGAAAGCCCATATTGTAGCTGAGATGAGTTTGGTGTCCACTCCTGCAATGCTCACGCAGGGGCAGGGCCTGTCTGACCCAAAGGGCTGGTTCACGTGCGTACAGTGGGAGAGCCTTGCCCCTGTCATTTACTGCTGCAGCGCTGTGGGAATTTCAGGTGCTGTAAGAATTAAAATGTAGGAACCACATCCGCTGCATGCCAAAGGTGGGGCTCTGCTGGGATTCCCACAAGTGGGGTTAGGCACAACACCATCCCTGTTAAGTGTGATGCTTAAAAATACATTCACCAGCTAAACCAATCTCTGGGGAGATAGGGGCTTTCCACGCACAGTAGCAGCATCCCGCTAACTTTTATTAAGAAAATCTGCATAGCTCTGCCTCTACACGGAGTTGCTCCTTTCCGCAGCCAGCTGTCGGTGAGGATGCTGCAGTAGTGGCAGGGGAATTAACTCCAGTGCCATAACTCTACTTATATATTAAAATCTACAATATAGAAACAAATACAGTATTTGTGACTATTGGCCAAAATCTACTGGCACAAGAGGATTGTTTGCTGCACACCAAGAGAGCGGCTGATACACCTGCATCAGCTGAGTATGTGTGTGTGGGGAGCTATCCAGCTGCAGCTGGGGGTGGTGGGTGCGGGGGGATAGATGCTTACATTGCTACAGTACTTCATTGTGAAAATAATTAGGTATTAATTTCATGATGCTTCTGCTAGGAGTTTTTTTTTCCCTTCTCCATGCACATCCCAGCTTCCCCACCAGCCAGCTGGTGATATATTACAAAGAAAAGTAATGTTGAAAAGCAAAAACCAACCCAGTTTTATGTAACACCCTCTCCCCAGCTCATCACCAACATGTCTCCCCATTTGCTCCTGACAGGTGTCTGAGCCTGTGGTTGCCTTTGCCCAGTTCCCGGAAGCAGGTGAGTTTTGCCCGCGTTAGGCATGCAGGAGTGGGCGTGCTGTCTCCTGTGAAGAACGTGCCTGCTTTGTAATGCAACAGAGGCCACAGAGAGCTCTCATGCCTCGCTGTAAGGATCATGTCTTGGACCAGCGCTCAGCCGGTAATAGGCAGTTTAGCAAGAGTGGAGGAGCTGGGCCCTGGTACTTAGGGCAGACAGATGCTATTTGTTCAGCTGCTACACTTTCAGTTACTTACAAATGTGCGGGCCCTTTTGTAGTCTGGCTCTACCTCAGCCACAGGCTTCCTCCTGAAAACTATGTTGCACTCATGAAAAGGAGGCCGTGTGGGCAGTCGCGCTGTTGGGAGCAGCAGCACTTTGATCATGTTTTGTAGCAAATCTGCATCATGTGTTACTGAGCAGAGCTACTTCCCTGTGTATAACAAAGCTCTCCATTTCAATGCTTCTTGGGGAGGGAAACAGACCATGCCCTGAAATGCACATGGGGCCTGATGTGCCGATAATTAACTCCTCTTGCTCCCAGGGTTACCAGGTCACAGCGTCTACTAGAACTGTCGGTGAGTTTGCTTTGAGAGGCCTGCACCTAATGCAAAAGGCCTCGGCCTGCACTGGCCACGCTCTCATTGCAGTCAAGGGGCAGCGCAGAGGTACATGAGCTACCGCCGTGGTCCAAGGTGACTGAGCCCATGATCTGTCAATGCTAGACGAGGGCTAAGATGTGTGTTCGGGGGCCATTAACACTAGAGAAGAGTATAAATGAGCCACATCTTGCTTGCCTTCCCTGATGTGCAGCCCTCTGGAAAGCAGCAGGCCTGCTCCTTCGAAGACTTCCCACCAAGCTGAGGCCTTGCTTGATCTCCCATTGAAGTCAATGGGAGCTAGCTGAGGTCAAGCCCCTCATCCAAGATTTTCATTAGTGCCGCATTCAAGTTTGTGCAGAGGAGCCTGGTTGCCTGATGGGGCTTGTCGTGTTCTGAAAACGAGGCCACTTTACGGTGTCCCCAGTTAGACACAAAATCACTAGGCCTTGAGTTTGCCACTACGCTGAGCCTCGTGAACTCAATGGGCACGCAGGTGGGGCTGCTTGGCCCCAGAGGGATGAGGCGTGCCTTGCTCGTGTTGCAGCTGTGGACCAGGGAGGACTGACAGATCTAAACTGAGATGATTGCAGCCTGAGTGAGCCCAGCAGCCGCCCAGTACTACACTGTCCTAGTATGAGTGGTCAGAAGGACTCACAGATAGAGACATACAATGGGTGGGATGCAGAGAATCTGGTCACTGATGGGGCGGCAGCAGGAGCAGCAGCAAACCAGTTCTCGCCCCCCCCTCCGGCCCTTGAGTGAGCAGAAGCTCCTTCGTTAAAACAAAGAAACAAAATCCATTTTAAGCCACTTTCTTCCTTTTTTGCTTGTTGATGACTAAGTGCGTTGACCACCCTGTCACTGCAGTGTGGCCAAGAGCGTGTAATCACTAACCAAGTTTCCTTCCTTTAAAGCAGAGAGAGACATTTAACACTCTACCATAAAAACAGAGTGGGGGGGGGGGGGCAGGAGGTGTTGTGTTTGTAGACATTCTTCCTCAGTGTTTTTTGCAAGTGCTGACTGAGGGCTCGGGGGAGAGGCCTTTGGCTTGTGACAGGAAGGGCAGGGAGAACTCAGGAGCAAGCATCGGTGCAGTGGGGTTATAGTCATGCAGTGCCACAATGAGCCAGGCTGCTGGGGCACTGCTGCTGAAAACGTAACCCCGTCACCTCGCTGGACGGCAACACGCAGAGCCATGCCCACACCAGAGTCTTTCGCAGGAACCACATGCTGCACACCCATCCGCTGCCCCCAATGCATTTCTCCACTACCAGAAATTCATGGGCCCACTCCCCCAACCCCACCAAGCACTCAGCACATCAATTTCCAGCCACCGCTCACAGGAGAGCATCGAGCAAGCAGGGCTCCTGGGTGTTTGCTACCAGCAAAAGGGTTTGGCTTTATAATTTATCTCCTGCCAAACTCGCCCTTTCACACCCTTTGCTGTCAGCACTCCTGCCGGACACTCAGCACTTCTGAACGGTCCACGCAGCCCTGCCCTTTTAAGAGGCTTTTGTGAAATGGCGTCAGTTGCCCCCAAACAGCCGCCTTTCTTCTCTGTATTACTGCCACTCACCAGCTGCCTACTGTCGCTGTCCAGGGGGCAGAAGGTGTGCCTCACTGCACCTTTCCTGCTGGCTGAGCAGCGGGGACATCCCTGGGCATGGTGTGGAACAGGAAGAATGGCTCCAGCTGTTTTCTTGAGATTAAAATGTAAAGCCCATTGGAAAGCGTGGTTCAGCTTGACTTCCCTGATGTGCTGGAGTTCAGACCTCATTGGGGGCAGGGGAAGTGGAAGAGCCGTCACCAGCAGAACCCTCCCCTCCCTGCCTCCAGCCTCCTTGGGGTGGTTCAGATGTTGAATTTCACAAATGATGAGTGAAGACAGAGACCCCCTTGCTCCTCTCACGACTGCCCCCCCTTGCAGTCCCCCCCAATCCATGCTGCTGTTCTAAGTGCTGCGATAAGTTTTGATGATATCCTTGATGGCCCGTCTGCAAATCGGGCAGCAGGCGTTGGCCATCTTCTTGAGTTTCAGCCCACACGGGTAGCAGAAACACATGTGTCCGCAGGAGTAAATGACGGTATCTACCATGTTCTCGTAGCAGATGGTGCACTCATCCCCCCAGACCCCTGAGCCAGATGGGGAGATGGGTGACTCCGGCATGCTGACCGGGGAGTTTGGCGCTGTGCCTGAAATGCAAGGAACATGGTCGCTCTTTACTCTGTCATGGGTGTCTCAGGGTTAGGGAGAGAGGAGTGACGTGGTCAGAGCAGACTCCTGGTGCACCTAGTACTGCAGGGAGTAGAATGGGTGATTTAACAGGTCTCCTTCACTAGCTTTTGCAGCTAACCATGGCCAATAGCTGAGGCCTCAGCAGAAGGTGAGAAAAGGCCATAATGCACCTGACTCAGTGCACAATGCTGCACCACTGGGGAAGGGAGAATTCCTCTGGACTCTGCGCTAGCACATGAAAATCCCACACTCCGGATTGGCATCTTTCTGCCAACAAATCTGCAGTGCAGCTACAGAAATGCTGACAGAAGAGGGCTTCGGGCAGCATAGCTAATGGCGTGTGGGAAGGTGGCGTTCATACGCTGGCAGAAACCCACATTTATTGGCGTATGTTGTGTCTACACGAGGTGGTTATGCCACCATAGTGCTGTAGTGTAGACACAGCCTAAGAAATCTGTTTCTTCTAATAACAGGTCACAGAGTCTCCATGATGGGACGGAGGGCGGTCATGTGTTAAGGACACAAGCCTAAGAGGCAGGAGTCTTGTGTTTTATTCTTGGTTCTGCCACTGATGCACAGCACGGCCTTCGGCAAGTCACTCCCCCTCTTTGCACCTTCTTTTCCTCATCCGGCAAATGGGCACCATAACTCTAAACCTAGCTCACCTGAGCTGTGGTGAAAGGCCCGATCTATGTTTGGAAAGGGGGCAGAGCTCCTGGCAAGGAAGGGGCTATAGAGATTCTGAGGGTGAGTAACGCTGCTTTTGTCATGGGATTGGTAGTAGAGCTGTGCAGTTTGCCTAGAGTTTAGGCCAAGACACTGCAACGAAACAGCTGCTCACTGCACCGGGGGCCAACAGGGGAAATGGGCTGTCTGATCACACGGCCAGCTGGCCCACAGAGGGAGTGCTGCAGTGTCCGAACGCTGTACAAACATTCACTATGGAGGGCACATTGGGTTGGCTGCTGTTTAACGGTTGGAAGGGAGGGAGGGCAGAGCTATGGTGGCAGCAGCTCTGAGACTGGTGCATTGTTTGGTGACATGAGCAGGGGACTGAGGCAAGTAACAGATTGTGAGTTCTCTGGGCAGGGATGTGCCTCGATGGCATGGGGCACTACCCTCCTACAAACAGCCACAACCTCTCGGTCCAACAGGAATTCTGCTTCCCTCCCTCACTGAGAGAGTGTGAGGCTGGATGGAAACTTCTGACCTCCTCTGGGATTCATGGTAACAGGGCCTGGTGCAGAATAGCAATGTAAACAGCCTCCAGGAATCTCCCCCGGGGCAGCTGCATTTCACAAGCAGGTGTACACAGTCTAGAAAGGTGGTTGTCCTCCTTTGAGATTTTTGATGATGAAAAAGGCTACAAAATTATTGCTGTCCAGTATCAAGGCATCTGGGCAGCTTCCATGTAAAAACATTCCCCTAGGGACTTCACGCATCTCTGGCTCTTCTCCCTTACTCACTTCGGGAGCTGATAGATGCATCGATGGATGCCGCTCCATGCATTTAGCGCACCAATGGGCATTGAACGGGGGACCTGGAAGTGTGGCAGTGCAGAATATGGCAGGGAACCGTGACTGTGGGCAGGGTAAACTCACCGCTGATAGAGCTGCAGAGCAGACCGGAGCCACACGTACTCAGGATTGGATCAGAAACCCCGCTGCAGAGAACCGTGGGGGAATTTGGGGCTGAAATGGGAGAGCTCGGTGTAGATGGGCCCAGTCGCTCGGCCAATATAGTGGAACCTGGACAATAAAACAAGCACACATGTGGTTTTTAAAAAAGCTTGTCATCATGAGATTATTCCAGACAGTAGGCCCTGCTCCTGCACAGGGCTACCTGCCCGGGCCTGGGCGTGTGTTGCTCCATCTGAGCCATGTGAAGTGCTATCACAGTGAGAGCTGGGGGTGAAATCCTGGCCTTACTGAAGTCAATGGGTGTTTTGCCACTGACGTCAGTGGGACCAGACCTCAACCCTTAGTTTCCATTCCTAACAAACCCATCCTAAGCCAGGCACAAGATGTCGCCTCGCCCCCCCACCCCCGACCCCCGATGCTATCAACTGGCCTAAAAGAGGTCTGAACGCACCCCTCCCACACACACACACCCACACCCACACATACATAAGCTGGATCCCTTTGAGCCAATGTAAAAGGTTCTGCAGTTTTAAATGTCGCTTTTCATTAAACGTCACCCACAGCCTCACCCTCCCATGCCCCAGCAGCGTCACATCCAGGGATGAGGAGAGGCCGCACTTGGCTGGCCAGGCTGGAGTGGAGCCCAAGGAGTGATTTCCCCTTGCTAATGAGTGCTGTACACCCCCAGAGCTTGGCACCACCAAGCTCACACCACGGCACTCAAGATCTGCCTTCCCAAGGGCCTGGCAGGCAGAAAAGCGCAAGTTCTGATCCCTGTCCTGTGCCATGTGCTGTGTGGCTTGAGCTGAATCATATCACCATCCTTGTCTATAAAAAAGGCAACTCCTTTGCAGCTGTTTGGAAGCCTCTGTTGTTCTCAGGTAACCCCCTGCCGGGACGTGGCCAGCTGGTGCTCAAAGGCAACAGACAGCAAATTAACGCAGGCACTCAAACTGGGAAATGAGAAAACAGGACAGGAAAGATTTGTACTAATTGGTCCTGCCTGGGCAGCTGACCCCTAAGAAACCCTGTAGATAGGAGCCTGCCAAGCAGCCAAAGGGGAAACCTGCTTGGGGCAAAGCGACCCAGACACTAAGAGCTGCAATAAGCAGATGCAACTCCCCTGACTGCGTGACAGGCCTGAGTGTGAGCCCTTCTTATGTTTGGGACGCGCTCGTCACAGGGCCCTGTCTGTGGAACCCTCTCTTAGTACAAAGCTACACGCCTGCTCCCAGCCACCGGAGGCAGAAGGTACTTGGCACACAGTTTCCAGCTGCTTGCTGGGGAAGCAGCCAGCTCTGCAGGGGAGCCCCAGAGACAGCATTACAAACATGCCGGCTCAGCCTGCTTCTTGTCCTGTTGCTATGATAATAATCAGCTGAAATGTCTCCCCAGAGGCAAATACAGACAATCACAGATGGTGACAAGGGTTCCCCCGCCCCTTCCCGTCCCCTGGGGAAGGTGGATGGGGTCTGCTAGGGAACCATACTACCAATGGCTGAGGGAGGATGGCTAATGGGGATCAGAGCAGCCACAAAGGAGCAACTGGTTGGTCTGGCATTCCAAGGTGTTCAGTCTCTTGTGGAAGAGACACCAGGGATAGTTCCCGACCTGAATTTAAATACCCACGGACGCTTAGCTTCCTTCCCATTACCATATATGGAGCTGAGACAGCAGGGTCTACAGCACAGTTCAATGAGTTGGCGGCTGCTTTCAAGTGAAAAAGGACCAGGAGGCCTGTGGGCAGCATCTTGCTTCAATTTCCTTGAGGGGGCCGGGTAAGGCTACCTGCACTTGGTAGTCAAAGCAGGCTAGAAACACTTCCTAGAGGCCAGCAGGTTGAGCCACCCAAAAGCCTCCTGTAGACAACTGACATTTAATCAAATGTCGGCCCTCAGCCAGGTATCTGACCCATATTTAATGTATCCAAGGTGCACTGCATGAGAAGGGCATTGGATGGGAGGCACAGAAAGTAAACTAGCCTGTTCTGCCTCTGTTTCCCTGTCGACACCACCAAAGAGCACGTGAAATGAAGGCCTGGCCCACCTGGCTCACTGCGTGTGGCATTACTTGTCTCACCTCTACCGCTGTTAAATGCCTTTCCTACTCGTTACATTCCTGCTCTGACAGCGTGCACTGGTAAACAGCCAGCTAGGCACTACACATAGCACACAGCACTGGGTCGCTGAAGAACGGGGACTGTAGGTTCTGTTCCTGCGCTGACACAGACTTGCTATGTGACCTCAGACAAGTCGCCTAGGGAGGCTTAGGCCCAGAGGCGCTATGCGAAATGGAGCTAAGAGCGGCAGTATATGCCTGAATTCATCAGTGTGGGTAACGTGCACTGACTTCCTCAGAGGGCAGCTGCCAAGCTGTCTTTGGAAAAGTCAGGCACCTTCTCCTACACCAAAGTGAGCAGTGCCGGAACTCCTCTTCCGCTGTCAGCCGAACGGCTCCTGAAATACGCTAGGACACCATGGTACAGCCCTCTTTCCCAGTCACTTTACTATGCACAGCAAGTCTTTGCGACAGAGCTTAAAAAGCAAGGGCCTCTCTCCTCTGCATGGATGCTGACGATCTCATGGCCATGGCCCTTTTCATGGCCCTCTCTCGGCAGCGTGCTGTACACCAGATGGCTGTGGGCCCCACTTTCAGAGGTGGCTGCATGTCAGTAATGCTGTTTGGATGCAGTCTTGGCGGTGACCAGCAGTAAGAGCAGCACGACGCTTTAAGCTGCATAAGTATTGAAAGTCTGTCTCTCCTTTACACAACTGCCTCCTCGCTTGGAGGTGTTACTGAGGCTAAACCTCTGCACATACACCCGCTATAGTAACGCAGCATTTCATACTGCCAAAAAGGTGTGTTTAATACATTCTAACAAGCTACCCGGTGTCACCATGTTTTATTAGCTGTATTGCTGTGTGCTGTTAAACAGCTGCTGCGTTGCACCCCACAAGTAGCTGTGTTTCAGCAATCCCTGTGTATTTTATTATATGAATGATATTACTTAGCAGTATCGTGTACATCACATCTTCAAAGCTCTGGAGAAATTTTAACTGAAGTCTTCTCAGAGCATGGTGAGGTCGGCACATCCGTCTGGGATATTCAAAGGGATTTGGGTGCCTAACTCGGTTAAGTTCCTTTGAAAATTCCTGCTGCTATCCTGTGAGTGTCTCAGTTTCCTTGAAGACAAGTGATTTTCTGACTTGAGTGAGCTTTATCACTGGGAGCTGGATTTGGGTCTCTGGCCAGGACGGAGCCTGTCAAGTCATCACTGGCCATAAGGGCTGGGCATGTCCTATTACATCAAGCATTCTATGCTGCCTGTAAGAGAATTTTCGTCATCTTGCTCCAAACCATACGGGGCCACCATGTAGATTATAAAACTCAACATCTGTGTGTTTTTATTTTACATTGGGATGGTTAACACAGGCAGCCGACGGCTCTTGGGACTATTACCTGGCACGGTTCATTGCTCTTCTCAGAGTGCACAACAAAACCAGCAAGGGACTTCTTCCTTATGCCCCCAGCATTTTCCCCTTATGGTATCAGAGAACACCAACCCATGCCCTCGGTCCAGCACTGTCACATAGCAACTGCTGAGGCAGGGCGTGGGAGCCTACAGTAACCTAATATTGCCAGTCTCAGCCTGCATGTGACCAAATGTTTCTATCGATAATTGCTGCCTTCCCCTGGAACATTCTCTGTGCCCTGGTGTGCGGGGGGGATGCTTCACACATATTTCATTACCTTTTTGGAACATTTCAGCTCCTTCATGTTGATTCTGCAATGTGCCAAGGCAGGACTGTCAGGGAGCTGACACTATTATGAGAAAAGCTGAAGGACCCAAAAGGTCCCTTTCTGGGAACAACGCAGCTCCAGGACTGCAGACTGTCAGCTTAGATGCTCCCATGTTCCAGACCTGCTGTGATTCCCAGTCCTGTCATTCAGCTCTGCAACCAACCTTCCTCCCTTTATCTTGTTTTCATCTGCCACAGACAGCACAGTTGGGTGACTCTTCCTCCCATCTGATAGGAGGAGGCACATAGAAAAGCCACCTCAGAAGCTGCAGTTCTAACCAGCTGAGTCAGCGTCTGCACAGTGTTCTCTGTGCTGCTTCACAGAACTGACAAGGCTGCTAGGTCTGCAGGGACCTAGGGCATCAGCCTTGTTCTGAAGTGCACATGACATGGGTACGTTGGTGTAGATCATGGCCTCCCTCCACTCTGTCTGCTCCCTTCTCGGAAATATACAAGAATGCCAGCCTGGTGCTGAGAGATGCTCAGCACCCACATCTTCCATTTAAGTCAGTGGGAGTGGCAGGTGTTCAGTATTTCTCAGCCCCCTGGAGAACCTATTCCTCAGGCTTGGAAAGAATGAATCAGCTGTGTGTGTCCATGACTCAAACTTAACACTCTGGAGTCGTTGGAAGTATCAGGTTGCCACCAGCATAGCTGGCATTTTATCCATTATGCCGCCCTTGCCGGGGGGGGGGGGGTGGAGGGTGGTGATCAGATTATTCTGTTCACGGTGGGTGGGAGGTGCGGGGAGAAAGGGGGGCAAGCGCTGATCTGCGGGGCCAGCTGGCAGGCAGGAGGCACTGGGGAGGTGGAGAGGAGCTGATGAGGGGGCTGATGGTGGGTGCTTAGCACCCACCATTTTTTCCCCATGGGTGCTCCAGCCACGGGGCACCCACGGAGTTGGCGCCTATGCTCAGATGAAAGGCAGAACTGGAGCCTGGAGGGCTGGCTACTCAAGGATGTGAAGGAGCTGCATAGAGCCTATGTTCACAGACACCAGCAATGGACCGTCTCCAGTCTGATGGATGATCTAGCAGTAAACGGAGCTAATGGATAACACATACTGTAAACAAGCCCAGCGGGGCATAGATCACAGCACAGTCACTATACACACAACAAAGGGGAACATTCACTAGCCAGAGACGTTTACAAAACAAAACACTGCTTCTCATCCAATCAACCTGGATGACGTTCCCATCATCAGGCTCAGGTCAGGTTTTGTTCCTAACAACAGCTGACAGCTCACCTCATTAAACTGAAAACAAACACATGCAGCTGAATGCTCTTTTCCTGGGCTGGTCAGAGGTGCCTCTAATGTTACAGACCATGTATGAAATGAAGAAGATCCTGGTCGACAGCCATTGGCACATTAGAACTCTCCACAATCAGACTAAAGCTAGTCTCTGCTGGAGACAAAGCAACGAACACCCAGGGAACTAAGGGCCACTCCCCCACACCCGTATCTCACCCCCTTCTGCTCCAAATGCAAGGCTCTTTGCTTTGACCTTGCCTTCTCCAACATAAATATATAGCAACCAGTCTATTAAAATAGCCCTACCAAAACAAGCCACTCCATTGTGCCTGTTTCTGCCCCCGTGGGAGAAGCCACCACACACACATTTGCAACAGTATCACACTGTTGACTCATATTAAGCTTGTGGTCTACTATGACCCCTCGATCTCTTTCTGCCATACTCCTTCCTAGACAGTCTCTTCCCATTCTGTATGTGTGAAACTGATTGTTCCTTCCTAAGTGGAGCACTTTGCATTTATCTTTATTGAACTTCGTCCTGTTTACCTCAGACCATTTCTCCAATTTGTCCAGATCATTTTGAATTTTGACCCTGTCCTCCAAAGCAGTTGCAATCCCTCCCAGTTTGGTATCGTCCGCAAACTTAATAAGCGTACTTTCTATGCCAACATCTTCATCAACGATTTAGATGTTGGCATAGAAAGTACTCTTATTAAGTTTGCGGACGATACCAAACTGGGAGGGATTGCAACTGCTTTGGAGGACAGGGTCAAAATTCAAAATGATCTGGACAAATTGGAGAAATGGTCTGAGGTAAACAGGACGAAGTTCAATAAAGATAAATGCAAAGTGCTCCACTTAGAAAGGAACAATCAGTTTCACACATACAGAATGGGAAGAGACTGTCTAGAAAGGAGTATGGCAGAAAGAGATCTAGGGGTCATAGTAGACCACAAGCTTAATATGAGTCAACAGTGTGATACTGTTGCAAAAAAAGCAAACGTGATTCTGGGATGCATTAACAGGTGTGTTGTAAACAAGATACGAGAAGTCATTCTTCCGCTTTACTCAGCGCTGGTTAGGCCTCAGCTGGAGTATTGTGTCCAGTTCTGGGCACCGCATTTCAAGAAAGATGTGGAGAAATTGGAGAGGGTCCAGAGAAGAGCAACAAGAATGATTAAAGGTCTTGAGAACATGACCTATAAAGGAAGGCTGAAGGAATTGGGTTTGTTTAGTTTGGAAAAGATAAGACTCGGAGGGGACATGATAGCAGTTTTCAGGTACCTAAAAGGGTGTCATCAGGAGGAGAGAGAAAACTTGTTCACCTTAGCCTCCAATGATAGAACAAGAAGCAATGGGCTTAAACTGCAGCAAGGGAGATTTAGGTTGGACATTAGGAAAAAGTTCCTAACTGTCAGGGTAGTTAAACACTGGAATAGATTGCCTAGGGAAGTTGTGGAATCTCCATCTCTGGAGATATTTAAGAGTAGGTTAGATAAATGTCTATTAGGGATGGTCTAGACAGTATTTGGTCCTGCCAAGAGGGCAGGGGACTGGACTCGAAGACCTCTCGAGGTCCCTTCCAGTCCTAGAATCTATGAGTCTATGACAGCTGCTAGTCACGTTGATTAACGCACTGCTGGAGGCGCTCAAGATATGCTAGTGTCGAGTGTGGTATAAGAACCACTACAGGACACAATAGAATTACAGTAACTGGCTCTGATTAATTCTAAACACACACGTATATTCAAGCCCAAACCCTGCCATCATGTGTGTGAACATGGAACTCTACAGGACCAGCTGTGTACATCTGAGGGCAGGATCTGGGCCTTTAAAATATCAACTCTAAATATTGGAACATTCTTCTGCTCCTGAGACGACTAACATTATGGCTTGCAGGGCCTGATCCGATATACACTGAACTCGCTGAAAAGATGCCCATTGACTTCAGTGGGCTTTGGATTAGGCCCATATACCAGTAGGTTTATTCAGGGCCTCTCAGAGGGCGTGGGGGGACAAGTGGGGCAATTTGCCCCAGGCTCAGGGGCCTGCATGGACCCCCATGAGAGTTTTTCGGGGCCCCTGGAGCAGAGTCCTTCACTCGCTCTGGGGGCCCCGGAAAACTCTCATGGGGCCTGGGCCCCCAGAGCTTCTTCTGCTCCCGATCTTCACCGGCGGGGGTCCTTCCACTCCGTGGTGGAAGGGCCCCCTGCCGTCGAATTACCGCTGAAACAGGACCCACCGCCGAAGTGCAGCTGGGTCTTTGGTGGTAATTCGGCAGTGGGGGGCCTTTCCATTCCGGGACCCGCTGCTGAAGTGCCCCGAAGACCTGTGGTGGGAGCCCCCTGCCGCCGAATTACTGCAGAAGACCCAGCTGCACTTCGGTGGCAGGGGGCCCCCGCTTTGGTGGTAATTCGGCGGCAGGGGGCCACCACCGCGGGTCTTTGGGGCACTTCCGCGGCAGGTCCCGGAGCGGAAGGACCCCCCGCCACCAACTTACTGCTGAAGCAGGGGCCCCCCACCGCCGAAGACCCCAGGCCCCAGAATCCTCTGGGCGGCTCTGGGTTTATTGGCACCATTTTCAAACCACTAGTATCAGCTAAAGGCCAGTGCTGATTGAACAACAGGTAATAACGATCCTCTGCATTTCTGCAATATCTCCATGAGAGGATCACAAAGCTCTTAACTTTTAAATGAATGAATCCTCCCAGCACCCCTGAGAAGGAAGAGAGTATAACTGTTAACTGCATTACTAAACCCATTTTGCAGAGAATACTTAAGCTTGACCAAGATGCACCAGCTGTGGGCAACATGGATGCTTTGGCTTTTGATCCAAGTGACAAGTCATTCATCAAAGGGAACCTCAAGTGCTGAGTTCACTCTCAGCAGAGATCAGTCACAGCCTATGTTTTTCCCACTATTAAGCAGCCTTTTCTTTGCTAAGGCTGTCTTTCGACTGTGGCTGTTGAAGTGCTGGTGGGAATTGGTCTCCAAGCTCCTTTGGGGAAGGTGCACTGTTTGAGGAGAGGATGGCTCCTAAATTGGGAAACAGTGTAGCAAAGACAATACAGTATTTATAGACTATCAGGGCTGGAAGGGACCTCAGGAGGTCATCTAGTCCAGCTCCCAGCAGGACCTATCCCCAGACAGATTTGCCCCAGATTCCGAAGTGGCCCCTTCAAAGATTGAACTCACAACCCTGGGTTTAGTAGGTGAATGCTCAAACCACTGACCTATCCCTCCCCAACAGTACCCAGATCCTATGGTGATGGACTCCTAGAAATGTGGGCAATAACATTGCATGGGAAGTCTAGTCTTGAACATATCAAATTCCTATATTCACTGGTTTTGCAATGTGAATCACTCAGATGCCCTAGCAATGGCATTGGCCAAGTAATTAAATGGTAATGAATGCTCAAGGCAAGATTACAAAAGTGATTCATTTAAAACTACCCCCCCCAAGCCCTTGCCCCCTGGCACCTTGCCAAAAGATTCTCCTTTAGGACTAAAATTTGCTGGACTGGATCTCAGCTGAACGATGGGGTAATTTTGAAAGTTTAAGGGAGATCCCTTGTGAGATTGAGGGGAGAAAAATACACTTGCCCCATTGTAAAGAAATAAAGATTATTTCTATGCTTGCTTTCCACAGTTAACTCAAAAATGGGCAAACACTGAGATTTGCTGTTGTGTTTATCGCTCACCAAGCCCCTGAGAAGGACTGAGAAAAAACAGCTGGATACCAATAGTGATGTGTCATGCAAACATTTCTTTCAAAGCTGTTCAGTGGGTGCTTAATCAGATGTGAGTAGAGATGCTATGGGATGGTTGTGGGTTAGCCCAGGGGGCCATGAATCTAAAGCCTTTATAATACACTTCTCACCATGGTACCTAACCCTGGAATGGCTGACACAGAGGGCCATGGCCATTTCCCAGCCCAAGGCCAGGATGATGGCAACAGAGTGAGCTCTAGGGTGGCTTGATCAAAAGCCCTTCAGACTCAATGGCCAGATACCCAGTCACTGCATGGGATTGGGACCAGGCCTGTGATGCCTAACATGCTACCACTGTGTAGGAGGATGGTTTTAGTGTATGTGCAATGTCCCTCAGGCAGCACGGGACCAGGATTCATCACCAAATTTGATCCGCTAGTTGGATCATTGGCTTCCCTGGTTTGGGCTGGGTACTGACAGGGAGTGCCATGTAGGGTGACCAGATGTCCCAATACTGGGGGCTTTGTCTTATATAGGTGCCAATTACCCCCCATCCTGATTTTTCACCCTTGCTATCTGGTCACCCTAATGCCATGTGAATGCTGATCCATGGACAGTGAGGGAAGATTACTCAGCACTTGTACAAGGAAAGGGATGTAAATCATTACTGACTCACTATCTTCTTTCCCTGATCACTAGCTACAGCATTATACACCCTTGTATACCTTCAAGGCCTAACCTACAAGCCTCGAATGCACAAGACTCCCTCCATGTCAGCGGGGTCTGCTCACAGAAATGTACTCCACATGCTTAGAACTAACACGGCTTTGAAGAGAAAATAAGTTGGAAAGAAACATTTATGTCGTAGGCTGGTGCTTTCCCTTTTAAATAGGAACAACCCCCCCGCCCGCTTTGCTGAAAGAAGAACAGTAGTGAACATGGGCCCATCCGTGCTTTGTGGCAGGATCTAACACTGTAAATGCTTTGTGGTAGCACACAACGCCCCTGGCAAACACTAGCTCGGGTGGTTGATTGGGTTTCAGTTATTTGCATTACCTGCCAATGCTTTTATGAGTGTTAGTCAAGCATCATAAATATAACATTCACCCAAACGGTACAACCTGCAGGGCTGTATTTATCAGGGATGTTCCTAGTCTGCAAACTCAAATTTAGCTCTTCTTTCTCCGTATATTAGCAGCAAACCACCATCTCAATTCAGCCTTATGCTGTCATTATTTATGGGTTGTTTTTTTTAATGGGCTCATACTACCGGGGACTGGACTGGCCTGTTAAGTTTAGACCTTCCCCAAACAATGTAGTCAATGAATATTCCACCCTGGGTGCCACTTTCTCATCATCTGTGGTAGAATTAGAAGTGCATGAAGGAACCGCAACCTTATATGACCTATAGCTATGTCTCCACTGTGCATGTCATTGGCACTTTGACTGCCCTTCCCCCCCATGTGTAACACTTTGGCTGTGTAAAGAGACTATCCAGTAAAGACCAGTTAACTACCTTATTGTAACTGGTTCTTCTAGAGGTTTTGTCCAGGTGGATTCCATTTCTAGCATGTAGCCCTGCAGCCAGATCTTGCCTACAATGGGGGACTACACACCACAAATAGGAGCTAGAGCCAGAAAGACTCAAAGGAGAACTGATGCTTGACTACAGTTTAAAACTGGGATTTTCAAAGGTGCATAAAAGAGTTTGTTGCCTAACCTGCATCGTAGGCCAATGGAAGTTGGGCACCTAACTAGCTTAGAGAACTTTAGCAATCCCACCCTTCACTTTCACTTGTTAGGGGCCAGATTATTCTAAAAAAAGCTCAGCAGCTCCCCTAAAAATACATACACACACACACACACGCTCTCTCTCTCTCTCTCTCCCTCTCTCTCTCTCTCAAAAACTTGGCCATTTGTTTTAGTGCCTAAATAGGAGCTGAGTTCTTTTACAAATCTGGTCCCAGTTGTAGGTGTTTTCTGGAAAACTCTGTTCCTAGGAAGGGTTTGTCCCAGCATATGTGGGTATCTGCACCATTTCAGGGTTATGCCATTCATGATGATAAAAGCTAAGCCCCACAAACCTATGCACGTGCTTAATCATTCATATAGCAAGTAGTTCCATTGGAGGCCTTGGGGGGGGTCTCCTTGTTCAGCATGGTAAAGCCCAGTTGATACCAGACATCACACCCCCGGAGGCTGCCCTGCAACAGACTTGGGAGGACCAATGGCCTGTACAATGGGCAACCACAGAGTGGAGGCTGAGCACACTTGCGAATGGCCCAGAGCGCTAGTCATCTCCAGACTAAGATGAAAACCCTCTCAGGAGCTAATTGCAGGTGGGGGGACCCAGAGCACAGGCACACAGGGAGAGAGACAGGGAGGTGTTGATGGAGAAAGCAAGGGCAAGGCTCCCCTGCCAAAAGAACCATATAAATCTGTAACATTTCGGGGCAGGGGGGGCAGGAATCAGTTCAGCGCTCTCCTTACTGATCTCCACTGTCTTCCATGGCACAGGTGGACATAGGGCTTCAGCAAAGCTAATCATCTATGGGCCACGTCATAATGGATCTGCAGTGACTTCACCCCCCCCCCCCCAACGCTTCCGATGGAGGAAGATTACAGCCACAGCTTAAAGCGATACCAGGTGAACACTGGGTTACGAAGGGGAACACAACAGAAAGTTCACCTCCTATGGAAGAATTCAGAGCCAAAAAACCTGAGCTGCCAAGAGTTGGGGTTTTGGGATTGTCTTGCTTGAAAAAACCCTGAAAATCATGTGTCTTGCTCTGTTATGACAATGACTATTAACTTCAGAGCTCTCAGGACTAATCTTATATTAAACACCACCTTTCTGTGGCAGAAAGTCCAGCCCTATCCTCATTGCCATAGGAGTGTCATATAAAGGCCGTTTGGCTCAAACACGCCAGTATTGTGAAGGTAGATGCTCTTTTCTGAACAAGAAGGAAACAGCCATCAGGTCCAATGCTTGAAAGTTCAGAACTCATCCAGCAGAGATTGCCAGTACTGAGATGGCAGCTGGGGGTGGGGGGAGAACCATCTAATCGCACTGAAAACTTTCCCCTCTTCCTCACTGCTCCTCTGAGTTTCTATCGCGTATTTCTTTGGGAGAAAAGAAAAACTGGGTGTTATCAGGCGTTTAGTCTATTCTGTCACTCTTGCAAGTAGCCAGAATCATTAACTCATGCCAGTGCTAGTCCAAGATTTATGCAGGCTTGATCTTTCATGACAGATGAGCTATAATTCCAAGAGGATGGTAAATTATCCCATATGCAGTTTATTCAATGCAGACAAGCAAAGGCGTGGTGAGATAAGGGAGATCCATATATCACTGATTATGAACAGCTCATTGAATCCAGGGATATTTTATTATCCTGATGGTGATAAAGACTTAATTGCCATTGTCATGGAGGAATGAGTGCAAAGGGGAAGCACTTACAGCGTTATATGATTTCTGCGCAGGCTGAGTCCCACAGCTGTCACTCGAAGAAGTTGTGTTTGTTTTACTCAGTTGTAATCTATGGGAAGTAGATATGCTCCAAATAACACTCATCTAAAGTCTCATCCTGAGAGGTGCTGAGTGCCTATAATTCCCACCAGCTTCAGTGACAGCTGCAGAAGGGTCAACAACACACAGGATCTGGCTGTGAACAAAGGGGAGTACGACAGAGTGGAACCCCAGCTCCAAAACTTCACATAACTTGCTACAGCAGATAGTGCCAGGTCCTTGTCCTGTGTCTAACCCACACGGCCAAATTCCACACACCAGGAAACGCGCTCATTTTATTTGGCTCCTGGAAATAGACATCATGCCACCATGAGCTGTAGGTAGATCAGAACTCAGTCACCCATGCCTGCCAGGAGCGTGTCTGCAGTTCACCCAGGGGGGATCTGAGAGGCAGGACTCCTCTGTTCTTTCCACTGACATGGCAATTCAATTATACTCTACATGTGTCAGCTGAGGGTCTCAGACTGAGGCCTCTCATTATGCCCACTAGCTTTTTTAAAGTAAATGGGGAAACTGAGGCACAGATCAGTGAAGTGAGTTATCTAAGATCACACAGGCAGTCTGAGGCAGAGGCAAAGAGAGAAGCTAACTCCAAAATCCCTTCCACATCTAAAGCCTTCCTATAGCTTGGCTCCTTCCTCTGTATAAAGGACATGAATTGATAATGCAGCTATGCCTCCAAGGCCGTTGGGTGGGTTAATTAGAGTTTGTAAAAAGTCTGGAGATCTTTGGCTGAAAGGTGCTGTGGATGTGTACAGAGACATGGTGTTCCCTGGCACATCACCAGCACTGATACGAGAGAAAGAAAATGATGAGGCAAGCCCGACGCTGTAGCGCGAAGGTTCTTCTCCAAAGCATGTTTGCTAAAAAGCCGACTACCCAGTTTTGTATGATCTGTGCTAGCACAGCTTCTCATTATGTTAATTTCACTTTTAAATGAAGGGGAAATGGAAGGTACACAGAGAATGCAATATTCCTGAGAATCTCTTACAAATTAGCATTAGTAATGCCTGCCTTATTTGCTGAGAAAAATAAAACCCAGCCTGACGGAAGGATTTAGCCAACCTGGGCATTTGACACACATTAATTTCTTTCCAAGACGTGTTGACCATTTTAAAAATTTTAGACATATACCAGAAACCCCCCAAAATGTTTCCAAATGGATTCTGCTAAAGCAATAAAGTGCCGTTTGCCCTGCGGTTCACCAGAACTTCAGGCAGTTAATGCCATAGAATGCAGGGCTGTTAAATCCGTATCTCTTTAATGAGGCCATTTTCCATAGACAAAATCAAAAACATGGGCCATAAAACTCTGGGGCACTCCCTAAGTGAATGCTTGTTAAAGGAAGAGGCCCATTATATGCAATTTTGTGCAATAATGTTATGCATTTAGCAGTAGGGTATTTTGTAGTATATTTATTTTAACCCATTGATTACTGGCAGTTTCCAAATGGCCAGAGTGATACAAGACTCCCATGGTTCAGATTCCAAAGGTAGAGCAGGGTAATGTACTGGCTGTGTCCATGATCATGTTGCCCTCTGGTGGCTAGATCACAGGACCTACTGCCTCACAGATCTCCTTTATCTCACATGTCAGAGACTCGTTTGTTTGGTGCTGAAGATACAGGATTCTAGTTCTAGTTCCCCACCTAGATGTGTGATTTATCCAACAACTGTACACACCATCTGCAGCACAGAGACGCACAGGCAACTACTGCGCACACAAATCCTCGTTTAGACACAACTGAGCTAGTGCAGGTGAATTAAACATGCTTGCGCACATATTAGCGGATATTTGGGGAGATGTTTTCTTGAACAAGTGCTGTGTTGTGAGTTGTTTCTGGGGTCCAAGATGAGGAAAGACAGTGGCGGCTGCAGACCAGCAGCAGTGATACAAGGACCATTTCCTCAGAAAGGCTGGCTAACCATAGCAGGACTGTAGGGGATACTGGCTCAGCTTTGCAGCCCCCTGCAGAGGCAGAGGGGCATCAGGTCAGCCAGCTGCCCTGAAGATCCCAGGAAAGGGAGGGGACAACCTCCCTCTGCCAGAAACTTTGGGAGGGTAGATGCAGAAGATGCATCAAGAAAACAGTGGATATGGAGGTCCTGGTGAGGAAAGGAGGAGTCTCAGCTAGGGAGTGAGTTCAGTCTCCATAAACCCAGCTGTGCCTTGTGGACCACTACCGGTCTATGAAAAGCTGCTCGGTCATATGGTGCTGGCTTGTCCACCTTGTTTCCAGCTGAAACAGAACCAAAGTGACAGAAAACTAAACGAAAAGCAAAACAGGACAGTGCACGTAGCTTTATAAACCAGCACAAGGCAATTGCCATGTGTCAGCAACTGCCACAGCTACCTGCGAGATCTTACTTGATTTCACTTGGGAGATGGATGTGACTGCATGGAACAAGCTCTCGATTAAGATGTGGACCACATGCAGGAAAGCTTAGGGACCCCATGCCATGACTTATTGAGTCTCTGGCTTCTCTTCTGACACTGCCGATAAGGGTCCCAGTTAGTGCCAATCATGATTACATTTGTGTGATGGAATACAACCAGCCAACTAATAACTGGCCTGAATCTCCCTTCCCACTGAGCATTCGTCAGAAGGTAACAATCCTTAGCCACTAATGGTCTACACCAGATTTAAATTAATGACCTAAAGACTCTGTATGCCATTATTCCTGTCATTCAGTGCCTCACACTGCCTCTTTTACCCATATATTAATGAAGTGCCTGCTTGTTTGTTTTTTAATTACCTACAAGGCAACTTTGATCTCTATGCAAAGTTCACTTCTCCAGGGAAGCTCAAAAACAATTCGTTGCATGGAAGCAATTCATTCTGAGATACAGCAAAGTTAAAAAAAATAATGTACCACCCCTTGGCTTCCCAATGAGTTTCTACAGAGACTTACTGCAGCTTATGCTCCTCCAGACATGAGTCATAACTTCCAAAACCTTCTGAGGTCAATCAATTTTACTTTCTAAAATTAATTACAATGTAAAAGGCAGCCCAGTATATTCAGTCCGGTTCACTTCAGGCTTTCAGGGCTCTCAATAAACCTTTGCCTGATCCAAGACACTTACTAGCAAAAGCTGGGAACAGTAAATCACTGTTGTAATATGCTGGTCGTGTCCACTTTACAAGAACATTAAACCTGAAACAGTGAAGTTGCTAAGTTCCAGGTTGTTTTGGTTGCACCATGGGCTGCTTCTTCCTCTTTTAATGTTCTCTCACAATTGAAGCACAGTGTCCTTTCTCTGTTATGAAGCTTTCCTGGGTTGGGGTGAGGGTAGAAAGGGGAACATACAACATTAGGTTCCATATATGGTATGCAAAGCCTGTGTTTCATTTCTACTTGGCTACTCAGTCTCCTAGAGATCAGTAACATTCTAGTCCTCTGTTTTGTGAACGCTTCCCTTATACACGACAGAGTCACAGAATTTAAGGTCACACTGGACTATTGTGATAGGCTAGTTTAGCTGCCTGCACAACATAACCCAGAGAATTTCATCCAGAAAATTCATGCACCAAGATCAGTAATTTGTGGTTGAACTGGAGCAAATCTTGGAGGAAGAATCCACCACATCCCTGAAAATCTGTTCCAATGGCTAATTACCCTCACTGTAATTACCCTTATTTCAAGTCTGAATTTGTCTAGCTTCAGTTTCCAGCACTGGATTGTCTTATGACTTTGTCTACTACTTTAGAGAGCTTGTACTGCCAGATATCACTTCCCCATGTGGGTACTTTTACATTGTGATCCAGTTGCCTTCTACAGCTTTGCTTTGAACTCTGAGCTCCTTACCTCTTTCATTGCACATCTCTGCAGCCTCTCACCCAACTGCGACGGTGCTTGGAGCTTTTTTTTTTTTCTCCTTGGCTGAAAGATTAATTAATCTTAATTTCCTGGTTTATTACTTCCTTTAGGATGAATTTAGTTCTAGTGAATTGTACTGGATTGATAAAGACTGAAGACAACACCCCTGTTTATTGTACCAGTCTCAGGCCTTGATCTTGATCAGGCAGGTGCAGCGGTTTCCTCATGTGGAATTGTTTCTATGATACTACAGCACTTCTCAATCCTTAGCCCAGGAAATAACTCTGGTATCTCGGATACCGGTGGGACAGCTGCTGTTGGTAAATGTTGACTTTGTGACGGCAATTACAGTCATCAGATGACAATGACTTTCATTTGTCATCATCCTGAGTCACAGCCAAATGGCTGATCTAGAGGTGGAAAGGTCAGTATCTAATAATCAGTCTCCTGAGCCATCCAATCCTCTAATTCACCTTTCTTATAGACTCATAGACTCATAGACTCTAGGACTGGAAGGGACCTCGAGAGGTCATCGAGTCCAGTCCCCTGCCCTCATGGCAGGACCAAATACCGTCTAGACCATCCCTGATAGACATTTATCTAACGTACTCTTAAATATCTCCAGTGATGGAGATTCCACAACTTCCCTAGGCAATCTATTCCAGTGTTTAACTACCCTGACAGTCAGGAACTTTTTCCTAATGTCCAACCTAAACCTCCCTTGCTGCAGTTTAAGCCCATTGCTTCTTGTTCTATCATTGGAGGCTAAGGTGAACAAGTTTTCTCCCTCCTCCTGATGACACCCTTTTAGATACCTGAAAACTGCTATCATGTCCCCTCTCAGTCTTCTCTTTTCCAAACTAAACAAACCCAATTCCTTCAGCCTTCCTTCATAGGTCATGTTCTCAAGACCTTTAATCATTCTTGTTGCTCTTCTCTGGACCCTCTCCAATTTCTCCACATCTTTCTTGAAATGCGGTGCCCAGAACTGGACACAATACTCCAGTTGAGGCCTAACCAGCGCAGAGTAAAGCGGAAGAATGACTTCTCGTGTCTTGTTTACAACACACCTGTTAATGCATCCCAGAATCACGTTTGCTTTTTTTGCAACAGTATCACACTGTTCACTCATATTAAGCTTGTGGTCCACTATGACCCCTAGATCTCTTTCTGCCATACTCCTTCCTAGACAGTCTCTTCCCATTCTGTATGTGTGAAACTGATTGTTCCTTCCTAAGTGGAGCACTTTGCATTTATCTTTATTGAACTTCATCCTGTTTACCTCAGACCATTTCTCCAATTTGTCCAGATCATTTTGAATTTTGACTCTGTCCTCCAGAGCAGTTGCAATCCCTCCCAGTTTGGAATCGTCCGCAAACTTAATAAGCGTACTTCTTAATTCTTCTAATTGTGCAGTGGCGCTGCCAGTGGCCAGGAATAATTTTATCTGTATTGCAGAAAAAGCAGAAAGGCTGGAGAGGAGAAAGAAACACTTTGACTTTAAATTCCCGGCTTTTGGAGTTAATGTCACAGCTCTTTGTTCCTTTAATTCAGTGTGGTGGGAAACATGCAAAAAGTCTATTACGAGAACAAGAAATGAAGGCAAAAAAAAATAGTGCAAAAAGCACCATTATGGTTGCTTATTCTAGTGCAGCAAATATTATAAAGCAGATGTAAATCTCTTCCTAGGGGTATCACTCAAGCCCTTACTTAAATCTGCTTTATAATATTTGCTGCAGTAGAATAAGCAACCATAATGGTGCTTTTTGCACTATTTGTGCCTTCATTTCTTGTTCTCGTAATAGACTTTTTGCATGTTTCCCATTGACTGCCAGAGAAGATGGATATAAATGACATTTCTTACACTTCAGATTCACTATGGCATCATAGAAGCTAGAGACAGGAATACTCTATTAGCTCCCTAGTTCATCCTCCGGCCTGGACACAATCGATTCATATGACTGATCCTGTAACTAGAGCATCATGAAGTGACTAGTATGGGTGAGAGTCTGATAACTGCTCTGTATGAACAGCCCAACTGTGTTAAAAACACTGACATTTTACAACAATCCAACCTAAGGCTGCAAAGTTACATTTATGGTTTAGGCATGTCTTATAATGTAGGCAGTGCAAATGTCATAACATTGTACTGGATGATGCTAGTTACCGTCTAGCCAGCATTACAATAGATGTACCAGCAGAGGGATCCTTATCCTTCCTTTGGGGACATTAGATTAATGCCAACACTTACACTCCCATTTAAAAAAATTCTAGCTTGTCCTCTTATAACCGCATTCAGGAGACAGTTACCATGTGTGCTCATGATACTGCCAGCAAAACGGGTGGTCTGGTATCAAAGTAAACTGTGGTATGGTGGAAGCCTGATGGTTCTAGTCTTCCCTGTCCCTACCAGGCCAGATGGGACCTTCCTTCTCAAGTATAGTATCATTTAATCCTCTTTATTCCCCACCCAAGTCTCTTTGGCTTGATCTACCATTATAAGAATGATGTGCTCGCTGGGAAAGAAAAAAAGCTAGCCAGGGTCTCTGTACAGCACACACAGGAACTGTAATCAGATTGTATCCCAGTCGCTATTAGAAGATGAATAGTGGTTAAGGCAATAAATGGTAGTGTCACATTTGTTATGCTTGAGCATTTTAATTACAGCAGGATGTTAGTAATAAAAACTTATGCCTAGGATTCATAAGTCAAATAGATCACTTAACGTATTTCTTCTCCTATTGCTAATAAGTCACTATAATCAAACCATATCATGAAAGAAAGTCTTGAAGACAAGAAGGCAAGTTCACCCCAAATCATCGTTAAAGGGGATTATGTCCATTCCTTAAGAGGAGAGTTTAGCCACTAGCTCTTCCAAAAATAATTTGTTTTTTCTGTTTGATGGAGGGATTGTTTTTGTAGTGGGCCTTTAAAAAAGCAAGGGCCATATTTTCAAATTAAGTAATTATCATAGAATCATAGAATATTAGGGTTGGAAGAGACCTCAGGAGGCCATCTAGTCCAACGCCCTGCTCAAAGCAGAACCAACACCAACTAAATCATCTAAATTACACTGACGAATCCCATTAATTAGCTATATGCATGTGCAGTCTGGTCACTGTATATCCAAAGTAGGCATCTAATTGCAAGCCTAACTTTTTAAAAAATATCTGTTCCTAAAAGTGAAGTAATGCACTGCAGAAAGATTAGATTTCTTACTCTGAAAACTATCGTGCTTATACTAGGACTCAGATACCCCAGCGAGGAGCACATTCTAAATGCATGATTCACTTGAGATGCAGATATAAGCTTGCAAGATCACCGATATCTAGTCAACCTATCCTAGATTATGATAATCATATTTTCCCTTAAAATACACCTTCAAAGAGTGAAGAGAGATGCAACTTCCCATAGGGACTTAAAGGCACATTGCAGGTCTGCAGTCTGCCAGGGTGCCTAAATTCATATCTGAGCAGGAGGCCTGACAGGAGATTGGAGTGGAAGAGAATGGACAGGAAAAGAAAGTAGGAGACGGTCGGACTGGCTCTGATGCTTGGTCTATACTACAGAGTTAAGTTGATGTAAGGCAGCTTACATCAACCTAATTATGTCATTATACATACTGCTGCCTTGTTCCCACCAATGTAAGTGCCCCACTACACTGACATAATAACTCCAGCTCCACGAGAGGTGTAGGGCTTGTGTCGGTGTAGGTCGGATGAGGCAGTGTCCGTGTAGACTTTGCACATACTTACATCGACTGTTGGATTTCCTGTCAATTTCACAGCTCTGTGCTGGAGCCCGGGAATGTTATGAACTAGTCATGGTAGTGAACCAGTAGCCAGGCTACCCAGGCTGCAAGTAGCGCACAGCGGGAGTAGCATCTTTCAACCATTCAGCTTCAAATGGGGATGTGAAAAATTCTTTGGTTGATATCATATACCAGAAGTTTGGAAGAAATTCAGCCAAATGACTTTTCAAAACCAAATGCCTGCACAGCCTTAAACTGCTGCTTTTCCCTCCATAGCAAAAGTGGCATAATTAGAGGATTTTAATTAACACCTATTTGTAAATCCTTTACGGAGCATTTAAATATTCAGCGTATTGCCATTGTTTTTGTCTAAACTTCTAACCTCTGGGTCCAGCACTAAAAGATATCCTCCCTTTAGCTAAGGCTGAGACTCGAGTGCTTTCCTAGGTTATGTCTACACTTTAAATGCTGCAGCTGTGACACTGTCGCACTTCACCGTAGACAATCCCTACAGTGATGGGAGGGGTTAATCCACCTCCCTGACAGGCAGTAGAATTCTTCTGTCAACGTAGCACTGTCTACACAGCAGGTTAGGTTAGCATAGTTCTATCGCTTGAGGTGTGGATTTTTCAGACCTCTGAGAGTGTAGCTATGCTGATGTATGTTTTCATTGTAGACTAGCCCCTAACTAAATATCTTGAATGTACTGTTAGCAAATGAACCCCTTGTTGTTTACATATTGGATATAAACTACCATGGCCACCCGGGGGGGGGGGAGGAGAGGCAAGTGGGGCAATTTGCCCTGGGCCCCACAGGGGCCCCCACAAGAGTTTTTCAGGGGCCCTGGAGCGGGGTCCTTCACTCACTCTGGGTCTTCGTCAGCAATTTGGTGGCCAGGGCCCCCTGCCACCAAAGACCCCAGACCCTCTGAATCCTCTGGGCAGCCCTGTAAACTACAAAGGAACTGCTCTCTGAGGGCCAAATCTTGCTCCCACAGATCTTACTGCAAGTTTTGTCACTGACATCAGGAGTACCAGGACTTGGTCCACATTCAAGGCTAAGATAAAGAAGACAACTTGCAGCGGCAAAAATGCTTGTGCTGGCACACAGCAGATATCTGCACACACAAATGTAAGTGTGTACAAACAAAGGTGATTTTTTGCATGCAGACTTCCACTTCTATGCTTTCAAAATATTTCCTTCAGTGTTTGTTCTACACTTTCTGCCTAGAAACATTCCAGTTAAATGTATCAGAGGGCTACCATGTTAGTCTGGATCTGTGAAAAGTGACAAAGAGTCCTGTGGCACCTTATAGACTAACAGAAGTACTGGAGCATAAGCTTTCGTGGGTGAATACCCACTTGGTCAGACACATGTTAAAGGGACACTGTTGAGATAAAGATCATCTATTTTAAAATATTTACTTACCTGCATCACTTACACTTGCCTAATTAAAACAGAATGGGTTGTAAACATCTCATTGTCTGTTGGATTTCTGCTTTGCACTCAGATGCGAGGATGAAACAGTAGTTCATTTCACTGTGGCTTCTTTGCATAATCTAACATGAGGGATTCAGGAGGACTTTCTCTGGTGACTGTTTGGTCTTGTGGTTAATGCATAGGAACAGGCTCTGCCATAGATTTTCTGTGTGACCTAGGGCAAATCATGACACCTCCTTTTCTCCATATGCAAAAGGATTACACTTCCTTATTTCACCAGGAGATTATGAGGATTCATTTGTTTGTATTTGCAAAGAGCTTGGAGATCTTTATGTGAAAGGTGCTATATAAATGCAAAGTACAGTATTCTAACTCAGTATTCTTAGGTGTAGGTTCACAATACTACAGAGCCCTTTGGGGGTTTTTTGGAGGGGAAGGGGGTTTGGTATAAAACTTTGTGTGCATGTGGCCTAAAGTAAGCTGATGGCCTTCTAATCTTTAAATTCAATTCCCCTCCCCCACAAATCAGACCTCCTCAATATTTTTCACGTGAAATTTTAAAATAGACAAACATACCCAATACTCGAATTTGCATAACTGCTCCATGTAAACCAAAGAACATCCAGAGGGGCTGGGAACAGTCCACGCAGACCTGCATGCCAGCGCTGGCACCATTATGACTCAAATGCAGTTCACCTTCCGAATTCACCATAAACCCCAAGATATCTCCACTCTGGAGGGGCACCAAGACTCTACAGACTGCCCAGAATTCCTTCCTGTCAACCAATGACTCTGGGTTATAAGGAAGGTCACTGGGCCTCAGAGTACTAGGGTCACAAGAGGTCACTCCATATGACAGTGTGCCGGAGCGGGAGGCATTGGATTTGTTAATTTTGACAAAAATTGTTTCATTGATTCTAAGGGGTCTGCTGGTGAAAACCAAAGTCCTCTCTTCCCGGGCATGTTCCAGCCGGGCCACAGTTTGGTCGTCCAGGATTTTGATATGGGCTCCCCTGAGCTGGTGGAAGCGGAGGTCACTTTCGAGCTGGGATGGGAAGAGATGGGAATGCTGAGAATTGAGGGAGTTCTGAGGGATGGGACACATGGTGGCCAGCACATGAAAGTTCTCTTCCTGGAGGTTGAGATCGCAGAGGCTCACGGAGAGCCGGGTGTCCTCTGTCTCCCTGCGCAGTGAGGGCCGGCGAATTGCAGTGAAAGATCTCGGACGCAGGCAGTCGGGAGGAATAATTTCACTGTCTGTGAAACCAAATGAGAGAGAGAAGGATCACTCAAGAAATTATACAAATATCCAGGATTTTAGGACTCACTGTTGGTTTGATTGATAAGTTGAAGGGAGAAGCAGAGAGCTTTCTGCCTCCAATAAATTTTCCTTAAAAAAACCAAAAAACAGAGGAGCATAAAATAAAATATTTTTGCAGTTGTATGCTAGTCCCGTGCTTTCCCCATAGCACCGGCCACCGTAATCACTATATAACTCAACGCAGATAGACTCAATCAACAGAAAAAACTGACAGAGGGGAACTCCTTGGGGAGGGGAAGCAGAGATATATCATGAATTTATTGATCGACAGCTATAAAGGATGAGCTTTTATGCCTTGTCCATGTCTATAATCACTTCTCACAAGGGCCACAAAATGAGTAACTAAGTAGATATTTGGATTTTAAACAAAATGCTAGTCTTGTAAATTTCAGTCCTATTTGTTATTTGTTACCACTTAAAATTTAATTAATATTTCTAGCGATAATTAATCGCCAGCCTACCCATGTTTGCAGAAAGACAGCACAGATGCAAATAATATCACAGCTTAGGAATTTTCTATAAATACAGCACAATCGCTCATTATCTCCACAACAAATAATTAAAAATCAAACCAGCAGATAAATAACAAAGACAGAAGATGCATATGCCATTCAAATGCAACAGAGAAAAAATAATTACACATTATCCTTTCCGTTATGTCTCACTTGATGCTTCTAAAGCTGATCATCAATTTAATTCCTCTGCTAAACAATGTAACCAGCTGGGTTTAATACTTAAACTACTTCTATTTGGCACAATCTGAGCCATGTTGCTACCTGTCAATGGTAAAGAACAATAAATGGAGGGTAAATGTTGAATCAACATAGTTTACAAACCTAAACCCTGATCCTACCACCCAGGCTTAACTTTAGGAACTATGAGTAACTCCTTTCAGGAACTATTCAGTGTGTGTAAAGTTAAGCATGTGTTTAAATCTGTGCAGGATTGAGGCCTTATTATACCAGTTGTGGGCCATACCTGGGAACCCTTTTCCACTTCAATTGGAGCTTTGCCTGATTGTGGCTATAAACCAAGGTCCAAATTATGTGGGCTCAGGATGGTCCACCCTGCGAGAAAAGCCGCTGAAGGATTTTTTATTGACTCAGCCAGAATTCCTCCTTGGGCTCTGCAGGAGCACACACAGGGAGCAGCTCCACCATCATTTGAAAGGGTGCAGCATGAACATCTCCATTCCCCATGCATAGCCATGGCCCTCTCATCACAACCCCTTCTAGAAGGCTATCATCACCAGCGGCATTAGCTTGGAATAGCGCCTGCACTCCTCAATCCAACAGGGACAATTCACTGTGCCAGGTAGCAGGTGGGAGGCAAAGGAAGACTCCATGTACCCATCCTCCAACACTGCATACCCACACATTGCTTCTGGCCCCAAGTAAGGGCCTCAAGATTTAGCCCCAAAATAGCCCAGCACTGACATGCAAGGATGAAACAGAGCAACTGCAAAGCAGAATGCAACAACCGCAGACTCTTAATTTAGGACAGGAAGCAAACCTGGTACTACGTGAAGTCAGAGAAAGAACGTAGGTGAGGAGACAGCAATGAACATTTGATTAGTCAGCATCTCAGAGTTAACATTCTCTTAAGAACATAAGAACGGCCATACTGGGTCAGACCACAGGTCCATCTAGCCCAGTATCCTGTTTTCTGACCGTGACCAATGCCAGGTGCCCCAGATGGAATGAACAGAACAGGCAATCATCAAGTGATCCATACTGTCACCCATTCCCAGTTTCTGGCAAACAGAGGCTAAGGACACCATCCCTGCCCATCCTGGCTAATAGTCATTGATGGGCCTATCCTCCATGAATTTATCTAGTTCTTTTTTGAACCCTGTTATAGTCTTGGCCTTCACAACATCCTCTAGCAAAGAGTTCCACAGATTGACTGTGCTTACAAAATTTTTCCCTCAGATTATTTATTTTATGACAGCACGTGGCCATGGCCTTGAGTCCTCTGGAAAATTGTCCCCCTGCTAGGATGGCACCCCCTAGCACCTCTCCAGAATACTGGTTCAGTACTCCCACCAAGGAGAAATGTCATCTCTATTGAATCACTGAGAGCACATCTTGCAACACAGGGGTTCTCACCAGTGGTCTCTTATACCATTTCAACTCCGCTTATTTTGGGAGAGCTAAGAAGATCACTCCCACAGTTTGCTGGGGTTCAGTGGAACCCCTTTGGTTTGCTTAAGCTGAATTGCTCCAGTCTCCTCTTTAATAATCTGCAATTTCCAGAGAATGTTGGAATATTCAAAATTAAAAACAGACTATCTGTTTGTATCAAATAATTGATCCTCCTCGTCCTAGGAACAACTCCGAGCCCCATCAGTTAATGCAGGAAAAGGAGAAGAACAGGAACTGGTGTTACCCTGGATAATTTAGATAGCAATTGCACTAATGCTTTCTATTATATTGGCTAGTGTTTATGTCATCACTGCCCCTGCTGGATAGAATCAGACTTCTGTCCCTCTTCCAGGCTGGAAACCCACAAAGGAAAAAAAATGAATACTGGCAGCTGACGCAGATTCTTCTGTGTAGGTGAACTGGTGGAGACCTTTGTGCATAGAAACAGAAGGTCCTTTAAATTTCATTCCCCTTAACCACACATGTGCAGCGTAGCTGACAACTCTGATGTGTGGGTAGCTTGCAGTCAAGGTTTCAAAAAGCTTATTTTCCACAAGGATGCTTCACATTTCCCTTCAGCTGCTGGACAAAAAAATTGAATAGAGGTTTAGGGAGAAAGACTGTCTTGTGGCTGAGACACTGGACAGCGAGCAGACTTACATTCTATTCTGAACTGTTACTAACTTGTTTTTTGGCAAGGAATTCAACCTTGCAGTGGGTGGTTTTCCCCACATAATGTGGCTCATCCATATAATGGCAATAATATTTCTCAACCCCACAGGGTGACCTGTGAGGCTTAATTGTAAAGATTGTTGGATGAAAGATTTATAGGAGAACAGAGTATTATTAATGCATAGAAGGGATTTGTGAACATCTAGGAGGGTGGATCTTTTAGGGTTGTCAGCCTGATCCCACTGATCTGATTTTTGATCAATCGAAAATGATGCAGCAGAATTTTTAAATCCCTCATAAAGAAAGTAAAATATTGAGATTCATCCTGCATGAATGTACGTAGTGTGTTGACATGAAGCATGGAACACCACTTATGCAGAAGAATATGTGAGCAGTGGAGTTATGAACGAATAATTCCATCTGATCATTATAGTGAAATCTCAAACAAAAGAGAGGACATTGGGTGGTCGGTAATCAGCAGAATCCCACACTGGCATTGTTTTCCTGCCTTGCTCAGGGAGGAATAGCTCAGTGGTTTGAGATTTTAGCCTGCTAAACCCAGGGTTATGAGTTCAATCCTCAAGTGGGGCTACTTAGGGATCTGGGGCAAAAATCAGTACTTCGTCTTGCTAGCAAAGACAGGGGGCTGCATGCAATTATCCCCCTCAGGGTCCCTTCCAGCTCTATGAGATAGGTATATCTCCATATATTATTGGGGTGGGGGGAAAGATAGCTCAGTGGTTTGAGCATTAGCCTCCTAAACCCAGGGTTGTGAGTTCAATCCTTGAGAGGGCCATTATAGGGATCTGGGGCAAAAATCTGTCTGGAGATGGGCCCTGTTTTGAGGAAGGGATTGGACTAGATGACCTCCTGAGGTCCCTTCTAACCCAGATGTTCTAGTCCAGCTCCATTTCTCACTTTGGTAGTACAGAACAAGCTGCTAATAAGACACTGGTCCATGATCCAGCCTTGTTTCTCTGCTACAGCCAATCTCCAGTATGAATGTTAAGAACATTTAAGACAGACCATGTATTAGTTTCAAATCTATTGTGTGTGTCTGTGTACATGCAGTGTGTGTCAGAATAAAATTGCACAATTAGCCCACATGGTGAAATTCTGGAATGTGAGATAGAGACACTGCTAGTTTTCACCTCAGTATATTGCCCAATCAGTATGAAATTTCTCATTTCTGACAATGTCTTATTCTCACCCCACATATCAGAGTGATAGCCATGTTAGTCTGTATCCACAACAACAAGAAGTCCAGTGGCACCTTGAAGATTAATAGATTTATTTGGGCATAAGCTTTCATGGGTAAAAAAACTCACTTCTTCAGATCCTCAAAAGACCCCAAAGAGTTTGGCCAACTGTGCAACTTTATTTAGGGATCCTTGGGTTTTACTATGTTATTGATGTCAGTGTAAGTTTTGCCTGAGCAAGGACTGAGGTGACAAAATGAGCAAGGATTTGACCCCTACACTGAATTATGATGATGGATTTCTCAGTTACATATCTAACAGATATCATTGTTGTTGCTATAGTAAGAAGTGACTGCAGTGTTCTACATGGAAAGGATTTTCCACTATCTGCTCTTTTTTTCTGGGAGGGAATCTGGGGTACTCTAGGTGTTTTGGGTTTTTTTTCAAAATTTGTGGGCCATACAAATCCCTTTTTCTCTTTTTTTAGAGGATAAGGATAAATTATCTGACTAATAAGGGAGCAGAGGATATGGGAGAGAAAAAGTTTTTAGATTGCTTTCACTTCTCTGCTGCAAGTTTTTCCCTTTAGGGATTTCAGAGACTACAGCCTCACATAAAACGCCAACTGTTTAGCATGTGATAGCCTCCCTAGGCAAGGGGCTTCAAAGGATTCCTGCATCCAATGCAGATGGTTTGGAAGAAAAATCCCCCGGGGTTCTGGGTAGCCCCTAGCTTAATTTAATAAAGCTTTAAACCAAGGAGTTGGCTGGGGGGAGTGGAGGGGTTATCAAAATCCTCATTCGAGGCTCTGCACTGCCTACATCTCTGCCTTGGTTTCCGTCTGTATCTCCTCTTCCTCCTCCATGCTCTGCCAGCTCCTGATTTTTCATGCTGTCTGCTGTGGCCTGAAAGAGGCTCCCTGGTCAACCATGATCCCCTCAATGACACTCCTCCTCCAAGTCCCCCCTAAGAATGGTTTTCTTTGAGTCAGCTTTCCACCACTACTCATCCCTTCATCTACCAACAAACACCCCTCCTCAAAGCGATTGGGGGAATGTGGTATCTCAGCTACTTCTGCATGCTGACTGCTGGCAAATGTTGACTTCTTAAGGACATCTCCTGTATATGCATATACAGGCGGAGGCACATACAACCATGGAGAAAATTATAATCTACAGCACTAACTAATAACCCTACAGCTACAAGACCCAAAAGGCACATATTATTGTCATCATTTATAACATAGTGACTTTGTTATATCCATTCACTCTCTCCATTGTTGATACGTTGTCTATTGTCTACCAAAGAGCTTGATCCTCCAAAGTGAGGGGCACCTGCAGCTCCCACTGACTTCCTGCAGCACCCAGGAACCAATTCACAACTCACGGCATCAAGTGCTTCAGCGATCTTCTCCTTTTGACTTATCTGCAAAGCACTGTGTGCACGTATGGTGCTAGAAATAATACATAATACCAATAAATGACCTGCCAATGTGTATTACATGATGTGTATATACTGCAAAAATGATCTAAAGAGGGGCTAATATGAACAAAGGAAATTCAGGTATTAGGACTGGAACAAAATGGTCTCTAAGACATTGGGAATCAGACTCAAGACCTTTGATAAAAGAATACATTGCATCATAAAATTAAACTGCTTAATAGGAAACAGGAGTGTAGAGATTGCAAGGTAACAAGGAGAAATTTCATTGTATCTGGACACCACTCCTGGTTTTCTGTTGATTAAGTAAAAGGATCAACTCTGAACTTACTTGAATCAGTGTGATTCACAGAAAAGAAGTTAAAAAAAAAAGGAGGGTGTCAAAATTCCCTCTTGCACGTCTCTTCGTTCTTTCTGTTCTTCTTGCTCTCCCTTCTCCCACCAACTTCATTTCTTCTCCTCTCCTCCCTCCTCCTCACACGCATTCATTTGGTAATTCTGTCCTACTAATATTTTCACTGAACATTATATCTCCTTGTGGAGTTTTTGCAGCTAAAACCCTGAGAACTGCAGAACCCCCAAAATGCTCACTGATGTCAACGGGAATTGCAAGTCCTGAGTCTGACACCTATTGATTGAAATACCTTTTTAAAATCAGCCTCCACAAAAGGGGTTTTACAATTCTACTTGTGCCTTTATGTGGGGACTCCACTCATAGTCAAGAAAACGGACCAGAGCTCCTTCTCAAACTCTCAGGCAGGAGCCCTTGGGGAAGATGGGCATGATTCCAACACTTACGATGGGGCACTCCTTCCTCCAAGGTCTTTAACAGGAGTTGTGCGGCTAAGAGGCTGTTTGGCACCGCTTTGAAAATTTAGGGGGACATGTCTGAAATACAAAGCAGATGTGCCAGGCTGTAAAACAACATGGCTGTTAGAGCCTAAGTGGTTTGGCAAAAAGCAACCTATCTTTTGGATGAGAAGTAAAACTGTGTAACAGGCCACTTTGCAGTCAATCAAGATCCAACATCCTCATAAGAGTAGCATAGCAAGCCCAGCTTTCTCACTAAAAGTCCCAACTCAGATCTCTGCCTTTGCTAAACTCTCCCTGCAGTTGTTCAGTGATATTCTTTGCTTCCCATCCTAAATTAGTTGTGTAGTTGCATAGTGCACAGTATTATACAGTTGCCCCTTTTCAGCCCAGCGGTGGCTGCATTTCAGTGGTAGGTGGAATGATTGCTGTGCATAGTATATAACTCAATTTGTAAAGTACTTTGACGGGACCAAGGATGGAAGATGCTGTATATATGCACATACATTATATCTAGAGCTGGGCAAAATTTTTCAGATGAAACTTTTGTTTTGCCAAAAGATGCAGAGCTGGGTTGACCAAAACATTTTGCAGATTCGTGTTCAATTTGCCAAATTGTTTCAGCCAAAAAAAAAATGGAAAAAGTCTAAAATTTCTATTTTAATGTTTTCTAAATTAAGTGTTTTGATTTTATTTTAAATTATTTTTGTTTTGAGTTTTACTTTCTTTTTAAAGGTAAATACCATTGAAAAAGAAATGTTTTTGTTTGACCCAAAACAAAATATTTTGTCGGCATTTTCATTTGCCCATTGTATCCCCAAAGTTAGAATCTACGTTCAAATTTTTCCAGAGTTACAGGATGTTTGGTTCAGGCCCATATCTGGTTTTGTGATATGTTTCTTAGAACTTTTTATTCTACTTGGGAAAACCAAGAAAATGGAAAAACAAACTCACTCATTGAAAATAAACCCAAGTGGAAAATTCAAGAGGCAAACAAGAGAGAAATGAAAGGAAGGGAAGACGGAGACATTGCTTGCAGTGGTTAAGAGACAAAGCCAAGCTCACAAAGAATGGTAGGAGTGCTTTTACTTTTTGGCAATGTACCAAAATAGACACATTTTCTAAAAAAAATAAACTTATTTGCTGTCAGAAAACTTGTATTCTGCATGTGAGGTCTGAGGAGCAGACAACTGCCTTTCTGTGCTATCACCGTGACCCTTTGGAAGCCTAGAGTCACAAAATGCACATGATCAGACTGTGATGCTTTGCCTAGTCTTGTTTTATTTTTTCTGTTACCTTTAAATCTTGAAGTTATAAGTCCTGGGGGCACTCCACTCTGTTTACTTCTCATAAACACTCAGGCGCCGGAATGCATCTTCTCAATTCATACAAAGAAGCCACTTTGGGAGCCTTATTGTAGATGTGGGAGGCAATTGGATAAAATCCCACACAGGAATGACTCATACATAAAACTTTCTCTGCTATATACAGAGAAACTCAACTCATCTCAATATATTTCCCCCTAAGAACAGGCTGAAAAGTCAAACTACTTAACTAACTTCTGACCCACTATCCCTTCCTACTGCACCAGACAAAAGAGACAAAAAACCCAAAGTCTGTAATTAAATAAAGATCTAGTTAGAGTCACATTGTTTATGACTTTATTTTAAAAGTCTTAATTTGCCATTTTAAATAAAGCATGCCCGTTCTATCTTCCCTGCGGGAATACACAACAGATTACAGTCAATGGACAAATTCCTTCCTGATGTAGCTCCATCAGCTTGAAAGGTAAGATAATTTTCCTTGTCTTCAAGAGCAGGTAGAATTTAGCTCCTGCCTCAACAGTAGCAGAGCTCAGGGGCTCAGTGGTAGGGACTACGCACTCATCCCTTCCCCAAACGGCCTACCACCTAAATAGCAAGGACTAATGGAGGTGAGAGAAAGGAAGCATGACTATTACAGGCTCAGACATGCCAACTCTCACAAACTGATTGTGAGAGTCACGATTTCTAAGCCTCACTCAGAAGTCGTGTCAGCCAGCCAGGGCGCAGCAGGGGCTCCTGCTGTCAGCAACCCTGGGGCAGTTGGGCCAGGCTCCAACTGTCCATCCTGGGGTGGCTGGACTCCCGCTAGGGTGACCAGATGTCCTGATTTTATAGGGACAGTCCCAATTTTTGGGTCTTTTTCTTATATAGGCTCCTATTACCCCCCATTCCCTGTCCTGATTTTTCACACTTGCTGTCTGGTCACCTTAACTCCCGCAGTCAGCCGCAAGTGCCGGCCAGGCTCTCTCTGTCAGCCTGGGAAGTGGGAGAGAGGACCCCACTGCAGCCCCTCCCAGGCCTGGGAAGGATGAAGAACCCTAAAGAGCAGAGGTGAGGTTGTAGGGGGTGCTAAGCATCTATTCATTTTTTCCATGGGTGCTTAGAATGAAAAACTGCAAACTAACATCACGAACACAGCACATGCCTCACTTCACCACTCAGCACCCTGCTTCTGCTGCTCCCCTATCCACATCTAAGTGTTGCCTCTTTAGAACACAAGCTTTTCCCGGTGGGAGCCCTTCCTCATTTAGTTCTGAGCGTGTTCTCATTTTGGTCTGCACGCCAGCTCACATATTTGTGGCAATATATAAATGAATAGCAGGAATAATTAACAATGACATCAGCCTGATAAGTCACCCAGCAGGTTAAGACTGTCACCAAACAGACTATTCTGTGGGTTCTGATTTGCATTTGATCTTTGGAGAGATGTGGTTTCTGGACACCCATTGTCACCTTGCAGTGCGTCATGTTATGCCCTTTAGGGGGCTCCAAAGGCCAAAAGCCTGAGCAATTCTTCGTACTCATAAATCATGGTGACACCAAGTTGACATCATTGTGTACTTAGTGGAGGGTAAACACATTTGCAAAGTGCTTTTATGGGGTTCATGCACAAGTTACTAGTTACATTTGGATTTTATATACTATTCATTTCAATCTGGAAGCCAAACGAACTCCTGGGAGGCTGTTTCATGCTATGAGGAACTGTTACAGACACACCATTGGCTGGCCCCGAATTAGCAGATAGGACGTAGGATCTGGACGTTTCAGACATACAGTAGAACCTCAGAGTTACAAACACCTCTGAAATGTTCGTAACTCTGCACTAAACATTATGGTGGTTCTTTCCAAATTTTCCAACTGAACATTGACTTAATACAGCTTTGAAACTTTACTATGCAGATTAAAAATGCGGTTTTTAACCACCTTAATTTAAATGAAACAAGCACAGAAACAGTTTCCTGGCCATAGCACATCTTTTTAAAACTTTCCCTTTATTTCTTTAGTAGTTTACGTTTAACACAGTACTGTACTGTATTTGCCTTTTTTTTTTTTTTTTTTTTTTTATCTGCTGCTGCCTGATTGCATACTTCCAGTTCCAAATGAGGTCTGTGGTCAGGGGTGAAAGTAAGATAAATTACTTACTTGTACGGGGCCCCCAGACGGGGCGGTGCTTTGGGTCAGCCTCCCCGAGCCAGCCCTTCCACTTTGCCTGGCTCGTGCCGCCTGGAGCTCTGGTGGCAATTTAAAGGGCCCAGAACTCCAGCTGCTGCTGCGGTAGCTGTGACAATGGCTGGAAGCCCCAGGTCCTTTTAAATCACCAGGCCCCGGGGCAGCTGCAAAAGTGGGGAGGTAAAAAGGGGCAGCGACAGCAGCGCTTTAACATCGGCTGCGTACGGGCCGGTACTGTTGGCCACTTCTTACTGGTACGCTGTACTGACCCACTTTCACCTCTGTCTGTGGTTGACCGGTCAGTTTGTAAATCTGGTATTCGTAACTCTTAGGTTCTACAGTATTTCAAAGAAGACTGTGAGTTCTGTAAGTAGCGTCCCAGGCAGGTGTCTGCTTTGTCGCCAATTACACATATTTCATGACAGATAGTCGTATTCGTCAAGCAAACAACAGATGTGTGAATCAAATGACTGAATCAGTTCCCCTTCGGACCAACAAGATCCAAATTAGCATGTTAGAGAGACTCACTGGGTCTCTCCAATACTGTCTCAAGTATCAAAGAGAACTTCTACTGTAACTCAGCGTGTCAGAAGCCAAAGTTCAAGCCAAGAGTTGGAGAGAGAGCACAAAGTAAGAAGAGACGCAGTTTCACTGCAGGCGATGCGGCTGGATTGTCAGAAAGAATCATTTAGATTGTGACAAATCTACACAAGATATTAAAACTAGGTTGCAAAAGAACCAATGCCAAAGTATTCTGGGGCTGAATTTTGTGAGGGGTCGAGCATCCTCAGCTCCCACTGAAGTCAGTCTGAGCAGGGGTGCCGGAACAGGGCGAGACCAGGGGGCCCTGGCCCCATCACTTTTAAAGGTGGGAGGGCTATGGGTGAGCGATGTGGGGGAGGTAGGAGAGAAGCAAGCAGGGGGCGGGGTCTTGGAGGGAAGAGGCAGCGCAGGAGCGGGGCCTCAGGGGGAATGGGTGGCATGGGGGTGGGGTTTCGGGGAAAGGGGTGATGCCAGGGTGGAGCCTTAGGGAGTAGGGGCAGTGCAAGGGGCGGGCCCATGGTTGGAGCACTGGTGGCCCCCCAACACTTTTAGGGAGCTTCCACCATCCCTGAGTCAGACTAAACAGTGCTCAGCACAGTGAGGGTTTGGGGTCTTTCTGCTATACATTTAAACTAGGTATGTGTAAATTGGTATGGATAAAATTAATTTCTTTGGCCTAATTTCAAACCATCCAACTTATCACAGAATTGAAAGTTAGACTCAGACTCAAAAATTATCAGGCTGGCATGTTCCAGTTTGAGCAGATGGTGGCAAAAGGAAAGAAGGGGCAGAGAGCTATTAGCTATTCTCAGCGGGTAGCTGTTCAGAAAGCATTGTGTTCAATTTATCGTTCAACTGTGGTGGATTTTTCTGCCACTCTAGCACCAAATTTTGCCCCTTCCACAAGAGCTGCGGACTTCCCCGTACACAATTTTGCTTAGACACAAAGTGTTTGTTTTCCTGCCAGGTGAGTGTGAATAGGCACTCCTTTGGGTTTTATTCAGAACAAATACACTTCTATGCATATTAATATGTTTCACTTCCTTTGAATGCTCTGCAGAATGCAGATTTCCCATCAGGAGGTTGTGAATGCTCTATCAATACTACAGATAAAAATGCTACACAGCAAAGCAGAAAAATCAGAAAACAGGAACCAGATCCTAAAAGAGGGGACAGAAACCAGACTCATCTACTGCCAGAATCTGAGATGAAGCATCCAGAAAGAAGAAATGCAGAACACTGAAGATAATAGAATTACAGGCACTGTTAGTCAGACCCAGCTCAATTAGAAATTCCTATCTAGCTTGGTAATTGGATTGATCAACTGCATAATTTTTTTTCAAGAGTCTAAATAGTGAAAGGAAACACATTCATGTTTAAATAAGAAAGGAATCCAAAGCACAGAGGGTGAGTGTTTACTGATTAATAGTAATTTCTGGGACAAATATTGTGTAATGAAGTGCCCTGAGCCATCTTGTTCATCACACACACACACAGACGGACACAGGGACACACACAAATTGGAAAAATTGGAAAGAGTCCAGCAAAGGGCAACAAAAATGATTAGGGGGCTGGAGCACATGATTTATGAGGAGAGGCTGAGGGAACTGGGATTGTTTAGTCTGCAGAAGAGAAGAACGATGGGGGATTTGATAGCTGCTTTCAACTATCTGAAAGGGGGTTCCAAAGAGGATGGATCTAGACTGTTCTCAGTGGTACCAGATGACAGAACAAGGAGTAATGGTCTCAAATTGCAGTGGGGGAGGTCCAGCTTGGATATTAGGAAACACTATTTCACTAGCAGAATGGTGAAGCACTGCAATGAGTTATCTAGGTAGGTGGTGGAATCTCCTTCCTTAGAGGTTTTTAAGGCCCGGCTTGACGAAGCCCTGGCTGGGATGATTTAGTTGGGAATTGGTTCTGCTTTGAGCAGGGGGTTGGACTAGATGACCTCCTGAGGTCCCTTCCAACCCTGATATTCTATGATTCTATGAAAAAGTATTCTGTACATCATCTGTAAGCATTTCAACTTGATCTGCCAAAACACAGTTAGTAAACAGGAATACTTTGGGGAACATGCCAGTAAGTTTGAACAAGACACTCAAAGCTTCCATGCTAATTTTCTAATTTGGAATTTGTTTATTTTGCAACCAAAGCCAATGCTCAGAGCAACTCGTGAGTTTTCATGCTTTTTCGGTAGCACAAACACACTTTGGCCCCCAGGCAGGAAGGCATCCCCATTTAAAAATGCTACTTAAGCATCTACGTCAGTCCCACTGAAGTCAACGGGACTCAAATATGTGCTTAAAGTTAAGTGTATGCTTAACTATTGTCCTGAACAAGGATGAACGTTAGCATGTTCTTAGCTGCTTTTCTGAACTGTGGCCCTTAGTAGCCCATTTGACTCTTTCCAAATGCTCAGAGATCAGAGGGAATATGGCCTGATGCCTAATATTCAGAGGTGGAGGTCAAATGACTCAGGACCTATTCCTGAAGCTGGAACTGATTGCTTGAGGAGATCAACTCAATTTCTGTGTGTCTCACTTTCCTCGTCTGGATAATAATACCCACTCCATGGGTGAGCTTGTGATGAGGGTTAATTAATCAAATATTTAGCAAGTGCTTTAAAATCTCTGCATGAAAGACACTATATTGTTCACAGGTACCGACTCCATGGGGGCTCCAGGGCTGGAGGGGAGCTTCCCCCTCCCTCTCAGTGCCTCCCGCCCACCACAATCAGCTGTTCAGCGGTGTTCAGGAGATGTGGCGGAAAGGGAAGAGCGGGGGCAGGGAGCAGAACAGGGTGGAGCGGGAAGAGGCAGGGTGCAGGTTTAGGGGAAGGGGGTGGATTGGGGGTGAAGCCTGGGGCGAAGCGGGGATTGAGCACCCTCTGGGAACCAGGGAAGTGGACACCTCTGATATTGTTTACATAATTCCAGAAGTGTCTCAGTGCTTTACAGACAAGTAAAAAGAAAAGGGGCAAAATGTTGGTTTGTTACATCCATGTAAATCCAGAAGAACTCGATTGAAGTTAATGTAGTCGCTCTAGATTTGCACTTGTGTAAATCAGGAGTTCTCAAGCTTTTTCTTTCTGAGGCTCCTTCAACATGCTATAAAAACTCCAGGGCCCAGCAGGGGGTGGGGCTCCAGGCCAGGGGATGGGACCCTTGGGCATAGGTGTTGTGATAAATGAAGGGAGGGGTAGTTCCCTTTTATAGATCCAGCCAATCAGTTAGCTACAAAATCCCTCTTAGTAGCTGTTCTCTACTTGCTTTACCTGTAAAGGATTAAAAGTCACTGCTATGCATAGGTAAAATGAAGTGAGTGGGCACCTGGCCAAAAGAGCCAATGGGAAGGCTAGAACTTTTAAAAATTGAAACAAGACTCCTCTTTTGTCTGTCTGTGGTTGTTCTCGGAGAGAGGCAGACAGGGCTGGAACTATGCTGTAAGAACCATGGAGCCAGGTATGAAAAAATATCGGTATCATACCTAGAAACTATTCATTTGAAACCCTAGATATGTAAGCAGCTCAGGAAAACAGATTCAGGTTTATCTCCTTTTATCTCCTGGACATCTCCCAACCATCTCCCCCAAATTCCTAGTTTAAAGCTCTCTTAATCAGGCTCGCCGAACTGATTGAGAGAGCTTTAAACTAGGAATTTGGGGGAGATGGTTGGGAGATGTCCAGGAGATCTCCACGCTGGAATTTAACCTTGAGAGGGAAGTAAACAAAGTAAGAGGGGATACAGTCGTGGACAAAAGAATTGGCATAAGGAGGAAGGGTAGTGTAGATAGCAGACTAACAGCTGGTGGTAGAATGTCTGTGCTTAACAGGGTAAAGAATGTCAGTGAAGCCAAATGGCAAAAATTAAGATGTTTGTACACTAATGCGAGGAGCCTAGGGAACAAAATGGAGGAACTAGAGCTACTGGTGCAGGAAGTGAAACCAGATATTATAGGGATAACTGAAACATGGTGGAATAGCAGTCATGGCTGGAGTACAGGTATTGAAGGCTATGTGCGGTTTAGGAAAGACAGAAATAAAGGCAAAGGTGGTGGATTAGCATTGTATATCAATGAGGAGGTTAACTGTAAAGAAATAAGAAGTGATGGAATGGACAAGACAGAGTCTGTCTGGGCAAAAATCACACTGGGAAAGAAAGCTACTAGAGCCTCCCCTGAGATAGTGCTTGGGGCGTGCTACAGACTGCCGGGATCTGATTTGGATATGGATAGAGACCTCTTTAATGTTTTTAATGAAGTAAACACTAATGGGAAATGTGTGATCATGGGAGACTTTAATTTCCCAGATATAGACTGGAAGATAAGTGCTAGCAAGAATAATAGGGCTCAGATTTTTCTGAATGTGATAGCAGATGGATTTCTTCACCAAGTAGTTGAAGACCCAACAAGAGGGGATGCCATTTTAGATTTGGTTTTGATGAGTACTGAGGACCTCATAGAAGAAATGGTTGTAGGGGACAACCTTGGTTCGAGTGATCATGAGCTAATTCAGTTCAAACTAGATGGAAGGATAAACAAAAATAGATCTGGGAGTAGGGTTTTTGACTTCTCGAGGGCTAACTTTAAAGAATTAAGGAAATTAGTTAGAGAAGTGGATTGGACTGAAGAACTTGTGGACCTAAATGCGGAGGAGGCCTGGAATTACTTTAAGTCACAGCTGCAGAAACTATCGGAAGCCTGCATCCCAAGAAAGGGGAAAAAAAACACAGGCAGGAGTTGTAGACCAAGCTGGATGAGCAAGCATCTTAGAGAGGTGATTAAGAAAAAGCAGAAAGCCTACAAGGAGTGGAAGAAGGGTGGGATTAGCAAGGAAAGCTACCTTAGTGAGGTCAGAACATGTAGGGATAAAGTGAGAAAGGCTAAAAGCCAAGTAGAGTTGGACCTTGCAAAGGGAATTAAAACCAATAGTAAAAGGTTCTATAGCCATATAAATAAGAAGAAAACAAAGAAAGAAGAAGTGGGACCGCTAAACACTGAGGATGGAAAGGAGGTTAAGGATAACCTAGGCATGGCCCAATATCTAAATAGGTACTTTGCCTCAGTCTTTAATAAGGCTAATGAGGAGCTTAGGGATAATGGAAGAATGACAAACGGGAATGAGGTATGGAGGTGGATATTACCACATCTGAGGTAGAAGCCAAACTTGAACAGCTTAATGGGACAAAATCAGAGGGCCCAGACAATCTTCATCCAAGAATATTAAAGGAACTGGTGCATGAAATTGCAAGCCCGTTAGCGAAAATTTCTAATGAATCGGTAAACTCAGGGGTTGTACCGTACGACTGGAGAATTGCTAACATAGTTCCTATCTTTAAGAAAGGGAAAAAAAGTGATCCGAGTAACTATAGGCCTGTTAGTTTGACATCTGTAATATGTTAGGTCTTGGAAAAAATTTTGAAGGAGAAAGTAGTTAAGGACATTGAGGTCAATGGTAATTGGGACAAATTACAACATGGTTTTACTAAAGGTAGATCGTGCCAAACCAACCTGATCTCCTTCTTTGAGAAGGTGACAGATTATTTAGACAAAGGAAATGCAGTAGACCTAATTTACCTCAATTTCAGTAAGGCATTTGACACAGTTCCACATGGGGAATTATTAGTCAAATTGGAAAAGATGGGGATCAATATGAAAATTGAAAGGTGGATAAAGAACTGGTTAAAGGGGAGACTACAACGGGTCATACTGAAGGGTGAACTGTCAGGCTGGAAGGAGGTTACTAGTGGAGTTCCTCAAGGATCGGTTTTGGGACCAATCTTATTTAACCTTTTTATTACTGATCTTGGCACAAAAAGCGGGAATGTGCTAATAAAGTTTGCAGATGACACGAAGCTGGGGGGTATTGCTAACACGGAGAATGACCGGGATATCATACAGGAAGATCTGGATGACCTTGTAAACTGGAGTAATAGTAATAGAATGAAATTTAATAGTGAAAAGTGCAAGGTCATGCACTTAGGGATTAATAATAAGAATTTTACATATACATTGGGGACACATCAGTTGGAAGCAACAGAGGAGGAGAAGGACCTTGGAGTATTGGTTGATCACAGAATGACTATGAGCCGCCAATGTGATATGGCCGTTAAAAAAGCTAATGTGGTTTTAGGATGCATCAGGCGAGGTATTTCCAGCAAAGATAAGGAGGTGTTAGTACCGTTATATAAGGCGCTGGTGAGACCTCACCTGGAATACTGTGTGCAGTTCTGGTTTCCCATGTTTAAGAAGGATGAATTCAAACTGGAACAGGTTCAGAGACGGGCTACTAGGATGATCCGAGGAATGGAAAACTTGTCACATGAAAGGAGACTCAAAGAGCTTGGCTTGTTTAGTCTAGCCAGAAGAAGGCTGAGGGGGAATATTTCTGATATTTAGAAATATATCAGAGGGATTAATATTAGGGAGGGAGAGGAATTATTTAAGCTTAGTACCAATGTAGACACAAGAACGAATGGATATAAACTGGACACTAGGAAGTCTAGACTTGAAATTAGATGAAGGTTTCTAACCATTAGAGGAGTGAACTTCTGGAACAGCCTTCCAAGGGGAGTAGTGGGGGCAAAAGACATATCTCACTTTAAGACTAAGCTTGATAAGTTTATGGAAGGGATGGTATGATGGGATAGCTTAATTTTGGCAATTGATCTTTGATTACCATCAGATAAGTATGCCCAGTGGTCGGGGATGGGATGTGGGATGGGATGGGATCTGAGTTACCGCAGAGAATTCTTTCCTGAGTGCTGGCTGGTGAGTCTTGCCCACCTGCTCAGAGTTTAGCTGATTGCCATATTTGGGGTCGGGAAGGAATTTTCCTCCGGGGCAGATTGACAGAGGCCCTGGAGGTTTTTCGCCTTACTCTGCAGCGTGGGGCATGGGTCGCTTGCTGGTGGATTCTCTGCAGCTTGAGGTCTTCAAACCACAATTTGAAGACTTCAATAACTCGGACATAGGTTAGGGGTTTGTTATAGAAGTGGATGGGTAGGGTTCTGTGGCCTGCTTTGTGCAGGAGGTCAGACTAGATGATCACATTGGTCCCTTCTGTCCCTAAAGTCTATGAGTCTATTTCTTTATGGCTTGTGGACTCCTATGTGCTAACCCGAAATGCTTTTGTTTTGCTTGTAACCTTTAAGCTGGACCTTAAGAAAGCTATTTTGGTGCTTAATCCTTGTATTTGCTCTTTTAAAATCTAGCAGTAGCCTGAGTTTCCAGATGTATTTTCTTCCTTTTTTTTTTTTTAAATAAAATTTACCTTTCTTAAGAACAGGATTGGAGTACTGTGTCCTAAGAGGCTTGTGCACATGATGTTTAATTAGCTGCTGGAAACAGCTGATTTCCTTTGTTTTCTTTCTCAGCTCTTCCCAGGGTGGGGGGGGGGGGGGAAGAGGTGAAAGGACTTGAGGGTACCCCACAGGAAGGAATTCCCAAGTGCGCTTTCCTGGGCTCTCAGAGGGGTTTTGCACTTGGGTGGTGCAGCATCTACCCATCCAAGGTCAGAGAGAAGCTGTAACCTTGGGAGTTTAATACAAGCCTGGAGTGGCCAGTATTAACATTTAGAATCTTTGCAGGCCCCATCTTCTGCATTTAAAGTGCCAGAGTGGGGAATCAACCACGACAGGTGTAATTTGACCTCTATTATGGGGGGGGAGAGGACAAGGGCCAGCGGGGCTCAGGCCAGCTCTGCACAGTGGGGTCGAGGGAGGGAGCAACACCTCAGCAGGCCACCCACATGTCTGGGGCTGTGTGCTGGTGGCTGCTCCGCGAGGGCTCTGCTGGCCCTGGCGCCGGGTCCCTGTCCTGGCAGCTGTGACAGGCTACGTGAGCAGTCAAAGGGGACAACCCCGGGCATCAGCAGCAGATGAGGGAATGCCACAGCTGCCCACTCCATGGCACCACCAGCCAGAGGAGCAGCTGCCCTGCACTGCCTGGGTTCAGCTTCCCGCCTAGGATCTGGCCAGACAGTGGAGCCTGAGAGAGCAGTGGGAGAGAGGAGGAGATGGGGGTGGAGCTGCCCCCAGGACTGCCCCAATTTGGGTAAGGCACTGCAGTTGGGGGGGGCAACACCCTCGTGCCCCCTCAACTCTGCCTATGGGCTCAGGGCTTCTTCCTGTGTCGGGACTTCAGGCTCATGCCACTCCCGGTTTCAGCCTGGGGGGAACTTGGGGCTTCAGCCCTGCGATGCTCCTGGCTTCAGCCCTGTCGGGGAACACCGGGGCTTGGGGCTTCAGCCCAGCGGGGTGGTGTGCCAGGGCTCAGGGCGCTGGGTTTCAGTGGCGGAGCGCCACAGCCCCCCTGAAAGGGCTCCTGGAACCTCAGTTGAGAACCATAGTTGTAAATGATACCAGAATTGGGCCCATGGATGCTGCCCTTATGACCTTACACTGTAAGATTTTGTCTGTAGTAAGGAAAAAAAGGTACGTTCCTACCTCACGTTATTTAAACTAGTGAAGACAAAGGAGTTATAACATTAACACGAGTTAACACGTCAATGTAAACCCTAGGTCTTTACCTTGGCCAACTAACATGTGAGAAAAATACACATCTACAGTCTCACAGGTTTCTAGTTTGTTTTGCACTCATTTAAAAGAATGGTTCAACTATTTTATGTATTACATACAGTAGGTTTATACTCTGGAGTAACCTTAATCTGCAAGAAGCATTCACACAATGATGTGATAAACCCAATAATAAATCTAGTTCTCTTTTGCTGGCCCTTCATAGCTTGTTTTTAAATAGCACAAGTATGGCTTTAGGTCACAGTTCAGGAAAGAAGCTGACCATGTGCTTCAGTCTATTCCTTTCAGGATAGCACTAAAGCACATATAAATCTATGTGTAAGTGCTTACACCCCACTGAAGTCAATGGGACACAAGCATAGGTTTACATGCTGTCTTGAATCAGGATGTGTTCCTGAATCAGGGCCACAAAGACGAAGGAAAATGGGCTGTTGTGAAGACGTAAAACTGGATTCCACAGCTAAAAGAAGCTTTGATGTCACCATGTGCTTTTCAGTTCTCTCCTCCATATCTTCGCGGTGAAGAGAACAGCTGCAAAGGAGATCTCCTAAAATAGTAGCTCAAAATTGTATGCCATGTAGTTGTAGCCATGTTGGTCCCAGGATATTAAGAGACGCAAGTTGGGTGAGGTAATATCTTTTATTGGACCAACTTCAGTTGTTGAGAGAGACTTGTCTCTCTAGCTCTAAACTGGTAATTTTAGCTGTCATGGCTGGATGAAATTGGAAGGGAACCAAAGGAGAAGTCTATGATCATTTCAATTGCACACCTTGTCATAAAAAATTCATCTATTCAATGAATTCCTTATACATTCTGTGATAAATGTCTGCAAAGTTCTGTTGGGGTCTAGCTAAGAACTTCTCTTCTCCATGATATTTTGAACTAAGGAGACTAAGGTAAACTCTAGCAGTAAGATTTATTGGCTTGATAGCTTAGAAGCAAACAAATTCTGCTCCCAGTTACACCAGGGTAAGCCTGGAGTAATTCCACTGACTTCTATGGAGCTATTCCAGATTTACACTAGTACAGGAGTTGGCTGGCCTAAAGAGATAAAGACAGAAAGCCAGCAAGGCAGGCATTTCTAAGGTTGTATACCATATATGTATGTATGTATGTATGTATGTATGTATGTATGTATATCATATATATACACATACACACACACACACACATATAAGGCAGGGGCCTATGAAGCACACTAGGTCACATTCTGCTTTCAGTTATTTTGGTATAACCTTGCTGAAGTCCATGGGTAGGACCCTAGCAAATTCACAGTCCGGTTTGGTCAGTTTCACAGTAATAAGATTTTTAAAATAATAATTTTCATGATTTCAGCTATTTAAATCTGAAATTTCAAGGTATTGTAATTGTAGGGGTCCTGAACCTAAAAGGAGTAGGGGGGGGGTGTCCACCAGGTTATTATGGGGGGATTGCGGAAATGCTACCCTTATTTCTGTGCGGCTGCTGGCGGCGGTGCTGCCTTCAGAGCTGGGCAGCTGGAGAGCAGTGGCTGCTGCTGGCCGGGAGGCCAGCTCTGAAGGCAGAGCCGCTGCCAGCAGCAGCACAGAAGTAAGGATGACCCGGTATGGTATGGCCACCCTTACTTCTGCACTGCTGCCTGCAGAGCTGGGCCCTCAGTTAGCAGCCACCACTCTCGGGCTGCCCAGTTCTGAAGGCAGAAGTAAGGATGGCAATACAGCAATCCCCCTAAAATAACCTTGTGACCTCACCCACCCCCGCAACTCCCTTTTGGGTCTGGACACCCAATATGAGAAACGCTGGTCTCCCCCATGAAATCTGTATAGCACAGAGTAAAAGCTAGTGTTGCCAACTGTGACTGAAGCTATTCCAGGAGATTCCCCCTTCCCCCCCAACATGACGTAATGTCATTTTCTGAAAATATCCTATTAAAATCTCCCAGATTGCTTTCCCCCCTGCCCCTCAAGAGTCACTGGGAGACTCGAGGCCAGTCCTGGAGGGTTGGCAACCCTAGTAAAACCATACAAAAGATCAGACTTCACAGGAGGGAGACCAGATTTCACGGTCCATTACGTGTTTTTTATGGCTGTGTGTGTGTTAGCTGATGCTAACTGCAAATGTTCCTGTAACAGACACAAGATTCTCCATTGCACTCAGCTACCCCCGGACAATATGTCCATAAGGGAAGACAGGACAAACAGGGCTGGATAAAAACAGAACTTACCCAAACTGCACTAAGGCTTTTCTGAGCTAACCCTCAGAAGTGTCTGACAATAAGCTGCACTGCCGCAGAGATACCTGTCCTGCCTGCGCCTTCTGCTGCTGCTGTTCAGAAGCAGATCCACAAAGATGTCAGGTGCACATGGGCAGAAAAGCCACTAGCCAGTTATGAAGCCCTCAAGAGGGGGAGGGATAGCTCAGTGGTTTGAGCATTGGCCCCCTAAACCCAAGGTTGTGAATCCAATCCTTGACAGGGCCACTTAGGGATCTAGGGCAAAATCAGTACTTGGCCCTGCTAGTGAAGGCAGGGGGCTGGACTCAATGACCTTTCAAGATCCCTTCCAGCTCTATGAGATAGGTATATCTCCATATATTATACTTTGATGTCCCTTCGATCCAGGGCTCAGAAGGTGCTACCAAGTCTGCCCATACCTGGAACCCCTCTTTCCCACACCCCACACTAAATCTTTCAGCCCTACAGTTCCAGACTCTGTCAAATGTTCTAAGTTAGATCTACAGAGAAGTTCAGAGAGAAATCTGCTCTCCCAGCTTCTAGCCAGCTCTGCTTTTCTTCCCTTCTCTTCCTCTTTCAACTGCATCTGATGTTTTAAATATAATCTTCACAGGAGCTGGGTCAATATACATTGGTTTTTTTTTTAATAGTTTTGCTGTAGTGGTCTAAAGATTTGTCAATTTCAGCCATGCTGGTTCATGGTTAATGAAGCATGAGAATCAAGTCTGGCCAGTAGGGTACTGTACAGGGGAGCAGCTGCTGCCTTTGATGGAGCATGCAGCGTTGCCAGGCACTACTGTATATTATGTCAATGTTTGTTATACCGGGTTGAGGCACTCTGAAGAATCCACCTGCCAAGCCACCTCAGACTACTGCAGCACAATTACCATGCCACCATGCGCTTTCTTAAAATGGTCAGTTACACAATTCTTCCTGTCGTGGAAGGAGCTAGACGAGACATCTGACATGGACAATGAGGGTATGTCCACCGCTGTTGGAACAATTTGTATAGCAGGGGTGCGGAAAGCACCTGAACCAGACTGTAAACTCTGTATATGATGGAAACCACTTCAAGCCAGGGGTGCTACCACACCTCGATAACCCCTAGTTCTTCTTCGAGTGATTGCTCACATCCATTCCAGTTAGGTGTGCGCGCCGCGCGTGCACGTTCGTCGGAAACTTTTTACCCTAGCAACTCCAGTGGGCCGGCAGGTCGCCCCCTGGAGTGGCGCCGCCATGGCGCCCAATATATATCCCTGCCGGCCCGCCCGCTCCTCAGTTCCTTCTTACCGCCGTGTCGGTCGTTGGAACTGTGGAGCGCGGCATAGCTGTCCTCCACGTCCCTAGCTCTCCTAGTTCTCTATCGTTTATCTATCGTTCATCTCTAGTTCCATTATAGTTGTTAATTAGTTTGTTAAGCAGATAGTTAAGTTAAATAGTTGCTAAGTAGTTCTTTGCCGGGGGCTTAGCCCTTCCCGGCACCCGGCGCCAGGCTCATGCCTGTTTCGCCGGGCTTCAAGCAGTGTGCGGCCTGCAAGAAGCCCATGCCTACCAGCGATCCCCACGAAGCGTGCCTGAAGTGCCTCGGGGAATCGCACAGATCCGACAAGTGCCGCATCTGTAAGGCCTTTAAGCCGAGGACAAAGAAGGAGAGGGATCAAAGGCTCCGAACTCTCCTAATGGAGGCGGCACTTGACCCGACGGCTTCGCAGGCCGTGGTATCGGCACCGGCACCGGATCGCTCCGGCACCGAGAAGACTCCTCGGCACCGACCCTCTCCGGCACTGGAGTCAGAGCCAAGGCCGTCGAAGTCTGATACTCCGGCCAGGAAGACCCGGCTAGAGCGCCCGGCCTCGACATCGGCCGTGGCGCCGCCGGCACCGTCAGCACCGTTGACTCCGGGCCCGGCGGGTCCGTTGAGTCCGGTACCGCCGAGCTCCCCCATGAGATCTGGGGTTGAGATAGTGGTCCCGTCCACACCGGAGACCTTCGCCTCGGCTCGGGACCTTATTGCCCTGACTGAGCCCACTCGGCTGCCACCCCCGGTACCTCCGGTGCGGGTCGTGTCCAGAGGCAAGCCCATGATATCGGCACCGCCCAGAGACAATCGTTCACGATCCAGGTCCCGACGTCTTGGGCGCTCCAGATCCCGACGCCGCTCGCAGTCCCGGCACCGCTCCCCTCAGCGGTACCGGTCGCACTCGCGGCACCGGTCGGCATCGAGACGGTCGCGGTCAGGCTCCAGTCGTCGACACCGGCACCGCAATTCCAGGAGCGGGTCCCGACGCTACTCGCCGCACCGGTCGACCTCCCGGCACCGAGCTGGTGGCAGGTCCCGGTCTCGGTCGACCTCCCGGCACCGAGCTGGTGGCAGGTCCCGGTCGACCTCCCGGCACCGAGCTGGTGGCAGGTCCCGGCACCGAAGCGGCGCCCGGTACCGATCAGCATCCCGGCACCGTGACAGATCCCGGTCCCGATCCCGATCCCGGCACCGATATGACTCCCGGCACCGGTCCCCGGCACCGAGACGATCCTCCGTGCCGGCCCGCGCAGACCCTTACCATCCAGGGTCGGCCCCACCATGGCCCTCGAGACAGCCGTCCGTATCTTCCCAGACGGACAGCGGGTATGCGCTGGGCACCGACAGGCAGGCGGCGCTGTTCGGTGATCCGCCGCTGCAGGACCAAGGCCCACAACAGTGGGGATTCTGGACACCCTGGGCATACCATCAGGCCCAGGGCCCCCAGCAGCTCCCTGCTAGACCGGCGACTGCGGAGCGTAGGGCCCCTGAAGCCTCGTTGTCTCGCCCCCCTCCCTCCCCGGAAGGGGAGGAAGGGTCCAAGCAGCAGGACTCCGCTGCGGCTCCGGAGGCAGAGGCGAGGGCTGAGGAAGACCCTCAGTTAGACACTCTCGTGCCTGGGGTCTCATCTTCCTCCTCCCCGGATGAGGCGGTGGCGGGTACCTCCTCCAACAGTCCCCCCCCCGCTGGATCTCAGGGCGCACCAAGACCTCCTCAGGCGCTTGGCTCAAAATCTGAGTCTGCAGGCAGAGGAGGTCTCGGAGATAGAGGATCCAATTGTAACCATCCTCTCTTCTGATGCTCCCACCAGGGTCGCCCTGCCCTTCATACGGACCATCCAGGCCAACGCCAATACCATCTGGCAGTCCCCGGCCTCCATCCCTCCGACAGCGAAAGGAGTCGAGAGGAAGTACATGGCCCCTTCTAGGGGATACGAATATCTCCATGTACACCCGACTCCGGGTTCACTGGTGGTGCAATCAGTGAACGATAGGGAGCGTCACGGCCAGGAGGCTCCAGCCCCCAAATCCAGAGAAGCCAGGCGGATGGACCTCCTTGGCCGTAAGGTGTATTCGGCTGGGGCGCTGCAGCTCAGGGTCTCCAACCAGCAGGCCCTGCTGAGCAGATATGCCTTTAATTCCTGGGTGGCAGTGGACAAATTTAAGGAGCTGCTGCCACAGGATGCTCGCCAAGAGTTTACGGCCATCTTGGACGAAGGCAAGAAGGTCGCACGCACGGCCTTACAAGCCTCCTTGGACGCTGCGGACTCGGCTGCCCGTACCCTCGCGTCAGGAGTTACGATGCGTCGCATCTCCTGGCTGCAGGTTTCCGGACTTCCGCCGGAGCTCCAGCATACCATACAGGACCTTCCTTTCGAAGGCCAGGGCCTGTTTTCTGATAAGACAGACCCCAGACTCAAGAGTCTAAAAGACAACCGGGTTATTATGCGGTCCCTCGGGATGCACACCCCCGTGACGCAGCGTAGACCCTTTAGGTCGCAACAACAGCAGCAACGTAGGCCGTTTTCCCAGTTCTGCCAGCGGCAGGACCTTTACAGGCGCCGCGGTAGGAACGGAAGGCGCAGACAGTCGGGGAACCAAGGGGGGCAGAACCAAGGCTCCTCAAAACCCCCGCCTGGTCCTAAGCCTTCATTTTGAAGGTGCGCCCGAGGGCGCGGTAACAGTTTCCCCTATGGATCCTTCCCCCCCGTTTTCCAACCGCCTTTCGTTTTTCCTCCCGGCGTGGTCCCAAATAACATCGGACCGCTGGGTCTTGAGCATGGTGCAGACGGGATACTGCCTGCAGTTTGTTTCATTTCCTCCTTCCCGCCCTCCTTCCTCGTCCCTCTTCAGGGACCCCTCTCACGAGCAATTCCTTCGGCAGGAGGTGCAGACGCTCCTCAGCAAAGGAGCTATAGAGGCGGTTCCGGAAAACGAGAAAGGCAAGGGGTTTTATTCCCGCTACTTTCTGATCCCCAAGGCCAAGGGGGGCCTCAGGCCTATCCTCGACCTGCGAGAACTCAACAAATACCTCGTGAAGTTGAAGTTCCGCATGGTATCCCTGGGGACCATTATTCCATCCCTGGATCCGGGAGACTGGTACGCCGCCCTCGACATGCAGGACGCGTATTTCCACATTGCCATTTGGCCACGCCACAGACGCTTTCTCCGCTTCGTTGTGGGGGCTCTTCATTATCAGTTTGCAGTCCTCCCATTCGGCCTGTCCACGGCCCCGAGGGTGTTTACAAAATGCATGGCAGTTGTCGTGGCGCATCTTCGGCGCAACCGTGTCCACGTGTTCCCTTATCTGGACGACTGGTTGATTCGGGGCACGTCGGAACAGCAAGTCAACAGCCATGTCCGCGTGATCACCGGCATGTTTGCAAGTCTGGGCCTCTTGATAAACACAGACAAGTCCACCCTGAGGCCCACGCAGAAGGTGGAATTTATCGGGGCCGTCCTGGATGCCATTGTGGGCAGGGCCTCCCTGCCTCTGCAACGGTTTCAGACCATGGCGGCGATCGTTCAACGTTTGCGGTCAGCCCCATTGACGTCAGTGAGGACATGTCTAACCCTGTTAGGCCACATGGCGGCGTGCACCTTTGTGACCGACTACGCTCGGCTCCACATGAGGCCTCTCCAGCTGTGGCTTATCAGTCATTACAGGCCGGCAAGGCAACCGTTAGACATGTTAGTCACAATCCCCCAGAAGGTCTTAGATTCTCTCGGCTGGTGGTTAGACCAGTCCGTATTATGTGCGGGTCTTCCCTTCCACCCCTCTCAGCCTTCGGTATCCCTGACAACGGATGCCTCAGATCTAGGCTGGGGGGCCCACCTAGGGGCCCTGCGGACACAGGGCCTGTGGTCCCAGGAGGAGGTGGGGCTACACATCAACATGCGGGAGTTGAGAGCGGTCCGCCTTGCTTGTCAAGCGTTCTGTCATCAGCTTCAGGGTCGTTGTGTCGCCGTGTTCACGGACAACACGACGACCATGTACTATATCAACAAGCAGGGCGGCACCAGGTCCTCCTCCCTGTGCCACGAGGCGATACGACTCTGGGACTTTTGCGTAGCCCACTCCATTCACCTCAGGGCTTCCTTCCTCCCTGGAGTACGGAACACGCTGGCGGATCGATTGAGCAGATCCTTCCTGTCACACGAGTGGTCCCTTCGCCCCGGACGTCGCTCTCTCCATTTTCCGGAGGTGGGGTTATCCCGGGTGGACCTCTTCGCGTCCAAGGGGAACAGGAAGTGCCAAGCGTTCTGCTCCTTTCAGGGCAGGGAGCCGGGGTCGATAGCGGATGCCTTCCTCATCCAGTGGTCGACCCACCTGTACTATGCGTTTCCCCCGTTCCCTCTGGTCCACAAGGTCCTCCTGAAGGTGCGCAGAGACAGGGCTCTCGTGATCATGGTGGCCCCGGCATGGCCCAGGCAGCACTGGTACACCATGCTGCTGGACTTGGCCATAGCCGACCCAGTTCCCCTGCCCCTTCATCCGGACCTGATTACCCAGGACCACGGGACCCTCTGTCACCCAGACCTGCAGTCGCTGCACCTAGCGGCGTGGCTCCTGCGTGGCTGACTGGTTCCGAGCTGCGCTGCTCCACGCCTGTGAGAGAGGTGCTCTTGAGCAGCAGGAAACCGTCCACAAGAGCCACATATTCGGCGAAATGGAAGCGCTTCTCCTGTTGGTGCGTAGAGAGAAATCTCCGCCCTATGGAAGTTTCGATAACCGAAATCTTAGACTACGTTTGGTCCCTCAAAGGGCAAGGTCTGGCCTTATCGTCGTTGCGAGTCCACCTAGCAGCTATCTCCACCTTTCACCCGGGTGCGGACGGTCGCTCCGTTTTTTCTCACCCGACGGTGTCGAGATTCCTGAAAGGGCTGGAACGTTTATTCCCTAACGTCCGTCCCCCTGCTCCAACCTGGGATCTTAACCTGGTGTTGTCCCGGCTCATGGGGCCCCCCTTTGAGCCGTTAGCTACTTGCTCCCTGCTCTACCTCTCTTGGAAAACTGCCTTTCTAGTGGCTATCACCTCAGCTAGACGGGTGTCGGAGCTCCGAGCTCTTGTGGTAGACCCCCCATATACGGTCTTCCACAAGGACAAGGTGCAGCTGAGACCACACCCTGCTTTTCTGCCCAAGGTGGTCTCAGCCTTCCACGTCAACCAAGAGATTTTCCTTCCGGTTTTTTTCCCAAAACCTCACTCCTCAGGTAGGGAGCAGCAGCTCCACTCGCTGGATGTCCGTAGGGCTCTCGCGTTCTACATAGAGAGGACTAAGCCCTTCCGAAAATCCCCCCAGCTTTTCGTGGCGGTAGCAGATCGTATGAAAGGGCTTCCTATCTCCTCCCAGAGGGTATCCTCTTGGGTTACGTCCTGTATCAGGACCTGTTATGACTTGGCCCATGTCCCTACGGGCCGTGTGACTGCGCATTCTACCAGGGCGCAGGCGTCGTCGCTGGCTTTCCTCGCCCGCGTGCCCATCCAGGAAATCTGTCGGGCAGCGACCTGGTCATCGGTCCACACCTTTGCTTCCCACTACGCCCTGGTCCAGCAGTCGAGGGAGGATGCGGCCTTCGGAACTGCAGTGCTCCGTGCCGCGACTTCTCACTCCGACCCCACCGCCTAGGTATGGCTTGGGAGTCACCTAACTGGAATGGATGTGAACAATCACTCGAAGAAGAAAAGACGGTTACTCACCTTTGTAACTGTTGTTCTTCGAGATGTGTTGCTCACATCCATTCCACACCCGCCCTCCTTCCCCACTGTCGGAGTAGCCGGCAAGAAGGAACTGAGGAGCGGGCGGGCCGGCAGGGATATATATTGGGCGCCATGGCGGCGCCACTCCAGGGGGCGACCTGCCGGCCCACTGGAGTTGCTAGGGTAAAAAGTTTCCGACGAACGTGCACGCGCAGCGCGCACACCTAACTGGAATGGATGTGAGCAACACATCTCGAAGAACAACAGTTACAAAGGTGAGTAACCGTCTTTTACAGCACCTCTTGGTATGTTTACACTGCAGATGGGAACATGCTTGAGCAGACAGACATGCACTGTCACTGCTCCAGCTAGCGCACTAAAAACAGCATCATGGGTGCTCTGGCATGGACCCAGGGCATCAGGCAGTTTGTACTCAAGTGGCTAGCCCGTCTGCTGCCTGTGCTGCAACGTTCACACTGCTATTTTTAGTGTACTAGCTGGAGCGGAGCTAGCACATGTCTGACTACCCAGGCTGGGAGGCACTCTCCCACGGGCAGGGTAGATATAGCCTGACTAATATGCTGTTACAGACATAGACTGGGTGACGTAATGTTTTTTATTGGACTAGTTTCTGTGGGTAAAAGCATCCAAGCTTACTCAGAGCAGTTATTAATTCTGTGGGCATCTGAGAGGGGGATCTGCAAGTGAGATGCAGTCATATTAAAAGGCATTCAACACAGTTATTTCTCGTTGCTCATCGCTACCTTCTCTCTGTGATTGATCTGTTTTTCCCTAGGCCTTTCTGAGCTTTAAAAAGCTAAGTGAAGCACTTAAGGCAGAAGTGACAAAACATACCCACCTTAGTGGACACTTTACTCCCCCAATGTACATTGTAGGGAGGTCCTTCCACAACTACTCTACCCATGAAGATTTCTATGCTGTGCTCAGTGGCTAAAGGCTAATGATAGGCTGAGCCAAAAATCCAGATCAGAATATTTCCAGACTGTGGGATATTTAAAATCTGGATATGAAGCAGTTTGAGCCCATCTCTCCTGAAGACAGACACTGACATCCTGTACTAGCTTGGATCCCAACCTTGCTGCTTGAAGGCTGACTCCAGTACCCCCATGGAACCCCAGTTACTGCACAGAGGTCCAACTGCCCAGAATCCATTACAGGATCAGGGCTTTTGTCTTTGCTTGATATTGTTACCACATTTGTCCATATGTTTTTATCATCCGAGTCCCTTTGCTCTCGCTTCCATTTTCAGCAGGACTCGTTTTCTTTCCCTTTCTTCATTGCTTTCTCCCCACAGGCTCTTGTTAAATTTCAGTGCTCTGAATCCCCATCAATTTTTCCTTCTCATCAGAATCCTTGCCTCAGGTAATACCATGTTCTGCCTTTAATACATTTTCACTATGACTTAACCTTTCCGTTTACTTCCTCCCTTTCCTTCTTTTTGACTCAAGCTCTGAATTTCCTCCTTGCCTTTCGAGTCCAATAATAACTCTGTAACCTGTTTTCTCGGTTACTCTCCAACTAGAAACAAGTATAAATGTTGATGTCCTACTTTAGCTGGATGTTGCCCCGGCTCCTCTATACAATATTCTATTGGATTCCTACAATGCTTGTTTATCCCTTTCCTCCCTCTATTTCTGTTGCTTTGGCCACTACTCTGATCTGATTGGGGAGGAGAGAGCAGATCACTCCCCTGCTTTTTGGGGCTTGTAAAGGGGGCAGAGATGGGGATTCAACTCAGAATGTTGTGAACGATCTTGTTCTTGGAGAACAGGAGGCTGGTGGGATGCCAGCAGAATTGAATACTGCCAATAACATACCACCAGGTGCAGCAACTCACCAGTCTAACTCTTGTAAGAGCTGGAAGAAGGAGAGTTGGGCTTGAACAGAACAGCTGCAAAAACATCACAATTGGTCCTGTATAAAAACAACAAATCCTCTTCCACAAAGTGACAATCAGGTCCCACTTTGACACTGAACTTCCCCTTGTTTCACAGCACATAGCGTCACTGCCCGATGGCCTCCTGCTGCAATTGTAGCCTCCATACAACCAACCCAGCCTTTTGAACATTCATACACATTTCCATTCATTCTCACCAAGCACAGGACTGGACCAGGAGGTAAAGTGCATGATAAACAGGTGGCTCCAATGCAGATGAAAGCTGGGTTGGAGGTAAAAGCAGATGCTATGCACAAAGTCATTACTCTCCTGTACTAACATCTAAACAAGAAACAAACAGAAGGATGCAACTGAATGCATTTCCGTTTTGCAGCCCCTGGGAACACTCACAACAGCAGCTCCCCATTCATTTCATATCAGTGAAAAAAAACCAGGAACCCAGATGACTTATTATCAGGAGAGGAAAAGCTTGTAGATGACCACAAAGAAGAACACCCACGTCACACACATTCTGTTCCAATTCCAGTTTGAGCTGCATTACCAGCTCTTCGTGTGCTCTGTCCTTCTTATCGACAAATAGCACAGACAGCTGTTGCCATAGCTACGTACTTATCTCCTGGCATCAAATTTCCCTATGCACAGAATTATTATTTAAGAAGTGCCTAAGCTGAGCCTTGCGCTTGACAGTTAAAAATGACAGGTCCCAGCCCAAAGGAGCTTACAGTCTAAATTAGACATAACATAGCAAGAGGTTACAGTAAAAAAAGGACAGGGTAAGGAGGGTGACAGCAGTGAGCAATCATGAGATGTTACACGTGGATCTTGTTTTTACTTTTTCTGTGTAACAAATCTGCAGCCGTATTACAGCTGTCACTACACCGAACACCCTAGCTACTTGGTATGTCATGGCACTGATGGAGATGGAACCCGCGTCCTCCTGCATCAAAAGCACAGTCCTCTGCCACTTGATCTAAATAATAATCTCCACTAACTATTAGGACTATAAGGCCTATGAACAGTAGTTGACAGGCTCTGATTTTATCCACTAGGTGGCAGTGGTTTGCGTATATACCAGCCTGTTCTTTGTACTATGGAAGAAAGGCGGCCAGGGTGGGGTGGGGGGGTGGAGTGGAAGGGGCTAACTATTGTTTCATCATACAATCTGATCTACTACCTCTGGTAGGTGCTTAAAACATTCAGTTCTGGGTTTTGAGTGAGTGAGAGATTAGGTGTATTCACAAGGCCAGCTGCCAGAGTGAACCAGGAGCAAACCTGTCAGAACATCAGCAATATTTACTGTAAAGAGAGCACCAAGAGATTACGGCTACAGTGAAATTTACAGTCAACCTGTTTTCCCTGTCCTATGTCCAAACTATTAAAACCAGCTTGCTCAGTATCAAAGGTGCCAGTCTGACAGCACAGGAAACTGAAGTTCTGTATAGCCATGAGAGGTAGACAGTGGGCAAAGACAGAGCAGACTTGATCACTGCCACCATGCCTCATGCTGAGCTGGAGGCATCCCACCTCTGAGAGTAAGAGGAATGGGTTTATCTCCATAGTCTGTTCAGTCTGTAGCTTCTCTGTTGCAGCTGCAATCAAGCATGCCAGTTAGGTGTTCACATCACAAAAACTCACCTGGCTGCTCAGAAATGAGCAGAAATCACCAACTCTGAAACCTTAAGATCAATAATGTAAACATCAACATTGTTGACTGCTGCATTTCAGTGACCATTCCAGCCGAAGAATCCTGCTAATATGCTACATGCATTCTTACCCCCACTCCACAACTTCCCAAGTGCTTAAGACCCACTTGTCTCCTCCACAGTTGCTGAAGTCTCCAGCTTCCCCAATGCAATGATGCATTTTCTGTAGAAAAGTCTGCAGCTCTTTGAAAGTTCAAATGTAAGGACAAGGTAAAATCTGACTTTAACAACAACTCAAATAACAGAACGGCTGCTGTACTGGCTGTACTTGTTTTCATATCTACTTAATTAAAAAACACCTTCTTTCATTTGATATACACACACACACACACACACACACACACACACACAGAGTTCATCTGGAGCTCCTAGAGAATCTCCAGTCCATTGCACCAGAATGATGCAAAATCCAGAAACCCTAATGCAGACTTGAGTTCTAGGTGGCTGCAGAGTACATGACATCTAACCATATGAAATATCACAGACATCTAAAGTGGAACTTGAGTCAAATAAAATAAAACATCTCGTGCTCCTAACTCCATGCTGCCACAGAATCATAGAACCACAGGGTTAGAAGGGACTACAAGGGCCATCTAGTCTAACCCCCTGCCAAGATGCAGGATTTGTTGTGTCTAAACCATCCATGACAGATGGCTCCAGCCTTCTTTTGAAAACCTCCAGTGAAGGAGCTTCCACAACCTCCCGAGACAGCCTGTGCCATTGTCCTACTATTCTTACAGTTAGGAAGTGTCTGTTCACATGTTAACACTGAGAGAGGACACCAAAGACTGTTGATAAGATACTTGAGCCTTGAAATCTACACTTAGCAGGACATGGTGATCATCAAACACCACCCCCTTTATTCTAAAAGTTCTTCACTCCCCAAGCACCTAGTGTCAAGAGGTGAGGAGTAGGCACTAGAAGCAAGAAGTCTGACTTGACCCTACTCAGAGACCCATGGTCTTACAATACTCTCCACAGTGCACTTGAAATTAGCCATCAAAAGTAACTTCAGAATCTATTTCTTCCCATTTCCAAGCCCTCAGGGAAACCTTCTCCTCCCCAGAAATCTGACATTTCTTAATCCGAACTCATTTTCTAGGTCACTGATCTCATTGCTCAGCACTTTCTGGTCTTTTCACATTGGCATTTCAAATGCTAGCTTTATCTGCCTCTCCCAGTCAGTCCTGCCAATCCCTTCTATCTTACAAACAACTGTAGCCAGAATCAGACACATGCATGCACAGTATGTGGTGTCATAACCATATGAAACTTCACAGACATCTAAAGCGGAACCTGAGTCAAAGAGGATAAAACAGCTTGCTCCCCCAACTCGAGGGAGAGGCCTAGAAGGGACTGCAAGAGTCATCGGTCCTATATTGTCTCACTGAAACCAAGTTCTTCTAGTATTGTACCCGTCAATATGGTGCCAAAGCATCTGCTAATGGGCATATCTCCTGGTCACGGAAATCTAGGGGAAGAAAATGATTATTTAGCAGACAGACACGAAAGAGTGAGTGGTGACTACTGGCTGGGCTGAGTCCCTAGCAGTGATCCTGCAGGCTTGTGACTGGAGAGTTAGGCTCCTTCTCCTGACCTCAACAACAAGCTTGATGTGTGCCTGCTGCTGCTTATTTCCTATTCATCTGGACCAGATCTGACCTGCAATGGAACTTGCAGAGCTAGATTTGAAACAGACCAAGCTCTAGTTTAACTTGAAGAATATTTCTGCTCATTGCAGTTTAGTATCAGCCTCAGATTTCTGAAGTGCACATGGAGTACATTCTGTGGCTTTCCATTGAAAATGGAGAGCCTGGCACAGGAATGGGAAATGACTAAAAATGCACTCCTGCACATGCCTAAGCAGCCCACAGCTTCTGCTGATATTTGCAGGCTCTTCTGTCCCCTCCTCCCCCAATGCTGAAAATAGATCAAAAGCCGAATGAAGCATCTATAATATTCTGTTTCTCCTCCCGCTGCCTGAAGGCACTGCAACCTTTTCCAAAATCATAGAAAGCATCTTGCATTTACTTAAATGGCACTAATTTCCATAAGGGCAAACGCCTTGTAAATCAAGAGCCGGGTAGCTTCAGCACCCTACATTTTAATGGGGAGGGGAATCCAGGAGAAGCAATGCTACTGTCCGATTCTGCTGTCCAACGCAGGGTTCCCCCTGCCCACCTGCTCCATTGCATTTACACAACACAGATACTGCTCAGTACAAATACTTCACTAACCCTGGCATGAAGAAAGCTTCTTGGGCTAGTCCATCTCACAGAGGGATGAATCTTGAGCACCCTCATCTTTCATTTAAAGTGCTACCTGGGGTCACGCAGCAGCTGGAGGTGCTCGGTAATTGTAGAATTACTCCCAGAGCTATGTCAAGTGCAGTGGTGACACAGTTGTTTCTTTAAACCCAGCATTTATACCCTCCATGCTGTATGGTCTTGATCTAGCAAGGTGCTGAGTGCTTTCAGTTCCCACTGATTTGAATGAGAGTCAACTGTTCTCTACACCTGACCAAAGTGACCCAGATAGGAACCTGCAACACCCGCAAGTTGCTAATCTCATTGTTAAAAGAGCTGAAATACTGTTTGTTTTCTTTCTCGTGTTCTGGAGGAGTCAATAAATCCTCAGCCACAGCATAAACACGCAGCCATCCGCCCTTGATTTCTAAAAATGTAGTATTTGTATTACGCTAAGAAATTATGTACAGTCTCCATAAACATCCTCCCAGCATAGCCCATCTGGCAGCTGAGAGAGGGACTTGGAATTCACTCATTTACTTACACTGTAAACCACTTTGTAATAAATAAATAAGCTCTTAATATCGTACCCACAAAAAGAGGCCTGGCCGGCAGAGTACCATATTTAGGGCTGCTTTCGGAACTGCCTGGAGCTACAGTTCTGAAAAACTTGAGAATTTTTATTGTGGTCAAATAAATCTTTAGCTGAAAGTCTTTATTTTGGAATCATCTTCACATTTTTTAACCTTTCTGTATATCTGAAATTTTGTTCTGCCTGATTTTGGGGTAAGTCAGATGAAGCCAACTGGATTACACATGATTTTACACTGAAGTAACAATAAAATGTGAGGGGCTGAGCAATGGGAATCCTGAATAATCAGCGCTACACAGATTCAGGCCTTTAAGGATAAAGTGACAAATTGAGCCCCTGGACAGGAGAGACTTTGATGTAGCCCCAGAAGTAGTACAACACAGACAACAACAGCACAACCTGCCCTTACCAGGCTTCCTGGCAAAAGACCTAACCGCTGACCTCTATGCAATGAGACAGCGCTCGGTCTCTGGGCCTATCTGATCCTTAATGTGCATGTGTGTGCAGTCTCCCCCGAAGAGTGACAATTAAGGCTGGTGAGTTTGGGCCTGGTGGCAATTTGTCTACAAAGAACTACAGACACGCATAGGTCTCAAGGAGTGTCTACACGGCGACACTCAGGAAAGGTGAATCAGTTAAAGGTGTGAACTCAATGTCGTTAAATTAAACCACGTTAACCTTCCCAGGGTGCGGCCTTTGATGTGCTGTAACTTAAACCTCCTCCAAGGTGTATTAAGTTACAGTGATTTAAGACCATTTTACTCCGGAATGGGAGCACCCACACTGGGAGATTTAACATGGTTGAACTCCTGTGCATTGACTTCACACCTTTAGGCTACGCTACCAGCAAGGGTGAGATTCTCCTGCTTGCATACACACACGCTAGCTCTTGTCAAGCTAGCATGAGCACGAGTAGCAGTGTAGCTGTAGTAGCATGGTAGCAGCAGTGGAAGCATAGCTGAGCTGTGCCGATTACACACATATCGGTTTGGGTCAAGTTTGTTCTCCGCACAGCGTTGCCGCTTCCAGTGCTACCGTGGCGACACTGCTCTTTATATTCGCTCTAGCGTGACAAGAGCTAATGCGAATCGGTGTATACGGGCAGGGGAATCACACCGCAGCTCACGGCATAGACGGAGTCTCATTGAAGTTGCCTTAACTTTCCCGAGTGTCCCCATGGAGACATGCCCTTAGTGTGAAAGAGGCTCAAAGCAGCACAGAACATCACAGTGTGAAGACCAGGAGTAAGAGCTGAATCAAACATTCGGAATTGTTTAGGTTATGTTATTAATTGTCTGGCAGATTAAGGAACTGATCCTTCTTCCACAGAAGCTGATGGGATTTTTTCTATTGACTAATGAGAGCAGCTGTAATATCCAGACCTTAATTAGGGCAGGGTTTTTTACTGGAACCCATTGGTTTGACCAGAAAAAGCCTCATTATTGCCCTAGATGTAAGCAGATGCAACTTTGTTGAGGACAATGGAGTTACGCCAGTTCATCCCAGTGGTGAATTTCATTCATAAGAATGTCACTATTCAGACAGTGTCTCCAAGGGGACCTGCACTGGGGAAAGGAAATGCATCAGGATGAGAAGGGGGTGATGATGGAGAGCTGTCACTCTGTTCATCATGTTCCAAATAAACCAGTCACCTTAGTCTAAATTAATGCTGCCCCCTAATGCATTAACATATGTTCTGCCCAGGCACCCTGCTCAGGTGGGGGGTTATTGCAAAGGAGGTAGACTCGGTGAAGGAGGGGTTGAGGAGGTCAGGCAGCACAGCAAAGAGCAGGCCACTCTGCTGTGCTCGTGCTGCCTTCCAAGTGTTACTGAAGAATGTCTGGCCTCTACTTTGCTCTCATGACCCAGCTACCACCTGCCATGTCATGTGCACAATGAAAGAATGATTGGCCAGACAGCTTCTAAAGCAAGCACTCCACACGCTCCATCTGCTTCTGTGGAAGGATGACCCAGATTATTCATGTACTGGATACTGAGGATATTTAAGCTGATGCAGACATGATTTTAAATGTCGGTAAAATCCATGATAGCATCTCTCAGGGAAATCATGAAGAATGGCAGATCTGAGGCAATCTTCTGTAAGGTCAGGTCAAATTTGGTCTCAAATTTGTTTTGTAAATAATAATAAATCACCACCACCACCACCATCCTTTACAAGACCTAAGGCAAAATGGAAAAGCTTGAATGGACATTCAAAAATACCCACAATGGATTTTTTTTTAAAAGAAGTGATAACATTTCCTTGCAACAATGGCACACAAGAACCCAAGGGTGAGGCTGACTAACAGACAGGACTAATCTATTTTCACTGTCCAAGCCGAGAAAAATAAAATAAGGCTCTTCCTCATTATACCTTTAACCTGCAAAAATTCATCAAAAAAATCAGAGACAAAATGAAAAAAACCAACCACCCAGGTAATTATTTATGGAAAGATAAAAACACCAAAAATAACTATTAGGCACAATCAATCTCTCCCCCAGCTCCATCCGGTGCAGAGCAAGCATCCTGCTTATTCGACTGATGACTGACCCTTTCTGAAACTGAAGAATGGCAAAAGCGAAGTTTCACTTAACATGTAAGTTATTCAGGGCAGGGACTCTTCTTGTTATATATTTGTACAGCACCTAGCACAATGGGACCTTGACTGGGGGCATCTGGGCACAACAGCAAGACAAACAGTCTCTCATCAGTCTTTCTTATTCTGCACCTAAGTGTAATTATTGCAATACTTGAGGATACACAGATTGTGCTTCCTGTTAATGGTTTAGGAAATCAAAGAGTGTGTTTTGGGTTTTTTTAATTAAACAAGTAGCCAGTTGCTTTTAAGAACAATGGGCTAAATTCATCAATGCTGTAACACCAGTGATTTTAATGCATTTAAACCAAGGATGAATTTTAGCCCTACAGTTTTAAATGCCACATGCATGGATGGCATGAACAAAAGTTACCTGTTAAAAGGGAATCGCTCCGCTACTCACACTGCATATTCAGAATTGTGTTACTCAAAATCAGGCCTTGGGCAACATGAAAGGTTACAGAAATCCATCCCTGCTGTCACCGGAAAGTGAGGTTTCTATCTGAAAAACTGAATGTCCTCTCAGAGCAGGGGTGGGAAAACTACGGCCCGGGGGCTGCATTCGGCCCTTCAAACATTTTAATCCGGCCCTTGAGCTCCTGCCGGGGAAGGGTCAGGGGCTTGCTCCATGCAGCTCCTGGAAGCAGTGGCATGTCCCGGCTCTGGCTCCTATGCATAGGGGCAGCATGCAGAGCCGGTTGGCTGTGCCTCCGAGCAGGAGCCAGAGGGGAGACATGCCACAGCTTCTGGGAGTTTCTTAAGGTAAGTGTCGCCTGGAGCCTGCACCCCTGACCCCCTTCTGCACCCCAACCCCTTGCCTCAGCCCTGATCCCCCTCCCACTTCCAAACCCCTCAGTCCCATTCTCATGCCACCCCAGAGCCTGCACCCCCAGCCAAAGCCCTCATCCCCCCCAACTACACCTCAACCCCCTGCCCCTGCCCAGAGCCCCCTCCCACGCCCTGAACTCATTTCTGGCCCCAGCCCAGAGCCTGCACCTCCAGCCGGAGCCCTCACCCCCTCCCGTACCCCAACCCCCAGTTTCATGAGTATTCATGGCCCACCATACAATTTCCATACCCAGATGTGGCCCTTGGGCCAAATAAAAAGTTTGCCCACCCCTGCATTAGAGTTTTGTAAGGCACTTAGGTTCTGGGATTACAAAGTTCTATTGTCAAAATACTTCAGGATAACATGTAAGTAGGAAGGAAAATCATGGCCATCGCAGCATTATGGGACAAGGAGGTGCTGTGGGAATCCTGGGTAGGATGGACACCTCTGCCAGGAAATGGGTTGTCAGGTTTGCTAAAACAGAATCAATTCACACAGCAGATTAGAAAATATTAACGACCACAAGTGCTGATAAACAACAGGACTTAGTGTAGAAATGTAACTTGTTTTGATTGGCCGGCATATATATGATGAATTATTTATATAGACTTTCTCACGTGAGCCCGGTGAGCATTTTGTGAGCTAACTGCTTTCAACGGGATCACCGCTGCCGTTGTTCCCCAACTGGAGCAATGGAAAACAAAGTGCCACCTAAGAAACCAACAATAGTTAAATGAACCAGACTGGAAGAGGTGCAGAGAAGGGCTAGTATGATGATCAGAGGAATAGAGCGCCTACCTTACGAGGAGGGACTTAAAACAATAAGGAGCTTTGCTTGTTTTAACAAAAGAAAGGGCTGAGGGGAGATATGATTCATCTCTATAAATACATCGGAGGGATAAACACCGGGAAGGGAGAGAAGTTAAGGCTCTGTGGGGAAGGCACATGTCCTGTCCAGTTTCAGATGGGAACTGTGAGAAGACAGATCATGCCCGGCCTAGATGGAATTGTCAAAAAATGTTTCAGCCAAACCAATAAGTCTCTACTAAGCATACAAGAACTGAGATTTATCAGAGGCTTAGACCATGTCCCTAGTTGGAGAAATTCTCAGTTGGATGGCAAAAGGCAAATCACTGGCACTTCAGTGCAGTTAATTGTGAGGTGCTTTTGAGACAACTGTGGGACCTCACAGGGCTATAAGGAAATGTTTTAAAGTGCTTCTGCTAAATACTTCTGAAGGAATCCCGGGGGGGGGGGGAGGTTTGTACTGGGCGACTGCTCTTCCTCCTGACGGGGCTCTCCGCTTGAAGTCCTACGATGCTCGAACTCATCACTCACTTGTTCAACAGTTATGTGAGACTGCTTGACAGATCATGAAGCTTAATGGGCTTCAGAGACTCAGTATGCTGACAACACGCAGATTTAAGCCTCTTTTTATCAGAAACAGATGGAGCTGTCCCCTTGCTCTCCCAAAGCCTGTCAGAGATACTGCTGGGAGCTTGGTGAAAGCCATTGGCTTAAGCTCAATCCACTTAAAATAAAGGTGACGCTGATTGGCAGGAGGAGCCATTTTTTAGAACCTGGCATTATCTGTAACTGCTCCCTTAATGGACCGCATCACCCCATCTATAATAGCGTAGAAGTGATTCACAATGTAGACCCACTGCTTCTCCCAGACAACATCAATGGTCAGAAATGCCCTTCTGCTTTGATCAGCCAAGACATTGCATCTTTCTCCTCAGATGCAGACCTTGCTCCATGCTGTGTGCGTAGATGATGCAACATGCTGTATCTGGCAGTTTCTGCATTCACATCAGTTCTCAGCAGCTGCTTGTACTCTGAACAGGGAAACCAGCAAGGCCATATTATTACTGAATTGTACATTGGCTGCCAAGCAACCTCCTAGTGGAATGTAAAGGTGCTATTACTAGCTACAAAGCCCTAGGTTACCCAAGTTCTAGATACCTCTGAGACTGCTGCTTCTTCCTGTTCTACCACACCACTTGTATTCAATTGAAGTGCTTCAGCAAATGTCTTAAGAGGAAGTCTCGAGGGAGCCAGAGGTGGCACAGGGCATTCTCAGCAACAGGCCTTCCATCTTCGGAATTTGCTCCTACTGCAACTACATCCAAGTCTGCATTTGTGCACGCCTAGGACATGCTGAAAGATTCAGCTCTTTGTCTACGTTAACCAAAGGCTCTGCTATGCTGGCTAGGCTTTTCCTCATCTAGGTCTCCATGTTGGCACATGCAGTGAAGCAAGTGGCACAGTGCGTTTGCCTCCTCTGCCAATACAAGTGTGGGGGTGGGGGTAGGCTGGGGCTGTGAAGGGAGAGCCACAGGAGGCCCTGTGTCCTGGTGTGCACAGAGCCCCAGATTACTTTAATCCAACCATCACAGAGCTTTAGTTATCTTGGTGTTAGGCTGTGCAGTCTTGCAACCTTACTACCACAAGTCATAACGAGCCAGGAAATAAGCTGCTGAGCTATTCAACACTCTACCTCGGGGGTGAGCAAACTTTTTGGCATGAGGACCACATCTGGGTGGGGAAATTGCTTGCAGGGCCATGAATGTAGAGCTGGGGCAGGGGGTTGGGGTGCGGGGAATGGGAGAGAGTGCGGTGTGTAGGAAAGGGCTCAGGGCAAGGGGTTGGGGCAGAGGAGGAGTGCGGGGTATACGAGGAGGCTCAGAGAAGGGGATTAGGATGCAGGAGGGGGTGCACAGTGCGGAAGGGGCTCAGGGCAGTGGTGCAAAGAAGGGTGCGGAGTGCGGGAGGGGCTCAGGGCAGGAGGTTAGGGTGCAGGAGCGGTTCAGGGTGGCAGGGGGCTTAGGACAGGGAGTCAGGGTGCAGGAGGGGTTCAGGATCCGGCCTGGAGCAGCTCTGGGATGGCAGCGGCGCACACCGGGGCCAGGGCAGGCTCCCTACCTGCCTGCCCTGGCCCCGGCCCCATACCGCTCTGGGAAGCAGCCAGTGCCACGTCCCTGTGACCCAGGGGAGGGGAGGCAGAGAGCTCCGTGTGCTGCCCTTGCCTGTGGGTACCTCCCCCGAAGCTCCCATTGGCCAGGAACAGGGAACCACGGCCAATGGGAACTTTGGGGGAGGTACCCACAGGAAAGGGCAGCGCACGGAGCCCTCTGCCTCCCCCCCAGAGGCCGCAGGGACGTGGTGCCGGCTGCTTCTTGGAGTGACGCAGGGCCCACGGCGCCACGGGGGTGGCAATCCCGCGGGTTGGATCCAAAGCCCGGAGGGGCCGGATCTGGCCCACGGGCCGTAGTTTGCCAACCCCTGCTCTATCTATACTACACTCCTCAGTTTCCCTCATTAACCACAACTGCTTCCTTTCCAGCACCACCGACTTCTAAGTATCTCTACCTCCACTCCGAACAACCAATGCAGCAATGCACTTACAACTGGAACCAACTGCGTGCTGCCTGGGACAAGGGCTGTGCCTCTGTTTTGTAAGGAGCCACGTATATTTATGACACTCTAGAAATAATCAATGGGAATGAAAAGAACATTTTCAGCCAACCCAACTATTTTTAGCCCATTTCAGTGAGAAATGTCATCACACTCTTACTAAAAAGATCACACTTCTCTATGACAAAACAATTTTATAGTCATTCAAGGCACTGTCTACTCTTTCATCTAGTAAGCTCCAAGGGGCTGGGACCTTATTTCTCTTGGATTGTGTACAATGCTGCTCACTCTGTTCAGGCTTAAACAATCCAGGGAAATTTTTCACAGACATTTTACTTGCCAGGACCCCACTTTAACCTGTAAAATAATCTGGTGGTGAAGTTGCCCTGTGCAGCTGTCTCACGCTTTAATAAAAAACCCGTGACTGAGGAAATCCAAGCCAGTTGCTCTTGTAATACCCTCCCACAATGTAGGAACAAAAAGGAAGAAGCACTTTCACACCCTTCATAGTCTGACATCTTATCTACATAAGGAGTTCTTCCAGAATAGCTGTTACTGATTAATTATTCCTGATTAACTCCAAGTGTAGATCTTAATCCACTTAATGGATTAGGCTAATTTGGAAGAAGGCACTTTTATTCCATAAAAAGGGCATCCACACATAGAGTTAATCAGAAATAATTAATCTGCTATAAATTCACACCCTATCTTATTCCGGATTAGCCTTCACATGTAGATAAGCCCTAATATGCAACATACTGGGTGTTGAAACCCCGTTGTTGCTTATCCCAAACCTTGCTGCATAGACTAATCTGTCAGTATGTCACTTACCATGCTGGAGACTGAACCCATCCCATAGAATTAGCCTTCCCGGTCATTTCTGTAGTAATTGACAATACAAACTGTACCTACAAAGTAGGTTTGTGTTCTGTAATTCTGGGTGCTTAAATGACAGCTGAAAAATTAGAAGGTATTTCATTTTTTTAATTATTTGCCAAATTTTTCCCTACCTCCTTGAACACAGTAAACATTACACTTTGTATCTGTTGTACAATACAAGGGAAAACACAAGAAGGCCAAGAGGACATTTCTATGACAGGCAAAGATTTCTAACTTTTCCCTGTTTTAGGCTCACAAAGAATTGACTTGCTCATTATAAAGTTCCAAATCAGAGAGAAGGATTTCCCCTTGGAGGTACAGTCCAATTAAGGTCTGCCTAAACTTCTGTTTTGTCTAAGAGCGTTCACTAGATTAATGATGGATGAGAACATCAATAATATTTGCTGTAGATGCAATATGCTGTCAGAAGATCAAAGTCTAAGCTGATTTTTTCTTTGTTCCCTGGCTGGATCTGTCTGTGAAAAATGGCTGGGATCAATTTCAGCTTCAGGTGCCCTTTCTAAATTTTCAAGATGGAGGGAGACAGATTGCTTTTCACATGCATTGGCACATAAACCCCTTAGGTTGAAAACAGTGAGGGAGGAAATGATTTAAAACCCATCTCCACCTCATGATGTCAGCTCTCCTCTAGACACGTGTGTTATTCCAATTTACAGCTGTTTGAAAAATCATTACAAAAATTTTAACGAAACTTTTTTCTCCTGTTTTTTCAGGCAAATTTCAAAATTTTGGAAGGTTCCAATCACTCCACAGCCTTTGCTGATAATAGGAGCTGCACCTATTCACATGGAGAACTTTCTACAGGATGCTGTTATTTTCACTTAGAAAGACAGGGGAGTGGCTTCCAGTCCTATACCACCATTGAGATTTCCTAAGAGGTTCAGTAAGAGGCAGATTACTCAGTGACTAAAATGGCAATTATGATTTTCCCAGAAAAAAAGCCAGTACTGTACCATGCAACCCCTCTGAAACAATCAGCACATGGAAGAATCACTCCACCCACCCTACTGAACTTCCCAGAGACCTCAAACCAAACCTGAACTGAACATTTTCTGAGGGTTGAAAAGATAAATTTACAAAACATCTTAGATTAAAATGATTTTTCCTCCATCATTCTCCACAATCAGCCTAGAAGGACCAAAATATGGAGACAAAGCCTACTCTTGTGATATTTCCAGCCCATATTCACAGACCCACGAGGTTAGGCACAAGTTACAGTAGTTCATCCACACCCCAGACAAGCAACCACATTGATAATCCAACCTTCTGAGGTGCAGCAGTCAATTGCCTGAATTCTACCAAGGAAACTTCTAAGCACCTCACAAGAAGATCTTCCAGTTACATGTGCCTGCATAATGAAAGGCAAATCTATAGGCAGAAAGTGAGAGTGATTTGAACCTATCTATTAGACCGTTATTGTGTGTATAAAACTGAAAACTATGTGGCTTCAGTGATCAAAGCTGCTTCTTCAACTGGCATATGAAGAAAGAAATCAGAAAATACAAAGAAAAAAATGCAAGTGCATGGCCAAGCACAGAGAACATTAGCCAGCTCGGCTCCTCCATCCCACAGTGAAACTTGGCTTTATGCTGTTCTGGAATTATTCTTAGTTCAGCACTAATCATTTTACAAACATATTTAAGGTGCAACTAAACTAGTTTTCCCTTAATGTTTTGCAGCAGAGGTGCCCATACTTAGCCCACAAATATATAATGAATTAACTTTCATATCCGTCATCCCTACTCTTCTGGTGCTTTTGAAAAGTTTGTATGTATGCCTCAGAGAAAATGCTTTGATGGTAATATGAGGTTTGTTAAGCAATGGGTAGAATCTCAGCTGGTTCTATTTGGTTAAGCACTCAAAAGTGTGAATGCTTATCTTACCTATACAAGCCCTGAGCTATAAAAACTGGGCTAGATACTCCAGAAATGGAGGCCGCCTCATGAGATTTCTGCTATTCCCCCTTCCCAGCTAATCCAGAAACACTTGGGGGGGGGGAGAGAAATCGATCTAAGTTACGCAACTTCAGCTACATGAATAATGTAGCTGAAGTCAACATACTTAGATCTACTTACTGCGGTGTCTTCACTACGGTGAGTTGACTGCTGCCGCTCCCCCGTTGACTCTGCCTTCATCTTTCACTGAGTTGGAGTAACAGGAATCGACGGGAGAGCGCTCAGGGATCAATTTATTGCGCCTATACTGAACACGATAAATCGATCCCTGCTGGATCGATCGCTGCCGACTGATCCGGCTGGTAGTGAAGACATACCCTCACAGCATTTTGTCTGTTCTGCTGCTGGACCTGGCCAATTCCAAAAAGGGCAATGTGTCAGTGAAAGTGACTGAGTTATTTACGTTAACAGAAATTTTTCATCTCCTTGGACGTTTCAATTCAGGCTTGGTTTGAGAACTGGACAAAGATTGTGGCTGGCTCTTATTTTATCCAAACTAGTTCCTCCCCTACGAATCCTGATGATTCGGTCACTATTCTGTAGACAGCAACTGATTAACTGTTAAAAATTTCAAAACCTCTGGGCACCTAAGTGGAAATGTACTTGAAGTCTGAGCTAGCACTTACGATGCGATTAAGTCATTAGAAATGGGCCCAAACCAAAATACTAGCTCTGAAAACCCTGTAAACTTTGGGGAAGTTTAGATTCAGTTCTGGATCTGAGCTTTGTAGCTTTAGCTGATCACTATAGGTAATAATTTACCTCCAACTACTTATAAGTGAAATGAATGGATGCTCTTTAAAGGCACTGTATATACCTTCTCAGCGTCTGGCCAGACTACCTATTATTCATATTAAACAGCGTCTTTTCTGACAGCAGTGCTTCTTGTTTAACATTATACTGTCTCCCTGTCAGTGTGTCATGTCACGCACTGTGCCATAATACAGGAGGAAATCATGTCCCTGGGCATTGCTTGATGTGCGCCTTAGATATTCTCTACATCCTGGATCGTATAAGGTCTACCCATTCAGGCGGCAAATATCCAAACAAACCGAATGTGACAAATGGCGTGAAGGCAACTCAGATAACTGCATGTTATTTCTGCTGCCTGCACACCAAAAGCCACCAACCACTGTCAGATACAGATATGCAAAATGTCATATTTCCCCATGTAATATGTGCCTCATTAAACTGTCTCACACCCCTTTGCACCAGCAGGCAGATATATAACAGAGAGGTCAAAGAACATTCAGTGTAGTTGGTATTTCATCACAGTGTGCTCTGGACAGTCTGGCATTGCTGGCACTAGAAAATAGGCAATGAGCTTTGGACTGCTGGGAGGACACTGATAAAATGAATGGCTTGGTGGTAGCAATTATACATGGGCCTGCACGGGGGTGATGGGGAGTTGCAGTGTTCCAGGATGGATGGAAGATGGGAAAGCTGCAGCATCAGCATTGCTTGGATGGTGAAGGATGCTCCCCGTTTCAACATCTAGCCAACTCTGAAAATTGGTACATAGAGAGGACAGGTCCCTGCCGGGAAAGCCTGATGACCATGAAGGATGAGAGGATTAGGGGAGAGAAGGTGCCCATATCAATAATAGCATGGCACAGATGCAAGGCTCCCTGACTAAGATTTTGCTGGAAGAGACTCACACTGGATTTCAGCACTGAAGGTAATGCTCGGCAGGAGAGCCTGCTCAAACAAGCAGAATGGACGTGCACGGCACATGGCCGCACATGCTGTAATTCAGAAACACTGAAGCCAGAAACAACAATTGTTTTACATCTGAGCACGTGAATCATTACTGAGGAAGAAAAATAAAATCTGGGTATTTCAGCAACATACCAGGGAAGGATATTAGAGCAGAAATTCTGTTCTGTGCAATTAATATGCATTGAGGGGGCAAGGCTGTGGGGAATAAAATCCTCCTTTTCCCTGCATTGTGGGGCTGCCTGGATCATTCCTGTAAGCAGGCAGGGTATTAAACTGTAAAACCCTCCCTCTGAGCCGCTCAGCAGACAGAGAGTTTTGTTTAAATAAAAAAATAAAAAAACACTATGAAAGAAGAAATCATATTCTGAGCACAACAAAAGTTATTCACACTTCATTGGACACCACTGCATCCGACATCAGCTCTGGGTGCTAATTTTATTTGTACAGAGAATAAATGTTATAATTGACTAAACAAGGCCTCCTCAGAGGCAGCAGACCAGGGCAGTATCAATATAGCAGGCACGGCTGGCTGCAGAGAGATCATGCAGGGGGACACCACAGAAGATATGTTACAGCTCAATGGGCTTGATGGAGGAATGACTGGGTGAATTTCTATGGCCTGTGTTAGTCACAGATTTTAAGGACAGAAAGGACCATTGTGATAGTCCAGTCTGACCTCCTACATATCAGACCATAGAACCTCACAGAGGAATTTCAAATGCAGACTAGATGGCTACAGTGGTCCCCTCTGGTTTAAAAACAAATAGTCTATGAATCCATGAACCTGCATGTGGCGGGCAAGAGGAGGAAATGGACATGACCAATGATAGTGTGGCTTCTCTGCCCTAAACATGTGCTTACTGGCTGCACAGAATGATCCCAGCCCAGTATCTGCAGAAGGTACTCCATACCCTGACCTTGGCCTGGGTGAGGGGAAGAATTCTCTCCCTGTATGGGTTCCAGGAACAAAGCCTATTTACTCAAGCTTTACACATGGGACCAGGACTTGTTCCATGAGACCCATGGCAATAAATAAGAGCAACAGTGCTTTGCATCCAGGGGTCTCAAGGGCCTTTACAAATGTCAATTAATTAATGACCACCCACTTTTGTTTCTATATTCTGGTGACAGGACCTAGAAATAGCCGAATACAGACAATATATCAAAATCCCTAGGAGCTGAACTTTTAGGTTTCTAACGGGAACATTCTCTATTTTGTTACGTGCCTGGATTGTGCCCAATCTTTTGCAAGCAAATTAATGGTATGGTCTTGTTGGATACAAGCAGCAGATTACTGGTGCAACAAACTACCAGTAATGCTTAGCACTCTAAATCTCTGCATCTAATCTCAGCCTTCCCAGGATGGGATATTATGCAATTATATGCCTTAAATAAAGGAACAACCCATGCATAGAGCTCTTGTGTGATTATTTCTGGGGTACAGTATATTACAAATGGCTTTTTTCTGGAGAACTGTGTTCTGGATAGCAGTGAACTGTGTTCTGGATAGCAGTGAACTTTTATCCTTCACTTTGGGGTTGGGTTTTTTGTATGTATATGATGAACTGACATTCCTCATTTGTCACCTCTGTGCTTAGATTGTTTAATTCCGCAACTAAAAATGAGAAATTGAAAAACAGATTGACAGTATTGCAGATGATGTGAACACACTGCCTCTCCAAGCCATTCTGAACTCAACATTATTATACACCAAACAGGCCCTTTGAGTCTGGTAAGTATACAGTGTTGAACCTACTCAACTGGGATACGTTTGTATTTATATGCTGTAGATTTGTGGTGCATATTTTAAACATCTGAAAGTTATTACTCTAGTCAGGTTCTTAACAGAGACTTGCAGTTGTGTAGCCCCCTTGATTCCTGGCTGACAAGGGGGTAAATGGTTGAATTTATTGTTAAACATAGGCTGTTTTAAGTGGATGGCTTTCAACAATCATGGTGAACATGAGAGTACATTGCAAAAAGCCAGATTTCCAAATCATGCAAACTTGTCAGAGGGTCATTGCTGTAAACCTGACAGCATCTGAGCTTTTCTGGAAGGGACCTTGAGAGGTCATCTCATCCAATCCCTTGCACTCATGGCAGGACTAGATATTGTCTTAGACAATCCCTGATAGGTGTTTGTCTCTTAAAAATCTCCAATGATGGAGACTCCACAGCCTTCCTAGGCAATTTATTCTAGTGCTTAACCACCCTGACAGTTCGGAAGTTTTTCCTAATGTCCAACCTAAACCACCCTTGCCGCAATTTATGCCCATTGCTTCATATCCTATACTCAGAAGTTAACGAGAACAATTTTCTCCTTCCTGCTTGTAATAACTTTTTATGTACTTTCAAACTGTTATCATGCCCTCTCTCAGTCTTCTATTCTCCAGACTAAACCTACCCAATTTTTTCAGTCTTCCCTCAGAGGTCATGTTTTCTAGACCTTTATTCATTTTTGTTGCTCTTCTCCGGACTTTGTCCACATCTTTCCTGAAATGTGGTGCCCAGAACTGGATACATTATGCCAGTTGAGGCCTAATCAGTGCAGAGTAGAATGGAAGAATTACTTCTCGTGTCTTACTTACAACTCTCCTGCTAATACATCCCAGAATGATGTTTGCTTTTTTTTTGGCAACAGTGTTACACTATTCACTCATATTTAGCCTGTGGTCCACTATGACTCCCAGATCCCTTTCCACAGTACTCTTTCCTAGGCAGTCATTCCCCATTTCATATGTGTGCTACTGATTGTTCTTTCCTAAGTAGAGTACTTTGCATTTGTCCTTATTGAATTTCATCCTATTTACTTCAGACCATTTCTCCAGTTTGTCCAGACCATTTTGAATTTTAACCCTATCCTCCAAAGCACTTGCACCCCTTCCAGCTTGGTATTGTCCACAAACTTTATAAGTGTACTCTCTATGCCATTATCTAAGGGCTAGTCTACACTGGTAATGTTAAACATGGATTGTATAGTTGTGGCACAGCGCTTCTCTCCCAATGCTCTAAAACACCCACCTCCACGAGGAGCATAGCTCCCAGCGCGGTCTACACTGGCGCTATACAGCGCTGTAACTTGCTGCGCTCAGGGGGTATTTTTTTTCACATCCCTGAGTGAGAAAGTTGCAGCACTATAATGTGACAGTGTAGACAAACCCTTAAATCATTGATGAAGATATTGAAAAGAACCAGACCCAGAACTGATCCCTGCAGTACCCCATCCGATATGCCCTTCCAACATCAAGTTTCACATTTCTGATTTAAAAAATGACACCTGTGCCATTCATTGAAAGATGCTACCATAAAAAAAAACTCTGTATCTCTAGCACTTCCATCTAACTGCAATCATTTATATTAACAAATTTATAAGAAAAAAAAATGTAGCAATTTTTATCTACTCACTGAACTCAGCGGTGAACCTTAATCAGTTTTTTAAAGTGCTTTTGAATTGCAAGTGATTTATGTGTACCTAAATTGAATTAGGTTATGGATATTGTTATTTTAGATCTGTTTTTAATGAAGAGTTTGCTGATTTGTTCTGAATTATAAATACTTTTAAAGATGATTATATTGTAACATATCAAATCAGAGCATTACATTTGTTTCATCTGCAAAGGATTTGTTTTCCATCATTTTAATACATTATGGATGTCTTACTGCTTGATTACATTCAGCCCATGCTTACACTTTCCACTGCAGACAAATCTGACAGATTCTGGGACCAGAGAGAGGTCTTTTTGCTCCCACAATATTTTACTTCTCAACCTGCCAAAGATCAAATGTGACACGTATTGAGTCCAAATTCTGCAGTCCTTATTCAGGCAAAAGTCCCAGTAGGTATAAAGCTGACTGGATCTCTCCCATGCGCAGGAGGAAGGGGAAGGAAGACAGACTTTACCTAGTTTCCAGTGAGAAGGGTTTTTCTTCCCTGCACCACATGATAGGCTCACAGTTAATATCCTCAATCTTCAGAGATCTCATTTCCCATGTGTATAAACTCCTATATCAAAAGTGAGAGAACCTCAAATCTGGTTGGGGCACAGAACTCAAACTGGGGCTAGAATCAATGACTGTTTCACATAAATGAAGGATTGGGGAAGTGGGATTGTTGATGGGTGAACCACATAAAGTCTGGAGGTTTAATTCAGATAAACCCCCAGATGTCTGTATGTTTACCCAAGGATGATTCAAACTATCCTAATCTCTAATGTCCATCAAGTTCTGTTAGAAATTTCATCAGAACTGGTTTCTCTTACTGGATTTTTAGTCACTCCTGCTGCCAGCTGGGCAGGAGATACCACCAGAAGAACTTTTGGCATTAACGACAGTCACATATGTAACACTGTATACCGAAACAGTACTTTATAAAACAGACTGTTGCCTGCCTCCTGGAACTCACAATCTGAGTCAAATCAGACAAAGACAAGACACTACACCTCAGCTGATAACTTCCCCCTACTCACGGTAATAGCAGAGCAGTTCACAATCATTAGTAGATTTTATCTTCAGAACATCCTGGAGTGTTTGAACATGAGTGTCCCCATTTGACAGGTGGGGGGTAGATTAAGTGACTTGCCCCTGGTACAGAGGGAGTCTGACTAAGATAGGAACTGAACCAATGTCTTGAGTTCCAGTTCAGTGCCTGGTCCACTACTCTATTTGGCTATAGGTGCGTGGTGCTCCATTATCTCTATCTACTTCATAAGGGATACGGCGGGATAGGATAGAAAATAATTATTAAAATTTATATTATTAGTACAGACATTTTCAGATCAGTGGGTTCGGACAGGGTCCCAAATGACAAACGTGCAGAGATCTGTATGACACTTTCTATTCAGCTTCTCAATGGTAAATGCTGGTGGGGCAGGATCTTCATATGCGAAGGCATGGGATAAGCACGCGCTCACACGTCTCATGCAAAACATGCTGTAGCGCTATGGCATAATTATCAATATTATAATATGTGCTTCTGAAAACATTATTTAATATTGTCGACTTTTATTGACTGATAATTATTCTTGGTGGAATTCCAGTGCAATTTTTAAATTATACTATTATTTCTCTCTTTCTTTCCTGGAAACTCGCCATGCACTGGCAACCAATGGCTCGTGGACCGGCACCGGCCCATGGGCCACCACTGAGTAGCACTGCCCTAGATTACGGCAACTTCCTTCCCTTTGGGCTGTGCCCAATCCTTCTATTTGGTGCAGGCTTACAGGAACTATGTGCTCAGGCTGTTCCCCAGTCATGAGCTCAGACAGCCTGCAAGTTGCTTTATTTTTCTGTGCCTCGGTTTCCCCATCAGTAAAATGGGGATAAATATACTAACCTCCTTTGTAAGATACTTTACTATCTACTGATAGAAAGTGCTATATAAGAACTAGGATTCATAACTGTATTCTTGCAGCAGCAACAAACGCCTCTCCACTGATCTGTGAAAAAGGAGGTGTGGGGGAACAGGCTGAAAAACCCATTTTCTCTAAAAGCTAGGTTGCCACAAGGGAGTGCCCTGTGTCTGGTGTGTACTGCTGTATGGTTTCATTAGAAATATTCTCTTCACTTCTTTGCTCTGTTTTTCATTTTGAAACTTCAACAACTTTTTTCGTGGAATTTATTATAATGGGCAGTAAGGGTAATGGTCTCCCTTCTGCAGGAAAATGCCAAACTATTTATCCTAAATTTACGCTGAAGCAAATTATGGGGCATGAAACTGGGACCAATCCTGCCAGCCTTGTATATGCAAATCTCTCAAAGTCAACAGGACTATTAGATGCACCACGAATGGAATAGGACTGTTGCAGGCTCTCTCCCATTGAGCAACCAATGTGATCACTGGCTTCAGGGCATGATATTTTAGCCTCTATATTTATTTAAGATAGTTTGTACAAGAAGCATCCCATATGCAACATATTTTCCTATGCGTTTTCCAGTCTAGTTTTAGATAAATCAAGAGATGGGCGAATGACATGAGAGATGAAACTCTAGGGAGATCTGCTTATTTGAAAGCATCATGCCAGAAAGCCTTACAATGAGCAGAGACAGCATATTTTGCCAGACATGATCAATATGATGCAACAGGTTTGGAAATCCATTAATATTACGTTCTCAAATCTCAACATTAAATCTGATTAAAACCATTACGTTCCTTTCCCATCTGCAACCCAAGATTGCTTAATATCCACAGAATTAACTCCTGCCAGCTCTTGCTTTTGGATTCATCTCAGTGCTACGTTGCTGGCTGGGACTCAGCTGCAGATTCATGGGGGACTGGATTTTTATATATTTTAAAGATATTCCTGTGCAAAACCCCCATTTTCATCTGAACCACTGGCTGTTAAAAAATACAGCCATCTCAAACAAAAATCACAGCAACCTGTATTGCTTGACTCTTTTCCTCATCAGAGATTCAGAGAAGGGATATTAAATCTGTGGGCAACACTGCAATCCAGCTTCCTGAGAAAACAACCACTCAGGGAAGTCTGACTCATGCTTATTTGTAATCAAGGACTCTGACTGAGATTACCCTCCGCCCCCCAGGGAATCAAATCAGATTTTCATGGATGTGTCAAGCTGAATTCATTCTCATCATAAAACGGGAAAAGATTTAACATCTCAACATCAGAGCAGCATTTTTAGAATGGCAGCAGGACACGGAGGCTGCATGAAGGGAGCAAACATGATTATGGGGCTGGAAAGACTGACAACAGTCAAGGAAGATTAAAAAACTAAATATACCATAAAAATAACAGCATGGTTAAATAGCTGCCAATGGGGATGAGCTGTGGAGACATCAACAATTAGGGGCTTTTGGAACCTGAAGTGGTGGGGGAGAGAATTAGGGATTGTGGAACAAATACTAGATGGAAGTCTGTATGCTAAAATGACCAATGAAATATGCAGTGTTGCAGCCAAGACAAGGTGGATGAGGTGATATCTGTTATTGGCCCAATTTCTGTTGGTGAGAGAGAGAAGATTTTGAGCTCATACAATACTGACATTTAAATTATCATGTTTAGAAACAGAGTTCAGATTTAGCAGCCCACTGAAACTTGGAGACAGTCTGGAAAGTTAATCGTGATTCACTAAAGGTGTGAATTTAATCATAGAATCATAGGGACCTTGAGAGGTCATCTAGTCCAGTCCCCTGAACTCATGGCAGGACTACGTATTATTTAGACCATCCGTGACAGGTGTTTGTCCAACCTGCTCTTAAAAATCTGCAACGATGGGAATTCCACAACCTCCCAAAACAAATTAGGTCACTGCATTAATCCCATGTGGGAACACTTATTCAGAACCAAAGGGATCTTGATTTGGTTTATCACTTGGTGTAACTGAATTAATTTTTAAATTAAACCAAATGAAGACCACTTTGACTCTGAATAAGAATGTCCACACAGCATTTAACTAAACCACTTTAAATTTACTATTTTAGTTAATTCCAATTAATTTACTTTGAGTGTTCTTGTGTGGACAACTCCTCAGGAAGACAGCACTGCACTGCTTTGCACTCAGTTCATGTTTTCAAGGTTTGTTCTGCAGCCAAGAGCACTAGAAAGAGATTTTTTTAAATGAAAACTTGGGATCTAGAGTACAAACAATTCTGCAACAACCAGTATATTTTCAGCAAATTCCATAATCACAGAGTTGTGGAGTACATGGGGGCCCCCCCCAATACAACTGTTAAATCTGCCCTTTCCTTACATTAAGTCTTCTAATCCTGTTTATGTTCCTGATCTAAAATGCTCCGTTTGATATTATTCAGCCTTAGCATTAGCAATAAACCTCTAGAAGAAATTAGCTGCATGATAAAAGGAACCTTTGAATGATGCATGTTTAAGACAAACAAGTGTTATTTCATTTACGACAGACACCAACTTTACTTTCAGTTTAGAAAGCATATTGGACTCAAACATTTCCTGCTGTCAGTTTTCTCCTGTGTTTCTGTGATCTCTTGGCTAGTCATGGAGTCAGGATGATGTACCTGACTTGCTAAAATAGCCTGCTTATGCACAGGAGTTATGTCAAATATCTGAGGGTACCAATTCAACAGGTCTTACCTCTTGAGTGGACTGCTTCTGAGTGCAAATGGAACAGTCCTGCTGCTCCAGGGAGAAGGGATATGCGTCCAAAACTAGGCAGGGACCATCTCAAATTACAAACCTAATCTGAACTCAGCAAACTATCTGGGCAATAAATACATTGTTCAATGGATTGTCCATACTGTTCAATGGATTGTTTTATCTCCTCGCTCCTGGTTCCTCCTTCACTCCTCAGGGACTGAGGGCTGGTCTACTTTACAAAGTTAGGTCAGCTTAACTACAGCTCTCAGGGCTGTGAAAAATGTCATGCTCCGCACCGTGTAATTAAGACCACCTAACCCCCAGTCTAGACCACGGTTAGATTGATGGAAGATTTATTCCACTAACCTAGTTACCACCTCTTGGAGAGGTTGATTTATCATAGTGACGGAAATAACATTTCTATTGCTGTAGTAAGTACCTATACTCCAGCAGTCCAGCTTCAGTGTGCCTCTGTAGTGTTTTTAGTGTAGACGTACCCTGAGTCACCGCCATTGTTTTCTCTGTTTCTGTCAGCAGGTCTTGGACACCGAAACTTATAGCTCCCACCTGCTCTTCTGTATTTGTGGCTTCCTTCTCAAGCCTTCCCCATCAAACAATCTCACCATCTGTTGCCAGGAGAAAATGTACACTAGTGGAAGGACAACTTCTTCTCCTCACAAGGCTCCTCCAGCTCCACTCTAGGGCTCCCCCACGTCTAGCCAACATGCTGAAAGACACAACCCTCTAAGCATCTGCAATGAGTTCCAGTCTCCCTCCATATCGATTTTCCACTCAGTTTCCTCCTCCTCTCCTTCAAGCATTTGCACAGCTTTAGACCTGCCTATCTGTGCCTTCTAATAGCCCACTACTAGCTTGTTCATGCTGTATACTGCTAATTCTGCTGGTCTTGGGGCTTCCTTGGTCCCATCCCACAAAAAATTCTTCACAATTTCTCATGCCAGCCCAAGTCTGGAACATCCTCCTTGATACTCTGCTCTGTACAACCTCACCCTCCTCCAAATTTACTTCTAAAGAGCCATTGTTTTTAAAGCCAGAAAGGACAATTATGCTTATCTAATCTGACCCTCTGCATAACACAGGTCATTGAATCTGTCCCAGTGATTCTGCATTGAGCTCAATAGCCAATAGCTGAACTAGACATTGATTTGACAAGGTACTTAAGCACGTATCCCTCTTTAAGCATGCAAGTCAATGGGACTATCCAAGCAAATACCTAACGTTAGCATACGGGTAGTCCCATAATTTTACAGGCATAAAGACAGGTATATGCTAAAGCACTGAAATCAGGCCCTACAGGATACCTTTTAGAAAGACATAGCATTTTTCAAGTGATGGAGAATTTACTATATCCCCGGGTAATCTGTTCCAGTTGCCAATTACCCTCACTTGAAAACATGCATCTTTCTTCCAGTTTGAATATTTCTGACTTCATCTTCCAGCCACTGGATTTTGTTATGGACTTGTCTGCTAAATTAAAGAGTTCGTTAGTTTCTTCTCCTTGTGTAGGTTACTTAAATTGTAAGTTCTTTGGGGCAGGGACTGTGTGTGTTCTGTATTTGTACAATGCCTAGCATAACTGGGCTCTGATCTGTAATGGAGTTCCCATACTCACTACCATAATACAAATAATAAATAATATAACAACACTACAACTACTTATGGATTGATCAAGTCACCTCCTAACCTTCTCTTTAATAAGCTAAATGGATTGAGTTGATGAGTGTCTCCCTGTAATGCATGTTTTCCGGGACTTGACTCATTCTTGTAGCTCCTCCATGACCACTTTCCAATTCTTCAGCATTCTTTCTCATTGCTTCCTACCACCGCACTGAACTCTGCCCCCATATTAGGGTCATTTCCTTCTGTCAGAGTTGTGCTAGTACTGAGTCAAGATCTAGCGCTCATATAATGTCAATAACAACAAGAAGATTTCTCATAAGGAAGGTAACATCAAGGCCAGCCACATGCACAGACATATACTCAAGTTAATGGAGATATTTGGTTAGATGCAGCCAGAACAGAACAGGTGTGGAATCAGGAACAGAAAGGGACAGGGATTTTTTACTTGCAAACATGTTTTCACTGCAAACATTCTGGGTTAACAAAACCAGTTCATCTGACATATGTGAACAGACCTTGCAGGATGCCTGCCTGCCTGCCTGCCTGCCGCTGCAGCTGCAGCAAATGGGTGACAGAAAAAGTGTGTGAAATGAGAAGGAAAATATAACTCCATCAGATAGGGGTCGAGACCTAATTAGCTCTGGAAATGCATTTATCATACCATCCTCCTCCAGGTTCCGATAAGCACTGTATCCCACAAGGTGCTGGGTGCTCTTAGCTTCCCCAGACTGCCAAGAAGTTGAAAGTGCACAGTTGTAAAATGAACCTGAAGGATTCAGGCAAGGCCCTGTATTACAAGTACTACAGTCTGTGTTGACATAATGCAGACATGGGGGAAGGATTATTTTATTCCAAAGACTATTCTCCTATTAAAGGAAAGTAGGACATTTAATAATTTATTTTTTGAAGATACTTAACTGTTTTTAAAGGGAAGGGACCATTAGGTGCATAATATGAGGTCTTCACCTTCTTCTGAAACTTCAGGTGCTGGCCATTGTCAAGAGGTAGGATATTGGATTTCATGGGCCAACAATCTGTTCTGATCTGTCAAATCCTATATTCTTAGTTACAGGCTCAAAATTTACTAGCTTTTTATTTTCCCTCCTCTTTTCTTAAACAAACCGGGATAAGAATAGAAATGCCTTATTTTTAAATGTATCTGAGACCCAAATAAAAACCAGAATTATGATGGTATATGAGAAGCAGAAATTGAAAATGACTATAAGCAAAAATTAAACAAACTAGTCTAGGTTCACTGCTCAAGATTGGGTGAAATGCAAAATAAATAAAATACAATACAAAATGAAGAGCATGAAGATAAAATGTAAACCTGATATTCTTCTTGTTTTAATAATCTGGAGATGTTATTAGTAACAAAACCATCTCCGAAGAAATGTGTTTTAAACTGAGAGTTATGTTAACAACGTCCTTTTAATAATTTCCATAACAATGCGTAGCAGCACTTACAAAGTACATGTTGATACTCAGCATATTATTTTTATTGTATGTCACAAAATAAATGGGGAAAATGTGAGCTTGGCAGAAGAGCACATTAGGAACAATATGGAAGAGTGTAGAGCCTGAATCTCCCAATCACCACTGGGAGCTGGAGGCTCTCAGAACCTCACAGGAGGAGCTCAGCACCCACCAGCATCAGTTGGGATGTACTCTAGGTTAAACAAACAGTTGATCTGAAAAGACCTTGGAGAACAATGATTGTTGGTGCTGATAGGTGTTAGAGAAGGTGGGAAATGAGCAGGAAAAACATCAACTTTTTTGGAGCAGAACCCATAGGCCTAGATCTGGGATTGGTCCTGCTTTCAGCAAGGGGTTGGACTAGATGACCTCCTGAGGTCCCTTCCAACCTAGATATTCTATATTCTATTATATTCTGATCTCATTGAGATCAGCGTAAATCAGGAATTAGTGGGGTTATATTGGCATGAAACTAGTGCAATCAACAATAGGATCATCAGGCCCCAGGCCAGACCAATGGTTCTTCTAGCCCAGTATCTGTCTTCTGACAGTGGACAATGCCAGGTGCCCCAGAGGGAATGAACAGAACAGAGCAATTACCAAGAGATCCATCCCCCCCATCATCCAGCCCCAGCTTCTGGCAGACAGGTTTAGAGACACCCAGAGCATGGCGTTGCACCCCGGATCATCTTGGCTAATAGCCATTGATGAACTTACCTTCCATGAAGTCATTTAATTCTTTCTAGAAACTCATTTATACTTTTGGTCTTCACAACATCCCCTGGCAATATGTTCCACAGGTCAACTGTGCATTCGTGTGAAGAAAGACTTCCTTATGTTTGTTGTAAACCTGCTGCCTATTAATTTCATCGGGCCAGCCCATATTCTTGTGTTATGTGAAGGGGTAAAAAAATCTCTTCTCTATTCACTTTCTCCAAACCATTCATGATTTTATAGACCTCTATGATATCCCCCCCTTAGTCATGTCTTTTCTAAGCTTAACATTCAATCTTTTAAAATCTTTCCCCATATGGTAGCTGTTCCATACCCCTACATTTCTGTTGTTCTTCTCTGTACCTTTTCCAATTCTAATATATCTTTGAGATGGGGTGACCACAATACAATGGGGAACTATAAAAAACTGGCAGAATATCATGACTCAAAGTAATCAGTGAATTGGAGATGGATGGGGAAAAAAAGAGAATCTTGATGATGCCATCTGAAAGTTTCTAATATACCTGGAGGCAGGACTTGAAATTTTATGTCCGTAAAAGCTAGGTCTTGCTTTCAAAGTCAATGGCAAAATTCCTATTGAATTAAATGGGGGCACAATTAGGTCCAAAGACAGGAGACATCAAACTAAGGCCTGGTCTACACACCAGGCTGCACCTGTTCAGTTTTTCAACTAACTTAAGTCAAGTCCAGGCAATTTCTATCGAGGCAAGTCCTAAGTCTCACAATAGTATTTATAGAGAAACCCAGAATAGAATGAGCTGTATTTCTCACAAATCACAAAGGAGCCACTTATGAGTGATGGACAGAGTGAATATTTTGGGTTGTAAAATCCAAACTGATTCATTCATTTAGAGTAAGCAAAGAAAAAAGTAATTCTAGCCTATGCTTTGGTTTAAGGCCTCGTCACAGCACAGTTTGAAATACTAGGTTTGCCATCCTCATTATAATACTGTAGTAGGATTCAAGCACTATTTTCCCTGAGTGATGCAGACAAGAAATTTTTTTTCTTCTGAAAAACATGCCATAACCTGGCAACTACTGTATTGTTAGCATGGTTTCAACACAGCTGGATAGGACTTCAATATCTCAGAAAGCAGCACAACATACTAAGTGCAGAGCCCAGGCAGGATGCCACCACGTTCCTCTCACTTTATAGAGACTGAAAATGTTTGTTTTTAACTCAATCCTGTTTCCACTGAAGTCAAGGGGAGTTTTGCCATGGACATTAGTATGTGCAGGTCCTTAACGAAATGTTTTTGGTCTTCAGCTGACAGAGAGCAGTGCAAGCTGCACTTTCATCCCCTTGTGACCAGTTGTGGCCCTGCATGCATTGCACACTCCTGGGAAGTGGCTTCTCTTCTCACTCACAAGGTTAACATACCATTGACACATGGGAAGGAAACGCGCCTTGGCGGTTCCTTGAATCACAACTGGCTCAGCGTGTTTCAATAGCCTTTTTAGGCTAGGCCAAAAGGAAGTCAGTGGGAGTTGCAGGTGCTCAGAATCAAGCCAAACAGCAGCTTTGACTGAATACAAACTCAGGGTCAGATTCTGCTCTCATTTGTACCACTGTAAATCCAAAGTGATTCCACTGAAGTCAGAAAGTCATCCTGAATTTACATTGGTATATTTGAAAGCAGACCCAGGCCTCGGAACCATTGGTCAAATGACAATGGATTAGCTTGTAAAGTTTGGAGCAACAAAATGGATGCAGTTTGAGAGAGCGCCTCATTTTTCAATGTTATGGCTGGTGTAATAGAAAAAGCCAACATTCACGTTTTCAGTAGGTATAAAGAATTTTACAGTACAAATACACAGAGGTGATAAACACATTTACTTTGTACTAATATAAAAAGTATACTCAGTAGCTGTGATACCAATTAGGTGCTGAAATGACGACATACCGTCTAAGGTCAGCAGACATATACTGTATAAAGTGCCTGTTTAGTTTTTTTGGAACCTGCCTTGTTTAGCTGTCACCTGTCATACAGGCTTAGGGAACCAGAACCTCCACAACTGGGGCAGCTGGAATTGAAGGATTAAAACAATATATATTTATGCCTGCCCCCGTATTTCTCTCACTCCGTAGCCAAAACTCATCTCACTTTTAATTGTATATATTGTGGTAATTTTTCTTTGGGATCTTTTGGTTTGTTTTTGGCAAGCTTCATTTTGAACTGAACAGGAGTAAATTCTTGGCTTTGGACAAGTTACAATCATAGAAGTGTAGGGCTGGAAGGGACCTCAAGAGGTCATCCAGTCAATGCCCCTGAGCTGAAGCAGGATTAAGTACATTTAGGACAGTGGTCCCCAAACTTTTTACCTCACACCCCCCTTACCCCTGCCCATGCCCCCCCGAGACAGGACCGAGAGCAGGGCCATGGTTCCAGGATAGGAGAATGCAGACAGGGACAAGAGGGCCGAATCTGGAGCCATCGCTGGGGGGCATGGGTGGGGCCCAGGGCCCACAGCCAGGTCACCCGGCACAGGGCTCCTGGATGAATCCCTGGGCACGGAGCCCCAGGAGTGGAGCCTGCAGCCATGGCCGTAAGCGGAGCCCCGGGCACAAGGCCGGCAACCTCCATAAGAGGCAGAAGCTATGTCGGCAGGAGAGCTTCTCCCACCAGCATAGCACACTGTGGTCACCACTTTAAGTCGATGTATCTTATTTCACCCAGGGGGGTGTCATTTTCACACCACTGAGTGACATAAGTTACATAGACTTAAGTGGTAGTGTAAACCAGCCCTTAGATCAGTGGTCCCCAACCTTTTTCGTCTGGCAGGCGCCAGATGAAGGACTGTGGCGGCAGTTGATCACCCGCCAAAATGCCACCAAAATTTGGCGGCGCCACCTCTGGATGATGTCTCTTGTATGACGCGGGCACATTTAGATGTCCCCATGGGTGCCATGGCACCCATGGGCACTGTGTTGGGGACCCCTGCCTTAGATCATCCCTGACAGGCATGTGTCTAATATGCTCTTAAAAACTTCCAAGGATGGAGATTCCACAAGGTGGGTTTAATTATCCTAATATCTAACTTAAATCTCCCTTGCTGGAGAGGTTAAACTTCTTTGCTAAATAGTGCGTGGCCTATTAAGGTAGATAGCAAACATTAATTCCTATACAGGAATATTCACTTTCAACCCTTTTATACAGACTTCCACATTGTATGTGGAATTACAATAGGAATCGTAGTCCAAAAGGAAATAGACTAAATTGTACATTACATAATTCTCAGTTAGGAAGATGTATATTTCTCCTTAACAGTGGTAGAAATCTTATCCTAATATCCAGCATCACTCTTGTGGTTCAATTCAAAACACCAAGTTCTCGGCTAAAGAAAGTAACTCTTGGTAATCTCTCTTTAGTAGCCAGTATTTGCTAGATACATGTCCCCTTCCAGCATCATATTCCAGCTCTTGTTTTCTAAGGTCTTATCTACACCAGAAATGTGTTCTTCTTTAACTACACCAATATAGTTAAAGCAGTATAACCGCCCCAAATGGACACAGTTATTCCAGTATAAAAATGTGCATACTAGTATAATATTTCCTTGTACTTTGAGACAAAGTTAAAAATCTTATTTGAAAAAGACAACATTATTTCTCATGTAAGACACAACTCCTCAGATTTTCTGAGCTGAGTTTTAAAACGTTGAATTTATTTTTCCATCAGTTACGCTGCTTGGTTAATTTCTGCATTTCTCTCAATTCCGACAGGTAAAACAGACCAGTCAGTTTCACTTTTATCCATAGTCAGCTTCTCTTCCAGGTTCCCAGATATCACCACCATGCAATATTTGTGATGAACGCATTACAGGGGAATGCTCATTTACTAAAAACTCTGTCTACAATTCATTATGTGCCAGATCCTGTCACACTTACTCACATTTAACACCACCTTAGCTTACCCCAGCAGTAGTTCCATTGAAAGCAATGGGAATATTTGCTAAGTGAAAAGGGCAGAATATGGCCCTAAATAAAGACAATCTCTGTAATCTCTACACCACTCAGTCATTCAGCACCTTACCCTACATCCATTAAAGTCAGTAGTGTTGGTCCATTGGAGACCTCAGTGTATTCTGCATCTGAAATGTTCTAAGGTATCCAACTGAATGGCAAACCTTAGAATCTCTCAATAGTAGAGCTCCAATGTGAGCAGTACACACAGAAGACATGCAGGATCAGGCACTTGGATTGTCAACTCGTTGGAGCAGAGACATCGTTCTTTAAGTATTGCACAGTGCTAGGCTGACAAGTCATCATCCTGCTCTCATCTTTTTTCTAGCCACATACCACTCAGAGAATATCTTCTGGTCAAACACTCGGTGCAGCTCTGTATTTCCACTAGCATGGACTCCTTAGATCTCTCCTGGCTCCAACTCTCAAAAGCCCACCAGCCTGTCTCTTCCCCCTTAAGCACTTCCTTCTTGCGCCTTTTCTACTTTCTGGGCTAATGGGTTAATCAGCCTCGTAGCTCTCTCCCACCCATCCCCAATCTATCAATTTGGCAAGTGATCAGAGTGCTGGTACAGTGGCTGATGCCCAGCACTCTGTCACACAGCCACAAAGATGGTCCTCAGTAAAAATGGCTGCATTCAAAACTAATGGAAACAAACTCCAGGCATTCACAGAGCCAGTAAAAAGCAGCAGCACAAGCGGGCTCTGGCCTGTTTGAAGCAACAGCCTCCAGGGGTCATATATCATATGCAGACAGAGAGAGAGCAGATAAGTTTTAGGATACTGAAGGCACTGGCCCTCAGGTGAAACTTTGGACACCCATCACAGACAAATGAACATCCCTCCAGAGGCCTTCATGCAGAGTGGGTTTGATTAAAACAGGAACAGATGAGTTTTTTATTAAACTGGGGTCACATTTTAAACCATGTTAGAGAACTTCCTGGAGCTGTCATAGAGACAACTGCATACAGACAATAAAACTTTATGAGCAATTTAAATTCTCCATCTCCTTAGCAGATGCAGAACAATACTGACAATTGATTGTTTGCAGGTGGTGTATATTTTCCTTTCATTAGCTAGGACTCCAGTTAAACACATATTATTCTTTTATATGAGATTGCCACAATCTTCAGGGAAGTTAAATTATTCCTGGCTCTTTTTTTAACATAATACACTATAAAAATATACTGCATCTATATTTGATTAGCCAAAAAGCTCGTTTACTGTGAGCCAACATAGGAAGAGCAACGATTTGCCTATGTTAGGATATTAACAGAAACGGATTCCTGGGGGTGCTGAAGAAAGAAAATGTGTTTTACACACACTCACACCGCCTATATATGTTAGTGATACCCATGTGATAAAATTGCAGACCCATGTAATAAATTTCATTTATCATGCAACTTTAACTATGTCACCTGCATTCCATCCATTAATCCATCTCACTCAGGATTTATTCTAACATCCCAAATCCTGGAGCAATTTGCTACAACTGGAATTAATTTGTTTAAAAGTTAGCCTGCAATTGAAAAAAAAATTTTTTCTTCTTCTCTTACAAAATAACTAATTCCCCTCCATAAATTTACACCAGCCTGATGCCCACAATGGGCAACTTTCCATCACAGACCAGTTCAAAACCTTGTGAACATACAGAAGTAGAAAGTGCAAAATAGGATTGTAAGCAGGTTCCTCCTCCAGCCCCAGGCATTTTGGCTGGTAAACCCTTCTGGTAATTAAACACCACACATGCACTATCAGCCACCTTCACAAGCATCTTCATTAATTTTATTTCTTGCTTCCACTCACACAATGTAGCAGCAGATAGACAGGGCCTTCTCCCTGCTCCCTGGCTCAGCCTTTTATACTGCTTACATTCTTCTCCTAGCCAGCTGGTGAGCTAATTACCTCATTAACTCATCAAATTCCCTACAGGTGCAGCTGATCCCCACTAACTCTTCAAATCCAATCAGACTGCCTCACTCCTGCCTACTCTAACTATACCGAGTGCCCTGTGTTATTGAAGTGACCAGGGTGCTAATGCCCCTCTGTTTATAGCTGCTAACAAAACCTTGTTACAAGGATCGTTTCTCCTTTCTAGTGCTGTGATTCCCAAATAATGGGACACACAGCACTTGCTGCTAGCTATAGAAAATGCATAGAAGAATACATATACAATCACACTTTTATATAAGTGCATATGTCAGTACACATATCTAAATAGAGTAATATAAAGAAAATGGGTTTGAAGCAGTTAGGATTGCTACAGACATAACATACCTGACTCAAACGCACAAGACCAAGGAAACGAAAAGTTAAGTGACCTTTCCTCTTTCATCCACAGACACACACTTTACCATGACCCTAGCTACCATATACTGCAGCCTTAATGCTGTCTGCCTCAGGACTCTCTGTACCACACACCTTTACCAAACTACCATCTCTTAGCAGGGTTAGTTGTAGATGTTTGTCGTGGTGTGATGTGCTTGGAGAGGACATTCTGGTAGAGGGAATGATGGGAGGCTGGCAGCCCTAGAGGGACACAGTCGGTTGTAATGCCTGCTCTACAAACCTGTTGTGTGAGCTCCGGCAAGTCATTTCACCTCTCTGTGCTTCCGTTAACCTGCCACCTCTCAGCTGTCTTGTCTATTTAGATGTGTGACCCTTTCGAGCAGGGACTGTCTCACTGCGTATGTCTACAGGTCCTAACATGCTGGAGACCCAATTTTGGCTGGGCCACTACTGTAATATAAATAAATAACAACATTACACAACATTACTATGGGTCATCTTAATTATCACTTCAAAAAAGAAATTTTCTCCTGCTGATGTTAGTTCATCTCAATTGATTAGGCTCTTCCTGTTGGTATGTGTACTTCCACCTTTTCATGTTCTCTGTATGTATAAATATCTCCTCTCTGTGTGTTCCATTCTATGCATCCGAAGAAGTGAGCTGTAGCTCACGAAAGCTCATGCTGAAATAAATTTGTTAGTCTCTAAGGTGCCACAAGTACTTCTGTTCTTTTTGCCGATAAAGACTAACACGGCTGCTACTCTGAAACAACATTACATTGTAACTCTCTGGGAGTGGAAGCAAATGTGTTTTCCACTGCAAAGCTGGGACCTTGCACTGATGCAGGACTGATTTGTTCCTAACCAGAGCATTGGGCAAGTGCAATTTTGCAGGTTAAATTCCATCCTGGGGGGTGGGGGGAAGCAATATTTATCTGGCAAATTGATGATAAATAAAAAGGCATCTGACTGAAAATGAAAGTCAGTCAGTCATTCAGATATGGTGGTGGTGGCACGGTGTGAAAACAGACCAGTGCTGCTCAGATGTTAAAAGCTAGTCTTGGCAAAGTTAGATTATCCCTGGGAAAGGTGCTCTCAAGCACATCCTGGTTTGGCTGGGCTGGAAACACTGTTGGTCAAATCCTTTCCTCTGTACAGGGAATTCTGCCATGCCTGGGGTGGAATGGAATCCTCTTTCTCAGGCCACCTAGCGACAGAACAGCAGTTATTGCACTCCCAGGGCTATGCTTCTGGTCGTTTACCTGCATCATCTGTAATTCTATTGCAGTTCTAGAACAGTCAGCTGTTATTTAGCAGCAACTTAGCTTTATGCTCATGTGCAAAACCAAAATGTATTACAATAAAACAGAAAACGAAATCCAAAATTATGAAATGTTAAAATAAATATAAAGAAGGATTAAAAAGAATATAAATGATTAAATATATATCACCACTGCACCACTGGCTTTTCCTTATATTACTGGCTGGCCACGCAAATAGGGCAACTGCTCAGCTCACAGATACGTTGTCAGTTCCTAACAAATATTCTGTTTTTTGAGAGGTCGTAGAAAAAGGCATCTGGGATGAAAATATGTAGAGCCATATTGACCTTAACTGGCAATATAAATTTCAACATAACAAATAATGGGGTAGGTCTTCCACCTGCCCTGAGGCACACTGACAAAGGCATTCCACAGAAAATATTATTTTTGGAAAAAAGTAATTGATTTGGGATCAGGAAGGAATTTCCTCCAGGTCAGATTGGCAGATACCCTGAGGGGTTTTCACCTTCCTCTGAAGCATGAGGCATGGGTCACTTGCAGGTTTAAACTAGTGTAAATGGTGAACTCTCTGTAACTTGAAGTCTTTAAACCATGGTTTGAGGACTTCAGTAATTCAGCCAGAGGTTAGGGGTCTGTTACAGGAGTGGGTGGGTGAGACTCTGTTGCCTGCAATGTGCAGGAGGTCAGACTAGATGATCATGATGGTCCCTTCTGACCTTAAAGTCTACAAGTATCTTACAGGCCAATTTCTTCCCTTTAATGTACATACCTGGCTTCCACTAACTCCAGTGGGACCTCTGTGAGACACTGGCAGCGGGATTTGCCCTTCTATTTGTGGCTAGGTCATATTAAAGATAGACCTGAGTCTCAAAATCAAAAGCTCCATATCTCAGTTCCCTTGAACTTTGGAGAAGTTTGGCCTGTAGTATGTGTTTAGATGCCTGTATTAAAATAAGCATGTAAGATCTGCAGTGGGTATATAGAGACGGTAGTTGTAAGACTTTAGGTGCTGCATGCGTTCTTGTGCTGCACAGTGGGGAATCAAGACTCAGACGCTTCAGCACAGTTGTTGGGATTAAAGCCCGCTGAAGTCTGCTGCAGCGTGCTATAAATATGTTTGAGCACTGAGCCAACTGTATAAACTCGGAAGCAGCCTGTTTCATTTGAAGGGTTTGTGTCAGCAAAAGCCTGAATTAGAATCTTGGAGGCACATGCACAGCAAAGCTGGCCCCACCGGGGATGGATCACTGGTTGGCAAAGACAAGGCCCATCTTCAGTTGAATGTTGCTGCCACTTAGCTTTCAGTACTGAGGGCATTTAAAAGCAAAAAGAGACAGTGAAAAGGCTAAGGCAGAATACAGGGGAAACACAGAATGCGAGATCATCATTCTGGGTATTTTGAAAACAGATATCTAGCTTGGAGTGAGGGATGTGGCTGACCTTAGCAAGCATCCACTCCGGGATGGCATCTTGGGGGACAAAATCTTAAGTGAATAGCTTGTGAGATTTTGGAGTCACTTCTAAACTATCTTGTATCAGAACCCTCAGCCCCAAGACTAAAGCTGACAACTTTATGCACCTCCAGATCCAATCACCGCTTTCTTGGCCCAACTTCAGTTCATATGACTCAGGTACACAAGCAGATTCACAAATGATAAATCCTTCTACTCTTGAGGCAAAGTGAAGTGCTGCCTAGAGATGCCTTAGTGCATCCTGCTTGTGCAGTCTGAGGGTTTGGGGGGGGTTTATTTGTAAGGAGATGGTGCACATAGTTTGATCCTAGAGCTATGAGTTTCTTTAGGTTTGTCTACATGGTGGGATAATGCGGGTGTAGACAATTCAAGTCCACTTGGGAACTTTTAGTGCACACCAACAGGGTCTACTACACAGACCAATCAAGGTGTAATACATTAGTGCTCTTTAGCAATCCCCATAAAGCGCACTACCCCATTGTGTAAACAAGCCCTTTGCATCTTGAATTCAGTATTAGCTTCCATACTATAGTACATCACTACAGCCAGTATTGCCACCCTGATTTAGTAACAACAAGTAATGCAGGAAGCAGGCAGAGCTGTCAGAAACAGGGCTAACTAAACACTGTGAGGGTGTCTTCACTAGCAGCAAGGGCATGTTCTTATCACATATTAGCGAACACAAGGTAACTAACACAAGGTAAAATCCCGGTGGAGGCAGTTTGTAGTTTTCCACAAGTTAGCAGGGCAAACCCTAGGCTTCTTCATAGGCTTCTCAACCTGCTAACTTGTGTTAAAACTACAAACGCCCTGTCTTCGTTCGAATTTTACCTCATGTTAGTTACCACTGGTTAGTTAACACAGATAAAGAACGCAATGCTTTTCCTAATGAAAACAAAGCCTAAGCGGCCAGTGTTATATGCTGAGGCGCTAGCGTCTGTTTCTCTGCTATGCCCTTTGGCCTTCATTGCTGAGTCTTTGGTTCCTCACTAATCTAGCTCCCTCTGGAAACAAAACCCTTGGAGGTATTTCCATTCTGTTCAGAAAAGACCCTCAAAGCTGGGATGTCCAGAGCTCTTGGGTCTGCAAACTTGGAACCTGATCACCTCCTGTGAGGGGGCCAAACTTCCACAATTCCCACCAGATTCATTCAGAGATGAGGTTGCTCGGCACCTCTCATACCACACCCCCAACCATGTTTCCAATCTTTTGGGTCCAGAGGATGGATCCAGTTCCTTTGAGCTAATATTTTGAAAACGATGTTTTCCACTACATAACAGCTGCTTATCCCAGAATAGGTGGCTGGAGCATAAGCTATAAGTCTCCCACTTAACCCACCCAGAGAATCATGGTAATGCCATCAGAGAAGGAATTACAAAGTAGCAGTAAAATGCATTTTCCCATCCCACAACTGGGAAAGCAAATAAGATAGAGGATGTTTTATAAGGTACATTCCACACTGCAGCACGTGCACCGATGTAGTTTCATTCGTGCAAGTTCTCTTGGCAGAAATTCCTTTATTTACTGACAGTTGCTAGTGATTTATTGTTTCCCACCCTCCCACTCCTATAATAAATGTTTGCTTAGCTTTAAACACACTAATTATTATGGGTTTAGATTGTAAGATGTACCCTGATGGAACTTAACAACCTTTTACTTTCTCAGCAGCAGACTTGGTACAGTGAGTGGGATTATTTTTTTAATCTACTGGACAGACAGTACCTGGCTAATTTATCATTGGGATTTGTCCAGCCTCATTTTTTAGCTGTAGAACATAGGTACATAGACTCTAAGCACTCAAGTCAAGAAATAGCACTTTCAGAAAGGCACCTACCTAATAGCTGCACCCCACGGGTGAGTCCATACACGTCAATCAAAGCCCACAGGGGTTCCGTGATCCTCACCCCACTGAAGAACAACATCGCAGCAGAGTCATTGACCCGATAAAACACCCGGCCCTTTTTGTCCACCCAGAATGCTATGATGTTTCCTTCATTTGCAAACTCTTCTGGCAGGGCCTTGGCCCAGAATCCACTCTGGGAAACCAAATCCGGGCAAGCGTACTTTGGCAATGTGTCAGGATTAATCCGGGAGGGATCCTTGGAAGTAAATCCGAGTCGGAGAGCCCCACTCCAGCAACACTGCTTCTTTGTTATCTGCAAAGATAACAGCAATAAGAACATTTTGTATTCCAACAGCACTTTACAGGCTACATGCTCCATGCTGTGCCATGCTGAAAGTCTCCTGCATGGTTCTGAGCGCGCTCAGCTCCCACTGGATTGGGTCCTATATGTTCTAGAATAATTTAATCCACCACTAAAAATGTTGCCACCTCTGGGGTAGGACATGGCATCTGCATAACAGCACACAGCAACACTGCAGAAAAGGTTGACATAACGTAAAACAGACTGTATCAAGTTAAAACTAAAGAGGGAATATAATTAGCCCTGGTGCGCAAACTAAATTCCATTTCTGGGGTAATTACATTCTGCCTAGCAAACCTACTCTTGGCAGAAGTACCAAAAAAATCTTTTCTGGTGAGAGGATTTTACATCTCATATGAAAGATGGTACCTCCAGCAGCCTGTAGCACTGTGCCAAGGCACTGGTTCTTTCTTGACTCAGGGTGCCAAGTGCTGCCTACTGAAAAACCATCATTACTTCCCACCGCACTTTAAGGCTTTCCTAAGAGGTCTCCCAGCTATGTAAAAAACGATCTGGCACCTGCTTTGCTTCTCAGATGGGATGACATCACCACCCTATGGTAGCTGATTTGGATGCAGTAAAATGCAATAAAGCATATATAATTACATTAAATATGTAAAATGGAAATGACAGAAGTCCATTCGTCACTGAAAAACTGGGATTATTTATTGTAGCAATTTCACCGCAAATCCTAAATCCTCCTGGGACCTAGATAAATATGGTCTCATTGTACAACTTGCTCTGCAGTCTCTTGCCAATATTTTATAATAATCACATGCTCCACAAGTAAATACTCATATGGCGATATGGGAAATATGTCCCCTTGTATTCATCAGCCCCTACAAACAAATAGTTGCCAATACAGGCGGACTATAGGTAGTATCAGGATTAAAATCTAGTGTAAACCCTGCCAAACATTTGCATAGCTGGACACCCAAACACACTTATTTTTGCTTTAAAAAAACCGCAATGATTACCGATGGGCCAAATCCTCTACTCAGCAAACACTCCTATTTGACAGGCTGGGAAGGTCCACAGGGCGTGGGATGGGGAGGGAACAGGCATCTGCCATGCCTAAACTGTAAAGCAGTAGCTAAGTTGTTCCATGACTGCTACTACTGCAGTCTGGGGCTGCTGCTTCCTACATCCCACCTCCACAGATCCACTGACTCTGGCCCCAGCCACACTCATTGCCTGGGATTCCACCTCCAAGAAGCTCCATCAGAACACAGATCCACATCACACTGGACATCTCCACTTGCCTGCACTCTGGCCTGCTGAACAACTCTGGATTCATTGCCTAGTGGGTTCCTTAGAAGACTTAGAGGAGCAGAGAAGGGTGTAGGATTGATTCTGAAATGACATCTGGCAAACAGGGTCAAATCCCACAGTCCCTCACTCAGTCCTGTAGTGGGAGTTTTGCCTGAACATGAGCTGCGGGATTGGATGCATAGAAAAGAAGGTGGTGAGAATCTGACATAGAAAACACAAAAGCTTAGAGATGACCGTTTGGTAAAAGAAAGGAAAAAAAGACTGCTGAAAATGGACTCAGCAGAAAACAGACACAGAAAGGCAAAGGCATTCTTCAGATTTATGTCAATCCCCAAGGCACTTTTTCTGCTTATGCTTGTTGATTATTCATGCGCAAAATTCCCATTAGTTTCAGTGGAAGCTCTGCTCGTAAATTCCTAGTGCACAGATGAAAGTCCTGCCCGCCAATGTTTCATGTGTGTTATGGAAGATAAAACCCTAATATACATGGTCAAATACAAACATCGAGCTTCCTCAGTAGGGACAGGAGAACTGCTTCAGAACATAGAAATGACCCACAATCTTGGCCTAAAATGCAAATCTTTGGTGAGGTTTTTCAAAAACAAAATAGTTAACTCTCATCTCCCATCCCAACCATCTCATAATTCGTCAGGGTCACTTGTCTCTGCATTTCCCAGCTTCCGGCCAAAAATGCCACGTAACTAGATCAGTCCTGCTGCATTTCAAACCTGCATGGAAGCAGGAAGAAGCAAACAGAAAATAAATAGAAGCCTGTGTGAGGGATTTTTCCACCCAAGGGCCTGAGCCAGAGAGGTTTTGAGTGCTCTCGTTACCTACTGAATTCAATGGGAGTGATTGTGAACAATCAATTGAGATAACCCACTACCTTCGGACCAGCTGAGGAAGCTTGGCACCTCTCAGGAAGCACTCAGCTCCAAGTTCAGGCTCCACATTTGCAGACCCAAAAGCTTTGCATATTTCAGAGATAGACTCAGATTTTTAAGGTCTATCTGAACTGAAAGGAAGAACCTCCGAGCCTTTGGATGTGCCCTAAAGGTGGTTCAGCCCCTAAAGAGCCATAGCTAAACCCCTTCAGCTCTCAATACAAGACAGAGCATGTGATCTACAAGTCAGGCTGCATGTGGTTTGTCTGAAGGCTTTGGTGCAAAGAGATGTCTGGCCAGGAGAAGTGGTACCCTCCAGGAGAAGCCCTTAGCAGCAATCTGTGCCACCTTTCAGTGCACATGCCACCAAGGAGATTAATCAGTCTGATCCCAGTGAGGAAGTGGGATTTCTGGAACCTCATCTTCTCTGATCTTGACAGATGCAGTCTTGTCCTGCTCATGTCCCCATTGCTGCAAAGATCATTCTCCTGGCCCATCACTCTGACCATGTGACCCTTCTCTTTGCATCCCTGTCGTGGCTCCCCTTTCTGTTTCACATCAAACACAAGCTGCTTGTCTTCACTTTCCAGGCCCTTCATGACCTATCCCCATCCTACTTATCTCTCATGAGCCACTGAGATGTCCACTCCTGCCTCTGACCAGCCCATGGTGCCAGTCTCCATTGCCTACTAGTTACATTTTCAAGCAAGCATCTTTGTGCTTTCTCACATGCTGCTCCTCAGTGCTGGGAGGAGCTCCCTGAAAACACTGGCAAAGTGACCATATTCCCCTCTGTGAAATCCCTCCTTAAAACTCTCCTTTGCTGTGATGCCTACAAAAAAATAAACCTAGACTAGGGCTAGGCTGCTTGTGCGCTGACCGGTATTATCTCATTATTTCCTTGTATTGCTCCATCTAGCTATATCTTTCTCTGGTCACACTGTAAGTTCTTTGGGGCAGGGACTGTCTATTTGTTCTGTATCTGTACAGCACCTAGCAAAGTAGGGTCCTGGTCTGTGACTAGGGTTCCTAGACACAATGATAATACAAATAATTCATAATAATACCAATAAAGCACCAGGATGGCACAGGCACAAGGTCTGTCAGACCAAGAGCCTACGACTCTGTGTTCCAGGAAAGGGATGGAAAACACAGGAACAAAAGAACGGTTATAGTGGGTCAGACCAAAGATCCATCTAGCCCAGTATCTTGTCTTCCAACAGGGGCCAATGCCAGGTGCCCCAGAAGGAATGAACCAAACAGGGACTCATCGAGTAATCCATCCTCTGTCGTCCATTCCCAGCTTCTGGCAAACAGAGGCTAGGGATGCCATCCTCGCCCATCCTGGCTAATAGCTATTGATGGACCTATCCTTCATGAACTTATCTAGTTCTTTTTTGAACCTTGTTATAATCTTCACAACATCCTGTGGCAAAGTGTTTCACAGGTTTACTGTGCATTGTGTAAAGAGGTCTGGTACTAGAACTAAGATGCCTCAATGGGCAAACTATCTCAGTATCGATATACACCCACTACAATGAGCCATACTTCCCTTACCCAAGACTCCCATCTACGCTTCTCTGGGAACTATTTTATATACAGGTTCTGCTCTAACTCACTAATATTTTACAGCTAGTCTTTCCTGCTAGCACTTGAGGCTGTTACAATGGCAACGAGGGAGGAGTCATTTACTCACCTTTAACCTGACCTGCTCGTAGATCACGATAGGCCTGTTGCTGAAGGTAATGGCGTTGCAGAAGCTGGCCTGCCGCTTCACTGCCTTCTGTGCCGTGTCCATGATGATCTGAGACCCCTTGGCATGGGGATGGAAAAGCAGCGGGCTGATCGACAAAGCTCCACACTGCGTGATGGGCAGACAATGCTTCTGCTTGTGGTGGCATCGGTGAGAAGAAGCCGGAAAGGGTCCACCTAGAGAGTCTGAGACAGCATTTAAAAAAAGTGACATTTTAAATCTGATCTGAGTAATAATGGGAATCTCTCAGAGACAAATCACAAGGCTACGTTAGAGGGAACTGCAGTGTGAGATAAGAGCTAATCTAAATGCCTACACTGTAAATCACTAAAAAGTCTTTCTACAGAGTCTTGAACATAATAAAAGTCTATAACCATACAGATACCTGCCCTCTAGACAGTCTGATGATGCAGAGCATTACATGGGGAAGGCAGCTCAGCATTGGAGTGCATGGAAAGTTTCAGGGACACATTTTCAGAAACAGAGGTCAAAACTCAGTTCCAAAAATGTACCTGCAAATGTGAACGTGCAACTGCAAGCCACTCAGGTGAATCCATGCACAGATGGCTGGTAGTCCCCACTTCCTGACTGCTTCCCGGCCCAGCCACCATCAAGATGCACCTAAACCTGACCTGTCCCACCACCCCGAACTTCCAACTGCAGCCCCACCAGTCCCTCCCCGCCATTTGCTCCCAAGATGCTGTTGTATTCAGCCTCCTCCTGCACCTTGCTCGCTGTCTCTCTCCCCACTCACACGCTGCAATGCCATGTTCCAGCAACCTCCTACTGCCAACCCAGCTGGACTCCTGCACCAACCAATATCCTTCCTCCCTCCTCTTCCTCCCCAATGCTTCACCAGCTGCAACCTTAGGTGAGATCCCATTTTTACACTGTCATTCAGGAATGAGGAGCTAATGGTTATGGTGGAGCACGGAAGCTAAGAGGTGCATGAAGCAAGATAGGGATTATGTGCATATCTAGCCAAGGATCCAAACAGACAGTTTATAAAATAATTGGCCTGGTCGCTGCAGTAGCTTTATTGGTTCATGAATGGATTCATCTTTGTTTCTTCATAACATACAAAGCATGCAGCAGTTTGAACACAAAACAATTATTATATCAAGAACAAGTCATCGGCTTCCTTCTCCACATGCACGATACTGTGTATATGTACACTGATTGAAGGGTCCATAGAAATAAGATACAGAATGTCAACCAAAATAAATTGATTATTTGACGGTACATGAGAATCACAACCAAAGCATTGTTAACTCGTGTGTTAACAATGCCATCCTGCTGTGTCAGTTTGTTTCATAAATTACACACAACTAAATACCAATAATAAATTCTGTAACCTTCAGACTGTATGGGCTACATGGAATTAAGCATCAAATATGAAATGAAACTCCTTGGGTAGTTTAATTGGCCACAATGGTGTCTTTTAGAAGTACCACAGAGTCATAAAAAGTACTGTTGGCAAAACTATACTTCTGCATCATCTCTAGACAGTAACAGATCATCAGAACTGGACCCCGCTCTTTCCAGACATTGTGGTAGTTCAAATCTGTGTCCAGACTTGGTTTCTTACATCTGTTATTGTACTGAGTTTGAACCAAATCCCCAAACTTTGAAAAGTTTCGATTCTAATCAGAACTGTAACTCATTCCTGTTGCTAATCTAGATGCGGATCCAAACTGCTCTTAATTCACCCTTTCATCATTTTCTCACTACTACCTATAGATGTGGCAGAAATGCCAACATCTAGGCAGGCCCTCTCAGAGGTCCAGAGAGGCCCGGGCCACTTCTAGCTTTTGAGTCCCCGAGCCATAACAAAAATAAAAAATGATGACACATTGTCTAATCTTGTGCCATCAGAACCGATCTATTTTTATTAATATTTATGAACATTTGTAACTTTTGAATATGACAAAATCTATATCAGCTAACAAAAAAAATTATGTCTTTTACCAAATCACATCTCTTACTTGCTTAAATTTGCAGCTCTAAGCTGAGAGAGTGTGTCACATTTTGGTCCGATAGGGATGCGCATAAAAACAAGTTGCAAAACTTGTCAAATGCAAAAAAATTAACAAGTGTCTAAATTTGAGGCCCCCTTTGAGCTTGAAGCCCAGGCCAAATGGCCTTCTTGGCCCCCCCTCTGATTGGTCTTGCATCTAGGACTTGTAAAACTAGACCAGACATATACAGGAGACAAAAACGACTGTAGGTAATAATCCTGCTTTAGCAGGGAGAGGGACTGGGGAACGTACAACACACACAGCACTTTCAACACAAAACACTCATTATATTGAGAGTAAGTCATCTGCCTCTTTTTTCCTCACACACAGCCTGGCGTGTGGGCATGGGGGTGGGGCAAGGCTGTTCACAGAAATCCGATAAAGAATATCACTAGAAAATACTTGATTATTTGATCCAATGGATTGGGAGCAGGTGGCTTGCAGAAGCAACAGTTTGCATGTGGAGTGTGTGGGAAATGGCAGCTGGAAAAGTATGGGGAAAGCACAGGTGGAGCAGCCAACAAGAGAGAGAGAAAGAGATTTGTATTTTCTGTAGGAATACTGGTCAGTTATAATGTGACTGATGGAGCGAACGTAGTCCAGTACGCTGCTCTGACAGTGCCAGGTGATTCAGAGGAAGGTGCAGAAAACCCTGCAGTAGGCAGATATGGAATAAGCTGTGGAGGTTTCTTCCTAAACCCATATGTAGTTAAAGGCCCTGAAGCATGAGGATTTCACCCCTTCCAAAACTCTTAGATTTAAAAAAAATAACTCTGGTTATATTTATCCATATAAATGTCCAATCTTTTTTTTAATTCTACTACATTCTTGGCCTCAAAGATATCTTGTGGCAATGAGTTCCTAAGGCTTAAATGTGTATTCTGTGAAAAAATATTTCCTTTTATCAGTTTTAAATCTGCTTTCTTTCAATCTCATTGAACACCCCCCTTGTTCTTGTATTATGTATTGTCATGCTGAAAGGGCATAATGAGTGGGGTCCCACAGGGATCGGTTCTGGGTCCGGTTCTGTTCAATATCTTCATCAGTGATTTAGATAATAGCAGAAAGTATGCTTATAAAGTTTGCGTACAATACCAAGCTAGGAGGGGTTGCAAGTGCTTTGGAGGATAGGATTAAAATTCAAAATGATCCGGACAAACTGGAGAAACAGTCTGAAGTAAATAGGATGAAATTCAATAAGGACAAATGCAAAGTACTCCACTTAGGAAGGAACAATTAGCTGCACACATATAAAATGGGAAATGATTGCCTAAGAATGAGTACTGCAAAAGGGATCTGGGATCACAGTGGATCACAAGCTAAATATGAGCGAACAGTGTAACACTGTTGCAAAAAAAAAGCACACATAATTCTGGAATGTATTAGCAGGAGTGTTGTAAGCAAGACACAAGAAGTAATTCTTCTGCTCTACTCTGCACTGATTAGCCTCAACTGGAGTACTGTGTCCAGTTCTGGGCACCACGTTTCAGGAAGGATGTGGACAAATTGGAGAAACTCCAGAGAAGAGCAACAAAAATGGTTAAAGGTCTAGAAAACATGACCTATGAGGGAAGATTGAAAAAACTGAGTTTGTTTAGTCTGGAGAAGAGAAGACTGAGAGGGGACATGATAACAGTTTTCAAGTACATAAAAGGTTGTTACAAGGAGGAGGATGAGAAATTGTTCTTCTTAACCTCTGAGGATAGGATAAGAAGCAATGGGCTTAAATTGCAGCAAGGGAGATTTAGGTTGGATATTAGGAAAAACTTCCTAACTGTCAGAGTGGTTAAGCACTGGAATAAATTGCCTAGGGAGGTTGTGGAATCTCCATCACTGGGGATTTTTAATAGCAGGTTGGACAAACACCTGTCAGGGATAGTCTAGATAATACTTAGTCCTGCTTTAAGTGCAGGGGGCTGGAACAGATGACCTCTCGCGGTCCCTTCCAGTTTTATGATTCTATGAGATAAGGTAAATTGGGTACATCAGTTCACCCTATCTATACTATTCAGTATTCTATATACCTTTATTGTGTCTGCTCATTGTCCTCCTTTCTAAAGTAAACAACATCAGTCATTTCAATCTCCCTTCAGATGGAAGTTTTTCCAGGCCTTTTTCTCATTGTTCATCCCTTAGTTGTCTTTCTATTTCTGCTATATCCTCCTTAACAAGAGAGGCCCAGATCCCATGGATGGGAGTTAGGCACCTAAATATTTTTGAGGGTCTGGGCCAGGGTGACTAGAACTGAACACAGTATTCCAGGTGAGGAATTCCATCTCTAACTTCTATGACTCCTCTAGAAGATGCATAGTCTTTTTGCCATTTGTGCAATGAGCCATGTGTTCCTGGTTCTTTTGAGAGAATATAGTAGATTACTTGGTTTCTGGCTAATTTAAAGTCAATTAAGTTAACTTTATTGGTAAAATTACAGATTCCTAAAAGCTAGACTCATCTTGGGGAAAGCTGCATTGACAAAGCTGCATCAAAGTGAAATTTTTCCCCACAGAAGTTCACATGAACATTTTTGCTACTCCATTCTGAGACATATCAAATTTCTGTTTCATTTGCTGTAAAATTTCTACATTAAAAACAGCAAATATCAGATGTTTACCAGGTGAACTGATGTTTGCCTTAAAGAAATACCGAATGGTTGTTATTTTGCTCAGGAGTGAGAATTTCCCCATTTTTACACAAAGTTCCTGGTTTTGGTGGAAAACCCTACAAAATGTCAATTGCTTTTTCCACAAAAATGGATCATTTTTGAGAATTTACAGTAAGATATGAAAACATCTGTTTTTGACCATTTCTAGTTTTGTCTGGAATTTTCACACACCTCTGTGTGTTGGTTTCCAAAAGATACATGTGTGGGAAAGAGAAGAGAGTGACAGGAAATAATGTCTTCAATTCAAGCTGCCTTTTCTGGCTGGCTGAAGTGATCCCACCTAATTTCACTGTGTGACCCTGAAATAAGTCATTAGTAGTTGATTACACTCAAAGGTCTCATTGGCTTCAGACAGCATGGTAAAAGGCAGAGTATAAGAACCTAAATAAAACATCAGGATCTGTCTCGTAAAAGTCAAGGACAAGACAAAGAAGGAGTGATAGGGAGAGCTGTGTGTACCAGTAGAAAAGAGTGAGGGCTGACGTGATCACAGGCTATAAATACCTTCAAGAGTAATATACAATAATGAAAGGGAATTATTCACCACCTTGGAAGATGGCAGGAAAGGAGCAATGGCAGAAAGCTAGGGAAGGAAGTGTTTAGGTTAGCTGTTAAGAAATAATTCTAGACAATGCGAGGAATTTCGCAGTGGAACAGATTTCCAGGAGTGAAGTCATTTTCACTGTTGTGATTCAAACAGAAGAGAGGATAAGATAGCGAGAACGAGGCAATGCATAATCCTGATAAATGAAAGGAGGTCAGGTTAGGTGAACCAAGTATTCTTTTCTGGCCCTACAGACCAGCATGATTCGTTATGATCCAGCCATAATTGCCAACAAGTTTAACAGTCAAACACAAGGACATAAAAAGGATTTGGAAACATTTTACTAGACTTGCGTTGCAAAGCCAAAAGCTTTAACCTTATTGCCATGATTATAAGAACGGCTGTAGCTCTCTGCAGGACATCATGCCCTTTTAAAACATGGAAATGGAATGACCAAAACTGCTCACAGTTTTCTAAACAGGTTCCAATAACAATGCTGCATATGTCCAATGCATCTGTTGTAGGAGCATTACGCAGCCCTAGGGAGCTGTGCGATTCTGCAGGAACAATATTAGAAAAACGTTTATTTACAGTGACAACTTGGCACTGCAGAGAGCAAACAGGAACGAAGCCGTCTTAGAACAATGCCCGAAAGGCTCATAATGTGACCTTTGCATTTCAAACAGACACTCAGTGCAACTCACAAGATCACAAACCTCAGGAATAGGGAAAATTGACTTGGTAGTAGAATCCACGCGCAATAGATTATCAATACAAACAGAGAAGACGATTCCCTTCTCCCATACCTTATTTAAGAACAAAATCTTTGGGTCCTTACTCAGGGAAGACTCCAATTCAGTGGAAGTTTGCTTAAGTAAGGACCTCAGGAAATGGTCCTTAATAAAAAAAAGCACGCCCAGCTATTAATATAGTTAGTGCCTTGCAGTAATAATGATAGTGACGGGCCAGATACTAAGGTCTTTCCTCAGTTCTTCCCAGGGCAAAACTTCCATTCCAAAACTGAGTTAGTGCGACAGGCACCGTCTTGGCCAAGACCACGGACCTTCAGAGCTATAACCATGAGTATCTACAGCTTGACCTAACGGAGGTGGCCTCTGTAATTGGAGGCTGCAGCAAACACATCCCTCTACGGATCGGACACAGAGGAGGACGTGTAGCACACACCATCAAGGGGGCTATTCTGCATGCTGATTGCAAACGCTACTGCTCACATGATGTAGAATACAGTAACTTTAGATCCCCGCCCCCCATGGTTCAACTGTGTGATGTGGAATTAAGTTAAATTTGTAAGGCCAGATTCTCAGCTGACCCAAACAGGCATAGCTCTGTTGACAACAGTGGAGTCACACCATCTGAGAATATGGCTCATTGAGCTCTGCTCCCACAAGTGATATGTTATCTAAGGAAGACGGGAACAGTTGCTCAGAAACAAACTTTGCAACAAAAGGTAGATTTGAGAGAAGGTGTAAATTTGAGAGCTTGCTCAAGGACAATGCAAGGTTCTTACTGCACAGTGTGATTTGTAAAACAGCAAGGTTTTTTTTTTACTCCCAAGTGACAAGATGGTGTTATGATGACACGTTATAATTATAAAAACAGCCTGTATCCCCCAGGTCCTCCACAAATCTCACAAGTCAACAGGTCCTGTGAGTCACACAAGAACAAAATCACAACTGTACTAAGACACCACAACAGGCATTTGTATCTGCTAAATTGCTACAAATACAGCAAAATGTCATTAACTTGAGCAGGTTTCCTCCAGGTTTACAACAGGGTTGCTGAGAACAGCATCTGCCTCACTGTGATGGATAAAAATCAGGACAGATCAAAATTGTTGCATCACGCCTGACAGAGGCTGCTGAATGCTGTGTTGTTATAGCCATGTTGGTCCCAGGATATTAGAGAGACATGGTGGGTGAGGTCATATCTTTTATTGGACCAACTTGTGAGAGAGACAAGCTTTCAAGCTACACAGAGTCATTTCAGAAGTTAACACAGAAACCGATTGTTCGGTTTTGTAGGAACATCCAAGGGAGGAGACTAAGTGGGAGGAAACCTTTGGGAGGTGGGCCTCTTGCAGACTTCTCCACACTTGTGTGTTGGAGGATGGAGTCACAGGCCACAAACCCACAGATTCCCTGGAACCTGCATTAATTCCAGGTGAAGACAAGGAGGTTTGGTCCATTTGTAAGCCCAGAACCTGTGCCTGCCCTTCCTCTTGCCCACTCTCTTTGGCAACATGTCTCCAGTGGAGCCAGCAGTTCTCCCACTGTGAAAACACGCTAGAGCTATACCACGTTTCTGCCATGATCTCTGCAACACCAGTAGGGAGACAGTGAGCTGACCCCCACATCCCTACCCCCATGGATTCCCAGACCTGCAGAGGGGCCTTCATCGACTCCCGATGAACTGGCAGAGGGGGACACTGCTGCAGAAGTGGTTGACTTCCCCTTCTACTTGTGACAGATGACCCTCCGATCATGGACTTCAGAGGCACAATCAGGCCTACCATGACTTATAATTCAGATACATCTGAGCTCTTGATTTTCTCAGCTTAATAAAATGCTCTCACAAAGCTTGTTTGCATTCTTCCCCAGCAGCACCAGTGCTCTGTGAAAATTTGGCTACAAAAAAAGGGGTTGTTTATCAAAAAGGTTGCTTAAGGGTTGGTTTGTTTTTTTAAGAACATTTTTCCTATTGAAATTGTTTTGACTGACAATGTTTGTGTGATACTGTGTAGAGAACAAAAAAAAGTTATTTCAGATAGCATCCCACCGACAAGGCATTCAAGAAGAGCTTTGCAGAGATTTAGAATCAAGAGACAATTAGAGATAATGCTCCTGGGTATTAAACCTGAAGAGACATGATTGCAAGAACATCACAGTGACTACCATGCAAGACGGAACTGGAGAAAACAATTCCGTGTCCAGCTGCAGAGGAAGAGAAAAGAGCTGAGTAACAAAGGTGAAGGTACCAAGTATCATAGGGGCAGCCACGTTAGTCTGTATCCACAAAAACAATGAGGAGTCCGGTAGCACCTTGAAGACTAACAGATTTATTTGGGCATAAGGTGAAGGTAATTTTCCTTGCAGACTAGTTACAGTGAGAAGGAACAGACCCATGCAGAAACAGAGAGGTATGAGCATTATCTTCTCATCTGAAGAAGGCTACAGTGTGATTTGTAATCTAGCAGGCTGCACCATGACATATGCAACAGAGACAGGAAGGGAAGAAAGAGAACACGTTTAAAAAAACATGAGGGATAGGGTTGCATGAGAGAATGTCTTGCCCTGGGAGTGTGTTTATGCTGCAGAAAGAAGAGATCCCGGCCCTGGAAGAGCAAGCGTGCTGCAATCAGAAAGAAGTAGCCGACGGGTGGGAGAATAGGGAGACGTAATTTCAACTGTAGAGAATCAAGATTAGTGAGATGAAGCCTCAAAGGGATCAATGAACTGCATTTCTGCTCTTTGAGATGTTACCCACATATGAACACCAAGGTACCGAAAGGATCAACGTGATTGTTAGTAAGAGCCTGGCAAGAAACTATGATCATTTCTTGTTCTAGGGCATGGGTGGCCAACCTGAACCTGAGAAGGAGCCAGAATTTACCAATGTACATTGCCAAAGAGCCACAGTAATACATCAGCAGCCCCCCATCCACTCCTGGCCCCAGCACCTCCCACCCGCCAGCAGCTCCACCAATCAGCACCTCCTCCTCCCTCCCCGCACCTCCCAATCAGCTGTTTGAGGCATGCAGGAGGCTCTGGGAGGGAGAGGGAGGACCAAGGGCATGGCAGGCTTAGGGGAGGGAGCACAAAGGCATGGAGAGGGGGCAGGGCCTGTGGCAGAGCCAGGGGTTGAGCAGTGAGCACCCCCCTGGCACAGTGGAAAGTTGGCACCTGTAGCTTCGGCCCCAGAGTTGATGCCTATACAAGGAGCCACATATTAACTTCTGAAGAGCCGCATGTGGCTCCGGAGCCACAGGTTGGTCACCCCTATTCTAGAGCTTCAGACTTTGCCTTCAAGAATTCATGGCAAACTCCAAGATAGACACATTGCTAAACATGAACAGTAGCTCACATGCAAGGGAAACTCAAAAAAGGTCTCGAACCAATTTTCCCATGTATAAACTGCCTCAGGAAAGAGACGTAGGGGAACTGTAAAAATACTACAGAGGACGACCAGGTTTTCCTACTTTGCCACTGCCAACATGTTTGTTCTTCTTGAAGGAACAAGAAACTGAGTATCTCCAATGTGAGTCTAAGTCTCCCTGTGCCTACTACACCAAGGAAAGTGTTTAAGAACAACTCTACCTCCCTTTAAGATTTACTACTCTTTTGACACTGACAGGTCATTGTCACCAGGGGTTACCACTGACCATATAATTACCAAGACAAAAACTACACATTTCCTGAAGGAAAAGAACATAGTTTGGTATGTGTCAGATGGGGTCTAAATTAGCTGTTGGGGTCTAAATTATTTGTGTCCACTCAAGAAAGAGATCTTGGAGTCATTGTGGATAGTTCTCTGAAAACACCCACTCATTGTGCAGCAGCAGTCACAAAAGCAAACAATGTTGGGAATCATTAAGAAAGGGATAGATAATAAGACAGAAAATATCATATTGCCTCTATATAAATCCATGATATACCCACATCTTTAATATTGAATGCAGATGTGGTCAGCCCATCTCATAAAAGATATACTGGAATTGGAAAAGGTTCAGAAAAGAGCAACAAAAATTATTAGGGGTATGGAATGGCTGCCATATGAGAGAGATTAATAAGACTGGAATTTTTCAATTTGGAAAAAAGACAACTAAGGGGAAATATAATAGAGGTCTATAAAGTCATGACTGGTGTGGAGAAAGTAAATAAGGATGTGTTATTTACTCCTTCTCATAACACAAGAACTAGGGGTCACCAAATGAAATTAATAGGCAGCAGGTTTAAAACAAACAAAAGGAAGTATTTTTTCATGCAACACAGTCAACCTGTGGAACTCCTTGCCAGAGGATGTTTTGAAGGCCAAAACTATAATAGGGTTAAAAAAAGAACGAGATACATTCATAGAGGATAGGCCCATCAATGGCTATTAGCCAGGATGGGCAGGAATGGTGTCCCTTGCCTCTGTTTGCCAGAAGCTGGGAATGAGCGAAAGGGGAGGGATCACTCGATCATTACCTGTTCTGTTCATTCCCTCTGGGGCACGTGGCATTGGCCACTGTCGAAAGACAGGATACTGAGCTAGATGGAATTTTGGTCTGACCCAGTATGGCCGTACATATGTTCTTAATGCAAAATAGGCAAAGGCCAACATAGATGGGTTCAAACTGAAACACCAGACCCGAATCACCTTCAATATTAGGCTAGTTGGGGTTTTAACTTTGTGGGCTAGATCTGAACCTCCACTCAAAACGCTGAAACAGTTCAGCTCCACATTTCAATGTCACAGCTCATGTCCATTTCTAGTCAAACGCACAGCTATACCAAACAGCGGTTCGGAATGCAAAGGGTCTCCATGGAAATGGAGGTGTCATCTCACCCAATATGTTGTGGGTGTATTTAAAGATTCTCTGAACATGGAATCATCCTTACCCAGAAGTTTGGGGCTAAGGAATACAGTGTGGGCCAGTGGACAGGACATGCACAAGACTTGCATTTTACTTTACATTTGAGCAAGTCTTTTCCCCTTGCTCTGCCACCTCTTCCCCTACCATCCTTTGGCAGAGTGCTCTGTTTAGGTGGTAAGCTCTTCAAGGCAGGAACTGTTCCCCACTAAGTGTCCGTATGGAGCTCAGCACCTTGGGGCCTGATTATGGCTGGAACCTTGAGATACTATCATCATACAAATAAAAAAATATCAATTCAAAAATGACTTCCCAATAAGCAGGTTGCCAGGGTGAATTTTTCATAGGTTCAGCTGCTTTTCAATTTATCCCTGATTTTCTCTGTACCTTCCTGGAGCTTTAAAATCCCACTTCTTGCTGCCACCAACCCACAGAGGCATATTCTGCCCTGCAGGGTGAATTCCACTGAATATTACTGAGTTCCTCTATAAAAGAGGCTCTCTTCCTGCAGGGCAGGTGGAATTTCCATGCTCTGGAGGCAGTAATGGAACCCTAGTTATTCTAGTGGGTATACTACTGGACTTGGATTAAGGAGGCCTGTGGAATATTCCAGCTGTGCCATTGACCTGCTTTGTGATGGCATGCACGCACGTCAAGCCCCATCTATGAGAACAGACTGGGCTCCCGGGGAAGAGGTGCGTGTCCCCCAGCAGATTATTTTTTGCCTTTTTCTCCACAGGGGGCACAAAAAAATGTGGGCCATATGACTTCTGCATCGGCGCAGAATCCCCCCAGGAACATATTTTGGTGAGTCATTTCATCTCTGTTTCTCCTCCGACCTCTTGTTTATTGTATGCTCTTTGGGTCAGGGATTGTCTTTTATTATGTGGCTGTACAGTGCCTGACACAATGAGAATCTGACCTCAGCTGGCACCTCTAGATGTTACCATAATACAAATAATAGTGACTGCAGCCAAAAGTAATAGATATTGCATGCTCTGCCACATCACGCTCTGCGGCACCAATGAATACGCAATACTGGCAAATGAGATAGTTGATCAAACTTTAAAAGCCCACACCTACTATTTTTCAATATAGTTGTTGGAATATACTATGACGAGGCCAATAGTGGGACTGTGGTTTAAAGACTCATCTCAAAAGTTACCCTCCTCAATAACATATGTGCCCACCAGTGACTCCAGAGGGGATGTGAGTCCAAGTCCTGCAGTCCCCTGCTTGTCTAAAGGAGACCAACCTACTAACAAAGCTGCATGATCTCAAGTAGCATCTATCGTATTATGCTAGGCAAGACAGGTACACCCAAAAGAGTGGCCATGTTCTTGTGAAAGGACATGTTAACCAGACAGACTGGCAGCCACTTCTCGCTCTCCACCCGCAGTCTGAAAAATCTGAAAGCTTTAGCTAAACAAAAAGATTAAAGACTTCCCTTGTTAGCTAAGGGATGGTACTTTTCAACAGACAGCTGTTTGTTGTATAGAACAAAAGGCAAATCCAGCCGCTTAAAAGAAAAACCTCTTCCCTTTATAAATGTGAAACTAATGTTTTAACTTGGCATTTTCAACAGCTGCACTGTTTGATTTTTAAGTGTCTAATTCCTATTCTTTATTTAGTGTTTATTCAGTGTCTCTTGCAGTCATTCACAGCAATTTAGTCATTAAAATGGCACAGTATTATGAAAGGAGTGATAGTCCTGCTTTCAGTTCAGCACAGTGCCCAGACTGGGGGAAACTGGGCACAAAGAAGAATATTAAAGGTACTTTTAAAACCTTTCACTGGTGAGATCTTAGAGTAATAATCCCTACAGGATCAACTGGCCTCCTTTTCTCATTCACTTAGTCCAGTTAGCATTTATTTTTTGAGTAGGGCAAGCTTATTTCCAAACCTATTAAACAGACATTCCCCTTGGGATAATACCGATTTTTGTTAACATAACATTGTTCTTTTCAGCAGTGGTTAGCTATTGTGACTAGCTGGTGAGCCAATCAATAAATTAAACCCCGATCTGAAGCTGCCATCTAGGGTGCGAAGATAGTTCAGTCTCCATTATCATTTTTGTCTCCTCTATTGAGGCAGCCAACAAAGATAGCAAGTAGCACGGCAAATACTATCCTGAAACTGCTGCCCCGTTTCAAACACGCCACAGAACAGCCGCTACATGGCACTTTAAATTAAATGCACAAAATTACCCCGATACACATTCAGATGCCTCCACCTGTAACATCAACTACATAGTATTGATTGTGACAGACACATGTAAGAAATGATTAAACCAAAACATTCTTGTAAAGATTTTGTTAAGGTAAGCAGTTCCACATAATCGCCGTGATCTATTACAATATGGCCACTCAGGTACAAGGGGTGGAAACATGGCCTTAAAAGCAACTTTAGTAATTTACATCAGTGGGGCCAGGATTTCACCCACAGCGTTTGCAGTCTGAGCTTTATGTTTAAAAGTTTTCAGGATGAAAGGAAGAAGCAACTGCAGCTGCGATGGACTTTGACTGTAATAATTTATGAATACGGTGTGTTGACTTGGTTATTAGGATGTATACTGTATCAATATATTGGTTTAGTGTAACAGCAGGCTGGAAGGAAAATGAAGAGATTGAGATAAGCTAGCCCTTATGTGACGAACTGGGAATGTTCTTAATGTTTTCTCTGAATACTGTGTTGGTGCCTCAGTGTTCCCTAGGCAGTTCTTAAGTATCTAGGTGGTGGAATAAAGGTGTGTGATTGCTGCAAAGCAAAGGGCCAGTGCACCTAAATGCCTGGCACTCTGTCTCCTAGCAACTGATGGCTTGGGCCCCTCCCCTGCAAAGGTGCCAGCTGAAGATGTTGGAGACAAAGGGATCAGGTGACCTGCTGGCCCAGGAAAGGAGCTGAGCAGAGGAGGAGGGGCTGGAGGGGGTTGTTAGTCTGGAGCTGGCTGGGGACGTGGATTGAAGTGCAGACGTGGGGGTCTGGCTCACTGCCCCCCAGAATGGACCCAGCTGAGGGGTCCCGTTCGCTGTACGTACAAGCTCTGTTTTAGACCGTGTTCCTGTCACGTCTGACTGCAAAGTGGGAGTGCAGGACCCTGTGGCTTCCCCAGGACCCCGCTGGGCGGGCTCGCTGTGGGAAGCACACGGAGGGGCAGAGGATGCCGAATGCTCCAAGGAGAGCCCAGTAGGTGAAGCCGTGTGAGCTTCTTGCCCTGAACAAATCTGCTCCAAGGGAGAGGAGGCTTCCCAAAGTCCTGATTGGCTTTGTGGGGAGCAGTTCCAGAACATCGCCGGTGACTCCGTGACACCTTAACAAACACTTGAGGGTTGTTACAGGACAATGGTAGAGTCATTGGCTCTGAAGAGCCTGACTCAACACTCTGCTCACTCAACTGGAGTTGTTTTGTCCAGAAAGCCCAGGAACTGACTAGAACATATGGACTTGGCATGGATTAAAATGGAAACTTGCCCTCTCAGGAGGAGAAATAGCTCTTAGGGAGCTGGTCAGAGAAACCAGACTGACACAAGAACAATGCTGACAGACCCCAGTTGTTGCCAGCTGGGATCAAACCTGGGACCTTTGGAGCGTAATGCATGAGCCTCTACTGGATGAACTAAACACCACCTGTCTCTTTGGCAAGGCTGTAGCAGGCTCATCAATCTCTAGTTGGTCTAGCCACAACTAGCGGGGGACAGAGTGCCACATCAAGCAGGCATAGGTTACACAAGCGTCCACTGGAGTGTCTGAAGAAGCCAGGCCTGCCTAAGCCATGCTTTAGGTAAGGTAGACAAGCATGCAGTCACAGGTGGCCATCCAAGTCAGACCTGTCGGGAAAGCACAGATGATACATTGGGTACTGCAAGTCGGGGCCTGGACTAATAGTGAAATTCCATTGCTGGAGAGATAAAGCCGTGAGGGGGTGCACTCAAGAAAGACTGGAAAAAGGAGCAGTTAGCCCTGCAACCATGATAGCATCATTTCCATGTAAATATATACAGTAACTCCTCACTTAATTTTGTAGTTATGTTCCTGAAAAATGTGACTTTAAGAAAACGATGTTAAGCGAATCCAATTTCCCTGCAAGAATTAATGTAAATGAAGGGATAAGGTTCCAGGAAAAAAATTTTCACCAGACAAAAGACTATACACACACACACACACACACACACACACACACACACACTATAAGTTTTAAACAAACAATTTAATACTTGTACACAGTGATGATGATTGTGAAGCTTGGTTGAGGTGGAGGAGTCAGAGGGTGGGATATTTCCCAGGGGATGCCTTACTGCTAAATGATGAACTAGCAATTAGCTAAGCCCTCAAGGGTTAACTCTCACACTCTACAAGGCAGCAGGGAGGGGAGACAGCATCGCAGACAGAGACACACGCCTTGTATATGAAAGAGAGATGTGCATTGCCCCTTTAAGTACACTGCCTTGTTAGTTAGATCAGCTTGCTGAGATTGCAGCTGCTGCCAGCAAGTTCCCTTCGTCCTGAGTGTCCCTGCTCTATGGAAGATGGGGGAAGCAGGAGAGAGGGGGATACCCTGACATTAGCTCCCCCTCTTCTATCCCTCTCCCCTGCACAACAAGCAGGAGTCTCAGAGAGCAGCTCCATGGCAGAGGGCAGGAGCAACACATGCTAGCCTGCTGGGCAGCTGCTGCACAGGGAACTTAGGGAAGCTGACAGTCCACCCTGGTTCCAAGCCCCCACCAGCTGGCTGCAACAGGCTGCTCTATCTGCAAGTGGACAAAGCAGGCGGCTGCCAAACAACATTAGAAGGGAGCATTGCACAACTTTAAACAAGTATGTTCCCTAATAGCAATGTAACAACATGACTTTCATAGAACATCAAGGTTAGAAGGGACCTCAGGAGGTCATCTAGTCCAAATCTCTGCTCAATCCACAGACAGATTTTTTCCCCAGTTCCCTAAACAGCCCCCCTCAAGGATTGAACTCACAACCCTGGGTTTAGCAGGCCAATGCTCAAACCATTGCACTATCCCTCCCCTTCAAGTGAGGGATTTACATGAGGAGTTACTGTACAGGACCTGGTTCTGCTTTCACTTACTCCTGATCCACACCAGTGTAATTACAGTAGTGTAAAACCAGTGTATAATCAGAATCAGGGCTGTCCTTAGGCATATGCGTTGCATAGAGCACCAGAAAATTTGAGGCACCACAGGGTCTTAGTGTCCACCCTTCAACTTCTTCCTATCCCTGTTCTAATCTGACCTTTCCTGCAGGCTCCCACCACAGCTGGCTGCTGCAGACTGGTGAGTCTTCCCCTGGAGGGGATCTAGTAGTTAAAAGTGAAAAAGCCTCCAGCCTGCCAGATATATTAGCACAACACTAAAACTGTTAAAGAGTCATTCAAGCGGTAATGAAGCCATTTAACAGGCATTTGCCAACCCCCAGGTATATACTGTCAGTTTCTGAATTTACTGACAAAAACAATCGTGCATGACTGTAATATTTACTCAGAACATGTCAGTCTACAGGACCTTAGTTTAAAATTTGCTTTAAACAATATTTCATTAGTGTTGTTAGGATATAGATATTCAGGCCTGTCTGCAAAGGCCTATACATTAAGAATTTAGGTGTATTCTTATCACTCAGGCTACGTCTAGACTACCTGCCGTATCGGCGGGTTAAAATCGATTGCTCGGGGATCGATATAACACGTCTCATCTAGACACGATATATCGATCCCCGAGTGCGCTTATATCGATTCCGGAACTCCACCAACCCCAACGGAGTTGCAGAATCAACAGGGGGAGCCGCGGACATCGATCCCGCACGGTGAGGACGGGTGAGTAATCCGATCTTAGATATTCGACTTCAGCTACGAGTTGCGTATCTAAGATCGATTTTCCCCCCCTAGTGTGGACCAGCCCTTAGCTAGTTATAGAGGTATAAAAGAAAGAATCAAAATCACTGTCTGTGTAATGGCCTTCTCTTACTGTGACAGGCTAAGGCCTTCAGCTAAGATGTAGTTAGGCAGCCATAAGCTGGGAAGTGTATGGTCACATCCTCACATTCCAAACTAGTCACATTGAAATAAAGTGCTATTGGGCTATTGGGAATACAATCCTGTCCTGATATTCCTATCACCTCCAGAGAAAGGGAAGAGCCTAGAAGATGTAAAAAGAAACTTAGTTTGATAGCATCCTGTCTGGCAAGAACTCACTTATCAATAGACACAGCTGAAAAACCCTTAAGTCTGTATAGATGTAGTTATGAAATCCTCACTTCTGTATTGTTTTGTATGTTTATTTGCATGGTCTCTGTCTGGTTCTGTAATTGTTTCTGTCTGCTGTATAATTAATTTTGTTGGGTGTAAACCAATTAAGGTGGTGGGGTATAATTGGTTAAATAACCATGTTACAATATGTTAGGATTGGTTAGTTAAATTTCAGTAAAATGATTGGTTAAGGAATAGCTAAGCAAAACTCAGGTTTTGCTATATAGTCTGAAGTCAATCAGAAAATGGGGGGGGACAAATGGGAACAGGGACTGGGGATGGAGGAATTAAAATCATGTCTTGCTAAAGGGGGAAATGGGAACAGGGGATGGGAACAGGAACAGGGACACAGGCAAGGCTCTGTGGTGTCAGAGCTGGGAAGGGGGACACTAAGAAAGGAAACTGGAATCGTGCTTGCTGGAAGTTCACCCCAACAAACATCAAATTGTTTGCGCCTTCGGACTTCGGGTATTGTTGCTCTCTGTTCATGTGAGAAGGACCAGGGAAGTGAGAGGATGAAGGAATAAGCCCCCTAACAAGTGTGTTGCTGAAGATTATAAAATCACATCTCTAAAAAATCGTTGCATCGATTTTTGGATGTACAATCTGAGTATCTATCTTTAGCCTTAAATGCTTGGGTCGTCAGACATATAGTGTTTTAAATAAATCCTTCAAAAGACCCCCCTTACCTAAAATACACATGCGAGCCCGGGCTGCTGTTGGGCATAGGGGCACCAGTTTAATAATACTGCCTAGGGCCACATAAATCCTAAGGACGGCCCTGATCAGAATCAGGCCTACTGGATTAGACAAAGACAGCAACTCTCACCCGGAATTGTGCAGTAGAGGACAGTTCTCCAAGGAATGATACCAGTTGAATATACAACAGGTGAGCAACTTCTCATTATTTAAAAAGCTTTTTACCCTTCATATTATGAAAGGAGGCGTGGAAAATGATTGGTCACATAAAAGAAGAATATGGTCTCACTCAGTATGAAATTAGTGTCTTGTAAACTCAGAACAAAAGGAGACATTACTGCAGACAGTATGTAGCAGCGTATGGCATTCATTACCACCGGAGGCCAGAGAAGCAAGGAGTTTATTTTACGAAGTTTAAATAATCTTGTGGCTAATAACATCTCTAGTTATGCACAATAAGATAAGGATAATCAAATCTCAGGCTTCAGGGTAGCTTAACATAGGGACAGAAAGGATTTTTTCTCCTTCTCTCCCCATGTACAGCACTAAAAAATTAGATACATTGTAGAGAGACAAGGCGGGTGAGAAAATATCTTTGATTGGAGGTAAAAGATATTACCTCACCTGTCTTGTCTCTCTAATATCCAGGGACGAACATGGCTACAGCAACACTCCATACATATATAATGTGAGTTATTCTGCCTTCTTTTGAGCATCAAGTACTGACAGACCAATAGTCTCATACAGCATAAAAGTGCTACAATATTCCTGAGAGAAAGGGATGCAGAACAGAAAAATCCCTAGATCAAGCTGAACTGAAGCTAAGCTTATTTTTCAGTTTGAAAAGGTTTAGACAAGTTTCCTTAGCTCTCATTTACCTTGACACACAACTGATTTCTGACCATTACTGAAATTCATCTACAAAGTCTCAGCTCTTGTCTTCAAAGTCCTATGGCAGGCTGAGAGAACATACTGACAGAACAGCTGATCAAAGCAAGAGACCCCAAGTGTGTTACACTTACACTAATCAGGATTAAACAAAGACTGTGAATGGCTAGCCAACTACAAAAGCAGTTTCTCCTCCCTTGGTGTTAGAAGAGGGTCTCTTCCTCCCTGATTGAACTAACCTTGTTATCTCTAGCCTGATTCTTGCCTGCATATTTATACCTGCCTATGGAAATTTCCACTACATGCATTTAACGAAATGGGTATTCACCCATGAAAGCTCATGCTCCAATACGTCTGTTAGTCTATAAGGTGCCACAGGACTCTTTGCTGCTTTTACACTTGAAACTTCTCACTATGATATCAACAAAGGGAGAGTGGATCCTGCTGAATAGTGAAAAGCTCAGTTCAGGGCCAGGAAAAGGGAGATGAGGGGTCAGTGTCAGATCATGAAGAAACTGGAGAGCCATGGGAATGGAAGAATTGAGTCAGGGAAGAGAGAAGGAAGGATCTTCATGGGTTGGAGGATCAGGAGAGAAGGATATCCACTTCTTTAGGTGCAGGGGGGTGGGGGGAAAAAGAGGGAAAAGAGAAAAAGAAGAAACTTCTGATGATTCAGTTAGTGTTAGAAACTTCAGCCAAGTGTCTAGACTTTTCAGGGTTTATCCTAAATGTACCTCCAAATATTCCGATGTTGACATATCACTAATATCCTCATAGCACCAGAGACACTGTACACGTTCCCCAAGTCTCATTTCACAGCATGCGTGTGTATGTGCACGTCTCCAAGAGACTTTTCCGAGTACAAACACTTCACCAATTTTTGCCCATTACTCATATTCAGAAGGCTGTTATTTCCCCTGTGGTTTTAATTGCACCGAGTATGCTTATCACTTCCTGTCCTAAAGTGTTGTGTAGCGTTCCTGTGAACTGTTAAACAGCTTCCATCCTTCACCCCAAAGGTAGCTGCATTCAGCACAGCACCCACTCTCAGAGAGTTAAGCACAGTTCAGGCTTCAAAAGTCAGTTGCATAAAAGCCAGAACCCCACTGCAAATATTTTATGGCCACGTGGTATTTCCATGGACTACAAATCAATGTAAAAGATGTTTTCCTTTCTTCAGGAGGCCTCATATAGCCTGTGTTTAAAAAATATGCATTCCCTCTGCTAAATATAAATCAGTAGGGTTTTTTTTCCTTCCAAAAGATTAACAAGTCTCAGTATTTAGGGAACTAATTCTGGAATACTTGTAAATGTGCCAGTGTTCTCTTCCAGTTTAAATATAATTTAATGGAAAGTCTATCCTGGGCATAACTTCCATATACAGTGCAATAAATTGGACATCATAATATTAAATTTCATGGAAAACCAGAGAAAGAATAAGTATGGATCTGTTGGGGACAAACCCTTTGTAGTTGTCAGGAAAAAAAGGAAGGTGGAAGCAGCAACGGAGAAAACAAAACAGGACCATGGAACAGTCATGAAAACGAACATGTGGGACCAAATGCAGAGAGAACGTGAGTTATACGTTGGGAAGTGGGTAAAACGGGATGACTTACATATCGAACAGGGGCTGAAAGCAGGTGTATGTTACAGAAGCAGAGACTCTGGTCCAATTCTGATCTCAGCTCCTCCTCCTTTAATCTCTATTTACATCTCTGTGAGATCAGAATCAGACCTCTAGACTCAACTCTGAATTGGACTCACAGTCTCTCACTTAAAAAGGTTTGTTTTGGTTTCTTTGCGGGTAAAGCTGTCCTGGTCTGAGATAAATCACTTTCCTCTGGTGCAGATAAGCCCTTGTCCACAGACACTACCTCCCTAACCTGGCTATCTTTTACACTCCTGCCCGTTTCGCTTCTCCCTACCAGTGAAACTGTAACAGTAGCCATTGGTATCAGTGGATATTGACCCCTGTTGTGGGACAGGAGTGTAATGACAACGCCACAATTCCACAGACACAGAATTTACAGCTCAGTTCACCTTCTGCTGCAAACTGTGCTTCAGATTCTCAGCTTTCTTTTTAAGATTATACCTGTAGCTCTTGTGCAGAGATACTCACAACCAGAATGAAACAATAGCTCGAAAAGGTTGGAACTATCCCATTCATCTCAATCAGAGCCCTGTAGATTCTGCACCTGCAGAATTTGGCATCTTTCCCCCAAAGTGGTTATATTTAACAATTAGATTGCAGCAGTGCCTAACAGCCTCAACCAGGTTGGGCTTCAACATGTTAGATGCTGTGTAAATCATAGTCGAAGACAGTCCCTGCCCCACAGAGCTTACAGACTAAAAGATGCCACGGAATTTAGTATTTTCACGGAATTTAGTATTTTCACCACATCCTTTACCATTTTGTTGCAACTGGTGCCTAACATCTTGTTTTCTGCCTGCCTGCAGTTGCCTTTTGCGCTCCAGTAGTCTTGTGCAATAGCCCATCATTAAGTTTCAATCTTTTCCATTTAATTCAAATACATCTGTGCCAATTTTCAACCAACTGTCAGAAACCTCGTATGATTTCAGCGGTTCTTTTGCATTCCATGTCCTGTATTTATTGCAGATTTTACACTGAGATACTTTATCTTCAATGGCGGCATTCAGGCCTGGCCAGAATAGAACATCTCAGGCTCTGTTCTTTGTGTAAGAACATCTCCCTATCCAGATTAACACCATGGATTATTCTTATTATTTCAGACTTTATGCTTTGCAGTATTATGACAATCCCCTTTGTAAAGAATCCCACGCAGCAATTTCATTTGCAGAGTCCCAGAAAGTTTTTAGGCTTGGAATTTTCCTGGTTTTTGTTTTGTTGTTTTTCCTCCCGATAATCATTCATCTAAAATTACTTTCTCCAGGTGTTGGATCATTCTGCATTTGCTAGTGTTGTTTAAAAATGCAGTACTTGAGTCAAATTTACTTCAAACACTTCTTCCTACAGCTCCTTGCTTTTGCTATTTACAGGATCTCTTGAGAGCAAGCCAGCTCTAAGCAGCTCCTTATCAGACCAGAATTTAACACTAACAGTACTTTTGCAATGTTATGATTATTTCCCAAAGTCTAAGCCATGCTCTGCACAGAGATTTCTGTAACATGGCGTCCACTGGTTAATGGGTGACTTCCTCCTCAGCAGATTTCTGCCCATAAACTTCACAACCAAATACAAGTGCCAGAATCCTTTTCAATCTCAGCTTAGCTCTGTTATGTTTTAGCTGCTGCTCTGAAAACTGGATGAAACTGACAGAAGGAAATCCCCCAGCTCACATGAGCTTGCAATGACTGAGATCTTAGAATCTTTGTACGTATTAAAATATTTCAGTAAAGGTGTGGCTGTAACATCTTTTTCATAATTCCCTTTCTCTTGCCTATCACATCTCAATGCTGTCTTGTATTGTTCCCCAGCAGAATTCTCGGCAGAGTAGTTAAGTGACAATTAAAGATGAATTTGTTAACATGTCTGTGACTCTCTGCAAAGGCCTTCCTTTGGTGTTTTACCATTTGTATAATTGCCTTCCCTCTTCTAATGTTCAGTCAAACTCCTCTATCACCCGGCATATATCCAACACAACTATTTATTCAGCAAATTCTCGTTCCCAGGCTTCAGATTGTTACACAGGTCTCCCCATTGTAGTGTTGGTCACTTTTGCCCCAAATTAGCAGATCATCAAGATTCAACAACAATTTCTGCCCAAACCAGATCCTCAGATATCCTCAGATATCCAGGAGACATTGCTTTGGTATGCTGAAGGTGCTGAGGTAACCCTCAATGGAAGTCCCTTAAAACTATATCTACAAAAGGGGAGTAGAAAGTGAAGAGTTTTTAACTTTCTCTATTGAGTGGGACTTCTTGCACTTTAAATTTCAGACACCAACTCCTCAGTTGTTCTCATAGTGTGGTGCCTTCAATGACTTTTTTCAAATATTCTGGGTCTACAATCCTTAATTTGCTTGGTTTTATTATGTGATCAATTAAGTTGGTGTCTGAAGTTGCTCAATAATATCTATTTTTACTATCTAGTCAATTCCAGCATTTACTTAAATTTCTCTGGTTTAATGGAACTTATAAAGTGCTTATATTTTTGGTTACAAGTGCTAATTAATCTTGCTAATTAAACCCTGCAACAGTAGATTCTGCAGGGGTGAATTGAGGATCAGGGAGATGACGTGATTTGCCCCAGGTTAGATGTCACCTTTAATACAGCCTGTGTCAACTGCAAACCTTGCCTCCTGCTCCCATGATCTAACAACTAAATTTTCATTTTTTCAGTCAGTGGCAGAGATGGAAACAGAAACCAGAAATAAGGCTGCCAATACGTTATCAGGCCACAAGCCTTCCAGTCCAGCAGCATCCTACCCACTCACTCAAACAGGCCTACCAAAGAAACTCCTGCCTGAACAGGGACAGCCTTCACTAGGGTGTTAGCAAGCACAGCTCATTACAATAAAGTCATTTCTCAAGCAACTGATTTAAGATCTTCCAAGTCTAAGTCAGGCTAATGAGTGACATTTCTCCCTTCAGTCAAAAACCTGGCTTAGCAATGGCATTTGCCTCACATTTAATTCCACCCCCCCACCCAGTAATTAGTTTCCTAATCAGTTCATTAATATGCAGAATCTTCTTTTGTCCATCAGTCATTGGGCCAAATTCAGAGTTGCCGTAACTTCCACCTTCTTCAGGCCCCTCAGCACCTAAGTTACACAATTTAGAAACCCACTGCTGATAAGTTACTCCTCAACTAGAACACATCACTTCTGAATATGGTCAACTGAGTAAAAATATGAAACCACACTGCAGAAAGCAGCAAAATAGTTAAATCAACAGACCCCACTCTGGATGGCTAGTTAGCTAGGTGAACGAGCAGCTTTAGCAGCCAGTAGATGTTAGCAGTTTAAAAGTAGCGTGGGAGGGAGGTTCCCTTGGTACTGCCTAACACAAAATCCAAATGGCACAAACCAATCACAGAAGAAAGATGAGCAGCAAAGTAACAGCATCTCCCAGTGGTTATACCAACAAGTGAAGTGTGAATATTATTTCCAATTTGCTGCATGAATGACTCTCACACCAGCCTGGTGGAGATATTAGTTAATGTTTTACTATAAATAGCTGCTGGAGTAGTCTATACAAGAATTTGTTTTCTCTGGCATCTGCTGCACCGGGGCTTTAAACAAGTGATCAAGGGCATTGTATCTTATTGCCTGAAACAAATAGCAACCGCATGACTGGAAATGACACATTCATTTTAAAAGGATTTCATCAGCTTAGTAAATCCAATATTACCTTTTGGGGGGAGGTGGAACAAATGTCACAAAAGAAAAGAAATTTTTTTCTCAATTTCAGTGTCTCTTTTTTAATGTCAGCAGTATGGTGCTTATGACACACACAGTAGTTCTGACACCATCCAGTAAAGGGCAGCAGTGTGTATATCTGCATGCACATGTGTGCGCATGCATATATAACTAGTTCATTTGAGTATCACGACATCTCATGAAACTACCATTAGTTCTCCGATTTGCATAAGAAAAATACAACTAAAACCATGAGAACTGGCAATTCTCTCACTGACTACCTCACACAATTTGATCTGTTTCCTAAGCCCTGTCAGAGAACAAAATGGCACCAAAATATTCTCATTCTGGAGGCAGCTACCCCCCAAACAAACCGTTTTCAGGAGGGATATCTAGATAGAAAACTATTAGTTTTAATCATCATCCACTCACTAAGTTCCACCACCTGTAGACTCATACTTCTATTAATGTCATTGTGAATTGCCCGGGTGTATTTAGAGGAGAATGGATCCTAACACCTCCATGCTTTGTGACCAATGCTTTATTCATCTCATAGCCAAAGATCTGATTCTGCCAAACCCATACCCACAAGAGAGTGTTCCTTACACAAATGAGCAGTACCATTCACGTCAATTGGCTTACTCGCAGAGAGGGTGAGTTATGAACAAAAGCACAAGAGAAGAGAAAGATGGGATTTCTGATTCGCTGGGCTAGCAGGGACACACTGAAGGAATAGGTACCCTGACTGTTAGACCTACGCAAGAACAGGAACAAAAATAGCTAGTTAAGCTCATGCAAAAGAGCCTATTTAACATATTGGGGGCAGGGTGGGCGGGGGAAGAGGAAGAAATGAAAAGTGTCATAAGGTTCAGAGCTCTGCCATAAATGCAGCTATGTATGGAGCATGGAAAGAAGCACGGTGACGAGTGGGGGAGGAGGAGGCTTGATTTTTTATTTTTTGCCTGATGGGAGGCAATGATCTTACAGCACTGCAGGATTGTGGGGAGCTGCTGAATTGGGATGTGAGACAGCAGGAAATTTCCCTTCCCTTTGTAACATTACAAACTGGGAAATCCTGCAATCCTTATTCAGGCAAAATCACACGGTAGTCAGGGGAAGTTCTGTCTGATTACAAACTGAAGAATGACTCCAGGATTTGGTCTCATGTGCTTGTTTTTATAACGCCAGACCTACATTGGGATGCACTGGGATGGAGCACTGCATCCATGCGGTGGTATCCCTTAGACGTTGTAGCACAGCTGCTGAATCAGGATCTGCTGACATGAACCCTCATGCCCATGTAGCATTTCACTGCTTAGACCCCTCTATTCCTCAGCAGATCTCAATGCAGGTTGCAAGCCATGAGCTGTAATTATGATGGCTGCAGTAAAAAAAACTGGCATGTTTTGACACCAAACAAGTTGTACGAATGCAAAATTATTCTGCATCTCTATTTTTCCACACTATGAACCAAATTCTCATCTCAGTTGTACTGTGCAACCCCCAGTGAAGTTAGCTAGGTTGCTTGGGCATAACTTAGAGCAGAACTCTGTCCTATACAGGGCTTCATCAGTGCGTCTTCTGAGTTTCATGGCCTTCCTTGTGTTTGACATTGTGTCCATAAAAGTTAAGACAGTCCTTGAATGTTGTCAATTAATTTCTGCTGTTCAGATTGCCATCCAGAAAATCAAGATTAATCTCAATGGGTGCCCAGTTGGTGAGATATCCCAGGCAATTCCACAGCAATATGATGCAATATTTCAATAAAGTTGTAATAATGTGGGTTTCTCTACTCCAGTTAAATGGAAAACAGACTAGGTTGCTAATTCAACCCAGGGTTTCTTTCCTTGTTGCCAGGTTTAGTATGGTACACTAACAAGCTGAGTCAACATCATGAGGGGAAAATAAAACCAGCACTGACTACATGCTTGTAATGTTCCCCTCCAGAGTTGTGAAATCAAACAGCAGCTCTGAGCTAGTTTAGAGTAACTAGAAAATGAAAGTGCTCAAATTAGTTTCCCTTTCCAAGCTGAATGAAATACAAGGGAACAATATCAATGGTTCATTTGCAAGTGGAATTAGATTTTTTAAATGTTGTCACATTTCAATCCTGTGAAGTCTTGTCAGTAACAAAGGTATGGCGTTTTTACTAAATGTAAAGGATCCAAAGTCCCCTCTCAGATTAGTAGCTTCCATAGAGTTTGGTGGCAGTTGCATTCATGTACCCGACAGGCATGTAAATACCATGTAAAAAGTTAACCATTTAAATTATAAAAAATATTTTGTTTAAATGATTAACTGAGGAAGTGGCTGGGGCTGATCCCGCCCACCAGTGCAGCTGGAGATGGGTCCGCTCCAGCCAACCTGAGCCGCTGGGATTGGTCGGCCGGCTGGTATGGGACTGCTGGGGCCTGCTGGCCATTTTACATCCCCAGTACCTGAAGGAAGAATTTGGCTCATGATTATGTCTTTTATTTCCCTTTAAAAAGTCACGTTTCATAAGATTGGACACTGTGCATGGTGGACTTGACACTTTTGTTCTTGTTCATTTCCTTCCAAATTAAAAACTTTACATTCACCAAAAGACCCACTGAAGGTTATACATTATGATCAAAAAGCTGCAAGCCTTCAAACTTAAAGACAGGCATCTACACACATATTTAGGCAGCCAAACAAAAGAGGCCTGATCTTCAGAGATGCTGAGCACCTACAGATTCCACTGGAGTTTGTGTGCAGAGACGGAAGCCATTTTGTTTTCAGTTGCTACAGGATGTTACTGAGGGGAAACACTGGGTTCTCTTTTGTTATATTCTTGGGGCAACACTTTTAGGAAGAAATCACTGGAGACAGAGAGAGCTGTAAACCTTGGAGCAGCCATTTATTGCTACACACAGAACTAACCAACAGCCAGCCAAACAGGCTGGGCTATCCCCTAATAATCTAACTCCGTTGCCATAGCAACCCAAGATTCTGTTACCATGACAACCAAATACACAACATATTCCTCCCCCCTTAATAACAATGTCCCCAAAATAAAACAAACACTAACTAGAGAAGGAGGGTAGACTGCCTCCATTTCTGGCTAAACCTTGGGGATTATTTTGCCCCGTAACTGCGGGTTCACCCTAGCTAAAGATCCAGCCAACAAGGAGGCCTTCTGTCTCTAGGTGGATTACGGCGGACTTCTGATGTTGTTGCACCCGAAAGTGTCTTGGGCGCAGACCTGAGAATGGGCTCAGGGTTCATAGGGCAAATGGGTGAGGATGGGATATCAGCTTGTGCCGGGCAGAGGAGTATCTCTGCTGCTGGCAGTAATGGAGGGGAAAAGTCAGGAACAGGTGACTCTTGATTCGCTGTCTCGCTGGAGATGGTGAAGTCAGGCAACTCAACTGAAGATGTGTTCTTTTGTTTACAGGCACACTCAATGTGTCCCTTTTTGCCATAGTGTTGACACAACAGGTCCTTACACCAGCATTGTGATGCAGGGTGACCCAGCGTACCACAGCAGTAACATTCCTGACTCCCCGTTTTGTGGGTAGGTTCCTGTGACACCTTATGCACCGTAGGGGATGCACCGATGGATTGTGCCTCCTTTGTAGCCAGTTCCATGGAGGCAGCAATATCAATAGCCTTCTGTAAGGTAAGCTGAGCCTCTGTCAATAGGCGCTTCCGTATAGCTTCACTGTGCAGGCCACACACTAACCCGTCATGTAGGGCATCATTTAACATCTCCTTAAATTCACAGTGTTCTGCAAGCTTTCTCAATGTTGCTACAAATTGTACAACTGTTTCGTCTTCTTTCTGGTCTCTGTTGTGGAACCTGTATCTTTCAGCAATTACCAGTGGTTCTGGAGAAAAATGGGACACCAGGATTTTCACAATGTCCCTGTAAGATTTAGTCTCTGGCTTAACAGAGTGTAGTAAGCTGAGTAGCAGGGAGGAGAAGCCTTTGAAAATACCAGTTGTAAACAATCTTTATTTGTCTGACCATCAATCTTTGTGACTTCAGATAGAAAGTAGTAGAGAAGAGTAAGGTATTATTTGTTATTCTTATCATTGCATTCACTTCCTACTGAAGATGGATAGCTCACAGAAGACGTTTGGGGTTTCAAAAAAAAAGCCAAAACTCTAACTTGCCTTCTTCCTCATGCACATTTTGTTTAAAGTTATTTCACTCCACAGGCTGCATCACTGATGCCTGTGCAGCCAAGCCAACATTTGGACACACGTCTACCATCCAGCCTTTACAAAGGAAAAATGCAAAAACCCTAGAAAAGCTGCCAATGAGCAAAAGAGCTTTGCAGTCAGTCAGTCTTGTTAATTTTTTCAGAACTTTCATCAAGCCACAGGACATTATGCATTTACTCCAGGGTCATGTCTAAAGCCTGGTGAGCCACAGTATACAGTATATTAACTGCTTGCATTTTAAAGGAATATTGTCAAGTACTTTAAATAGTTTCGGCGGGGAGGGGTTTTGCTCCTAGAAAGGTATGACATTTTTCCTTTTTACACTTAGGGTACGTCTACACTACAGGATTATTCTGATTTTACATAAACTGGTTTTGTAAAACAGACTGTATAAAGTCGAGTGCACGCGGCCACACTAAGCACATTAATTCGGCGGTGTGCGTCCATGTACCGAGGCTAGTGTCGATTTCCTGAGCATTGCACTGTGGGTAGCTATCCCATAGCTATCCCATAGCTCCTGCAGTCTCCCCCGCCCCTTGGAATTCTGGGTTGAGATCCCAGTGCCTGATGGGGCAAAAAACATTGTCGCGGGTGGCTCTGGGTACAGCCTCACCCCTCCGTCTGTGAAAGCAGCAGACAACCGTTTCGCGCCTTTCTTCCTGGGTGAACTGTGCAAATGCCATAGCACAGCAAGCATGGACCCTGCTTAGCTCAAGGCAGCAATCATGGACGTTGTAAACACCTCGCACATTATCGTGCAGTCTATGCTGAACCAGGACCTGCAGAACCAGGCGAGGAGGAGGTGGCTACGGCAGCGCAGCAACGAGAGTGATGAGGGCATGGACACAGAATTCTCTCAAACCACGGGGCCCTGCGCTTTGGAGATCCTGCTGGCAATTGGGCAGGTTGTAGCCATTGAATGCCGATTTTGGGCCTGGGAAACAAGCACAGACTGGTGGGACCGCATAGTTTTGCAGGTTTGGGACGATTCCCAGTGGCTGTGAAACTTTCGCATGCGTAAGGGCACTTTCATGGAACTTTCTGACTTGCTTTCCCCTGCCCTGAAACGCCAGAATATCAAGATGAGAGCAGCCCTCACAGTTGAGAAGCGAGTGGCAATAGCCCTCTGGAAGCTTGCAATGCCAGACAGCTACTGGTCATTCAGGAATCAATTTGGAGTGGGAAAATCTACTGTGGGGGCTGCTGTGATGCAAGTAGCCAAAGCAATCATTAAGCTGCTGCTATGAAAGGTAGTGACTCTGGGAAATGTGCAGGTCATAGTGGATGGCTTTGCTGCAAATGGATTCCCTAACTGTGGTGGGGCGATAGATGGAACTCATATCCCTATCTTGGCACCGGAGCACCAGGGCACCAGTACATAAACTGCAAGGGGTACTTTTCAATGGTGCTGCAAGCACTGGTGGATCACAAGGGACATTTCATTAACATCCACGTGGGATCGCCAGGAAGGGTTCATGACGCTCGCGTCTTCAGGAACACTACTCTGTTTAAACAGCTCCAGCAAGGGAATTACTTCCCAGACCAGAAAATAATAGTTGGGGATGTTGAAATGCCTGTAGTTATCCTGGGTGACCCAGCCTACCCCTTGATGCCATGGCTCATGAAGCCATACACAGGCAGCCTGGACAGTAGTCAGGAGCTGTTCAACTACAGGCTGAGCAAGTGCAGAATGGTGGTAGAATGTGCATTTGGCCGTTTAAAGGCGCACTGGCGCACGTTACTGACTAGCTCAGACCTCAGCCAATCAATGTCCCCTTTGTTATTGCTGCTTGTGGTGTGCTCCACAATCTCTGTGAGAGTAAGGGGGAGACCTTTATGGTGGGGTGGGAGGCTGAGGCAAATCACCTGGCCGCTGATTACGTACAGCCAGACACCAGGGCGATTAGAAGAGCACACCAGGAAGCGGTGCGCATCAGAGAAGCTTTGAAAACGAGTTTCATCACAGGCCAGGGTACAGTCTGACTGCTGTGTTTGTTTCCCCTTGATGAACCCCTCCCCTTGATTGACTCATTCTCTCTAAGCAACCCACCCTCCCCCTTCAATTACAGCTTGCTTAAGGAAATAAAGTCACTATCGTTTAAAAATCATGTATTCTTTATTAATTCATTATAAAAAGAGGGAGAGAACTGACAAGGTAGCCCAGATGTGGTTTGGGAAGAGGATAGGAAGGAAGGAAAAGGCCACTAAAAAAAGTTCAAAGTAATGACAGCCTTTTGGTTGGGCTGTCCATGGGGATGGAGTGGGCGGGTGCACGAAGCCTTCCCCCACGCGTTCTTACATGTCTGGGTGAGGAGGATATGGAACATGGTGAGGAGTGAGGGTGGTTACACGTCCTTCCACTCATTCAGATGAGCTCTTTCATTGCGGTCACTTCATGATTTCCGAGAACATTTCATCTCGCGTCTTTTTTTCCGCAGCCTTATCTGAGATAGCCTTCAGGATGGAGTAGGGAGGCTTGAAAAATTTGCAGCTGCATGAGGGAGGGAAAAAAGGGAGAGAAGTATTTAAAAAGATACATTTTACAGAACAATGGTTATACTCTTTCATGGTGAACAACACTATTCACTTTACATAGCACATGTGATTTCACTACAAGGTCGCATTTTGCATCTTAATATGAGTGCCTGCAGCTCTGGTGTTAGAGATCTCACAGACGCAGGTCCGGGCAGCAGAATTCAGCTTGCATGCGGCCATGGTAAGCCATTGTCTTTTGGCTTCTGCAGCCTTCATATACACAGTGCCCTCCTTTCCCAAATACCAAGCAAAGCCCATTCAGTGCTGCTTCGTTCCTGTTAAGATGCAGCAGCAGAAACCACCCCCCCATCCAATTCTCTGGGATGATCGCATTACCCCTCCCCCCACCGCGTGGCTGGTATCATGGAAGATCACTGCTAAACACCCCCCCTCCAGCCCCACCGTGTGGCTGGTAGCAGGGAAGATCCCTGCTAGCCAAACGCGAAAAAGCTCAGCACCAATCACCCCCCTCCCCCTGCTTGGCTACCTGCAAGGAAGGATTTCTTTTAAGCAACAGGCAAAGAGCCCAGTAGGAATGGCCATCTCTGTCGCCTTAATTAAATTCCTGAATTTCAACTAGGTTACCATGAACGATATCACTCTCCTGAGGATAACACAGCGAGATAAAGAACAGATGTTGCTTGAATGCCAACAAACACAGCGACCATACGCAGCTAGGCTTTGTCATGCAATGATACCAGATTACTTACTACATGCATAGGGTGGACAAGTGTCCTACTATGGGGGACGGAATAAGGCTGCCTTGCCCAGAAACCTTCTGCAAAGGCTTTTGGAATACCTCCAGGAGAGCGTCATGGAGATGTCCCTGGAGGATTTCCACTCCATCCCCAGACATGTTAACAGACTTCCAATAACTGTACTGGCCGTGAATGCATCCCAAGTCCTCAGGGCAAATTAATCATTAAAAAATGCTTGCTTTTAAACCATGTTTTATATTTACAAAGGTACACTCACCAGAGGTCGCTTCCATGGCTTCATTGTCTGGGCTAGTGACTTGGGAGGGCTGGGAGGGTAATTCCATCTGGGTGAGAAAAAGCTCCTGGCTGTTGGGGAGAATGGAGTGCTGTGTGCTCTCTGCAAGCTCGTCCTCCTCTTCCTCCTCCTCATCTTCCCCATCCGCAGAATCCTCAGGCATGGCTGAGATTACCACCCACACCTCGGAATCCACGGACGGGGTGGGGTAGTGGTGGCGGACCCCCTAGAATTGCATGCAGCTCAGCGTAGAAGCGGCATATTTTTGGCCCTGCCCCGGACCTTCCGTTTGCTTCTCTGGTAGGCTTGTCTGAGCTCCTTAACTTTCACTCTGCACTGCACTGAGTCCCTGGTGTGGCCTCTCTGCATCATGGCCTTGGAAATTTTTTCAAAAGTTTTTTCATTTCGTCTTTTGGAACGGAGTTCTGTTAGCACGGAATCCTCTCCCCATACAGGGATCAGATCCAGTACCTCCCATGCGGTCCACACTGGAGCTCTTTTTCGATTCTCAGGAGACTGCATTGTTACCTGTGCTGATGAGCTCTGTGTGGTCACCTGTGCTGGTGAGCTTTCCACACTGGCCAAACAGGAAATGAAATTCAGAAGTTCGCAGGGCTTTTCCTGTCTACCTGGCCAGTGCATCCGAGTTCAGATGGCTTTCCAGAGCGGTCACAATGGTGCACTGTGGGATATCGCCAATACCGTCGATTTGCAGCCACGCTAACCCTAATCCGACATGGCAATACCAATTTCAGTGCTGCTCCTCTCGTCAGGGAGGAGTACAGAAACCGGTTTAAAGAGCCCTTTATACTGATATAAAGGGCCTCGTTGTGTGGACGGGTGCAGGATTAAATCGGTTTAACGCTGCTAAATTTGGTTTAAACGCGTAGTGTAGACCAGGCCTTAGTAAAAGAGCTTTGTTAGTTTTCTGCCTGAGGAGCAGTCCAAGAGCAATCAAATATTTTATATTTTTTAATGGAGCACAAGATCTTTTTTACTACAATAAAGGTATATTCAGAATATGGAAAATGTTCCCTATAAAATTAAGTAGACTAAGGCTGAACAAAACAAAAAATCCTGGCATCTAAACAATTTACTCCTACTTATCAAGGAGAGAGATTTTAACAACTTGTAAGGCACTCAGATAAGATGGAAAAGGAAAATACTTTCATAGACAAGGTGTCTGGAAAAGCTCGAGGATCAAATATATCCCTGATATAATTCCACAGAAGTTAGGGGAGTTACACCTGGGAAAAAGTGTCCTTCTAGATTCTGGGAACATCATGGACCATTTCAGAGCTTCATCTCTTAAAGCAAGCTCACTCTGCCACCCAACCCCCACTCCATATCTCTTCCCTACTCTATGCTTCTCTCCCATTTGGTTCTTCCAGATGTGATAAAACCTTAAAACAATCCATAAATGGCCAGCATACTAAACCCCATGACAATCTGAGCATGGGTACTAGTACCATGGGTCTAATATCTAGTGATGGGTTCAGCCCTCACTGATCACAGTGCTAAGTGAGAATACTTTTCACCTAAATGGTGCCTCTCATCTGAAATGTGAAGGTGCTTTACAAAGGAGAGTAAGCATAATTATCCCCATTTTTGACATGGGAAACCCAAGGCACAGAGAAGTTAAGCAATTTGCCCATGATCACGCAAGTGAATGCTAGGTCGCCTGACTCCCAGGGCAGCACCTAGTCTGCAGACCATGCTGCTTCTGATGAGTTTTGAAGCGCTAACCGACGAAAGGAAGGAATGACATCCTCTATCATTTCCCCAAAAGTGCAGACTAGCACCAAATAATCCAAAACCAATTTATGTTACCAAAACTAATGCCAAGAAGCATCTATTTTGAATGCATTCTTGAGCATGGTCAGCAGTTGTTGCAGATAGACCAAGGACTTCATCCACAGTGAAACAAGGAGCAGCATTTTTAGGAACTATCTTTGCAGATGTGCTTATGCTGTTCCTGCACTGTTGGCTTTGCTGGGTCAATACCTCTGGTTAGGGTTCTGTACCCTTTGAGTCACAATAATATCAGGCTGAAGTGTTGCAGAAGGGCAGGTATTCCACTCCCTATGGTGCAACTTCAGAAACAGGTAGCTACACATCAGTCCATCCACAGATTCATCTGAACAGCACTCATCATTCTGGTATTGGAGTGTCCCAGAGCACAGCCATGATAGAAGCATAAAATCACTGGATCCACAGGTTGTGGACCTGTTCACAATAAATGCCGCCCACTCCTCCACCCCAGACCTCGCCAGACCTACCCAGAGCAAATTCTTGGCACTGGTGGGGCTGATCAGCAAGTTCAGAAAAGGGACATCTCGACAAATCACAAGCGATAGTCCTTAGCATAGTGCCGTACAGAATAGAATTTCCAGGCTTGGGTCACATCCCATCTCCGGAAACTCGGCCTCCACGCTCCACCGATCCTCATGTAACAACAATACGTTAGTACCAAGAAAGATCTTGTGTAAAATGGGCCACAGTTACACAAGATCTTGTGTAACTTGGCCTAAAAATGTTTTCCAAATCACCTCTGTGTCAATTGGGGTGGGGGGAAATGGTGGGGGGAAATGATGTGCCCTGCACCCTAGAAAGGACTTGGTTTCAGGAGAGTGAGGACTGTGTTTGCAGTGCCCTGTCCTGGAGCTTCCGCCTGGAGAAACAGTTTTAACTTGTGGCCAGAGTGCCATAAGAGCCCTGCTGGCCCAGCCTGTCAGGACAACCCTTGTTCTTGGATGATGAGAAAAGTCAAATAAGAGCACCTGATTTACTTCCTCTATGCCAGTCATTATTTTCTATCCTTCTCTCACATTTCCTCTCTTATTTAGACATTCCCAGTCCTTGGGGGAAGTTTTCTATGCCTCTCATCATTTTCGGTTCTTCTCTCTGACCCTGTCCATTTCATTGGGCTGTCAAATGCACAAGGTAAACTAACAAATATAAATAAGAATTCCTGCTCCTCGACCTCTAAGATTCCTATAACTGACAGAGGATAGCATCCCTTTAAGAGGTACAGGGTCAAGGGAGGAAGAGTCAGTGAGGCAGAAACAGGAAGTAAGCCTGCTCAAGACAGGAAGTGCTGCGGAGGAGAAGGCTCGGGCACCAGAAGGCTCTGGCTCATCCTAGGTCAGCTTCATGCAGATGAATGTGCTTTAAAAAGGAAACTGATGTTGACTGGAGGAGGATAGGAGATGAATGACAAATAGACAACAGCACTAAAGCAGATCAGCCTTAACATGAAGCACATTCACACAGGATTCTAGCCTCTGCTGGCATCTGCTTTGATCACAGCCATTTGGATAATGAGGCTTGTGTCCAGAAGGCACTCTGTGCATTTACACTGCATAGGTGAGGAATGCTCTGAGACAAAAGGTCCTTCTCTGTTGCTCTACATGCTGCTGTGCAACCAATAATCTAAGATGGTTCTCTGGACCAGCAAGCCAAGGTCAATTCTCTACTTTGCCTTCACCTTTCAGGAAATACACCTTTCTTTTTTGCCTAATCTAGTTAATTATCTATTTTTAGACAAATAGATTTCTCCCAATTCCACCTCTCAGCATATCTGGACACTCTGTAACAACACACTATTAAAAGGAAACCAGACACTCTAAATTAGGCAGCACACCAGCAGAGATCTTTTCCCCTCAGCTCCTGCCAGAGATTAGCACTGCAAATAAAGTTTGTTTAGTAAATTTGACTTTGTGCAACACATTCTCAACCAGGTGATTCGTTTGTCTCAGGGAGTACTATGTTGTGCTTAAGGATGTGGATGGCTGCCTAGAATGTCTTAGAGAATCTAGACGCTCTCCTGACAGTGCACAAACAGTTTAATCATTAAATGAATGATAGTTAAATATATCATCTGTCATTCTGAACTCCTTGTATGTTAAGCAACAGGTGCGAAATGTTAGAGGCATGAAAAGACTTCCATCTCTCCTCCGTATGGAGAAGGGTAGGACTACTTAAAGAGAGCATGCGATATACGTATATAAAATAACGGATGGTCTCTAGAGAATGTACCATTCACTATTATATGTCTAGACCATTCGTTCTTTTATATACTTATATCACATCCTCTCATTTGTCTCTACTTCAAGCGTGCTATCCTCTTCAACGTCTCTGCCATATGGTAGTCTTTCCATGCCTCTAAACATCAGGTTACTGCATACAGTATTCAGAGCAGAGACTTGGTCACTTGAGAGGCTAGTTATGCCCCAAAGAAGTACTACAGTTACCACTTAACAGTATTATGTGAGAATAGCAAGAGAGAAAATAATGAAGGAAAAAGATTCTATCATCAGAGGCAACACCACCAATTTCCAACTACAGATAGAGGATGCTAGCAACAAAATTGCTATGAGAGGATAGGCTGGACAACTCTGGAGGAAGGGTCTTTAGGTTTCACCACAGAGGAACTCTTCAGATACCTTGTAGGCTGATGATAATCAGGTGGGCACAGAAAACCTCAAGAAGAATGCCCATCAGAAAGTAAAGAACAGAACTGGAATATGGCACATTCCTCTCTTGTCATTTTGGTATGAAGAGACTTCCTCTGTAGTGCCTAGCAATGTTATAGAAATCACTTGCTCCCCAAAATGGGTGTAATTTTCAAAAGTAAATTTGAATGTCCATGAAACCCCTATAGGTAGAAGCACTGAGCACTTAATGCCATGAGATTTCACAGCAATCACTGCAATTCTATCATCATCACCTTGGGCACCTGAATGTGACAAGTCAAAGGTTTCTGGCATGAACTGAAGTAATCTCTGGTAGCTCCATTTTTAGTAAATGTTAACATGGCATTGGCACTCTGCTCAGGGTCTTCTGCACTAGTTAGTCCAGCCCTGATCTGGATTCAATTTTTTAAAAAAGATACAACTTTTAGACCTCTGCAAAGGTCTTACTGAATGCAGGGAGAGTTTGGCAACAGCCTCCCCATGCATTGTTTCTCAGTGAGCAAGGCCTATAGAACATGGTAAATAAACTAGGCATCTTAGCAAGGCTGATCTTACTGTCAATCACTCCAAGTCTGGAAGCCAGATCAGTTGTCCCATAAGCTTGGTGAGGATTTAGAGTCCATAAAAAAAATTAACTAACATAACTTTTATCTGCAGAGAGACTCGCTGACAGGCTCCAGTGTTGTCAAGACTTAATGCTTCATTCTAATGAGACAGCATTTACACTGCGGTTGTTCTCTTTTTCTTTCAGGGTGTTTACAAGTTAAATTAGTTTTAAGTAATTGGAAAGCATAATACCTGAAGGTGGATACACTGTGTCTGATCAACTGTGAACTTGGGATAAACTGCTGATAATAATTACCAGGGGAAAATTCAGTCAACCTGTGTTAGAAAAGGTTATCAAGCTTTCGTGTTATATACAGTCAGTATACAGTATGGGGAAACAAAGCTGATGGGCCTGATTTCTGCTCTCACACTCATGTAACCCCACTGACCTCCCTGGAGTTAATCCTAATTCACACCAGCGTGAGAGCAGAATTAGTTACTACGTACAGATACAGCATCTACTCTGTGATCAGTAGTTATGAGAGTGCAAAAAGTAAAGGGCTATTCTGCAAAGCTAGAGTAAGTAAGGTTGCATAGGGGGAGCCATTTTAGAGTTAGGGAAATAGCACCCGTCCCCTTGTTAGTTGCTGAAAGACACAACATCAACACAGCTGCTTTAGCAGTGGCTGTTGTCCCATCCCCTACATGGAACAGCGAGTGTCCACTGCCTTGCTTCTTGCATAGCCATTTACACTTGTTTTAAGTGAATATGAAATGCGACCACATCAGAATGCCCGTGTTTTGCACCATTTTGCACAGGTATAAATGATCACAAAAAGGAGCAGGGCAGAAGAGAAACAGACCCAGAGGCTTTGCTAAGCAGGTCCACTTTGCCAGGTATCCATTCACTATGCTGCAAAGACCTCTCCACATTGACATGTAGTGACCATGGAACACTGGTGCAGAGGGTGTCCCTATGCAACATCTGTGCATCCTGCTCCACCTTCCTCCCACTATGGTTCCACTGCACTTGGGGCCTTACCCAGAGGTGAAAGTAAGCTGGTACGGTCTGGTACAGAGTATCAGCAAGAGCCAGTACGCTGTGCCGGACTGCATCGGCTTCTGCAATGGAGCTTTAAAGGGCTTGGGTCGGGGAGACCCAAGCCCTTTAAATCGCGGGCAGCAGCACCGGTGGCCAGGCTGGGGCTGGCATTTAAAGAGCTCCTCCGAGCTTACCACTGCAGTGGAAAGCCCGGAGCAGCCCTTTAAATCCCAGCCCCAGCCCCTGCCCGCAGCTCTGGTGGCTGGGCTGGGTCCGGGATTTAAAGGGCTCCTCCGAGCTCCCTGCCACGGCAAGGAGCCCGGAGGAGACCTTTAAATCCTGCCCGCAGCTCCAGCGGCCAGGCTGGGGCTGCCATTTAAAGGGCTCCTCCAAGCTCCCTACTGTGGCAGGAAGCCCGGAGACCTTTAAATCCCGCCCACTGGGACCAGCATTTAAAGGGCCCAGAGCTCCACGGCGGCTGGAGCCTCAGGCCCTTTAGTTCGCCCCAGGGGCTACCAGCCACCTCTGCAGCTGGGAGCCCCCTGGGTGATTTAAAGGCCCTGGGACTCCCAGCCACAGCTGATGCCCCAGGGCCTTTAAATCTTGAGGCCCCGCCTCTTCCAGTTGAGGCCACACACACACACACACACACGCACCACGACTCCGGCTTATCGGTAAGTCCTGTGAGTTACTTTCACCCCTGGCCTTATCACATCCATGGAAGAGAAAAAATTGGGACATGTACACCCACATCCACACAAATAGACACTATTTACATCGGTGAGGTACACAGCACTTTCTCCTGAAAGGAATTTACAATTTACACACCAATATATTGTTTGAACTTTGCTGCTTTCCAAGCCAACAATCAAATCGTGTGGCTCTCTGTTCTCAGTAGCCATTCCCCACCACCATCACCACCCTAATTACAATGATGCTGATTACATCTTGGGGCTTGTCTACACCGGCACTTTACAGCACTGCAACTTACTCGCTCATTCATGAGTGTGAAAAAACACTACCCTGAGCGTTGCAAGTTTCAGTGCTGTAAAGTGCCAGTGTAGACAGTGCACCAGGGATGGTAGTTACTCCTCTCATGGAGATGGGTTTTTTATAGCGCTGGCTGGTCGCGACTACATAGCCACGTTAGTTGTTAGTGAAGACATGCCCTGGGGAAATGGCATACTTTATACTTCTTTTTCTTTGCTGCTGGTAAGAATTATTCTGTAACATCATTATGTGAAATGCTAGTGACATATGGGTAATTAAAAATAAAATTAAACCCCTGGAATGAGAGCATTATTGGTGATCAAAATTTATATTGGGTGAGGTTAGCTAAGCAGAACGCGTATGTGCACACATGCACACACACACACGTAACCCCATGCATCTGAATTAACCCACTGTGTTTATCCTGAGTAGCAGAAAGCCCCCTGAAGAGATCTGTACGTTAGTCTGAAATCTCTACATGTATACGAAAAGTGACTGTCTGTCTCAGCACAGTAGCTTCCCTTGCTAAGGAAGCCTTTTTAGTCATCTTTATACTGAGAAAGAAAGACAGAGTGAAATCAAAACTTCTGGGCCCCAGTCCTGCAGTCTCTCTCAGGTAAAACCCCAAGGATTTGGCCCTATTGAATTAGGTCTTCAACAAATGAGCTACAGTAGCGTCCTGAATGATCAATAATATGAAACAACCATTTTTACTTCTTTCCAGAAAAGAGCATTGCAAAGGAATACAGCAGCCAATAGATAGTCCAACCCCCAATGTACTGCAGGGGATACGCTTACTGCTATATATGTATATATGCAAAAAGAACAGGAGTACCTGTGGCACCTTAGAGACTAACAAATTTATTTCAGCATGAGCTTTCGTGAGTTACAGCTCACTTCTTCAGATGCATAGAATGGAACACGCAGACAGGAGATATTTATACATACAGAGAACATGAAAAGGTGGAAGTACCCATACCAACAGGAAGAGTCTAATCAATTGAGATGAGCTATTGTCAGCAGGGGAAAAAAAACTTTTGAAGTGATAATTAAGATGACCCATAGGAGGTGTGAGGAGAACTTAACATAGGGAAATAGATCCAATTAGTGTAATGACCCAGCCATTCCCAGTCTCTGTTTAAGCCTGAGTTAATTGTATCTAATTTGCATATTAATTCGAGTTCAGCAGTCTCTCTTTGGAGTCTGTTTTTGAAGTTTTTTTGTTGCAAAATTGCCACCTTCAAGTCTGTCACTGAATGGTTAGAGAGGTTGAAGTGTTCTCCCACTGGTTTTTGAATGTTATGATTCCTGATGTCAGATTTGTGTCCATTTATTCTTTTGTATAGAGACTGAAGCAAATACTCACCAGCAACCGCACACCATACAACATAAACACTAACCCAGGAACCTATCCTTGCAACAAAGCCCGATGCCAGCCCTGTCCACATATCTATTCAAGTGACACCATCATAGGATCTAATCACATCAGCCAGGGCATCAGGGGCTCGTTCACCTGCACATCTACCAATCTGATATATGCCATCATGTGCCAGCAATGGCCCTCCGCAATGTACATCGGCCAAACCGGACAGTCTTTATGCAAAAGAATAAACGGACATAAATTTGACATCAGGAATCATAACATTCAAAAACCAGTGGGAGAACACTTCAACCTCTCTAACCATTCAGTGACAGATTTGAAGGTGGCAATTTTGCAACAAAAAAACTTCAAAAACAGACTCCAAAGAGAGACTGCTGAACTCGAATTAATATGCAAATTAGATACAATTAACTCAGGCTTAAACAGAGACTGGGAATGGCTGGGTCATTACACTAATTGGATCTATTTCCCTATGTTAAGTTCTCCTCACACCTCCTATGGGTCATCTTAATTATCACTTCAAAAGTTTTTTTTCTCCTGCTGATGATAGCTCATCTCAGTTGAGTAGACTCTTCCTGTTGGTATGTGTACTTCCACCTTTTCATGTTCTCTGTAAGTATAAATATCTCCTGTCTGTGTGTTCCATTCTATGCATCCGAAGAAGTGAGCTGTAGCTCATGAAAGCTCATGCTGAAATAAATTTGTTAGTCTCTATGGCCACGTCCAGACTAGGTATTAAAATCGATTTTAGATACGCAACTTCAGCTACGAGAATAACGTAGCTGAAGTCGAATTTCTAAAATCGAGGTACTCACCAGTCTGGATGGCGCTGCATCGATGTCCACGGCTCTCCGTGTCGATTCCGGAACTCCGTTCGGATTGATGGAGTTCCGGAATCGATGTAAGCGCGCTCGGGGATCGATACACCGCGTCCAGACTAGACGCGATATATCGATCCCCGAGCAATCGATTTTAACCCGCCGATGCCGCGGGTTAGTCTGGACGAGGGCTAAGGTGCCACAAGTACTCCTGTTCTTTTTGTGGATACAGACTAACACGGCTGCCACTCTGAAACCTGTCATTATGTATATATGGTAACTGTTTCATTTAGGATTAAATGGCAAGTACTGTTTGACATAAACATTTAGTGCAATTTTGTATGTATATATTTTATGCACACAAATGCTCTCATCATCAAAATAGGGACATTGCAGCCTCTGATCAACAAGGCAAATCTCCGTGGGGGCTAACATTTTCTTTTTAAAAGGACCCTTTTTAAACAAAAACATTTATGGATATCATCTTTTTCAAAAGTTTATGGTCCCAGCTATGCTCTCCTTGAACTTATTGTTTGTAACTTTTACTCTCTTTGGATTATATATAGGATCCAAAATTGCACTAAGTATTGATATGGGTTTAGGGGAGGGAGCGAGAAAAAGAATAGCATAAATTATAATACATATAATGCACAGTGGCACGTGGACAGAGACAATGTAATGATGCTCGGATACTGCATGACATTTATCTACATGGGGCAAGAGAGTGATAAACCTTGCCTTTGGTGTACACACACAGTTACTAGACATTTTCTTTTAAAAATCAAGGGGTTCGTCATTCATGCAATAAATTCGTTACATTATTTGCACGTTGGGAAGGTTTTCATTCTGGGATCTGTTACAGGAAGCTCAATCCAATTCAACTCCATCCCCTCATGTTTAAAGCTCCTTACCAATAAGCCCCTGTGGTGGAACTGGAATCCACTGAGAGATGACAGGACGCCACTGAGAACCCATCAACCCCACTACTGGGGATAGGACAATCTGCAAGCACTGCTGTCCTTCCACACTGTCGCTGACGTCAGTGGAAACAGGAGTGCACTAGAACTGCATACAACGGTCATTTCAAATAAAATCACCACTCCCCCACCACAAAGGACTCCAAACATAAGCTTACCTATAGCCAGGGCCGGTGCAAGGATGTTTCGCGCCCGAGGCGAAACTTCCACTTTGTGCCTTCCCCCCCCGGCACCCCCACCCTGAGGCATCTCCCCCACCCCCGCGGCAGCTGCCCCCCTGCCCTGAGGCGCCCCCCCTTGCGGCAGCCCCCTAAATGCCTTGAGGCGCCCCCTAGATGCCGGCGGCGACTGGGGCAGCTGAAGATCCGACCGCTGTGGTTGCTGCCAAAGAAAATGACGCCCCCCAAATTCTAGCGCCCTAGGCGACAGCCTAGGTCGCCTAAATGGTTGCACCGGCCCCGCCTATAGCTTTTACAATGATTTAAGCAGACATAATATTTACAGATAATATTAGCGGGGAGGAGAGATGGTCTTGTGATTGCAGCACAGAGCTGGGAGTCAAGGCTGCTGGCTTCTACTCCTAGCTCTGACACAAACTGACTGCCCTGGGGCAAGTCACTTTACCTCTCCATTCCTCAGTGTCTGTCTGCAAAATGGGATAATGACAATATTCATCCACTCAAGGATATGATGAGGCTTAATTCATTGTTTGTAAAGGGACTTGAGATTATTGAATGAAGGATGCTATGCTAGTTACAGTGACAGAATGGATACATAAGTTTTCCTTTCCATTGAAAGCCCCCGCATGCAGCATCAGTGCAGCCAAAACCTTCCATAGCAAATGACCCACCATCATCCTGTTTTTACCACTGAACAGGCTACCTAAATCACAGATGGTATCAAAAGACTTTCCTCTCTAAGTCACTCATTCAAATCCAGCCAGGGTCAGTAACAACCCAGATGAATTACTTATTGCTATCTGGCATCTGTTAAATGGCCTCTGGGACAGGAGTTGGTAGTTTCAGCCTGCTTTCCAGTGGACATGTGTTCACATCACATTAAATTAGCCCCACCATCAATAGCTCCAACCAATATCCTTGCAGGCAGTTTCAGCACAGGCACCAAAGATTTAATGGACTCTAGTCAGCTCAGTCCACTATAGCTGGCTTCCAATGAGACTTAGGATGCATCTACACTGGAGCTGGAAGCTGTGATTTCCAGCTCGAGGAGACATATCCACACTAGCTCTGATTGAGCTAGTGCCTAAAAATAGAAGGCAGCACCATTGACAAGAGCAGCTAACAGCCCCGAGTGCAATCCTATTCAAGACCCTAGGTATGTACCCAGGGCAGCTTGCCCCTCTCACTACCATGTCTACACTTCTATTTTTAGCATGCTAGCTCCATCAGAGCTAGAACGGGTATGTCTGCTTCAGCTGGAAATTACACCCACCAGCTCCAGTAGGTGATGTCTCCTCTGTAATCAGGACATCCAATCGGAACACATGCAGGAATTTCTGAGCAACCTTGCTAAAAACAGCAGTGTAGCCATGATGGCACGGGCAGCAGTATTGGCTAATCGCCCAAATATATACCAGGGTTTCTGGGCAGGACTGTACCCATGAGGGTAGCCTACACTGCTGTGGCTACATTGCTATTTTTAAAAGCTACCTCAGGTATGCCTATGCATGCTGCAATAGGGCCTCGTGACTGCAATGTAGACATACCCCGAGTCTCCTACGTCACTTAGGTGCTTTTGAAAATTTCACCTGAGTCCTCCAGCTTAGGCTCAAGGGATACTGGCAAGTGTCAGTTTGGTGGGAATGCTTCTGCCTCTGGCTCTGCTGCACCTGTTCTCTTGATAAACAAAAGATTCCAGTCCCACGGGCTGTCAATCCAGCTGTTTTCACTAGCATTACCTTATTCATTCTTAATTATCATTTTAATAAAGTAAATATTTCCAGGTACTTTTGAAATTAAAAAAACTGTAGTCAATAGAAATATGAAACTTAAGGTACGGTAGCCACAGGCAGACAAACCACAACTGCAGTTGCTCTCAAATTTCCAATTTAAAAGTGTTTTACTACATATGCCTTTTTTTTTTAAAAAATCCTTTATTGACATCACTTTTCAAATAATTTCTGGTCTCAGCTAACAGCTGTTCATCTCTTTTATCATACAGTTTGCAGCTTTTATTCTTTATTTAAAGAGACCAAATCAAGTTAATTACCCACATCTCCTAATTTTGTTTTTGTCCCCGTACAAAAGTGAAACTTTAAGAACTGGGTTCACTGGTGCAATATCACTGAAAGGTAGAAGTTGTGTGATCACCACAGTGGTTGTGGCAAGTCAGCAGGGGAACCCAACACGTAGATGCAATCATGCAAATAATGTTTCTATCCAGGTTTCTCCAGTTCATTTAGAAAAGAATAGATTAAAGAAAAAGATGAAGTGACAAAAAATCCAGCACTGATGACAAAGCAGCTATCCAGGGACTTCCTTCTTTTTATTTCTGATGACATAACAGTTATGTTATTTTGCAACTAGCATGTGGATTGTAGGGATAGCAAAGAAAGACACAAAATGGTCTGACCAAAGATTAAAAGGCAGAATGTAACTCATGAACAAATGGTAATATCTATCGAGACATCCTTACTATATATGAGAAAAAGGAATCAATACACATTTGTTGAATATATTTACTTGTTAATTATATTGTTGTTTGACAATGGTGAGAAAAAGAAAAATTGGGATTGGAGCAGACAAATATTTATGAATGTATTCATAATACATCTCACCTCAAACTAAGAAATATTTACATTTGAGAATATGAGAATGAGAATAATGTATCTGTGTTTGTAAATATATATTTATAGAACATGTTACATTCATATTTATTATTGTATTATCATCCACATCCAAATATTCATTCAGGTAGACTCCAGACTCAGTCCAATGTCCAGAAATTAAAGAAAACATTTCAAAGCAATGAGCAAGCTCAATATTAATTGAGTACAGTATTTCTCACAAGCCAATTCTGGTGTGTGACACACACACACACACACAGCGTATACCATATTAACAGTCCTAAAGTTTGCTTCAGCACCGTCCTATTCAATATTCTCTAATTCCCCACCCCATTATCCTGCAAACACATACAGTATAGTGTACTTAATGGATTTACCTTAGTTATCTAAGCTCAGTCAGTTCAAGCCAGCATCTTTGTTTTAAACCATGTCAAATTTAAAATTTAAAAATAAAATAGACCAGAAACACACAATCTCTGATTAAAAGAAAATCCCAATGATAAAGATGAACATTCTGATTTTGAAACCCTGATACCTTCTCTTAAATTAAAACCTACATTGATGCTTATTTGCCATTTTTCCTGATCAAGGTTATCAGGGTATATACACCTACTTTCTTTTTGTCCATGTTATCTGTCAGCGCAGTAGTCAACATTATATAGACAAATATTTGTCTCGCATTCAAAGCAATAAGACAAGAGACATATGGAATTAGATAAGATAAACACTCACCCTACCCAAGGCTTCTGCTTTAAATATGATCAGCTCTCAAACAAGATTTTTAAGAAAAATAGGGAAAAAAATTGCAGAAACCCAGCGTTGCACCTAGCTTACCTTTCAGAGCCATGTTCTCTCTGCTGCGGAAGGGTCAAGCAGAGGGCTAAGAATTTACATACATAATTTGCTGTATAAACACCAGTGGTGGTTAGCACCTTACCGTATAGAGTGTTTCTTGTTATCTGTCCCCCCATAGTACTGCGCAAGGTGGCTGGCTACCTTGCAGTCCCTTTCTCACTGAGCAGTGATGTAGAAGTCTGCACATTCAGTCATTATCAGCATGCACAGGCACAGACACAGACACACCGGTACCGGCTTAGCGACTCCCAATAAGTGCATACATAACATCCGTACACCACAGAATGCTGCTCACCCTTTCAAGCAGCCTCCACCCACTCTCAGATCCTCCCTGCCTCAGCACAAGCAGTAGGATCTGTCATGTTTATTTACATAAGGAGGAGGAGACTTGGAGTCTTCCTGAAATAGCCAGGGAGCTCAAAGCATTTTCTATAGATACAACATCACTCCCCGCCCCTTCACCTCACTGCAACCTGAAGAAACACAATTACAGTTAAAGCCACACTATACAAACACTTGGGGGGGGGCTGTTTTTCATTTTTAAACACTCCAGCCATGGATCTTGTTTCAGATAAATCTTTTAGGAAGAATGCAGAATGCTACAGTAGGTTTCTGCTGATGGAGGTGGCTGCTTGCCTACATATAAACCCAGCGGTACCCTGCTTCTAAGCAACCTCCAGAACAAAGCACTAGAGACTTTGCCAACTTAATTGCAAATATCAAAACAGATTTATTTATAAATCAAAAAAAGCTTGGCCATCACAAACTCTCTTTCCCTCTCCTAATATGTGTTTTACTGTCTTCCAGCACGTAGTCCTAGCATAGATTTGTATGATAAAAAAAAAAGTTATTACCAGACATCACCACACCAGGCTCTTTGAATGGCCTCCCTGGTTAATTATTAGTTATTTAATAGCAAGGTAGAAGTGCTTGAAATGCAGAACGGCTCACCACAGACTATAACTGTAAAAACATTACCCCCCGTAAACTCCTTTGATAGGATTGCACGCTCAGCTCAGATACAATGCTTCCTGCTCTCCAGGCCATTACCTCTGCTGATTGATTACAGCAAGCATTATTAAAAGCCCTGGGACACAGAGATCAGTTTATGGAGGTGTTCAGTGACTGGGGGTGGGGAGTGCTCTGGCCTCCTCTCTCCCCCTCACTGTTGATGCAAGAGCCTTCTCCTTTGTTGCTCCTCTGCAAAACACTCCCCCTGAATCTCTCCAACCCACCAATTCTCCATCTCACTGCATGGGAAAGGGAGACAGAGACCCCCTCTCCCTTCTAATCCTGGCTTTGTTTCCAGGTTCTTCCATAGCTCCAGGCAGCTCCCGTAATCTTGCTGCCTCCATTCACATCTGTACAATGGGAATTAATATTCCCCTTGCCACAGGGCTGTAAGGGTTATTGCTTGGCCCTTTTGAAAAATCAAGCAGTGTGTGAGACAATTCTTGGGGTGCCTTGTTAACCCCTGCCTCCAGCGTGAGAGAGTCTTGCCTGTGCCTAGCTGGGCCCCAAACACCACCAGCCTTTCACCCACTCAAATACTCTCCTCTGGGCTATGCTAGCCCTGTCTTCACTGTGCATATTCTAATAGGCACATCCCCGTCCCCGAGTCCCTTTGAAGCATTCGCCTGTGATATCCAGCCACTGACTCTGCCTACTCACAGAAAGCCCAGATCCTCTGCTCTCAAAGGAGCAGTGTACCCCACTTTACTGATTTCACCTTAAATCACACAATACAACAAACAAAGGTTCATTTAAGAAAGGGAAGAGATTATGCTAGAAACAACAAGGAGTGATGGAAACAAATAGTTGCAATAACAAAATCGTAAAAGACGAACCTGGATCTACACTTATTAACGGTAACCTTTCCTATTTAATTAAGTAAATTCCCTCCCCCCACCCAAAGTGTTACCTGTTGCAGAGCTGACTGCCTTCCCCACAGCCAGGATCCAATCTTTCATGAGAACATTCCCGCTCCCCAAGATAGCATCCCAGTGAAAGGAGACAGAGTACCTTTCCTCACCCTCTGTTATACTGAAACAGTCTTTTGTCTTTGTTCATAGACAGGGTGTCTCTCTGTCTGTTGTAATGTTCCCTTTATTTTAACTTCCAAGTGGTTTTGATTGCTTGTAATGGTCTCTGATGTTTTTCCATTGATAGTCTTGGGATAGAGCAATGCTGGACAACTGAACCTTGCATTGCATCACCGGCTAACTAGAGCAGGGTAACAACTCCCTCCTGCCTGAATGGGCAATCACTGAGACATATCTGCTGGACACTAACTTTCACTCCAAGTCCATAGAGAAGACTTTCAGTATACAGGTCTGTTTCATCTTACGCTGGGGTTATGTTCCGCAGTCAGCACATAAAGAGAAAATCACGTATAGTCAAAATTACATTGAGTGTAATGGCGGGTGGAATCGCCTGCACTACAGGCACAGTATTAAAATTGTTATTTCTCTCTCTCTTTTTTTTTTTTACCAACCGCATAAAGCTGAAATCACGCATGTTAAATGTGTGTAAGATGTGACAGACCTGTAAATCATAGAATAATAGATTATTAGGGTTGGAAGGGACCTCAGGAGATCATCTAGTCCAACTCCCTGCTCAAAGCAGGACCATCCCCAAATGGCCCCATCAAGGATTGAACTCACAACCCTGGGTTTAACAGGCCAATGCTCAAACCATTTTTCTCTTTTTTTTTTTTGCCAACCGCATAAAGATGAAATCACACATGTTAAATGCACGTAAGATGCAACAAACCTGTAAATACATTATTCCTTAAATATTACCCATGCATTCATTGCTCAGTGATTATGAATCTTGACAAGTTATGAGCTTTCTGTAGATACCTGCATGATACATGTGGTGTCTTGAGTTTGTCTGAGATGAGAGTTGTTTGCAAAGAACTGGGGACCCTTTGGCAAGGAGCCTCTGTGTCACAATGTGTTTGTAGAATTGCTCTGTAAATGAAACATGCAGTGTGCTAATATTTCAGGCTTGCCAGAACGACTGGCACCTCACACAGCTGCTAACCAGTGGCCCGGCTGTTATTGATTAGCAAAGCTCCAACTAGTGACTGGACTCACTCTGCCCAACATCAGAGCTGAGACTCCAACTTGGACCCTTATACAGTAGTCCATGGGCAGGGGCTCGTCCCTGGGAACCAAAAGGGAGCTTTACCCTGGATGAGCCAGAAGAGTCTGTGCTGCCCTCCTCCCTGCTGGAAATCACCAGCTGCAGAGCTTACAACTGCTTCTTGGCAGTAGAGTGGCCTGTGGTGCATGAGAAGCTTTTCTGTTAATTGTATTTATTTCTCCAGATGATGCTTCGTTTATAGCAGTAACAAAAGAACAGACCCACAGTAGCACTGTCTGCTGTGCTAGATGAAGTCTTTAGCTTTGGGAGCATCATAGCGTCACAGGAGTTAGAAATGGAAAATACCTCTTAGCTTTACCGAGTCCATCTCCCTGGCTATGTTCCCTCTAGCACACATCTCTCTGCCTTGTCTCAAGCAATGGGGTTTCCACCACCTCCACTGGGGTGTATGGGCTCATTATTCTGCTCCCAGAGACATTTGTAGCAGATAGGATCAGACTTTTATTCTGCAGCTTCATACATCTCAGTCTCAGGAAGGAAGGTTTTCCTGACATACAGACTAAATTTTTCCCTTTCTTAATTGTGTCATATTACTGTTAGTTATACCTGCCCCCCTTGTTACTATTATAGGGCCTGATCCTGATAGATGATGAGCATCTGTCAGGCGCATACATGCTAAGTAATTCTCCACTAGCCATTGCTAAGGCCAATTATCAATATTTAACCCTTAACCCAACCTCAATCAATCAATTGCTTCACTTCCAGGGTGCTCTTCCCTGAATTCCCCACAATTTGTCATATGTTTCTGGTTATGTCCTTTGCAGACATGGGTATACTACTCCAGGTGGGGTCAAACCAGACCCCTGGAGAGAGGGAGTATTACCTATCCACCCCTTGGCCATGATGCCTCTGCACTGGAAGTTCAAAATAGCATTGACCTTTCTGTTGCAGGCATATCACATTGCAACTTATTTCTGATTTCTGGTTCACTATCACCCATGTGCCTCTTTCAGCCATTGCTAGTTCCTGAGTGTCTTCTTCCTACTTATTATCCGTGTTTTGCATTATTTTTCTGCAGCTGTATTAACCACATGCTTCCAAGCCAAGTCCCCATTTTGTAATTTCCTAACTTTCTAATCTTTGGGCCCCTCCTTTTATTTCTCTGTCCTCACTGATATTTGCAACTCCTCCCATTTTAGCATCATCTGCAAATATCAATAACATGATATTTACTTCCTCTTCTAAATTACCAAAGAAGGAATTAAGACTCAATGCAGCAGAGATGACTTAAGTACTGAAGAGAACTCACCTCCTAAATCAATACCATACCATTTGTTAATAGCAGCTAGTTAATTTTCAGTTCAAGTGACAGTGATGTTATCCACGCAGATTTGAATCTATTTTGAGTGTAACATATTGAGAGACACTATTGATGCTTTACTAAAATTCAAACATTATTTCATCTACCACTTGCCCTTCATCCATTTATGTATAATTCTCTCTCTCTCTCTAAAAAAATAAAATAAAATAAAAACAGAAAAATGCAATACAGACTAGCAAAGTCTCTTTTTTTAATGATTCCTTGTTCTGATGGGAGCAGTCACCTCACATTAGCCCTGGAGGGGTCAATATTGGCAAGAAAGGCTAATTAATCATAGGCAGCACCCAGCAGGGAGCTAGGACACAATGACACTTAATTGGGGGTGAAGCTCACCTGGCCAGAAATAGGTGGAGGTTTCTATCAAGCCAGAGAGCTGGCAACAGAGAAGGGGGGCTGCAGTGAGGAACCCTGCAGTCATAGAATCATAGAATAGCAAGGTTGGAAGGGATCGCTGAGGGTCATCTAGTCAACCCCCTGCTCAAAGCAAGACCAATCTCCAGACAGATTATTGCCCTGGATCCCTAAATGGCCCCCTCAAAAATTGAACTTATAATCCTGGGTTTAGCAGGCCACTGCTCAAACCACTAAGCTACCCTCCCCCTCATACTCCCTGATACAAGAGGGGAGAATAGGAGCCTTTAATAGGCAGCTCTGGATGAACTCCCTTGGTGGTCAGTTGTAGTGATTTCCTTACATGCCCCCTAAGGGGGGTGTACACCCCCCCCCCGAATTTCCCCAACACCTGCCCCCCAGTTTTGTGAACTGGTTACATGCCAAACCTGGTGGCTGAACTTTGCGACTTTGTCTTCATCCACAACTATTTCACATTTGTGGACAATATATACCTTCAAGTCAGTGGCACTGCTATGGGTACCCGCATGGCCCCATAGTATGCCAACATATTTATGGCTGATTTAGAACAATGCTTCCTTAGCTCTCGTCCCCTTACGCCCCTACTCTACTTGCGCTACATTGATGACATCTTCATCATCTGGACCCATGGAAAAGAAGCCCTTGAGGAATTCCACCATGATTTCAACAATTTCCATCTCACAATCAACCTCAGCCTGGACCAGTCCACACAAGCAGTCCATTTCCTTGACACTACTGTGCTCATAAGTGATGGTCACATAAACACTACCCTATACCGGAAACCTACTGACTGCTATACTTACCTACATGCCTCCAGCATCCAGGACACACCACATGATCCATTGTCTACAGTCAAGCTCTAAGATACAACCACATTTGCTCCAATCCCTCAGATAGAGACAAACACCTACAAGATCTCTATGAAGCATTCTTAAAACTACAATACCCACCTGCTGAAGTGAAAAAATGGATTGACAGAGCCAGACAAGTACCCAGAAGTCACCTACTACAAGACAGGCCCAACATAGAAAATAACAGAATGCCACTAGCCGTTACCTTCATCCCCCAACTAAAACCTCTCCAGCACATCCTCAAAGATCTACAACCTATCCTGAAAGATGATCCCTCACTCTCCCAGATCTTGGGAGACAGGCCAGTCCTCACTTACAGACAGCCCCCCAACCTGAAGCAAATACTCACCAGCAACCACATACCACACAACAAAAACACTAACCCAGGAACCTACTCTTGCAACAAAGCCCGATGCCAATTCTGTCCACATATCTATTCAAGTGACACCATCATAGGACCTAATCACATCAGCCACACCATCAGGGGCTCGTTCACCTGCACATCTACCAATGTGATATATACCATCATGTGCCAGCAATGCCCCTCTGCCACGTACATTGGCCAAACCGGACAGTCTCTACGCAAAAGAATAAATGGACACAAATCAGACATCAGGAATCATAACATTAAAACACCAGTAGGAGAACACTTCAATCTCTCTGGCCATCAGTAACAGCTTTAAAGATGGCAATTTTGCAACAGAAAAGCTTCAAAAACAGACTCCGACCGAGAAATTGCTGAACTTGAATTAATATGCAAACTAGATACAATCAATTTAGGCTTAAATAGAGACTGGGAATGGCTGAGCCATTACACACATTGAATCTATTTCCCCATGTTAAGTATCCTCACACCTTCTTGTTAAACTGCCTTAAATGGGCTATCTTGATTATCACTACAAAAGTTTTTTTTTTCTTCTGCTGACAATAGCACATCTTAATTAATTAGCCTCTTAGAGTTGGTTGGGCAACTCCCACCTTTTCATGTTCTCTGTATGTATATATATCTCCTCACTGTAAGTTCCATTCTATGTATCCAATGAAGTCCACAAAAGCTTATGCTCAAATACATTTGTTAGTCTCTAAGGTGCCACAAGTACTCCTGTTCTTTTTGCGGATATAGACTAACAGGCTGCTACTCTGAAACATGCCAATTTGTGACTGTTTGGAAATTTGAATTGAAACTGAAACATTAATACACACTTTAAACACATATACAGTGTATGATAAAATACGTGTATCTGAAAGTATAATAGATTTGAAAAGTATGAACATAAACTAGCTTCCTTATACAGCTGTTGTTTTTTATTACAATGTCAGTGCATTCATTTCAGTGATGTTGGCCAACCTAACAATTTCAAATGATGATTTGTAAGCAAAGTCTAAATGAGCTCTCCCTGACAGCTAATGATGAGCTGGGGGCTGGGGCGAATGGCTTCAGGACCAGATTGTATTTACATTCACATCTAATCTACCTAGGTATCCAGCAAACAGAGGTGTGTTGCCCAAGTGATAGATATTGGCTGGGGTTGGGTTACAAATCACTTGAATGCGGGTGGGGGTGGGGTTGGGAATTGAATGTTGTCAAGTATCAGAGGGGTAGTCGTGTTAGTCTGGATCTGTAAAAAGCAACAGAGTCCTGTGGCACCTTATAGACTAGCAGACGTATTGGAGTATGAGCTTTCGTGGGTGAATACCCACTTCGTCGGATGCATGTTGTTCTTATTGTATGAGGAAAGGGCAGCAGAACTGTACTTAGCCTGTGCTGATTGAGGGCATCAAAAGAGAGGGTGGGGACCTGTCCCTCTCCACTGTTTAAAGACAGAGCTGATTAGGCTCCATAGAGAGTCTTTTGTTCTGTTAAGTGACCACTGCAGCTGAAATCACTGACAATCAGGTCCAAATTGCTTAGTCCTGCTGTGGGGACAGTGTTTCTGTGGAAGACACAGCCCAGACTGCACTAGCAGCGAGGTTCCCACACTGAGAGCTCAGCTGAAATGACTGAGAGCTGGTGGAACCTCAAGAGACCAACTCGCAGAGGTCACAGTGGCAGGTGGCAGCAGAAGGTGACTGCGCAGGGTCATTGGCAACAGAGTGGTGACGTGAACAGTGGCACAACAAACAGCCGTGGCCAGAGCGAACAGTGAGCAGCTGGAGGAACGAGCAAGGTGCCTTCTTGCCCCCCACCTGGGAGGTGAACTCACGTGAAAGCACCGCCGATGGCTTAAATAAGAGGCACGTTAAATAAACATTTGTTTGTTGGACTATATTTTAGTGACTTTGCTCCAGAATGCTAGATCTGTGACCAGGAATGGAAACTTATATAAATATGTTTCCTAGTAGGCCAAGATTTTTAAAATGCAGTATTTGCCAAGGTTGTTATCTCACACTGTTGCTATCTTGAGAGGTCATTATGTTGGGGAGTTTCTGGACTAAACATTTTTATTATTATAATTAATTTTTACATAAGAATGGTCATATTGGGTCAGACCAATGGTCCATATAGCCCAGTATCCTGTCTTCTGACAGTGGTCAAAGCCAGGTGCTTCAGAGGGAATGAACAGAACAGGGAATCATCAAGTGAGCCATCCCCTGTTGTCCATTCCCAGCTTCTGGCAAACAGGCTAGGACACTCAGAGCATGGTGTTGCATCCCTCTCCATCCAGGCTAATAGCCACTGATGGACCTATTCTCCAGGAATTTATCTAGTTCTTTTTTTAATCCTGTTATAGTTTTGGTCTTCACAGCATCCCCTGGCAAAGAGTTCCTGACTGGGTTGACTTTATATTGTGTGAAGAAGTATTTCCTTTTGTTTTTTTAAAACCGGCTGCCTATTAATTTCATTGGGTGACTGCTAGTTCTTGCGTTATGTGAAGGATTAAATAACATTTCCTTATTCACTTTCTTCACACCAGTCAAGATTTTATAGACCTCTATCATATCCCCCCTTAGTCGTCTCTTTTCTAAGCTGAAAATTCCCAGTCATTTTAATTTCTCCTCCTGTTTCATATCCCTAATCATTTTAGTTGCCCATCTCTGTACCTTTTTCATTTCCAATATATCTTTTTTGGGATGGGGTGACCAGATCTCCTTACAGTATTCAAGGTGTACACATACCATGGATTTATATACAGGCAATATGATAGTTTCTGTCTTATTATCTATCCCTTTCTTAAAAAAGAAAATGTTTCAGAGTAGCAGTCATGTTAGACTGTATCCACAAAAAGAACAGGAGTACTTGTAGCACCTTAGAGACTAACAAATTTATTTGAGCATAAGCTTTCATGGACTACATCCGATGAAGTGGACTGGAGCCCACAAAAGCTTATGCTCAAATAAATTTGTTAGTCTCTAAGGTGCCAAAAGTACTCCTGTTCTTTTTAAAAAAGCAAACAGAATGTTGGGAATCGTTGACTGCCGCTGCACATTGAGTGGATGTTTTCAGAGAACTATCCATAATGACTCCAAGATCTCTCTCTCCAGTGTTAACAGCTAATTCAGACTCCTTCATTTTGTATGTATAGTTGAGATTGTTATCCAATGTGCATTACTTTGGATTTATCAACATTGAATTTCATCTACCATTTTTGTTGCCCAGTCACTCAGTTTTGTGAGATTCCTTTGTAACTCTTTGCAGTCTGCCTGGGACTTAACTATCTTGAATAGTTTTGTAACATCTGCAAATTTTGCCACCTCATTGTTTACCCATTTTTCCAGATCATTTATGACTATGTTGAACAGTAATGGTCCCAGTACCGACCCCTCAGGGATACCACTCTTTATGTCTCTCCATTCTGAAAACTGATAATTTATTTCTACTCTTTGTTTCCCATCTTTTCACCAGTTACTGATCCATGAGAGGACTTCCCTCTTATCCCATGATGGCTTACTTTTCAAAAGTCAATTTAAATTAAATACATTTTAAAAAAATTATATGTTTTTAGAAATCTAGACCTGTTATGTTTTGGTGTAACTTGCATTATCCTTATGTTAAATTTGCATTATCCTAACAAAATATTTATTTTATTCATATCTCTTTTATATATCTCATTAGTCCTAACACCCCCCCTGTAAATTCGAACATCCCTCCTAATTTCAATTCCTGGGGAAACCACTGGTCAGTTGCCAGGCTGCTGTATTAGACCCAAACCTTGGATCCCACATGCTTTTAAGCCTCCTGAGTCCAAACAGAGACAGTGTCTGGATGCTAAGTCTGGCCTTGCAAGCACATTCCCAGTGTACAGACTACCATGCTGGTACCCCATTGTTGGGATGTGGGACCCTGTGGTCTAGTTGTCTGAGGCCCCAAGATCTGTGCTGACTATCCCCAAGTCCCCCCAGCAGCATAAGCACACCCTTTCTCTGAAACGCCACCTGCATAGGCACTCTGGGTTAGAGTTCAATCCCTTGGGGACTTTGTAACAGTTAAATTAAATAGCACAGATTTTGCAAAGGCGCTTCTGAACCACACACACTCTGCTTAGCCAAAGCACAAGAGATCTACAGATCTATGGAAAAAAGAAAACATCTGCTCACAAGACCCTCCCTAATTTTCCTCACAACTCCTGAGATCCCTTTGGGGGCATAGTGTCCATCAGGGAGTTGAAGATTCTTCTGCATCTCATCTTCCCAGCCTTCTCCTCTTGTTTTTTCTTGTTAGAAGGAGTCTCATTTTAACAGATTCTAAACTTTGTCTCTTCCGGTCCTTTCCCATTCTCCAACCCTCTGTGTGTGTTACCGTGGATAAGAGTTATTAGCCAGTCCAAGTCTTTGGCAGGTAGTCTCCATTGTCCTGCCTGTCGGGTCTTGGCTCTGTCCTAAATTGGGGCTGGTTGGGTCCCCCTGGAACAGGGACAAAATAAAACAGGACTTGTATGGGTTGTTATGATTGAATCAAGTATAGGGAGTAGCCATGTTAGTCTGTATCCACAAAAACAACAAGGAGTCCAGTGGCACCTTAAAGACTAACAGATTTATTTGGGCATAAGGTTTCATGGATAAAAAACACCTCACTTCTTCAGATGCACCTGAAGAAGTGGGGATTTTTACCCATGAAAGCTTATGCCCAAATAAATCTGTTAGTTTTTAAGGTCACACCAGACTCCTCGTTGTTTTTATGATTGAACTATCTACAACTAATGTCTGCCTTCCTGAAGATGTATTAAAAAAAACACCCCGGAGATCAGTTAATTCTTTGCACCTATGTAGCAGACAGCATAATAGGAATCAAATGGACAGAGGCATATATCACACTCATAAAAAGTAATACAGTTGAGATCTCCCACCTTCTTCACAGAGGGTCATCAAAGAGTAGGACAAAATTCCAAACCATATTTTATACGATATATATGAGGCCCAGTCTTAAGCCAGGGAATACCGACTTCCATAGACACTGAGAGGGAAACTGGCCTTGAGCTGGTCATATAATCTTTAAATCATCACCCAGCAGAGAGTATAATCATGATTCTTCCAAGCCTACCTGACAGTTGGATTCTTGGGGGTGACATCAAGGGAGGCAGAAAACAGTAAACAAGTCGGGGTTTGGCACATACTCAACCATGGGGAGCCTTGAAAAGATGGCATGGCCTGAAGAAGGATCTCCTGGCACTACACCTCTTGGCAATGAATACATAGCTGGCTGGATACTGTCCAGTAGCATCTCATTGTTTCCTTGTGCTCCCCTATCTGTGTATTGTATCCAGTTCTTGTTTTTCATCTTATACAGAGGTTGTATGCTCTTTATGGAAGGCATTATTGTAATGCAAATAATAAATAGCAATAATACTCCTCAGATAACAACCTGAGGCTCCCCAATAGTTTCCTAGAACATTGCTACCTATTACCTGGTGGCAACAGATGTAGATCAGACCCATATCCAGTATTGCAGGAATCCTGGTTTATACCTACAGCCTAGAGGTTTTTGAGTACAACAGGACCTGGATTTTGTTTGTTCAGCAGTTGATGGGTGAATTTGGCCATTACAGACATAAACCAGCAGAATTACCCTCAATGAACAAGGATATAAAAAATGCAAATGTTGAGAGAATCCTCTGTGCATTGGAGATGGCGTGGATCCTCTAAGCATCTGTGCAAAGGGAGGGGGTAACTGGATTGAAGGTAACCTCTTGATCCCTGCTGAACAAGTAGTTCCCCTGGATTCCCTCACACACCTACTTTTCTCAGAGAGGTGCCATCACTGTCACTAGAACAATCTGTACTTTAGCATACGGTCAGGAAGGTGACTAATGGCGTATCTACATGGGGGGATTAAACCAGTTTGATTTGATGTGCATTATTTAACTAGCAATACATAACCTGCAGTAATAGCATGCACATGGGACAGCTGTGCCTTCTTTCAATTCGTATCATGTACACACGGCAGCATCTTGCTGCGTTCTAAGCATGTGACATTCTTGGGGGTATCCCATCGTACTTTGCTTCGATGCTGAGCTGTGTGCATTCTGGGATTTCTCTTGCTGTGCATTGTGGGACACATAGCAGGGGCCAGGTGGATTAAAAATTCTAAAAATCCCAGGTTTCCGCTGTCTCTGCTCCATTCTTCCTCGCTGCATGGGCTAGCACCATTTTCAAATTGGACACAACAATGCTGGCAACTGAGGATCATTCTGGATTCTTACGCCTAATTTGATGACTAATTGCTATGGCCTTGCCCAAGGCCCTTAACCTTTGTGCCTCAGTTTCCCCATATGTAATATAGGGATAACAATAGTGACCCGACAAAGGTGTTATGGAAATTGGTAATGTTTGTACAACAGTTTGGCGATATAAAAAGCTAGTAAATACTAGGTATTATTGCCACATCCCATTTCTGGCTCCACACAATTTAAAAGTCCAAAACCAAGGAAATTCAGATTTCAGGCTGGAGCTCTTCAATAAAGTGTAACCATTCATGCCTAGGACCTTCAGCACTATAATTGCTACTCAGCTGTAGTGGTACCTACCTGTATTCACAACAGAGTGTGTTAAGAATAGGAAATCTTTACTCTAAATATCCTTTTGCCAGTTGCACTTGGTATAAGTCAATTTCATTTGTTTGTGTGATAGAAATGGGTTGTGTCACAGCTGCAAACATTTGTCTCTCAATAGAACAGTGGAGACAATAACAGGGTTTTTTATTTTAATATTTTCCTGGGTGCACAGATCGGTTGGGGAAAAGGATGCTGCCCTGCAGAAAAAAACAGGCTTTTACACAGTACACGTTCAAAACCACCAGGGAAGTCTGACAGTACGATAATATATATACTGCATTTAGAAAACTTTCCTACTTCTTTTCTAAAGCCATCAAATGCATCTTTGACACAACACCTTCAGCTAGTGGCAAATGTGCCCACAGACACACATCTGTGTGAGCACATGGCACCTGTGCTGTGCAATGGCTCCCAGCTCACTTCTGGGTGACGTTCAGACTGCTGGTAAATTAGCCCTACGTGGCCTGGGATAGGTCCATCTGTGAGTCAGCCTCTCTCCCTATGCCCCATGGTGACAGCTATGAGCAGCTAGAATAATCCTGCTCCATGTCCTCAGGGCTGAACTCTGATGCAGTGCAATCAATCTGGACTTTTCAGCAGCAAGGGATTTAGCATCGGTGGGTGGTGGCTGCTTTTAAACAGAGAGGGACTTAGGGCTCAGTCCTGCCAGGTGCTGAGTGCCCTCAAGGTAAGGTGAGTTGAGAGCACTTAGGTCTTTCTGACTATGTAGGTATTTGCACCACGCTCAGCACCATGGCATCCTGGAGGCTCATGTGCTTAATGTCAGTGAGTGAGCAAATAAGAGGAGGAGTTATTGTTTCTGTGGACATTGTCTGGTCTTGATGGAATATAACAGCGGTCCCCAACCTTTTTCGTCTGGCGGGCACCAGACGACGAGCCACAGAGGACTGTGGCGGTAGATGGGCATCCACCAAAATTCCGCCAAGAAGCAGCAACATCAATAAGCGTTGCTGCCGAAATGCCGCCGACAAGCAGTGTCATCCAGAGGCGTCGCTGCCGAAATACCGCTGAAAATCGAAAATTGGCGGCATTTCGGCGGTGACGCCTCTGGATGATGCAACTTGTCAGCAGCATTTCGGCAGATGCTCGTCCGCCGGCCAGTACGTGGGCATACTTAGATGCCATGGCACCCACGGGCACTGTGTTGGGGACCCCTGGAATATAACATAAGCAAGTGAGGCACAGACTACTGCTGGAAGCCAATTTAACTTTAACACAGCCAGTGGTATATCATTTCCACCCATATCCTTACCGCTATCACAACTGCTAGGTCAACAGAACTTACACCCCTCATGAGCAGCAATTGCTAGGCACAGTGGGGTACGCTCTGAACAGCAGGTCAAATCTACTGTCAGTTACATCCGTGCAACCTCTGCTTATAGGCAGTTGTAATGAACAAGTGTGTAACAGAGCAGAAGATGAGCCAGAGTTTTAGGCGTCATTCTGAAGTTTTAGCAGTGCTTTATCATATCTTTCAGCATGCGATTGACTACAGTGTTGGAGAAAGGGCAAAACAGAGTGGTGGCAAAAAAAGAAGGCATAGAGATAAGCAGGTTAAAGGACTTGCCAGGCAAGAAGTGGATTTAACCCCAATCTGAGGTACACAAGCTTAGGTCCATCGGAATGCAGCAGCTATTAAGCTTCCCCACTGGATACATTTTTTATTTTTTTTTAAAGACTGATATTCAAGGTCATCCAGCATGTGCAGTGATCAGGAAAGGAAATTAATGTTGTAAAAGCACAAAGAGGCCCTTTACTCCTGGAATATCATTGCATTATCTAAGTCCAATATGCTTCACAAAACCCTGTGGGTACAACACAAGATAGCAAATTCCAAAGAGATGAAAAAAATTGGCATCAGATGTACATTTGTAATGCAGCATTATTCTGGGCTAAGCAAAGTTTCTGGAATAGAAGTTTTTAGTCATTATGAGAGACCTGGGCAGAATATGGGTGCGTATTACACTGCTTTTGCAGAAAGTCCCCATTCTGGAGCTCATTTGTCCCAAGGAAAAACCAAGTGTTTCCACTTCTGCTGTTTACACACCACATTTATTCCAGTACAGCAAACTTTGCTGGTCTTCTCTGCCATCTCAGAATGTGCTTTTTCAAACGTCACATTAAAAAATAAAAAAAGACACTTGAGAGCCAAGTGTAATAAAAAGTAGTGCTGGGGGGACCTGAAAATAAACTGATTTCTATCAAATCTTCTAATGAAATTCACTTCTTAGCTGATAATATGCATAAGAAATTTCACTTCAAATGGGACTTTCCAGAAAGTCATAAGGGCCACAAGACAAAACTGTCTAACTTCCACAATGCAATGAGATCATCGTAGCTTTGAGGAGTTTGCTTACTGTCAGTAGAATTGGCCCCCAAAATAAAACATTGCATACACTACGATACAGCATTGCATGATATATCTTTAATTATATGATCGCATACTATTTTTTCTCTCACAGGACCCCTGCTTCATTCAATGAATGGCTATTACTGAACACAAAACTATTAACTTACTTCTGGGCATTTCTATGGTGCTCTCATCATAGTATCCACGTGCTTCACAAACATTATCTTCACAACACTCCTGTAAGATGAGGTGGTATTATAACCCCATTTTATAAATGAGGACTGGAGGAACAGGTACTAACTTCTCCAGCAAATGAAACAGGGGTCAAACAGGGCAACCCCTACTACCAATTCTCAGAGCCTGAGGCAACGGACTCAGACTCCCGGGATTCAGACTGCAGGGCTAAAAATAGCTGTGTAGACATTTGGGCTTGGGCAACTGACCCAGGCTTTGAGCCTTTTATTGCAACACAGACATACCCACAGACAACAACCTAATTCACTACACGACCCTGCTTCATTCTGAGCACCATCCATCCAGTGCACTGAATGAGACAGGGTCCTCTGGAAACAAGTAGTAGGTGATCATATAATCAAATGTACATGTACAAAGGGGTGAATTAAAGTTACACTGGCAACCTTAATTTTTTTCCCTAACTTTTGAGTGCTTGACTTTGCAACCTTAATAATGTCCTTTTTAACAATATATGTGTAACTTAACTTTTGTAAATGAGCTGACAGATACTGACTGAAAAGGGAAGGTCTGTATGCTTTACTTTCTTTGTGCTAAATGGGTCCTACCTACATGCACAAATGTTTGTAACCAAACAAAAGCACCACCGGTTTGTGATGTAAATATTCACAGAAGGAAAGAATCTCTTTTATACACCCTGACCATGTCCTTATCCTATTGTGAGTCCTTCAGAGGGCTTGTCTACATCAGAAAGTTGCAGCGCTGGTGAGGGAGTTACAGCGCTGCAACTTTGAAGGTGTACACATCTGCAGGGCATCACCAGCGCTGCAACTCCCTGTTTGCAGCGCTGGCCGTACTCCCGTTTTGTCTCGGGTGTAGAGGATCCAGCGCTGGTGATCCAGCGCTGGTAATCCAATGTAGACAGTTACCAGCGCTTTTCTTGACCTCCGTGGAAGGAGGAAGCCTCTGGTAATCAAGCTGGTTTCCTTTCCCGGTTTGCTCTCTCGGTCCCGGAGCCACCCAGCAAACCGCAGGGAAGGAGACCTGCTTGCTCGGGGTTCCGGGACCGAGAGAGCAAACCGGGAAAGGAGACCAGCTTCGCCGCGGTTTGCTCTCGCGTTCCCGGAGCCACCCAGCAAACCGCAGGGAAGGAGACCTGCTTGCTCAGGGTTCCGGGACCGAGAGAGCAAACCGGGAACGCCGCGGTTTGCTCTCTCGGTCCCGGAGCCACCCAGCAAACCGCAGGGAAGGAGACCTGCTTGCTCGGGGTTCCGGGACCGAGAGAGCAAACCGGGAAAGGAAACCAGCTTCGCCGCGGTTTGCTCTCGCGTTCCCGGAGCCACCCAGCAAACCGCAGGGAAGGAGACCTGCTTGCTCGGGGTTCCGGGACCGAGAGAGCAAACCGGGAAAGGAAACCAGCTTCGCCGCGGTTTGCTCTCTCGGTCCCGGAACCCCGAGCAAGCAGGTCTCCTTCCCTGCGGTTTGCTGGGTGGCTCCGGGACCGAGAGAGCAAACCGCGGCGTTCCCGGTTTGCTCTCTCGGTCCCGGAACCCCGAGCAAGCAGGTCTCCTTCCCTGCGGTTTGCTGGCTGGCTCCGGGACCGAGAGAGCAAACCGCGGCGTTCCCGGTTTGCTCTCTCGGTCCCGGAACCCCGAGCAAGCAGGTCTCCTTCCCTGCGGTTTGCTGGGTGGCTCCGGGACCGAGAGAGCAAACCGCGGGGAAGCTGGTTTCCTTTCCCGGTTTGCTCTCTCGTCCCGGAACCCCCCTTGAAGCCGCCCAACAGCGCTGCAGTGTGGCCACATCTAACACCACTTGCAGCGCTGGTTGCTGTAAGTGTGGCCACTCTGCAGCGCTGGCCCTATACAGCTGTACTAATACAGCTGTAACAACCAGCGCTGCAAAATTTTAGATGTAGACATGGCCAGAGAGAGGGAAAGGACAGACAGTTCCAAAAGAAAGTGCTTGTAAGCTGAGGAAATGGGTCAGCTGGCCAAGAAACAAAAACAGGTCTTTCACAAGAATGCTTTCCTCCCCAAAGCTTTCTCTTTGCACTCTAAGATGTGCAGGTGACGACAAAAGAGAAAACTTTATTATAAACAGAAAGAAGGCTAGGTTGAAGGCTGGGCTCTAACAACTTGGTGCTGAGATCTTCCTGCTTCAGAATCTTCTGTCAGGATGCTGCCTTTTAAGAACCCGCTGCCTTCCTCCAAAAGCCTGACTGATTCTTTGGTGTCCAGCCCAGCTTTATTACCTCACCCTGAACCCTCATTGGAACCCGGAGCAGGGAGTTATCCCTGTGTCAGCTGCATCTCAGGTAGGGGCTGTGCACCATGTCACACAGCCCACTGTCACAAACACACAGAACTCCCATCGCCACTTAGCCCTGGAAATGAGATTTTATTTTCAAAGCTTAGCATTACAGTGCTGCTTGTGCAAGCTTCCTTAGAGGAGGTTCAGTGGATTTCTACATGTGCATAAAATTACCCAGGTACATAAGTGAGTACATGATTGGGGACTACACGCATTTTTAATGCACCCATCACTACAGTACCTAGATACCAGGCATAGCAGCGAGGTACCTTCTTCTGACCTGCCACATCAAACTCAAACTTCTCACACTCACCTTCATGAGCCTGGACAACACTGCCCCTGCCGTCATCCTTCATTCCACTGTCTCCCATTCCTCCCATCTAAAGGCCCGTTTCACATCTCTCCCTCCATTCTTTGCCTCTGCAACCTATTCCGTGCTGTCCCCCACACTTGGAGAGAAGAAAGCAGATAAAACTGAAGACAGTGTGATGAAGAATCAGTGGCTCTCTCGGCTAGAATACCCATGTGTATTTTAACTTGGGCAAAAACACTGAAGTCCCCTTCATTAAGCACCATGTGGAAATGTGAAATCTCCTAGGACTTCACTGCATCCTAGAAAATCAATCCAAACAGAGAGGACGGGGGGAAAAATAACTGGCATTCCCCCAAACATGCAGTTGAACTGAAATGTTTTTATTTTGCACCGTGCTTATATTGTAGTACTAAGTACTTGATTATTTTTTTAAAGGACGACTCAGAATAAATTATTTTGCCTCAAGCTTGCAATTGTATACTAGAGGGTTATTGGTGCCTATGTGGCTCAGCTATTCGGGCTACATGCATACCAAATAAATAGGCCAATTTCTTCATCAGATGAAATGCACAAAGCTTCAGGAATACAGAAGAGGATTCAGAAGGATACACGTTAACAAAATGCCAGAGATCTCTGCACAGATAAATTGGCTTTTATAACAAATGCACATTAAGACCTCAATCCTTCAATCTAAGTATTATGTGCAGCAACTCACCTCCACGTGGAACTCCACTAACTTCTGTGGGGCTCAATGCAGGCACAAGACGGAAACGATTGCAGGACTGGGACCTATGCTGCCCCTTTTCCCCCCTCCTACCATGCTTTATTTTATATTTTATCACTTCTTCCTTTGTCCTTATTGCTTCCCTCCCAAGCCAACATTTGTTACTGGTGGGAACCAGGGCATTGTATCTGTTATTTAAGGGATGCTCAAGATTAAACCAAATCACAGTTGAGACAAAAATTCATTTCCAGTGTTACCATCCCTATGCTGAATTATTAAAACAAAGCATATTTTAAAATCTAATTTTCTTTCATTTGTGCTGTTTGTTTACTTTTTTGTCTCAACTGGACGTTTAGCTAGGCAGTCAGTTTCATACTTATGGAGAAGTGTTATGACTGCTAGAACCCCGCTGGTTTCATCTAAAAATGTAAGAGGGTTCTATAGGAAAAAATGTATAGAATTCCATAGGAAAATGTATCTTTTCTATAGTTTTTATATTATTTTATAGCAGAAATATAACTATTAAATTATTTGAGTTTTTTTGTTGAAAATACATATTCCTAACCTCACAATATGTCCACTTCCCCCTCCTTCCCCACCCCAAAAATTAAAAGGTAAAATTATGCTCACCCTCTGTACTCAAAAATTAATGTTCGTTATTTCTACACACAATCAGACTTTAAAAAGTTGAAGTTCTATGAAGTTATACATGAACAGTGAAAAGGGGTCCAGGATAAATTCAAAGACTCGATAGAAGGATTATTTTCCTATCAAATTCTACAGGATTTTTCCATTGGGTACTCTAGGCCAGATCCTCAGCTGGTGTCATTTAGCATGGACTTCAATGAATCTACAAGTGACCCAAGCCGAAAAACCTGCATTCTGTATCTAGTCACTTTAACTACCTGATTCTAGAGATGGAAACGACCGCTTAAGCTAACATTACTCCAAGTTGGTGACTCTGCCTGCCATAGTGAAGGAGAATATTTGTCAAGGTCTCTTTAAGAATGGATATCAGTGCTATTTGCCACTATTTCCACTCCCGTTAGAAGCAAAAGCAGAAGCTAGTTCACTTCTCCTTTTGCCTCTTAATATTTCAGAGCCAGTACAATAGCTTTGTTAGTAGCACTGCACCACTTCCCATGGGAGATCTGCATGTTTATCTGATAGGATCTCACCCAGCCTTCACTTGCAAAAGAAAAATTCTATGCTATTGCCAGCCCAGGCTCACTTCCCCATGTCTCAGTAAGACCAGAGTCTACCTACAGCACTCACATAAAAGGGAGTTCTACTGACATTCCGAAGACCACCCTGGGCCTGAAGAGGATCTCACCCACGCTAGTGAGAGGCCAGAGCATTTCCACTGAAGTCTATGGAGTTAGGTTGGCGTAAAAAAGATGAGAGTAAGGCTCTTTGTTTCTTAATAAGGGACCGCTTGGCAGTATAAATCTCCTTCACTCTTCTAAATTAACCTGGGAACATTAGTGGCCATGACAAGATTACTATTACTGCATGTTTAATGCTAACAGAACATGCCTGTAAATTATGTGGACATGGTATTATTGCACATGATGTACCTTTAAACAATTGGGATTCTATTTAAAGACAAGAAGTACTTGTGGCACCTTAGAGACTAACAAATGTATTTGAGCATAAGCTTTCGTGGGCTACAGCCCACTTCTTTGGATGCATAGAATGGAACATATATTGAGGAGATATAGATACACATACAGAGAGCATGAAAAGGTGGGAGTTGTCTTACCAACTCTGAGAGGCCAATTAAGTAAGAGCAAAAAAACTTCTGAAGTGATAATCAAGCTAGACCAGTACAGACAGTTTGATAAGAAGTGTGAGAATACTTGATTATCACTTCAAAAGTTTTTTTTCTCTTACTTAATTGGCCTCTCAGAGTTGGTAAGACAACTCCCACCTTTTCATGCTCTCTGTATGTGTATCTATATCTCCTCAATATATGTTCCATTCTATGCATCCAAAGAAGTGGGCTGTAGCCCACGAAAGCTTATGCTCAAATACATTTGTTAGTCTCTAAGGTGCCACAAGTACTCCTGTTCTTTTTGTGGATACAGACTAACATGGCTATAACTCTGAAACCTATTCAAAGACACACAATCTATAACTTATCTGTCTTCACAGAAATCTGAATTGGCACAGGAGACCTTCACGTACGTAATCATAGAATAACAGGGCTGGGAGAGACCCCAGGAGGTCATCTAGTCCAACCCCCTGCTCAAAGCAGGACCAGCACCAACTAAATCATCCCAGCCACGGCTTTGTCAAGCTGGTCCTTAAAAACATCTAGGGATGGTGTGATAAATGAAAGGAGGGTGGGAATCTCCTTTATATGGACACGAAGCCAGTCAGTTCTCGATAAATCTCTCTTGGTGGTTGTTCTCTACTTGTTTTACCTGTAAAGGGTTAAAAAGTCTCCCTGCATAGATAAAAGGAAGGGAGTCGGCACCTGACCAAAAGGGCCAATGGGAAGGCTAGAACTTTTTAAAACTGGGGGGGTGGGACTTCCCCTTTGTCTGTCTGTGTTGTTCTCCGTGAGCGCAGAGACAGGGCTGGAACTATGCTGTAAAAAGCTTTGGGTCAGGTATGAAAAATCATCAGATCACACCTAGAAACTACTCATTTGAAACCACAGATATGTAAGTAGATCAGGAAATGTCTAGGAAGATGCGATTAGGTCTCTCTTTTATTTCCTTATGGCTTGTGGACTCCTCTGTGCTAACCCCAGGTGCTCTTGATTTGCTTGTAACCTTTAAGGTGGACCTCAAGAAAGCTATCTTGACGCTTAATCTTTGAAATTGTTTTTTTTTAATCTAGCAAAAAGCCTAAATTCCAAATGTATTTTCTTTTTGTTTTTTATAAAATGTACCTTTTTTTAAGAACAGGATTGGATTTGTGTGTCCTAAGAGGTTTGTGCACATGTTGTTTCATTAGCTGGTGGCAATAGCTGATTTCCTTTGTTTTCTTTCTCAGCTCTTCCTGGGGGTGGGGAGGGGGAAGGTGAAAGGACTCGAGGGTACCCCACAGGAAGGAATTTCCAAGTGCGCCTTCCTGGGCTCTCAAAGGGGTTTTTTACTTGAGTGCTGGCAGCATCTATGGGTAGATGGTCAGAGAAAAGCTGTAACCTTGGGAGTTTAATACAAGCCTGGAGTGGCCAGTATTAACGTTTAGAATCTTTGCAGGCCCCCATCTTCTGCACTCAAAGAGCCAGAGTGGGGAATCAGCCTTGACAGATGGTGATTCCACCACCTCCCTAGGTAGCCCATTCCAGTGCTTCATTACCCTCCTAGTGAAATAGTTTTTCCTAATATCCCCACCTAAACCACCCCCACTGCAACTTGAGACCATTGCTCCTTGTTCTGTCATCTGCCACCACTAAGAACAGCAGAGCTCCATTGTCTTTGGAACCCCCTTCAGGTAGTTGAAGGCTGCTATCAAATCCTCCCTCACTCTTCTCTTCTGCAGACCAAATAAACCCAGTTCCTTCAAACTGTCCTCATAATGCACTAGACCTCCAAGAGAGAGCAGCAAAGAATCCTGTGGCACCTTATAGACTAACAGACATTTTGGAGCATGAGCTTTCATGGCTGAATACCCACTTCGTCAGATGCATGTAGTGGAAATTTCCAGGGGCAGGTATATATATGCAAGCAAGCTAGAGATAACGAGGTTAGTTCAATCAGGGAGGATGAGGCCCTGTTCTAGCAGTTGAGGTCTGAAAACCAAGGGAGGAGAAACTGGTTTTGTAGTTGGCAAACCATTCACAGTCTTTGTTCAATCCTGAGCTGATGGTGTCAAATTTGCAGATGAATTGAAGCTCTGCAATTTCTCGTTGAAGTCTGGTCCTGAAGTTTTTTTGCTGCAGGATGGCCACCTTAAGGTCTGCTGTAGTGTGGCCAGAGAGGTTGAAGTGCTCTCCTACAGGTTTGGTACATGAATTTAAATTTATCTGTGTGGGTTACGTAAAGTGTGATAGGAAGTACAAAAGTGGGGGAGGGGGTTATAAGACAGGGAAAGGGAAACTGTGTGTCCATGAGCCAGCATAACAAGACAGGGCCCAACCCTACTGTCGCTGAAGTCAGGGAGAGTTTTGCCACTGAAATAAAATGAGAGCAAGATCAGTCATTATATCAGACCTGTGCAAACGGATGTAGGTCTAACATATGCACCGGGAACATCATGTACACAAGGTGCTGGATTATTTTAAATTCCCACTGTTACAGCGTGTCATTGCTAATATGTTTTTCTTGCAGCTTGTAAAGGCCACCACATGCTGGGTCGCCTCTGAGAACAAATTTTGCAATCACAATGGGCTGCTATTTGGCCAGAGTCAGACTCATTCTACAAAGTCACTGAATAAGAAAAATACAAAGAGAAAAAATAAAGATGCAAGGCAGCAACTAGGCTATTCATTCAGGAGTAGGGAAGACCTTTGGTCAGCTTTTGACATATATTATTTACAAGTATCCATCAATAGACCAAAGCTTTTGCTCTTAGAATTAGATACAAAATGTGTCCATAAGTCATATGTGATACAGAGTAGTATTAATGTTAGGAATGAATTATATAAACCCTGCAGGGCAGAATCTTAGCCAGTATAAATCAGTGTGATTTCACTCAAGTCAATGGAATAATGCTGATTTACACATGCTGAGGATCTGACCATTTATCTCTAAAAAAGGTGAATGAGCTTGAAAAGCACGGCATTTAGAGACAGCCCTCCAGGTGGGAGGAGGCATAACTGGGGTAATAAGACAAAAATCAGGAACTGCGACAGTTCAATCCAAAGCAATGGATATTCCTCTATTGGATTTGGTATGCAGACAATGGTCATAGCCAGAGAAACAAAGAGGAAGGACAGCTATGATATGACAACAAGATACAAAGAAACCTGTATAACAGGGCATAGAATTGGGTAAGAAGGGGAATGACAAAAGACATTAGGGGCCAGGATTTCAAAAGTACTTTGCTCCTACCTACTCATCAAAATAATGGCTGGATTTTCAAAAGAGCTCAGCATCTTGAGTGACTTGATCTTTTATCAAAAATAATAAATTAAATAAAGACTGGGAGTGGATGGGTCATTACACAAATTAAAAGCTATTTCCCCGTGTTATTTTCCCCCTACTGTTACTCACACCTTCTTGTCAACTGTTTGAAATAGGCCATTCTGATTATCACTACAAAAGTTTTTTTCTCCTGCTAATAATAGCCCACCTTAACTGATTAGTCTCGTTAGAGTTGGTACAGCAAAACCCATTTTTTCATGTTCTCTGTGTATATATATTTTCCTGCTGTATCCTCCACTCCATGCATCCGATGAAGTGGGTTTTATCCCACGAAAGCTTATGCTCAAATAAATTTGTTAGTCTCTAAGGTGCCACAAGTACTCTTTATTTTTTCTGCTGATACAGACTAACATAGCTACCACTCTGAAACTTGATCTTTTATAAAACTTTACAGAGAATGTGAACAGTACAAAGTCTTATTATAGCAAAATAACACACCATGCCTCTAAGGCATGCAGGAACCATCCAGAAAAATCAGTATATGTTTTCACCCCTCAGCCATGAGGCCGACAAGTGATGAATTAATATCTCAGAACCTTGGCAAGGATTAGGAGATCCATCCAAGTAGCCTCACTCCCTACAAGGGCTGGCTAGGGGAGGGAATTCACAGTAGACAGTTCTTCACTGGCAATTAGTGCAACACTTAATGGGAAACTTCAAGATCACTTCCCCCAGCTAGTTAGGTAAATATTGGGGACTGGGCTTGAAAAGAAGAGAATTAAATAAATCCCATATAATAAAGAACTAATTCTAAAGGGATTGGATGAACCAGGGGAATAGGAAATGGGTATGATGGTTTTCACCTCAAAGTCATGGTCCAAGTTGGGAACAACCAAAAGATGTTCTCAGCTAATAGCAGTTTTGTGGTCCATGTGGAATAAGATATGGTGAACTTGGTGGAGACCCTGGTCAAAAAGTGTCCACATGGCAAACAAGCACCATCGCAATTAGCACTAATTGGCTCTCTTATTGAAATCTCAGCAGAGAGGCCAAAGACAGAATGGGCCATGGACACTGAACTACCTGATTGCCCCTACAGGTTATCCCTCCAGGACGGAATTCAGACGCACCTCCACATCAGCATGAGAAATCTTGAATTGCTGCCTCTACTTCTGTGCCTATTGTGTTGATAAACTGTTTCCCAAGAGCTCGAGTGGATACTCCTTCATGAGTCAAAAACGACAACTTATCTTTGAGTAAAATATAAAGAGATGGAATCAAGCCATAACATTTGGATCCAGATCTGAAATTTCAGGGTATTCAATCTGGGATCTGGGCTCAGGCTCCATTTTTGGAAGTGTGTTATAGAGAAACCCCACAATTTACAGTCCTAAGGCTCACAAAAATTTATTGCTTTATTAAATTAAATTTATTAGATTTTTTTTTGCGTGCATTGTCCCTCAAACCTCAGCCATCAGCTCCATACCAACAAGTCAGTTACAAAACCCAAAAGAATAGAAATTTGTTTTTATCCCAGTTATTCTCCATCCCCTTATTTTTCTGCTTGGGAGTCTGATATAAAGCATTCTATTAAAAGAGACAAAAAGTCTATTCATGCAGTAATTAGAATGATTTCCCCCCAGCCATGTGTGAAAAATTACATAGTAATACTATAACAGCAGTGTAAACAGGCTGCATATACAATAGAAATTGAAACAATATGGATTTATGTGTGTCTTTGACTTTTAAACAAACACAAAGAGCTACGGAAAGGCACCAGCGCGAGCTAGAAAGCACCAAACCCTGACAAAAAGAACCTCAGGAGAGATCAATGGCACTGAGTGAAATATGGAGAACGAGGCTAGAAAAAGCTTAGATCATGCAAAGATGCATCTGAAGCAAAAGCCTGATCCAAAGTCCATTGAAGTAAATGGAAAAGTTCCCACATGGGTTTTGGATTAGGCCCAAAACAAGATATTGGGTATCAGGGCAAGAGGCATAAATCCAGGGACCAGAGTGCTGCGTTAAGCAACTGGGAACTCCTCACTCTACAGAACATCTGAATGCTGCATTGACAAGAAATACAAAAGCAAATCACAGTTTAATGGACTATTTCTGGTGACAGTCTGATCCTGCCATTGGCCAAGTTACCATTCTTTATTCCTTGCCCCAGAGGGTCTGCCTGCTGTGTTTTGGAGCCCGCAGGAACGTGCCTCCTAGCCTGAATTGACAGACTCAGGCTAGCAGGGCTTGTGCTAGTGCTCTTAAATTAGCTTCATAGAGAGCACTTGGGCCTGGTCTACACTAATGCTGTAAATTGATCTAAGTTACGCTAGTTAAGTTATGTAAGTAACGTAACTTCAATCGATGTATCTTGGATGGACTTACAGCGGTGTCCATGCTACTCTATGTTGACAGGAGACGCTCTCCTGCCAACATAGCTTCCGTCTCTTGGGGAGGTGGTGTACAGACATTGATCAGGGAGCACTCTCCCATCGACTAAGCACATCTTTGCCAGACCCGCTAAATCAACGCTGCTGCATCAATCACAGCAGTGCCAATGTAGCCGCATAGTGAGAACATAAAAACAGCCACAGTGGATCAGACCAAAGGTACTAGCCTAGTATCCTGCCTTCCAACAGTGGATAATGCCAGGTGCCTCAGAGGGAATGAACAGAACAGGGAATCAACAAGTGAGCCATCTCCTGTCGCTCATTCCCAGCTTCTGGCAAACAGAGGCTAGAGACACCATCCCTGTCCATCCTGGTTAACAGCCATTGATGGGCCTATCCTCCATGAACTTATCTAGTTCTTTTTTGAACCCTATTATAGTCTTGGCCTTCACAACATCCTCTGGCAAGGAGTTCCACAGGTTGACTGTGCATTGTGGGAAAAAATATTTCCTTTCGTTTGTTTTAAACCTGCTGCCTATTCATTTGATTTGGTGACCCCTAGGTTCCTGTGTTATAAGAAGGGGTAAATAACACTTCCCTATTTAGTGTAGCTATGGCCTTTGAAGCTGTGACTCAGGCTGAAGCTCAGGCTCCAAAATGCTGTGTACACGTATCCTCAAAGGGCACGCTAGGAAATCTTACATGGTTTAGCTCATCATATGTTTTTCAAACTGTTTGCTTAGAGTATATTTCTCCACTGGAATGAATTTCCTAGGGCAATTTCTAATTATGTAAACAGGATTTATAGCATCTTTTGACTTTCTTTATTTTAAACAAACTGGATTATAAGGTTTCTTAAAGCTAGGAATAGAGGTTGAAGTCCTCTCTTTAGCCACAATACCAAAAGGACCTGGGCAAATACTTTTTCAGTATCCTCAAATATTCATGCAAACACTATCAGAGAATTCAATCCAGCAATACGGATACCCTTTTATTCACCGCTGATGAATAATTTGGAAGGGCCAGGCTATACTAATAGGAATGTTTGAAGAAAGTACAAGTTCGACTTGGAAACTTAAAAAATTTCTGCTTCCTGCTAGGATGATTATAAGAATACCATGGGACTTTAATGACCTGTCACATAGCTTGGAGAGAGCAAATAGTGAGGGAGGGAGTGAAGGGTCATTCCTAACAGTTCAGCAGCAACTCATTGTCCATCTGGAGTGTTCACTAAACAATTGTGCATAGTGAACACACGTGCATAAAAATCAGCATAAAAATCAAATTCATTGTTTAGAGAAAACAGTTCAACCAACTACAGCTTCAGTCATGCTCTCTTGTGGTTAACCGCCAGTCCATCCTCTATGTGACAGCCAGTCATTGGCTTTTCTGCTGAGATTCCCAGGAGGAATGGGAATTGTGAGGGTGCTTTTTCCCTTCTGTGATGTGAAAATGGAATTTGACTGAAAACAAAAACTCATTTCCCAGACATCACCAAAACAGCTGCTTTAACACAACACATCAGCAAGTCTTGTCCTTCGTGTCCTAAAGAGACTCTGGAGGAGGAAAATGACTGTCAATTCAATAATGACCATTATAAAATGCAAATTAACCACTGATGAGTATATATTACAGAGGATACAGGTCTGTTACATGTTTTAGATGTAGTACAGGACTGGATTCTTTGGATTTACACCAGTGTAAAACTGATGCAACTCCATTGACTTCTGTGGCTGTTTTTTTAGTACTAAATGTCCTGTTTGAAATCCCATGAGGCAGAGATGTACCACACACCGCCAATTTCCAAATCCACATTTCTAAGGTTTTGGGTCTTTTTTTCCCTCCATCAAGCAAGTAGAGAACTTAGTGATATTATTAACAAGTAGATATGCCCTGGTCTCATGGAAATACTTATTCCCAGCGTAGCCTATAGAAGTCTCCTCCTGGGTACCCTTCTTTCTACTGCCACAGAGAAGGTGGGCATGTCACCAGCAGCTAGTATGTGAAGGCAGAAACCTCTATGACAGAAGAAATGGCAAGACCAGGAGCTACTGGTGAGGGTTAGGGCTCCTGTACTCTCAGGGTATGTCTACACTATGGGATTATTCCGATTTTACATAAACTGGTTTTGTAAAACAGATTGTATAAAGTCAAGTGCATGCGACCACACTAAGCACATTAATTCGACGGTGTGTGTCTATGTACGGAGGCTAGCGTCGATTTCCGGAGCGTTGCACTGTGGGTAGCTATCCCGTAGCTATCCCATAGTTCCCGCAGTCTCCCCCACCCATTGGAATTCTGGGTTGAGATCCCAATGCAAAAACAGTGTCACGGGTGATTCTGGGTAAGTATCGTCACTCAATCCTTCCCCTGTGAAAGCAACGGCAGACAATCATTTTGCGCCCTTTTTCCCTGGATTGCCCTGACAGACGCCATAGCATGGCAACCATGGAGCCCGTTTTGCCTTTTGTCACTGTCACCGTATGTGTACTGGATGCTGCTAACAGAGGCGGTACTGCAGCGCTACACAGCAGCATTCATTTGCCTTTGCAAGGTAGCAGAGATGGTTACCATCCCTATTGCACTGTCTGCCATGTCATTGTAAATTGGTGAGGAGATGACTGTTATCAGTCATTCTGTACCATTTGCTGCTGTCATGGGTCCTCCTGGCTGGTCTCGCTGAGGTTGGCCGGGGGCGCAAAGACATAAATGGGAATGACTCCCTGGGTCATTCCCTCCTTTATGTTTTGTCTAAAAATAGAGTCAGTCCTGCCTAGAATATGGGGCAAGCGTACTAGAGAACCAGAGAGCACAGCCACTTCGTGTCAGAGCCCCAGAGATCCCGCAGAAATGATGAGCTGCATGCCATTCTAGGGGGTGTCCCTGCAACAACCCCACCCGTTGCTTCCCTCCTCCCCCAACCCTCCTGGGCTACCGTGGCAGTGTCCCCCCATTTGTGTGATGAAGTAATAAAGAATGCAGGAATAAGAAACACTGACTTTTTAGTGAGATAAAATGAGGGGGAGGCTGCCTCCAGCTGCTATGATAGTCCAGGCAGGACATTAAATGGCGTGGGGGAGAGGAGCCCAGCCTCCCGCTGCTATGATAGTCCAGGCAGTACAGAATCTTTTCTTTAGACATGAAAGGGGGGCGGGGGCTGATGGAGCTCAGCCTCCAGTTGCTATGATGAAGACGGTTACCAGCCATTCTGTACCATCTGCCAGGGATGACCAGGAGTCATTCCCATTTTTACCCAGGCGCCCCCGGCCGACCTCACTGAGGCCAGCCAGGAGCACTCATGGGCTGCTGCTGCTGCTGGATAGCAGTCATATTGTACCATCTGCCATCGGGAAGAGGATGCTGGTATTCAGCACTACAGCACCCCGTCTACCAGCAGCATGCAGTAGACATAGGGTAACATTGAAAAAAGGCGAGAAACTTTTTTTTTTTCCCTTTTCTTTCGGGGGCAGGGGGAAAGAGTGTAAATTGACGACATATACCCTGATTTTGACCCTTCAGGCATTGGGAGCTCAGCCAAGAATGCAAATGCTTTTCGGAGACTGTGGGATAGCTGGAGTCCTCAGTACCCCCTCCCTCCCTCCCTCCACGAGCGTCTATTTGATTCTCTGGCTTTCCGTTACGCTTGTCACACAGCACTGTGCTGTGGCCTCTGTCTATCATAGCCTGGAGATTTTTTCAAATGCTTTCTCATTTCGTCTTCTGTAACGGAGCCCTGATAGAACAGATTTGTCTCCCCATATAGCGATCAGATCCGGTATCTCCCGTACAGTCCATGTTGGAGCTCTTTTTGGATTTGGGACTGCATCGCCACCCATGTTGATTAGAGCTCCACACTGGGCAAACAGGAAATGAAATTCAAAAGTTCGCAGGGCTTTTCCTGTGTACTTGGCCGGTGCATCCGAGTTCAGATAGCTTTCCAAAGCGGTCACAATGGTGCACTGTGGGATACCGTGCAGAGGCCAATATCGTCGATTTGTGGCCACACTAACCCTAATCCGACATGGCAATACCGATTTCAGTGCTACTCCTTTCATCGAGGAGGAATACAGAAATCGGTTTAAAGAGCCCTTTATATTGATATAAAGGGCTTTGTTGTGTGGACGGGTGCAGGGTTAAATCAGTTTAACGCTGCTAAATTTAGTTTAAATGCGTAGTGTAGACCAGGCCTCAAGAAGGCAGCCTCTTCTTGTACACTGAAGCACTTTGGTGCTGCATACAATATGAAGTTTGTAATCTAGCCCTTATCACTCATACCACTGCAAATATTGGCTACTGGGAGATGGAAGGTTTGGGATCATTATTGTAAAATCTTTGGGTTTGTTTTTACAGTAAATAAGATTAGTGACGGATCTGAATGAGATCGCTTTCTGTACTGTACCAGCATACACTGATAAACCAAATAGCCCCAGCACCTCCATCCTAGCATCCTAATGGGGGGAAGGAGCAATAAGGATTGGTGGGAATGGAACTAGGACATAATGAGAGACCTACCCCAAACCTTTGCCCCGTTTTTCAACCAAACTGGAAATAGAAACTTTTTTAAGTTCTGAAGTCTTCAGATCGGAGTACTCAGCCCTGTCTTCACATACTTTGCACAGGTGGGGCCAGACGTGCACGTGCCATAAGTACAAGAATGTCTGGTGTGGCTCACTAGATGTGAAAGGTCCACAACACTGTATGACTTAGACCTGGTCTATACTAAAGGTCAACGTAGCAACGGTGCTCAGGGATGTGAAAAATTCAAATGTCTGGGAGCCAGAGCCATGCCAACCTAACTCCTGGTGTAGATGTGGCTAGGTTGACAGAAAAATTATTATTTTGACATGGCTACTGGCACTCGGAGAGGATTACTTACAGAAATGGAAAAGCCACTTCCATCGCTGCAGGAAGCTTACATTATGGTGCTATGGCACCATAGCTGTTTTGCTATAATGCCCGTAGCATAGGCATGGCCTTAGAGACCACAGTGATCAGCACCTCAGAAATGAACACACAGCTACAAGCTAAAGGTAATAAAGGACAGAAATGCTGAGTTATAATACTTTGCATGCATCTCTTTTCAGTTTTACCCCAAATCTTGGTCCCTTCTTCAACTTTAGAAAACCACCCAGTCTCCCCTTGAAGGCCAGAGACCAAATTTATCCCTGAGGCCTCAATGAATATATCCACCTACCCCAGAGCTGAATTTGGTCCCATGAATGAGAGAAGATCTTGCTTTTCCTCATCGCCTTGAGAGCCTCATCAAGTATTTTTAAAGTTAGGCATATGACCTTTTGCAATTCTTTATGATCAATAAGGAAGGCCTCAATGGTCTTGATTTTGAAAAAGTTTTGTTTGAGATTTTTTTTCCTGCTTGCTTTAAACCTCCAAAATATCAATATTACTTCTGGTCTTCCTTGCTGGATGTTCCGCAGCATGCATTATGAGCTTTCATGCCTTAACTGAAAGATCTGAAGTGTTGAACTTTTAACAAAAACACCCTTTCTTCAAAATACCAGTTAGTCATTGGAGTTTATATAGGTATGAACAAAAAAGTTTTAACCGAGCTGTTCAAACATCCCATCCCCTCTCAAGTCATTCAGCTTTCACTCTCCTAACTCTTATGAGATTCTAAACTACCTTCTTTCTCCAGATACCATACAGCCTTCCATGGTACATAAGAACTGAATGTGAAGTGATCGGAGCTCTGAGACAGTACAGAAAATCCTCTGTCTAGAGGCCTGCATGGTGTGCCTTGGTCACATGCTCTGGGTCTAACTGATCTCCAGATTTGGGGTCAGGACGGAATTTTCCCTCCATTCAGATTGGCAGGGACCTTGGGGATATTTTGTCTTCTCTAGAAGCATATGGCATGGATCAGCTCCAAGGATCATCAGGGCATGTCTCACCTAATCAATTCCCTGCCATCGCAAGGGCCTCGGACACTGGTGGTTCCTCAGTCTCTCTTGTTCTGCGCCTGTGGCATGCAACAGTTTAGCCTCCTGAGGACTAAAATGCTGTAATGAAGCTATTGGGCTCCATATAGAGGTATTTGCATGGAATTTAATGAGCTATGATATGCAGGACGTCAGACTATGTGATCTAATGGTTCTTTCTGGTCTTAAACTCTATGTGACTATATAAAAGTAGAAATAAAAAAAACTAAAAATAAAACCTTTCAGATCTTTATCCATCATAAAGCAGTAAAAATAAAAGAGCAGAAACCAATTTTTTTTTTTTTTTGCAGGTCACCTTTAACACAACGTACAGGGACCTCTTGGAGGAAAAAAGATATTAAAAAAACCACAAAAAAACCCCCAACATGGTTTACACCTAGACAATAAAGTTCCTGAAAGGTATGTTATAATCTAGTTTCAATAACAGGCTACACAGATGGTCTTCAGCTAACCATTCCAGTGGACATACAGTTGGCTTCTTAATTTCAGAGGTAGACAAAAAGATATTCATGCTGCTGTCACATACACAGAAAGGTGGCGAGAAAGATTTGCTTTCAAAAGTCCAGTCATTCGTAGCCTGACTGGTTGGATCATTCCTCCAGTGTCTGTATGTGTCAAAGATCTTAACTGTCTAGTTGTGAGAATGTTATAAAGCACACTTTTATTTTGGTGCCATACCATAAAAACAAGAATTCCACATCTAATCAGACTGCTGTCCCTCTACTTCTAGTGATGAATCACTAATATTTTAACTAGGGAAGCCCTAAAAAAAATGCTCCCCTAAGCCTATTATAGACTGTATCTACCAGGATTGCATGGAGGGGGAGGAGTGACCAAAGAGACTATTTCTTTCTGCCAGCTACATCAAGATCCTTCCCAACAACCATCCCCAAAGCAGGATGCAACACCAAGGGGAAAACAAACATAATTATGTCAACACATTGGAAATATATATACTCATTTCCTAAAGAACATATTAAAGGTACTGGTAGGATAGAAAGTAGGAGCAGGAAGGGGTCAGATTCCGCTTTCAGTTTCACGAGCACAATTCCAGAGTCAGACTACAGATGTCGGTGGGCTCTGTTTCTGTCAATGACCTGATGATCTTGCACAAGTCTCTGTGTTTAGTTGCCCTATCTGCAAGATGGAGATGAAGACACTCCCCTATTTTGGAAACATGTTAGAGCTCTTCACATGAAAGGTGCCATCAAGAGGATAGATGGTTCTGTCAGAGTACTGAATAGATGACCTATAAGACTGCAGAGCAATAGTTAGAATCAGAACTGTTCAATTATGTGTCATAGGCCCTACACTGCTGGCAGCTAAAGAGGATTTCTCCTTTAGATGAAATCAAAGGGGCCTATGCTTTTAGAGACCGTTCATAGCTCTACCACAGCTGTTTCCATGAAGTTTGGAAAGCCTGAGCTGTGCAGCATAATTCAAAAGCAGAGTTTCTTGGAGAGCACTGATTGATTACAATATTATCGACCTCTTGGGCTAAAGTGTCCTATTATTTTCCCCGCTATCTTAAAATTAAGACATCAACCAGGTTGCCAGAGAATTCTGTTTTTAACCAGATCCTTGTAGCATTCTCGGAAACATGATCTAACTGCAGTGTCTATAACAAAATGAAATCCTCATTTCTGCCATAAGTAAAAGTGTTCTGCAAACTGAAATTGGACACAAGCCTTTAACTACAGGCAAAATATCACAAGGGTTACAAAAAGGGCCCCATGAATGTGAAACAGAGATAGTGAAAAAATACTGGAATAAGCTTTTAAAAAGAAAAAGAAATCCATGCCAAATGGAAACACATTGAGTATAATTTATAATGAACAACACGTAAAAAGCCATCCAACTCACAGGGCTCTTCGTGAAGCGTTCCAACTCACAGGGCTCTCAAATGAGAATAAACAGTCATCTTCCAGTAGGGACGTGCACAGATAAGCTAAGTATCTGCTAATAGAATGAACTTCCAGTGACCTTTCCTGAATGAGCTGGTGACACCCGAAATGTCACCACTATGTTAGCACACCACACTGAAAGGGCCAGCAATGAAATATTGCAAGGTTCAATATGGCTAATTCAATACACATTATCATCATGCAAGTAACATTGCAGCCCTCTATCGAGAAATTATTGTTAGTGTTTAATACTTGAAAACAAATTTTAAAACCCACAGCAATGTTAACCACATTGCCACCCACGACCGCTGACGATGCAGTGAGGTCCTTGATTTGGCTGTCAAAAATGGAAAAACGCCATCAGCCATTTAAAACTTGTTTTTTTTAAAAGAATATTTGGGGCTGGATTCTGCCCTCAGTGGCACTCATGCAATCCCATCCACTCCAGTGGGTTGTACAGGTGCCACTGAGAGGCCAATGGGACCCTTTTAAAACATGAAAATATATTGTAAATATAACAGCCCTGTGGAGGGACTAATCAGACTTGCAAAAGTGAAACTATGCATATATTGGACATTTTCACACAGGCACAAAGGGCCCTTTACAAACAACTCTGCCATTGACTCCAACGGGAGTAAAATCAAGTGCAGACACCGGCTCAGATACCATGGTGATAGGCCAAATACAATAATCTAGAATAGCCATGGAATATTTTATCAGTTTCCTATATCTCAGGCACAGAATAGGTAGGTTTAGCCCATGTAGTGCAGTGATTACCCCGCTCTTGCCATGAAGGGCTTAAAACAGCCCTGGGAGAGGGCTGTGGCAGAGAAAGCAGCTAATAGGCTGATTGGGGAAGCGGCCGCAGCTGGGTCACGCTCCAATCAGGCCTCAGCTGGCCCTATATAAGAGGCTGGGTGCCAGAGGCTCAGTAGACTCCCTCTAGCTTCTGAGAGGGAGGGACCTGAGCAGAGTACCTGAGTAAAGCAGGGCTGGGGAAAGGCAGGGGAGCTCCAGCCTGGAAAGCCTCAGGCTGCAGCCTAGCAGAAGGCCAATGGGTACTGGGGGCTGAGAGGGCAGCATGCGGTAGGGAAAGGCAGCAGGTCCAAACCCAACCTTGCTGGTGAGGAGTAGGCTGATATTGCAGTCTGCCCTAGGGTGTGGGGGCTAGACAATGACTGGCAGTAGCCTTATGGTGAGGTGGGGAGAGTGGGTGGAGGTTCCCGGGAGGGGAGACCCTGAGACTGAGGGGTGTATGGCCAGGGGGCAGCACCCCAGATAATGGGGCACTGGGTCTGGGAGGGACATGAGAGCAAGTGGCAAGCAGGACACTGGCCTGCAGAGGGTGTTCTGGAGGCTGGGTGAGCTAATTCCCAGAGACAACCAGCAGGAGGCGCCGCAGGGGTGAGTCCCGCATTGCTACAGCCAAGCATACAGTTTTTACTGCTTAACTAGGTAGCCTGCTGAAAACAACAGTTAAATTTATTACATTATTTAAACATTGGGTCATCTTTTTGACAACACAAAGCTTTTGGGTTAGGAATTCTAATGTGGCACTTTATAATTTTGGAGAGCTGAGCCAAACATTAATTAGCCTGGACAAGAACCTGTGTGGTGGGTATTATCTCTGTTACGCAAATGAGGAACCAGAAACTGGTCCTATGTGGTGCTCAGCCCAATCAACTTCCACAGAAGTCAGTGGGAATTGATAGCACTCAGAACTTTACAAAACGTGACCCTAAATCAGGGGTGGGCAAATTATGGCCTGTGGGCTGGATCTGGCCCACCAGCCATTTTAGGGTTTGTCCTGCTCTGGCACTCTAGCTGGGGGGGCAGGGTCGGGGGCTGCTCTGCATGGCTCCCGCAGGAGCAGCATAACCCCCCCCCACGGCTCCTACGCATAGGGGCAGCCAGAGGGTTCCACTCCACACACTTGCCCCATCCCAAGCACAGCCCCTGCAGCTCCCATTAGCCTGTGGATGGGGCAGCACACTGTAGAGCCACCTGGCTGTGCCTCCATGTAGGAGCCAGTCAGGAGACAAGTTGCTGCTTCTGAAGGCTACTTGAAATAAGCACCACCCAGAGCCTGCACCCCTGAGCCTCCCCCTGCATCCCAATCCCCAGCCCTGATCCCCCTCTTGGCCTCCAAACCCCTCAATCCCAGCCTGGAGCACCCTCGTGCACCCCAAACCTCTCATTCCCAACCCCACCCCAGAGCCCTCACCCCCTCCTGCACCCGAGCCCCAATTTTGTGAGCATTCATGACCCACCATACAATTTCCATACCCAGATGTGGCCTTGTCATAACCGAGTCCCAGATTTGGACCTTAGCGTCCAAAATATGGGGGTTAGCATGAAAACCTCCAAGCTTAGTTACCAGCTTGGACCTGGTAAAGCTGCCACCACTCAAAAAATTAGAGTGTTTTGGGGCATTCTGGTCCCCCCAAAAACCTTCCCTGGGGACCCCAAGACCCAAATCCCTTGAGTCTCACAACAAAGGGAAATAAACCTTTTCCCTTCCCCCCTCCAGGTGTTCCTGGAGAGATACACAGAAGCAAGCTCCGTGAATCTAAACAGAGGGATTTCACCCTCTCTATTTCCAGTCCTGGAAACAGAAGTACTTCCCTCTTCACCCAGAGGGTATGCAAAGTCAGGCTAGTAAATCTAACACACATAGATTTCCCCCCCGACTCCTTCCTCCCAGCAATTCCCTGGTGAGTACAGACCCAATTCCCTGGAGTTCCCCCCCCCCAAAGAAAAACTCCAACAGGTCTTAAAAGAAAGCTTTATGTAAAAAGAAAGAAAAATACATAAAAATGGTCTCTCTGTATTAAGGTGACAAATACAGGGTCAATTGCTTAAAAGAAATATGAATAAACAGCCTTATTCAAAAAGAATACAATTCAAAGCACTCCAGCAACTACACACATGTAAATACAAAATAAAAAAAACATATAAATCACTGTCTTATCTTTTTTGTACTTACAATTGGGAAACAGAAGATTAGAAAGCAGGAAACAGAAAAATCCTTCCCATAGCCGAGAGGGACAGAGATTCAAGACCAGAACAAAGGACTTACACACAAACTTCCCTCCACCCAGAGTTGAAAAAATCCTGTTTCCTGATTGGTCCTCTGGTCAGGTGTTTCAGGTTACTTCTTTTCAGGTGAAAGAGACATTAACCCTTAGCTATCTGTTTATGACAGGCCCTCGGGCCAAAAAGTTTGCCCACCCCTGCCCTGGCAGAGCCAGAATTAGAACCAAGTGACTCCGAGCACCTAGTCCTTAGCTCAATCCATTAGTCCGTGGTATCTCTCCACAGGCAAATCCTGATGGGCAAAAAAAAATTGAGCAAGGGCATCTGCCCGTCGCTATCAGTAAGCACAGCAGTGAAACTTGGCCACCTCAGCTGGTGTCTGGAGCTTCTCTTGCCAGGTACTCAAACTTAGACTTTCTGCATTTTCATCCAAAAATGTTGCCTTTTTAAAAAAATTGGCTGGGTTATTGTTTAGATGTTAACAGAATGTCAAATTGCTAAATGTCAAAAGGACTTTCCATACACTAGGAAGAAAAATGGTTAGGAACCACAACTATGTAATTAACAAATCTTAAAATCTGCATGTCTGGATAATGAGCATGATTTAGCATCAGATGCCAATAGGTAACTATAGGGCCAGATTCCCCGTCTAGTTTACACTAGTGTAAATCCACAGCATCTCCACTGCAGCCAATGGAGTTACTCTGGATCTGCACCACTAACTTAGTTCAAGATCTGTCCCTTACAGGTTAAATCAATTGAAAAGGTAAATATATTTTTTTCTTGTCTCTGTAATGTAAAATAAGCTAAATGTAAAATCCATAACACACAGAAAGCACTTTAAAAACCTTTGTGCTGTCATTCAGGGTCTGTTTCTGACCTCACTCCTCGGTCGATGCTGTGCCCGGCTCATGAGATAGCTGGTGTCTGACACCATTAGGTGGTCCAGAGAAATCTACACGGAACACATCACGGGACACCACCAGTACCACTGGTGTAACTGAGACCACCGACCAGGGAAATAACCCACTTCCTTTCCTGATGAACCAAGGGATACACCCCACCTATAAACTTATTCCCCACACCAATACTGACTTGGACTCTCAATACATTCCGTGTGAGGCATACCCGAGCCCACTTATCCACTGACGCATTAAAAACTCCCACACCTCAGTCTGGATCTATGCTGGTTATGTGATCTGTATGTACCTCTGAACCCTGCAACTGATACTTGCAATCCCCCATAACCCAAGCCCGACCCCAGATGTACAGTACCTTCCCTCTTAACTTGTGTAAATTTGATTTTAAACGTTAACTTTAATTTTTTTATATCATCAGGTCAGCTCTTTGGTCTCATTCCAATTGGTCAGAAGGGCTGGAAACCACTCAGCTGGAGCCTGCTCTGAAGTGGGTTCATGCTCCTCCCAGCCACCAGTTTAGAGGAATTGTGGGGGTAATCTTCTGGCTGCTCTAAACTACTCCAGGGACAGCACAGATCCAAGCCCAGGACTGGGGAGTCACAAACAGCTCCTTTGTAGCCTCACAAGCCACCCAGGGGGCCATTCATCTGGTTTAAAGCCAGACAGTCCTAGTTGTGCAGAGCACTGTCCCTGTCCAGGAGGGAGCAAGCATCAGATGTGGGTTCATCCAGTGAGAAAGAGGAGGTGGACATGGACACAAGAGGACACTGATGAGGGCGGTGCCTCTGTGTGGAGTGAAGCAGGTAGGGATGGGCTGACAAGGGTGTGCCAACACTGGGGTGGCTGGACCATGCAGACATGCCAGTTCAGGCAGGGGTGGGGTCATACAGGCAGGGGTGAAGGATGTCCTGTATTCTGGGGATGTGCCAATGAGCACCGTACCATCAGCCCTTGCACACACTTATTGGGTGCTTCTGAGGATTGAGCCCAGAGACTTCAGTGGTGTTATTCCTGATTGAGAGCCTGATTCTAATGTCAAGCTGCTGTAAGAATTCAGACTTTCCTAGGGATTTAGAGCCTGATTCTGATCTCTCACATACCAGTGTAAAGCAGAAGTTACTTTTCTAAAGTCACTGGAGTTATGACCATAGGGAATTTAGGAGAAATTAGTGTTGTGAGAAAAGGAAAAATAAAGATCATGTAGGGGAGTTCTAAAGAATTGGAACAACATATATAATTGGTGTTTCCTTCAACTGGATGGTTCCTAAGTTGTTTTAAGTATATCCTAAGTAAAATCCTCTTTGTAGCATTATGATCAGCTCTCCTACATGGGTGCCCTGTAGCTCACCTTCTGTTACCTGCTTTGTGGTTTATTTGTATTTGTAGAAATATCAAATGCAAATGTGTAGGGTCACAGTAAAAACAATGGAATATCCAGGTGCACAGGGAAGCACCCAGGAAACTGGATCAATCTAGCAGATTACAAGTGCTAGAGGAATCTTTCCTGAATATCTCAAGTATAAAGAGTCAACCTCTAACTGAACAGCTCCAGGTTGGGGCTACTTTAGTCTTAAAGCTTAGCACTTTAATGTTCAGAGTGCTTTACAAATATCTCCTAATTAATCTTGTTAGCTCTTTGGAGTCTGCAGATGTTCATTATGGACATAATGATTGGCTTTACCAGCAGTAAAATACTCCTTAAAAGCATAGCCCTGTGTTTCCTACAATTCCCTGGCCACAGAATTTGCTACAGAATTCTGCTTCAAGGTCTGTTTTCTTATTTATTTTAACAACATTTCTAGCCCTTACAGTTGCATAGAAAACCTTTTGAATGTTCGATAGATAGTGTTGCCTTTTGGAATCTGCTGACATTGTCCATCAATATGCTAAACAGCAGCAGTCTTAGGGCCGATCCCTGCTGCAATTCGACTTTTGCTTCAAAGGGGCTTGTCATTCCCAAAACATGTTAGATCACCTAAAAAGAGTGATTCAATGTAGGGCAGTCACTGTAGTTATTAAATCTATATATTTCATAAGTACTGGTGTGAAGCAGCCTTCTGTCCACTCTATCGTATGCCTATTGTAGGTTTCTAAAAGCCCAGAAGCTATGGTTCCTCTTCCTTTCCTAAAGCTGAGCTGTTCTTATTCAAGGAGGGATTTCACCATTCTCCTAACCGTGATACATTCCAGAATTGTCATCAGATGCAACAATAGCTTTGTCTCTTGGATGGTTTCCACACTCATGGATGCTTCCTGTCTTATGTACTGGGACCAGGATAGACTGGCACCAGTGTTTGGGAATTCTGTTTGCTCATCATACAGCCTTAACAGCTCTGCTTGTACGTTTTATGCCTCTTGGCCAGCTTCCAAGATCTGGAGCGCTCCCCCACTCCACCAATTGCTTCTACATATTAGCTATGTGTTATCAACACAGTAATTTCCTATTTTTAGTTTGGGTCAAATGTAGAAACAGCATTAGAAAGGGGTAGGAAGGATGACTTAGTGGATATGGTCACTGGATTGTGACTCAAGATTCGCTTCCTTTCCCACAGACTCATGTGATCATGAGTAAATCACTTGATCTATTATGTGCCTCAGTTCCCAATCTGTAAAATAGGGATTATATTTCTCTTCCTCTCAGAGGAGCTGTGAAGAGAAGCCACTGATGATTACAAGGCTCTTGGATACTACAGTGATGAGGGTAACGCAGGTAAACCTCTACCCCGATATAACATGACCCGATATAACATGAATTTGGATATAACGCAGTAAAGCAGTGCTCCGGGGAGGTTGGGGGTGCCTCCGGACTCCAGCGGATCAAAGCAAGTTCGATATAACATGGTTTCACCTATAACGCAGTAAGATTTTTTTTTGGCTCCTGACGACAGCGTTATATCGGGGTAGAGGTATATGTAGCGAGCATAGAACTGAAATTGTTACGAAAATAACATCAGTGGGAATTCTGTGGGTTTTATTGGAGTTTGGTTATAGATTTGAATTCAGTAGACAAAGACGGTTACTCACCTTTGTAACTATTGTTCTTCCAGATACGTTGCTCATATCCATTCCAGTTAGGTGTGCACGCGACAAGTGCACGTTCGTCAGAAGATTTTTACCCTAGCAACACTCGGTGGGTTGGCTGGGTCGCTCCCTGGAGTGGCGCCACCATGGCACGGGATACTTACCTCTGCCAATCCAACCACTCCTCAGTTCCTTCTTGCCGGCTACTCCGACAGTGGGCAAGGAGGGCGGGTTTGGAATGGATACGAGCAACACATCTCGAAGAACAACAGTTACAAAGGTCAGTAACCGTCTTTTCTTCTTCGAGTGATTGCTCATATCCATTCCAGTTAGGTGATTCCCAAGCCTTACCTAGGTGGTGGGGTCGGAGTGAGATGTCGCAGAGTCCAAAGGCTGCGTCATCTCTGGACTGCTTAACCAGGGCATAGTGAGAGGCGAAGGTATGGGCTGAGGACCAGGTAGCTGCGCGACATATCTCGTGGATGGGCACGTGAGCGAGGAAGGCAACAGATCAAGTGTGAGTCCTGGCAGAGTGCGCAGTGATGTGGCTTGAGGGGACATGAGCCAAGTCGTAACAGGTGCGGATGCACGATGTCACCCAGGATGAAATCCTTTGTGAGGAAACGGGTAGGCCCTTCATAAGCTCTGCCACCGCGACGAAGAGTTGGGGCGTTCTGCGGAAGGGCTTTGTCCGCTCGATATAAAAAGCAAGTGCTCTACGGACATCCAGGGAGTGCAATTGTTGCTCCCTGCGCGATAAATGTGGCTTCGGGAAGAAGACCGGAAGGAAGATCTCCTGGTTAACATGGAAGGCCAATACCACTTTGGGGAGAAAGGCTGGATGTGGTCGCAACTGCACCTTGTCCTTGTGGAACACAGTATGTGGAGGGTCCGCCGTGGGAGCCCGAAGCTCGGAAACTCGTCTTGCCGATGTGATGGCCACGAGGAAAGCGGTTTTCCAGGACAGGTACAGAAGGGAGCAAGTTGCTAACGACTCGAATGGGGCCGACATAAGTCTGGTAAGAACCAGGTTGAGGTCCCAGGTTGGGGCGGGGCAGCGTACCTGGGGGTATAGGCGCTCCAGGCCCTTGAGGAATCGAGATACCATAGGATGTGAAAACACTGAGCGGCCATTCTCCCCTGGGTGGAAGGTAGAGATGGCCGCCAAGTGTACCCTCGATGATACCGCTAGGTCCTGCTGTTTAAGAGACCAGAGGTAGTCCAAGATGGTGGGGATCGACATCTTGGTGGGAAGAACATCCTGCTCTCCGCACCAGCATGAGAAACGCTTCCACTTGGCCAGATATGTTGATCTAGTGGAAGGCTTACTGCTACCCAAGAATACTTGTTGCACTGGGGCAGAGCAACGCAACTCAGACTGGGTCAACCACTTAGAAGCCATGCCATGAGATGGAGGGACTGTAGGTCTGGGTGGTGAAGTTTGCTGTGGTCCTGAGTTATCAGGTCTGGGTGAAGAGGTAGAGGGATGGGGTTGGCTATTGACAGGTCGAGGAACATGGTGTACCAGTGCTGCCTAGGCCACGCTGGAGCGATCATGATCAAGCGGGCTCTGTCCCAGCGTACTTTCAGCAGCACCCTGTGGACGAGCGGGAACGGTGGAAAAGCTTAGAGCAAGTGAGTCGTCCATGGTATCAGGAAAGCGTCCGCTATCAAACCCTGGGAGAGGCCTTGAAATGAACAGAATATCTTGCATTTCCTGTTCTCGCGGGACACGAAGAGGTCTACATGGGGAAATCCCCACTTCCAGAAGACTGAAAGAGTAACGTCCAGGCGAAGCAACCACTTGTGAGAAAGGATGGATCTGCTGAGGCGATCCGCCAGAGTGTTTCGAACGCCCGGGAGAAAGGACGCTATGAGGTCTATAGAGTGGGCTATACAAAAGTCCCAGAGTCATATGGCTTCCTTGTCCCACCCTGTTTGTTTATATAGTACATGGCTGTTGTGTTGTCTGTGAATATTGACACATAACGGCCTTGCAAGTGCTGCTGAAACGCCTGGCACGCAAGGCGGACTGCTCTCAGCTCCCGGACATTGATGTGCAAGGCCAGCTCCTGAGATGACCAAAGGCCTTGCGTGCGTAGATGTCCGAGGTGAGCACCCCAGCCGAGAGATGACACGTCTGTCGTCAGGGACATAGAGGGCTGGGGCGGATGGAACGGAAGCCCTGCACACACCAGGGAGGGGGTCAGCCACCATTCGAAGGAGCCTAGGATGCTCGGGGGAACGGTGACTATCATGTCTATGGCATCTCTGCCTGGTCGGTACAGTGAGTTGAGCCACAGTTTGAGGGGACGGAGGCGCAGTCTGGCATGTTTCGTCACAAACATGCAGGCCGCCATATGACCCAAGAGACTGAGGCAAGTGCAAACTGTAATCAACGGAACAGCTTGCAGGCTCTGGATGATGGCCACCATTGCCTGGAACCGAGGCAGTGGTAAGCAGGCTCTGGTGAGACTGGAGTCCAGGGTGGCGCCAATAAAGTCTATCCTCTGAGTGGGAATCAGAGTGGATTTTTCCACATTGATCATCAGGCCTAGATGTAGGAAAAGGTCCTTGACAATGCTGACATGATGGGTGACTTGTGCCTTGGAGGTCCCTCAGATGAGCCAGTCATCTAGATACGGAAAAACATGTATCCAGCGGCGGAGCTGGGTGGCGACTACAGCCATGCATTTCGTAAATACTCTTGGGGCTGTACAGAGGTCGAATGGTAGGACCACGAACTGAAAATGTTGGCGGTAGGCTATGAACCGGAGGTACCTCCTGTGAGGAGGGTAGATGGCTATGTGAAAATACACATCTTTCATGTCGAGGGCGGCATACCAGTCTCCGGGATCCAGGGATGGGATGATGGTCCCAGGGATACCATGCGGAACTTCAACTTTATCATGAATTTGTTGAGTTCGCGCAGATCCAGGATAGGTCTGAGACCCCGCTTTGCCTTGGGGATTAGGAAGTAGCGGGAGTAAAAGCCCGTGCCCCTTTCATGTTTTGGTACCTCCTCTATGGCTCCTTTGGCAAGGAGCGTCTGCACCTCCTGAAGGAGGTCCCTGAAGAGGGACGAGGAAGGAGGGGTGGAAGGGGGGGCATGAAATAAATTGGAGGTGGCACCCAAATTCCAGCGTGCGTAAGACCCAGTGATCTGACGTTAGCTGGGACCACGCAGGGAGGAAAAGGGAGAGGTGGTTGGAGAAAGGAGGGAATGGATCCTTTAACAAAACTGGTATGTCATCCTCGGGCGCACCTTCAAAAGGTAGATTTTGGCCCTGTGCGTGGTTTGGAGGGACCTCGGTTCTGGCCCGCTTGGGTGCCTGACTGCCTCTGACGACTGGTTCTACCCCGCCTTCTGGCAAAGTCCTGTCTCTGTCTGGGCTGAGGGTAAGAGCGGTGTGGCTGGGGGCGGAAGGGCCTGCGCTGAGTCACTGGCGTGTGCATACCTAGTGAGTGCATAATGACCCTGTTATCTTTTAGGCTTTACAGTCTAGGGTCTGTCTTTTCGGAGAAGAGGCCTTGCCCTTCAAAGGGGAGGTCCTGGATTGTATGCTGGAGCTCCGGGGGAAGGCCTGAGACTTGCAGCCATGATATATGTCTCATAGTAACTCCGGAGGCTAGGGTCTTGGCGGCAGAGTCCGCTGCATCCAGGGAAACCTGGAGGGAAGTTCTAGCCACCCTTTTTCCCTCATCCAGGAGCGCCACAAATTCCTGCCAGGAGTCTTGCAGGAGCAACTCCTTAAACTTGTCCGCCGCCACCCAGGTATTATAATTATAGCAGCTAAGGAGGGCTTGCTGATTAGCCACACGGAGTTGGAGAGCCCCTGCAGAGTAGACTTTGCGCCCTAGCAAGTCCATGTGTCTCATGTCCTTTGATTTCGGGGCTGGGGCCTGCTGGCCAGGGCGTTCTCTCTCATTGACCAACTGGACAACGAGGGAGCAGGGAGGAGGATGGACGTATAAGTATTCGTAGCCCTTGGAGGGCACCATATATTTACGTTCCACTCCCCGGGCAGCAGGTGGGATAGAGGCCGGAGACTGCCAGATCATGTTGGCATTGGCCTGGATCGTCCAGATAAAGGGGAGGGCCATTCTCGGGGGGGCATCCGATGATAAAATGTCCACCGCTGGTTCCCCTACCTCCGGGACCTCCTCGACTTGCAAGTTCATATTTAGTGCCACATGCCTGAGGAGGTCCTGGTGGGCCCTCGGTCAATTGGCGGAGGGCTTGCAGATGATGTTCCAGCCACCTCCTCGTCAGGTGAGGAGGATGAGGAGAGACCAGGGACAAGCGGGTCAATCGAGGCGTCTTCTTGGTGGCCAGCCTCTGTCTCCCTTGGGATCTGGGAGTCCTGTGGCTGGACCAGCACTTCCTCTGAAGAAGAAGGAGGAGGGCGGCTTATAGTGACTTCAGGCACCTAGTGCTCCGATGTGGCAGAGCGAGATGGGCCTGGATGTGCACCTTGGGTCTGATGATATGCCCAAGGTGTCCAGAATGCCCACTGGGGAGGGCCATGATCTTGGGCCTGGGGCTCGTGGAATATCCTGGCGGGCACATCGGAGTCTTTGTCCTGGGTGTACGAACTGTCCGCCTGCGAAGACATGGATTGGTGCCGGGACGGCCATGGAGATGCTGAAAGACCCTGGTGAGAGTCCTTCTCTCTCGCTGTTGCTGATCTCCTTGGCACCGGGGATCGGTACCTGAAGCCATACCGGTACCGAGAACGAGATCGGGACCTGCGACCTGCACGGTGCCAGGAGATCGACCTGGATCTCGAAGGTCTGCGTCGTGAACGGCTGCGAGTGTCCCGGTGCCGGGAGCGGTGCTGGGAGCTGGAGCGGTACCGAGAATACCGAGCCGGAGGCCGAGACATTGATCTATGCCGCGAGTACGACTGGTACCGAACAGGCGAGCGGTGCCGGGACTGCGAGCGGCGTCAGGACCGTGATCGTCAATAGGACCGCGAACAGCGCTGGGACCTGGATCGTGATCGGTGCCGATCTGCCGGGTCGAGTGAAGGCGGTCTCATTAGGGCTGGCTTGCCTATTGAGTGTAATACTCGCACCGGCGGTGCCGGGGGTGAGGCAGGACAGACTCCATCATAGCTATGAGGTCCCTGGCTGTGAAGAATTTCTCTGGTGTAGAGGGGATCATAAGCTCAACCACAGGCCTTGGCAGGGAGCTCTCAGGGACCGGACTCGACGGCCCCCGCGGTGACCGGACTCGATGGTACCACAGCAATTGGTGCCGTGGCAGGTGTAGGTGCCGGGCGGTCCGAACGAGGCTGCATCTGCGGTGCAGAGGGCACAGAGGTAGTGGAGGACTTCGACCTTGTCAGTTTCGGGGAGACAGATTGGTGCCGAGCAGGTCCCTGCGCCGGAGATGGCCAGCGCCGCGACATCTTAGCGGTGCCGTCACGGTCCAGTGCCGGAGGAGCGCTTGTAGCGGAGTGCTCAGCGCTTGGTGCCGAGGGTGGAGGGTTCAGAGCTGCCTCCATGAGGAGATTCTTTAGGTGAAAGTCTCTCTCTTTCTTCGTCCTCGGCTTAAATGCCTTGCAAATACAGCACTTATCTGTAACATGCAATTCCCCGAGGCACTTGAGACAGGAGTGGTGGGGATCCCCTGTAGGCATCGGCTTGTGGCAGGCCGAGCAAGATTTGAATCCCGGTGAACCGGGCATGGGCCCCGGCACCGGGTGCGGGGAAGGGGCTAATGCCCAAACCCCGCCTAACTATATACACTAACTATCTAAAGAACTATCAAACTAACTGTAATTATATAAATTCCAACTATATACAAATCAGGACCGGCGCTAGGGGTTTGAGCGCCCTAGGCGGATGGCAATTTCGCCGCCCCGCACGCTGGTCCCGCAGCTCCACTGGAGCTGCCGCAGTAATGCCTGCGGGAGGTCCACCGGAGCCGCACGAGCAGCCGACCGTCTGCAGGCACGACTGCGGCAGCTCCACCGGAGCCGCGAAGCACCGGACCCTCCGCAGGCACCACTGCGGCAGCTCCATCGGAGCCGCCTGCCGCCCCCTCCAGCAAAACGGCACCCACTAATTATTCTGGCACCCTAGGCAATTGCCTAGGCTGCCTAAATGGTAGCGCCAGCCCTGTATACAATAAAGATATCGAAGAAACTACGGGTAGCTAGGGAAGCGGAGGACAGCTAAGCCACGCTCCACTGTTCCAACGACCGACACAGGCAGTAAGAAGGAACTGAGGAGCGGTTGGGTCGGCAGGGGTATATATCCCACGCCATGGTGGTGCCACTCCAGGGGGCGCCCAGCCGATCCACCGAGTGTTGCTAGGGTAAAAAAATCTTCCGACGAACGTGCACGCGGCGCGCACACACCTAACTGGAATGGATAGGAGCAAGCACTCAAAGAAGAACCTCTGTTTTTGAACGTGCTTTAAGGTTCCAAAGAATTTCAGTTAATCACAGAATTAATCTTTGCAGAGCCCACAAAAAGCACGGGGCCTTGCAGCTGATCCTGGGTCCAAGCTGCTGCAGTGGTCATGTGACTTTGGCTAAGGGCAAAAATCGTTCTGGAGGGCAAAAGTCCCACTCAGGTCTTTCAGATCATCCAAAGACTGCAGGATTAAAGTCCATTCAAAAGCAGTAGAAATGGGTGTGGACATTTTCATTCCCCCAGTGTAACTGTGTGTCCAGAGATGGACAGTACTTGCTTTAATGGTTTCCTATTTTTTTCCTCTCTTTCCTCCATCCAGCATATCTGTTTGGGAAGGGCCCTCCCTCAAGAAGGAAGGGACAACTTCTATTCCCTTTTCCCCTGGCAGAAGCAGCCTTTGATAGTGGGGGATCCCACTAGTTACAACCCTTGGGGAGAAGGGGTAGTGGGGATTTTTACTGTTTTGAAGATGAAGTGTTGGGGCCCATCTAAGCAACAGCAACCTTGTGGACTATGGGAGAGGAACGCTTCAGGAGGGACACTTTTCCCACCCCTCTTCAAACCAGAGTGGAGGTTAAGATTCACTTCACTGAATGCCTAGAAGACCAGCAGCATTTGGTCTTCTGATAGTTATCAGCTACTGAGCTGCTGTTGCTGAATATATATGTACAGTGTGTAAAATTCAAAACATGACAAATCACAAATGAATTTCCAGGTTTGGCCAGCAGTTTGCTTACTCTCCTGGGAGTTTAAAGAGATCGGTACCACCTTCTTAAGTGAGTCAGAACAGCATGTAAAAAACTCCAGCCTCTGCCATGAAAGCTTAGTCCAGTTTACTTGATGTTGAATATCTCGAGCAGAAAAACTGTCCTTGAAGGCATTTTATGCAGTTCAGGCTTTCATTGTGGAAGCTGCCATTTAAAGAAAGTGTACAAAAGAAAGCTCAGACCCAAGAATTCCTATCCAAGTGCTGGGAGTGAGGTGTGACTGGCCCAAGCTGTTAGAATTCAGATCCGGGGCTGAACTTCCCCTGTGTTTTGAGAGTTTTTTAATTTTATTTGGTCTGGATATTTGGTTTCTGCCCATCTGTAGAAAGGAGCCCGTTTATTACAAATAAAAACAATGTGGTGTGGTTTTAGAGTGTCTTCCTTGTAAGGTGCTGAATGCATGTTGCAAAAGGTAATGAACTAAGCACCCAACGCTCCTGTGAAGCAGTACTGTCATGCTAGAATCTCAGTTCGAGCAGCACTTGTTAAGTGAACTTCTTGATGTTGCCCTTAGTCCTGGGTTATGCGGTGAATGTTTTTGACATGGGTCTAGTTTTGATGCTGGCTCCTGCTCTGACAACCAAACACATTTTGGAGCTTAATAAATGAAGCATAATGCTAATAGTACAATAAATGTGTGGAGAATTGTCTGCCATCTCACCCTAGAAATAGTTCCTTCCGGTCAGGATTAAAGTATCCCTGCTTGCACAACCATCCAACATCGTACCCTGTGGCATGGATAAGCAGAGGATGGTGTCAACCTCAATAGCTCTGACTTAAAGGCAAAACTTGGAAAAAGAACCCAAACACACAACAAAGAGTTGTAGCAGGCCAGAGACACAAGATCAGATTTACCACATGAGCTCATCTAAACACAAAGTTGAATGTAATGGATCAATCCCAAAAGTCCTTACTCTGTTTTTATCACCTCGAAACTCCTATTGAAACCAATGGGAATTTTGCCTGAATAAGGACAAATGAGGCAGGGCTTCAGCATTTGGTCTAGTGGGAGTCAGCTCTTCTCTGGAATTAGCTCAAAGAAAATTATTCCCTTTGAACAGCACTGACACCCACTTAAACCTGCCCAGGAGTAAGGCATCAAACATCAGCTGTGGGAAACTGGCAGGCAACAGGTTTTTAAAAATACAGCCAAGTTCAAACTTTTTCAGAAAAGGTGTCTTTGAAGATTTGTTTTTCTCAAGATTCTCTCATTCCTATTTCCAGCATTCACGCCTCATTTCTTTGTTCCAGCACCTCGCAGCTTAGAATGATGTTACTGTATGTGATGCACTGGCATAGACGTTTGAATAGAGAACTTGATTTTCCTATCCAGCAATGCATTGCTCTTAACATGATTCCTTGCACCACAGATAAGGAGAACAAATCCTTCCCTTTGACAGTTTCTCAGGGCTGCTGCTACCTGTTCTTTCTTGTCACCAAAAGAGAAGCCCTCTTGGACTGGATGAAGCCTAGATCTGACCGACAAAGATTCATAGGAAGCTAAGAATTGCTTTGCTGGGTTACGCCAGGGACCATCTAAATGAGTATCCTGGCTCCCAGAGGGATTCAAGGACAGAAGCAAGGCACGCATCTGCCCTTACTCAGGGTTTCAGTTGGGCGTGGGTAACTTTACTTTCAACTAGTGGCGGCAGAGGAGTCTCACTGGCAGGGGCAGCTCCAGGCACCAACACGCCAAGCGCGTACTTGAGGCAGCAAGCCATGGGGGGGCGCTCTGCCAGTCGCCACGAGGGCAGCAGGCAGGCTGCCTTCGGCACCGTGCCTGCGGAGGGTCCACTGGTCCCGCGGCTTTGGCGGATCTCCCGCAGGCATGCCACCGAATCCGTGGGACCAGGGACCTCCTGCAGGCAAGCCACCAAAGGCAGCCTGCCTGCCGTGCTTGGGGCGGCAAAATACCTAGAGCCGCCCCTGCTCACTGGCAGATGCTGCTCCAAGGATATACTGAATCAGTTTACTTCTTGGCTGCACTGGCCACATATCCTCACTGGACAGCACCACCCATTCTGGGGCCATTGGGGCAGGATCAGCCTGTCACCCTGGCAAATGTTTAACCTCAGGTGCCCTGTGGCTCGGTTTACCATGGCAAAAGCCAGAGGGAACGACTCTGGTTCAGTGTAGATGTAAGCAGAGTCAGGATGAGCTCTACCCTGACATCTGGTGGTGAATTATGGGGAGTGTGGAAAGAATTTCAGGGAGTGTGGAAAGGAATTTCAGGTATTTGCATTGGCACACCCACCTCACCTAGCATAGCCCACGGCAGCCTGGGATGGTTATTTTGACAGCTATGGGACCCCCAATTTCTTTGTTATTGGGGCAGGAACAATAAAGTATTGTCACCCTGATTATATGAATGAGGAACGATGAGACTGCTTTATGACAGAGATGACTCAACCTCACTTAAGTAGTACTTGCTAGACAAGGGCCATGGGTTCCAACACCCAGTGAATTGAGAGAGGCTGGGGACTGGTGTGTGTGCCTGATGGTATGGGCCTGGAACACCAATTGCACATCCTCCTCTCTCCACTGTTAAAGAGTAGAGCTAATTTTGATTCCATTAAGAGTCCATCCAGAGGCTGGTGATCTGACTTCACATTGGGCCAATGTGCACCAGCACCAGGGCTCCCCTGCTACAAGCTGAAATCACTAAAAGAGCTGAGCTGAGATCACTGAGTGCTGTGTTAGCTAGTGGGGGAGCCTGAAGATCTATCACTAAGCGGCTGGCAGAGCGGAGCTGTTTGCAGCATGTTGGAGCAGCCTATGGAACAGTGAGCGGAGTGGAGCGGTTTGCAGGGATGGCTGGAGTGGCTCATGGGTCGGCTGGAGGAACGGTACAGCTGGTGTAGTGGAGCTGGTCGTGGTGAAGGCTGAAGCAGAACTCCACGGAGAGGCGGAGCAGTTGGCCCTGGCCCACGTAAGGTGCCCTGTAACACCCTGTGTGGGGCCCCCCCATTTGCACCCAGGCTGGGGGGGTAAAACTCTGCAGATAAACTTTTGAACTCTGGGGTGGCACTGACCAGAGACTTTCGGGTTGTTGGACTTTGGGGTGATTGGACTTAAGACCCTAAGGTGGAAAGGACACTGCCAAACGTACTTCGAGGTGGGTTTTTTGCTTATGGTTTGTGTTACAATCCTGTTTGTGGTGTTTCTCCAATGTGATGCCGCATTGTTTCCCTCCTTTATTAAAAGGATTGTGCTACACTCAGACTCCGTGCTTGCGAGAGGGGAAGTATTGCCTCCTAGAGGATCCCGGGGGGGGTGGTATGTAAGTGTCCCAGGTTACTGGGTGGGGGCTCGAGCCGGTTATGCATTGTGTTATTGAAACGGAGCCCCTGGATACTGAACCCGGCCCCTGTTGCTGCCAACTCAGAGGGGCAGAAGGGTTACATACAGAAGTACCTCTGAGGTGTGTGAACTCCGATACCCATGTTCTCCAAACTGTTTTGTGGCTGAGGAGGACAATGCCCTTTCACTTTGTCCGCTTTGGACTACTTTGCTCACATAGGGCAAGAAGGGAAAATTACAGTGAATGTACAAAGGCAGGAAATTAAGAAGAGCAGTCAAAGTGATTTAAGTGTTTGCTCTGTAACTGTAAATCATCAGACAGGAGAAAAGCATTAATGAGTGTGAAATACAATAGAACCCCGTTTAGCCAACTTTCCGTTATCCAGCTCTCTGTATTAACCAAACAACCAGCGCACACAAGTCCAGAAGCAGGAGATCTTTCCTGCGGCCGCTAGACAGCGCTGCCACCTCACATGTTCCCATTCTCCAGATTATCCAAATTTTTGATTATACAATCTGCCCTCGGTCCCAATTAGATCGGATAAACTGGGTTCTGCTGTACTAGTTTTCAAAAGGTGGTGGTATCACCTGCCCAACAAAAGAAGGCCCATCAACACCAGATGAACCACTGTGGAATATAAGAGGACAAAAGAATGTTGTTGGTTGCAAATTCCTCCCAAGAGCTGACTTTGAAGCAGAGCAGAGGAAGGAACAAAAAGCCCTAATAAGGAGGAACTATCCTTTATGCTACTTGGATTGTGCTCCTCCTGCATCCTCCAGCCCCACGTTCACCACCACCCGTACCTCCCACCTGCTCCCCTGAGGCTGCAGGTGAGCTTCTCTCCCTGCTTTCCTGCCCCTCATGGCTTCTGCCCCTGCAATCTCCCCCCACAGAGCAGGTTGCCCAAGTACCTGACCCTGGGGCCCCCTGTTGTTGGTAGGCCCCGTGCCAGGGAACGATATGTTTCGCGGTAAATCTGTCCCTGTGGTTTTAAGAACATTTTCACAGCAGATTTGACAAAACACAATGAAAGTAATAATGTGAGATTTCTAAGGACAGATACAGCACTCGACCCAAGGTTTAAGAATCTGAAATGCCTTTCAAAATCTGAGAGGGACAAGGTGTGGAGCATGTTTTCAGAAGTCTTAAAAGAACAACACTCCGATGCAGAAACTACAGAACTCGAACAGCTCAAAAGAAAATCAACCTTCTGCTGGTGGCGTCTGACTCAGATGATGAAAATGAACATGCGTCAGTCTGCACTGCTTTGTATTGTTATCGAGCAGAACCCATCATCAGCATGGACACGTCTTCTGGAAAGGTGATTGAAGCATGAAGAGACATATGAATATTTAGTGCATCTGGCACATAAATATCTTGCAATGCCAGCTACAACAGTGCCATGAGAACACCTGTTCTCACTTTCAGGTGACTTTGTAAACAAACGTGGGCAGCATTATCTCCTGCAAATTGTATCAAACTTGCTTGTCTAAGAGATTAGGCTGAAGTAGGACTGAGTGGACTTGTAGGTTCTACAGTTTTACATTGTTTTATTTCTGAATGCAGTTATTTTTTGTACATAATGCTACATTTTTAAGTTCAACTTTCATTATAAAGAGATTGCACTACAGTACTTGTATAAGGTTAATTGAAATATACTATTTCTTTTGTTTTTACAGCACAAATATTTGTAATAAAAAATATAAAGTGAGCACTGCACACTTTGTATTCTGTGTTGTAACTGAAATCAATATATTTGAAAATGTAGAAAACATCCAAAAATATTTAAATAATGATATTCTATTAATGTTTTTAATCGCACAATTAATCACGATTAGTTTTTTGTAACTGCTTGACAGCCCTACTTATTTCTTTTTCATAATTAATAAATCTTTAGATAGTTTATTATAAGATTGGCTTTGGTATGAGATCTAAGGTGCAACTGACCTGGGGTAAATGACTGGTCCTTTAGGACTGGGAGAAACCTGAATATTGTGATTTTGGTGTAAGGGACCATCCAGCACAAAGGCAAGCTTGCCTAGCTGACAAGATCGATCAGAGTACCCAAGATGATTGTCTGACTCCATGGCTAGGCTGTTATAGTGCCTGAAGGGTTTACACTTGATACATGGTTGGTGAAATCTAAGTACAGAACTCACCATCAATTTGGGGTTTGTGCCCTGCTTCTTAACAGTCAGCCCTGAGGTTGGTACTCACGCTTTTGAGCCACTGCAGGAGAGCTCGACACTAATAATTTGAATATTTGGGGGAAATTCCAGGATGAAAGGCAGAATATAAATTAAAGTTATAATAATTATTACTACTACTATAAATACTTCAAAGTTACTCTGATGTGAAAGAAAGCATTGTCCTCTGTAGTTCTATGGCTACCTGGATTTGGTTAGTAGTCTTCATGCCTAAATGGCAAGATTCACTGACAATTTTTTATCTAATGCAGACAATATAAGCTCAGTGTGCCGGCACTTTGTGTGTGCAGTCAGGCTACATAAATAAATGTCTGAAGATATCAGCTTTGAAGATCATTTGGGAGCTTAGGGGGAGAAAGCCTTCTTGCAGTAGAGATCCTAAAAGATGGAAAACTGCTTCTTAGAAATAATGCTAGTGTTGCAAATGTCTATTTTTGAAACTGGAAAATTTCAACTGTATCTGAGCTGGCAGTTTCTCAACAAGACAATATTAAAAGCACAATAGCAAATTATCCTGATGCAAAGGAAAGATAGGAGGAAGAAGACACCAATAATGGTTCCATTAGGAGCTCTTTATTTACTGGAAAATCAAAAAGGAATCCTACAAAAAGTGGAAGCATGAACAAGGTGCTCAGGATGAACACAAAGAATAGCTCAGGCACGTAGCGACAAAATCATAAAGTCTGAGGCACAAAAGGCAACAAGAAGAGGTTCTATATATATATCCAGAGCAAGAGAAATATGAAGGAAATGGTAGGTCCACTACTTAGTGGGGAAGGAGTGCTAATAATGGATAACATCAAGAAGGCTGAGGTGTTTCAGCTGGAGTATTGTGTCCAGTTTTGAGTACCACACTAAGAAAGACGGACAAATTGGAGAGAGTCCAGACGAGAGAAACAAAAATGATCGAAGATTTAGAAAATTTGACCTGTGAAAAAAGGTTAAAAAACTAGGTATGTTTAGTCTTGAGAAAAGATGACTGAGGAGCCCTAATAACAGTTTTCAAATAGTTAAGGGCTGTTATAAAGAGAACTGTGATCAATTATTCTCCATGTCCACTGAAGGTAGCACAAGAAATAATGGGCTTAATCTGCAGCAAGGGATATTTAGGTTAGATATTAGGAAAACCTTTCCAACTATGAGGGAAGTTAAGTATTAGAATAGCCTACGTTTTAAAAGCAGGTTAGACAAATACCTGTCAGGGAGGGTCTAGGTATAATAGGTCCTGCCTCGGCACAGGGAGCTGGACTAGATGACCTCTCAAGATCCCTTCCAGCCTTACATTTCTAGGATTCTACATTCTGCCTGCCTAGAGCTCTCTCTACAGACTCTCCCTAACCCACCACTGAAATGCTACCTTCTCTGTGGTGAACCATGACAGTCATTCTGTTTCAGCCACCTCTCAAGCATTTAGGACAGAAAAGCAAGGATAAAACCTTCAACTGAAACTACAGGAGGAATTTTAGTTATCTAGTAGCAGCTGAGTTGGAAAATAACCAGGGCACCAAAACTAACAGTCCTACTCTTGTGGAAAATGTCATGGAGTTTTCAGTGATAAAAGCATTACAGCCAACATGGAGAAATTCTATATTAGACTTGACCTTTACAGATAAAGAATAATTCATCTTAGAACTAAAAATCAGTGGTTGCATAAGCGCAAGTGACCATGACTTGATTACATTTGTTGTTACATGCAGACAGAATAAAGGAGCCAATACTTTAAAGGAACCAGTTTCACATAGCTGAACACAATAAGTCAAATCGGCTGGGAGAAAGACTTTAAACACAAAGCTGTGAATAATAATTGACAACAGTTTAAGACAGTTGTCTCCAACGTTTTTACTCACGAGATCACTTTTTGAATTTAAGTCCAACCCAGGATCTACCCTGCCTCTTCCCCGAGGCCCCACCCCGCTCACTCCATCCCCCCTCCCTCCGTTGCTCGCTCTCCCCCACCCTCACTCACTTTCACCAGGCTGGGGCAGGGGGTTGGGGTGCGGGAGGGGGTGAGGGGTGCAAGCTCTGGGAGGGAGTTTGGGTGCAGGAGGGAGCTCAGGGCTGGAGGAGGGTCGGGGTGCGGGCTCCTGCCAGGCAGCGCTTACCTCAGGTGCTCCCAGTCGGTGGCGCAGTGGACTAAGGCAGGCTCCCTGCCTGTCCTGGCCTCACACCGCTCCCGGAAGCAGCCAGCACGTTCCTGCGACCCCTGGGGGGGGCATGTGGTTCTGCGTGATGCCTCTCCCTGTAGGCACCACCCCTGCAGCTCCCACTGGCCACAGTTCCCAGTTCCATGGGAGTTGCGGGGGCAGTGCCTGCAAGTAAGAGCAGCAAGTGATGAACCCCTGCTGCCCCTGCCCAGGGGTTGCAGGGATGTGCTGGCCACTTCCGGGAGCTACACAGAGCCGGGGCAGGCAAGGAGCCTGCCTTAGCCCTGCTGTGCCACTGGACTTTTAGCAGTTGGAGATCGCGATCGACTGTTAGAGGCTCCAGGATCAACCAGCTCATTGCGATTTACCAGTTGGAGACCACTGGTTTGAAAACATTTTAGTAGATGTCCAAAAAAGCTACAACTGAGAATGAAAGCTACACGGGTCAAAAAACTAACTTGGCTTAGAGGGAAAGTCAAGTGGTATGAATAAAGCAATCTACAGCAAATGGAGAAAAGGGGAAGATGATAGCAACAAATATAAATTAGAAGCTAAGAACTGTAAAAAAAAACTGGTAAGGGAAACAAAAGGACAAGGAGAACTCTATAGGCAGCAGAACTAAGGACTATTAGAAAGAGTTTCTTATATATTAGGAGCTAGAGCTGACTGAAACTCAGGCGGATTGATTTGCAAGAAACTTCTGCAATTTGCTTTAGTTCTGAATTGGAATGAAAGCATTACCAACATTTCTCACAAATCGAAGATCCTCTGAAAATTTTGTTTTGGAAATACTGAAATACGGTTGCTCCCAGAAAGAAATATGTCAAACTATCATTCTTACCAGTTTCACCACTGCTATTTACTGAAGAACAGTTTTAAAATCAACAGATCAAAATATCTTGTATCCAAGAGTATTAAAAGAGACGTCCCAGGAGCTCTCTGGACCACTAATGCTGATTTTCAGTAAGTCTTGGAGTACTGGGGAAGTTCCAGAGGTCTGGAAGAAAGCTAATGTTGTGCCAATATTTAAAGGGGTAAACAGGATGACCCAGGTAATTAGATCTGCCAGCCCAACATCAATCCCAGGCAAAATAATGGAGCACTGATACAGGACTCAATTAATAAAAAACTAAAAGCAGGTAATATAATCAGTGCCAATCAGCACAGGTTTATAGAACGTTGATCTTGTCAAACTATTTTGATGTCTTTTGATGAGATTATAACTTTGGTTTATAAAGATAATAGTATTTATGTAACATAGTTAAACATTTATAAGTCATTTGACTTGGTACCACACGTTTTGATTAAAAAACTAGAACAAAGCAAAAATCAACATGGCACATATTTTAAATGGATTAAAACTGGCTAACTGATAGGTATCAAAATGCAATTGTAAATGGGGACTCATCACTGAGGGACAGTGACCCTAGCCTCTGTTTGCCAGAAGCTGGGAATGAGCAACAGGGAATGGATCACTTGATGTTTACCTTTCTGTTCATTCCTTCGGGGGTGGCGGGGAGAGGGTGAGGAGGGGCACATGGTACTAGCCACTGTTGAAAGACAGGATACTGAGCTATATGGACTTTTGGTTTGACCTAATATGGCTGTTCTTATGAGTGGGTGTGTTTCTAGTTGGGCCTGACCAGAATCAGTTTTTAGGCCTCATGCTATTTAACATTTTTATCAATTACCTGGAAGAAAATATAAAATCAATCACTGATAAAGTTTTCAGGGCCATGAACAAAAAGGGGGAAAAAAGTGTTTTAAACTTTGGCAAGTTGACATCCTACCAGCAAGATTGTCAGAACTAAAAAAAGCCAAAAAGATAACAAAGAAAGAGCCAGCATCTGTGAAAGTAAAGTCGTGGAAGGCTTATATGAAGGAGAGTGAGAAAGAAATAAACAAACTGGCAAAGACTCATGATAAGAGTACTAAAGACATTGATAAGAACAAAATCATTAAAGATGAAAAGGGGAAATATGGTAATCAATGGGAAGAGTGGAGGAATTACTTTGAAAGGCTCATGGAAAAAGAGAATCCAAGAGAGCCATGCTGTAGGATAAAACCAAACCTGGGTCTGGTGGCACCAGTCCTAGAAGAAGTAGTTGCAAAAGCACTGAGCAACATGAAAAATAAAAAAGCTCTTGGCTGCAATGACATACCAGCAGATGTATGGAAGTGCCTGGGGCAGCTAGCATGAACATACAGACAGAACTGTTTAATTTCATCATGGAGAAAAATATTGGTACTAATGTGCTCTAAGAGACACTCAACACTGTGGTAACTACTGCTGCATTAAACTCATGAGCCACATGATGGAGATCTGAGAAAAAGTGTTTGATAAGAGACCACAAAGAGATGCAAAGGTCAGCGATGATCCCTTTGGATTCATGCCAGGCAAGTTAACAGTGGATGCTATCTCTGCATTAAGATTGCTTGTGGAAAAATATAGCGAAAAGAAAAACCCTGAACACAGTATTCATTGATCTGGAGAAAGCTCATGACCATGTTCTGAGAGACATCATCTGGTGGTGTATGAGACTGAAACAGACTCCTTTAGACTATGTCAGGCTTGTCCAGGACATGTATAAGGATGTCATTACCACAGTCAAAAGGCCACGTACAGAAACTGAACAGTTTCTGATAAGAGGCAAAGTACACTAAGGCTCAGCACTAAGCCCCTTTTTGCTCACACTGGTGCTCAATGAACTTACAGAAACCAACTACAGTGGTCCCCTGGATGGCATGCTTTTTGCAGAGGACATAGTGCTCATGAGGGAGAGCAAAGAGGAAATGGGAAAACATTTGGAAGGATATAAGTGCATTCTTGAACAAAATGGCATGAAAGTTAGCAGAAATAAAACAGAGTATGTGGTCTGTAGAGTTGATGATACTTCACAGGAAGACAATGAGATTAAGTCTGGAGGGTGGGGGAGGAGCAACAGTACAGAAAAATCAAGTACCTTGATTTGATAGTACAGGATACTGGTGAACTCAATGGCAAATTTATAAGCTGAACAGGAAAAGCATGGACTAAATGGAGAGGAGTGAGTGGAGTGATCTGTGATAGGAGAATGCCTAACAAACTGAAAAATAAGATCTACAAAACAATAATTAGACCTCTACTTTTGTAAGGATCCGAATGAGGAAGAGACAGGAAATGGAAATGTTAAAATGAATGCTTGGAGTTACAAGGCTATTCAAAACGAATTAGCGGAAGTGTGAAGGTGGTATCAATTACAGAAAAGCGGAGGGAATCCAGGCTTAGGTTGTTTGGGCATGTGCAAATAAGGTGTTAAACTTACAAGAAATGGAGCTTAAAAGACAAGCTGGAAGACCCAAAACTAGATGGATGGATATCATAGAAAAGGATATGATTAGTTAGAGTTCCTAAGGAACAGCTTCAAGACAGACTGGAATGGAGAAGAACTCAAAGAGACAAACTCACATAGATGGCCATTTGTGGTGAGAACAATAGTCATCTAGCACAGCATCCTGTCTTCCAACAGTGGCTGGTGCCAGATGCTTCAGATGGAATGAACAGAACCGGGGAATTATCATGTGATCCATCCTCTGTCACCCAACTCCCAGTTTTCGGCAATCAGAGCCAGTTTAGGGACACCTACAGCATGGGGTTGCGCTGGTGACCACCTTAGCTAATAGCTATTGATGGCTTTATCCTACATGAATTTATCTAATTTTTTTAACCCAGTTATACTTTAGACCTTCACAACATGCACTGGCAATTGTGTGACGGTGTATTTCCTTATGTTTTTTTTAAAGCTGTTGATCTTGTCTCATTTCCTCTTTAAAATTTGATTTAGTGAATGTAGTGCTGACAAGATGTGCCATGTTAACAGAGTAACAACTACACCTCTACCCCAATATAACGCTGTCCTCGGGAGCCAAAAAATCTTACCGCATTATAGGTGAAACCACATTATATCGAACTTGCTTTGATCCACAGGAGCGTGCAGTCCTGCCCCCCCAGAGCACTGCTTTAATGTGTTATATCCAAATTTGTGTTATATCAGGGTAGAGGTGTACTGTTAACAAAGATGTTCAGAGTACAGGTAATATCTAAGGCTACGTCTACACTAGCACTTATGTCAGCAAAAAACTTTTGTGGTTCAGGAGTGGCGGGCGGAGGGGGAATCCTGAGCGACATAAATTTTGCCAGCGTAAGTGCTTGTGTGTGCAGTGCTATGTCGGCAGAAGATGCTCTCCTGTTGACATAGCTACAGCCGCTCATTGAGTTGGTTTTATGTTGACAAGAGAGCTCTTTCCCATTGGCATAACACAGCTACACGAGTGATCATACAGTGACACACATGTATTCCTACAGCTGTGCCGCTGTAAGCTTGCTGATACAGACATGGCCTAAACAACACCTATCACCAGGGTATCGAAAGACAGTACAACTTTCTCCAAAGGCACTCAGCCAACATGCCCTAACCCTGAACTAGAGACCCCACATCTGGGATGAAAGTTAGATTAGCTTCTATGCTTTTTCAAATTATTGTCCATGGCACTAAGTCTAAGACACCTGTGCATTAGGGGTTCTTGGGATGAGGACACATGCACTAGGAACTGGGCTGAGAAACACAAACCTCATTTCATATAGATCATCAGAACTCCATACCTCATGACAACAAAGTCTGGTTTAACACAACTGGCTATACCTTAGCTTCTTCAGTTTATTCTGGGTTAAAAGGTCAGCAATGAGAACAAGTGGCTTCGTGTGTCAGATTTGCCATGAAAACATTCATGTCTGCACGTTAGCCCCAAAGGACAACATCATCCAGAATAAGAAAACCAACAGCAGTGTGTAAAGTCATTGCCTGCTGAAGCAGTAAGAATCACAAAACTGGGAAAGGGGAGAAGAGCAGAATGTAAAACTACAAAAGATCAGTGACTGCCAATGGAAGAGAAAAAAATGCAGAAGAAGATCTGAATTAAGAATAAGGTTGTGAAAATCAATATAAGTATTTCAACCATCTGCAGCCCACTATTGTAAGTAAGCAAATGTTAAGAGGATTAAATTAACAATTGACGGTACTTAGGAGAAGGTGTTATCCCTCACTAATTTATGGCCCAAATCTGCAATAGCTACTCAGGTGAGAAATCAAATAGCACATACCTACAATGTCCAAAAGTCCCTTCTGATCATAAATAAGGATTAGTACCTATTTTAACTGCAATATACTAGAATATAAAAATAAAACTTTTTGACAGAAAATGCTGGGGTTTATTAGTTCATCCATGCAGAGGATTTAAAGCAGTCACTATGTTTCTGGATAGGTTAAAAGAACAATCACCACAACCCAGAAATCTAGTTGCTTTTAAAAATAAAATAATAAATAATAATAATAATTAAAAAAATGAGTAAGGCAGTTTCAGGTGCTACACCAGTGGTAGGCAAACTTTTTGGTCCAAGGGCCACATTGGGGTTGTGAAACTGTATGGAGGGCTGGGAAGGGAAGGCTGTATACCCGCAAACAGCCTGGCCCCTGCCCTCTATCCTCTCCCTCCTGCTTCCTGCCCCCTGACTGCCCCCCTCAGAACCCCCAACCCATCCAACCTCCCCTGCTACCTGTCCCCTGACTACCCTGACCCCTATTCCACACCCCCACTCCCTGACAGCCCCCCGGGATTCCCACGCCTATCCAACCGCCCCCTACTCCCTATCCCCTGACCATCCCCCTCCACCAGAACCTCCGCTCCATCCAAACACCTCCTGCTCCCTGTCCCCTGACTGCCCCCTAGTACCCTCTGCCTCTTGTCCAACCTCCCCACTCCCCCACCTTACCATGCTGCTCAGCACAGCAGGAGCTTGCAGCCCTACCAGAGCCAGTCATGCACTGCCCAGCAGGAGCGGTGGGCCAGAGTGCTGGCAGCGTGGCACACTGAGGCTGCAGGGGAGGGGCCAGGGGATAGCCTTCCTGGCTGGGAGCTCGGGGGCCGGGCAGGACAGTCCCACAGGCTGGATGTGGCTCGTGGGCCATAGTTTGTCCACCTCTATGCTACCCCTAACCCTGTAAAACCAAAAAATAGACTAGAGACCTCTATTGCATTTTGCTATTTTCAAGATGTCTCTTTCTCTCTCCTGTTACTGTGTGAAAGAACCATAAATAGGTCTTCATGGTTCCCATATGCAAATGGACATTTAGACACCTAACTGACCTCCTGCATGCAAATACTTGATTTGTGCATGCAGTCCCAGTAATTGCACACATTAGCTGCACAATTATACAAGACTTTCTGTTCTGTTTACTGTAGTTTGAAAAGGAAAAAGGAGAATATGATTCAAATTCAACTTTGATTTAAATGGTGATATAGAAAGGTACACTTTGGGCGTAAGTTGATCAGTAGGCAGGGAAGACAAATGCAATTTAGAATTCACTGGTATTTTGTGGGGCCCCGAGTCAGACCTGGTATAAACATCTACAGCTCCCACTGACGTTAATGGGAACTGGATTTGCTTACATAATAGCTAAATTTGACACACACCCCCAAAGATGGTGCTGGCATGTTAAAGTTTTGGGGGAAGCTGTTTAGTCCAACACCCTCCTGGTAATGATTTTTCCTGCTACACCATCTCTTTCCATGACCTTGGTGTGTAAGTTACACTCACGTTACACAGCCACTGAATGCCAAGTTGGTGTCAGTTATTGGATACTGCATAACCACTTACACTTTATATGTCACAATTCTCCAGCTGCTGTAGACAGGCAGCTTCGACTTCAGTCCATGGAAGTTACTTGTACGCAGATGCTGGAGAATGAAGTCCCCATTATGAAACTTACACCACCATTTATGTTACCCCGACTTTGGCCTAGAGATTTTATGGGAGATGCAACTTCTCAGTCCAGGCTGCATTTGCTGACAAACAGTAATTCACTGGGTTCCGTTTGATGGGGAAAGGATTTCCAAAGGCAATTCCTGGTCTAACTGAACTCAGTGACAGGACTCCCACTCAGGGCCGGCTCTAGGCACCAGCCGAGCAAGCTCGTGCTTGGGGCGGCAGATTCTAAGGGGCGGCATTCCGCCCGACCCTAGGCTGGCACGGAAGCCCCTTTTTTTCGGTTTGTTGCTCTGGCCACCCTGTACGGGGCAGTGGCGCAGAGGATGGGAGCGCCCTGTTGGGAGCGGGCTGCGTGCTCTGTCTGCCCCAGCCAGTACCAAGTCTGTAGCAAGCCTAGCAGCTCGCGTCCTTCCCTCCCCGCTGACCTTCAGTTCACCGGCAGGCGGGAGCGGCGTGGAGCCCTCCCAGCAGGTGGTGCAGTGGGAGGGGCCGAGTGGCTAGCGCCCCGGCTGAAGGAAGCCCTGACCACCCCCATTCTCTCTCTCCCCCCTGCTCCTTCCCCTTCCCCCTGCTACCCGGGGCACATCTGCAGCGCAGGGAGTCCTGCTAGCCAGCGCAGCCGGGGGAGTGGCACCGAAAGTTTGCACCCTGGCTCCAGCCGCCCTGCACAGTTTTTTGGTTTTGTTTTTGCTTCACAGCTCCAGCCGCTCCGCATGCTCTTTTTGTTTTGTTTTGTTTTGCTTGGGGCGTCAAAAAAGCCAGAGCTGGCCCTGCTCCCACTGACTTCTATGGGATCAGGATTGGGCCCTTACCATATCGCTGGCCTAAAGCACTGTGCAAGAGCCTGAGCAGAACAGTGAACAAGAAGCTGTTTTTAAAGGTAAATGCAATTAAAAGGTCTTGGAAAAGCGCCTCGGTAAAAGTGTATCATCAGAGTGATTGGAGTTCTCCAAGGGACGGTGGGCTGTGGTAATTCTTCAGCAATACGACAGCTATTGGACTTGGCACTGCTGTAAGCAGGCAGGAGTACTGCATGTCACAGAGTTGTGGAAATGCTTACCAAAGGCTTTCCCTGGAAAGTGCCAATAGCTAACTGTGGCAATGGGGGGTTGGCCGGGGAGAGACATCTAAGAAGCCAGTAGGGATTGAGAAAGGAGAGAAACCAGTAAGGGCAGCCAGAAGGGACTAGGGCAGAGGTGGGCAAACTGTGGTCCGCGGGACCATCCTGCCCAGCTCTTGAGCTCCTGACTGGGGAGGCTAGCCCCCAGCCCCTCCCCCACAGCCTCAGTGCCCCCATGCTGCCAGCGCTCTGGCCCACCGCTCCTGCCAAGCAGTGCGTGGCTGGCTCCGGCAGCGCTGTGAGCTCCTGCTACTCTGAGCAGCATGGTAAGGGGGCGGGGAGTGGTTGGATAAGGAGCAGAGGGTCCCAGCGGGCAGTCAGAGGACAGGGGGCAGTTGGATGGGCCAGGAGGGACAGGATGGGGGCAGGGGCCACGCAGTTTGGGGGGGGGGGGCTCTGAGTTCCCTACCCACCCTCCATATAGTTTCACAACCCCGATGTGGCCCTCGGGCCAAAAAGTTTGCCCACCCCTGGACTAGGGAAAGAAGACGGCCAAGAGGGGCTGGGGACAGAAGAGCCAGAAACAGTAGCCAGCTGGGATTGGGAGAGGCAGGGGGACAGTAAGAACAGCCAGCAGGGATTTGGAAAAGAGCAGAGCCAGCTGGGAATTGGAAGCCAACAAGAGTGGCCAGAAAAAACAGCCAGTCACTAGGGAAGGAGGGCAGCCAGCCTACTAACATGGGCTTTTCTGTGAGCACAACTCCATTTTTATTTTTCACAACTTCTCAACACAGCTGCCACCAGGCTGCTTGTCTTTGATATTCATTAATCTCCCCAAAGCAGGCACTGAACTTTCCTGCTACCCTCTCAAGGGTACAGCGTTTGATTGCCGTTCTGAACTGGCAGTGGCTTTTGTCAGCGTAGATGGCCAATGAAACACTTATGTGCAGCAGACTCCAGCACTACCCAGTGGATTGTTTGAGCTAGTCAGATACTTGTGTAAGGGACAGATGGCCCAGTGGCTGTTCCTTGTGTAGGACGCAGAGCCCCCAGAGTCAGAGCCATGTGACAGATGGAGCAGCTGTGTTCGGCTTAAACTACAAAATACTGAAAAACAAATTCCTAATCCTCTCCCTCACAAGCCCACTGTTCTGCTTTTGCAGATTAACTCCCCATCAGAGGTGTTCTGTGCACAACCTGGGAACCCGGAGGAACTGTACCTTTGCTTCACTTGCAATCCCCAGGTACACACTGGACACTCCAGCTCCATCATATGCTGTTTTTTTCACATGAAGGCAACAATTATCCAGTTGTCAATAGGAACACCTCCCGCCCAAATGCACAGCACATGTCCTTATTGATCCTCTCTTGGGTTACACAAGGGCTTTAGAAAACAACTTAGCACAGCAGCTGTATTAACCTATGTTAATACTCTCCATACAGAGCTCTCCCCTGACAGTGTTGCTAATTGCTATACACCACACTGCTTCCCAAATATATATAAAATTCACATAAGGTTTTCCCTCCTGGCTCAAGATTTCCAAAAAGTTCACACACAACTGCAGCAAGTTTGATTACTATTTAATTGTTCACAGTGCGCCTGTCATTATGTTATCAGGGCATCTGACAGTAAAACAAACAACTGGTGTCAACAACTAGCACAAATGAAACCCACCCAAGCCATGGAACAAATATCCTCTGGCTACAGGTCACTGACTGTCTTTAGGAACCTAAAATTCATGTAGCCCTATTTTCAAATGTGCTGAACACCTGCAGCTGCCATTTACTTCAAGGGGAGTTGTATGTAATCAGAATGCTTGAAAACCAGGGCATTTTGATTTAGGTGTCTAAATATGGCATTGTCTGCAACGCTTTAGGTGTCTACATTTGAAAATTTTAGCCAGAGTGAATGAACATATCTCACACTATATCCAAAAATCTCTGGACTTCAATGGGCCCTGAGTCTGATCTCACTTACTGAGGTATCGATCAGGAGTAACTCCAATGAAATCAATGGCATTGTAAGTGAGATCAGAAACAGGAACACAGGAAGGAGTGAATTTCAGAGCAGAGAACCCTCCAGTGAGAACATCCCTCTGCCTGCACCCTGCAGCTCCACTTGAGAATAGACAGTAGGTGCTCAGAGACTACGGTGAGGAGGGTAATGATATAAAAGCCTATATAGACTTGAAAAATAAAAACCATACCAACCCGATGAAGTTAACATTTTAGAGAATGGTGAGATGGGAAAATATGAAATTGCAAAATCCCAGGAAGGGCTCCAGTGTCCTGTGTGCTGAGCACCTCCTGCAAGGTGCCTATTTCAATGACAGGTAGCAAGAGGTTCTCGGTGCCTTACTAGAACAAAGATAAGTGGACTGGGAGTTACTGCCAGCCTGCCCCACCTAGCATCCAGCTCACAACTTCTGCTGCTTCGACCCCCGCACTTCCTCTACTCCAAATTGTCAAATGTTGAGTTACAGGGTTCTTGTCACAATCAATTTATTGTTAAAATTAACAATTGTGGTTTTCTCCAATTGAAATATAAGAGTAGAGAAAGCACCAGGCTGACTATTCCCCACTGTAGGTTGAATTTTCATGTTGATGTCTCCGTCCGTGCCCTGTGCTAAAAGGCAATTACACATGAAAAAATGCCTTTGTGGGCATAAAACAGGTAATTCTAGGCACAAATAGGCAACTTGTCAGCACAAATAAGTACTGAGGCATACAAATGCAAATTTTGAGAATGCAAAAGCCTCTTTACATACAAGCACTCCCCTGCCCTGCCCACACCGCTTATTTATCTAACAGGAAGTAGCAGCTATTCAGCAAAGATACAAAAATGAGTATTGTTTCTCTACATCAGTAGCCGGAAGCCAGGCAGTGGGGGACCTGAAGAAAGTTCTAGGCTGACGCCCTACAGTGGAGAAGAGAAACAGTCGTTTTATGGATTATACTAAAAGCTCCTTTTTAAGTATTAGAAGTGACACTTTCTATGATTCTTTACCAGAATCACATGACATTGTGTTATATCACTGTGCTGCTAGAAGCATTTATTTACCCAAGAGGAGGTGTAAAACCAAGATATTTGAGCACCTCTGGTCATTAAAAGCAGCCAAAAATCCTCTGGCACCTTATAGACTAACAGACGTTTTGGAGCATGAGCTTTCATGGGGGAAAAACCCATAAAAGCCACTCTTGACCAGTAGAATTAAAACTTGCACCACCTGTATTAGGATTTCTTCCAACTGCAACTACCAGAGCAGGATCATACACACAAGCTGGCGTTTTAGTCCATACAGCAAAAGGTGTCTGTATTTACCATTACTGGGGGCGAAACACACAAAGCAATGGATCCGCGCTCAAACAAGTGACTTCAAAGCATGCTGGAAGTCGGCCTCAGAGCCCAAAGCCTGCATTAGAACCAAAAGGACAAAGTAAGAGAGAGCAATTTGGATTTTATTGCTACCGCCAGTTGGGGGCAGTTGAATCTAATGGTTCTGGCTACAATGCAGGGATACAAAAAAAAAGTGACCAACTGACAAGAAGTTTATCCTAACAATCTGAATAACCATGTAAATGAGAAGAGGCTGGCCACTTCGGAAAGGTGAGAGCGTGTGTAATTAAAGCACGGATGAGAGGCTTTAAAAAGCACCTTCCTTATAGTTGCCCAGACAGTTCTGAGAACTCTTGACTTTAGCCCAGCCTTCTTCCATCATGAACCCAAATGGTTAAAAGAACTCCGTCTGCTGAAGAACTCACAAAGTTTGGCAGACTCCAAGGAAGACGCCTGTGGAGAATTCAGGCTTCCCCAAATCCCACTGCAAACCCTTCAAGAAGCAATCCTGGAGCAAAGACAGCCTGAACCCTAGTGAGGGCAGGAGCACTGAGAGGTGGCTGTCTAGTTGTTAGATCAGTGGACAGGGTGTTATTTCTTCTGAGTTCTCATCCTGGTTCTGCCAATGACTCTCTGTGCAAATTGGGGTAAGTCCCTTTGAAGTCAATGAGACTTAAGCATGGGCTTAAAGTTAAATATTTGCTTAAATGCTTTGTTGAAAAGGGATGGAGTGCTGAATCGGGACCAATGTTTGTAAAGTTCCCTCAGCAGAAGTTCAAGTTCTAAAAAAGGCTATATGCAAACGAAAACATTTGTTCAGTGGCAATCCACCTCTCTACTGCCTTAGAATCATCGTTCATACTTCAAAGCAGCCTGTGAAAAATTCTATAGGGCATAGAAGCAAGTAATTTAGATGATGCTTAAACTTTTGCTTATGGAAATATAGTAAGATGACCCTGTGAAATGATAAACACCTGCCAACAGGAGCAAATATAAGTGTCAGGATTATAAACAAAGTTAGTAAAAACAGCTGCACTAAATACAAAGTCTGGGGATACTACAGGAGCTCTTGGGAGGATTGCAAAATGCTAGGCTGGGCTCTCAACTTCTCAGTGTTTTATTTCCATACAAATGGAAATTATAGATTCCTTCAATGCACAAGGGTTTTTAAACTGGCTGCCTGAGAATAATCAGACAAACACAATTCTAACAGCGTTTAGCATCTTTCAGGCAAACCACTAGAGTGAAATACAGTTAATAATAAAACAAACAAAAAATAGGAAAGAGATATTTAAAGGCATGTAGGGGGTGCAAGAGAGTTCGAGTCATACAGGAAAGACTGTTCCATGCAGCAGGAACTGCAGAGGAGAAGGCTCTCATGCCAACAGCGGAGAGATTTTGTGAAGGTGAGGAGGCTGGTGCTAGATGAGCAAAGCAGTGTGAAAAGAATTCACCCTTAGGGACCCTAAACTTATAAAACACCTTTAGAAAAGAAATACACATATTTAAAACTTTGTTGCACTGTGGTCAAAGAGAAATAGTAGCAGACCCCCAGGAAAAAGGAATCTGCCACAGTTCCAGGGCCACCCGGGGGGAGGGGGCAAGTGGGGCAATTTGCCCCAAGCCCTGGGCCCTCAGAGGCCCCACGAGCCCTGGCCCGGCGGCAGTCTGGGTCCTCGGTGGTGTTTCAGCAGCGGGGGGCCCTTCAGTGTTGCTGAAGACGCGGAGCGACTGAAGGGCCCCTGCCGCCAAAATGCTGCCAAAGACCCAGATTGCTGCCAGGTGAGTACAAGCACTGCAGCTCTCCCGCTTTGCCCGAGGCCCCCTGAATCCTCTGGGCAGCGCTGCACAGTTCAAACCAAAGCCAACTCATCAAAACCTAACTCCCTGCACATTACTGCAGATGTTCTGTGAACCCACATCACCCTCCCTCTCTGGAGTGGAATGAAGTCATTTCATCCTGGATAAAACTGCAAACACTAAAAGTTTACAAGTTCACACTCATCCACAAATTGTCACAAATTACTGACAATTTCCAAAGGTTGGTAATGGATAAAGATGGTATATCAAGGACTAATCAAAGTACAAAAACCTCAAAAGGAGATACAGACTTGAACATTGTGGACTTTTAGAAACACGGTTGCAAAATCTAAACACAACTCACCAATTTCTCACTGCAACCTCGTAACCTAATAAAACTATAACACAGTAATGCAACACTTCATCAGAAAGAACGATGTAGTTAAATCCTCTTTCGATGAAGTCTGCGAGCCAAATTCTGCTGTCACTTACATCCTCTCTGTTACCTCACTGGGCCGCTCGATAACTGGGGGTGCCCCTCACTAACAAGACATTGTCAATAAGGGTGTTGCACAGTTGTAATGAACAGAATTTCTTTCCTTACACTTTTAAAAAAAAATTTAAACAAGTACATTATAGATAAAATTTTCCAACCCCCACAGTTGATCTGAATTGTCCAATAGCACTCATCTCTCTCCACGTGAGTATTTTGGGGCAATTCCTGTTCCCTATTCTACAGGGTCGAGAGCCCCATAGGCCAGGGGTGGCCAAACTTACTGACCCTCCGAGCCGCATACGACAATCTTCAGAAGTTTGAGAGCTAGGGTGCACCTGCTGGGACTCAGGGCTTCAGCCCGCTCCTGCTGAAGCCCCGAGCCCCTGTAGGTGTGCCATGTGGGGCTGAAGCCCCAAGCGCCCCACCCTCACCCCCACCCACACACTGGACAGAAGTCCTGAGACACCTTGCCCTGACTAGGCAGAAGCCCCTATGCCACCACCTTGCTGCAAGGCAGAGATCCTGAGCTCCCCCCCAGCAGTCTGGTAGGTGGAGAATGGGGGACAACGTGCAGGGCTCCGAGAGCAGCACTTTAATGGTAGAAGAGCTGCATGTGGCTCACGAGCCATAGTTTGGCCACCCTTGCGATAGGCCATGGAAACTGTGCAGTTCCATTGTATGGGGTGGAGGCACCCCTGTGGGGCATCGATCCCAGTTCTGTATCAGTACCCTAAAGCAACCGGAGAGATGCAGAGCGTGGCAGGGCTCAGGACAAGCTATGGGTGGGACGGGGCGGGTGGATCCACTGCTTTCCAGACTCTATGAACAGGGGCACAGTCAAGACAGGATCTACTGCAGACTTCACCGAGACCAGCATATGACCCTACGTGCCTATAAAAGAGTACTGCGCTGGTGGTGACACTGGTGAAGGGAAACTCATCCTGTAAGGGCCAGGTTTTCCCCTTTAGAAGGAGAGCCAAACGTCGCCATGTTTGGAATTTTGCCCTGTACACAGAGATTTGTCAGAAGCAGAAATGCAACACAAGCACCAGGATACGTCAAAACACCACAAGACCTTCATTTTGACTGGACACTAAATACCAGCTCAAAAACTTCCTCGAGCAAAGTGGAAATTTGGATCCGGGGCCACATACATATTTTGTGATTCCCATATAAGCAGAGTTCGGCTCCACACAACTTCACATTTCCTTTGCATTTCTTCTTTCTGAACCACGTTCTGATCTCAATTACTCTGACACAACCACAGGCATAACAAAGGACTGAATTTGATCCAATTTATTTCCAAAAATTTAACCATCACCACCCCACTTAATTTGATACTTATTTCATGGATCAACCCTGCTTTATATCCCATGAACAATAAGATCCGCTGAGCCTTACTCAGTCTAACACGCGTTCCATGGTATCTACATTAAAACAGTGACTGTTATTCCAAATAAGGGAACTTGTTGCAAACTTCTCTGAAGCTGCCTTGTTCTGGCTGGTTTATGTTAGGGAGACAAGACTAAACAGACCTTCACATTTTCAGTATTAACCACTAAAAATGAAAAATTGGTTGTTTGTTTCCAGAGTGCAGATGTAGGAAAATTCTGTACAGTCAGCGGCCCCTTTTGGAACCCAAAATACAACGCACCCAGCATTAGTTATCTACTTCTTAAGAGTCACTGGGCCAGATTCAGCTGGGAATAAACAAGTACATCTCCCATGGAAGGACCCCAATGGAGTTCCTCCTGAATTACACCACAGTTTTACATTACATTCTAGCTGCTTTTCTTGCTATCCCCGCCCACCCCACACACACACCCCTCCCATTTCCATTGGTGCATTAGTCACATTAGTTAGGTTGGCCCATGGAGTATCACATCAGGACAAGTTTTGCTACTTTGCCAATCAATTGACATCCCATGCCCACTGCTGCAACCACTGAAGTCAGATTTCAATATGAGCAAGACCAGCTCACACCCCCGTGTACAACTTAAGCTGTCGTTTATGTCACCTCTGACTTTGGCCCACTGTTTACCCTTGTGCTCCTACAGGAGCTTTTCTTAAATGCCACCCCCTCCTATTTCTGAGAGTCCCTCAGTTAATCCTTAATTTGTTACCACCCCTTCTAAACACCCAGATGCTGTTGGCTCAACCCTGACTGACAGCATCACCATGTTCGTCTCTGTGGCAATGCAATATGAAAAACAGATGCAAATACTGTCTGGGATGCATCACTGGAACCCCCTTTGTTTTCACTTGACAGCAGAATTTTCGTACTGTACCTGTGGTTTCAAAGGATCTACAGATAGTTCAAGCAGTTCACTGAACAAACTCATCCATTTGCGGACCCCTACGCTCTCAGTTCACTGGAGTTACTCTTATACCAGTGTAAGTTAATCAATTGTGTTCCACAAGAATCAGATCTCTACATTCAGAATCAAATTTAGGTAAAACGTATTTTAAAATCTCACCCTTCTCAGTGCCAACCCCCTTCATAACACAGCACTGTTGGCAGTCTGCTCAGGAGAGGCACGAAGATTGAAATAGAAGTGCAGTGGTACTGCATTTTAGGATGTGCATCAGCTACCCTGTATGGCCCCAATAACTAGACAAACATGGAGTGTTTCAGAGCAGGACTGGAAATACATTGGCAGAGCTGTGTGGGGAAAGTTGGATCGAGTCTGTCCTGCATAGCCATACTAAAATTCACCAGCTTGGCAAAGAATAATTAAAAATGGACTGTGGGTCCAATCCTGTGTACACAGCGTGCACCCCAGCACACAGAGTGTTTAGAGTGCCAATAGAGCCCAACTGGTTATTGTAGTTGTTCTGTGTATTCAAAGTCAAAACTTTTCAAAGAAGTGCACAATTGTGCCTAACTTCTGTCCGTATCTACCACAACATCATATGTGAATAGGCTATTTGCAAACACAAATGGCCAGTTAGATGCATTAACTTGCCATTTTTACATGCAAATACCTCATTCATACATGCAGTTATGGTAATTAGGGTTAGGGTTAGGCACAGGCAAATTAGGGGTGCAATCACTTGCACATTTTGAAAAACAGGTCCTTAAACATTCAATTAAAAACAGAAATGCAGACAACATAGATGTATCTTTCCTGATACCCACATAAACCCCAGCAAAGTAAAAGAATGGTGTTCCAAATTGTCCAGTCAGGGGATACAAAAGGAGAAGCTAAGTTTAAACAGCAGCTGACTTCTTCTCATAAGACTTTCCATGCAGTTTCTAGCTCGGTGCATTCACATGTTCCTGCAAATTTTTCCATATTTAATCACTGCTCCTAATTTGGTTAGGAAGTGTGCAGGCTATTTTTGAAAGAAAAATATATTTGCTCTTGCTAGCATTTTGTTTGATGAAAACGTTGACTTCCATGAAAACACAAGTCACCATTAAAAAAAAGAGGTGAGACACAATGAGAAGTGCATAAACATAAAGGCACAGTGCTTAAGGCAGGGATAGTCTAATTTTTGTCAAGGTCCACATTTCTTGAGCAAGGCATAACCCAGGTCCAGATTCCAGAGAAAACAATAAAAAAAAATAATAATAAAAACTAAATAAAAAGATATCAGGGTCTGTTCAAAAGCATCTGGTGGACTGGATTTGGCCCATAGTCCACTTGTTGACTACTCCTGGCTTAAGAAATAGTGGCTGAGCATTTCAGGCAGTTGACTACAATCCTGAAGGTTGTGGATTTAAGTCTTGCTCAGTCTCACACATGAAAGCCATCTCTAGTTCAACCAGCTGCAAAACAGGTACCTGATCCATCAGGTTAGGGCAGTCAATGGTGATTGCATGTAATGTTGACCACATCACTCCCTTGTGTACCAGTAGCTGTGAAACAGGTGCCTTAACTGCATCAGTCCACTGAGTCATTGGCTTGGGGGAACTCTGACTTTGATAAACATCAAAAGGTAGGAGAAATGAGATTATTTATCCATGTCTTTCACAAATACTTAATTTCCATTTTGAATTATATTTTTTCTCAGCAAGATCTAATCTAAAATGGCCAAAGTTATAACTAGATTTTTCCTTTTACCAGAATTAAACATGACAGGTCAAATTCTACTCTAAATGATGCCAGTGTAAATCCAGAGTAGCAGCAAAGGTTTAATGGTATTATCACCAATTTACACGAGCACTGCTGAAAGCAGGATTTGGTCCAGTAAGTAAGGGGACACCAGTGGTCCTTCAAAATGATGTCCAGAATCAGATCACACTTAAAATGTTCTTATGCTGTAGCATGATATCCATAAAGTAAATGAAGAATTAATCCAAATAATATCAGGTTGACCCAATCTAGTCAAGGATCATATACTAGGATAATTTGACTCAACCAAAATATGCTTACACTATAGATGTATGTTCCCTAAAACATGAAATTAATATGTCATGTGAATTTCATGCTCCTCTAACCTTAGGTTGATTATCACAAATTAAATTTTGTGCTCTTCAGTCAAGGCAGTTAAAAATATATTAAAGGTATCATATTCTAACTGTTGTTATTAACAGCTTTACAGAGGCCTTCACTCAGAAGAAGCAGGAGCTCTCTCACCTCCAATGCATTTCCCACAGGATAGGCAGAGTCCCAGCACTTTGTAATTTACAGCCAAAACTGGGTCTTACTGTTTCACCTAAACCAGGAAAAAATATGCAAAGTATGATATGGAAGTTTAAAGCAAATTGTGTTGAGGGGGAGATAGAAAAAAGACTGGAAGCGTATTGTTAGTAGGAAAGTATAATAGATCCTGCTGTGTAGCCATTTATCATGGAATCAGAGAAATGTAGAGCTAGAAGAAAGTTCAAGAGATCATCTAGTCCACCTCCCTGCAATGAGGCAGGATTAACTATACCGAGACAATCCCTGACAGACAGATATTTGTCTCACCTGGTCTTAAAACCTCCAATGATGGGGATTCCGCACTCTCCCCAAGTAAACAGTTCCAGGTCTTAACTATCCTTATAGTTAGAAAGTTTTCCCTAACAGCCAACCTAAATCTCCCTTGCTGCAAACTAAGGGCTTGCCTACATGACGAGACACAGACTATCACTGCGTCCACGTGGTGAGTTACTGTATGGCCATAATCTTTACTGAATGCCATCTTATTGATTTCAGACCAATTCTATGATGTATCAAGATAATTTTGAATTCTAATCCTGTCTTCCAAAGTGCTTACAATCATTTTGTGGTCACCCACAGAATTTATAAGAACTCTCTCCACACCATCATCCAAGTCATTAATGAAAATATTGACTAGTACTGGCAGGGCCATCCCTAGCCATTTTGGTGCCCTACCCAGCCCCCCCATGGGGGGAGCTGTATGGGGCTCCAGATCTCTGCGGGGGGGGTGGGATGGGGGCTGGCTCCAGGTCTCCACGGGGGGGAAGGGGACTTGGGGGAAACTGCCCCCCGGCCTCAGCCCACTCCGCTCCCCGAGCTCCCAGCCTTGGGAGGCAGAGGGGGAACCGCCCCCCAGCACTCATCAATGGCACGGCTGGGAGCCAGGGCAGCAGAGCAGGCTGGGGCCACGTGGCTCCACTTACTACATGGTGAGTGCAGGCCCGAGCCCTGCAGCAGTCCTCAGGGGAGTGGGGGCAGGGCTGGGGCTGAGCAGCGGCAGGAAGAGGAGGGCTGGGAGCGGAACAGGGACTTTGGTGGGGGCAGTGCTCAGGTGAAGCAGGGGTGGGAAGAGGCAGAGTGGGGGTGGGGACCATGGGGAAGAGGTGGATCAGGGGCTGGAGCAGCACGCAGCTGAGCAGGGCACCAGGAAATGTGGTGCCCCAAATTTCCTAGTGCCCTATGCAGCTGCGTACTTTGCATATGGGTAGGGATGGCCCTGAGTACTGGACCCAGAACAGACCCCTGTGGGACCCCTCTTCATACACCCTCCCAGCCTGACGGCAAACATTGATATCTACTCTTTGAGAAGTTCTTCAGCCAATGATGCACCCACCTTATAGTAATTTCATCTAAACCACATTTCCTTAGTTTGCTTATGTGATGAGAGACTGCAAAAAGCTTTATTAAAGTCCAGCTATATCACATCTACTGCTTCCCCTCTACCCACTTGGCTGGTTACCCTGTCAAAGAAGGAAATTAGATTGATCTGACATAATTTTTTCTTGACTTACCTTATTATCCTCTAGTCTAGATACTTAAAATTTAATTATTTAATAATTTGTTCCAGTATACTTCCAAGTATCATGTTAGACTGACCAGTTTAGAATTCATCTAGTTCTAATATTCCATTCCCCCAATTCAGATCTGCCCTAAAGAATTACGGGCTCTTTTCTGCTTTCACTCCCCACCCTCAATCCATAGGAACAGAGCCAGGAGTGTCAGATCTATAGGGTTAGAGCCGGGGTGTCAAACATATGGCTTGGATCTGGCCTGCGCAATAGTTACATCTGGCTTACAGACTTCCCATGAATCTCTGGGCTTGTCTATGCGACCCCAGAGTCCACACGAAGGAGCACACGGTGTGTTGCACTCCAACTCCCCCATGTAGACCCTGCTAGTGTGCACTAATATAGTCCTATTTCACAAATGACTATATCAACACACCATTTAGTGCACACCAGCAGGATCCACATGGGGGAGTTGGAGCACAACACACTGATGTGCTCCAACACACTGGTGCACTGGCAGGAACAGTGTCTGTTTGATGGGGTAGTCTGCCCCTTAAGGACAGTGGAGCCTAATGGTCAGCCCTTCCCAGCATGTGGCACCTGCATGGCCCCTTAGGAGTTTGAAATGTCCAGTTATATACACACTAGTACCTGGGAGATACTGGGAGAGAGGACGCAGTCCCGAGAGTAAGACGTGTTTGGAAGGAAATACCATTACTCTTTCTTAAAAGGCCAGGAGCCTTGGGAGAGAGGATGGCCCAAGCTCCCCTCTTGTCCAACCAACTGGGGAGGAGCTGGGAGAAGGGGACCTGCCTCCTTCCTCACAGCACAGCACATACCAGGAGACATCAGCAGGGCAAGGTTGGCCTGCTGAACACCTCAAAGCCTGAGGGATAACTAAAAAAAAGGGGCCAGCCGAGGGAAAAGCTGGCCAAGGCCAAGGCCTGATGCAGAGAGGAGAGCGGCAGGTCTCCTGCTCAAGAAGGGCCAGAGAATCTGGTTAACAGAACCCAACTCCAGAGAGGGGAACCGGGGAGAGTCCTGTTTAAGGAGAGAGCAAGGTACTAACTCCAAAGAGAACAGCTGAGGGCTTCGGCTTAAGGAAGGCCAGAAAAGAGTAGCCCAGAGAGGGAACTAGGAAGGATTCTCCTGGTTACAGACATAGGATAGAGGAGTCTCTTGAAGGAAAGAGACAGAAGTTTCTAGTGGGATTGAGCCTGAGATGACACATGTCCCTGTGTATATCAGAGTTATTAATAAAAGGGGTGCTCTTTGTTAAAAAGGTCTGTCTGGTCTTCCGTATAACCCGGGTGATGGGAAGAAAGGTAGGGCCCACCTGCAGTGCCACACCTGGCCAAAAGGTGGCACACCAGAGTGGCCTCTATGCTATTGTACCCACATACCTCCTGGGTGTGGTGTTCTGTCCTATCTAGTGGCACCAAGATGACTTAGAGAGAGAGATTAATAAGTCTGCTCTACAGCCTTACCTAACAGCCAGTTAGCTTTTAGCTCATGCGATAGAGGCTCATACACTAAGCTCCAGAGGCCCCAGGTTCGATCTTGCCCACCAATGACCACAGTCTGTGTGTTTTTACAGTGCCTGTCACAATGGACCCCATGGAACAGCTGGTAATACTTCAAGGCATGGTTACTGGATATTTAAAGGACCACCTGTTGCCATTCAAAGCCAGATAAAATGCATTAGCATCTAGATTTTTGTGTAGCAACAGTGACAGTTAGTGGTCACAGTGGGAACATATGCTTTGAGTCGTCCTACAGGACCCACACCATCCATTTCTTCTATTTAATAGTTAATTGATATAAAAAGCATAGAACTGATGGATCACATCCCTATTATCGCTCTACTTGTATATTGCACCCTATACCCCACAAACAACACCTACATTTGAACACCAAAGGATTTAAGCACATAAGAGTTCCTCATTCCACCCCCATCTCATCAACATGTCCCTACGCTACTCTGAAAAGACCATTTATAGTGTACTGCAAATGCACAGAGCACTTCTGCATACAGAGAGGAGTATGAGGCACACTCATTCATACTGACACATTCCAGTATATTCAGAAACCTGTTTTTCTGAGAGAAAAATCATTGTTTGAAATGGTCCATTATTCTTCCCCTTGTATCAGAGAGGAAACAGGCTGCATATTTTACCTCTGATTCACAAAATAAATTCTTCCCAGTCCACTTTTAGTGACTCATGGAAGTGACTCACTCATACGCCTCCAGGTAGTTTTATTCCCTCACCATTAAAGACGATATGTCCCTGGAAAAATACCCTCTTCCTCTATTCAGGTAAAAGAGCGACATGTGCATGTTACCCAGAGAATGAAGCAGTGTTCCTCAGAGAGCCCGGCCCAAGTTCACACCTGGCACAACTCCCCTGCAGTCCGCTAAGTTACATGAAGGCCGGACTTGTACCACTGCTCTAAATTTCACTCTTTTCCCCACTAGAGGTTGCTAAAATAAAAGCCAAATAAGAACTCCGCTCCATTCCCTGTGCAGTCCTGGAGCTCACCTTCAGAAAGACAGGACTGTGGAGATGTAATCCAGAGGGTGAGGAAGGAGGAAATTCACCAGAACATTGTGATTGCTCTGAAGGCTGTTTAAAGGGAAGAGCTAAAAAGGGTTTGTGATGATTCGGATTAAATGGGGAGTGGGCAGGAGAGATCAGCTGATTCCTGCCCCCACAACCATGGACAATAGAGGAGGTGGAATTTAGCTGGCTTGCATCTTCATAATCATGTGGGGAGGAAAGGAGGAAAAGAGCAGCTAATGCCCATCCCCAGGACCATATGAAGTGAACTGAAGCAAAAGAGCCTCTGGAATCTGCCTCTGAATGCCCAAATAAATGTGTTAGTCTCTAAGGCCTGGCCTACACTATGCATTTAAACCAAATTTAGCAGCATTAAACCAATTTAACTCTGCACCCGTCCACACAACGAGGCCCTTTATATCAATATAAAGGGCTCTTTAAACCGGTTTCTGTACTCCTCCCCGACGAGAGGAGTAGCGCTGAAATCGGTATTGCCATGTCGGATTAGGATTAGTGCGGTTGCAAATCAACGGTATTGGCCTCCAGGTGGTATCCCACAGTGCACCATTGTGACTGCTCTGGAAAGCCATCTGAACTCGGATGCACTGGCCAAGTAGACAGGGAAAGCCCCGCGAACTTTTGAATTTCATTTCCTGTTTGGCCAGTGTGGAGAGCTCACCAGCACAGGTGACCACGCAGAGCTAATCAGCACAGGTAACAATGCAGTCTCCTGAGAATCCAAAAAGAGCTCCAGCATGGACCGCATGGGAAGAACTGGATCTGGTCCCTGTATGGGGAGAGGATTCCGTGCTAACAGAACTCCGTTCCAAAAGACAAAATGAAAAAACATTTGAAAAAATGTCCAAGGCCATGATGCAGAGAGGCCACACCAGGGACTCAGTGCAGTGCAGAGTGAAAGTTAAGGAGCTCAGACAAGCCTACCAGAAAACCAAAGAAGCAAATGGAAGGTCCGGGGCAGGGCCGAAAACATGCTGCTTCTACGCTGAGCTGCATGCAATTCTAGGGGGGTCCGCCACCAGTTCCCCACCCCTGTCCGTGGATTCCGAGGTGGGGGTGGTAATCTCAGCCATGGCTGAGGATTCTGCAGACGGGGAAGAGGAGGAGGAGGAGGAAGAGGAGGACGAGCTTGCAGACAGAACACAGCACTCCGTTCTCCCCAACAGCCAGGAGCTTTTTCTCACCCTGACGGAATTACCCTCCCAGCCCTCCCAAGCCACTATCCCAGACAATGAAGCCATGGAAGGGACCTCTGGTGAGTGTACCTTTGTAAATATAAAACATGGTTTAAAAGCAAGCATTTTTTAATGATTAATTTGCCCTGAGGACTTGGGATGCATTCGCGGCCAGTACAGTTATTGGAAGTCTGTTAACATGTCTGGGGATGGAGCGGAAATCCTCCAGGGACATCTCCATGAAGCTCTCCTGAAGGTACTCCAAAAGCCCTTGCAGAAGGTTTCCGGGCAGGGCAGCCTTATCCCGTCCTCCATGGTAGGACACTTGACCACGCCATGCATGTAGCAAGTAATCTGGTATCATTGCATGACAAAGCCTAGCTGCGTATGGTCCCGGTGTTTGCTGGCATTCAAGCAACATCCGTTCTTTATCTCGCTGTGTTATCCTCAAGAGAATGATATCGTTCATGGAAACCTGGCTGAAATTCAGGAATTTAATTAGGGGGACAGAGATGGCCATTCCTACTGGGCTGTTTGCCTGTTGCTTAAAAGAAATCCTTTCTTGCAGGTAGCCAAGCAGGGGCAGAGGGGGTGTGATTGGCACGGAGCTTTTTCGGGTTTGGCTAGCAGGGGTCTTCCCTGTTACCAGCCACACAATGGGAGGGGAAGGGGGGTGTTTAGCAGTGATCTTCTATGATACCAGCCATGCGGGAGGGGGGGAGGAGTAAAGCGATCATCCGAGAGAATTGGATGGGGGGGTGGTTTCTGATATATGAAGGCTGCAGAAGCCGAAAGACAATGGCTTACCATGGACGCATGCAAGCTGAATTCTGCTGCCCCAACCTGCGTCTGTGAGATCTCTAACGCCAGAGCCACAAGAACTCAATATTAAGATGCAAAATGCGACCTTGTAGCGATATCACATGTGCTATGTAAGGTGAATAGTGTTGTTCACCGTGAAAAAGTATAAGCATTGTTCTGTAAAATGTATCTTTTTAAATACTTCTCTTCCTTTTTTCCCTCCCTCATGCAGCTGCAAATTTTTCAAGCCTCCTTACTCCATCCCGAAGGCTATCTCAGATAAGGTGGCGGAAAAAAAGACGCGAGACGAAATATTCTCAGAAATCATGGAAGTGACCCGCAATGAAAGAGCTCATCTGAATGAGTGGAAGGACGTCGTAGCAAATTACAGGAAAGATGCCAGTGAATGTGAGGACAGGAGGGACGCTCGAGATGAGAGGTGGCGGCAGGAAGATCAGAGGAGGCATGACGCAACGCTGGGGCTGCTGCGTGATCAAACTGACACGCTCCGGTGTCTGGTGGAGCTTCAGGAACAGCAGCAGGATCACAGAGTGCCGCTGCAGCCCCTGTATAGCCACCCTCACCATGTTCCATATCCTACTCACCCAGACGTGTAAGAACGCATGGGGGGAGGCTCCGTGCACCCGCCCACTTCACCCCCATGGACAGCCCAACCAAAAGGTTGTCATTACTTTGAAATATTTTTAGTGGCCTTTTTCTTCCCTCCTATCCTCCTCCCAAAACACACCTGTGCTACCTTGTCAGTTCTCTCCCTCTTTTTATAATGAATCAATAAAGAATACATGATTTTTGAACGATAGTGACTTTATTTCCTTAAGCAAGCTGTCAGGGCCATAGCAACAAAGAACGTGGCCCCCTCCGAACATATGTTCAGGGCCCCTTACAATGCAGAAACTGGAATGCGGTATTTATTTTATACAATATACAGGGTTCATATTATGTATACATAGGCCTACAGTGTACATGTATTCCGTATTTACGCAAAGCTCTTCTTTCAAGCCTTGTTCTCCACAAATTGGTTAATCAATGCGTCATATCCAGAGATCTGGCAATCTTGTTTTCGATTGAGATAACTGCAAGCTCAGAAAGCCTGTCATCTGTCATGGTTGAGCGCAGGATATTCTTGATCAGTTTCATTCTGCTGAAGCTCCTTTCAGCACCAGCGACAGTAACTGGTGTGGTCAGAAGAATTCTGATGCAAATGCAAAGATTCGGATATATCTCCTGAAGACTGTTCTTGTATATGTACGTTAAAAAATTGTTTGCCGTGACAAGTCCTCTCTCTTTCTTGATGACATAAATAAAATGATTCAATTCCATTATGAGTTCGTTGGCATCAATGTCTCCCATTTTTCTTTCAAAATTTTTGCTGTGATTCTCCAATTCATTTTCTCTGTGACACTGCTTCAGGCTGTTAGCGTTGTACAGAAATCCAAACAACTTATACCACTCCAAGAGTTGGTCAAATCGCGACGAAACAGAAGATATGGCCTGATCAGTGAGAACAAGAAAGAACTGCGATTTGAACTTTTCTTCGGCAGAAAGACGACTCGAATCATCAGCACATACGTAATCAAACATTCTCTTCTTACGTCGCACCCTCGTTTCTGGAAACACCTGCTCAATACCCATATGCTCTGCTATTTCACGTGCATTTGTGACCACAGAGTTATATCCTGTATTTCGACAGTCTTCCAAAAACTTCATTGTAGCACCGACTTCTGCCTGCAGTACGTCAGTTGAACATCGGGTGACTGAATTAATTTGCTGGTTTTATTGACGTGAAATAGTATATGGTACCACGTGTACACAGTCAGAACAAAAGGCCACGTAGTAACATGGTCTTAAAAGCGCACCGGCTTCTGTTGCTGTATTGCCATCTTTCTTTTTGAGCGCATATTCTCGCAAAGATGACAAAGCATTGCACAATTCTTCAAGGTGATAACGCCATGGCTTCACAGCATCAATTCTCGACTCCCAACAAGTGTCCGATAACCCTTTAACAGATATTGGCATATGCTCTTGAAGTATATCCCAACGTGAAGGTGAAGAAGAAAAGATAACGTATATTCTGTTAATCAGACCGAAAAAGTCAACGGCATATTTCAATGACTTTGCCGCGTCTGAGATCACAAGATTCCAAGTGTGAGCTCCACATGGTACATACAAGGCACGGTCATTTATTTCTAGCATGCGGGCTTGAACTCCTTTATTCTTTCCTCTCATATTTGCGCCGTTATCATAAGCTTGGCCTCTCATGTCAGCAACGTCTATTCCTAAGTTGTTTGCCTTTTCAAGAAACGCTTTCAATAAGCCCTCGCCAGTTGTATCATGAACATTAAGAAAACTAACAAACGCTTCATGAATATTGACACCATTTTCACTGTTGCATTCAACAAAGCGTAACACCACAGACATCTGTTCTTCATGTGACACATCGGGAGTACAGTCCAAAATAACTGAATAATATTTTGCTTTTTTAAGCTGCGCTATGTTGGCCTCTTGAGTGTTACTGGCAACAAGTTGAATCAGCTCGTTTTGGATCTGTGGACTGAGGTACTGAACATGTGTCTCTGCCTTCTTAATCCTCTGTAAAAGTTCGCTGAGGACAGTATCATACTTTGCAAGCAATTCAAACAGTCCCAAAAATTTGCCATTCGAAGGATCAACGAGCTTTTCATTACTTCCTCGAAATGCCAAGTTTCTTTCGGACAAGAAAATAACGACATCAACCATGCGTTTGACAACATTTCTCCAGAAATCTCTTTCTTTCAGAAAAGCCTGCAATTCAAGTTGGTCAATAGATGTACGGTTTACTATGCCTGACCGAAGGTCAAACCATTTCACCATACAGTCTTGATGACCTTTGCCTGTTTCATGCTGCTGAAGTCTTTTTGACAGTGCTTTCCAAGCAGATGTTCCACGACGTAGCGATATGTCGCCAGTGCCAAATAATTTACAACAAAAACAAAAAATGGCATCTTTCTGAACTGAGTACATTAACCATGAACGTCTTATTTTCTCGCCATTTGCCATGGTTCGATAGAAATGAGTACTTGTGAACCTCCGTCTTTCCTCGTTAAATAGAAATTCGTAACTTTCATTCTGCTGCGGTGGGCCACGTGCAACAATGTCACACACTTGCCTGTCCGATATTATAGACGGCCAATCTTCTGGATCATCAGTCAGTGGTTCAGATTCAGATACTTCTTTCCCGGCAACAGCTGGAATATCTGTCACAGTTTGTTTGGTAGAACAACTGGCTTCACCTTTGACTTCACTTGAAGCACTTCTGGATACTTCTGGATACGATTCGTCGCTGCTAGCGCTGTCTGTTTCATGTGCCTGTACCTGTACATTGGATTGCAGCGCAAAATAAGTTGACAACTTTGGAATTTTCTCAAGTTCCTTCTCGGCATCTTTTGCTGCCTTTCGTTTACTAGCTCCACTCTTATACATTCTCTTAGACATCACAAAGCATGCTTCTGCGTTGGAAACAATAAAAAACTAAACAACTAAATTAATAACATTTATCCGCTGACCGCTATTATGAACGCAAATACACATTCTTTGAATGGGTCCAACTAAAATTCGAAACTGACCGACAGACAACTGATGTAGCCAATAGCATTATGATGTATCATAATGACTTCACGGTTTTGTCAGTAAAACCGACATGGATTGTGCATTAGCGTCAATAAATGTCACTTACTTAGTTATACCTTACATTTTTTTTGCCACTTTTAGGGGCCCCCTTCCTTGCGGGGCCCCCTCCAGTCGGAGGGTACGGAGGGCGCTCACTATGCCTCTGCAAGCTGTAATCGAAGGGGGAGGGTGGGTTGCTTACAGGGAATGAGTCAATCAAGGGCGGGTGGTCATCAAGCAGAAACAAACACAGCAGTCACAACGTACCCTGGCCTGTGATGAAACTCATTTTCAAAGCTTCTCTGATGTGCACCGCTTCCTGGTGTGTTCTTCTAATCGCCCTGGTGTCTGGCTGCGCGTAATCAGCGGACAGGTGATTTGCCTCAGCCTCCCACCTCGCCATAAAGGTCTCCCCTTTACTCTCACAGAGATTGTGGAGCACACAGCAAGCAGCAATAACAAAGGGGACATTGGTTTGGCTGAGGTCTGAGCGAGTCAGTAATGTGCGCCAGCGCGCCTTTAAACGGCCAAATGCACATTCTACCACCATTCTGCACTTGCTCAGCCTGTAGTTGAACAACTCCTGACGACTGTCCAGGCTGCCTGTGTATGGCTTCATGAGCCATGGCATCAAGGGGTAGGCTGAGTCACCCAGGATAACTACAGGCATTTCAACATCCCCAAGTGTTATTTTCTGGTCTGGGAAGTAATTCCCTTGCTGGAGCCGTTTAAACAGAGTAGTGTCCCTGAAGACGCAAGCATCATGAACCCTTCCTGGCCATCCCACGTGGATGTTGGTGAAACGTCCCTTGTGATCCACCAGTGCTTGCAGCACCATTGAAAAGTACCCCTTGCGGTTTATGTGCTGGGTGCCCTGGTGCCAAGATAGGAATATGGGTTCCATCTATCGCCCCACCACAGTTAGGGAATCCCATTGCAGCAAAACCATCCACTATGACCTGCACATTTCCCAGAGTCACTAACTTTTGTGGCAGCAGCTTAATGATTGCTTTGGCTACTTGCATCACAGCAGCCCCCACAGTAGATTTTCCCACTCCAAATTGATTCCCAACTGACCGGTAGCTGTCTGGCGTTGCAAGCTTCCAGAGGGCTATTGCCACTCGCTTCTCAACTGTGAGGGTTGCTCTCATCTTGGTATGCTGGCGTTTCAGGGCAGGGGAAAGCAAGTCACAAAGTTCCGTGAAAGTGCCCTTACGCATGCGAAAGTTTCGCAGCCACTGGGAATCGTCCCAAACCTGTGAAACTATGCGTTCCCACCAGTCTGTGCTTGTTTCCCAGGCCCAAAATTGGCGTTCAATGGCTACAACCTGCCCCATTACCATCAGGAACTTCAAAGCGCAGGGGCCCACGGTTTGAGAGAATTCTGTGTCCATGTCCTCATCACTCTCGTTGCCGCGCTGCCGTAGCCTCCGCCTCCTCACCTGGCTTTGCAGGTTCTGGTTCAGCATAAGCTGCACAATAATACATGAGGTGTTTACAACGTCCATGATTGCTGTCTTGAGCTGAGCAGGGTCCATGTTTGCTGTGCTATGGCGTTTGCACAGTTCACCCAGGAAAAAAGGCACGAAACAGTTGTCTGCTGCTTTCACGGAGGGAGGGGTGAGGCTGTACCCAGAACCACCCGCGACAATGTTTTTTGCCCCATCAGGCACTGGGATCTCAACCCAGAATTCCAAGGGGCAGGGGAGACTGCGGGAACTGTGGGATAGCTATGAGATAACTACTCACAGTGCAACGCTCCGAAAATCGACACTAGCCTCAGTACATGGACACACACGGCCGAATTAATGTGCTTAGTGTGGCCGCATGCACTTGACTTTATACAATCTGCTTTAGAAAACCGGTTTCTGTAAAATCGGAATAATCTCGTAGTGTAGACATACCCTAAGATGCCACAAGGACTCCTTGTTGTTTTTGCTGATACAGACTAACACGGCTACCCCTCATAAACCTGCCTCTAACATGGCTACCCCTCTGAAACCTGTCTCTAGCACGGCTACCACTCTGAAACATGCCTCTGAATATTAGCAAATAAGAGTTTCCCAAGGTCCATCCTCCTGTGACCACAATACGGGGGGCTTAGGGTGTGAGATGGATTAGAGGGAAGACTGAGGAAAGAAAGGAAGTATTGCAGGGAGGGAGCAGGTGGGGAACTTGGGGAAGGGGGTGACTGTATAAAGAGATTTCAGAACAATACAGGAGGGGCAAAATCAGAGTGTGTGTAGGGTTGGTTTTTTGGTCTTTTAATTAAAACTATAAAGACATGAGAGATTGACAGCAGGCATCACACTAGCATCCAGTTAATATTTGTGACTGGGGGGATGGCAAGCTCAGAAGGCTGATGTTTTCAGCAGAACGGCAGCAGATCACGGAATAATCTCAGAAACATGGAGATGCCAACTACTTTCCAGAGGGTTCAGAAACCAGGTGGCAAAAATACCACAAATCCAATTGGTGATGACAATACATTGCTGCTTTTCAGCAGCCTGTCTGAAATAAGTTGGTGTACTCAGCATGGTTCACAGTGGACCAGCCGGGGACTGAACACCTCTACAGATGGTCTTTTCAGATCAGCGTAGGGGCACACTGCTGGAATCCAGTGGAGTGAAGAAGTCTGCACTGTTACTCTGTTCATTCTGCTGAAAAAAATGGATTCCAGTCCTCACGGCTACACTCTCAAGTTTAAGCTTCGGTGAGGATTAAGGGAAGTCAGCGATGGATAAGACCTACCAGATCACTTAGTCCTTGTATCTGCCAGTGCCAATCTAGTTTTAAAAAGTTGTGCAATCTGGAGCTTCTACCACTTTCTTAGGGAGGCTATTCTCCAGCCTAATGCATGTGTCAGAAAGTTTTCCTGATAATCTAATTTTTTCCTTTTAATTTCACCCCATTAAGCGTAGTTTGCTGAAATATAACTAGGAGAAATCATTCCTCTTTTCTATATTTATACACATCAAATCTGCCTAACCTTACATGCCCACTGGCCAAGTTATCCATATTTAGCTCTTTTAACCTTTATTCCTCCAATTGCTCTGAAAATTGCATATTGCTCTTCTCTGAACCCCTTCCGTCTTATCAATATCTTTCCACAGATGATGTGCCCAGAATTGAATGCAATAGTCCGGGAGCAATCAATTACACAAATATAGTAAATCATTTTACAGAGAAATGAAAAGAGAAGTCAAGCTAATGGGAGAAGTTCATTTAATTTCAATGGTGTTTGCAGCCATTTGTTTCAGGCCCCTGAAGTTTCTAGCCATTATGTAATGATTGCAGATGAAATGTAAGAGAACAGGGTGTAAATATTACAGTTAGCATAAAGATAAAACTTATTACATCAGCACATGCATCCAGGCTTTATATCCCCTTCTCCATAATTTCACACACAGAACTCCCATTAACATTAATCCTTCATGAAGAGAGAGGATAGGATCTGCCTCTTGCTGTACAGCATGCCCTCAAGGGATGTTTCTATTTAACATTTATCATCCTTAGTTAAGGAAGGGGGGAAACCCAAACACCAATTATGCCTCCATTAACAAAGACATGCTGAGCAGAGGAGGTGGAGCACTCAGTTCCCATGGGAGAGGAGAGAGGCTCATGACAATCAGAATTACACCCGCTAGCTTAACAGTAGCTACAACAACTCTGAACATACTCAGTCATGCAATTTGTTGGGCTATGTGATGTGGAGCAGCTCTGCTGTGATCTTGTGTTTATATAACAGTGACAGATCCTAGTCGTTGGTGGGCAGGATCAAACCGGGACCTCTGAAGCTAAATGCATGAGCCTCAAGCCACGTGGCTCTTAGCTAAGGCTGTAGCAGACTCATTAATCTCTAAGAGGTCTCAGTGCCACTAGAGGGGGACAGCACGACACCCAGGAGGTGCGTGGGTTACACTGACACACCAGAATAATTAGAAACGGGCCTGAGTCACAACACTAGACGCTTCTGTCATCTTTCGTTCAAGGATCTCAAAGCACTTAATAAACATCAACTGAAAAAACACCTAATACCCCTGTGAGGTAGGCATGAGTTATAATCATTTCCAGAGAGACCAACTGAACAACAGAAAGATTAAATGATTTGCCCAAGTTCACATAAGTTAGTGTCACAGTCAGGAGTGGAATCCAGGAGTCCACACACACAGGTCCCAGTTCCCAGCTGTAAATCACACTTGCTCCTGTTATACAACAAATCCCTTTTGTACTGTAGGGCTATTCCTGAGTCAGTCATTAAAATGCGTAATAGACAACCTATCAACAGTGCCGAAGAGTTAGTGAATTTAATGCTAGAATGAGTGAGTATTTACCAAATAATATTACTAGCGGGCACACAGATCCAGATAACGCAAGAGCCTACATATAGCATCTCCAGCACCACACACTGGTTCAGTATTGACCCAGAAAAGAAGAGCATTCCCTACTTAATCATTACCTGAGTTTTCTTTGGGAATTCCTATTGATCAGGCCCATCCTACATGGCTTATCAACAGAGACAGGCCCAAACCAGAACTCAAATCCAATCACTTCTGGGACTTTATGAAAATTCAGACCTAGAGCCAAACTTTGCACCTCAGGCCCATCTATACGCTGAGCCTGGATGAGATTCCAGCACAAGAGTATATAGCAGCAGGCATCAAGAAACAAGCCCAAAACAATCTTGTAACAGAGAACAAGCTTATTTAGAGACTTAGTGAGGTATACCCACTATCAGCATAAAAAAGCATCAGCCCAATTACAGAACTTGGTAAAGAGTGGGGTGAATAAGTAAACCTGAAATGTTATTGAAGTTGAAAGCGAACAGCTTCTCTCTTCCGCAGTAGCTCTGAATAGTAAGGCTGAGATTTGTATGAGTTAAGATTTAATGAAGGAGAAAGACATGAAAGTCTGTGATGCTGGTTTCGTTATTAGCATTGAAATTCCAAATTCCAAAGGGGCTGCCAGACAGTATTATTCTTAATATACTTAAACACAGATTCAAAGGAAGCTGCCAAATATGGTTACGTTTTGTGCTCCCTTGTTTCTACTACTTTCTAAGAAAGCTGGAAATAACATTCCATTCCTTGCCCAATTGGTTATTTTTATGTATTTAATTTTGCCTTTAAAAAAAGAAAAATCACAGGGATGCTGAAGTTCTGGGCATCTGGCACTGCAGCTCAGATACAGAAGAGAGAGACAGAAAGGTTGACAGGCAAATAATGCAGATCTACAGAAGAGCCACAAGTGGGTCTTAACCAAGATGGCAGTTTCTTCAGGGCAGGCACCGCATCCTCCTACAGGACCCTGATCCTGAATGGTTACTGCAATACAAACTACAACAATACTGGTTATTGCTGTTTAAGGGCCTGATTTCACTCTCATTCAAGTAACTGAGGGCTTCTCTACACTTAAAACACTTAGTGAAGACACTAACTACGTCGATGGGAGAGCGTCTCCCAGTGGCGTGCCTGCTCCACCTCCCCAAGAGGTAGTAGCTACGTTAACAGGAGAAACCCTCCCATCAATTCAGTGCTGTCTATGCTGGGAATTCAGTCACTATAACTGCACCACACAGGGGCATGGATTTTCTGCACCCTCAAGTGATGTAGTTAAACCAACGTACCTTTGCAGGGTTGAGCCGGGCTCAGTATTGCCTTTGATTATAACATGAGCTGGTTTACATCCTAAATTGTCCTCCTCATAGACTCATAGACTTTAAGGGCAGAAGGGACCATTATGATCATCTAGAGGAAATGGAGGGGGGAAAGTCAGCTGATTTGAAAACTAGGAGATCCACATTTGGGACTAAAACTACTCTCCAGATTACTGTCATGGCACCTGACAAAGAGAAGGAAGGATGCTAGGTAGCTGCTGCATTCTTCTTCTCTCAGTCCCTTCACAATGAAACACGCATGTCCATCTCAGCAGTTACCTTGGCTGCAGCCAGTATAGGAGATCAGAACAAACATTGCAAAAATCTCCTTGTCAATGGAGGGTAATTTGTTCTACAGCTTACAGCACATCTTACAGGAGCCCAGCTTCCATAGCTTCTGTTCCCAGCTTTACCACAGTGTTGCTATCACGAGGTATGCTCACCACTCACAGTGCCTGCTATTGGCCATTCTGGGAATTTGCTCTGACAGCTGGCACTCTCCCTCTGGTGACATCTTCCCCGTCTTGTCTCAGCCTGCAGCCCAGCTCTTCGTGGGTTGGCCCTCTGACCAGGTCACTAAGGTCCTCCCTTTCCAGGGAATTCATCACAAACTTTCCAGACCTGCTGCCTGGCTGTTGTCTCCCATGTCCTGGCCGCCCCCCTAGTGGCTGGCAGGAGAAACCAGGTCTGTCCGCTACACTAGGTTTCAGTCCAGGAACCCTCAGCTCAGCAGTCCTGGGCTTTCCTCTCCTAGCCCTCACTGTTCCTTCCCTGGACTGCTTCCTACCATTGGTTCCCCTTCTCTCTCTGGGTCTACCAGTTCCAAAACCCTGCTCCCTCTTCCCACGATGTGACTGCAGCCAACACACTCTGCAGTCTCACCTTCCCAGGGAGTGACTGCCCTGTCCCAGCAGCAGCACAGATGATCCAGTTCTTAATCAACCAGTTCCCAGTGCCTAGGGAGTTAATTGGCCAGTCTGGTCGCCTTAACCCCTTCCAGTCCCGTGTGGGGTGGGCACCCCATCACAGTTGTCATGTGACTTTCAGCAAGCCACTTGACTTCTCTGTGCCTCATAGTGCGCACGTTTTGAGATCTAGGAGGAAAGATGCAAAGTGCCATGATGACTAATTTTGATCAGAACAACTGAGTCAGTTGGCCCATGCCTATTAACGCTACCCCACGATAGAATAATTCAATTCTTTTACTGTTGTGCGGTATGCCAGGAAGAGAAGAGAAAGACAGAACACTGAAGCTTCTGTTCAGGTGGGAGATGACGGCAAGCCCTTTCATGCAATGCACAATGCTTAGCAAGTTTACCATATATCCCTGACTTCCTTCAGTCATCGACAAAGAACACATACAAGCCCTGCTGCTGTCCAAGGTGGTGGATGTCTCTGAATATTAACCAACCCCATTAACATCAGTAAGGCAGAAGCTGACTTTTCTTGTTCACCATTCCCTGATAACTGCAGAGAAACAATTATTAAACTAAAAGTGTGGAGAAGAGCCAGTTCCTTTCCACACACTGGGAGAAATTCACCCCAGTGGAGAGGTCCAGCATGAGGACTAGCCGCTACTTAAGAGGGCTTAAATAGTACCTAGGCTGGTCCCTTGCACAGATGAATATAACCCAGCGAAACCATTTTACAAGCCCAGCAAAAGCCAGAGACAAACTTTCCATGTTGACACACTTTTATTTTCAATACTGATATTATCATTACATTAGTCAAACGAGAGCTAAACTGTCAGGTCTGGGTGGTTTTTTTTTTATTTATGATTATTTACAGCAAGGTTTATCTTCCAGATTTGTAATATTAAATTCCTGTCTGTATCAGAGAATTGCTTTACTACCTGGGACGTGCAGTATTAAAAAAAGAGGAGTCATTCTGCTGCTTGCCTTTGCTTATCACTGTTCAGAAGGCTCATTACGTGCCTCCAGCGTTCCCACTGCTGGTACAAAGTGTAGAATTCATACTTAGTCCTTGGGGGCCAATCCTGAAAATTTCCGAGTATTCTCAACTCGCAATGAAGTCTACTGGAGCTAAGGGCACTGAGTCCATGGCTGGATCAGGCCCTATAATTTTAAAAGAAGCCATTCTTTTGAATCTAAATGATCAAGTACCTTTAACATCAGGCATAAAACAACAAAAATGCTTCATTTTTCCTGCAGACATTTTATTTTATGCAACAGCTCACACACTAGTCCTTTGAAATGATTCAGAAGAGAACACTTCAGTTTTCTTTGCAGAATACTAATTTGGTCTATATAAGTTCCTTGACTGAAACTTACAGAGGCAGCACAATCAAGCCAGTGTAGTGGGACTCACCAATGATGAAGAAACCAATGTACTGTATCTTGCAAGTGGGCCTTTCTTCCATGAAATAAATTGTGTACCATGGCCTCTGTGTAAGGCAGGACATCATTTCCTGGGGTGGAAATAAACTGATGGAAGCAGTGCAACAAGCCTGCCTTTTTGACTTTATCTGCTAGATTCAGGTTATATAATCAGGATCTCGGTTCACAGCTGCATGGCTATCGCAATACAGGGAAATTACAGAGTTCTGAAAACTCCAAGGCTCATATTCTGATCTCAGTGACACCAATTCAAATCTGGGCTAACTCCATGGATTTACATGAATTGTTCCACATTTATACTGGTGCAGTTGAGAGCAGAATGTGGCCCCAAATGCACCAGAATGAAATGAATCAAACCAACAGACTGTTGACTCATAGTCTGATTTCTATAATATGTCAAATGCAGCTTCAGTCTTTAAAATGAGTACCTCAATTAAATTTAATTTTATCAAAATCAAGATTAGCGACTAAATTTTTCTGTTACATTAGTATAAATCTGGAGTAAATCCAGTTGCCCCAGTGTAAGGACTTGTCTATACTTAAAACACTGCAGCTGCACCACTGTAACACTTCAGTAAAGATGCGTAAGTACTCCACCTCCCTGAGAGGCAGTAGCCAGGTCACCAGGAGAGTGCTCCTGCCAACGTAGCACTGTCTACACAAGGGATTAGGTTGGTTTACCTGCATTGCTCAGGGGTGTGGATTGTTCACATCCCTGAGCAACATAGTTATACCAACCTAATTTCCTTGTGTATACCAAGGCTACGCAGGGTGACCAGACGGCAAGTATGAAAAATTGGGGTGGGGGGTAATAGGCGTCTATAAAACACTAAGCCCCAAATATCGGGGCTGTCCCTATAAAATCAGGACATCTGGTCACCCCAGACCTACGTCAGCAATTTGAATCCAGATGAGGGCAGCAGCAATCTAGAACCGGCCTCCATCCAATAACTAGGTGGTGGCCTGCACTAATTGAGTGGATGGTCTCAGCCTAACTGCAATTTGAGATCACAGGAAAAAATCCCCTCTGTAGATGGCTGGTTTGTCAGCAGTCTCAGCAAGATCGGCCATGGAGAGTGAAAAACCATCTCATCCCTGGAGGAGAACCCAGGAGAACCCAGGAGTCAGAAATATTGAGCCAGGTTCTATTATCGCTGTATCTCTGTAAATCCAGACTGACCTCACTGACTTCAAATGAGTTACTCTGGATTCACACTGGGATAAGATTACGAATTAGACCCTGGGGTTCTCCATGATTCCCTGCTGTCTTGGGCCCTCTCAGAGTACCACACCTAGATACCAAGGATCCTGCCCTGAACCCCTTCAGAAGAGATACAGAGGAATCTTCTTTCTTGGCCAGTCTAGCAATAGTTATTGTATCATTTCATTTTTGTGCCCAAGCACCAGGAATCCCGATGTTAGATGCTAGTTAATCAATTTCTAGGGCAGTCAATTCAGCACCTTCTCACCCCCTTCATCCCAAAAAGGCTTAAACTCTCTTAAAAGAGCAACATTTACCAACATAAATATGGCCAACACTTTAGACCTCCCTTACTAGTATTTCCAGTACTTTTTTCCCCCAAGAAAGAGATCTTGGAGTCATTGTGGTATTCTCTGAAAATATCCACCCAATGTGCAGCAGCAGTCAAAAAAGTGAACAGAACGTTAGGAACCATTAGGAAAGAGATAGATAACACTGGTCTACAATTTTTGAGAAGTCGTCTGCTTCAGAGATAAAATGTGATATTTATTATGTATTTTGATGTGCTGAATTCAAATATGATGTGCTGAATTCAAAACAACTGATTGGCTACTGTTTCCAAGATATTTAAGTTTTTACATTTTATGTCTATGTATATTGTGTAGACAGTAGAGTTTTAATCATAAATTGCAAACCGAGGTCTTTTCATGTGTTTATGGTTGCTTTACATGATAATATTTCACCTGTCCTGTTTATGTAACACTTTAAAAATCAGCAAAAGGGTTATATAAATAAAATTTATTATGAAACAAAAGGCAAAAAACTATTATGTACATAGTTTAGTCCTATTCAGTGTCTACTCGGCTTGGCTTGTCTCTTGTATTCATTAAATGGAGCATCTCTTGTCACTGTCCAGCAACAGTCTGCAAGCATTGATGGGCTCCATTAGCCCTGATAGCCTGCCAGGAGATTCCACTGCTGTAGTCTGGAGCCCAACAGCTCTGCCTTACTCTTGGTTAGTTCCAAATCCCTGATAAGGTCATTCAGTTCACCTTGTGTTATGAGGTGTGGTTCAGAGGAGGAGGATGGGAGAAAATGTGGGTCCTGTGACATTGATGGTTCAGGACCAGAAGTTTCATCCTCTTCCTCTTCCTCCTCTGACTCAAGTGAGAATGATTCTGGTGCATCAGGAACCGGCAGTCCTTCTCCGTGGGGTACTGGGTGTATAGCTGATGGAATGTTTGGATAATGCACAGTCCACTTTTTCTTCTTTGACACACCTTTCCCAACTGGAGGCACCATGCAGAAGTAACAATTGCTGGTATGATCTGTTGGCTCTCTCCAAATCATTGGCACTGCAAAAGGCACAGATTTCCTTTTCCTGTTCAACCACTGGTGAAGATTTGTTGCACAAGTGTTGCAGCATATGTGTGGGGCCCACCTCTTGTCCTGATCTCCAATTTTGCAGCCAAAATAAAGGTGATAGGCTTTCTTAACCATAGTGGTTATACTGCACTTTTGTGATGCAAAAGTCACTTCACCACAAACATAGCAGAAGTTATCTGCACTGTTCACACAAGTACGAGGCATCTCTGTCACTTTGGCTAAACAGAAATGTGTCCTTTTGCAAAATCAAACACTGACAAATAAGAGAGCACAACACTGTATGATTTCTAGAGCTGATATAGGGCAATTTGTTCAGCAGAGTGATGTAAGCTTCCTTATGATTGCATTATCCATGACTTCTAGGAATAACATGATGCAATTCATATCATGTATGATGCAATACCAGCTTCAGATTGCATCATTCATTGTCGTGCCTAAAAAGCAAGTACTGTCCAAACCGAGTCATAAATTTATTCATAGATCCAGTCAAAGATGTATTTTAGTCATTTCTGGTTTAAACTGAGATCCCTTCCCTTTATAACTCACTTATCCTCCGCCATTCCCAAGTCAAGGGTCGTATATACTGACCCAATACCATATCTTGAAAACTAGAGCCAATCAACAATTTTAAGCATTATTTTCATTCTCAGTGACCCAGAATTAGTAAAGTTGGACTACATTTATTTCAGAAGTATTTTGGCTGTAGAGCAGTGTAATAAGACAGCAAATAACATAATACCACACTATATAAATCCCTGGTACACCCACACCTTGAATAACTCATGCAGCTCTGGTCTCCCCATCCCAAAAAAGACATATTAGAATTGGAAAAGGTAGAGAGAAGGGCAACAAAAATGACTGAGGAATGAAACAGCTTCCACACAAGGAGAAATTAAAGAGACTGGAACTTTTTAGCTTGGAAAAGAGACAACTAAGGGGAGATATGACAGAGGTCTATATAATGAACAGTGCGGAGAAAGTGAATAGGGAAGTGTAATTTACTCCTTCACAGAACCCAAGAACCTGGAATCACCTAACAAAATTAATAGGCAGGGGGTCAACCTGTGGAACTCATTGCCAGGAGATATTGTGAAGGCCAAAAGTATAACAGGGTTAAAAAAAATCAGATACATTCATGGAGGCTACAATAGCTATTAGCAACTGTATTTTGGGATCCCATGACTCTAGCTTCTCTCGGGGTATAGGACAGTACAGGGAGGGGCACCAGTCTTTATATTTTAATCTCATGAAACCCCAGAAAGTGCTTCCATAAGCCCATTTCAGAAAGAGCTTTGGTTTTATGCCCACAACCTTAGAATAGGGGAGAAGCAGGATTTCAGTCCTTGCCTGTTGTAGGCCTCTTATGTCATGCACAAAGAACACAGACCTACTGCCTTTCCCCAGGAAGCTGAAGGCCCAAGGGCCCTGATCTCTCACACACACATTTTATTGTGACTCCCCCAAACAGCCATAAATATATGGAGGGCCAAAGATCCAAATTAATTAGTGCTGACATGAAGCACGTAGGCCACGAGATAGAAGTGACATAAAGGTGGATGCATTCCAAGAGGATTATTTTCTGCTGAGATTGCCTTGAAAAGAGACTCTGTTGGCATTTGCCTGAACTCTGCACAAACAAAGCAGGAAAGAGTTGCAATGACTGGGACTATATTTTGTCATTCACTTAAAATCCAGGACATTATGTGCTGTACATACCACAAGTGCGTCAACTTGCCAGGATAAAATTAGGGAGATGGGCCCAAGCCATTAAATATGCATCTGGATCTTAAACACCCCAGAGTTCAGGGGCATTTGGATCAAGGATTCTGGTTCAGCCCATTATAAAGTCAGGGGTGTTGGAAAAAATCCTGATCCAACTTCGGATTTTGAACCCCTCCAAAGTTGTCTCAGATATGGGTACAAGTCAGACTCTTCATCAGATAAGTGCGCCTCACTTCCTAACTTTTGCAAGTCAATCTATTTTGATGACCCTCGGGCCTGGTTTCCTCCCACTCCTCTCTTGCACTGTCCCCTCTATAGAATTGCCAACATCAGGCATTCAAAAATTATGAGTCAGGCCCCAAAATCACAAGATTACTTTAAAATAATGTATTTGGGTTTCTTTATATTTGCCTTCTGGTTTATTCACTTTGAGACTATACTCATCGTATTTTCAAGCTTTTCGTTGCAACCAGGAAGTCAAGAAGCTTACTTTAAAAAAAAAAAAATTAAAGCTGAGATTCTCATGGAATCTCTTAATTCTAACAGCTGGGACTTTCAGAAAAACACCAATTATCACAATGGCAACATTGCAAACTCCACACTTTGATTTACAGCATCTCTATGCATAGAACAGCCTTCCTGTCACCGAGCACCAAGCAACCCCTTTTCCCACCTTCAAACCCTTCCTTGAAATCCATTTCTTTCAGCTTCATCTCCCACAATGATGCACCATAGCCACAGGACCTTCACAATGCACAGCAATGGCTCATCAAGTGGGGAGACCACAGTATATCATTAGAGACACAGTCCCGCTTGGGGAGCCTAGCCACAGAGGAGAATGGGGGCAAGAGGAGCTACAGCTCCCATAATAAGGCACTGAGGTAGAATTTCTGAATCAAAATTTTCCATTTTTGGCCAATGTTTTTTGGGTTTTGGCCAAAAAGTTTGGATTTTCAGTTGTTTTTTTTTACTGAAAAAGTTGAAATTTTCCATGGGGAGAATAAAAACCATTTTCTGGTCAGTTTTTCTGATGCTGCAGTGTCTCCAGTCCAGAAGCAAGCACTGGAAATCTCCTGAGAAAGCCTGTTCTTGTAAGGATCGCAGCCCAATGTGACAGACCGACAAGATTTAGGTGAGCATCCAAACTGAACTTCAGAACCTCTTGAGCTTCAGCCATCAATAAGGGAAACTGTGCTCCTGAAGTCTCAACTTCCCTCTCTTTATGATCTGATTGATATGCAGAAACAAGCCTGACCCTGCTAACTACCAAAAAGAAAATCTACAGTAAACCATTGTAGATAAAGTATTAAGACTCATAACAGACCCTAGAGCATCATACCCAGCAGAGATGTTTTGGATAGCCATTGGAATTAATCTGCTCTCCAGTGGGCCATATATGCTGCCATAGCGTCTGTTAAGGAAATCGTTGCTGCTCACTTCGAATCCTGCCTCAATATCCTATGCCCAGACCCAAATCTGCTACTTGAGACATGCTCCACTAGCAATTTACAGAACAGAAAAGGCTTAACAGGGAAGGGGACAAATTCTGCTCTTAAATACACCTGGGAAAATTCATTGAATTCTCCTTTAGTGGCTATAACTGCCACGCCTCCAGCCTTTACTCCTTCCTCACTCCTTAACATACACTGACCTCTTCCATAAGGCCTATAATAAACACAACACAGACGAAATCCAACCATCTGTCATTTGCTGTTGCTCCCTGCCCCCATACTTAGTTTACAGACCATAACCTTTGGGGGCATGGACACTGTCTTTATACAGAATCATAGAAGTTTAGGGTTGGAAGAGACCTCAGGAGATCATCTAGTCCAACACCCTGCTCAAAGCAGGACCAACACCAACTAAATCATCCCAGCCAGGGCTTTGTCAAGCCAGGCCTTAAAAACCTCTAAGGATGGAGATTCTACCACCTCCTTAGTTAACCCATTCCAGTGCTTCACCACCCTCCTAGTGAAATAGTGTTTCCTAATATCCTAGCTAGATCTCTCCCACTGCAACTTGAGACCATTTCTCCTTGTTTGGTCATCTGCCACCACTGAGAACAGCCTAGCTCCATTCTCTTTGTAACCTCCCCTTCAGGTAGTTGAAAGCAGCTATCAAATCCCCCCTCATTCTTCTCTTCTGCAGACTAAAGAACCCCAGTTCCCTCAGCCTCTCCTCGTAAGTCATGTGCCCTAGCCACCTAATCATTTTTGTTGCCCTCCGCTGGTCTCTCTCCAATTTGTCCACATCCCTTCTGTAGTGGGGGGACCAAAACTGGACGCAATACTCCAGGTGTGGCCTCACCAGTGCTGAATAGAGGGGAATAATCACCTCCCTCGATCTGCTGGCAAAGCTCCTACTAATACAGCCCAATATGCCATTGGCCTTCTTGGCAACAAGGACACACTGCTGACTCATATCCAGCTTCTTGTCCACTGTAATCCCCAGGTCCTTTTCTACAGAACTGCCAGTTACCCAGTTGGTCCTCAGCCTGTAGCAGAGCATTGGGATTCTTCCTTCCTAAGTGCAGGACTCTGCACTTGTCCTTGTTGAACCTCATCAGATTTATTTTGGCCCAATCCTCCAATTTGTCTAGGTCACTCTGGACCCTACCCCTACCCTCCAGTGAATCTACCTCTCCCCACATCTTAGCATCATCTGAGAACCTGCTGAGGGTGCAATTAATTCCAGATCCTTAATAAAGATGTTGAACAAAACCGGCCCCAGGACAGACCCCTGGGGCACTCCATTTGACACCAGCTACCAACTAGACATTGAGCCGTTGATCACTACCCATTGAGCCCGACAATCTAGCCAGCTTTCTATCCACCTTATAGTCCCTTCATCCAATCCATACTTTAACTTTCTGGCAAGAACACTGTGGGAGACAGTATCAAAAGCTTCATATCACATCCACCGCTTTCCTCATATCCACAGAGCCAGTTATCTCATCATAGAAGGCAATCAGGTTGGTCAGACATGACTTGCCCTTGGTGAATCCATATTGACTGTTCCTGATGACCTTCCTCTCCTCCAAGTGCTTCAAAATGGATTTGTTGAGGACCTGCACCATGCTTTTGTGGGGTCTGAAGTGAGGCTGACCACTCTGTAATTCCCCAGGCTCTCCTTCTTCCCTTTTTTAAAATATGGGCACTATATTTGCTTTTTTCCAATTGTTTGGGACTTCCCCGATTGCCATGAATTTTCAGAGATAATGGCCAACAGCTCTACAATCACATCAGCCAACTCCCTCAGCACCCTCGGCTGCATTAGATCTGGCCCCATGGACTTGTGCATGTTCAGCTTTTCTAAACAGTCCTTAACCTGTTCTCTCACCACTGAGGGCTGCTCACCTCCTCCTCATACTGTGTTGCCCAATGCAGCAGTCTGGGAACTGGCCTAGTCTGCGAAGGCCGAGGCAGGGCTGCCCGGGGGGAGGGGGGGCAAGTGGGGCAATTTGCCCCAGGACCCGAGCCCTGCAGGGGCCCCCACGAGAATATAGTATTCTATAGTATTGCAACTTTTTTTTTTTATGGAAGGGCCCCCCGAAATTGCTTTGCCCGAGGTCCCCTGAATCCTCTGGGCAGCCCTGTGCCGAGGCAAAAATAGCATTGAGTACTTCAGCTTTTTCCACATCATCTGTCACTATGTTGTCTCCCCCACTCAGTAAGGGTCCCACACTTTCCCTGACCTCCTCCTTGCTGCTAACATACTTGTGAAAGCCTTCCTGTTACCCTTCACATCCCTTGCTAGCTGCAACTCCAATTGTTCAATTGTGATATATATTATCAGAGAGAGCCTACCACTCTGCATCCTCCCTGCAGGGAGTTTTGGTTATGCCCATCTCTGGGATGCACCAGCTCTGAGGCTGTATTTAAACCATCTCTGTATTTAAACCATCCAAGAAAGAGCACCTCAGAGCCACAGCTCAGACTCCATTTGGGATTTTTAAAACAAAAAAAGGACTACAAGAATGAGAGGAAAGGTTTTTCAAAACATCTTTCCTGTCTCCTTTGGCCATCCTGCTAATTATGATGTCTGGGGCTATAAAAAGATACTGTACAGGAGTCTGGCTCTCATTATGATCTCCTTTCATGTGTATTACCATCGCTAATCTAATGGCACTTAGAAGTGTAACCAAGGAAACTATTTGCATCCCGCATCATGTTGCTAAAGCAACACAGATAAATTAGATGCAGAGCTCTCGGCCTTTACGTACCATATTTGCATTGTTATAAAAATGAAACTGTCACAGCCTTGCACTATATTAGGACTGTTCATTCATCCAAACACCTGAAAATAGCCTAAGAACAATAGTCATGGCTTTTCCACCATTATATCTAGCATATCTATACTATAGATATATATATTTCTAACACACTCATCACTGTGGCATATGATATAGGAATACTATAATTGATATATATGATATCGTTAGTTTATAAGACAGCTTTTGCCAATTGGTTTGATATATTTGTATACTTCTTCATGTTTTAACTATTTATAATTATGATAGGATTTAATTGTGCAGCATAATCAAAGGCAATTTATAAATAATAATTACTACTGTTAATATTTGATGACTCAGGGACATTGGTGATGGGATAGAGAGTCTTTCACCTCTAGCTCAACAGTTCAAATTCATCTCAGGTCTTCTCATAGCTAAAAGTAATTATTCAATGGTTTCTCTTGGTGCCCAGGAATTTAAAAAAATATATATGAAATTATGTCTCGCCTGGGTAAATCATGACTAAGCAGGGGATGATGAAGCACTCTGCAAAAATTTAAAAACGTATAAAACACAAGAGGGTTTGTATAAAATGATAAGTGGAGTAATAGAATAAATTAAACAAAGATCATTCAAACAGAGCATCAGGGGAAAAAAACCCATTCTCACCAAGATATATATAAGGCATGGTTTCCCAAGGGAAGTAACAGCATTCCCAATGGTTGGAACACTTAGCTCTAGACTGCAAAATACTAAAAATTAATATGCAAATCAGTTTCTCATACAAAAAATGAAAATATTTCAGACATTTCAGTGTAAAAACTGCCATTTCACAACAGCAGTCACAAAGCGACTTTTGGGGCACACTAAATGGGCTGGAATGAAACTGAAAATGTATTTTTGTGAAATCTGAAAAAAATTTAAGTTGCTCTTTTTGCATAGCCCTAGGTCAATAGATTTACACCAGCTGAGGATCTGGGCTCTAGCATGTTGCCACAGATCAGCTCAGATAAAGTGCGTTCTCAATGACACTGAGAATCAATCCCCAAAACCGCCATTATCTACACAAGAGTTACCCTGGATTTATATAAGTGTAACGGAGATAACATATTGCCCCCTACTGCATTAAACATGCCCATGCAAACCTTAACTCTTCCATCATTCAGCAATACCCCACTACACACCACTAACACACACACCCCTCTTTACTCTGCCTACTCCACAGTTGCTGAAATGTACAGGCTCTTTACTCTCTTCCACAACTCACTGCAGCCCCCCCTTCCCATTCGAAAAGATGTCTACCTCTTCTTTCTCCCCCCCCCCCCCCCCAATTGGCTGCCAGCTGGCTGGAGAACCACACCAGAGAGCTAATTAACAGGTTCTGAGAGTATCACCAGGAGCACGACTTTAGCAGGAGCTCTATGAATATAGACTTGTGTAAGAAAATCTTTTCTTCCACTCCCAGAAGGTGATGTTTGAAAATTTTTCATGGACCAAGAGTTCAAGATGATTTTCAAATTTCTAGGTAAAGAGAACTTTCTTGGCCCTCCAGATAGCTTAGTAAACCATTCCATTCAGTCACCAGTTCCTCCGAATATCTCCTTTGCATATGGCAATGAGATCCCATCACTTCCCTGGAAAATTACTTTTTTTCCCCCATTCTGTTTTTCTAAAATATCAATGTCTTTGTGGGCTTCCCCTGCCTGATAAAAAGTCAAAGCCTGAACTGGTAAACATCCCCAAGCCATGACTTCAGTCCACCCTCCATCAGATCAGATTCAGCATCTTATTATTTACCATATTGAGTGAGAGAGAGAGAGAGAGAGAGAGACAGACTTCTAATTGTAGACGTGAGAGTGATTGTCCATGTGAATTCATGAAGGAGTGACATAAGCATTCCAAAATGTTGCAAATCCTGGCCTGATGTACAGACAGAATCCCCCCCACTTTGCTCACTCTCTTTTTTCCCCTCCAGTGGCAAATCAATTAATATACTGTCTATTTCACTCCATTGGCAGGCACTTCCAGATCTGCTTGGCCAAGCCTCCCCTCTAGGACACTGGGTGCTACAACTGGCCACCAGCTAGGGTGACCAGATAGCAAGTGTGAAAAATAGAGACAGAGGTGGGGGGGGGATGCTTATATAAGAGAAAGCCCCAAATATCAGGACTGTCCCTATAAATTCAGGATATCTGGTCACCCTATCAGCAGCAGGTCAGGAAGACTGTGAAGGAGCTTCTGGAGTAGTGGCAAGGAGGATTGAACAGTATGTTGCTTTCAAGAGAGCCAAAGAGGAGAGGGACATGGTCCATGAGGAGAGACTGCTCCAGAGGTTTCTGGATGAACAGAGGAAGAACAGGAAGCAGGGCGGGTTACCTAAGTTCCCTCTAAGCTGCGCAGCCACGCAGTAGGCTACAAAGGGCCATGCAAGTGCACGGCCACAGGGTCCTGGAGAGGAGAAAGTTGGGGCACCTCTCCCCCAGAGCTGCTGCCGACGGGGAGCAGCACAAACTGCAACTGGTACGTTTCCCCACCAGTAGCAGTTATTGCCACGTTAGGATGGCCTTCTTTGCTTACCCAGCGGAATTTGGTACCCCAATGGTCCAAGTGTAGCAAATTCTGAGGAAAGGGGGTTCCGGAGCTGCTGCCAGCAGGGAGAGCTGCAGTAAGAGATGGCTGGCGGGAGTTCTCTCTCCCTGCCTCAGCCTGCACCCCAAACCCCTCATCCCCAGCTTCACCCCAGAGCCTGTATCCCCAGCCAGAGCCCTCACCCCCCTGCACCTCAAGTCCACACTCTGCCCTAGTCCTGAGCCTCCTCTCACATCCCAAGCCCCTCTTCTCCAGCCCCACCCCCAGCCAGAACCCTCACCCCCTCCCACACAAACACACCCCAACCCTGAGCCCCCTCCCACAGTCCTAACCCCTCGCTCCACCCCCACCAGACATCACCTCCATATTGGCACACACAACAAAATTCATTCCCCATATGAATGTAAAAAATTAGCGTGAACGTGGCTGGTTACTCACAGAGAGAATGATGGATACGTGGGCCAGCAGGTTAGTTCAGCCAGCTCCACAACCATGGCACAGCGCCAGTACCAATGCATGTGCCAACTGCAATGGCTGTAGCTGCACAGATCTGTGCAGACATTACAGTGGAATGGTGTTCCTGGTTGTTTTTCTGCATAGTGGGAGGGTGGCGTGTGTGTCTAGGCTGACAGGAGAAGTTGCAGACAGGGTTTCTCTTCCAAAATATTGACGGTTGTATATGTTAGAGAGAGAGATCCTCTGAGCTCTGTCCAGGAGATGGATCCCATCTCCAAGAAGCAGTGAGGTGTCAGAGCTTGTAAAGTGTCTGTGTTGTACAGTACACATTTTTCATTCAGCCATGAACCCCCAACTTCCCAATTAATGTTCTTCCAGTGTTTATTAATAGCTTTTATAGTGTCCCTGTAGCAGTTATTCAGACACAGCCAAGTCAGAGAAAACGATCTCAGCTTCTGAACACAAATCTCTGATGCAGTCCAAATCTGCTTTCATGCATTGTATGAAGTACATACCAGGAATAAGGCCCAGAGCATTTCCACTTTAGCGAATCACCACAATATCTGGTAGATCACAAACCTCTTGTCGGTGTTTAGATGCTGCCGAGTAGGCAAACATGATGTCAACGCAGACCCCCACCTCTGCCCCAATCAGCCCAAAGTCAGAGATGCCCATGTCATACCTGTCTCCTTGCTCTCCTGCAAACTTCTGCATGGAGTAGATGGAGAAATGACCTAGTTGTTGGCAACTCTAGCAGCGCACATTTCTTTTCTCACATTGGTCAAGGTACCTGTACTGTTAATCCCAAACCTCTATGCTCTGTGTCTTTGGAAACATCACTTCAATCTGCAACAAAAACAGGAAGTAGCCACTATCTCCCCCTGCTTCAACTCCCCCAGAGGGAAATACTGATTCTCAAACAACCAATCCAAGGCCTGCCTACCTACTATCCTCATTTCCTGCACCCTCTATGGCTGCAAGCCATGTCCCTGTTGTCCTGGTATAACAATAGATCAGACTGCTGACTGTTCTGCTGTATTCACAGTAAACCTCTTCATAAAATAAAGACACGTTGTATTATAACAGAGACAACTAGTAGCAAGCAACATGAGTTATTCAGTCTTTATTGCACAGGTGTACAAAGATCAGACTAGAAACATCAATGGCAGGGTACTGATCGGGGCAATGGCGCTGGCATAGTCCCTCCAGCTACTCTGGCAAGCATGACGTGGCTGCATACAAATCTGTTTTTTCTTTTATTGGAGCATGCACACTGTAACCTTTCCAGACTGAACATCTCTGCAAGCAAAGATGTGAACATTTTCTTCAATGTCATTCACAATTTTGGATCCCTCAAAAGGTAGTGAGAGTGGCATGCACTACCTTGGGTACAGATTGACAGGCTGAAGCCCTTTTGACCTGCATCACAGCTGTAGTTTGATCTCTAGCTCTGTGCAACAAAAAACATCTAGAAGCTTTTTGGAAAATGGCTATTTTTATCCAGGGTTCTATATCTGGAACCCCTAATGACCCCAATTTTGAGTCATTAACCCAACTCTGCACTCATATAAGGCACAGCAAAACATCAAGAAAATCCGTGAACGCATGCAAATTTTAGAGCACTTAGGCCAGGTCTAGACTACATACTCATTTTGGCATAATCACGGTGCTTAGGAGGGTAAAAAAATCCAGAGCATTTGCTCCGGCAATATCTGGTTTTCAGCCACTAACTGTGTAGGCTGTGCAACGGCAACAGGCCCTGGTGGTCAGTGGGCGGGATTGAACTTGAAACCTCTGGAGCTTAGCGCATGACCCTCTACACAGCATGAGCTAAAATAGCATCACTCTTTCGCTCTCTCTAAGTGCTCTCAGCGCCACTAGATGGGACAGAACACCACACCCAGAAGGTGCGTGGGTTACACCTGCTCCATTTGGTTGTCTGCCTGAAGGCAAGCCACCTGTTCACGTGATGCCAGCCCCCATGAGGCAGGAGGAGCTCCATCGGATCCAGGCCTGGCAGAGCCTCTCTTTCCCTATGCATCCAAAGAAGTGAGCTGTAGCTCACGAAAGCTCATGCTGAAATAAATTTGTTAGTCTCTAAGGTGCCACAAGTACTCCTGTTCTCTTTCCCAAGGGTTAGCGGTCCGAGGAAGCTGTCAGGACTGGGACATGGGCAGTGTGACCTACTGGATGGAGCTGGGATGGTCATGGCTAGTGGTAAGAGACAGAGTCCAAGCCAGAGGTCAGAGCCAGAAAACAGGGATCAACAAGAGTCAGACGCAGGGCAGCAGCCAGTCAGGATGTGTCTGAGTAACTCAGACAATTTCCTGGGCCTTCTTCTGGCTTAAATAGTTTGGTCCAGCCAATCAGTGGGGCTGGTCATCATCCCACAGTCAAGATCCCAGGAGGACTCAGTTGTGCTAGACCATCATTTCCAGGAGTCCTGATCAGGCAGTGAGGGCTGCCTAGGAACCTTAGGGCCCAGGCTCAAGACCCGTGCGTCATTTCAGGCTTGTTTCTCTAGAACCCCTGGCCCAAAGAACACCCAGTTTGGGTCACTGTCCCTAATCTGTACCCTCCTGAGGCACACAAAATTTCAAAGGAATCCAACTAAGCACCTTGATTTTATAAGACTTAGAAAGGTCAACCTTTACACAGAAGTCGTGACACTACCTTAACTACAGTGATGCTGCCACACCGCTTTATACTATCTTGCCAGCACTAATAGCTAGCTAGAGTTCCACATCACAATTTAATATGTGTACTCCAAAGAGAACTTAAATTAGAATGTGTTACAAGCATATTAGACAACCTCGCGCAAGGACACGAAAATATTGGCACCCTTTAATGAACTCAGTCAACCAGCAGAACCACATGAAAGCATCCTCTGCCAGAGATGTTTCAGCAAGCAGTCTGTAATGCAGCTTGGGTGCTTTTTATGAACAGATTTTATTTCAATTTAGCAATGCTCCTGCAGGGCATTCCTTGGAGCACTGCAAACAGTATCAAGGCCCTAACCTAACCAGAGCTCCACCACCGCAACAGAGCCCAATCTTTGTTGCCAAGCACCAGTCAAAAGAACATGGTAACTTTCATTGCTGGCGGGGAATGGCTTTGAAAGAGTTCACCACTGCATAAGGATTGAAACCACTAGCCCTGCCGATGGTCTCGTTTGTGTGTCTCAGAAACAGCCACAGGAGGGACTGCTGCAAAATGGGGCATAGTGGGCCCCACCCCTCTCCCCCAGCAGTCCCCTTGACCCAGAACTGTGCAAGGGAGGTTCCCCCCTACCTGACACGCACACACTGTGGTGCCTCCCCACCCCCATGTGGCCCTGAAGGAGAACAGCAAAGAGGGGCCAACCAGAGGCTCCATCCTGTGGGGGCAGAAGCAGCCAAAGCTGAGACCTCTGAACCCCCTGACATTCAGAGAACTCTGAGCTGAGCTGATCAGCTTCACTCCACACCTGCCCCTCCTACCCTCTTCTCCCCTGTCCTTCCCCATCACCTCCTTCCCTTCCCCTTCCATTCAGTTGATCCCTTCTTAGCCCCCCCTCTCCCAAAAATAATCATGGTACTGACATGCTGGTTGCCTCCAACATATTGTTCACTCTACCTGTGTATTATATGCCCCTTCCTCTATTCCGTGTCTGTCTTGTCTGCTTAGGTTCTAAGCATTTTGAGGCAGGGACCATCTGCCATTCTGCGCTTGTACAGCACCTAGCACAGTGGGGCCACACTCTGGGCAGGCCTTAGACACTAGCCTAATAAATATGATTAATAATAATAAATCAGAATCTGAGAAGAAAAGTAGCTTCTGCTAATCTCATGCTCCAGTTCAGGAAAGCACTTTTAAGCATGTGCTTACCTTTCAGCATATTATTAAGCGTCACTGACTTCAACAGGATTTAAGCATATGCTTAAGGGACTGAATTCTGCATGGTGCTGGGCACCACCAACTCCCACTTAAGTCAGTGGATCATGAGTGGGCTTCGAACCACACAGAATCAGGCTCTAGGTGCTTTGCTGAATAAGGATAGCATGACAGTTAAAATACTTGCTTAGCGCTCTGCTGAACTTGGCCCACAAAGGCAAAAGAACGTGCACTAGAGGGTGCAGGAGGGCACAGAGACACAAGCCTGGATTCTGGCCCTGGTTCTCCAAATTGGTGAAATCTATAGAATTACACTGGCGTAACACAATGCACAGTTAACCTGTGGAACTCATTGCTATAGTATGTTGTAAAAGTCAAAAGTATAACTGGATTCAAAAAAGAATTAGATAAGTTCATGGAAGATAGGCCCAATGCCTATTAACCAAGATGGTCATGAATGCAACTCTGTGTTCAGGTGACCCTAAAGTTCTGACTGCCAAAAGCCAGGAATGGAACACAGGGGTGATCAACCCAAAACTGCCCTGTCTTGTACATGCTCCCTGAAGCTCTGGGACTAATCACTGTCACAGACAGGATATTAGACTAGATGGACCATTAGTCTGATCCAGTATGTTCTTAAAACTATATGATGGACCGGAGAATCAGATCTTTTATTCCCAGTTCTACCATTGACTCACTGTGAAACCAAGGGGAAAAAAAATCACTTAAACTCACTACATCTCAGTCTCACCTCGCACCATTAAAATTGGGGGACAATATAACTTCCCTCCTAGGGAAAGTTTATTAATTTTTGTAAAGTCCTTTTAGATCTTCATGAACGAGCTATAGGAATGCAAATGTTTTAGTCTTTTATAAAGAACTGGCAAGTGTTTTTGTGCATCGCTGCCCTCTGCTAGACAAAATCAGAACTGCCCAATTGTGTTTCATTGGCCCTGTACTGCTAACACCAGTCATAGATCCTCCTTTAGCTCAAATGCTTTTGGAGCAGGAGAGTCTGAGGACATCCTAGGAATGTCAGTGAAACTCCAATTTGTCATGGCATCAGCAAAGTGAGAATCACTGACATCCTAGGTGACCACAGCTTTCTTACAGTAGGCATACTTCTGGGGGCACAGCAAGGCTTAACTAATAAAAAGATTTACAAAGTGCTTCGAAAGTCTCAGATGGCAGGTGCTATTGCTGTGTATGCCCCCCACCCCCCAAAAAAAGTGGTGAGGTCATTTTCTATTTGCCTCTACACAAGGAAAACTTGCCCCAGAGTTTGATCCCCTTGCTAATTCCCAGTGCTCCTTTAGACTGGAAGGGGAAGGAATGATAGAGGCAGGTCTACACTACAAATTTACATTGGTGCAGCCAGGGCTGGCTCTAGGCACCAGCAAACCAAGCACGTGCTTGGGGCGGCACATTTCCAGGGGTGGCATTCCGGCCATCCTCTTCCCAGGAGTTGAGGCTTTTGGGTGTTGCAAGGAAAAGAGCACCATCCCGTGGGCTAACTCAAGATTCACAGGGTTTACTGTACAATTGCCCGCTAGCAAAGAGAAGCTGGGCACATGGGAAGCTAGAAGGAGTTCAGGTGCTGGGAACAGAGTCCAGGGTTGGACCAGACAAACTTCTGCATGATCTAGTTCTCTTTAAGATCTTGCCATCCTTACTAATGGGAGTGACCCCACTGGCTCCAGTCGAACAATTTGTGGGGTAAGGATTACTCAGGCTAAGAAGGATTTTGCAGGGCCACACTCAAAATCCCAATGGAGCTGAAATCAGGAACCTCTCCAAGCGCAGACCTCACTGTTTCCAATCAAGTTTGCCTCTCTGGGCTCGAATCCATGTAGGGTTTAAATGGAAATCGGTACAGTTTCCAAGCTAACCAGTTTGCATCAAACTCAGAAGCCCTCAATCCTGAATTTCAGGGGTGTGCAAGGGGCCAGCACATCTGGAAAGAGGAGAGCACGTAGGGGCTAACACAGACGTGTCAGCCAATGCAGGGTCCCTTCACTGGGATGTCTTGTAACTGCAATGGTTTATAATGTAAGAACGCAGTAAGGCACCTGAGGGAAGAGATCAAATAGCTAGTTTATGGATCTCCAGAGTGAAGTTCAGCCTGACAGCTAGATCTCACATGCATCGCCACTGTCCTCTTAAGCGAATATGGCCTGGACCTTGGCAAGGCTAACACAGAGTTCAGGATATTTCACACTCGTGTGTCTGATTGGAGAGAGAGATTCCAGACTGGGCGCTCCTAGGGAAACCTAGGGGGACCTGTCTGTACAAATAGGTAGCGTACACAGGGGGTCAGGCTGATGCAGCCAGCCCCATTTCTGCCCCACCATCACCCCAATTCCCCCAATCGCTCTGTATGGCTGCAGCAGGCTGCCCTAGCCAAAGGCACCTGATCTGACAGAGCAGTGTCAAAAGAAGACATGACTAAAGAAACAATGAATGGTCAGAGGGATGGGGCATAAGGACACTTTTCCAGGAGAGGCAATCTCTCTCTGTCTCTGTATTTCTGCAGCACCCCATTGCTTTCACCCAGGTGGCTTTGGGAGAAACAATGACTCATTTGAACGTAACTGTCAGACTCAAACACACTCCTAACAAAGGCGACACCAGACCGCCATCCCGGGCTAATTCCACGCTACTCCAGAAACGAGGAGGCAAGTCAATGCCAGGCTAACTCCTCCCATGTGCTCATTCTTCCCAGTGTTTGTTTGTCTGAGAACCAAGTGCTTTCCCAAGCTGCTGTCCGTGATGCTGGCTTGCAACCACGGACCCACACGTGCTCCCACCTGAACACAGCCCCTCTGCCAAGCAGCAGCCCGGAGAGACAGGCAGGTGCTACCCTTGTCACAGGAATGACGTGAGGTGCTGGACTGCCTGACAATTGGTGTCTCTCCCTCTCCTGTGCAGGCCCAGCCACATGGATACAAGAACTGCCAGGGTCATGTGCTTTGCAAGGCTGCATGGAAAGGCACAGGGCTGGAGCCTACCCCCGCAGGGAACTCAATGGGAGTCTTGCCCCTAGAACAGTTGGGGAGTGAGGACTCCACCATCCTATTTCCAGCCTTGCTCCTTCCCAGAGCTCATGACGGGCAGTGAGACCCCACACAACACAAGCCCCAGGAGAGCTCCCCCGTGTCAGGGTGTAGCTGACTGTGGGGCAGCACAACAGATGTATAGATCCTGTCCAAACATTCTTATAAACTTCCGGGGAAGGAATCGACAGCAGATTAGCGGGGATCCGGATCTGGATCCGTTCAGTACCAGGGCAGGGTCCTTGCTGACAATATTCCCCCAGAGATGGCACCTTCCTGCTCATGGAGGGGATCTAAGCTCAGGAATGGGCCTGTGGTTTCGTTCAGTGCATCAGTGTCCACTAGGCTGTTGCACTTCGCAGCCACGTCTTCATTGCAGGTGCTAGATCAGGGGAGAGAGAGGAAACCGACTCTGCTAATGCAGGGCTTTGTCCTCCCCTGTGCATCCAGCAGGGCAGAGTCTAGGAAAGGGAAGTTGTGTAGTTGGATGTAGTCTATGGGGGTTTTAAGAGCGGGTAACTTGATCCTGCAAACAATCGCCCTGTTCACTGCTATGGAAGCAGTGTGCAAAGCAACCGCAGCTCACCCAGCGGGGATTTCACTGTGTGAAAGAGCTCATTGGATGTCAAAGGAGAGAAAACTCAGTTTCAGTCTGGGGCAGGCTGCTGTTTATGCCTGTTGGGACTCCCCTGGTCAGCCAGTTGTGCTCAGGAATCCAGTCTGACAGTGTCATGCAGGGATTGACAAGGATCTGTGCTGACTTCTCTCTCATGAGAGCAGGATCGGGGCCTTGGGTGGTGGAGATATTCCCAGACCCCTGTCACTCCTGCTACGTGTAGTTAAGAAATACATTTGGGGGCAGCTCCTCAGATGGTGGGAATGGTCAGAGCTGAAGTCAGTGTCAATTCACACCAGCTGAGGACCGGCTGCTGCTTTCTTTTGGTCTTCTTGCAGAGTGATCAGAGCTGCAAAGGAGGAGGGGGTTCCCAAACCCAAGTGCCCTAAAGTGCAGCCCTGCTAGCAAAAGAGCATCCAGTAACTCGTATGGATAATTGTCTGGTTGCGGTAAAACAACAAACAAAAAAACATCCCCAGCGTTAAGTGTAATTCACAGCTGCTTGGATGCAAACCCCGCTAGCGCTGGGGAAGATTTAGGAGCTGAACTGTCCAGGTGAGGTTTTTTCCTGGCTCTGGGACAGACTGAGTGGCACCCCCAGACTCCATTGTCCTAATCCCCCAACCCCCGCTTCCCTAGACATGTGAGGCATTTGCTACAGGGGCAGGTCACTGGAAGGAGGGTGGTGATGGGAAAGCAGGGACTGGGGGGTCAGGGGACATTCCTTTCCATTAAGGTGAAAGGGAAAGACACCAGGAGTCTTTTACTGAAAGGGGAGAGAAGCAGGGAAAAGAAACACTCCTGGTTTTTAGAGTTTAAGGAGTGAAACTCTCTGATCTCGCTTCAAGTCTGGGTGGGAAGTGAAGTTGGAAGGGCATGCACTGAAAGAAGAGCAAATGCAAAAGAGATTTTCCTTTAATAAGACAAGTTGCCCCCAATAAACCAAGTAATTAATACAAGCCCCATCTTTCTTTTGAATCTAAGATATGCCCTTGGAATGAGGTTAAAGAGCCATCATCAGCCATTGCTGAGCAGAGTGGAAAACAACATAAATCAGGTGCTGTGCAAACATGTGTAAAAGCCAAAAAATGGGGGGAGGTGGCAAAAAACCTAGAGCCGGCCCTGGGTGCAGCTGCGCCACTACAGTGCATCTGGTTTGAGACACCAAAAGAAGTTATAAAAACAGCAAAGCTGGCTGCATGGCAATATAACAAAGCACATGAATAAAACGTGAAACCAAATTAGACATTAGAAGAAATGTGGAAGCTAAATTCTTTATCAATGGTTTGTTAGCTTCACCTTAATTAGGTTCTATTTAATTATTTTAAAATTAAATAACTAAAACAAAATCCAAACAATACATTAAATGAATGTAAAAAATAATTGTGCATATACTTATTTTGGAATCTGAATATTTTGATTTGCTGTAAATGTAATATGAGCAATAACCTACAAACCAAATAATTTGTACTTTAAAGTGTTTCTCAGATGGATGATCACTATGACAAGGTGACATGAAAACATATTGATAAACAGTTTTTTGTTAAGATTTTTATAAACAGGACAGGAGAAATACTAAAAACCAGAGGTTAACAAATCGGGTCCTCAGGGATCTCCAACCATCCAGATTTTTGTTTTACCCAGCAAATGGTTGTTTTTATTAAAATCCACTGTTTTGCATTGCACATAGAATTCTCACGTGCCCTAGACTTTCGTATGAATCAGGACATTTAAGTGTTTCATATGTAATATTAAGTAGTGTACATTTCAAAAAACAAACTATTAAGTGCTGGTTGGATTAAAAATGTGGACTATTGGATGTCACCAAGGAGCAAAGATGAGTCCCTGTCTTAAGGAATAACCTAACACCACCTGGAAAGTCTCACTCTCTGGCCTTGAATCTCACTGTTTGGAGCTGTAAATCTCACTCTTAAAGACAGACAACCCTTGGCATCTCTGGTTCCATTGTTGGAGCTGATCATGGTATCCAGGAAGTTGATACATTGTATACAACTAAGGAAGGGGTGTCAGACAAGTTACCATGGTGCAATTACCTCATCTGCTAGGCAGGAGAGGAAAGCTATGATGTTTAGTCACCAGCCACCCCCTTCTTTTCCCAAGGGAAACAAGATCAAAGGTTTAAAAAAAAAAAAAAGTTTTCAAGCCAGCATTGCAGAGACAATTGCCAGTGATGTCACCCTGACTCCCAACTAACAGAGAACAGAACTCATCAGTTTCATTCACCTGCCCTACTGCTTTAATCATTCACACTCAGTTCTGATTCCCCTGGCAGCATATTTTTAGATATTCTCTAAAACAAGTCCTGTGTCCAGGAGCCTATGTGGAGATCAGGGAGCCTTCATAGACAGGGTTTTAGAAAAACAAATGTAAGCAATGACAGCACTGCAGCTGCCGAGGGATGATCGACACAGGAAGAGAGGATGCCGAACAGGTTATGGGGCTACAAAGAGACATCTCCATGTAACTGACAGTGAACGTACACCCAGAGACCACCCTCTAACCTGTTTATTAATAGACAGTCCTGCGCAATAATCCTGGCATCCACCTATGTTTTGTTCATGCCACTGATGAGTCAGCAAGAGAATAAAAACTGCCATTGGGCAGCCAGTTTGGGGGTACACTGAGGTACAGCACCACTGAAGGTCTTAATCAGAGATTTAATTCTATCCCCTGGAAGGGTTCTCATTACATAACGTCTCTGATTTTCCAGGTCATACCCTGCTGCAAGCTCCTGAAGAGTCAAAGTTCAGAGTCTCTCATCCTTCATGCTGTTCAGTGCGGATCTTTGGAGGCTGGGACCTCGGAGTTCAGAAACAACTTGTCCCTCTCTGGGAGCCAGGGCCTCTCAGGCAGAGCAAACCAATCCTCTGAAAATCCTACCTCCTTAACAAGGCCCAGCTGTCGGCACCTCTCCCTGCAGGATTCTCAGCTGTACATCCCTTTTGGGAGAAGGGAGGAAAGCTCCCCACCATACAAGGAAGTTTATTAAACCCTTCCACTTCTTGAAAGGGCAGGTTTCTGCACCTAGGCCTGGAAAAGCAGCTAAGTAACATACTTCCCAATTTGCTACCATTTAGGCCAAACCAAAGTGAATAAAGGCAAAGGAATACATGCTTTTGTTGGATGATGCCAAGATTAGTAACGAAAGAAGGATCCCTTCCCCTCTATGTTGGAATGAATCCAGCCAACACTGATTTCCAGTCGCTACCAATGATTAGCAGATGTCTGTTAGGTGCCTCACATGAAAGTGACCAATTGCCAGTGGATAGGTGTCTAAATACCATAAAAACATCCCCACCAGCATGACTTTAAGTCACCTAATAAGACTGTGTAGTTATAGCTCTGCTGGATCTACAAATGGAACAACCAAATTCAACTCACTATTTCTCGGTTTCTAGAAACTGTATATTTAATTTTATTAAATGTTTGCATTCTGGGTTATTTCCTTACTCCCAAACCAGAGCATGTGGTGGAAAGAGGAATAAATACAGGCTTATACATTTAGTAAGTTATAAATGCCTAGACAGATGCAATTAGATTAGATTCAAGGATTACACATTACGTATGTGATGGCTGGAGCATCTGTTAACACCCACTGAGTCAATGGGAATTTGGGCGATAGAGGCCCTCCACTGGATCAGCAATGCATACAGAAGGCCAAATTCTGCTCTGACAATACTTAACAAAGTCAGTGGAGTTGCACAGTGGTTAGAGGTCTGATCCGAAGCCCAGTGGAACCACTGGGAATCTTTCCATTGACTTCAGTGAGTTTGGATCAGGATCTAGATGGGTGCAGACCTGGCCCATCTGTTATTTCTCCGGAAATTTGTTCTCTCCACAGTCAAATATTTAAAGTATTTAGTTAACAGAACCCTTGCTCTGTATGTGGTTATATATACGTGGCATACTGAAGTTCTTGCCACAAGCAGAAAAATGCTGTTAGACTACAAATTAGCATTAAGTTCCTCATCCTCTTTCCCACATGGCCCTAAGCTGTATCATAAATCTTCTGTGTTTTATCTGAACTCTCCTCCACTGACATTCTCTATTTTTGAACAACACTAGCTCCATATGAATTACAAGCGGCACAGCAATAATGCTTTAGTGCAGGCTAGGAAAGCAGTGTGAAAAATAGCTAAAAGCTACATTGAATTGTTTTCCTACTTGTGATCTTCTGTCATATTCTCCGTTGGAAGATTAGATAACGAGCCTATTTTAAACAGCATTACTGGGTATGTATCATGAAACCTTTATCATTAGATGCTAGTGAATATGAAATTTTAATTCTGTATGCCACTTTCTTGTGTCACAGCAGCATTTGCCATGCAGCTTTTTCTCTTAGCACATTTATTAATAATGGATTCGGTATTAGCATTTCCAAATCTGGAGCCTACCTTTAATCCCTTTTGCCACCCTGTATTTTTAATTTCTTCTAGGGGGTTTCATGCTGATAAAAGGTGCTGGGCTGCCAACTGGAGACAGACATCCTCTGCTCACCTATTTTGCTGTAAGGTCAGTCTCATCGATTCATAGATTATAAGACCAGGAGGGACCATTTTAACTATCTGGCCTAATCTCCTGTATAACAAAGGCCATAGGGCTTCCCTGAATTAACTGTCCAATCAATGGTCCAGTTGATCCTTGGCCTCCGTTGAGACTGCCAATGAGTGCTAGAAGTGACCTGGGATAACTGTCCAAAAGAGAATGGAGTAAAAGCACTAACTCATTTTATATAGACCATTGGACATCTGACAGTAACAACATCCCACACCAGCTAATGCTGGCCAGATTGGAACCAGAAGTATAAGGTTCTTCTCATCTCATCCCCCACCTACAATAGGATTTTATAATAGAAGCTGTTGCAGCCTTGAATATGGAGAGCTTTCGACTGCTTTATAATTCAACCTTACCACTGCTGAGTATTATTAAACAGCTACATTCAATGAGGCATAGAGAGGGGACAGGAATGTAGGAATTGCCATCCAAGGTGAGCCCAGCAGTCCATCAAATCCACTATCCCGTCTCTGGCAGTGGCCAGTACCAGATGCTTCAAAGGAAGGTTTATGAATTGACAGTTACAGAAAACTTCTCTTATGGGTAGGTTATTCTTCCCAACCCTATTGGTTAGAAGTTACCTTATGCCCTCAACCACGAGGGCTTATATCCCTTCCAAACTTGAGGAGAGATTTCTTTTGTTAAATCCTGCTGCTTGTAACTGTAGATTATCAATAGGCACTTAAATGTCCAATTACGTTCTGAATCCAGCTAAGCACTTGGCCTCAATATCTGTGGCAAAGAATTCCATAGGTGGACTATGCCGGGGTAGTCTATTTTTTTTGTCAAAGTCCAAATTTCTTAGCCAAGGTACAGTCAAGGTCCAGACTCCAGAGAAATTAAACAAATAAGTAAATAAAAGATTTCAGGATCTGTTCAAAAGTGTCTGGTGATCTGGATTTGGCCTGCATCCACCTATTGACTACCCCTGGACTATGCATTCCATAGAAAAAACATTTCCACTTATGGTTTTAATTTATCTGCCTTTCAAATTCACTGACTTGCCTCTCATCCTTATATTCTGGAAAAAAGTGTGAATAGAAGCACCCAAATCACCTTCTCTGCCCCATTCATTATTTTGTATACTTGTATCATGTCCTGTCTTATTCAGCACCTTTTTTAAAGGGACAGTCCCAATCTTTCAGCCTCTTTTCCTATATGGAATTCTCCTCATGAGTATAATTTTCATCACCTGTCTCAGATCTATTTCTACTATATCCACTTTAGATCAGGTGATTATAATGGCATCATGATATTTCCATATTAATTTGCCATACTACACTTTAAATAGCCTGTGACACAAATGATCACAAAGGGCTTTAAGAAAATGTGGTGCTATCAGCTAGTTCTTCCTTATCCACTACTTTGCTGACACATTCAAAGAGTTCTAATAGCCTATCAGTCCAAGTGATTTGTCTAAGGTAACACAAATTAGGGAACAGAACCCAGTTGTTCTGACTCCCAAGGCTCTGCTATAACTACTAATCAACACCCCTTCCCCAAACTTCTGCATCCTTAAACTTAAATTAAATATTCTTAAAGTTAAAAGCCTTCTTCATGGAAGGGGGGGGGGAAAAACCAAAGTGACATTGTAGAATACATACAAAAAAAATGGCACCAGCTGCTCAAATAACAGAAATCCAGATTAATACAAATACAATTAATGATAAATTAAACAGATATGATTTAAGGAGATTGGAATTGATCTTCTGAGGAACAGCATTGGAATCTGGATTGTAAATAGACTCTGGTTCTACAGTTGCTTGGCTTAAGTGGCAAAAGTTAAGACTCTAATACTAATCTTTATATTACAAGGTATGGATGAGCATCAGAGCATGCAAAACAAGCACATCTCCACTTGAGTAGCAATTAAAGGGAAATCAAGCAGAGCTTATGCCTAGCACAGGATAAAAGATGATCAGTGAGGTTTTTTAATTATATGTTGACATATGGGAAGTCAGTGTAAATTAGAAAGGATCAAGCATAATATGATTATGTTTCTTCTGACAAGGTCAGAATGTGATTTACAGCTTTAAAGAGAGAGTGTTGCAAAGAAAATCTATTATTTTCAGGATATTTGTAGAGAGGAAAAGCAGGATGGTATCTTGAGAGCTTGTGACTGGGAAAATCTGAGTCCTATCCCTGATTTGTAGCACAGACCTGCTCTGTGACCTCAGGCAAGTCACTTAACCTCTCTCTGCCTGTTCCTCCACCTATAAAATGGAGATATACCTATCTTTACAAAGTGCATTGAGAACCTTGGATGAAATGCAGTATAGGCCAATTTTTGAAAAAAAGCTTAGCACCCACAATTGGGGCTAGATTTCCAGATGAACTCTGTTTCCTTATAGGAATCTAGAAAAGAGCCAAATTTGCAGGTGCTCAGCATCCAGCAGCTCCCACTATCATGCTTCCAGTTTTGCAAAGCCACTCAGCACCCAACATGCATTGCTTTTTAAAATAACTGGCTGCTTAATTTCATGCCTAAATAGGAGCTAAACTCTGACAATTTAGCCCTGACTGTTGGTGTTGAACACTTAAAATTCTAGCCTTGTAGCGCAAAATATTCACTTGCCTGACACCTGTGAGTGAGCTCTTAACCTAAAAAAAAAAAAAAGAAAAGAAAAAAAAGAGTACTTGTCCATCATATTTATAGGTGCTAGTTACACACAAGTTCAGCAGCTATAGGAAAATATACCGATGAGGAGAACACTTTGTATTTGGGTTGCAGCCTGCCATTGAAGAAAGTTAGTGAATTTAGTCTCCCAAGCCATCTGTGACAGAGCAACTACTATCCCCGTTCCACAGACAGAGGTGAAGCAACCTGCCAAAGGGCAACCCACAGCAATGTGAGAAATAGAGCCCAAGTCTCCTGACTTATAGCCCTCTGCTTTAACCACTAGACCAACTGTCCTCCCTTAATAATACTCACTCCACAGGACATTACTTATGCTTGTGACACACTTCGACAACATAAAGCACTATATAAGTACCAAGAATGATTAATGCCCAGACTATTGTATTTATTTTGGGGCAGAAGTGGTTATATCTTCTGGCAATACAGGGTTGGTTAGGTCTCTTTATTGGAATGCATACAGTGGCTAATAACCTTAAAGAAGGGGAGAGCAGAAGTGATTGAAATCAGCAAGAAATTCATTTGTGATCCATATTATTAGAGAAAACCAAAACAGGTTCACACCTGGGAATATTACTGCACCAAACATGGGAGTGACCTTGAAGTCTTTACTTTGCTCATTCTGAGCCATGTCACTCAGGAAAGCATGACTGTAAGAATTGCTCCAGACCTGCTTAGCACAGGGTTCTATTTTAAGCTAGTAACTACAAGGTTAATTAACTCACAATATAGACACATGGGCTAAATTAGAGTCCGTGGGTTGCTGGGTTTCTATTGGTTAGAAACACTTGGGCACAGCCAAAAGGTGATGCTTTATAATAACTGTTACATCTTGCAGCAGTGGAATTTAATTCAACATATTAAGACTATATCTAGAAAACACACCAGGCTAACAGCTGTCCAAAACATGGTTGGACTGCTGCAGAGATTTAAGAGCCTACCTCTTGTTGAAAACATCATTAGGTGCCTAAACACCTTTGAGGATCTGGGCTTAAGTTCTTTAGAACTTCTACCTGTCAAGGAAAATTTCAACTTTTGCTAAGGAAATCCCAGCAGGTGCTATGGGTTTCTTCAGTTTACAGCACAGAGCTGAATATCTAGACAATGTTGGGGTAAAATTAATCTTAGAACCACCATCTGTGGAAAGCCACTATGACATGGGGGCCTCCACTCACCACTAGGGGGTGCCTCCTTCTGGCTGCTCTGGGGATTAGCTCTTCTGGCCCAACACCCTCTTCTTACAGTGTCTCAGTCCATTGTCTCACTCTGCAGCCTTGCTTTTGCTCCTCAGGAGCAGGGCCACCTGGGGGGGGGGGGAGAAGTGGGGCAATTTGCCCCAGGCCTCAGGCCCCACAGGGGCCCCCACGAGAATATAGTATTGCAACTTTTTTTTAAATGGAAGGGGCCCCCAAAATTGCTTTGCCCCAGGCCCCCTGAATCCTCTGGGCAGCCCTGCTCAGGAGCCACCATGCAGCATCTTCATGGTTTAGCCCTCCAGCCAACTCACAAGAGTTCTCTCCTTCCAGGGTACCCTCATAGTCTTCTGCACATTCCAGGCAGTCCTTAATTCTACTGCCCTAGTGAGGCCACTCCCTCAGTGGCTAGAGCAAACAGACTGACAGTCTTCAAAGTGACTGCCCAGATTATGCCACTCACTCAGTGATTGGCAGGGGAACCCAGGCCTGCCCTCTACACTGGGTTCCAGTCCGAGGGCCCTACCTCCAGCAGCCAATGTCTGTGCTAGCACAATCTTTCCTATCTTGCCTATCCCAGGCTCACACTTATCATCCTTCTAGCTAAACCCCTGTCTCCTGGGTCTGCTAGACAAACCCTTCCTCTTGGGTTCAAATCCCTTTCTTGCCCTTATTCCAGAGAGTACTTGCAGCCCCCTTTCTGCTACTACGTCCTTGATTTTATAGAAACCCTGCCTATTCCTTCACAGATGAGCTACCCTTAATTAAGGCTCTCTTCTCAGCCTAAATATCCCCCAGCTTGCAACCTAATAGGTTAATTGGCCCATCTGGCCTACATTAACCTCTTCAGGTGTGTGTGGAGCACACCCTATCACACACTCTCAAGGGACAGGTATTCTGGGCCCTTCCCTCTTCCAGCTAGCTCAGAAATAGATTTAGTATTTCAGGGATACCTGTAATAATCATATGTGGGTACCCAGTTTAGCCTGTCTCGAAGTTACAGGGATCTCAGCAAACACTATGAAGTGATGCATTCTAAATGAAACTATGCACTATTAAAAACAACCTGGCAGCACTGTGCAGTTTGTGCTCATTATACTCTAACAGTAGCAGGTAAGAGCACCACCTGCCAGATTTAAAAGCTTCCAGGCTTCTGAATGTGAAACCTCCCCAGATGTGGAGCCATCTGCATAAGCTTCCCAAGATGAGCAGTAATCTAGGAAGCAAAATATTGGGACAAACCTTTGACCATCTAGGTATTTCACGGTCACACAGTGAAGACAGAACTCACATTGCCCTCTTCAAAAGCACACTTAAGCTAAATATCACTCCCCTCTGGCTGTTAGGACTATAGGGCCCAGGAACCATGGTGAAGTAGTTCTGATTCCAACAAGTAGAGAACATGTTGGACATTCGCATTATGAAGTTCATCACAATCTAGATTGCTTCCCAAGTAAACTTGGTGGTTTTTACAGACCTAGAACATTCTAGATGTAACTTCAAGTGTTGACATGATAACTCACCTTCTTGTATATAACTGGGTGGAGACATTCTAAAGAGGGAACTGATAGGTTCCCACTGACAGAGTTCTGCTGGAGAGTGGATGTCATCAGGTTAGGTTCTATCATCACACCCATCACTATGGTATCTGGGTTTCCTGTTGCCACTGGCTTGGATAGGATTTGAATGGTGATCTCAGAGATGCCTTAACTTGCACCAAAGTCCAAACTGGCCCCCTAGCAGCTCCCAGGATTAGGAAGGAGCATTGCCTACCCCTGTGGTCTCAGACAATGACTCTGGGCCTCGGATGAGCATTTATGTCCTTCTGTGAGTAAATGAGACTCGGTTTTGGTGGCTCTAGAGAGAGGAAGAGAAGAATGCCACCCTCTCACTATCTCCCTCTCTCAGGTTCAATACATTCCAGTGAGAGGATGAAGGGACTGCAAGCTGCTAGACAAAATCATTAAAAATGCCAAGAACACTGAGATCCATGCAAGAGCACTGCAAAGGAAATAAATATTTCCTTTATCGGAAGGAAGCCAGCTTCCAGGCAGAGAGAATTGAGCATAATGTTATATACCTACCTAATAGGGCTAAGCCAAGTGATTTTGGAAAAGTGTAACACTAATTAGAGTCAAAATTATCTGTGTTATAACTGACCCAGGGTAAGTGATTGAAGCCTGGTAACAAAGGCCAGTTGTTCTTTACGAGCACTCCTGTGACATCATTCAATCCCCTCTGACGCGCTCTGTGGGGTTGGGGCTCTGTGAGAATTTGGGGTTGGGAGCAGTGCCAGCAGCAGTCTCTCTCTCTGCTGCACCTTCCTCCACTGGGCCCTGGACTTCCATACCAAACTTCTTCTGGAGTTAATTCTACTTAAAGCAGCATCAGTTCCTGCTGGCCCCTCTGCATTTGCTACTGTGCAGACATGGGAGGGCTAGTCCAAGGTGCTACCATTACGAGAGGCTCCAACTGTCCATGCAGATACATTTGCCAGTGTGGGACTGAGGCTTCCCTTACTCAGTTATTGTCAACACGTGCTGGGAGGCCACCCCAAGTCCTTCGTCACCTTCCCCGGCCTCTCCCTCCTTGAGGGGACAATCCCTTGGGAACTCCAATAGGACTACCTGTAATAATGTAGAAAGTGAGAGTGCGTCTGTGTGCATGCATTATCACCCTCTAGCAATGGGACATACATGGGGGCTAAAAATACCAACTAAATGAGTTTTCCTGTGACAGCAAGCTGTGTTTTGGAAACTAAAGAGCCAGAGTTCTAATCCAGGCTCCCCAAATCTGAGTGATTTACTAATTATCTTTACAGTAGAACCATGTGACATCTTCATCAATCTCATGGTTTTCTGGCCTCATGCCATGTGTGCACTTGGGACAGTCGAGCCTTTTGCTGTCTCCGATCAAAGTGACTTTCTAAAGCAGCCATTTTTGCTCCTGTGTGGTAACAGCATCACCTGATGTTAAGGCCACATGTGACTTTCTGAAAAATCTTTGACAAGCTGAACCTGTACCAATTTCATTGTCGGGCTTAAAAGGGGAAATGTCAACAAAGTGGTGTAATTAGAGAGCTGGATAATTACAGGCAGTTTAGGGGCTGGAAGTTAGAACTCAGGAGCTTAGGAAAAATCTAGTGCCTGGGGGAAGGTCATACAAACCTAATGACATTTTTTAAAAATAGCCACGACTCAAGAAGAATGACCGGAGAGAGAAAAAACAAGGTCCAAGGGCAGAAATAGAGGGACAAGTGAACCATCAAAGCTGCAGGTCAAGGAGGCTAGCTACTGAACGGAAAGGTCATGTGACACATTCACCTCCATTCTGGTGCTGGTTCCAATTTGTTGACTCCATGTGGCTCGAAGAAGCGTTATCCAGAAGAGAGTCTGATCCTGACAGCAATGGGAGTGGAAGGCACTCAGTGCCTTGCAAGATCAAGCCCCTAAATCCTGCCCTGTGCTGTCCCAGGTGTGCTAAGAGGTGGAGAAGGAGTCACAAAAATCTCCGTTCCTTTCCCACATCACACTCTCCTAACATAGATACAGCAGGATGCACCTTTCCTAAACATTCTTTGGAGCTCTAAAAGTGGCACCAGTCATGGCCTCTCCCCACAGCATGCTCTGGGTATCTGATCACTTCCTACAGCCCTAGTCCTAACTTCCACCAGCCACTGACATCCTGTGTTTTCCATTTAGTTTTATCTAGAGATCCCACAACATGGAGCTGACAGCAGGATATTCATTTCTGTCAACGGCCTACAATTACCGAGACACTTACACTTACACCCGCCAGATTATTATCTTTATTCTTCTCTTCTTCTGAGACCCATAAAAATATCTGTGAGGGATAGGAAAGTTTCTACACCATAGATACATGTCAATATACTGGTCTGGCTTGCAATAGCCTCTGTAGTTATGTAAGCTAGGATAAAATAACTAGTGCTAGCAAGCTTCACACTTCAGGAGAAGGAATAAATCTACTCCTTCCTTAGTACAGTGTTGCACAATTAGTTGTGTTCTGAGGGTTTTAAAAGGCAGCATTCTCCAGTGGCTAGAAGCCAGGGTTTGGAATTCCTGAGTTATAATCACAAGCCCGTTATTTATTCTCTGTGTGACCTTTGGCAAGTCACTGCACTTCTCTGTTTCAATATCCCCTTGTGTAAAATGTGAGTAAGAACAACACCTGCATTACAAGGGTGCCATGAAGGTGAAATAATGTTTCATACAGTGCTCTGTAGAGGTAAAGCAATATCGTTTTGTAACGCCTGAGTAGTCCCACTAAAGCAACTGGACCTCCTCACGTGAGTAAGGATGACCTGTAGGAGTTAGAATCTTAGGCCTTGTCTGCACCTACAGTGCTGCAGGAACACAGCTGCACCAGCGCAGCTGCGCTGCTCCAGCGCATTTAGTGAAGACGCTCTAAGCCAACAGGAGACAGCTCTCCCATCAGCATAATAAAACCACCTCCACACACAGCGGTAGCTATTACTACTGAGGGCATTCTGCGCCAAAAAATTAAAAACTCTGCACAATGTTTTAAAATTCTGCAATTTTATTTGTTAAATAAATGTGGAGGCTCCAGCATGGCATTGGGGAGCACAGGTCACTGGCTGCACAGAGGTGGGAGATCACTGTCCAGCGTCCCCCTGTTCCCCAGGACACAGACTCAGCGTTGGGAAGGTTCTGTGTGAGGCAATCTGGGCGCAGGCAGCTCAGTGGGGGATCTGGGTGCAAGGGGGATCTGATTGCACAGGGGGTTCTGGGTGCAATGGCAATGGGACTCTGCAGAGGGGTCCAGGTGGAGGTGGTTGGAGCTCAGCCGGAAGGGTCGGAGGAGGACAGAGCTCAGCAGGGTCTCTGGGTGTGGCACAGTGTGGGGTCCAGCTGCTAAGGGAGTGGGGCACAGTGAGGTGGGGATCGGGATACAGGTGGCTCATTGGGCTGGTCTAGGTGCAGCGGGAGTGGGGCTCATCGGGGGGATTCTGCGTGCGGAGGTGTGACACTCGGTGGGAGGGTCTGGGAATGCGGGAGTCCGGATGAATGGGGATTGGACGGATAGGGGAGCAACTTCCTATACAGGGATCCCTCCCCCTGCAGATGAGGAGCAATGGGTGCAGGAAGTGGCAGGAAGGGAGTATGCAGAGCTTCATGCAGCCAGGGGAAATCTGAAGGTGGGTCTGACCTGGCCCCATATGCCAAGCAGGGGAAAAGGAAGTCCTGTCCTCCCTAGCAGCTGAGTCTGGCGCTGGGTAGAAGCCACCAGCTGGGTCTTTCCCAGTCCTGCCCCCTGCCCCATAGTGATTTACCACTCTGTCAGCTGCCCAAGGCACCCAAAACATACTACTGGAGAGGGCCGCATGACCACTCTTGTGGCTTCCCTTTGCTTCCCCGTCAGAAAGTCATTTTCTGTGGGGAAGCAAAGAAATCTGACGGGACCTAAATTCTGTGCATGCGCAGTGGCACAGAATTCCCCCAGGAGTATAGCTATGTTGGCGGGAGAAGCTCTCCCGCCAACATGGAGCTGTCCACACCAGCGCTTATGTCGGTGTAACTTATGTCACTCAGGGGGGTGGTTTATTAACCCCTCTGAGCAACATAAATTCTGCTGACATAAGCTGTGGTGTAGACATAGCCTAAATATCAACCTTAAACTCTTCAGGGCAGGGAACATCTTTAATACTTTGTGTATGTACAGAACCTAGCACACTAGGGCTCCGATACTGCTTGGTGCCTCCGGATGCTGCTGCAATATAAATAATAATCATCTGGAATTAGACACTGCTGGAAACAGTAAACTGAACTACCAGGATGACTGGTATGTCCCAATAAGACTCAGTGGCTGGAGGAACAGATTTATGATGAGGTACAGGAATGCTGCTTTGTATTTATAGAGTGCTATTGATCTGTAGATCTCAAAGCTCTCCACAAAGGTGGCTTAGCACTAGAAGCCTCATTTTACAAATGGGCATAGTGTGATAAAGTGACTTGCCTGTGGTCGCTCAAGGAGCCTATGGAAGAGGTGGGAATAAAACCCAGGTCCCTTGATTCATAGTCCAGTGCCCTAACTGCTGGCCAAGGCTGTCCCACAAAAAGGATTTAATGCCCTCTTGGATTTAGGCACTAAACAGTAGCTCTAACCAACAGGATGCACAGCCTGCAAATGAGAGTAGGAAGAATTCAATATGTCTAGCCTGGCTAAGCAACAAAGGGGACATGATAACTGTCTACAGATATTTGAAAAGTACAAACAGCAAGGAGGGTGACCAAGGAGGGTGATGACTAGGAATAAGGGCATGAAATTAAGAGAAAACTGAATACGAATATCAGACAAAACTTCCAGCCAATGAGATATATTAGACTATAGAATAAATGCCTCCAAGAAGTAGTGGAGGCCCATCTTTCGGCACATTGCAAGCTAATCTGGCCCTAGTACTAATAAACATACATTAGGCACAAGAATGGATCGGCTGTCTAAGAGGTCAGTTCCATCTGCGGAATCTATGAGAGTAGATGCAGCTGGAGTTTCTCCTCTTGGCTTTCTTTCAAACAGCCACCCACACCTGGTTGGTAGTTAACAGGAACCATATGAGAGACGAGCAGAGAATGACTCTCATGGACAGTAATAGCTTCTTGTTGTCCGTCTGGCTGTGTCAAGTGCAAACTGTCACCAGATGAGCATAATCCGTTGTCCTCCACTAGGGAAGCACAATGGCTATATTATCTCTTATAAATCCTTGGAGTATGGACCATTCCTGGGTTACAAGTGGAGAGCATGCTGGAATGCTGTAGTTCAGCCCACTTCTAGCTTTCCACCACCCCATCCATGTCCGGAGGAAAATGGTCCTCCTATTGCTGTCTGTGGTTTTAGGATCTCAACATCCAAGGCAAGGTGATCTGGTCAGGTCCTGGATGCCCTCATCTTCCACTGACTTCAAAGGAAGTGCTCAATACCTTGCAGGTTCACATCATTATCCACAGGAAAGGGAAGGGAAAAAGAAGAGTGGCTCAAGCATAGAGGTAGGAGCACATTTTAGGATCTATGGCTGATCTAATACAATTCCTTGAGCTTCTAAAGCATCTTCCACCTGATGCTCTCCAACGCTTTGATGAACAGAAATGAACTAAGCCACATAATATCCCCATGCGGCAGGCATTATTATCCCTATTTTACAGATGGCGGAAGCAGACCAAACATACCACAGAGAGATGAAGTGACTTGCTCAATGTCACTCAGGCAGGCAGTGGCAGAGATGGGAACAGAATGCAAGTTTCCTGACCCCAGGCCTGTGCTTTAACCACTAGATCACATCTCCCACATTGAAAGCTTCTATGAACATGTCTGCTCACTGCTCCCAACTATTTTAGGAGTGACATCATCAGTGCAGAAGAGGGCACTAGTTAAGCTCTTCGGGGTGGGGACCATCACGTTTTTGCATGTGTATTCATTCAGTGCCTGATATAATGGGGCGCTGAGCTTGCTGAGGTCTCTAGGCAATACTGTGATATAAATGTTAATCAATAATAATAAAATATACTCCTGGTGTGATGCACAGTCCTGGCATCCATAATTCCAAAGCAGAGGCACTTGCAGAGTGGTTTCCATACAATAACAATCAGCTCATGCAGGGCGGCAGGGAGGGAGCAAGACAGGTGCGATTTTAAAGTGCGGTTCTGCTCTGAAAGGTGACCAGGCTGCAGGTGTAGCCTGACAAACACACCATCTCAAATGCACTCAGTTTACAAGCAAAAGGATGATTATTCTAGCTGCCCTGGACTGTAAATTAAACCTAACATCTGAGACTCAAGCTGAGTTTTTTCCTCATAGTGCACCATCATCAGTAGCAAAGGTTCTGCAGGCCAAATCAGGCCTCAGGGACACTAGTGCAGCCCTCAATGACAGCTGTAGAACCTCACGGTCTTCAAAAGGTTTGCTCAGGACAAACGGTCTGGAAATTTAGCAAACAATTCTATGGGTGATCCACAAAAAGTAATAGACTCTTGCTCATTCTCTCGTAGCCATGTTTGATTTGGCGAGCTAATAGGAGTAAAAAGTAGTCAAAACTGACTTTTGTCTCTCAAGTCAGCAGATCTGACTCTGAGCACATGCAGAGAGCAGATCCGTTGAGTGTGGAGGTGCCATCTTTACAGAGCACAACAGCACTTTTAAGGTCCAAAACTCTTAACTTGAGATCCCTGAACCACCAGGCACAGCTCCATACAGTCATATAGTTGTCTCTCCTTTGGCAAGAGTAAGTCAAACTTTATCACTGGCACCAGGGTAAGGGGAGGTCACCTGCATAAAAGAGCAGGAGGGTGCTGGTTTGGCGGCTGAAGGCTCTATGTCGTTTCCAAAGCATTTAGCTCTTTCTGTCCCTCACAAACTCAAATGTTCAGTCCAAGGTGGGGGGAGTGGGAGAGGGGAAAGAAGTGTACCTTCAATTAAAATACATTTCCCAAAGCGTTAAATGGCAGAGATGTAACAAAACAGTGTGACATTCATACTTTTTGCTGCTATGCCTCCAAACCATTTTACAGCAACCTGTCAGATCTGATCAGACTTGTTTATTCTGCATGTAAATGTAGGACCTGAGGCCGTCTTGTTTCAGAAGACAGAAAAAAAGCACATATTGTCCCTGGCAGTTGCTTGGTTTTTATAACGGCAATGCCTTGTTAACTCTTTATTCAAATCGAAGTGATTTTTACTGCTCTGTTACATTACAAAGTGTGAACAATTTTGCTTGTTGCATTGGCATGGATGGCAACTCAATTAAAATGGAAAATAAATAAAACAAACAAAACATGCTGTGAAAGAAACAAATCAAGTGATTTATAAATAGCATCTTGGAAATCTCGCATAAGCTAATGATAACGGATTAGAAGGCAGTGTCCCTTCTGGCTATAGTTTACAAATTCTTATCTGCTTAAGGTTGCTCTAGAAAGATTTCCAGCTGACCACATTACTCTTAAAGATAAACCCTTCCTGGCAGTTTACAATTGCATACCAACCACTACAGCATTGTGGGTGCTTTCACATTTGCCTTGATAGGGGATGATTGGTCATTCTTTAGAGTTCAATGGCCCCTGCTTGCCAGTCTAATTTTAAATACAGCAATTGTCTGCACTGAATTTCTGATCAATTGATCAGTCCATGATAGGACTGTAAACATTCTTGGACATCTTCTAGCAAACCCATTCAAAAAGCCTTGACAATAGCCTCAGTTCGTGCAACAATTGTTCCAAATTATCCACTGGGGGGGTTGGGGGAGAGAGGAGGGGAAGAATCCTAAGTTCTCACAGAGGTATCAGAAAATCCTCCTATTTAATAAATATAAGTATCATCATCATTAATCCATAGCACCTTTCAACTGTGGAACTCAAACCCAGTAGAAAGGTGGGTAAACACTAGTTTCCCCATTTTACAGACTGAAAGCAAATTCTTTAGCACATTGCCTGAGGGGAAGAAGCAACAAGTTTTAATGATTGAGAGAATGGCTATGGAAATTGCATCTTTCTTCCGGCATCCATTCTGTATGGGTGGGTCTCTGACATATTCCCTTGACTTCATTCAGTGCCTTGGGATGTGAAAATATGGACACTCAGGGGCCAGTTCATGATTCTGCCCTGACTTATGCCCTCTTGGGGGTAGCATGAGGGGAAAGACAGTGAAGAATTAATGCCACTGACCCCAAATCCTGATCACCTTACTCCTGCAAGTCAGCCCATTGGATGTGACCCTGGAAGCGCACCGATGTAGCTCAGAAATGGAATTTTAACATGATGAGTAGGGCGAGGAAGAATAATAATCCTGGCTCAAACCAGAAATAGAAGCCCCAGATATCCTGTCGGTCTCCAAAATGGGGTGATGGTCCATCCCCCCAAGAATGACATTTCTGGGGTAACTAGAAAGACAGCATGTGTCTCAAATATGCTGCCCCTTGCTTTCTTTAAGCCATCCTTCATGCATTATTCCCACTGCAGAGAATTAAAAAGACATAGACAAGGCCATCCCTGTCTGAATGAAGGGAAGGTGTGGAGAGGCATGGTGATATAAATGGCAAATTGGGCCTGAATTGTTGGAGTATCAATCCTATGCCTTTAGTCACTGAGGTGAGAAAGCTGATTGCCTTGAGTGTCTAACCTTCTGCGAAGTTCATTGGCACCCAGATGGTCTCAGCTACACGTGTCCCTCCCCTTCCCACCCAGCTTGAGCTTCCTGGACCTAAGCCCTGGGGGAAGAGTTTGTCAAATACTAAGACAGGCATGTCAGGGGAGCGATCCTACCTCCTTGAGCCTCTTTAGGACATAACGTGAGACTCACTAAAATAGGAGGAAATGGGTTTAAAGACCAGTAGCTCAGAAACTAACAATCAATGCCACCTCTTGCTCCACAGCCAGCCCCAACCCACCAGGGCTAGCACCCTCCCTAGGCGCAGTCACACAGGATGGGGTACCCCTACCTTTGAGGTGCTGGTGGTGGACCCTGTGGAATCTGCTCTGGTTGCCTCTGGGCAGTGCAGGGATGCTGGAGAAGCTGTTACCCATGGCATCAAAGGCAGAAGAGAGCAAGCCAACAGCTGGAAGGCCTGTGTGTGGTGGGGTCTCCCTTCCTGGGGACCTGCTGCCGGGTGGGTGCCTTGGGGAACCTGCAGCTCTGCTCTGCCTGAGCTTTTCTCTCCCTCTGCTGCGGCTTCTCCTTTCCCTTGCTGTCACTTCAGAGCTGAAATCCCCTTTTGTCTTCTCTTCCTCCTCCTGGATGGGGATTACTTGCTTCCCGGGCTGCGGGCAGGGGGTGCGGCTGCCGGCTTGGCTCCAATGGGGGGGGCTCTGATCTTCCTTAGGAGACTCTGGCTCTAATCGCCCTCCCTACGGCTCAGCCTCCGAGTCCTCCCCTGCTTCTCTCTTTGTGTCTCTGCTTCTCTCCCCCGCCCCCGCTTCGCCCCACGGATCGCACCTGGCCGCTGCAGTCCTGCCTCCCGCTCCCCTCCCACCCCCACCCCCACCCCCAGCCTCTCCTCCTCCGCCCCTAGCGAGCCGCTGCCGGGGCATCTTCCCCGAGCCCCTGCGTGCTCCCCGCGGCCTGCGGGGGCGGCGGGCTGGGCGGGGGCGCCAGTCTCCCTCTCAGCCCCCCACCCCCAGCCCGTTGTTATGGTGACAGCTGTCTGTTCATACATGTCGCTAAGGGACCAGGGTCACGTGGGCCGGCCAGATGTGCCACCTCTGGAGCGGCGCGAACTAGACAGCTGGGGCGCTCCCGGCCGCGCTTAGGCTGCTGCCCCCCTCCCCGCCCCAGCGGCGCTTCCCCGGGGCCGCCCGGCAGGTGTAGCCCCATTGCTAACAGGTGCCGGGGAGGCGCTGCTCCGCGGGAGCGGGCAGGGACTTCAGAGAGAGAGAGAGGGTGGTGTGTACACACACACACACACACACACACACACACACACACACACTGCCTGGGGTGTGTACATACCCAAAGACAGATCAGATCAGGGAGAGAGTGTGTGTGAACACCCAAAGGCAAGGAGTTCAAAGAGAGAAAATGTGGGTGTGTATGTACACCCAACAGCAGGAAGTTCAGAGAGAGAAGGGGGTAAGGGATGGGGTGTATACCCAAGGGCAGAGAGTTCAGGGTGTCTGCATATGTATCCACACAGGAGCAGGTGAGGTATGTGTGTACACACACAAGGGCAGGGAATTCAGAGAACGTGTGTGTGTGTGTGTTCAGAGAGTAAGTATGTGTAGTCACAAGGACAGGAGTTGTGTATGTATCTCGGAGGTACATACACCTCCATACAACCAGGAGCGGCACCAGGGTTTTTGGTGCCCTAGCCGGGGGTCCTTCCGCGCTCCCGGTCATTGGCGGCAATTCTGCGGCGGGGGGGGGATCCTTCTGCACTCCTGGTCTTCAGGGCACTTCGGCGGCAGGTCCCAGAGCGAGTGAAGGACCCCCCACTGCCGAATTGCCACCAAGGGCGGGAAAATGCCACCCTCTCAAATCCTGGTGCCCTAAGCGACCGCCTATGTCGCCTAAATGGAAGTGCCGGCCCTGCATACAACTAGGTGAGTTCAGAGTGTGTGTGTGTGCGCACTACAGCAGATGAATTCAGAGGCGGGGTGCCCATAACAAGAGGCAAGTTCAGAAGGTTTGCGTACAGCATATACATTGTATACACACAATGTTTGTACATTCAGAGAATGTGTGGGGTCTATGTTAAGTGCCATGCACACCTATGACACTTTATAAGCAATAAAAATAACTAATGTACATATGCGTATGTATATTTGTGCTTCTGTAAATATGTGGAGGTGAATTTGTGAAAGTTGGGCCACTGATGTATATGTACAGTAATTAGGTGTCTCTCTCTCTGAGCATGCATGTTCTCAGGGCTAGTGCTCACACTTTCCAGTTGGTGTCCCATTCAATTTATGATCATCTTTAAACCTTTTGAGAACAAAGCAGAATACACAATATGTAAAAGAATATGATGGAAACAGAGCTGCACTGTGCAGAGATATCATCATATTTAGTTGTTTTCAATAAATAACAAATCTACTACCAGAAGGAAAGCAGCTGAAATTTCAGGTGGCTGCACTGATTTTTAGAGTAGTGCTGAGCATTTTATACAGCAATTGATATCTTTCAAACAGGATTTTAGGAAAGGAAGGATGGTCTTATTAATGCACTGCACTGGAACACAGGAGATTTGAGCTCTAATCCTAATTTTGCCACAGAATTTCTCTGTGACTTGCCCTATCTATAAAATGGAGATAATAATGTTACCCTACTTCACAGAAATGCTGTAGGATAAATCAGCAGTGTCTGTGATATTACAGTGATGAGCACAGTGGGCAGGCCTATGCAAATCTTAATCCATCTTCACAAATGGGGAAACAAGTGATTTGCCAAGGCCACCAACAAGTTGATGACAGAGCTAGAAACAAAACCTATGAGTTCCTGGCTTCTAACCCCTTGTTCAAGCCACAAGACCAGACTGTGTTTGATATAGAGATGTAAATATCATTTAAAAAGTTAACCGTTTAAATTATTAAAATTATATAATTTAAACGGTTAACCAATTAAAAGGAGACGGGCTGGGGTTGCTCTGGCTGGCAAGGCAGGGACTGGGGTCAGCTGGCCATGGGGCTAGGGCTGGGGTCTGGCATGGCCGGGACCGGCACAGCTGGGGCCCAGCCAGCATGGCTGGAGCCAGTGCGGTGGGGCTGGGGGCTGTCCGGAGGGGCTGAGGCTGGCACTGTGGGACCAGAGTCCAGCCGGCATGGCCGGGTCCAGTCTCTGGCCAGCATGGCAGGGCTGAGCTCCGGTTGCCAGGGCCAGGGCCAGCCAGTGTGTCCGGGGCCAGGGTCCGTCTGGCGCGGCGGGGTTGGGGTCCAGTCAGCACAGTGCGGATGGGGGTTAACAGTCAAGGTGGGTTAACCACTAAGCCTAATGCTTACCAGTTATCTGGTTAACATTTTATATCCCTAGTTTGAAAAGGCTAGAGGTACTCCTGATATGCTTTCTGAAGTATGTACTTATTTTTTCTACCGGAGTAATAAGAATGTCAGGTCAAGGAAAACCAAAGGCAGGTACATTACAGGACCATAACCCAAGGCAAGTCAAACTCATAGACTTCACTATTGGTGTATGGCAAACCTGTCATGATGCTGCATTGTCTACATCAGGTCCCAAACTGGATGTGGAATATATGTAACCAGTGCATTAAAACATGCTGGGTCAAATTCGCGCCCGAATAATTAATGAAATAGATAGCTGTTTCAGATCCTTTCCCTTCTATTATGTCAAATGGGAAACATTTAGTCTGACTAATGAAGAAAGGATTGAAGTTTGGGTCACAGACAGATTCTCCCTTGAGTTCAAGATCTGCTCAGTGCAAAAGGGGTGTCATCAGGGAGTCAGCTATGGTTCCGGGGCTCAGTGGGCCATTCTGTACCAGCCCCTGCCTTGGTATGAATTAGAGCAGCCATGGGGATGCTCTAACTCATGCTAATGTCATATGAGCTCCAAGGAATCATATGCTACCTGAGGACAAATCTACACTATGGCACTACATCGGTGCAGCTGTGCCACTGTAGCACATCTGGTGAAGACACACTATGCTGTTGAGGGTGCGCTCTCCCGTCGGCATAATTACTCTATCTCTGTGAGTGGAAGCTATGTCAGCAGGAGAGCATCACCCACCGACATAGTGCTGGTGTAGACAGCACTTAGGTCAGTGTAACTTACGTCACTCAGGGGGTGGCTTTTTCACACCCTTGAGCAACGTAAGTTGCATTGATTTAAGCGGTAGCGTAGACCAGCCCTCAGAGCAGACCTCCACCACACCCACTCCTTTCTTCAGCATATCCCTTTCACTGGGGTGTGGGGTGATTGGCATTGGATCAGCCTCACTGGGTATAGGCCACTGGGGAATTTCTCAGCTGGCCCATTATGGCCAGAATCCAAACAGCACAAAGGAGTTGGCTCAAAGTGTATTTAACTGCAAACCAAAACTTGCTCTACAGTCCTCATGGTTTATCACTATATATACACACATATTCATATTCATATTCATGTATGTATGTAACCCCTTTGGGGTTTAGAGAGCATGATGCCTTTAAAACCTTATCCTGAGGCAGAGGAAGTCCTGGCTGTTCCAGGGGGTGGAGACAGAGGAAGAGTTACAGGATAGGTGTGTCTGGAGCTCCAGACAAAAGGGCTACCAGGAGCACACCCTCAGGTACTGAAGCAGCTAAGAACCAGCCCAAAGCCTGGGAGGGGCAGAGCCACAGATCAGTGATGCCCCAGGTCAGGAGCCAGGAGGAATCACCCAAGAAGGACAAACTGGAGCTGGATCTAGTATCGCTGTCACCCAGAGCTGTATGGGGCCCTAAGTATCAGGGCTTGTGACCTTGCATTGGGAATAAGGAGGGAGGCTGCTGGTAGCTAAGTGGGGAGGTTGTCACTCTGTGTGGGTTTGCAGACAGCAGCAAAAGAAAGCACTGGAGGGGTTTCTTGGGGAAAGTTGACTGGCACCAAAGATGAGCAGGAGCACCTAAGACCAACTGCTGGGCTGGAACTTTGCTCAGAACGCCTGAACTCTGAGTGAAGATGCATTGCTCAGTGTCAGCCCTTTCACACTGTGGTACCACTGGGCCTGTGGGGCCTTGTGTTGATGTAACCCTGTTTTACCGCTCCCCCTACTGTCCCCATGGTGTTTTTCTCCATTCATCCCGCTGTACATAAGTATTTCCCTGTCTGATATTCATTGTACTATTCCAGTGCGTGTGTGTTCACTCCAGGGGGATTGGAAGGCAGTTTCTCTACTGCGTTCCTGTATGTGTTTTTTCTTTGTCGGAGCCACCTGCAGAGTGGATTCCATCTTGGCCATAATAATTATATATGTATACACACATACACATTCATCACCTTCAGACTGGATTACTGTAACTCACTCTATAGAGAGCTGAAAGTGATGTATTTCAGAGACTCCGTCTCCAGCTGAAGTAAAATGTAACTGCCTGTCTAATGCATGTGAACATGTCACCCATGTGCTCAGATCCTTTCACTAGTTCCCTGTTTGTTTTCCTTGTTAATTCAAAGCTTTTCAAAGCTCTAGGGGTCATCACCTAGCTACATCAGATACAATGTATCCATCCATTACCTCCCAAGACAGAGCTGCTTACACACACACACACACACACACACACACTTCTCCCCCCAGGAGGAGGGGAGGAAAGAGAATCTCTTTAACCAGGGAAGGGGAAGAGCAGAAAACTCCATGAAATCCACTAGGGACCTCAGCATGCAGATTTAAGTTACCTGTGACGTGCTTAGAAGCTATGGTGAGTGATGTTATAGAAAACCTATATGGTATGACCATATTTTTGTTTTGTGTTTGTACAGCGCCTAGTACAATGGGGCACTGAGCCATGAATAGGGTGTTTAGGTGCTCCTGCACAATTAAACAGTATGTTAAAAAAAAATACAAAAAAACCCAACTATCTTGAATACCCATAATTGATTTAGATGCTTCCTTACTTCTACATACAGGCCCACATGGAGAACCTCAATAAACTCTCTACAATGTATTTACATATGTCCCCACTACATATATAACACCCAGGTGCAGTATCACATAGTGTAAGCACAAGCTAAGATCAGATTTGACAGCAAAGGTGTGCAGCCAGGCCCAGGTATCCTCCCCAGCCTGATCCATTGCTGTGAAACCTCCCACCCAGCTCCAAGCCAGTAGGCAGGAGATAACACTGACAGGCATTCCTGCAATCCTAAGCCTTAGCAGCACCTTGTCGCAAGGGAAAGCCTGGATGACTGTGCTCCAACTGCAGATGTGGTTCAACGTTATGTCACTATACCAGTATAAAACGGTACAGCAGATGCAGGTCTGCTGTAATTTAATGTCATTAAAAGAGTTGTAGGTACTGAAGTTGCCTCCTCCTTTCTCCTCTCAATCTTTACTCATTTTTCTTCTTTTCCACTTTTTCTCTTTCTTATGAGCATTACAACATGATGGAGTTAAGATCAGAGACAGGAGTAATGCACCAGCCTGAAATGGGGAACACAATCAAGGAGCAGGCTATAGTTATTACACCTCTACCGATATAACACTAATTCAGATATAACGTGATAAAACAGCCAGAAGCAGTGCCAGGGTTTCTGGCACCCTAGGCAGAATTCTGGGGGGCCGCATTTTGTGCGCTCCCCACGGGAGGAGCTTCCGGTTCCACTCCCATCGCGCCACCGAAGAAGGACCCGCTGCTGAAATGCTGCTGTCGCCTGCGGCAGTCATTGAGCTTCTCAATTGCCTGCCGTTGTTTTCCGCGGCATGTCGGCAGAAGGTCCTTCTTCGGAAGCGCAACGGGAGCGGAACTAGAAGCTCCCATGGGCCCCATGGGGAGCGCACAAAATGCGCCCTCCGAATCCTGGCGCCCTAAGTGACCGTCTAATGGAAGCGCCGGCCCTGAAAGCAGCGCTCCGGGGAGGCAGGGCTGCACACTCTGGCAGATCAAAGCAAGTTCAATATAACGCGGTTTCACATATAACTCAGTAAGATTTTTTGGCTCCCGAGGACAGCGTTATATCGGGGTAGAGGTGTATTACAGCACCAGAACTGTAGCAAACACTTTTGTTAAGGCTGCAGAATAGTTTTGTTTACAAACCCCCTCCCCCATTTTCACATACTTGTAAGTGTCTGAAACCTTCCTCTTTTTGGGTGAACTTTATCCTTGGCTTCCATCCAAAAGATTAATTTGTTTTTCCTCTCTTGGGAAAGTGTGAATAAAAGCCATTCACAATCCTTCTTGATTTATGGTGCATAAAACACATACATGAAATATCCCACTGTAAAGTTTATTGCCACACTTTGTTCACCAGGTCATTCAAAAACCTGCTGCACCCTGAAACACATCAGGTTAATAGTCCTCAGTGAGGAGAAGGTCTTGGACCTAGGTTAATAAAAAGTGAAGTTAAACAAAATGTCTTTTTAAAAGAGATGTTCCAGCTCAAGCAGAAGTTATGGGTATGATGCAGGAATCCCTGGGTGAGTTTCTGTGGCCTGTGTTATGACCATTCAGACTATAAGATCATAAATGGGCCCTTCTAGCCTTGAAATATATGAAAATTATTAACTTTGCAGTCAGTGGAGTTACACTGAGGATGAATTTGAACCATTGGCTGTATAATTCCACACCAGCCCAGTTCATAGAAATTGCATTACGAATCAAGTTTACATCGTATTTATTGACTTCCCTTTTTATCTTCTCTCTAGCAAACAAAGAAGTGGCTATAAGGATCACAGCGCTTGTCTAGATGAACACTTAGTTCACGGCAAGTGGGGGTATAAATCAAAGTTCCCTCTAATTTTTCACATCCATGTGCAGAATGAATTTTGTTATGGGCACCAATATAGATGTGCCCCTCACTAACATGCACTAAAAGTTCCCTAGTGCACTGCAATCTACTCTGCTTCAGAAACAGGAGTAGGCCAATGTGAACTGGGGAACTTTTCATGTGAGGTAGCAAGGTCCATAGGACCACACGTACAGTTAATACACAGTATATTAGTGCACTGTAGATTTACACCCCAGCTTGCCCCGCACTAACTGTTTATCTAGACAAGCCCAAAGTGTCTCATTCATTTAAAGCCTCCCAAATTTGGGGTGAAATTCACCCCACGTGAGGGCCAACATAAAGCCCCTACCCTGTCTTTATTTAAAACCCTCTTAAAAGATCCACTTCTGGTGAGCTCCTTACAGGGAATCTAGTTGACTGGTTCAACAATTCCATATTTGTTTCTCCTTTCTCCTAACCTCTGTCTGTTGTTCATCTCTGTCCTTAGGCTGAATTGCACAAGGTGTGGGTAGTGACTCTCTTTTCTTTGAATGTCTGGAAAACCCCTAGCACATTGTGAGTTCTACCATATAAATAAATAATAATGCTGCACTTATCTGAAATGGAAAATTCTCTTTTACTTAGATAGAGAAGATCCTGAGAAACAAAAGCTACCAATTGTTAGACCTGCAGGCACTTGCATAATCCATGTACTAGCACAGGGAGCAGTTCAATGCAGTCATCCATTAAATGAAAGGCACTCATGCATAAATCATATCATATATACTGCTTATGATGCACTTTTACCTCCGCTTCTAGGAATCTAGGGTAACTTTAGTACACCGTGGGCCCAATACCGCAGGGTACTTGACTGCCCTCCCACTTCCTTTGATTGCAGTAGAGAAGTGGAGGGCAGTCCTCACAAGATTACAAACTAAATGGTTTGCTCTTTGGTAAATGGTACCGGCTGGTATTGCAAACACCAAACTATACCACAGACAGCAGGTGTAAAAAATATGTCCACAGTCATCACCATGCCCCAGTAGAGACCCAATGGAAGGCACATTTCATTTCTAATGCACAATGCAGTTAGATCAGTAATGCGGACTGAAAACAAGAGGCCATTTAGCTCTCCTTCCTCCCCCCTCTCGATCCCCTTCCTCTGAACTTTGCTTCTATTCTTTATCTTACTAACTTTTCCTTTAACTAGCTGGATTTTTATAAACAAATTTGTAAATTGTGTAATATGTAATTGATTTATATTTTAACCTTTTATATACATATACTTAAATGTTTCAAGCATAGCTAAGGTTAGGTAGCAAATAGTTAATGCATTATATATATATATATATATATATATATATATATATATATATATATATATATAAATATAAAACTAACAAAAAATGCCATTTAGCTCTCTCTCAGCATCAGACTCAGCCCCTACTAAAGAGATTTCCCTCACCAAAACTGGTCAAATGGGAGGAAATGCAAAGCAACAAATCAAGGCTTTGCTGAGAACACTGCTTCTCAGTACACTGGCTCGAGAAGTCTTTGCATCTTCTGGGGACACAGGTGGCATAATGAATAGTGGGGAGGGACCTCAATGACTCTTGCTTCCCTAGCCATCCTAGATCAGTCATTTGCTTGGGAATTTGATGAACAAGGTGAGAAATACAATGTCAGATAGCACGGGCCTGTTAGGTGCATGACAACCAGTTGAATGTTTGCCATGTTGTGCCCAGGATAGGAGAGAGACAAGGTGGGCGAGGGAATCTCTTTTATTGGACTTATTTCTGTTGGTGAAAGAGACAAGCTTGCCTGATGAAGAGCTTTTATTGGACCGATAGAAACTGGTCCAATAAAAGGATATTCCCTCACCCACCTTGTCTACCTAGTTGAATGACTGACTGGGAAGACATCACAGAGCAAGCTAGGGGTACCAACTTTGATGGTCTCTCCCCCTGTGGAACAATGAATTCTCTACAGAGAGGAGTGGCTGGGGGAAGGGGCTGGAGTTTCTCAGCCTGAGACATGACTAAAAGGCAGACAGACTGTATTTAAACTCTCAAAGAAGTAACAGAGCCATCTGTGTGCAAAAGGTGATACAACCATGCATAACCTGGTCCAGTTCATTGTGAATGGACCCAACTGCTGGTTCCAGGTATTTCTAAGCACCTGGTACTGGACAGAATCTGGTCACTGCTCCAACCTCTGGGTTTAAAGGGCACACTCCCAAGCACAGACCCCTTGTCTGAGCCATTCCTTGGGAAGTGGATCTCTGCAGTTCAGCTACCCCGCAACCTGGAATCAGTTCCAAGTCCCACAGTCACTTGCACATGCACCCTCAGATTTCCACATAGGCAATAGTTGCTCTGAGATTCTAATTTACCTCCTCCTGGGACAATGTAGCAGGAAAGCAAGGAAGAGTAGCAAAATAATTTCTTAACCAGAGTCACTTTACTCTTAAAAGTACTAGAATTACAGATCTTTGCAAATCAACAAAAGCTCTGGTGAGATGCGTCCCATTTCCCCCAGTACAATCTGAGGGTATGTCTACATCTACAATTTTGCAGCGCTGGTTGTTACAGCTGTATTAGTACAGCTGTATAGGGCCAGCGCTGCAGAGTGGCCACACTTACAGCAACCAGCGCTGCAAGTGGTGTTAGATGTGGCCACACTGCAGCGCTGTTGGGCGGCTTCAAGGGGGGTTCGGGGAACGCGAGAGCAAACCGGGGAAGGAGACCTGCTTGATTACCAGAGAGGCTTCCTCAGGTATGCTGGGATACCTGCTTATTCCACGGAGGTCAAGAAAAGCGCTGGTAAGTGTCTACACTTGATTACCAGCGCTGGATCACCAGCGCTGGATCCTCTACACCCGAGACAAAACGGGAGTACGGCCAGCGCTGCAAACAGGGAGTTGCAGCGCTGGTGATGCCCTGCAGATGTGTACACCTCCTAAGTTGCAGCGCTGTAACCCCCTCACCAGCGCTGCAACTTTGTGATGTAGACAAGCCCTGAGGATCTCACTCCAGAATCCCTCCTGTCTCTTTCCAGCCTGTTCTTTTTGTATAAGGTAGTGATACAACAATGGAGTAGTCAGACAACAGCTAATGGCTCATCAACACCCATCAAGGAAAGAATTCACTGTTCCAGAGACTGTATGCACTGGAGACATCTCAGAGAAAGCATGTATGCAATGGAGACTGCTTGACCAACGGGGAACTGACCCACCCCCATATCATTGCATAGATCTTTCCAGCAAGCTGGAAGAAACTATAAGAGGGGAAGTGACATCATCACTTGGCCTGTCTTCCCGCCCCTCCCCCTCAGCACCTGGAGGGACATCTGGAGGACAAAGACTTTGAACTTGGAGATGGTGGTCCCTGGCTGGAAAAGAGTCCCAACCTGTATATTGAGGATCTGTAATCTTCTTGTACCCTCTGTCGGGTGAGACACCATTTGATTCAAATACTGTTTAGTTTGAAGAACTTAGATTGCGAATTTATTTTTGTTTTTTAAGTAACCAATTCCGATTGCTAAGCCTACCACTTACAATCACTTAAAATCTATTTTTCTGTAGTTAATAAACCTGTTTCATATTTTACCTAGGTTGAAGGCTTTGGAAACCTCAGCTCAGTTTACAAAGGCTAATGTGTGTCCTCTCAACAATGAGGGAGGGGCAAACTGGATAATGAACTTACACTGACCAGGCTTCTGACCAGTGCAAGACAGTATAGTTTTGGGGTGCAAGACTGGGGAGCTGTGGGGAACTGGCTGGAGTCTCCCTATTGCTGATTCATGAGTGGCTGGGAGATCATTCATGTAATGTAGCTGGGTGTGTCCTGGCCTGTGGATGTCTGTGTATGTGCAATGCCTATCAGAGAATTGTAACTTGACAACAGCTTCACAGTGTGAAAGGGATACCACAGGTTGGTGGGACAGAGGGCTCATAAGTCCCACAATCCAGATTGCACCCCAGGAACCACATCACAGAGGTACTATCCCCATTTTACAGATGGAGAAACTGAGGCAGAGAGCTGTTTAAAATAACATGGCATAGGCCATAAGCTAAATCAGGGGCAGAGCCCAGATTAGAACAAGGGAATTCCTGCCTTCTCTACCAGTGTTCAGTCCATTAGACCCTGCTGAATTCAAGAGCCTATAAATTTAATTCCTTCCTTGATAAACCTGATCAAGATTGTCAATAGAAGTCAGGGGCTTGCTTTATGCATACCGGTTAAATTCCTGGAAGCAGAATTTAATAGAAGGGAGAATACACACAGAGTATAGATTTCCAACCTGGGAAGGGGGAAAGAGAGAGAGACAAACAGACAGAGAGGGAGGGAGAGAGAACACACTAGCCCCAGTGCTAGACATTCATTGGATCTAATGGCTAGGCTGAGCATTAAGTGCTCCTAAGTCCTAAACCGAATGCCCAAATGATAGAAGTTCCATTTAATGGGTACCAAAACCACCAAACACATTCCTGAACATCTTACATTTGATGCAACAAAGCTTAGGGATCCCCCAGAATTTATGCTAAACCCTTTCCCCTGTCTCTTCCCAAAATGCCAAAAATGACATTAAGAACAACCAGGTTTAAGAATCAAGCTTTTGTCTATGGTTGACTGAACATGGAAGAAAACAACAGTTGTGATGTTCTTGCTTGGAGTCATAACAATATAGACACAGGGTTAACTGGCTTCTTGCTTCACACAGCAAAATGTGGTTTAATGCAGCCCATGGCTTAGAAGCCACATTAGATTGCAAATTTTCCTGCAATGACATCAGAACTTTTAGCAGGATGAAACTTGCATTGCAGCATCACAGCATGCACCTTAAACATCAGGAGAGTGTGCTGCTGCTGCCAGATGTCACACTGTTGAAATGTATGCAGGCCTTAATGTCAAAGTGAAATGACACAAATTCAAGTTCCAGAATCACAAATCTGGATTAGAGAATCAGAGTATCAGGTTTGGAAGGGACCTCAGCAGGTCATCTAGTCCAACCCCCTGCGTAAAGCAGGACTAATCCCCAAATAGTTTCTGCAACGACTGAACTCACAACCCTAGGTTTAGCAGGCCAATGTTCAAACCACTGAGCTATCCCTCCCCCCAAGTGAATACAGGAGATGAAATTTTACCCAATGATTTCTGCATCATACATCCCTTGGGGCTGATCTAGAGTCTCTCTCAGAAAGATATCCAAGGTTGATTTAAAGACGTCAAGTGATGTAGAATCCACCACATCTCTAGATAGCAATTGCTCTAATAGCAATCACCTTCACGGTTAAAAAATTTCCATCTTACTTCCAGCCGTAATTTGTCTAAACTTTAACTTCTAGGAATTGGATCTTGTTATGCCTTCCTCTGTTAGATTAAAGAGACCTCTGCTCAGAAACCTACTCCCCATGTAAGTATTTGTACACCAAGATTGAGGCAGTTATGTGTGGACTAATCACTAAAGGGAGGCAACATGCATTTTTTAAGCATGTCACATAGCCTTCAGGTATGTCTACACTGGAGCACCGGTGTAATTTCCAGCTTGAAGACATATACCCACACTAGCACCAATCAAGCTAGCACACTAAAAATACATTATCAGAGGGGTAGCCGTGTTAGTCTGGATCTGTACAAGCAGCAAAGAGTCCTGTGGCACCTTATAGACTAACAGACGTATCGGAGCATGAGCTTTTGTGGGTGAATGCAGCCAATGAAGTGGCTATTCACCCACGAAAGCTCATGTTCCAATATGTCTGTTAGTCTATAAGGTGCCACAGGACTCTTTGCTGCTTTTACTAAAATGAAGTGTAGCCACAGCAATGAGAATCCCAGAAGGGGGAGCTGTTCCATGTATAATCCTGTCTGAGACCTTAGGTACGTACTTGAGTGGCTAGCCCACCCAGTATTCATGCTGCTGTGGCTACATGTTATTTTGTGTGTACTAGCTTGATCAGCGCTAGCATGGGTATATATCTTCAAGCTGGAAATTATGCCTTCAGCACCAGTGTAGACACAGTATCAGTCTCTCAGCTCCTCTCATCCAAGACAGACATTTACCAACAGGATTTTGGCAAAGCATAGCAGATAAAGGCAAATATCTGCCAGAATACACACTGGCCAGGGACTCCCCTGATGCACTGCAGTGGCTAGCCACAGAACTGTGTTGGGGCTGACAGAGCTCCCTGCTGCTATAACCACTGGCCTGTGTGGAGGGATGATGGTAGGGCTGGTGGAGGGGAAAAAAATAGTTTTGATGGAAAATTGGGGGTTTGACTAAGTTTTTTTCCCCACAAAAAAGTGTCTGCTTTATGCAAAAAATTTCAGCTTTGCAGTGGAAACAAAAGGTGTGTTATGAAAATTCCACCATGGAGCCTCATGCGAGCTGTAGTTCAGACACCTCATGCCTTTGTTCTCCTACATGGGATGGGCTCCCAGCCAAACTACATCTCTCATGATGCATTATGGCCAGGAACTCCAATGATGCTCTGTAATGGCCCATCAAGAGGGCTATAGTAGTGCATCATGGGAGATGTAGTCTGTCCAGGGAGTCACCCGGAGAGATGAATGGGGGATTGAGACACCCAGAGTACAACTCCCACAAGGCACCACAGCAAGATTTCTGAAATCAAAGCTTTCAGTTTTCAATTGTTCACCAAAAAGTGTCTAATTTTCCATGGAAATTTTGATGAAAAATTGATTTGTGTTTGTTATCACTGAAATTTTCTAAAGGGGGAAAAACCCCACAACAATGAACTCTAGGTAATGGGGAAATTACCTACCCTTTGCAGATTTTGAGCCCTGTTCATTAAAAAAGATATTCAATATAATGCCTCAGGAAATCTTTTAAGAAAAATGTATTCAAATTGACTTTGGTAAGAGCACTGTCAAATAGGCAGCAAACAAGCAATGCATAGAGATAAGGGTGGGGACCAAAAGCACAGATCATTTTTAGAGAGAAGTTTATATAACAAACACTATGTATGAGCTTGAAGGAGAAAATGGTTCATTCATGAAAGCAACTGATGACCCCAAAAACAAACTCCTGCCCACTGCTGCTTGGGAGAGTCACAGACTATAACATAGGGAGTGTCTTCACCTATACAGCAGCATGACAGGAGTCTCAGATGTGCAAAATTAGGATACTAGTTACAACCCCATCTGGTACATCACAGCCCCAGGTCTGCCATCTCTGAGGCCGACAAGACCTCCTGTCATGGTATAATTCCCCACTCGGAACCTTAGCGTCCAAAAGATGGGGTACCAGCATGAATTCCTCTAAGCTTAATTACCAGCTTAGAACCTGTAGCGCTGCCACCAACCAGGAATTCCAGTGCCTGGTACACTCTGGTCCCCCCAAAACCTTGCCCCGGGACCCCCAAGACCCAGTCCCTCTGGATCTTAACACAAGGAAAGTAAACCCTTTCCCTCACCATTGCCTCTCCCAGGCTTCCCCTCCCTGGGTTACCCTGGAAGATCACTGTGATTCAAACTCCTTGAATCTTAAAACAGAGAGGAAAATCCACCTTCCCCCCACCTTCTCTCTTCTCCCTCCCAGACTCTCCCTGACAGAAAGTAATCCTAACACAGAGAGAAAATAACCTCTCTCCCCCCTTCCCTCCTTTCTCCCCACCAATTCCCTGATGGATCCAGACCCAGTCCCCTGGGGTCTCACCAGAATAAAAAAAAACAAACAATCAGGTTCTTAAACAAGAAAAGCTTTTAATTAAAGAAAGAAAAACAGTAAAAAAATTATCTTTGTAAATTTAAGATGGAATATGTTACAGGGTCTTTCAGCTATAGACACTGGGAATACCCTCCTAGCCTAAGTATACAAGTACAAATTAAAATTTTCAGCAAAATACAAATTTGAACTCCTTCCAGCCAAATACACATTTGCAAATAAAGAAAACAAACATAAGCCTAACTCGCTTTATCTACCTAGTACTCACTATTCTGGACATATAAGAGACTGTATCAAAGAGATTGGAGAGAAACCTGATTGCACGTCTGGTCACTCTCAGAACCCAGAGAGAACCACCACCAAAAACTAACAGCACACACACAAACTTCCCTCCCTCAAGATTTGAAAGTATCCTGTCCCCTGATTGGTCCTCTGGTCAGGTGACAGCCAGGCTCACTGATCTTGTTAACCCTTTACAGGCAAAAGAGATATGAAGTACTTCTGTTCTATTAACTCTTACTTATCTGTTTATGACACCTCCTCTATACCATTCATTATTTCATATGCCAACTTAGGGGATCTGAACTGGTGACCTAGACATAACAGAATTAATCTCTTTCTCAGTTCTGAGACCCATGCAGTTGCCCAGCAAGTTCTCCCACTAGACCCATTTCCCAAATGTGTCACAAATAATCTTTTTTGCTTTTTGAGTTGGATGGTGGACACCAGTCAGAAACTCAAATGCCAAGTTTAATAAAATAAAAACCCCACTGGATTCTCAGAGACAACACAGAGCTTATCGGTAATGAGAAGCACTTCTTATCAGGCAGATTCCAGGAACTGCTGTGCTAAGCAAAACAGGTGCAACTTCCCCTCAGCCTTCCCTGCCCCCACCAAGAGAGCGGCTCCTGTCCCAGTTCTGAAGATTGACCCTACAGGCAAATGTCAGTTTCCATTCCGGTTTAAACAGCCAATGATAGCTAGTGTGCATTTCAGAACAAGTACATTGTAATCCTGAGATGCAAAATTAAGCCAGGGAGGAATAGAGGAGAGAGCGAGTCCCCAACAGGAGCTTATTTGAATAATCTAGCTGACAGATCTGTTCTTTTCTGGTGTGCACATCAGATGTGACCACATTCTGAAAGCAGATACTGTCACTGGGTTCGAATAAATATGAACATTTAAAAATAAGTGCTACCACTAGTAATAAATCGCTCCAGTTCTGACTGCACTGCTCTTCTCTTATAATGTTTATGCTGTCACTAATATCCTGTAGGTGGCATTATAGCCTTGACATGGACAGTTACCTGTCATCTCTTTATACAATGGAAGATATAGATTTTCTTATGTCTGCTAATATTTACTGACAAGTATGTTAATTGACTTGGTACTGCATGGCATTTTGATTAGAAAATTACAGTGATATAAAAATTAACCTGGCACACATTAAATAGATTAGAGACTGGCAAACTAAGAGGTCACAAAATGCAACTGTAAACTGAGAAGTCATCATTGAGCAGGTCTGTTTCCAGTGGAGTCCTATAGGGATAGATTCTTAGCCCTATGCTATTTTATGGTTTTAATCAATGACCTGGAAGAAAACATAAATCATCACTGATAGAGTTTGCAAATGACAAGAATTGGGGAAGTGGTAAATAATGAAAAGGACAGGTCACTGATTCAGAGTGACCCGGATCACTTGGTGAACTGGGCAAAAGCAAGCGTTTTAATCTGGCCAAGTCTAAATATCTAGGAACAAAGAATGCAGGCCATTCTTACACAGTGGGGGACTTTGTCCTAGGAAGGAGTGACTCTGAAAAAGATTTGGGGGCTGTGGTGGATCGTCAGCATTTGGTCACAGTGTGACACTGTGACCAAAAGGGCTAATGCAATCCTTGGATGCAAGAACGGGGAATCACAAGCAGGAACAGACAAGTTATTTTACCTCTGTGCTTAGCCCTGATGTAACCAAACACTGTGTCTAGTTCTGGTGCCCACAGTTCAGGAAGGATGTTAATAAACTGAAGAGGGTTCAGAAAAGAGCCATGAGAATGAGTAAAGAATTAGAAAACTTGTCTTACAGTGATAAACTAAAGAGACTCAGCTCCTTGGAGTCTAACAAAGAGAAGGTTAAGGGGTGACTTGATTATTGTTTATAAGTATCTACATGGGGAACAAATATTAGATAATGGGCTCTTCAATCAAGCAGAGAAAGGCATAACATGATCCAATGTTGAAGAGAAAGCTAGACAAATTCAGACTGGAAATATGGCATATTTTTTTAGTGTGGGTAATTGACCATTGGAACAACTTACAGGGTCATGGTGGATTCTCCATCCCTGACAATTTTTAAATCAAGATTGAATGTTTTTCTAAAAGATCTGCTCTAGGAATTATTTCTGGGATGTTCTATGGCCTGTTTTTTTACAGGTCAGACTAGATGATCACAATGGTCCACTCTAGCCTTAGAATCTATGAATATGTCATATACCTAATACCATGTTTGCTGAAAGATTATGCCTCAGATACGTATTTAGCACCTCCTGAATTCAGTGAACTGTGTTCCTGGTCCTAAGAATTTTAGGGCACAGATTTTCAAGGTGCCTAAGGGATATTGGCACCAAATTCCCATTAAAAATCTTTACTGAAAAATTTCATGTGCAGGAGCATCCACCACATCCTTTGGTGAATTGTCCCAATAGTTAATTACCCTCCCTGTTAAAAATTTGTCTCATGCTTTGAGTTTAAATTTGTCAAGCTTAAAATTCCAGTAACAGGATCTTATTATGCCTTTGTTTAATCTAACAGCCTACGTAGGTACTTAGAGACTGATCAAATCACTCAACCTTCTTTTCAATAAGCTAAGTGGATCAAGCACCTTGGTGTTTTCCAGTATAATTCTTGTGGCTCTTTGTTGAAAACCTGGAGAGGGTTCACTTACAACAAAATCCAGAAGAAACAGGTGGCTTTGGATGGTTCTCAGTGCACGTTTTTGCATGGCTCAAGAGATGATAAGCTTTGTTTGTGTCCTTTGCTAACTATCAAACAATGATGACAGCAGCCACCCGTTCCAGAAGCCTGATAATTTGAAATAATCCAAAACATCACCACATTGCACTTGTATGATTAAAATGTCCCACTAAGCCAGACAGGCCAGTAAGCAAAGGCTGAAAGCCAGCAAAGATCACAGCGAACTCAGCTCAACACTATAACTGCAATGAACAGTAGTGGAGCCAATTTGTGGGCGTTTTGTGGCCACTGTCTGTTGTTTGGTTCTCTCAAAAATTAACTTCAATCATCAAGCAATGATTTACATTTAAGTTTATAAATGAGCAAGGGTAGTTCTTGGCAATGAATACTGGAAGCACATTATGGGAGACAGAGGAAGAACAAGCTATAAAAGCAGGGTTGAGTGAGCCAGAAAACCATGCTTAGAAGAACTGACTCAGAAGCTGAAGATGCTAACTCACCATCAGCTATAAATAACAAGCCTGCACAAGAATTGCTAAGGGAACCCATCACCAATGGTATGCTGTGGGAAGGTTTCACTACTGTAGAAAGGTCAATAGAGACCCAGACCTAGCCCACCTGCCAACCACAATGTTCTTTTGATCAAAACCCTTCAACCCCATGTACACACTATACTTGTCTGCAGAGGGGCCAACACGAAGAGTGAAATCTCAGATCCATTGAAGTCCATAGGAGTTCTGCCATGGGCTTCAATGAGACCAGACTCTCACCCAAGGTTTGTGCCCCATAGGGCTTAAATGGGACTTGAGTGTTGCACAGACCTTGTGCTGGCCTTCTGCACAGGAGTGAGTCTCACAAAACAAGAGGTAGGGAGCACAGGATGGTCCACAACACTCACTGTTCTGTCTCACAGCAGTAGGTACTGGACAAGAGGCTGCTATTTGCCTTTGAAGCTGATGGGACAGCAGTTGGCATGAAGCACAAGTGTAATGGGGGAACTCACCACTCCTCAGAGTGCCCCCTCAGGCCAGGACACAGCATGGTAGGGGTTCTTCTACTCTAGCCATCCCTAGTGTCTGCCATTGTGGTACTGGAACAGCCTGAAGCTTCTGTGCCTCTGGCATAGTCATCTTTCTTGTTTAGTCTCCTCTCAGGCTAACAAACAAAAGATTTCTCCATCCTTCTGGGGCTACACTTCAGCCTGCCTTCTGGGCTATCATTAAGTTCTCTTCTCTTTTAGCAGAGCCCCACCTCCCAGGACTTCCTCCCTGGAGGCTCTTTTGCTGAGCAGATTCCCACTGCCTCCCCTCCCCTTCCTGCAAGCAGTATCTCAGGGCCTCCCACAGAACACCAACCTACTTGATTTCCTGTCATTCCAAGTGTTCTTTCAACCCTTTTTATGAGGGCCAGGTGTTTATCTGGTTTACACTTGGCCCCATAGTTCTGCTCCCTCAGGCTGAGAGACAGCTAATCATGGCACAGATGGGGCTGGCCCCATTTCATGTTAACACTTAGTTCTTACACAACATACTCAGTCCAAAGATCTCATAGTGCTGTATAATGCATGTTGTGTTGCCAGCATACATAGCCCTGCAGACCCGGAAGGCTGTGCCGTATGGCACAGGCTCACTGCTCCAATGGGCAAGAAGTCTTAGTCAATTAAGCCTCCTCTGTGAGTCAATTCCATTTCAGGCTGTGGATTAGGCAGTCACACCGCCTTGTGAAGCTGCTGGGTGTGACAGCCACCTACCATTCAGGTTAAATGAGGGAAGAGTTAAATGTCCTTTTGTTTAGTAAAAGCAGCAGAGAATCCTGTGGCACCATATAGACTAACAGACGTTTTGGAGCATGACCCACTTCGTCAGATGCACTTCACCCACGAAAGCTCATGCTCCAAAACGTCTGTTAGTCTATAAGGTGTCACAGGATTCTCTGCTGCTTTTACAGATCCAGACTAACATGGCTACCCCTCTGATACTTTTGTTTAGTGATAGCTGAAACAATGGAAAAACTTCCACCTGCGGATTTGACTGCATGCAAACCTGGGCAGGTCTGGGCTATGCAGTCCAAGGGGTTTTCCAGGCACCTGATAACAAAATGCTGGGGATTGATATGATTGCATATGTGTGGGCATGTGAGAGAGAAATGCAGGGGAAAAAACACTACATAAGCAGCCAGAGAAGGCAACAAGGAAGCTAGAGAAAAATTTGGAGCATGACTCTGAGAAAAAGCACTAAGAGGGAGCGCTTTTGGGCAAAGTGCTGTCAGAAGAGGCTTGGAACTATTAAGCAAATAAATTATCATGTTGTTAAATTTCCATTTCCCTGAAAATAGTAGGAATCAATGGACCGTCATTGTAATGAAGCAGAATTGCATCCAAGAACTGCATTCCTGACTTCATCATCACCATCATCAATTTTTTGCTTCTAATGAAAACAACCCACTAAACCCCAAGATTTCGCTAACCACTCAGGTCAAGAGGTGTAACAGTGTTATTATTATACAAAGGAGGCACAGAAAGCTTAAAAGATCCATACACAGTGAAACAGTGGAAGATCTACAACTAGAACCCAGGTGTCTTGACTCCCAGATTCCCTGCTCTGATCATTAAATCATGCTTCTTCCCTGAAACTTTTCACATCAGCCTGGTTCTGAATCTGTTGCATGGTTCCATAAGGGGAGGGTGCTGCCTTGCGTTTGGTTTAAGAGTCTCAGAAAATGCATTTGCGATTCAAAAACACCTACAGCAAGACACAGCCCTCGTATTATATGATAATAGCAAGCCCCTGCAGACAGTTTGACTATTTGATATGCTGCTCAATCTAGATTGAAATTCTAATCTCAGAAACCCACCCATGCATATCCAGCAAGGAATTTTTCATGATACTCAATGAAGTGCTTGTCCTTATCTAAATTGGAATCTAGCCCGTAGGCTTCTAAATGATTGTTTTTATTTTTGACTTCACAAAACAATATTCTACAGAGCCCTTAATACTCAGCTTTGCACCACCCCTGGTAGAAAGAGGCTGTTATAAACAAAGGAGAAAGCCAGTTTTAATTGGGATCATAGAATCGGGATCAGGGTTGGAAGGGACCTCTGAAGATCATCTAGTCTAACCTGCTACTCAAAGCAAGGCAAATTCCTATATGTGTTGGGTTTTTTCCCCCCAACCTCCATTCCCTAAATGGCCCCCTCAAGGATTAAACTCACAACCCTGGGTTTAGCAGGCCAATGCTAAAAGCACTGAGCTATCCTTCCCCCTTTATTTACTTAAAGATGGGAAGTGGCTCAAGGGAAGGGGCTTCCTGATACAAGAAGGGGCTCCAGTTGTGAAAAAAGTCTTGAAGAAGGGACAGGTGCTGTTAATTGTTTAGAGGGTAGCATCATGCTCAGCGCTGTACAAGACCCAGAAGCCACTGCTTGCATAAGGAGCGTACAGTCTAAAACAGACAAAACAATTCAGATGCATTGGGGAACCTGGAGAAAGGTTCGTTCCCAGAATGCTTCTATAAATGACTGAAGGAGCAGAGTATCGGGTAGCCGTGTTAGCAGGGCCGGCGCTACCATTTAGGCAGCCTAGGCAATCGCCTAGGGCGCCAGAATAAATGGTGGGCGCTGTTTTGCCGGAGGGGGCGGCAGGCGGCTCCGGTGGAGCTGCCGCAGTGGTGCCTGCGGAGGGTCCGGTGCTCCGCGGCTCCGGTGGAGCTGCCGCAGTCGTGCCTGCGGACGGTTAGCTGCTCGCGCGGCTCCAGTGGACTGCCCGCAGGCATCACTGTGGCAGCTCCACTGGAGCCACAGAGCACCAGACCCTCCGCAGGCACCACTGCAGCAGCTCCAGCGGAGCCGCGGGACCAGCGCGTGGGGCGGCAAAATTGCCATCCGCCTAGGGCGCTCAAACTCCTAGCACCGGTCCTGCATGTTAGTTGTAACCACAAGAACAACGAGGAGTCTGGTGGCACCTTAAAGACTAACAGATTTATTTGGACATAAGCTTCTGGAGGGTAAAAAAAAAACCCACTTCTTCAGATGCATCGAGTCAGAAGGAGCAGAGAAAACAGATGGTTATAAAGTCATAGAGGGAGGGAAGTGAGGGGTTTTGACTGCCCATGGGCTCTAGAGATAGACAGGAGATACAAAGTCGAGAAGGTGACAGAGGATGGAGTGAAGAGGAGAGAGGGCACTGGTCCGTTTAGTGCAGATATAGCCCAGCACATCTGTTACGGGGCTTCACCTCTTTATGGATGGCGATTCTGGGGTGTGTAGCCTGGGAGAACTGACGAGGGATGTAGTTATGGTCTAAATGACCAGGTGTGCAAGGCAGGAAACAAACAGCAGTGCAGCCTGTTGCTTGTTCATCTGCTTTAATTGTAGACTAAGCAAGTTGTTGCTAACTTTCAGCTGGTTATTTGACTTCTGTTCTCAGACACACAAGTCTCATCCAGCTGCTCCATTGCCTACTTATAAATGCCACTGGTGGTCTTCATTACTATCGCATATTGTTCTGCACAACAAGATCTCTACACATGGATGTCACGACTGTTGTCAGTAAACTGCAGGACAGTTCACTTTTGTACAGTTGTGCTCTGTAAGGACAGTTTTGGCTGCGTCTTGTAGGTGGGGAGAGGCTGGAGAAAGAAGACAAGGGATGCAATAACAAAAGACTTACCTCAAAATTCATGCTGCCTGCTATTATAGGCACGCTATTCAGCTGACTCCAAAGTCCTGAGAACTACTTCACCATCACTGGCAGTAAATTTGATATTAAACTTTGGAGAAGGACAATCTACCAGCCAGATTCAACCATGGTGATAAAACTGAACAAGTTAATTGAACAATTGCTTTGTGGTCCCACTGGACCTTACCATCTGTGACAGACATGAAGCTGCTATGTAACAGTGTTATGAATACAGAGAAATAACCATTTTATTAACAGTGTTAGAGGCCTGGTCAGCAAGAGAAAATTAGGGTTATCTGGGGGTTCTTAGATCAAAAGAACACTGAAGAGTTAAAAAGACTTTATTGGGAGGTAAAAGGGTGTCATCTGTGAGCAGCAGTCTGAGCAGACTGACTTAGAGAAAGAAAGACAGAATCCCTCTGCAAAGTCAAAGTAGCAAGGCCTTTCCAGATCAGAGAATGGCAAACCTTAGGGGAAAAGCTCAATATATGTACAGTCTGGCTTATTGGTTTAAGCTATATGTTTTCTCCTAAATGCTTTTATTCTAAATAAATGACACTTTGCTTTAAGGAGGCTGTTTGGATGCTGTCATTGCCCCAGAGGGAAAAGAACTGCAGGGTCTGGAGAGAAACCAGAGCAGCTGAGGTGATCACAGTTGGTACACAGGGGGACTGCAATCCAGGGCCCATCACATGATTTCACTCCAAGCGATAGTCGAGGGCTGGAGGCCTGAGATAGAGAGGCGGTGCACTCAGATGGATGGGGAGATGTCAGAGGTGCAGTTAGCCCAGTAACTGTGACATCAGTCATATGTGATAGCTATTTGCTTTGGAAGGACAAGCGTGTTTAGATTGAGATGGCTCTGGCATGGGATGAAGGCTTGCATGCAACGTTACACAGGGCTTGCCTACTCATAAAGATTGACTATTTTAAACTATACCAGTTTAAGCATTACAACCCCACTACTGTGGATGCAGGTATACCAGTATAAAGGTGTTTATAAAAGCTTACTCCTGTAAGGGAAAGGTAATAAGCTATAGATGTAAAAGCACCTTTATACCAATATAACTGCATCTACCCTGGAGTTGTACATTGGTAATCTGGTACACCACACCCCTAACAGATTTTAAAAAAGGGGAAGTAAAAACCTGTGTACTCCCAAAGCCTTAAATCTTCGGATGAAAGGTGCTAGAGAATTGCAGCATGCTTCTTCCTTGCCACTTTCATTCCATGAAAATGTTGGATTTCAAAGTTTCAGGTTCAGAGACAGCCTTCTAGACTGGGACCCTGGGGGGGAGAAGGAGGTGAGAGACGCAGAAGACGGTAGTTTTTAAAACATCTTCACCTTTCCAGGCTTTGCTTGTTTATCTTGGCCGTGCATAGATGAACAGCAGAGCTGGTCAAAATGATTCTTCACAAGTCACCAGTCACAGTTATAAATCATCAAGAAGAATAATTGCTACCCATGAACAGACAAGATTCCCCTTGTAGAGATTTTGGGAAGAATATTATTTGTCTGGGAGGACAGATATACACTAATCAGATAACTTTAATATGTGCACAGAACTTTGAAGATGTGCAGTACCACATAAATATTAATAAATACAGAGGGAGGCTAATGATGTGGGAGCGTGGGTTATACAACAGAGATAAAACCAGGAGCTAGATGGCAGAACACCATTGTGGAGAAGACCCTACTTCTTCTAGAAGATGAATTGCTGCTACTGTGAAAAAGTCATTATTAATGGTTCAAAGGTATGTTTTCGGGTCAGTTGAGAGGCCATGGTTTGGGGAGTGTGCAAAGAGGCGCTCATGTATTGAACACACTCATGTACCGTCCATGCTGTAGTCGAATCTACGCAACCATCACTAAGAAAAATGGAATCTCCATGTAATTGGGAAAGCAACTGGGAGAAAATTTTGCAAGGGACAGAAGTGAAAACAGATAACAGAAGCATTTTTCTTACATACAGCGAGAAATACGAGGGAAGAGGTCCACCGGATGGGTGTCACAAGACCAGGGTTCTACTCTGGGCTGACAAACAAACTGGCCCTGATCCAGTGCCCACTGAATGATTCCTATTTTAAGGGAAGCTGATTCAGGCCCTAGGACACACTGGCCATGTCCCTCAGTGCCGCAGTTTGTCAATCTGTCTGATGGGCATAAATTCTTACCCCTCATTTGTACAGCACTATGAGCACAAAGTAGTTGTACTAATCAATACAAAGATAAAATAGTGATGGAATAGATTCACTGCTATTGCTATTCAAGCTAGATCAAAGCTAGTTTGAGTGTGTCTACACATGCTGCAGTCACACCTCCCAACTGCAATGCTGACATACCCTAAAGGACTCTGAGATGCTACACTGCCCCCAGACAAAGCAGACTCAGCCATGAACAGAGCTAGAGAGTACAGGCTAACAGTGATTCTTCTCTAAGTGCTTTTGCATCAGTGTAACTCAACTGATTTCAGGGTTGCACCTGATTTTCACTAAGTTAGAAGTGACTCAGGCCCTAAGTTTTTACACCAGAAGAAAGTCTGGCTAACTGCTATGGGACAAACTCACCTCCAGTGTAACTAAATTGGTTTCAGTTGAGTTATACCAGGGATTCATTTGGCCCAGTGAGTCTTCACTATATCACTCAGTTTCCCAGTGTGGTGCAGTCCAAAAGGTACAGTCCAAAAGGCATTTTCCCTATTGGGGAAGTAGGCTTCCATCACTAAGCTCAGGGATGGCCAAGTGGCCCAATAAGCTTCTCCTCTCTGCATGAATCCTTCACAAGCCTTCCAAAGACGTACATGATCATAGGCGGCGGGTTATATGGGCTCGACGTGCCCGGGCTCCAGGAATATTCAGGGCCAGGTGCCCTGATCCAGCAATATTTGGAGCTGGGTCTCTCCCCGGCCCTGCCTGGATCGGGCCCCGGCTTCCGCCTTCCATCCCTCCCCCGGTGTTCCCCCTCCGCCGCATCCCTGCGGGCTCATGCTGCCAGAGATTGGCTCCCAGCAGAACTGCTGTCTGCTGCCCCAGGGTCCTAGCACCTGCGATCCGCTAATGGCAAGGCAGGCTGCCCTTACCCTGCCCTAGCCCTGAGCCTCTCCAATGCCCCAAACCCTCATCCTCAGCCCCAATCCTCAGCCCCCCGCACCCTGATCCTCATCCACAGCCAGAGCCCTCATCCCCCCGCACCCTGATCCTCATCCCCAGCCAGAGCCCTCATCCTCCCGCACCCTGAACCTCATCCCCAGCCAGAGCCCTCATTCCCCTGCAGCCTGATCCTCTGCCCCAGCATGCACCACCTCCCCCTTCCTACACCCCCACCCCCAGCCGAGCCTGCACCCAAACTCCGTCCCAAAGCCTGCACCCCTCGCCCCCTCCTGCACACCCACCCCCTGCCCCAGCCCAGAACCTGCACCCAGCACCCAAACTCCCTCCCAGAGCCTGCACCCCTCCCTATACCCCCACCACCAGCCCAGAGCCTGCACCCCTCACCCCTTCCTACACCCCCACCACCAGCCCAGAGCCTGCACCCAAACTCCGTCCCAAAGCCTGCAGCCCTCACCCCCTCCTGCACACCCACCCTGTGCCCCAGCCCAGAGTCCGCACCCAGCACCCAAACTGCTTCCCAAAGCCTGTACCCCTCCTGCACCCTAATCCCCAGCCCAGGATCTGCACCCCAGACCTCCCCCCTGAAACCCCGCCCAGGGCCTTAGGCAGGTGGAGGCAGAGTTTGAGGGGGCAGAGTTGGGGGGCAGGTTCTGGGCACCACCAAAATTTCTACAAACTTGCCTCCCATGTACATGACACAAGCTCTTATGTGAAACCCTTATGCTTGAGAAGATTCCTTGGCTGCAGTGGATATTGGAGGGGAGCCAGCAGAAAAGCTTGTCAAGTATCAGAGGGGTAGCCGTGTTAGTCTGGATCTGTAAAAGCAGCAAAGAGTCCTGTGGCACCTTATTGACTAACAGACGTTGTGACATGCATCTGACGAAGTGGGTATTCACCCACGAAAGCTCATGCTCCACAACGTCTGTTAGTCGATAAGGTGCCACAGGATTCTTTGCTGCTTTAGCAGAAAACCTTGATTCCCTGCCAGATCATTAAAGGGATTCCCTTAATTTCTAAGCAATGTGGTCCTCTCCACTGACTGGAAGAGTTTCCGCCCAGATCCACTAAAAGGTGGATGGTGTGGATTTCAACCAAGGGCCTCCCTGAGACATGAGCAGATTCCCCTCTGTTAGAAAAGGCGTTTCAAAGGAGAAATGGAGCCATTAGGAGAAGATGGATGTCAGAGATATTTAGAGCTTTTCTCTCTCTCTCTAATGATGGCTGCTGCTGACAGTTTCCTCTCATCAATGCCCCATGTCTGTCTAGATGAGTATATGATTGAGACTGTTTCCAAGTGACTATTTAGCCGAAGACTGGAGTGACTAAGAAGGATTGTCAGATGATGTGACTAAAGGATTCTGATAAGGAAGTGCAGTATTTTTCTCTGCAGAGAAATGATGTACATGAGCTAAGTCTGTATCTCCTGTTTGTCACTGGATGACAGTACTCATAGCACTGGGGCCGAAAGAGGAAAGTCAAGATGTGTAGAGAGAACCCAGACTGGAGCCGCATTCCCCACTCTCTTGTGAAAGCATCTACGTCTTTGCAAAGTGAGTGTCAAACCCCACCAAATGAGACCCCCTTCTCTCATGAGTGCCACTGCTAACATTATACTCCCCTCTCCCTGCATGCCATACAGATATAAATAACCACAAAAGCAGTGGAAAAAATCAGGTCTCTGTAATGCAACGCTAAAGAGCATGGATGGAAGATGAACTTCAACATTGCATGGAAAGAAATCTGTATTTTCTGTGGCAAGGAGACTTTTCTAGAATTTAAGGCAGGATGGCTAAATATATGCCTAACTGTGTTTGAAGAAACAGCTTTTAGGTTTGGTGGCTTACTCCATGTTAGGAGTGGACAAACACACTATGTCATGTGTTATTGCTTTGCTCAGTAACCAATGCAATCTCTCCAGGTGTTTTTACTGCATAATCAACCATCAGCTTTTAAACTACAGCAATCTTGGGCCAGAGAGTTCCCAAAGTACTTTATAAATTAGCTTAGAACCCTGTTAGGTGTTTTTTCCCTTGGTGTAGACTTATAAATCAATAAATATAGACACAAAAATATGTTAGATGAGTCCTTCCACAGCTGAACAGTTCACCTTCAGAACTAAAGTTCCCTCAAAAGTCAGGTACGTTGCAGACCCATGGTTTTCATTTCAGCCTATAATCATATTATATTAGTAGAGGAGAATTTTAGGTAAATTGGATGTATTTGGCCAAACTAGAATAGGCTCAATAATCCAGACTAGCACCTCACCTGAAATTACTAAGGGTCTGATTTTCAGAGGTGCTGTGCACCCACAGTTCCTAATGACTTCAACTGCAGTGGCAGGTGGTACTCAGCACATCTGACAAATCAGGCCCTCTCTGGCTATTCTGCCTCTTAGAAAGGTTTAGCAAACACACACATTTCAGTTCTTAACTGAAATGGACAAGAAACTTTGCATCCAGCCTTCTGCTATTGCAGGGACAGCAGCACTATTCAGTGCTGAAGTGTTAAATAACATGTGAAGCAAGGAAAGTCCTGGGGGGTTTAAATCCGAGTTTTAAATAAGATTTGCAGTGAATAGTGACTGTGATTGGCTTGACTAAATCTGCATCAGCTCTGCTCTTGTTAGCATCCTAAAACTTCTAGTTATATTAAAACACAGAGAAGAGGAGTCTGTCTGGCTAAGGAAGAGACGATCTGTTGCTCAAGACTGCCACTCATGTCAGTAGCAATGAAGAATTATTGCCATCTGAAGGCTGTTTGGTTACTTATTGTCATATCTGGGGTGGTACAGGGAGGCCTTCCCTTTCCTGATGTCTTTCCCATCACACTCAGTGGTAAGATTTTAAGAAGGCTGAAGCCTGGGTTTCTTTTTGCAGATACAATGTGCACCAATCTTTTATGCCCACAAGTAAGTAAGTAAGTGTGTGTGTGTGTGTGTGTGTTTGTGTAAACCTAGTTAGAGGCACAAATACTCAGAGGATCTTTGCTGGCAATCTGGGAGTTAGAATGACAAGTAATCAAACTGGTGCCCACAACTGAACTGTGGGTGCAAAAAATAATTAATTAAATAAATACAAAGAAAGAAAAAGAGTGGGGAGCAGGGGAACTATACCTGCAAAAAAGAGGACGCTTTGCAGAAAATATGTCCTTCTGTGTCCACACATAATAAGGCCAAATATCACTGTGTTGCACCAGGAAAATGCATTTGCACACTTATTTAGCTTGCTTTGCTCTGCTCCCCATCCTGTCACACTGAGGTAGAGCACATCTAGTCATGATTGCCCTCTAAGTTGGACTGACCTTGGTTGTGTTTGTTTTTTTTTTCTTTGGCATCCTATCATCTGTTTGTCTTCTGGAGTGTCATCACCATTGTAATCTTTTACGACGGTCACCAATCCCATACCCTGCTTTCACATCCTACTCTCCTAATTTCATCTGTCTTAAAATCATTTCATTTTACACCTGCCATCTTTTGAAGAACTCATCTCTACTTCCTCCAGCCTTCTGATGTCTATTTCATTGAAGCCAGCTTCTTCCAGACCATGGAGTAATACTGTTAGTACACTGGTTTGATAAATTTTCACTTTGGTACCAACCATAATGTTTTCATCAGTCCGTAATTTTTTCAGATTCCAAACAGCACTAGTGATTAAGGCCCATCTCCTTTTAACCACATCCTTAATGGAAGCGTTGGAACTATCGAGCTTTCTCGGTACCCATAAGATTCTACTTATCCTACAACTTCACTGCTGCTACATTTCAAAACACTTTATATATTGTCCCTTTTCCAAGATGCAACCACTTCATCTTTTTGGAGGTTATTGTAAATCCAAGTTGATTACACCAATTTTCCAAGGCAGTGAAAAATATCATAATTACTTCTAACATGTCTGTGAGTTGTACAATATCATCTGCATAAACTAAGGAGCTTGTCTCTATTTCCCTCTAGAGTTATTCTTCAAGAAACAATGTTTCCAATCAGGATAATATTTTCTTTCTCATGACCTGTAACTGAAACACAGCATGATGAATTTTCCACAGCATGATGAACTTTGCAGAAACATCCTCTGAGTAAACGTGGCAATATTCAGGCCAAAAGAATTTTCCAAACCAGTAGCAGAGAGATGCCAAGAGAGTTTTATATTGGCAGCTGGCTGCACTGTTGAGAAACCACGAGCTCCTTATATCAAGTACACAAGCACAAATGCACAATGACAATATTTTCCCTTCCTATGCAGTTATCCACCCTCAAAGCATTTTACAAATGTTACTTAGCTCAGCCTCCCAACATTGTGATATTGGGAAGTATCATTACACACATCCGCACCTAAATATCACAGTGACTGGCATGCTATCAATATGAATATGGACAAGTTTTATAGGTAGGGAGAGGCACCTAGAGGTTGTTCCTTGCCCAAGATCACACAGAAAGCTTATGGCAAAGCAACCATGCAGCTAGCCCTGTGGGTGCTACTAATTAATTGCAGTAGAAAGCAGCTCAGCTCTCCAGACACTCAGGGTATGCCTACATTGCAGTCACAAGGTGTGTTTGCAGCTCATCAAGACATACCTGAGCTAGCTTAGATCTAACTAGAGTACCGGAACAGAAAAGCTGTGGCAGCATGGGCTTTGGTATGGGTTGCACACACTCACACAGAACCCTCTGTTGCCACAGCTTCACTGCTCCCAGTACCTGAATGGGTAGATTCAAGCTAACCTGAATATGTCTACATAAGCTGAAATCACACCCTGTGATTGCAGTGTAAACACTGCCTCAGGGTATGTCTACACTGTGAAATTAGGTCAATTTTATAGAAGTCAATTTTTAGAAATCAAATTATACAGTCGATTGCATATGTCCACACTAAGCACATTAAGTCAGTGGAGTGCGTCCTCACTATCATGCCTATCGTCAACTTACAGAATGGTGCACTATGGGTAGCTATCCCACAGTTCCCACAGTCTCCGCTGCCCATTGGAATTCTGGGTTAAGCTCTCAATGCCTGATATGACAAAAAACATTGTTGCAGGTGGTTTGGGGTACATTTCGTCAGTTGCCTGTCCCACTGTGAAAGCAACGGCAGACAATCGTTTTGCGCCAGACTCTAGGTGATTAGAAGAGCACAGCAAGGCGCGCTGCGCATCAGAGAAGCTTTGGAAACCAGTTTCATGACTGGCCAGGCTTCCGTGTGACAATTGTGTGTGTTTCTCCTCGATACAAACCCTCCCCCTTTGTTGATTTTAATTCCCTGTAAGCCAACCACCCTTCCCCCTTTGAAATAAAGTACCTATTATTTTGAAACCATGCATTCTTTATTTATTAATTTAAAAAAAATGAGATAATGGACAAGGTAGCCTGGGTTGGGTGGGGGAGGAGGGAAGGACAAGACCACATTGCTTACTGTAGCCACACTAAAAATCAAATTGTTTGATTGACAGCCTTCTGTTGCTTTGGCCATCCTCTGCAGTAGAGTGGCTGGGTGCTCTCCCCCCACCCCCATGTTTGTGGGCATCTGAGTGAGGAGGCTATGGAACATGGGGATGAGGGTAGGCAGTTATACAGTGGATGCAGCAGGGGTCTGTGCTCTTGTTGCCTTTTCTACAGCTCCAACAGACGCTTCATCATCATGTCCATTTGCTCCCCCAACAGACGTTTCATCATGTCCTTTCCTGGCTCTGCCACTGAATGTCTCCATGCATTAAGCTGTGCCCTATCAAAGCGCTCGGAAAACATGTCAACACGAGTGTGCTTTTTTTGCCTTCTAATCTGCGATAAGCTCAGGGACAGAGATAAGGGGATCAGGGCCGGCTTTACGCCTATTCCACCAATTCCCCCGAATTGTGCCCCGTGCCTAAGAGGGCCCTGCACCCAGTGAGAATCCCTTCCCTGGCTAGAGGTGCCTTTTAAATTTTTACTCACTTGGCAGCACTTTGGGTCTTCGGCAGCGCTTTGGCAGGTCCTTCACTTGCTCTGGGTCTTCGGCAGCAGGTCTTTCAGTGCCACCAAAGACCTGGAGCGAGTGAAGGACCCACCACTGAAGTGCCGCCGAAGACTCGGAGCACTGCCTGATGAGTACAAGCCCCATGTGTTTTTTTTACGTGTGGGTTTTTTGTTTTTTTGTTGTTGTTTTTTTAAGTCATCCCTGCCGGGGCCCCATCAAAACTGTTCGAATTGGGCCCTGCACTTCCTAAAACCAGCCCTGAAGGAGATTCTGGGGGGAATGCATGGTCACCTGTGCTGCTGAGTTTGCCATGCTGACCAAACAGGAAATTAAATTCAAAAGTTCCTGGAGCTCTTCCTGTGTACCTGGCTAGTGCATCGGAATTCAAAGTGCTGTCCAGAGCAGTCGCAATGGAGCACTCTGGGACAGCTCCTGGAGGCCAATACCGTCAATTTGCATCCTCACTACCCCAAATTTGACCCAGCAAAGTCAATTTTAGCGCTACTCCCCTCACCAGGGAGGAGTACAGAAGTCGATTTTAAGAGCCCTTTAGGTTGATGGAACGCATTTGGTTGTGTGGACGCATTCATTTTTAAATCGACCTAATGCGGCTAAATAGGACCTAACCCCATAGTGTAGACCAGGCCTCAGTCTTGTTCCTTAACCACAAAGCCATGTTTCCCCAGCCATCGTCCCTAACATGGCCCAGTATATATGCATATGATGTTCCCAGTGACACTAGTACAAATGTGGAGTAATTCCACTGGCTTCTGGATTTACAGCAGTGTAAACAAAAGCAAATCAGCATCACTGAGATCTCCCTGCTCCCCTCACAGCTAGTTCCTGTGTTGCAGCTGCCTAGAACAGGAGAGGACATGGGCAGATCAGAAAGGGTTCTCCCTGTGGTAGGGTTTGAAACTGAGAGGACGATCTGTTATTTTGCATGCTAGTGAGGGAAACTAGTGTGTGTCCATCAGGGCCAGCTCTAGGTTTTCTGCCACCCCAAGCAAAAAAATGTTTGGCTGCCCCCCATCCCAGCCCTGGATTCTCACTTCCCCCCCATCTGCACCCCCTGCTGCCCCAGTGCTGGGATCTCCACCCGCACTCCCTACCTCCCCAGCACTGGGCTCCCCCCTACCAGTGCTGACTCCATCCACTCCCTCCTCGCCTCCAGCTGGTCCGACACTGGCAGGGTCGGGGTAAGCAGCAGGGCTTCTGGGCCGTGCCTCAGCCCAGGGTCCCTCTAGTCAGGGCTCCCACCTCCAGGACTGGCCGGGACCTGGGAAGGCAGAGCTGGGGGACCGCCCTGGCAGGAGGGTGAGGAGTCGGGGCAGGGTAGCCCCAGAGGGAGCAGAGCCCCGGAAAGCAAGACATGGGCCCCGCGCGGCAGTGCCCCACCCTCTATGACCCCACTGCTGCTGCTGCTTCTGGCTGCCCTGCCGCAGTCCCTGGGCGACTCGGGCCACTTCACCTAGCCCTGGCTGTGGCGCTGGGGGCAGCCACCCTGTGGTGCCATGTGTCCCGCGGGGTGGCCCCCAGCCCGAGTGTCCGCTGCTCAGAGCCTGCCAGGCCCAGCCACAAAGTGTGGGCACTGCTCCCCTATGGCGCGAACGCAGCAGCCCCAGGATACCCCTGCACACAACATGCTGCTGCTGCCATAGCTAGCTCTAGGCTTTTGCTGCCCAAAACGAAACAAAAAAAAAGATGGCCGGAATGCCACCCCTGAAAATGTGTCACCCCAGGCATGTGCTTGGTTTGCTGGTGCCTAGAACCGGCCTTGGTGTCCGTTCATTAATACAGCAGGTGGCACAAACTTTCAGGAGGCTGAACCTCATACAAACTGCCACACATATTAATATGAGGCCTACTCTCTCAGTACTCAATGTCTAAAGCAATGATAAGGAGATCAGAAAACATCTATATCTCCTTGTGCCTCTGAATCTGGGTGCACATGCATCTCTGCCTGGTTTGGCTTCTTTCTTTCACTCCAAAATCAAGCAGCTCCTTCTCCAGACAGCTCACACTTCATTCGAGGCTTTCTACTAATGTGGGGAGCAATAATCTGATACACTTTTTTGTGGTCCATTTCATGACTACTCTTCCGTGTTATACGACACTCATTTAAATTGAATGTAGCACTGAAGCTGCATTCCCATTGTTAGAGTTAATGAGCCAAGTTATTAGAAAGAAGATACATGAGAGCTAAATTTGTTGCAGCAATCTAAAAGATGTATTGGGTCTGGTTCTGGTTCTACTTTCTCACCTGATTTACCCTAACGTAACTCCACTGAAGTTGGGGTTAAAACAGTGATAAGAACCAGGCCCACTGAGCTTACTGGCCAATAGCAGCAGGGTACATTGATGCCGGAAACATCCCGTCCCACCCCCAATACCTTTTTATTCCTTAATGGTTCATTTTGTGATGGTTTCACCCTCTAGTGGCTGGAGGCTTGAATGAATAATTGCAATCATGAGAAAGAAACATATCCTGCGACCAACAACAGGCTAGAACAACACTGCAAACAACATAAATGCTACCATGGCTGCCATGCACATGGTCCATTTGCAGTATATAGGTTTACCACAAGAAATTCTGGAACTAAGGCACATGTAAACGCCTTCTCTTTATGCGGTTATGTCACCCTTCCCACAAGACAAATGACTAGATGTTAGAGACAGGGAGAGGGTATCAGAAGGGGATAATTCCGGGAGAAGTGAGTGTTCAGAGTGGTTCCCCATCTTGAGTGATGGGAGAACTTCAGGAAATTACCATTTAGAAATCTTCTGGAATGGGTTTGCCCTGGCTCATACACGTATATATGTTACAGGCAGAGCTGGCAGAACTTCCCATTATTAAAGTTGCCCAACACTTGCGATTCTGAGAACCTGTAAATGCAATGCCACCTCTGGAGTGCCCTCCTGTGGCCTGGGCTGGCTCTGCAGTGCCCTGCCTCAGCTTCCTCTCTCTGCTGGGGTTCCTTAAAGACTCCACCCAGTCCATATCATTTTAAAGTATTCCCTGTCTGGAGACCAGAAGGGTTTCAATTTTTTTAGTCCTACACACATTAGTCCTCCAGGCCCCAAACTTCCCCCTAGTCAAGGGATCCACAGCCCTCCTTCCTGGAGCTAGGTAGTACTTCATACCAGATTCAGCCAGGTGTCCCCTTCTGCCACCAGTCCCACAGTTCAAATAGTTCTCTCTCCTTGAATCAAGATTTCCCAGCCCTCCTTCCCAGATCTAGCTTCACTTCCAAACAGTCCCTTTACTCCTTCCAGAAACCAGTTTTGCTATCTGCAGTACTCACCTGCAGCTGCTTCCTCAGGCCAGCTACATCCTCCCAGGCTTCTACCCTACCTGGCTGGAATATTACTAGCTTTCCCTTAAGCACCTCATTGTGTCTCAAGGCTCTCCTTCAAATAGGTAGGCCTGGCCTGAGTTAGTCACATGACCTTCCTGTCACATGACCAAAATCATTTTCCCACCTGGGGAGGTGAGCTGATCTTATCATAGGAGGGGCTGAGGTCTAACTCCCATTAAGGGGCCAGCCACCCCATGACAAACTCTATTTTCAGTTGCTTATACCTTTCGCAAACTTTAACTACTTTAAGCTGAAATTTTCTGCGATGGATGTCTGCCTGAAGATTTTGGGGAAATTTCAGTCACAACTGGTCAGCCATTTTTGAGAACGAGGCTAGAGAAAAATACGTTGTTTTCCTCCATGTTAAAAATTCTTTGCTGTCTGTTCTTTGAGAAGTTCTAGCACTCCCATGCTACAGAGCAGGGACTTGATATTCGGTTGGACGGTGGCCTTTTGGTCAAGGATGTGCCTTATGCCATCCCTGTGAAAATCTGCCCAAAGTTGGCCAAGATATAAACCTTTCTGGAAAAAAAACCCAAACAGTTTGCACATGCTCATGTCAGCGGGGGGGTGATCCTGCTATTGTGGGGAACTTTCCTGGCTTATACACTATCCTGGTGGAATGGGATACCCAGAGGCCTGCCTGACCTCAAGGACTCCCCTTCCACTCTCCTGTCTGGCAGAGTCCTCGTAACCCCAACAAGGCTGGGCCAGGGTTCCTGGGGGGCTCAACCCTCAACCTCGTCACAGTCACTTGGGACAGGGGCAAGGGTGTCCCCACGCCGAGGTGTTCTCTCCGCTCTGGATGCTGGGCTGGGGGCATCTCTCTGCGCTGGACGCGCTGCCCAGGCTCCCCCTCGCTCTCCGGCTCTGAACTGCTCCAGCCCCAGCTCCACTCTGCCTCAGCGCTGCTACCGCTCTGCCTCCAGCGCAGCTCCCTGGGCTGCCCCTCTGGCCAGCCCAGCTCAGACTCCTGCTGTCTCCTTAGCTGGGCCCTGGAGGACGGGACCTGTGGGCTCTTGACTCCCTCATTGGCCTGCCTGCCCTGTCAATCAGGCTGACCTGGAGTGCTGGCCTCTCCCCATTGGCCCTGGGGACTGTCAGTCACAGGGTCCTGATTTCTTTTCTTTCCCTTTTTGGCACTGGGAGATAGCCAGCCAAAAACCCCCACTACATTTCAGTAACAGGGCAACATTTTCATCATTTTGCTCTCCTCCAAGACTCACTTTATGAGGTCAGCCTTGCTCCCAAAGGCAAGACAGATTGCTGCTTGTGCGTTATGGACAGGGTTCTCTCAAGCACCTCTCTCTCTCTCACACACACACACACACACCCTCTTTTTAGGTCTGACATTTTAATCACATAAATGATTAAAGAATTGTTTCCCTCTTCCTTGTTCTGATGCTTTGATTCTGTTTGGTACTGAATCAAAGAGTGTGTGATCATCCCAACAGGATACACACATGCACGGGTGTGGTAAGGAATAATAGCTTCTGGGTCCTCATTTGTAGCTAACAATGACCTCCATCACATCCTGCTCTGCCACATCAAATAGCTCCCCTCACATGAGTCACAGGCAACATTTCTGTAGAGTTACAAAGTCTAAATGATAGAAACAATGGTGAGGAACACAAAGCAGATCCTGTGGGGGGACTGCCAGGTCCAGACTTGGTGGACTCACTACAGTTCCCCATAGATCTAAACGGATATTCTGACAGGTAGGTTTCCTCCCCTCACTTTTACTGTACATAAGAGCTAGTTGGATGAATTAATTTTGCCTAATTTTGAAAATTAGTTTAAAATTTTAATCATGTTTAATAGATATGTTACACATCCTGAGATGTTCTCTCCTTCTCTCGTGACAAACTGTGAAATGTTCAGTTTTTGCCACAAAGCACCAATACCCTCTCCTAGTTCTAAGTACCACTAAGATGTCAAACAGAGGTGTTGAGCAGATGTAGACATCAGAGGTCAGACAGGAACCTTTTCCAAGAACCCTAGCCCCCTGGCCAAACATCCAGTCTGAGTACTATATTCTGCCTACCCAAAATTCCTTTTGCAGTTTGGATTTGATACAGGATTTTTGCCACTCAGTCACCTAAATTTTTTTTTCATGTTGGTAGGCAATAGTCAACAGTTGCTGTGTTCTCCCCAGAAGTGTCTGCATTTTACGGCAGAATGAAGTGATTTGTCTGAAGAAGTAACTGCTCTACATACAGTTCACAAAGCACTTTTAAATCCAAGACATTATAGAAATGCACATTATGAAATAATAATCCCAGCCACTATTACAGTGGTTTGAAAATGGGAAAGGCCCACACAACCTGCAGAGTTCAGTAAGGGCGGGGCTGGGGCTGTCCCTTAATGTCCTTATAACAGCAGCATGGAGGAGGATGTTGCTGATCAGCTACAAGTTTTTATTGCTGGTGACTGCAATTAACAAGCAATTTCCTTTCAGCAGCAAAGGAAAACATAAATATTATGGTTGTGTGCATATGTCTTTGATTAAAGTGTGTATGTTGATGCAAATAGGGAATAGCACTCAGTGTCCTGGCGGGAGGGGGATAGCATTGCAATCTTTGGTGTCACCAAACTGCACACCTACTTGTCTACACATAGGGGGGCAATCTCACCCTTTTAAAAAACAGATTAGCCCAGTAAAGGAGCTTCCTACACACTTCCTGGAACAGGCAACTCATGCCTGCTGACTCAGCATTTGAAATTGGCTGATCTTATGGGATGAGAAGAAATTGTTGGTACCTCTGTTGAATGCAGCTTGATTGGCTTTGGTTACTTTGCTAGCTTGGCAGAGCTTTGCTTTCCCAGGCAAATATTCTAATGTGGTGTTTGAAACACCTGCAGAAGTATGAGCTATAACTAAGAAGGGTGAACACTCAGCTGTCTGGAATGAAAGTCAGGAAGGGAAAATGTAGACTGAATAGCAAGAAGAAAAACCTACTTGCTACCAAGACCTCCTGGGCTGTAAAACAGCCCAAGGGAAGAGATGGAATCTTCATCACTAGAAATATTTAAAATGAGATGGACAAAACAGTAGAAAATGTACAATAATCATGCATTGGCCCCAGGGAGAGTTTAATTGACTAAGACTGCTAGTGGTTTTACATTGCTAAGGGCTGGGATTCTGGTATTGTATCACACAATGAATTTTTCAAATTAAGGACAACCTTTCACTCCCTGATTCACGCTGTCCAGCTGTTGCTAGAAGTGTTAGGATTTTCAATACGCAGAGAACATCCAGATACTTTCAGTATAAATGATGTGTTTTAGGTTAAAGGAAAGACAGCAAAACAAGAAAGAAGTGAAGTACAGGCTCCAGGCGAAAGCAGTATGCACGTTCCCTCTGTAATATGCTACATCTACTCTCCTACACAAAATGGCAACAGCCACTGCAGACACCCTAGAAATGTAAAAGATGCAATACAGAGAAAATAAGGCTATAACAGCTGTAGCTAGCTACACCACATTTGGCTCTGCAGCTGTGCCCTAACAAGTCTGGATTCGTTGCGCATGAAGCATTCCCATTGACATTAATGGAAGCTTAAGGCTGGTTTCAAGAGCAGAAAATAGCTTGAAAACCCACACTGCAGCCTGAACATCCACAGTATTACTTCAAGAGCAGCATTGTGTAAAGCATCCAATACAGGGAGATACAGGCGTAATATTAACAAAACAAAACATATTAAAAGAGCACTGGGTTATTTCAGAATTAAAGGGGATGGACACCCAATTGCTGTTCAGTTCCTTATTTCTAACTGAAGATGAGGGCCTGGAAATAATTAAATACAGTGTTAAAATAGAAATCAGACCTTCCAGAGTACTGTTTACTTTCCAGAGACCAGGGGCAGGTTGTATTAAAATTCCAAGCATCAACACTTGTAGCTTTGAGCATTGCTGGCCCAGCACAATGAAGTCATGTTGCACTAGGCTAGCAGATGTGATCATAACTCTCTCGGGTATGCTACTTTCTTTCAGGGGAAGAAAGTCTCCTTCATTCCAAGAGGTTGAGGCCTGTCTCTTCGGTCTCAAAAGGTACCTAGGTTTGATTCCTGATAAAGACCATGTGTGGGCTGTATATATATGGTTTGTTATCCGAACATTTGCATGGTAAACTTATGTGCACATATTGCAATAGTATTAGTCAATAGTATTACCATAGCATCAAGGAGTCCTAGTCATGGAGTGGGACCCCATTGTGCTAGGTGCTGTACAAAGACAGAACAAAAAGACAGTCCCTGCCCCAAAGAGCTTACACTCAGAGTAGAAGACTAAAGACAACAGGTGGATACAGACAGACAGACAGGGGAGTACAAGGAACAGTGTTGCTCAGCATGTATCAGAGCGCCAGTAGCAATACGATATGGTGCTGCAGACAGAGCAATGAAAACTATGGGGCCCCTCATTGTTGCCCACATGCCATGCTATGCAATCAAACCACTGGTTGATATTACAGGCCTGGGATCCAGGGCCGGTGCAAGGAAGTTTCGTGCCCTAGGTGAAACTTCCACCTTGTGCCCCCCTCAGCCCTGGGGCAGCTCCGTCCTGAGGCGCCCCCCATGGCAGCTCCCCCCCAACCCTGAGGCATCCCACCCTCATAGCAGCTCTCCCCCTTTGCCCTGAGGCGCTCCCCCGCCACCCAACCCCCTGGGCTGCCGGCGGTATGCTGATCGAGGGGAACCCCTGGGATGCCTGCTGAGGCAGTGCGCTGACCCAGGGGAACCTCTGGGCTGTCTCTTGGCGGCGGCGCTGACCCAGGGGAACCCCTGGGCTGCCTCTTGGCTGCGGCACGCTGACCCAGGGGAACCTCTGGGCTGCCTGCTGGCGGCTCAGAGTCCCTCTCCCTCTCAGCGCAGCGGCCGCTGAAACGCTTTAAAAAAATTGGGGGCGCTGCTTTTTGGCGCCCTAGGCAACCGCCTAGTTGGCCTAAATGGTAGCACCGGCCCTGCTGGGATCAAAGTTCCCTCCATGGATCTGAAAACAATGAATCCACACAACATCCCTGTCGGGAAGGTTAATACCATTATGCTTAGCTATGGGGAGTCTGAGGCAGAGATTAAGTGACTTGCCTGAGATCACATAGCAAGTCCCATGTGCAGCACTGGGAATTGAACCTGTCTCCTACACCCCTGCTCTACTAGCAGCTAGGTCCCAGCTTAAGAGCTAATGCACAGAAGCCACCCATGCTAATGCAGAGAAACAGGGAGGAGGCATGTAGACAAATAAGCTCATTTGAATAGCTAGCTTGATCACCAGCGATGACTCATTTGAAAACACATCATCAGATAAGGGAGAGAATAGCTCCTAGGCATCTGAAGACAACTCTTTCTACAGGGGAGAGCTAGTGTTCCATGACCTGGGGATGTGTATCTTATCCTACATCCAGGCTGCTGCTGCGTGGCACATATTAAAGTGCTGTGGATGAAAGAGGGGGAGAAAAATAACACACAGAGGCTGTATCCATCTACTTAGAAAGCAGATCCTGCCATGAAAGGGAAGTATCTGGCTAAAGGCTGAATTGGAAAGATTGTATCCAGGAGCCGTCACACAGGATTCTACCCTGGAAAGGAAAGAGGCACAAGAGAGGCAGCTGCATTGATCTGGTCCCATTTAGATGGACATGGGAATCCTAAACAGGTGCTTTTGTGTGTCACCGTAAGCAGTGTTGCTTTCCTGTTTCTATCTCTTTGCCCATCCAAAGGCGCTAAGCTGCCTTTCCAAGCCTAACTGAAACCAGATGGATTAGAACGCACGTAGCCAGAAAACCCAAGAAAAGGGCCGCAGAGCTGTGCCCATCTGCCCCCAGCAAGCACCTCATCAATCTGAAATCAACCAGGGCTTTCTCCCCAGCCAATACAGCACCATGGATCGGTTCCGGATGATCTTCCAATACTTCCAGTCCAATTCTGAGTCGGTGATGAATGGGATCTGTGGGCTGCTAGCCCTGGCTAGCGTGAAGATGTATACTTCCTTTGACTTTAACTGCCCCTGCCTGCCCAAGTACAACATGGCTTACGGTTTGGGGATCATGTGTCTGCCCCCAATGGCCCTCTTTCTCTGTGGTCTCATTCTCAACAGACAGTCTCTGGTGATGCTGGAGGAGTGGAAAAGACCAACTGGGGGCAGAAAGAAGGATCTGGCCATCATCAGGTGAGGGATTCCCATTGTAGGTCGTTTTGCCCCTTTGCCTCTCCCCCAGCCCTCTTGTTTGTTACATCTTTATCTCCCCGATACTTAGCTTTGTTCTAAATAGAGCTCCACAGCAGTTCCCTCTTAAACACCTTGAACGCCGACTGCTCAATAGTGAGCTCGGCACTGGTGATTTACAACAGATTGTGAGAGTCCAGGAGCACAGCGATTCCATGAATACCTTCAAGGTAAGCACAATATAAATGAAGGCAGAGATAATTCTGAGTCCCGGAAAAAGATAACAATACTAATGTCTAGTTCTTACACAGCACCTTTCAACAGAGCTCAAAGTGCTTCACAATCTTTAATGTATTTATAGCACAAGCAGGAGTGGCCTGAAGCTAAGGAAGGCAAAATTCAGGCTACGCAATAGAGAATTTCTCTGCTGGCTGCCCCTAAAACCTCCCGCCTTTACTTCCCTGGCTTAAAGGGAAAAAAATGACACACAGGGTCAGATTCTGACCTCAGTTACTCATATGCACACCGACGTAACTCTGCTGACTGCAATGGAGTTACTCCTGATTTACATTGGTGTAAGAGAGAGGAGAATCAGGCTCAGGAAGCTTAATACAATTAGTGAAGCGTGCACAAGGGATAAATGATTAAAGGATGTCCAATGGCATTAAACACTCAGCTGCAGCTCAGTGTTGGTAACTCCATGGATACATAATACAGACACAGAACAGCAGGTTTTGGCACAACTGGGGTTTGAGTATGATTTTTCTTCCCCTCACTGCAATAGAAAACGGCAGTGTTACATTCCTGAAGCCTTTACGGGGGGTTTACTACCAGGGGAAGTTTCCCCAACTTCTGTACCTCAGAGAGTCTCACAAACTATTGTCTTGCACCAGAAGCATTTTTCCTCATCCAGTTTCCAGCAAGTCCAGTTTTAGATGCTATCCAAAAATGAGGCTAACATGTCTAAGCCCAGACTGTGGTACCTTGACTCAAACTGAGTAGCACCTTACTCCATGAAATCAACAGGACAACTCATGGAGCACAGCGCTGCCCAGTGTGAGCAAAGGTGGCAAACCCTGGCTCCCACCGTGAGAGTCCAGGAGCACAGCGATTCTATGAATACCTTCAAGGTAAGCACAATATAAATGAAGGCAGAGAATAATTCTGAGTCCCGGAAAAAGATAACAATACTAATGTCTAGTTCTTATACAGCACCTTTCAACAGAGCTCAAAGTGCTTCACAATCTTTAATGTATTTATAGCACAAGCAGGAGTGGCCTGAAGCTAATGAAGGCAAAATTTAGGCTATGCAATAGAGCCCCAGAAATACGCATGGTGTTTTAAAGAGATATAGAAGAAATTAACATGGAAGAGCTTATACCATAAGGCAGAGGTGGGCAGACTACAGCCCATGGGCCACATCTGGCCCACGGGACCCGTCCTGCCAGGCCCTTGAGCTCCCAGCCAGGGAGGCTAGCCCCTGGCCCCTCCCCAGCAGCGCTCTGGGAGGCATGGCTGTGAGCTCCTGCTGGGCAGCGCAGCAGAGTGGCTGGCTCCCACCGGGCAGCTGCCAGTCCTGCTGCTCTGAGCAGCATGATAAGGGAGCATGATAAGGGGGTGTGAAGCAGGGGGTGGTTGGATGGGGTGGAAGTTCTGGCAGGAGGTCAGGGGACAGGGAACAGGGGGGGTTAGATAGGCGTGGGAGTCCTGGGGGGCCTGTCAGGGGGCAGGGGTGTGGATAGGGGTTGTGGCAATCAGGGGAAAGGGAGCAGGGGAGTTGGATAGGGGGTGGAGTCCCAGGGGGCGGCTGGAGGCGGAGGATCCTGGGAGGGGGCAGTTAGGGGACAAGGAGCAGGGGGCTTGGACGGGTTGGGTGTTCTGAGGGGGGCAGTCAGGGGTGGGAAGTGGGAGGGGGCAGATAGAGGGCAGGGGCCAGGCTGTCTACGGAGGCACAGCCTTCCCTACCCAGCCCTCCGTACAGTTTCAGAACCTTGATGTGGCCCTCAGGCCAAAAAGTTTGCCCACCCCTGCCATAAGGGCTCAAGATTGCAAAAACTCCCTACCAGGCATTGTACTTCCCTCTGTGAGCAATGTTCCCACTGTGGGACTAACCACAGCAGTGAGCATTTGCAGGATCAAGCAAAGACAGCAGACAAGCAAAGACAATATTTTCGGTAGTCTTTACAGAAAGTAAAGACAATAGGAAATGGATGTAGGGGGGTGGTCTTGGGGGTAGTTACTGCAAGACAATTGTATGGTCATTTCAATTAATTTTGCATGGTTTTTGATTGTTTTGTTTAAAAAAATGTTTAGGGGGTGTTTATAAACTAAAGCAAGAATGACTAGTAATTTTTTTGCGGGGGGTTGACATGATGGAGGCAAGGAAGGGGTGAAACAGCAGAGATGATATTTTGGGGAGGGGCTGAATGGGTGGCAGGGGCGGCTCCAGGCACCAGCACACGAAGTGTGTGCCTGGGGTGGCAAGCCAGGGGGGGCGCTCTGCTGGTAGCCGCGAGGGCAGCAGGCAGGTTGCCTTCAGCGGCATGCCTGCGGAGGGTCCGCTGGTCCCATGGCTTTGGTGAACCTCTCGCAGGCGTGCCGCCAAATCCACAGGACTGGGGACCTTCCGCAGGCAAGCCACTGAAGGCAGCCTGCCTGCCATGCTTGGGGCGGCAAAATACATAGAGCCGCCCCTGATGAGGCGGGAGAGAAAGAGGGAAGAGAGGAGGGAAAGGACGGGAGGAAAGAGAGTTGACAGAGAATCATGCACCGAATACGTAAGAGTATCCTTAATCAGGCACAATCCTTGTTTGTTTCTTGGTGAAACCTTAAATAACAGATCCTTGCAGCACCCATGCATAATCTTAATACTTTGGTCAGTATGCAAAGAGCATTTAGGCAATGGAATAGATTCCCAAAGAACAGGGCCGGCTCTACAGTTTTTGCTGCCCCAAGCAGCGCGCTGAATTGCCGCCACGGGCGGCAGGGGCAGTCTGTGTGCCCTTAGGGTGGCAGGCGCGTTTCCGCGGTGGCGGCAATTCAGCGGCAGCTTCTATGTTTAGCTGAAGCCGCCGTGGACAGCTAAATATAGAAGCTGCTGCCAAATTGCCGCCACCATGGAAACGCGCCTGCCGCCCTAAGGGCACACGGACTGCCCCCGCCGTCCACGGCGGCAATTCGGTGCACTGCTTGGGGGCAAACCAACAGGGACTGCCGCCCCTTGCAGGTTGCTGCCCCAAGCACCAGCTTGGAATGCTGGTGCCTGGAGCCGGCCCTGCCAAAGAAGGGTCAAGACAACATCACTGCAGAGATTCAAGAACAGAGAAGACATTAGCTGGAAAAATGCTGGCAAAAGCCAAGCTGGGCTAAATGGTATTCCTTGGCCAATACTATTGCAACCTGTGCCAATTCAGTTCTGTGGATAAGTAGAAGGCTTCATCTCCAGGGACATCAGGCTGACACCAGTTCATATTTCCCTCTCCTGCACACAGGTACATGTGCTCCTCCATCATGCAGCGAGCCATGATTGCTCCCGTCATCTGGATCATCGTCACCCTCCTCGATGGGAAATGCTTCGTCTGTGCTTTCAGCGGCTCCATCGACCCTGAAAAGTTTGTGGGGTTTGCCAACATCACCCCTACCCAGACGCAGCTCTTGCTCTCCAAAGTGCCCTGCAAAGATGACGAGCTCATGAAGAACAACCCTGCCCGGAAGGCGATCTCCAGGTACCTGAAATGCTGGTCACAAGTAAGTCAGAGGGTTTTCTGGGAGCCTTTCAAAGGGTCTGTAGAACAGGTCAAAGAACCACGAGCCTGCTCCTACTCCTCTGGAGTCAGGTAGAGTTTTGGCATTGACTAAAGTGGGAGCCAGCCTGAGCTCCATTTCTCTGACAATCAGAAATACCATCTTCATGATAATTTCCGCAGGAGTCCCCCCATGTTGGGTAGTAGAAAAAAGCATTGGCACCTGGATTCTTGGGGGCATTGGTGGTTTAGAAATGTGAATACAAATGAGGATGCTCATACCAAAAATAGTGATATGCTCTTCTTCTAAAGCCCTTTTCAGAGTCAAGGAAGTTACAACTCTTTTACAAACTTTAAATCTCACAACTCCCTTATGAGGAAAGAGACCCAGAGAGGTGAAGTGACTTACCCAAGGTCCATATAGTGAGTCTATGGCAGAGCTAAGAACAGACCCTGCGCAGCCCCAGGCCTCTGCGGAATGGGAGCAGGGGGGACTGGCCCCAAGCCTCCATGGGGGGGGGCAGGCCTCCACAGAGGAGTGGGGCTGGCCTGGGGGGCAGGGATAAACCACCCCCCAGCACTCACCAGTGGGGCAGCTGGGGCGGGGTCACTGCACTTCCCGCCGCCAAGTGCAGGCACGGCCCTGCTGCAGTCCTCAAAGGAGTGGGGGTGGAAAAGGCAGGGCGGGGCGGAACAGGGGCCCTGGGGAAGAACCAGAGCAGGGGCTGGAGCAGCACCCAGCTGTGCAGGGCACCAGGTGCCCCAAATTTCCTGGTGCCCTATGCAGCTGCATACTCTGTGTATGGGTAAGGATGGCCCTGCTGGTAACCCTGTAAAAGGCAGGCACAGCATCAGGTCTGAATGGACTAACCTTGACAAAGGTCTGTCAGACCTGGCCTATACCCACTCCCACCCCTTTCCAGCCCTCGCCTGACTGGGAACTCGGGCTGTGCTCAACTGTAGATTAGCGATGGGTGGATAAAATGCCCTATGCCCATTAGACCATTCACAGGGCTCTAGATGGGCTCAGTATAAACTCTTTGAGGTGTAGGTGGCTGGATTTTGTGGCAAGAATTGGGTTGCCAATTTTGGCTGGACATATTCCTGGCGATTTCATCACATGACATAATATTGAATTAAACGTTAATCTTTAATTCCTGGAGACACCAGGACAATCCTGGAGGGTTGGCAACCCCAGAATAGAACCTAAACTAGAACCCAGACATCTTCCCACTTCCCCACTCCTGCTTAAAATCTCAGTTTGAGCTAAGGGTTATACAGGCAAACAGCAAGTATATTACCCTAATGTCAGTGTCACCCCCGGTGCCTTTCATCCTGCCTCATTGCTTCTTTCCTTATCGCCCAGGGCCTTGGCTGGAGTGTTTTGCTGATCCTTATCGTGGTAGCCTTCCTTGCCCGGTCCCTCAGACCCTGCTTTAATCAGGCTGCCTTCCTGCAGACGCGCTACTGGAGCAACTACATCGACATCGAGCAAAAGATCTTCGACGAAACCTGCTGTGAGCACGCCCGGGACTTCGCCCACAAGTGCATCCTCCACTTCTTCGAAAGCATGCAGCAGGAAATCAAACTGCGGCGTTTCAATGCGCCCATGGAGGAGGTTGACAGGGGAGAAGGGGAAGAAGATCACCTGCGGGGAATCACAGACCAGGAACAGATGAATGAGCTCCTGAAATCATGGTACTACAGCAAGCCCCCCCTGGATGTGAGCCAGGCAACCCAGTGGCAGCAGTCTGTGGGCAGGGAGAGACTGTCCATGCCCTGGGCAGATAGCCTGAGTAACAGGGGGAATGCACCACAAAAGGCCAAAACCTCCAGACAAACCGATGTTTAAAAGGGTCCCTGTCACACCGAGAAGGCACCAAAATGAGTCTTCCTGAAAAGCGAAGTCAGTCCCACGTAGCAATGGTGGAGGATGAGGTGACTGATAGACTAGACAGACAGGCATACACAAGTGTGCAAACTGGCCCAAACTTGAAACCTTGCAGCCCAAAAGGCAAATGTTTCAGTACATTATAAGCAACACAAGACAAGGTTAAAATGGAAACACTTTTGTAGCCTTATGGCAATGGCCTGTGTAGTCAATGATTTCTCATGGAATCAGCTGGGGAACCCACCCCTTGCTGTCAAGCTCTACTCTGCAAAGCTTTTATAACCCATGCACACTCAGCATAGTGCTCTGCCCCGTCTCATGGTGGCTGGATCACATAAAGAGGTTGACCTGCTACACCACTGGCTATTAGAGATGAATCTTTCAGCTCAGGCAGTATAGGCTCTTGCTTTAAGATCCAGAGGTTCCAGGGTTGTACCCCTCTGCTGATTCACCCAGAGTCACTGTTTTACACTTTCATTGTAATAAAAAATTTCTAAAACCTGATGGTTGTGAGAAAAAAAGCTTCCAGATAAAAGTTTAGTGTAGTAACATCTGCCTGAGTCTGCAGACAGCCTCCTCAAACAATAGCCTTGAGAGGCGTGAGTTGTTCCCACATATGTCACTGGAGAGTGTTAACTTTTAAAACCTAATTAGGAAAGTTAACAGTGCTGACACAAAATTATTTCACTGCTCAGTTTTTAACAGACAATTAACACAGTTACCCAAAACCCCCTAATGTCCTCCCATATTCCAAAAGCTCTAAATGCCCCAAAGCCAGTTGTCGCAAGATGTTGGCAGGGTCTGATTTCTCCCTGACCGGCCTGTTTCCCCCTTGAGTCCCTGTTAGAGGTCACTCTCCAGTTTCGTGCTTTAAGGGATGGAGACAGTGGTGCTGGGGTCATCGCAAGGGAATCTCTGCAGCTCCGCTGGGTGTGTGGAGCTGGAATGAGGACACCTGGGAATCTCACGCAGGAGATTCCTTCATAAACCCTGCTCCGTTGTCAACATACAGAACTCTCCCTTTGCTAGAGCAGCTAATTGTGCATCATAACCCAAGTGCTTACAAACACTTGTTAAAGTGCCCAGAGCCATGTACCAGCAAGTCTGAATAGAAATCGCAAAGGAATACAATCAATTAAACTCACGTATTGCCAGGGAAGGTTTTGCCAAACCGCCAAATCTATGGCCTGATCCCACTGAATTCAGCCAAAACAGCCTTTGACTTCAGTGCCTGCAAAAGACTGCTCAAGAGAATAAGGGGGGCAGAATCAAGTCTGACAGTAATGCGTCTGCCCCTTCTGTAGCGCAGTGTGTTTCTAGCGTCTCTTTGTAATTTCTTTGGTGGCTTGTAATAAAAAATTGTGCCTCTAATTATGGCCTTTTCTTCTTTCACAAATTCCTACAGCCCCAGCCTCCCCGATCTTAGAATCCCTTCTCAATGCCCCACCAGGGCCGCCCAGGGGGGTGGGCACAAATGGGGCAATTTGCCCCAGGGGCCCCGCAAGCCCTGGCCCAGAGGCGGTCCAGGTCTTTGGCAGCATTTTGGTGGTGGGGGGCCCTTCAGTGCTGCCAAAGATGCAGAGCAACTGAAGGGCCTTCTGCCGCCAAAATGCCGCCGAAGACCCAGACCGCCGCCGGGTGAGTACAAGCGCCACAACTCTTCCACTTTGCTCCAGGCCCCCTGAATCCTCTGGGCGGCCCTGTGCCCCACTCCTTCCAAGCTGGCCCAACTGTTTTGCTTTACTTCCTTGTTTGTGCAGCAGCATCATTGCTAATACCAGTGAATTTCTAGGGAAGCATGCATGTTAATTACCTGCTCCTTCACAGCAGAAGGGAGGGAGGAGAAAGGGCCCAGTGTAGAGTTTTATTTTGGGGCCTACAATCACTCAGCACTATACTAAGTGGAAGGGAAGGATGCATTCCTCATCAAGGAGGGGCTATGGAGGGAAGAACAGCAAACCTGTGCCTGCAGTGTATATGATCACAATACAGCCTGTGCCATGTTACACTGTAGTAAATGAGATATGTCCTATATCTGACCAGCCAGACTCTCTTCAGATGATCACGCCTGGGACGGCAGAAGAGCTGAAGATAACAATGGTCCCAAACAGAACAAAATACAAGACCTACTTCGGACCTCATCTTCCTGTAGGACACTCCCTTCTAGTTTTGCCTGCTCTCAGAGGAGAACAAGGAAGAAGAAAGGAAAAGAAGAGAGAAAGAGATTAAGAACCCACTGACCTTACCAGACCCTGGATGGGAGGAGAGATGCAAGAAAAGGGTCCATCGGACCCTGCAGTCTTCAGAGGTAGAATTCCCCCTGGAAATGGGTATCACATCCTAAGTGATTAGTCTCAGGAAAACTCTTTATGGAACATCTTTGAATAGGCTCTTATAGCTTCGGCAAATCTGCATACACCACAGGGACCATCAGAGCACGTGGCATCACAACATTCCCCTCCTTCTCCCCATCCCCAGTATGGTCTTTTTTTATTATTTATTATTTTAATAACAAAACCACTTGAATTGCTGACCATTCACTGAACCAACCACCCCTGACTGCAAAGCTGGCTGGAGAACATCACCGAGGCCTCATTATTAATATCTGCATATGTCGGTGTAGTGGAGTCAGCAGTCCCTTCCATAACTGTATGATCCAGGCCAGAATTTAGGGAGATCCCAAGTGGTAACACAAGGCAACACTAGCACCAGTCAGTCAATCTGGAAGCTAGAGAGAACCACAGGGTTTATCCGTCCAGCAGCCCCATTAAAGAATCCCCTTTCTATTCATCACCTGCCAAGTCCTGCCTCTTCTCTACCATTTGGGACACTGCAATAAAGGTGCCCATCCCTGTAGCTTTCCCCACCTTTAAAATGGGAGCAGTAATTATGTAGCTCGCAGGTGTGTTGGGAGGAGTAATTCAGTAATCCCTGCAGGCGAGCAATACAAGACCCTCAGACCAAGGTCCTGTGGAAAGACAGAATACCATGATCATTGAAAAACACATTTCCCCGGTCCCTGACCTTTTGAAATACACATTTCAACACTTCTGTTTGTTTGTTCTCTCACATCAACCTTTTAAAGGCCAAATATTCTTGGAATATATTTTTTAAACAAAACAATTATTTATAAACAGGGCTGCCTCTACTAATCCACTCCCTGGCTCCCAGCTGGGCTCAGGATCAGTTAATAATAAACTAGTCCTCATTTGGGATAGAGATTTCCCATCATAATGAGACATCTCTCTGGGTCCCTTTGGTAAATAACTGATGTATACATTTTCATTTCAACACAGAGGGGTGTATTGAACAGACCAAATTTCCCTCATGTTGTGTTGGGGTTAGGGGGAGTTTCTAATTTTCTTTTAATAGAGAGAAAGAGCAAGAAATCAGAGACTGAGCATCTGGCATGTCATGTTCACGACTCTCTAGTCAAATTGGTTACTGTATTTCCCTAAGTGGGCTCAGACCAGTAGATTGGCTCAGTTTACCAGGCTACTTTGCATGCTGATTTTCATGGTCTCGTGTTTTAAACTATTCTAGAATGACAGAAACATATAAATGCAAATGGGAGGAAAGGATTTTATGGTGGTTTATAGAAAGGGTAGAGTCAATCACTGATTTTTCAACTCAGTGACCAACCTGAAAAATCGGAAAAAAATAATCATTTTGGGTCAACCTGAAAAAAACGTTATTCATTTTGTTTCATTTTCGGGGGTCTTTTACCCCTTTTAAAAATAAATTGAGCTGAATTTCAAAACATAAATGGTCTGAAACAAAACATTACATTTTGAAACTGTCAAAACAAAATGTTTAGATGTTTTGGGGGGTGGAATATCCATTTTTTTGGGTTGAAAATACTGTACTCACTGAATTTAATCTGAGTTTGCAAATAGTTTTGGTTAACTTGAAACTGTATTTTTTGGTGAATAAATTGAAAAATTTTGCCCAGCTCTATTTATGTACAAGACTGGGAGTCGGGAGACCTGGATTGTCATCTCCCCTCTATGTGACTCAGCTTCTTCACCTGTAAAAGGGGGGATGGAGTTAAAGTCTCACTGCCCCCAAGTGTGTTGTGATGCTTAATTCATTGATGTGGGCAAAGTGCTCTGGGATCCTCAGATGGCAAGAGCTGGAAAAATGCAAGGTTGTTACAAAGGGAATTTCCTCCAGTTCTTGACCCTTGGGCTTTTGTTCATACTGGAACCATTTGAAGGTTTTCACATCCACCCTTTCTAGATCCCGTATTGTCACGTTAACGATCAGGACACTTTGAGAAGTAGACTTGACATAGCTTTAATAAACAGATAGTCTAGTACATTGTGTAAGAATAATGATACTTAACAGGTGCTAAAGGGATCCTCCTTCACTGCTGATGGTCACTGGCTCTCTTTCAAGCACCAGATCAAGTCAAATGTCTCATCCTCACCTTCAAAGCCATGCACGACTCCCATTCCAACTCAGAACTTGCCTCCTTTGCTCCAACAAGAATAGCTTCACTGCTCCCTTACTTTCCTTCTCATCCTCCTGTAAATCAAGACAGTGAACTTGCTGCATTGTTGGTGTCTCCTATTTGTTCTTCTTGCACATTCCAACAAGCAGGTTTTTTTGTTCACAGAAAGTGTCGCAAATGCTCACGTGGCTGTTCATTCCTCCAGCCATCTTGAAAGCTCTTTGTGAGTCAAGGAATCATCCAAGCACAGAACAGAAAAAATGTCATGTGAGCTAGGGGACCACCAACCACAAGTGGTAAAATTCACCCCTGTGAAGCGGGTGAACATGAGGGCTCAGCATTACTGAAGTCCCACTGAAGCCTAAAGACTGGCCCAGGGACTGCGAGTTGTGCATCATTCGGGATTTACGCTGGTCCTCTGCAGTGCACAGGGATGAATTGCTCCCTCCACGCACTACATGAAGCAACTGTCATGGGAAATGTTTCACAAGCCATCTATAGACTGAAAATACAGCTGCATAAAACATCTACCCTGGGACTGTAAATGAAAGACAAACTGATTAAAAACGAACCAGTGGTTGTGGTGTGGATAATTTTCAGGTGTGGAATAAGTTCTTCCCTGTGAACGGTTCACCCAGCTCCAGGAAGTTGTTGTGCCAAATTCATTAGCAAACTGGGGTCCTGGAAGGATGATACCAACTTTGTCTTAAACTCCAAAGCGGTCAGCTGGCAGGATCTCTGAACAAAAGCCCTAGGCTATAGCACAAAGCCCCAAGAGAAGAAAGATCAAGACACTGGCTCATAGAGGGCTTTATTCTGAATCCTGCTGAGCAGCCATTGACTTCAAAGTGTCACAGGTGCTCAGTAGTCAGATCCTCCACCCACTTTTAATGTAAGGCAAAGCTTTCCTGGAGTGATCAAACAGCCCTCTGCAAATATTGGGAGGTTTTTACTAGTTGTTCATTCAGGCTTTGATGTGAACTGCCCTTCATGTCACCAGAAAAGTCCCACACCAGGTGAGCAGAGGAGCCAGGGAGCTTTTAACCAGCACTGGAATTTGCTTTGCAAAGTTTCTTTATCACAAGCTGCCTCACCTATATTCATGCAGCCAAAACTCCATTCCTGTTTGATGAGACCATGCAATTAGCTACAGAGCAGGAGTCAAAGAGAGAATTAAGGATTCCTGGTGAATCAGTAAAATGATTGGTTAAGGTATGGCTAAGCAGAACTCAAGTTTTGCTATATAGTCTGCAGTCAATCAGGAAGTAAGGGGAGAATGGGAACAGGAACTGGGGGTGGGGGAATTGGGATCATGTTTTGCTAAGGGGGGGAATGGGAACAGGAACAGGAACAGGAACAGGGACACAGGCAAGGCTCTGTGGTGTCAGAGCTGGGAAGGGAGACACTAAGAAAGGAAACTGGAATTGTGCTTGCTGGAAGTTCACCCCAATAAACATTGAATTGTTTGCACCTTTGGAATTCGGGTATTGTTGCTCTCTGTTCATGTGAGAATGACCAGGGAAGTGAGAGGGTGAAGGAATACGCTCCCTAACATCCCATTGCAAGTCTAGTTGAAAGTGAGAATGCTCTTCTGTGGAGCAGAGGGAAGAATAGGACAACAGATCTATACTGTATCCATGTATCACACCCTAGAGCATGGGCAACTTTACACCGCCTCACTATACAATTGCCTTAACCTTCCAACCCCACCCAGAACACAAGAGAGTGCGGCATCATCACTAGTTCCCAAAGAAGTGAAAGGGGGAAGGTAAGCGGATAAAGCTATGAACCACTCCAATTGTTTTGCTAGCCTCAATACAATTCCCCTGGCAGAGAGAGATGTGCCAGACATCCTGATTTTTGAATTAGTGCCCTCTCGTCCTTGTGGGAGACAATCCTAAGGAAGTGGATCATGTGTTTTCACCTGCTTACCAATTATCCGTGGGAGGAGCATTCAGCTACTCTGTAGCATTTGCAAACAAGTTCACAGAGTCCAGCCAACTCCCTTTCCTGCTGAGAACCTAGATTGCTGTCTGGACTAAATATAACAAAGCTCCCCCAACAAATATAAGGGCTCAATGACCAAAGAACTGAAGAAATGAGGACACTGAGAAGAACAGAAAAGGCAAATTTATCAAGCCATGAACTAGCCGAGATTCATGGACAATACGCTCTTTGAAGAGGGGAAAATAAACAAGGGATTTTTGCAAACAACGTTTATTTAATAAGCTAAAGAAAGGGGTGAGTTTGTTTGCTTTAAATATTGTGGAGGGGGAAGGGGGGATTTTTCCAGGTAATTGAATAATTCAACATGAAGGAAGTAAGAGATCATTGCAGATGAGCCACAGGTCTTGAAGGAAGGGAGTAAAGACTCCCAAGGAGAAAGAAATAAGCAAAGAGGAATAAGACCTCGGTCTTGGTTAGGAAAGGAGGGATGGATAAGTTCCGAATGATCTTCCAGTTCCTCCAGTCCAATCAGGAATCTTTTATGAATGGCATATGTGGGATCATGGCCCTGGCCAGCGCCCAGATGTACTCCGCCTTCGATTTCAACTGCCCTTGCCTGCCGAGTTACAACCTGGTGTATGGCCTGGGCATCCTGTTCGTGCCCCCCTGGGTCTTGTTCCTCCTGGGCTTTGTGATGAACAACAATGTGTCCGTGCTGGCAGAGGAGTGGAAGAGGCCCACGGGCATGAGGCAGAAGGACCCGGCTGTCCTGCGCTACATGTTCTGCTCCATGGCCCAGCGGGCCATGATCGCACCTGCTGTCTGGATCTCCGTGACACTGCTGGATGGGAAGTGCTTCATGTGCGCATTCAGCACCTCCGTGCCAGTGGAGAAGCTGGGGAACGGGAGCTACTCGGGCCTGTCGGAGAAGGAGATGAGGAGGATACTGGCCCGCATCCCCTGCGAAGAGATCTACAACGGGCGGGAGCTTGTGGCCCGGGAGGTGGCGGTGAGATACCTGCGCTGCATCTCACAGGTAAGAACTGGGGGACTTATGCTACATGGACTTGGTCCTACCTGGATGGGAGAATTTTGAGAAGAAACCCATGCTTGCCACAGGAAGTAGTGTTGGTACCTCAGCAGGGGATGTTCTTTCTATGGGGTCCACAGTGTGTGTCTGAGCATGGTTCCAGTGGGTGCTGTCTTTTGGATGGCATGTAAATCTGAGGCCTTGGCTCATCTTAACCATTAACTATCCCAGGTCAGGTTTTTTTGGAAGACTAGGGTCAGTGTCAGCCTCAGTGTCCCTCCTAGCCTAATTCCAATGTGGGTAGTTAGATTGTGCCTTCCTAAATCCCTCCTGATGTTTCAGTTGGATTCAGCTTTCACAGTCACTGCCTGTCCTAAATTCTTGCGTAGTGTTGCTGTGCACCATTAAATGGACAGCCATGTTCCATTCCAGAACTGGCTGCATTTCCATGGCAGGCAAGTGATCTATACAAATCCAGGGCTAAATTCAGCCCATGGCATACTTGGGGCAATTCCCCCTAAAGTCAATAAGAGTTACACCTGGCTACACAAGAGCTGAATTTGGCCAACTGCCTATTCTGACCAAAGGACCCTACTGCTACAAGATATTTTTTTATCAAAGGAGTCTGGGACCACATGGCATGGTTGTCAGAGAGCAGAAATGCAGGACATTGGCCTTCAGTGAACTGTGAACCAGGGAAAGGAAGATTTTTTTTCGAAGGGTAGCAATTTCTGATGAGACATTTCTCCCACACAAGCTGGCCTGGGGAGTGAGGACCCAAGTGATGGGTTCTGATCTCAGGTCCCCCAATGTGGAAGCATTTGAGATAGCCACTGGGTTGCTGGAATCATGATAATTTGGTCACACTTCATATAGTGGTTCCATTTATAAAGAGTTAATAAATGATTAATAGCTGTTTTAATAAATGGCTAATCAGTAGATTGCTAGAGTCAAACAAGTCACAGGTTGCTTATTAGCATGGCTTATCTGACCATTTATAATGATCTGCATATAAACAGTTTCAATTCTTTCTAAATGGAACCTTGATATTAAGTGACTGATCACTCCTAGTACAGCTTCCACCTGAGGATCTCAGAACACTTTGCCCATCCGAGTCTCAGCCCCACAGCAGGTAAGTACCATTATCCCCATTTTAAATACAGAAATTGAGGCACATAGAGGGGAAGTGACTTGGCCAAGACTACAAGGCAGAATCAGTGGCAGAGACAAGAACAGAACCAGGTCTCCAGACTGATTGGCAAACACTCTCCACCAGCTGGTGCCTCATTGCAAAAGAGACAGTACCTGAATATAGAACCGATGCACAAGCCCAACTTGGGAAGGCTGCGTTAGGCAAGTCCAGTTTACCTTTCCTGGCACTGACAACTGGGGTCCAACAGCTTTGCAGTGCACAAGAAAGCCTAGTCCTAATGCAGGCCAGAGGTCATCCCTCTCTATTGCCATCACTGGAATTTATTTATTAGACTGTAGAGAGCCTGTCTGCTCCTACTCATTGAGGCTGGATATTACTGAGGCTAACAGCTTAGCAAAAAGAGACAGTTGTCTGGATAAGGGCAGAATCTGCAGTTACACAGGTTGGATAACCAATTATAAGGACTATTGATCCTCACACTTCAGGACACGCCATTAAATGGCACCGTATGAGCAGGTGTAGTAAGGACATATATGGCAATTATCAGAGACAGGGCATTGGACTAGATGCACCATTTGGGCTGGTACAATTGATGATAATTGTCATGCAATGCAGAAGCAATAAAATGCAGCTGGAGAAGTAAAGGCACATGCTTGTAGGTGTGGAAATAACTCTAATCTAAACCGAGGTACTGAGACAAGGTACAAATGGTCTCCTCATTTCCAGTATAAACATCCCCAAATGCCAAGTGACCCAGTGCTAAGCCAGCCGCATCAACAAAGCACTTTCCTGCTGCTGCTCTCAGCTTATTTGTTCCTCATGGTTTAGAAAAGATGCAAATACCCTTGAGCTTTTCATCTGGAAATGTAAAGTCCACCCCGCAGTCTAAGCAAGATGATTTGCCTTGTTACTGGGGTTTAAGTTCTGCCTGCTCCACTTAATTTTATGTCTTAAATCTTTAGAGCAGCAATTCTCAAACTTTAGCAACCCGAGGATCCCCATTTAGATTTAAAAATTTTCACGGACTCCCAAGCCCCCTGCTCAGCTCCAGGCTCCGTCCCCACTCCACCCCTTCCCCCAAGACTCCACCCCGCTTCTTTCCGCCCCTTCCCCCAAATGCACCCGATCCCCTCTAATCCCCCTCCCTCCCAGCACCTCCTGCACGCTGCTGAACAGCTGTTCCACAGCATGCAGGAGGCACTGTGAGGGAGGGGGAGGAGTTGGTCAGCAGGGCTGGGAGTCCTGGATATGACTTGCAGACCTCCTGGAGTTGGGTCCGCAGACCCAAGTTTGAAAAACCCTGCCTTAAAGCCGTTATTATTCCCCTGCTAAGAGACCAGCCCCTGGCAGATGATCCCTTTTCAGGTAATGCTGTAATAAATTCATGTCAACTTCCAACTTAACAGTTAAAGCAGCAAAGAATCCTGCCCTTATAGACTAACAGACGTTTTGGAGCATGAGCTTTCGTGAGTGAATACCCACTTCGTCACTTAATAGTTGTTACTATATTGCTATGCCACACGCTGGGGGTAGAACTCCTGCTTTCAAAAGAACAGGCTCCTACTACTAGTGCAGAAGGAGAATCTCCATTAGCTGCTAGCAGTATAGAGCCTATCACACACACACACCTTTCTGATTTCACCAGTAGGAGGCAGTGGTACACAAGCGTCCATATTGCGGTGATATAATGTATGGTTCAGTTCCTGTCTATAGTGTCAGTATAAATGCTGAGTGGTAGTACATTTCATAAAAGGGTATTTCCTGGTACGTAAAGGACTCCATTAGAAGGTGGACATGGTGTCAGTCTATCCTTGCATTCAGACTGGTTTTGTAGCCATTCAGAGACCAATATAATGCCCTGAGCAACTCCCGCTTGCTTTTCCTTGTGGGTAGAATCAGCAGCCAAGGCAGTGATAGTCACACAACCTGTAGTCTGGCACTCTTCCCATGCTATATGAATTGAAGACCTAAACAACATGACGGCTGCATGCTCCCTTTGAAACCGTTAGTGTGTCATGTTAAAGATCCAGATCCCAGTGCCTCCCTAGTAGAATCTGTCAGGTTAGAACAGGGCAGCGCAAACCCAGGACATTAAATACAAAAAACTCTGGTGGAAGTGTAGGAAGGGATTAATCTTTAAAGACTACGGCCTTTTAATCCCATTTCTCTGGTACAGGTCCTCCATCACCAAGCGTGGATTGCCTGAGCCAAACAGCAGCATCCTGCATGAGGCATCATCCACATTATCAGGAGGCAAACTGAGGCACAGAGAGATTAAGTATCTTGCACAAGGGGATTCTGTGGCAGAGCTGTGAATTGACCCTTGCCCAAGGAATAGAGCAACAAAGCCTGGTCTAGCATCTAAATGACAAGACCATCCCTCCTCCAACATGTTTATTGATCTGTAGAGTCTGGAAAATACCAGCATTCTAACACAAGAGAAAAAAAACCTGTAGGACTTGAGATATGAGAGACTTTTGCTTAGAAATGCATTACTGTACCCTATAGTGTTTTGGTATTAGAGCAGGTGAGAGGCCTGAAGTTACCTACAAAGCTTTTCTCCATCCCAGTCCTAAGAACTGCAGCATTTAACCCTTCATAGCATGAGAAGGAAGTGAGAGCTCCCTGGCCTCCCTTAGTCCCAGCGAGACCCCTCAGCAGCATAGCAGTTTCACATCTGTGCTGCTAGCCGATACATTTTCATTGACATCTCTGGCAGAGGCTCTAGGATAGAAACAGGGATCCGCAGCACAGCAGGGAGGGTCAGCTCTCATTCCAACTCACCTGTTACCTTTCCCTTCCTATCACAGGCACCCTAAACAGGGGCAGACGGACACACACACTCAGTCCTAAGGGGTACCCTTTTCCCCTCCAGATACTTCCAGTCCAGGAACGTTACAGATTTAGCAAAGAATCCTGTGGCACCTTATAGACTAACAGGCATTTTGGAGCATGAGCTTTCGTGGGTGAATACCCACTTCGTCAGATGCATCTGATGAAGTGGGTATTCACCCACGAAAGCTCATGCTCCAAAACGTCTGTTAGTCTATAAGGTGCCACAGGATTCTTTGCTGCTTTTACAGACACAGACTAACATGGCTACCCCTCTGATACGTTACAGATTTAGTTATTGAAGACAACTGGGGGAAAAAGGGTAGAGCCATTATCTAGAGAGGGTTGGCAGAGCTCAGGATCTGGTGAATCTTTCAAACAACAACATTTCCCCCCATAATTATGACCATGCTGGCCATATCAGCCCCTCACTTACCTTAAACACTCACAGTTCTGTTTTCCATGTGGGCAAATAAAGCAATTCCTGTTGGTTACGGACTTTGCAGTATGTTTAAAAAAAAAACAGAGTCTTCATTAGAGAGGGGCCTGAACTGGTGGCATCTGAACAACCCTGCAAGGTCAAGGACATGGTTTTGGTCGAACCCAGACCCACCCTTGGTCTTTCTTGTTGTGACTAGTTTGCTTTCCCACCTTTCACCCCTGCAGGCTCTAGGCTGGTCCTTCGTGCTGCTGATGACTGTGCTGGCTTTCCTTGTCAGGGCCCTCCGGCCCTGCTTCACTCAAGCAGCCTTCCTGAAGAGCAAGTATTGGTCCCACTACATAGACATTGAGCGCAAGCTGTTCGACGAGACCTGCACAGAGCATGCCAAGACCTTCGCCAAGGTCTGCATCCAGCAGTTCTTTGAGGCCATGAACATGCACATGGGCCTGGGGCATACCCACTCCCCTGAGGCGGCTCCCTCAGAAGTAGGGGAAGAGAAAGAGAAGCTACTGGGCATTACAGACCAGAGGACTATGAACAAGCTCCTGAAGAGCTGGCACAAATGCAAGCCGCCTCTGAGCCTCCATCAGGAGGTGTTACAGAACGGGAATGGCTGGGTGGAGGACAATCAGCATCGCAATCACATCGGTCTGCCCAAGAGGGAGATTGTCACCTACTATAGTAAAGTGTGAGGATGGGCTACAGAAACAGAGATCACGCGTGGCCTTAGAGAGGGCCACCTAGGGCTCCCTTTCCAAGGGGTCCCCCAGTAACTTTGGGACCATTATGGTCACTCCAGAGAGGCCAGTTCAGAGCACCTCTTCCCCACCTACCTGTCCATACTCCACGCAGCTGAGCAGAAACAAAAAGACACCCATTTGGAGGAGCAGGAGCTGCAGACAAGGGATGGGGTGGGCTGTTGAGCTGAGTAGGGAGAAGGGAAAATGAGCACCAGATGCCACCTCCAAACAGGCTGGCATGACAATCAGGTTTGCAGGAAGGCCCAATGGCACTGCAATTTCCCTCTAGCATGCCTTGTATACTCCAGCCTACAGTTCATAGGGGGGTTGTCTCTGAGCTGAGCAATAGAGAATGCCCGCCCCCAGCATTTAGTTCTGCAGCCAGTAATTTCAATTTAGAGTCTAACTCCACCATGACAATGATTTCTTCTTACAAAGGGCACCTACTGAGGGCTTGTCTATACTGGGAGTTTAAACTGGGCTGAATGGAGTTAATGCAGTTTGAAAACGCTTGCATGCACATGATGCAATTCATTGTAGTGCACCGACTACACATTTATCACAGGACTCTGTAGTCCTCTTTCAAAGTGAACTAATTTTGCTGCGAAGCCAGTTAGTCCAGTCTATTGTTTAAGTACACTCAATGCCGACATGCATTACTTTGGCAGTTCTCCAACAGCGAGCAACCATTACTGACCTGTCTGCTTACCTGCATAGCCTCCCTAGCTTGGAGGCTGAGTTGACTGGACAGCTCCTCCTGTGTACGACCTGGTGTGCAACCAGATTTTGTCCATTCACTCCTGGATTCCAGTTTATCACAATAGCTGCAATAACACTCCAGAAACCCAACAACACACCTCCAGCAGCCACTTGGAATCTTGCCGAGACCCTGGATCTCATCACCCTCTGCGGAAGACAAGGCACGTTGCGGTCAGCCACCAGACAAAGACCTTCTTGTGAACATTGCTAGTCAGATGTCTGTGAGGGGCCATGACTGGGATGCCAAACAGTGCCAAAGAAATAGCAAACAGCTCAAGAACACCAACATTAAAACGAGGAACAAACAGGGACAAAATATCCAATGAGAGACATGTAACCTGTCCAGTTCTTGAAGAGCTGGATAGGATTTTACATAACCACACGATCCTGGCCACTTTCTTCCCCATCTTCCCTCCCTCCAAGCATGAGCAGCGAGACTCATTGGAGGAGGAGCCCGGGGAAGAGATCTCCCTGAAAATCCGGGATCTCTTCAGGACTCAGGACCCTGATACCGCCCAGGTAGAAGGCAAGCCTGATTCCCACTCTGCAGCAACCAACCCCAATTCCTAGGCAGCAATCCAAACTGGGACTGATCCTAAGCAGGGAACCTCGGCATGTAAGTCTTTTTAAAATAGTTATGTTCTAATTAATTATTATTATGCTACACTGCATTGCTAGCTTCTGTTCCAGGTGCCCCATGGCCATAGCCATTGGAGGCGGATGTGAGCTAAAAGCCTCTCTGAGGCCAAGGTCCCTGCATCCTTCCTTTCCCTCCATCTGCCCACTTTGTCCATTCCCCCCACTCCCATAGACCTTTCCAAAATGGCAGCTACTCCAGCAGGGCAATCAGCCTCCAACTCTTCCTAAAGCCCTGACCGCCAACTGTTTTCAGACCAACGCCATGGCAGGCACATGCCCATTTACCCATTTTCCTTTTCCCTTACCTCAGCTGTCCTGCCTGGCAAACACCCTCCCCTGCCAACCTTGTGATGCACCTTAAAATGGCAGCAGCCAGCATGGCACAGCCACAGCCTCTCTCCCACCCCAGATTGGAAGAAGGAGGGGAGGGATATCTCAGTGGTTTGAGCATTGGCCTGCTAAACCAAGGGTTGTGAGCTCAATCCTTGAGGGGGCCACTTAGGGATCTAGGGCAAAAATCAGTACTTGGTCCTGCTAGTGAAGGCAGGGGGCTGGACTTGATGACCTTTCGAGGTCCCTTCCAGTTCTAGGAGATGGGTATATCTCCAATTAAAAACATTATTTTGTGAGAAATGCAGAAGTTTAGTGAGCCAGTGGCTACAGAAAAGGAAACTTGGTTAGTGTTCTCACGTTACATGAGGTTGACAGGAACACTGTATTCCCATAAAGCTAAAAAGGGCACAGGTCCCCCTGTAAACACCCTGTGACATGCATTCTTACCAATCGGTAACAGCGAATGTTCAGGCAACCACTGCAGAGCGCTGTCACTTTCTGGCTGCACTTTCAACATCTCTGCGGGGGAGAGAAAGCATATGATAAGGCTGAGAAATTGCTCCATTTTTGTTGGGAAATTATGAGAAGCAGCGACCTGATCATTCCTTCCCCTGGCCCCTATATAGCTCACAACTCCCTTCCACTCCTGCAACACTTGAGGGGGATATCTTGGTGAATAACTTCACAGTATATCTCGCTGGTGTGCTCTTGGTGGTTTTGAATAAGGCCATTCTCTGCCTCCTCGTCACCTGTCTCAGTGTAACATCATAAGCACTTCCAAGGCAACAGCAAAACTGCCTTAAGCAGGAAACACAATTCCCTCTCCCCCAACCAGAAACAAATTCCCAACCCCCCTCCATCCCCGCCTCCATGCATAGGTGCTGGGACTAGGGGTGCTGGGGGTGCAGCAGCACCCCCTGGTTTGAAGTGATTTTCATCATATTCAGGGTTTACAGATTGGTTCAATAGCTTTCAGCGCCCTCACTATAAAGATTGTTCCAGCACCTATAACTCCTCAGCACTACAGCAAAGCTGAACGGCATACACTGCACAGACCAAAATCCCAAAGCACACGCCGCTTACCAGCCCCGAGGTTCCCCAAGTGTGGGAAGGATCTCAGAGAGGTGAAGCCAGAAATGCATGCAAGAAAATGCTGTTGCAGCCTCCTTAGAACATGAATAATAACTGCTGGTCTTTTATGTATTTTTAATGCTCCCCAACAGCTGCAGCACCTGCACTGGCCAGCCCCTCCAGAACAGGGCCCTTCTCAACAGCTGAGTGGCTGGCAAAGCTGAGGGGGAGAAAACGGAAACCTGCGATTAAATGTTTGCAGACATCAGCGTCCCCAGAGAACTGAAGCACACAGGGAGGTGGAGGCTGCATCTAAAGACTGAGGGAGATCAGCACAGTAGAGAAGGACAGCGTGAGAGTTGCTGGGGAAAGCCTTGCCATGGCCAAAGCCAGTATGAAAAAAAGACAGGGAGATGCCAAAATGCCCTATTGCAGCAGCACATGTCACTATCAACCAATACTCAGCCACCTTCTGCAGCCCTGAACAACCCAGGGTACCTGGAACAACAACTCCTCTGCGCTGTACCTCAGCAGCACTGCTCCCTGAGCCATTTGCCTCCCAGATAGGGTGACCAGAGAGCAAGTGTGAAAAATCATGATGGAGCTGGGGGGGTGGTAATTGGCACCTATACAAGACAAAGCCCCAAATATCAGGACTGTCCCTATAAAATCGGGACATCTGGTCACCCTACTCCCAGACCTGAGCTCAGGGCCCCTGGAACCCCTGCTTTTCTGAGCCCTCTATCGTCCCTAGTAACTTTGAGCCTCAGCCCTCAACACGTGAAGTCCCATGAACCAGAAGAGGCAGAGCCAGGAGGTATGCTAGGTCCTTGTGTCATACCCTGCCCTGTTGTACTTTGCTGTTTTGTTTCACTGCTGGTTTATAGTTAGATAGATTGTTTTATAACACATTGTTTCAGAATTAAAAGCCATTGTTTCATTTTCAAGCGAAGGCTCACTTCTGTTTCTTTATTTTATAAAAGCCTTTAAAATTTCATTCATAAGGCGCCACATTTGCAACAGAAAATAATTAAGCTTGCACTAATTCATCGAGTTTTACAACCACACCAGACATCGCCACAACATTGCACTTCCACTGCCCATAAACGCTGAACTGCACAAAAAACATCTAACCCCCACCATCCCTGGGTCCCACTGACAAGATTGTCCCACCTGTTTGCATGTTGCATTGGATGTCTTGCTGGCTGCTCAGACCACTGAGTGAGTCTCTGCCCCTCAGCTTCCCACCCATCGCTGAGGCTGGCTCAATTACTCATAAATATTGGGGCAAAATTTTTGCAGATACATAATCTTGGCAGGGAGGGGGGCCAGAGTTTGTTTGTTTTTTTGTTTTTTTGTTTGTTTTGGATGCTAGATCCAACAGAGTCCACAAACAGCGCCACCTTCCTTTCAAACAGACAAACGCACACTCGGCTGCCATTCTGCAGCTGCTGAGGCAGGAGTTAAGCAGTTCCTCCCTCCTGTCCAAGCAGCCTGTGAATGGCTTCATTAAACAGGGAAACAGAGGCAAAGCTGGGTCTGCCATGATAAACAGACCGACCCTCCACACCATGAATATCCAGAGTGATCCTCGGGGCAAACAGTCCTTCCTCCATTAAGGCAAAGGGAGCTCAGTTTTGAAAGATTCTATTATCAGGAATCCTTCCAGACCAGCCTGTAAACCCACCACAATGGTAGCACATGCTTGGAGCACCAGGGAGAAAACCCCCACTTCTGTTTATGAGTTCTGAGCCCTGCTGGGGGTGGAGGGACAAATAATAATGCCGTAAGTCCCATCAGTTGTCCCAATTCAGTTCAGGAACCCCATGTGTGCAAAGCCATCAAAAACCTCCTGAGCACCAACAAGCTTTATAACCTGGTGCAACTGTACCAGGCATCACACACCTGCACGACAATAGCCCCAACAGTCAAGCTCTGTACTGGTTGGCTATGACTGGGGGGATTCTGAATGGACAATGGTGACCTGCTTGTCCACAGGTTTAGGGTGCCACATGTTGGTATGCTGCCGCTGTGGGGCTAGCTCAGCACACAGCTCCAAAAAGGCCGCCTTCCCCCGTCCTGCAATTCTCTCGCCACAGTTGGTCATCCCAGCTCTGCAGGACAATTCGTTCCCTCCAGTTGACACTGGTTTCCCAGGCCCAGAAGCAGCACTGCTGCTGTGAAGCTGCTCCAGGAACCAGCCCTCTGTCACGGTAGTTCTCCACCTTTTTTCATTTGCAGACACATAAAAAATTTCAAGTGGAGGTGTGGAGCCCTTCAGAAATCTTAGATAGTCTGTGGACCCCCAAGTGTCCACAGACCGACCGCACGTTGAAAATCACTGCTGTATCAGCGGCTTGGTGTCTTCCTCTTCTGGGTCCTGGTTTCACCGCCATTGAAGGAGCTGCTGCACCATCACCTGCTTGGTGGTGAAGCAGGCAAAGGCCAGTACCAATTCCTCAGTCTTTGAGCGCTGACATACAGCCCAAGGAGTGTGTGTGTATTTGAGGCTGCCAGCATAGCAGCATGAAGCATGGCGGGGTCACTGCTGACAGACAGCAGCATGGCCAGTCTACCCAGAGAGGAAGTATGGAAGGAGACAGACGAATCATGAGATTTTTAAAATATATGAACTAGTCTGGCTTTGCTATGCATCCCACAATGCATAGCAAGTCAAATCCCAGAATGCACAGTGCTCAGAAGCGAAACCTAGGAGCATGGCATACCTTCGGAGAATGCTGTGAATTGAGGATGTGACAAATGGCCACCATTTGTACACAACGATGCATGCTGCCATCCTGTGTACACACCATTACTGCGGCTTGCGTACTGTGAATTACCTAACCAGGGCCGGCTTTAGGCCGATTCCCCCAAATCAGGCCCCGCGCCTAAGAGGGTCCTGCGCCCTAAAGAAGGGTGCCTAACTTGGGTACCTTTTAAATTTTTTTTACTCACCCGGCGACAGGAGCGGCTACAGGGTTTTTGGCACCCTAGACACAGGGCCTGCTCTAGCCATTTCACCGCCCCAAGCACGGCAGCACGCCGTGGGAGGCGCTCGGCCGCTCGCCGGTCCCACGGCTCCGGTGGACCTCCTGCAGGCGTTCCTGCGGAGGGTCCACTGGTCCCGCAGCTCCAGTGGACCTGCCACAGGTGTGCCTGCGGATGCTTCACCAGATCCGCGGGATCAGCAAACCCTCCGCAGGCACGCCTGCGGGAGGTCCACCAGAGCAGCCTGCCGCCCTCCCAAATCCTGATGCCCTAGGCAACCGCCTAGGTCGCCTAAATGGAAGCGCCAGCCCTGCCCGGCGGCGGTCTGGGTCTTCAGCAGCATTTCGGCAGCGGGGGGGTCCTTCACTCGCTCCGGGTCTTTGGCGGCAGGGGGTCCTTCACTCACTCCGGGTCTTCTGAGGCATTTTGGCAGCAAGGGGTCTTTAACTTGCTCTGGGTCTTCGGCGGCAGAGGGGTCCTTCACTCACTCCGGGTCTTCTGAGGCATTTTGGCAGCAGGGGGTCCTTCACTTGCTCTGGGTTTTTGGTGGCAGGGGGGTCCTTCAGTGCCGCAGAAGACCCGGAGCGAGTGAAGGACCCCCTGCCGCCGAAGTATTCAAATTGGGCCCTGCAGTTCCTAAAGCCGGCCCTGTACCCAACATGCAACAAACAGCTGCAGATTAACACCCTCATGTAGACAAGCCCTTAGGCTATGTCTGCACTACAGTCCCTACCGCAGATTAAACTGATGTTCGGTCAAGGGGAGTGAATGACAAAAGTTTTACCCACAGAAGTGCCAGTGTAGACATAGCCCCAGAAGTGCTGGAACAATGTGTATAGTGGAGGAGCTGAGAACCATTGAACCAAACTGTAAACCCTGAATATCATGGGAGGGTGCTGCTCCCCTAGTTCCAGCACCTCGCATAGCCTTAGTTTCCAAGTACACGAAACTGCTGGAGAACCAGTTTCATAGACACTAGAGGGCACCATATGTCAGTGGAAACCCTTGTTTGGGTAGCCAGAAATAGCAAGCAGAGAGCAGGTTTTGTCCCTTGCTAAGGCTCAGGCTATAGGACATGGGCAAGACTTCCTTCCGTTTTATCGTATCTATTTCAGGGCTAAGAGCAGCAAGAATCAGCTGAAGGATTTTGTGGGGCAGGCTGAAAGAATCTCTCATGCACTGACTAGGCGCTATTGTAAACAACCTGATGGAAATACAAGCTGCTCTGGAAAAGCACCTCTCTTGTTTTGAATCACAAGCCAGGGGAAAGCATCTAGTCTTCCCTACTAATCTCTTTAGATACTATTCAGACTGACCTCATGGGCCACAGGAGGTTTTAAAATAACCCTGACCAAAGCACTGCTGGATAGTGCAGTGTGCTCACTGGAACAAAAAGATTGCTCGATTGTGTGTCATAAGCCCTACATTGCTAAGAGCTTGTGGAGATTCTCCTTTAAGTCTAGTGATCTGGATCTGTTTTTTCAGCGGGAAAACCTCTGCTATAGCTATGAAGCTCTGGGTGGCCATGGCATAGAACATAGTGGCAGCCAGGAAACCCTTGTTGGCCATTCATTATTATTTTAATTTTTTTTTACAATCTGATTTACCTTGAATTTTCACCTAGACGTCTCTCAGTCTTAAAAACTTCACACAGATTGGGTGTTCATTCTAGAAGGAGCCACTGTCAAGTCAATCATTTAGGCTCAAAATTTCAGGCGGTGGCTTTTTTTGTTTTGTTTTGTTTTTTAAAAAGAGAGATTTGCAAACTCCACTGTGTTGGGGGTTATTTTTGTTCAACGTCATGAAGACAGATACATATAAGTAACTCCCTACAGAGCTGGAACTGCACACACAAGAAGCAGAGTGAAATGTAGACAGCAAAACCTATGACAAATAGCACCTCAGGGCTCCAGTTTTTAAAGCTACCTAAGGGCTTTGTCTTGTGTCTTTATACAACACTAAGAATAGGAGGAAGCCACATGACAGCTGGATTCCAAATAACCATGCCTACTAACTTAATACAAACATACAAGGCCTAGATACGGATCTGCTCTGGCAGAGTAATGGTGGGTTCTGCAATAGAAGCCAACTAGATGGTTCCCAAATTATTTAAAGGGATACAACCCAATTCCTATGCACTGCAATCTGGCTACCCAATTCCCAAACAAATTGATTGAAATTAGGCATTCAAATCCTCTACATGGCTTTGAAAAGCTCAGCCTTGATTGCCAAAATTCGCACCCTGATAACTGTGGTTTTCTTAGTAATGTATGAAAGGAAAGTATTTGGGAAATATTTTTACCTCAGTCATGTCCCTTAAACCACATGTCAAACTATCAATAGACTGTTTCTCTTTCTCCTGCACCTGCTCTTTTTAAAGAACCCAGTTTTGGCCCAGCAGGAGCCAAGGTGATTGCAGTTAATGTAAAGTTTAATTACTGGTTTTGGGTTGTTGTTCCTTCCTGCCCCCTGAAGTCAATACCAGTGAAATTCTAAAATCAAGCCAGAAAGACTATTAACAAAGTTGTATCCAAGTTCATGATTAGTCAGGCTGACTCTGGGGAGAAAGGAACAGATCACAGATTTAGCATTAATATTAACACTCAGCTCTTTAATCAAGGCACCTGTCCAGAAACTAATAGGAACAAAGCTTGACTTACAACACAAAGGAGATTAAAAAAAGATAAACACTGTTTCCAGTTTTATTTTTTTCAGTTCGGCACAGTTATGATCCACCAAAAAGGAGCCTACTAACTAGTCTCAGAGCTATTAACATGCAGACTCCTGGGCTGATCCATTAAGAGACCAAAGAGCAGGCTTCCATTTGCAGAGAGAAACTCTTTGCCTTTTCCATTTACAGTTCGGGATCAGAGCCTGACACCAAATCCCCTTTGTAACAGGGGCTATCCAGCCCCTTTACAGCAGGCAAAGAGATCGAAGACGCAGCAGGGGACAGCCTGACCCTACAGCCCAGAGCACATAAGAACGGCCGTACTGGGTCAGACCAAAGGTCCATCTAGCCCAGTATCTGTCTATCGACAGTGGCCAATGCCAGGTGTCCCAGAGGGAGTGAACCTAACAGCCAATGATCAAGTGATCTCTCTCCTGTCATCCATCTCCATCTTCTGACGGACAGAGGCTAGGGACACCATTCCTTAGCCCATCCTGGCTAGTAGCCATTTATGGACTAGAGAGCAGCATTTGAGTCACCAGGTGAGGCATTTCAAATTCTTGGATCAAGGCATCATTTTTAATTGCTTTTGGGAGGAGACCCCAACCTCCTCTCACCCCAGACACCCCCTATTTCAGCAACCCTCCCACAAGCTAAGGAGTCATAAAAGGGTGAGCCCTCAGTGATATCCCAGTGAAGACAAAGGCAGACAGATCCCCAGTTACCAGGTTCCTCACAGCTCCCTAATCATTCTCCTAAGGCTCATGCACACACAACCTAACCAGCTGCAACCTCATCCTCCAGAGGATCTTGTCCCTCCCAAGGCCTCTGAAGTTGAGACAAGCCTCAAACTTCACAGATAAGTCATCCGACAAGTATCGGATCGGATCAGATCGGATCGGATCGGATCTGCTCTGCTCAGCTTCAGCTATTTCTGTGCATTTCCTGCAGTCCATTGATTGAAGAAGCCCAGGGCACACTCCCTCTTAAGCGGCAATGCACAACACCCTGCAGTGATTGGCTACATCATTAATATAATTATAACATAACCATTATTAACAAATAACATGAGATTCAATTTGGATGAGTGCATCTGGGGAAAAGAATCAGATACCCAACCATGCAGGGGGGGGACAAGCCTGGGAAGCAGTGATGGCCAGAAGAGGATGTGAGTGATAGGGGATAGCAAATTAGGCATGAGTTTGCAGCAAGAGTCCAGTGAAATTTGGGCTGGCACATACAGAGCCATCGTGTAATGCAGCAGGGGCTACATCTGGAAGAGTGAATTAATTGCTGGCCACCGCATCACCAGAACAATATCGATAAACTGGAGGGAGTTCAACAAAATGCAGGTACAATTATAAGGAAGCTGAGGGCACCGGGGCTGGATCAAGGCCCAGGTATCACAGGCCCATGCCAAAGGCCCCAGCTCCTGATGAGATCAAAATCTCAGATTTCATTTTAAAAGAATTGTGTTTCTAACCCACATGTAACTTGAGTTTGCATAGAGCCTGAAACAATAGCTCCAAGAGGCGTATGCTGCTCTATTCAGCTTAACTCTGAAACCTGCTACTACACCAGAAGGGGCAGGGCCACAGCCTAGGGGTGGGCCATATGGGGCCTCAGCATGGGATGTCCCTAAAGTGCTGGATTGCCTTATTTTACCACTAGGAGAGACTGATATATAAAATGAGATTAAGGCTCAGATTGTGACTAAGTGCCTAGGTTGTAGGGGGAGGGCACGAGGAGCCTTCCCCATCCACCACTGCACTGTGAGTGGAAAGTGTAGGTCAAGTGCCAGGTTCACTCCAATGGGGGCACCAGCCATTCCAGCAGGGGAAGGGATGAAGAGAGGGCAGGAGAGTGGCCTCCCCCACTCCTCACTGGCCAGCAGCGCTGAGGAAGGTGAATTCCGCATCCTTTCAGGGGAGAAGTAGCTGCTTAAAATGCCTCTTGAGGTTCTCTTGGGCTCCCTTTGGGCTGTGCTTTGAAGGCCTAACCCAGCTCTGGAAGTGCGATATCTCTGTCACTTGGCTGAGGGGGGTGGGGCACATCGGGAGGGTGGAAACGGCCAGGACAGGGGTTAGGGTGGCACAAGAGAATGTGATTGGGAGCGATGGGGTGGGGTTAAGGAGGCTGAATAGCAGCAAACCCTTCCTGCAGAGAGATCTACTGGTCGGCAGAAGCTCCGTTGCATGGGACTGTGAAACGTATGTTGAGCAAAGCCCTGGAGGGGGACAGTCCTGGTCCTGCCCCTGGGTGAAGGGCTGGGTCTTCTAACAGGCCTATCCCATCCCCAATTTCTGTGGAGTGTCAGGCCCCAATGCAGAAGGGAGGGGCTGCTTCCTGTGAGAGTCAGATCCCATCAACTGCTGACCTGGTCAAGCCCAATATCATTGTCATTGGTAGTGTTGTGGCAGCTAAGATCAGGTCCCCAGGGCACCAGGCACTGAGCAGAGAGACGCAGTTCTGCCAACCTCGAAAGATCAGAAATCATGAGGCAGGCCCCCACAAAATCACAAGATCGGCCCCAACTATCATGAGATTGGCTGACAAAATCATGAGGGGTTTTTTTCCCCTCAAAAGACAAGACGGTGTTTTTTAAGTTTGTCTCTTTATTGCTGCACTCCCCTGCCCAGCCCCAGCATGTGCAGGCCACACTCAGTGTTGCCCTCTCCTGAATGTATCTGCTGAGTGATTTTGGTCCCATCTGCCTGTCCCTTGCCCTGCAATTTATTCTGCTCCTGCTCTGCTTCTCTCATCAGTGCAATCCCTCAGCCTCCTCTCTGCTCCTGGGGCTCTTCGCTCCCTTCTCCGAGGCCTGGAGGGGGCTGCAGCATGGTTCCCCTTCTCCCTTCCAGGCTGTGGGGCAGCTCCGGGAGCAATTCACCGCCTCTGCCCCCTCCCAGGCCAGGTGCTGCAGGGAGCAGGTGCAGAAGAACCGTCTCCCATTGCTCACAGGAGGGGAGGAGGGAGCAGAACTGCCCCGAGCAGGTGGGCTCTTTATCTCTCCCCTCCCCGCCTAGGAGAACGGCTTTGGGGCGCTAAGGGCAAAGAGAGCTCTTCCTACAGCAGCTCGGACTGATTGCTCAGCCCCAGGAGGTGGGGCAAGTTGGGGGCTCAGCCAATCAGAGGCAGATTTCCCCCAGGCAGGGCTACATTGCCCAGAGGGTTGGAGCATCTCTGGTCATTGCAAAGCGGGCGCTGGCCTGGGCTGAAATCCCACCCCTGAGAGAGCAGGTCACACGGGTGACAGGCTGTGCCCCAAAGAGCTTAAGTCCTAAGTAAACAAAGAGTGGGAGGGGAAACAGAGGCACAGGGAAGGGGCGTGACTGGCCTAAGAGAACACAGCAAGCCTGGCTGAGCCAGGATTAAACCAGTAATAAGCAGAGACAGGCCCGCACCAGAAGTCCAGATCCAAACTCTCCTGAACTCTGCGGAGGGGCAGAGTCAAATCCAAACCCAGCTCCAGATTTCCCACTGGGTGGTTTCTGTAGCAGGAACCCCAAATCCATTCCAGATGCCCTGAAATGGAAAATGCCCATGTGGGCCTCTCTCCGGCAATAACACGGGGCCTGGGAAGAGTTTTGTTCCATTCCGTTCCAGGGGCTAGAGGCTGTGCAGAAATCAACACGGGCGTTGCTGTGAATTTCTCTCTGCTAACCCGTCCTCTGGGGGCCTGGGTTTTGTTCCAGGGCACAGCATCCATGAAGCATGAAGGGAAAGAGGGCTGCAGCAGGCAAACAGGAGCAGGGAGCCGGCCAGCTGTGATGGGGGGGGAGGGGGGCCGGAGAGGAGGAAGGGAGATGGCCCGGCCTCCTTCTCTGCCTTCATTTCATGGCTCTGGAAAGGAAGTAGAAAGCGGAAAAGCAGAGTCAGGAATGAATGTGCTGCCCCAGCCTCTGGCCACACCCCGCTCTGCCTGGGTAGGAGAGAGGGTGCCTGGACTCGCAGCCAAAGAGCCACTATTTCCCCACCCACTGTGCTTCCAAAAGAACTCTCGGCCACTGGCACTTCACTGCCACTAAGACAGTTAGTCCCCATTCATGTCCCTGACTGTCCCTTTGCATTAGAAACAGGCCAAGCTGCACTGCTGCATCCAAATGACCCCATTGTTTGGATCAGTGTCCAGGTTGCCACGCTGCTGGGGTGTGGCACAGGATCTAGCCATCTCCAACCCTGGGGGAGGATCGGGTCTGCCGGCCTCTGCTTCTAATTAACCCTAAACCAAACACCTCTTCATTTCCAATCCAGTTTGGAGTGTCCAAGCAGCGAGAGCAGAGACAGCCCCCTGCACAAAGAGCCCTCCCCTTGCTCCACAGAAATCAATGGAGTTACTCATGGCAGCAACTCATGGGGGTTGTAGGAATTTGCTCCAGATCTGCAGCACCCTTGTTATTACATTCCTAGGGGGGACACACACACCCCAGCCCTGCCAGTGCACATCTCCTGGCTGCAGCACCCCCTGCTACTCCAGTCCTGAGGGTGCCCACAGACATAGCTCCTCCAATGCATCTCAGTCCTGACCTGCAGCCCCCTTGCATCCACCTTTCAGATGCAGGCAGCCAGTTGTAGTGGACTGTGTGAGGCTCCAGAGCTGCTGGCTCTGGCATTCTCCTTACTATGCCAGGGAACCCCAGTTAGAGCATCCTTGAGCAGATCTTTCACAGGGCTCAGAGCAAGCAGTCTCCTTGGGGGCAGGGTGACAAGAGCTCCAGACACGCCCTAGACAGCTGCACGCCACATTTCCCTCCGCTGCCATGCGATCGCACTCTGGTTTGGGGGCGGATTATGCATTTTTTCCACCAACTAGTTTTTGTGCCTTTTTTTTTTTTCTTTTAAAGGCACAATGTTTTCTTAGAAACAGACAGAAAGTAACTGGCTGGTTGCTGCCTGTACAAGCCCCACCCTGATGAGAGGCTGAGACTTTCCCCTCCCATCACAAAACATCTAACGACAGAGGACCCCTTGGCACATAGAAAGGAAGTTGCTGAAAATAAACGCTATTTGGAATTGTTTTAACTTCTTGCCCTGGCACTTTCTGAACTGGATTCCCACTCCCCCTACACTTGGACTGTAGCCGAGAAGGCTCTGAAAACGGATTTAACAACCCCTTAAGTAAGTGGCTTAGTTTTCTTCTTGTCTTTACATTTGTTCCGGGGGTAGCACTGAAATTAGAGGCTGCTTACAAATAAGCACAAACACCACCCTCACTGGGCATGACATCCATCAACGAGAGGAGACTTCTCCCCGAGGACAGAGCATTCCTGTTTGTCACCCAAACTTAGTTTTGCTTGGCCTGTTGCTAGCTCCAGCCTTTGAAAGGACGGGCTGCATGGTTTTGGTTTTGCGCAATCGTTCTGTGCTCCCCTGAATAACAGTCCTGGATTTGTATCATCCCATTCCAGGCTTAGAGTCTTTGAGGAACACTGCACAACACAAACTTTATGGCCGTTGAGATCATGAGTCCGATTCTTCACCCAGATTCTCTAGTGTAACTGGGGTACTGCAGTAGGGAATTAGGGCCCTAGTTTTTCATGTTTAAACCCATAGTGATTTTACAGAATAACTGTAATAGACCCACAAATGGATAGAAATAATAGAGAGCACTGGACTGAACTCTGGACTCACCCCCTGTGCTAACCCATGGACTTGAATAGGGCTACACAGGGTAAGGAGGGTGGTAACTGACCTATCGTGAACTAGTGATCTCAGGCACCGGGTTGGACTAGCTCCCTGCCATAATCTCATTAGGCTCAGCTCAGTCTTCCAGGGGCCTGTACACTAAGTACCAGATGCATGTGGGTCTTTCACAGGAGACCTTAAAAACTGGGCTCCCTTTATCTGATTGGCCTGAACACGAAAGATCCCCTGCTACTTTTCAGAGAAGCTGGGGTTTCCATGGCACCAATTTTACATTTGCCGTCAACGTGCAGGATGTGGGGCTGGCCCCTTCACAAAAGTCGTAGCTAGGGATCTATCCAGGTGGCACTTGACCATGCCCCTTTGGGGTCTGCCATGATTAGGAGGAGGATGGCTTTCCACAGCCAGACCCCAGAAGGCTGTGTGCCATTCAGGAGATGCAGAAGGCTATGCTGTAGGTATTGATACGAACTCCAGGGCATGTTCACCAGCCTCTCAGATGGGCCTTTGTCAAAGCTCTAGCCTCAGTGAGGTGAATCATCTCCCACCTGAAACTTTGGCGCTCGATGGGTTTGGCCAAGGTTCGTGTCAGTTAAACTTGGCATGCGACACGAAGTCCAAGGGATTGTGGAACCCAGCCTGATGAACCAGAACTGCTGCCTTTTCACACAGCTCCCCACCCATTTCCCCCTGCAGAGGTGGCTGCACTTTAGTGCTGCTGGGCTATATGAGAAGCAGTGTTGCCTAGTGGATAAAGCACTGGACCAGGGACTCAGGAGACTTGGGTTCTATTCCTGGCTCTGCCACTGATTGCTGGGTGACCTTAGGTAAGTCACTGTGCCTCCCTATGCCTCAGTGTCACCATTTGTAAAATGAGGGTAATGATACTGACCTCCTTTGTAAAGCTCTTTTCAATTTACTGATGATATTGTATTCCAGGCTCCCATCCTACAAGCCCACTGAAATCAAGAGGTTTCCTTGTCTGAGAGCTGCAAGATGGGGCCCATAACTAGCAAAGTGCTTTGGGATCCCCAGAAATGATAGGTGCAATGCTGTTCTGGTGTAAGAAGCCCAGAGATGAAACCACACAAGCTGCTTGGGAGCGTCCTGTGGGATTTCACTCGGCTCAGCACGAAGGCTGGTGCCTTGTCTCAGAATCTAAGCTGGGCCCTATTGCACAGCAGCCAGGAAGTGAGAGAAGGAAGCAGGTGGTAACTAAGCCTCGGTTAGTGGGTGAGTGTAGGGCTGATGCCAGCTGCATCGATACAAACCTTATGTACAGATGTGCTCTCCTAGGGGCGATACATTGCACCCCCATGGATTGACTGTTTGGTGAAGACAGACAGAGCCCTGGGAAACTTGCTGCTACCAGAACCCCAGGCTTCATTATCGTTCCATTCTCCGAATGCCAGAACAACCTGCTCTGGTTTCTGGGTAGTACAGCTCAACGGGCCTTTCCTGTACAAATGAATACTGTCATCGGATCTGCCAGCAGAGGGCCGTCCATTGCTCTCTATGCACATCACCACATCACCCAGGAAATCTGAGCTGCACAAAGGGCTTATCTTCGCTGCATCAGTTAGCTCAAGTTACTGCACTCCAGTGAGCCTAGTGAGAGAGACCACACTGCAAACCAATGCTGGAGCTCCCCAGAGTGACTGGACTGGCAGCACAGAGTAACTGGATTAGCTGCAGATGAGTTGCTGTAAGTGGAGCTGTTGCATCCCCATTATTAGCTTGAGCATCAGCAAGTTACAACAATGGAGCTTCAACCCATCCCCTCTAGCAGGCAAGCTAGCTCCCGTTTAACCATCACTTCTCTTGGAGCTAGAGATTGGTGTGTGTGGATGCAGGTCAAGTTAGGGGTAATTTTCAAGTATAACTGGAGCTAGCTATGCTGTGAAGATACACCCTAAGACATTGAGGGTGTCTATGCTACACGGTAAGCCCAGGTCTAATAGAACTCAAGTTAGCAGACTTGGGTTTGTTAGCCTAGGGCTTGAGCGTCTACACTCATTGGTAACCCCAGGTTAGGAATTGTTGAACCCTGGGTCCCAACCTAGGGGTCCAGCATCTGCACTGTATTATGTGGACCCAATGCACAACCCATATCCCAGAGTTCCTTCCACTCTTCCACAATGGGGCCACTCTAGCCCTTTGTTCGTGGTGCAGTGTGGGAAAACTTGACTGTCCTCCAAACTTGACTGCCCAGGGACAAAGAAAGACGGCACATGGGATTGTGAGGTACTTTCAGTGGACTCCCAGAGCATGTGTCCAGTGGAGCCATCTCTACTGCGCAAAGGAACAGGATTTGAACCCTGGGTCCTGGCTTGACCAAGGCTCAGACCCTCCAATCCCTTAGGGTCCTGAGACCCTGAGTCCGATTAGTATGAAGAAGGAAAGAAGGTTAGCCTTGAGCTTGAGTTTGAAAAGACGGTTACTCACCTTTGTAACTGTTGTTCTTCGAGATGTGTTGCTCACATCCATTCCAGTTAGGTGTGCGCGCCGCGCGTGCACGCTCGTCGGAAACTTTTTACCCTAGCAACTCCAGTGGGCCGGCAGGTCGCCCCCTAGAGTGGCGCCGCCATGGCACCCGATATATACCCCTGCCGGCCCACCCGCTCCTCAGTTCCTTCTTGCCGGCTACTCCGACAGTGGGGAAGGAGGGCGGGTGTGGAATGGATGTGAGCAACACATCTCGAAGAACAACAGTTACAAAGGTGAGTAACCGTCTTTTCTTCTTCGAGTGATTGCTCACATCCATTCCAGTTAGGTGAATCCCAAGCCATACCTAGGCGGTGGGGTCGGAGTGAGAAGTTGCGGCATGGAGCACTGCAGATCCGAAGGCCGCGTCCTCTCTTGACTGCTGGACCAGGGCGTAGTGGGAAGCAAAGGTGTGGACCGATGACCAGGTCGCTGCCCGACAGATTTCCTGGATGGGCACACGGGCGAGGAAAGCCAGCGACGACGCCTGCGCCCTGGTAGAATGCGCAGTCACACGGCCCGTAGGAACGTGGGCCAGCTCATAGCAGGTCCTGATACAGGATGTTACCCATGAGGATAACCTCTGCGAGGAAATGGGAAGCCCCTTCATGCGGTCCGCTACTGCCACGAAAAGCTGGGGGGATTTGCGGAACGGTTTGGTCCTCTCCACATAGAACGCGAGAGCCCTACGGACATCAAGCGAGTGGAGTTGTTGCTCCCTGCCTGAAGAATGAGGTTTTGGGAAAAAAACCGGGAGGAATATCTCTTGGTTGATGTGGAAGGCTGAGACCACCTTGGGGCGAAAGGCAGGGTGTGGCCTCAGCTGCACCTTATCTTTATGGAAGACTGTATACGGGGGGTCTACCGTGAGAGCCCGGAGTTCCGACACCCGTCTAGCTGAGGTAATAGCTACTAGAAAGGCAGTCTTCCAAGAAAGATAGAGTAGGGAGCAAGTAGCTAACAGCTCAAAGGGGGGCCCCATGAGCCGAGACAACACCAGGTTAAGATCCCAGGTCGGGGCAGGGAGTCGGACGTTAGGGTATAGACGTTCCAGCCCCTTCAGGAATCTAGTCACCGTCGGGTGAGAAAAAACGGAGCGGCCATCCCCACCCGGGTGAAAGGTGGAGATAGCCGCCAGGTGGACCCGCAGGGACGATATCGCCAGGCCCTGTTGTTTGAGGGACCAAATATAGTCCAAAATATTGGCCACCGAAACTTCCATCGGGAGGAGACCTTTCTCCACACACCAACAGGAGAAACGCTTCCACTTGGCCAAGTATGTCGCTCTAGTGGAAGGCTTCCTGCTGCCCCCCCTGGACGCTACCCGCACCAGAGGTACCGGGGGTGGTGGCTGAGTTGACTCAGTCAGGGCAATGAGGTCCCGTGCCGAGGCGAAGGTCTCTGGAGTGGATGGGACCAATGGCTCAACCCCAGATCTTATGGGGGAGCTCAGCGGGACCGGACTCGACGGACCCACCGGGCGGTGGCGCCGTGGCAGACGGTGTAGAGATCACGGTCTGCGAAGCTGCTGGGTCAAGTGCCGCTTCCATTAGGAGAGTCCTAAGTCTCTGGTCTCTCTCCTTCTTTGTTCTGGGCTTAAAAGCCTTGCAAATGCGGCACTTGTCCGACCTTTGCGATTCCCCCAGGCACTTTAGACACGCGTCGTGAGGGTCGCTGGTCGGCATAGGCTTCTTACAGGCCGCACATTGCTTAAAGCCCGGCGAACCAGGCATGAGCCCGGTGCCGGGTGCCGGGAAGGGCTACGGCCCAAACCGGCTAACAACTATGTACAATATTATTTACACTATAAACTAAATAACTAACTATACTTAACCACTAACTAACAACGGTAGTAACAAGGTAGTAACAAGGAGAGCTAGGGACGTGGAGGACAGCAATGCCGCGCTCCACAGTTCCAACGACCGACACGGTGGTAAGAAGGAACTGAGGAGCGGGTGGGCCGGCAGGGGTATATATCGGGTGCCATGGTGGCACCACTCTAGGGGGCGACCTGCCGGCCCACTGGAGTTGCTAGGGTAAAAAGTTTCCGACGAGCGTGCACGCGCGGCGCGCACACCTAACTGGAATGGATGTGAGCAATCACTCAAAGAAGAACTCTGGCCTTACATCGCAGTGTGGACATACCCTGAAACTTTTATGCAGTTTAAAACACCCAGGGAGGCACCTTTCCTTGTATCCATTCTAGGAATAAGGACTCGTATTAGTCACAAGACACCCATGCATTCATCATCAACAGTACTGGCCACTGGCAACTAATAGTTCAATCCAAACCTACCATACTACGCATAAATATCTGGGATTACCATCAGACCCTGCCCTTCTGCAGAGCCTTTGGCCCGAGGATTTCCAAACTGCTGTTACTAATACTCATTCATTAGGCCCGGGGAGGCAGAACACTCAAATCAGAACCTGCAAATGCTGAGACAGTAAACCTGACCTAGGAGGAAAACCTCAGTCCTACTGAACTCCCAGAGAAGTGAGTGTGATTTGCCCCAGAGTTACACAGCAAAACAGTGGCAGAGGTGGGAACACAATCTAGGAGTCCCAACTCCAAACCTCTGCTCTAATCATTAAATAACACTGCCTTTCTTTGTTGCAGATTTACAGGAACTTCTAGTATGGAATGGTAAAGCTCATGCCAGTCTGCTAAGGAAGGTAAGAAAGGCTTGACTGGGCTCTCATAGGGTGGGAGAGAAGAGGCAGCCAGTCAGAGAGACAGAGTCAGAGGCAACAGATTTTTTTTTTTTTTTAGTAATCATCTCTGGCAGATACTGTTTTGAGGAATTCAATGGGAAATGGAAAAGTCGGAGGTTTTCCTTTTAGCTCAAATTTCCTCCCTTAGCAATCCCTTCTGCTCCTCGTTTTTCACTGTCATCTGAAAAATCATTCCATAATGTTCATGGATAGAAAAGTGGCTGTTAACTCTGAACCCTAACGATGAAACTTAAAGTGTCAATATTATTAACTATTTCACTGCAAATCATTGTAGACGGAATGTGTCACTGCTCTGAGATTGAAGGTGGGGTTTGGGTACTAATATTCCCACTCCAAACGTGAGTAAGAGCGCAGAGCTGTGAACTTTGGAGTGTGTATGAAGGAGTGAATTCAGAGAAGGAGGATGGCCGACTGGTTAGGGCACTTGCCTAGCACTTGGGAGAACCAGGGTCAAGTCCCTGCTCTGCCACAGAATATTGGTGTGAGCTTGGGCAAGTCACTTAGCTCTCTCTGCTTCATATATTAAAGATTCAAGTGTCAGAGGGGTAGCCATGTTAGTCTGGATCTGTAAAAGCAGCAAAGAGTCCTGTGGCACCTTATAGACTAACAGACGTATTGGAGCATGAGCTTTCGTGGGTGAATATCCACTTCGTCGGATGCGTGTTACTCATGAAAGCTCATGCTCCAATACGTCTGTTAGTCTATAAGGTGCCACAGGACTCTTTGCTGCTTTTATATTAAAGATTGAAAGCTGTTCAGTTACTATGGTGATAGGGGCCACATAAGTACCGTACCATACACTCAACTGTGTCTAACAATCTTGCTGAAGCATAATTTAAATTTGATTGTGGTTCTGCAGGATCCTCAGGTACTTTGGCTAGCTAGTGGGGGTGGGGCCGAAGTCGGCATATGGGCTTCTCCAAATGAACTGGTCTTTCTGGGGTAGCTCTCATTTCACAGGTGCTGTCTAAGGCTCTGGTCACCTTTAAAAACATGCCAGACTGTGACCGTTCATCAGAAATGGCCTACAAAGGAGCAGCTCGCCAGAGGTTGTTCCTCTCTCTCCCTTTCTCAGGGCCAGAAGCCAAAGGGGAGGGTGTAGCAAAGTGGGGGCCAGCTACCATCCCCTGGAGTCGCTCCACTCCCATTAACAAAGTGACCCCTACCTGAGTCTGATGCCAGGGAGCAGAGAAACTGGCTGATGTGGCGCCAGGTCCTTCCCACCAGCCAGACCACCTTCCTACTTCTCTAGACTCCCACTGTGACCCCTACTCCGGCTGGGTATGACAGCACCCAATTACGAGTTCCCCCAGAGTTGCCAGGCGAGGTCTCTGGGAAGCGGGGCAGCCATCGGGGAGAAGGGTGGGGGTGCAGCGCCCTATTGCTGCCTCTCGAATAATGGCTCTATAATTCACATTTCCCAGTGCTGCTGTTGTTGTAGCCAGCGTGAGGTGAGAGGACCCAGGCTGCTGTAGGCATCTCCTATTGGATGCTCCATCCAAGATGGCTGCCCTCATCACTGAAAACTTCCGCTTCCTTTCTCTGTTCTTCAAAAGCAAAGACGTGATGATCTTCAATGGCCTGGTGGCCCTGGGCACGGTGGGCAGCCAGGAACTCTTCTCTGTGGTCGCCTTCCACTGCCCCTGTTCTCCGGCCAGGAACTATATCTATGGACTGGCTGCCATTGGAGTCCCAGCCCTGGCCCTGTTCCTCATCGGCGTCATCTGGAACAACCACACCTGGAATTTGGTGGCCGAGTGCCACAAGAGGGGGGCCAAGAACTTCTCGGCCGCAGCCACCTTCCTGCTCTTTGGCTCCATCATAGGGCGGGCTGCCGTGGCCCCTGTCACCTGGTCGGTCATCTCACTGCTCCGTGGAGAAGCCTATGTCTGTGCCCTCAGTGAATTTGTGGACCCTGCCTCCCTAGATAAATTTCCATCCAGATATGGACCGGAGACCCTGGCCAAGTTCCCTTGTAACGACATTCCAGGGAACTTGACAAGTTTTAAGGAAGAAGTGATAAGAAGACTAAGATACGAGTCCCAGGTATTCATTTACTTGTATGTCTGGGTGTGGAAGGAGTATTGACAAGGGGTTAGAGGAGACTGGGAGCCAGGTCTCCTGTATACTATTTCTGGCTCAGGATGAGTGTGTTGTGTTGGAGTTAGAGGAGGAGACTGGGAGCCAAGACTCTGAGACAGACATTGAAATCCTGACCCCACTGAAGTCAAAGCTAGTTTTGCTATTTACTTAATTGAAGCCAGGATATTACACAGTGTTGTCTAGTGGTTAGAGGAAACCTGGGCTGTATTCCTGACTCTTGGGAAAGTTACTTCCCCCTCTGTGCCCCATTATCCTTCTCTCTCTGAGGGAAATAATATTCACGTTCCCCTCTGTGGCTTAACCAATGTCCAATAAATTCTCATTGAAACTGCAGCATTGGGAAGCCAAGATAAGGAAAATGGGGAAAGCAGCGCTGAAACACCCAGCGCTGCTCTGAGCTGTGACAGGGCAGGATGCCACTCCTGTCTCTGTTCAAGCAACAAACCGCTCAGAGCTCCGTATTTACAATATCGCACACTCCTTAACTCACTCGGCCAAGGAATGGGGAGACAAAGGGTGTCTTCCCATCGGAAGTGGGAGTGAGGGGGCAGCAGCATCAGGGCACACTCAGGCTCCACCTCCTCCTTCCTGTGCCTTTTCTACTTTCCGGACTGAGTTAATTAGCCCTGTACCTTTCTCCAGCCCATCCCGTCTATCAGTTAGGCACAGCTTTGTGCCTCAGGTTTACTCTGGGGTGATTTAATTGATGTCTCCCTGATCAGAGTGCTGGTAGAGCTGCTGTTGCCCAGCACTCTGTCACAGAAGCCTGTGTCCTATGCCTGCGAGCACCATATGTTCAGACATCTGGAGTGATTTACAGCTAATCTGAGGAGTGAGTTGTCCCAAGACCAGGCTTAGCTACCAGAAACCGGTACAGTTTTTACATTAATAATCTGCTCTGGGGAAAAATTTGCTTTTAAGACACATGTTCATGGCTTTGTGAGGACCTACCAAAAAAAAAAAAAAAAAAAAAAAAAAAAAAAAAAAAAAAAAGCAGCATTTGTTAGGTGCAAGAGGACATTATCCAGACACCGGGAGATCAGTTATCAGAACCAACCCCACATCAGCTGACCCAGGGCTTTGCAGTACCATGTTGGATCTGAATTAGACAGACTAGTCTGTTCACTCTGCAGTGATCTGCCTGTGGCCCAGTCAGGAGCAGAAGTGATGGGGTGTCCCTGAATTAGAATAGAACAGGGGTTCTCAAACTGGGGGTCAGCACCCCTCAGGGGGTCGTGAGGTAATTACAGGGGCGGTCATGAGCTGTCCGCCTCCACCCCAAACCCTGCTTTGCCTCCTGCATTTATAATGGTGTTAAATATATAAAAAAGTGTTTTTAATTTTTAAGGGGGGATTGCACTCCGAGGCTTGCTATGTGAAAGGGGTCGCCAGTACAAAAGTTTGAGAACTACTGGAATAGAATGAGTTGTCCACGTCAGGGTGCATTGGCCAAGCTGTGAGGGGTTTCAAGTCTGACGTAGATGGGGAAGGTGAAGATCAGGACTGAGGTTCATCAGCTAAGCTGTCTTGGCTCCAGTCTGGAAGAGCAGGAACTGTTGCCGCTCAGGGCTGAAGGGCATGGGCAGAGGATTGCTAGGAATCTCACATAGCATCTGCCTATGCTCTAGTCAGCGCTATCAGTGTTGTATCACGTTCACAGAGACAAGAACAAAGAATCCAAGCGCTGGTGTCCTCCTGAGCCAGCATGAACTGGGGCAAACCCCAGTATGAAACAGGGCAGGTTCTTTAATCAGAGATTGGACTGATGAGCTGTTTTGATGTAGTCCCCTCTGTCTCTTTCTCAGCTCTTTGGCTGGCTGCTCATTGGGGTCATCGCAGTCTTGGTTTTCCTCACCAAGTGCCTGAAGCACTGCTGCTCGCCGCTCAGCTACCGGCAAGAGGGCTACTGGTCCCAGTACCGCTCTAGCGAGGCCAAGCTCTTTGAGCGCACTGCCGAAGTCCACTCCAGGATCTTGGCTGCCAACAACGTCAAGCAGTTCTTCGGCTTCGTGGCTCTGAATAAGGAGGAGAAGGAGCTAGTGGAGGAGTTCCCAGTGGAGGGTGTCCAGCCAAGCCCGCAGTGGAATGCCATCACCGGGGTCTATATCTACCGGGAAAATAAGGGCTTCCCACTCTACAGCCGGCTCCATAAGTGGGCCAAAGGGGTGGAGGGGAATGGGCCAGGGTCTGATGGTCAGGAAATGGTCTTCCTAGCCACATAAGAGAACCAGCAACCCAGGGGGATGACAGAACCAGTTCCCCACACCATCTTTATTATATGGAGATGTGCCTGTCTCACAGAACCGGAAGGGACCTTGAAAGGCCATCAAGTCCAGTCCCCTGCCTTCAAAGCAGGACCAAGTACTGTCCCTGACAGATTCCCCCCGATCCCTAAATGGCCCTCACAACCCTGGGTTTAGCAGGCCAATGCTCAAACCACTGAGCTATCCCTTCCCCCTCTCCTCCCAGACTTTCCCATCAGACTTTGCTTCACTGTATGTTCAAATAGGTAAATATGGCACAGTAATACAGCTAGTTGATCTGCTGCTAATTCTCCTCCAAACAGCTGTTCCTCCTGGGCACAGCAAGGGAGGAAGGATGAACAGCGTCAGGATAAAGACCAACCACATTGTGCCAGGAACCTGTCTCTAAGACACAACCATGCAATGCTGCTCCCACACACAGGACATGGCACCTAAAGCAGGTATTTGCACCGTTGCCAGACTATCAGTACTGCAGCCCTACTGTTCTGAGGCACAGACCGAGCCCCCAGGACCTGCGTACACAAAGACACGTTAAAGATGGGAAACCAGCTACAATACACTGCCAGGGTTTCCCTATCTCAGCTATGAATGTGGCAGCCTCTTTGCTCTCCTTCATTTCAGGGTCAGGACAAGCCAACCTGGCACAACTGCCTATTTTATTATTAAGACTTTATCTTATAGTTCTATAGCATAAACAAATTCCCAGAGGACCTGATGGGCAATTGCATCTGGGGTGGAATACAACAGCAGTCCATCAATGCACAGAAAAACTCTACAGTCTAAGGGTTTGTCTACATGAAGGAAGGGAGGGGGTAGTATGCCCTAACTTGGATTGGAGCACACTGAAATGACCTGTATTCACACAGTGCAGACCCTGAAAGCACAGTAGCTCCATAGTTAAAGGGTATAAAGTTCATCGGGCACTAAGTTAATACAAACCCATGTTCGTGTACGCACATTTCTCATTCACACTATTTTAGCTGTCCTAAGTGCCACCCCACACTGCATGTCCCCAGGACTGAACTGTCAGTTTCCCTGTGTATCCTCCCCCTCCACTTCTCTGGGGTCAAGTTGACCTGATGCCAGCTAGTAGGCCACTGATATTGCACAGGGAAATTTAATGAAGTGGAATGTAATTACCCAGTTGGAAACTGGCCAGGACACCAAAGATCCTTTTTCATGAGCACATATGGTCAACTTGGTTTTATGTATCTGGAAGACAGCACAGTCAGCAGACCTGCATCCTGCTGAGCTGGCCTGGGACAGGTTGAGTCATCACTACCACTTCCTGCAGCACACCTTGGGCTTCTCATCCAAGCACTGACCAGCTTCACCCCTGCTTAGGGTCTGAGACATGGCAAGCTCATAACCAGACTTAGTTACAGTGCACACTCGTCACGCTTAATTGTATCAGTTAAGCATCTTTCTCCTACTGGAAGGAGACCAGAAACCAGCCAGCCAAAAGACTGCATTATGAGCATGTCTTGTGCCTGTAGAAACTGATTTGCACTGATTGGAATCGGTGGGATTCAGCCATGGGAAGCAGTGACCACTCCTCCCTTCTTTCATTGGGCTTTTTAAACTGTTTCCACTGCCTTAAATGGCTCCTGAACGAGATCCTCACAGCTTCTCTCTTAAGAACCAAGCTCCACTCTGAGAAACGGAGAGAGGGGAGGTTTAAATGTACCACTGTCATTGCACTATTGTGTTGTCCACTGGCTGGAGAATTGATTTGTGTTTATAGCACTGCACAATTCACCTGTCTCTAACTGCATGTTGAATTAGTTACACGCAATTGTGTCTGTTTCAATGGTTGGCAGCATATTGGAGTTGGCTTTTCTTATTTATAATGTTCCTTTATATATGCACCTCATTTTTATGCACTTTTGCTATGCCTTTCATGGTACTGTCAACCCCAAGTGTACAAATAGCATGAGTCAGGCACTTCAAACTCATGCAACTCGATTAAAAATTGAGTTTTTTTAATAAATAAATATGAATTCTTTTTCTTTGCTTTCTGATTTCTGAACATTTTAGGTGCAGCTGGGCCAAAGAAAAGCTTGAGAATGTGAACATGAGGGCCAGAAACTTACTTTGTTTTTTTAAATTAAAGTTCCGATTCTGGCACGTTCACACAACTCCAGGAGCGGGCGGTTTAAGCAGACCACCAACTATCAGGCCGACTCTAGGTTTTTTGTTGCCCTAAGCTCCAAAAGTGCAACTGTCCAAGCCAAAAAAGCCCATGGAGCATAGGAAAAATTGCTCCCACTGGCAGCTCCACGCCCCGCGTCCTCCCCCACACACACACCAGCTCACCTTCACTCTGCCTCCACCTCCCCTGAGCTGGCTGCTGTGTCCTGCCTCTCCACCCTCCTCCAGCAATTGTGCCACCATACAGCTGATTAGTGCTAGCCTGGGAGGGAGGGGTAAGGAGGAGGAATGTGGTGTGCTTGGGGAAGAGGCGGGGCCAGGGCAGGGATTTGGGGAGGAATCCAAAAGGCAGTGAGGAGGTGGGGCTGGGGGCGGGGCCATGGCAGGAATTTGGGGACAGAAGGGCAGAGTCAGGGCAGGGCTGGGGTGCAGTTGGGGCAGGGGACACAAGCCCCCTCTGCCTGTGCACCAGAGGGCAAAATATCGAGACAATTCGTGGTACAATATAGGGACAATCCTGATAAAAATCGGGATGTCTGGTCACCCTATGCCCCAAGCACATGCTTGCTTTACTGGTGCCTACAGTCGGTCCTGCCAACTATCAAGAGAGTTGGTGATATTGTTGCACTGATTCGGGTGCAGGTTTTACAGGGGATTGATGCAGTGGGTGAAGGGAAGACTGGACTGCTCTGTCACTGTGCTCTCTTGTGAGAGAAAGAGCAGGAGCATGGCTAGCACTTGGAAACAGGCACTGGGGGACATCTCATGGACTGCAAGTGCTAATACACAGAGATTGTAATTGCTATACATCATGTGCTGGCAGAAAGAGAAGTGATGGCAGCCCCTTTGCGAAGGTGTTTGAGTTGAGTTTTTTAATTCTCCTTCAGGGTTCAGACATTCTATGCAGCTCTCCGAGGAGATCTACAACAGACGACAACCAGGACGCTTATAAAAGCATGACAAATAGAAAGAAGTCAGGATTTAGCATAATGAGTAACTGCTATTCATGCCCATCAGCTGAGTCAGGAACTCAGGCTATCACAAGCAATAATCCCACCACTCCAGCAGCTTCTAGCCGTGGGCTCTGCTGGGTATCAAGGAGGAATTCAGCATGGATTTTGTAATGAAGGAGGGAGCCCAAAACTGAGTTAGGAACAGCCTGTTCCTCTCTCGGGAGAGGTCCATAAACTGGGCAAAAATTAAAAAAAAAACAGGCACTGTAGCCAAGATTCATTTCCACTGCCTCTGTAATGGCTGAAAAGAGCAAACACAAATTTGCTTTGAAGATCACATATTAATCTTAGATTCAACTAATTACAACCCATACCCTTCTTACTAAAAGGTTAAACAAAAGCATCACAAAGTTAGCTTGCAATAATTTTATAACATTTTGAAGGGCCCATAATCCCACACCTCAGATTACCCCCCCCCCCGACCCTGAGGCGACAGAACCAACCTAAGAAGATGATGCTCAACCTGGGCTGATGTTGATCAGTGACAGCCTTCTGATGCTCATTCCTTCTCTACACAAAAAGGAAGGGATAAAAGGTGGGCAAAAGGCACGTAAAAACAGAACATAAGAACGGCCATACTGGGACAGACCAATAGTCCAATTAGCCCAGTGTCCTGTTTTCTGACAGTGGCCAGCACCAGATGATTCAGAAGGAATGAACAAAACAGAGCAATTATGGAGTGATCCATCCCATTGTCCAGTCCCAGCACCTGGCAGTCAGAAGTTTAGGGATACCCAGAGCATGGTATTGCAATCCTGACCATCTTGGCTAAAAGCCATTGATGGACCTAGCCTCCATATCTAACTCTTTTTTGAACCTAGTGTGACAAAGTTCCTCCTCTACCTTGGTGAGTCCTGTGCTTATTGGCAGATTTGCTCACCTCAGTGATCTTCCCCACAGTCTCGGTCAACTCCTGTCTGATCAGGAGTTGGGAGGTTTGGGGGGAACCCAGGCCTGCCCTCTGCTCCGGGTTCCAGCCCAGGGCCCTGAGGATTGCAGCTGTCTATAGTGCCTCCTGTAACAGCTGCATGACACCTACAACTCTCTGGGCTACCTCCCCATGGCCTCCTCCAAATACCTTCTTTATCCTCACCATAGGATCTTCCTCTTGGTGTCTGATAACGCTTGTACTCCTTAGCCCTCCTCCACACCACACCACACCACACCACACCCTCTCACTCTCAGCTCCTTGCACCTTTTCCTCCCAGCTCCTCACACGCACTTCCTCTCCTCCAGCTCCCCCTCACCTGACTGGAGTGAGCTCCTTTTTAAACCCAGGTGCCCTGATTAGCCTGCCTTGATTGGCTGCAGGTGTTCTAATCAGCCTGTCTGCCTTAATTGGTTCTAGCAGGTTCCTGATTACTCTAGTGCAACCCCTGCTCTGGTCCCTGGTCACTCAGAGAACAGAAAACTACTCATCCAGTGATCAGTATATTTGCCCTCTACCAGACTCCTGTACCCTACTGGCCTGGGTCTGTCACACTAGTTATACTTTTGGCCTTCACAACATCCCCTGGCAACAGGGTGATAGGGCATTGTGTGAAGAGGTACTTCCTTATGGTTGTTTTAAGCCTGCTGCCTATTAATTTCATTGAGTGACCCCTGGCTCTTGTGTTATGTGAAGGGGTAAACAACACTTCCTTATTTACTTTCTCCACACCAGTCGTGATTATCTAGACCTTTATCATTTCCCCCTTTGTCATCTCCTTACCAAGCAGAACAATCCCAGTCTTTATCATCTCTCCTCATATGGAAGCTGTCCCATACCCCTAATCATTTTGTTGCCCTTCTCTGTACTTTTAAAAATTCTAATATATCTTATTTGAGATAGGGCGACCAGATCTGCATTCAGTATTCAAGGTGTGGACGTACCATGGATTTATAGAGGCATTATGATATTTTCTGTCTTATTATCTCTCTCTTTCCTAATGTTCCTAACATTCTCTTAGCCTTTTCGACGGCGGCTGCACATTGAGATGTTTTCAGCAAACTATGCACGACTCCAAGATCACTGTCTTGAGTGGCAACAGCTAATTTTGACCTCATCATTTTGTATGTATAATTGGGATTATATTTTCCAATAAGCATTACTTTGCATTTATCAATGTTGAATTTCATCTGCCATTGTGATCCCAGTTTTGTAAGATCGCATTGTAACTCTTCACAGTCAGCTTTGGACTTAATTATCTGAAGTGATTATGTATCACCTCCAAACTTTGCCACCTCACTGTTTACCCCTTTTTCCAGATCATTTATGAATATGTTGAACAGCACTGGTCCCAGTACAGATCCTAGGGGGACACCGCTATTTACCACTCTCCATTGAGAAAACTGACCATTTATTTGTACCCTTTGCTTACTGTCTTAACTAGTTACTAACCCATGAGAGGATCTTACCTCTTACCTCATGACTGCTTAGGTTGCTTAAGAGCCTTTGGACCGTACCCAGATTTGGACAGGAACAACGAGAGATCCTGGTGGTGGACTATTCTCCAGTAAAGGGGAGAGGTTACATTTTCTTTCATGAAGAAGAGTGCGACATTTGGCATTAGGCTCTTCAAGTAGATGTACAACCTCAGTTGGAGCAACACAAAAGAACCAGTGGCTCCCTGATACTAGTAGCTTCTAACAATATTGTTCGTCTTAGGGAGTTAAGTGGATTTAAAAAGAGGAGCGCACAGGGAGGTTTTGCTCAAAACTTGCTGGAACATGTCCTAGACAAATATTAATTAACAAAAGAACTGGTAGGAACCTAATGTGGCTTGGGAAGTCACAACTTCCTTTGCAGCGGGCAATAGGGGTGCATGGAGATATGTTTCTTTGTGTTATGATCTAGTCTTTGGCCCTTTTGGTGAAAAATGTTCTCTAAGAGTTACCATTTGCATGGAGCCTCTTGGACTCCACAGAATGGTCCAGGATGATTGCTAAGTCATAGAATATCAGGGCTGGAAGGGACCTCAGGAGGTAGCTAGTCCAACCCCCTGCTCAAAGCTGGACCAATTCCCAACTAAATGATCCCAGCCAGGGCTTTTCAAGCCTGACCTTAAAAACCTCTAAGGAAGGAGATTCCACCACTTCCCTAGGTAACCCATTCCAGTGCTTCACCACTCTCTGAGTGAAAAAGTTTTTCCTAAGATCCAACCTAAACCTCCCCCACTGCAACTTGAGACCATTACTCCTTGTTCTGTCATCTGCCACCACTGAGAACAGTCTAGATCCATCCTTTTTGGAACCCCCTTTCAGGTAGTTGAAAGCAGCTATCAAATCCCCCCTCATTCTTCTCATCTGCAGACTAAACAATCCCAGTTCCCTCAGCCTCTCCTCATAAGTAGTCATGTGCTCCAGCCCCCTAATCATTTTTGTTGCGCTCTGCTGGGCTCTTTACAATTTTTCCACATCCTTCTTGTAGTTTGGGGCCCAAAACTGGACACAATACTCCAGATGAGGCCTCACCAATGTCAAATAGAGGGGAATGATCACATCCCTCAATCTGCTAACAATGCCCCTACTTATACAGCCCAAAATGCCATTAGCCTTCTTGGCAACAAGGGCACACTCTTGACTCATATCCAGCTTCTTGTCCACTGTAACCCCTAGGTCCTTTTCTGCAGAACTGCTGCCTAGCCATTCGGTCCCTAATCTGTAACAGTGCACGAGATTCTTTCTTCCTCAGTGCAGGACTCTGCACTTGTCCTTGTTGAACCTCATCAGGTTTCTTTTGGCCCAGTCCTCTAATTTGTCTAGTCCCTCTGTATCCTATCTCTACTCTCCAGCGTATCTACCACTCCTCCCAGTTTAGTGTCATTTGCAAATTTGCTGAGTGCCGTGCACACTATCCTCCAGATCATTAATGAAGATATTGAACAAAACCGGCCCCAGGACTGACCCTTGGGGCACTCCACTTGAAACCGGCTGCCAACTAGACATGGAGCCGTTGATCACTACCCGCTGAGCCCGACGATCTAGCCAGCTTTCTATTCACCTTATAGTCCAATCATCCAGCCCATACTTCTTTTAACTTGCTGGCAAGAATACTGTGGGAGATCATGTCAAAAGCTTTGCTGAAGTCAAGGAATAACACATCCACTGCTCTCCCCTCATTCACAGAGCACGTTATCTCCTCATAGAAGGCAATTAGGTTAGTCAGGCAAGACTTGCCCTTGGTGAATCCATGCTGACTGTTCCTGATCACTTTCCTCTCCTCTAAGTGCTTCAGAATTGATTCCTTGAGGACCTGCACCATGATTTTTCCAGGGACTGAGGTGAGGCTGACTGGTCTCTAGTTCCTCGGATCTTCCTCCTTCCCTTTTTTAAAGATGGGCACTACATTAGCCTCTTTCCAGTCATCCAGGACCTCTCTCATTCACCATGAGTTTTCAAAGATAATGGCCAATGGCTCTGCAATCACATCCGCCAACTCCTTTAGCACCCTCGGATGCAGCACATCCGGCCCCATGGACTTGTGCTCGTCCAGTTTTTCTAAATAGTCCTGAACCACTTTCTTCACAGAGGGCTGGTCACCTTCTCCCCATACTGTGCTGCCCAGTTCAGCAGTCTGGGAGCTGACCTTGTTTGTGACAACAGAGGCAAAAAAAAGCATTGAGTACATTAGCTTATTCCGTATCCTCTGTCACTAGGTTGCTTCCCTCATTCAGTAATGCGCCCACACTTTCCTTGACTTTCTTCTTGTTGCTAACATACCTAAAGAAACCCTTCTTGTTACTCTTAACATCTCTTGCTAGCTGCAACTCCAAGTGTGATTTGGCCTTCCTGATTTCAGTCCTGCATGCCTGAGCAATAGTTTTACACTCCTCCCTGGTCATTTGTCCAAGCTTCCACTTCTTGTAAGATTCTTTTTTGTATTTAAGATCAGCAAGGATTATACTCTTCAGCCAAGCTGGTCGCCTTGTCTGAACAGTGTGTATTGGGAGAGCTTTGTTCCAGGTGGGCCTTGAGTGGGCCTGACTGCTATAAAAAGGCAGTCAGCAGCAAACCAGCTGAGCAGCAAACAGCAGAGGCTAACAGAGGGAGTTTGCCTGGGATCTGTCCATGAAGAGGTATGCCCCCACCACCAAGTCTGGGATTTAGGAGATGAGGGGTCAATTCCTTGTTTTGCCACAGACCTCCTGTGCGACCTTGGGCCAGTCACTCCATCTGTGTCACAACTCCCCAGCTGTACAAGGGGGTAACAGCACTGCCCTACCTCAGTGAGAGGATGTCAGGATAAATTCATTAAAGACTGAGGGCTCGGATACCGTGCTGATGGTAGCCATATAAGGACCTTAGATAGGCAGTCCTATTCCAAGTATGAAAGGGTTAAAATGGGATTGGTTATTTTTCAGCAAGTAACACTTGGTTTCTTCTCTCAGTTTAATGACCTCTTAGACAGCTGCTGCTGAGGCAGTCTCCTTTCTAATTACTGTCCACCACAAGCCATGTTTGTTACCCTAGAGTTGCTCATGAGCACCGGATCAAGTTTAATAGGATGGCCGTAGGCTTTTAGAGGAATCATTCAGGCAAGTGGTTGTGTTAAATTGCTGGCAGCACAAAGGCACTGGAGACAAATCTTGAAAGACACCATAACAGGTGGAATGTGAGAATATTCTGAGCGATGCTGGGAAGAGGTTTTTTTTTTTTTTTTTGGGGGGGGGGGGATAGGAAAGAGAAGGGAGCTTATGCCAGATCATTGCATTTAATGGATGGGGAGTCACTAACTTCCCCATTTCGACAGGAAAGCAGTACAGAGGACAGCGGTTTCTACCAGTTATAAAACAATCAGCACTTAACTAGATTCAAAATCATCCACATGTTAAAAAGTCTGTTGTACAGTGGGGTAAGATGAAAAGCTCTTGTAAATGTTTACTTCTTTCGGCCTCAGTTTGGTCCTGGACAATCCAGCCCGGCTGCTGATACTCTCAGGAAATGCACTAGTTATGGACACAGGCAGCCCACTACAGTGGATCTCCATTTCCAGCACCACATACATGGAGTCTGCAACATGATTTGAGTCTCTCTGCTCTGGGAGTTAGCTCTCGGCAAGAGAGCTCTTGGACTCTACGTACTCCAGCGCTGCTACTTTCACAGCCTGGATGGTTTCCGACGTGCCGTATTTCTTCTCATAATCCAGGTAGCGCTTGAAGAAAAACTTCATCCTCTTTGCTGCCAGGCTCAGGTGAATGACCCGCTCGAAAATATCCCTGCAAGAATCAAAAACCCGTTCAGAACATGGATCAGCACTGGATCCGCAAGCCTGATGTCCTGCCCATTGTTCAAAGGCAGGATAGGTCATACTTCAGGGGAAGGCAAAGGAAACACAGTACATGCACTCAGCCTGTTGTAGAATGAAGTCAGAGCCCTGTGAATCAGCAGGCTTCATAACCCTCTTCCTCTCTGCTTGCACGGTTACTGGTCAGATTATACAGCCGTTTCTCTAAAATCCAGGCACAGTATTTGACTAAGCTCAGGAATGGCCTACACACTGTGCAAAGCAGGATTTCCTTTTGCTAGCTCCAAGCTCATGACAACCAGTAGTCCTTCTCACCCCCAGGGTAGACTTGGCAGAATTCAATTTTTATTTTTTTTAATAATTTCAACGGATAATATTGTTTATGCAATTTTCCCCATTTTTATTAATCTTTTTACAGTTGTGCACAGTTATGGGCTTTAAGGATTTTTTTTTAAAATATTTTATCAAGTTAAATGTTCACAATTGTGGGTAATTATGGGGAGAAATCAGACAAGGGGCGAGGTCAGAGTAATTATTTAATGACAGTAGATGTTGAGATTCAAAAAGTTAAAGCTTTATAACTGTTAAAGCACAAATTGTCAACATCATGTCAAAATATATGAAGTAATTACCGTATATACTTGTTCATAAGCCAAATATTATTGGTAAAAACGTGACACATCAAAGAGTGGGGAACAACTTATAAATAGGTCTACACCAAACTTTGACGACTTTAACTCTACAAGAATCATTGAACTGAATATCTAATACATTGTGTTTTTGTTTACCTGAAGCATCTGCAGGCATGGAGCCCCTCAGCTCCCTGTGCTCCGTTCCCAGCCAATGGGAGCTGCAGGAAATGGCCAGATGCTCCAAGTAAACTAAACATCCTGACCCGCCAGTGGCTTACCCTGACAGGCCGGGAGCCATGTTTTCCATCCCCTGAAATATAGGGTCGGCTTATGAAAGGGTTGTGCAATTTTTGCTATTTTTCCTATCCATTTTTGAGGGGTTGGCTTATATACGAACGGGCTAATGAACGAGTATATACGGTAGCCTTAAATGAAACTCTAATAAGTTTTGAAGCAGCATTTTTCTTACTCTATCTGGAAATTCTGATCATCATCCAGGGAAATATTTTTTTCATTGGTTTGTGTGTGTGGTGAAGCTGATGTTTATCAATATCTACCAATAAAAATCTAATCCCTCGAAGACTAACTAAGGGACCATGTAAAATGGAGGGGCTGATCAGCTTTCGCTATCACTTTGCATACGAAGGAGCAATCTCATATCCTTGCTAAGGGGCAACCAGCCTAGGCTGGAGATCAATATGCTCTTCTGTGAGCCACATGCATCTGGAGAAGAAAGAACAGCAGCATTAAATAAAAAGATTAACTAAGCTCTTGCTCCTCAGCCAGTCGTGGCCTCTTGCTCTCAGCCTCATAGACATATGGAATCAGTTACTGGAGAAGCACGGATTAAAAAGAGGTCAAGAGACACGCAGAAGGACTTCCTCACATGCCGTGTAGATCTTGCTGAGGTCCTGAAGATTTAAATCACATTTGCTAGTTTCTGGATTCGGCATTGCTGTGAAAGCTCCATCCAAGTCTGCCTACTGGGCCCCTGAAGGTCTCCTCCTTTCCAACAAAGATGAGCCCACAGCCATTTGCCTTCCCCATGTAACACAGATTTGCTGTTGCTCTGGGATCCCCCATACTGCCCAGTACTGCAGGGTATCCACACTCCCTGCACGGGGGCATTTTAAGCCCTTCTCTCTCTCTCTCTCTCTCACACACACACACACACACACACACACACACCCCAGCTGCCCTGCGTCTCAAGCACTCACCGTACTTCCTTCTGGCTGCCGTGTTTGATCATCATGTCTATGTAGATGGACCAGATGTCCGTGCGTTTTGGGTAGCTGCTCAGCGTGCTCTCAAAAATGGCCTTGGCATGTTTGGGGTCCCCAAAGTGGAACTCCAGCTGAGCAAACTTGGAAATCACATCCACATCTATAATGAAAAGACACCCCTCAGGGCACTGCACATACCAGCAAGGGTGCCTGCCCCTCTCCATCCCCTCCCACCCATCCCTCAAACACATGCAGACAACTGCCAAATAGCCAAGCAAGAGGCTGGCACAGCTCCAAGGACAATGCTATCTGCAGCCAATCCTTTATCTCTGCTAAGAAAGAGGTTTTGGTGGGATGGGGATCTGCATCCCCAGAGTCGACTGCAGCTCACTTCCCATGTCAGCATTTTATTCCACTCTCTCCTGGAGGGGATGTATTAGGCATTGGTCTCTCGAGTTTCAACACTCCAGGGCTCCCTGGAACCATAGTTCAAATCCCAGCAGGGCCTACTTACAACCCTTCCCCCGTCAGAAGCAGAACACACATGCAGAGCAGCTGACTTTGAGCGGGGGTTTTCAGACCTTAAAAAATGAGGTCCTCTCTACTCTGCGCGAGCCAACCCCACGGTTTAGTGTGTACCAGAACGGTTGGCTTTGGCATCCTGGCCAAAAGTCTCCCCTCCCCATCGCTGCCAGGCATCAGGAGATTGCAGACCTATTTGCTTCTTCCCAGCTGTTAGCATGGCAAGATACCAAAGATCAACCAAGCCACCTGAGAAACGGGAACCCAATGAATGGGAAGGATGACACATGGAGTGCGAGAGAAGCCAGCCTTGGGACGCTTACGTTCTTTATCTGGCAGGCCCTTGAGGGCGCGTTCCAGGAGCCTGTGCGTGGCCTGCACCCGGCCCTGTTTCAGGAGGAAGGTGGCATATTTCAACCACACGGATTTCTCCTGGCGGAAACGCTTCAGCATCGTGTTGTACAGGTCATCAGCTTGCTGGAAAGATACCAGAGAGGGATGGAGAAGTCAGTCTAACATTGGGTTGGATCACGCAACCTCATACTAGAACCTGGCACTTCTGGAGAGCTTTCCAGCCATGATCTTTAAGACCTGGTCTACATTTAAAATACGGTCGACACAGCCACATCAGGCAGGAGTGTGAAAAATCCACCCCCACGAGTGCCACAGCTACACCATCCTAACTCCCAGTGTAGACGTAGCTATGTCAGCAGAAGAATGCTTCTGTCGACATAGCTACCACTGCTCAGTTGCTTCATGTTCTTTCACCAATGGAAAAACCCCTTGTATTGCTGTAGGCTACATCTACGCTTCTGGGTTATGCCGGCATAGCAACGGTTGCCTAGCTCTGCCGCGTACAGTCTCCAGCACGTTTTACAGAGGCGGGGGAGTATCATTAGCTCCGCCCTTTTTAAAACACAGATGGGGAAACTGGAATTCAGAGCAGTGGAGCAGCTTCCTCCAGTTCATACAGCAACTCACTGCCAAGCTAAAAACAGTGCCCAAGTCTCCCAACTCCCAGGCCTGTGCCTGGCTCAGCTGACCATGCTCCCTCCCTACAAGGGTGGATTTTTACTCTGTCTGCAGCTTCTGACCACGCAGAAAACAGTATCCCTGGAGAAGAGTGAATGCACTGGGCCTTTCATCTCTGCATGCTGGGAATGAGATACAGGTTTAGAGCTTAAGTGACAATGAGTTTGGCGTTTCCCACTGGGTCTGTAGGATCAGTTTGGCATGCCTATCTATCACTGCCAGGCCAAGCCAAGCCCAGGATCAGAAATGCAGGAGCAGTTGCAAGGTCAGGACTGGGATGCATTGGCACAGCTGCGTGGGAAACTTGCCTAGCACCTGCATTATATCCAGCTCGAATCAGCATGACTGGTCCCTCACCCTTTCAGGAGAACCAAATTCAGAAGTCCTGGAGGAAATCAAATCTTGGTAACAGACAGATCATCTTATTATGCACCACAGGAAACAGATTAACAGGCAGATGCTATGTGAGGAAGACCTATCTAAGAAAAACTGATGCTAAGTTCCCCTGCTGCTCCCAACAGCGTACGCAGGCCTGCACCATAACTCTGCGGCAGGCTGGCAGTTAGATACACACAACTGGGGAGCAAACGCCGAGTTCGGCCAGGCACTTTCTAAGAAAAAAAAAAAAAAAAAAAAAAAAAAAGGATCGTCTCCTGCCCTGGTGGTGAGCAGCAAGGATCCTGCTCCTCAGCACATCAGGAGTACAGATACCCACCTGGTATTTCTCAGAGCTGGTATAGATGTCAGCCAGGTGCTGGAAGACTTTCAGGGGCTCATTGTATTGAACAGCCCTCTCAAAGACCTTCATCAGTGTCTCCTCTGTGCCATACATGTTCTCTAGGTTCAGCAGAGCTACCCAGACGTTCAGCTTCTCCTGCTCCTCCCTGAAAGCAAAACAGGACAAGAACTTGGTCAGAGGAACTCAAAACCCTTTACAAACATTAGCTGAGCCCCAACACACATGTAAGGTTGCTTAAGGGATTGCATCACTGCACCACTGAAATGTGGCCCTCTCCGAGGCAGACAGTGGTAGTTGTTTTATGGTGCACAGTAATACCACGCTGTCAGAGAGAAAGAACTGTGCAGCCAATTGAAACTGCCTGGAGAATATAAAGGAGGCAGAATGTATTTACTCATGCTGAAGTAAGCCCACAGGACCAAGGATAACACCCCTCACTCAGGAAGAGAGCCAGAAAGAAGTATTAGGTCTCATCTACAAGAGAACCACAGCACCACGTTGAGGCACTGGGTCAGTACTGATTAAGAAGGAAGACTGGGCATCTATGGAATCATCAATTGCTCTTTCTGCAGCACCCATTTGTCCCCTTACATCTCCCATCCTAGCAATGCCCAGGCTGGGCCCTGCTTAGCTTTGAGCTCTAACAGGAACACAACACACAATGGGCTTGCTGCAGACTCATGTAGTGTCACTGTAGCGGTTCAGCCTGGGTCCTCCCTCGAACAAGGCAAGCAGAGAACAGCAGCCTTCGAGTACTATGGGGCAACTGGAGCTATTCCCCACCCAGGCTGCTGGTGTCCCTACATTCCATTTCTAGAAGCAGGTTAGATGCCCGTGCACATGTACATCAAGCTGCTGCCCCTCTCGTGCCGGGGGGGGGGGGAAGCGTTCTACCTGAAGGAGATGGTTTTGAGTGCTCTTTCTGCCACCATCCTGGCCTTCTCCATCTCCGTGGCTTGGAGGTGGAAGGCCATGTATTGCAGCCACAGGATAGAGCTGCTGGGATTGCTCAGCACCAAGCGGTCAAAGTCGTCTGCAGTCTGGGGCTGTCGATTGGGGTCCATCAGGGCGGCTTCGACCTTGGAGAGCTCCTTCTCCACCCTCTGCTTCTCTTGTTCCTTCTCCTTCTTCGTCTGCTTCTTCCTCTGAAGCGGGCAAGGAAAGGGGTGAGAACAAGAGGCAGTGTCACTTTGGAATACCTCAGGCACCATCTAGCACTACAAGGGAATGATGTACGCAAGATGGTCAGACATCAAGGCATCCTGGGGGGGGGCATCTATTCAACAGACTGGGCCAATTTTTTAGAGAGGGAAATGAAACCTGGAGAGTTTTGAAACCCCACCCAGAGGCTGCGTCTCAGAAGAGCAGAGTCCCAAGGGGGAAGGGGGATTCGTTTCCCTTAATAAAGCACATCCAGGGACTGAGCTAATTCCCTAACTTTGCACCTCTGACTGCAGAGTTTACACTTTAACTCCACTTGCAAGTGAGTTCATCTGACATTTTTGTCCACAGCACAAGCCCAGTGGTTGCTGATGACCAGTGCAATTGCCATCGCGTAGCTGTCTGCTCTGGAGAGGCCAGGGACTGGAAGGACCAGGGTGATACAGGTCAAGACTGAGGTGCATTGGCAGAACATCAAGGGCTGGGTGTGGCTCAGGACTGGAAGGACGGGGGTTGAGGTGCATGGGTAGCAGGAAACTCAGCTCGCACAGCACCTGCCTGTGCTATATCTCAAAGATTGTCACCTTCCTCTCTCTTTGGAGATGGTTAGGTTTATCTACACACCTTAAAAGACCATAATAAGATCTGATTGGTGAAGACAGTCCCTTGGGTTAACACAGCCTTTGCCATCTGACAAGGCTCAGCACATTACCGATATGAAGACAGTAAGTGACGAGAAGGCAAGTTACAGCAGCTCCCACCCAGGCAGTGCTGTCCAGGACACTGTACCGTGGACTGTGCGTTGTCCTCTTCCTCACTGTCTGAGCTCTCCTCTTTCGGATTTAATATTGGTACCTCCAAGGCATTTAAACCCTCGTCCCAAGTGAAGCCACTAGAAATCTGCAGTCTTGGAACCTCCGCACATTTTGTCTCCTGCTTGAAGGAGCACAACAGACGATACCACTTGTTTTATATTCCAGGCTTCTCTTGGGAGCAGGTACAGCTGCTGCCTGCACCCCACCTTGCTCTAGCCTGTGCATTGTCCACCAAAGTGGCACCTGAAATTCTGCCCCCCTCCACCCCTGTGAGAGTGACTTAGCCATAATGAATTGGGTCCATGGAGGGATAAGCAGTGAGAAAACCAGGCTCACTGAAGAATTTCAGTAGTCTTCTGGAGCAATGAGAGTAGATTGTTCACATTTATATAGACACTTTCATCCTGAAACTGCCCCTCAACTATGATTTATAGAGATAAACATCACTTCATTTACTACTGGAATGCAAGCACCTCTGGGGTGGAGCATGATGGCTGTTTGACAGCATGGCAGAGTAAAACAGGAACTAAACATACTGTCTCTAGTTGTAACTGCAGTTAGCCCCCAGATTGGATTTGGCCAGGCCAGTGGAGCTAACACCCCTATTCCTGTGGGAGATGATAAAATATCCAAGTGGCCAGAAAGGCAAGAGAGACTAGGAGAATCATCCACATCTCTCTGGCTTATCCTTGACGATCTCCCTTCCCAGCACTGACCAGACCAGACCTTGCTCAGATCAGACCAGATCCCCTGTAATCTTTATTACCCAGTTTAAAACTCCCTGCATCACCCTAAGGTGATGGCTTTTTGTGGGAAGAATGGAAAGCTACCGGACTCCAGTTCTGGATTTCAGGGCTCTGGTTCCAGTACACGGCGCTACCTCCCTACAGGCTATTAGTAACCAAACTCTTAAAGAGCCACGTGCCTGCTAATTGTTGAGGCAGGTCCTTTTACGCACAGGGAGGAGGAGCCCAGCTCTCTTATCGGTGCATAAAGAGACCCAGCAACCACACGCAGAGCAGGTCAAAGCCAAAGCTCCGATACAGCCTGTTGCCTTCATGCTGCTTATTAGCCTGGTAGAAACTGACACATCTCAATGGGCCTGACAACCATGTACCCTGTAGCAGCCCCCATCGCAGTCACCTGCCAGTCACCCCGAACACCCCTTTGCTTGTTCATATTCTCCTCTTCAGGGCTCTGGCTCTTCCTCTGTAGACCCTCACCTTGGAGTTCCTTTTATTCTCCTCCTCATCCTCCTCTTCCTCCTCCCGGCAAAAGACCTCAATGCCACTGTCATCCTCGTCCGTCAGGCGAGCTCGCTTTTTCCTTGGCTTCACCTCCTGCAGTGAAGGCTGGGGGAAGGGTGAGCCACTGGAAAGAGACTTTAACAGGATTCTATTTTAAAGATCAAACACTGGCTACAGACAGAGAAAGAAGAGGCCTTGGAATAACAGTCACCGCCTTCCCAATCACCCAGAGACACAAGGTACAACACGAGTCACAAAAGAAAAAAGTCGTGAGTGTGGCAGGCCTCAATCCACGGGGCAGATGGTCAAGCCAACTATTATGGGCTGAATTCTGGCAGGTGCTGTGCAGAGGTGCCTGCCAGAAAACTCAAGATACATGAACATAAGGCAGGGGATCAGTTATTTTCTTCCCCAAAACACACACACTTAGGGGTGGTGGCCAAGGAGAGCTGTCTAGAGGTGTGTATGCAATCCCCACTCCCAGCGTGGCACTCCAACCCCTTCCAGCGGTGGCCGGGCTACAAACAGACGTTGATGAGCCTGCTACATCACCGGCTATCAGAGGTGGATCCTATAGCTCAGGCTGTCGAAGCTCAAGCTTTAAGATCCAGAGGTCCCAGGTTCAAGCCCTCTTTGTAAGCAGTCAGACATCCCCATTCATACAAAGTAATGCTGCAATTCATGCAGCCTGATTTGGGTTCTGTCTGTGGCAGAGAAGAGTTATGGACCACAGTTATTTTTTCTATTCTGTAAAAACTTCATGTTAGTTTCCATTAAAATTAGCTGAATCTTTATCACCCATAATTTCCTACTTTGAGGATAAAGCAGACGGAAGCAAGAGAAATGCATTTCTGCCCCCCTACTCAGCACAACCACCCACCCCAATCTGGGGGACAATCCCCCTATGGGCATGTACCTGTTCGCCTTCCGAGACTCTTCTTTTCCGTTTTGCCTTCACCTTCTTGAACTCCGCTCTCTTCTCCTTCCCCTCGTCTGCGTCATAGCGCGGCAGGCCCACCGACTTGGGCAGGACGCTTGGTTTCCCAGTGTCCTCAGGGAGGAGAGAGAGCTCAACATGGCTCTCTGTATTATTTACCCTGCGGCACGTTTCCACGGGGGGAGAGAACAGAAAACCAGGGATATTCCAATTGCTGGGAATGCTGCCTGAGTTTTATGAATATAGGACTGGAAGGGACTTCCTGGGTCCAGGGCCGGCTCTAGCCATTTCGCCGCCCCAAGCACGGCGGCATGCTGCGGGGGGCACTCTGCCGCTCGCCGGTCCCACGGCTCCGGTGGACCTCCCACAGGCGTGCCTGCAGATGCTCCACCGGAGCCGCGGGACCAGCGGACCCTCCGCAGGGACGCCTGCGGGAGGTCCACCAGAGCCGCCTGCCACTCTCCCAGCAACCGGCAGAGCGCCCCCTGCAGCATGCCGCCCCAAGCATGCGCTTGGCGCGCTGAGGCCTGGAGCTGGCCCTGCCTGGGTCACTGAGTTCAGTCCCTTACTACTGCAGGTAACCCAGGTAACAGGGGCCCATCTCCACCTCCATCCTCTTCCCTGCAGAAATCGCCTGGACTCCCCCGGCTGTGCTCTCACTGACACTTCATTTCAATTCCCCCTCACCGATATAACCACAGTCCCGCATGCTCCCGCCTAGTTACAATATTTGCTGACTTTTTAGCCCACTCAGCAGGACCAGAGGGGAACAGAGATCTCCCTATTCTGAGGCCCCTGACTGGAACCAGCTAGCCCCGTTCCTCCCTCCCTGCACTTCCTTCCTCGGGCTCCTTTACCAGCTCTGGGCTAAAGAGACCAAATGAATGTTTAGTCCACCCAGTCCATCAGATAATTACCCCAATCAGCTTCTCCTGAGCCCTAAATAGCATCTAAGTGATAAGAGCGCAGGCTCACCTCCTCACTCTCTGCTGTCACGTAATCCAGTTCATAAACTAAAACCAGTTTGGTTGTCTGCCCCCGTTTCTCCGAGGGGGAGCCTGCTCCAGAACCTCATTTCTCTAATGGTTTGTTATTTGCTTCTAATTTCCAGCCTAAAACGTATTCACAGCCAGTTTATTTCCCTTTATTATAGGGCCAGCATTGTCCTTTAGCCTCGATAGCTCTTCTCCCTCTGCAGTGTTTAGCCCCCATCCCCCGGACATATTTACAGAGAGGAGTCAGAGCCCTTCTCAGCCTTCGTTTCGCTAGGGCTTGTCTGGAGAGAGAGTTAGTGATCAGCAAGCTGGGGTGCAATCCACAGTGCACTAGCCTGCTGCGCACAAAGTGACCATGTGGACCCTGCTACCGTGCACGAAAAGGTCCCACGTGTGCACTGATCTACTCCCATGCCAGCTTGCCACGTATTAACTCACCAGCCAGAGCTAAACAAACCAAGCTCTCCTAGTCTCCTCTAGTAAGACAGGCTCTCCATTCTCCTGACCATCGGGGAAAGGGGGGCACAGAAGCTCATCCCCCCTCGGAACTCAATCTTCCCTCCCTCCACGCTGCCCCAGTCCTAGCCCAGCAGGGGATCGAGCTTCCCTGCCTCTGCAGCCCTGGGGCCGGAGAAGTTCTATGCCCCCCAATGATTACTGGGGGTGCCCGTTTGCCCCCCCCGCACATGCCCCTTGTTACCTGTTCTTCTGCCCCTTCCCATTGTCCCCTCAATCTGCCAGTTCAGTGGGGGACCTCCCACCTACCTGAGGACCTTGGCAGTGAGGAACTTCCCTTCTGGCATGTACTGCTCATACATGGATTGTTTCGGTACGAAGAAGGGGACGACTTTGTGGAATTGGATTCGGCCCACAACTGAGCTGGACAAACTGAGAAGAAAGAGTCAGAATCACACGTTGGCAGCTTCACCATAACAGCAGCTATATTATGGGGCCTGGGACACGTCACCAAACCACCATCACTACGGGCGGCCTCCAACCCTGGCGAGACAAAGAAGCAGAAGAGCAGGGAGTATGGCAGGGCAGCCTGGAGGGACACTGGCAGAGCCAGACCGGCAGGACGGGAGCAGCTGGAGATGTTTCAGGTTCGGACTGAGGGACACTGTGGGCACAGTTATAGGATGCTGGCACAGCACCTGCCTGCCATATGACCAGCTCCATATTAGATAATACGACATTTTTCACATAAACTTCACAAGCTTACAAAAAACACCAATGATTCTGATGCACAGAATGAAATTCACTTGAGAAAGTGGCATTCTGTTGCCAGAGACGTTGCAGAAGTTTGAATTCTGGAACTGTAAACACAAAACAAGCATGCACACACAGACCTCGGGCCTACCCGGCCCACTATACTTCTCTTGCCACGTGCTACTCACCCACAGAACACACCCGACTGCTTGACAGATCTGACATAGCCTCTAACCAACTGGCCTTCCCGAACATCCTCAATACGTTGCACTTCAGGATCTTCCACTTTGTTTTTGCTCTTTGGATTTGTCCTAGAAGAAAGAGGGAGAAGAAGGAAAATCCTCACTGCAACTGAATAGTCTGTACTCTGCTGGGTCCTGAAAAATCAACACAAACTGCTGGAGACTGGAAAGCAATGATCCCTTTATGGTGTGTGAAGCACCAAGAACACCCTTGTTTCTCCTCCCGTTTATTGACATGCACAGTCTATCTTCTTCCAGCTACAGGGTGTACACAGCACTATACAGCGATCCATGTCACTGTACTGTGGCTTACCCCTTGGCCCGGTATACTTTTAAGATAATGCCAGAAGAAGGGGCAAAGGTACTGATTGAGGTTGTATGAAAATTTGGGGTTTGTGTCCCCCTGCCCCAGAGAGGCTTTAACCCAACCTCCCATCATGTGCATTCATGCGTCCGGCAACCTGATCTGTGGACACAACCAGGTACTTTGATGCCATCATTTGTGTTTGCAATGCACGACTGGCAGAAAGCGAGACAGACTTAAAAAGAAGCAAGCTCTTAATCTGCTGTTTCTTCTAAAAAGTAAAACGTCCACCTGCAGTTTTGAGGTTAAATGTTTATGCTGCCAATTCCGCTACGGGAAACTAATTTTTTTTTTAAACTAGGTCTAAGTAAGTTCACTGGAGGAAAGGGAAATACACAGAACACATGTACAAATGCAGCTGTGTGGACAGAGCTAGAGGAGCAGGGAAACTCAATCAGGCCTAAAATGCTCATAAATAAAATGTGTGAATGTCAGAACCAGACATCCTCACATTCTCCACTACACAGGAAATCCTCTATGCAGAATGAACACGTAGCGTCCAAAGCAATCTTCATCCCTTACGAAGTCTGGGCTATCAGGCTAATTGTGTAATCTGAACACATGCATTGGGCTGGCCTAGTAAATATGGGTTTCAGGGTGGATAAAAAAATGAATACCAGGTTTCACTGCACTTTTTACCACTCTCAATGCAAAGGCACCTACCTGGATTGCCGGAGAGATATTTCTATTTTGTTGTCTTCATTGGACAGGACACAACACCTGGAGATGTGGGAAAGGCACGAAAACAGGAAACTTTTGAACAGATTAAAAAAAGTCACACAGATGAAGAAGAAAAATTCTTCATATAGCAGCATGAAACGTAGCCGGTGCACTAAGAACCCAGTGCTCTGAAGCACTTGCAGTCTACTGCAGGCCAGTGAGATACAACGATTTAGGAGATCAGCTGAGGTGGTTTTGTGAAAGAAAACAACCTAGTGGCCTACACCATAGTATCGGAGCATCTCACAATCCTGAATGCTCACAACAGCCCTGTGAAGAAGGGAAGTCAGGTTAAAGGTGGGGAAACTCGGTCACAGAGACACCGTGGCCCCGATTTAGACATTTAGGAGTGTGAATCCCAGGTGCCAAAATCCCATGGGATTTTGGCACCTAAGTGCTTACATTCTTTTGGAAAACGAGATAGGCTCCTAAATCAGTTAGGCACAGCAACACTGAGCACAGCAGCACCTAAATACCTTTTAATATCTGGGTGTAAGTAATGTTCCCTCTAATTTTTCTCATGCACATGCAGAATGAATTTTGTTATGTGCACCAATATGGAGGTGATGTGTGGCAGGGGCAGGGCCACAGGGATTGGAATGTGGGAGGGGGCTCAGGGCCGGGGGCAGAGGGTTGGGGGGCAGGGTGAGAGCTCTGGCTTGGGGCGTGGGCTTTGAAGTGGGGCCAGGGATGAGGTTGGGGGTGAGTTTGGGGTGCAGGCTGCCCTGGGGCCACAGTAGGGAGAACGAAAGAGAGAGAGAGAGAGAGAGAGAGAGCTCCCCTCAGCCCTCTCTCCCTGCAGCAGCACGTGGGCTAACAGAGGGGAGAGGCGCCTCTCCCTGGCTGCAGCAGCTCCGGGGCTGGGGGAGAGGTGCCTCTCCCTGCTGAAGCCTTGAGCACCTTTGCAGCCCTAGAGAGGCTGCTGCGCGGCAGTGCAGCTTAGAGGGAACACAGGGTATAAGTGATTTGTCCAAGGTCCCTGGGAATTAAATGCAGGTCTCCCAAGTCCCAAATTAGCACTCTAAGCACTGCAACACCCTTCTTTAAGAAATGGGGTCTGAAAAGGGGACTGAAGGAAGTGGGCACACAGGAGGCGGTGGCTGCCCCAAGCAGATACAACATAAGGTTACAACCTCTCCCCTTGAGGGGCCAAAGAGCTATATGCCCTCTAACTCTCTACAAGTTTGCCCCAGAAGGGGTAACCTCCAGCTGGAATGCAAGGAAAACCCCTGAGTGCTGCTACCAACCAACCCACTGGGGAGCTCGTCACTGCTGAAGGAGTCTTCCAGCCCCCCAACCACTTGAGGAGGCAACAAGAGACTTCAGGAGAAGAGGAGAATCTCTGACCTAACGAGCTTCCCAATGCTGAAGTTCTTCAGCGGCTGCTCAGCATACGAATCGCTCAGATGAAAGATGCTGGCTTTGCCAGTCTTTCCAAAGGGAAGTGCAACGGTCAGGCCGACGTGTGGTGTCACCTTCATTACGGTGCCCAGGGTGACGGTTCCTTCTGCCAGCGAATGGACTCCTGCCAAGAGCGCGGGGATTTCAGAGGGGTTATTTCAGCCGGACCCCACAAAAGGGTGAAGATATTCCAAGCTTGAACACTTGGGGTAAGGGAGTCAAGTGGATAGAAAGGAGGTATGGCATTATTTCCCCAGTCACCTACCATCCCTCCAGTCTTTTGGCCCCGTGGGGCCTGCACGGCTCTCTCAGTTCACAATCCCTTTTGTAACAATGTGGCCACGTTCAACCACTCACAACCCTTCCTTCAGATATGACCCTGGACTCATTATACCCAGACTCATAGTAACTGGTGAACAGCTTGTGTGCCACCTGGTGTCTGATGGATATCAGTCAGAAGCCAGTGCTTCAGGAAAAGCAGAGACGAGGACCCTGCCTGACACACCATCAAAGGAGAACTGCTGCGTTAGTCTAAAGCTGAACCTCTACGTACAGGCTGAGTCTGAAAACCAGAACACCTTGAACTCTGGATCCAGATTCAGGGGGTTAGTTCTGCCCAGGATAAAGACAAAGTTTGGCTCTGGCTTGCAGTGTTCTGATCCCACGGATTCGATCCAGGACCATTTCTAGTTGCCGAGCAGATGGAGGAACTCTAACAGAGAGTACTGCAGATAACAAGGTTTTACCATACCTGTAGCGACGGAAGAGGTTGGTCTCAGAGGCATCTGTGCCAGTAACTATTGCAGACAAAGCTGACCATTCTTGAAGCTCTTTTCTGGATGCTTTAGACCTGAGGGGAGAGAGTCCTTTGCTCATTACCAGGGATTCAGCCACTCATCTTGATTTTACCAAGGTAATCTGCAGGACATTTCGAGAGCTACACGTGCACATAGACATCTTCTGCACGTCTATTAAACCCTGATAAAGAAATGTCACTGTGACGCTGGATAAATCTAGCAGGAAACACAGCATTTCTAACTGCTCATGTTTTAGGGAGGGCAGCCTGGCCCCATGGAAAAAAAAAACAAAAAACACTGGACTGGGATTCAGAAGACACTGGGTCTATTCCCAACCCTGGCCACTGGCTTGCTGGTGACCTGGAGCTAGTCATGTGCCATCCTGTGGTCTCATTTCCCAGTCTGTAAAATGGGGATAATGAGCCAACATGCTTTGAGATCAACTGCTGAAAAGCACTACGTAAGAGCTAGCTATTATTATATTAGTTATCTTGGTGCCAATATTAAAAAAAGCAACTCTAAAGACCAGAGGTTGCACAGTGAGTTAGTCTACAAGGTGGCGGGGTGGAGAAGAGACAGAGAAAGAGAGAGAGAGAGAGAAGGGTAAAAGGACTTGCTTGGCAAGGAACTGATTTCCAAATATTTTTATTAAGAGGCAAACAGATCTGATTTGTTCTGCTAACGATCTGGCATTTGACTGGGAACCTCTGCAGTTCCCCTTTGAAAAGAAAAACAACTCATGATGTTCACAATCTAACCAAGTCAACAATACTCCTTATGGAGTAGCTATCCAGCAGGAAGAGGAAGTGTGTGCCCAGCCCCAGCTATGCCAAAGGTCAGGAAGCAAAAGAGGATTCAAAAGGTTGGAGGCCGCTTGAGACATTTTTGTGTTTGGGTACTTGCAGCCTCATGTGTGCAAAACCTTTGTGCATTTGAATCTCTGGCGAGGACTTACCTTGGGGTTAAGGAAGCAGGCAACTGGGGAACTCTTCCTCGAACCTCAGGGGTGATGTCCACCTCCAGCCACATCTTTATGGCGTTGTACTGAGAGGGAACCAACCAGGCCACGAAGAGAATGTTAGACTGACAGAAGATTCATGGATTGCGTTGGAGAGAGAAAAATTCACAGATCAAGGCCAGAAGGGTCCAATTATGATCATCTAGCTAGGGTGTCCTGCAATGCCACAAGCCAGAAAACCTCCCTCAGCATTTCCAGCCCTAGTCCCATCGCTTACTGATTAGGACTCAGAGACAGGAGAGGTGCTTCTTTGTGCTCTCAGGAGGAGAGCGAAGATTCTCCCCGAAGAGGGGAATCAGCGTTTGGATTCATCTGCAGACAGAGATACTGACAGAATCCACCTTACCAGAGAGGGTCTTTTGGTGGGAGGGAACCATGAATTGGCCCCAATGATATCTTGCTACTACAGGGTCTGGCTGCTACACTCAGTGACTCTCACACAAAAGCTCAGGTGTTCTAGCATCTGTCATATTTGGAATTGGGGGAGCTTTTCCCCCTAAATGACCTTCTGCTGGAGCCACTGGGGGAGGGCTGGGGGGAGGGCGGAGGGGGAGACATTGTACTGGGGACTAACAGGTTGTGATGCCAGCCCGTCTCCTCTGCTTCTTCCTATTTCCTTCTGTTGTCAAAGACTGAGCTTGGATTTTGGATGCACCGATCCAGCATTTTACTGGCACGTCTACAGGCTGGAACCAGGCCCTTCGTTGGTCCTTTCCCAGCATTTATTTGGAAGCCTCCAAATCCACCTTCTTCACAAAGCAGTTCACCGTCTGCCCAGCTTTGTAGGGCCTGAGCGGCTCACTGGGATTGTCTCCTTTGGGGCTCAGAGCTGTGCCGTCATCCCCCTTCAGATCACTGTTTGCAAAGGGTAGAGACAGGAGCAGATGGAAAAAAAAATTAAAGTCCCAAGTCCCAGCTCCAGGCAGTGCATGGACATGTTGTGAATCCAGGAGACTATTACAATGATGAAATATCCCCTGGGCAGCATCCCTGTAAAGGTCATCCCCATTCCCTTTCCCCCCAGCTTTCTTCCCCTTTTCTGCACAGTGCAGGGAACTCCCACAATTTAAGCAGTCCTCCCAATGCAGAGAAGCACTAGGGTGTGGTCTGACCCATGTTCCCATGCCAGGCAGCTCAAGGGTGTGTTAAAGGAGCGGAGAAGGAGCTTTAACTCGTAGTGGCCAGAAGAGAGTTGGAAAGAAGAGAACGATATGCTTGTGTGTCCTTTTTCTCACAGATTCCTGGCTCCTGCCTGTTCCTCGAATCCTCCATAGGTTGGAGGGGCAAGAGGAGACTCTGCAGAGCAGAGCTGCTGTGGCACGCAGGGGCTGTGATCCCCAATGCTGCCACCCTTCTCCCTTCCCCAAAGGACCAGCAGTTCCTCAGCAACAGCTGACAGGGTGGAATTTGGCACTTGGCACTTTCCATCTTCACGGCACTTTACAAACACTAACCCAGGTGGGCAGGAGGCTAATACAGAATCTGCGGCTCTTACCTGGGTCGAATGCTGAGCTCTGGAATGGACTGAGTGAAGTGTGGATGGGTGACGGGCAAATACCTGCAACACAGGAAACCATTCAATTCCATCTCTCTCCCCGGCCTGTTACCAGCACAGCACAAGGCCAAGCACTCTTAAAACTAAGCTTCCCAGTTCTTGTGCTCAGCCCTTTCCTCAAGCCCATCTACTTCAAAATGAGACACTGCTAGGGCACCATCCCCGGTGCTGGCTCTGTAACAGAGCCACTGCCGGACCGGTCCTGGCGGCAAACCCTGGGCAGATTAGCTCTGTTTCCCAAAGTAGAATTATCCTCCTTCTCGGTCTACATTTGAGGAGCCTCCTTCCTCACAGTGGGATGCTGAAATGAGATCTGTGAGATGACCAGCTGTGCTAGGCACTCAGACCAGGTTTTTGGATAAACCTAAGTGAATAAGGTGCCTAAATTCAACTGAAATTAAATTCCAGTTTCAAGTTTTGTTACCTCTGAAATCAGGCCCTTAACTTTCACTTGGGACTAGCTCCTGCTCCATTGGAAGTCAACTAAGGCAGACCCCAGACTCTCTACCTGTGATCTAAGCCAGGGATAAAATGCCCATCTGCAGTGATACAAGTTTAAATGTGCTAGCCCACCACAGTACTGAACCCCCCGCACGTTGGGGCATGGAACATGACAGGGGAAGATTCCCTTAGGGCCTCATCACCTTCAGCAGGCACAGCTGGGATAGGAAATGCCTGGACGATACAGAGGAAGAGACCTGGCTAATCTGAACTACATTACTACTCCACCGCCTGCTTCCCCTGGAAGTGACATAGAAGCTTTTTTTCTACCTGTAAGTCTTCACATCTCGGCCTCCAATGACCCGGGCAGTCACCTTCTGCCCAGCTTTCAGCCTGGATGTTGGAAAGGAGCCTATGGGGACTTCATCCAGGATCTGGGACGTGTGGATGGAGCCCATTAGTTTGTCATCAATGGCAACTGTCACATAGGTAGGTCTGACAGACTTCACAGTTCCCTTGACCACATCTCCTAAGCATAGGGAGTGTTTCACTGCAGTCAAACCCTCTTCTCCTGTCTCCGACTCTTTCCAGGACCTTATAAAAGCCCTTTTCTTTGCTGGGCCTTGCACTGCTAACAGGACACCATGGTCACCCGTCAGCACGGTTTTTAATGTTACAGACAGAGTTTGTCCCACCTTCAGCTTCTCCGAGTCAAAACGGAATGTGTCATTGAAGTGAGAGGCCACAGGAATGGCAGTCAGCTGACCTGTCTCCACCAATGAGGCAATGGCAAACTCTTCTGCTACATGCTGCACGACAGCAGGGTGCTGGGAGTTTTCCATTAACTGTCAAACAGAGACGGATGGTGACTTATCTGCAGGAACTCTGGATTCCAAGCTAAGACATTCGTGCCCTTTCTCCCCGCCCACCGCCACTTGTGCGAAACATTTCCCACCTGAGCATTATTTAAAATCCATTACCCAGGTAAATGCATACCTGGTACAGGGACAGAAACACATGACACTTAATAAGAGAACACAAGCTAGACGTACCCGTTTGGCTTTTGGATTCAACAGCTCTTCTCGAAGGGAGACATGAACTGTTGATTTGAGGGCATCAACATGGAGAACTAAGACTCTTGCTTTTTGACCAGCAACCAAACTCTTGTCTATAAAAACAAGAAGATTAACTGCTGATAGCCCCAAAGGATTTCTACCAGTCATGACTCTGGGGTGTGACAAAGCCGAGGGGCAGCACGCTCAAGGACAATCTGAGCTACTAACGCTAGCATGCTAATAGTAAAACTGTTTCACAGTCCAGAGGAGGTTACTGAGTCAGGGAAGGACCCATTCACAATACAGTTACTACTAGTAGCCAGATGTGCAGCAGCTCGTGTTTTAAAAAAAGGAACAGATCCATGCTTTTTCTCCATCCACTAATGTTGGGGGAGCATTATCCTTTCACTGGGAAAAAAACCAAAAATGACAGCCAACCTAACAGCAGGATCAAGTCAGTTTTACAATAAATAATAATCATACCTAGCTTGTATACAGGACTTTTCATCAGGAGATTTCAAAGTCCTTTATAAAGGAGGTCAGTACCATTACCCACATTTTAGGGAGGGGGAAACTGAGGCACAGAGCAGGGAGGTGACTTGTCCAAAGTCACCCAGCAGGCCAGTGGCACAGTTGGGAATAGAACTCAGGTCTCATATCCCAGGCCAGTGCTCCTTCCACAAGGAAACACTGCCTGTTGTATGTATGGTTATAATTATTTTGAATTTGAACAAAATAAATACCCAGATTAAAAGGCTGTAACTAAACACAAATGGGTCTATTAAAAGGCAACAAATGCAAGCTTCAGTAAAATTTGCTACTACTTGTATGGAAACTTTGTATATGGCATACGTGTGTACGTGCACACACACTTCACATATATGTTAGTAATGATAAAACAAAGTTAAAAACAGTTCTGAATGCCTCGGATAATTTTCAGTTCTGTTTAAAAACTTTTCTGGGCTATTATTTGAATTAAAATAGATTTGAAATTGCAGTTTTGCTTAATAAAAGTTACTTGCATCAAGAGAAAAATTATGCCATAACTGAGCATATTCCAGCTCCTAAAGGAGGAAGGGAAAAAACTAAAAACTGTTCATTAATACTTTATCCTTCTGCAGCACCTTTCATCTGAGGATCTCAAAGCACTTATTAAGTCTCACAGAAACCCTGTGAGGTAGGGGAGCACTATCCCCATTTTACTGATAGGGACAACAGGGCAGGTTGATTAAACCCCAGACAGGTTTAATCAACCTGCCCCAAATCATGTTCTGGATCAGTGGCAGAGCTAGAAACAGAAACTCAGGAGCCTTCACCTGCACTATCCCATTCTCACTAATAAGTAACACCCCTCACTGTTTAATCAGCAATTTATTTCATTCCAGACAAAGCAGCTTGAGAGAACTGTGTATCCCACCCAGTGATGACGAAACCGAAAGAAATAAAACCGGAAAAGAAATTCCTAACCTCCAACTGATAGCGAGTGGCTGTTACGGTCAGCCCAGCAACACAGCTGCGGCTAAAGAATGCTGAGCCATCACACCTCACTTCCTGAACGACCAGCTCAAGTTTCTGCCCAGGCATCAATCCACAGAGGTTTTGGGCCACCTTGGAATGATCTAAACCAACAGTGTGGGAAAAGGTAGACGGTTATTTTATTTCCACTGTATCTTTTGCAGAAGCAAAGAAGCAGGATTCACTTTTGCTTAGTATGAGTTTTTATGCCCTTCTTTAAAAAGGGATAGAATTAGATAGTTTAGACTCCCAACACACAAAGAAATAGGATTAAAACTTAATCTCAATAGAAACACTTATGAAAAGCTAAAAATTCAAAGCCACACTGACGATCACTAGAGATATTTACTGTCCCAGGACTGTTAACCTATAACTGAATGAGGCCTTCCTGGAGGCATGGCATATAGCATTCATGCAGCCCAATTCAGGTCTTATCCATATCAGCTAATTCCCTCTTCATGCATTCCAGTCTATTATGGTCTGTATGCGAGATCTGGATTTCCTACGGGCGCCTATCACCTTGGTATTTAAGCACTAGTGCATTTATTTAGTGTCTCTTTTCTAAACAAATCAGTTTTATACCCTCACAAATGTTCCTGCTTTTAGTATGTGCATCTGTAAGCGGAGAGGCATCTACGCACAGGTGACCAGGGCTCTCACGGCATTCAGGTCTGGGCGGTAGGTGGTTGGTAGGCACACGGGCACTGCACAGCAGCCATTCAGAGATACAAAAGTTTCCTCTGTCTACTTGGGCTGTGGGGCAGCCAGCAAATACTTTTCCCCAGCAAACGAACAAGCTGGCTCACCACAAACCCCTTCCCTGTTAGGTAGATTTCACCTTTGCTGCCTTCTTTTTTTTTTAAATGTGGTTTTCCTTACTGTATCCTTGACCACAGTATCGAAGTACTGATCAATAAATCAGATCTGCATGGAAAGGTCCAGTGACCTTCTCAGAGGATTCTGCCCTTCACCCGCCTCCCTGGAATTAGCAGGCACCAAGTTTTGTCCCATTGTGTCTCCCTGGCTCTTTCTATTCTATTTCAGCATAAGGCTAATAATATCATAGCTCTTAATCCTCTGTTCTTAATCACTCAGGCCCTCAACCTGCTCCCACTGAAATCAACAGCAAAACTCCCACAGACTTAAATTGGGAGCGCAGCCTGGTTCTTGGTTTGCTAGTTGTGTCCACTCCTGACAAGAGTTCCAGAAAGTTTTGTTCCTGTTTGTTGCCTTTCAAGGCCTGGACTCATTCTATATACCCTCCTCTCTTTACAAACCGGGCTCATGAGTTAAGCCATTGCTTGCTTTGATCTTTCTCTTATATGGAAGGCAAAGGGGTGGTTTATGCCTTGCATAATTTCTCTAGTGCTAAGTGTCATGACATAGATCACCTGAATGGCTTTCGCGGGCTCTGTTCCCAAACTTACTTCTTCTGCGCATAATGTCCCTGACCTCCTTCATCTCCTCAAAGCACTGGCTCAGGAAGGAGAAGCTCTCAGCAGCGTGGTCTTCCGAGCTGACCTCAGACAGCTTCAGACACAAGAGGATACGCTGCTTCTCCTCGTCCATGCTCGTCACGTTGGCAACCACAGTCTGTCCCACCACAAAATGGTCTTTGGTGTCCGTCACAAACTTGTCACTCATGTCCTGTTTGGAAAAGAGGTCAGCAGAGGCAGCTGCTTAGCAATCCTATTAAACTATAGCACCTTTCATGATAGAGTGCTTTAGAGTATTTTTACAAACATCCATTAAGCTTCAACCCTTCTCTGATGTTGGCAGGTACCATCTCCCAGGCACAGAGAGATTAAGTGACTGGCACAAGGTCACAGAGCAGATCAGCGGCAGGCCTGGGAAAAGAACTGAAGAGTCGCAATTCCCAATCTCCTCGATGAGGTGCTAGCCACCCCACCTGTAGCAGTTGTGTTTGCACTGCAGTCCCAGATATCCAGCAGACAGGTGGTGGGGGATATGTGGCATGATTCAGAAAGAGGACTCTTTTCAAGCGCTTGTAGCATCCCCATGCCTTCATGCTCTTTCCTGTCCCGTCCTTCCTATCACAGACACACCTAGAGCTCTATAAATACAACCCAGCAGCAGTTTTACTCCCAGTGGGCTGGGCAGCGTGAGTGCAGGAGACCTGCAGTCTATCTGCCCTCTAGCTCTGCTCAGAGCCACATTTCTTGGGCCTGCAAACATGGTGCTTTACGAGGGACAGTCACAACCAGCTTACCGCTTTGGGGGCCAGTCCAGCTAGACCAAATGGGAACTCCACAAACACTCCATAGGACATAATGTTCCTCACATAACCAGCCAGCTGCATCCCAGGTTGGATTTCAGAGAAACTCCTCACCACTTGCTCCTCCTGTACTGCAGAGATCATTGCAGGCTTTCTGCACAGGGTCTGAACAACTAGTCAAGGAACAAGGCCTTCTAATCAGGGGAAGAGGGGAGAGGAAAAAAGTTCAGGAGCCTACTAAATCCCTTGGTATCACCAGAGGGTGTTACCAGAGCTATTGCAGGTTGTACAATACAGGATCTTAAAATCACAGCATTCGGTTTACCACCTTGCTTTCCCTCCATCGATATTTTGGAGCCAATCTCACAAATTGTGACAGTTGGAGATTAATCCATTACTCCATTCGGAATCTGGAATTCCCCGATTACAATCCGTACAATTAGTTGGTTTTCAGTGCTAGCTGTTTACTAAAGTCATGTCACAACTGACATTATGCATGCAAGCTGGGAGAAAAACAAGTCAGTAATCAGAATGTTGTGATTTTAAAGCCTGATACCTCACAATCTACTAGGGCTAGAAACATGTCCTATCGCTGATGGGATTCCCAGCAGCATACAAGATTCAATTCAAGGATGGGTAGTTCGCAAGATACCAGCCCTTCAAATCATCCTTGGTTACCAATGATACCAGCCCCACACCTTAAACTAGTGTAATTCCTCTTCCTTGTGTACAGTCTAGATTTGAAACAGATTGTTCCATCAAGGTGTGTGTTTAATGGCCAGAGCCTTCATGAATGAAGAGTCAAGGATACAATGTGTCCTCCCTTGTCACTTAGGCACATAACCCTGCGGAGTATGTCACCCTCTTCTAGCCAATGGTGCAGGAGTTTACAGTTAACCACGTGGTCAGACAGGTGCATTGTGGAAGGTGGGCGGAAACATTGTCCGATAAGATGGAAACCTCCAAGCCATTATCCTTCTTCTTCAGGACTTTCACGTCAACCATCTGAACAGAGAACAGGAGACATGTAACATGAGACTGTAAACAGCTCTGAGGTCCCTCCAGCTATGCACAAGGAACTGTCTCATTCCAACAGCAGAGAACCTCAGAAGCATCTGACACATTTAATATAAAACAAACAAACAAACAAACAAACAATCTCAACAAATCGCAGAAGTCAAAGTCTGGAAAATTCATTTGATCAGATGGGAGATGGCGGGGGCAGGGGAAATCATTTAAACAAAACAGAACATCCCCATGCTTGCAGTAGTAACACTTGTATTTATGTGTCAGCAGTGTCTTTCATTCCAAGGGGATACTGAAGCACTTAAAAACTATTGTCTTTATGGCAAATATTTACCCAACACTGAAATGCAGCCACCTCTGGAGCAAAACATAGCAGGTGTTAGCACACTGCAGCATTACAGTTTGAGAAATGACCTGACCACCACATCCAACAGGAATTACCTCAGGGCAGTCCTATGACCGGTGTTATAGAGGAGGTCAGACTAGATGATCACAGGCGTTCCCTCTGACCGTATAATCTATGCATTGAAACTGCTGAAGTTAACACTCTACTCTTGGGATAATTTCATGGGGCTCTTTTGCCCTCCCTCTTCTAAAGCGCATCAGACCCTCCCTAGCATCCTAACGGGATACCAACTTCACAATAGAAGATGCTAGTTCCTCATATGCCTGCCGTCCGAAACAGCCTTTCTGCATCTACCAGCCTCTTTTCACCTCTTGTTCCTCCCTGGCTTGCACCTCACCCTGTCCCTTTAAGTGCCTTGTGACTGACCAGTCCAATGTATTCACATAAGTATTTTCTCTAACATACACTCCTGCATGAGTCATGGTCTCATTTACTTTAGTCTAAAAACTTATTTGGGGATAAAAGCAGCAAAGAGTCCTGTGGCACCTTATAGACTAACAGACGTTTTGGAGCATGAGCTTTCGTGGGTGAATACCCACTTCCTCCTGTTATTTGGGGATGACACTTGTACAAAAGATAAATACAAAACCCAGCTGTCACCATCTAGTGAGAACCTTTAGACAGGTTTTAGAAGTAAAATAATTCAAAGTTGCACTGAATCCTTTCCTTAGTAACCAGACAGGAGGGGGAGAGGAAGAGGAGAGCAGGGGCATTTACAATCAATACCTGTCCAGTTTCGTAAGCCACTTGCCGATTCTTCTTCGGAATTTGTTCTCCTTCGGCCTCAGAGACAGGTCTGCTCATCAAATTGAATGACAGCAGCAGCTTCTCCTGCTCAGGCTCACATTTTAAGACTAAGACTTTGACAACCTATTGTAAAGAGATTAAAAAAAAAAAAAAAATGAAGACTGAGTTTTGTGCAGATCCACCCCTCCACTCTTACATCCAGTGTACGGCAGTACAGCGCATAAGGCAGCGAAATAAATACTCAGCAACTCTTCCCCTTGCACCCAAGGCTATCAACCAATATGAGTGAATTCAGATTCACAAAGCCCGTGTGAGGCAAGTGTAATTCTCACTTCACAGGTGGGAAACTGAGGTACAGAGTCATTAAAATGACTTGCCCAAGACAGAGCTGGGAATAGAACCCAGGTATCCTGACTCCCACCACCAGACCATCCTGCCCTTTCTGCAGCTGCTATAGATTCCTGAATTAAAAAAAGAACAAAAGGATCCAGGAACACTCTGAGCAGGTCACACGCCTCACGGGGATGGCCCAAAGTACAGACTGGAATTAAAAGTGCCTGGACATTGGTAAAGTCACCAGGCACAGCGTGGGTTGGATTTTTAAAATATAGACTTAAAAGATTGTTTTCCTGATCGTGAAAACAAAAGTTTTCAGTCTTCTGAAAACAAGGGCCTCAGCATAGATCTCAACCCCTCCGCTGAGCAATCCAACAAGTCATCTCTCCTGGGGCTAGGTTTCTTTGCCACCCAAGCTGTGGCTGCTGCACTCTCGGAATTAGGCAAGGCATGGAAATCTACAAGAACGCAGCTCTGCAAAGTTCTTGAGGGGAAGGAATCTCTTACAGCCCAGCATTTAACTGCATACAGGAAAGAGGAATCAACTGCTCCACAAGAGCGTTTTCAGAATCCCAGATCCTTTCGATTCCTTCCTGTGTTGTCTGTGCCTGTTAAATGATTTCCCAAGACAGGAAGAGTTTCCAATAAAGGCCTCTGATTTGAGTCCTTTAAGCCTTAGGACACAGGTGAATTTGTAGGTATGGACATCCAGCTCCTAAGAGTTAAGGAGAAGCAACAGGGCAGGGGACAGAAAACTGGGACCCTATCCTGGAGCAAGAGGTCTCCTCTCCCCTCAGGAGCCCCTTCCTCCCTGTTATCAGATCGTCCTTACAACTATGCAGTGGTGTGACAGTGTCACGCAACCGTCAAGGAATCGCCTACTTCAGGGACTCAAAGCCAGTGGCACGCAGATGATTCCATGTAGCAGGCTAGACTTTTCAATAGCCTGTCTAACCCTAGCACAGCAGAGGGCCCAACACCTCCCACACTGCAAACCACAGCACCAGGCAGATGTCATCTGAGGTGTGTCTGCCTTGCCAATATCCCTTTACAACTCTCTAGGTGCTCTGGATTCTCACCTGAACCTCCCATCCACAATCAACCAGCTTGCGGCCTCTTTCTAATCTGTCAGTGCGATGTTACAAATGCCTCCATTGCATTTATCAATGGGTGTGCGCGTGCGTATTTGTTACCTGGCCTTTGTAGAAGACTTTCTCTGGGGAAGGTATGGGCTCTGAGCTCAGCTCGTTCTTGGGAACCAGACCTTTAACGTCATTGTAGAACTTCACAATGCAGCCGAATTCCCTAGCGCACACAATGAAGCCGTGAGTGATCAGGCCGGGCTTTGCAGCCTCGTAACTAGTGAGGACTGGAAATTTTGACATGACCAGAGTTTTCTTCAGAGTTAGGATCAGCTTCTTTTCTTCAGGATTGGACATTAACACCTAGGAGAGCGCGCAGAGGGGGAGAGGTTAGAGTGACTGCAGAAATGCTTTTCAATCAGGGAAAAGGCACCAAATTCTTGATTCATATTCACTATGTACAAGAATCCCATATATGTCTACAAGTCTGCACTAGCTTCAGACATCCAGACGCAACAGCGCTTTGAGATCCTCGGAGGAAAGGCAAAGTGCTTTATAAACATTAATGCTGACAATATCTCAGAAGCTAATCCTGCTAAAGCAGGTGTCGTCACGGGATTTGGTGGCCAAGTTCCTGGTGGTTTTCCCTTGGACTGAACTCTCTCTATTCAAAGGCCATCAAGCTAGAACAGGAGCAACACTGGCCCCCAAATGAGATGCAGGATACTCTGTCAGTATCAGTGAGTCTAACGGAAAACCAGGAAGGTGCATTAAAAGTGTGCATGGAAGCGGGTGGGAGTAAAGCCCATAAAATCCGAGCTTCTCTTCAGAGAAGACAGAATCTATTTCAGTACGTCACTGCCCGAGAGATGACACCATTACTTCTGAGAAGTAGCACAGGGAAATGCAGCAGTTTCCTATTCAATATGCAGATTCCTACAAGGAATCACCTTAAGGATTTTAAATGGTCACAGCCTTTGACGTTGCTAAAAATTGTTGAGGTTCTGGGAAGTTAAGTGATTACATGTAGCATGTACGGTGCTCGGTTCATCCAAGGCTCTCAGAGCATTTTAACAAGACAGGAATCTAGTGATACTTGGTCTGTCTTGTTAAAATGGTGTTGACAAGTTAAGGCCTAAACATTTTCAAGTGTCCACTAATTGGGAGGACAATCTGAGCCCCCTAGGGAACGACTTTCAGAGCTGCTGCATATCTGCAGCACACATCACTTCACCTGGGTGCTCAGAAGCTCTCAAAATCAGACCCCAGCTGTTTGTAGCTGGGCACCAAACACCCCGAGACCATCCAAAGGAGCGACGGCTTGAAAGCGTGGCCATAATTTGGTCAGGTCGCACACTGAGTCACATTGCCCAACACTCAGTCCAGTAGCCAATAGGGAGGGGTAACTGAGAAAAGGCAACAGCTTCTCTTTCCGAAATACCAGCAACCTCACGCCCCTGGATTCACTGTAAACAAACAATAAGTGCATCAGAGAGTCACCTGCTCTCAGTGAAAATCAGATCAGTCTCTAAATGCTCAGGCATCAATCTGGTGGAAGAGTACAACTTAAGACAGCCCAAGCCCTCGGCTGGCCTCTGACAGGGGAATCTCACCCGGCACTTGACTTCACCTCCCACGCTGTACTTTTTCTCGGGTTGTTTCAGGAGCACGTCCGCCAGGTGCAGGTAAGGCACCAGCCCTCTGATGTGATCAGTCACCTTCACCTGCATCCCGAAGGGTTTCAGAGCCAACACTTTGCCCTAGAGTCCAGAGAAGAGAGCAGGACTGGTAGTTCTCAGTGTAGGTTGGGGTGTACAGTAACACCTCGCTTTAAGTCATCCCAGTTAACATTGTTACGTTGCTGATAAATTAGGGAACATGCTCATTTAAAGTTGTGCAATGTTGTTTGGCAGCCGCCTGCTTTGTCCACTGCTTGCAGAAAGAGCAGCCCGTTGCAGCTAGCTGGTGGGGGCTGGGAACTAGGGTGGACTGGCAGCCCCCCACTCCCGTCAGTTCCCTGTGTAGCAGCCTCCCAGCAGGCTATCAATTGCCAGCAGTTCGGCTGTCCCTCCCCCTACTGCCGTGTGCTGCTCCTGCCCTCTGCCTTGGAGCTGCTCCCGGGAGCCTCCTACTTGCTGTGCCGGGGGGGTGTGTGTGGGAGGGGTGGGCTAATGTCAGGGTGTCTCCCTCCCCCTTCTTCTGCCCTGCGCTTACCCCATTTCCACACAGCAGTGGAGGGGAGGGGAGGGGAGGATATAAAAGAGCTCAGGAGGGAGGGAGCACGCTGGAGGCTGCTTCTGTCTCAACTTAACTTAAAAAGGCAATGTACTTAAGAGTGGAGTCAGTGTACTTAAAAGGGGCAATGCACATCTCTCTCGCGCGCTCTCTCTCACACACAGATGGGGTGTGTCTCTGTCTATCTCTGCCATGCTGTCTCCCTCCATTCGTGCTGCCTTGTAGAGTGTGAGGCTACATTAACAACATGTTAACCCTTGAGGGCTCAGCTGCTCTAGTTCAACATTTAGCAGGAAGGCATTCCCTTGGAAATATCCCACCCTCTTCCGCCCTTTGACTTCACCTCCTCAACCAAGCTTCACAATCATCATTGCTGTATACAGCACTAAATTGTTTGTTTAAAACTTAGCCTCTGTGTGTGAGTGTGTGTATACATCTGTGTGTGTATAGACAGACAGACCGACCTACCCCGACATAACGCAGTCCTCAGGAGCCAAAAAAAATAAAATAAAAATAAAATATCTCACCATATTATAGGTGAGATCATGTTATACCGGGGTAGGGAGAGGAACCAATCCTCGCCCCAGCTCACCTCCGCTCTGCCTCCTCCCTGAGCACGCCACCGCCGCTCCACTTCTCCCTCCCTCCCTTCGAGGCTTGCCGCGCCAATCAGCTGTTTGGCCCGGCAAGCCTGGAAGGGAGAGTGGGGGGGAGACAAGCAGAGCGGCGGCAGTGTGCTCAGGGAGGAGGCAGAGATGAGCTGGAGCAGGGAGCGGTTCCTCTGCACCCCCCATTACTGGCTGCAGCCCCCCCAGGAACTCTCCCACCCCAGCTCACCTCTGTTCTGCCTCCTCCCACGAGCGCGCCGCAGCTCTGCTTCTCCCTTCTCCCTCCCAGGCTTGCCGCGCCAATCAGCTGTTTGGTGCAGCAAGCCTGGGAGGGAGGAGAAGCAGAGCTGAGCAGCGTGCTTGTGGGAGGAGGAGGCAGAGAGGAGGTGAACTGGGGGGGGGGGAAGCGGTTCCTCTGCGCACGCCCCTTACTTGCTGATTGGCGCAGCAAGCCTTGGAGGGAGGAGAAGCGGAGCTGTAGTGCCCTCATGGGAGGGGCCCCTGGGAGGCAGCAAGTAACGGGTGGGCACAAAGGAACTGCTTGCTGTAACACGAATTCGGATATAACGAGGTAAAGCAGCCCCGTCCCCTGGAGCGCTGCTTTACTGCCTTATATCCAAATTCACATTATATCGGAATGCATTATATTGGGGTACGGGTGTATACATACATACACACACATATATGTAGGTCTTTTGTCTGGTGAAAAAAACTTACCTGGAACCTAACCCCCTCATTTACATTAATTCTTATGGGGAAATTGGATTCGCTTAACATCACTTCGTTTAAAGTTGCATTTTTCAGGAACATGACTACAATGTTAAGCAAGGAGTTACTGCACATTGGCAATAGGCTACCCATTAACCCCCCAAATATACATACAACCCACCCCAATAATTGATCTAATGTATTAACCACACGGAGGCCAACAGTTTTACATAAGGGAAGCTGCACTGCTTCTTACACCCGCAATGCCAAAATATATATCTATATATCTATATCTATCTATCTATATCTCCAACATACGATTGGGTATACAAGGCTTTAGAAAGATCATTCTACCCTCACCAAGGCAATGCGGACGAACACCTGGACTGAAATGTCGGTTAGGTAACTACAGTCGGGAGAACTTGCAAGTTATTTTTGCTGGTGCTGTATTTGCATTCTCCCTTTCCAGGACTGGTCTGAAACAAATAGGTGTGAACTGGCATTAACTAGGCATGGAAAATATGCATTACCTAACGCGAGGCAGCAAGTACCAACACTCTACAATGCCAAACGTGCACCGTTCTCTCAGGATCTTACCTCCACCACACGCCCGGGACAGATGTCTTGGTATCTCAGAAACGGAGCAGCAATAATTCGTCTAGGAGAAGATACAGCAAGGGTTGCTGCGTGAGTCATCTTTAACGTGAAGGAAAACCCAGAGGTGGTAAGAACAAGACGACCCCTCCCCTTCCCTTCCCCCTGGGGTCTGTCAGAATCCGCCTGGCATCTATTTATCACATCAGTGCTCTGTCCCCCTACAGCCCTATGTCAGAGTCATGGTGACCTTCCCTCCGTTAAGGTGGGCCCAGCCACCCGACTAAGTTTTGTCCCAGTTTATGACACAAAGGATCATGGCCAGAAGCCAAAACCCTGCATGCAGGGAACCCACCAGCTCTCAGAGGGCAACGCCTTTACTAGACAGGAAGGACAGCCCGGTGGCTAGAATGCAAGCCTGAGACCTGCTCTGTTGCAGCTTTTCTGTGTGACCTTGGGCAAGTCACTTAGTCCCTCTGGACCTCAGTTCCCATCTGTGCAATGGGGAGAAGAGCCTGGCCCTGCCCCACAGGGATTGTTGGGAGGAGAAATGTGTTCAAGGTTGTGACATCTCAGATATCCAGTAATGGGCATCAGATGAGTGCCACAGACAGATAATGAGTGGAAACTCCAATGGGTGGGTTCCAGTCAAACAAAGCAGCACAGTATTTTCCACTTGTTATCAGCCCCTTCTCTCCCCTTAGCGCCCACAAACAATTCTGGAACAGCACAGGAAACTTACTGCTTCAAAGACAACAGGGCGAGCTCATCCATATGGCTGTAGTCAATTATTCGACATCTGTGCTTGCTGCCCACCTTAAATGCCCCGGGTCTGAAGGATTTTTTGGTGTCCGAAAGATGTTTCAGCTACAAAAACAAAGGGGGATTTATCACCATTTGGAAATAGAGATGGCAGTGACTTGGGAGAACGAAACCTAGACTGACTTGAAGAGGAGAAAACAGACCAGTAAGACTCAGCAAGTTCATATGGGTGTTTTTACTCAGATGAGATGCAATGTTTACATCCCTCTGGAAGTATTAGTTGGGAGGACAGGGAAGAAGACACAGACAAACCCATTATTTTGGGGAGCATCTTGTACAATAGTTGCCAGGCAGATGAAATTGTATTTTACTGTGTATATACACTAAATGGCCTTCAAAAAATTATGCTAGCAGAATGTTGCCACTAAGAGCATGAGAAAGAGGAAAAGGCCACCAGGCCAGGGCTTGACCTGAGCGCGAGGCCAGTCTGGTACTTTATGAAGGCTGGGCACACTGTACAGTAACCTCATTTCTAAGGGCCACCCTGAGCTCCTATGGGGTTCCAGTCACTGCAAGACCAGGGGCTGCCCAAAGGATTTCAAGCCCAGTCCTGCAAGTTACCAAGTGCCCTCCACTGGGGTGAAGGATGCCCAACCCCTCGCAGGCCTTCCTTATTTACTTTCTCCACACCCGTCATGATTGTGTAGACCTCTATCATATCTTCCCTTAGTCTCTTTTTCAAGATGACAAGTCCCAATCTTATTAATCTCTCCTCATATGGAAGCTGTTCCATACCCCTAATCATTTTTGTGGCCCTTTTCTCAACCTTTTTCAATTCCAATACATTTTTTGAGATGGGGCGACCACATTTGCAAGCAGTATTCAATATATGAGCGTACCATGGATATAGAGACAATATGATATTTTCTGTCTTATTATCTATCCCTCTCAATGATCCCCAACATTCTGTTAGCTTTTTTGAAAGCTGCTGCACATTGAGTGGATGCTTTCAGAGAACTATCCACAATGACTCCAAGATCGCTTTCTTGAGTGGTAACAGTTAATTTAGACTCTGTTATTGTATATGTACAGCTGGAATTATGTTTTTCCAATGTGCATTACTTTGCATTTATCAATATTGAATTTCATTTGCCATTTTGTTGCCCAGTCACCCAGTTTTGAGAGATCCTTTTATAGCTCTTTGCAGTCTGCCTGGGACTTAACTATCTTAAGCAATTTTGTATCATCTGCACTTTTTGCCACCTCACTGGTTACCTGTTTTTCCAAGATCTTTTATTAATATATTGAATAGGACTGGTCCCAGAACAGACCCCTGGGGGCCACCACTATTTACCTCTCTCCATTCTGAAAACTGACATTTATTCCTACCCTTTGTTTCCTATCTTTTAACCAGTTACCAATCCATGAGAGGCCCTTCCCTCTTATCCCATGACAGCTTACTTTACTTAAGAGCCTTTGGTGAGGGACCTTGTCAAAGGCTTTTTGAAAATCTAAATACATTATATCCACTGTATCTGCCTTCTCCACATGCTTGTTGGCCCCCTCAAAGAATTCTAGTAGAATACAGAGTATACTCAGTTTCATTTCCTGGTTCTCATGCACTAGCAACACAGTGCAATGTCTGGGTTGCAAATGCTGCGGGACAACCATTATTTACAACCGTTTCCACTTACGTTTTAAAATACCATTCCCCAGATGTCTCTGGTTTGGTTGGCGATTTCATGCCAGCATGTGGCAACCCCTTCCACAGTGTAACTCGGCCACGGGGCATTCATTACTTACAAATGCAAAAGCCAGTGTGCCATCGTCAAGTTCAAAGATGACGCCAGTGTTTGCGTGGAAGCTTTTCACCACTGACTCTTCCACCACCATGCCAATTCGACTGCTGGCGAGCTGGCCAAGCCCTGTGCCAGGCTGAAGGAAGACCTGCCGCAGTGTAAGCCGTACTGCTTTGGAGGTGGGATGGACAGAGAGGATGCAGGCCTTTACCTGTTGCAGGGGAGAGAGGACGGCAGGATGGTAAGGCAGGCTGTCAACTGGAAGAGCCGAGAGCCATTTTCAACCCTGCACTCTCACATCACACCTAGCTTCTGATCACTTCACAGAGGCATTGCCAAGGTAGAGCAAGGACAATGGAATGTGCAGTGTTGTTATTCAGCTGTAATGTCTTTATGGGCGGGGCATTTTTTCTTTACTTATCTGATTAAATTGTGTGAGCTAGTTTGGTGCGGACAAAGGGAGGGGAGAGTGACTGCGGGCAATCAGCCCCCAGCACAAGCCATTCCTCATATTCCATGAGCCTCTCAGCTGCTAAAACTGTAAAGGGATACCTTCCCCAGGACTCTCCAGAGGCTACGTTCAGAACTCAAAGACATAGGCTGCTTCCCTTCTCCTTACCAGGGGAGTAGAAAGAAGGTCTGTGCCAACAAAATTGCTGACACTACCGATTCCACAGAAAATAAAACCTTTATCAAAAAAATGGTTAGAGAAGGAAAGAAGACAGACAGGCTACACAGCTTTCTGATTCCTACGGCCGCTTCAGCATCCACTTACTGTCTGACTTTCTGAATAACTCCCCGCTTTCTTCGGATCCAGGTGCATGAAGTCCACAACCCCAGTGAAGGAGGAGAGGAAACTCAGAGAGATGCCATTAGGGGTCACCTAAACCAAGAAAGAGAAATTCTTCTGTAGGGCATAAAATTAAATCACTAAATCAATGCCCTACGTAGGGCATAAAATTAAATCACTAAATCAATGCCCTACCATTGCAGGGGTCTCAAGGATTGGTGCATTCAGTCCCTCCTGTTTTCTACCTGTGACACAGAACAGTAGAGTGTCTCGAGAGCTGTAACACCTTCGTCTAATTCTGGTGGTTTGCTTGGCCTGGGGGTGACTCGGTGGTGTTGGTGATCGGGGATCTACAGGAGGTTAGACTAGAGGATCTGATGGTTCCCTCCTGGCCTTAAACTCTATGACTCTAAATCTGTGTGAAAAGTTCTCATCCAGATCAAGATGTGGACGGCACTTTACTTCCTCCACTAATAAGCATCTTGTCAGTATTTAATAATACACATGCTGAAAAAGACAGTTAATTGCTCGAGAGTTGGCTTTTTGCCACCACTAGAAAAGAATACTTTTTAAGTTTTCTAATTGTACATTTGATCTGAAGTCCAGAATCAACCTGTGCTGGTTTGCAAGCAGTGTTTTTCCCACCTTGCACTCCCAAATCCCAAATTTCCATTTAAAAAACCAACCAACCACTAAGATCCCAGCCGCTGCGGTTGCAGAAAAAGGAAAAAAAAAAAAAGAACCCAGTGTAAACAAATACAGTGAAGTCTGCCCGAGTCTGTAGGCAGCCTGAAACAGGAGTTCAGCAGTGTCAGCTGCACCCATTCACATGATCGGCTGTTAAGTTTGAAGTCTAATGCTGAAACTTTCAGTGCCAGATATTTCACCAATGATCAAAGAAGGACCATCAAAAGATCTGCATAACATACTGAAAGTGGTGTCAAGTGGGCAGAGCTGTGGAGAGCGCCACTGTCCATGTTTTCCCAAATTCAGCTTCGGAATGAACATATGGAAATGCTCATATGAAAAGGAGGAAAGTTTCTCTTGTTTCCATAGCCACAACAGAAAGGTCCAAAGGATGCCAAGCACGAAGAGTTGAAAGGTTGATGCTTTACTCATCCTGCCATCTAGTTGCCACTTATATTTAGGGCTTTTAGACACCGTAGTGTTGTTACAGAAGGAAAAGGGACTCAAAAACGGCTCCTGGTTACTGCCCTTGTGCTTTTTGAGCCAGCTGTGCTCACTGCCTGACACAACAGAAGATTTTACTCCTACAGAGTAACTGCTCTTCCACAGAACTACAAGACTAAGAGCAGGAGACAAGCAAACTGGATTTGACTCTGCCACGCACTTCCCCACCACCACCACCAGCCAGGCACAGATACAGGCGTCTTTACGCCCGATGACTGGGCACAGAGCAGAGCTCCATTTCGGAGATTGGGCGGGTGGTTTGCAAGCAGGTGTTTTTCCCAGGTGACAGGCAGAAATCACCTATTTGGATTTGTAAATTCATTAAATTCCAGCTGAGTTTTGCTGGGGCAGAATACATAGGAAGATGTCCACCACAGCTGCGATCATAACTCCACCTCAACAACCCTTCAGAAAAAGCTGAGTTTTACCTTCTGCACTTGGGCTTTCACCACCAGTCCTGGCAGTAAGTTACTGAGCGCCCAGTTCTGCTCTTCTGTTGCAATGGCCGCAGCAACCTCCGACCGAGTGATGGACAGACGGACAATTTTTCCATTGTTTTTCACTTCTTCAATGAGACAGTTCAGGTACTGGCCTATTTTCAGCTCAGCCCCTACAAAGACAGGGCACATACCAAAAAAACCCCATCATCTTCCTGTCTGTCATAGCCCCCTACTTCCCCTTCTGAAACCCTTTGCTAGCTCCCCCCCTCCAGCCTAATACAAGCCTCTTTTCCAGACCCTCTCTCCTGAGCCACTCATCTCTTATCACAGTGCCCGACCCTGCTAAGTTGCCCTCAATGCCAATTTCAGCCATACTTGCCCAGGCCCCCCTGTGCATGGAACATCCTCCCTGAAAAGACCTGTAAGGTCACTACCCTCTGCTCTTTCAAAATCTCTGCTCTAGATCCACTTCTGCTGCAACACCTATCAGAAAATCAGTAGCCTTTAAATGGCTAGCAGTCAGGGAAACGCAATGCTTTATTTATGCAATTACAAAGCAGTTTTTTAAAAATAGTAAGTATCTATGCACATAAAGACTGAACTTATCCAATTTTCTCCCCATGCCTCACCCTCTGTATATTGCTTGTTTTCTTAGACTGTTAGCTCTTTGCTGTAAGGCCCCTGCCTACTGTTATGTTTGTAGTGCCTAGCACAATCAGGCCCTGGTCCGAACAGGCCTCTGGGTGCTAATGTAATATAGTTAAATTGGGATGAGAACGACCTTTTCCATGCTCACCAGGAGAACACATGCATCACAAGGAGTAGCAATGCAAGCTCCTCCCGCCTCCTGGCACCAGATCTAGGGTGCGGAGACCAATTCCCTTTTGCCCATGGCCTTGGTGGATGACAGGCCACAAATCTATTTCCTGTAGCCACCAGATCATACATACTTCAGGTCTCTGCCAGCCTGAGCCAAAAGAGAGCCCTCTGACCAAAGCAGCAGAGAAAGGTGCTCTCTCAGAGCTTTTCTGTTCTAGCACGTTTAGGGACTTTTAGCAATACAGCTCTGTCGCTCATGCACAAGTACCAGGAAACTGCCACTTGGTCGGTTGATTTCCAATGGTTGTGGATTTGGTGCTATGGGAAGGGGCAATCTGGACAATCCTGGACACCAATCAATCCTCAGGACAGGCAAAGTGCAGGCGGCTGCAGCACACGCTTCTCCTACACCATCCTGCCAATGTGCCTCAACCAGGACCCACGGGACTACTTCTCAGGGTGGGGGAAATGAAAGGGGAGAGGTAGTGCCCATCTCCATTTGAACTTGGGTCTCTCTGCAATAGTGTCCAAAATGCAGAATGACTAGTGGCAGTCAGGATGGAGGTGTTTACAAGGAGGACACCAGTAGATCACGAAATGGACTGACAACCAACAGCTCATTGTTCAATGGCCTGTGCCCAACCATATGTCAGCAGAGACTTCTGATCTCCCTTGACTTGAGCTATGTTTGAGCCAGGAAGCTAGAGGTGAAAGGCTCCAGTCCCATCCTTGCTCCTCTGAACCAGCCAGTTCTCCATCTCCTGCTGGATGCCTTACCTTTGTTGGCTGATTTGATGTAACTCTGGGACTTCTGACGAGGCAGAAACGCCTTAGCACCACTGACTCCAATATCTATGAGGTAGCCGTGATCTTCCACACTAGATACCAAGCCAGAGAGCAACTGCAGGGAGGGAAACATTACAATTCAACAATATAAAGGAACAGTTAGATCGGCAAGGAGAACAATTCTGTCAACAGGCTGCTTGCACTCAGATTTCCTTCTCTCTTGGGGTCAGAATGCTGGAATTCCCCCCACTGTGTTGGACACATTAGACCATGGCTCCTCTGACAATGCGGTCTCAGCTGTCCTCTCATCCAACCAAGACATGTATCTAGGGGATTCTTGGCTTCCTGAAGCTCTGGTAACATCAGGACATTGAAAAGAAACAGGCACTCACACTGCTGGTGAAATTGTGAGCTTAGTTAATTATTCTCTTGCACCCAACACCTCTGTGAGGTGGTCAGGTAAGTATTATCCCCATTTTACTGATGGAGAAGCTGAGGCAGCAGAAGTTAAGTGACTTGCCCAAGAACCAGCAAGCCAGTGGCAAAAGAACAGATCTCATGAGTCACAGTTCAGGCCTGCATTCTACCCACTACACCACACTTCCTACCAACATGAATTTCACCAGAAAAGGCACAGATCCTTGCTTTAATTGCATGCAGTGACAAAACTGAATTCACGCAAGGAGACATGAGGCCAAGGGGGAAGCAATCTCCAAAGTGCAGGGAGGCTGCGGTGCACCCAGAACACCTACCATGCCTGATCTAAGAGCTGTGGTGTTCAGTGCCTTGTTGACATCTTTGGGGTTAATTGACAGCTTGACACTCTGGTGTCCATCCATGGTTTTCCCCATGCTGGTCACAGTGCATCTGACCAGCATTCCAGGAGGGTACAGGTCTGAGAGCGAGTTCAAATCCTAAACAGCAAGACAGTTAAAGATCACGAAAACCATAAAATCATTAACATTAAATAATGCAGAAGACCAGAACTTGTTACTGAAGAGGCTTTTGAAACCCAAACCCAAGAGGAAAGCTCTATTCTCAGCAGCAGCTAAATGCCACAAAGACTGGGGCCCCTGGGTACAGTGGGCCTGTGCCCCTGCCTGGAGTTTCAAGCCTGACTCAGGGGACACGCACAATAAAAGATGTATGTAATGTTACAAGGCTGAGGTCAAAGGATTCAACACAGCTGCCAGGCTGAAGAGCAGGAGGTGCTACAGGTCAGGATTAAGATTCATCACCAGAGCTGATTTTGGTCCCAGTCTCAGGTCTCCCGTTAGCAAAGAGGTAAAAGGTAACAAAAGAGCAAGGGGATATTAGCATCTTGCCATTCCCAAAATTCAATTATAAACAGGCACGGACGGCGGTGGGAAGGGGAAATATAAACGTGCACATGGACTATCTCCCTTCCTTTCTTTGGAACATCAGTGTCGTCAGGGAATTACATAGTCTCTCCAATACCTATGTCTCTTCCAAGCAGCCTATCTGCCATAGCATGAGCTGGTAATACACTGCACAGAATATCACAGAAGCCATCTTTTGAGGGGCTGCATAGGGTCTGGGGAAGAGGACAGAGTCCTCTGCATCTAGGCTGGAAAGTAGACGATTCTCCCAAACATATCCCCAGCTTCATCCTTCAAGTCTCCCGCCTCAGAGCTCTGGGAACCCCTTAAGTAGGGAGGGGTGTACAGTGATGGCTGCTGTTGAGCAGCACATTAAACATGCTGCCTTCAGCATTCACAGGCCCTGTTGGCCAAGGAAGCAAGAGAGCAGGACAAGGAAGGGATCAGAATCTCCTGTACACCAGTGGAAACTGGGTTCTCCCGCTGGGTCTCTGCTTGCAAGACCTCGTTTATTTTACCCAGTCCCAGGACACACACTATAGCTCAGGACTCTCCTCACCTCCAGAAGCTCTTCTGTGGCCACTTGCTCATTCAGCATTTTGCTGTATGCATCACAAATGTGCGTCACTTGCACAAATCCAGTGAGTCCATTAGGCAAACTGACCACTAACTCGAAGTCATTAGACTCCTTCACGCAGCCGAGCAGCAGCATCCCCTCACTCAGGGCCTGGAAGAAAGAAAAAGTAGCAGTTGGTGGATCTCAGCAAGCCACAGAGTTACCGTGTCTAATGAGACTGAAAAAATAAACTACAGAAAGTCAAGAAAAACTCAGCACCTTTTACCACTCAGACTCAGGACACAAATCACTACCAGCACCACTCTGCGAGTTACCAAGCCACCGCTGACATACTGCAATTAGAAGCAGCCCTCTTAAAAGGTCAGTGGAAAGCAGCAAAAACCTAGAAACAGGACTACAGCCCCTCCTATGGTCAGTGCTGGGAGCAGGAATGACTGATAGGGACACGAGCTTCCCAGACTAGAGAAACCTGTCACACTCTTGCAGTAGCATGTCCTACAGAACCTTCTATGGAGCAACCATGAAGGAAGCTGTATGTTCCACCTCCCAAACTGAATACAGAGGGCTTGTCTACACTACCGCTTAAGTTGATGAACCTAACATTGCTCAGGAGTGTGAAACCCCGCCCCACCTCAGCAACATAAGTTACATCAACTTAAAGCTCTCCCACCTACAGAGCTTCTGCTTCTTGTTGAGGTGGAGTAATTACGTTGATGGGAGAGCACTCTCCCGTCAACACAGGCGATGCATTACATGCTGTGCCAATGTACTGCGGTAGTGAAGACAAGCCCAGAGATTGTCAGACTGGATCAGACCCAAGCTCCACCTAGTCCAGTATCCCATCCCAGACAGTGGTCAGAACCAGATGCTTCAGAGGAAGACATAAGAATCACCAGAGTTGTGGGCAGACACAGGATGACCAGTCTGCCACATTGTTCTTGTCCTAATCCCTGAAGCACAAAGTTTAATATTGCTTCCAAAATTTTTGTCATCATTAATTATAACAATTCTGGATATTCTTGAGATCCATATAGAGTAGAATCTCAGAGTTATGAACACCCAACACCAGTTATGAACTGACTGGTCAACCACAGACCTCATTTGGAACCAGAAGTATGAAATCAGGCAGCAGCAGAGACAAAAAAAAAAAAAAAAAAAAAAGGAACAAATTAAGTACAGTACTGTGTTAAATATAAACTTCTAAAAAATAAATGGAAAGTTTAAAAAAAGATTTGACCAGGTAAGGAAACCTTTTCTGTACTTGTTTTATTTAAATGAAAATGGTTAAAAGCAGCATTTTTCTTTTGCATAGTAAAGTTTCAAAACTCTGTTAAGTCAATGTTCAGTTGCAAATTTTTGAAAGACCCACCATAACGTTTTCTTCAGTTACAAACATTTCAGAATTACGAACAACCGCCACCCGAAGTGTTCACAACTCTGAGGTTCTACTGTAAATATCTAATCACTTGTTAAGTTCTTGGCTCCCATGACTTTCTGTGGAAATGAGTTCCACAGTTTAATCACGTGTTGTTAAAAAAAGTGTTTTCTTTCAGAGGATTTGAATTTCCTACCTTCAATTAACTTGAGTGTCCCCTTGTTCTTGTTACAGGAGACAGTGAGAACAGACACTCCTGATCTACCTTCTTGAGACCACTTTGTATTTTACATTTTCGTCTTATTCAACTCCTTTCTAAGGTACGACTTACAGCAAAGGAAGTGGAGTGATAGAGAGAACAGGTCATCAAGGGTTAAACATGTGCCTGTGGGGAGGATGGAATAGCAGCCACAGAACTGAGAGCTGGACAATAGCCCCTGTTCAGAATCAAGAAGCATGCATCAAATGGAGGGGGAAAAGAAATTTGACTATGGCCAATCTGATAGCAAGGAAACCAAGAGAGATACAGACTCAGCAGGCCTCAGAAGCATTCAGCTCAGTAATTCAGTTCTCTGTGGAGATGATTTTGATTGTATACAGCCTGTTAATGATCAGAACTTTACTGCAGTTAGCGTCACTTTCTGCAGCAGTTAATTCTGCATCCTGGGACAGTTCTAAGTGATAACACTCTGCCTTTATTGCAGAAGGCTCGGAGGAGATGTACCATTTCTTACACGCCACTGAACTTCTTCCTGCCAGCGAAGCAGAGGTTGTGAAAAGGAGTCCAGCCCTCCCTTACCTAAAGATTGGTGGTTCTGAGACTGGCCTAGGAATAAGGAACCTCATAGCTGCACTGGACCCAATGGAGGTCAAAATACACAAAACACAGAAGAATAGAAATGTAGAACTGGAAAGGACCCTGATAATTCACATAGTACAGCCCTTCATACTAAGGCAGAACTACGTATTATCTTCTAGACCATCCCTGGCAGGTATTTCTCTAACTCCTCCTTAAAAACCTCCAGCGAAGGAGGTTCCACAGCCTCCCTAGATAATTTGTTCCAGTGCTTAACTACCCTTTCGGTCAGGAAGTTTTCCCTAATATCTAACCTAAATCTCCCTTGTTGCAATTTAAGACCATTACTTCTTGTGGATAAAGAGAACACGTTATCACCCTCCTCTTTATAACAACCTTTTAGCTGCTTGAAGACTTATCTGAACACTCATTCACAAACCTCAACCGTGAGAAGTTCAAAATCCTTGGCATTAGCTTTAATGGCTTCCTTTTTCTCTTTCTTGAGCTTTTTCCCCTTTCCTGGATCTTCTTGTATTCTCTTCCTTTTCTGGGATCCTTCTTCATATTGAGTCTAAGGCAGATTTTAAAAGGGGGGGAGGGGGAGACGACAAGAGAATTAGAAGAGATAACTGTCGTGCTCCACAAAAGAGGAGCAAAATTATCAGCCATCCCAGATTAGAGGGAGATGCTAGAGTTAAGGGTGAGAAGGAAATTTCTATTGCAAACCCTTATGTTCAGTTATATATAGGTCTCTCAACATTTCTCCCTTTGGGCTGAAACTTAACATATTTGGTTAAAGCATGAATACATTTGACCAGTTTGAGCAAAATCGTTCAACAACTTTTGAGTTAAAACAAGCAGAAAGAGACATTTTCTCCCCTTCGTCCAGTGGGGAGAAAACCACCACCACCACCTTTGAGCCTTCATTTGCAGAGAAAACTCAAGAGCCTCTCGGGGCATGTCTACATTTAAAACACTGCATCGGAACAGCTGGATCAGTGCAGATGTAGCGTTTTAATGAAGACGTTCTACACCAACAGGAGAGAGCTCTCCCGTTGGCACAGTTAATCCAGCTCCCCAAGAAGCTCTCTCACCAACACAGCACTCTCCACAGGAGATTAGGTCAGTATAATTATGTTGCTCAGGGGTGTGGATTTTTCATACTCCTGAGCAACGTAGTTATATCGATATAGATCCGTAGTGTAGACCACAACCAAACCTTAAAACCTCAAACTTAGCATGGACATAGACCCTGATTCGTCAGAGCACTTAGGGAAGGAGGTTCTTAACTTTCTGCACAGGAGCAGTCTCATGAAGTCAATGGGACTACTACACTTCAAGTTAAAAACATGTTTTAAGTGTTTTGTTGGATCGGTGCCAGAGCCCTCAGTGAGGCAGCTCTGTATTGCTAAGTCTGAAACAATTTGGTTAGAAATAGCAAAGTAATTGATATATTAAAATGGGATGTGTGTGAGGGGGAGGCAGAAGAGGACGTCATGTATCCTGTTTTTTTAGGCACAGAAACAAGAGAAACATGTTAGATCGAATTAACCCTGGCGCAGCACCACTGAATTCTATGTCCTTACACCAGAATTGGATTTGGTCCACCACATCTCTCTAGACGCTCTTACCTCTAACAGCAGATCAGTCACTACTGAGATATTTCAAAGTTAAACCCATATCAATTACATTTGATTAATGGTTTGCCATCACATTTACCCAGGACAGACACCTATCAAAAGTCATGACAATCCTGGATTCCACGATGAAGACCAGTCACAAGTACTAAAATGAATGTTGGGGCTCAGTCCTGCAGCCCTCACTCAGACAAAGCTGTCATGATCAGAATGAATCTTAGACTATCAGGGCTGGAAGGGATCTCAGGAGCTATCTAGTCCAACCCCCGGCTCAAAGCAGGGCTAATCTCCAACTAAATCCCCAAATGGCCCCCTCAAGGATTGAGCTCACAACCCTGGGTTAGCAGGCCAATGCTCAAACCACTGAGCTATCCCTCCCTCACCAATGGGAGTAAGAACTACAGAATTAGATCTTTACGCTAATTGGCAGTAGAATAGCTCTCAGAGAGTTTCATCCAGCACATGCACACAACTCACATCAAATAAGTTATCCTGCTCTATTGGTCGCCTGGGTGCTTTTCCCTCTGAAGGCTTTTTCTGGGTGCCACCTCGAGGGAAGTTTTCTTCTATGGATGCCATGTTTGTATTTCTGTGGTGAAAGCAAAAACACAGGAGTGAAATCTGCAATTGCTGTCATATCAGACAGGAAAAGGAATTATCTTGGAAACTAAACAAAGATTCCCTTGGCTTTTTTAAGTAAATGACAAAAGATAGATAGATACTTAGAAGACAAAATACAGGCCTCTGAGAACATTCAGCGTACTTGAAAATGACAATTATACCCGTATTAGAAACACAAGTTGGGTGAGGTGATATCTTTTATTAAACCAACTTCTGTGTGAAAGAAAGAGACAAGCTTTCAATCTTACAGAGCTCTTCGTCAGGTTATACACATGTACCAGTCACCAGAACTTTTCACTAGTATACCTCTACCCCGATAGAACGCAACCCAATATAACACGAATGTGGATATAACGCGATAAAGCAGCACTCTGGGGCGGTGGGGCTGTGCACTCCGGTGGATCAAAGCAAGTTGGATATAACGTGGTTTCACCTATAACACAGTAACATTTTTTGGCTCCCGAGAACAGTGTTATATCGGGGTAGAGGTGTATTCTACTCACCAACATTACCATATTAGTCTTCAATGACATCCAGAACCTGGTATACCTGACACTTTAAAACTTAGAAACTTGACGAGGAGATTCCTAATAAAGGAATTATCTGCACACTTGTGTGCAACAGGTGAAGCACCATCTCCACAGATGAGCAACAATACACGCCTTCAGACATACTGCCTGGGGCAGTGATCTTGTCAGATCTCACAACCCTAAGCAATCAGGGCTTGTTTACACTACAGAGCCTTGGCCAGCATAGCTATGTGGGGAAGAGTCACCCTAGTGTAACAACAGCATTGCCAGCAGGAGCTCTTCTACTGACATAGCTACTCTCCCCCACCCCACAACAACATTAGCTGAGCCAGCAAACGCACTCTTTTGGTGGCACAGATATGTCTATGGAGGTGGCCAGCATAGCTACATTGGATAGATGTGTCATTTTTTGCACCCCTAACTGGCATATCGATACCAACAAAACTTTGTAGTGTGTAGGCTAGGGCTCAAACATAGCAGTACCGCAGCAGCTGCAGGAATTGGTATTGACACATCAGTGGATGCATGGGTGTAACTAACTCTTTTGAGTCAGTATTGAACCCGCATTTTAGCATTTTGTTGGGGGCCACTGGCTGCCAGAAGTGTCATTTTTTAGATAAAACAGAGGTCCGGACCATTTGTGCTCAGTTAAGATGCCACAGCACTTCCGTTTGCACATGCATAAAGGCTGTCATACAGTATCATAGACAAACTACAATTTAAGTCATTATATTTTACACACACACACCCAATATCACCCCTGCTGCTTCAACTATATACAGTAAGCTTCTTTACTTCCTAACTTGTTGTGAGATGCTGTTATGCACCATTCAACAGTTTCCCCCCTAGTTCATTCCAGAGGCAGCAGCATAATATTGGTGAAAGGATATAATCAAGCATGTGCAACGTAAATTGCTGTACTAAGAAAAGCTAAATTCCCTTAAAGGTAGAGAAACTAATCTAAAGTACATTATACTTCAGGCAATGTCAGGCAATGAGAAACAGAAAAACAGGTCAATGGGACCCAGTGCAATAGGGAATAAACTGACCTCTGGGCCACAGAACTCTGAGACACATCCCACTCGTCATTTATCTCCAGCTCTGCAGGGAAACCAGCTCCCAAACCAAGAGGATTGCAGTCCAGTGACCCTCCCTGCTAGGGGCTCAGTCCCCTCCCAGTCTCCGGGAGCGGCTACTTCAGGGCTACAGGAAGGGATTCAATGCATGTGCTCCCCTCCTCGGCCAAGGCCAGCAGCACTGAACTCAGCTGCTGGCAGAGGAGGAGAAGGAACCAGAGGAATACTGCCCAGGGACTCCCCTGCCAGGCGCTGCACATCAGGGTCCGCACATCAGGGTCCCTTTACCCCAGGAGCCCAGCCCTGGGGATGTTCCCTCTCCTCCCAGCCAGGCCCTGGGGAGGTTCCCTTGGCTCCGTGCTGGGCCAGGGGGCTGGCGCAGTGGTGCTTTCCCTCCCTCCCACATGGAGCTGGGCCCTACCGGGCTCCTACACCCCTAGCCCAGGGACGGGCAAACTTTTGGCCTGAGAGCCGCATCAGGTTTAGTAAACTGTATGGAAGGCCGGTTAGGGAAGGTGGTCATGGCCCAGCCCCCACCTCCTATCTGCCCCCTACCTCGGACTCCTGCCCCGTTCAACCCCTCTGTTCCCTGAGAGCGCCTCTGGGACCCCTGCCCCATCCACACACCCCTACTCCCTGTCTGCCCCTGGACCTTGGGGCGCCGCCCCATCCAACCCCTCCTCTCATTCCTGACGGCCCCCCGGAGACCCCTGCCCCATCCACACACCCAACTCCCTGTCCCCTGACTGCCCCTGGACCCCCGCCGCCCCATCCAACTCCCCCCGCTTCCTGACTGCCCTCCTGGGACCCCTGCCCTATTCAACCCCTCGTTTCCCCCCCCATCCAAATCCCTGGCCCTCGACCACCACCCCAAACTCCCCTGCCCTCTATCCAACCCCCTCTGCTCCCGGCTGGGCCACGCCGCCACCGCCGCCCCCACGCAGCTCAAGGCACCAGGTCAGGTCCGGCTCTGCAGCCCCGCCACCCAGGGCATTGCGCCGGCGGCGGGGCGAGCGAGCCGAGGCTCCGGGGGAGGGCCAGGGGCGAGCCTCCCGGGCCAGGAACTCGGGGGCCGGGCAGGACGGTCCCGCGGCCCGCAGTTTGCCCACCCCAGCCCCAGCCAGACTCCCTCACCTCGTTCAGCAGCACACGTGCGACACCATCGCCATAACCCGGAAGCACTACCGGGGAGCACAAGGTCAAGCGGAAACCTCTTGATCACAACGGGAAGAGAAGCCAGCGACGCCTAGTAACCACCAGACCAATCCTGGGGAAGGAGGCGGAGCATCGGCTGATGGACATCTTCCAAAGCCAATCTTCAATCTCACTTCACGTCATCTCCTCATGGAAGGACCTTGTTGTCCAATCCGGAGAGGCATGTCTGCGCGGAGGCGGGATTTCCCAGCGCCATCTTGCCTGTGGACTTGGAGTCGGCGAAGGGCACGGCACGGCTGTTGCAGGGGAGCGCGCGGCAGGTGAGGGCGGCTTAGGGCTGCGATCGCTACGTGTGTGGCTGGCGCCGCCGCCAAGGTCTCTCCCCAGCCGGGGCCGCGGGCGGGCGGGCGCTGGGTCCCTGCGGGTCGGTGCACCCGAGGGGCTGCGGCGGCGGCGGCGGCCCGGGGAGCCGCCTGTGACCCCTTGTCAGGCCGCGACTCCCAGCGCGGCTGCCCAGGCTCCCGCTGCCAGCGAGCCAGGTGGGCTATGTCCCTGGCCGCGCAGCAGAGGGTCTCGCTCCGCCTTGTAGCCGGCCTGACCGCCCCCAGCGGGCCTGGATTGGCGGGAACGGGGCTGCCTGCTGAAGGGGCTCCAGCTCGGTGTCTGGGGGGGCTGCCCGGGCCCCGCCTCGCTCTGCAGCTGGAGACCGAGATCCGTTTGGATCTTGCCGCTGGGCACAAGACACGGATTGAGTGAAGCTGCCTCGCCTGGCAGCCCAGGCTGGTAGCTGCGCTGTCCCCTTCCCCGCAGAATAACCCGCAGTCCCGTGCTGAGCAACCGCGCGTTCAGCAGGCTCAGAGAAGCAAAGCCTGGAATTGAGGAGCTGAAATCCCTCCCATTTATCTCAGTTTTGGGTTTAGAGGAACTGGTAGATAACGCCAGTGATTCAGAAAGGGGTGGAATGAGCTGAGAACGTGAAATTGAGGCTGCATCTGGCTTTCTAGTGCAGCAAGTGGCAACACCTGTCGTGAGAGACGATGAAACTTGGAGTGTGGTGGAGCAGAACTGGCTAAGAAGGGCCCCTGGAATTTTCCAAGAAGCAGAACCTGCCTATTAATATCTTTGTTCCAAATGATCTACAAACCATCGGACATAGTAACTCTGTCTAGGGTATTTTAACAATAGTGACTGTTGGTGTAAAATCCCCTATGAAAGGGAAAGGATGGGAAGAGTGATGATCCTGCCTTTTCAAACCTATGCTGAGTTAGTGACCCTTATCCTTAGGCTATAAAGCTACTGGAAATGCATTTTGGGAGCTCACTGAGAGTTAGGGTTCTTCTCCAGGTTTTGGTATGTAGCAGTGAAGGTCCAGATTTACACCAGAGACATAGATTAGGAACAGAATGATGCATCAGCTGGCTTGATGGTGAAGACGTTCTTTTGGTAGTAGCAGTAGATGAGAAGAGGCACTTATTGACAGTGATAATGGAATGACTTCAGCTGGTGAACAACTAAAGTTGTGTGGCAAGTTTGCATTGGGCTGAACCCTAGTGTAAATACCAAACATTTGTCCTGGGAAAAACTTAGAATTCCTAGACTAATACTCTACAGTAATATTGAGTTAACTGGAGTTACAGCAGGATCACAAACCCATGGTTAGACATGGTCAGGGACCAATAAAATGTGATGGGATCTTTCAGTAATCTGGTAAACTAACTTGTGAGATTGCTAGTCTATAATCAGGAGGCATTCAGAACTGAAATAGGAGAGGTTTATCTTGGGTAGGGATTGTGATGTATTGCTTTTTTCAATGTATCTATAGCCACGTATTTCAGTTTTTTCATGAACTCTTCTGGAAATCTTCATTTTTAAAAAGAGGGAGAATGGAAATGTACATCTAAAAATTCACCCCAAAGGACTTCAAAAATCATAACCATGTTGCACAAATGTCCTGGTTTTTCCCTTTCATACATCTACAAAAACCCTCGTTATTTAGTAATTTGCCTTTATGTGCTTTCATATAGCTACCTATACCTCTGCCTTGAATCAGTTGCTTTCTATTTCCAGATAGAGCAATCCTAAATGCACTGGAATCTACTTGTATTACGTATATCCAAGGCTCTGTTAAATATAGTTAATGAAAGTTTCAGTAGCTGGCACTGGGAGCCCCAAATGTAAAACCTACTAAGGCAGCACTGGAAGTAATCATAGTTCAGCAGATGACTAGTACAATCCAGCATATACACCTGAATATAGACATACTAACTTGTCCTTCATTGCATCTAGGACCAGCAACCATGGCAGGACATGACTCTGGAACACAGCACAAGTTCACTGGTATTCAGAAATACTTCAATGCCTACACCATAACAGGCAGAAGGAATGTAGGTACTAGTTAACTTGCCCTTAACAGTCACACTTCAAGGGTGCTTTAGAAGGCATTTAAGTTTAATTTTCTTTTTTCTTTCTAGTATGTAATAGCTACATATGCAAGCATTGCCATGGTCATCTTATATTTCAAACTAAAGCCTAAAAAACAAACTCCAGCGGTGACAGAAAAATAGTGGTAAGTGGCTGATTTTTATAGCACCCAAAAGAAATTCAGTCCCTTCCCTCCCCTTCCCCTAGCAAGTAGGGGTGATGGCAGATGTGGAGAACATGGAGTAAGAGAGGCTATTAATGGTGGTGAGGTGTGCAGAATGGGACCAGGATGAGGAGCCAAGTGTGAAGAGAGAGGACTGGCATAGGGACAGTTTGGAGTGGGGAGGGAAATGAGCAGAGTCTATGCCACTAGAGCACACTTCCTTCCAGAGCCTTGAAGGGAACCCAAGATTCCGGAGTCTCAGCATTCTCCTGCTGTCACCAAGTATCTGAAAACCCCTGGCAAAGTCTCATCCCCTGCTAGTGCTGGTCACAACCTCCTACTGGTATCAGTTACTCTGTTAGCTGAAGTGGCAGAAGTCCATGCAGTGGTGATGAACCATCTGAGTGTTAATTTGATGCCACCTGATGGCATTTCTGGGGTTTTCAGTTTGCTTTTTGAAAGAACATAGGAAACTACTCACAAACTACACTAAAAGAACACTCAAGTTACAAATCAAGTACTCAGAATTAGAAAATGCCCGAACTAAGGTTGCTTGTACAACCTTAATTTGGCCTCATCTTATGTTACCATTTAATTACCTGATGCTGTGTCTTTTTCCCTCCCACCGGACCCCTGCCTCATTCATTGCACAGAATGGATGTTAGTCATTTAACAAAATAGCTGCTCATTAAGTGAGCACTATTTATTCTGTACACTGAAAGAGGCAGGGGTCCTGTGGAAAAATGTGATCATGTAGTTAGGACTGCATTCTGATGCACAGGTGCAAGTGGGCTGATTTAAGGTTGCACAGGTAAGCTTAATGTTGGCATTTCCTAATCTTGAGTGCTTGACTTTGTAATGCAGTGTTTAACTTAACTTTTTTTTTTCTATGAGCTATCTGTGTTTCTCAGCCATAATGAGAAAATGAATTGTCTGATAGCGTTTTAAAAGCCCTAAATTTTAGGCCAAATTTGATACGAGCTCTTTAAACACGCTATGCAGTAATAGAACTACACCTCTACCTCGATATAATGTGACCCACTATAACACAAATTCGGATATAACATGGTAAAGCAGTGCTCCAGGGAGGCGGGGCTGCGCACTCTGGTGGATCAAAGCAAGTTCGATATAACACGGTTTCACCTATAACATGTTAAGATTTTTTTGGCTCCCAAGGACAGTGTTGTATCGAGGTAGAAGTGTATTTGCATTTCTTAACTGCTGAATAAAACCATCACTTAACATATGAACATAGTTTGACTTACTGAGCACATTTATCAAGAAACAAACTCTTGCATTCATGCAAAGCACTGTCCAGTCTGCATTATGAAAAACTTAGTCCTTTAAAGAGGACTATCACAAAAAGGCTAGACTTAAACTTTGGCCTTAGTACATAAAATACTTGAAAAGAGCTAGATGTAGAAATGGATCAGTGAAGTAGGGTTTAGGGGTCTCCTGCTCAGCTGTCCACTGCATGACTGGCATTCTCTGCTCAAGGCACATTACAGGACATTCTTCTTAAAGTTGCTTACCTTAACCCTTTTTTGGGGGGGCGGCGGGGGGGGAGAGAAGGAGAGAGATCTACCTAGCCCCTAGCTAGTAGCACAGAGCAACATTTGCTTGTTTGAAAGTTATGATATTAATCAAAATCTTTTCTCTCTGCAGGTTGCTAGTATGTGTGTTAGTATTGGATCTCGTATTGCAATGGAAACAAGAATTGATGTACTATTATGCACATTTCAATAAAACAAACAAAACATCATTGTTCAGTTATTTATACAATCTTGTATTTTTCCTATTAAAGTGGAGATGCAGGTGACCTTTTTTTCAGCTCTTGAAACTATACTACTTTCCTAGTGGAGGTAAAGTGCTCTTGGACTATCACATTTGTATAAAACAAGGCTGACTGTTCATAGTTGAGTGAAGGAAGCATAATTAAAACCATCCTAAAATGTGTACTTAACATCAGTAGTAACTCACTCAGGAAAGAATGTAAAGGTATTTAATAGAGCTTCAAAGGCTCTCTTGCTGACAAGTGGTGCAATGAGGGAAGCAGTTCCTTAACATTATTTCATGAAAACAAGTTTAGTGTTTGACATACTTTAGCCTTGATAGACTTGACTCTTACACTGTTCAGACAAGCAGGGGTTGGTGGTGTCTTTACCAAAGAGCTTGCCTCTCTGTTAAGGTGTTCAAAAATTCCAAACATACAGAATTCTAGTTTCTCCATGTTTTACTGCCTGGGTATATGATTAGGTCCTGATTACTCCACTTCTCTAGTCACCCAAGGACAAGCTGGCTAGTTCTGACCATATGGAGCTTGCTCTGGCTACTCTCTTCACACCTGGTTGCTCAGTTGTTCTTATAAGGCCATTTTCCATTGCATTAGGGCCTCCTTTGTGGGGGTGGGTAAGTAACTGCCTGACCTTGACCATGGAAATAGGAGATTTATGGCAGGTGCTTGGTAGCTCTAAGGATGGCATCCAAAATCAGGAATCTCCCAGGAGCCAAACTAAGGACAGCAATTCCATTTAAGAATTGCCCCTTCAAAATAATCCTGGGGGCTAAAGTAGACCTAGTGCTATTGCTCTCAACTCCAGCATCACTGATTGAGTGGATTGCTTTGTTTCCCCACATCAATCTTGTATTAGTTGTGATTCATTTTCACTATTGCTAATTTCAAGATTTCCAAAATCTTAAGTTAACCAGAAATTTCATGGGATCATTTTAAAACTCATGGTGCTTTAATCAAACATTTAAGATGTTTGGACTGTCCTGATTATTTAACCTGTAGGGGGACCTGCCTCCTTGATGGGTGAGCATTTAAGGGTCAACATTCAGTTTAAATGCACTCAGAACTGTAAGTCTCCTCTCTCCCCACCTTGGAAGGGACATTTACCCTTTTCTATCCTCTGGCTGTCTTATTAGTTCTTTCTTGTCCTTATCCCCTCCTCCCATGCTACCTCTACTCTTTCATGTTCCTTCTGCCTCCCCCCCATACCCTTTTTCCCATTTCTGGACATCAGAGCTCATGGGGATTACATCAAGCCCTGACCCTTGCTGCATTGTCATCAAGAGGGACTGAACCTGTGACACTGGTGCTGAATTCCTGAGCCAAGACACCTGTTAGAGCAACTCATAAATCTGCTAGTGTTACATCCTCAGCCACCACTAGAGGGAGATAGCACCACACAATTACAACTGCAATGAACATCCCACCTGGAAATTTATGACAAAAACCAAATTATAAAGATTTATGGCCTTGCAGCTCTCAATACAGAATTATGTATAAAGATTTTTCCAGCTAGGATAAAAGTGTAAAACTGAAATTGTTAGGCAAAGCTAGTTTTAAGTTAGTGAATAAAAAGTAAAAAGCTATTTCTCAGCCATAATGAGAAAATGAATTGTCTGATTAACCCCAACCCATCCCCCCCCAAATTAATCTGAAACACAGGATTAAGGGGAAAAAATCAAGTGTTTTGCAAAAGTTGGGTGGGAAGGTAGCAGGGCTCAAGGACTGGAAACTGGTTTCTATTCTTAATTATGAAAATTACAACTCCATAATATGTTAATTCTAGAAATAATGCCCTGAACCAAAATTTTGCCACCAATACTCTCATAGCTCACCTATTGCATGTGGAAGAGGTGTGACTTGGGGGTGGGGGAGTAGGAGGGAGCCTCCTCTGCAGTATAATCCCTGTCCATTCCTTTTCAAGCTTTCCTACCATTTTATAAAATGAGGGTGAAAAAAAATGTACTGGGTAGAAAAACAAAAAGGAAGAGTCTGGATATGGTAGGAGTGGAATGGATTTGAGAGGAATGGGCTAAGTGGATTTTAGGGCTCGGGGAATAGAAAGGGCAATTTGAAAAGGGGAAGTGAGAAAAGATTATTAGAGTTAAGAAGATCACACACTCTCTTCACCCTAGCCCACTCACCCATTTTCTCCAAACCTCTCCCCTTCTTTCCACACATTTTGAATCCAAACCAATGTATTCTCTCTCCTCTCCCACCACTTCTTGCTTGTAAAGTAGGGACATTATGACCATGTTATACATAACTGATGTCAGAGAAAGGGTTAAGGCTTTTTGTGTGTGTGCGCGCCAGGGGGCAGGGGGGAGAGAGATTTAATGCACAATGTTTGTTTGAAACAGTTAACTGTATTTCTCTTCATACTAAATCACTTCTCCATTTCTCTTGGGAGGTTGCTAGCATGTTTTTCCTCAGGACTGGACCTGCTTCTGTTGCAACAAGATGAAATAAATTAATGTCCTCCTGTAACATATAGTCCAATAAAACATTCACAGAATGTTTTTAGTCTTTATTATAAAATATCAAAAGTATAAAACTGTACAAAATACAAAGGCAGAATGTGGCAGTGATTTTTTTTAGCTGTCAAAAGTTGTAATTGCTTCCTGTTGCAGGTCAAGTGTTTCACATATTTGATTTCACTGTATTTGAATTAAAGTCTGACTGCTCCTATCTAGCACTGAGAGAAGGTTTAATTGAAGTACAAGACCATACCAACTCATCCTTTGAAAAAGGAACTCAAAGTTAATAATGTACTTTCAAAGCTTTCTTCCCTAATTGTTTTTCAAGGTGAACTCCTACTGATTTAAGTTTCTGCACTTTCTGTAAAGCTGCTGCTTTTGGGGAGGAGGGATCCCCGCTAGCTTTACCTTAGAAATGTCAAATCTTACTTTCCTTGTTTTTATTAATTAGATTACTGTATATGGCCTATGAGCTCTAATTCCCTAAATGAAGTGATGAGGATAGTGAATAGCGCTTTCTTCCCAGGTAACCTGCAAATGATTTGAAAAATTGGGCCTTTTTGCTGCTTCAACTTTTATAAAAACACAAAAAGGGATTAAAACACAAACGTTCTGCTTGTGTTTTACCTTAGAAATACAAGAATCTCAGGTCTGCTAGTTATGCAGAAGGAGTTGTAGGTACTTTCAGTGATGTTTACTGGGAGAAGGGCACCTTAACAAAAGGGATGAAAGTTGAGTCTTTTTAACAGACTACTTTTAATTGAATTTAAATAAATAAATATTAACTTTCAATCTCGTCTCTTCACTTCTCCTCTTAATTTTCTAGCTTCTGCAGATCCTGAATTTCTCAGTCAAAACATAAGCGGATTTAAAAAAAATTCAGATTCTAAATATAAAAGGGCCCAAGCCCAATATTTTTCCTTCACCGATCACTTTTTAAATAGGTGATGAGAGTATTTTGTTATCTCAAAGTCCCTCCTCCCCTTACAGATGCTTAGTTTTTACTACTTTGGTACTTGCAAGTCATGATTTTTCTAGCCACCCTGGAAAATGCAGTGATGACAAAAGCTGCATGTCTAGGGTATAAAACAAGCAAAGAAGTTTGAAAATCATCCAGGCCATTATATATCAAAGAAATAAAGGTAAAATCACAGGCCTTTACCACAAATAGGGCATGGAAAAGGTAATATTCTGACCACAAAAACTTGCTACTCAGCAAAGGTTATGAGGAGTTCGCCAAATAATTTCAGAAGAGATTAATTTAGAATAGTTTTTGCCTGTCACAGGCTGCTTAAACGTTTGCCAACAGTAAACTAAGTGCTTTTAAAAAACTGTTCAAGAACATGTACTGGGACCCTCTCCAAAAACTGAAGTTTCAGCAGACCCCATTACCATTTCTCTTGATAAGGAAGTGACAGCCATTTCCATAATTATTTATCAAAAAAAATTCAAAAGCACCATAACAATTCCTTCCCTTAAAGCCGTGATGTCAATTTCCAGCATTTCAAATTGTGGCTAAATATGAAATAGTAACTGAAAAGACATTGCTTGGATCTTAGTTTACAGTTTCCCCCACCAAGAGGCTAATGCTGACCATTTGTATAAGATATTTCTTCGTGTCTCAAATCCGGTAGTAACCCTGAGGTCTTTACTTCATTGACTTGCAGAGTCTTACAGCTTCATGGTTTATTGTGGACTATATGCTCCTGAAGCTAGTAGCAAGTTTCTGCGGGTAAAATGGAGGTGTATGACGGGGGTTGATTTGGTCATGTATGTACCCAACAGCAAGTCCTGTGAGTTTTCAGGCAGATTTATATGTCCAGTGGCTGTAGTAAAATCATCAGTTTCTAAGTCTTCAAATACTTTCACAGCATCCCACAGCCGGACTGTGTTATCCATCGAACCTAGGAAGAAAGTGGGGCGTTAGAAAAAACTTTGAATTGTATCAGTGCAAACTTTAAAACCAATACTTAAGACTAAAAGTCAGCAATATTCTCTAGTATGCAATTACCAAAACCATACTGCATAGATTGAATTGTGATGAAGTTATGGTGAAACAGAGCTGCAAGATAAGATAATATAATTAGAGCTAATAAGATTATAAGCAAAAAACAACGAGGAGTCCTTGTGGCATCTTAGAGACTAACAAATTTATTTGGCCACAAGGACTCCTTGTTGTTTTTGCTGATACAGACTAACACAGCTACCACTCTAAGATTCATCTTGTTCCTGCCATTGCAGCATTGTTCATAACATTCAAAATTTAAGCCCCAATGCTGCAAATAAATTGACTTCAATAGAACTATTCACAAAAGTAAAGTTTAGCACGTGCATAAGTATTTGCAGGATGGGGCCTTAACACAGTCCAACATGTGGGTAAAGCAGAAGGAACGACTTTTCTTCAGATCTACTACTTTACAAATAGAGTCTAGAGTGAGTTTTTTATTAGAGTCAAATTAGTAATACCTTTCTAATACAATTGTTTTGTGCATTTTTATCATATATAATTATTAGATCCAAAGAACTATATTAAAAGAACATTGTTACCTTAATGTTAAGTACTCAAATCCTATCTTCTCACCCTCCATGGACTTCTGGAGGGAGTGTGGAGTAGAGAGAACTCTTGTGCCTCTCCCCAACCCCTCCACTCCTGATCCCCCCCACTCCAGTTCCCAAACTGGGAAAATCTTCCCCTGTCCCCCAAACTCCAGTTCCTTTCTTCCTGTACTGCATCTTTTCCCCACCAACCCATTCCTACCCTTGGTACCTAGCACCACAGTAACCTTCAGCAGTTGCAAGGAGCAACTGCAGGCAGGACTGGCGCTAGGGGTTTTAGCGCCTGTCATAAACAGATAAGAAAAGTTAATAGCACAGAAGTACTTTATATCTCTTTGACTGTAAAGGGTTAACAGGTTCAGTAAGCCTGGCTGTCACCTGACCAGAGGACAGGATACTTTCAAATCTTGAGGGAGGGAGGTTTGGGTGTGCTGTTAGTTTTTGGTGGTTGTTCACTCTGGGGGCTCAGAGGGATCAGATGTGCAACCAGGTTTCTCTCCAATCTCCCTGATTCAGTTTCTTATAGATCCAGAATAGTGAGTACGAGGTAGATAAAGCGAGTTAGGCTTATGTTTGTTTTCTTTATTTGCAAATGTGTACTTGGCTGGAAGGAGTTCAAATGTGCATTTGGCTGAAAGGAGTTCAAATTGGTATTTTGCTGAAAAGATTTTAATTTGTACTTGTATACTTAGGCTGGGAGAGTATTCCCAGAGTCTATAGCTGAAAGACCCTGTACCTATTCCATTTTTTAAAATTTACAGAGATAATTTTTACTGTTTTTTCTTCCTTTAATTAAAAGCTTTTCTTGTTTAAGAACCTAATTGTTTTTTTATTCTGGTGAGACCCCAGGGGACTGGGTCTGGATCCACCAGGGAATTGGTGGGGAGAAAGGAGGGAAGGCGGAGAGAGAGGCTAAATTCTCTCTGTGTTAGGATTACTTTCTCAGGGAGAATCTGGGAGGGGAAGAGAGAAGGAGGGGGGAAGGTGCATTTTCCTCTCTGTTTCAGGATTCAAGGAGTTTGAATCACAGTGATCTTACAGGGTAACCCAGGGAGGGGAAGGCTGGGAGAGGCAACGGTGAAGGAAAGGGTTTACTTTCCTTGTGTTAAGATCCAGAGGGACTGGGTCTTGGGGGTCCCCAGGCAAGGTTTTGGGGGGACCAGAGTGTACCAGGCACTGGAATTCCTGGTTGGTGGCAGCACTATGGGTACTGAGCTGGTAATTGAGCTTAGAGGAATTCATGCTGGTATCCCATCTTTTGGACGCTAAGGTTTAAAGGGGGGATTTATACCATGACAGCGCCCTAGGCACACGGCAATTTCGCCGCCCCGCGACTCTGGTGGAGCTGCCGCAGTCGTGCCTGCGGGAGGTCCACTGGAGCCGCGCGAGCAGCTGACCGTCCACAGCCACGACTGCGGCAGCTCCACCAGAGCCGCGGGAGCAGCCGACCGTCCACAGCTACAACTGCGGCAGCTCCACCGGAGCCGCCTGCCGCCCCTTCCGGCAAAACGCCACCCACCAATAATCCTGGCGCCCTAGGCGATTGCCTAGGCCGCCTAAATGCAAGCACTGGCCCTGACTGCAGGAAAAGTCCTGCCCAGCCCCAGGATGGAGCATGCTCAATTGCAATGGCATATGCAGTCTGGTTGGCACACAGAAGCTGTGGGGATGGAACATGCACATTGCAGCTGGAATCTCTGGAGAATAATGCTCCCAAGCCTTTAACACACTTCTACTGAACATGCACGAACTGAGATTTTACAGAGGCTTATAGCTTGGCAAAATTAGGGCAAATTTTCACAGGGATGACAAAAGGCACCTCCCTGACACAAAAATGACTCCCCACCAAATTCCAAGCTCTTCTCCAGAGCATAGGACTAATGCTTCTCTGTGCAACAATTGTAAGAATTTTAACATGGGCTAAACATATTTTTCTCTAGTCTCATTCTTGTAAACAGCCATTTTCACTGAAAATGGTCAGCTTGAGGAGAGTGTATAGAAAACTTGAGCTTGAACAACTGAAGACTGGCAAAGTTATAAGCAACTGAAAACATGGTTTTATAATGGAAAGAGTTAGGCAGCCTTAACTATATGCAATGCTACCAGCTATTAAAATTTTTGTTTTAAACAAACATGATTGCAAACACTGCTAAGCATTCCTGTTCTTTACATACCAACCCATTTATACAGACTAAAATGTCCTTCATCTTGAAATATTACCATTTTTTTACTTATTCAGAAAGCCCAGACACATTTTGTGCTGATCACTGCCTGGAGACCCAGGGTTGCTGCTCAACATCTGCAAAGGAAGTATTTTCAAACTCCACTGAAGCAACTGCTGAATTATTAGAAGTTTTCAGAAGGAAATTCAGCTGCTAACTAAATAAGCCAAAGAAATTCAGTCTGATAAAGAAAAGGAATATTTAGTTTTAACAGGGGCTCAGCTTTAGAGGAGGGTTGGTCTTAGGGTTACAGCACAGTACTGAACAGTTTCCCATTCTACCACAGAATTCTGGTAGTTCCTTGCTTAAGTAAGTTAACATCTGTGCCTCAGTTCTGAGCTGCGGTCAGGAATCATACTTGGCTGCCCTACAAAGTTGCTAATACAAAATTGTAAAGTATAACTTCATAACTGCAAAATATTGGTCAGTAAGCGGTAGTCTGATCCTTCACAATGAGGACGACAGATTTGGATAGCTCAGTCACACAAAATCATCATTATTCTAGTATTTTTTTTCCAATGAACAAAAGCCCAAGCCTCATACCTGATGCTAAAATTTCCCCCTCTCTACTGAATCTGAGTGCGTAGACTGTATCAGTGTGCCCTTTCAACTCTCCCACCATCAAACCATGGCCAATATCCCAGAGAAGCACTCTTCCATCTGTTGCTCCAGTAGCCAGGAATCGTCCATTAGGAGAAAATGCCAGTGAATGAATTGGTCCCTGTAACAAAAAAATCCAGTTGGAGAGTAAACAGTTAGACAAGTCTACTTGCATTCAAAAAAGAGTCAAGCTGTATTAATTTCAAACCTTTGCCCCCCAAATTAAACATAAGTGTGTTTAACATACAGTAACTGAGCCACTGGTCATCTTTTTCTTTGCAGCAGTCCTATTTAAATGGCTTGGAATCTGCCTACTTAGGAGACTGCTTCTCTTCTTGCTCACATCATCATAGTTGTGATCGGCAAAGGCAATTAAGCCAGATCCCACCCACTTGATTCAAAATAGTCTGAAATTTGTTAACCTTCACGGTGTACTATTTACTTGTGCTTAATAGGAACAGATGTTTGTGAGGGAAGGGAGTTTTATTTGTTTTTTGGGGGAAGTTAGTCAAAGTATCTAGAGTAACACAGACTTTTTTTGTATATTTTATTAGAAATGTAAATAAAATATACCAACAGGGCACCGACCATGTACTGTTAGGGAAGCACTTTCATCTTGCCTCTGACATTCCTTTACCTTATGTCCAGTGAAGATTCTTACACAGTTCCCATTCAGAACATCCCATAGTCGTACAGTCCTGTCTGCTGAGCCCGTGGCAATATAGTTGGAGTTGGGGTGAAACCGGGTACATGTGACATCAGCAAGATGACCAGCAAATATTCGTAAAGGCTGATAGTGATCTGTAGCCCACAGGCTTAACAGAAGAATAGTTTATAAGAAAAAATGAGACCCCTAGTTAAGCTTGAAATCCTATATGTGGCGAGGGAGATATGTGCTTATTATGCAGGTGCCTCCAGCTGACCCATTTATGGAGTTAGCAAAAGAGAAGAGAATCCTTCTCCAAAACAAAGCAAAAGAAGTGCTCCAACTGTGGCCATCAAAAAAGCAAGTGAAAAGATGCAATAGTTTCTACAAAATGAAGGGATAGGGATATGCAGTTAACCAGATGGTTGGAAAAAAGGGAACACTATCTCTTTAGGGATGCCCCAGCTAATGCTGTCTGTATAAAAAAAAGTGAAAAAGTAAATTAATTAAGACACTTAAATTTTTAAACAAAGTGTGATGAAACTCAGTCCCAATAATGGGATGCATGATAGGAAATACCAATTACCACCATCAAGGGATTACTTAAAAGTCTGTGGAGGGGTGGGGGGAATTTGTATGCAGAGATTTGTACTACTATAAAATCCCAATAGAAAGCCCATCCAGGCAGGGACACTGGAACAGGGGGAGCCAGAGGGCCATGGCCCCATCACTTTTAAAAGCATAGCCTTCCCACTTTTTACTGGCTGTAAAGGAGAGCAACAGGAGGCAGGTGTGCAAAGGAGGCTGAGAGGAGTGAGTAGAGAGTGGGGCCTTGGGGAGAAGGGGCAGAGCGAGGGCAGGGCCTCAGGGAGAAAGGGTGGCAATTGGGGACGGGGCCACAATTCAGGCACGGGTGGGAGCCTCCCCACATACTTTTAGCTTGCTTTCACTGCTCCTGCATCCTGGTTCTTACCGAGCCACTCTGTCATGTCCACCTGATACAAAGTAATATCCATAGGGAGAGAACTGTGTATCCCACACTGGATAGTTGTGTCCTTTATATCCCACCAGGCAAGTGAATGTTTGAAGGCTCCACAATCTGACAGTGCCATCCTCTGAACAGGACAAGAGGTAGTTCCTGTTACAGAGCAAAAGAGGAGAAATACAGTGTATGGAACTTTGTCAGAATATTGGGTGTATACTGCACAAATAGTGTAAGATTACTAGTGTGTCTGTGATAATTGTACCACTCATTGACCGGCTGTTGCGTGGCATTTGCTGTAGAATTTGAGCCCTCATTGGATTCAGAGACAATTGAACAGAAGGAGTCCTATTGGGACACTGCATGCAAAGAAAGGGACAATTAATTGTTGATTCTGCTAAATACTGTAAGACAAGTCTACGAGAAAGTGACCATGTCTTTATTAGGGATCCTACTTATCAGTTTGAACCAAAAAACTACCTATAAACCACTTATAATTGGTCATGAATCAGTTTTAAAAATATAATCCTGAACAAAATGACAAAATCCCCTTATAGCGTCTTTCATTAGAATTCACATCATTAGAATTCATATCCTGTTCACATTCTCCACTCTTAAATTATAGGTAAGGCTACGTTTTAGTCACGGGTATTTTTAGTAGAAGGAATGAACAAGTCACTGGCAGTAAACAAAAATTCAGGGCCTGTGACCTGTCCATGACTTGTACTATACCCCTGACTGAATATTGGGAGTGCCCCAGTCCTAGGGAGGGAGGGAACAGCCGCCTAGGGCTGCGAGTGCTGGGGGGGAGGCCTGGGGGCGACGCGACTGTGCAGGGGGGGGCGCGAGGGGACCAAGGGCACCGTGAATGGGATGTCCGGGGGATCCATGGGTGCAAGCAGCCCAGGACAACTGCTGGTGCTGGGGGGGACGGGGAGGAGGAGGAGGAGGAGGGGTGGCCGGTCTGGCAGGCTCCCTACCCGGCTTCTGGGATAGCCATGACATGTCCCTCCCTAAGCTCCTAGCTCTGCATGCTGCCATCTCTGCAGCTCCCATTGGCCAGGAACAGAAGCCAATGGCAACTGCGGGGGTGGTGCCTGCAGGCGGAGGCAGCACGCGGAGCTAGGAGCTGAGGGAGGGACATGTTGCTGCTTTCGGGGAGCCCCACCAAGGTATGCACTGCCCCTCCCGTGCCTCAACCTCCAGCCTGCCACCCAAACAACTCCTGCTGCCAGGGACGGGCACACAAGGGCAGTGCCTGAGCTCCTCAGGCAGCCCCAGAGCCAGACAAACCAGCCGCTGCAGAAGTCATGGAATCTGTGAATTCAGTGACAATCTCACAGCCTTAGTTATAGGCTATAGCATTTCCAGTTCATGCTCTGTGGTTTGCTTCTTGGTGTGTGTTTACATAACAGAGAATAAATGAGTGTTTTAAACCAGTTTCCAATAAACCACCACAGCAATCTTTATAAATGCACACTTTTAAAAATGCCTTCTATGCAAGACTACCACTGCCACGCATTCGGAGAATAAAGGTTAGAGCTATGACGACAGGCAAAGTAGCAAAATTGATGATAGAGAGAGAGGGGGAGAGGTGTGGATATTAGCATAACATGTTTGTCATTCCCATAACTTAAATAAATGCTGCCATAACATTTCTACTCTTTACTATTTACATATTCAGTTAAAATAACTTTCAGATAAGAGTATATAATTAGTGATCATAAGTCCTGAACCTGTAAGGTGCTGAGCACCCTCGACTCCCCCTGACTTCAAGGGGAGTTAAAAATGCTCAGCACCATGCAGCAGATGCACTGACTCTCATAAGATCAGAGCTTCACACTCACATGCAAAAGTACCATTATGAACTGTATGTGCAAGTATGGTCCCAACTTATAGAAAAAGCTGCATTAAGTACATTTATAGCAACAAACATTTCATTAGTACTGAAAAACTATTGTTCTAGGGAATTTTTAAAACATTTTACCTATCAGGACTGAAGCTGGTACCATAGACAGGTCCACTGTGACCATATAAAATCTTCAACTCACTTGCTGTTTTCTCATCCATGATCCTCTCCAAGACATCATCTGATTCTTTGTCTATAAGACTGAGATCTGTAAAATTTCAGAGGTTCCCATTTACAACACATGTGTAGAATTACTCTACGCTGGCTGTCAATTACATTTATACAACAGGTATCAGAGGGGTAGCCATGTTAGTCTGGATCTGTAAAAGCAGCAAAGAGTCCTGTGGCACCTTATAGGCTAACAGACGTATCGGAGCATGAGCTTTCATGGGTGAATATCCACTTCGTCAGTACATGTACATGCATCCGACGAAGTGGGTATTCACCCACGAAAGCTCATGCTCCAAAACGTCTGTTAGTCTATAAGGTGCCACAGGACTCTCTGCTGCATTTATACAACAATAAACGTATGATTTAAGCACAATATATTGTCCTTCTCGGTGTTCGTTGCAAGTATGAAGTGGACAAAAGATCCTTCTTATTTTCATAGACAACTAATATTCAATACCAGCTACAAAATATCAGGAATGTTTAGGCTAGAGTAGCCTGTAGGTTTTAGGCTCAAAGTTACATCGCGCACAAATGTAGGCAATTTCTTGAAGACTGCTGTGAAGGAAACAGTAATTAAGATGATTAAAGTGAGAACCTTTAGGTTACAGCTTTGAAGGATCTGAAGATGGCCATAGGTCCTTCACCTCTGAATGTGATATGCTACCCTATATAACCACCACTGAAAAAAAAATGCAAATATATTTCTGGATGGGGATATTATACTATAAGCATGCATTTTCAGAAGACATTTTAGAATTGTTTTGAACCTTATTTCCAGATAGCCATTCTGTTTTGTACACTTCACCAAGAACATCTAAAATTAGTTTAACCCTCAGAAAAGCCATTTCTGATCTATCCACCATTCAGTCTCTGTCCTAAAAGACTGATATCCTATCGAAGAGTCCAGATATCTATATCTCTCCTTAGAAAGCTTTAAACTACCTGCCACTCACCCATGTTTTTAGATTTCAAAAACTGTTTATTGATAGCTACACATGCCCAACGTAAGTAGTTAGCTTTCAGTCTATAAGTTACCGACTGAGACCTCAGTCTTTCATCACTTAAGCAACATGGATAAGAAATCTTCCTTTGGCACTCTGCGCCTCTACAAAACGATCAGCCTGACCACAGTCTGACCAGACCAAGCCTCCTGCCAAACACAAAATCTGATTTTTCATAGTAGTTACAAGATATCCAAATTCAGTGTACAATTCCTATAAATGTAGGGCTGGAAGGGACCTCAAGAAGTCATCTAATCCATCCCCATGCTCTAAATCAGGATTAAGTATATCTAGACAACACCTGATTGTTCTTTGACTAACGTGTTCTTAAAAACTTCCAAATGACAGGGACCCCACAACCTCTCTACATAACCAGTCCCAGTGAGTAACTATCCTTATAGTTAAGTTATATATTAAAAAGTTTTTCTTAAGTCTCCCTTACTGCAAATTAAGCCAATTATTTCTTGTCCTAACCTCAGTGTATATGGAGAATAATTGATCACTGTCCTCTTTATAATAGGCTTCAGATACATAAAATGTTATCATGTCCTTTCCCGTCATCTCCTCTCTATACTAGACACACAATTCTTTCAACTTTTCCCCATCGGTCAGGTTTTCTAACCCTCTTATTTTCATTGCTCCCCTTTGGACTATCTCCAATTTGTTCATATCTTTCTTAGCTGTGTAGGATGTAATATGTAGAATGTATATTTTAGATGTTGGGACACGTGAAAAGATGCCTGCTTGTCTAGCAAGGTAAGAGAACAGCCAGGTAAAAAGCTGAGTGAGCAACCTGATCAGGTAAACAACTGAATTAGCAAACTAATCTTAGTGCTAGGCAGAAAAAGTGTTTATATAATACAGGGGGTCAGCAACCTTTCAGAAGTGCTGTGCCAAGTCTTCATTTATTCACTCTAATTTAAGGTTTTGCATGCCGGTAATACATTTTAATGTTTTTAGAAGGTCTCTTTCTATAAGTCTATAATATATAACTAAACTATTGTATGTAAAGTAAACAAGGTTTTCAAAATGTTTAAGAAGCGTCATTTAAAATTAAATTAAATGGCTGATCTTACGCCGCCAGCCTGCTCAGCTCACTGCCAGACTGGGTTCTGTACACCTAATCTGGCAGCGGGCTGAGCAGGGCCTGCGGCCGGGACCCCAGACCGTGCGCGAGGTTCAGGGGTCAGGGCAGAGGCCTGGGGGAGGGGGTTCAGGGCAGAAGGCTGGGGTGGGGGCGGTTCAGGGATCAGAGCAGAGGGATAGGGCTGTGGGGATGCAGGGCAGAAGGCTGGGTGTGTGTTGGGGTGGGGGTGGGGTTCAGGGCAGAGGGCCTGAGGTGTAGGAGGTGCAGGGCAGAAGGCTGTGTGTGTGTGGGTTCAAGGGTCAGGGCAGAGGACTGGGGGTATGGGGGCTGCACGGCAGAAGGCTGTGTGTAGGAAGGTCAGGGCAGAGGGCTGGGAGGTATGGAGGTACAGGGCAGAAGGCCAAGTGTGTATAGGGGGGTCAGGGCAGAGGGCTGGGCTCATAGGGGTGCTCCCAGCCCCCTGCCCTGAGCGGCTCACGGCAGGGGGCTGGAAGGGATGTGCCCTGTTCCACCCCCTTCCCCAAGGCCCTGTCCCTACACCTCTCGCTATCTCCTCTACAGAGCTGTGTGCACGCTGCCACTCTTCCCTCTCCCTCTCCCACTCACAAAGGCCATCAGCTGATTGGCTCAGCGACAGAGAGGGGGCAGGGCAGGAAAGCACCATGCTGGGGGAAGAAGCGGGGGAGGGAGAAGCTTGGCTGCTGCAGAACCAAGCTTCTGCCTCCTGCCCCCGCAGTAGAGAGTGGTGGTCGCAGGAGCTGAGTGGGGCTGGGGGCCGGGACCACGGCAGGCAGCTGCGTGCTGCTCAAAATGGGCTCGCGTGCCATGTTTGGCACGTGTGCCGTAGGTTGCCAAACCCTGATATAATATATAGTGAATAACCTTGTAACAACAAGGTATTTAAGGTGACCACCTGAATGTGGGTGTGCCCATGCATATAACCCTATTGTGCCCCATTTCAGTGGACTGATCACTCACTAAAGCAGCAAATAAACAATATACTTCTTCAGCTCAAGTCTGTCTGTGAACCTATGCATTCTGGGTAGCGGAGAAAGAACTAGTCAAAGAAGTGGTACCTAAAACTGGCCACAATACTCCAGCTGAAGCCTCACCAATGCCAAGTAGAGTTGGACAATAACATCCTGTGTCTTACCGACCACAGGCGTTAAAACATTCCAGAATGACATTTGTCTTTTTTGCAGCAGCATGACATTGTTGAGTCGTATTTAATATGTGGTTCACTATAACCCAAGATCCTTTTCGGAACTTCCATTGGCTAGTCAGTTATTCCCCATTTTGCATTTGTGCTGTTGATTTTTCCTTCTTAAGTGCAGTACTTTGCATGTCTTTACTGAATTTCATCTCTTTGATTTCAGACCAATTCCCCAATTTATCAAGATCATTTTGAATTCTAATCCTCTCCTCCAAAGTGTTTGCAAGCCTTCCCAACTTGATATCATCTGCAAATTTTACATCTGTATTCTACTCCACCATCCAAGTCATTAATGAAAATAATTAGGGTTGTCAAGCAATTTTAAAAAATTAATCATGATAAAAAAAATTATTCACAATTAATTGCAGTTTTAATTGCACTGTTACATATTAGAATACCATTTATTTAAATATTTTTTGGGGGGGATCTTATAGGCTATGGGTTGGGGGTGCATGGGGCTCCAGCCCCCTGCCCCGGAGCTATGAGCTAGGGCTGCTTCAGCCCCCCACCACCGATGCCTCCCGCCCCACCCACAGGTTTAACGATTAACATGTTAAAAATATTAACACGTTAATTTTGCCATCAGTTAATCACAGGTATTAACTGCGATTGACAGCCCTAGAAAATATTGACTCGCACAGGACCCACGACAGACCCTTGTAGGATCTTACTTGATATGTCCTCTCAATTTAACAATGAACCATTGATAACTGCTCTGAGTACTCTTTTTCAAGCAGTTGTGTACCCACTTTACAGTAATTTCATCTAGACCATATTTCCTTAGATTGCTTATGAAAATGTCCTGTGAGACTGTCAAAAGCTTTACTAAACTCAAGCGCTCTCATGTCTATTGCTTTCCTCATCCACTATACTGGAACCCTGGTAAAGGAAGACATTAGGCTGGTTTGGCACGATTTGTTCTTGAAAAAGCCATGTTGGCTTTTACTTATCACCTTATTATTCAGCAAGGTATGAAAGCATCTAAATATCTTAGTGAATCAGGGCCATAAACCAAGCTATATTCCCTCTTCTCAACTTCCTAATGCATCTTATCTATTCTGTGTCTACCTTAGATTGTAAACTCTTTGGAAAAGAAGCATCTGGATTTTGTGTCATGTATATATGAAACAGTCTGCATTTAAATAATATATATACACACACACTATCCACTTTAAAAGCTGAAGTCAACCTGACCACTTCCAACAATTTAAGAAAGCCATTATGATATCAGCATCTCTCTCTGCACAGGTTGCACAAAACTATCAGAATTAATACTTAAGATAAACATGTCTTATTGTCTTCATTACCTGCTGCTGATTTCACGCTGCGTAGCTTTTTTGGTGTCACAGACCATACTCTTACAGTGGAGTCAGCAAAGCCTCCTACAATCATGCTAGAGTCATCAGTGACATCCACTGCAGTAAGACCCTGTACACAAAACAGTCACTTTATTTTAAGTTTTGATGAGGAGAGGAGATGTATAACAAAGTTCAAGCACTAGACAATCTTGCCATTAATATTAAGAGTATTAACTACCTTAGTTCTGCATAAACTATGTGAATTATTCCAAGACAAACTAGACAAAAAATACAGGTATATGAAACAATAACTACAGCTAATATGGTTAGGCCATTTAAAATAAAGATATTTTATAAAAAGACTCATTTAATAAGCCACAGCAATGTTGTTCCCCAGAACTGTAGTACAACGGATCTGCAGAATTCATGATCACTCACTTGTAAGAAAACCCCAGCACCCCACCTAAAAAGTGAAAGGGAAGAGAGAAGGAATGTAGAAATGCCTAAACAAAGGAGTGCAGTATTAAGATAGTCCAAGGAAACCTTTGAACAGAGCTTCCCTTTTTACAGGGTTTTAAGTCTAAACTTTCAATTGCATTATATTTTATTGAAAATTAGTTACAAAATTCCTTGTTTCAATTATTAACATTATTACTACATTCAACATTATTTTCCCTCGGTAATTCTCATCAAATCTATTCAAAATACTTCTCAGCAAGGTCAGTGTAAGATATACAAGTTTGCCCCAGGCATGTAAGTGCTTGCAAGTTTATGGTCTCAATATTAACTGAGAAGAATCTTTACCAGACAGCAAAGAGACTACTTAATATTTGATTCAGCCACAGTATCAAACTGAATTCTCTCTGCAGAACCACATTATGGCTTCCTTTTTCCTTACCTCAGATATTTTGTGGTTTCAGCCACCACTTTTCCCTCCCTTTTTCATACCACCCCAGCTACCCTTGCTGACCTGGTAGGCATTAAGGAATGTGTAGAAACAGATGGAAGGCAAACATTCTGGACCAAGACGCACACGTTTTGTGGCTTCCTTCATATTCATTATTTTATCCAGCTTGTCAGAGTCTTTCAGTTCAGGAAGAGGAATTCTATGAGAAGAATGCATCTTGTGAAGCAGGAATGCCTACATATTGTGAATTAAATATGGTATATGGAACCCTCCCCTCAAAGGACAGCAAGGTCCAGGCACCTTAGTGTCAGAATGAATGACAGGAGGAATTTAACAATAAAAAAGGATGTCTGGAGGAACTGACTAATGAGAAAAGATTAAAAGAATTTAATACCTGTAATTTAAAGAGAACTATAAAATGGGGAGGTATCAGTTGGAAAAGAAAGAGGAAAATAATCAATACACTCAGATCTACCACAGGATAACTACGAGCCACCAATGTGACGCAGACATGAAAAGGGCTAATGTAATTCTAGGATGCATCAGGCAAGGTATTGCCAGTAGGGATAGGGAAGTGTTCCCACAAGTCACTGATAAGCCTCATCTGGAATAATTTTATACAATTCTGGTCTCCCATGTTTAAGAAAGATGAATTCAAAGTGGAACAGGCGCAGAGAAGGGCTACTAGGATGATCAAAGGAATAGAGAACCTACCTTACAAGAGGAAAGTTAACATCTTGGCTTGTTTAGCCTAACAAAACAAAGGATGGGGGGAGGAAGAAAGATATGATTGCTCTTTATAAATACATCAGAGGAATAAACACCAGGGAGGGAGAAGAATTATTTAAGGTATGGCTATTGCTGAATATAACTGGCCATCAATAAATTTAGATTTGAAATTAGACAGATTTCTAACTATCAGAGGAGTGAATTTCTGGAAAAGCCTGCCAACAGGAGTAGTGAGGGGAAAAAAACCTAGCTAGTCTTAAGACTGAGTTTGATAAGTTTATGGAGGGTATGGTATGAGATTGCCTACAATGGCATATGGCCCATCCATGACTTCTATTAGCAAACATCTCCAATGGCAGGAGAGATGCATGAGATGCGGAGGGCTCTGCATTACTAAAGAATTCTCTCTCATGTGTCTGGCTGGTGGGTCTCACCCACATGTTCAGAGTCTAACTGATCACCCTCTTTGAGGTTGGGAAGGAATTTTCCCCCAGGTAAGTTTGGCAGAGACCCTGGAGGGGGTTTCACCTACCTCTCAGTTTGGGACACTGGTCACTTGCTGATTTGAACTAGAGCAAATGGTAGATTCTCTGTAACTTGAAGTCTTTAACTCAAGATTTGAGGACTTCTGTAACTTAGCCAGAAGTTATGGGCCTACTAAAGGAGTGGGTGGGTCAGGTTCGGTGGCTTGCAACATGCAGAAGGTCTGTCTATGAAGAAGAGCATAAAGTGAGGGAGGGGATCTGATAACTATGAATACTTGAAGGATCTAAACATGGAGGGTGAGGTATTGCTTAGAGTGATCCGAAGAGGCTACTGGATAATGGCATGAAGCATTAATAAGGACAATTTAATAAGGAAATCTAGAAAACTTCACAATGGTGAGGTCTTTTGGGCTGTGGAATAAATCTCCCAAGGGAAACGACGGAAGCCTCATTGCTGGGCCTATTTAAAACTAGACTGAACAAACCACTAGAGAAAGTATAGGGAGCAATCCAGAATTGGTAGAGAATAGACTAGAATTATCAGGTATTCATGCATATTTCTAAGTTACCTGGTTTGTGGAGGAGCATTTGGGTCTTGCTTTTTACTTTTTGATCCCATGCTCTCTCTTTTAGGTTTTTTCTTTTTTGGTTTTCCTTCCTCATTCTCCCCCTCTTCATCTTCATCATCCAAAGGCACCTCAATCTCTGGTTCTTTTAATAAGCCAAAGAAAACCTGCAACCCAAGAGAGGAGTTGGTCATGTAACAAAAAACCTTTGCATTATTTTTCTCAATAAAAATAATCCTTATATGAAACGAGTTTAAGTAGCAGCAAATTGATGAACAGTATCTAGCCTCTTTGAATCTAAGGTAGTAAAAAGATGGAACTTCACTACTGGTTAGTCTAACCAGTTTGTGACAGTGTATATGGTACATTTCACTATCATACTACTGGGCAACTAATCCTGAGATGCTGAGCACCTTAAATTCCCTTTCATTACCTCTTTGCACGTCTCTGAAAGCCAAATATTTACAGTCTAGGTTACACTTAACACCCATATAGCTCTTGATATTTTCAAAACACTGTACAATTAATCCTCACACTAACTACTGGTGGCAAGCATGATCTCCATTGTACAGGTGAGGAAGTTCAAAATCAAGCATTGCTCCAAGTATTTTTTCACATAATGCAGTCAACCTGTGGAACTCCTTGCCAGATGATGATGTGAAGGACAAGAGATAACAGGGTTCAAAAAAGAACTATATAAGTTCATGGAGGATAGGTCCATCAATGGCTATTAGCCAGACAGGAAGGGGATGGTGTCCTTAGCCTGTTTGCCAGAAGCTGGGAAAGGGCAACAGAGGATGGGTCACTTGATGATTACCTGTTCTGTTCATTCCCTCTGTGGCACCTGGCACTGGCCACTGTCGGAAGACAGGATAATGGGCTAGATGGACCTTTGGCCTGACCCAGTATGGACGTTGTTATGCTCTTAAAGCCAGACATGTAACCAGAGGCAAAGCCAGTATAAAAATTCAGGAGCCAGCCCTGTGTTCAGTTCACTAAACAAGGTTGTCTCTTCCAGTGGTCTGATGGCTTCTCCAGAAACCAGCTACTAACAGGTGCTTATCAACCTCTTTCCTTCCGCTTCAAAGCTAAGTTCACCAACCTCTGCCATTACCATCCTGGGTGTGTGGCCAGGACTCAGAATCCAAGGGTTCTATTTGCATTAAGGCAATGGTTATATACCCTTCAAACTACTCTACATGCTGCAACTGGTTATAAATCGGCATAACAGGCTTTGTCTCATACCTTTGCTTTATTGGCCTCCCTTTTAGCCTCCCCTGCCAAGCTTCCCACCATAGCATCTATCTGTTGTTTACTGCGCGGCATTCCATCGAAGATATCAATGTACAGATGCTCCTGAACAATGTTCCAGATTTGATTGTTCTGTTTTTCCTGAAGATGCCTCTTTAAGAGTTGATAAGAGTCACGAGAAATGCGCAGCACAAACTTGCTTGTTCGGAAATCTAGCATGGTCTCGTTCCCTTTCATGTGCTCCTTTTTGGTTAAACCAGATAACACACGCAGGTCATCCTGGTAATAACACTCTTGATCCCCATGAAATCTATTAAAGAGACATTAAAACCATATGAAGGATGGTTTATTACAACAATACAATCTCCCAAATACCCACAAATTGTTTACTGCTCAGTAGCACATCTTAATAGGAAGTAATAATATACCTTTATATAGCAACTCATCATTAAATATCCCAAAGCACTTTACAAATATATAGGATTACTTCACAGCTGAAGTGAAATTACCTCTGGAATGGAATGTTGCAGCCTTTTACAGCACACAGTAACAACACCCAGCAGTTTACAACAGGAAGTGAAGAATACATTTCTAACAAAAATGCAGTGAGAGTTTCGAGTAGGCAAATTTTACTACCAATATTTATGGCCAGGTCACTGGGACTAACACTACTACTCTGAGGAAAAGTGCCATAGGGATCTTTAATGACCACAAATGATCAGCACCTCCATTGTGTGCTAAACTGAGCTAATTGGTTTTATTTAAAGCAGATTCACATTTTCAATGTAGTTTTCATATCAGACTGCTAAATTTAATAAAAACATGCAGATTTCACATTTTCCAATTGCACGTTTATTAATTCAACATGATTTAATACCTACAAAGTTAACCTAAAGATACAGATTACTACTATTCTTAATATATTTACTCAGAGCACATTATAGCATTTGTGGCTGGGAATACTGCAATTAAGTCTGCAAATCAATTTTTATTGATAATTATCGGGGGGAGGGAATACCCCTTTGGGCTGAAATATTTCAGTCTTGATCTAAATCCAAAGATAAGTTATACTGGAGTGGAGCACGTAAGGGACAAATTCAATCATTTTTCAGACCTTAAAGAGAAATTTAAGAATTTTTGGAAACTTATAAAAACATTATTAAAATATCCAACTCTGCATGTTACTAGTTTTCAGTGAGGAGCTGCTGTGAAATTTATAACATTATAAATATTTTTTCAAATGATAAGTTAAGAAAAATATTTTTATACACATAAAACAACACATCTGACTACATTTTAAATTGCTTGCAACACTAGTTATATTAGTGCAAGTATTTATAATACATCCACTAGTGTGGCATATGGACATGCTTTAGTTGAATGGTACCCAAAACAGGAAGCATGTATTTTATGACCCTCCATCAGCAAATCCCTGTTCCTGGAGAGGATGCATGACCACTGCTAGCCCATTATGAAGATGATCAAAAAATTGTATAACTCTGTAGTGCAAAAGAGATGTTTTGTACATCTATGCTGTATCTTGGACTAAAACATAAGGAGATGTACAACACTTTGCAACATTACATAGTACCACAACTACAGATTCTTTTCCTCTCTTCAATTTCCGTTTCATCTTTAAAATGATAAATTAAATTAGAAAACTTGTGCTAACAGATTTAACCACACAAAAGTGAGGACATAAGAAAGGATGCAAACACATGAAGGTAAACACATTACTTTTCAAAGAAAGACTTGGCTTCATTCTCATGCTGGTTGTAGACCAATTCCAAATACATATGTACAAAGAGAGGATAAAACAACTGGGATAATTCAGCCCGATGACAGTCTAGGGCACACTCAATAAAGTGCTTCAGTCCACTGTAGTATTCCTCGTACAGCGCTGGGTCCCCCTGCTGTTTGTAGGCAGACAACACTGCACTGACATCTGGCTGATCTTCTACAGGAACACCTCCAACTGCAAAAGTGTCAAGATACACAAGAGTGATGATGTCTGTATATATGAAAGAGAGTGCCTGCAAATATATGGTGGCTAAGGCTTGCCCTGTGATTGTAATGCACATTAAGAGCACAGAATGAAATGGGTTGTGTAAGTACTGTATGCACGTTTATACAAATTTTCCAAAAAACTGGTTATTAACATTTACATCATGGGAGTTCACGAAGTTTAAATCTGAGATGGATGATCTCACATGAATGATAAACTCAATGTTCAATTCTTCCTATCAACTTCCGCTATATTTTTTGTGCTTCATCTGCAGCCAGGTTCCATTTAAGTTAGCTTTTATAAATAACTTTAGGGCTTAATTGTACTAAAAACGTGTTTCTATAGAAAAAGGCATTAATAACAGAAAAAAGTTTTCTTCACTGGTGCTACTGAAATCATTTAGACAAGATAAAGTATTCTCCCTGTTTCGTAAAAGAAAAGAGAAACACTGCACAACTAAAATCATAGAATCATAGACTTTAAGGTCAAAAGGGACCATTATGATCATCTAGTCTGACCTCCTGCACAATGCAGGCCACAATATCTCACCCACCCACTCCTGTATCAAACCTGTGTCTGAGCCACTGAAGTCCTCCTCTTTCCGTCAGAGAGAGAGAGAGAGAGAGAGAGAGAGAGAGAGAGTGTGTCATACTACTTTCATACTGTTGTGACCCAGTATAGCCTTTTTTCTACACTGGACCATCCCTCAATAGAGTCCTGTTCAAGGTCTCTGTTGTAATAACCAAAGTCCTCCAGGAGATCGGCCAATGCTACCCAACAGATCTATTCTCCCTCCATATCCAGGAGCTTCCATGACAGCTGAAAAGAGTCAGCGAATAGGGAGAGATTCATCGATGTAGGAGACCGAACTTTCACAGGCCATGGGCAATGGAATTCACTCCCACAAGAGCGAAATAGTGACCATAGATCTAACCACTTTCAGAAATAAATGTCAAACTAATTTCTTCCACTTAAGTTATTTAATATCTTAATTACTTAATAACTTAAGTCAATAAAAAAACAACTCAAGTTACAGCCAAATAAACGTAATCCAAAATCTGAACATCCATACGCAGACATGCATCAAAACAACAATAAGTGATTTACAACCAACCTAGATTTTATTTCTAGTTACCATATATGCAAGCTCCAGGAACTGGACAGTTCACCGAACAACCATCTGATAGCAATGATTTTTGTTCACTTGCTAGTGACCCCATACATCGTGGGTGGCTACTTTTTAAACTCTGCTGTTCAGGACAGTTATCCTATCAAAACATTTGCATCACTGCAGCTTTTAAGTACTTATCACAGTACCTGAACACCTTCAGACTCTAACATCACCACCACTACACAACCCATATGTTGGTGCTAAAAATCTCAGCATGCTTTTAATATTCCGTAAAGCTAACACACAAGAGCTCTGATAAGAAAATCAGTTTTATCCCACGAATATCTTGATAGGTAGTAACCCTACCTAGAAGTAAAAGCAAACAAAACCCTCTCTGTTCCTATCCCTTGACTATCAGGTACCCGTTTCTCACTAGGAACTTTCCCCACTCCAGCTGCTGCGTGCCAATCAGATGTCCCCTCTAACCGCAGAAAACGCCCTGACCCTTAGCAACCTTTCCAGTGCGATAAGGCAAACGGATGAGGGGTGACCCCTCCTTTATGCGGTGCGCTCAAGGAGGGCGATACCGCCACCCTGGCAGCCCCATCCGAGGTTCCCTCTCGGCCCCTCCCTCTTCACCTGTCTCCTCCTCCGGGGCTCTCACCTTTCCCTGGCGGCGCCGCTGCAGTCGCAGAGGCCCCAGCAGCGACGCCCCCTCCGGCCGCTCCGGCGACCCGGCTGAGCAGCGCCTCACCCCCGGTGGCGTCTGTCTCCCCACCAGGTGTCCCCTGGGCGCCGGGTCCCGCGGGGCTGAGGGCAACGGCGGCCACCTCCTCCCCCAGCAGCCGGGCCTCCCGCCGCAGGATGTCCTCGGACTCGTGGAGGTTGTTGCGACGCAGGAACTGGAGCACGGCCAGGAGGGTCTGCCGGTCCGTGGGGGCGGGGGAGGCGGCCGGACCCGGGGGGGCCGGCTTGGAGGAAGCGGCCTCCCCTCCGCTCCCCGGAGCCCCCACCGCCTCCCCCTCGGCCGGCGCCGTGCTGGGAGGAGCGGCGGGCGGGGGAGCCGGAGGGGGCTGCGGCAGGACACCCCCGTCCGGGTCCGGCTTCACCACCACTTCAGCCGGCTCCTCAGGTAGAGCCGCCATCTTGCGCAAGGGCCCCCCATGAACCGGCAGCGGGCCGCCGTCAAACGCCGGCGCGTTTGCGACACTGAGGGCAAAACGGGCGGGAGCCCGGAGCCATTTGCGATGCGTTCGGTATCGACTTACGGCAGCGGCGTATCGTGCTCTATCAGCGGTGTGTGGAAAGAGATGTCTGCTAGTCCGGGCGTTTTCAAACTGGGGGTCACCAGCTGTCAGCCTCCACCCCAAACCACCTTTGCCTCTAGCATTTATAATTTCCTCCTGCAAACTGTTCCAGGAAAGCCCTGTGTGGAGACTGAATGACATACTTTGCCCAGCCTGATAAATTTTCAGGACTGGGACCAAAGCTGCACTGTCTTCCCAGAGAGGATTGCATTTTGTCTTCTCCCACTCCCATTTCTTTCCTCTGTCACCATTATTGCTTGCACTATGTGTTAAGGCAGGGCAGCGTCTGTCCCTATACTGGTGCTGTCCTTGGCTTTTAGACTGCCGTCCCAAATCTCCCCCTTTTAGTACATCTCAAGACCTGAAGAGCTCTGTGTATACATGAAATCTTGTGTCTTTCACTAACAGCATTTGTGTAATGAAAGATATTAACTCCCCGATCTTGTCTCTATTAATTTTAAGGGTGGTTAGTAAAATGCTCGCTGGAATGAAGGATTTTGTGACTTGTCTGTTTCCAGGGGATATTTAATGCCCTTTAAGACCCACTTCGTAGCTTGACATTTAACTCTTGGCTAATGAAAGGTAGGTTGGCAGAAAAGGCGAAGCAATTTTTAAAACTACATTTCCCAGCATCCCTTGAGGGTTCATTGCGCATGTCGCTGTCGCAATCTCATCGAGGCGGAGTACACAATTCCCCGCGTGCTTCATCACGGTTAGCACGCATGCGCAGTCTCGCTGGCCGTATCGGCGGTACGGCGAGCGAAGAAGGTTGAGGACTACATTTCCCATCGTCCCTTCAGGCGCCCCCCCCCAGCCATGGACATGGAGGTGGATGTAGGCTCTGTGATCTCGGGCCTGTCCGGCGGGGATGGGGCGGGCCTGGGGCCCGGCGAGGAGGAGCTGGAGGTCGGGGGCGCCCCTGGCTGCTCTGGGGCCGGCTCCCTCCAGTTCGATTTTGAGAGGAGCCGCTCTGAATCCAGCGGGGAGGAGGAGGAGCTGGAGGAAGAGGAGCTGGAGGGCGGCCCCGGGGCCCGCTTTGGAGCCTGCCAAGAGGCGGAGGGGGAGCTGGACTCGGACGCTGAGCGTGAGGTAAAGGGTGGGGCCACCGAACACCAAGGCAGGAGCTAGGCAGAGCGGGCGGCGGAGTGTGGTCCAGTCGCGCCTGGAGACGAGGCCCATGTGACCACCAGCCTCACCCAATAGAGACAGCCGCTCCCAGCATGCACCACTCTGCCTGAAGAGCGGGGGGGCCCCCCGCTTCATGGGGGGATAGTTCTCAGCATGCACCACTCTGCCTGAAGAGCAGCCCCCCCCCCCCGCTTCATGAGGGGATAGTTCCCAGCATGCACCACTCTGCCTGAGGAGTGGGGTGCCCTGCTTCATGAGGGGATAGTTCTCAGCATGCACCACTCTGCCTGAAGAGCGGGGGGCCCCACCTGTTCATGAGGGGACAGTTCCCAGCATGGACCACTCTGCCTGAAGAGCAGGCCCCCCTGCTTCATGAGGGGATAGTTCCCAGCATGGACCACTCTGCTTGAAGAGCAGGCCCCCCCGCTTCATGAGGGGATAGTTCCCAGCATGCACCACTCTGCCTGAAGAGCAGGCCCCCCCCGCTTCATGAGGGGATAGTTCCCAGCATGCACCACTCTGCCTAAAGAGCAGGCCCCCCCGCTTCATGAGGGGATAGTTCCCAGCATGCACCACTCTGCCTAAAGAGCATGGCCCCCCTGCTTCATGAGGGGATAGTTCCCAGCATGCACCACTCTGTCTGAAGAGCGGGGCCCCCCCGCTTCATGTGGGGATAGTTCTCAGTATGTACCCCTGTGCCTGAAGAGCGGGGACCCCCCCGGCTTCATGTGGGGATAGTTCTCAGCATGCAGCACTCTGTCTCAAGAGCATGGCCCCCGCTTCATGAGGGGATAGTTCCCAGAATGCACCACTCTGCCTGAAGAGCATGGCCCCCTACTTCATGAGGCGATAGCAGTCAACATGCACCTCTCTGCCTTAAACACCAGGAGAGGTGTAGACAGTATCAACTAAAAGCAGTCCTAGCAGGCTCTGCTCCAGCTCAAGCCAAGTAAGGGGTGGTCTGGCTCCCAAGAGGGAAAGGATGACATCACTCTCTAATTGGCCTGTTCTGTTCATTTTCTCTAAAGCATCTGTTGGAAAACAGGATACTGGGCTAAATGGACCATTGGACTGACCAAGTATGGCTATTCTTATGTTCTGATGGCCTGGGTCTCAGAAACACCCGCTCTTTGGCTTGAGCCAGGCATGTGGTGCAGCCTCTGTACTCCTGGGGGAATTCTGCACCACTGCACATGTGCAGAATTTATGCCCCCCCCCCGCATATTTCTTTGCTTCCCTGCAGAAAAATGACTTTCTGATGGGAAAGCAAAGAGAAGTCACAAAAGCAGTCATGCGACCCTCCCCAGCAGTATGTTTTGGGAGCCCAGGGCAAGCAGCAGAGAGGCAAATCATTGTGAGGCAGGAGGCGGAACTGGGAAGACCTAGCTGGTGGCTCCTACCCTGTGCCAGGCTTAGCTGCTAGTCCAGGCTGAGCTGGGGAGGACGAGACCTTCTCTTCCCCTGTATGTCATCTAGGGGCGAGTCAGACCCACCCCCAGATTTCTCCCCTGGCTGCAAGAAGGTCTGCGAACTCTCTCCTGCCCCCCCTGCCACTCCTCCTGCTTTAGGGGGAAGGATCCATGTACAGGGAGCTGCTCCCCCATCCACCCAGCCCCTGTGCATCCAGACCCCCTCATACCCAAACCCTCCTGCCAAGCCTCACTCCCCACATTTAGAACGCCCCCCATGAGCCCCACTCCCCTTGCACCTGGACCACCCTGACCACCCACATCCTCACCCCACCAATCCTCAACCAGTTGCAATTGGATCCCCACCCCACTGAGCACCACTTCCCAGCAACTGACCCCCCCACTGAGTCCCACACACCCAGACCCCCCGCCAAGCTCTATTCCCCCCACACTCCTCCTGCTGAGCCCCAACCACCTTCACCTGGACCCCCCTGCAGAGTCCCATTACCATGGCACCCAAAACCCTCCAACAAGCCCCTGTGCATCCAGATCCCATCCGCATATGGATACCCCACTGATCCACCTGCACCCAGATTGCCCAGCACAGAACCCCCTCAACCCACATCTAGATCCCTCCACACTAAGCCCCTCCACACTTGGATCCTGCCTTGCTGAGTCTATCTGGTGCACCTGGCATGGAGGGGCAGGGCCCAAGGGTGTTTCTGGGGCAGGCCCTGTCCTTGCACTGTGTCAGGGTTGGGTGCAGCCTCACCGCTGAGTCTGGGGGAAGAGAGGGGAGAGCTGCACAGTGATGTCTCACCTCTGTGCAGCTAGTGTCCTGTGCTCCCCAATGCCATTCTGGAGCCTCCACATTTATATGACAAATACAGTTTGTAGAATTCTGCAGAATTTTAAAATATTGTGCACAGAATTTTAATTTTGGGGGGCAGAATTTTTAATTTTTTGGCGCAGAATTGTAATTTTTGGCACAGGTTGTCTTCAGGAGTAAGCTTAGAGAGACTGCCCAGGTGAGACTAGAACTCTCATTGTGCAGCATGGTGTGGCTGTTTGGATTAAGATAGAACTTAGCATGCTTAAAGTGAGGGGAAACAGGTGGATGTCAGGAAGCTGGGAAGGGGTGAGGTTGCAATAGTTAAGCTAAGATACAATGCCCTGGATGAGAGATTTAGTAATGTGTACAGAGAGAATAAGCAGAGGTAAGCTTTTGATTTAACCTTGATGTGTATGGTTAGAAAGAAGGCAGTTCTGGATGATAACCAAGTTTTCAGTGACCAAGAGGATGATGGCATTGTCAGCCATGACAAAGGAGGATGGAGCTGACATGGGAATCAATGATCATGTAAGTCTCTGGCCTGTGTTATATGGGAAGTCAGACTTTGGGCTGGTCTACACTAGGGCAGGGGGTCGATCTAAAATATGCAACTTCAGCTATGCTATTCACATAACTGAAGTTGAAGTTCGACTTACCTGGGCATCCTTATGGCGGCAAGTCAACTGCCGCTTCCCTGTCAACACTGCTTATTCCTCCTGCCAAGGTGGAGTACAGGCATCGATTCACGGGTTGATTTATCACGTCTAGATGAGACGCGATAAATTGATCCCTGATAGATCGATTACTACCCACTGATCCGTCAGGTAGTATAGACATACCCTAGATGATCAAAGCAGTCCCTTCTGGCTTTGGAATCGATGAGTGAAGAATTAATGCTGTTTGACAAGGAAGATGGCAAAAGTGAAGGAGAGTAGAATGATGTTGTAGTGAAGGAAGTCTGAGTGACCATGAGATTTCCTTAAGAGACTCTCAGAGCCTGGGAATAAAACCAGAGAAAGCAGATATTGGAGGTATCCAATGGTTGGTGAGATGGAATGAATCAGGATGGTGGAGAGTGCAGAAGGAATGGAGACAATGAACATCTTCATGAAAGAGAGGAAGGAAAGGGCAGGAAGTGGGTATAAGGTTGAAAGTGTTTGAAAAGTTGTGGGTAATGGTGGGTCAGAGGTCACAGAACAACTGGGTGCGGGCAAGGGGGCAGGTGAATGATGATGCAGAAGACTTGGACTAGATTGGAGGAGTACACCTTAAACTATGACATACACTCTTGAAAAGTCTGCATTTCAGGATGGACACCCTACCAGTCCTATCAAGGAAAGGCATTTTGGCCCAGAGTAACAGATTTCTGTCAGAAAACAGCTGGTGGATTTGTTCCTCCCTGGCAAATGTGCTTTTTTAGTCAAAATCCTGTGCAGTATAATTGCAGTCCCTGCCTTAATATGCATTTATATGAACCTAAATACGTGTTGAAGCAAAAGGCCAGCCCTATCTCAGATTCAACTTGATTTAGTTGGGGATTGGTCCTGCTTTGAGCAGGAGGTTGGACTAGATACCTCCTGAGGTTCCTTCCAACTCTGATATTCTATGATTCTGTGATTCACGACCGAGGGCCATTACACAGTCTATTGCACACTCCTCAGATAAAGATTTTAGCTTGCTACCAATCTGTACTTCATTAATACTGGTGAAGTGCCATATTCTCTGAGTTGTCCAGTACACCTGAAGAAGTTGTTTATAATTTGCATTTTAGAAGTGATTCGTGAAATACATTGAATTGCTGTGTTTGCAGAAAGGTCAATTCAGAAAAATAGATGGGAACCTTTAGGAAGGAGCAGCGTTTGAAGTATTATTGCTGCTCAGGGCCATCCAGTGTCGATCCAGGTGCTGCATATTGACACAAATCTTTCCATTCTTAATGTGGCTTGAGGTTGTGAGACTTCAGAAGCTGGAGTGAGAAATCTATTGCTTTAACATGTGTTCTCAAACAATTTCAATTGTATTCATAGCGCATGATAAACCTGTCTGAGTTGACGCCTTACATCTTGTGTTCCATCTGCAAAGGTTATTTTATAGATGCCACGACCATTACAGAGTGTCTTCATACATGTAAGTATCCGTGTTAGACTTTTAAAGAATTTAGTTTCAAATTTAGAGCGAGATCAGCTACCAAAACATCGTGAGTGAGATTTTCACGTCCTCACAAAAGGGAATTGTCTAAAATGACTGTATTTACTGCTTATTCCTTACTCTGGGCTGAGGACTCTTGAGTATTTCTGGGAGATCAGCGGAAAGTTTTTGTCTGTAGCAGGCCCAGAAATGCCTGTTCAAGAATCCAGTATTTTCTGTCAGGATGGGCCAGAAGCTGTGGTTTATTTAAATAAGTCTGGTAGCGTGGTTGAGGATCGTACTTTATAATGTTCCAAACAGCCTTTCCTCAACCAAACGTGCTGCTAGAGAAATTCAACTTGTCTCACTGGGGAATAGAGACATCCTTTTCTCTGCCAACTTCTGTTGCTGACAGAGGCTCCATAAAAGCAGAGAAATCAGCTTATAAAGTAATAGGCCAAAACTATTAGTAATTCACTACTAACTTGTAGCAGCCAATGAGGTTGTTTGCTGTTTGAAATACAAGGGAAAGCTGTACAATACCTTGAAAAGAAGAATGGGTTAGGGCAGTGTCCCCTCTAATTTTTCCCATGCATGTGCAGAATGAATTTTGTTGTGTGCACCAATATGGAGGTAATGGGGGCCAGGGGATGAGGGGTTCAGGGTTGGGGTGCAGGGAGTGAGATAGGAGTGTGGGCTCTGAGGTGGGGCTGTGGATGAAGGGTTTGGGGTGCAGACTGCCCAGGGGCTTCAGCATGGAGAGAGGACTCTCCCCAGCTCTCTCTTCCCGCACCGTCCCTGGGCTTGGGGACGGGGAAGAGGCACCTCTCCCCCAGCCACAGCAAGTCTGTGCCAGGGCTAGGTTGGGGACTGGGGGAGGAGCGCCTTTTCCCCATCCGGGGCAGGTACATGTTGAGGCCTGGGGAAGGATGCCTCACCCCCAGCAAATCTGGGGCAGGGAGGAGGGGTGCCTGGCCGCGGCAGGTCTGTGCTGGGACTGGCGAGGAGAGGCATCTCTCCCCGCCGCAGCCCTGAGCCCCTGCGCAAAGCTTAATAGGCAGCTGCGCAGCCACGCAGTTTAGAGAGAAATTTGGATTAGGGTTAAAAATTCACATCAAACTGATGCTGAGTTTAAATTCACTCTGATGTTAATGTTGCCAACCTATGAAAAGTTTTCATAAAAATTAAATTGACTTAATTTTGCTTAATTTATTTTCGTATACTTGCTGTTATCTGAGCACGGTCTCAAGCTAATTACTCCTCCTGCATTATCTTCAGTAAACATTTGCTACAATATAATGGGCTTTTCCATTTTTTTTCTGTACAGTCTGTAAAAGCTGCATAGTAAGACATTTTTACTACAGTAACAGATGTCCAAAATGCAACATTGTTGTACATCAGACGCAACCTCTTTATAATATCAGGTAATAAGAGTATCTCAATTGTTGGTATTATTTTAAAGAAACACAGGTTTAAAACATTTTTATTTACCTGTAATATTTAGATTTTTGTGCTTGTTTAGAGTGACCTGTAATCTTTAATTATTGCAGCTGAAAGAACAGTTTAAAAGCTAATTCACTGTATGCTGCATATTCTTTGTTTATCTACATTGTATTTAGTTTTGTCTCTAGTCACTTTTATTTTCTGGTTCTTGGTCACTAGCAAAATGCTGCTAGTGATGTTGAATCCAAACCTTGAAACTTAATCTTCCGTTTGGCTTTGTATAATTTTAACAAAACCTATATAGCAAGCCTAAGATACTTGAGAATAGCTTTGAAAATATACTGCAGATTTCTTCTTCCTTCTCTGAAGATGCATTTTCAGCTTAAGTGGTTTGTTTTCCTAAGGTGCTATATAGCCAGAAGCTGATGGCAGACAAGAGTTTGGTGCTATATCTGTCATTTTCCTGTTGATGTGTACTGTGTTCGGCAATATATTTAGCTCCTCTACAAAAATGTTATTATTAATCTATGTGTTTTTATATTACACCCAAAAGATGTCCATATCTGTTACAATAAGTTTTTTTAAATTTATTAAATATTCAGTAGCTTATTGTGCAAATGTGTCCTGCCTAACTAAGGATTATTCCTCCTCTTTTTTTCTTCATGTTAGGTTGGATCGACAGTTACAAGACATAGTGTATAAATTGGTTGTCAGTCTGGAGGAGAGTAAGTCTGTTTTCACTTCATTACCATCCTGGTGTCCTAATAAATAGGAAGGAGTTAAACGGACAGGCTGGTAGCCATTTCAGTTCAGAACACTGTATTTCTGCATTTCAGCTCCTGAAAATGGTCAAACTTAAATGTTTTTGTAAACACTAGTTTTGCGCTGTCCATAAATCCTACTAGCCACACAGACTGGTGTTTGTCAGGCTGCTAAGATGCTATTACACATAGTCCATGAACACACTGAAACTTCTGTCCTCTGACATGATGTAGGTCACCCACTATAGTCACTATGATGGTTACAGTAATGACTAGGAGGGTAGTGAAGCACTGCAGTGGGTTACCTAGGGAGGTCATAGAATCTCCATCCTTAGAGGTTTTTAAGCCCCGCTTGACAAAGCCCTGGCTGGGATGATTTAGTTGGGGTTGGTCCTACTTTGAGCAGGGGGTTGGACTAGATGACCTCCTGAGGTTTCTTCCAACCCTAATCTTCTATGATTCTATGACTCCATAATTAAGATGGTATTGAGATTTATAAAATCCTTGTATACCAGTTTAAGTAACTGCATTTAATTTCCAGGCCTTCCACACAAAACTTGCACACTAATTCTCCAGGGGACAACTGAATGTTCCATAATATCTTTTTCCTCACAGGTTTATTAACATTGGCAGAGGAAAATATAAAAATGCTCCCTCTTTGGAATTTGGACTGCACAGTAATTTGTTTGTGGATTTTTGTATTTGTTTTTGTTTTACTCCCTATATCTAAAGAACCACAGTTGCCACAAACTTCAGACATCATGCACACACCTGCACATTTTTAAATATAACAAACTAATTCCCCTAATTCATCATAATCTCATTTAGTTCCACCAAGAGTAGCTCCTGAAACAGCCTGGTTCTGTAAATTATTTCAATTTTCTAATGCTGTGAAGTCCCCTTTCCTGACTTACCAGATCGGCTCCATGCCCCCTCCCCACTGTCCTTGATCCTATGGAGCCAGTGAACAGATTGGGCAGCAGGGAGCAGGGGGAATGAGCTGGGGTGTGAGTAAGGAGAGTGGCTTAGGTTCCTGAGTGCACAAAGCATCATTGAATTGGGAAGTACTTCAGGTGCTGTTTAGTCATATAGAAAACAGGTGTCATGATCTTGGAGTAGCTGTACCACTGACCCCCTGTGTGGTCTACTCTTAAGTTTCAGGCCTCTGTCACCTCTCTCTGGTTAAGGACTCACCTCCTCACCAGGCGTTTAGCTGGCAACCCCATTGCACTTCACTGTGTTTATCCCAGCAGGTCTGACTAGGAGTCCAGACCCTGCTCTTTGCCTTCTCTCCAATGCCAAGGACCAGTGTGTGCTCGAGTTACCAGTAGCCAAACAGCTCTCTTAAAACAGAATACATTTATTTATGGACAAAAGCATACTGAGAAAACATACGATAAGGTCTAAATACATACTAAATGTACCAGAAGTTGCTAGTCTCCCCCGTGGGGGAGTCTGGCAGGTCAGTGTTGTTCCAAGCTTTTAACAGGATTGGGTCCCTCTTTGGACAAAAGGTCAGGTTTGTTTGTTTGAATCGAAAGAAAGGCCCCTCAGTCAGTTCAAACTCCCCTTTCTCTGCATCCCTTGAAGCTGGTCTGAACCAGTATCTCTAACACATGCACTCTGGGGTGGTATTTCTCTGGAGCTCTTTACAGTCCCAAAGATGGCAGTCATCACCCCCTGCTGTTCTTGGTTTCTGGAGGAGTTGCAGTAACTTTGTCCATGGAGGTAAGTCGATGTACAGCCTCCACAGTAATTAAAGCAGTTGTTCATGTCCATACTTGTGCCTTCTGTCAGCAGTGCGTGTCCAGCAACTGAAGTGGGGCTTTGTGGAACACTGACAGCCAGAGCTCAGCAGCCTGAGTCTGCCTCCCACCCCCTTGTTGACAGCCCCAGCTGTGAGCCTTCACTGGGCTCAACTTCACAGCAGGGAGCCTACCAGGAGTGAAACTGACATTCTTGTCAGTTTCATGGCTGCTATTATTTCACATTTTGACTCCAATTGTCAGCCTGCAGGGAGCTCAGAGCTGGAGCCCCCCATCCCTACCCTGGGGCTGTCAGCTCCAGCTGTCAGCTGGAGCCAGAAAGAAAATGTGAAATAATAGCAGCTGTGAAACTGACAAGAATGTCAGTTTCACTCCTGGTAGGCTCCCTGCCCTGAAATTGCACCCCTTGCCAGCTCAGCAGCCCTAGCCCAGGGGGGAAGGGAAAGAGCGTCTGCTGTGAGCCCTGCTGCTGCTTCCTGTTGAGGGATTTGGGAGAGGGGAAAGAGCTTGAGCTTGCGTGGCAATTCTCCCCACCACCAAATCCTTACCAAGAAGTGGCAGCAAGGCTCTGGGCTGTCAGTGCCGCGATAGGGAGAGGCTCACAGCTGTCAGCCCCCTTGGGGCTCATAGTCAGCAGCTATTGTAAATAATGCAGTATCTACACAGACACTGCACTGCCTAACTACATCGACATAAGCTCTACGCCTCTTGTGAAGGTGGAGTTATTATGTCAGTGTAGCAGGCCACTTAAACAGCATTGTAGTATAGACACTGACATAATTAGGTTGATGTAAGCTGCCTTATGTCAACCTAACTGTAGTGTAGACCAAGCCTAACCCCCTTCTCACCTCATACCACATGCCCAGATTTGCTTTCCCCCATTCATCTGAGTGCTGTTGTGAGGAGCTGGAAGTGTGTATTTTGGTTGGTCATGTTAGAACTGAAAGGGTATGGGCTGAAGGGTCTGTGAGTGTATTTGGTTGTTATGATGTTTAGGGGTGGTAAAGCATGTGGGTTGAGGCTGGTGTGGATATGAATGGCGGATTAGCTGGTGATTCATAGAGTGTTGTGCGGATACACATTTATATCCACGGATGTAAATCAGTATCTGTGGAGCTGCAGAGCTCTACCAGGAACCACAGCAGCGAAAAAAGCAACACATGGGGCTGCCACTCCCAGCAGCCATTGCTTATGCTGGCAGCTCCTCCAGCATGGCTGTACCGCTCCTAGCCCACCCGTTCCCCATGCCCCGGAGAGGAGACTCAGACCACTGCATGGAAGGAACTCCTGTCTGGGAGCTTGCAAGCTGCTTGAACACACAAGCGCGACCAGGGACAACTGTTGGTGAGCTTGATGTCCTCCCCAGTGGGCAGGGCTCAGAGCGGGGCTGCAAGTGGTACAGCCGTGCCGGAGGAGCCACTGGCGCAGGGTGCTGACTCTTGGGAGCAATGGCTTGTCGTGCTGCTCAGTTTGCCACTGCGGTTCCCAGTAGAGCCCTACTGCTCCACGGATATAAATTTGTATCCGCGCAAGGCTCTCATGATTTATTGGCTGTTCAGTGAATACCTTGATGAGGAATTCAGTTGAGCAATCTTAGCTATAAGCCAAAAAAGGTGTTGGTGTGGTCGTAATATAATAATTTTCAACCGTTGTCTGAATAAATGCATGTGACCATTTGCCATCTGGGTTATCTCTCTGGAATGCTTTGAACACTAGTACGCATCATGGATGATTATCTACATCAGCTTGAAGCGCCTTTAAAACATGAGCTCTTTTTGCATATCTACAATAACAAACATCCACAAACTTTTCAAAGCTGTTGGAGCAAAGTAACTGTTTCTCAGGTATGATTAAGATAAGGAATGGTATGCAGCATTTGTATTCTGTGGCAATTTTCCAAGTCCTGGTTTTATTCATTAATAGACTCTACAGTACTAAATTGTTGCACATAATCTAATATAATTTGTTTTTAATATGAAACACTAAGGGAGCTGCTGTCTCACAGAGCCTGGGAAGCCCCTATTAATGATGATTGGAATTGTTCCAGTAAATTCTTTAAGCAGTTATTGAAAACTAGACTGCCAAGTATTATATTTGCCACAGGTAACAAAGCCCAGCTTACTATGTATTTTGTATTTTTTTTCAGGAGAGAAAAAGCAGATGCATGATTTCTATAAAGAAAGAGGTCTAGAAGTACCCAAACCTGGTGAGTTTATAATTACTTTGGGGGAATAATTGCAGTATTACAAAAAGATAAAATTTTAAATATTTCCTAACACTAGTCTTTCTTTTTGTAATAGTGGTTCACTATTGGAAGAAATGCCACAGTGATCTGAATTCTGAGTTTCAAGTTACTGAAATTTATTGGAATTGTTCTGGTTTTGTGTGTGCATGTAAAAGATATGTCATGACCTTTTGGATGTTTAATAAAAACTAGGGATGGGTCTTATAGTGTGAAAATGCAACAAATAATTTCTAGTACTACATAGTTCAGAAATGCATGGTATTTTATCTGTGACATACTAATTGCTACTCACTTGAATAATCTTCAGTCATTTACCAATCAAGTACTTTTAGCTTTCTCTGCCCGTTTCTCTGTACATAAAATGGAGATTATAGTGCTTCTCTGCCTTTCTAGGGTATTATGAAGCTCAGTGAACTAATCAGAGATCCATCTAATGAAAAGAAAGGGTAAAAGTGCAAAGTGTCTTTTCTGATACACTTCTACCCCGATATAATGTGGTAAAGCAGTGCTCCGGGGGGGGCGGGGCTGCGAACTCCGGCAGATCAAAGCAAGTTCGATATAACACGGTTTCACCTATAACACGGTAAGATTTTTTGTCTCCCGAGGACAGCGTTATATCGGGGTAGAGGTGTGCATTATTATTTTGCGAAGATTTTAAAACAGATGTATAGAACACCCAGAAGATCGTGATATGGTAGGATCTCTCCAACACAGCTTCTTCAAAAGAAAATTGTCCCTCACTAATCTTTTGGAATTCTTTGATTATTTCAATAAAATAGTATGCGTAAGAACTGGTAGGCATAATTTATTTGGATTTGCAAAAGGCCTTTGACAAAGTGTCCTTCACGAGAAGCTACTAAAGAAAATAATTAGTCATGATATGAGAGACAAAGTGCTGTTCTGTCTCAGACACTGATTAAGATAAAGAAAGCAGAGGAGAAACAAATAGATGGTCGATTTTCATAATGGCAATATGAATCACCAAGGATATCCAGAGTTGTTATAGTAAATATTAAAGAGCTTTGAAAGAGAGAGAAATCCTCTGTTATGAGGCATAAGCCAACCTCCGTCTACTGGGGTTTAGGAGGAAACTTTTCTGTGGGCGTGATATTCTATAATTGCCCATTACAAGGTTTCTTCCTTTAAGTAGCTGGTTCTGGCCATTGTTTGAGATAGGATATTGGACAAGATAGATCATTGGTCTGATCCATTAAGGTAATTCCTATGAGAATGAACATAATTGAAAACATCTGAACACACATACATTATCTTCTGTGCTTCAGGATTTCCCTGTCATTGCCACCTCTGTGTGTTTTCAGGGTTTTAAACTCCTTGAGGTAGGAGCTGTCTTAATTTGTTGTGTGTTGTGCAGCAATAAGCATGTTGTCAGCACTCAACAAATAACCTAAATTATTGTTGGATTTTGGCCTGTCCCATTGCACAATGCATATTTTATCTAGGACCAGGAAAGATGTATGTGTGATGTGCATTTTTGTCTCATTAAGTGTTAATTAAGGTAAGAAATAACCTAAATGATAAGATAATTAAATTATTGTACAAGAACTTTAAAGATGCTGTTAGAAGTTGAAAGATACATGTGTAAATGTCCCATTGTGACATAAACTACTGTTCAGAAAGACGGTATGCTGTATGGTAGGAAAATACCATTATTGACACTCATACAAAATATATAGTTTTTAGGACCTGAATTAATGAAAGTCATAATTGAGCTGTGTGATTATTTAGGCCTCATTGTTTGTCTTGTATATCACATACAGTGCACTTCAGTACCTGATATATTTTTTCATCACTTTGATTTCTTTAGCTGTCCCACAGCCAGTCCCTGTGAGCAGAGGAAGACCTCGGAAAGTCTTGGGATCAGTGTTTCGAATCCCACCAGAACTTGACGTCTCACTGCTTTTGGAGTTCATTGGGTGAGTCAAACAAAGACCTGCAGCAACTTGTGTAAAACTGTAAGAGTGTGTGAAATGTGAGCATCATACTTAGACTTTGGAATAACTGTAATGGGAGGGTTTTTTAAAAGTATCTGTCTGGTGGTGACAGGGTCCCCAAGGTGCAACCTGGACCGTGGGATTGCTGAGCCCTCTGTTCCACCAACCCAGTTTGCTTCTTGCACTGTGATGCAGATGTCAAGCTACAAACCTCTGATAGGCACTGCACTTACACAGGCAGGAACGCGCCCAGCTGTGTTACATGAATGATCTCCCAGCCACTCATTGAACTATCAGTTTAGAGGCTCCAGCCAGTTCTCCCCAGCTCCCTAGCCTTGTACATCAGAACTCATAGAGTCATAGACTGTATCGTCTTGCACTGGTCCGAAGCCTGACCAGCGTAAGTTTGTTACTTAGTTCTTCACTTCTTCATAGGACAGTGGACATGCACCAGCCTTTGTAACCTAAGCTGAGATTTCCCAAGCACTTTTGACAAACTCACTGGTAAGGCTAAAACATGTGAGTTACCACACTGAGTCTCTATTATTCCAATCACATCATAGTTCCTTGATTGTCCCAGACTTCCAATTCTTCCTGCTTGTTTCCCGGGTTTCTTGCATTCGTGTACAGGCTCGTAAGTAACTAGCTGATTGCCTTACTTTCTCAGTATGAATCAGGAGGCCTCCCATGTTGCACCCTCCTCTCGGTATCCCACTTACCTCAGGGCTTAGGTCTCCATCCCCCGGCAAACCTAGTTTAAAGCCCTCCTCACTAGGTTAGCCAGCCTGCCTGCGAAGATACTCTTCCCTCTCTTCGTTAGGTGGATCCCATCTCTTTCTAGCAATCCTTCCTGGAACAACATCCACAGTTTAAGAATCCAAAGCCCTCTCTCCAACACCACTTGCATAACTATGCATTTACCTCCGCAATTCGATGGTCCCTACCTGGGCCTTTTCCTTCAACAGGGAGGATGGAGGAGAACACGACTTGTGCCTCAAACTCCTTGATCCTTCTTCCCAGAGTCATGTAGTTTTCAGTGACCTGCTCAAGATCATTCTTGGCAATATTCTTGGTGCCCACGTGGAGAAGTAGGAAGGGGTAGTGGTTCGAGGGCTTGATCAGTCTCAGCAGACACTCCATCACGTCCTGAATTCTAGCTCCAGGCAAGCAGCACACTTCTCGAGTTTCTGAGTCTGGGCGGCAGATGGATGACTCCGTCCCCTTTAGGGGGATGACTCTGTTCCCAACAACCACCACCACCACTCTCCTGCTGTCAGCAAATATCCAGCAATCCCACTGGCAAAGTCTCATATCCCCCTCTAGTGCTGGCCCATGTAGAGGATGACAATTTACTAGTGCTGTCTGGTACTCCATTAGCTCAAGTGACTGAGGATTGTGCAGTCATTCCAAAGGTTCTCACCAGCTGATGAACCATATGGATGTCAGTGTGATGAGATTTATTTTATTTAATTTTAAGTCTAGGAAATTGCACACACAAAACTACATTAAAAGGACATTATTACAGTTGCAAAGTCAAGCACTGAAAAGTTAAGAAATGCCAGAATTAAGGTTGCCTGTGTAATCTTAATTTGCTCCCACCCCGACACCTCCTGTTCCTCTGCATTTTGCATTTAATTATGTAATCACATAATATTTTCACAGGACGCCTGCATCATTCAACACAGAGGGTAGACCATGCTTTAGGAATGAATTAGGGGTATGTAGTGAAATAAGCACATCTGTAGGACCCCTTGCCTCCTTTGTTGCAGAAGTTGAAAGGTGTATGGTGAATGAGATGAGATTTCAGGAAAAGACAGGATGGCGTTCTGGTTAAGGCAATTGAATACTGCCTTGGTAAATTGGATTCTATCTCTATCTCTGCCAAAGACTTTCTCTGTGAGGCTGTACAAGTCACTTAAACATCTGTTCACAGGTGGTCACTAGTTATTTGTTCCTTTTTTTTTTCCTGGATTTCTGACTCAACACCCAGGAGTCTGATTTGCAGAAGTGCTGAGCAGTCACAATGGGAGCTGTGTTTTGAACATCTGAAGTACTATAGTATGCAATCAAGTCTTCAGTGTCTCAAATTGGGCACCCAAAATTTGTGGGTACATTTGATCTTAATCTCTGTGCCTCAGTTCCCCATCTGTAAAATGGGGCTAATGACCCTTCATCTCACAGGAGCGTTCTGAAAATAAATTAATGTTTGTGAAGCATTTGGATCCCATAGTGGTGAGCACCATAGAAAAGTCCATGAGGAAATTAGAAATTCTGTGTGCAGAGCAAGGTCTGAATATTTTGTAGTAAATAAAGCTTGGGGCCACACTGAACAATGAGAAAACAATATATTGAATTGACAACCTTAATTCTGGTCTCTCCTAGCTTTTGAGTGATTGATTTTGCAAACTTAATAATATTCCTTTATCTCGTATTTTAACGTGCTTCTCTACCATAATCAGTGTGATATAACAATATATGTTCCACTAGCACAATACATGCAGGTTCCCATTAACTTCAGGCCCATCCCATTGCAAGATTGGGACCTAAGCTTGATAGAAAACATTGCTGTCTTATACCACAGGGTGGCAGAGACAACTTGCACAGAGTATAAAGTGACAGATTGGGTACATTTACATTCTTTCCAGCTCAGATAGTACATTGGCAAATGTTCACCTTTCTGGATCTATAAAAATGTAATTGGTAACTTGCAACTTCTTAAAAACTGGAATACTGTTTTAGCACAAAATGTCCTTTAAAGGCAACGCATCAATGCTACAATTTTTTTGAAGGAAAGATATGCTTTTGAGAACTTAAGTAATGTTTAGTGATTGTAGAGAAAGCTTCTTGACACTGCCTGGCCTTAACTGTAAAATAATTTGCAGTTTGGGTTAATTTTAGAAAAGTAAATCTATTTAAATTAGCCCCTGTTTAACAGTAGTAACAAGGAGCCTTTTTTTTTGTAGGTGAGTGTCTTTTTTTTTTTTTTTTTTTTAACCTTTGCTCTTAGGCAGATGTTTACAAATTGCAGATGTTGTAAAAAAATGTTCTGCTTTCCTCTTCAGAACTTAACATCAGAAATAACTTGCCCAGGAAATGGAGGGAGAGATTATGAAGTCTCAGTGACTAAAGAAAACTTTAAAAGTGTTGGGTTAACCAGTCAGAGTTTTTTACGTTAAAAATTTGCTCCCAAATTCCTTGTATTATGGTCTCAGAGCACATGAAATGGTTAAATATTTTCTGTAGCAGTGGAAATGGATCAGAGAGAGGCACTCCTGGAACGGAAATGCTTATCACCTTTTTTTTCTTCTGATAACATTATTCTTCAGTCCCTTTTAAAATCATTCTGACGGTACTCTCCTGTCCAATCTCAGACACACGTACAGATAATGAATAAAGTGAGGCATTCTGGAAGATAAAATTCTAGCCTGTGTGATTCTGTCCCCACACCTAGGAAAAGGCAGCTAATCTTTTAAAATACATTTCAGCAGCTGATTGTAATGCTGGTTTTATTCAGCTCTCTGTCTCGTGGTAGGCAAATATTGGAGATGGCGATACCTAAATATAGCAATCTAAAGCTTCACTCTAACATTTGGTCCGTGTAGGCATTGCAAAGACATTTTTCTCTGTTACGTGTATGGGATCTCTAGCAATTATAATCAATAAACATTCAATGGGCAGTGCTTGATTCTGCTTCTTCCAAGACAGACTAAAAGTGCTGCATTATTTCTCTTACACATCCTTAGCTGACACACAAATAATGAGACCCGAGGAAGCAGGCATTGTTCATGGTGAAAGCCATCCTTTTAAAGAGAATTTTTAATAGGTAAAACTCTGTTGGCTTGTTTTTCCTCTGTTGAACTATTAGCTGGAATTCTTCTCTGCCCCACTCTCACCACCTTAAAATGTACAGTAGTGTGCTGTTGTCCAGACATAGTCCCTGATCAGTTGATGTGTTAACCAGTGTAGCTCTTGATTTACACTAGCTGCGAATTTGTCTCTCTTTGGGGGAGAGGGGGTTGGCCATTTCTTTTTTGTTTTCATCTGAAGCATTTGGTATTATCCTTCTTTCCTAGATCGTGTCTGCACTAATCAACATATTTGTACTACTCCTGGGGAATTCTGCGCCATTGCGCATGTGCAGAATTCATATACTCTGCAGATTGTTTTTCTCTGCAGACTATAGATTCTGCTGGAGAGGCGATGCAGCTACACCATTTGCCCACCAGGGGCTGCTGTGGCACCAGAAAAGAGGGCAGCCAACTAGCACAGAGGCTGCAATCCTCACAGTGGGGCCAGATGAGGAGGCACAGGATGGACAGAGAGGGGCAGACGGGGCTTCTGGGGTTGTCACAGACTAGGGCTAGTGGGGGGACAGAGTGAGGCATGGGTCAGGAGCTAGTGGGGTGACCGTATTGAGCCAGAGGCAGAATGGATGGCGGGGCAGTGGATGCAGAAGGAACACATGGGGACAGGGACGGATGTGCCTGACTGAATGGGAGAGACTAAGAGTTTGCCAGGGTCTGCATGAGGGAGGCTCTCTAACAATTCCTCACCCTCCCACCCAAAAAAAACCCCAAACTGTTCCATGCTTCTCCCACCCACACCCAGGTTCACTGCCAGAGTCCTTCCCAGCAGTTACTTCCCTCAGCTCCTCTGTTACCCTTGACTCCCCCAAGCCTTTGCACTGTTTTTGAGAGGTGCAAGAAATATGTTTCTGTATTGTAGTTTAAATGAATTATTACTCAAAGTTCTGTATTAATATGCCTAGTAAGGAATCTATTGTCAAAAATATATATCCCAAATCTTTTTTTTTTTTTTTTGGTCTGTATTGTTAGACATACTTGCTGACAGGTATTTTGAAATAAATTATCAGAATAACTGAAACTGGCATGGTTATATTGTGTTATTTTGACAAATAAAATATGCAGAATTTTAAAATATTGTGCACAGAATTTTTATTTTTTTGGCAACAAATTTTTTATTTTATCAGTGCAGAATTCCCCTAGGAGTAATGTACTCTGAAAGGTCAATGTTTAGGCCCAGGCATCTCTCTAGAATAGTATGAGGTGCTCTGTCAGTACTATTGAGCACTGTCTATTAGGAGCTTAGATACCAGTGATAAGCACAGTATAAATACCTAGACAGCAATGTTTGTAACCTTTGGAAGACATTTTTATTTTTCTTGTTATCCATGCTATTTTTTTGTTCCAAACCACTCCTAAGAAAGTTAATGTTATATCTGATAGTTTACAGTATATATGAGATCTGAGTGTGTTATTCTGGCTTATTTGTTTTGTTTTCACTTCAGAGTGGCAGATTTAAATCTGAAAAAGATATAAAGGGTTTATCTGACAGGAATACAATAGAGGAGAAAAAGGATCAACTATATTAATGCGATCTATTTGTATTTCATTTATCATTAGCAATTCAATTAAAAGGAAGTACCTTGGTTGTGGTTTTTTGGTTTGTAAGAGTATTTCATGCACCAAAACTGTGTAATATGGTTGTGGTTTATTAATTATAGTAACTTGAGTTTGCTAATAACTATGTTGCTTAGAGATATTATCGATTATGTTAACTTTTCTCTTGTCTTTCAGAGCTAATGAAGGCGCAGGGAATTTTAAGGTATGGATGTGGCTTGAATTTATTTTCCTATACATTACACTTGGGAAATTTGTATAACTTTAATTTAGCTCATCCAGGTTTGCCTTGCACTAGAAGTACACCTGGACACCCAATCTGGAGTTTACCCAGTGGAGTATAAGGTGATATTGGGCAACATTGTACTTTGAAATCCATCATTGCATAATGTCACAAAATGTGGCAAGAAGAGAGACTAAAAAAGCAGGAAAATAATCTTTTAATATGGGAGAATGGAACATAATAAAACTGACTAGTCTTGCTTGTTGCTTCAGGCTCTGTCTCTGGGGGACGAGTGCCCTTGTTGTCTGTGCCTTTAGTTGGAATTCTGCCCAAAGGAGTAGCCGTGCCCAGAATGTTGCAGTTTTTTTGGTTTTTGTTTTGTTTTTAAATCTCTGATTTGTTCTGGAAGAGGTAGTTTATAATGTGTGTTTGTGTATTTATCAACCAAGAGGTAGTAGTCTTGAATTCTAATGTATAACCACAGAAGGAAGATGGAAGGCACAAAAAAATACTTGTGCATAATTGCTAGGCAGCTAAATAGACTTCCCTAGTCAGTTGCTAGTTCACTCTCACCTTGATCTCTCTGTTAAAGACATTCATCTCTTCTGTGAATGGAGGTTACTGAATTGGAAAAGAAATACAGCTCTGCAGTATTGCAATGTAGAGTGAATGAAAACTTGTTCTACTGTGCCAAATCAGTGTAGTGTCACAATGTGAAACTGGCCATCTCTTGCTGCCTTCTCCATAATTTGGCAGGCTGTAATTAAGGATGTGCAAAGTGTATCATTTCAGTATGTGAATAAATACATTAGAAACAGGCTCTATTCAAGCCAAGCAATAGATAATTTAAAGTTTTATGTAATCACATATTACATTTTATCTTTTATGGCATCAGGATGTTAGGAATAAAAGGCTGTGGAACAGCACAGAGTAGCAGATTGTAAAAGAGAAACTAAACATGGGTATATTTAGAACTGAGATATGCAACCTTAATATTTAAGAATGGGAGCAAACAGCATTTTACTAACATACCACATATAAATTGTCTTAATTCTTTCCCATCCTTTCTCCTTTGCCTCATCTTTATTTTTAGCTGGGTTGATTCCTGTCCAGACTGCAGGCACAAATCTGAATAGGTGCAACGCAGGTGCAACTACTCACCTTTAAGATTTATTAATCCTTATGATAGAGCTTAATCGCCAACTGAGAACAGGGCCCCACTGTACTGGGCACTCTACCAACACTGAAATGAGATTGTCCCTGTCCCAAAGAGCTTAGCTGAGCCTACAATTGAATTGTGAATGTAGATTTTGTGAATGAGAAAGTAATCTGCAGAGAGAAGGTTGCCTTCCTGAAAATATCTCCAGCCAAGTTGCTTTCTCTACATTGTTCTCTCCGCCTCGAGTGGTTTTTCTGCTCCTTTTTTGTCTCTTGCATTGTTTCTTTGTTTCTGCCCCTTACCTCTGTTTCACCCTCATTCTCTTTGCCTTGGATTGATCCCATCTCCCCATCAATTCTTTGCTCAGCCTTCTGGATTTGAAGAGATGTACATGGTTTCACGGTAGATGTAACATTAGCTTACACATTTAGTTTAAAGCAATTCAGCCATTCTACTAGCACAGAAAAAAATCTCCAGTACTGAAAAATGTCCATATGAGATGTATATTTGTTCCCTACAATAAAAACATTTGTAAGGGGCACTAAAAAGTCTAAAACATAAGAGGGAAATAAAAAACATTTACTGAGGTTTATGTGCATGCACAGTGACCACCTTCCATAGGGAGTTTTCCCTCATTTTCATACTATGTTTCTAAACTATGCAGATGGCACCTCTTAGTTCATATAATGGCTTCAGAGGAAGCTGTTCAGATGTAGGCACTGAATACAGATTAACTCCCCCTAAAGTTAAATGCATTTTATATTATTAATACACATCAACAACATACATTACTTAGATATTCAGAGATTATGCAAACTCATAAACTCTAGGACTGGAAGGGACCTCGAGAGGTCATCGAGTCCAGTCCCCTGCCCTCATGGCAGGACCAAATACTGTCTAGACCATCCCTAATAGACATTTATCTAACCTACTCTTAAATATCTCCAGAGATGGAGATTCCACAACTTCCCTAGGCAATCTATTCCAGTGTTTAACTACCCTGACAGTTAGGAACTTTTTCCTAATGTCCAACCTAAATCTCCCTTGCTGCAGTTTAAGCCCATTGCTTCTTGTTCTATCATTGGAGGCTAAGGTGAACAAGTTTTCTCCCTCCTCCTGATGACACCCTTTTAGATACCTGAAAACTGCTATCATGTCCCCTCTCAGTCTTCTCTTTTCCAAACTAAACAAACCCAATTCCTTCAGCCTTCCTTCATAGGTCATGTTCTCAAGACCTTTAATCATTCTTGTTGCTCTTCTCTGGACCCTCTCCAATTTCTCCACATCTTTCTTGAAATGCGGTGCCCAGAACTGGATACAATATTCCAGCTGAGGCCTAACCAGCGCAGAGTAAAGCAGAAGAATGACTTCTCATGTCTTGTTTACAACACACCTGTTAATGCATCCCAGAATCATGTTTGCTTTTTTTGCAACAGTATCATACTGTTGACTCATATTAAGCTTGTGGTCTACTATGACCCCTAGATCTCTTTCTGCCATACTCCTTCCTAGACAGTCTCTTCCCATTCTGTATGTGTGAAACTGATTGTTCCTTCCTAAATGGAGCACTTTGCATTTATCTTTATTGAACTTCATCCTGTTTACCTCAGACCATTTCTCCAATTTGTCCAGATCATTTTGAATTTTGACCCTGTCCTCCAAAGCAGTTGCAATCCCTCCCAGTTTGGTATCGTCCGCAAACTTAATAAGCATACTTTCTATGCCAACATCTAAATCGTTGATGAAGATATTGAACAGAACCGGTCCCAAAACAGACCCCTGCGGAACCCCACTTGTTATACCTTTCCAGCAGGATTGGGAGCCATTAACAACTACTCTCTGAGTACGGTTCTCCAGCCAGTTATGCACCCACCTTATAGTAGCCCCATCTAAATTGTACTTTCCTAGTTTATCTATAAGAATATCATGCGAGATCGTATCAAATGCCTTACTAAAGTCTAGGTATATCACATCCACCACTTCTCCCTTATCCACAAGGCTCGTTATCCTACCAAAGAATGCAATCAGATTAGTTTGACACGATTTGTTCTTTACAAATCCATGCTGGCTATTCCCTATCACCTTACCACCTTCCAAGTGTTTGCAGATAATTTCTTTGATTACCTGCTCCATTATCTTCCCTGGCACAGAAGTTAAACTAACTGGTCTGTAGTTTCCTGGGTTGTTTTTATTTCCCTTTTTATAGATGGGCACTATATTTGCCCCCTTCCAGTCTTCTGGAATCTCCCCCATCTCCCATGATTTCCCAAAGATAATAGCTAGAGGCTCAGATACCTCTTCTATTAACTCCTTGAGTATTCTAGGATGCATTTCATCAGGCCCTGGTGACTTGCAGGCATCTAACTTTTCTAAGTGATTTTTGACTTGCTCTTTTTTTATTTTCTCTTCTAAACCTACCCTCTTCCCGTAAGCATTCACTATACTAGACATTCCTTCAGACTTCTCAGTGAAGACTGAAACAAAGAAGTCATTAAGCATCTCTGCCATTTCCAAGTCTCCTGTTACTGTTTGCCCCTCCTCATTGAGCAGTGGGCCTACCCTGTCCTTGGTTTTCCTCTTGCTTCTAATGTATTGATAAAAAGTCTTCTTGTTTCCCTTTATTCCCATAGCTAGTTTGAGTTCATTTTGTGCCTTTGCTTTTCTAATCTTGCCTCTGCATTCCTGTGTTATTTGCCTATATTCATCCTTTGTAATCTGACCTAGTTTCCATTTTTTATATGACGCCTTTTTATTTTGTAGGGCACGCAAGATTTCGTGGTTAAGCCAAGGTGGTCTTTTGCCACACTTTCTATCTTTCCTAACCATCGGAATAGCTTGCTTTTGGGCCCTTAATAGTGTCCCTTTGAAAAACTGCCAACTTTCTTCAGTTGTTTTTCCCCTCAATCTTAATTCCCATGGGACCTTACCTATCAGCTCTCTGAGCTTACTAAAATCCGCCTTCCTGAAATCTATTGTCTCTATTCTGCTGTACTCCCTTCTACCCTTCCTTAGAATTGCAAACTCTATGATTTCATGATCACTTTCACCCAAGTTTCCTTCTACTTTCAAATTCTCAACAAGTTCCTCCCTATTTGTTAATATCAAGTCTAGAACAGCTTCCCCCCTAATAGCTTTTTCAACTTTCTGAAATAAAAAGTTGTCTGCAATGCAGTCCAGGAACTTATTAGATAGTCTGTGCCCCGCAGTGTTATTTTCCCAACATATATCTGGATAGTTGAAGTCCCCCATCACCACCAACTCTTGGGCTTTGGATGATTTTGTTAGTTGTTTGAAAAAAGCCTCATCCACCTCTTCCACCTGATTAGGTGGCCTGTAGTAGACTCCCAGCACGACATCACCCGTGTTTTTTTACCCCTTTTAGCCTAACCCAGAGACTCTCCACACTTCCGTCTCCTATGTCCATCTCCACCTCAGTCCAAGTGTGTACATTTTTAATATATAAGGCAACACCTCCTCCCTTTTTCCCCTGTCTATCCTTCCTGAGCAAACTATACCCATCCACACCAACATTCCAGTCGTGTGTATTATCCCACCAAGTTTCAGTAATGCCAATAATGTCATAGTTGTATTTAGTTATTAGCACTTCCAGTTCTTCCTGCTTATTACCCATACTTCTTGCATTTGTATATAGGCATCTAAGATACTGGTTTGATCTTGCCTCCCAGCTTTTCCCTGACCTTCCTTTCTCTCTGCCATTATAGCCCGTGCTCCCTCCTGTTTCCAACCCATCTCCCAGGTCTTGTTCCCCACTTACCTGTGGGCTTTGCTCACCTGTCCCCGTCGAACCTAGTTTAAAGCCCTCCTTACTAGGTTAGCCAGTCTGTGTGCAAATAAGGCCTTTCCCCTCTTCGAAAGGTGAACGCCATCTGTTCCTAGCAGTCCTTCCTCGAATAGCATCCCGTGGTCGAGGAAGCCAATGCCCTCCTGGTGACACCATCTTCGCAGCCAGGCATTCACCTCCACGATGCATCTGTCTCTGCCCGGACCCCTACCTTCAACAGGAAGAATCGAAGAGAATACCATCTGCGCTCCAAACTCCTTAACCCGTACTCCCAGAGCCCTGTAGTCACTCTTGATCTGCTCAGTGTCACACCTCGCAGTATCATTTGTGCCCACATGGATGAGTAGCATGGGGTAGTAGTCAGAAGGCCGGATAATCCTCGACAATGCCTCTGTAACATCTCGGATACGGGCCCCTGGCAGGCAGCATATCTCCCGGGATGAACGGTCAGGGCGACAGATGGGTGTCTCCGTCCCCCTCAGCAGAGAGTCTCCAACCACCACTACCCTATGTTTCTTATCAGTGGTGGCAGCAGACCTCCCAGCCTTAGGGGTATGAGGCTTCACCCCCTTAACTGTTGGGGGTGATTCCTTCTCTCCTGTATCAAGAAGAGCATAACGGTTATCTTTTACCACATCAGGAGGGTTTGCAGCAGGGCTGGAGCACTGCCTGCTGCTAGAAGTAACCAGCTGGCTGTGTCCACCCTGAGCCGCCTCCTCCACTGGTGTGTCGGTAGTCCTGTGAACTGGGACAGCACCGTCAGCTGTCTCCACATGGATACTGTCCAGGAATTGCTCATGGATATGGATGATCCTCAGCCTAGCCACCTCCTCCTGTAGCTCTCCCACCTGCTGCCTGAGAGATTCCACCAGTAGGCACCTTTCACATTGGATGCCACCCCCAGCCTGGATATCAGTAAGTGGAAATTGCAAATTACAGTCTTTGCAAGCCCACACCAGAATCTGAGTAAAAGCATCCATGCTTTGGTGCTCTGTCTGGCTACAGGCGCAGGTGGAGGAGACAGAAGCAGTGCTGGCACAGGTGTTGCGGGTCCTCCTCACCATTGTAAGCCTCCCTCTGTCAAACTCTCAAATTCCCGTCTACAGCTCCCTGTCCGCTCTGCTGTAAACAGAAAGGTTTTGGTTATAGCTCAGTTTATAGGTTCAGGGGACCAATGGGTCACAGATGGGACCGACAAGGGACCCCCCCCCTCCCTTCCTACTCCCCTTCCAAACTCCCTTGCAAAACTCCCTGGTCGCTTGTGCGCAGTTTTATAAAGCCCTGGCCTGAATGAATGCCCCGCCCACTGGTTAAGGCTCAGCCAATTACCAGAGGCTTCTAGCTTTCAAACCTTCCTGGTAGCTCTGCCTCCAACTGCCAGCTACAGCACACGGTCCTTCAAACAAACAAACCAAACAGACTGACAAACACAAGCTCAGCACACAGCCAGTAACCCCCAAAGACAAACGCAAACACTGCAGACAGTCACTTACCCCACAGATGCTGTATGTGCTCCTCCTTCACCTGCAGAACTCCCAGCTACATCTGTCACTCAGCCTCCTGATGTGTAGTTTCAGAGCCAAATAGTATGTCAGTGCCGTGATTTTTCCTTTTGGGGACAGTACAATTTGTATTTGTTTAGAATTGAAATTGAAGGTGGGAAATTAGGAGTCAAATCAAATTTGACCCAAAGGTTAGGTTTCATGAAACATTTATCTTACAACAGCTGAACTGGTGCATGAGAACAGAGAAACTGCAAAAATAAATTGCATAGACAATAATAGGTTTTGATTTTTGAAACACTTTCTATTTGAATAATCTAAGATGATGTTTGTGACATAGGTAAGGAAATTGATTATTTTTGTAACCTGATCCTACCCCTTTTTAAGCCATAAGTATGGGGTTCCAGTAACATTCTGACTGAAACTCAGCTTTAATTCAGAAGTCTTCTACAAACACTGAGTTCTACCAGCTTTTATTCACCATGCGCTGTATTTCACAAATAGTTCCACTGGTGCCAGTTGGACTGTTAACAGACTAAGATACTAACATGGATGAAGGTGGCAGAATTGTGCCCTCAAAGAATCACCTTCAACTCCCTTGAATACCTTTACTGGTTGTTTTTCTACATCACTTTCCACTTCCTTGCTATGTCATTAATAGGCCCCCAATTACTCCTCTGTTTTCATTTCCTCCTCTCTCTCCCCGCCCCCTTATGCTCTTATTCCTTTCCCCACACTACCTCTCTTCTCACTCTTGGCTTCATGCTTTTCTGCTTCTTCCAGCCAAGCTAAATCTCCATGTTTAAATCCTTCCTTCAGACCCATTTCTTGTGAAACCTCTCTACCTGGAATCCCTATCAGCATTGTCCCCTAATCATCTTCCTTCTGCATTATTCTCCTGTATATCTGAGTTAGATTGTGAGCTCCACCGGTCAGGGGACTTTTTTTGTGTGTGTGTTTTGTGTGTTCTATAAACAATGCTCCCATTCGTGCTGTACACCAAGCTACAATAGCATAGGTCAGCAAAGTAGTTCTGACTCTGTTTCTGACTTCTAGGCATCATTGTTTGAACATGCTAGCTATATTATTACAGGTGGAATAAATATGTGTGTCTGTGACTTAAATCAGAGTAGCTTGGCCCTTCCTGTTCATTGTACTCTTTGTATTGGGAATATGGCTTGGCTAGTAAATCACAGCTGTCCATAATTTTAATGTAAAAAATCCAATTAATTAGGACAAAGGGAAATCCATTTATCATGTTTTGTGCTGCAATCTGTTCTGTCTTTGTGCCTCTTCTTAGTACTCACCCAAATCATCAGGCAGCTGTTTACCATTTTATCTGTGAAAAAAAATCCTTAAAAAAAAAAATCTTCAAGAATGGCATAATAAACGTCATGTTGTTACAGTCCTCCCCATGGAAATACTTGGAAATGACAGTAAAAACCTCCCAACCAGTCTAGCCATTGTATTCCTCACTGTGATGCATTGAGTTGAAAATGATTCTGGGATTCAGAAAGTGCTAATCTACAGCAGAACTGAAACATCACTTATAAGAGGCTTAAAAAAAATTAGGCTGAGTGGGCTGGGAAATACCAGAGGGTTTCATTTTCTCAGTGTAGCTCTGAAGTGTGGCCTGAGCTCATTGGCATGACCCCCAATTTTTAAAACGTCCTTTTGTGCCAGGGGCAGGCAAGTTGCTCCTTTGCTCATAGATGAAGAGAGGTATTTAACATACTACATGATAGCAATTTAATATCTGTGCTGTAGTAAATTATGTACAGCATCTGTGCTGCCTGGTAATTAAAAAGGAAATTGGCACGCAAACTTGGAACTCCGTCCTGCTCTTATTGACGTCAGTGCTGGGGTTTGCCATTGATTTAAATAGGAGCAGGATTAGACCCTGGAAGTCTGTTTATTATTTTGTATATAGTGCCTTTCATCCCAAAGTGATCTAGAAACAGGGCAGAGGGGAGCTCAGTCCGAGGGTAGGGGTCTGTTAATGGAGTGGATGGGTGAGCTTCTGTGGCCTGCAATGTGCAGGTCAGACTACGTGATCATGATGGTCCCTTCTGGCCTTAAAATCTGAGTCTGATTCAGCCATCTTCAGCTGTAGTGTGTGGGGCCTTTGAGCGGGGGTTGGGTTTGGGCTGGAGGAATCCTCTGTAGAGAACCCCGGGAAGACTCAGCATTTTTAAGTCGCTTACCATCTGCTCTTTCTGCAGCCATTGGAAAAGAAGTTTGTACGAGTTTCAGGAGAAGCAACCATCGGCCACGTGGAAAAATTCCTGCGAAGAAAAATGGATCTTGACCCGGCTTGTCAGGTAAGTTACAAGAGAGGCATGCAGCCTACATTAGGGTCAAGACTTTTTTTCTTCGTATTTCAAGTGAGTGATGTATTCCATGGCTGCTGGTTCATCCTGATCGTTGCAGTACATGTCTGGCAAACAAGGCTGGCATGTAGGATATGTCTACGCTGCATCTGGAAGTGAGCCTCCCAGCCTGCATCTACAGTGTTTTGTTAGCAGGGCTCTCACTGGCATGCTGAAAATAGCTGTGCAGACATTGCATCTGAGGCTGGAGCTTGGGCTCTCAAGCCTGCGCAACATCGAAGCAACGTCAATACAGCTGTTTGTTAGCGCACTAGTGCAGGCCCCTCTCATGCAAATCTATCAGCCCAGGCTGAGAGGCTTGCTGTCAGGTACAAGGTAGACCAGTGGTTACCAAACCTGGGGACTCTCCCAGTCGATCACGATCTGCAGGTGCGGTGGCGCAGCGGGGCTGCCTGCTGCTAAGGCGGGCTCCCTGCCTGCTGCAGCCCCACACTGCTCCCAGAAGTGGCCAGTACAGCCCTGGGGTGGGGCATGGGGCTGTGTCAGGCGCCAACTGAGGTAAGTGCCGCCTGGCGGGAGGCAGTACCCCAGCCCTGAGCCCCTTTCTGCACCCCACGCCCCTGCCCCAGCTCTGATCCTGCTCCCAGAGCCAGCACCCCATACCCCCTCCTGCACCCCAATCCCCTGCCCCAGCTCTGATCCTGCTCCCAGAGCCAGCACCCCTCACCCCCTCCTGGACCCCAACACTCTGCTCCAGCCCCCTTCTGCACCCAAATACCCTCCTAGAGCTTGCACCCCCCAGCCCCTCCTGCACCCCAATCCCCTGCCTCAGGCTCAGCCCAGAGCCCACCCCCTGCCCCAGCCCAGTGAAAGTGAGTGAGGGTGGGAGAGAGCAAGTGACGGAGAGAGGGGGGCATGGAGTGAGCAAGATGGGGCTTTGGGGAAGGGGCTGGGCCTTGGGGAAGGGTCAGGGTAGATACGGAGTTGCCCTTAAATTAAAAAAGTGATCTTAGGTGTAAAAAGTTTGGAGACCACTGGTGTAGACATGCCCTTAGAGGCCAGAGGCAGAGTCATAGTATTCATCTAATCCAGTAATCAGACCTCTAAAAGCTGGGATTCAGTGTATGTACCAGGGGATCATACAAGATTTAACTGTCTCCACTCAGTGGTAGCGTTTTTTAAATTTTCTGATAATATTCCCAGTGTATCACTTGAATTGTACAGGGTGCTTGACCATAGATGGAGTACATTCAATAAAAGCCCAACAGCATTGCGGCCAAAAGGCACAGAGGGAGGTGGAAGGGAGCATGGGAGGATATGAGAGCAGAGGTACAGGCAGGAGTCGGATTTAGGTGAACACAGCAAGGCTGAACTGAATGTTGAAGGAGGTTCAAGAATATTAGAGGGTGATGAGGGAAGATGGTGATTTTGCATGGGAGGGGGGTGTAATAGAGGAACATCCAAAAGTGGTGCGCAGGGATTTAAATGCCCAGTTCTCATTTATTTCAATGAGACTCACACAGCTAAAACCCCATGCAACTTTTAGGAAATGATTCCAGCTCCTGTTCAGCTAAGAAGGCTGAGGAGTTACATAATGCATAAATGATCTGTCCAGCTGATGACAGGTAACTGGAAATCCAGCTGCTGTTGATGAGAATAGGCAAATTGCAGAAATTAAGTGATGGTCTTGGAGTTGTATTTGTTTGTCTCATATATCTGTTTTTCCCCTTTTTAAGGCAATAAAGTGTTACTGTTTTTTTCAGCACTGAGTCTTTATTCATGCTGCTTGCTGTCCCGTGGTGGCAGTGAAGATTGGATATAAATTATTCATCATCCTGCAGAAACAGCCTAGTTACATTTACTGGTTTCCTCTCAGTAAGAATGTATGTAGCTTCCCATTATAGATAGTGCTGTTTGGGAATTCTAAATAAATAACATTTTTCTTAGACGCAAAGTCAGAGAGAAGCCACAATTCAATTCAGAAATGGATGGTGCTTTTTTTTTATAATTTTTTTTTTTAAAGGCCTCATACTTGGGTCCTAATATTCTGAAGTGCTGGCCACCCACAGCTCCAATGAAAGATGCAGGTGCTCAGCTTTGAAAATCAGGCCGATGCTGTTTTACAGACTTGCTTCTAATTCTGCCAATCTAAAATTCTTCTTGTAGAGTTTAATATGTTGTTTTTCCATTTCCTGTCTCCCAAACTGGGTTCTGTGTTATCCGTTGTAAAATAGATGCTGTGTTTCACCCCAGAGTTAGTTGAATTTCCCTAGTGAATACACTGATTTCTGTATACGGTGTTAGCTAACTTTTTATCAACTGGACTCCTGTAGCTGCTGTGCGATAACTAAAGCACTTGAAAGGACTGACAAAATAACACCTTTGCATGGTGTGCCACGGAGCCTGATAGCTGTGTGAGCTATTTGAGTGCCTAACATTTTGTTTGTCCGTATGCCTGCTGCTCTAGCATTAACTGATTGCTTTGGGATATCTAGGGTTGTGTCACCTCATTGTCTTGACAAGCCGTGTCAAACACAGCTTCCCACTTTAACTGCAATGGGTCAGTAGAGATGAACGGTTATTTCTAATGAAGTGTGCTCAGCACTCATCATAATGGTCTGAGATGAGTTAGAATGGCCAAACTCTCTTGAAATATGACTTGAACTGCATTGTCCCTGTTCACCCAGACAGGACAACAGAGTTCATCATCATTTGAAGCATGACGCTACAGGAAGCTGATGCTGATACCCATTCTCAGACAGGCACACACAATTTTAGCACTAAGTGTGAAAGATAGTCTGTGAAATCAAATTCTATCCTGGGTCATCCACCTTTAGTAATGTAGCTGAGTAAACAACTTCCCCATCCTGCTATCAGGAGCAAGAGGGATGTGTTCATTCTGTTCTCCTGTAAGAAAACCAGAGACTTAACATTTTATGCAGCCAACTGTCAATTAATGTTGACAAGTGCATTGTAAGAGCTTTGAAAGTCTTCTTATGCTGCTCTCATGCTGTGAAAATGTAGGATGATTGCACTGTTTGCGTACTGGCGTGGTGACCCCTGGATCTTTGAAATGACAGTCTGGCTATTGGAATATTTTCTGCTAAGAGCAGCCAAAAAACACCTTGCCAAGAGATTTAGAAAAAAATCTATATAGGGGTATAATGAGCTAAACAGCACAATGGCCAGTTTTTCCACACTGTGAGGGGCAGGAGCATTGCTCTGACTCTAACCCAAGCCTGTTTGCAGTGTGGAAGCGTTACTTGTGTTTCATTGAAGGACTTGTCATTCTTTGAGCATTTTAGTGTACAGTAACGCCTCACTTGATGTTGTAGTCATGTTCCTGAAAAATGCTACTTTAAGCGAAACAATGTTAAGCAAATCCAATTTCCCCATATAAATAATGTAAGTCGGGCGGGGGTGGGGGTTAGGTTCCAGGGAAATTTTTTTTGCCAGACAAAAGACTATATTTTGTATATGTGTGTGCGTATATATGTATACACAAATACACAGTATAAGTTTTAAACAAACAATTTAATACTGGTACACAGTGATGATGATTATGAAGCTTGGTTGAGGTGGAGGAGTCAGAGGGTGGGATATTTCCCAGGGGATGCCTTACTGCTAAATGATGAACTAGCACTCGGCTAAGCCCTCAAGGGTTAACAATTGTTGTTAATGTAGCCTCACACTCTACAAGGCAGCACAAATGGAGGGAGGAGACATCTCATGGCAGAAAGAGACAGAGACACACTGTGTGTGTGTGTGTGTGTGTGTGTGTGTGTGTGTGTGTGTGTGAGAGAGAGAGAGAGAGAGAGAGAGAGAGAGAGAGAGAGAAAGCGAAGGAGAGGGAGGGAGGGAGGGAGAGACAGAGACATACATGATGTGTGAGAGACGCAAGCATTGCCCCTTTAAGTAGTCTGACCCCACTCTAAGTACACTGCCACTCCAAATACATGGCTCTGTGGAGATGGGGGGCAGGAGTGGAGAGCAGAAACAGGGGGAGGGGGACACCCTGACATTAAAACTCCTCTTCCCTCTCCCCCCCCCCCCCCGCAAGCAGGAGGCTCCCGGAAGCAGCTCCAAGGCAGAGAGCAGGAGCAGCACACGGCAGTGTGGGGAGGGACAGCTGAACTGCCCGGCAACTGATAGCCTGCTGGGCCAGCTGCCACACAGGTAACTTAGGGGAGCTGATGGAGGGCTGCCGGTCCACCCTGGTTTTAAGCCCCCACCAGCTAGCTCCTACGGGCTGCTCTTCCTGCAAGCAGTGGACAAAGCAGGTGATTGCCAAACAATGTTATAAGGGAGCATTGCACAACTTTAAACAAGCACGTTCTCTAATTGATCGGCAACGAAACAATGTTAACAGGACAATATTAAGTGAGGAGTTACTGTATTTGTTTCTGCCATTCTGTTCTGAAACACGTGAGGAAAATACTATGTATTCACTGCTCACGACTGTAATCTCTTGCATTCAGATATTTGCCTACATTTACTTGAGATGCTGCCATGCATCCAGTATATTGTAACTGCAATATAAAGAACTGGTGTGGCTATACACTTGTTCATTTAGTCCCTCCTTGCTGTTCGATGGATCTTTCAGTAAAGGCAGCTGCAGTAACCATCTGACCAGCAGAAATATGTACCAGGGACAACACCTTATGACTTTATAGCCCTGGGATTAGGAGTCTCTGGGGACCTTAATTTGGTGTCATTTTATGGAAACTCAGTAAGATGTCACTACAGCAACATGATGATCTTGCTTTTGTCTTAATGAATTATGTTCACAGGGTTGTGGGTTTTACTGTTGTTTTTTTAAGTGCTAGTGGTATGACTTTTTTTTTAAGTAATTCTCTTTCAAAGCACAAACACTGCTTCACTTAGAAAAGTAATTAAACAAAATCATGGCTCTAGAGTTAAACTTTCAAAGGGACTGGAGGTCCGTACTCTTGGTTTCTATTCTATTCCCAGTTCTGCTACTCTCTCTGTGATATTCAGCAAGTCACTTCACCTTCATGCCTCAGCTTCTCCAGCTGCACTTTTGACACCATGTAAAGATCCCGTTCCGTACCTTTATCTAAAATAATGCTGCTGTCATCAGAATTTCTCTATGATTTGACAAAGATTCATCTTGGTATCCTCGTTTTTAAAGACGCGAAAGTTGATGCACAGGCAATGAAGTGACTTGTTCAGCGTAATACATCAAGTTAACAGCAGTTTTGGGAACTGAAATTTAAGTCCTGACTCTGTCCTTTCCTTTATCTGTCTAACCGTGCTCTGTCCCACTTACACAGCATTACAAAATATCCTAGAGAGTCCATTTTCAGTTAAACAGAAAAAAGGTGTTAAAATAAGACTTGACTTGATGGCTTGGAGATGGTGAAGAGTTCCAGATGAATGGGGTTCCTTAATTAAAAGTCTGAACACCCTTTTGCAACATGCACATTCACCTGCGTGTGGAAAATCATGGAGAAGAGAGCAAGGGAAGACCAAGACTAGAGCTTTGGAAGCAATTTCTAAGCCAGTAGATGCAAACTGAATCTGTGAAGAACTTTGGAAAACCAGGAGGGCAATTTTGAAATGGAGGCAATGATAGTAAGCCATTGAAAATGACACAGATTGGCTAGGGGTGATGCACTCCTGTTTCAAAAAATGAAAATGTAGTGAAAACACAAGGAGAGTGAGCCTGAGGTTGATTGCTTGGAGCAAAAAGGTGTTTAATTCTAATACTGTGGATGGGTGGGAGAGAAAGAAATGGTTCACGCCCTTCACTAGAGCATCTGCAGTTTTCAGACAGCAGTTCTGCTTCATGTTGTACGTAGGATAAGCCTTGCTTGGTGGCTGGTCTGAATTCTCTCCTTGAGAGGAAACATCTTGTGATTTTGTGGAAATATTAATTACATTTGGGGCAGGCTCTCTGCATCCTCATGTGGGGACAGAACAAAGTCATGTGCTAAGTCTTCTCTGCTATTTTAGCCAATGTCATTTATCAAGGTATTCGAGAATGTTGTGCCATACCTGTGCTCGAATATATTTCCTTGCTATCTGATGAAGGTCAGCGGGAAAGTATGAGGTCCCTTGTTGGTAGACAAATGGCAGTATGCTTTATTACTTTGAAGGAAACATTTAGTGTAGCCTTTTCATAAGAAACCATTGCTTGACGTTGATCTGGTCAAATATCAACTGGTATCCAGTCTTCCATTTTTGAATAATGTTGTGGCAAGATAGCTCTTGCACTCTTTAGATGCTTCTAAACTCCTTGGCTTTTCTGTACAAGAGTTGTTGGTCTGGAGGGGAGGTTAGACCCGCTGTATGTATGTTTGGGTTTTTGGTTTTATTTTTTCCTATGTCAGATCCTTTCTACCCAAGTAGAAAATCAGATGTTTCTAATCTTTGTGGTTACTGAAAGCGTGTGTAGTGAGGCAACGTGGCTCCCCTCCGCCCTGGAGGAGGAAGAGCCCGGCCAGAGTGGGTGGAGCTAGAGAGCTCTGAGCCTGCCCCTCAAAGGGTCAGGCGGCGACCCGGAACTATAAAGGCTGGACCTCAGAGCTCAGTAGGAGCCCAGCCGCCGGAGAGAGCAGACATCCCTAGGGGAGCTCCGGACTGGAAAGCTGTGGCCCAAGGAGGCTGCCCAGGCTGGCCGGAGCTACCCCGCGCCCGCTACCCGGAGGAGCTGCCGGACCTGCCTGCCAACCAGCTCCTGCCGCGACGAACCCATGCTCCAGGACCCTGTGGAGGCCGACGCCAGGACCCAGGTAGGGACCAAGGGGGAGTGTGGAAGTGGCCCAGGGGCAGCTGACCCCAATCTGGCTGCAGCATTACCAGAGCCTATGTCAGTGTGTTCCGGCCAGGATCCCCACTGACTAAGCAGCGGATCTTCAGCCTCTGCTAGGGCCCCAGGCTGGGATGCAGCGGAGTGGGAGGGCCTGTGTCCCCCCTGCCACCCACTCCTTGAGTGGCAGACTCCCCCTCTCCTGAGGAGGCTAAAGCCTATCATTACTGCTCAGCCCTGCCTGAGGGACTGAGCACCCCTGACTCAGGGCTTGCTAGCCCGCCCTGACCTAGGTCTGGGCTCATAACTGTGTTACTGCTCAGCCCTGCCTGAGGGCCTGAGCACCCCTGACTCAGGGCTTGCTAGCCCGCCCTGACCTAGGGCTGGGCTCATAACTGTGTTACTGCTCAGCCTTGCCTGAGGGCCTGAGCACCCCTGACTCAGGGCTTGCTAGCCCGCCCTGACCTAGGGCTGGGCTCATAACTGTGTTACTGCTCAGCCCTGCCTGAGGGCCTGAGCAATCCTGACTCAGCATTTGCTGCCCCGCCCAGACCTAGGGCCGGGCCTTTAACTGTTATTGTTGCTCAGCCCTGCCTGAGGGCCTGAGCTTCCCGACTCAGTGGTTGTTGCCCCGCCGGAGCCAGGGCCAGACGCAACCACATTGCAACCAACTACTGCAAGGGCTACTGAGGGAGACCCCCTGGCCGGACTAGTTCCCCGGACCCATCCGGGTGTAGCGAGCCGGCGTGGCTGCCCTCTGCCCTGGAGAGAGTTGAGCCTCGGTGAACTCGTGTACATCGTGTAATAACTTTCTGTAACATTCTTAATGCCCCAAATCCATAGTGACTCTGGAGTGCATTCAGACATAGATGAAAATGGTTCCATAAGGGAGCAGAGGAGAGTTAAGTGTTTTGGACAAAGGAAGCAGAGTATAGAATGTATTGTTCAAATGCAAAAAATAAATCTGAAAACTGTCCCTAACTAGTGTGGCACACAAGGGGCATAAACGTCGAGCTGTCATCTTCTTGGTACAGTATTCAGAACTGAAGCTGGCCGTCTGTTGGTAAAGATTCCTAGAGAGAGGGACCAGATGTGCCAATGAAGATCAATAGACTGATGGATCATGTCTTACTTTTGTTTTCCATGATGGATAATAAAACACACATAGTAAAACTAATAGGCTGAATATAAATCAGTGCAGACAGATATCTTTGGGGAAATAAGATATAAAGCCACGTGAGAGAGATTTTAAACATACAAATATGCAAGAGTGGCATGACTGTTTTTTATTGCAGCAAAGAATCCTGTGGCACCTTATAGACTAACAGACATTTTGGAGCATGAGCTTTCTGGGTGAATACCCACTTCGTCAGATACCCATGAAAGCTCATGCTCCAAAACGTCTGTTAGTCTATAAGGTGCCACAGGATTCTTTGCTGCTTTTACAGATCCAGACTAACACAGCTACCCCTCTGATACTTGTTTTTTATTGGTTTGCTATCTAAAATTTTGGCAGTGGATTGAGAAATTGTAACAATGTACATTCTCTGGCAGACCTCCTTGGAGAGTATTAAAGGAGTAATAGTTATTAATTATGACTTTGATAAAGGCATGAAAGTTTTTAGTGTCTTTACTTTGGCTTGATTTCTAAATTTATAATTCAGTGTCCCACATTTATTTACCAATGAGATAGAACTAAAATATTGACTCTGAGTATCTTTTTCAATCACAATTCCAAACTTTATCCTTCTCCTCTAAGGTTTTACCTTAATATATATTGCTGTTTTTTTACATGTTAAAAAAAATCCAAGCCTGCTTAATCATGCTCCTGCAAGCTTCAAAAACCCTTAAGGAATTTCTTGTTGTTTTGTTTTAATTTCTTTCACTCGTCAAAGTCCCTCTCAGCCCTCTTGATTTCCATCTTTCATTTCACCTACCATAGTCTGTGCTTCTTTCTGTTGGCTTCACGTGGGCTCCATTTCCATTTTCTAAAGAATGCCTGTTTGACTCAAATAACTGCTTGAGCCTTACCATTTAAGTATACTGGCTTCTCTTTTTGTTTAGGGGTTATACCGATTTTCTGTGGCTGTACTATATAATGTTTTGTAACATCCATGTTGAGTTTAAGGATTTTTAATTTCCTCACTTCTGATTTGAAGGTTGTTGATTGATTGTCTTCCTTATTGTTTATTTTTATTACTAATTCCCCCTTTCTAAAGTCTAGTATGTCAGTGCAAGTCATTGACATGATTCCTGTCCCAAAAATGTTGAACCGAATTATATTTTAGTAGGGTTGTCAAGCGATTGAAAAAAATAATTGCAATTAATCGCACTGTTGAACAATAATAGAATACTATTTATTTAAATATTTTGGATGTTTTCTACATTTTCAAATATATTGATTTCAATTACAACACAGAAGACAAAGTGTTTATATTTATTTTTGATTACAAGTATTTGCACTGTAAAAAAAAATAGTATTTTTCAGTTCACCTAATACAAGTACTGCAGTGCAGTCTCTTTATCATGAAAGTTGAACTAACAAATGTAGAATTATGTACAAAAAATAACTGCAGTCAAAAATAAAACAATGTAAAATTTTAGAGCCTGGAATTCCACTCAGTCCTACTTCTTGTTCAGCCAGTCGCTCAGACAAACAAGCTGGTTTACATTTGCAGGAGATAATGCTGCCCATTTCTTATTTACAGTGTCTCCTGAAAGTGAGAACAGGTGTTCTCATGGCACTGTTGTGGCTGGCGTCGCAAGATATTTATGTGCCAGATGCGCTAGAGATTCATCTATCACCTCATGCTTCAACCACCATTCCAAACAATCCAAAGCAGTGCAGATCAATACCCGTTTATTTTCAGTATCTGAGTCAGATGCCACCAGCAGAAGGTTGATTTTCTTTTTTGGTGGTTTGGGTTCTGTAGTTTCCTCATTGGAGTGTTGGTCTTTTAACACTTCTGAAAGCATGCTCCACACCTTGTCCCTCTCAGATTTTGGAAGGCACTTCAGATTCTTAAACCTTGCGTTGAGTGCTGTAGCTATCTTTAGAAATCTCACATTGGTACCTTCTTTGCGTTTTGTCAGATCTGCAGTGAAAGTGTTCTTAAAATGAACATGTGCTGGGTCATCATCTGAGGCTGCTATAACAGGAAATATATGGCAGAATGTATGTGAAACAGAGCAGGAGACATACAATTCTCCCCCAAGGAGTTCAGTCACAAATTTAATTAACGCATTATTTTTTTAAACAAGCTTCATCAGCATGAAAGCATGTCCTCTGGAATGGTGGCCGAAGCATGAAGAGGCATACGAATGTTTAGCATAACTGGTACGTAAATACCTTGCAATGCCAGCTACAAAAGTGCCATGGTAATGCCTGTTCTCATTTTCTGGTGTCATTGCAAGTAAGAAGTGGGCAGCATTATCTCCTGTAAATGTAAACAAACTTGTTTGTCTCAGCGATTGGCTGAACAAGAAGTAGGACTGAATGGACTTGTAGGCTCTAAAGTTTTACATTGTTTTGGTTTTGAGTGCAGTTATGTTACAAAAAAAATCTACATTTTTTAAGGTGCACTTTCATGACAAAGATTGCACTCCAGTACTTGTATGACGTGAATTGAAAAATACTATTTATTTTGTTTATCATTTTTACAGTGCAAATATTTAAATCATATACATTTTGATTTAAATTACAACACAAAATATGTATGAAAATGTAGAAAAAATCCAAAATATTTAATAAATTTCAATTGGTATTCTATTGTTTAACAGTGCGAATAAAACTGCGATTAATTTTTTAATTGCATTTAATTTTTTTTGAGTTAATCGCGTGAGTTAACTGATTAATCGACAACCCTATATTTTAGTCATTATTACTTAGTGACTCAACTATAGTTCTTCATGAACCAATTCCCATGTGTTACTTAAGGTTTATCTACACTGTAGTTAAAAACCCATCCCCGTGCCAGCTGACTCTGGCTTGCAGGGCCTGAGCTAAGGGATTGTTTAATTGCGGTGTAGACATTCAGGTTTGAAAGCCCAGGCTCTGGGACCACCTTTCATTTTGCTGTGACACTGGGAGCTCGGTATGGCTCGAAAACATGTCTCTTTCACCAACAGAAATTGGTGCAATAAAAGAGATTTCCTCACCCACCTTGTCGCTGTTACCCTGAGGTCCTCTTGCTTTGTTAAGCTTTCTGCTTCACCATCTTTGCTTTTACATGTCTGTCACTGGTTCATGGATATTGGAGGGTGGTTTTTTTGGCAGGGGGTGGGGCTTATATTTTGGCTTTCTGCCTCTTTTAATGTAACTCCTTTGCCTGACTCTTTGTTACTCTTCCAGCATGTCTCTTTGAAATAATTAAACCTCTAAAAAGAACCTGAAATAGACCATCACTATATAAAAATGTCACAAGCTTTAAACCTCTTATCTTGGGCCTTACCTGGGCTACAGGCAAGTGCTGGGTCCTGTTGGGAAGCTAGGAATCTGCCCTTGCCAGAGCTCCTATTACAAGGCCAAAGAACACTGAATTTTACAGTCTTATCACTTTTATGTGTAGAAAACTGTGAATGGCACGAGGATGAATCTGGCTTTTCCTGGGCCTCAGGAAGGTGTGATTGGGGAGGGGAAAAGAAAAAACTTCTCTTTATATATTACATGTCCTGTGTGTGTCAACCCCAACATATTAATTTCATCCTTAGGTCTCTCTGTTGAGACTTCTAATAAGATTGTCAGTTATGGTGAATGTTGTAACCAAATTCAGTTCCTAATGTGCAACTCCTCTCAAGAAGGCTGCTAAAAAGGTTATCAGATGGTAAGTACTTTTGGTTATTACCCACCTGGGTCATCTTTGAACCAACGACCAAGAGGTGAAAGGTTCTGTATTCCATTTCCAGTCTCCCAAACTGCTGACTAACCTTGAGGCTGTTTGACTAGATTTGTGCGTTGGCGGATTATTTGCTGTCTTTGACCTTCATCCAATGATATCCTATCTTACTGGGGGTGGGGCTTGAGGTTAATAGCATTCTTCAAATGATAAAGCACCTTTTTAAGAATCTGAGTAAAAAATCCCACCTGGAGTCTCTGAGAGAGGATTTCAGATTATTTGCTGAGCTTTTGTATTTAAATTTGCTTATGGATTTTAGTTCAAATTCCTTAGTCATCTGAAAGGTTAAGACTTAATTTTTTATCCCTCAACCCGTTTATTACTTTTATTGATGCTTTATTTTAACCTTAGTGCCTTGGGGAATGACTAGTTTTGTCTGTCTGAACACATACATTTCTAATTACGGGGTGCCTCTTGAATATTCAGCTTTATCTAATTGGAACTTGTTTTTTCCACTGACGATTGAATCATTTTCTCAGAGGCTTTAATGCTTACTAACAATTCCAAGCATACTACTTTTCAGAGACTTTATTTCTAGATTAGACTGAATATCTAAAACATTGAGTTATCTTAGGTATTTATCTAAGGTAACTGGTCTTGGTATCAAATATGTGTATGTGTAATTTTGCTTTTCCCAACAATGGAGTGGGAACCCAAGCCTCTCATTATTTTACAACTAGTTACTGTTATATACTATTTCCAGTGGGATCATCCAATGGCATCATTATCCTTTCTTGACAAAGGTGGTGGAACAAATCACCTGATTCCAAAGAGGAAACCAGCAGCTCAGCTGCTTTGAGTGTGCAAATGTAGTTTGTGGGGTAGAAATGTTCCATAAACAGGTATGTTTTTTCTGAAAGCATGCATGTAAATATCTCCCTTTGGGGAGTAATTGGAAGTCTGTGCACATATGGTGTATCTGCTGATGCAGTCTCTCTGTAATTATACCTGCTTTAGTCCCAGAGATGATTATATCAGGTGCATAGTAAGATCATATCGACAGCAGTTGAAAGGAAATGGAAGGTTTTAATTAACTATTTGATTAATCAAATCCATATATCACTATTTCCCTGATCTTGTAATCAAATCCACACCTCCTAGCCATCCACATATCAAAAGCTAAACTTCTAGTGCTTTTTATTTTGTTTTTACCTTATCTCTTGGATAACTGTGTTTACACAGAACCACTCAGTTGACTTCTAACACTAATTGGAGCAAATTCATCCCTGATATGACTACATCAATTTTGGTCCATTGTATAATAATCTCTCAAAGTATTTTTCTTCATCTTTAACAATAGGTATTAGTTTGTATTTGTCAGGTATTGTGACTTTCAAAAAAGTAGTTTTTGCATGCAACAAATATGCCATCTAATGAAAATAAATGGTATAATAGACTGCTTTTGTTAACTCTGCTTTAGCGTGAGTGATTATTAAGGTTACTCAGCAGTAACACCTCAATCTTTCCTTTTCATCACAAGGTCAAACTAATTAAAGTCACAGCCGTCTCAGTAGCTTAGTACTAATTGGCTCCAATTTTACCAGTTAGTCAAGTCTGAAGCCTGAACTAGTTTTATAGCACTTGTGTTAATGGTAGCTCTTCTTTCATCTATAATATATTAATTTCCTTATGGCAAAGACTTCTGTGGGACACCAGGCTACAGTAGATTTGCACCTATACTGCACATGCTTTTGGAACAAGATTTTGGGCATTAATTATGTTGGCCTTGTTCCATTTTGCACTTCTGTCCCTTTTATTCTTGCACAAGTGAAATGAATACTAGGGCAGCAATTAGCAGGGAGAACTTTGGGGCCTAATGCTGAAATGGTGGAGTTAGGCATTTGGTATTCAGAGCACTCCAAGGAGGTGGATGTGAAAACTGCTCCACAATAATTAAAAGCCACTGATTCATCCGTGATTCTCATCTGAATCTGCAGCAGCAGGGTCAACATCTAGGTGTTTTTCCAGATGGTATGGTATTTCCAAACAAATGGTCATTTTCAGTTATTTTAAAATTACCAAGAATTACCATTGTGTCAATTTATGTCCTTTTAAAGGAACAAATTGTTGTATTTTTTCTGTTGTATAAAGACCAGCATTTTCAACTATCTACTTATATGGATTTCTCCTTTTCCCCTCCCACCCCCAGTTAATATGCAGCTAGTCCTGCTTTAGGTCTTGATCTGCTTCTATTGAAAGCCATGGCAAGATTCCCATTGACTTTACTGGGAGCAGGATTGGGCTCTCAATGCCTTACCCAGTTTAAAAAAGAGAGTTAGAATTTAGGGCAGTAATCCAAGAGCAGTTACCAGCGCCCGTCAAGAGAACAAATGGCAAAGACTAGGCTTGCCTCTCTTCTGCACTAATAGTATGCTATTTAGTAGTTAATTTGGGAATGGAGGAGGAATAATTGTGCAGAAACAGACTATAAATAGAAAAATCTAAATGATTATTTGAAGTCCATGTGTTTGGTGTCTTTGATGTCTCAATGAGATGTGGGTAATTTAAAAAAAAAGTCTTAGATTAGTATCAGAATCAATAATTTATCAAAATTATTTTAATGTCCAGATTAATTTTTGCCCACTGGGTTCCTTCTAGGCATTAAAAGCAGAAGTAATACTTAGTGGTTTACAAGTTCAAAGTACTTTACAACTGCTACTTAAAATTCTCAGCCCCTTGTGAGTTGAGCAAAGTATTTGTAATTATCCCAGTTTTACAGATGAGGGAATGGTAGCTCCTAAAGAGGTCAAGATACTTGGCTATCCATTTGCTGTTGGACCTGGGGCATACAGGGCCCTGAACTCATGAGTTCTTGAATCCCAGAGCCATGCTCAGCCCTTTAGAGAGGGCCACATTTCTTTGTCTTTGCTCTAGTTCTTGATCTTTGATCGCTGATGTGGACTTGAAAAGAAAAATAAACCAGCAACTATGAAACAAAAATCCAGACCAGTTACATAGTTAAAGCGCTGAAAACAACTTAGTTTTGTCCTGCTGCAGCAGGTGTATGTGCTTACAAGGGCAGATATAATGATATTACAGTACCCTCTGAGATCATTGACGTGACAAAGCTCGCATTGAGAAAGCTACAGAACATCTCTCTTTGCCCAGCTTTTGTCAATTGACCAAACTATGAAATCCAGGCAGCTAATTTATAGGGGAGATTCCACCCATCATTCCTATGTCTGAAACTTGCAGCCGGTAGGGGAATGTTGTGTCCTTGCTCCTTTTACCTGAAATGTTAATGTCCCAGTTTAAAGTATGCCCTGGTGTCACCTGATAAATACATAGTAGTAGTTTTGTGAAAAAATAAATGCAATTGAATTACAAAAATAAGGCGTTCTGCTCAAAATGACTCAGTTTAAAAGACCCTCTTTCTTGGCCACCCCCCACACATGGTAATTTCCAAGTGGTTGCTTTTTGGAAAGTTGCTTAAAAGAAGTGAACACAGTAACACTGCAGATGTCACGGGCTTAGCTGTGCTGCAGTAGAGGTTGCTGCCGAGAATTGCTGAGCGTGCCCTTCATTCACTTGCATTACTAAAGAATTGATCATTTTTGGAGTAGAACATGTGTAATGTGCTTGCTGAGAGCAGCATGCCGTGAACTACCCCTCAAAAGTCCAGTTTGCTTCAAACTATTTCTTCCAAAAGGGAACACTGTCCTATGAGGCAGAAATATTAACACATTTCGTCCATGTTGGGAGTGGGGTATAATATTTCATCTGCTGCCTGTGGCACAGAGAATTTACTCCTTTATTATTTGTGTTACCATAGCACACACAAGCCCAGTCGTGGACCAGAACCTCATTGTGCTAGGTGCTGTACAAATGCGGAACAAAAAGACAGTTCTTGCCCCAGACAGCTCACTTTTCTGGAGCTGTTGGATGATTCTGGGAATGGAATGTTACTGGCCCCTTGTTTTTAGTACCAGTGGCCTATGTGAAATGAGTCGTGAATCTCAGTAGAGTTCCCAGTAAGTCCATATCACAGGCTGCCAGTAAAAAGCCCCTTTCGTGCCTTTTTCACCAGGGGAGTCAAGTAGTGAATGGGAGGCAGACAATAAACTACCTTCTAGAAGTGGCCCCTGTAGGTTAGAATTGGGGCCAATTGTCAGGGCAATATAAGAAAACTTGCTTGCTGCTGCTCATGGTATGTCTATTTGATGAACAAACAAAGGATGTTCGTCACCAGGGCTGTTAATCAAACACCTCTCCCCAGCACTAGATTCACTTTATTAATATAAGTACAGAGTCTCAGGTGCCCTGATATAACATTGATGAGTAAGTTCTAAAAACCTGGATAATCTTCCCTAGGCAAGAGAGAGGATGCACTTTTGACTCTCTCATATTTGTTCACAGGTGGACATAATATGTGGTGATCACCTTCTAGAACACTACCAGACGCTGAGGGAAATCCGCCGAGCTATAGGAGACGGTGCTATGCAGGTAAGGGTGGTCGCTAGCCTGTGTTGTAAAATGTGAGTGTGTCTGCTAGAAACGCTTTCACCCACTGGTATTCTGCTCATGGAGAAATCACTACTTCATGCTGTTATGAGATCCTGTCAGGCTGAGTTTGGACAAGATACATTAGCCAATAAAGCTTTGTTTCTTGTACTTGTAACTGAGCTGTACACCATGTGTTTTGAGTTTTTGATGGTTCTCTGGAGTTCTGGATATGAACTTTGTTTCCTTTTTGGAACGAGTTAGTGCAATAACCACAATGAATTAAACCAAATCGTTCTCCATTAGTATTTCATCCCTCACTCCCACCCCTGGGAATCTGTAACTCGGCAAAGTATGAAAAGAAAGAAGCAGCTCAAACAAGACTAGCCTTGTGATTGCACGGGGGAGACAATTTGCATATAAAACCCCATAGCAAAAGATTTAGCGTAATAAATGCCAGCAGTGTGCCTGATATGTATGCTACAGCTTCTAAGCAGGGAGATAAAATGTACAGCCAACTCTCTTGTTGATAACTTACTGACTGGATTGCTGCTGGCTTGTTACAAAGTCCTATATCTGGAGCACAATTAGTCTAACTGGCAATGGCCACCGTTCAGTGTTGAGGGACACAGGGTGTTTTATGGGTTTAGTAGCTATCCCTAAGGTCACAGATTTATAGAGCTGAGTTTGAAAGTGTTCAGAGTGACAGAGCATTCAGAGGCAGGGCCGCCCGCAGGCTGGGGGTGGGAGGGCGGCAAGTGGAGCAATTTGCCCTAGGCCCCACAGGGGCCCCGCAAGCCACTCCAGGTTTTTGGCGGCGGGTCATTCACTCCCTCCGAGTCTTCAGCAGCGGGTCCTCCAGTGCAATGGAAGACTCGGAGCGAGTGAAGGACCCGCAGCTGAAGTGCTTCCGAAGCCTCGGAGCACTGCCCAGTGAGTACGAGCGCCGCAAGCGGCGGGGGAGAAAAAAAATTGCGGTCGGCAGCACTTAGGCTGCTCTACCACTGCTGCTTCATTCTTTGGCTGCATTCGGCAGCGGGTCCTTCCCTCCAAGAGGGACCTGCCGCTGAATTGCCGCCGAATACCCGGCCCTGCCCCAGGCCTCCTGAATCCTCTGGGTGGCCCTGTTCAGAGGTAGAGCTGGGGGACCCATTTCTTACCCCATTGCTGCTAGTCTACCCACCACATCTTATTGTGTGTACATTACCAAGAAAAAAGCTCTTTTGTGCTTTTGAAATATTTCCAAGTATTTGCACTAAGTGATTGGTGTGTAATAACAAATTGTTTTAGAGATGCAGCAGTGAAATATCGTGAATCCAATGTAGTGCAGGATATTGGTGCACAGCTGCATTCTGTTGTAAACTGTGCCTTAATCTAAACCCAAAATTCTGAAAAGGGTGTTTAATGTCTACTCTGAGTCTAACACACATCTCCTGTAGAAAACTTGGACAGGTTAAACACAGTCCTGCTTCCCTGTATTCCCAAAATAATTACAACATTTTGGTAACAGTATTTCAGTACCCCTGCATTCAGTACTAAAGTGATTTGTACCCAACACCAGCCAAAACTGATTACTTTGACACTGCTCTATGTGCTGGATATCTAAGCAGAGCAGGAGCAAACTGTATTTACATAAACCAAGGGTTCTCAATCTGGGGGTTGTGACCCCAAGAGGGTCACAAGGTTATTACATGGGGGGGGGTCGCAAGCTGTCAGAATCCACCCCAAACCCCATTTTGCCTCCAGCATTTATAATGGTGTTAAATATATTTGAGTGTTTTTAATTTATAAGGGGGGATCGCACTCAGAGGCTGGCAATGTGAAAGGGGTCACCAGAACAAAAGTTTGAGAACCACAGATATAAACACACCCAAATCTCTTCCCCCGCGTTCCCGCTGTCAGGGAAGCATTCATTCAGACCCTGCTTACATCTGCAAAATGGGAATAATGATATTGACATCCTTTGCAAAGCATGTTGAGATTTACTGATGAAAAGTGCTAAGAAGTAGGTATTATTATTATTACTGCTGTTTAAATAAAGGATGTTACAAGCTGGTACAATGCCTCACACAAATGATGTGTAACCCTTGGTTTATTACTTCAGCACATAATTAATCAAGATAACGTATTAATTTATCTCCCCATCTGGCACTTTTTATTAGCATATTCAGTTATAGCAGAACATAATAGAACCCCTTGCATGTCAACAACAATCAAAATCCTGTCTCCTATCATAGAAGCTAGTCAAAGCCTGTCCAAACAGGTCCAATGCTGCATAAGTCAAACTCCTAAACAGCCATCAGAGGAAGCGGGTTTCAAAGGGGTGAGCCCTGGACTGAGGATATCTTTCAAGCTCCAGCTGTGGACATTTTTAAACCCTATAACTGACAGCGCTGTTGGCGGAATGTTCACGTGTCTCTTATCAGAAGTGAAGGGTCCAATCTTGCATCAGGGAAGTTTTATGGGAGTTTTGCCTTTAACTTACTGGGAGCAGGCTCCGGGTGCATGTCAATGGACCATGATTTCATAAAAGAATAGATTTCCTTTGTCACTTTATAGATCAGTCAAGCTCTAACATGTTGCGCACTTAGCAGAGCACTTGGTGTAACTTCTGAATCCACGCGTTTAGGACTAGTTCATGCTTGGTAGGCACAGCTCAGAGCAAGGGGTGAAACAAAGTCGCTCTGACTGAGGAGCAGTAGTAAGGCGCATTCTGCCTAAGGGAAGCAAAAAAGCCTCTCAGAGCTCTCCAGCACAGAATGGTGAGCATTCCCATTGCTAACCTCCCATTTTTCCTGCATCTTCTTTTGACACAAGACTGTGATAATTATCCAGGGAAGTGAAAAAGACTGTGTAAGGTGGCTTTGGTTTGGTTTTCTCTTCAAGATCAAGTAAATCCCCCAGTTTGCTTTTATATAAGAATAAAACATAAAAGCAATTTGGGGGGAGGGGGGGAAAGAGCTGTTAACTGGTTTAGTAGGGGGGGGGAACCATTCCTTCACTGTCTCTCTCACATCCCTGGTAAATTATCACAGACACAAGTCCTGTGTTGAGGGACATGCAGTATGTATTGCTGAGATGGAATCATACAAAATACATAGTCTGGGGATATAAACAATTATGGTTTACAGTCCAGTGATTAATTTCACTGAAGACATGTGCCTCCTTTTTAACCACACATTGCAGGAGCCATGTATGAAGAGAGTGTGGAGCTGCTGTACTAAACTGCCATGTCTCGTTCTATATTAATGCAGTGTGTTCAAAAAGCATCTTTCACACGCTTGTGTGAGAGCGATAACTATATGCAGGCCTAGTGTCAGCATGAAATGTAACGTGCGTATATGTGACAGTGTTAATGAAATGTTTACATCCAAAATAGCAACAGAATCATTGGGCCATCAGCAGATGTATTGCTGCAGTCTGGGGCAGAGGAGGGTGTTCAGTGTTAGATGTCTACGCCACTCTCCTAGAGTATGGAGTATTTTACATGGGAAAGTAAATATCAAGCAGCCCTCAGGAAGAATGTGAGATTTTAATGTTTGTGGGGTTTTTATATACTTACCCAGAATTTTGAATGGGAAATTTCTAGAAATTGAATTAAAATAATACTTACTTATAGCACTTTTCATCTTCAGTGTGTTTTATGAACATTAATACACACTCCGGCCTGGTAGGTAATCATCACCTTTGACATGAGGAAAATAAAGCAGAGAGGTGAAGTGACCTGTCGAAGACCACACACAAAGTTTGTCAGAGCTAGGATTAGAACTCAAGATCTGCTCCCAGTCCCATGCTTAGACCATCCTAGACATACTGCCCTCTTTTCTGTGTAATACTTCAGTGTCTTCCTCACTTTTGATAGGTTGTGTTAAAGGGCAGGGTTTCTTCAGCTGCTTCTCTGATGGTTATTTTGGTCGTGGTGGTTGAGCAGAGACCATTTGGCTTGTATAATGGCACCATTTACACATCAGGACAACTTCAGGATGGTTTTAAAATAAAAGCAAAATAATTTGTCCTTGAAGAAACAGATTTTTAAAACCTTTAGTTATATTTCCCCACTTACGGGGGTGGCACTCTATTGCCTGGGCTTTTCAAAATTCAAGCTTATTGTAGGGAAACAGGGAGGTACAAAAATATCTTTATATGATCTTCAGGAGACAGAAGGAAATTGACCTTTGGCAGATGGAGCTAAGATTCTGGCAAACAGTGGCTCTGCCTCTTGCTATAAAACTTCCTCTCCGTTTGCTGATTTGTTACTGTCCTAACGATACATTTTCCTTTTCTCTCTAGGATGGTTTGCTTGTACTGCACTATGGCCTTGTGGTATCTCCGCTAACAATAACTTAAAGATTGCTAGAATATCTGAAGGTGAAAGGATCCAAAACATGAAGCTTCTTCAGTGCTGTTATCTCACCAAAGAAGGCCATCCTCCTTGCTTCCTGTCACAGGAAATAAATGAATGAAACCACCACTAACTGCTGTACACTTATAACGTAGCATTTGACTTTGCTGGTGTAAAAAATGCAGCCTCTGTAAGTACAGTTATAAACACTGCAAAGCTCTGTATTACAAATGACGCTACTTAAACTGTAGCTAGCTCAGGGAAAGCAGAATACTCAGAGTTTCTGATTTTTATTTTTAAATACTTCTTAAATCCACAGGATCTCACAGGGTTAATTTGCTTTCTCCTCCACTAATCTTAATCTTGGGCAGGTCCCTAATTTATCTTCATAAAACCTTATGTACTTCTGAAGTCTGTGGCTGGAATGGTGCTCTCAGGGATGATCTTCAGTGGGTGATGTCCCTTTTTTGGGGAAGGGGATACAATCATTTACCTGAAAAGAATGTCAACAGCAGCTGACTTGATTTAGAAATAGTGGGCAGGGGGAGATTTTCCAGCTTGTCTGTAGGCCAAAATGAGTAATCAACTTCACATGGGTTAAGTATTGACTTTCCTAGTCCTACTGGAAACAGCATTAAGACATCGTTTCTCTTCAAGGAAACAAATTTCATCTACACTAGGTCCAGAACTGGTAGTAGCTAGACTCATGTTAACTACTGTGTAACCATATAGCTCATGATATGGCTCTCAGCCTGGATGGACCAACAGATTATTCTGTGCACAGAGAACATCAGTGTATGACCTTCCCTCCATCTGTGATATATGTGAAATAATTAGACCGTCAGCCTGCTCCCATTGAAGTCAATCAGCTGATTTGCCTGGAAGCAGAATCAAGCCTTTCATTTTTAACACCTTTCCTTACAATCTCAGCAAAAATGGAGACTCTCATATTCTCTTCAAAGTACCGTATTGTAATGACCTTTGAATGCGTTAAGGGGGAGACCATGTTTGAGGCTGCTACTGGGTGCAGGGCAATGGAATGAACATCTGTTACTACTACTGTTTCTACAGCTGCACAAAGACTATTAGATAGTTTTTAATTTTAACATAACTGTAGTTCATGATCACTTAACATTTCAATATTCTGTTCTGTTTGTTATGAGACTTTAATGATTTCTTTCATAGATACAAAAATCAGAGGTGCGCATGAGTAGACTTTCATTGCATTCTAGACTTAAAGGCCAGATTTCAAGGTAGCTGGGTTCCTAACTCCCATTGATTTTAATAGGAGTTAGGTGTCTGTCTACCCTTTAAAAATCTGGCCCTTAATTCTTTAAAACCAATGTTTGTTTTGCCTGTGAAGATGACACTTTAAGAAAAATCTTGTTTACCTAAAGTCACTTCTTGCGATGTTTCTAAAAATGTAACAAAAAAAATGTGTAGCCAAGATTTCTGACTTATTTTCAAGGTTTGTATAAAAATAGTGCTGAAAATGGAGCAGAAAAAGGGATTATTTTGTAAACACTTTGTGCATTGTGTTGATAAGAGAGTATATCTTGTAAGAGTTAAAGTTTTATTTTAGCCTACTTGAAATTCTTGTTATAAGAAATATTTATTGCAAGACTACCCTTTTCCACTTTACCCTAAAATAATAGCCAGTGAGATTAATGAGATTACTTCTAGACATTTTTACTTAATCCACAAGTTAAAATGAGGAAATTAGAAAGTGTTATTTTAAAATGCCTGATATCAATGGGGACTTTGAAATGTTATGAATTTTGAAACTGTAAAATCTCTGGGGGATGCCTTTTTAATGAGAAATCCATTAAAAAAAAAACAGAGCCAGACGTGTACCCAGAAGCCTCCTTCTGTAAGACAAGTCCAAGAAAGAAACCAACAGAACTCCACTGGCCATCACCTATAGTCCTCAGCTAAAACCTCTCTAACGCATCATCAGTGATCTACAAACCATCTTGGACAATGATCCCACGCTTTCACAGGCCTTGGGAGGCAGACCAGTCCTCGCCCACAGACAACCTGCCAACCTTAAGCATATTCTCACCAGCAATCACACACCACACCATAGTAACTCTAACTCAGGAACCAATTCATGCAACAAACCTCGATGCCAACTCTGCCCACATACATACACCAGCGACACCATCACAGGACCCAACCAAATCAGCCACAACATCACCAGTTCATTCACCTGCATGTCCACCAATGTAATATACACCATCATGTGCCAGCAATGCCCCTCTGCTATGTACATCAGCCAAACTGGACAATCCCTCCGTAAAAGGATAAATGGACACAAGTCAGATATTAGGAATGGCAATATACAAAAACCTGTAGAACACTTCAACCTCTCTGGACACACAATAGCAGATTTAAAGGTAGCCATCCTGCAGAAAAAAAACTTCAGGACCAGACTTCAAAGAGAAACTGCTGAACTTCAGTTCATTTGCAAATTTGACACCATCAGCTCAGGATTAAACAGAGACTGTGAATGGCTAGCCAACTACAAAAGCAGTTTCTCCTTCCTTGGTGTTCACACCTCAACTGCTAGAAGAGGGCCTCATCCTCGCTGACTGAACTAACCTCGTTATCTCTAGACTGATTCTTGCCTGCATATTTATGCCTGCCTCTGGAAATTTCCACCACATGCGTCTGATGAAGTGGGTATTCACCCACGAAAGCTTATGCTCCAATATGGCTGTTAATCTGTAAGGTGCCACAAGACTCTGTGTTGCTTATTAAAAAAACAGAGGTTGATAACCTGTTAAGACAAGAATCTGTTGCCATAGACACAAGAAGCTGTAGGAGACTTCATTTTTAGACAAAAACTTTTTTCAGTGCATGTTGTAATGCACTTCTTGTCAGACTCCCTGCTTGCTCTATTTAATCCATGTAATACATTTCTTTTCAGATGTAGTATGGCCATGTCTCTGGCTTCAGCTCTGATCTTCCTGGCTTGATACATGTCATCAAGCCATCAATATGGCTGCTTCCTGTTTCATTACAACGTATTTTTTTTTTGGTGTATATAGTATTTTAAAGAAATGACTGTTAACAATTTAGTCATGTGTTATGCTGCAAACTTGCTTCGTCCAAGCTTGCGTTACATGCCTACAGAAGGACTTGTTTTAAACGATTGGCCACATAAAAACCTTGACTAATTTAAATCACGGTCATTCCAGAATGTCCATCTTTATAATAGACCATTTGTGCCTACAGTGCTGATTTCTGTATAGCCTCAAAATCACAGAGTTATCATTAAGAGCTGCTTTCCCCACAAAGAGACCTGCCACCATTTCTGATGCAGAAGTCGGTCTCTCTTTCAAAAGAAATTCACTTTGATCACAATTTGGCTAATCCCATTTGATGTGTGGTCAGTACTGTGCACATGAGCAGTAACTGCAGCAGAGGATCCGTGGCAGGTGGTTGTCTTTACACCCAGTTTTTGCTGTCTCCTTGAAGAAAGTTTGTGGTAAGCCTATCACCATGTGGCTGCCACCGTGTTCAAACACGACAGAAGATGATTTATTTAAAACCAGAGAGAGAAATTGGGAGGATGCAGCTTGGGTGTATTTTTGCTCCTGCTACTGTGTGGATGAATGTGGCATGGCCTCTGTGATTCCTCCACTTCCCATTTTTCCCTCTCTTCCTTCCTCCACTTCTCTTCATTCACTGCCTCCATACAGCGCAACATTGAGTCAGAGTCAGCCCTTTCGTCTGGCCAAGGATGCCTGAAAATAAAGCATTCGGCTGCCCTGCCGTGCAACATGCGTTCTGTGCACTGATAGAGGAGATCACTGTTCATCTTTTGTCAAGTTCCTCCAGCACCTAGTCGGGTTCTGCTGGCACTCTGACACAGAGTGGGGTGATGTCTGGTTAGTGCCAGACTGATCTGTGGGCTGTTCAGTCTCCAGCATGAAAGCTACGCTTGGTTCGGTTTGTTTTTAAGATGTCCCAGCCTCCTTTCACTACACCCCGCAGCTGCCCCGTGGGTGCTTTATGTCCTGTTCATTGCTCTCCTAAGTCTTTGGCTTTCTTCCAGTCACTTTTGGCCCTGTTGATGGAAGATCTGAAGCAGCAAACCCTCTTTCGGATGGCTTCTAGGCCCTCTTGGGAGATGTGCCAACTTATCACTCTTGAAGGAAGGGAAAACGGGTCAGAGAGAGGTATAGCTCCCACGACTAAGCCCGTTACTGTCTTCTTTGAGAGAACAGTTGCTGTTTTTTTCTGGTTTCCTGCGTATCAATAATGTGGCTAATAAATCCTGTCTAAGCATGACTTGTAGCGTAGCATGCATGGATTTCAAGTTCTTCTCCTGACATGAGCTGGCAGAGTCGCATCGACGTGGGTTCAAAATGTAGCATTTTAAAAAAGAAAATAGGGCTACAAAACAGCCACCTCAGAACCTTTGATCAGCAGTGGTGTTAGCAATTCCACGCGATTCATCCCCGCTGCTGTCTGCTTCATACAGATCCAGAGCTATGAAGAGAAAAGCACAGAGGAGTGTGAAAATAGGCAGATGAGAGTCCCTTTATCCAGACAGGCTGGGAACAATCTAGCCTAACAAATGTGTATTTCAGTTATCTCTTGACATCCTATGCTGCACCACATAGCTCCCTGTAGCACCCCAGGGTGTAGCATACCTGAGCCAGTAGAACCTTTAACGCTTAGTTCCTTAGAGACAAGATGAGTTCAGTAAAATACATTAACAAGATGCTGGGCTGTGTCGGGTGCTTCTTTTCAGCGGTGCATCACCTTGCCCCCTGCACAGTAATTTAAGTTAACCCATGTTAATGGCCAGCACAACATTCTGAGATTACACCCCTCAGCCTCTATTTCTGTCTTCCTTCAGATTCTTGTGAAATCTGCATCTCCATCCATCCATATTCAGGCTACGTCTTCACTACCTGCTGTATCCGCGGGTAGCAATCAATTGCTCGGGGATCGATGTATCATGTCTCATCTAGACGCGATATATCGATCCCCGAATGCGCTTATATTGATTCCGGAACTCCACCAACCCGAACAGAGTTGCGGAGTCGACGTGGGGAGCCACGAACATCGATCCTGCGCCGTGAAGACGTTGAGTAATTCGATCTTAGATACTTTGACTTCAGCTACGTTATTCACGTAGCTGAAGTCGCGTATCTGAGATCGATTTTTCCCCCATAGTGTAGACCAGCCCTCAGCATCGATTAACCTACCAGCTGAGAGGTAGCTCACAAACACTAGAGCAGAAAGCTTTTATGAAGTTTCTTTTAAAATTGAGATGTGCTGAAATGCCATACGTACTGTGTATATTCACTCTTTAGGATATATACAGTATATCAGTCGTCTGCTCTGTGGGTGTGTCATAAACAGATAGCTAAGGGTTAATGTTCTTTTACCTGTAAAGGGGTAACAACAGTAACCTGAAACACCTGACCAGAGGACCAATCAGGAAACAAGACTTTTTCAAATCTGGGTTGAGGGAAGTTTATGACAGGGTGGTTTTAAGATTACTCAGTCTGCTGTGTTGGATCCCTGCTGGGAGGCAGACACAGTCTCTTGCAAACCAGCAAGTTCTCAACAGAGGTGCTTTTTCATCGCTTTTCCAGGGCTGGCTTTAAGCCAATTCCCCAGAATCGGGCCCCACACCTAAGAAGGCTCCGTACCCCCGCCTAAGAGGCCCCGCTCTGGAGGTTTTCAGCAGCGGGGGGTCCTTCGGTGCCACACAAGACCCAGAGCGGACCCCTCGCCGCCGAAGTGCAGCCAAAGCCCCAGACCACTGCCAGGTGTTGGAATCAGCCCCGCGGGTCATAAAGCCGGCTCTGTGCTTTTATGTCTCCTTCTTTATAACCATTCGTGACCATTGAACCAGTTCAGCCCAACAAGACGCAAGCTGATGTTATCTTAGGTTTTCTGGTGGGTCTAATAGGTTGCCATAGATACAGGTTTTATCGCTAGACTTCATTTTATTGCCTTTAGAGATTAATGATAACCCATTTTCAGATGAAATGCCGAATTGTTCGACCGCAGAATGCTTGCTGGCCTTTCCATGCTGGATGGTATGATGCTATCTTTACTGCTTTTTAATTAGTTCTAATGGCGTTTTGGGTTTTGGTTTTGGTAGGTCACTGCTGGTTCGACACTAATGTATTTCTCTACAGTTCTTTGGAAGCGCATAACACAAGAAGTAAGGTTCACCAAATGAAATTAATAGGCAGCAGGTTTAAAACAAACAAAAAGAAGTATTTTTTCACACAACTCATAGACTCATAGACTCTAGGACTGGAAGGGACCTCGAGAGGTCATCGAGTCCAGTCCCCTGCCCTCATGGCAGGACCAAATACTGTCTAGACCATCCCTAATAGACATTTATCTAACCTACTCTTAAATATCTCCAGAGATGGAGATTCCACAACTTCCCTAGGCAATCTATTCCAGTGTTTAACTACCCTGACAGTTAGGAACTTTTTCCTAATGTCCAACCTAAATCTCCCTTGCTGCAGTTTAAGCCCATTGCTTCTTGTTCTATCATTGGAGGCTAAGGTGAATAAGTTTTCTCCCTCCTCCTGATGACACCCTTTTAGATACCTGAAAACTGCTATCATGTCCCCTCTCAGTCTTCTCTTTTCCAAACTAAACAAACCCAATTCCTTCAGCCTTCCTTCGTAAGTCATGTTCTCAAGACCTTTAATCATTCTTGTTGCTCTTCTCTGGACCCTCTCCAATTTCTCCACATTTTTCTTGAAATGCGGTGCCCAGAACTGGACACAATACTCCAGTTGAGGCCTAACCAGCGCAGAGTAAAGCAGAAGAATGACTTCTCGTGTCTTGTTTACAACACACCTGTTAATGCATCCCAGAATCATGTTTGCTTTTTTTGCAACAGTATCACACTGTTGACTCATATTAAGCTTGTGGTCCACTATGACCCCTAGATCTCTTTGTGCCATACTCCTTCCTAGACAGTCTCTTCCCATTCTGTATGTGTGAAACTGATTGTTCCTTCCCAAGTGGAGCACTTTGCATTTATCTTTATTGAACTTCATCCTGTTTACCTCAGACCATTTCTCGAATTTGTCCAGATCGTTTTGAATTTTGACCCTGTCCTCCAAAGCAGTTGCAATCCCTCCCAGTTTGGTATCGTCCGCAAACTTAATAAGCGTACTTTCTATGCCAACATCTAAATCGTTGATGAAGATATTGAACAGAGCCGGTCCCAAAACTGACCCCTGCAGAACCCCACTTGTTATACCTTTCCAGCAGGATTGGGAGCCATTAACAACTACTCTCTGAGTACGGTTCTCCAGCCAGTTATGCACCCACCTTATAGTAGCCCCATCTAAATTGTACTTTCCTAGTTTATCTATAAGAATATCATGCGAGACCGTATCAAATGCCTTACTAAAGTCTAGGTATATCACATCCACCGCTTCTCCCTTATCCACAAGGCTCGTTATCCTATCAAAGAACACTATCAGATTAGTTTGACACGATTTGTTCTTTACAAATCCATGCTGGCTATTCCCTATCACCTTACCGCCTTCCAAGTGTTTGCAGATGATTTCTTTGATTACCTGCTCCATTATCTTCCCTGGCACAGAAGTTAAACTAACTGGTCTGTAGTTTCCGGGGTTGTTTTTATTTCCCTTTTTATAGATGGGCACTATATTTGCCCCCTTCCAGTCTTCTGGAATCTCCCCCATCTCCCATGATTTCCCAAAGATAATAGCTAGAGGCTCAGATACCTCTTCTATTAACTCCTTGAGTATTCTAGGATGCATTTCATCAGGCCCTGGTGACTTGCAGGCATCTAACTTTTCTAAGTGATTTTTTCTTGCTCTTTTTTTTTTTTATCTTCTAAACCTACCCTCTTCCCGTAAGCATTCACTATACTAGACATTCCTTCAGACTTCTCAGTGAAGACCGAAACAAAGAAGTCATTAAACAACAAACAGTCAACCTGTGGAACTCTTTGCCAGAGGATGTTGTGAAGGCCAAGATGATAACAGGGTTCAAAAAAGAACTAGATAAATTCATGGAGGATAGGTCCATCAATGGCTATTAGCCTAGATGGGCACGGATGGTGTCTCTAGACTCTGTTTGCCAGAAGCTGGGAATGGGTGACAGGGGATGGGTCACTTGATGATTACTTGTTCTGTTCGTTCCCTCTGGGGCACCTGGCACTGGCCACTGTCGGAAGACAGGATACTGGGCTAGATGGACCTTTGGTCTGACCAAGTACGGACGTTCTTATGTTCTTAAAGCCAGACATGTAACCAGAGGCAAAGCCAGTATAAGAATTCAGGAGCCAGTCCTGTGTTCAGTCCACTAAACAAGGTTGTCTCTTCCAGTGGTCTGATGGCTTCTCCAGAGACCAGCTACTAACAGGTGCTTATCAACCTCTTTCCCTCTGCTTCAAAGCTAAGCTGACAGGGCATTTGTACAGCACCTAGCACCATGGGACTCTGATCTCTAACTGCTACTATAATGCAAATAGTAAGAGGGCTGTAGCAGTGTCTGCAGAGCAGCTCCTTAGTCACTCCACAGCCTGGAAGGAGGATTCCCTTTCCCAGACACATGTTCTGAGCTACTGTACATGGGTATGTGTGAGTGGCTTTGCCCCCTAGTAGTATTTTAACAAATCCCAACTTGCCACCCTGGCAAGACATCCTAGTAGATTCCCTGATAAATACCAAGGCCCAGGGCCGGTTTATTTGTTTGGTATAATCTTTGTGTTTTGAAATGTTTTGAGAATCCTCTAAAATGCAATGAATTTGCGCCTGGTATTTCACTGTTCTGCTGGGTACTCTCTAAACTGCCTTTTTTCTTAGTGCATCTCACGGCATCCCACAGTCTCTCCCTTTGACTTGGCTACAGGCCCGGTCCTAGACAGTTTACAGACTGAGTGACCGCATTCTGCCACCTCGAACCCCCCTCTGCAGTTTCAGCCCTCAACAGTTGTGTGTGGTTGCTAGGTGCCTTTAAAGCAGCTGCCATGTTCCATCTCAGTGGCAGCTGCATTTCCTTGGGGGGGTCTCGTGACTTCTATGTGCTGCTTGTTGAGTGCTCTAGGGGGAGAGCAGCTAGATAAATAACGTGTTAATAATTGGGCTGCCACTCATGACTTCTTCCCTCATAGTAAGACAAATGAGAAGTGCTCATGCTAGAGCATAAGGCCCAGGTCTGAAACCCCTACTCATGCATGCAATATAATGGCCTCCAGGGGTCTGTTGCAGGACAGAATTCTTCATAATGGTGGCTCCTTAGCATAAACCTTGCTTATAATAAGCACCTGATCTGGGCACCCATCTATGAAAAGTTTGGATGCTGCCTCTGAGACTGTCTGCTCAGGTCACTAGCATAATGAAGAACCTTTTATCTTAACACCTTCACAGCTGGGTCTGAACCAAGCGCTGGATGGGACCAGTCAGAGAGTGCTTGTTGGTTTAAATTTTAGTTGCCGGAGGATGTTTTGTGCTAAATAGGACTATTGGTTCCCTTCCATAGACTGGCAGGGCCCTTACAGGTTCTGGGGATGGAGACGAGACCTTTGTATTGTTGCCAAAGGAATAAGGGGGTTTCTTTTTGAACTTTCACCCACTGACCACATTCTCTTTCAGCTGAACTGAGCAAGCCACTATGGGAAGGGATTCCAGGGGCCACAGGTGAAACCCAGCTATCCTTCTGCTGCCTGTGCCCATGTACAGTGATGACTTTATATGTTTTGCTCTCTTTTTAGCTCCCAGCACATTCTGTATGTTCCTTAGTCTGAAGTTTAAGAAACAAAGTTTTCATCAACTGTAGCTAAAACTTGAAACAAAGTCTTCTGCAGAACCCCTAATTTTCTGTGTCTATTCTGAACAATAAATGCTCCTTGTCGGGGATGAAATCGGATCCTCACTGCTGCCCCCCAGCTGATTTTAATTCACATACATTCTCAGCCAGCTTTATCCCATCTCCCATGGTGTTACACTAGGGATGAGTATGGCCCTAGATGTTTAGGGCCTCAGGGGTACCTGTTTTCTAAGGCTATCAAGCCAGAAGAACTTGCAGGGAAACAGGTTTTTGAGGCCTCTCTGTTGAGATGACCAGTTAACAGCCCAGCCTAACTCCCAGGAAAGTAAATGGGAAGAATCACTTTATGCTGTCTCCATCTGTTTACGTCTGTCATCTAGGAACTGGGCTGAGATCACCAGCTAATGTTGCTGTTGAGCGGCCTTCAGATGTCGGCAGCGTTTGATCGCTGCTGACCTGGGCTGGATTAGAGAAGGGCGAGTTCTGTGCACTACAATGGGGAGCGGGGATGTTTCCGTTTTAACTTTATATTTTTTTTTCCCCCTTTGGCTTTGGCACCTGTGGTGACCGCAGAAGCAGCGGCGCTGGAAACCACAATCCTGTGTCCTGGAACAGAACTGGCAGCAGCTGCTGGCAGTAACATGAGCTTTCCCACACTTGACACCTTCACTGCCCGCATCCTCTAACTCTCCTATGGGGAAGGAAAATGTAACCACCGAGCATGTGAGTGAACCCAGGACTGGAAACAGCACCTCTGCTTGGCATTCACAGGCTGTTTTTCTCAGTCTTGTCTGTACAAACAAGCATCACTGTCAGTTCTTTTGGGCAGGCCTCTCTGTCCTGTGTTTGTACAGCACCTAACGCAATACCTAGTCCTGGTCTGTGACTGGGGCTCCCAGGCACTACTGCAATGTAAAGAATGACTACATAACCCCCACCCTTAGACTGCTCCATAGGCTTCTGCTTCATTGCAGATGCCCCCTCCTTGTTTTTACATCCCTCCATAGATTGGTTCCTGTCTCTCTCTCTCTCTCTCTCTCTCTCTCTCTCTCTTTCTGTCTTCCCATCCTTATTCCCTCTGCTTATCCAGGCAGCCCTTTCCTTTCTGCCACCGACATCATCTCACCCTGTTGGCACAGGAGCCTTCGCTTTGCAGCTCGTGGAAGAGCCTTTGGTCACCTCTTCAACTTGCCGATGGACCATCTCCTTTCAAATTTCATCTAAAAATCCCTTTGTAGTAAATGGTAGGGTTATCCTGAGTATTATGGGATGGAGCTAGACTTTGCTTACTTCCAGTTCAGTCAGTGGACATTCGCCATCTCCCACCTAACTCCTGTGATGCAGTTGAATAAAGCAGCAAGTTCCCAGTCTGCAGTCCTGTGAGGAGGCTTCGTTTTGTTGCACCGAGAGATCCTTTTACAAAACCCCCTGCTCCCTTTCCTCGGCCTCTGAGTGTGTCTCTCCTCCACGTTGTGTGTATGTTTCTCAGAACAGTCATGTTTTACACAGTATGTAGCACTTTTTAAAAACGTGAATTTATCTGTGCAGAGTGCTCTTGGCTTGAAACCACCCAGTACAGAGAGCCTTCACAAGGCTCCATATACCACCTAGTCCCCACATCAAGATTTTAAGTGGGGCTTAATTGGTGCATAGAGTGTCATGCAGGCCCTCTGCACTTGGGTGCATTTAACTTATGTCGACCTACAGCCACCTCGGTAATGCAATGGCTTTTGCATGTCCACACTGCACTTCTTTTGCCGGTGATGCGCATCCTCGGCCAGAGCGCTTGCACTGATTTAACTGTCAGTGTGGGGCATTGTGGGACGGCTTCTGAAAGGCAGCACCAGTCAATGTAAGCAATGTGGTGTCTACACTGACACTGCAAGGACCTAACTCCAGCCACCGAAGTGCTATGCCTCTTGCGAAGGTGGAGTTATTAAGTCGGTGTAGTGGGTGAGTTACATTGGTGGAGTGACATTTTAGTGTAGACACTTGCAGAGTTAGGTCGACATAAGCTGTGCACAGGGAGGATCATAGCACTGCCCTGTCTTACAGGGGTGGGGAGGATGAAGACTTTAGTGATTTTGATGCAATCAGATACTACGATAATGGGAGGCCATATGAGTACCTAAGATGGAAAGATTTGTTTAGTTATATTATTTCTCGGTACAGGAAATGCCTCTGGACTACACTACCCAGAATCCTGTACAGGAGCTCAGACTAGATGATCACAGTGGTCCCTTCTGGCCTTGGAATCTAGGAATCGATGAACCAAAAATGAGCCTTTTCCCTGGGTGCTGTGAAATCAACGGAACTCTGCCACCACTAACTTCAGTCACCCCAGCTGATCAGTGTGTAAATGAAGCAAGTCGAGTCACACTGCCATGAAAGCCCAGGTGTGTGCTATGCTCCGGCCAGTATCACCTTCCAAAGAGAAAGTGACTTGCAAAGAAATAGCAGCAAAGAATCCTGTGGCACCTTATAGACTAACAGACGTTTTGGAGCATGAGCTTTCGTGGGTGAATACCCACTTCCTCAGATGCATGTAATGGAAATTTCCAGGGGCAGGTATATATATGCTAGCAAGCAAGCTAGAGATAACGAGGTCAGTTCAATCAGGGAGGATGAGGCCCTGTTCTAGCAGTTGAGGTGTGAAACCAAGAGAGGAGAAACTGGTTCTGTAATTGGCAAGCCATTCACAGTCTTTGTTTAATCCTTAGCGGATGGTGTCAAATTTGCAGATGAACTGAAGCTCAGCAGTTTCTCTTTGAAGTCTGGTCCTGAAGTTTTTTTGCTGCAGACCCTATGCCACCAGCACTCCCAGATATCTCCGTGACACCACTGATTTCCTGAGGAAACTACAATGCATTGGTGACCTCCCAGAAAACACCATCCTAGCCACCATGGATGTAGAGGCTCTCTACACAAACATCCCACACACAGATGGAATACAAGCTGTCAGGAACACTATCCCTGATGATGCCACAGCACAACTGGCTGCTGAGCTCTGTGCCTTTATACTTACACACAACTATTTCAAATTTGATGACAATATATATCTCCAGATCAGTGGCACTGCTATGGACACCCGCATGGCCCCACAATATGCCAATATCTTTATGGCCGACCTGGAACAACGCTTCCTCAGCTCTCGTCCACTCACGCCCCTTCTCTACCTACGCTACATTGATGACATCTTCATCATCTGGACCCATGGGAAGGAGACTCTGGAAAAATTCCACCACGATTTCAACAGCTTCCACCCCACCATCAACCTCAGCCTGGACCAATCTACACGGGAGGTCCACTTTCTTGACACCACGGTGCAAATAAGTGATGGTCACATTAATACCACCCTATATCGAAAACCTACCAACTGCTATGCCTACCTTCATGCCTCCAGCTTCCATCCCGGGCACATCACACAATCCATTGTCTACAGCCAAGCACTGAGGTACAACCGCATCTGCTCTAACCCCTCAGACAGAGACCAACACCTATAAAATCTCCACCAAGCATTCTCAAAACTACAATACCCGCACGAGGAAATAAGGAAACAGATCAACAGAGCCAGACGTGTACCCAGAAGCCTCCTACTGCAAGACAAACCCAAGAAAGAAACCAACAAGACTCTACTGGCCATCACATACAGCCCCCAGCTAAAACCCCTCCAACGCATCATCAAGGATCTACAACCCATCCTGGACAATGATCCCACACTTTCGCAGGCCTTGGGTGGCAGGCCAGACTTTGCCCACAGACAACCTGCCAACCTGAAACATATTCTCACCAGTAACTGCACACCACACCATAATAACTCTCTAGCTCAGGAACCAATCCATGCAACAAACCTCGATGCCAACTCTGCCCACATATCTACACCAGCGACACCATCACAGGACCTAACCAGATCAGGCCACACCATCGCTGTTCATTCACCTGCACATCCACCAATGTAATATACGCCATCAAATGCCAGCAATGCCCTCTGCTATGTACAATCGGCCAAACTGGACAGTCTCTACGGAAAAGGATAAATGGACACAAATCAGACATTAGGAATGGCATATACAAAAACCTGTAGGAGAGCACTTCAACCTCCCTGGCCACACTACAGCAGACCTTAAGGTGGCCATCCTGCAGCAAAAAAACTTCAGGACCAGACTTCAAAGAGAAACTGCTGAGCTTCAGTTCATCTGCAAATTTGACACCATCAGCTCAGGATTGAACAAAGACTGTGAATGGCTTGCCAATTACAGAACCAGTTTCTCCTCTCTTGGTTTTCACACCTCAACTGCTAGAACAGGGCCCTCCTCCCTCCTGATTGAACTGACCTCGTTATCTCTAGCTTGCTTGCTAGCATATATATACCTGCCCCTGGAAATTTCCATTACATGCATCTGAGGAAGTGGGTATTCACCCATGAAAGCTCATGTTCCAATACGTCTGTTAGTCTATAGGGTGCCACAGGATTCTTTGCTGCTTTTACAGATCCAGACTAACACGGCTATTCCTCTGATACTTGCAAAGAAATAACCACCCAGCCATGCAGTGCAAGCTGGTGGCCTTGGCGTGAGGCTAACCATGGTGACAAACACCGCAAGAGGCCTCTCAGGAAATGACAGATTTTTGCTGCTTCTCTTTCTAACCATGCAGCCTATGTGCTGCAAACTGCCTTTTCTTCCAGAGAGTGAGTTGCTGCAGAGGTATAAATCTTTAAACATCTGCAGCGTGACTCACTCCTTCCCTACTGCAGTCTTGGCCATGAACCTAATCAAAACATGGGATCACAAAGGAGGATTTATTCCCCAGCTCCAGCCTGCACCCCTGGCCAAGTAGCCTTCTGAAGTCGAGTGGCTGGTAAACAAAAGCAGCCAGGCTGCAGAAGATGAGTGTGCAAAGAGAGGCTGGGGCAGCCGGCTCCACCACGAATGTGATGCAAATTGAATGATGAGTCGGTCTGTCGCTCTGTAATCGGTAGTTCAACTGCTGACATTTCCAAATGGGGAGTGTAAAGCAATGAACACTTGCTTGGTTGTGGTAGGTGAAGAACATCCAGCACTGTTTGAGATCAGTTCTAAATCTAAGGAACGTGAAGCCAGGCAGTGCTGGTGACAGCCTGTGATGCATCAGCCAGATTTCCTGGGGGTGAGATGTCTCACCGTGGCTTCTTTACACACTTTGGGGTTTTCTAGGCTATTCACTCTGATTGTATCCAACCAGATCAAAAGGGCAAGTGGAAGCTACATGGAGTCATCTGTGCAATGGGTTCTGCAGGGGCGATTGACGTGGGCCAGGAGGACTAAAAGTGACCCTTAATGTTTGAACTAATTGCAGCCTCACCAAAATCCAAGTACGGTGACTCGTGCCTAAGCAGTTAGGCTGTAAAAGCACCCACCTACTTTAGGACTGTCTCCATTGGTAAATATCTGCCGCCCTACAGGAAATTTGTTTAAAAAACATAGGCATGGCCCCAATTCAGCTTGAAGGCCAGGTGTCTTCCAGCAGCTGCCTCTGTCCAGCCCTGGGGCATCCAGTCACCTCTCCCCTGCTGGAGAGGCCATGGAGGGATGCAGCCATCAGAGCAGACACAGCAGGTGCAGAGAAACTGGCAGTGCTGTGAACATACCCACCAACTGCACTGGGCTGATCTCTCACTGGCAGGGCCGGCTCCAACTTTTTTGCTGCCACAAGTGGCAAAAAAAAAAAAAAAAAAAGCCATGATCGGCGACAGCTCTACCGCGCCGCTTCATTCTTTGGCGGCAATTCAGCGGCTGATCCTTCCCTCCAAGAGGGACTGAGGGACCCGCCACCAAGACCCAAACGTGCTGCCCCTTTCCATTGGCCATCCCAGGCACTTGCTTCCTGTGCTGGTACCTGGAGCTGGCCCTGCTCACTGGTGCAGTTCTTGCTGAGCCATTATTACACAACAAAGGAGCCAGCAGCACACACCAGCCCTTCCTTTCCTGAAGAGATGCAGCAGCCACTTGGAAGAATGAAATCCAACTTCTGGGTGGAAATCCAGAATGTCACCATTGAGGTCCCTCTGGGTTTACACTAGCATAACTGAGGTTGGAATTTGGCTCTTAGGCTATTGTCAGCTGTGTGTGGTGTCTACTAGGCCAGTCTGCATGATCTGACATCCTTCCGGTTGCATGTATTGCGGTGTCACAACCAAGGGCCTACACCAGAGAGGTGTATGGTGACACAGTTTTGTAAGAGCCCACATGTAACACCAGCTAAGAACACAAATCAGGGTCAGGGCTGTTCACACATTTAATCTTTAGCTCAGTTCCTAGAAATAATTGTTGTCAAATCCAGAAGAAAAGGCTCCTAACGGGTGGATGGGGGGAAGGGACCGGTAAGTACATTACTAGCCTTGGCTAGTGTGATGAAAGTGGTTTCCCTGTCACTGTAAAAAGGCTTTGCCATTCTCTACATCCTCCCCCTGAGGCTCTTAAAGCCAGTGCCTTTGTACAGATATCAGGAAACCAAGGTTCACCAGGTTTTTCCTGGCCAAGTCAGTACTGTCCTCTCTTTACAGCTGGGAGACATGATGTGGCCACGGTCCTGCTGCAGGGCATCCACGGCAGGGCTGGGATTAGTACCCCAGTCCTGTATATTAACCACCAGGCTGTCTTTCCTGTGTCACTGAAGTGTTTGTGAAGGGCCAGGCTCCAAAACTGATGGAACAAACTGTCCCATTTAACGTGTGTGCATTGGAAAGGAGCCACCCTCGCATGCATCTTTTTCAGGAGGAATGAATTGGCCTGGCACAAAATAACAGACACAGATGGCGTCTCACGTTGAACCTCTGCTTCTGGCTACAGCTCTTCCCCATGGTCTACCTGGGCTCAGGCTGTGCATGTTGCCAGGTCCTCCCAGAACTGGAGGAATCATCCAAGAACCCTTTGCTGGCTCCTCCTGCTTGCACCTCTGCACCTACCCCAGTGCCAGGAGTAGCTCCCTCCATCTCAGATGCATCCCCTCTTCAAAACTTGCTCCTGTCAACTCGCCTTCCCCTGCTAGCCACTTGCTCAGAAATATACAAACTTCTCTAATAGCCAAGACCTGTTGCATGGCTGTTCTGTGGAGTCAGTGGTGTTATTAGGCAAAGAAGGAGGTGAGGCTGTCAGTGGAAGGATCCATGCCTTAACCTCTTACCCATGAGTGATCCCGGATCAGGTACAATATCTCATTGGAGTCAATGTGAATGAGTGCAGGCTAGGGGCTGAAATTACCCAACATTTGTCAACATCCACTGGATTTGATTGGATGCTGAGTCCCTTCAGTTTCCACTGGTTGAATGAGAACTGAAGGCTTCTATCATTTCCCAGGGTTGGGCTCTTTATCTGTGTCTCTTTACCTAGTATCGTAACTTGTAGCCCATCCTGCAAGCCCTTATAAAATTAATCCTCATTGGACTTCATTAGGGTTATTTTCATGAGTCAGGGGCTACTCGAATGAGTCAGGTTTGGCACGATCAAATCCTTAGAGAGATTTGGGGCTAGAATCATGGTTTATTTCATGACCACATAGCACTGTGCACACCTATGAGGCTGTAGAAATAAAACAGAACCTTTTTCATATATATTTATAAAATGTTTGATTCCCTTCCATTGTTTTTCCTGATTGCTGCCCCCAGTCTGTGCTCTGGAGCAGAGCAGTAAGGGATAGAGCCAGAATGCTGCAATAGTGCCAGTCCAGGCAGAAATCAAGAAATGCTAGAAATCTCCAGAGAAGCCTGTGCTAAGAACCAATTCTAAATTAAATCTGGTTTCCCAAACAAAACACCCCCCTTCTCCCTCCTGTCTCCTTTGTTCTATGAAAATGGAGGTAATTCCTCTAGATTTTTATCCTTTAGGTAAAAATCCAGGCTTCATTGACTAGAATTCAAAGAGCCAACTAAGCTCAAAACCTGATCGAGGTTTCTGTTTGGGATCCAAGTACAGGATCAGGCCATTTAAATTCAAGGTATGGACGAAAAGCAGTGACTGGACAGATTTTACATTCAAAATATCTTAGATTAGCTCTGCAACAATGTTTTCCTTTTGCTCCCTTTGTGTCTGGCTTTGAGTAATTGTATTTTATTATTGTTTCATAAATGGGGACAACTTTGGAATGTCTGTTGAGCCTGATGATCTGTTACCCTGATAGTTCTATACACTTGCTATAAAAGGGGAGAATAAAAGTTCAGGCAGTCCTCGGTTTTACGACACATTTGGTTCCTTACAATTGCGTCGGAACGTCGGAACTCAGAACCACAATCTACTCCATTGTGGGACCAAGCGTCATAAACTCGAAACCTATAGTCGTAAGTCGAATTAGGTGTCAATGTAGAAGAATTGTTAAGTGCCGTTTGTTGTAACTTGAACATTGTCAAGTCAGGACTGCCTGACACAGAGAAAAAGGAAAGGGAGACAGAGAAAGGAAGAATGGAAGGCAGCGAAAAGAGAGAGATGAGGGGAGGATAATCTGAAAGAAAAAGTGGAGAAGCAGCAGGATCAGGAAAACAAAGGCTGGAAGGGGGAATTTGGAGGGGGTGGGATTGGAGAAAGGGGGATCCAGGGAGGGAGGGAATAAAGGCAGGAGCTGGAAGCAAGGTCTAGTAAATGTGAGTTAAGAATACAACAAAGTCATTGATAGGGCAAGTGCTTGCATGAGGCTCTGTGATACTTATTCCTTTGGGCAGGGTGTCTCATTCTGCTTGTCATGCTGCCAGTGGGACTGTCAGGCATCAACCTCTGCTCAGCTGATGGGGAATTGCCAGCCAAGTAGCCTATACTCAAAGCACAGGGCAGCTGCTGCAACAGGCTGGTCTCCAGTTTGCTGAAGGTTTGTCTACCCATTGTTTCTGAAATGCTCACCACCTGCATGTTCTGTTCTCTGACTTTCCCTGGGCTTACAGCCTCAGCCGTCTCCTAGGCTCTTCTACCTCACAACCAGAGTGGACCCCTCAGTATATCTGTCTGGTCCCACTCCCTAGCTAAACTCCCTCAACCACAATTATAAAATCCACACCCAGTATTAGACAAGCAGGGCTGCTCTGCCTGACCCCTCACAGTGATCTGTGGCTGTGTCTTGTGGTGACTAATGGACTCCTCAGGGGAGCTGCTTCAGGAGCACCACCAGCAGGGCCGGCCAAATGGCCCATGCAATTCAGCCAAGCCAAAGCACTCTGCTGAAACAGCAAGGCCGAGACAGTCAGCCAGGTGTTGCTGCACCGATTCACTGCAGAGAAGCCTGCCGTGGCATTGTCACAGCCTGTCTCCGGGACTAGGAGTTGCTTGGGTGGTGGAGCAGAAAATGCTGACATGACATAACAAGGGAAGAAAGGGAAGAAGATAAAGGAACACTGTATTAGAAATGGGAGGGAGAGAGAAATCCCTCTGTTTTCCCCTTAGATCACACTGATCTGTGAGCAGTCATTCTGAACGTGCAAACAGGAGGATGTGGCCTCTTCCCAGATAATGTCATGTGTGTCATAGGAGGATATCCTACGCTAGGGGATCTCCTAACCTGTGTCCTTGGAGAGGTCATTTCCTCTAGATTTATAATAAGGTTTCCAGTTTGCTGTATCACCTTGATCTCACGGGGCATGCATGAGCTCCATACAGGTAATGCATGTGCAAACAATATATGATTTTTTAAAGATTGCTAGCATTGTGTTAATTTACAAGAATAGGTCCTACTAACTCAGTTTATTTGCAAAGACTATCCCATTCCTTTGTTGGGGAGCTCCACTGATTTGTTAAGATCCTTGCAGTTTATTTAATGCATTTACTGTGATTTGAAGGTATCTTTTTGTTTTGGTTTTGAGTTTGCTTTTAGGGATGTTCTATGGATCTGCTCTGATTTTCTTCTCTCCAGTTTGCTACTGTTTGTTCTATAACTTGCTTCTGAAATTTGCCTTCATTTACAATACACAGTCTGACTTCATGGTGTTGGCAAAAGGCACCAGTTACAGCACTGGAATTGCATAGATATAATGTAGAGAAAATCGGGGGTTATTCTTTGATAAGGCTGTATATGAATCAGACTGTCACAGGGTGACTGTCTCTTTAGAAGGAGCAGGGCCAGGGCATCTGTGACTTCCCAGCTGATGCCTTTTAGGTTTAAAAGAGACACCTGCAGCTAGAGGGGGAGGGAAATGGAGATCTGGTGAATCAGGGTATGTCTACATTGCAGTAAAACACCCTGGGCTGGCCTGTGCCTGCCGACTCAGGCTCATGGGGTCGAGCTACAGGGCTAAAAGTGTGTGTAGACATTTGGGCCTGGGTTGGAACCCAGATTCTGGAGTTCTGCGAAGGGGGCAGGTCTACACTGCAACTTTATAGTCCCTCAGCCCCAAGCCCAAGTCAAATGATAGCTATGGGAATAAAGGGAAACAAGAAGACTTTTTATCAATACATTAGAAGCAAGAGGAAGACCAAGGACAAGGTAGGCCCACTGCTCAGTGAGAAGGGGGAAACAGTAACAGGAGACTTGGAAATGGCAGAGATGCTTAATGACTTCTTTGTTTCGGTCTTCACTGAGAAGTCTGAAGGAATGACTAGTATAGTGAATGCTTACGGGAAGAGGGTAGGTTTAGAAGATAAAATAAAAAAAGAGCAAGTAAAAAATCACTTAGAAAAGTTAGATGCCTGCAAGTCACCAGGGCCTGATGAAATGCATCCTAGAATACTCAAGGAGTTAATAGAGGAGGTATCTGAGCCTCTAGCTATTATCTTTGGAAATCATGGGAGATGGGGGAGATTCCAGAAGACTGGAAGGGGGCAAATATAGTGCCCATCTATAAAAAGGGAAATAAAAACAACCCAGGAAACTACAGACCAGTTAGTTTAACTTCTGTGCCAGGGAAGATAATGGAGCAGGTAATTAAAGAAATCACCTGAAAACACTTGGAAGGTGGTAAGGTGATAGGGAATAGCCAGCATGGATTTGTAAAGAACAAATCGTGTCAAACTAATCTGATAGCATTCTTTGATAGGATAACGAGCCTGGTGGATAAGGGAGAAGCAGTGGATGTGATATACCTAGACTTTAGTAAGGCATTGATACGGTCTCGCATGATATTCTTATAGATAAACTAGGAAAGTACAATTTAGATGGGGCTACTATAAGGTGGGTGCATAACTGGCTGGAGAACCGTACTCAGAGAGTAGTTGTTAATGGCTCCCAATCCTGCTGGAAAGGTATAATAAGTGGGGTTCCGCAGGGGTCTGTTTTGGGACCGGCTCTGTTCGATATCTTCATCAACGATTTAGATGTTGGCATAGAAAGTACGCTTATTAAGTTTGCGGACGATACCAAACTGGGAGGGATTGCAAGTGCTTTGGAGGACAGGGTCAAAATTCAAACGATCTGGACAATTGGAGAAATGGTCTGAGGTAAACAGGATGAAGTTCAATAAAGATAAATGCAAAGTGCTCCACTTAGGAAGGAACAATCAGTTTCACACATACAGAATGGGAGGAGACTGTCTAGGAAGGAGTATGGCAGAAAGAGATCTAGGGGTCATAGTGGACCACAAGCTTAATATGAGTCAACAGTGTGATACTGTTGCAAAAAAAGCAAACATGATTCTGGGATGCATTAACAGGTGTGTTGTAACAAGACACGAGAAGTCATTCTTCCGCTTTACTCTGCGCTGGTTAGGCCTCAACTGGAGTATTGTGTCCAGTTCTGGGCACCGCATTTCAAGAAAGATGTGGAGAAACTGGAGAGGGTCCAGAGAAGAGCAACAAGAATGATTAAAGGTCTTGAGAACATGACCTATGAAGGAAGGCTGAAGGAATTGGTTTTGTTTAGTTTGGAAAAGAGAAGACTGAGAGAGGATATGATAGCAGTTTTCAGGTATCTAAAAGGGTGTCATCAGGAGGAGGGAGAAAACTTGTTCACCTTAGCCTCCAATGATAGAACAAGAAGCAATGGGCTTAAACTACAGCAAGGGAGATTTAGATTGAACATTAGGAAAAAGTTCCTAACTGTCAGGGTAGTTAAACACTGGAATAGATTGCCTAGGGAAGTTGTGGAATCTCCATCTCTGGAGATATTTAAGAGTAGTTAGATAAATGTCTATTTGGGATGGTCTAGACAGTATTTGGTCCTGCCATGAGGGCAGGGGACTGGACTCGATGACCTCTCGAGGTCCCTTCCAGTCCTTGAGTCTATGAGTCTATGAGGCCAGCCACGAGTGTTTTATTGCAGGGTAGACGTACCCTCAAAGCTGCTGTTTTATGCTAGAGGAGGCTGGCTGAAGAAATGTGCCTTGCACTTGGAGCAGAAGATGGTGAGATTTTCACAGGTCCCTAGTTTCTGGGGAAGTTCATGCCACAGTCTGGGACTGGTCCTTGAGAAAGTTCTTTCTCCTGCACAGATGAGCTTTATCCTTATTGTAGAGAGTTCCGCTTTCCCAGAGGAGCAGAGCTGCTGACCATAATCTTCATCATGGGGCTGTAGGCCAAGATTTTTAAAGGTATTTAGGTGTTGCAGCACCTGCTCTAGGAGCCCAAATCTCATTTTCAAAAGTGATTTAGGCACTTAGGAGCCTAACTCTCATTAACCATCCATGGGATTTTGCTCCAAAGTGTCAAAATCACTTTTGGAAATGAGATTTAGGCTCCTAAATCAATTAGGTGCAGCATCACTTAAATACCTTTAACAAATCTGGGTCTACAGCTCCTTAAGATAGTTGTGGTCAGTTTGTTTTACCAGCACTGTCTGTGACATTGGCCAGCTGTGGTTGGTCACTGAATTTCTACTGTACAGTCAACAGGGGAAATCTGACCTCATTTTCATGTCCAGCTCTCTGGGCTTTTAAAAAAAAAAAAATCAGTGGAGAGCTTGAATTATTTTCATTACATAGAATCTGGAGAGCATGCTAGCCAGAGTATCATGCGCTCTTTAAACGGAGGCTAAGTTTAGATATGATCCTGAATGAAAACCCTAGCTACAGCCCCGTTGTCCAGGATTTTGGCGTGTGGTTTGAAATCAGAACCAGAGCTAATTTTTTTGTTTGCAAATGATGCCTTTTTTTTTTTTAAGTGGGCATAAGTAAGACCCCATGGCCAGAGACTCTTGAGCTTTGTGGTGCTGGAAATTCATATCTGGACTTTGCAGCTTGGGCCAGTCCCTCATCAGGCCTAAGTTGCTAGGAATGACCTCTTTATAACTTAAATCAAAAGGAGGGATTGCAATGTAAGCAGTGTCTACTGGTCAAACCCTTTTGGTTTCATTAGAAGGAAAAGGGTTTTACAAAACCAGATAGGGACATGTTTGTGCAATTTTTAAGGCTAAATGAAACCAGATGTTGTGAAGGCCAAGACTATAACAGGGTTCAAAAAAGAACTAGATAAATTCACAGAGGACAGGTCCATCAATGGCTGTTAGCCAAGATGGGCAGGGATAGCGTCTCTAGCCTCTGTTTGCCAGACGCTGGAAGTGGATGGCCAGGGATGGATCATTGGTGATTGCCTGTTCTGTTCATTCCTTCCGGGACACCTGGCATTGGCCGCTGTTGGAAGCGGCTAGATGGACCTTTCATCTGACCCAGTATGGCCATTCTTATGTTCAGACTTGTTGAAATTTATACTTTTCCATCCAGCGTCATCAACTCAGATCCAAAAGCTATGGGGTAGTGCATGACAACCCGATAGTGAAACTGATCGGCCTGGTTTTGCTAATTCCAGCTGGGTGAAATGTGTCCCTGGAATTACAGCAGGGATGAATGTATCACCTTATGTCAGCAAGGGAAAACGCAACTCATTGAACATCCTTGCTCCTTAAGACTGAAACACTGCATCCCATAATAATCCATAAACTGAAACTGGCAACAGTATACTCACATTCTCCTTTCTGTTACGTCAGAGTAAAACCCAGATTAACTCCGTTAACTTCAGTGGAATCCCTGGAATTGCTCTGTTGGGACGGACAGCAGAATTGGATCAGTGGTATTTAAATGAACAAGGCCTTGGGTGGCAGGCCAGTCCTTGCCCACAGACAACCTGCCAACCTGAAACATATTCTCACCAGTAACTGCACATAATAACTCTAGCTCAGGAACCAATCCATGCAACAAACCTCGATGCCAACTCTGCCCACATATCTACACCAGCGACACCATCACAGGACCTAACCAGATCAGCCACACCATCGCTGGTTCATTCACCTGCACATCCACCAATGTAATATATGCCATCATATGCCAGCAATGCCCCTCTGCTATGTACATCGGCCAAACTGGACAGTCTCTACGGAAAAGGATAAATGGACACAAATCAGACATTAGGAATGGCAATATACAAAAAACTGTAGGAGAGCACTTCAACCTCCCTGGCAACACTATAGCAGACCTTAAGGTGGCCATCCTGCAGCAAAAAAACTTCAGGACCAGACTTCAAAGAGAAACTGCTGAGCTTCAGTTCATCTGCAAATTTGACACCATCAGCTCAGGATTGAACAAAGACTGTGAATGGCTTGCCAATTACAGAACCAGTTTCTCCTCTCTTGGTTTTCACACTTCAACTGCTAGAACAGGGCCTCATCCTCCCTGATTGAACTGACCTCGTTATCTCTAGCTTGCTTGCTAGCATATATGTACCTGCCCCTGGAAATTTCCACTACATGCATCTGAGGAAGTGGGTATTCACCCACGAAAGCTCATGCTCCAAAATGTCTGTTAGTCTATAAGGTGCCACAGGATTCTTTGCTGCTTTTAAATGAACAATGAATGTGGTCTAGGTTGTTAATGACCAAAAAGTCATTACCATCTGCTAACTGTTGAGTGGCCTGTATGACATAAATTACTGGTCTTGTTCCAGTTTCTAGCACGTGTCTGTACCGTAAAAATCACCATCACAATGGACAGTCTCGAACAAAGGCCAAGTCTTGAATGGTCCATGTACACTGAGCTCTTCTCTTGCTCTGTAGGTGGCCCCTTTAATCCAGGGAAGAGGTACGCTGGATGGGAAACAGGGTAAGGCATGTTTGTTTGGTTATACTAAAGTTGCTGGGTGGATAAAAGCACCAGGCTTCAATGTTCCACGCTATCGTTGGCACTTTTCACCAGGGCTAAACTAACTATAAAAATAGCAATAGCCAAATTATTAATGTGCCAGAACCTTAGCTTGTGCAAATTGTTACAGCTCCATGGACATCTACTGAGCTAGGACAGCTCATGACAGCTGAGGACCCTGGCTCTCTTGTTTCCATTCTAGTGCATCCCTAAGAACAGATTTATGCATTATACCAAATCATGCTCTCCTAGACTTTGAAGACAGGGCTGCACTGGTGTGACAGAAGAAACTGACCCAGGAAGAAAGAACATGGTGAGTTCTCAAATTGAGACAGCCTGAAAGAGGACACAAGAGAGCGGTGGGATTCATGTCACAATTTTTTTTATTAACTTGTGCCTTACAGTAGAAGAGGAAAAGTGTGAGCAAACAAATGTTCTATTTCCAGGAGTTTATCCTGGCAACACTGACACCAAGGTTTTGTGAGATCATAACCTCAGAATGGCACAGTGCTTTGGCAAACACACAACAAACACAGTCTTCAGCTCTTGCAAAAGCGATTGCTGGCGATTTTAAGGCATTGGAAAAACCTACGGAAGAAAATCCTATATTGAACTTGGCACACATTGGAACAGGTAGACTGAGACACATACAGTAACAAAGTTTGGCAGATTGAAATGGAAGGTGAAATGCTACCCTACCAGAATCCCTTCCTTTGGAAAAACAGTGGGTGTGAATCCATCCTTCCAGTGACTAGGATCTCTGCTATGGTCACCTTTGAGTCCATGACTGTTCATGTGTAAAGGTATGGTGGAAGTTGGAATTATTTTAATCCTATTACCTCACAGCACCAGTTGGTGTCTATTTATCAAGCAGAAGTGGAGTTTTTGTGCCGCTGTGTTGCTTCTGAGTCTGAATACCGAGAACAAAAAATATGCATCTTCCAACATGTCACCAGAAATGCACTAGAAGAGCCAGTGAGATCCACCTGTGATTTTTATAGTGCAGGAGTGTGTACACATTTTAAATACATGAAGGAAACTCTCCTAACTTATGTGCTATTGATAAACCTCTTCTCATGAGAGTGTGGACAGACTAATGCCACCAAACTATAGAAACAGTCAGTTGGCAGAAATGTATGCACCTTATAGTTTAATGCTAGTGCAAAAGTCAGGCTGGATATACCTCAGAATGTTCTGTGCTTCTCGACTTAAAGTGATAGGCTACAGCTCAAGAATTTGGGGTTGTTGAGGGTTTGGTTTTGTTTGTTTTGTATTCTGCTGATTTTTAGAATAGATCAAGGCCCATAATCAAAAAACTAATTATAGCCAAAAAAATTTTTTTAAAAACCATATGACTAGTTGGTACTGTCAAATTCTAATCAATATCTTTGTTTTAACCCGTGGCTACCAGATGGAATGAGGTGATATGGACACAACGAGTCACTATGCAATCGCAGAAATGATCAACATGCATCTAGCTAACTGCAGAGCAGGGTGTTACAAAGACCGTCTATCCAAACCTGGAATTGCTTTGAAGGCGAAGAATAGACCAAATTCAGCCTTCTCCTAGTATAGTTTCTAACTGGAAATAGCCTTAACATGTGTAAGACGTACATCAGGAGCAGCCATGAATGCGGGTAAATTGTGTTGGCTTTGGAGTGAGGAGTTCCTTACTATGTGATTTGGTTTAACTAATCGTGATGACCCCAGAAGATGTAGTTACCCAGTTTGCCATCCTCTCCAATTTCAGCCTAAGCTTTGAGATCCCTCTGTCATTTAATTGCTCCCAGCTAGAGTGCGGGATGTACTATTTCTAATGATGCTGAAGCGCTGGGACATTTCTATTGGGTGACAAGCGCATTAATTCAGGAGTAGACAATTGAAAGGTCTAATTTATATTGTTCCCCCTTAAATGCTAATTCTATTAATTTCAAAGGTTACATTTTTTGGTTTGTAATGTTTCCTTCCTCTAGGTTTGATTGCTCGGTTTTCTTAGTAGACATTACGGTCTCCTCAATCATTTCAGCAAAGCTCTTCCTCATCTGACTAGATGATACTTTAGATGACACTTTAGAAGCCTCCTCTTTCTCTCCTTTCTTAAAAGACAAAGTAGGAGATATTTTTGAGGCAGTGGCCACAGGTAAACTGAAGACTCTGGGCTGGAAAGAATAACTGGGGTTAGAATGTGGATTCCGATCCGAAATGCTGATGCTTCCAGTGATAAAACGTGTCTCTTCACCTTCCAGCAGCTTCCTGAAAACACATCACAGAAGAAGAGGTTAGTTGGAGAAGGTTACCACCTCGGTGGCTCAGGTTAAACACGAACAAGCCAGTTGAATATAAAATGAGATGGGCTCCAGCTGCAAAGCTTGGACTCAGTTTTGAAACATTCCATACATTTGGATGTGCTTGGATTGGTTTTATTTTTATGGGCTCGTTATAAAGATGGGGGGGGGAGTGGCACGGATATTTGCAAAATGTGATCTAGGAGCCAGGTTCAGATTTTAAACACCTGCAAAGTCTGAGAGTGTCTGACCCAGAATTCTGATTCAGGCAATATCTCGATGAAAATAAGAACCCCTCCACATCTACACCTGAAAACTCAACCCAAACCTTTTTAAAGTTTAAAACAGCTCAGTTAATTCCCTCCCCCCACCCCGCTTTTATTATTTTTTTCTGTGTTTTTGTGGGCTCTAACCTGGACCAGAACAAGGCAGGAAAGAGGAGAAAGCAAGTTCGCATGTGACCAATATAAAATATGCCTCCATTGGTGATTTCTGGGCACAGTTCTGCTATGTTAAATATAATGTATATTAAAAATAAAAAAAAGTCAAATGAAAACCTTAGTCCACAAATGAAATTTGCCCACCACTTTAGCCATTAGAAGAAACACCTTGAATCCCACTCAGTTTCGCTGTCTCAAGAGGTTTCATTCTGATGGCCATTGGAAAAACAGACACATTTCCAAAACACCTTCCAAACCTCCCGAACCTTCTCAGCTTCGCCCAGTTTTAAATCAGACCCAACAGAACTTCTTTCAGGCCCAGCTGTATGATCAAGAGGGCAATTATTCCAGCCGGGTGGCAGGCTACAGCCAACTGCATAGGGGCAGTTGAGGCTGCTTCTCCTCTCCCCCTGCCCATTTACAGGGGAATAGGGAGAACTTTGTGGAGGAGGAAAGAATTAGAATTTCAATATTGGTCGTGCTTAATGTGGATGGCTGGTATGGAGTTGCTGCACTTGAATGCAGGCGCTGCCCTAGCTCACACAGGAGTGTGAATCTGGCCATGGCGCCAAACATATACATCACAATCTGGTACAAAGGCCACACTCTACTCAAGAAAGGCCCAGGATCTGGGACAGCAAGGAGTGTTGGAAGGCCAAGATTAATAGGCATTGGCACAGTTGTGGAGGGTGAGGGACTAGGCCAGGTCAGGACCGATGTATGGCAAGAGAGCTGTATTTGGTAGCAGTACTGGACCTGAGAAGCACTAACATGGCTGAATCGCGAGGCCAAGTGAAGATGATAAAGGTTTCTGCAGGTCAGGACTGGAGTGCTGTGACAGTGAGCAAAGCTATACACGCAGTAACGGCCCAGCATCAGCACTGGTGTGTGGTGTAGTCTATTTAATGTAGGTTCTTATACCAGGCCCATCACCATGGCAGCTGAGCACCTTTTCAAGTAGGCTACCAAATGGTTGTCAACCAGGCATGGCTTTCAGTCACTCCTGAGCTGGGCTGTAGCTGCAGTTTCAAAAGAACTTGGAAATACCATTTGTCGTGGGACAAGAGCCCCAAAAATGACCTCGCTTGCCCAGGGAAGCAAACCCCCATAGTGGATAGGGGTGGAATATGCAAAGGATACAGCACCAGCAGGAGCGGGACTTGAACAATCTCTTTGTCAGTAGGCGAATGATCAATACTACGCCAGGGCTAGAAGGCTAATCCAAGGGGCTCAATCCTTGTCTTCAAAGACTCTCTAGATATCACAGCAGGGGAAGAGTGGAGAGATTCTGGGGGAAGGGGAGCCCTCCTGACAGGCTGAAGATCACTGAGATGAGAAAGCTCATCCCAAGGGGAGAGAAATGGGGACTCAGCCTCCCAGGAGAGGTTAAAAGTTGTCTGTATGGGGGGGGCTATTCCTATGTCACATGCAGGAGTTCAGTAAATCGATCTCTGAGCTCATCTCCAAGTATGGGACAAAATTAAACAACGCAGACAAGAGACTAGTTTGAGGGGCGAAGGGCATTGGCAGAGCTATGGGGGGCATATGCATGGAGTAACTGGTGTTTGGAAAGGATATTGGGTGGGGGTCACAGAGGTCAGATGGGGTCACCCTCCATATCAGAAGGTTGGACCCCCGACTGCAGGGACACAGAGCGAGCTGCTGGGAACAGCAGGCTCTGGTATTACTGCTGTTCAGATCCGGAATCTTTTTCAGTCAAAATAACATAGCTGTGAAACAGGCTTGCGTTGCTCTAATGTGAAGAAAAACACTGGATGTGGGGGTGGGGGACTAGAAGAGCAGAAGGGGACTTTGGCCCTGCATTGAGGGGTATTGGCAGACTAGGGCAGGGAGCCCAGATTGGCATATCAGGTAGTAATGCAGGTCAGGATTGAGGTACGTTGGCATCTACTTGCTCTACCTGGTGTGTGATGAGTACTCCCAGATTCACTGCATGTGCCCTCCACTGACCCTCAGCAATTAAAACAAAACCAAGTGCTTTATTGGAATTATGATTTGTGCCAGGCAAGGTGGCACAGACGAGGACAGGTCAAATAAATGTCAGTAGTTGTTACCTGTATGCAGCGATCTCTATATCCAGAGCCATTTTAACATTGAGCAAGTCTTGATACTCCCTCAGATGATGAGCCATTTCGCTCTTGGTGTTCCTCAAGTCATTCTCCAGCTGACTGATGCTGTCCTGCAATCAAGCAAGCCCAGGGAGATAAGGAGACGTGTTTCAAAAGCAAAGTCCTTAGCTGAACGCTTTATGTTCATTTCATTATAGAGACAGGGGAAAATACAATTGAAAACTCATCCATCACAGCAGATTCCTGGCCAAGAGCGCAGCATGGGGAAATTCCACTTAAGATACCTGTGGCAGGAAAACAAGGCAACGGCAGCTGTTAGAGCTGCTGCTTTCATTTTTTCCAACTGCTTTATTTAATTTCTTGGATGGTTGTTATAGGGACAATTAGACAAATGTGTCCAATTAGCCACATCAGAGGAGCCCAGAGTTGAGAGAAATAACTCACTGATGGCCCAATTCTGAAAGCTGCTGAGCACCATCTGCCAGTGGTGGGAGATGGGTGCTCAGCACCTCCTAGGATTTGGCCCTTAGAGACTGATTAAACAAAGCAGGGGGCTGTGGAATGGGGTTGGTCTTTATTGAAGGGTTAGGTACAGTGGGAGCCCAACCCTTAAAGCAGGGGTGGGCAAACTTTTTGGCCTGAGGGCTACATGGGGGAATACAAATTGTATGGAGGGCCATGAATGCTCACAAAATTGAGGGAGGGGTATGGGATGGGGTGTGGGCTCTGGAATGGGGCTGGGGATGAGGAGTTTGGGGTGTAGGAGGGTGCTCTGGGTGGGGACCAAGGGCAGGAGGGGGATCAGGGCTGGGGCAAGGGGTTCGGGTGCAGGAAGGGGTTTGGGCTCTGGGGTGGGGCGGAGAGGTCTGGGGTGGAGGAGGATGCTCCGTGCTCGGATCAAGGGGGTTGGAGAGCGGGAGGGGGACCAGGGCTGGGGCAAGGGGTTGGGGCCTGGGGAGAGGCTCAGGGTGTGACCCCCAACCTAGTGCCCCCCAGAGCAGGGCAGAGCCACATGGTGTGGCTCCTAACCCAGCACCCCAGCTGGAGTGGGGCCACACCACGCAGCTCAGCCCCTAACCCAGCACCCCGGCCAGAGCGGGGCCAAGCCATTTGGTGCAGTTCAGGGACCGGCATAAAATGGCTTATAGGCCGGATCCGGCCCACAAGCCGTAGTTTGCCCACCCCTGCCCTAAAGGAAAGTTAAGGATTGTGCTAGAGATGCCCTCCCTCTCTTGTGGCTAAGGGTTTATCTGAGCTTTTACGCATGACCATGAGGAGACACCACTTTTTTTGCACAGAGAAATGTTAACCACTGAAGCACAGCTACAAATTTGTTCCACACTGTAGCAGGAACTGAAGTGTCTTACAGCAGCAGTAAAATGGTGGCATGGCAGATTCGCCAAACTAGCTAGCAGCATTCCATAGGCAGGACTCCCAACGTCTTGAGAGGGAGGGATCTACATTTATCACCAGCTGAGGTTAGCTGATGAGCAGCATCTCCAGGTTCCAAAGGAGTTCAGTCTAGCTCTCTTCTGGAAGAACAGGGTCTGGGACGTGAGGCCATCAATGAGAAGCATAGAAAGGCTCCTCAGAGCTTAGTCAACGTCACAGCAGTTCCCCAAGGAGTGGGAAGAGAAGATGGTAGTAATGGAAGAGACAGCTCTTACACAGACATGCTCCACCTCTCCTTAATACCATCTACGCCTTCTGTGACCTCATCTTCATTTTTTTCCCTGCTTCACAAATTGATGGTGAAAGTGTAAAGGTAAAATGGAAAGTGCATGCTAGGTAATAAGCCATCAAGTCGCAAAGCGTATTTGTCTTTTAAAATATTGTAAATATTTTTAAAGTAACTTAAAGGGATGGTGCCAGAAGCTGCAAATTTCCGATTTTCTTGAACAATCCTAGTTCACAGTAAAACAAAATACTACAGACCTGGTGCATGCACAGCTATACTGAAGACATAGGGCCAAATTCAGACCTCATATAAGCTGCTGCCATTTTACTGAGTCCCTAAAAGACTCGTGCTGGACTTGGACTCAAGCGATCTCTGATTTAGACCTACCCACTCTAAAATGGGTAATTCTCACACACAGAGCCAGATCCTCAGACAGTGCAGGTCACTGTAATCTCATTTACATCAATGGAGCTATGCTGCTTTACCCCAGCCGAGGACCTGACTCCATGCTCTAAGAACATAATAATGGCCCTATGGGTCAGACCAAGGGTCCATCTATAGTAAGAGGAGGCCCTGAGATGCAAACCCTTATCGGAGGCCCAGTATGAGGCCTAAGGCCTGAACTAAAGTAATGGTCAAGACTTTGCTAACACAAAGCCAAGTGAAGCTGTGAGCCAGAGGCAGGCCCTGCTCACAGAAGCTGGCAAGGAAAGCGCTGATGCTGCAAAAAGAGACACACCTAAAAGGTGCTGGACACCAGGTATCAGAACATTCGCATACTGTACACTCCGCACAGATAACAGGGAACAAGCTGACCCATCCCAATGACCGGGCCAAAAGGGTAATATGATGGATAGAGTTGTTTTGTTCGAACCAACATGTACAAGGTGAGAGGCGGCACCTTACTACGTAGAGCGGTGTCACCAGTGTCGTCAGATGCTACCGGAGTGGTGCTCTGCTCTGTTCAACGTTGATATCAATTGGCTGCATGTGTGTGTTCCCTCTGTGTGCTGCCCCAGCTCTGCACAGATCGCTGACACAGCAGACCCTGAGAGAACCCCAGTGACCACAGACTCTAGTAAGGTACGAAGGCACCCGGGACAGGTTTATTGTCAAATGAAGCACAGTAATAGTTCGCTCTAGACTTTACTCTACAGGACATACTACGAACGTGTGCCCCCTGGCAATGGATTCAGCTCAGTCTGTGGCGGGACTTTCCACTGCCCCCTCGGCTGGACAAAGACATCCACTCAGAGGTGCATTCTTATACAGAGGTACAAACAAGTTACACATCACTCCTGACATATTGAGGTCCAACCCCTCTATGTAGCAAGGTACAATCCTTCTACGCAGTAAGGTGCCGCCTCTCACCTTGTACATGGTGGTTCGAACAAAACAACTCTATCCACCATATTCCTCTTTTGGCCCTGTCATTGGGATGGGTCAGCCTGTTCCTTGTTATCTGTGTGGAGTGTATAAGGATGCGAATGTTCTGATATCTGGTGTCCAGCACCTTTTAGGTGTGTGTCTTTTTGCAGCATCAGCCCTTTCCTTGCCCGCTTCTATGAGCGGGGCCTGCCTCTGGCTCACAGCTTCACTTTGCTTTGTGTTAGCAAAGTCTTGACCATTACTTTAGTTCAGGCCTTTGGCCTCATACTGGGCCTCCGATAAGGGTTTATATCTCAGGGCCTCCTCTTACTACACCATCTAGCCCAGTATCCTGTCTTCCAACAGTGGCCAATGCCAGGTGTCCCAGAGGGAATGAACAGAACAGGGAATCATCAAGTGATCCATCTCCTGTCGCTCATTCCAAGCTTCTAGCAAACAGAGACTAGGGACACCAACTCTCCCCATCTTGGCTATCAGCCATTGATGAACCTGCCCTCCATGAATTTAGCTAGTTCTTTTTTGAACCCTGTTATGGTCCTGGCCTTCACAACATCCTCTGGCAAGGTGTTCCACAGGCTGACTGCGCGTTGTGCGAAGAAATACTTCCTTTTATTTGTTTTAAAGCTGCTGTCCATTAATTTCATTTGGTGACCCCTAGTTCTTGTGTTATAAGTCATAAACAACACTTCCTTATCTACTTCCTCTACACCAGTCATGATTTTATAGACCTCAATCGTATCTCCCCTTAGCCATCTCTTTTGCAAGCTGAAAAGTCCCAGTCTTATTAATCTTTTCTCATACGGAAGCCGTTCCATACCCCTAATCATTTCTGTTGCCCTTTTCTGAACCTTTTCCAATTCCAATATATCTTTTTTGAGATGGGGTGACCACATCTGCACACAGTATTCAAGATATGGGTGTACCATGGATTTATATTGAGGCAACATGATATTTTCTGTCCTATTATCTATCCCTTCCTTAATTATTCCCAGCATTCTGTTCACTTTTTTGATTGCCGCTGCACGTTGAGTGGATGTTTTCAGAAAACTATCCACAATGACTCTAAGATCTCTTTCTTGAATGGTAACAGCTAATTTAGGGCCCACCATTTTATATGTATAGTTGGGATAATGCTTTCCAATGTGCATTACTTTGCATTTATCAACATTCAATTAATTCCCTTTTCACTAGGGCTGGGTGTGTCAGGCATATTTTTTGTCTTGCATAAACTACTAAATATATAATGCAAAGATGGCCACCAGCAGTAAAATGTACGGAGCTAAACAAGTAGCAGACATGCCAAATTCTGGTTTTGGCTCTACCCATGTCAACCTCGGGTAAATCCATGGACTTCGGTAGAGTTACTCTAGAGGTGCCATGTCTGTTTACACTGCCTCCATCAATCTAGTTCCTGAGCTGTCATACATCCTCCTCTGCCTCAAATTTGGAGGCAATGCCTTGCTTTGCTCCTGTGACCCCCTTTAACCTCTTAACAACCATTGCTGATGGATTTTGATTAAGTCACAAGCACAGTGACCCTAGGGCAGAAACCTCAAGGATGCGGAATGGGAGTTACAAATGAAGAAGGAATGGGGAGCTTATCTGGGCACACACTGAGATGCAGAAGGTATTCTGGGAGAAAATGAGTGTGCTATGTAATATAAACTCCCATTATAATATCCCTGATGTATAACATCTTTTTGTTCAGTGTTTCTACAGCACCTACCACAGCAGGGACTTGGTCTGTGAGAGGTGCTCCCAGATGGAGTCGCAACACAAGTAATTATAAATAATCTCCTTCTTGGTACAGCAATGCTGTGCTATTGACCAACTACATTAAAGTTGTTTTGTTGGAAAACAACTCCAGTTTCAGATAAAACACTGCTCAGTCCCTTTCCTCTAATTCTGTCACTTCACTTGAGCACCCAAGAATACAAAACCACTTCTGTTCCATGTACAGCTTGGCTATATTCCTCCCCTCTATTGCTCTGGGACAGGGTTGGGTAAGATGAATAATACATATCAGGCCTATTGACTGACAAGTATTTCAGATACAGAGCTCTGCCTCTCTGCCCTACCTACACGCCCCTGTTTAGCACTCGTTTCCCTGCTAACATGCACTGTTTCTGAACCCACATATAAATCCCAGCCTCTTCGTCATTCTGTTCTCTGTGATCCTGTGTTAGCAGGGAAGAAGAACAAGTCCTTGTGCCACCTTAGAGACTAACAAATTTATTTGAGCATAAGCTTTTGTGGGCTACAGCTCACTTCATCAGATGCATAGACTGGAACATACAGCAGGGAGCAGCTTGAGTCAAGCATGGATTGTGGCAGTCACCATTCAAACACTAGCATGGGGGCATCAATCGTGTGGCAATCCTGGATGGTGCTGCAAGGAAATGCATTTCCTGGCCTGTTTGCCCCAGATTTGGATTCAGCGCTGCACAGGTGAGATGAGGCTGCTTTTCATACCACTTGCTCGGACAATGTAAAAAGGTTTTGTTGCATTACCTAAGGGCCTGAGCCATAGGACACACCTGTGATACGCGCTGAAAATCAATGAGAGTGCTGAGTGCTCAGCACATCTTGGGGTCAAACAACAATTAATGAATATATCTTCCACTTAAGTGAATTTTAGCCCCCATGGCTGCAAGAAGAGGAAATGCTTAAAAACTAAATTTCACCCAAACAGATGAAGGCAGAGCACTGCATGCTGGGATTTGGAGGCTTCATGGACCACATCTATATGTTGAATATGAGAGCACCAATGGACCTTATTGTAGAACTGTGGGCTACATTTGGCCCAAGACCCATGCCTGCTAGCAGAAGCTATTTCAGAGCAAAAAGCAGTAAACTCTGGAGACTTCTATGGAAGGCTGCAACAAGAAATATTGCTGTAGAACCTGTGAGGCTGACAACATTATGAGCATCTATCAATGTTTTCCGTTATGGAAAAGTACTAGAGAACTGATTAGAAAGTGGGACTCTTTCAATATATTTGAAAACAGTCCTATAGATTTTCAGAGAGAAAAATGTATCCCTGCTATAGAAATCTACAGGATGGTTTAAAAAACACCCCAAATTATGGAAAGAAACTCATTTTCTATTAAAATATATAAATCTGTAGGACACTACTGATTTAATTTCTATCCTACAATTTCCTATAAGAAATGCAAGAGATGCCACTAATTACCACCCCCATTAAACTAAAATCCAAGGATCATACATTAAAAAGTTGATATTCCATAATTAGATCAATTTCAACTATCCCAGAGTTTAATCTGGTTGTAGCATTTCTTCCTACATATAGGTTGTTCTTGCAATCTCTGTTCACATGGCATCAAGGCTACAATATTTAAGAGGGTTACTAATACCTAATCCTTTTGAGTCCGCCTGCATGCACTATCACAGGACATCAAAATATTTCCATATTATTAAGTCAAGGAGAATAGCACCAATGATTTACTTAGATTGCAGGCAGTTTAGAGCAGGTATCAGGAGTTTATACAAGCCTTAGCAGAGTATGGCCCTGAAAATGCTTGGGGGCAGCACTGCAGTATAAATACTGCAGCTAAATATTATGCGCAGTGATTCATTCAGGAAGAAACTGTACAATTTAGCTATGGCTGATCATTTAGGTTAAGAAGATGTTGCAACCTCACTAATTTTTTTAACATTACAAGGGCTTCCGCATAGTAAAAACTGGAAAAACAAACTATATTTTGTTGAGAGTCAGGGGAATTTAAATTAGCATCTTTCCCAAACCATGCAAAAGAGACTGAGGGTCTGATTTCAATGGGCTCTGCATTAGGGAGTCTTTCCATTGACTTCAGTGGCTTTTGGAGCAGGCCCTAAGGAATAGTTCTCCTCATACAGCTGCGAAGGGTTCTAGCGCTGCAACTGATAGTACATGTAACAAATGTCCTTGAAAACAGGGCAAGGAGGCAGCTCGGATGGTTTCTAGAAATTACCCATCAAGAAGAAGAAAAGCGGTGCAGTTCCGGAGTCCAGCTCCGCTGCAAAGTGACAAAACTGACTTGAAAGGCTGGTTTGGGCAGAAATTCTCGTCATTCATTAAACGTGAATTAAGAGACTTTTTACAGCGATCCGCTGAAGTCTGCTGAAGGTACATGGCAAATTCAGGACCTTGGCTAGAGACACTTTCCAGCCCTGTCTGCCTATTGCTCCAACCCCCACCCACATGAAACTTGCAGTACGTGCAATGCAGACAACCACCTTGAGGGTGGGAACGGCAGAAGCCCTAAAGACGGATCCCTTTGCACAGACATCCCTGGGGCTATAGGGAAATCACGCCTCTGGCTGGGTGCGCCTTTATGCATTTACACCACTGCACGTCTGCTCCCCAATCTCAACCCAGCGCCGTGTGTGACATCCTGGCTCCACTAAAGCCAACGGTAAAACTCCCAAACAACCCCACGTAGCTCATCTTCTGGGACCCTTCCCCCACGAAATCCTTTAACCGCCGCTCTCCCACGTGCGGGGTCCTTCCCTGATTTCCAGCGGCTCATGCCCGGGCTTACCTGACATAAAACTCCGCTGTCGCTGCCTTCTCAGTCAAACTAGAAAATTCCCCAGACTTCCCCCAGCCCCTGCTGATCCGTGATAACTGGACTTCTCTGACTATTCCAGCTCGGGTGGCGGAGTCAGTCCAATGCCGCACAGGCTAGACATGTCCCGGAGTGCGTGGGAGAGGTATGGCCAGTTGGGTCTGCCTAGTGGTGGCCATGGGTCCCTAGCCCTGCACGGGCGAGAGACACTCAATGCCACATGGGGAACAAAGGCCCTGCATGGGGTGGAGGTGCCAGGTGCTGCCCAGGGCGGAGGTGCCCGGCGCTGCACGGGACTGCGGTGCCCGGCGCTGCCCGAGTCAGGGGTGCCCGGCGCTGCACGGGGCTGCCTCACCTGCAACCCGCCCACCTCGGCGCCGTGCCTCTCCTCCATCTCCTGGATCTGCCGCTCCAGGGACTCGTTGGCGCCCCGCAGGCTCTCCACCTCCACGGTGCGGGCCTGCAGCTGGCGGCGGTACTCGTGGATCTCCTCGCGGCTGGCCCGGATGGCCTGGCTGCTGCGCGCCGCCTGCTCGTTGAGGTTGGCGAACTTGGAGCGGTACCACTCCTCGGCCGCCTGCAGGTTCTTGGCCGCCAGCGACTCGTACTGGGCGCGGATCTCCCGCAGCGCCGAGCTCAGGTCCGGCTTGGCCAGATCCGGCTCCACCGAGACCTGGGCAGCCTGGAGCGCGGCCGCCAGCTCGGCCAGCTCCTCCTCGTGCACCTGGCGCAGGAAGGCGAGCTCCTCCCGCAGCGCCTCCACCCTCTTCTCCAGCCCCAGCCGGGCCCGCGCCGCGCCGTCCGCCTCCTGCTGCTGCGCCCGGGCGCGCTGCTCCGCCTCGGCCCGGCCCCGCGCCTCCTGCTCGCAGCGCGCCCGCAGGCGCTGCAGCTCCCCGGCCAGCTGCTCCCGCTCCCGCGCCGCCTGCGCCTGCCCCGCCCCGGCCTCCTCCAGCTGGGCCCGCAGCTGCCGCAGCTCGCCCCGGAACAGCTCGCCCAGGCGGGAGGGCTCGGCCTGGCGCTGCCGCAGCGCGGCCAGCTCGGCCTCCAGCAGCCGGTTCTGCTGCTCCAGCTGCCGCACCCGCTCGATGTAGCCGGCGAAGCGGTCGTTCAGCCCCTGCAGCTGCTCCTTCTCGCCGCTGCGGCCCAGCGCGGACGCCTGGCCCAGGTCCAGCCACGCCTCGGCCCGGCGCGGGGCGCCCAGCGGGAGCCCATGGCTGCGGGGCAGCGAGGGGCCCCGGGCGCTGCCCGGGCGGGAGGCGGCGGCGGGCCGCCGAGGGGGCTCCCCGAAGATCTTGCGGTAGGAGGAGGCCAGGTAGTGGGGCTCCGAGCTCATGCTGCAGGCTGGGGGGAGGCCGGGCGCGCCCCTGCCTTATACAGCGGGGCGGGGCGCCAGGCGCGGCGGGGCGGGGAGGCTGCAGTCCCCCGGGTGCGGCGGAGGCTGGCTGCGGAGCCCGGAGCGGGAGCTGTCCGTTTTGCCGCAGTGCTGATGTCAGCCCCGCGCCCGGACTCCGGAGTTGGGGCAGGCTGCGAGAGGCACCAGCTGCTTCGCTCGCAGGGGAAGAGAGCCGGGCAGCCTGACAGACAGATCCACCCCCGTGAAGCACAAACCGCCCGGGGGATTCCCAGGGAAACCGTGACCCCTTCCCTCCACCCTTCGGCTGCACCTCCACCCGGGCTGGTTTACTGCGGTCACCCGCAGCTTTGCATTCCCCTTGTCCCAGTGCGACTTTAACGCGGGGTTTCAAGATCACCCGAGGAAAAAAGCAATCGAAAGACACGCCCTGATCAACTTTAGCAACGGGTAGGAAATGCGGGGTTTGGGGGACAAGGGGAGGTTAAGTGGATGCGCGAATACATCATTAATAGAGCAGATAGAACAAGTGAGCAGCTACTAGATGGTTAAATTGGTTTGGATTCGATCAGACTCTGGACTCTGTTAACTGTGTAACTCCTGCATTAGTCAGTTATAAGCACATATAAAAGAAACACGTTAAAAATCACCTTTGCCATCATCCATGTACGCTGATCAACAGCTGGAATTTTTCCAGAATCGTTGCTTAGTGTTGCACACACATATTGTGCTGAATTCATCCTTGGCAGCACCCCACGGAAGTCAATGGAGTTAAACCCCGTGATTAATTTGGCTCTATGTTGCTTGTAGGAGTTAAAGGGTGGAAAGTGTCCATTCAATGTAAAAACTGTAGCTGATGCCAATGAGCAAATCTGTGTTTTCTACAGAATATTCTTGTAAGGATTTTTCTGTAATAAACAGGATTGACTGAGGAGGGAGTGGCAGACAAGCGTTCTGACAGGTGAATCTCCCATATAGGAATTCTTTCTTCCATTATATATAATGCCAAAATAATATGTAGTTACTTAGTAGGTAGCAACAACAACAGATAGATGTATGTATATCTGGGTGGTAGATGTAGAAATATCAATAGGTATGTGACATGTCTGAATCTGATGAAGAAACAATTTTGAAAGTGTTACTTATCTTTGCAGTCTGGAGAAAGAAATATGTTAAAATGCACAGCTGAAGTCTTACAAATTAAGGTCTATGCAGAAGAGATAGGACCTTCAGTTTCCCCTGAGACTTTTATAGGGTAGTGGTTTGCATTGTTGTACCTGACCAAAATTTCCCCTTCCCCCCTTCTCCTCCCTTTTGTGCAGTGTGCCAGTCACAGCCTTCCACCCCAGTGGTGGCTGCATTTTACTGGCATTGTATGGATTTAAGTCCCAACCCTGTAATTAGATCATCCAGCGTGGATGCCACAAGTGGGGGGAGATATGATAAAGGTCTATAAAATAATGAATGGTGTGGAGACAGTGAATAAGGATGTATTATTTACTCCTTTACATAACACAAGAACCAGGAGTCACTCAATTAAATTATTAGGCAGCAGGTTTAAAACAAACATAAGGAAATACTTCCTCATACAATGCAGTCAACCCGTGGAACTCGTTGCCAAGGAATGTTGTGAAGGCCAGAAGTATAACTCAGTTCAGGAAAGAATTAGATAAATTCCTGGAGAATAGGTCCATCAGTGGCTATTCGACAAGATGTTCAAGGACCCTAAACCTCTGACAGCCAGAAGCTGGTACTGGATGGCAGAGGATGGATCACATAATAATTGCCTTGTTCTGTTCATTCCCTCTGAAACCTCTGGCACCAGCCACTGTCAGAAGACAGGTTACGGGGCTAGATGGACCATTAGTCTGACCCAGTATGGCCATTCTTATGTTCACACACTGAGCTCCACTGATTTAAATGGCAGCAGGGGTCCACACTAATGGATATAATTGCAGGAGCAGGATCACAATACATGTATAAAGTGCTTTGGGATGGAAAGTGCTAGAGCAATAGCAGCATAGTTTGTAATGGAAAACAAGCTACTGGTTCTTCTAAGCTCAGAGTCCAAGTGTGAAAAGCTCAGATCATCTTTGAGATCCCCACATAAAAGCTGCCTAATGTTATTATTGTTATTTGTTTGTATTGCAGCAAGGACAGGGGATTCATTGCACTAGGCACTGTCCATACATGTAACGATAAGAAGGTCCCTGTGCCAAAGCGCTAATATGAGCAAAGCGTTATTGGAAACTTTAGAGGAAGGTAGTGAATACTGGCTATTGCCTCAGCAATTGTGGGCCATATCCTGGTGTTACCTCCACAGACACAGATGGTCCCAAACTCCGGGGAAAGCCTATCACTACTGCCCGGAATAGTCAGTTTGGGGAGAGCTGGATCATGGAGCACAGCTCAGCAGCAGTCTGTACACAGGAGGGATGAGGAGGTGTGATGGGACAGGCTGGAAGCATGGCTGGTGGGTCTGTGAACCATGCAGAGGGTGGCTGCTACTTCTACCTTTCCCATGCAGCTGCTGTGGGCTGGGGCTGAGGACTCCATTGCTCAGCCCCATATGCTTATAGATGATCTCACAACCCAGTTACTTAGGCTTCGGGCTCTTTCCCTGGATTTCTCCTTTGCTGAATAACTGCTACCTTCTGAGCTTCACAGGCTGACTTATTCCTGATTTGAATTGCTTGCTGATAACATCTCTTTGCAAATAAATCTATTTGCCCTTCTGTAGCCCATCTGAAGATCTCCCAGCAGTAACTAGCTGAGCTTCACAATACCCCAGTGAGGGAGGGAAGTGATATGCAATATAAATGGATCCACCCACCACTGAAATGCAGCTGTTTCTGGGGTTGTTTCCACCCACCACTGAAATGCAGCTGTTTCTGGGAAAACAGCAGCTATTAGCTGAAATGGAGGTAAGAGTTGGGAATGGATTGCAGATCCATTGGGCCAGAGATCTCTTTGGTGAGTGACATAGTCCTTTCCCAGCATTCTCACCCACCATGGCATCCAAAAGTATATTTTTGGACACCTGTCCTTCCCCTTTTCCTCTATGCTAGTCTGCACCAAAGTGAACACAAAGCAGCTTCCTGCCCTTATAGACAGCCGAATCCTAGAGATTTAAAAGTGCAATATGCATAGAACAATAGTATAACCATTATCTTGCTAAATACACTGGAGAGATTTGTTGAGTTGCACCAGGGATGGAATTGGTCTCATCTCTTTTGGACCTCACAATGCAGAAACAAGATGTAGCTTAAATCTTTATGATCCTCATTGTACAAGGTCCACCTGTTAAACTGTTTGTCCTGTTAGCTGCAATCCATCTGGCTCTGCTCAGTGTCTGGTTTTGTGATGAAAAGACAACCTGCCTCTTAGCTACGTATACCACAAATGGGACATGCTTGTCTCATACAATTTTCAGCACACCATTAAACAAATGCTCTAGGTACATGTTTCACCACCTGGCTTCAGTGCAAAAGAGTCACGTGGGAAGGGAATGCCTCCCCTGGTTGCAGAACTGGCGAGTGATGAAGGCAGAAAGTGTCTGCTCAGCTGCTGCCAGCAGCTTTCCAGTGGCTCAGATAGAAGTGAGCAACGCCATTTGGAAAAGAAAGGTTGGGGTTTGTCTTTAAGAGAAGCAAAACCTTTAGTGCCTCGGTGATACTGGAAACAAAGATAAGGATAACACAAATGAACATACAAAATGACACACACGCACACACACACATATACAAACACACTGTTATAGATACATAGTTAAACACACAGACTTACATAGGCGCTGATTGTCGCATACAAAGATGCACAAAGCCATGCAGACACAAACAAAAGCTCACAGGCACATTCAGAAGCACACAAAGGGACAGGCACACAAACAGAGACACACAGAAACTTGCAGACGCACACACCCAGAGTCGCACACACCAAATCACACGTATACACAATTGCTCATCTGCCCCACAGGTTCTCTTGTGTGGGGCTCTGTCTCAGGGCTCATTCTGTCTCCCCTTCTGTTCCACATGGATGTGAGGCAACTAAGGTAGTTGGTGCAGTGCTCTGGCGTTTGTGTGGATGACCTGCAATGCTATGCCTGCTTTCCTTGTTATCCCAATGACGCAGCTTCCTTGCTGTCCCATGGTGTATACCATGGACTCCTTTGAGGATTGCAAAGGGTGGGAAGTCTGGAATGTTTGGACCTGTAGGTCAGCCAGGGCCTGCAGCATTTGAGTTCGCTGCCTGAGAAGACCTGTTATGTTCAGGTGCATCTCCTCCTCCTTTTCCTGGGCCTTTCTCTTGTCTGCTGTCTCCTTCTCCATGCTGACATGTCGGCACCCCAGGCCCTTTGGTCGCAGTCTGATGCAGCACCAGCTTGCAGGATCTCACTGAACACGTCATCCTGAGTTCCTATTCTTTCTCCTCCCCAGGGTCAGGTATTCTGCAGGGGTGGAGGGGGCACCCTGCAGAGCTGCAACATCAGCCTCAGATGATAAAACAAGACAGATGTATCACTAGATTTATAGTCACAGGAGAAAGGGAAAGACAAGTTTCAAAACTCCCTTTGCATGTTCCTATCAAACTTTGAATAAGACATGCTTGTTAACATGAGAGCTTTGGAGTGCCATAACACAGCATCCCTCTCTAGCCCCAGCCATGGTGAGTACAGTGAGCCAGGGGCAGGGTGGTGGTGGGAAGGAATTTCAGTTGCATGGCAGTAAACATTGGCACTATTTGCACCGGCAATGGTTATTTGAGCTTATATCTTACTCCGGAGGATAACCAGGGCACAGAAAGCCCACTACTATGGGCGTCTCAAAGCTGCCCAGGCCCATATGTTGCTAGCCTGTTTACTGCAATGATGCCATCTGAATTCAATGCAAAGTGGCATGGGAAAGTGCCCTACTGAGGAGGAAGGAATAAGGCGGCCATCCGTAGAAACCTTCGGGGAGGACTGCAGAGTGTCTCCATGAAAGTTTCATCAAGATCTCTCAGAAGGTTTCAAGGGACAGCCCTGTGTACATAAACAAACTGCTCCACATGGCCTCCCCGGTCCCCGCCAAACCCAGTGAGAGAATGGAAAGCAGATAACTCTACCTCAGTTTGTTGTACCACTACTTCTTGTAAGAGTAAAACAAGGAAAAGTCAATACCTATGTCTTGTTAGCCTGGGGGTGGGCTAGGCGCTGTCTCTAAATTTAAACATTGTAAAGAAAAATGCATTCACATGCTTACCCAAGGCTCCTTCAAGCCCAAGCCCTGTGGGTCGCAGGACATCACAGTGGCCAATCATGATGCTGGGGAAGGCATCTCTGGTGAGTATACAATTACAATCAAAGTCAAGTTAAACTCCCCTGTGCTTGCTGCTGGAATTGACTAGACTGCAGAAGATTCTCAAACAGGTCGTGGCTTGTGGCACCCCCTCTGCTGCCCTCCTTCCTCCCCCTCCGGTGTTCATGGCAGGGGTCTCTGTCTCAGGCTCCAGGGAAGTATCCACTGTAGTCTGTGAGGTGCTTGGAGGAGTCTTTGCTAAGTATTTCATGCACCATGTTGTGAAAGCGGCAGGTCTGGGGCTCAGTGTTTATTACTACAACAACAAAAACAGTTGAAAATGGGTGCAAAAAACTATTAATTTTTCTGGGTAAATATTAGGGTTTATTTTGGTGGACGGAAGGACAGATTTTCATTTTCTTCCCATTTTAGTGTGTCAAATCTTTAAACCGTTGTCTGCTAACAGCTTGAAATGTGTACGTAGTGGGCATGAGATTCATCAGTATGTTCAGATGTGTATGCACTTCAGAGCTTGCATGTGTCCCTGTTTGTTTATTGTGTGTATCTTCTAGACTAATACATAGCCTTACTTCAACAGGCAGCTTTGCATATACCCAGACGAAAGTATTATCGTAATACAGATATCTCATGCAATGCATTGTATTTTCCCAATAAAACAAGTTTTTTATATTTATTTTAATGATACAAATGTAAGGTGAAAATTGGAGAAAAAATAACTTTTTGTAAAACGTGGGATTTTTTTTCAGTAAAAATCAGTTAAAACTGAAAACAAAGGGGTACAGCTCAGTGGAGAGATTCTAGTGGTTAGACAGCTTTGCCACACACACAGGATTCCCCTCTGTCTTTTAGTGCCCTGTGATTTCCTGTTTCACTTCCCTTGCTTGCACCAGCCTCACTCTCCGACACTAGTGAGGCCTGGTCTACACTAAAAAGTTAGGTCGAAGGAAGCCACCTTACATCAACCTGTTAATGTATGTGTCTACACTACCAGATCCTTTACGCCGACCTAAGTCACCTCTAATGTCAACTTCTGTAATCCACCTTTGTGAGAGGTGTAGCTCTTAATTTGGTTTTCATGGGTCAACTGCGAGGTAGTGCAGACACAGCGTTGGGTAATTCGACTTAATTGGCCTCCAGGTAGTGTCCCACAATGCTTATCTGTGACCGCTCAGCAGATTGTTCTCAAGTCTGCTGCACTGCAGCCAGGCACACAGGAAACAGCTCCTCCCCTGCTAAAGCTCCAGGAATTTTTGATTTCCCATTTCCTGTTTGATCAGCATTGGGAACATGCCAGCTTGAGCATAGCTGATCATGGAGACTACACGCCCTAAACGTGCTCCATATCACTGTGTGGGGAGAAGAGTCTGTGCAGGCAGAGCTTCTATCTGGCAGAAGAAACACTCGCATCTATGCAAAGATCGCTCGCGGAATGGGGAAGAAGGGCTATACGAGGGACACACAGCAGTGCCATGTGAAAATAAAATAACTTTGCCAAGTGTACCAGAAAGCAAAGGAGACAGTCATTCTGGTAACTGAACCTCGCACATGCCGGTTCTTCAATGAGCTGCATGCAATTCTTGGGGACAACCCTACCAGCACCCCCATGAGCAACGTGGATACCTCATAGGTGTGTGAGTCTAGGGACAACAAGGACGACGATTTGGTGGATGAGGAAAAGGAGGAAGAGAATGGGAGACAGGTGAGCGATGGATCCATTCTCTTCAAGAGCAAGGAAATATTTTTAACCCTGGAGCCCTGTGGGTCGCAGGACGTCACAGTGGCTGATCGTGATGCTGGGGAAGGCATCTCTGGTGAGTATACAGTTACAATCAAAGTCCAGTTAAACTTTAGCGGGCACCCACATTCGGTGGTATTTCATATTTACTGTGAAGAAAAAGCTGTGGTTCTCTGCTTATCAGAGGCTGCTCCAGCTATGCAGAGGGTGGCCCCCAGAAAAGATTGTTTATGTGGACTGGGATAGCCTGGGAATCCTCCATGGATATCTCTAGGAAACTTCAATGGAGGTACTCTGCAGTCCTTTGCAAAAGGTTTCTGGGCAGGACAGTTTTATTTCTTTCACTATGGTAGGACACTTTCCCATGCAACTCCCAAATTAATTCTGCGAGCATCATTGCAGTACACGGCATAGCAGCATAAGGACCAGGTCTATACCCAGATGCTTGCAGCATCTCCTTCCTTTCGCCTCTGTTACCCTCAGGAAACTGATATCACATAGGGTCGCTTTGAGGAAGTTGTCATTAAAAGTGCTCTTACAAGAAAAAAAGGGTATGTAGACCCACCCAGCCCCCCACATTCCGGATTGCCAAACCACGCGGCTGCTAATGTGTCTTTACTGTGCTTGGCATGGGTCATCAAGTAGTTTAAAGTGGCTGATAGGAGACTGGGGCCCCATATGAGAGAGTCCACAATTTGGGAGTGAAAACATTCCCCCCCCCGGCCCCATTTGTGGTGCTATGGGGAAGGGCTGTTATTCGACTAGCTACCTCTGCTCCTGACATGAGCCTGCCATAAACTTCATTAAAAGTGCAATCATCCATTGTGACGTTGCCCTCCTTATGATTTTATTAAAATATGCTAATGAGTATGAATATAATGTAACTGGAATATGCTTCATGCAAAAGGTCTCTTGTAAGGTACCATTACAAAGCTTATAATCTACTGAGTATGTTCATCCTATTTGTATAAATGTATCATTCTTGTATCTGAAACTAGAAATATGAAATATAATTCTGAGGTCCTATCGTAATTATGCAAAGTTTGGGCCATTAATGGTGGTTTGGAATCTTGATGGCTCCCATTAACCAGGACAATCGACTGTGGATGGCTCTGTTTGCTTGCAAGCCTTCCTGTGATTCAGGCCGGGAAGAATGAAGGCTTGGGGTCTCACAGGACATGTGATCATGTCACCTGGTACTGGAGTCCATCTTAAACCTGGGGCTTTTCCATTTAGAAGGAGGGATGGGGACTAAGAGAGACAAAAGATTCCCACCTTGTGCCAAAAGCTATATAAGGGAGTGAAGCAGAACAAAGGAGGCTGCAGCCGTGAGAAATCTAGCTACCACCTGAACTGGAGCAAGGACTGTACCAGGGGAAAGGATTGGGCCCAGATGAGAAAGGAGTCTAGTCTGTGAAAGATGCTTATTGGAACATCTCTGAGGGTGAGATTTACCTGGATTCAGTTTCTTAAATGTATTAGGCTTAGACTTGCGTGCTTTTGTTTTATTTTGCTTGGCAACTTACTTTGTTCTGTCTGTTATTACTTGGAACCACTTAAATCCTACTTTTTAAATTTAATAAAATCATTTTTGTTTATTAATTAACCCAGAGCAAGTGATTAATACCTGGGAGCAAACAGCTGTGCATATCTCCCTATCAGTGTTATAGAGAGTGGACAATTTATGAGTTTACCCTGTATAAGCTTTATACACAGTAAAACGGATTTATTTGGGGTTTGGCTCCCATTGGGAACTGGGTGTCTGGTTGCTAGAGACAGCAGCACTTCTTAAGCTGTTTTCAATGACGTCTGTAGCTTGTGGGGGACGTGGTTCATACCTAGGTCGGTGTTTGCAGCAGGATAGCATGTCTGTCTCAGCAAAACAGGGCACTGAAGTACCAAGCTGGCAGTTAAAAGAGGCTTAGAGGTCGTCTCAGTGCATCAGGAGGCAGTCCCAAGCGGGTCCCTGTGACCAAACCCGTCACATCCATGACCCGGGGAGGCCTACTCACTATGGCTGTGAAAGCAGCAAAGAATCCTGTGGCACCTTATAGACTAACAGACGTTTTGGAGCATGAGCTTTCGTGGGTGAATACCCACTTCCTCAGATGCATGTAGTGGAAATTACCTGCCCCTGGAAATTTCCACTACATGCATCTGATGAAGTGGGTATTCACCCATGAAAGCTCATGCTCCAAAACGTCTGTTAGTCTATAAGGTGCCACAGGATTCTTTGCTGCTTTCAGAGATCCAGACTAACATGGCTACCCCTCTGATACTTGTCACCATGGCTGGAGCAGCAAGATGGCACAATGAAGAGTTACATTCTGATTATGTTACGGCCTGCACCTACTGTAATAAGGATTTGTTGTTTTTTTTTAATTAATAAGGCCTTGCTATGGAAACATTTTATTAATGTACAATGGCTCCTTATATTTTTTCCCAGAGTGACAGCTGCAGATGTGTCCTTCGGCATGTCATCAACACCTGAAAGCAGACTTTTGCTGATTAGAAGGAGGAGAAAGAGAACGTGGGAGGATAATGTTCACTGGGATAATGAATGCCTCTGGGACAGCTGACACAGAGCTGAAAGCATGGAGGATTTAATTGTCCGAGAAGTTAGACATGGACATGAAGAGCAGGAAAGCTTCCAATGAGCAAGAGTGTGCAGCACAGGATGAGATGCTTTGGCTTATGAGGGACCAAGCGGACATGTTGAGGTGTCCGGTTGAACTGCAGGAACAGAAGCAGGAGGGTAGAGTCCCTCTGCAGACCCTGGTGGACAGCCAGCCAGCATTGCCCGGCACAGAGTAGCAGCACCTGGACCATAGCAGGTATAAGGAACAGAAGGCACCATTCACAGACCTTTGATGGTCTGGAATGCGGTGTTATGTTACACAGCTGAAAAAGTTTCTCCCGTTCCAACTTTACAACCTCTTTTCCCCAAGGTTACCTTTTTTTTCTCTGTCCCCTCTCTTTTCTTATGTTTGTTAAATAAAGTAAATAGATTTGAGAAATAAATGTTCTTTACTGAGTAGAAGCAGTGGGCTTAGGCAGGGGGTTGGCTTTACAGGGACAATGATACAAGGCAGATGAAGGTTTGGGAAAGCACCATGCAGACAAGCAGCTCACATTACTGTGACTCATTATTGAAATGGGTTTTCAAAGCCTTGGGATACACAGCACTCCTTGCTGTGCTCTTCTTCTTGTCCCAGTGTCTGGCTGCTCAAAAGTGGCTGCCGTGCGATCTGCCTCAATTGCCCACCTCTGCGGAGAATTTCCCTCCTTTTTTCCACAGATATTATGGAGCACACAGCAGGCAGCTATAATAACCACGTTCTCTTCACTAAGGTGCAGCCTTGTTAGTAAACTTCTCTAGTGCCCTTTCAAATGACCAAAGGCACATTCAACCACCATTCTGCACTTGCTGAGCCTATAGTTGAACCATTCCTTACTGCTGTCCAGACAGCTAGTGTATGGCTTCATGAGCCATGGGAGTAAGGGGTAGGCTGGGTCCCCCAGGATAACTATTAGGTATCTCAGTGTTGTCAATGTTCATTTTGTGGTCTGGAAAGAAAGTCCCAGATTTCAGCTTTTTTAACAGATCCGAGCTCCTAAAGATGCGAGCATCAGGCTCCTTTCCCGACTATCCCACGTTGATGTCAGTGAAATGCCCCCTGTGATCCGCCAGCTCTTGCAACACCATTGAAAAGTATCCCTTTCAGTTTATGTACTTTTTGGCAAGCTGATCTAGTGCCAAGATGGGGATAAGCGTGCCATCTATTGCCCCACCGCTATTAGGGAACCCCATTGCGGCAAAACCATTCACTATGTCCAGCACATTTCCCAGACTCACTACCCTTCATAGCAGAAGTTGATTAATGGCCTTGCACACTTGGAGCACAGCAGCTTCCACAGTTCATTTAACTACTCCAAATTGATTTCCCACTGACCAGTAACTGTCTATCATTGCAAGCTTCCAAACAGTGATTGCCACACTCTTTTTCACTGTCAGAGCAGCTCTAATTTTTGTGTTGCTGAACTGCAGGGCAGGGGAAAGCTCTGCACAAAGTCCCTGGAAGGTGGCCTTCCACATTCGAAATTTCTGCAGCCATTGCTCGTCATCCCATACTTGCAAAACAATGCGGTCCCAGCGGTGAGTGCTTGTTTCACAGGACCAGAAACGGCCCTCTGCAGTGTGCAGCTGCTCTGTGATTGCCAGCAGTAACTGTGAATTTTTTTATTCAATGGCTTGTAGGACATCGCTATGTTCTGCGCGTCGGACCCTACTTCGGCTCTGGAAATACTGCAGGAGAAGGCGTGTGATGTTTGAGATGCTCATAGCAAGTGTGCATAACTGAGCAGGCTCCATGCTACTGGGGTTATGGCGTATGTGCAGCGGTTTTAAGGCACGAAAACCACTGGGTTGTTTGCCATCGAGCACAGTGCAACACGGGATGCCGACGCAATGTTCCCCTTCTCCCCAGAGACAATGTTTTGATCCTAAGAGGCATTGCACAAACTTCCCAAAACACACTGTGGGAAGTTGCACTTTGGGATAGCTACCCATGATGCACTGCTTTGTGCATCGATGCAGGCATTGCTAGTGAGGCCACACTCCATGGAGACAATGAGCATAGTGTGGCCACGTACAATCGACTTAATTAATTCGGAGGCTCAAGGTCGAATTAGATAAAGTCGACTTAATTTTGTAGTGTAGACAAGCCCTCAGATAAACATATAGCCACCCCCTGTGCTAACCAACCCCATCGGCTATTTCTCCACTTACCCCATGCTACTGTGTCATCTATTCCCCCATAATCACTCCAACAGGCAGCTGCATCTTTCATCCAGGCCAGAGATCGTGCAGCTTTTGATATTTTACAGCATCTCTCGTGCACAAAAGAACCAACCAGCTCTACAGCTGCTTGGCGAAATGATTGTCCCTGATTCCAGTGCAATGGGGCGGCCAGCCTGGCACCATCAGCCCTGGTTGCAAAGCCATTGGGACGGGGAGACTGGTATCGCCAGCTCTGATTGTTAATGTCACTGAGAAGGGGCACCCTGCACTACCACTCCTGTTGCAGTTATGGGGGGGGGCATCCATTGCAAGGAGCAGAGACTATTCAGCAGACGCTGAGCAAAAGACTAATCAAACTGCAGAGGTGTAGTGGCACCTTTAGTCCTGGTGGAGTTCTCCAAGCACTGTGTGAACCAAGGGTGTGATTGTTGCAAAGGGCTGAATGCATTACATTGTCTTCTGCACATAGCCCCCAACCCCCCATTCACTTTGGGGCTGATCCTGGCGCCACTCCCTAGATCACCCTCCAGGTGTCTCCAGGAGACGTGCTGGAACAATTTGTATAGTGGGGGTGTTGAGAGCCATTGGATCAAAGTGCAGATGCTGTATATGATGGAAACCACTTTAAGCCAGAGGGTGGCAGGATCCGTATGTGGCTGTGTTGGGGGGTTGCACACTCTCCCGGTCCCTGGCAGGATCCGTGTGCGGCTGTGTTGGGGGGTTGCACACTCTCCCGGTCCCTGGCAGGATCCGTGTGCGGCTGTGTTGGGGGGTTGCACACTCGCCCCGGTCCCTGGCAGGATCCGTGTGCGGCTGTGTTGGGGGGTTGCACACTCTCCCGGTCCCTGGCAGGATCCGTGTGCGGCTGTGTTGGGGGGTTGCACACTCTCCCGGTCCCTGGCACACTGCCCCCCTGTCCCCGGTCTATTGGCTAAGGGGCGGGGAGTATCTCGCGCTTGCGCAGTGTGGCGGGTCCTGCGCTGCAGTTGGGGTGCGGGTTATTTCTTCGCAGAGCGGCAGAAGGTGAGTGTGGCTGGGGGGAGCTCGGGGTCGGGAACCCGCCGCTGCGAGAACCTGCCCCCCGGGAGTGTCCGCGGGCAGCTCCCCCACATCCCCCCCCTCGCGCGGGCAGCGCCTCAGGGCAGGACCCCCCACGTCTCCCCCCCCCTCGCGCGGGCAGCGCCTCAGGGCAGGACCCTCTCACACGCTCCCCCTCGGGCCGGCAGGACCCCCACGTTCCCCCTCTTGCGTGGGCAGCCCCCCCTGCTGTCCTGGGGGGTGCCCCCTTTTGCCCCAGTCAAGCTGCTCCCTTGTGCTATCCCCGAGGAGATCCTTGCTCCCCACAGGTGACGGGGGGGGGGGTCTTTTCAGGGCGGTTACTGAGTGGGGCCCCCCACCTCAGGAGTGGTGTCCCCTTTCCCAGGCAGTGACTGGCTAGAGACCAGCTTGAGGACCTTCCTCCCTCCAAATCGAGGTAGCCCCTGAGGCTGTCTTCCCTGCATCCTCCAGGCTGAGCCTGGCTTCTGGGTGAAGAGTGGGCCCCTTGACTGAGCTGGGCGAACACCCTGTGGTTTATTTCCTCTCATGGATGTTGTGCTGAGCACCCCAGCAAACCAGACTGTGGCTGGACAATTCATCCTCGCTTGGTCCTGGGGCTGGGGATTGAGCGGGGTAATGCCCTGTAGAGAAGAAAGCAATTGGCCTGGCAGGATGCAAAGTGTTTTCAGGGTAGCCTTGCATCAGAAATCTGTTCACTATCACTCGCTTTATTTGAACTGAGTTGGCCTTGGCAAATGGGTCTGTGTCAGGCTTGAACTGATAACCCAGATGGGGCAGGTGGGAACCAAATTAAAATCAGGTTTGCTCTCATTTTACCTGCAGCTTTTTTGAAAGCTGCTACTTCTGACAATGTTGTATTGCAAAATGTACACCGGGGAAACTGTTCTGCCTTAGCTGCTGATATACTAAGGGATTTAATAGGTCCCGTCCATCTCTCTTTTATCTGATTAAGGCTCTTATAAAAATATGGAGATGATGAAATTCTCCAAAGGTGTTTACATTTAATTGGTTCTAATGTGGATGCTCCAGGATGGTACTTGGCCTGTTCATTCTGGGTTTCATGTTAATGACTATGTAAAAATGGCACCTTCTTTCTCAACCCCACTTGAAGTGAAAAATATATCTTGTCATTAACTAAAATATATTTTGCTGCTTCTTACACCTGTTAGCTCTGGGAGAGGGAGTTATGTTCTATTCTGGGTCATGTATTATGGTGCTCATCTTACTAGGATTGTTAACTAAGGGCCTGATCCTTCAAATACTTATTCACATTACTCATATGAGTAATGTTAAATGTGTATAAATGTTTGCAGGGTTATGGCATATGTTCTGATTTTCAGGATCTTTGTTGTTTGCGATTATTGTAAGCTAGAAAGAGAACGTAGCTTGATTTTTTTTTTTGACTTCCATATTGAGTTTGCAGTGGAGTTTACTGTATTTTCAACTGAGCACTTTTGCTATGGAAATCTTTGAGAAACAATCCTAATAGTTATGTTCTAGAGCAGAACTCCACTGTAGCTAGTCTTGAGGTCAAAAGATCAGCTGGGAATTTATAACAAAAGTTGGAGTTGTCTGAGCATAGATGTAATTCTGTTATGTACTACAGTACAACTTTTATTTGTATATTATCATCTAAATACACTGTATTCCAAAATGCTCCATGGAGTTGCATACAATTACAAAGATAAACAGTGGTGAAAAATTTTGATTAAGAGAAAAATTTTCAGCTGAGGTTTGAGATCAGAAATTGTGCTAATATATTTGCTTTTCTAGCATTACTATTATAAGGCATTTGCTAAAAATCAATTTGAGTTGAAATTTGTCAGGCAGCTTTTCAGTTTAAAAGCAATTTTTTAAAATAAAGCTTGTTTACATAAAGTGTGAAGGATGTCTTCAAATTTAGGATTCAACTCAAATTTAGGTTTTGGAAAAATAAGATTTATAAAACCTAAAACCACTAGAAATATTTACACTGGGCTATTTTCAAACTTCAACTTGAAGTTCTCTTAAAAAAAAAAAAAGTCGCCCTTAATGTTTGGAACCTGAACATTGAAGCATTATGCTCTTTGGGAAAACCTCAAAAGTAAGCTTTATTTAAAAAATCAGAAGAAACAAAAGTGAAAATAAATCAGTTTTCATGTCTGTGGTGAGACAAATGAAATGTATTGGGGAGACAATCTCAAATAACATGGAAAAGGAAATGTGGGCTTGTTAAGTATGATTTTTAATCTGATTAATAAAATGTAGCTTGTAATAGAAACTACTGTCTAGGGAAGAGATGGCTCAGGGGATTGGTTATAGCGGTAGCTCTCAACCTTCCAGATTACTGTACCCCTTTCAGGGGTCTGATTTGTCTTGTGTACCCCCAACTTTCGCCTCACTTAAAAACTACTTGCTTACAAAATCAGATATAAAAATGCAAAAGTGTCACAGCAAACTGTTACTGAAAAAATGCTTACTTTCTCACTGTTACCATATAATTATAAAGTAAATGGATTGGAATATAAATATTGTACTTACATTTCAGATGTATGTAGAGCAGTATAGACAAGTCATTGTTTGAAATTTTAATTTATACTGATTTTGCTATTGCTTTTTATGTAGCCTATTGTAAAATTAGGTAAATATCAACATGAATTGATATACCCCTGGAAGACATCTGTGTACCCCCAAGGGGTATGTGTACCCCTGGTTGAGAACCACTGGGTTATGGAGTAGGTTTGTAGTGCTCACAAGTTAGTTTTCAGGTTCAGGCTCAGGCTCAGCTTAAGTTTTGAGATTACAGGAGTAACAGATAAACTGCTCCAGAATATGTGCATGGGAGAAAGGTTGACTGTTGGCAGCTCTTCCCTGATTGATGATTTGCAATGGGAGCTAAATTGCCTAGTCAGTTCTGCGGCCTTATATCATAGAGTGCTGTGGGACATGGGTGATCTGATACAGCAGAGCCTACTGCTACTTGACCGTCAGTTAAAATCTAGCAGAGCTGTGTAATGACCCAAAGCTTTAAAGTGTCCTGTGGCACCTTATAGACTAACAGACATTTTGGAGTAGCTGGGGTGTGAAAGAAGAGGGCCTCATCCTCCCTGATTGAACTGACCTCGTTATCTCTAGCCTGCTTCTTGCTTGCATATGTATACCTACCCCGGGAAATTTCCACTACATGCACCTGACGAAGTGGGTATTCACCTACGAAAGCTTGTGCTCCAAAACGTCTGTTAGTCTATAAGGTGCCACAAGACTCTTTGCTGCTTTTACAGATCCAGACTAACACAGCTACCCCTCTGATACTTGACCCAAAGCTGTTATCATCTGGCAGCTCTTTGGCCTTCCCGGAAGTGAATGATGAGTGGTTTTAGCCCAGTTTCCCATGGCAAGTTCCACATCCTAACAGGCTCCCTGCTTGGCTGTGTTAAAGAGAACAAGGATTGAATGGGCTTTGGGACTGATCTCCTGTCACACTCCTCAATGTCTTCACTCTCTGTTAGATCTGAGACACATCAGTAAGGCAGTGTCAGGGAGTTTCCACTTTGTCTGCCCTGTATCTGTTCTTCCCCTAATTTGTGATGGTGTGAATTATCAGCATAAAGCTCACTTTAAAAATACTTGAATTACTGGCATCTTTTAAGAAATCCAAAGTATTAGTCTTTGATAATTGGCTACTCTGTGTCTAGGCATAACTTGTTCTTTGGATAGCTCCATATTATGAATTTTCATGTAAATTTTTTTTATGTAAAAGACCCACTCTGTGCTACTGAAAAAAACATTATTATGCATTGTGGCTAAGATCCAAGTATTAGTGGCTTGTATTATTTTAATGTTATGGATAACAATTCATAGGAATGATTCCTAAAATGTTAGGCTATGTCCTGCCAATAGAGAGCACTCAACACAAGTTTATTTTTCTTTTCTTTTATTACCACAAAGGAAGTTCAGAATGTACAATAAATAGAACTGATGCAATATCTGCAAAAAGTTCAGTGTTGTTATTTAAGGTGGCTGCCATGAGCAATTTATTATCTAAATATGTCTAAATTAGGGTAACCACTCTGCCCCAAACTCCTCATTTTCAGACTGTATGTTGAAGGGTCAGATTGGTACTATGCAAAATATTTTAGCACAACGGGCTAAGTTAAGGACTGTACATATATCGGCAGTGATATCTTGCCTCAAATGATAGGCTCCTGTCTTACCCTGCCTAAGTCATTCTGCCCATCTGCGAAGCACCATAATCACTTTTATATAGACAGACTTATGACTACCATATTATGTAGTAGAATGTATAACTCTATAATACATTCTGTAGTAGATTTCCTGTGCATTGTCCTGAGTATTAGTTCCCAGACACTTAGTCAGTGCACCCAATTATTTAAGTATAGTACTGAATGTCTCTGTGCCTGAGCAAAGCCTTCTACTGCCATGTCACTTGTTAAAATCTGACGTACATTGGCAGTGACTAAAAGTTCTTGCTAGTTTAGACTCATAGATTAATAGACTCTAGGACTGGAAGGGACCTCGAGAGCTCATCGAGTCCAGTCCCCTGCCCTCATGGCAGGACCAAATATTGTCTAAACCATCCCTGATAGACATTTATCTAACCTACTCTTAAATATCTCCAGAAATGGAGATTCCACAACTTCCCTAGGCAATTTATTCCAGTGTTTAACCACCCTGACAGTTAGGAACTTTTTCCTAATGTCCAAACTAAATCTCCCTTGCCGCAGTTTAGGCCCATTGCTTCTTGTTCTATCATTAGAGGCTAAGGTGAACAAGTTTTCTCCCTCCTCCTTATGACACCCTTTTAGATACCTGAAAACTGCTATCATGTCCCCTCTCAGTCTTCTCTTTTCCAAACTAAATAAACCCAGTTCTTTCAGCCTTCCTTCATAGGTCATGTTCTCAAGACCTTTAATCATTCTTGTTGCTCTTCTCTGGACCCTCTCCAATTTCTCCTCATCTTTCTTGAAATGCGGTGCCCAGAACTGGACACAATACTCCAGTTGAGGCCTAACCAGCGCAGAGTAGAGTGGAAGAATGACTTCTCGTGTCTTGTTTACAACACACCTGTTAATGCATCCCAGAATCACGTTTGCTTTTTTTGCAACAGTATCACACTGTTGACTCATATTTAGCTTGTGGTCCACTATGACCCTTAGATCTCTTTCTGCCATATTCCTTCCTAGGCAGTCTCTTCCGATTCTGTATGTGTGAAACTGATTGTTCCTTCCTAAGTGGAGCACTTTGCATTTGTCTTTATTGAACTTCATCTGGTTTACCTCAGACCATTTCTCCAATTTGTCCAGATCATTTTGAATTTTGACTCTGCCCTCCAAAGCAGTTGCAATCCATCCCAGTTTGGTATCGTCTGCAAACTTAATAAGCGTACTTTTTATGCCAACATCTAAGTCGTTGATGAAGATATTCAACAGATATTGACAGTCTTAGGGTATGTCTACACCGCAGGATATTCTGATTTTACATAAACCGGTTTTGTAAAACAGATTGTATAAAGTCGAGTGCACGCGGCTGCACAAAGGACAATAATTCAGTAGTGTGCGTCCATGTACCGAGGCTAGCGTCGATTTCTGGAGCGTTGCACTGTGGGTAGCTATCCCTTAGCTATCCCATAGTTCCCGCAGTTTCCCCCGCCCATTGAAATTCTGGGTTGAGATCCCAATGCATGATGGTGCAAAAACAGTGTCGCGAGTGATTCTGGGTAAATGTCGTCACTCATTCCTTCCTCCGTGAAAGCAACGGCAGACAATCATTTTGCGCCCTTTTTCCCTGGATTGCCCTGGCAGATGCCATAGCATGGCAACCATGGAGCCTGTTTTGCCTTTTGTCACTGTCACCGTAGGTGTACTGGATGCTGCTGACAGAGGCGGTACTGCAGTGCTACACAACAGCATTCATTTGCCTTTGCAAGGTAGCAGAGACGGTTACCATCCCTATTGTACCGTCTGCCATGCAATTGTAAATTGGCGATGAGATGATGGTTATCAGTCATTCTGTACCGTCTGTTGCTATCATGGGTGCTCCTGGCTGGCCTTCGCTGAGGTTGACCGGGGCCGCAAAGACAAAAATGGGAATGACTCCCTGGGTCATTCCCTCCTTTGTTTTATCTAAAAATAGTCAGTCCTGCCTAGAATATGGGGCAAGTGTACTAGAGAACCAGTGTACCAGAGAGCACAGCCGCTCCGTGTCAGATCCCACAGAAATGATGAGCTGCATGCCATTCTAGGAGATGCCCCTTCAACAACCTCACCTGTTGCTTCTCTCCTCCCCCAGCCCTCCTGGGCTACTGTTGCAGTGTCCCCCCATTTGTGTGATGAAGTAATAAAGAATGCAGGAATAAGAAACACTGATTTTTTAGTGAGATAAAATGAGGGGGAGGCAGCCTCCAGCTGCTATGATAGTCCAGGCAGTACAGAAACTTTTCTTTAAACATGAAAGGGAGGGGGGCTGGTGGAGCTCAGCCCCCAGTTGCCATGATGAAGACGGTTACCAGCCATCCTGTACCATCTGCTGGAATGACTGGGAGTCATTCCTATTTTTACCCAGGCGCCCCCGGCCGACCTCACCGAGGCCAGCCAGGAGCACTCACAGGATGATGAGGATGGCTATCAGTCATTTTATACTGTACCATCTGCCGGAGGGGAGGGGAGGGGAGAGGATGCTGCTGTTCAGTGCCGCAGCACCGCGTCTACCAGCAGCAGGCAGTAGACATACGGTGACATTGAAAAAAGTCAAGAAATGATTTTTTTCCCTTTTCTTTCACGGGGGAGTGAGGGGGTAAATTGACAAGATATACCCTGAACCACCCTGGACAACGTGTTTGACCCTACAGGCATTGGGAGCTCAGCCAAGAATGCAAATGCTTTTCGGAGACTGCGGGGAATGTGGGATAGCTGGAGTCCTCAGGACCCCCTCCATCCCTCCCTCCCTCTCTCCATGAGCATCCATTTGATTCTTTGGTTTTCCGTTACGCTTGTCACACAGCACTGTGCTGTGGCCTCTGTCTGTCATAGCCTGGAGATTTTTTCAAATGCTTTGTCATTTCGTCTTCTGTAACGGAGCTGTGATAGAACAGATTTGTCTCCCCATACAGCGATCAGATCCAGTATCTCCTGTACAGTTCATGCTGGAGCTCTTTGGATTTGGGAATGCATCGCCACCCGTGCTGATCAGAGATCCACGCTGGGCAAACAGGAAATGAAATTCAAAAGTTTGCAGGGCTTTTCCTGTCTACCTGGCCAGTCCATCCAAGTTCAGATCGCTTTCCAGAGCGGTCACAATGGTGCACTGTGGGATACCGCCCGGAGGCCAATACCGTCGATTTGCGGCCACACTAACCCTAATCTGACATGGCAATACCGATTTCAGCGCTACTCCTCTCGTCGGGGAGGAGTACAGAAACCAGTTTAAAGAGCCCTTTATATCGATATAAAGGGCCTCGTTGTGTGGACGGGTGCAGGGTTAAATTGGTTTAATGCTGATAAATTCGGTTTAAACACGTAGTGTAGACCAGGCCTCAGTCAAGTTTCTTCTATATAGGTACATCTGTTGCAAAACTCACTGTCACAATTGCTGATATGTAACGTAAGAACGGCCCTACTGGGTCAGACCGAAGGTCCATCTAGCCCAGTATCCTGTCTTCCAAAAGTGGCCAGTGCCAGGTGCCTCAGAGGGAATGAGCAGAACAGGTAATCGTCAAGTGAGCCATCCCCTGTCGCTCATTCCCAGCTTCTGGCAAACAGAGGCTAGAGACACCATTCCTGCCCATGCTAGCTAATAGCCATTGATGGACCTGTCCTCCATGAGTTTTTGAACCCTATTAGTGTTTGGCCTTCACAGCATCCTCTGACAAGGAGTTCCACAGGTTGACTGTGCACTGTGTGAGGAAATACTTCCCTTTTTGGTAGAGACCAAAGACTAAACGGGTCATTAATCCTTTCTCCCCTATATTTGTTTATACAGTGCTGCTGATGCGCACCTAGGCCATTAAAATTAAAGGTCCTTAGCTTGTGGATCTTACCAGCTAGATCAGACTTAACACAGCAAAGATACGAATAAACAAAGGTGGAGGAAGAGATATGGGGGAATGAAGGTTACAGTAGTGAAATATTGGTAGATGTAATATTGCTATTTGCGCATTTTGTTTCGGTTTTTAAATCAAACATATGAATGTTTGAGCACAGCTTCTCTAACTTGGGGTGGGAATCAGGTAGAAGACAAAGGCACAAGCTTTGAAGAGCCCGGAAGATGTTCTTTCCAGAACCAGCATGACGGACTTGGGTCTAGTGTGTGGATTCTTGCACTAATACTGCCTGTGCTTTATCCATTCTGTGGCTAAACAGATAACTTCAGCCTCCCAAACTGCCAATCTGGTGCCTTTTGCCAGTACAAATTCATTTGAAAAAAAAGAAGGGGATGGGGTGTTCCATTGTGTCCAGCTGTGTCCTGAAGTCATTTCACAGTCCAGGTGTAACTTAGTTATCTAACCGCAGGAATAATATTTACAGCTCCCAGTTATGCTCAGAATATTTCAAAACAGAGACTTCTTATACTGAGTGTGTACTTAATAGGAAGATTGTAGGGTGGGGAAAGGAAAAATAAAGATGTAGCTTTCCTTAGGCGCTCCTACAGAATGCTGTGAAATAGTCTCATTTTTCACAGTTTGCTTAAGAAAGCAAAAAGAGCAGGCCCTTGAATTAGCTGGCTTTGGCCTAGATGTTTGTAGTTCTCCACACTGACATCTGTGTAATGTGTGGAACACTTTATATATGAAAACATTCTTAGAGGGTTTAATGAAGTGGAAAAAAATGGAACCCTCAAGTGAAGACATGCTGTGAAAGTGCTATCCATAACAATCGCAGTGAGGTAATTGATCCATCCAGCTCCATTAATTACTAGCAAAAATAACTCAGTTTTGCAGTCAGTTTTTTAAACTCAACTGATAGTTTAGCATATATCATAATCCCTAAACCCAGGTGAGTCTAGTTGGTGTGTTCTGGGTTGACTCAGTCAGCGAACCAGCCCCAGAAGTTCCCAGGGAAAGGGGGCAGAGCAGATCATGTGACAGTCCAGCCCACCACTGACTGAAAAAACAGATCAGAAAATAAAATAAATTAATGGTGCTCGCTTTATCTATAGAAACAAAATGCTGTAACTGCAGTTAAACACAGATATGAATGTCACTTTACCTGTTTCCTCATCTTCCTGTTTGTTCAACTGATAGGTCAATGTGGCTTTCTTATCACAGGTAAAGTGCTGCAGGGTTACCAGAGTGGACTGAGCAATTAAGGCTTGAACACAGTTCAGGAGATGTATTTTGTTTAAATTCACTGTTAGCATATAATGAATGATACATAAGATACAAAGATATTTTAATCAGTCACCCTTCATTTGGGGAGAGGGTGGATGAGAAAAGTGGATTATATCTATGGGGCATGTATTGAGACCCTCAGTCTGATAGGCTGAGAGTATTGCAGAGGTAGCATGCTCACTCCCTTGGCTAAGGGAGCGTTTCCGGTTCTCGAAGGCTAATCCAGGAGTGGTATTGACTTTAGGGTGGAGGCAGCTCGCTCCTGCCATTGTCAGGTGAAAGGCTGGGGCCATAATACAGAGCTTTTGGGAGGGTGGAGTGGAGGGAAGAGTTGCAATAAAAAATAAGTGCAAAAAGGAGAACCCCAGAAGACTGACGGTAAGCTAAGTGCCTGTTGTGCTCTTGGTGCTGTATAAATAATAGTACTCCCTAAAAAGAGATCCAACAGGCGCCCATATCATATCTGGTTACTATACTATTTATGGATTTATCTTCACAACACCCCTGTGAGGTAGGGAAGTATTATCTCTGGCACAAGAGATTAAGGGACATACCCAGGATCACACAGGAAGCTGTGTCAGAGTTGGTTATTGAGTCCAGGTCTCTTGAATTCTAGGTGAGTGCCTTAACCACAAGTCCATCCTTTCTCCATTGAACAGATGATGTCCTTGTCAAAAATTCAATGCCCCAGGGCCATTTACTAAAGTGTGAGAAGTCACAATATGTACATCCTTTGAGACTCCCATAAAGTCTTCTAGTAAAACCAGGAAAGATCAGAGGTGGGCATCTTGCTATTTCTTATGTAAAATATAAACAGAAAAAAAATCATTTTAAATACAAAATTAACTTGGCAGTGCAGCTCAGGGTTATTTGATCAGCTTGGGATGCTGACCACTGTATGTACATGAAGGCTGCTTTTTGCATAGTACATGTTTATAGAGCTTATTACCAAAGAGCAGCCACGTGAAAGTGTAGGTGGATGTCCTGCATTTTTTCCAGGACAAAGTTGTTGTATAAAATCTGTAGCATAGAAAAGTAAAATTCAGCCTGTTTACCAGATGACTGATGGATAGCTAATATAACACCCATTTTGAAAAAAGGCTTCTGAGGTGATCCTGGCAGTTACAGGCTGGTAAGTCTAACTTCAGTACCAGGCAGATTGGTTGAAACTATAGTAAAGAGAGAATTCTCCAGGGTGGATTTGATTTAAATCAAATTCATTTAAATCCCTAGTCAGGAAGACTCGATTTAATCATGAATTTCTACATAAAAGTGCATTCTTGTTGGTTGTTATAACCTTAATACATATTCTTCACAACTCAGAGATAGATGTAGGTTTCATTTTTAGAAGGTACATACTATACGTTTTTAATCAGTGATTTATTTTGAAAACTTTTCAGATTAGTTTTACAGCTATATCAGAAAATGAATGATTGGTTATTTCATTCACCAAAGGTAATTGAAGCAGATATTTATGAAGTCATTGGGAGGTGAACTATCTCCAATTCAACCGATTAATCATTAATATTTGGAGGATATTCTTTCCATGCTGTATTAGGAGGACAACCTCACCAGACAGACATTTAAATTGTTTTATTTAACTAAAACAACAATGTTAAATAGTCTGGATTTTTTTCTTCAACAGCAAACATACAATATTTTAACAAAACAAGCATATAAATTTTTGAATTTAAACATTCAAGTTTTTTAAAATCAGCTTTCTTTTTGTTAAAATTATTTTTAACTAAAATAGTTAAATGAAATATTTAAAAGCAAAAAACCAAAAATTAAATTGACTGTCAGCCTGGTCAACATGAGAAACTTAAAATATTGGCTTGTACACCTAACTTGGTTATCTTCACCTTCATTTTCCTGTTTGTTCATAATCTGGAAAAGAAAAAGAAGCTTTCCTACTTTTTCGGGTCCCAAACGATTTCTCAATTTGGAATGGATTAGTCCAAAGGAAGAAAATGTTCTTTCTACACCGGCAGAAGAAGCTATTGCTGTTAAAAGTGAGATTATCACTTCAACAGTCTCTGAATCAAAGTGCTTGAGTGACTTCCACCAGTTCACTGGTGTGACTTTCTTTAAAACATCAGTAAACATATATTTCTTGAGTTGTTCACCCTTAACTCTGAAGATTATTGTAGTTGGCATTAAGGAGGGATAATTGTTGGATGTCCATGTCATAGCCAACTCCTTCAGCAGTTAAGGTGTGACCCTGGTATTGAGAATATATGCAAGAAAATGAGCTGGGGATAGGACTTGTCTCATTTGCTTTTTTTTAATGCTTATAATTTAACTCACCAAGATCTCACTCAGTTCCTTCCAGATTTCAACAGTGTCAGCAATAAAATAGCCATTTCCCTGCATTTTGTTCAAGGCTACAGAAATAGGCTTCAGGGTACTCAGCATGTGTTCAACGTTTCTCTTAAGCCCAGTGTTGAGAACTTCGACTGTGACAGTGCCATCTATTTTTTCACGATTTTGTTCACAAATTGTCATCAAATTCTTGATACAGTGCTCAGATCAGTCCACTACTGAGTTCCATCACATGTCTTGTGGGAGAGTTAGCTCGGTTCCTCCCACTTTTTTCAGAGCAGCTGCTGCAAAGTGGTTGTTACGGAATTATTTTGCAATTTCAACAACGTTAGCCTTTATTTCTGTAACACTGAAGTCTTTGGCTAGGAGATGCATCAAATGAGCACTGCAACCATATGTTATTAGCTGAGGACTCTCTTCTAAATAATTTCTTCTCATCTTGGATATATTTACAGCATTGTCTGTGCACAAGCTGCATACTAGACATTTGAATTTTTTTTCACAGTTTACTTGTAAGTATTCCGCTGTGTGTGCATTTCCTGATGTATCAATTGTTTCTGTAAGGAAGACATTCCCTTCTTCTGTTGCCACACTTCATACAACAGGATCATTGTGGACGTTGCTCCGCCCATTAAGACTCAGGTTGACAATTTTACCCTCTAGACCTTTTGCATGCTGCTCAATTTCTCTTTGATACACTTTATCCAGTAATTTGCCTGCGACGTCAGCTCTGTTGGGTGGACTGTATCCTGGTCTTAATGACTGAACCATGTTAATGAAGTGTGGGTTCTCAGTCCTACAGAAAGGAGAGTTTGTTGCATAAACAAACCAGGCAATTTTTTCATCAATTACCTCTTTTTGTAATCTGCTGGTTCTTATCACAAACTTATCTGTGGTTGTTTCTGGATAATGGAGATTTTTTTCTTCTTTTTGCTACAGGTGATATATATATATACACACACTCTGTTGCTATGTGACATACATGATGTGACTGAAACACTATTATTGGCAGATAACTCTGAAACTATAGATAGTGATGGTGATCTTGAAGGTGGATAGTCTTCAGAATCCTGTATGTTGAGGATGGATTCTCCTAAACAAAATAAGTCAATGCAGTTATTTAATTATTATTACCACACTGCTCATTTAATATTACTCATTGCATTCACTGACACTCAGTACTACTTTAAAGGTGAAATTGTAAAAGGAAGATCTGTCTGTTTCAGTTGATCCTTTTTTACAACTGCATCTAAAATGATGGTACCATAGAGTAACAACTATATTTTTTGCTCAAACATGAGAATTCAAGAATAGTCCAGAAGGAAGATAGGCAGTCCTTAAGAAAGAAGTATGAAATTAAAAAAGTTTATCAACCTGAAGGTCTTGCATGTTCAGACATGTTCCTTTCATCATCTTCAACGCAGCTTCCTCCTGAGAAAGAACACGTCTCACGATGTTGTTTCATTTGGGCAACCAGGCCCTGCATTTCTTTGTTGCACTGTTTGCATTTTGCACACACGCCTGTCTTACTCACTGGAACTTCATTAAAATATTGCCAACTGGGTCTCTCTTATGGCCTGCTGCCATCATAGGTTTTCCCTTCTAGTGAGAGAATGTTTCTGCTGGCTGTCCCGCCCTTCTCACATTTATCTCCAGACTACTTCTTCTTGTCCAGATCTATTCCGCTCCCTCTTCTATTCATTGAACTTTTTGAAACTTTGCAGTTTTAGAGAGAGTTAAGGGATTGACTCTGTGTACACAAATTTGCAGAGGGACAGTAGGGTTGAGGTCTGTTATTTCTTACCTCTATATATTATTTATTTTAAAATATTTTTGCTGTTAACAAGCATGTTATCTCTGGAGACACACGTCCATAGTTTGAGAACTGCAAAACTAAGCATGGTATTTTCTAGACTGAGCAGTGAGTCCCAATGGGTAGATGGAAAGATTAACCTAAATGATCTATACAGAAGTCCCTGGAGCCCTATAAGATTGGGTCCCTAATCCATGAACTGTTGGAACTCATTTACAAAACTTTTCTTAGACATTACATGAATATATTTGTCTCATACTAAAGAATTAGAATTTATAATCCCTATTCCATGTTGAGATATCTTTGAGCTATAATGTATCTTAATTAAAACTCTTTAGATTGCTTTTTGAAGAAAATTTTTTTTATTAAAAAATCTGTTTTAAATAAAAATCTGAATTTCTTTGATTAAAAAAAAAAAGCATTGATTTTTATCCACCTTGCCTAGAGCATATATTTTAGAAAAACTTCTAGTCATGTTTTAAAAATAGTCAGTGATGGAGAATCCACAGCAACCCTTAGCAAATTGTTCCAGTGGTTAATTACTCTCATCATTTAAAAATTTACACCTGATTTCCAGTCTGAATTTTTTTAGCTTCAACTTACACTCACTGGATTGTGTTATACCTTTCTCTGCTAGATTGAAGAACCTATTATCAAATATTTGTTCCCTATATAGATTCTTATAAACTGTAATCAAGTCACCCCTTGACCTTTTCTTTGTTACGCTAAATAGATTGAGCTCCTTGAGTCTATCACTATAAGACATGTTTTCTAATCCTTTAGTTGTTCTTGAGGCTCTTCTCTGAACCCTCTCCAGTTTATCAACATCCTTCTTGAGTTGTGGACACTGGAACTGGACACCTTATTCCAGTAATGGTCACACTGGGGCCTAATAGAGAAGTAAAATAACGTCTCTACTCTTACTCAGGGTTCCCTTGTTTATGCATCCCAGGATTGCATTAGCTCTTAATTGAGTGAGTAGAATAGGTGCAGTATTGAGGGCTCTGACTAAGTCTTGTATTGTACTGTAACCATTCATTTACAGTGAGTGGAAGGTTTTTGTGCACTTTGAGGTTCCCAAAAGCAACCTTTTGTCCATACACTGACATTGTATTAACAACTTCAAAGCATTGCCTTAGTTTTGTGGTCAATTAGTATCATTGTAGAGGGCAGGAGTTCCCATTATTAATAGATTAGAAAGCCAGAAGGGACCATTGTGATCAATTAGCCTGATTAACACAGGTCATAACACTTCCCTATTTTATTCCTATTTGAACTAAAGCATATCTTTAGAAAAACATCCAGTCTTGAGTAACAAAATTCCAGTGATGGAGGGTCCACCACAACCTGTGGTAAGTTGTTCCAGTGGTTAATTGCCCTCATTATTAGAAATTTGCACCTTATTTCTAGTCTGAATTTGTTTTGCTTCAGCTTTCAGCCATTGAATCTTATTATACCATTGTCTTGTAGACTGAAGAGCCCTCTGTTATCAGATTTCTGTTCCCCATGTAGGTACATTTGGATTGTGATCAAGTCACCCCTTAACCTTTTCTTTGTTATGATAAACAGATTGAGCTTCCTACATTTTTCATTATGAGGTATGTTTTCCAATCCTTTAATCATTTTTGTGTTTTTTCTCTGAACCCTCTCTGGTTTATCAACATTTTTCTTGAATTGTGGAGACCAGAACTAGACACAGTATTCCAGTAGTGGCTGCACCAGTGCAAATTACAAAAGAAATATAATTTATATTCCTCTGTTTATACAGCCCAGGATCATATTTACCCTTTTGGCCACACCATCACACTTAGCCATCATGACCTGCGAGGCCTTCTCAGAGTCACTGCTTCCCAGAATAGAGTCTCCCATCTTGCAAGTATGACCTGTATTCTTTGTTTCTAGATGTATGACAGTACTGTGCACGCATGGTAGAGAGAGCAGAAAATTAGTGTTACATTAACAGTACACTGGGGGTAAGAGGCATAAGTTTGTCAGCTGAGAATGATAAAGCCAGCATTGATGTTAGAGTACAGCAATTCTGCAGAGGATATGGAGATGTAGAAGCTCTATGAAGACTGGAAAATATGTGAATTAACTTATTAGAGGGCTCACGGCTCCTGTTTCAAGACAGACAAAGATGTGACAACTATCTGAGGGAGTATGGGTGGTCTTGTGGTTCAGGCACAGGGCCAGGAGATCTGATTTCTTTTCCTGGCTGGAAGCATTGAGTCATGCTGTGACCTCACATTTATCACTTTGTGTCTTTCTGCCTCATTTTCCATATCTGTAGAATGGAGATAAAATACATGCCTACTCCACAGGACTGTTGGGAGCCTTAATTAATGAAAGTTCCTTGGTTAGGCATTGCTAAAGAAATGCTAAATACAGTAACTCCTCCGCTTAACGTTGTTTCGTTATGTTGCTGATCAGTTAGGGAACATACTCATTTAAAGTTGTGTAATGTTCCACTCTTATGTTGTTTGGCTGCCTGCCTTCTCCACAGCTGGCGGCCTCCCTGTGCTCCCTCACAGCGCCTCCCACCCGTCAGCAGACCCTCTGGATCAGCGCCTTCTCCCTCCTCCTCCTGCTAGCGGCAATCAGCTGGCTTGGGGTGTTTTGGAGGCAAGAGGGAAGGAGGAGGAGCAAGGACTTGGCACGCAGGCTCCCCCTCTCTCCCCTGCCTCCAGAACGTGGCAAGCCAGCAGATTTCCCTGGGCAGGAGGGACGGGGGAAGACTCTGTGCACCTCCTCCCTCCCTCCCGAACATGGCAATCAGCTGGCTTGCGGAATTTAGAAGGGAGGGGAGGGAGGGGGGAGGAGCCAGGATGCAGTGCAAAGTAAAGGGAGAGGAGTTGGGGAGAAGAGGTGAGTCAAGGGTGGTGGGGGTTTGGGGGAAGGGGTGGAGTGGGCGGGCTGAGGGTTTAGCCTCCCGCCCCTGGTGCTTGCAGAGTAGGGGAAGCTGCCCTGGAACCTAACCACCCCTATTTACATTAATCCTTATGGGGAAATTGGATTCACTTAACGTTGTAGTTATGTTCTTGAAAAATGTGAATTTAAGTGAGGAGTTACTATATTATTATTAGCAAGCAAAGAATGTTAGTTTTTATCCATGCATCATATGTAGTATTAAAAAAATCAAAATGTCTTAGGTTAATAATAAACCCTTTGATTTAATTGATATCTTTGATGCTATGAAGAATTAATTATCTCCACAAAGGTAACATAAAAGAAACACAAGTAGCATTTATTAAAAATATGCCAGAATGTTGTTATAACTGGTAGCTATGGATGTTATTAATACTCTGCTTATAGTGCCTTCTCTGTGAGGATCTCGGCACACATTATGGACATTAATTAATCAAGCCTCACAGCACTTTGTGTTGTAGAGATTAATTACAAAAAATAATTGTGTGTGTTGGTACAGATGTATCGACTTTTGTTTGGCTCAGCAATACGTGGCAGCTCGCCTCTAATTTTCTTATTTTCCCCAGGTTGGAGTTCCATGATACCCATTTTAAAGGCTGCATATGGTTGCAAGGCTGGCCCTGTGTTTATGGGGCCTTATTCATAAATCATGTAGGGTCTCCATAAGACTTCATCCTTTTCTGTGACCAGATCACCTATTCTTAATGGCTTTGCCGGTGGTACTGTTAGAAGCACCATCGCTGGCTGGTCAGATGTATGGTGTACTGGTCCTATATTACTTTATATCATCATCATTGATAGATTTTCTGAAGCATCTCAGCTCTTTGGCCTCACCATTGTCTCAGGAAGACAGAGGTCTTGTTCCAACCAGCACCTCATTCCAATGCCCCAGTGCCAGCCATTTTCATCCAAGGCACACAGCTGAAAAATGTGGATTAGTTCAAATATTTGGGCAGCACTATCTTGAGTGACAGTTCCCTTGATAAGGAAATTTCCTCCAGAATTAGCAAAGCCAGCCAGACCTTTGGCTGACTCTGAACAAAAGTCCTTAACCTACACAAAATTTGTCTCTCCACCAAACTGAAGCTCTACAGTGCAGTGGTTCTAACATCTTTCCTGTATGGAAAGAGATGTGGACTCTTTATAGACATCACATTAAACTGCTCGAGCAATGTTACATGTGCTCTTACCGCTCAATAGTGAGCATTCATTGGCAGGGTGTGTGACCAATATTAAGGTCCCTGAGAGAGCAAGCACAACCAGCATTGAGGAAATGTTACGGAGAAGACAACTTGGGTGGATCGGACATGTCATCAGAATGGAGGACCACTGTCTCCCGAAGCAGATCTTGCATGGGAGCTGAGTCAGGGCAAAAGAAAGAAGAGTCATCCATATAAGTGCTTCAAAGATAATCTGAAGAGCAGTCTCCAGTGGGCTGGAATCAGTCCCAAAGAACTTGAGCAAATGGCTCACTGGTGGTCTCTGAAAAGATCAGCATGTAACAGTTTTGAGCAGGATTGACAAAATCATCTCCATGCTTCACGTGAAAGGCGCCATGTGAAAGAGCTGCACCATCAAACATCATAGATACAGACTTCTCATGCCCTCAGTGCGGCTGACTCTGTGCATCAGGACTTAGGAGTCCTATGTGTAGCCATAGGCGAGAACTGTGACAATATTGTCATCATCAGTGATGGACTACCAACAGTATATCTAAACAATAAAAAATGCTATAGCTGGTGCTGATGGAGAGAACCAAGGCAGTCTATGAAGCTGCAGGATCTAGAGGACTGAACACTCACTTTAGGAACAAGGAACTCCTGAATTTTAATCCCAACTGAGACACGTTTTGCACTTTGACCCTATGCAAATTGCTTAACTTCTATGGGTGACAGAAGAATATAAAATGTGATGGTAAAAATGTTAATATTGGCTTCTCCTCATCTCCCCTCCAACTTCCTGCAGGGATTCCACAGAACTCTGTCACTGATCCCCTTCTCTTTGCCCTGTACACCTTATCTCCAGGTAATCTCACCCACAAACACCAATTCAGCTACCAACTCTGTGCTGACAACTCACAGATCTAACTCCCTACTCCAGACCCCTCTCATTCTGATCCAAGTAAAATTTCAGCTGGTCTCTCTGATATCTCCTTGTGGATATCTAGCCATCAGCTCAAACTCAATATGGCTAAAACAGAGCTTTTAATCTTCCTCTCACAAGCTCTCCCCCTTCCTTCCTTTTTTGATCACTGTGGTCAACACCACTGTCCTGCCTGTCACTCAGGGGTGTAACCCATTTATCATCTTTTACTCAGCCTGAATGTGAGGACCTAGAGAGAGGACCATGTCTTGATCTTGCTGATTCTTTCTGCATAACCTCTCTAAGATACGGCCTTTTCTAGCCATCCACACTGCTAAAAATGTTGTCCACATTCTCCTCATCTTGTGTCTCTATTACTGCAATGCCCTTTTCTCTGGCTTTGATAAATACAGTCTTGCATCACGCAGTCTTTCCAGATACATTCTGAATGGTTTATGTTCTTAGCCTATAGCTTTGACCATGTCACTCCTCTTTTTGCATCCATCCACTGGCAGCTCCTCCTCAATCACATAAAAGTGAAGACAAGAAGCTTATGTTTCAACACCTTCTCCTCCACCCCTCTCTCACCTGCCTCTGTCAGTGAAGCCAGCCATCATCTCCCACCTGTTGCTTGTTTTAAAATGCAACTCCCATGTTGCTCCTCAAGCCTAGGAAGAGGTCCTTTTAAACATCTGCAAAGCTTCCTCATTATCTTCCTGCAAATCCCGCCTCAAAACTCTCCTTTCCCACGATGAATGAAAAAACCTGACAAGGGGTTATGCTTCTGGTGTGCTGAGACCATTGCCTGTCATGCTGATCAATGTTGTCTCCTTATTTCATTGTACTCCCCTGTTGCTGTTTCCATCTGTTGTCTCTTTTCTGACACTTAGATTGTAAGCACTTTGAGGGAGGATCTGTCTTTTTTCCTGGGTCTGTACATTCCTAGCACAGTGGATATTGGTTCATGACTGTAGTGATACAAATAATTAATAATACTTTGCATAAGAGTGTCAATACACATTGTGTCTAGAAAAGACATCCAAATTAACAAAAACTGGTTTGTTTAATTAATAGTTAATTATGCAGCAATTACTATAGCACCTGTGTGGACTACACAGAGGCTATTTGGCCAGAAATTAAATCACTGTCCATAATAGACCCTGTAAACAGCCTTCTCCTTCTACTACCACACCTATCTAGAAATAACCCGTTGGAGACTATAGTCTGTGAACCAAAGTATAACAAATAAATGCATGAACAAGAAATGTTTGACCAGCTCCCTGTGGACTGTTGGCAAAAAACATCTCAGCCATTGCAGTGGTGCACAGGGAGAGAAAGAGAGAGAGGCCCTGTGGCAGACATGACCCAAACCATATAGGTCTTTATAGATCTTAAATGACACCAAGAAATGGATGTGAAGCCAGTGCAATTAATGGGGCGCAGGTGCAGTATTATGAATCCAATCATATCTTTTACTATAACTTGCAAACTGCAGGGCGTATTTTCAATTCAATTCATGCACATCTCCAGTTAGCATGAACAAGAATTCCTGCCCGTTAATACTGTTTAGCCGTTATATTGCATTTTTCATGCTCAGAGCCATCTAAAAACATTAACTAATTGCCATAAGTTGAGATTGTGCTAACTGTATCCCTTGAAAATAATTATTGTTCCAGGAAGAGGATCTTATTTGCTGTCATCAAAAGAGTTAAGAAATACTCTCAAAGAGGCAGCCTTCTAGGAGAAAAATGATTTAAAATGAGGAATTTACTCAAGGCACAAGGCAGGGAAAATACCAAAATAACAATTTTCTGGTTTAGAGAAAGGTGGGTGAGGTGGTATCTTTTATTGGACCACCTTCTGTTGGTGAGAGAGACAAGCTTTCAAACTACACTGCGTTCTTCAGGTTTAGGTCATTTACAGTCTTCTATGCTTACGTTTGGAAATTGTGGGCTTTCACAAAATTGCTAGAGTTTTAAATATCAGAGAGGTAGCTGTGTTAGTCTGGATCTGTAAAAAGCTACAAAGAGTCCCGTGGCACCTTATAGACTAACAGACTTATTGGAGCATAAGCTTTCGTGGGTGAATGCTGTTAGTCTATAAGGTGCCACGGGACTCTGTTGCTTTTTAGAGTTTTAAAGTAATTGATGTTCTATTTTTTCAAAAGTAGCAGTAATTAAAACGCCCTTCAGAAATGATTTTGTGATTGGCTGATAAACAAAATTATTGGCTGATAAGCTGAGAATGATTTGAATTGGCACCCTACAGTTAGACAAAAAAACCCAAGAAATGTGTAAATGAAGAGTTAAGGGAATTAGTGCAATCCTTCCAAAACAGTGATGAAAAAGGTTTCGGACCAGTGATCCAGGTGATTGTCAGTGGTCCTAATATCTTTATTTATTTATTTACAGTAGCACCTGTTAGGTGCATCCCAAATATTTAAAAATAGTGCTTCCTGCTGTAAGGAACTAGCAATCTAGATATAGAAATTAGGGAACATGGAATAACAATAGGCATTTTGGGTATATCTACATTGTAATTAAATACCAGTGACTGGTCTGTGTCAACTGACTTGGACTGAGGGGCTGTTTAATTGTGGTGTAGACATTTGGGCTCAGGCTGCAGCATCTACACTGCTGCAGCCTGAGCCCTGAGAGCCCATCAGATGACACAGGCCAGCCATTGGTGTTTAGCTGCAGTATGTAGAGGTACCCAATATGTATAAGTTATCTTGAGTCACAGTAAGCAGTGCTGCAGAGGTGGGCCTTTAAAGAGGACTTCAGTGTGGATGAGTTCATTGTAGTGGTACCACACTCTGCATTGAAGAAGGGACTGAGATGATTGAAGCTGGCAAACAAGTAGGAAAGGCTGGGAGCGCTGTTGGAACATAGGGGATAACTAAAGGTCAGTGCAGAGTTTGAAAAGGGAAGAAAAGTAGGGAGCGCTGGAGTTGTGTGGCGATTACAAGATGCCTTGTTAATGAACCTGCTAAGATTGAGTCAATCTAAATATTATTTTGGCAAGCAGCACTCCATAGCTATAGAAGTTTGAGATTGTATTAAATAAATCTGTCACTTTTTTAACAGAATTGAACTTCCATACAATACAACCAATGCTAAATATTAAAATCAGAATACATGTGTGCTTGAATACATATTAAAATATCTCATGCACCCTTGAACACACATTATAATGTCACACAATTATATGAGAGATGTTTAGCCCCACTTTGGGTATTACAACACTCACAGTGGGAGTGCAATATAATGATTAGTGCAAAGGACTGGGAGTCAGGACTCCTGGCTTCAGGTGCCACCTCTGCTGTTGAGTTGTTTTATGACCTCAGTTAACTTCAGTGACATGTGGCTCACCTCTCTGTGCCCCAAGGTCTCCAATCTGTGAAATGGGGATAACAACACCAATTGTCTCAAGGGTGTTATGAGAATTAAGGTTTGTAAAGGGCTTTGAGAGCCTGTGATGCCAGGTGCTAAAGAGAATCAAGGTAAAGTATTATGATTCTGTCCATGGTGTGAATGCCTAACAGCAGTATTGACAATTATGTTAGGGATATCAAAACTGAATACATGAGCCCCAAACAGACAAACTGTGCTTGGTAAACTTCTTGTGAGTATCTTAAAACACAGAGGTGTAGTGCGGGTTTTGTTTTCTGTTGTGTAAACTCTCTGAGAATGTACTAGACAAGTGGGATTGTCACTGCTGTTGTTTATTTGTACTTTTTTGGCATGTAATCCTATGAACTGACTTGGTCAAAGTATTAAAAACAAAATCAGCTGAACTAAGGATAGTGTACTGAAGCCAAATATATATGTATTAATCTGGGATGCAGAATTTTCTAACCATTTGCTGAAAAATGAAAGAAAAATAGCCAGTAAAAGTCCCCCTGAAGGGGAGAATGTCAATGGCATGCCATTCTATGTTTTGCCAACATTTGCAAAACTTTTCGATGGATAATCCTCTAAATAAGGCATTATCTAACAAAGAAGGAAATCAGTTTATTTCAAAATTTGTGTTAAAAATCCCATTGTTCTTTTCCAGACACTCTTGTGTGTCATGTGCTAGCCTGGATCAGAGTTTCACAGCAAGCTTTTTAAAATACATCTCCGAAATTAGCTCTGTATCAGAAACACTAAGGCGCTTAATTATGACTGCATTAACAGGAACACAATTGTAATAAATCATAGGGAGATATTTCTAAAGCATCTTATCTAGGCAAAAGTTTCTATTTTTTGTGGAGTTATGTACAGATGATAAATCTCAAAAATAGATTTGTAACTAAAGAAAGATGCATCATATTTCATTTGCTCAGAATTGAAAGTCTTGAGTGGCCACCTGCCCACTCAGATAGATATTTATCCCAGTAACTTACAAATGGATGGAGTAGTTTAGCCCATCATATTTTTAGTCACTATCCTTGGCATCAATTTAAAGAGGATCTTGTGTTCAGAAAAGAAAAAAAATGAAAACCTAGAGTGAGATCTTTTCACTCTTATTCGCACAAGTAATCTGAATCCACTACTCCAATTTACCAGAGTAGATCCATTGAAGTCAGGTGGGGGTGTTTGTGTGAATAAGGCTTTCAGGATTGGGGCCACAAATTTGCAATCCTTGTGTCTTTTATCTGTTCCTAATATTTTATCTCAAAGCAGGTACATTGCTATATGAGCAATACCTACTTAACTGGTGAAGTGCCTGTTAGCGTTTACATGATTATCAAACATTGCTGCATTGGTAGGATTTATCATCATGCAATGTTTTCTAAATAAAATTAATGAAAATTCCTCCTACTTTATGCCTTTATTTCCTTTTGCCTTGGTTGTTGCAGCTCTGATTTCTGTAGCTCCTCCAAATCTCAGCTTTTCAAACTCCAACATGCACAGAATGATGCTGACTGCTTTCTCACATGTTGTTACAAAACCAGACACATCTCCCAGGACCTCAACCACCTCCATTGGCTCCTCATTCATGTAAGGTTGCGATTAAAGGAGAACAGTTAAAATACTCCCACCATCTGAGAAACAAATGGATCCACTGTGTTCTGGAATTCTTTTCGAAATGATACTATCCAACTTTTGGACCATGGGATTGCTGGCCTTTGTAATGCACTCCTACTCAGATGCATCTTTCCACTGTATCATCATCTTTTTTTCAAGATGGCACAAAAATGGCATGAGGCAGTTGAAGTGACAAGATGAGGCTAAAGTAATGGAAAAAGTCTTCTAACTTTGATTGTGGCCTATCGTTTTTTATGTCTTTGTGTTGTGATGGAGACATCTGAAAAGGTAGACGAGTGAAAATGTTCAGAATGGTTGGCAGGTTGATGGATTCAGACTGCCTTCATGTGGAAAAGGAATCCAAATGCTCTCCTTTATGACGTTGCTTTCACAGAGCCCCAGTGGCCATGAGATCTTTTTGAGTGATCATTACCACTTAGTGGCCATATTTATTTCCTGCAGAGTCCTAATCCATAGATGAAAGATAGCTGCTTGAAGATGAAGCCAGGAAAGACAGAGGTGATGTTGGTACGTTAGGTATGTTGAAGCCTCATGAACAAGGGTTCTCAGACTTCTGTAGTGGTGACCCCTTTCACACAGAGAGCCTCTGAGTGCGACCCCCCCCCCCCTTACACATAAATAGATACAAAAGTGTTTTTAAACACCATTATAAATGCTGGAGGCAAAGTGGGGCTTGGGATGGAGGCTGACAGCTTGCAACCCCCCATGTAATAACCTCATGACCCCCTGAGGGGTTCTGACCCCCAGTTTGAGAACCCCTGCTCTTGAGGAATTGTGACTGTTCCATCTGCTGACCGCATGTCCGCCCTTAGTCTTTGTGGTTTGCAGTCTCGGGGTCTTAATTCGATCCATCACTACTTCTAAGGTCCCAAAGCACCTTCTAAACATCACCTGACCTGGAGTTCTTGATCCTTCCTTTCTCTCCACAGACATGTTTGCCTCCTCTTTCCTGGACTATTACAATTATGATTGTTGTTGATTATTTGTATTACCATAGTGCCTATGAGCCCAAGACATGCAATGCTCTCTGCTTGTGATTACTCAGCTTCAGCTAGTGCAAAGTGCATTGCCTTTTAAGCAGGCCGGGTTGGTAATTGAATGCCCTGTGTTGTGCACTGCCATCCATTTGCCTTTGGGTCCGACTGAGATTCAAACTCAGATCACTGGATTCAGAGTCCAGAGTGCTAACCATTACACCATGGAACCTGCTGGTGCAGTTGAAGTTGTTGGTAATTATTTATAAAGCCCTAAATGGCCTGGGAATGGGCTATGGCAGAAACACTTTCCCCGTATGTGCCTTGTTGTGGAAGTTGCAGTTGACTGGAATGTTCTTGCTGTCTGCTCCTCAGAGTTTGACCTCTTGGATGCGTAGCAGGGAATTCTTGGTAGAGAGCTCTCAGCTCTGGAATGCTTTTCTTCAGGCTGTCTGCCAAAGCCTGGTGGCGTTCAGAATGTGGTGCAAATTCATTTGTTAAATCTTGCTTTTTAGTAATTGGAAAGTGATCACAGAGTGCTGAGTGTGGGACATATTTTTGTAACCAAATTGTTTGTCCTTGGTTTGATTTTTATATTGTTTATTTCATGGCAATCAAATAAAATCTAGATAAACACACACAGACTGTCACAATAAAAACTGTCCTCTTCCCTTTTAAAACTATCTATAGATTTTGGTGTAGGGGTTTGAGCCCAGAAGTGGGAACCAAAGCCTGAAGTTCTAAACCTAGCTCTGATGATCACCCCTGTTTGTGACTTTGTGAAAGTCATTTAACTTCTCTGTGTGTTAGCTTCCTAGCTATAAGGGGAGGGCAGTAAATACCTACTTTACTGGAGAGTTGAGATGGTTAATATTTGACTCATTAATATTGCAAATGTGCCCCATATATTACCTGAGTGAAGTTGAAAAATGATACCAGTGTAAATTATTACAGTCATTTCTTTCTACTCCTCTCCCATTCCCTCTACTTGCACAGTGCCCCTCTTTTCTGTGGCCTTGTTTTCATTGTTAAAAAGTGTATTTATGCTTTGGGGTAACTGAAGTGTGTGCCTATCCCAAGGTATAAACACAAGATAAAACTTCTGGGCAAGATCAGCACCAGACCACCACCTGGGGTTGACCTCACCTCATTTACCTCTCTGTAAAACTACAGTGCCTTGTCTATTGTGTGTTTTTACCCTGTGATAGTTTGTGTGTTAATTACCCTGAGGTAAAAAAATACTGTCTGTTTGTTTTTTTAGCAGCAAAAACAAGGCCTGTTTCTAAATGCATGTATGGAAAACCTCTGGAATTTCGGCCCTCTGGAGTTGCCACACTGCATTTGTCTGCTTTACTGACTGCATCTCATTTGAAATCTCAGCTAAAAACATCTCTTTTCTCCCTTCCCCAGATGTCTCAGCTTCTCTCTCCATCTGCTAATATTTATTATTGACATCTGAAACCGCATTATTTAACTCTGGGAAAACATTTTGGGGTGCAGTTTGTATGCAAGATGAGATATATGGTAAAGTTAAATTGGTATTTCAAAGACATTTGGAGCAGACATTGGGCTTGATATTTTTAGTTTGTGTTTGGTGATAGCATCCAGAGCAAAGTGTATTTTCTAGGATTCATATGACTGGAAGTGCAAACACATAAGAACTTAGACATCTCCAGTCACTTCCTTTACAAGTTCGACCTATAAACACAAGTAGTTACAGTATGCATCATGTCGAATTTTCTTAGTACTCTAAGATCCTTTTGTAATCAGGAAACAGCTATACCAGGGCTCTTTAACTCAAATGACCAGGAGGGCCACATGAGGACTAGTACATTGGCCCGAGGGCCGCATTACTGACACCTCCCTCCCTCAGGCCCACCCCTACTCCACCCCTTCCATGAAGCCTTGTCTCTGCCCTGCCTCTTCCAACCCCTTCCCTGAAATCCCCACCCCAACTCCGCCCCTCCCTGCCCCCAAGGGGTGCAGGAGGGGTGTGGGGTGTGGCAGGGGCACAGGGCAAGGAGTTGGGGTGAGGTACAGGAGGGATGAGGGGTGTGGCAAGGGGTCAGGGCAAGGGATTGGGGTGCAGGAGGGGTGCGGCAGGGGGCTCAGGGCAGTGGGTTGGGGTGTGGGGTGTGGCAGGGGATGGGGTGTGGCAGGGGGTTGGCAGGGGATGGGGTGCAGGAGGGGTGCAACGGGGCTCAGGGCAGTGGGTTGGGGTGCAGGAGGGGTGCGGGGTGCAGCAGGTGGCTCAGGGGAGGGGGTTGGGGTGCAGGAGGGATGCGGGATGCAGCAGGGGGTCGGGTGTAGCAGGGGGTTCAGGGCAGTGGGTTGGGGTGCAGGAGGGGTGTAGCAGGGGGTCGGGGTGCAGGGTATGGCAAGGGACTCAGGGCAGGGGGTTCAACTGCAGGGGGGGCTCGGGGGCTGGGCTCTGGCCCAGCGCGCACCGGGGGCAGGGCAGGCTCCCCGCCTGTCTGCCCTGCCCCTGTGCTGCTTCGGGAAGCGGCTGGAATATGGGGAACAGGGGCACAGGGGTGTATGTGTTGCCGTTGCTTCAGGTACCGCCCCCAGCATCTCCCATTGGCCTGGAACGGGGAACTGGTGGAGGGTAGGGGGGCCGCAAGGAGCTCACTGGCCGCAGAAAATAACCTTGCGGGCCGCGTGTTTGAGACCCCTGCTATACAATACTCTCCTGAAACATGTTGCAGGTTAAGCACATTTCTCTTTTTTTCTCTTCCAGAATTAAGTGATCATTTAAAAATGACAACCTCATGGAGTGACAGACTCCAGAATGCAGCAGATCTTCCTGCGAACATGGATAGGCATGCTCTGAAAAAGTACCGTCGGGAAGCCTATCACCGGTATGTTTTTCACATAATGTAAACTGTGCCCATATTTTGTAGGGTTTGGGAAATAAAATGTAAAACAAATTTCTGATTGCATCTTGTTCACTGGCAGAGACTTGAAAATGACTTCCCCTCACCCATTCTCGAGTTATTTACTGAGCACCAATAGAATGCTATTGGTATACAACATATAGGTCAACATGATTCCTACTTGCAAGAATTTACAGATGAAACAGTTGAGATACAAATGGTAAACCCTTATTACTGCAGTGGAAAGGTTAATCTCAGGCCAAATTTTGCAGTGGAAACTACCATTCATTTTTTTTCAAGTTGATAAATAGCCAATAGCAAAAATGTCATAGTAATTGTTCCAATTCTTCCATATTAGTCCAATGCAAAGTGGGAAAGAATAGACACTATTTAGACATTGAAGGTTATAAATATAAGTATGGGGGAAGTGAAATACAAAAACAGAGGTTATTTATTTTAGTATTATATCTTATAATATTAGTATCCTTGTTACAGTAGCACCTAGAAGCCCAAACTCAGATCAGGTAGACACATTGTGATAGACACTGTACAAACACAGAAAGAGACAGCCTCTGCCCCGACGAGTTTATACTCTAACTAAAGAAGACAATGAAATAAAGGAAATATTATCCCCGTTTTGCAGATGGGGAACTGAGACACAGAGAGATTAGGTGACTTTCCCAAGATCACACTGGATGTCTGGCAGAGCTAAGAATTGAATCCTGATCTTCTGAGGCACAGTTCAGTGCCTTGACCTCAAGATCATCTTTCCTTTCTAGAGGAAGATGCATTCTGTGTGCTAATAAAAGACTTAACTGGATAGAAGTAGAATTATAGTGTGGTTTTTTTTTAATGTAATGACTGTGACAAATTTTGTTGTTTGAGGGAGGTATGTGTAAAAATTTTAACTGTAATTTTAATCAGTCATGTAATTATTTTATCATATTCAAAGAGACTATATGTACCCCTTTTTTGCACGAGTGAAATCAGTTGTTTTTTAAAATTCTAGTAAAGGAATCAGAATTTGAAAATAAAACAAATGTTGTGACAGTGTCTTGGAGGGAGATATAGGGCTGATAAAGGAAATGCAAATACCAAGTATCCCAATTGATATTTTATACTTGAATGTCATGTTTCATTTGTGATTCATGTAGGGTGTGACTTCCTAGAAGGTGTTTTACAGGTTATACATCTTTTATTCTCTAAATGGAGGAAAATACCTTACTGTGCTATGAAAGTTTGCTAGGTGAGACATGTAAAGGCAAAATCGTGAAGCCCAAGGTGAATTTCTGAAACACTGCATTTTACTATTAAATATATTTTGGTTTCTGGCTGAGTCAGAGGCATTAGAATTTAGTTAGGACTCCCTGTGCAAGCTGGTAGGTCAAGATGTGAGGGACTGTCTTCTGGGGTTCCTATGGACAGTAGGAAATCACTATATCATAATCAAACTTTTCTAATAAATGTAACTAAATCATGATGGTGCAAATATAGCTCTAGGGCCTGGTGTTCCTTTTCACCAGGTTTGTAACTGCATAACTTTATGGGTTGAAATCCTGGCCCTGTTGAAATCACTGGGAGTTTTGACATTGGCTTCAGTGGGGCCAGGATTTCACCCACTGGCTTTACTGTATATTTTTCTGGTGGTTTGTTTGCTGTATAAATGAAGTGTATTTATCACAATTGTTTGCCATGTTGTTGCTTCCATTTTTACTTCCAGTTGTTTAAAATTATTTTAGCATTGATCTACTTTGCTTTTGACTCTTGAAAAACATCAGTATTATTGGCAATTTCCTAAAAGTTAAATATCAAGAATAAAATATGAATCCTTAAGTTCTTCATTCCTTTTTAAATGCATTGTAGCAAATCTCACAATTTTATTGTGAATCTTGTGATATTTGGTGTTTCTTGTAAAGACCCAGTTGCTTGAGAGATGTGGCAGATAGAAAGAGCTGAGATTTTCTTTTTTTTAAAAGTAAGTTTCTAGCCCCCGTTGTTGCAGAGAAAAGCTTTAAAACATGAATACTAAAAGAGAGAATGCCAGAAGGAAAATAAAAAAAATCCCAAAATTTTTTTTTTTTTAAATTTTATTATTTTTAACTGATTCTCCTGATTTTTCGGGGGTCTGACTTATGATTTTTGAATGTTTGAGGTTGGTAATACTATAAATGTGACAAGCCTGCCAGCTTGGAGCTCAGTATGATAACTGATACTAAGTTTTGATACAGCATGAAGGCTCCATATTGGGTTAAAAGTACACTCATAAAAAAACAACAATAAAAACAACTCTGTTTTTTTAACCTGTTACCAATAATACCTGATTTTATTAAATCTGAAAGAATGTTAAAAATCAAATTTGCATATCACCACTTATATTGTTTGTTTACTTCATGCATTTCATCCATCTAGGACAAAAGAAATAGACCAGGTACGCTTTCTGGTTCTCATGAACTAGGATGAAGCTGCAATATTTGACTTCAAACATTCCAGCGCAAACAAAATCATTGACATAAAAATGAATTTTTTTTATTAATATTGGACTTCATAAAAATTAGTTTTTAAATTTAAGCCTACATTTTCATTGTAACTTGAAGTTATCCCTTTTAAATTCTATCTTACCATAACATTTGGAATCAACTATTTCAGATGCTGCACTTTTTGGGTTATATCACTCTCTGATTGATGATATTTAATATTGACAGAAATTCCACTCTTGAGACTGGTTTAATTGGTGCAGTATATATGACTAAGAGCCTGATGACTAGAAGATTGTGGGCCTAAATTCCACAGATAAGAATGCTCAAAAATCAAACTTGGCTACACCCCCGCCATCCTTCCCCCCCCCAAAAAAAAGTTTGCTTAGTTATTAAATTGATCTGTACAGCTGTTCAAGGAATTCCAGTCCTCTGGATGACGTTACCACATAATTTTTACAGAATACACCAGTGGTCCCCAACCTTTTCGTCTGGCGGGCGCTAGACGAAGGACCGTGGCGGTGGTGGAGCATCCGCCATAATGCCACCTAATTTCTGCGGCATTTCAGCGGTGACGCCTCTCGATGACGTCGCTTGTCGGTAGCAAGTGGCATCATCGAAAGGCATCGCTGCCGAAATGCCACAGAAATTCGGTGGTGACACCTCTCGATAACACCACTTGTTAGTGGGGAACCCTGGAGTAAACTGAGAAAAGCTTGAAAACATTAAACCCTAAGGGAACCTGAAGGAAAATACTCCCGCCCCCCCACCTCTGAGTCTTAGTCAAAATATGAGGAATCTGCATGAAATGTTGTCTTTAGTTTCATAGATGGTTGTATCTAAGACATCAGGTACTCTCTCATTCTCAGCACTCATAAAAGTCCACAAGAATGCTATAAAACAGCAACATAAGGAACTATCAAAGCCAATAGTGGCTCTTCATCTTCCGATTAAACACCTTTGTTAGTGTTAATATCAATTACAAGCCTTGTTATATGATGTTGTGGGAGCCTGTTAATAAGTGATGCCTTAAAATGAATTAACATAGAGACAGAATTACATCTAGCTTCTGACTGAGAATATGCTGCATTACTGTAAGCTGGTATTGGTACCATAAGTTTGAATGTGAAAATAAAATTGATGTGTCAGTACCAGGAAGCTCTCTTTCAATGTGTGCACATTTAAGGCCTCCTTCCCTATCCAGTATTTGGTGACTTATCCAGATTGAGAATAACCTCTAGGCCAATCCCTCTGTTTGAGTACTGTCATTTAGCGTGATTGCAATTAGACAACAACTAGATTGAGTGACCGTGAGCCACCAAATTGCCCTAGTGTCTTTTTTTTTTTTTTTTTTTTTAAACTTGGAGCGAACACTTCTGGATTTCCACATATAGTTCTTTGGAGTTTTCAACAATGTCCACAACTGGCTGAAGTTGAATAATGGAAAAAATTGGGGTTTCACCCACTCTTGTCACTGATAGTTACCAAGAAACAGCAGTCAGGTATTTGCTACTGTTTTATTTTACGTAATTTTGGCTGTGGTTTACCTGAGCAGTAAGACTGAGGTGGCTCTTTCATTAGAAATACAGATGTTGGGAGTTCAAAATGGCAAAAGATATTGAATCACACTGGGTTGTCATTAGTTTTGAAAGTTGTCAGCCAGAGTATAGTTAGTTTATTTTAAATTAGTGGTTAGGGCTGGGAACTGGCAGCCAAGATTTCTGAATTCTACATCCTACTTCTGCCACTGACTTACAATATGATCTTAGACAAGTCACTTCATAGTTCTTTGCCTCAGTTTACCTGTATAATATGTCACAGAAGTCATATGAGTTAAATCCGTGGTTCTCATCCTGTGGTCTGCAGACCCCTAGGGGTCCACAAACTATATCTAAGATTTCCAAAGGGGTCCCCACCTCCATTCAAAAAATTTTGGTGTGTCCACAAATGAAAAAAGATTGAAAACCACTGAACTAAATCATTTATGCTGGTAACACACTTTGAGATCCTCAACTAGAAAGTAGTATATCATATTAATATGACAAAACAGTGCAACTGCCAAATTAATAATAAGAAAGAAACTCAATTTGAAAATGTTCCATGATGCCCAGCTTTAATAGTTCCATGGAACAGATGGATGTTATTTTGGGATTGAAGTCATATGTTAGCTGCTCAGCATCTAGCTGTCACTTAGGAAGAAAACCGAAACAATGGGAATAAAAATTGACAAAACTAGAATCTTGACTCTGAATTCCTTTGAATTTCAGAGGAAAGAGTTCATATTCATATTTCTGGCTCTTAACCTTGCCCTTGCTATGACCTACCAGGATTTGGATTCAATTGGGATCCAAATTTTCCAGTTTGCAACAACAGTCAGCTCTCTGAGATTTCAAACCCGGATATTGGAAATGTTGTGAGAATAGGTTGTGAGATTTTGGTGTTGTCCAGTTTGACTTGTTCGTCAGCCCCTTATCTGACCCCTTACCTCCGCCTAAACCTGACCCAAGTCCAAACACCATCTCCAGAAGAAATTATTAAAAACATGGAAACCAGTTATAAAGGCTTTGTTAGGCTGAAGATGGAATAAAATAGAACTCTGCTAATTTAAGTGTGCCAAAAGAAGAAAGTTAAATGTAAGAAAATAAGTTCCTTGATGTGTGGAATGGTCAATACCTGCCAAAAAGGACAAGAGCCAGCAAAACCCAGTACGACTCCACTGATTTTTATGCAGTGTTGTTGTAGACATGGTGGTCCCAGGATATTAGAGAGGCAAGGTGGGGTGAGGTAATATCCTTTATTGGACCAACTTCTGTTGGTGACAGAGAAAAGCTTTCAAGCTTACACAGAGCTGAAGAAGCGCTCTGTGTAATCTCGAAAGCTTTTCTCTGTCACCAACAGAAGTTGGTCCAATAAAGGATATTACCTCACCTACCTTGTCTCTCCACTGACATTAGTAGTTTTAAAGTTTTGCATTAATCCTTTTAAGGCAGGTGCCAAGGCATCCAGCATGCCAAAGAAAAGACAGGCTGGTTCACATAAATGTTTTTGGGGAACCTGCATATTTCCATTAAATATGTCTGACCTCAGTCACAGGTTAATCTAGTTTCACTGTAGCTTCTGGAGGTCGCTGTTTTTGCTGAGACAAAATGCTGTTTGGTAACTTCTGACAGCAGCATGCATCATTTCTATGTCTCCACCAGCCACAAGATACCACGGGACTAGCTTTCCAGCAATAAAAGTACACCAAGGTCACAAAAAAGCAATGGTACAGCAGGCACTAATTTTATCAGTGTCGTCACCCCTTTTAAGCCAGCGAGGGGGAAGCTGTTAGGCTTGATACACTGAAAAAGACAAATCCATTCAGCTGCTGCTTGTCTCTCCTTAACTTTTCTCGCCACTTCTGCTGATCATTGAAGATATTTGTATTTAAAATAAAGATGTATCCAAACTTTGAGGAAATTGAAATCCAGATCCAAATTTTCTGGCTAGCCCCTGTTTCTGGGATGTGTTGAGCCAAAACTAATCACTACAGTCTTTTTTTAAAGTAGAAATATAAAATGTCCCTCCCCTGCCACCACTCGCCACAAGTGTAATCCCAGTAAAATCACTACTTTAAATAAACATTGCTTAAAAAGAATATTTATCCTTCACTTTGCTCATTTTCTGACATGGTTTAAAAATAAGGTTATGCAAGTAGACTACCTCCCTGCCCCCACTGTGTTATTCTCTTTTGTTGCTCCTAGGCATTGGACGACATGCCAAGTTCCCTTCTCAATTGTGCAATACATGTATATTTCACTGGTCATGGTACAGGAATGCTTCATGTTTATTTCATGATTGCTTCTGAGCTTTTGGTTAAATAAAATAAACAGGATTCTTCTTAGTTGTCTAGGCATTCCTTTTCTAGTGTAATGAGGCCAATTCTGAATTTCCTTTCTAGTAAGCAGAGCTGCTCTTCTATTATGATATGAGAGTTTGTATTCAGACACATTACTCAAAAATCATTAATTTGTTGCAAAAACAAGATCACCTCCTTTGTAATGGTTTACAGCACAGCGAATTGCTGTGAAATGTGCTATGATGAAAGTGAGGTCATTGTAGATTCACCTTCATGTACAGTGGTTCCTTTCTCCCCTACTATGTAGTGTATTTTTCTGTTACCCAGGGTAAATTTTAGAGCTTAAAAGGGAAACAAGCAGTATGGTCACTGTTTTAAAGGATATTCTACTGTAACAAAACTTCAGGGTAAATTTGCGCCTCCTGTGTTTTCTGGCTAGCAATTTTTCCCTTTTGTTTTTTACAACAGCCTCCAGCTCATTCTGAGCCCCCTTTTCTAAGCTAGGCAAGCATTTCGCAGTCTGTTGCCTGAAACAGTTATAGGCTTCAGTTTCTTCTCTGCTGTGGCCCATCTTTCAAACACTAGTAGCTCAGAAACCAAGTAGCTCAGATGGTGGTTTCCAGTTAAGTGCTGTTACAGGACTTGCGGGGCCCTTATGTCTTTGTGCTCTGGCAAATGACCTACAGTTCTCAAGAGGATCAGGGCAATTAGCTGATTCTGTACTGTCATCTAGTAGAAGTAAACACTTTAATATGTATAAAGAAGGGTTAAGTGCATTTAATTTCCTCTCTCTTTTCCGTTCCTTGACACCTCAATGTATCACCAGAAAAGGTGGCCTTGACTATTAGACCTTCCATCACGTGAGGAAGCTGAGCATTTGAGAAGAGAGTGGAAACAGTGGTTGACGGGAGCTCAGTTCCAATCATCATTTTCTCTATTGCTGCTATCTTATTACAGAGAAAGGAAGATAAGCTCCTCATGTTAATGTCCTTTAAAAGGAGAACATTGAAGACTGGGGGCTATTTAAAGTGATGGGGACACCATCATCCTACAAGACAGGTGGGCACATTTGGCCTACTCCCTTCAGGGCATGCAAAACTACAGAAAACCTTCACAGTTATATCCCTGGGGAAAGGAAAGAAGTAAGACAAGAGGGTTATATTTATGAAAATGCACTCCTAGAGTGGAGAGGTGGAGCTAAGGAGTCAATAATAATAACCCCTGCAAGTCAACTCAGAGAATGATTTTCAGTTGTTGCTGCTCTGGTACAGAAGATGTTTATATGCTGTGAGTACGATCTGATTTGTTTTGTTACTCCGTGTTATTACGCTTCCATATCTTATTGATTTTTAACACCAGTACTCTGGTAAAAAAACAACAAAACATCATTTGCTTAATGGAAAAGGCCAAAATTGATGGAGGTGAAATCAAGATTTTCTGTCTGATTTGAGGAAGAAGAAAGGTGTTTGTTACAAGCTCCGATCTCTTGGCATGAAAAAGTTTTCAGTGAGTTTATTTTCAGACTTACTTCTTGACTGTTTAAACTAGAGGGTTTCAAACTGTGGGGGGTGTCACCTCAGCGGGCCATCCAGCCTGTGGGTCAGTGTCGACATCCACTGCCATCAGAGACTGTTGCATGCGCCTTCCCCCATGCTGACAAGCCAAAGGGGGGGGCCAGTTATGGTGTTTATTTTTGTCTGGGTTGTGGAGATTGTTAAAGCTGATTTCCCAACTCTGCCACTCTGAGTGCAGAAGTGGGGCCTGCAAGGATTTTAAAAAGTAATACTTGCCACTCCAAGCTTGTATTAAACTCCCAAGGTTACAGCTTTTCTCTAACCATGGCTTGGTAAATGCTGCCACCACCCAAATGCAAAAAAACCCCTTTGAACCCAGGAGGGAGCACTTGGGAATTCCTCCCTGTGGAGTACCCTCAAGCCCTTTCTCACACACCCCTTCCCCCCAGAAGAGCTGAGAGAGAAAACAAAGGAAATTAGCTGTGGCTACCAGCTAATTAAACAATATGCACAAACCTCTTAGGACACCAAAAATCCAATCCTGTTCTTTAAAAAGTTAAATTTTATTATTAGAAACAGAAAGAAAATACATTTGGAACTTAGGCTTTTGCTAGATTTTAAAAGAGCAATTCCAAAAATCAAGCACCCAAAATAGCTTTCTTGGGGGTTCAGCTTAAAGGTTACAGGCAAACAAAAGCATCTGGGGTTAGCGCAGAGGAGTACACAAGCCAATAAGAAATAAAAGAACCCTAATTGTGTCTAGCTAAACATTCTGATCTACTTACACATTTGGAGTCAGATAAGTAGTTCTAGGCATGATCAGATGACTTATAATCATACCTGGCTTAGCTTCTTATAGCATGGCAGCTCTGACCCTCCAGCCCAGAGAACAAAAGACAAAGGCCAAGTTTCTTTCTCAATTTTAAAAAGTTCTACCTTTCCATTGGCTCTTCTGGTCAGGTGCTCACTTTTTTTTCTTTACCTGGGGGACTTTTTAACCCTTTACAAGTAAAGGAAGTAAAGTACAGCTACCAAGAGGGATTTTACAGCTAACTGGCTGGCTGGGAGTACATCAAATGGAGCTATCTCCCCACTTTCTTTATCACAGAGCTACTATAAGGTGGGTGCATAACTGGTTGGAAAACCATTCCTAGAGAGTAGGTATCTGTGGTTCGCAGTCATGCTGGAAGGGCATAACGAGTGGGGTCCCACAGGGATCAGTTCTGCGTCCAGTTCTGTTCAATACCTTCATCAATGATTTAGCTAATGGCAGAGAGTATGCTTATAAACTTTGTGGATGATATCAAGCTGGGAGGGCTTGCAGGCGCTTTGGAGGATAGGATTAAAATTCAAATTGATCTGGACAAACTGGAGAAATGGTCTGAAGTAAATAGGATTAAATTCAATAAGGACATATGCAAAGTACTCTACTTAGGAAGGAACAGTCAGTTGCACACATACAAAATGGGGAATGACTGCCTAGGAAAGAGTACTGTGGAAAGGGATCTGGGAGTCATAGTGAACCACAGGCTAAATATGAGTGAACAGTGTAACACTGTTGCAGAAAAAGCAGACATCATTCTGGGATGTATTAGCGGGAGTGTTGTTAAGCAGGATGTGAAAAGTAATTCTTCCACTCTACTCCGCGCTGATTAGGCCTCAACTGGAGTATTGTGTCCAGTTCTGGGCGCCACATTTCAGGAAGGATGTGGACAAAGTTCAGAGAAGAGCAACAAAAATGATTAAAGGTCTAGAAAACATGACCTATGAAGAAAGGCTGAAAGAACTGAGTTTATTTAGTTTGTAAAAGAGAAGACTGAGAGGGAACATAACAGTTTTCAAGTACATAAAAGGTTGTTAACAGGAGGCGGGAGAAAAATTGTTCTTCTTAACTGCTGAGGATAAGACAAGAGCAATGGGCTTAAATTGTAGCAAGAGTGGTTTAGGTTGGACATTAAGAAAAACTTCCTAACTGTCAGGATGGTTAAGCACTGGAATAAATTGTCTAGGGAGATTGTGGAATCTCCATCATTGGGGATTTTTAAGAGCAGGTTAGACAAACACCTGTCAGAAATGGTCTAGATCAGTGCTTCTCAAAGCCAGTCCGCTGCTTGTTCAGGGAAAGCTCTTGGCGATCTGGGCCGGTTTGTTTACCTGCCATGTCTGCAGCTTCAGCTGATCGCGGCTCCCACTGGCCACGATTTGCCATCCCAGGCCAATGGGGGGCTGCGGGAAGCAGTGCAGGCCGAGGGATGTGCTGGCCGCCCTTCCCGCAGCCCCCATTGGCCTGGAGCGGTGAACTGCAGCCAGTGGGAGCCGCAATAGGATGAACCTGCGGATGTGGCAGGTAAACAAACTGGCCCGGACCGCCAGGGGCTTTCCCTGAACAAGCGGCGGCCAAACTTTGAGAAGTATTGCGCTAGATAATACTTAGTCCTGCCATGAGTGCAGGGGACTGGCTTAGATGACCTCTTGAGGGTCCCTCTCAGTCCTATGATTCTATGGTATATAGGTGGGCACCATGGACGGGAGATGTTATGTTTTAATTGGGATTTAAAACAAAGGTCTTGAACATTTGTAGAGTCATTAAAGGTCATTAGTGGCTTTCACAAGAATAGAGTTATTAATTCTGGTTTCCTGGCCAGTGTTGGTAATTGCCGCTAGAAAAAACATGCTTTATCTCCAGTACCAACATGAGGTTTTATCTTAAACCCACTGTGCTGTTTGTTAATATTTTGTTGAGCATTCTTAAGCAGATTAATGAAAAGAATGTTGAAGGCTAAAAGGAACTTTCCATCTTTTCTGGTCAATTCCATTGTAACCATAATTGAAACCCTCTTCAGAATTGTGAGGCTCTTCTAATTTTTCTTCATAACCCTTCCCTCCTCGTCAATGTGGCAGACATTCAGTCCTCTTAGCAGGCAAACTCTCCTCCAGGGAATGAGGCTCAAAGAATGTACAAAATCAAGCCCTGTTACTTGGTGTGACGGGGTTGCCCCACTCACCATTGGATGGCACTGCTTTCTGGCAGTCCTGGGGATTAGCTTGGTGAGGCTGATGCCTTTTCCAGCTGTCATTACACCTGTCCAGTTTCTCCTCTGCTGCCCCTCTCTCGCTCTCAGGAGCCCCAGCATTCTCTGTGACTCAGCCCTTCAGCCAAATCACTATTGTGGTTTCCCCTTCTGGGAACGGGAGTATCAAAGTTCCTGCTGTCCAACTGTCTCAGGCAGTCTTTTGCTTCACTTTCTCAATGTGCCTTTCCCGCAGTGGCTGGCAGCGGAACCTGGGCCCGCTGCTACTCTGGGTTCTGGTCAGTGACCCTCTACACAGCAGCCCAAGTCCATTTCCTGCACCTTGCTGCCTTTCCCTGAGCTGCTTCCATATCTATGCCCTCCCCACTCCTCTGGGCGTGCCAGTCTCCTTACTCCTCCCTTCCAGGGAATAACTTTAGGCAACTCAGCTCTGCAGTCCCCCAAACACACCTCCCTCTTCACAGAGAGTTACCACAGACTGCTTCCTTGCAGTCCCCTCTTCTTCCAGTTTTCTTGTCTTTTGTAGAAGTCCTGTCTGTCCCTTGCAGTTGAACTTCTCTCTAACTAGCTGCCTCTAGACTAAAGCTTCCCTGCTTGAAGCCTAATTAGCTAATTAGCCCATCTGGCTCAATTCAGCTCTTGCAGGGCCAGTCACGCTTGGGCAAAAACTATTTCTGACTTTTCCCAGAAATGTGTTATCCCCTCTGCACATCTCTTCCTCCTTGTTTAGAAAGCAAACTGAACAAACTTAAGATCAGAAATATTTTCTGCTTACCAATGTACTTGAATTAGATATTTAGAAGCATTTCTTGGTATCAGAAGCAATAGAACGTAGCATCTCCTTCACACAAAGGCTTCTTTCTTCATGTAGTATCTAGCATTGGCCTGTTCTAAATCTGAGATATCTAAATTTCTTTTTAAAAAACACCCATGGTTCATGCTGCTGATTTGGACACTTTGTCTCACCACAGCTGAGAGAGCTGATTTCTTTATTTCAAGAGTGAAGCTTGAGTAAGTTTATGATCTCCTCTGATATTTTCAAGAGGGATTTCTATTCATAGTTTTTTTTCCTGAATATATCATTGTTTAGATATTACATACTTCTGTCAGCAAAGAATGTCATTGTTAACTCCTCAGTCCCATTACATGCCTCATTGTCAGAGGTGGGCAGTTTGCCAGGAAATTATGAGTCCCAGAGCGAGCATGGAAGGTTAGGGATAAAGTTATACTAGTGCCAAAGAAACTCTATTCCAAGTGGATCTGTGTGGAACAACAATGATATCCAATGACTAGTTAAGTTAGCCACAGATGTGTTTTCCCTAGCACTATTCAAGAAGACATACGGTATCTTAGGGCTTGGTTCAGATATAATGATGTTCTAAAGTAAAATCAGATTCAAGCAAAACTGCATTTGTCATAGAGAAGCCTGTAAGGACTTGCGTAATGTGATTCAGATGAGTATATGAATCAGACTGCTACACACTTTGCAAGAAGAACATCTATGAGAGATGAGGTAAGGCTGCTGGCATGGAAGTGTGGTAGTTTGATCTTGACAAGTTTGCTGTTTAAATTTTAGATTCAGTAAATTGACACACAGTTAAACTGGCATGTTATGTAGGCTGCCTGACAGGCCATAAGTCTGAAGAAGAATCTCAGGATCTTCTGAAACTAGAAGCTTCACGGAATTGGTGTCTGTTTGTTTTTGCACTTACCATTGTCACTGTTTATGGTATCCTTCTCCCCATTACGTTACCTTCACAAAGAAGTGTTTCTGAATTAGCCTCAGAGAAGGCTAATTATGTTGGCATCCTGCTGAGGGCAGTGTGCTTGTATCCAGACATAACCTTACTGAGTCCAGAGTGCAGCCGAATGCTTGGGTACTATTACCCTTTCGCAGACATTTCTAGGCAGTTTTTTTTTCTTGGCATGATATCTCTAGCAATACTTGGAATTTCTGGCCAACATCAGCCTTGTTGACGACAAGCTAAGATTTCTCCCTACAGTGGAATCCTTGGCTTTGCTGTTTGCAACTCTAATTTTTAGTTCTCAGATGAGACCAACCCTGGCTAGAAATCAGGAGGAACGACAGATCAGTTATATGGTGGAAATTATGTGGGAAATTTAACTGGATTAGTTAATGTAATAGCTGAAGCAGAATGCAGTTTCTTTTGTGTTTTCTGACCTATTTTATCATCTTGGGTGGGTTTGTTTGTTTGTTTGTTTTGTTTTTTGGATTAAATGAATGCAGTGCATTGAAATCGAAGTATCGAGCAATATACAGAATAGATTCTCATTGCAACAAGATTTTGATAATAAAAATAAAAACTGGAAAATAACACTGTTACAAATAATGTAAAAACTTCCCCTATGCTCTTCGGGATGAGAATGTATTTTACTGTGTGTTTTGTGGTGTTATATTAAGTGATTAATAATAGTATTGGTCAGATTTCAGTGAGAAGTCATTTTAAATTTTCCTTGAGTTTTCAGATTCATTCAAAGCGGGTCAAATAGTAAATGTTTATCCAGGAAACTGCTAATCTCATTCCCTCTCTTCTTGCCTTTCTGTCATATTTTATTTTAATCAGGCAAACTTCATCATTCCTCCTCATCCAGTTTCCTCTTGTGTGTGAGCCTGGGTTCAAGAAATCTTGCATTCCTGTGTTTAGGAATTTTTACAGGACTTGTACTAGGGTGTGTGTATGTTTATACACACACTAATTTTGAGAATAACCATGAAAAGTCATGGCTTTGTTGGAAGCATACTGACAGGTAAAGCTGATCTGTGCATTCATTTTTCAGGTGAGTTCTGATTTTTACATATTTAGGATAGTTTGGGTATGGTAGATCACATGTCACTTGATAATAAGAGAAATAAGTTTACTCCCAAATAAGTTTATTCCAGAAATGCTTATCCCTATGGATTTATTTCCTCTCTTCTTTATAGGGTCTTCGTGAACAGAAGTTTAGCAATGGAAAAGATAAAGTGCTTTGGTTTTGATATGGATTACACACTTGCTGGTGAGTTCCTTCTTGATTTTTATAACTGATTCTGATCAGTGCTTTGTGTCTCACTTGTTAAGAGAAAAATAGAAATTGGTTGCTGCCACTCTAGCTAGGAGGTGCTTGCTCAGTAGGCTGAAGTGCCACCTATTCAGAGTATTTTCATTTCAGATGTTTCAGTTAGATCAACTATCTTGAAACCATATTTGGTCCCAAAATATGTTGCCCTAGTGCAATTTCAAATGATCTGGGGTCTCAGAAAGAGCAAAGCTTACACTGGATGTAACTGGTGTCTTAGATCAGTGGTTCTCAACCAGGGATATGCATATCCTTGGGGGTATGGAGAGGTCTTCCAGGGGATACATCAGCTCATCTAGATATTTGCACAGAAATGTAATTACAATATTTATGTTTAAATTGATTTATAATTTATATGGTAAAAATGAGAAAGTAAGCAATTTTTCATTAATAATGTGCTGTGACACTTTTATATTTTTATGTCTGATGTAGTAAGCAAGTAGTTTTTAAGTGAGGTGAAACTTGGGGTACGCAAGACAAATCAGACCCCTGAATGGGGTATAGTATTCTGGAAAGACTGAGAGCCATTGTCCTAAATGCCTGTTTGCTTAAAAGTACACCATGATGTGAACCTGACTGTAAGTGGTAAACTGATTTTGTTTTTTATGCTGTGAAGATAAGACTGTACAATCACCCAGCATGGCGGGAGAATATTCCTGTGAGAATCACCATCAAAGAGATCTTAATTAAATTGTGACTAAGTTTCCTTATCTCTCACTCCTCAGTTGGCTGAGCCTGTGTAATAAAGGTCAAAGCATAGGGAATATTTTATGTTTCCGTTGAACAAGCTAGTTAGAAAGCTTTGTACGTCTCTGTACAGATGTATCTTGTGCAGGGGCTATTAAATACCTTTTAGCTTTTAACATTTTTCATGCTTTACTTCTCCATTGCCCAAGTACAAGGAATGCAAATGATCTGAAACTCAACGTGGAGGATGGGAAATAAAACTGTTTGTCAAATACATATATAATATATTACCTTCCTGTTATGCAAGATAAAGATAAAAAGTCCATTGCTCATTTCCCAGGTTTGTATTGCAGTGTATATATTGTAATAATAGGCACTGCACAAATTTCTATCCTCTCTTCCCACCACCATCAGTGTCATTGATATAAGGTATATGATAGCGTTTCTACTACACTGGGTACTTTAATTCATAATTGCTATCTATACTCCTGTTCAAGATGAGAAATGGAAGCTAAAATGTCAAGGTTGGTTGATAAATGGGTCAGTGCAGGAGGTCAAGTCTGGTAATTTAGTTATTCGAGTGATTGCACATGTCCATTCCATTTCAGGTGTGCGCCTGCCTTGTGCACAGTTGTTGGAGATTTTCCCCTGAGTGGTACCTGTCAGGGTGGCACATGCACCCTCTGCTGCCTTGCACCATAGCTTGAAAATATGAAAGGCAGAGCCGACCCTTGCCCTCCCTCAGTTCCTTCTTACTGCCTGTGATGGTGGATGGAACATGTGATCTAGCTACTGAAATATTCCCCCCCTTCATATTTGTAGATAGTTGGTACTTGTTTCAGAAGTTTTAATGCCTTAGACTATTTGTTAGTTATAGAAATAAGTTGTATTTTAAAGTGTTTTTAAACACTTCAGTTCCTGTTGCTGGGTACTGGTGGCGGGGCATGTCTTGGTCACTGGGTTTCAATCCCTGCCATTCCTGCAAGAAGCCAATGTCAGTGAGTGACCTGCACCCCAGCTGCCTGAAGTGTTGCAGGGAGACTCATGTCAAGTATTGGTGTCAAATTTGCAATAACTTTAAGCCAAGAAGCAAGAAAGGGAGGCTGGGCTTAAGTTTCTTCTGCTGGAGATGGTCCTGCATTCCCCCTTGGAGACTTTCCACTCAGAGAAGGTACTGAGCACATCAGCGTCCATCAGAAGTGCTCCTCTGTTTTTTGACCGACCCTCAGGCCTGGTCACCCTCCCCGCTACAGAGGGAGAGGCACTGAAAGATGGCATCTAAGGGATTAGTATCCGATAGATCAGGGTCCCTGGCACCAAAGTCCAGCAAGCATGTGGACAAGGATACAAGAGTGTGCATGAGGCTGAGGAGGTCTCTGAGGCAATCATCTAATCAGGAGGGACTGTTGACTCTGGCATTGGCATTGGCATAATTGAGACCAGCCCCTGAAGTGGCTCCATTTAGTTAACAGTAGAGGAGACTATCCTAGTACCATTTACTCTGGAGGCTTATGCTGCAGCCCAGGATCTGAGAGTCGTACTCCTAGCTCCAAAATGGCCTCAGCAATATTAGTTTTCCACTCTGCTGATCCTCTCATACACAGTTCCATTGCCACTACTGTGGGATGCAGACCTCTTCTCTCAGGACCATGGTCGCCCTCCAACCCCAATCTGAGGCTCTCCTTCTGATTGCCTGGATGCTCCATGGCTAAGGCTTCATGAGGTTTGTTCAAAGGGGGTTCCAGGTGCATTTGTAAATAGTAGAATGCCTTCTATTAGGTTTACTTACATTGCAAAGTGGGAGTCTCCATTTTGCCTCAGCAAAAAAGTGCCCCCTCCCCTACCCCCACGCTTCAATCCATCGTGTATTGGACTATTAGTTATACCCAAAACAGCGAGGTCTTACCATTAGTTCCATCAAGGTCCATCTAACAGCTATCTTAGCTTTCCCACCCACCAAGTGGTGATAATTTTTCTCCAATCCTATGCCAGTTAGATTTCTGAAGGCTTTGGACCGGATGTACCCCCAAGGACAAGATTCTGGTCACTCCTGGGACTTAAATATGGTGTTAACAAAGCTAGTGGGTCCTCCTCTGAACCATTGGCAACCTGTTTATTGCTCCATCTTTCCATAAAGACAGACTTTTTGGTCGCAATTACCTCAGCTAGGAGAGTGGGCGAATTAGAAGCACTAGATTCTGGACCTCTGTATATGGTCTCTTGCAAGGACAGGGTATTCCCACACCCTCATCCGAAGTTTCTCACTAAGGTGGTATCTCACGTCCACATCAATCAGGCAATATATTGATCAACTTCCTTTCCTAATTCTTAGCATTTTACCTGGAGAGGACTAAACCATTTAGGTCATCATCTTCATTGTTCGTAGCAATTGCAGACAGAGTCTCTTCCCGTCTCTCCTCAAAGGATCTCCTTGTGGATCTCCTGTTGTATTCATTTGTGCTACTGCAGGGCTGATGTATTGCCACTGAATTGAGTGCTAGTGCATTTGATCAGATCTCACGCAGTCTTTGTGGCTTTTCTGGCCAAGCTGACTCTTTTGGACATTTGCAAAGTGGCAACTTGATCTTCAGTGTATACTTTTGCCTCCCATTATGCCATCTCTGGGCAAACTAGAGATTATGCCAGATTTGGATGTGTGATCCTTCAGTCATTATTCAGATAGATTCTAGCTTCCAGACTGAACTGCTTTTGAGTCACCTGAAATGGAATAGACATGCAATCATTTGAAGAATTAAAAATGGTTACTATCCCGCTCTTCAAGATGTGTTGCACATGTTCATTCCATGACCCACTCTTCTTCCCCTCTCTGTCAGAGTCTTCCAGTAAGAAAGAACTTACGGGGGTTGAAGGTGGCTTTGCGTTGTGGTGTGAAGCAGGAGTGTGCACATGCCGCCCTGACAGGTATCGCTCAGATTGAATCTGACAACTGAGCACACACACAAACCTGAAATGAAATAGACATGTGCCACACATCTCAAAGAACATTAGTTACAGAGCAGGTGGGTAACCGTTTTTTACAGTATCAGCAGATGAGTAGTGTGGCAAGGAAGGCCTCAGGGACAGCACTGAGGATTGGAGAAGCCAAAGGCCAGCAGCCAAATTGAGGTCAGGAAAGCCTCCAGAGGCTCCTGGATAATTTATGTTGAGTCTGGCCATAATCCTTGAGTGTCACATGCTTAAGGTGATCATATCTTCAAAATAAAAAAATTGTGGCAGTGTTTTTTAGAATTAAAAATAGTCATTAAAAAAACAAATAGTTTTTTTTCCCTCCAAAAAAGTTTGTGGGTGCCACTTTTGCCAGTTTGTCTCAGTAGCAACAGATAGATATTTCTCAGTGTGGAGGATTTTTCCACCAACTCAGGTGTTCTGAATAAGGTTAGTGTGAAACATTGAATGAGTGTTGTTAGCATTTATGGTGAACAAAAAGAACAATTTTGATAGGGTCTATGCTCCTTCAACTGGTCACTCTAAACACTGTTTATCCCGCAGAACATTCATTCCACTGGGCTGTTCCTGGTAAGTGCAGGGCAAATCGTACTTGGCATAGCAAAATGACTTGAATGAGCATGTAGTTATTTAAAAATGAAGTTTTGATTGATGAAATGAAAAATATGAACATTTTAAATGTCCTCAAAGGATTTTCAGGGACACGATATGAAAAACTGAAACTATTCTAGCAAAACCAGGATATAAGGACACTTTCAGCATGCTATGTCTAGTGCAGCTGGAATGGATGTGATACTATGTAGTATGGAAAACAGAGAAGTATGGTCTGAGCAGAGGACTGGGAACCAGAGACATTTTTATTTCAAATTTGACATTGATCATGGCCCCCTCTGTGGCTTTAGGCAAGTCACTCTGCTGCATTTTCTCCAACTATACAAAGTGGATGATAATCCTTACTTACCTCCGTTATATGGGTATTGTGAGAATCTAATTAATGTTTGTAAACAACTTTGATGATGAAAAGTGTGATGAATGGCAATTTCTAAATAGTATTTTACTCCTCTTTCCTTAACTCAGGCAGACAAACTAATATCATCCATTCATCTTTTTGTATTTCAGCATCATCCTTTGTTCCCTACATGCGTAAATGTTGTTTAACTATTACTTGCAATAAACAGTGAACGCCACTATCCAGCTTATGACACATAAGTAGACTTAGTTATTTGTTTGCGGCAGAAGCTTTAAATGATGCATTTGTTGTTAACTGATGTTGCATTTTTGGGGGGTTATATTAACATTTTGTTGTGCATAGCCTAGGAAATTGGTTAGTTTCTAAGGTGCCACAAGTACTCCTGTTCTTTTTTCTAGGAACTAATGTATTCCTGCTAAGAAAAGTTAGCCACTTGCATAAATCCATGCCCCTTCACATGGACTTGGAAGCAATCACCAGCTTCTGCTTTGTATCTAGAGAGAGAGAATGTAAAAAGTTTGGTTTTAGTTGAGATTCAGCATCAGTAAATTACATCCTCATGCCAGTACGCTGGCTCCTGACCAGAATCCCAATTTGTGCATCTTCAAAGCCTGTACAGGGAAAGAAATTGACCAAAGTGAAGGAGAAGAGTGTGGCACCTCCAGGTCCATCAGCCACTCATCTAGTCTTCTGTCTCTTCAGTTCCAGAAGAGACCACAGGCCTTGTTAAGCTACCTTTTATAATTAAAGTTGCTTAAAAAAATCCCAAACACCCTCATCAGTGTGTTAGATGACACTGAGGCACTGAAAGCCTATACTCATGCTCAAACCTTGATTCTGCAAGGTGTACTGATTGCAGAGTCCTTTTTCCATTCTGTATCCTTGAGGACCACAATGTCCGAAGTAAATTGATGACATTCATTCCTGGCTGGCAATCATTGCCTTTGATAGCTGAGAACTCAGGATTGTTCAGCCAGAGAATAGAGTTCTTTTTTTAGAACACCTCCAGATTGTCCATCTTGTGAAGGGGAGGAGGCAGTATTAGCAGCAGAAAGAACTCTACGCACTATTTTCTTCTTTCCTTCTCCAAAAGCAATGGCTTTGAGCCTGTGCCACCAAAGTGAGGAAAGAGGACTTTAGGCAAGATGCTTCTTAGTGCCAAAAAAGATAGGAGAGCTTAACCCATTTTGAATTTAGTTATTTAAACAGCTTTGCCATCAAGTTCAAAATAGCGTGTCTGTGGCCGGCTCCTTTACTCCAACTATGAATGTCAAGAACATGCACCTATGCACAGTGTACAGTTTAATGATTGGGATACAGCTCATTTTACTGGGAACACAGCACTTCCATTTCAGTTTGTAGTAGCTGTTGCAATATACTTACACTGCAGAGAGCATGTGTTCCCTAACCAGGAAGATTGCCTTATCAGGAACAACACTTGAGAGATGACTGTGATTGACACATATTTGTCACCAATAATCATGATATCATCATGCCACATTATACTAAAATATGATTCCACCCACTGTGTTCTCTAAGGGGCTGCATGGGCAAATAACATTTTCCTTCCTTCAGGCAAGATGCCTGATGATTTCAGCCTTCACCACAGAGAAAAAACTGGTGCTATCATACATGAAACTGTACATTTGCCTTCCCTTCTCGTCTCAAAAATGTGTGGTCACTGTGTTTATGACTAGAGTTAATTTGCCTGCCAGGAGTGTAAATCAAAACAAAATAACTGTTGGTGCACTTATAACTCTTTCTTGCCCACTGAGGATCACTGTAGTACTCTCACATGCTAAGATGGAGGGTTCCCACATTTCTGGAAACTCAGAGAATCTTGCTAAGTTCATATGCATGCGACCATGGAGTATCCAGGAGCACATGTCTGTGTAGGATTCTAACTGTACAGGTTATTTATATACAGTTCCTTTCACTGCAGGGAATTATGCATTAGTTTTTGCTTGTATTGATGAACTGCATTATAATATGCAGCAGGCGGCTTTTGTCAGGCTAGAGAGTGTGTGTTTGGAATAAATTCCTAAGCGTCAGGGACAATAGTGTGTTTTTATTGTGGCTTGTGTATATAGCATAGGGGTCAAGTAGCAGCTTTTGGAAGCTTTGATGGGTTTGGGCCAAGCATGAGCTATGGGTAATTTCAGTGGTTACTTCTAGAGAAGATTAACAGAAGTCCCTGTGATCAGTTATGTAATCGGCCCCCCAGAAATCACTAGTTTTTCCTTCTGACCTTTCTGAATCTCAGTAGGGATCCTAGGGCACTGTTTCTGAATTCTGCAATAGAAACTCTTATATTTGCGACCTTCCTAACAAAGAGATAACATTACACAAGTGTCAGGATCTAGTATCTCCAAATAGACTTGAAAGGCAGCCATTCAATGAGAGCACATGGTGCAAAAACTAGTAATTTTGCAAGATCTTTATGTTTAAATCCTTAAATTAGGGAAATTGGGGATTTATGTTTGTAGCTCCTTTTTGTTTTGTAAATTAGTTTCTTTTATCCATTTTAATGATTAATCTCTGCTTATCCAGTCCAGCTCTAGTAGAAGAACACTAATAAGTAGTAATGTTACTCTGTTCCTGCCTTCTTTCCTGTTTGTTTAGCAGTGTCAAAACCATCTCTATCTGTGGTTAATAAAAATGCTGTTGGTGGTAGGGTGACCAGACGGCAAGTGTGAAAAATCGGAACGGGGGTGGGGGGTAATAGAAGCCTATATAAGAAAAAGACCCAAAAATCGGGATTGTCCCTATAAAATCATGACATCTGGACACCCTAGGTCAGTGGTCCCCAACGTGGTGCCCGCGGGCGCCACAGAACCTGCTGGGGCGTTTATGCGCTCCCACCTAGTGCCAAGCAGGGGAGAGAAGCCGTGCCCCGCCCCTGACGGGGACAGAGAACTCAGGCTGCAGGTGCGGTGTTCTCTGTTCCTGGCAGTTGCGGGGCCCACCTAGTGCCCAGCAGGGGAGACAAGCTGCGGCCCTGCGCCTGCCAGGGACAGAGAACTCCGGGGCTGCAGGCTGTGGGCGCCGGTTTTCTCTGTCCTCGCGGCTTCTCTCTTCTCTCTGGATTCATACATTATGTAATATTAAAAATGATTTTTTGTATTATTTCATGTACAAATACAAAATAAGCCTTGAAAAATTGTTGGCGCCCACCACACTCTTCTGATAACATGAATGTGCTACTGGCCTCGAAAAGGTTGGGAACCACTGCCCTAGTTGGTGGTCTAAGCCAAAGATGCACAACCCTTTCTCTACCGCGGCTTCTGAAAATCAGACCTGTCCTATAAAAGAGCAGCTGCAAATAGATTGCCAGACTTTCATTAGCATGGCATTTAAATGAGCCTACATAGTATTGTGAAGGACACTTAGAAATGTGAGAGAGAGCAAATTTGAGACAGGCAAAACTTTACTTGGCTGTTTTCTTCTCAGGGTGAGCTAAACATTTGAGCAATATTGTCAGATCTGGATCCAAGTAATCCAGGAAGCCTTGGCATCCCTAGATTTTAAACAGGGCAGGTTGCATGATGAGGTTACAGAAAAGTGTCCCTTGCTAGAACTTTAGGTAAACAAGTAAGGTTTTAAACAGACTGTAATTTCATACCAAGTCATTGGCAGATGGAGAGGGAATTAGTAAAGACCAGTTACTCAGTCGCTAACCTTACTCTCAATAGTTAATCTTGTTGAAAGTTTTATCATACCTGTGAGATAAATTATATAGTAGGCAAGATGGTTTCATTTGGGAAAACTGTCCCTGTACTGAAGTCACTCTTGCCTCTGTATTGGGTGGGAATTGATAAGCAAGTTGCCATCAATAGTGAAACTGGTTTCAGTGAGAAAATTGAATGGTAAATGAGACTTTTAAATCATTATTTGTGCAGTATGCTGAAAAGAATTAATACTGTATTACCGTGATGGAATTAAGATTGTGTCCCAGAAGCATTACAAGCTTAAAAGTAAATGCTAAGATTTGTTATATTGCAGAGTAGTTACAGAGGGGTTCTCACACTGTAAGTTGTTAGGTATATCAACACTTCCATTCTCATAGCACCACAGATGTTAGAGATGGAAGAGACTTCTTTGGTTGTTGTGAGAAGTTGCCTTTCCCAACCTGCTGTAAAACACAATTATGTGTAGCGTTGGTACTTACTCCTTTCCTAGGCTTAGGCTTTATTAACAAAGCATTAAAATTAATGAAGTCCTTCATCAGGATTGTTTAACTTACAGATCTAGAGAGCTATTTCTACTTTCCTGATATCCAGTTGCAGTAGTGAGCCTCCTGACTCAGCAAATCAGGAGCCCCATTTAACCCTTTACCAGCAAGATCAACTCCTGTTAACAGGATGCGGTGTTTCAGGTTAGTGTGGGACAGTTTCCTATGGGATATTGATTTTCCCTGGAGCTTGTGAATTTGCAGTATAAAACTCCTACAGGGTGAATACTTGATGTCAGATCTTTCCCATTTGATCACCCATCAACCACTCTGGAATTGGCACATCAGAGCAATGGCCTCTTTACTGGGTATGAATTCCTATGGAGCCCATCTACACCCACCAGGTGGTGATAGCAACTTTCTGTTCTCTGTGTAAGACTGACTGTGCTGCCTCTTCAGCACAAGAATTATTTTGCTGATGTAGCTTATACCAGTTTCCTGAACAAAATATGCTGTACCAGCAGAAGGACTGTTTGGCTGGCATAACTGCAGCTACAGTGCGGCTTTTGCCAACATGACAATATCAGTTAGGGGAGTGATTTGTTCAAACACCTAACTGATATAGCTGTGCCGACAAAACTCTAAACATAGTCCAGTCCCTGGGCTAGCCCATGGATTGGAGACTTAGTCATTTGAATGAACTTGTCTTTTAAAATGTCACAAGCAGTGAAGACTGGTAGCAACTGAGAGTGGGAATGCAAAAAGGGGCACTCACAGCCAATTTGCACCAGCTGGTACAGTATGTATCTGATTTAAAGCAGGTTAAATCTCACACACACACTCACACACCCTCTGATGAAGACCCTCTGATGGGTCTCACTTACATAATAGGCTAATGTTCTGTAAAGTTTCATATGTTTAAATCAAACTCTCGTTGCATTACACATAAAGCTGTCTATTTTTTTCCCTTTTTTTTTACATTTATGTAACTCAGTTAAATTGAATTTGTTGTTTAAGTTAATATGCAACTGGGGTATGCACAGATGAGCAATTCCAAACCCACTTCCAAAATACATTAAAATTAATGGAGTTTTACAAACATCTTCTGTGTACACATGTAGGATAGAGTTTTCCAATGAACTTTGATCATGTTTTTTATAAATACATTCAAACTATAATATTACACAGTAAGCTGGAACGGTGGAGAAAGGAAACTGTCTGGTTGTATATTTAATATACCATATATACTTGATCATAAGGCGGTTCATTTGTAGGCTGACCCCCCCAAGATGGATATAAAATTTTTCTCATTTTTACTTAACTTGTTCATAAGTTGACCCTATAATTCAGGGGTCAGCAAACTTTGGCTCCCGGGTCATCAGGATAAGCTGCTGGTGGGCCGAGATGGTTTGTTTACCTTGAGGGGAGGTAAACCTAAGTAAACAAAGTGTCCTGGTGCTTACCCTGATGGGCCGTGACAGCAACTGGTGGGGAAACCTTTTTTGGGAGAGACGCTGGGGATTAGGGGAGTAACTCCTGTGACCAGACCCCACATGACCCCACCCATAGTCCGGGACCTCCACGCTCTCCCCATCCCATCCTTTCCCACCTTATCTGGGGAGGGCCAGGGGAGGATGTCTCTGGCCTGGCTGGAGCTGCTCTGGCAGGCTCGGCAGCGCGGCCACAGCCTGCTCTGGCGGGCCAGACCAGGCGGCACAGTCGCAGCATGTTTCAGTGGGCCGGGCCGGACGGCACGACTGTAGCGGGCTTGGCCGGGCGGGCTGGCTGGGCAGCACGGCCGCAGTGTGCTCTGGGGGGCAGGGCTGGGCGTCACAGCTGCAGCCAGCCAGCCCCGGAGCTGCAGCTGCTTTGGAGGCTGGGGGGAGAGCAGCGTGGCCAACAGTGGAGAGACTCTGGCCCTGCCTCTTCCCTTCTGGCTGTGCTGCCTCTCCTTGCTGCCTCTGTTGAGGGGAGGAGCTGTGTTCCATCTCTCCCTATCTATACCTGTTCATAAGATGACCTCCTTTTCTGGTGCTTCCCTTTTTTACTAAAAAAGAAATTTGGTTTATGAATGAGTATATACGGTATGTAAATACCCAGAATAAAGATTTTTTACATGCAGGAGAACCTACTTCTAGAGAGAAACTCCATTAACAGTATAGCATAAAAGGTCCCAATCTGTTTGTAAGGGACACCAGATAAAACCTTCAAAAGCATCTAAGTAATTTAAGAGCCCAAGAATGTTGACTGTTAATGCGACTTTGGCTCCTAAGTCACTTAGGCACTTTTGAAAATGCTGCCCTCAGCCAGTTTGAAATCTGTTTACTTTCAATTCATTTTAAAATAATGTTAAGTTCTACACCTACCCCAGATTCCCTTTCAACTTTTTGTGGTTTTACAATTACATCTTATATTTTAAATGCTTTTCTCTCCCATGTTGGCTATGTCAAAGACCCATACAAATGAAGAAACTGGTTCATTATACAATGTGGTCCAGTGTATATGGTGCTGGATTGCAACTTAGGACACTGTGTTATATTCCTGGCTCTGCTGCCGACCTAAATTCTTAACTGTAGCCAAGTCACATCACCACTCTGCTGCAGTTTCCCCATCTATAAAATGGGACTAATGATACTTTCCTCTTTGGTAAAGTGCTTTGAGATCTACAGATGAAAACTGATATATAAGAGCTGTATGGTGTTGCTATTACATAGGGAAGACAGTGAACTGACTAGTTACAATGTGCTGCTGAGTATGCATACTAAACAAAAGAGTTACAGACAAATATTTTTTCCTCTAATCTCTTCCAAATATTGTAATTTTAGGTGGTGTGTATAACAATCATAAGCAAAAATATTCAGACAAAAGTGTGATATTTACGTTGATGGTTTCCCTGTTGTTCATCATGATGTAACAGTTGAAAATAGTGAAGTTGTTTTGTGGTGGTGTTCAGTTCCTTTCATTGGTTTTTGTACCCAGCTCTCTACAGGTATGTACAACTTCATTTCAGGGTTGTTCTACCTGGATTTTTTTCAGAGATTATATAATTATAATTATTAATATTGGAAAAGAAACGGGGGTTGCTAGGGAGACTGACTGATACAGTTGAAACTAATCTGGCAAACGTGCTCCCAAAATTGCATCTGCAAAATCAGATTAATATTTATTGTGTGCATGTAATCAGGTAATTGTACGTGTGCTACCTGTTTGTGCATTCACACTGGTGCACGTGCAGTTTGGCAGGCACAGGTTTTGAGGCTAATTTTAATAATTTAGCAATTAGTGATTTAAAACTAGAAGCAGTTCAAAGCTGTTTCTAGTCTACTTTGGGATGGTTGGTTGAATACAGGTAGCATTACAATAGCCATTTTGTCAGCGTTGTTTCCATTGCTGCTTTTAAGAGTTGACCACTGAAAGTTGCGTAAAACAGCACAATGGGCTTTGAAGCTGTGGATTGTAATGTGTTGGCACTGAGAATGAGGCATGGGAAAAGCACATGTTGCTTGTCACCAACTGACGAAGTGCTAATCTGCAAGGTGTCATTTCTTCAAGAATCAGACTGTTTTTTTAATTACCCATGACTTTTATTAAAAGTAACCATGACAGAATCTTAGCCTTGATTATACGTGCGAGAGCATGGTTGGTACTGGGTGTGAAGAGGGCATCAGGAGTACAGCAGAGTGGGGAAGTGAGAGAAGGAAGAAGGGGAGAAATTGGAAAGGGGGATAAGGGAGACAGCCCACCCCAGGGAAAGGGAGGGAGGGTGAGACTGAAAGAAAAAACGTGGAGGAAAGGGAAGGAGTGAAAGAGACTGTAGGAGGGGGGTGAGTTAATGCTGTTCTGTTGATTAGAGAGAGGCTAATATCCAGAATATTGTGTAGGGCGATTCATACCCATCCACTATGTTCTGGTCAACAAGGGAAAGCAAATGTTAGACTGAAACTATTGAAAGGGTAGCACTTCACAAAGTACAAGACGTGGTTAAAAAGTTGCAATATTTTGGTCTTTGTTCTGACAGTCTCAATATAGCTGAAGACCTACATTGATCAGCAGCTTCTCAATATCCAAATAGTTAGGATCTTATTCTTGCTGGACTGGTAGAAATTATGATGATAATACTTTCCGCTTGTAATAGAGCCTTTTATCCAGGGATCTTAAAGCACTTTACAAGCATTAATTATGCTTCTAACACACTGTGGTATAGGGAGCGTATTGTCATTTGTAAATTAGAGAAGCCAGAGGCCCAAGTATACTGAAGGCTTGACTTTCACAACTGTACACACACAATTTCCCTGATTATGCTTTGTAAATCACTTATTTTAGCAGACAGTTGACCAGTTATACACCTCTACCCAGCTGTAACGTGACCTGATATAACACGGGTTCGCGTGTAGCAGTGGGGCTCTGGCAACGCTTTTAAGGGTCCAGGGCTCTGGCTGCTGCGGGAAGCCCCGGGCTCTTTAAATCCTGGTGGAGCCCTGCTGCTACCCGGGGGCTGCGGCAGCGGGGCTTGCTGGCGATTTAAAGGGTCCAGGGCTACCCGCAGCGGCTGGAGCCCAGAGCTCTTTAAATCACTGCCAGAGCCCTGCCACCCCTACCTCGCTATAATGGAGTTTCAGCTATAACGCGGTAGGGATTTTTGGCTCCCCACGACCGCATTAGAGCAGGGTAGAGGTGTATATGTAACTGCTTATCAACATGTGCAGATTTCTGATTTGTATGTGCAATTGTGCTGATTGTACACACACAAAGGCATGTGTTTGCGCACATGCAGTTGTGAAAATCAAGCTCTAAGTTAGTTGCCCCACATCAAATGATGAATCTAACAGAGCCAGGCGTAGAACCTAGAACTCCTAGTTTACTTTCCTGTATATTACCAACTAGACGTTTGTTTCCATCCAATTTAAAATCTGTGTCCAGAAACAGATTGAGCAATGCCTCAAGGGGGCAGAGGAATAGTGGGGAAAATAACAAATTGCAATTGTTCAGGTGCTAACGCATATGAATGGTGCCGTAGGGTATTGGATTTGGAAGGCAGTTACATCTTAAATTGTTTTCCTTGCTCTTTTTGGATATTATTGAGTTGCGTTTGAACATGAGCCTTCTGTGCAATCATTTCTTCCCCCTGCTTAACTCCTTATTGAAGAACTAAGCCCATACTTTAGTAGGGTGGTTTGTTTCCATGGATACGCTGTGAGGTTTCCAGTTTAGGAGTATGATTCTCAGTAGGCTGCAGCTGGGTAGGATGGTTTGTTAGGAAGGTCTGCAGTTAAACACAAAATGTTTCCATGATGTCGGAATAAACACAAACACTCATAAAAGCCAAGGTGAATATATATTAATTTGAATCTTTGAAAGTGATAAAAATTATTCCAGTTCTAAGAAATGCTCCTCAGACTGTTAAAATGACCAGTTAAAAGAAGGATTCACTAGAAATGCAGAGGTGCCACAGAGTAGCAGCCACTAAGAAGTGGCTTTTGCCCATATGCAAATCTGTACATATTTAGACTTTATTATTACTGATGTAAGCTCAAGCCTGACATTTTTATTCAGGAGGAGAAGTCTTTTCACCTTAAAGTGCTGAGTCTGTTACCAAGCTCTGACACTGGCGAGACATAGCCAGGAAGCCCAAACCTTTATCAGGCCTAAAGCAAACAAAACTCAGTGACATTAGGTCCTTTGATAGGACCATTACCAAGATTACTTTAATAGATTCTTTGATTCAGAGGCCAGAAGGGGCCATTATGATTGTATAGTCTGACTAACCTGTATATCACAGACCATAGAATTTCCCTAAAATAATTGGGGAAGGAGTGTTGGGACAAAACACTTTGCAAGAACATTGTTTTGGTGGGGTTTTGTTAAGTAGAAATGCACAGCACTCAAACAATATAGACATGGAACAATACAAAGCCCTGCTGTGTATATGTTACCACATTGCTTCTTAATGGATAGGGAGGGTTGGTACAAGATTTGCCTATTCCTGCATGGCAAAGAGGCATGTATGTGGGTATTAGAAAGCACCGTGTGATTCAGCGGAAGGCCTGTTTGCTAATGGATAAAAATGTATACTCCCTAGAGGAAAATAAAGGTACATAGAAAGCAATAAGGTGAAATATACTTAACAGACCTTTTGTCACTTATTGGCTGACTGCACTGTGCAAAAAGGTTTCTTCCCTGTTAAAGAAAGAAAGTGATTGATAAATAACCCTGCAGTTTCTTCTCATTTGGGAATGAAAATACAGGGAGTTAAAGAAAAAAATAAAACAAAACCTGATTTCATTACTCATTTGAAGATGTTTAGGATTCTGAGAACCAGATTTGATGTAGGCTGAAATATGAGAGATCCTGCTCTGTACAGCTTCATGTGAGTAATAAAATAAGGATTATTATGGTTTTGTGGTTAAGATGGAAAACTAAGAGTCAAGAGAACAGGGTTCTACCCCTGACTTTTCCTCAGACTCCCTGTGTGACCTTGGACAAATCATTTAGGCCCTGATTCAGTAGGGTCCTTAAACATGTGCCTAATTTTAAAAAATTAGATTGAAGAATGTGCTTAGGGTTAAGCTGGTTAAGATATTATGCTTTGCTGAATAGGTATGTACATAAACACTTGGTAAGTGCTTTGCTGAATTGTGTCCTTAAATGAGAGCAGCCTGATTTTCAAAGGTTCTGAGCATCCACTGCTTCAGCAGGATTTTTGGGTGCTCAGCACCTCTGAAAATCAGGCCCATTTTTAGGTGCCTAAATATGGATTAGGCTGCAAGTGAGTTTATATTGATATTCTTCACTGAAGGCCCACACATGCAAACACACAAGTCATTTACTCTGCTAATTTTTAATTTATTATTATTGTTTTATTTTATTTGCTACTGGTTTCTCTTCAGCTGATATTGTAGTGATTTATTCAAGTTAAAGCCCAGATCCTTGCATTAATGTTTCCACATAAGAGCTCTTCTCCCTTCCACAGTCACCTGTTGCAGAGTCTTGGCCTGTTGGGCTACATATTTCAAGCATATCTTAATGTGCAGTCAGAAGGCCAATTTTGCCCTGTAGCCCCATTGACTTCAGCAGGAGGTACACCTGAGCCAAGCATGTTTAAAAAACTTGTCAATTGTAATGCATCTCGCATGCAGAACCAGCACCCTTTCTTACACTCCCACAGCCTGATTTGAATGTCATGCATTCAGCTGAGTTCTAGGAAGCAAGAGTGCTTGAGCTGCAGGTGATATTCCTGGTGGGGGCTGCTGTGGCACCTGCTGAGCAGGCAGCCTGGGACCACTCTGCCTCTTCTGCTGTCCGCTCTCTACTTCCCCTGAGAGTTCCCCGCCAACATGGAGCACTGGGGATGAGTGATCAAAGTTTAATGCCACAACATAGTAACCGCGCCTCATCATTCACTTCAGTAGTCCCTGGCTCTTTTCTTCATAGCAGTTCAGCAATTGCACTATCCTCAGGCTCCCACACTTACTCCTGAGTTCGCTCAGAGATGCCTTTGGCTCCCCATAAGCCATACACTCCTATTCTGAGGGTGTGAGGAATAAGGACCTTCTTCCTTGCAACTGTTCCCACTGCTCCAGAGAACCCTGTATAGGAAATCAAGGACTTGTCGTCACTGTTGTTAGTACAACACCTTTTACCAGCACTAAACTCTCTCACAATCATTTTAAAACAGAACTTTATGGTTAAACACAAATTGTTTACAAATATGCAAATTAATTCAGTAAATAATTTTCAGAATATGGCACACATGGAGTGGCACAAAACGTGGAGGTTATGCACAGGCAAGGAAGAAAGCATTTTTTCCCTGTTCTCACATGATCATCTCTGACCAACCCATAAGGAGTGTTGATAGACTCTGGCAGAAGCCATGTCACACCTTCAATGAAAGAATACCTTGGTCTCAACATGGAACCTCTGAGACTGCAACAGGGGGAATAAAGAAGGAAATGTGCAGGTCTTGAAGAGCTTTCTCCTCCTCCCCCAAACCAAATCCAATAACACATCAAACTTTCTTAACCATGCAAAATGGTTATTTAAAGATTATTTTAAAAAAGCATTACTGGTAATGGTATGTACTTTACTGCTCTGGACCCTCGGGCCCTCTTTGAAACCTGTTCAAAAGCATTCAGCTTAGTGTTTGTTTTGAATTTCTTTACAAGTTGTTTCTCATTCTTTTGTGCATATTTGTAAGTTGCAGAATAGTTCTCATTCTCTTTACCATCTGTGCTCGTTAACCAGTACTGTACAATGCCATGTAAGGTTGCATGGCACCTTTCATGAACAAAAAGCTTTGCACAGAAAAGCCCAAACTTGCTAGATAAGCCTAGGTGTAAAGAGTAAGATTTAAGCTTTGATGTACATGAGTCAGACTCTGTATTTTAGGTTCTCTATGGGAGGAGATTCCAGATTCAGGGCAAAATTTTGTTCTCATAGCCACACAGTGGCTCTTGACATATATTCTTCCCTGATGACGTGTGGTGGGTGTGAAGGGAATGGAATATCTTGAATGAAAAGAAAAGGCATTAGGCTACATAGTAACCTGCCACCGGATCAGGTATGGTCACTAATGACAGAACCCTAAACACGGTGTGAAGGCTGTTCCTGAGTAGATTATACCTACTTCTGATAGAAACTTGAGGGATCTGTCTCTCAAACACTTTGGCAACACTTGGGTAGTTTGTCATGCCAACAAAATATTGCTGAATTGATCTGAGACTGGTTTGTGAAGTTAAGGCCAGAATTTTGCCTATAGGATGTACAACTACTAACCATGCCTCCTCTGTAAATCAGTTTTGAGCGGTATTGTGGAATAGCCAGCAGACTACCTTTCGATCTCTTCGGCGGCAGCAGCTCCAGCAAACACGCAAGTCCCAAGTGGTGCAGCGCTGTCGCGGTTTTAAAAACAGTTTGATTTTTTTTTTTAACAGGGGAGCCCAGTGTAACTCCTTCAAGACTGGAGTGACACTCTGCATCTGCATCTGCCTCATGTGAGTTAAAATCCTGGCAGCAGCATTTTGCACAAGCTGGAGCCTCTGTAGAGATTTTTTTTTTCTTTTTCAGGAAGGCTATAAAATTGCTACCGTATGTGTCTTGGCAGCAAAGGTAAAAAAGAAAAAAAACAAAAATACCCCAACCACCCAAAATCCACAGTAAAGTGCATGAGAATTCCATACCTTACTGTACAACTCCTGCTCATTCTAACACATACCGTGGAAGTCATCACGGACTTAGAGCCTGCAACATTCACTTATGTGGTACTGCTTTTTAACTCTCCACAATGTAATTTGATGGCAAATTATGATGTTAAGGGGAAGCTGTAAGTGCTGTCAGCTGGCTTCTGTTTTCAAAGCTTTGGTGGTTCTTTTGCAATCCAGAGTTACATAACCCCAGAACACTATGTACTGACTGCCCTGAGCTGCTGAAGCATTTGCCTGTTGCAGAACACAGACCTTTAAAATAACTTGTCCTTTTGTCATTTGGGACTGACATGTTTGTGGAGGGATGGGGGTCAACTAAAAAAATTTTTTTTGAAAAAGTTGTAATGTGCTTATATTTGTTGTAACTATGTTATAAGTAGAGCTAAAAGACCAACAAAAACATACTGAGAATTGAATGGTTGTGTGTTTGTGGCTGTGCATATTTCACCTGTCACACACTTGTGGGTGCTTTGAGGTGGGGGCACTGTCAACTGTGTGGGAGTTCACAGTACAACGGATTCTGCATGGCAAGCATCTAAATCTTTGACATCCACTGTATCCTACACAAAGTCTATAGCTGTGGCCACAGTGGCTAGGGCTTTGGGGGGAAAGTATTTCATTACTTTTTTCTTTTTTTAGTCATCCAGCTGTAGATCTCTCCTTACTGCTAAATTCCTGCACAGATGACTGAGCAGAACAAGATATAAAAACACATCAGCCCTGAGTACACTAATATATTGCCACATTTCCATAGGATCGGCACTATGCCCTAACTTTTAAACAGCCTCTTGGAGGAACCCCTTGAGTGTGGCAGAGCACCAAGGAGCCCCACTCTTCAGCTTAAGGGTAGGCCTCCCAGCCTCACTGCCTCCTAGGCTGAACCTCTGGGCTCCAGCACTCTTGGCTTCACACCGTGAGCTCTGTCCAGCAAGTCCCATTGAGACAGACTCCTAGTTAGAGACTTATCCACCCTGCAGAGATTAACGCAACTGAGCAAGTATCAGAGGGGTAGCCGTGTTAGTCTGGATCTGTAAAAGCAGCAAAGAATCCTGTGGCACCTTATAGACTAACAGACGTTTTGGAGCACGAGCTTTCGTAGGTGAATACCCACTTCGTCAGGTGCATGTAGTGGAAATTTCCAGGGGCAGGTATATATATGCTATATATATAAGCTATATATATAAGCAAGCTAGAGATAATGAGGTCAGTTCAATCAGGGAGGATGAGGCCCTGTTCTAGCAGTTGAGGTGTGAAAACCAACTGAGCAAGTATTTGCAGAGACACCAAACACGCTTTTCAGAGCAGAGTAGGATTTATTAGTCAACTGGAACACAGCACTGGAAGTCCTTAGGTTAGCATAGAGAAATAAAAATTAAAGCATAGCCCATTCTGGTCAAGCCAGAGCTGTAGTGGATTCCATTTTAGGCTCTCTGTCTATCTCTGTCAGTCCCAGGGGAGAGAGCAGCCAGCTTCCTCCAGCATCCCACACTTTATCCTCTGCTGATCATGTCTGTCCTTTGTTCTTGAGCTGGGGTCTCTGCTTAGCTTCCCTCCTGGGGTGAGAGGAGGTGGAGGCTCCTTCCTCTTGGTCATTGTGTGCTAGGTGTCAATGTTCTGGTCATTGGGCTTTCTTTGGATTCTGCACTGTCGTGGGATTGCTTTCAGCGGATTCGAGCCAGTTCCTTAATGATCCTATTCACTATGGCCCAACCACAAGGTGACACCCGAACCTCATGTCCAGTCCTGCCTCCATGAGCAGACTTAACACTTTTCCCTCCACTGGGTACCGATATCAAGTGCAGAGGGAAACTGAGGCACAGAGAGGTTTTATTAAAATATCATCGAAAATTCCCAGTTTGTCACATATGTATATAGATAGAGATTATATAATGTGGGTGTTTTCCAATGTTGTGATACGGCAGTTGCAGCATCACAATCCTGTTCACACTGTTTATCTCAAGTAGGTGGATCACTTGCCTGAAGCTCATGTAACTGAAATGAGCATTTGCACAGCTTGTGCGAAAATGTCAGTAGCTTGTAGCTCATACTGATGATATACTCCATACCGTGGTGTAGTGTGTTGTCAAAATGGGGTGTGGGCATGGTGAACTCTGAATCCATTCCCAGTTGTCTAATTAAAGGAAAGTATATCCTGGATAATGTCACAGTAACTGGAGAACACTATATATAGTCCATTTTCATCCTCCAAGAGTCTGATTTCAAGTGTATCTGTTGATTTCTTACACTAGGAAGAAGACTCTTATTTTCCAGATGTCTTTAGTGATGACATCCAAACAAAATCTTTGAATGAGCTTGTGGCTTACGTTTTAAACAAGGCTGGGTCAAGGAGGCAAGCAAAGTCCAAAGTTTATAGGTGAGAATGTGAATTTTAAAAATGTTCAGGGACAGCCTTGTGGTCGTGCCACCTAATCAGAGATCTGGATTTGATTCCTTGTATTGGCATGGCCTGAGAATACCATATAGTCCTTTGCAACAGCCTTTCTTTTTGGTTTTTCAGCTGCTTTCCTAGGCTAGAAGGGAGGTCTTAGTGATGGACGTAGATTGGAGAGGGGAGTGCAGTGTATAATAAAATGGAATAAGGGTGTTTTATGGATTGTATGATGCACATAGAAAATATGAATCCACTGCCCTTTCCCCTGAAAGATTGTTAGAAAAATAAAGGTGTTATTTGAAAGACAGCATTGTATTAGCTACAGCCATGCTTTCTTGGTAGTGTACCACTGGGATTGATTGTAAATCCTTTCTGTTTATCTAAAAGGGATCCCAGAGTACTCTTCAGATTGTACATGTGTATGTAGGGGTCACTACAGTCATCTCTGGGCTCCAGAAATGACAACTGCTCATGTCTGAAGTGCTATTATAGCCGTATCGGTCTCAGGATACTAGAGACACAAAGTTGGTGAGGTGATATCTTTTATTGGACCAACTTCTGTTGGTGAGAGAGAGAGGCTTTTAACAAACTGTTCTGATAGCAGCAACATAATGCAACAGGGTTTTTAGAAGAAGGGAATGGTAAAGTTCTGTATAGAGAAAGAAATCAGTTTCCTTGGGAATTTGGCCAGATTACCAAGGAGAAATTGCACAGCAGTGTGAAAAAAAAAAAAAAAAAATTTATATGGTCTATGCGAAGAACTAGGAGGGCTCCAGCTTCTTCCTGGTGGGGGTGGGGGCAGGGAGGGAGCTGAGGTGGGGTAGATAGAAAATGTGGGGGAGGCTGCGCTATACATCTTGTGGGCGCACACATTTATTTTTTAACAATACGCACTTAAATGTGTGATTTATCTGTTATCCTCAAAGAGCAATAAAAATATATACAGACACATCGGTTTGAAACTTCGTCTAGCCTGTGAAATAAGCAAAGTAGGAGATTTGGAAGATTTGGAGACTCAGAGCCGTAATACAACAACTGATACTGTGGTCAGTCTGGAGCAGGGGGCCTCAGTGCTAGAGAGGGTTAACTAAGCACTGGGAAGTGTTACCCAGACCCCGCCCTGTCCTGCATGTGCAGCTGCAGCAGGCACTGTGGCAGGGAGCTGCATGCTAGGGATGCGAACCAGGCAGGGAGGAAGGCCCTTGACTCATCAGATAAATCCAGCCCCACAAGGCAAGCTGAACATCGCAGATCTGAGCTTGCTCCCCAGGGCTGGCTGGCTGCAGCCGAACAATGCTCTGGCAAGCCTCACCACCAGTCAGCAACCACCTCAGGAGTGCTATTTCGGGAGGTGCTTCCCAACCCAAGTTTCATACCACATTATAATTTTACAATTTGTGTGTGTGTGTGTGCGCGCGCGCATGCACGGGAGACTGAGTGAAACTGTGTGTGTTGGGAGAGTGTATTTGGTGGAGTAGTGTGTGAGAGAGACTGTGCGCATGTGTGCGTTGGGGGGAGTGCGTGGGAGACTGTGGGTGTGTGTTGGGAGTGTGTGTGAGAGACTGCACGTTCATGAGTGAGTGTGTCATCACGCTGTCTCTAAGCTGAGCATTCAGGAGCCTGATGCTTGTTCAGTGCAGTAGCAACTCCCACGTCTGAGCCAGAGACACCAGCAAACAGGCTCCCTGTCCCCCCACCCCAGCTCAGTGGAGACCTACTCAGGCACGGCCACCTCTAGCATCAGGCAAGCTCTCCCTGCGTCCCGCCAGCCGTCGATCAGCTTCCCCAAAATGGAGAGACTTAAGTATAAAAATGGGGCTCACAGCCTCTGTACTGCCTGCTGTACATCTCTGGCCAAGGCTAGCATCAGCGAAGGAGTTGACTGTGCTAATCTCTGCAGCACAGCCAGGGCTGTAAATCTTTCAGGGGATCCCTGAGCACAAAGGGACCGAATGGAAGATGATGATGATTTTCCTCCGGTCTAGCCCAATGGCTAAAGCCTCCTCTCTGCAGATCAGGTGTGTGTGAGGTCTTCAGGTACCAGTCTGTTTCCGCTGGCTGTTGCTGTTTGCAGGCTGCGCTAAACAGGGAGAAGTGAGAGCGAGTGAATCTGGGGAAGAAGTGAGTGTGTCTGCTGCTGGGAGCCTGGCCAGCAGCCACAGCTCTTTCCGCTGTGCCTTCAAAGCTGGGCGGCCGGAGCGCAGCGGCTGTTGGCTGGGTGCCCAACTCTGAAGGAACCACCACAGCCAGCAACTGGGAGAGGCGGCTACTGGGTGGGGGCTAAGGCAAATTTTGGGATGACTATAGCCCCCACAAACCCCCTCAAGTACTGCCCCTGTGAATAACTCAGCATGTCCTTATCCCATGCTGCTTTAATAAACGGGAACTCGGGGCATCTGTCTTACCCATCTACAATACATGAAGGTATATTTCTTAGGTTTCCTTCAGTAATTTGCCTTTAGCAGCTCTTCCTCAAGGGAATTCATTTTTTCTAGACTCTGATCTTTCATGATCTTTACTGTGCTCTTTCTATTCTGACCTCCTTTTGCTCACTAGCACTCTAGATCACGCCCTAGGATTTCCTGCACAATCCTGTGCTCTCTTATTTATATTAGTTATTTCTGCCCCTCATTCTCACCCACAACACAATCAACCTTTCTGTTTCTATTGCACTGAGAAGGCCCCATGCAGCAAATGTCATATAACTTTATTATATGTTTACCATTAGTATAGTAAAAGCTTGAAGATTTTGTTAACTACATTATTACTTTTAGGTATCCTTTACTACTAAGTAAGTTGGTATTATAAGTGTGTTCAACTTACAATGAATTGTTGCTTTTCTAAGTGATAATAGGCCTTTGTTAAAAATAATAGTGAACCCTTAGATTTCTGTCAGTCAGATAATACTTGGGGTGACATATGTTACTATAGAGCTGGGCAAATCTTTTTGGCAAATAGTAAATTCACTGACAAATGCAGTTTTCGGGGGGAACTGAAACTATTTGTGAATTTGGGTCAAATTTGGCAATAGTTTTGGCCAAGTAAAACCTGAAAACAGAAATTTTGGAAATATCATAACTCATTTTGAAAATGTCAGATCCACTCCACATTTTATTTTGAAAATGTCAGTTTGAATTAGCATTTAATTTGACCAGAACAATTTTTTTTTGGTTTTTCATTTAGTCGAGGAAAAAAAATTCATTTTCGGTTAGAAAGTGACCAGTTTTTTCCCCCTGGAAACCAAAAATCATGTTGCTCAGTTCTACATATGTGATTTCTCATGAGTCACAATAATCTATAATCTGTCCTGTCTGACACCCTGATTTTCCTTCATGATCTTCCTCCTCTTCCACCTTTTTTCAGTAGTTTCACATATAAGTTTTCTCCTCTCTGACTTGGTCTCTCTTTTCCACAGCATATTTTCTTACCTGTACTAATTTTTTGGGGATTGTAAATATATTTATTTTTAGCATTTTTTTATGACTCCCACAGAGGTGCTAGGCATCTCACAGAAAAGCATGTATGTGTTCTGAAGAGCTTACCATGCAAATAGCACGTATGTATGACACACACATTTGCAGCCTCCAAATCATTAGTACAGTGGGACCCACATAAATATACATCTCAGCTGTGATGGGAATTATTTGACCTCAGTGCATCTTGGGGCCAGATTCTGTGAGAGTGACAGTTTCCATGCAGCAAACCTCAACATACGGTTCACAGAAATACAGTGAAGCCATCAAACGATCATTGAATGAAATTGTTAAATAAGTACATTTTCCCTGTATTGAGCTAAGGTATATTTTATAAATGAAATATTAAAATAATAAACTGGTTTAAAAGAATAATATTTTGATGCAAGAAGGTAACATCTGACAGATTTCTACAGTACCATATAGTTTTATTAACGAAGTATATGCTGACCTGATTACTGTATCTTCTGTGGAAGCCATCATAGCCCACAGCACTTATAAATACTTCCTAGCTGAATTTCTGACACTAATATTAGGCTATGGAATTGTGCCCAGAGTAACAGGTGTAACAGCAGTAAAGAATTTCAGATTCTCTGCCTCTAAGAGGTGTGTACGGGGGGTGGGGGAGGAGAGGGAGATGCTGTTTGGAATATATTTCCTCTGAGGCAAAGAGCTCTGATGTGCTGACTTTTATATTTCATCTGGTGCCTTCTGCTGCTGAAATATGAACTGCACTTCCATTCTGCAAAAGGCCTCTAGCATGATCTAATTCCATGATCACTGTAAGCAGTGGAGCAAGTGAACTTGAAATAGAGAAGGAAAATAATGACAGAACTGAGTGTTGTAGTGTGGAAGAGGGAGGAGGGAGAATGGAAAAATTATTTTTAACTGCCTTGTTTAACTATGAGCTATTTTTGTATTTTCTAACTGGAATCTTATCTTGGTACAGTGTATAAGTCCCCTGAGTATGAATCTCTTGGATTTGACCTGACCGTAGAAAGACTGGTTTCCATTGGATACCCTCAGGAGCTACTCAGTTTTGTCTATGATCCTTCTTTCCCTACCAGGTAAATAACTAAGAGATACTGATCCAGTCTACTTGTGGCTTTGAATGTTTGTTCTGTGAAGTTCATAGGCATGACATTTCAAGTTTTCAGAGGGCACCTTTTAAGCCTGCAGTTGTGCACAGAACTTGGGTAAACATACCCAATTGACTTGCAGTGACTGACTTCACTTGTGCACAATTTTTGCACAAACAGACATGCCAGCAAAGAATGAGAGTGATGTAAAAGAGGCCTGCTGAAAAAGTTGTTCAAAATATCTATAAAGCAAGAACATTAAAGCAACATGTGAAATTTTACTTAAAATCTAGGTTTTGTGAGAATGAATTTTTACAGAATATGAGCCTGCAGGAATGTTGCATAAATTATTATATTTTAATTATTTTGAAATAAAGTATTCCTGCATGGTGTTGGAAACTCAAACATTGCAGCAATGTCCTCATGCACAAGAGATGTCCTGAAAGTGAAACTGACTGTGAAGAAAAATAAAACTGGACTAGTTAAGTTTAATTGTCCAAACTGAATGAAATGCAGAAAATATGCCTGCAAATATTGGTGCAAAGTACATTTAATTTCTAAAATTCTGACACTTTTCAGAGTCTCTTAGTAGCAGAGATATGGAAGTTTGTGTTTGATTGGCGGTTTTTAATCTGATGTGTCCCTAAAACCTTTAAAGTTGTTTCCATTCATGCCTTTGCTGGACCTAGTCTTACTGGCTTCTGTGGCAGTTTCTATGGATTGTTTATCAAAATGTAGGCAGTGGGACTGTGGCTGATGAGCTCCAGTTGTCAGTCTGGCAGCTCCTTTCCTTTCATTCCTCCTGCCTTGAGCTGCACCGAGCCTGCTGCCACACATTCCCATGTCCATAACAGGAAGGTTTCAGAGTGGTAGCCGTGTTAGTCTGTATCAGCAAAAAGAATGAGGAGTACATGTGGCACCTTAGAGACTAACACATTTATTTGAGCATAAGCTTTCGTGGGCTAAAACCCACTTCATCGGATGCATGCAGTGGAAAATACAGTAGGAAAATATATATACACAGAGAACATGAAAAAATGGGTGCTGCCATGCCAACTGTAACAAGGATAATTAATTAAGGTGAGCTATTAGGTGAGCTGTTATCAGCATAAGAAAAAAAACTTTTGTAGTGATAATCAGGATGCCCATTTCCAACAGTTGACAAGAAGGTGTGAGTAACAGTAGGGAGGAAAGATTAACATGGGAAACCAGTTTTACTTTGTGTAATGACCCATCCACTGCCAGTCTTTATTCAAGCATAATTTAATGGTGTCTAGTTTGCAAATTAATTCCAACTCTGCAGAATGGTTGGAATGGGCCATCCTGATTATCACTACAAAAGTTTTTTTTTTCTTCTGCTGATAATAGCTCACCTTAATTAATTACCCTCGTTACAGTTGGCATGGCAGCACCCATTTTTTCATGTTCTCTGTGTATATATATTTTCCTACTGTATCTTCCACTGCATGCATCTGATGAAGTGGGTTTTAGCCCACAAAAGCTTATGCTCAAATAAATTTGTTAGTCTCTAAGGTGCCACAAGTACTCCTGTTCTTTTTTCATAATAGGAAGATGGCCTGTAATGAAGCTGTCAGGAAGGTTACGTTGAGCATGTTCAGTGAATTCACTCCTCCTTCATGGGGAGGACCAAGAAGGGTTGCCCATGTGAGGACAACTGACAGCAGCCTTACTACCAATCAGTCTTGAAGAATCTCACTGTTTTCAGCAGTCATGGCATCTCCTTTTCCTAAAGGCTAGTGACTAGATAAATGAGCAGAAACATGTAATGTGGTTTTGGCAGGAAAGAGAGAGCCCTTAAATCGGTAGTGGGGAATGGCACAGCATTTTTTGCAGCTGTGACATGCTATGTCTGGCTTGCCTAAATGCAACAGAGAGATGCACAGTACTGGAGAAGTTGCTTCCCTCAATCAGCTCCCCATTGCAGCCCAGTAGAATTCTCAGGGAATCACTAGGGCAGGCGAGAGCCAAATTCTTGACCTTGTGTAGAAAGCTACACATCTTTCCTGATGAACGTATAGCTAAGCTTTCTAAGTAAAATGATCCTGTTTTAAGATCCATAGAGAGCAGGTCAATTATACATTTCAACCTTGCAGTGCTGGGGGTGGGGAGGGTGGTCCCACAGCCAGACAGAAGGATAGATTAGGACTGGATCAGCACAACCTCACCCCCAGTGTTCACATCTGTTTTGGATGGGACATAAGAATTGGCTCAAACATTCTACTTCAAATAAGCACACTCAAGCTGATTTTTGATTCCTGCTCTGCGTGTGGTATATTTGGTCACTCCTCAGTATGTTTCTGATTTCACATCTTAAATTCCTTCCTTGACAGAGGTCTGGTGTTTGATACACTTTATGGAAACCTGTTGAAAGTCGATGCCTATGGGAACCTCCTAGTGTGTACACATGGCTTTAACTTTGTGAGAGGGTGAGTACTGACAACCTGGCCATTCACTGGTCATTGGTTCTGGCTTGACAAATGGCTTAATAAACCATACGGAATAGCAGACAATTGGTTTATAAAGAGATGCTGCTTTTATATTTTTATAGGGTCTGTTTATATATAAGAAATTGTGAGTGTTCTGAAGTTAATGATATTTCAAAGTCTAGGGAAAAATCAGTGCAGTACAGAGGCCTATATTTTCTAGAGCACTGGAAATAAGATAGGACATGGTATGGGGAAGAGTCTACAGAGCAGTGTGTGGGGCTTTTTACGTGTGCTGGCATAGTTCAGTTTCAGCATCCTGTCATCAGGTAAAATAATTCAATTGTGTCAGCCCTTTCTGGAACAGGCAGAAATCTGCATCGCATGAACAACTGCATATGGTTCTGCTCATCAGTCTTTGCTTGAGAGAGGTGAAGGATTGAAGTAGCCTAGGAGCTGAATTATTGTAGCTTATGGTTTAGGTCAATGGGAAGAAAGCAGAGCAGCAGAATATGGACCTTGGACTTCAGAAAAGCAGACCTTGACTCCCTCAGGGAACTGATGGGCAGGATCCCCTGGGAGGCTAATATGAGGGGGAAAGGAGTCCTGGAGAGCTGGCTGTATTTTAAAGAAGCCTTATTGAGGGGCCAGGAACAAACCATCCCGATGTGCAGAAAGACTAGCAAATATGGCAGGTGACCAGCTTGGCTTAACAGAGAAATCTTCAGTGAGCTTAAACACAAAAAGGAAGTTTACAAGAAGTGGAAACTCAGACAGATGACTAGGGAGGAATATAAAAATATTGCGTGAGCATGCAGGACTGTAATCAGGAAGGTATGTATACAGGTATGTTAGCAACAAGAAGGGGGTCAGGGAAAGTGTGGGACCCTTATTGAATTGGGGAGGCAACCTAGTGACAGATGATGTGGGAAAAGCTGATGTACTAAATGCTTTTTTTGCCTCAGTCTTTGCAGCAAAGTCACTCCCAGACTGCTGCACTGGGCAGCCCGTTTTGGGGAGGAGGTCAGCAGCCCTCAGTGATGAGAGAACAGGTTAAGGACTATTTAGAAAAGCTGGACATGCACAAGTCCATGGGGCCAGATGCAATGCATCCGAGGGTGCTGAGGGAGTTGGCTGATGTGATTGCAGAGCCATTGGCCATTATCTCTGAAAACTCGTGGCAATTGGGGGAGATCCCGGACAATTGGAAAAAGGCAAATATAGAGCCCATCTTTAAAAAAGGGAAAAAGGAGAATCCAGAGAATTATAGACCAGTCAGCCTAACTTCAGTCCCTGGAAAAATCATGGAGCAGGTCCTCAAGGAATCCGTTTTGAAGCACTTGGGGGAGAGGAAGGTGATCAGGAACAGTCAACATGGATTCACCAAGGACAAGTCATGCCTGACAAGCCAGATTGCCTTCTATGATGAAATAACTGGCTCTGTGGATATGAGGAAAGCGGTGGACATGATATACCTTAACTTTAGCAAAGCTTTTGATATGGTCTCCCACGGCATTCTTGTCAGCAAGTTAAAGTAGTATGGGCTGGATGAATGGACTATAAGTTGGATAGAAAGCTGGCTAGATCATAGGGCTCAACGGCTTGTGATCAATGGCTCGATGTCTATTGGCAGATGGTATCAAGTGGAATGCCCCAGGGGTCAGTCCTGGAGCCAGTTTTGTTCAACTTCTTTATTAATGATCTGGAGAATGGGATGGATTGCACTCTCAACAAGTTTGCGGATGACACTAAGCTGGGGGGAGAGGTAGATATGCTGGAGGGTAGGGATAGGGTCCAGAGTGACCTAGACAAATTGGAGGATTGGGCCAAAAGAAATCTGATGAGGTTCAATGAGGAAAAGTCCAGAGTCCTGCCCTTAGGGCGGAAAAATCCTATGCATTGCTACAGGCTGGGGACTGACTGGGTAAGCGTCAGTTCTGCAGAAAAGGACCTGGGGATTACAGTGGACGAGAAGCTGGATATGAATCAACAGTGTGCACTTGTTGCCAAGAAAGCTAACAGCATATCTGGCTGCATTAGTTAGTAGGAGCATTGTCAGCCGATGGAGGGAAGTGATTATTCCCGTTTATTGGCACTGGTGAGGCCACATCTGGAGTATTGTGTCCAGTTTTGGGCCCTCCACTACAGAAAGGAGGTGGACAAATTGGAAGGTGTCCAGTGGAGGGCAACAAAAATGATTAGGAGGCTGGAGCACATGATTTATGAGGAGAGGCTGAGGGAACTGAGATTATTTAGTCTGGAAAAGAGAAGAGGTGAGAGGGGATTTGATAGCAGACTTCAACAACCTGAAGGGGGGTTCCAAAGAGGATGGAGCTCGTCTGTTCTCAGTGGTACCAGATGACAGAACAAGGAGTAATGGTCTCAAGTTGCAATGGGGGAGGTCTAGGTTGGATATTAGAAAAAACTATTTCACTAGGAGGGTGGTGAAGCACTGGAATGAGTTACCTAGGGAGGTGGTGAAATCTCCTTCCTTAGAGGTTTTTAAGGTCAGGCTTGACAAAGCCCTGGCTGGGATGATTTACCTTAGTGTTGGTTCTGCTTTGAGCAGGGGGTTGGACTAGATGACCTCCTGAGGTCTCTTCCAACCGTAATCTTCTATGATTCTAATAGTAAAGCTGTGTGTAATTTTCTGCAGTCCCCATTAGCTGTTAGCATTCTTCTTACCTCTATGAGTAGAAAATTTAAATAAGAAAATGGGGGAGTGCAGTGCTAGATGCAAAATTTGACCAAATAAATTCTCAAATCCATAATATGAGGCTAGAGTTGATGGAATGGAGGAACAGTTAAGTTCAGTAGCAACTGAACAGGAATCCCAGAGGCCATCAGACAGGCCTTCTCATAAATTCATCTCAGCTAGCAAGTCTCTGCAGTAGGAAGTAGAAACCTTAAAAAATGAAAGATCAAATGTGTGCTCAAAGCTTTCATACGTTTATGTAGTCTTCACAGACTCCAGTGGAGTTGGATAGGTGTAAATGTGCCCTGAGTTTGGTCCTGCTATGTATATAATGGATGCTTTGAATGCAAATAGCATGATTCTGGCAGCGATCACTTAAAAAGTATCTTTTAAGAGAATGAGAATAATTACTTTTTTTAACATTGCCACCCTGCTGTTTAATTGCAAAGAGCCTCACTGTAGCCTGCAGCATAACAGCCTTGCACATTGCTGATGAAAGCTCCATGTTGGTGTTTAAAAAAAACACATGAAAACTAGGGGAAAGTTTAATTAGTTTAAACAAACAATGAAAATGCAGTGGATTTAAGTATCCCCTGGCTATCAGCTCAGGGATTAAGGTAAGGCTGTGGTCTCAACTATTCTGCTTCCCTGTGTCAGATTTGTTCACTTTACTGACCAACCATGGATATTTTTGCCCTGCTAGAGCCAACACAGCTATGGAATGTGAAGTGGATTCTGTTTTTACTTTTGTGTCACCAACACACTGTTAATTTCCCCTTCAGCATGGTAAAACTAGGTGTTGTTTAAGGCTTGAGGGAATCTTGAGTTAACTGGCCCTTTAATGATCAGATTCTAAGAACTATAGAGTATGCTATTGTTCTATTCAGTTTTTCCCTTTACTGTCTTGTTTTTCAGGCCAGAAACTCGGGAGCAGTACCCAAATAAATTTATTCAAAGGGATGACACAGAGAGATTTTACATTCTGAACACGCTGTTCAATCTACCAGGTACTCCTGTTCTTTTTGCGGATACAGACTAACACGGCTGCTACTCTGAAACCTGTAGTTAGCTACTGTAGGGCTTGATCCTTCATCATGGAAATGAATGAGGGTTTTGCCATTGAGTTCCTGACAGCAGATTGGGACCTACGCTGGTGTGCTTTGAGTTACATGAACACCTCTCTTCCTCCAGACTCCTACCCCAAAAGTTATTTTAATTTATGATGTTTCTCTTGTTTTAAATTTCTGTTTTGTTTCTTTGCAGAGACCTACCTGTTGGCTTGCCTAGTAGATTTCTTTACTAACTGTGACAGGTATTCTAGGTAAGGTTGCTGCCTGATTTTATAAAACTAATGGTATAGTGCAGTCTTGAATATATGTTTTAAATAATGGATGCAGGGTACAGCACAAAGCTGCTCTACCGAGGCCCAATCTCCCACTAATGTCAATGTGAATCTTTCCATTGACATCACTGGGGCTAAGATCAATCCTCTTCAGCTGTTTAATATAAAAGTGAATTCCGTGCTGATGTGAAGTGTCTATTAACATCTCTGGAGACTGAAGGCTTAGACCAATTGGATGCAGTAAAGACATTGGCAATGCAGCTCTTCCCCCATACTGTGTACCTGTCTCAATGCACTGGTTGCCACAACTTTGCTGTGGAGAAACAACCTCTAGATACAAACCGAGTGAATGGTTAGTTTCCATTTCCACTCTGTTCTTGGCGCCTCAGCTAAGACTCCAACAAATAATGCCAAATGAGTTGGAGATTTGATGTCATGGAAGTTTGTGATCTGAGACCACAAACTTACTACAAACACAGTGGCCACCAAACAGCCCTCAGATGTCTATTTTCAATGTCTATCAGTTAGACTTTTATTTGAACCAGTAACCTAGAGGCAAAACTCCCAAGGCCAATTACCAGAGCCACTTAGGTTCCCCTTATAGTAGTTTTAACATTTTCATGGTTAAGAACCTCGTTCACTCAAAAGTGAAATATGCTAATGACATGGGTTTGATTTAAAAAAAACAACAGATTCATTTAATGAGAGAATTGTCTAAAATACTAAGTATGGTTTTAATAACTTTTAAAGGATACATTTCCCAAATTTTTATAGTAATTTTTTATTTACTTTTCATAGCAAGCTTTTTGAGGCAGGAAATGTACTTGTTTTCTTTTTCCTCCATCATGTATGTGCATCAGCACCTGTTACCGTGGAGTTGCCCATGAGTGCTGTGCTGTCAATGCTTTTTGGTTTAGAAAAGGAACGTTGAGACATATGGGATTTTGGGGGGCTAGAATATCAATATTTACATGGGCTTGCAAAGAGGTGTATGTTTAAAATGATAGGTTACATTTTAAACTTTAACCTGGATGCAGCTGCATGAATGATTCACATGCTATGAAGTGATACCAGATATTACCCTCTTGGAAAGTAAAGGTTAAACACATATACAGTTTTGCCTAGGGACACAGAAATTGCCATTCTAGATCAGATCAGTGTCCAGTATCCTATCTCTGAAAATGGCCAGTACCCTTTAATGGACAATTATGGACTAATTTGCCCATAATAGAGTTTCTTCTTAATCCGCATCTGTTAATGATTGGTTTATGCCCCAAGGCATGAAGTTTTATATATAGTATAAAATTCTTTTTTGAATCTATCTTATGTAAAATCTTGGCCTCAGTGGTATATTGTGGTGGTGAGTTCCACAGGATAATTATGCACTGTGATATAAAAAAGCAACATTACCTTTTTAACAGTGTTAAACGTGTTGACTTTGAATTTCATTGAATATCTCCTTTTTCTTGGGTTATGAAAGAACACTTAATTTATCTTATTACGTTCATCTTTTTGTATACCTCTATCCTGTCCTCTCATTTATCAGCTGTTTAAACCATAGTCCCAGTCTATCAATCACTCCTAAAATGGAAATCTTTCCACGTCCTTAATCATTATGTACTTACCATTCCATTAGTGTCAGGAGGGAGAGACTAGAGTCCCAGTCACAAAAACCTGAAATACCACATTGCTGGTGCATGATCCAGAGACAGGAATCTGCTTCCTGAAGTTCTGAATGAATAGCACGTTTGCGTAACAAACACCTCTCATGCTGCTATATATACCAGGTCTGTTCAAATAGACCCTGTTAACTGGAAACTATTTACGGGGCATTCTCTCAATTCCAGCACACATGAAGGAATAAAAGAGGAAACAATGAATACAAGTTGGTAATACGAGCTTTGTCTGTCAGATATATTGCACTATCTTGTCTCCCTGGTTGCTCCTTAGTCACAGGGGTCCTGTGGCACATGCACACTTCTTACTGGCTGCTGTTCTTTATCTAACATATCTGATCTCCCTTCTTTCTCCTCATAGCTGTGAAAAGGGGTTTAAAGATGGAGATCTCTTTATGTCCTTCAGGAGTATGTTCCAGGATGTCAGAGATGCTGTTGACTGGGTTCATTACCAGGTGATTGGAACTCCTTGGGATTTTTTATTGGTCATTAATTGAGCTACACCTGTCTTTAACTCTTTGAAATGGAAGCAGTTAACATGTGACTATATCCCTGTAAAAGAAACTTGTTTTGCCATTTAGTGACCAGATATGTGAATGGTGCAGGACTATACCCTTTGGGACAATGATTATCTCTCTCATTAGACAGGAGAGTCCTTCAGTCCTATCTCATCCAATCCTCATTTTCCTTAGCTATAATTAACGAGTGATTTAAAGATTGCCCATGAACTGTATTTGCATTTTATACCATGTATTGAAGTTGTAGACTATTAATTTTTGCAATATTGATTTTAGTGTATATCTACTCTAGAGTATTAATTGCTTCATGCTGTTAGGAATCTGTTTGTGCAGGTTGGAGAATTTCATAGTCGGGCAACCCGATTTTATATGCACAAACATATATACCTATGCTATTTTGATTTCCTGATCAATAACGTTTGTAAATATGGCAGCTGAAGGCCTGATTCTGCTCCCCTTAACCCCAGGAAGAGTCCCATAATGAGTAGGATGGAGCACTTTCATATTATTTGATCACATTTTATGCTTCAGGTTGTCATCTGGTTTCTACAAGATTCAGAAGGGAATTTTTCATATAGAGTTTTGCACAATTGACCAGGTGCTTTGTGGTGGTTTTGCCTTCTGTCTCCAGCAGTGACCATAGAGCTTCAGTAGGAGATCAATGGTCTGACCTGGTATGGCAACCTATATTAGTTTCTGTTTCTATCACATTCTTTCCTGAAAGGGTTGAAATGGTCTTAAAGTGGAATATTCACCTCTAAAATTACCACCAGAGTAGGGGACTGCATGGCTCATAGGATTTGTGATAGCTCATGCTCTCTCTCTGAGTCACCTGTTCAGATTCATTACTGGTTTGTATTTTTACAGGGCTTTGACAGCATGGAAGTTGGAGATAATCTGATGTGTGTTAGATTGTTAAGCCCAGCATCTCATGGAGTTCTGTTATTTCTATTTCAGGGAACCCTCAAGGAAAAGACACTTGAGAACCTGGAGAAGTATGTGGTGAAAGATGTAAGTGTGGAGTTACTTTGCTGTGCTGTGCGACATACTGTACTGAGAACACAGGCAGGAAGGAGGGGGAAGGAGTAAACCTGTTGATTTGTTTTACTGAATTAGAAAACTGATAAGCGTGGTTTCTCCTGTAATAACCAAAGACAAAGTGGGAAGTTCAGACCCGGCCTGTGTCCCAACCCAGTAATCCACATGGCTTAGTTTTCATCCACACATCTATTAAACAGATTATAAAAGCTAGAGGAGAATTTAACACATTATGGTGGTGATGGTGTTGGTGAGGCACATGCAGACTCTACTGGTGGGGAAGGGGACTGTTTCTTTTACCTGGCTGTTCTGTTAGCATCATAAACCACAGTGATGCGGCTCTCTTGACCTCAGCTTCAGAAGAGGCTGACATCTTTTCCAGACAGAAGTATTGATATAGCCAGCCATTGAAAGAGGCATGAGGGGGAGGGGAAATTTCAAGAAACCTTCCAATCTCTCCAGACATCCCTCCAAAGTGAGTGCAATGTCTGACCTAGGAAAGCTGAAACTGTGCATTCCTTCCTACTTTGGGACTGCCTTTGAAGGAAGCGTGTGAGCTGCAAGTGAGCATTCCGCAGTCAGTCTCCATGAGTAGGCCCCATGTATAGTAAAACTTATCTGAATGTCATTTGGTTTAAAGTACTGATACCAGCCAGTCCACATTATGGACTTATTGCCTGCCTGCAATGTTTCATTTTAAAGTAATTAACCAGTCTAGTTACCTGTCTGCAAACTGCTTTGGAAACTTCTGTTTTGGGGTAGGATTAGGCTGAATTAGGATTTATAACTTGTTAATAAAAACAGCTCCAGCCTCAAACTCACTCTAACTTTGGTGTTTGAATTATGACACATCCCTACCTGTAGACGTGGGTGTTCAAACCTTCTACCAAAGGGCTCATTTTGGTAATTTACCAGGAGCCCACGGGGCCACATCTAGGCTGTCTGAAGTGGAGCTGGTAGTGGGTGAGCATGCTACAGTGTATGAAGTGCCACTAAACTATTTAATATCCTCATGGGGAGCTCAGGGTCCGCTAGCACCCGTGGACACAGTTCGTGATTCCTATTTACATTTGTTCCACTCTTTTCATTTCCACATGCAAGGAAGTTTTCCTGATGCTGTTGCCAGTTTAAAATGTGTTGTCTTGCAAGCATGATTTTAACTGAGCCTTGTTTTTTCCAGTGGTAAAGTGTCTGTAATCCTTGTATGTCGTTTTAGGGGAAAATGCCATTATTGCTGAGCCGCATGAATGAGGTTGGAAAGGTGTTTCTTGCCACAAACAGTGACTATAAATACACAGATGTAAGTGCTGCTGAAATACTTGGATTTGCGTAGAATTTAACGAAGAAAAAATGGATATTCATTTTCATACGTTTTCTGGTTTCACTATGACAACGTTGAGTGTATTATATATACTTCCTGAGTGAGAGGTAGTATGATTTAGGGATTAAAGCAGAGGACTGGGCTTTAAAACTCTGATACTAATTTATGGCATGACCTGGGACAAGTCAGTTACCTCATCTGTGTCTCAGTCTCTCAGCACATGAAAAGTGCTGAATAAATGCAAAGTATTGTTATTTTTAAAACCAGTCGCTCCGAAAATGCAAAACTTTCCCTATAATCAAACTGTTCTGATGCATACATGAAGGCATCAGACAATCCTGAATCTGGGATCAAGTGACAGTCCAATAACTTTTGAACCATCAAGGCTAGAGGGCTAGAAATTGGTGCTTTATCCGAGTGGAGAGAAGCTGGAAATTACCTCTTTTTAGTGGTGCAAGGCGTTTGTTGAAAGTCCTGGGAAATCGCAAGATATCACAGCATTATTATGCATAGAAAGCTTACAGATCATTGTAAAGATCTCAAAAATATATTTGAAGTAGTGTGCAGATTTTGAGGGCAAATCTATTCTTTGATTAGAAAAATTACTGTTTTAACTCCAACTGATGTTTTATTAATTTTGTTCCCAAATTGCAATAAATCTAATGCCAAAACTGGCAGTAAATTGTGAAACTAAAAAAGTTCTGTAGTCTGAAAAGGTGGAGACTGAGAAGTATGTTGTTATAAACTACACAAATGTATATTTTAAAGTCCTGTAAATCATTTCTAATTTTGTCTTTCAGAAAATTATGACTTATTTGTTTGATTTTTCACATGGACCAAAGGTATGTGACTCCAGGACTGCTGTTTTACTAGAAATCAATGCACATAATTATCTCTGTGTAGCATTATTGGATTGTAATCCTGGTTCATAGACTGCATGAGGATTAGCAGGTATAGTTAAAACACAGTTGCTATTTACAGAGTAGCAGCTGTGTTAGTCTGTATCCACAAAAAGAACAGGAGTACTTGTGGCACCTTAGAGACTAAGGCCTTGGCTACACTGGAGAGTTGCAGTGCTGGTAATGGCTTTACAGCGCTGCAACTTACTCCCCGTCCACACTGGCAAGGCACATACAGCTCTGTATCTCCCTGGCTACAGCGCTGGTTGTACTCCACATGGACGAGAGGAATAAAGAGAACGGAGTGCCAGAGTAAACAGTGATTAATCTTACTACGCTGTAACTGACCTCCGGAATTTTCCCATAATGCTTTTAACTAAAGAACTCTCTTTGTTTTGTTATGATGCCTCTCTTTGTTTTGTTGTGAACTCGGGCTCCCAGAGCTACTTATCTAAAAAACAAACACAGCAATTGTTTGCTCAAGCAGAGGCAGGCAGGGAATGTCCACAGCTAGTGTTTGCTTGAGCAGAGAAACAGCACTGCGGGTGGGAGGGAGTCCGTAGGAGTAGCTGCTTATCTGGTCTGAAGGCTATTTGCATTTAAGAGTGAATGAGAGAGGGGTGGGGGAAGTGGTCGGAATTTGCAAGGCAGCTGCTGACACAGTGTCGGCTCCAAAAATCCACTCTCCCCCACACTCCTTGTCACACTCCACCCCACCCCTGTCTTTTGAAAAGCACGTTGCAGCCACTTGAATGCTGGGATAGCTGCCCATAATGCACCATTCCCAACACTGCTGCAAATGTGGCCACACTGCAGTGCTGGTAGCTGTCAGTGTGGTCACACTGCAGCGCTTTCCCTACACAGCTGTACGAAGACAGCTTTAACTCCCAGCACTGTACACCTGCAAGTGTAGCCAAACCCTAACAGATTTATTTGAGCATAAGCTTTCGTGGGTTACAGTCCACTTCATCGGATGCATGCAGTGGAAAATACAGTAGGAAGATAGCTAGCTGGCTAGATAGGTACACACACAGAACATGAAACAATGGGTGTTACCATACACACTCTAACGAGAGTGATAGCTCACCTTAACTGATCACTCTCATTAGAGTGTGTATGGCAACACCCATTGTTTCATGTTCTCTGTGTGTATATATATATATATCTTCCTACTGTATTTTCCACTGCATGCATCCGATGAAGTGGGCTGTAGCCCACGAAAGTTTATGCTCAAATAAATTTGTTAATCACTAAGGTGCTACAAGTATTCCTGTTCTAGTTGCTGCTTAGTTTCCTTATTAACATAGGATCAAATTCAAATAGAAATAGAACATTTAGAGAGAGATGATGTCAGCTGTTTTAAAACAAAAATCCTTAATAATAACATAATCTAATAATGTTGCATTTTGCAGTCAAGATCAGTATGAAACTGACAAAGTTTAGATGCCAATAAGAAATCTTATTGGAGCACAAAAAGGCTTTGTAAATGGAAAGGAATATCTAGGGCCTAATACTGATCCCACTGGTGTGACTCAACTGACTTCAGTCATGTTAGTCCTGATTTACACTGGTACAAGTGAGGGCAGAGGTAGGCCCTGAAATGTTTAAATGTAAAACAGTTAGGAGCTCCAAACCTTTGTCTGCTTAGTACATTCAGCTTAATTGATTACTTTGTCAGTCACACAATGCATGGCTCAGCTCCTGTTTCATGGAGTTACTTAATTATTTTCATGTGCCTGTCAACACTGCACCTGAGCACATGTCACAACTGAAAACCAATTTGCTAAATTAAACTCCCCACAGTAAATGAAACAAACAGCCTCATCTCTGAACTGCTGCCACCTCCTCAGTGACGATCTATAGTCAGAAAAATCTTTTGACTCATAATATGTGCCTTTGCGCCGTGCTGTGAAGGTCGATAAATTCAAGCAGGGGTTATTTTCATAACGAGCACCCTTCACTCACTAAAAATACTTCCCATCCTTGAGAATACCAGCTAGGGACTGTCGGTAACCCCTGCCTACATCCCACCCTCCCGGCTGATTTCAGCAAACTTCAGAGAAAGGTGTGCAGCATAGATAAATGCTGATGGGTGCTTGTGCCTCTGATGCGTGGCTTTGGTACAGAGCGGTTACATGTGGGTAGGAGTCCAGGCTGTTTCCTACCATCTTTGAGAATGTTCACAAAGCCAGATACTGACTTCACAAGAATCCAGTGTGTGCAGTGTGGCTGTAGTTGTGTTGGTCCTAAGATATGAGAGACCATGTGAGTGAGATAATGTCTTTTTTATTGGACCAACTTCAGTTGGTGGAAGAGACAAGCTTTTGAGCTTCACAGAGCTCTTCCTCAGAATAATCCAGTGAGCATGGATCTATGCAGGATGTCACCTTTATATGCAAACTGGCAGCTATGTAATTTACAGTATCCTTCACTGCAACAGCTGATCTATTATCTTACATGTTCAGTGCAGTCATTCCATCTCAGCCTATGTCATCAGTCTCCCAAACCAGGCTGGACTTAGTCAGTACTGGATGGAAACCTCCAAGGAAAGTAAAATGCTTCAGGAAGTGGTGCTGGTAATTCAGTACTTTCCCTTCTGAACCATTACCACAGAATGGTGCTAAGGGCACTATCCTATTGGATTTACCCATTTGACAAAAAATATATAGATTCCTTTTCAGGAACTATTCCATTGCACTTCTTGCAGGATTATCAGTATCAGCCCCAGTCAGATTCCACTGTGGTTTATTTATAATCTGCTTTCCTAAATTCCTCTGCAGTGGAATTTCTCTTGGATGCAGTATTTTTTGCTTTCTCCTCTAAACTGTAGTGTTTCTTGATGATGTTAAATTGCTGTCATGTTGGACCCAGAGGTGGCTGCATTTCTGCAGTGTGTGAAGTGATTCCTCGATATATAGTTTATGAAAGTGTTCTGGGATCCTTCAGAATGAAAGGTGCAATAAATGTAGGACCTTGTATCATAAAATGTATAAGTGATTTGAGAAGAAGAGGCTGAAGGCAGCTGATGCTTTTATGGTTCTTGTTTCTTCCTTCCCTAGCCTGGGAGCTCTCATCAGCCGTGGCAGTCATACTTTGATCTAATCCTCGTGGATGCACGAAAACCCCTCTTCTTTGGAGAAGGCACAGTATTGCGTCAAGTGGACACTGTAAGTACTGCACACTTACCCACATGGTTTCTTTAGGCAGCTTGGAACAGGAACTGGAACTGGAACTTTTCTAGATTGGACTCTGCACTGAAATTCATGGAAGGCATTGGGCTGGAGTTTGCTTTTCGTTACACTCGGTCAGCCACATTGCTATCAGAGTTGTGTGTGTCACGGGCAGAACTTAGTCCTTCCTGGCTAAATTAGAATACAACCAAGTGTATTTTGAGAAGAGTGAAACACAAAACCCCTCCATGTGAGTGAAAGCTGCCTCCAGTCTCCCAGGGAGAGGCAGGGGTCCAAGAGAAGGAAGAATTAGGAAAAACTGGACAGAAAAGATCCACTACACCAGTTGCCTGTCACTAAAGTTATTTCTTTCCTCTTCTGGACAGGTTACTGGCAAGTTGAAGATTGGTACCTACACAGGGCCTCTGCAGCATGGCATCGTCTATTCTGGTGGTAAAGCAAGAGCAATCTCATGTGTATTGTATAACGAGCCTAAACAGAGATTTAGCTTCTCACCCTACTGGCATAATCGGGGGTTGTCAGGTTAATCGGTGGTAGTGTTTCTGATAGGCAAGTCCTTCAGTGTAACCTGGTGGATCTGCTCATCATCCAGTGTTGTGCAAGGATTTTAAAGGGCATGGCAGAGCTGTGGCTGGTTTAACACACTTGGGACTTGGCCAGGAGTTCTCAGCTGTTTTCATACTGCAATGCCAGGCTCAGCCACTTGCCAGGTGCACCCCAAATCCTCTGCTCCCATTCACATGTTGCTTCAAAGGAAGGGCAATGGGAATGAGGGTGATGGCTTACGCAGCTCTTCTGACACATGAAAAGGATCTGGCTCATTCACTTCAGGGGAAGATGAGAGCCCCTACTGACCACCCCACATACTGCCCACAGCACAGAGCACTTTGTGCAGGCATTCCTGTGGTGCAAATAGTTGCAAGTGCTTGGCTACTGTTGTGATGTGCTAATATGGAGCAGACTGGGGCTTTGGGGAGACCCCTGAAGAATGCTGCTTTCTGGCCCAGCAGAGACAATACATTTGGCAAAGATGGTTTCTGGGAAGAGAGAGCCAACTTGCTGTGTCTGTAGCCCACAGCTCCCTGTGTCTTGGCTGTCAGTGTATGCTCTGTGAGTAGCTGCAATTACTGGACACTTGTTTTTGCACTGCAGTGACAGGCATGTGCCTGAGTTGTGAGTGTCTGAAATGTGAGAAATCTTCCCCTGCGGATCACAATTGCTGACCCACCCTGTTTTTATTCCCTCGCAGGTTCCTCAGATACAATCTGTGACTTGCTGGGGGCTAAGGGCAAAGACATTTTATACATTGGAGACCACATCTTTGGAGACATCCTAAAGTCCAAGAAACGTCAGGGTTGGAGGACCTTCCTGGTGATTCCCGAACTAGCCCAGGAGCTGCATGTCTGGACTGACAAAAGCTGTATGAAACTAGGCAACCACTTTGCTGTCACTTCACTGGTGCAGCAACATTGACCTCACTGGGGCTGGTCAGGTGTAACTGGGGGGAGATTTTAGCGCTGTTTTTTCAAGGTTGTATTGTTTGTATGTTGTCAAGGGGAAAAGCTGGGGCAAGGTTTGGAGGGGCTCTGTGACAGTGTGCATCTGCTTTTGTTTGTTTTTTTTCCTGAGATCTTCCCCTTGCTTTTGGGATCTGTGTTAGGGGCTGATGCAGTCCTGTTACCCGAGGGAAAGGATTGGAATACTTGCTCAGCCTTTCAGACCACAGTCCTGACTGTTGGTAACACTGTCATCTCTTAGCGAGGATGGATCTAGGCCTTTTGCATTTGGACACAGTGATTTCCAGCTGCATTGTATATTAAAATAAGCTCTACATGGCATAGATAGAAGCTGCGATCTGATGGGGTAAAGTGTTCCAAACCCATGTAATTTTTTCCTAATAAGCCATACCTCTTTCACTGACTGGATCAGTACGTCCCTCCATCACACAGTCACTTCTCAAAAGCCCTGTTAGAAGATGGCTTGTTATTCATTAAAAAGTATGTTAGCAGATTATATTCTTCTTATCATGGTGTCTGATCCACTGATGTGGTCCCTCTCTGTAGGGAGTTCCAGTTAATTAAGAGTGAGGGCTGCTTTCTGCAGCTCACTTCCTCATGCACGTCTCTTCCTCCATTGGCATCTGTGTCAAAGTGATGCCTGAATCCCATCCTGAGGCTCGAGCACTAACAGATCTCCCCTGTCACTGGGCTAGCCCCTTCGCTGGTGAGCTGCTTGTAGGGCAGTAGCAATGAGGATCTCATTTGTTGTGTTTAATTGTGTCACTGCAGAGTAACAGCAGAACAGCTGTGCTCTAAAAAGCTTAAGAGACTTAGTGTACTTATTCATGATGTAAAGTTGCAGGGCAGATGAGGACAGGGAAGGCAGGTGATAGGTGGGGTGTGAGGTCAGAGCAGGGGGATGTCTGAGGTGAAAGTAGCTCCCATGTTTAATCCCTAGGATAAGCCAAAGATTCTCCCATGCTGGAACACAGCAGCTCACCAGTATTATAGAGGAATTAGCGTGGCATTAATTGCAGTATTGGACTAGTGGGGTCACCTCCCTCTGCTGTCAGCCTTCACAGCATTCCAGTTTTCATTTCATTTAGCTTGTTTGTTCATTTGTTTTTCTATTTTTCACTTCATTTATTTGAGACCCAGCTTCGTTCCATTCAGCTGCAGACAGTGGCAGGAATCACAACACAGGACCAAACTGCCTTCAGTGTAGAACCACTTTAATGGCCCAGTCCTGCAGCCCTACTCACCAAATTGCCCACTGATGTCAAAGAACTTATATAAAACATGGAGGTCTGGGCCCTAAAGCAAGAGGGATCAGTCCCAGAAAACAAGTCTTGGTCCCTGCCTGGCCTCCACAGTGTGCATTCAACTCTTTATCTGAACCATCTCTTTATCTGAAACACCTGTTTCTCAGCACGTCAGCCCTAGCAGCTGTGCACTCTGCTTTATTTTCCATTCCTGGCCACAGCTGCCTCCTATGAGAAGAGCTGGAAATGTGATGCTTTTGCTTTTGGCACTTCTTCAGTTTTAGCACTCTAACCCTCTTTCTTCTCTCTTCTGGAATTATTCAGCCCTTTTTGAAGAGCTGCAGAGTCTGGACATTTTCTTGGCGGAGCTGTACAAGTGAGTATTCCAACGTTCATATAATAATAATAATAGTTTCCCTACACCACATAGCAGCTGCCATTTGAGGATCTTAATGCACTTTTGCAAATATTAGATAATGAATCCCAACAAATCCCCTGTAAGTTAAGTAAGCAGTATCCCCTTTTTACACATGGGGAAACTGAGGCATGCAATGGCTATGACTTATTCAAGGTCACACAATGAGTCTGTGTTACAATCAGGCGTTGATCTCAGGAGTCCTGGATCTTAATAATCCTGGGTTCTACCCACAAAGCTAGCCTTCTTTCCTCTATTTCTTCCTAACCAAAAAATACCACACCCCTAAGTCTCGTAGTTTCCTAAACATTTTCAAACAATGTTGTGTAATTTTTCTTCTATAATCAGACATTTGGACAGTAGCAGCAACGAACGGCCTGACATCAGTTCCATCCAGAGACGTATTAAGGTATCAATTATAAAAACACCTTTCCACACTGAAGGATCCCAAAGTGCTTTACAGTCTGATACACAACCATATACTGGGATCACTTTCCTCAGCACTAAAATGCAGCCACCTTTGGGGTGGAATGCAGCAGCTTACAGCATGCTTACCTCACAGCAGCATTACACAATAGCTTTCTTAAGCAGGGAAGTAAAGTATATCCCACTCAACTGAAATTAAAAAGGAGCTTTAGGTAGACAGAAGGTTATTACCCCAGTTGGAATTTGGCCAGGACATTGGGGTAGCATGTGCACTGTTGGGAAGAATGCCATGGTCAAGACCTTGGTTTTATGCCTGATCTAAAGGTGGCACTTGCAGAAGCATAGTGCCCCTTGGTACCATTCTGGGGCATTGATTCCATATTGATTCAGATGGGCCACCTACTGGCTTTCTGTCACCACTTCCTGCAGCATTCTTGGTGTCCCCTGGAAGTTTCCCATCTACTGATCAGGCAAACCCTGTTCAGATGACATCACAGCCTGGTAGGATGGCTGCAGCTATGACGAAATGTCATTGATTCCAGTACAGCTTCCCCCGCATTAGATATGAATATGGACTCTGTGGGGTCTCGCTATTAGAACACACACAGCCTGTTAAGTGCCTCTCTATTCTGAACCCCTGCAGAATCTGAGCAGCCCAGGAACTCAGAATGTCCCAGTTACGTGACAATCTTTTCCCAGTCTCTCTGTTTGAGTTTGCATTGCTCTCTGTCCAGCCAGAGCATTTAATCTGCCTTTTGCTTGTAGAAAGTGACTCACGACATGGACATGTGCTACGGGATGATGGGAAGCCTGTTCCGTAGCGGCTCACGACAGACCCTCTTTGCCAGCCAGGTGATGCGTTATGCAGATCTCTATGCAGCATCTTTCATCAACCTCCTGTACTATCCGTTCAGCTACCTCTTCAGAGCTGCCCACGTATTGGTGAGTTGTAACCCACTGAGAAACCAGCAGCGGTCCTGACAGGCAAATGCCATTAGAACTGTTTAGTGAGTGGTGTTGGCAGAACCAGAGAAACACTGTTAAGGACTCGGGGATATCATTACTGTAGTGCAGAAGAGAGAGGAAACTCACATTCTCCTATTATGGCTTGGAGGCGCTTAAGCTCGTTATGGAGGTGTCTAAGCTTTTTAGTGGAGGGTGATGGACTCTTGCTAGGATGACATTGGCCGCCCCTAGAAGCTGTCCACCTTCGCAGCCAGAGACAGTAATGATGGCTGCTCAGTGGGGATAGGAGGAATTATAAAAGAAAAATACTGGTGCTTAGAATAAAGGACATGGGGCTCATCCTCAGAATCACATCTGGAACAGCACAGAGTTGGGGATGCATGCAGTGATGCGAGAAGACATACAGAGGGATAACACTGGATCTAGTTACCAGTTTTGCTGTCCTCCACACTGGCTTTCCTATGGGGGAGTCCCATAAGCTGTAATGGGACTAATTATTGGCCCTCAGTACTGATGTTGATGTTAATATTGATGTCAATGTCACCGGCTTGTGCTATCTCAGGAAGCTTCAGGTGATAACAGGCCAATTTGTTTTGAATGGATAGCATGAAAAGTCATCGATCTTCTTCTGTAAGGAGTTATGTGCTTCAAAGAGTAGTGAAAACTATTTCTCTAGGGTCAGCTTCAGCCCAAAGCCCCCATGCATGCCTGCATTTTTGTATTAGTTCTGTAATGCTACAAGCACAGGATGGTGGGGCCTGTCTCTCTGGTCACACTCACAGGGGTTCCATGTCAGTACAGCATACTTAACAAACTTCAGATGCTTTGCTTTTCACTAGTATCTGCATATATTGGAGAAATAATGAGAGCATCTGTTACAGACGCATTTCTCCTGGGACAGTTAAGACAGGTCCAATCCTCCCTCTCGTTTTTGTATAGATGCCACATGAATCGACGGTGGAGCACATTCATGTTGACATTAATGAAAAGGAGTCACCTCTGGCTACACGCAACCGCACCTCGGTGGATTTCAAAGATTCCGACTACAAACGGCATCAACTGACCCGGTCAGTCAGTGAGATTAAACCCCCTAACCTCTTCCCCCAGACTCCTCAGGAAATCACACATTGCCATGATGAGGATGATGATGAAGAAGAGGAAGAGGAGGAAGAAGAGGAATAGGAAGGAGAAATGGAAGCCTCTCTGAAGACAAAACATGATTGTGGCAGTGATAAGCGGGAGTGGATTCCCATTTTCGGTTCCAGGGGGAATGGGTGTGATTCTTTCAAAGGCACATTTTGAAAGTTTCTAAAAACTTTTTAAAATTACCTAATCAGAAGGAGCCCCTTGTTTTTAATTTTGCGAATCTGCTCTTTGCAGACAGTTCAAAATGCCAATGGATTCTGCACTACGGGAGAGTCTAACAGTGTATTCAGACTGGACTGCACACAAGTGTTGTCTATAATGCCTCCCATGTTACATATTAGGGATGCTGCATGGTTTTTCTCTTTTTCTTCCCATTGGTGCAATTCATTTGGTTTTCATTGAACGGTGTCTTATGAACGGTTTGGAATTTGTACAGTCTCCACAGAGAAGGAAGGATGCAATGTGCCCTATAACAGACAAAACGGTCTGATGAATCCTCCTACTGCGAGTTGTGCCACTGTTCTTAACTCTCAGCTTTTTTGGATACAAATTCTCCCCCTACCAAATACTGTATTGTATCCAGGGAAACGTTATGGCTTCCAGCATTGAATTTACCCTCTGCTAAGCACAAGTTTCCCCTTATAAGCGCGGTTTAATGTTCTACATTACTCTGGCAATATCTGATTTCAGTGGGATTGCGGTACTTACTAGCATTCAGTAGTTTTGAGTTTGTCAGAAAGTCTGTTGTCCTCCCCTTGGTGGATAAAGACTTAATTCTTTCATCATTGGCATGTAATGCATGATTTCTGTTACATTTATAAAACAAGTGACTCTTGTGCCATGCGCTCATCTATCCCCCCTGCTCAAATCCCCCTATATTTTCAACCAGTATTATTAGCAAAGGAGCTTGAAATTGTATCTTTACATTGAATGTTAGTTATTTTTTCCCTAATTTCTGATATCTTTTTCTCTGCTCTGCTTTAGGAAAGGAAAGGAAAGCATGAAAATATCCCAAAGATAGAAAAGCCAAACAGCATTTGGAGTGGAAGTGTGTGCGTGGGCCACCCATCCTAGCTTGAACTTGGCCCATACTATAGAATCATGGGACCGGAATGGACCTTCAGAGGTCACCTAGTCCAGTCCCTTGCACTCATGGCAGGATTAAGTATTATTTAGACCGTCCCTGACAGGTGTGTGTGTGTGTACACACACACATTGCATGGGTGGTCCAATTGTGTGACCCATACAGTTTCACAATACAGTTGGCAGCTGCCCCATCTTTCACATGGAGCTGTAGCACATAGAGACCCAACATGCATGCTTCATCTTTAGCCAAGAGGAAGAGATTTGGCTCAAGATAGCTGTAGTCTCCAGGTTCCTGTGCTGGCACCCGCAGTTGCTGCAGGCTGTACCTCCATTTCAGAAATGAATATGGTGCTGCTTCATTTGTCCTGCAAACAGTTCTCCGTGTCCTGTCTGTGCCCTTTGGACCTCCACCTGGTGTTAACTTGAACGCAAATCCCTTGTATGTTACAATTCCCTGTAAGGTGTGGTGTGCAGTACAGCTGTGTTAACTGTGCAGTGCCATTTACTACCTGTCATGGGTACGGTGTAGCTTATTCCAAACTGCCATTCATTTGTGAAAGGTACAGAACAGGGGGCCTGATTTTAAAGAATTAGACCTTTTGGTTCAATCTCATAATTGCATTTGATCTTATGTCAGTGTAACATACAGTGAAAAACAAATCAGCAGGAGGTGCTATTGCTGGGAGGGCAGGCCTGCAAGTCAATAAACCATGATGGTTCTAGTATTATTGGCCTATCCCTTTGTTTATGCATCGTTGTTGGAAGGTGTCCTTGTCACATCACAGCTGAACAGGGTGAAGGGGAGAGATTTTGCTAGGTACTGTGTTGGCGAGCCAGGAAACCATCAGAGTGTTTGGGTTTTCAGAGATGTTGTCCAGCACTTTTGTCACTAAGTTATAAGGAGGACAGTATCCAGCCTCCTCCTGAAAGAGACTCAGAAGACATGTTCAGGGAAGTAAGATGGTAACTTGATTGATTAAAGGGCCCCAAAGAGGTGGGAAATGAGTTTTGGTTTAATTATATTTTTTCAGACCCTAGAGTGTAAGCTGGGAGCAAGTCCTTGCATACAAAGGGATGGATTCTGGCCTCATCCACCATTGCATCTGTGCATAAATCAGCTATCCTACACAGGGCACACCAATCAGAGCAAGGATGAAAATCAACAATAAGCCATTGCATTCTGTAACGGAGATGTGATATTGTGTGAAACTATCAGGTCAGCTACACGGTTTTTTTGGCTTGGTTGGAGGGGTGGAACAGGTTCACAGTGAATGGATTTAGAAACTATTTTTAAAGATTTGTGAGATAATTGCTCTCCCACCAGCAGCTACACACAGACCACCCCTTCCTGCAACCGGCTCAGACATTTCTATGGCACTGGTTCCCCTCTATCTGAGGTTTCGCCTGTTCTAGTGAGTATGACGGGGAGAAGGATACATGTCTACCTCCTCCCACCACCGCTAAACACTCCCCAGTGTTTGTCTAAGACCAGGAAAAGGCCATCAGAGCTGGTACAGAACCTCCTGCGGTGTCCTTTGAAGCCACATGAGATTTAAGAGAAAACAGGGATGTTTTGGTGGGGTGGAAGGATGGGGATAAATGTTCCTGTTGGAAAAGCTGGGGCAGGATCAGGGGAGTTTTTCCCAATTGCTCCAGCAGAGCTGGGGATTTTACCCAGATTTTAACGTAGCACAGATCAAATGTGTTGAAGTAAATTTTCAAGTTAAACCTTCATAAGGCAGTGCCCTCATAGTGACACTGTTTTCTCTTGGTTTGTGGGAGCGAGGATGATCCCATATGTCTTCAGAACAAATCAGACAACTGCCCGTTGATAAGAAATAAATATCCTACGGGTGCAGATTATCTGATGCTTTCTTTTCCTCCTGTGAAACAGAATTCAAAACTTAGCCTAAATGAAAGCAAAAAGCCTGTTCGCACTGTGGATTCAGGAATCACATCACTGCACGGTTGTGCAGTAATACCTCAGGAAGATTAGCTCATCTGCCTTTGGAGTTCAGTGATGGTCTCATTGGGAAGTGCAACATCGCCCCCTCCAGGAAATGAAGTTTTGTAATTATTTGTATTGCTGAGCCCTACAATGCTAGAACTGATCCAGCAGGTTTATATGATGATGATCCCAGTTCATGTAATTATACAAGTTGCTTTAAATTGAGCTACCTGAAGCCTCTTTCATGTAAACCCTATTGAGGCTGTTTTTTTCTCTGAGTGACCAGGCTCCATTGCAAGCAAGCCCTGAAATCTTCCTAGAGTCATCGTAGCTACTGAATAACTGTAAAAAGTACAACTGGCTAGAGTAGTGTAGACAGAACTCACCCTGTGCCTGTAAAGAGTTTTCTATACACATGCACATCTACTGAGCATATATAATCTTATCCCCTAAAGAGTCTCACAACCTTCTTCTGTGAACAAACAAACCCCCAAACTAAGGGCTTGTGCCTGCTTCCTTCCATTACTGTTGGTTCAATTCCAGTGCTGGTGGCACTAAAAGCAGCGTGGCCACCAGCTGTGAAGCAGACTGACAGAAGAGGAAAAGCTTCCCCCTGACTCTACTTCTGCATTAGCCTCTCTCCTTGTCAGACCTTCTGAGGAGGAGCCCTCCAAGACTGTAGCCTGCTGCAAAGGAGCAAGACAGCCAGGAGTTACTCTCATTTATTGTAGCTCAGAACGAGCAAAGGACTAGATCCACAACGAGGATGTAGGCTTAGTGTCTGAACACCTAACTTTAGGTGTCCTGCCCTGGTGTTTGTACTGGCTGCCAGGACAGCAGGTGTCTTCCTTTAGGTGACCCTAAGCTATGGCCTGGGTATTCTCAAGTCAGCCGTACAAATGACAGGCCCAGACCAGTGCAGCTGTTTTAGGCGCATGCTTTAGATGCCAGCCAAGATTTCCCTACTGAGAATCTTGTCCCACCCGTTGTCCCTGCAAATTGGCCAAAGCCGAGGCAAAGCTCTCTGCATGGAAGAAAGGGCTCCACAGAGAGCTGAGGAAGGTGCCACCTAAACTAGCCAATAGGAAAGGCCAAGGACAAATATCCCTCCTGCAAGAGAATTAGATGCCTACGTCCAGGCCAGAGGGAGGCATGAACCATCTCCTGGAACATTGGTGCCTGAGCCCCTTCTGATGAACAGGAGGAGGCAGCAGTTCCCTTTAGCCCAGAGGTTAGAACACTAACCCCTCAGGTAGGAGATGCAGGTTCAATTCCCACCTCTGCCATGTGGAACAGTGCCTTGAACACACACACTCGTGAGCTCCCTAGCCCTCAGACTAGTCTATCTCACCCGCTAGTCCAAAGCCTTATGTCAAGTGGAACAGGAGAGACGGACAGAGATCTGCTGAAGAATACACCAAAGGCCAGCGTGCAGGAGACCAGCGTTGAATCCCTACTCAGCAGGCCATGGAAGGAATTGAACGTGGGCTTCCTAGAGGCTGGAGTTGTGCTTCTAATCCCTGAGCTAACAGAAGGCAGCAGTGAAGCCAATGCAATGATGGGTGTTTTGGGCAGGACTCATGCTGTTAGGCAGCCTCTGAAAACATGGGCTCAGGTCCTGCACATGGGATACGCAGGTGAGGCTCTACTCTGGATCTTAGGCCCCAGCTATGAAGATTAATGTGGCTGTGTGTATGATCACTGCCAGCCACTTAGAAGCCCTGGGGATTTTATTGACAGAACTTCAGGCTAGGCAGCAGCTGAGCAGGGATGCTGAGGCTTGACACTGAACGTACAGCTCTGTAATGTCAGTACCTCAGTCCCTTTGGGGTTCTAACCTCAAGGGAATTGGAGCAGACTTTGTTCATCTTTCTGGGACAATGGCTCCCAGGGGGAGGGAGCTCACAGAATGGCCAGGCAAAAGGTATGATTCTATCCACAGCAGAGAGCAGTATAATCCCCCTAATATAATTTACATCATCCTCCCCAGTGCACAGAACCCGAAGGTAAAAAAGGATGACAAAACTAAGTCAGCACCAACTTCCTATCCTGGACCACTTCAGGATGCAATCAAAGCAGACCCAGAAGTACTACAGGCCAACACTCCCCTTCCCCCACAAACCAGGGTGACTTTCTCTTGCTCAACCAACAGATGCAGCAAGAGGAGCCCTGCTACACCACCAGTTCTTCCTGTTGAAGTAACTTCCTGACTAAGGTATTTACTCACCATTATATAAACTCATGCAACAGAAAGTAAGTCAAAACAGTCCTCAGGTGCATCCCGTTGCTTTGCCAAAGCAGTTCTTGCAGACAAGCCTTGCATACAGTTGTAAGCAATGACATGGGGAATAAGTCGTTAGTTTTTCACTCTACCAGAGCAAGGAACGTCGTAATCCCATGGCTGGAAGTTGAAACTAGACCAGTTCAGACTGGACCCAAGGCATACATTTCTGAGAGTGAGCGTAATCAATTACTGGAACATCACTGACAGCTGTAAAATCAAGCTTGGCTGCTGTGCTAAAAGAGCTCCTCTAGGAATTAGTTTAGGGCAGTTCTATGGTCTGTGCAACCCAGGAAGTAAGATTTGATGATCATAATGGTCCCATCTGGTCCTGGAATCTATTGGCCAATCTTCCAGCCAAAAGGAGTTCGGAGAAGGAGACGGGCCAGACAGAAAGTGTTCCTGGTCATGCAAGCACAGACGTGGCCCAGCTGATTTTCAGGGTTGGTCCTTCTTTTTGTCAGGGCTGGATCACAGTCCCACACATATGCACATCTCACACTTTGGACCTGACCCTGCCATACCACAGTGCAATTTCTTTGTCCACATCAGTCTTAGCCGTACAAAGGTCACCCCTGCCCCCCTGCAGGCTGACTTTGCTCGGCCTTGTTTCAGACCATCAGTTCAGTGGCCCATTGAAAAGTCAGGGGATATCAGCTCAGGTAGGCACCTCATTTAGACAAACCAAAGTCCTGCATGAGCTGTGGTACTGAAATTCTCTCGCACCTTTAGACATAGCTACCTGCCCCCCCCAGCAGGGATGTTAGGAAGCAGATAGGGAATGTGGCAGTCTGTCACCCTTCAGCCCCACAACCAGCTCATTAATCTGTTACTCTGCTGCCAGGCCCAGTCACAGGCCCATAAGCTGAGGGATGTGTAATTAGCACAGCCTCAGTGTGTGGGCAGTGACAATTCATTGAATGTGGAAGAGGTGGGATAGCCAAGTGAACTTTTTTGGGGGGAAATGACACCATCCCTCTACTGAAAAGAAATGGCATGTAGGCTGAGTCCTAGGACAAAATAGCTGCCAGCAGCCTCCATCTCCATGCTCATAAGATAGCTCTGTTATCACCAGCTGTCCCAGTCCTTCCACAGGCTGCAGCAGACAGTTTAGGCAAGGTCTGATTCAGCTCCAGCGGCCACAGTGGGAAGAGGGGTCTCCCGAAAGGAGTTCTGAAAGACCAGTGCCCTAATACAGACCATTCCTCTCTCCCTACGATCTGTCTGTCCACAGTGAGGGAGGGGCTTCCATTCACTATTGGCAGAGTTGCCCTTGGCTTCCTCTTTCTTTGACCATCCATGGACTACTTGGTTCCTCTGGTCCTGCTTTTCACTGTGTAGGGGTCTTGGGCATATGCTGCCCCCTGTTGGAATTCCACTGGTCTTGCTCTAAGCCAGCGTCAATTCTTCCATCTCTCATTGATCTCTCTCTGCCAATAGGTTGCAGACACTGAGCATTCTCTTGAAGGACAGAATATAGCACTGTATGGCAGCTCAGGGGTTATGAAAGTCACAGCCTGTGCACCCACACCTGGTGTGTTGGAAGAGAGGGGCAGGATACATTACAATAAGTTGTGCTGTGCAGGAGAGTGGGCCTAGCCAGCTGGTCAGTTCATGAGTAATAAAATGGAGCTTGAGAGGATTATGGCCTTCAGATCGCTCACAGAGTTAACAAGCAGGCTGCTGGGGAAATTACAGTATTGGAATGGGCACCTGAGCCAAAGCTGTTCCATCTTTCTATGGCAGCCGTCACGTGGCTGGCCTGGAGGATCAAGGCCAGCTTGCTCTGATGTTAGGCTACTAGACAATCTTGTAGAAGATACAATAACCCACTGCTTCAGCACTTTCCTACCTCACCCAGAATTGGAGCAGCAGATTGAGGAGCCAATCCAAACAGCAGCTGATCTTTCAACAGCTTCTGTCTGAAAGGCAGCTCTTGTCTGTGATAAGCTTAACCTGTGGTGCTGTGTGTATGCTGGAGCCAGGGTCACGGAGTGCAGTGGGATTTCTCCAGCACCCGCAGCATCTCCCCCTCCTTTTCATACTACAGTAAGGAAAGCCAAAACCATTTACACTGACATCCTACTCACCCCTCTTTTTGCTTCTCAAAGTAAATCTCACAGGTGAGAGCAACACAATTGCACTCAGACTCTTTAGTACCACTGGCTGGGTAATCATAGACCTAAAAATCCAATGTGTGTATTCGTATCTGAACACTCCCTAGGTCACCCAATGGGCTGAGCCCAGGTTCTTGGCTCACTCTTCTAGCCAGTGGTTCTCAACCTTTTATGGGCACAAGACCCATCTGCAAACGTTGATGGCCTGTTGCCCCCCCCCCCCCAATAAATAGCTTTAGAGACTTAAATATGTCTAAATATAACATACTAAATATGTCTGACCCATGCTATATATTAGACACACTAACATACTAAGTACTGTGTGCAGACCCCAGTGGTGACTCCTGTCCTATGGCACTGGCTGGGCTTAGCTCCCTGCTCCAGGTGTTGTGACCGCCAAGGTTGCAGTAACACTCAGTAACATTTGACTGGGCCCCCATATGGGATGCTGGGCAGGTCAAATTTGTGAGAGTGGGGACACAGTGCGACAAATTTAGCCTGGCTGGAATGATCCTTTGACATATTCGGTACCCCAAATTTTGGGACATGACCCATGGATTGAGAGACCATGTTCTAGCCAGCGGATGAGCATCTTCCGAAATGCCGCTGACAAGCTGCATCATCCAGAGGTGTCGTCACTGAAATTCCGCCTATTTTCGGCGACATTTCGGCAGCGACGCCAGTGGATGACACTACTTATCGGTGGCATTTCAGCGGTGGTGCCTATTGACGTTGCCGCTTGTTGGCGGAATTTTCTCGGATGCTCATCCACCGTCGCGGTCCTCCATGGCTTGTTGTTTGGTGCCCACCAGACGAAAAAGATTAGAGGCTTGCAAATGGTTCAAGTAACTCCAGTGCTGTAAGCAAGGAAGGTTTTGCTCTGTATTTCAGAGAGAGGCCCATGCCCCGCTTAGCTCATGTCACCATTATCCTGGCCTTGGTTAGCATGGTTTCCAGGTTCCTCACCAGTTCACCTACTTGACATCAATGGCCATTTAAGTAGCTGACTGATGTTAATGCAACGGTACGATTCACCTTGGTATTGTTATGGGTGAAGAGTAGCTCCTGCATTTTGAACAGCTTTCCCTTTTAAAAGTAGCAGCTGTCTCACGGCAAAATTAACAGGAAGCCCTGGCACTAGCCTAGTGAATTGTGCTGCGGCACAGCCAGCAGAGGAAGTACGAGCTGAGAAACACAGTTCAAGCCATGTTGCTGCCACTGATCAGGCTGGGACAAACTGACAAGGTAGGTTAGTTTCAGGGGGCATGAGGCTGGGAGAGGGGAAATCACAATCTGGCCCATGAAAACCAGTGAGAAGTTTCACAGATGGTGTTTTGCAAACTGCTTGGATGGAGCACTTCCAGTATGCCAGGCTGTGGGTGGCGATGTTGCAGCACCTACAGTTATTAAGCAATGCTGCTGCCTGGATACTGCTGTCCAGTCAAGGGCTCCAGCAGTTTTTATAGTCAACTAAAAGCCAAGCCCCCTTTCTGGGCCCTCTGTGGCAACTCAAGTCTCTCTTTGTTTCTTGGGTATAAGGTGACTCAAGATCAAATCGGGGCTGAGCTCAAGGTTGTAGGAGGGCAAAGACCCAAGGACAAATTCACCTGGAGAGATCAGAGCAGCTGGGGTGCAGGCTGCCTGGGGAGATTTGGTACCAAGATGTGTGAAGCCATATGCAGAGTTGGAGGAAAGAAACAGGCACACCATACAGGGAATGTAACCAAATCACCATGGCACGGAAGTGAGCTTATTTTCACCTTGTCCCCTTAAGTGAAATCTTAACACCTGCACCAAGGTAGAAGTTGGACTAGATCTGACTTTGGGGCTGGTCCATAGCTGCAGAATTGGTCTAACAAGCACTATGGAGGTTGCATCTCTCCCCTTTGCTTTCTGGATCCAGATCCAGCCTGTGTAGGTTAGGCCCATGGAGACTCTTGACAGTCCTTTTCTAGTTGCTGTGGGAATCAGGAGATGTCTGGGAGGGGCTCTTCTTGTACCCTACTCTGACAGATCCAGTAATTCCCAAGCTTGAAGATATTACAAAAAATAAAGAGAGTGAGCAAGAAGGATTTGAAAGGTCACTGGCCCTTTCAAGATGAGGCCATGGCAGGATTTATTATGTTTAAAAGTTGTTCTCCAAATTCAGACATTTGAATTTTTTAAGCTTTAGCGCAGCAGATTGAGAGTCCCTGAAGTTTTCCTGGGGATGATGGAACAGCTTAAAATATTGCGTCTTTCAAAATGCTCTCCACAAATAGCCCACTTCCAAACAACAGACTATTTATGAGAAGCCTCCTCTAGGAGCTTTAGTTATGGAAACTATTTGACCCTAACTTGCTGCTGGGAAAGTGGCGGGAAGAGTCAGACGAACACCCACAAAGTGACTGCAGCTCAGATCCCTCCCTGTGCCACAAGAAGTTCTGCTCTACTCCTGCATGTGCCATAAAGTTCCAAGCTGGCTGAAGAAGCTTTTCATAAACCCAGGAAACGAGCAACTCTTTACTCTTGCTCTACAAGTCCTTGTTTGCTTGATGCAGTTTGGCAGTCAAGCAGCCCAAATCTTGCCTTAGCATGTCAACCCTTTCCCAAGTAAACTAGCTCCTGGGACATACATCTGTCTATTCCAAACGCCCCCAAACTCCCCTCGCTCTGGCCTTGTTTGGAGATTAAGCTGCAAGATGGAATTCTTGCCTGAAAAGCATTCGCTAGAATTCCCTGTGATGAAGCTGGGCTGGAGCCGAGAGATGCTACTTTTGGAAATGGGCCTTATCACAGCTCAAGTCTACTGCCTGAGCAGTGGTCATCCAGAAGAGCAGATGAACAGCTTTCCCCAGCAGGGCGATCTGATAGCTGGTGTAATATGCTGCAGGAACACAAACAGGCTCCTAAGAATGGACACGAACTACAGCCTGATAGGGTCAAGATGCCCTGAACAAGGTGTCTCCCATTTCCCCGCAGCCAGAACGGGAACATTTCTCCCGATGCATATGAATGCTACAGTGGGCACCGTTCAAATCTCAACATTAACACTGCAGACATTAACACTGCACAGGGAAGTGGTCTTGTCTCTCTGCTACCATTGGGTGGGAACTACTGTACATAGGCCAAGAACCCCTCTGCCACGCATAACTAGGGTATCTTACCTTCATAAAACTAGTAAGCAGCATTGAATATGCATTGAAGTGGGGCCTCCTAAAGCCTAGGTGAGGATCCAGAACATTCGCATTCCATGACCAATATAGGACAACCTGCCCAATAGGTTTCTGTCATCTTTGGTTTTATGACAACTGGGCAACTGATACATCAATTCTCCTTCAAAACTATACCTCTTGCTGGTGCCATGATTACTGCCTCCAGACAAACTACCATCATCCCACAAAGACACAGATAGGGCAGGCTGTAGCAAGATGCCTCAAAGCGGCCATTCAAATCAGAGGCCAATGTGAACGCCAGACACACCTCACGATCCCGCAGCATTAGGGTTAAGCCAGAAGGTATAGTGCAGAGGAGAAAACATCTCTAAACACAACAGAGAGACAGTGTCCTTACTGCAGGTGAAAGAGCGTTCAGATTAACTTAAAATCAACAATAGTAGATTGTTCCCCCCCCAGAACAAACATTTGTCAGTTTTCATTTCACTACAATGCTGGCTATAAATAACTCAGTTAGGTGCTTGCTCCTCAGTTAGCTCCACTGCTAGCTCCAGCTTCAGTGAACTTCCTGCAGGTCCAGCTCACAGTAATGTCTAGACTAAGCTAGAGTGCGTTAGCCTTTTACTGCACACAGCTGGGCCAAGAACCCGAAACAGCCATGTGACTTTCCAGGCTTTGACTCAGTGACATTACAATGCTGTGCACCATGGGAAGAAAGTGATGTGGCAGTGTAAGTTTCCCTCCCCCGCAGATACTTGGAAACAAGATTTGCCAAGCAAACTTTCCTAGGGGTGTGAAAATGACTGTGGCCATCTTCCAAGTCACAGCAGCACCTACATACGTGATCCATTAAGGCTACAGCCAACAAAGTTCTTTGGACCCTGTTGAGGATAACCAGAGATGTTCTCAGATCATCATCATTTCCAGGAATAAGGAAGCTACAATACAGCTGCACTACAAAGAAAAGTGATGCTGACCTGTGTTAGGCCCAGGCCCAGATCCCCAAGTGTATTTAAGCTCCTAACTTCCACTGAGATCAGAGGTGCCTAACTACCTTTTTGTGGATCTGGGCCCCAATGTCTGTGCCACACATTGTTCCACCACCTGCATGCTGCTCACAGCGGTGGCTGAAAGCCACAGACCTGCCATCTTAGGGGATGCTGCTTCTCCACTAGTACATGCGAGTTGAACGCTGCCATTGCAAGACAGTCTGGCTCCTGTGCATTTGACTGTCATGAAAAGCCCCTTGATTAAAAGCCAACAACAGGCTGTCACCCCTTGTTCTGGATACAGTACCCTTCTTTTAAGAATTAGAGCATGTATAATTCTGGAGGGGCAAGCAGCGACGAAGGCCAGTCCGTTTCACTCAAGCAGAAGGCTGAATGCAAAACAGTCCTTTGTCTGGAGCGATTAGCAGCCTCCCGCCCTCATGTGTCCTTGGGGATGTTCAGCAGGCACACAAAGTGATGCATGCAGGCACACAAAGGAATGCAAGGCCTGTCGGTTATGAAGACCGGCGGAGAACGAAAGTTCTGAAGCCAGCTGAACTGCGTTTAGCAGCCATTAAGCAGCAGTCAGCTGGCTTTAATTATAACTCATGTCTATCAAAGTCATCCCTTTTCTAGAGTATAAAATGACAGTTACCGGAAACCAACTCCAGGCCCCGCAACACAAACCTGTTTGTTTAAACCACGGAAACTTTGCTGATGATTTTGATACCATCAGTTGCAGTACCAAGGGGGAAGGAGGGCGGGAAGTAAGGCAGGGGCTTATTTGATATACCAACAAGAATGGACGCACATCATCAAGATAATGCTATGGGATGGACTGACAATTCAGTGCATGAAAAAAGGGAGACACAACTCCAGGGCAGCGTTACGCTCCTTCCAGTTCAGTAGCCACAAGTGGGTGAAGGATATTGCACTCGAAGAATTAAAACAGCCTCCACTAAAAAGAAGACAATCCAAATGGGGCTGCTTGAGAATTTCTGTCCTGGTCAGTTTTATTTTGATGTTATTAAAAAAATGGTTCCTGGGAGGTAAGAGCGACAGTCCTAAATACTAAAACTTGGCTAAATGATTAGGGAACGTGAGACACAGGGAGTTGAGAGGCATGAGAACTAGTCACAAATACGAGCACTCACTGAGAGCAAGCACCAAAACTGGTGTGGGCCAACCTTCACCTGAACATCATCTGATAAATCAATATGATGGCTCCAGGGAAGAAGCCAAACAAATGCCACCTTCCTCAGCAAACAGAGTCCAAGTAAAAGCCATTTCTGGAGGAGTGCAGTGCGGAAAGAGAGTTGGAGTGTGGGCAGAGAGAGTAGCCACATGCACCATCTACCTCAACTGGAGACCTGGGTTTGCACAGCCGAAGCTTCTATGGAATTCTACCATCAAACCTTGTTCTGCAATCTAGGCAGAGATCATGTGAATGAAGTCTGTGAGGTATAACAGGCAAGTAACATGGTAATTCACTACTCTACATACACACATCTGCCCGAGCAGCTGTGCAACCCATCCCAAGTCCCTTGGCTGGCTTTCTAGATGACATTAATGCAGAGCCTACAATGTACACAGCGTAAGGGGCACATTACATATCACTTATATTTAATAACAAACAAATCTGTTATACTGGAAGAAAAGGCCACTCCTGCTAGAAGTGTCCCGGTGGAACATTCCACCAGGAGCTAGTCAGCCTGTGTTCAGTGCCATCAACTCCTCAACGTTCTGACAGACAGGAATGCACTAGTGGGAGTCTTTTCTGTCTCTAGCTCTGGGCCCAATCCAGTCCCACAAGAGCCGGTGGCAAGACTGACTTCCGTGGGAGTGAGATCAGGCCCTCTGACACTCTTGGCAATGTTAGAGGGCAGCAGCAAGCTGGGGACACATTCATCATCCTCTGTGATCAACAAGGAATCCTGAGCTGCTGCCATCACTGGATTCCAGGTACTCAGCCCCGCTCATAATGAAGAAATTATCAATCTGTCCTTTAAATAAAATAAAAATGAAACATGGAGAAGGGAAAATGCATAAACTGGAATGTTCAACAGAAAAATCATCATTTATCTAAAAAGAGCAGGAAAAAATGCTTTTAAACAAAATCACAAAATATACAAATAAATCAGGTACAAAATAAATAGAAGAGATTGGAAATCTGCAACACAATTGGAATAATTATAACATTCATTCATATGACAATTGGTTTATGAAACGTATACACTTGGTTCATGGATTACATTTGTGCTTATTCGAGTTTATGTACACAATTTGAAATACTGTAGTCAGAATACTACATCTCTGATAAAAACTGGAGTAATGTACAATATGATACAATTAGAAAAGACCACATATGATGGAAAATAAGACATAGTGAAAAGGCCTAGGAATAGCAGCATAATCTAAAGACAATTGTGTGAGTTTAAACAGTTGTGAACATACATTTTAAAGGTGAACTTCAAAGCTTTTCGGTGGAGAAAAAAGTAAAAAAGTTTTATGAATGGAAGTCGAAGAAAAACAGTACAGACTTCAATATGTAGTCAAAGTTAAGACTTAAATGCAGGGGAATGGCTTGGTTTTAGGGATTAGGAGATGTAGCTGCTGTTGCAGAGAGAGTGCTGAATGTTGAACCAGAGGTCTTGGGCTGTTAAGTTACAGAGGAGCATATTAGCCAATTGTTTGGCTTCCAAATTAAATTAATTTGCCACGAAGACATCGGCACCTTGATTTAGTTACTGATCTGGGATCTCAAGTAGTGTTAAGAACAAACAAAAGCTTTGCAGTTCACCCCTTAGGGCCCAACCCTACAATCCTTGTGCCCCTTAAAGTCAGCAGGAGTTCTGAGGCCAGGAAATGCAGGATCGGACTTGAAGGGTATGCCTGCATGGTGTTCTGGAGCCTATGGCAGCGAGCTTCCCAGCCTGGGACGACAAGTCTTGGACTTGCTGGCGCCCTAAAAGTAGCCGTGTAGACAGCACTTTGAAGTCACAGCTTGGGCTAGAGCTCAGACCCTGAACTCCACCATGGCTATTTTTAGAGTGCTAGCACAAGCCCTGCTAGCCTAAGTCTATCTACAGTTATTGTGGGGAGAAGATCAGAACAGTTCAGTCAATTACAGCCTTCTGCAACTGCATGTGGCTAGATGTGCAGCGTTTCTTCTCCTTCCCCCGAAACTCAACCAAAGTTGTGGGAGGACGGCAGGGAGCTAGACAGAGTCAGAGCAGCAGCACTGTCAGAATGCTGCGTCCACGTACCAAGAGAGTATTATCCAGAATGACAGAATGCATTACCTAAGTGAGACTCCAGCAACAAAAACCTTCCCAGCCTAGCCATGGAACATGGACCCTAGCGAGTAGGAACTGTGTTGGAGATTCTCTAGCTACCACATGTCTGTTGCCTTTGTAAAAACATGCTCACAAACCTAATTAACTTCTTACTGCTGGAGGTACTGACCTATGGATGGGCCCAGAAGGCATTAATGCAAGTATCTACACCAGGGGTCAGCAACCTTTCAGAAATGGTGTGCCGAGTCTTCATTTATTCACTTTAATTTAAGGCTTTGCATGCCAGTAATATATTTTAACGTTTTTAGAAGGTCTCTTTCTATAAGTCTATAATATATAACTAAACTATAGTTGTATGTAAAGTAAATAAGGTTTTTAAAATGTTTAAGAAGCTTCATTTAAAATTAAATTAAAATACAGAGCCCCCCGGACCGGTGGCCAGGACCCAGGCAGTGTGAGTGCCACTGAAAATCAGCCTGCATGCTGCCTTTGGCACGCGTGCCATAGGTTGCCTACCCCTGATCTACACTTTCAATGATAGGTGTAAAACCCAGGTTACCTGCCTGACACCATCTACCTGGGTTCTGCAGTCACTCCAGTTCACAACGTCCCCCGCATGCTGACACACTTCTGCACAGAATGGGGCACTTGAGATCTGCAGCACAGAAGAAAACAAATTTTTGCTCTAAGAGGAGCAAATCAACCAAATGCTGCTAGCCAACCAGACTTCATTTGCCCTATGTCCAAACACTGCCTCACAAAGGAAGGAGACCTCCAGAGATACCAGCACATCCCAGTAACTCCTTGAGCATCACAGCTGCTTGCAGTCTCAGATTTTGTTCACTTAGCCTCTTTGCCGTTGCTGATGTTATGGCTCTGACTTTCCATTACTAGCATCTATAAAAATCTCAACCACCACTCTGCAACAGACAGGTTTTCTTCATAACCCTCCAAACCGTTCTTTAGAGAAGAGGAAAAGGATTGACTCAACAGCAAGCACTTGGCTAAAACTGAATTAGATTTTCTTAATAGCATTTTCACAGCAGTTGGGAAGGCACTTTACTCTGCAGAATTCCAGCCGCCAGCCCTGTTCAAATTTAAAAGTCTCAGGAGAAATCACGAACAATAGGTTTGGGGTGGGGAAGGAGAATCAGAAATCCCAAGAATCCTATCTCAGTGTGAAGCAATGTTATAATGGAATCACACCGGAGGGATGCAAAAATGACTAACAGTCATCTTGGCTTGCAGACAAAGATATGAAGAACAAAACCAAGCAATGGAGTTTAATCTACTAATATACACACACTGTAGGTTTTTAAGGATTTGATCCCATCCATAGGTGAGACTTTAAAGCAGCATGTGAATGGGGGTGAGTAGGACGGAAGAAAGGGCTCCAGGTGACTCTCAGAAATTAGGTGTTCAGACGATGTCTAATGTGTCTTATACCTGAGCCAGAAGTCAGTGCTAATGACAGGTAAACATCTCAAACCAGGCTTCTTCACTGGGCAAGAGGCTGGATACATCACTTTAGTTCCATGCCTCCTACATTCACCTTCCCCAGCTCAGGAGGAAAGACGCTGGGATTTCCTGCATTGCTGAGGTCTTTCCCTTTCTCCCCTAAGGTATGCTCTAGCCACCCCAAGCTCAGTTTCCCAGGTGTTAATGTAGAAGAGCAATAAACACATGAAATCCAAACTGAAAATCTAACCTGTGCTATTTAGGAGAGGGAAGTACCATAGCCAGGATGCGCCTCGCGCTGAACATGCCCTCATGATGTGGGCAGCTAGCACAGCAGGGAAGCAAAAGGCGGAGAGATTAAACAGAACATGAAGAGTGGCCTTTTGGAGGAGAGAGGCAGAAGCAGGGCAATGAGTAGAAACCTTGATAATAATTTGGCGGAGGGGCGAAACGAGGCAAGCCTACGTATTGCAATTAGGCTCCTCAACACCAGTCCTCACTTGCTACATGCAAGCTGCCGCATCATGTCTGTGTGCCATTGGGATAGCAACACTTCAGAAGCAGCTCTCCCCAGAGAGACCACAAAGGGGGGTGCACTGGGACTAATGCGCAGACACACAGCACAGCAGTGAAGCAGTTTCGCTAGTTACTCATTTAAGATCTCCCACACAGGTGCTCACTTTGCCCCATAGTCAGAACCAGACTAAGGGCTACTTTTTGCAATAATTCTGCCAGGATAAACCACTTGGCCTTTGGCATCACTTATCAAGGTGAGGCCTCATCTGGAGTACTGTGTCCAGTTTTGGGCCCCACACTACAAGAAGGATGTGGAAAAATTGGAAAGAATCCAGTGGAGGGCAACAAAAATAATTATGGGGCTGGAGCACATGATTTATGAGGAGAGGCTGAGGGAACTGGGATTGTTTAGTCTGCAGAAGAGAAGAATGAGGGGGGATTTGATAGCTGCTTTCAACTACCTGAAAGAGGGTTCCAAAGAGGATGGAGCTTGTCTGTTCTCAGTGGTAGCAGATGACAGAACAAGGAATAATGGTCTCAAGTTGCAGTGGGGGAGGTTTAGGTTGGATATTAGGAAAAACTTTTTCACTAGGAGGGCGGTGAAGCACTGCAATGGGTTACCTAGGGAGGTGGTGGAATCTCCTTCCTTAGAGGTTTTTTAGGTCAGGCCTGACAAAGCCCTGGCTGGGATGATTTAGTTGGGAATTGGTCCTGCTTTGAGCAGGAGGCTGGACTAGATGACCTCCTGAGCTCCTTTCCAACCCTGATATTCTGATTCTAAGATGATTATTTCCCTGTCAGAAGAAGCCAAACCCCTATTCTTTCAATCCAAGGATCAAATACTTCTTTGGATCCTTCTGAAGCCACACGATGGACAGCCTAAAAAAAGAACACACACAAAGCCAAAGCAGCATGATGTACAGCAAGTCCAAGGTCTGTTTCACACAGTGCTATTGAGCAAACCCCACTTATGGCATCAAAGTCTACAATATACACATTTCTATATAACATATTAATGCCAGTCAGACACCTTCACTATAAAGTCTCAAGTTATAATGTTAACAAAGATACTGGAATGGTAACACCCACCCCTCCCCAAGTTTGCTAGTTCTAAACTAATCCAGACACTGGATAACGTAACAGCTGGTACACCAGGTACTAGTTTTAAACCAGTGATTTGTGTATTCGATATCCTATAACATATGGTACATATATCACATGGGAATGATTTGTGTCTATTCTATATCAGCATGAGGAAGTTGCATTTCCCAGCAGGTCCTGGAGAACTCGGTCATCCCCTCTGTTATATGGGGTAGTTACCTGGGATGCTAGCGAGGAGACAGTGCTGCCATCTGCCATTCACAACCACTTCCCTTGTGGCTGAGCTCCACAGAGATCACATGAAGCACCATGGCAACCAAAGGGGGCGGAGCACTGCTGCTGTCCAATCAGCCACTCCATTTTCCTTTGAGCTGCTTTCAAACAGAACACAGAAGCAGCTCCCTACAACACCTCCTCCAAGGCCAAATCCCAGCCTGCTCAAGTGCCTGCCCATTGCGGGGTAAGGAGCAGCAACTGGGAGATGTTAGTGAGTCTCCCAGGTGCCATTCCCTTTTTCCCCTCCCCACATGCCTTCTCCCCAGGAGAGGTGAATGCCAAGGGCATATGAACAGGAATGACAGTCTGGAGGAAATGTGTGCATATGGCATTACCACCACACTGCTAAATGTGGAGCCAGATTAGACTTTGACTGCGACATATGGAAACAATACTGGGCAGCACCCTGAGCTCAGTATAGGAACAGTGACACAAAATGGTTCGAGAGAAGTCAGAGAGAGAATTGTATGGGAATGAAAGCAATGACCAAGGCAGGGAAGTACTGTGCAAGCCTGCCCCATCCAGCTCTGCTGATGCACCTCATCCTTGATCTATAGTACCTCCTGCTATGCCAATCCTGGGTTCCCCACTTAGCTTTGACAATGCACATCAATCTCAGGCTGCACCGGCTATGCCAGTCCTGGGCTATCCCACCACCTCTGCCAATGTACCTTAATCCTGGCCTTCATTCTCTGCTATAACCCAGTCCTAAGCAATCCTTGGGGAAGGGCCTCCCACGGTGCAGGGATTTTGGGATGCAGACATGTGGCAAGTAGAATAACAAGGGCCCTGCAAACTCTCACCTGTGAGTAGGGTCTGCAGAGGGAAAGGTTATATGTTAAATCCACCTCCACATTCAGAGCTTATGTGCTTCATCTGATCTCCGTGCCACCAGAGTCAGTCTTGTTTGGAGAGAGAGATTCTCATTATAAAGCAAGAACATTCCTTCACTCTTTACAAAGATTTGGCAATACACAGAATTAAAAATCATGGTGACAACAGATTCAGGTTCATTTAATTCGAACAGGATTCACCCAACAGGAGTGTAAAAACTAATTCACAGTTGTGCATTTAAGATACTAGTGTTGAAAACCTCACTTCAAAGAACTTTTGTGCAAAAAGTGTATTGACATAGGAAACGGTGGTGGCATGCCCTCCTGCCTCCCAGAGACCACCAGCTAATGAGCTGGATTGACATAGGAAACGGTGGTGGCATGCCCTCCTGCCTCCCAGAGACCACCAGCTAATGAGCTGGATTGACATAGGAAATGGTGGTGGCATGCCCTCCTGCCTCCCAGAGACCACCAGCTAATGAGCTGGATTGACATAGGAAATGGTGGTGGCATGCCCTCCTGCCTCCCAGAGACCACCAGCTAATGAGCTGGATTGACATAGGAAATGGTGGTGGCATGCCCTCCTGCCTCCCAGAGACCACCAGCTAATGAGCTGGATTGACATAGGAAATGGTGGTGGCATGCCCTCCTGCCTCCCAGAGACCACCAGCTAATGGGCTGGATTCTGCACTTTGGCTTGCACTTCAATGCAGGTGGAAGAGGGAAACAATACAGCCACAGGAGCCAACGTTGAATGATGCCGTATCCTTTCTACAAATCAAAGCCTTGCCAAGGGTCAAGGACTGAAGTCAAGTCCAATGGTTCCCAAAGCTTTCAGCCGGTGCCTTGTTTCATGACAGTGACTGATTGACAGCTCTGCTTTGGGTGTGCATGGCACTGTACCGTAGCATCTAGAACCTGAGCACCCCTGAATTTGGACAGCCAAGCAGAGACTCCATAGCGCTATGTCTGCTCCGGTAGGAAGCTTACAGCATAGAAGCAGCTCTGGGGATTTCCACTGCAGCAGGAACACTATTTCTGCAAACATGGGTTCAAAAACTAAGATTGGTTCCCGAGTTGGGCGTGTCGTCCCTCTGCTTGCACTGGCACCTGCCATATGCCCCAGTAGCCATTTCTCTCGGAAGCCCATCTCTGCTGGGTCCCCCTTCACATTTCAACAGCCCCATGTACTCTTACAGCAGAGAGACTGGCTTTTTTTTTTTTTCCCACAGAAGCCAGGCTATGGAGAGACAACATTCCTTGTCCCTGAAGCCAATTTGTGGGAGCTCCTGTCCCCCTACCAAGGATGTCCATTTTCCGTAAAAAATCACACCCATGACCAACTAGCTTTATGAAAGTTACTTCACCTTCTCTTACCAAATTTGGAAGAGTGAAGGGAAAAGTTATGCAAAAACAGCCTGGAGAGTTTGGACAGAGACAGGAGTTACTCGCCTTTAGGATGACATGGCTTTTGTGGTTTGTGTTACAGGAGAACAAATATTTTCAAAAAAGTCACACCGCAGCATGAAAACCAGAAATCCAATCAAATTAGAAATCTCCCCGGCAGAGAATTTCTTCTGTTTGAATCCTGCCCTAACTCAGCAGGTTTGACATGAAGCATACTGCAGCCCAGGGTTACCATGCTATGCATCTCTGTCAACAGTGGTTCCCAATCAGGAACATTAGGGCACAATGGCAGCTTAAATGAAAGCGACCAGAGCAAGGAAACAGATCTCTCTTCTATGTGGGTTAACATCATAACATTTCACCCCTCTGCTCTGGCAGAAAAGGTGCAACGTTAGCAGCCCTCCTTGAGACAACTAAATGGGGGCTGCTGGGGCTAGACAATCCGGTGCTGTCAATAACCTATACATTGCCAGCTCCATCCGAGACATGTGTGGCACATACGTCCACAGGTGGCTGCAGTTCTCTCGCAGCGCTGTGCCAGAGCCAACGGGTGGGCCAGAAAACGCTGAAGGAGACAACAGGCACATCGTTTAAAAGGAAAAAGCAGCAGCATTTTTTAAGATACAAGGGTAAAAAATGAGAGAGTTAAGTTTCGGGGCCGAATTTCCCAGTCTCATGGTTCCACATGTTAAATACCATGCATGGAACTTCCATTCCCCCTTGGGGGACTTTACCAACTGCCCTCCAAAGGGCTAGAGTGCCTTCTGTGAAAGGGGCCACGAACTGCCTTTCCCCATGCCATCTCTCCTTGAAGGGCACAGAGGACCCATCTGTGGCCCCTTCTCAGGGGAAACAGCAAAATGCTTCCTAAGGCCTAAAGCAAATGGGACAGACCCCCATGCAGCAGCCACATACTCTGGCTTCCCACAAGGAGCTGCTGCAGTGAAATATTGCACCTTTTCAAAACACGTTTGCACAGATGTAACTATGGAGTCAAACTTGACTCACACCCACAGAGGAGGTGCTTCCCGCCTGGGCTTCCGCGACTGGGCTTTGCTTTTAAACTCAGTCAGGTAAAGCTTATCTGAGCATAAAGACAGAAAATGGTACATAACAATCAGGCCACGGGAGGTTCTTTGAGCAACGCAGGCTGAAAGTCAACAGAGAAACCACCATGCAGCATTTGCTCACTGACAGACTCTGCATTTTGGGGGGTTTACAATATACAACACAATGACCTCCCAACGAACGCATTTCCCCTCCACTCTGAGGCCAGGCTCCGGGATGCCTGGGATGGGCAGGTGGAGTGGCACTGATGGCAGTCATGGAGGATGCTACTGTGGCAGCTAGAAGAACAGTAGATAAAAGGGATGAGGGAAGGAAATCCAGCATCTCCTCAAAAATAGGGGAATCGCCTGGAGACTAACCTCTCCAGTCCCTGAAGTACAATATGCTCCCTCAAACTCCCTCCACAAAATACAGATCAAGCTTGTAGTGGAAGTTCTTGGTCAGTCTTTGGGGAGATCAGGAAGGCCCTCACTCTACCATGAAATCCATCTTGCAATGGCAAAGGTTTAGGAGCCACCTGGAGGATTTGCTTTGGACATTGTTGTAGCAGCATCTTTTGTCTTAACACGAACAGTAATACTGGGGGAATGGTTTGTCCTGAATTCTATCTCAGTTATTTAACATGCCCTGCAAATATGCTTTGGTTAAAGCAAAGGGCACACAGACGACTTCGGTATGTTAGAATCTGAGATTCGACATTTTGGGGTTCACGCTTTCAGTACAGCAGGGGAGGCAGGGAACTTGACCATGTGATTCCCAGTAACATTAATGCAAATTCCAGGGGGACAAAAATTGCCCAGTACACTACTAGAGAAATTTATCCCAGTCTGTAACTTGACGAGACTGCAGTTATGTCAATTAAAAACCCACCTTCATGTTCAAAACACACAACATCTGTGGAGGTTACAAAACTGTAAATGTAACAATCTTTTTGTTTGTTTTACAAGGAACCGTCTGAAATTTCAGATATTATGAACACATGCAACCAAAATAACTACCCCTTCCTTGAAGCTCAACTGGGGAGAAAATAATGCCCATTCCCCCAAACTTCCATACTGCTAAGCCACAAGTTCCTTGAAGTCTCATCCACATTCTTTGTTCTCAGGACACAAATACATATGGGTACCAGCTGCTGTTTTAACAACAGGGCAACAGACAGGACCAAAAGGAGGGGTGGAAACAGGTCTATGACAATGGAGCTGATTCACAAAGTCACAACAGAGCCTATTTGGGGGAGGGGAGGGACAGCAACCATTTAAAACTCTGCAAAATTCTTTTTAAAAACATGATCTCTCTTGAAAAAATAATCAGAGCAGTTTTAAAAACTTCTCTGCGCATCTAGGAAGGAGGGGCAACCAATGAGGGTCAAAGATACGGCTGAAAAAATAAACACTATTCTACTTTGCAAGGAAGAATCCCATCGTTCTCCAAAGGGCACTCACCATGCCCAATGTTTGTTTGGTTTTTGTCTTGCTGTGTTCTCGTTTCTTCCTCTTCTGCTCCTAGGAAGGGCGCTAAGTCTTTGGTCTCAGAACACTGGATGCAGCACAGCATTGCAAGCACATACTAAGAGCATTTGCAGTCAAGAAGGAGCGATGACTGGTCCTGCTGAAGTGATGGGTGGGAAAGGATGCAGATTGTTAGCTCCTAGATGGAGCCTTCACTGTGCATACTGTGATTGGACTTGTTGTGTGTCACGCAGTTCTGTTCATTCAGCAGGTTTGCCGTCTCATCCGGCAAACCATCATGCAGCTCCGTAAGAGTCAGTTCAATTTTAGTGTTTTCACTGTCCGAGGACTGAGGTGTCTTGTCCATCCGGGATGCCATCAGGGCATTTTGGTACTGCTGTCTTGAGATCTATTTCACGCACACAAGGGGGGTGGGGTGGGAAACACACACAAAGAAGACACAATAACACTTTGGTTTCTAATGCTGGTGTCCTATAGGACACACTATGAACATAAACTCTCTCCTCTTACAAAATTCTCCTTTCAGCCCCGTTTTTCATGGGATCATTCCACTTTCTACAAGACAAGGCTGAGTTCTGCAAGCCTAGCAGGATAACAGAGAATCCTAACTTAATATCATGATGTGGTGACAATTCAACGTGATACAACATTGTGATGATAATGTTGCCACGTGGTTCTGTCCTGTCTCAGTGTTGTGATGCATAGATTTGTCTCACTGGATATACTCTCAAGAGGCCCAAGAGATTTTTAGTTACTCCGAGCTAAAAGCCACTGATGTTGTGAAGCAAATTTTGAGGGCCTCATCCAAAGCCCATTGACGTCAATGGGAGTCTTTCCAGTGACTTCAATGTGCTTGGGATCAGATTCTTAGAGCCCTTTGTAGGAATTGAGTAGTGAGTCAAACAAGGTTTACAATTCTGATATAGTTCAGCAATTCATGGTCTCACATGCAGCGTGGGTCAAATCCTGAAGTCCTTGCTCCGTTGCCAATGGGCATTTGCCTGAGTAAAATCTGACCTTTGGGCCAACATCAAATTAGCCAGCTTTTTGGTAAGCTAACAGGAACTTACGGTTTGCTATACTGGAGTCAGCATATAGGTCAAATATTTCAATACCTTGTCCTGGTACCTGATGCTCCAGAGGAAAGCAAACCCGCTAACCTCACACTATACCTGATAGTAGTTCCATGCTACACATGGGGAAATGGGAAACTTCTTCCTGACAATAGCGAGCAATCCCCTTGCACTGCGTTGGATTCACCTTCCCAGTTATATCAGCTGTCGCTGTCTGAAATGATGTAAGTGTAGAGATGACCCCAAGTTCTGAGCAGCAACAACTGATTGACATGGGGGTTGGGGAAATGAAGGAGGTGGGAAAGGAGTTCTGCTTCTTGCTCACTAGGATCGTATCTCACAAAGCAATTTCAAGGCATGTGGATGCAACATAACCATGGGTTGCCTCTCAATACAAAGAAATAATTGGCCATTGCAGTCTGTAACACAGGCCTGTAACACTGACACTGAATTCTCAATTCACCCTGGCCAGTATTAAACCCTTATTCATGTAAGTCTGTAAGATTCAGTGCATCAGCTGGTTGGAGCGTGCGTCTCTGTGTTAAGACATCACCACTTTTAAATCTTATTCCCAGTATATCTGGGACCATAATCAACATCTTCACCATTAAAAAGATTCTTTTTATTCTCTCTTATTTAAAGAGTTTTGAATATCTGATTAACTGCAGCAAAGGGCAAGACAAGTTAAAGTGCACTGTTTGAGCTGTGTGCTTCGAAAGAAAATCTCAGTGTAAGTAACCAATTGAAAATGTTTTTGTTTAAACTAAGCACCATGATCATTCTGGGATACCAGCTTCCCTTAACTAAAGGGGGATTCAGCTAGGTTTGAATTTCCGGTTCCATCACATTGGTCTGCTCATCCCACAAGATCTATACTCATTTCAGCACCTTGCCTGCTTATCACGATGGGACACAGAGAGCTGAAGAACAGAGCAATACGCACGTGCCCAGTGGTGGTTAGCACAAGAGGTGGGCCTGACATGGGAAGTCCGGATGCAGAGATGAAGTCAAGACTTCTCTAAAGTTGAGGAAGGGGGACAAGCTGGGAGGCAGGCTGGATCCCAAGTTACATTCTGGGCCAGTTTTTAGTTAGAAATGAAATGAATCAATTGTACCACCAAATTCTTCATTCTTCAACTACTGAGAGCTGATTCAGATTGTTCAAAAGGCTTTACAAAACTTCACAGCAATAGATGGGCTTTCAAGACTAACTCCAGTGGAAAAGATTTTTTTTTTTTAAAGCTTCCTCTGAAGTGCTGGTAACCAGAAAGTGAAGTGACCAGTCCGATTTCACTGTCCAAACCAAGCACTGGAGGAAAGTCAACCAGCAGCAGAAACCGGGGAAAGCAGGCAGTTTAAAATGACTGCTGCTTTCATAATTCTAGTTCCTCTTTGCAACTCAAGGACATAACAGATCTGCCATCTCCCTCCCCCGCCTCTCAGCTCTGCAAGGTAGCGCAGCATTTCTGAGAGGGAACCCGGCTGTCTCTTTTCCTACCTTGACAAACTGAATATCTGAGAGGGCTTTCACTGAGTAGTCTGGGACGTACACCTGAAGGAAAGATGCATTCAGCTGGTTGTTGTTGCTCCCCAACGTGGGTGTCACCGCCTCAATACGATCACCTCTATTTAGAGAGTCCGAATGGTTCAAGCCACAAGGACGAGGGGGTGACTTGTTTTCAGCTGAAGAATAGGAAAGAAGAGAGAGAAACTTTTTAAATAAAGCAGGAAACGGTTAGTAGCTGGTTCTCAGAGACACCTGTTAACCCATGATATAGCATGGAGGACTGCACCAGTACTTAAATCATTGAGTACACAAAGTACAGGTCAGCAGCAAAATTACCATCAGAGTTAGAACACTTTAAATCCCAAGCCAATTTGTGACATCACTATAGTTAGGATAAGCTCTTAATGATGATCACACACAGTGTATAGTGCCTTTCATCCAGGGACCTTGGAGCCATTTACCAAGATTTACTTCATTATACCATTTAGTACATTTCACCTACATCACAGGGGAGGCCTCTACTATATCACAGCTGGTTGCTTCACAAGGTAGGGTGCATCCACCTTTAGAGGCCGAGGGAATGCTAAGTGATGGGGTTCTGAATGGGCCAAAGTGCTCTCTCTTTATTTCATCTGTTTCTGAAATATTTTCCCTGACACCTGCCATGGCTCAGGGTTTGAAGAGATAACTTGGGCTGATGCAGTATAGAACCTCTGTCAGCCAGGTGACACAGCGCAACAAGCGAATTACTCTACTCTATGGAGAAACACCCAGATTCCAGAAAGGCCTTGGCATGCTTGCTCCCTGGGTATGGCAAAATCATGAATGATCAGCTTCTTGCTCTCACTGAAAAAAAAGTGCTGAGCCTCACTGGCCTACCAAAGCATTGTAACCATCCCAGGAGGGTGCCTTGGCCATCATTTACCTACTGTAAAGTTGTTTTCAGTAGATCTGATGATCCCTTCTGGCTTTAAACTATGAAAATACTAAAATGCTGCTTTCCTTGTAAAATGATGTTTGCTTCCTTAAGTTTGCACCAATTCAATGCCCTACATGGATTGGGGCCCTCCAAGGTATGTCTACACAGCAACAACAACAAAAAACAATCCACAGCAGTGAGTCTCAGAGGCCATGTCAACTGACTTGGGCTCGCACAGCAGGACTAAAAATAGTGGTGTAGATGTTCAGGCTGGAGCCCACACTCTGAAACCTGACAAGGGGGTTGTGCCTCGAAGCCCAGACCCAAACAGCTACATTGCAATTTTTAGCCTTGCAGCATAAGCCCGAGTCAGCTGACCCAGGCTCTAAAAAAGACGGTTACTCACCTTTGTAACTGTTGTTCTTCGAGATGTGTTGCTCACATCCATTCCAGTTAGGTGTGCGCGCCGCGTGTGCACGTCTGCCGGAAACTTTTTACCCTAGCAACTCCAGTGGGCCGGCAGGTCGCCCCCTAGAGTGGCGCCACTATGGCACTAGATATATACCCCTGCCGGCCCGCCCGCTCCTCAGTTCCTTCTTGCCTGCGACTCCGACAGTGGGGAAGGAGGGCGGGTGTGGAATGGATACGAGCAACACATCTCGAAGAACAACAGTTACAAAGATGAGTAACCGTCTTTTCTTCTTCGAGTGCTTGCTCATATCCATTCCAGTTAGGTGATTCCCAAGCCTTACCTAGGCGGTGGGGTCGGAGTGAGAGGTCGCGGCCTGGAGTACTGCAGATCCAAAAGCAGCATCATCTCTGGACTGCTGGACCAGGGCATAATGTGAAGCAAATGTATGAACAGATGACCAGGTCGCTGCTCTACAGATTTCGTGAATGGGCACTCGGGCGAGGAAGGCCAGCGAGGATGCCTGTGCTCTGGTAGAGTGAGCAGTCACTCGGCCCGACGGGAGTTGGGCCAAGTCGTAGCAGGTCCTGATGCAGGACGTAACCCATGATGATAACCTCTGAGAGGAGATCGGTAGCCCCTTGACCCTGTCCGCCACTGCCACGAATAACTGAGGGGACCTACGGAAGGGTTTTGTCCTGTCCATGTAAAAGGCTAGCGCCCGTCGGACATCTAGCGAGTGAAGCTGCTGCTCCCTGCGGGACGAATGGGGCTTAGGGAAGAAAACTGGGAGGAAAATCTCTTGGTTGACATGGAAAGCTGAGACCACCTTAGGAAGGAAAGCAGGGTACGGCCTCAGCTGTACCTTATCCTTGTGGAAGACCGTATACGGCGGGTCCACCATGAGGGCCCGCAGCTCTGACACCCTTCTAGCTGAGGTAATGGCCACAAGGAAGGCGGTTTTCCATGAGAGGTAAAGCAGGGATCAGGTAGCTAAGGGCTCGAAAGGAGGGATCATGAGCCGAGACAGGACCAGGTTCAGGTCCCATGAGGGGGCCGGAGGGCGAATTTGGGGATAGAGCCTCTCCAGTCCCTTCAGGAATCTCGCCACCATGGGGTGAGAAAAAACAGAACAGCCGTCCACGCCAGGATGAAAAGCGGAGATGGCAGCGAGGTGAACTCGTAGGGACGACAATGACAACCCCTGGGTCTTAAGGGACCAGACGTAGTCCAGAAGAGTGGTGACGGGAACCTCCATAGGGATGCGGAAGGCTGGGGCGGATGGAACGGGAGCCCCGCACACACCACGGATCGGTCCAGCCACCAGTGTAGAGAGTCCAGCACCACCTGAGGGATGGTGACGACTGAATCCAAGGACCGTTTGGTCGGTCGATACTGAGCAATCAGCCATGTTTGAAGAGGCCGCATGCGGAGACGGGCGTACGCCGTTACAAACGTACAGGCCGCCATGTGGCCTATTAGGGCCAGACACGTTCGGATTGAGGTCAGCGGGGCCGCTTGCAACCAGAGAATAATGTCTGACAATGACCGGAACCTGGGCAGGGGCAGCAAGGCCCTGGCGAGGGTAGAGTCTAGAACAGCTCCGATAAACTCTATCCGCTGCGTGGGGAGTAGAGTGGACTTGTCGGTATTGATTATGAGGCCCAAAGTTGCAAAAAGGGAGCTGATCCTGGTGACATGATCCCTGATCTGTTGCTCTGACGTACCCCTGATCAGCCAGTCGTCCAGGTAGGGGAAGATGTGGACATGGCATCGTCTGAGATGAGCGACGACTACTGCCATACATTTTGTAAATACTCGTGGGGCCATAGAGAGGCCAAATGGGAGGACCGCAAATTGATAGTGCTGGCAGTCGGCCACAAAGCGGAGGAAACGCCTGTGATGGGGGGTGATAGCAATGTGGAAGTAGGCGTCCTGCATATCGAGGGCGGCGTACCAGTCTCCGGGATCCAGGGATGGGATGATAGTTCCGAGGGACACCATGCGGAACTTCAACTTCACGATGTACTTGTTGAGTTCCCGCAGGTCGAGGATGAGCCTGAGACCGCCCTTGGATTTGGGGATCAGGAAATAGCGGGAGTAAAACCCTTTGCCCTTCTCGTTCTCCGGAACCACCTCTATGGCTCCTTTGGTCAGGAGCGTGTGCACCTCCTGACGGAGGAATTGCTCGTGAGAGGGGTCCCTGAAGAGGGACGGGGAAGGAGGGTGGGGGTGAGGAAAACTGTAGGCGATAACCGTCGTGTATCGTGCGTAGGACCCAGCGGTCCGATGTTATTTGGGACCACGCCGGGAGGAAAGAGGAAAGGCGGTTGGAAAACTGCAGGAAAGGATCCGTAGGGGAGGCTGGTACTGCGCCCTCGGGCGCACCTTCAAAATGAAGGCTTAGGCCCTGTGGGGGCCTTAGCGGGACCCTGACTTTGTCCCGCCTGACCTCCCGACTGCCTGCGGCGGTTGTTCCTGCCCCGGCGTCGCGAGGGGTCCTGTCTCGGGCGGAACGGGGGGTAGGGACGACGCTGCTGCTGCTGGTTCTGTTGTCTGAAGGACCTGCATTGGGTCGCCGGAGTATGCATTCCGAGCGACTTTATGATGACCCTATTATCTTTTAAGTCCTTCAGCCTAGGGTCAGTGTTGTCGGAGAACAGACCCTGGCCTTCGAAGGGGAGGTTCTGGATCATGTGCTGGAGTTCCGGCGGAAGGCCGGAGACCTGCAGCCACGAGAGGCGCCGCATGGTGAGCCCGGAAGCCAGGGTTCGCGCGGCCAAGTCAGCGGCATCAAGGGAGGCCTGGAGTGATGTTCTTGCTACCTTCTTGCCCTCGTCCAGGATGGTGGAAAACTCCTGGCATGCGTCCTGTGGCAAGAGCTCTGCAAACTTCTCCGTCGCTACCCAGGTGTTAAAGGAGTAGCGGCTGAGGAGAGCCTGCTGGTTGGATACGCGGAGCTGTAGAGCCCCTGCCGAATAGACCTTGCGGCCCAAAAGGTCCATGCGCCTGGCCTCCCTTGACTTAGGCGCCGGGGCCTCCTGTCCGTGGCGCTCCCTGTCGTTCACCGACTGGACCACTAGAGAGCAGGAAGTCGGGTGAACGTACAAATATTCATACCCTTTAGATGGAGCCATGTATTTCAGCTCCACTCCCCGAGAGGTCGGGGGAATGGAGGCCGGAGACTGCCAGATGGTATTGGCATTATTTTGTATGGTCTTCATGAAGGGCAAGGCAACCCTGGTTGGTGCATCGGCTGCCAGGATGCTCACCACTGGGTCCTCCACTTCCTCTACCTCCTCCGCCTGGAGGTTTAGATCTTGAGCCACTCGGCGGAGGAGATCCTGATGTGCCCTTAAATCCAATGGCGGGGGGCTGGAGGAAGAGGTACCGGCCACCGCCTCATCCGGGGATGAAGATGAGGAGACTCTGGGCAACAGAGTATCGACGGGGGGTTGCACAAGGGGCTGCACCTCGGTATCCTGAGGGAGCTCCGGGTCCCGGGAAGTGTCCTCCGTTTGTGGAGAGAGGGGTGGCCTGGACACCGTAGCCTCCGGTGGTCTACGCTCCGCCAATGGACGGGGGGTGATCTGATGAGGACCTTGTGCCTGGGCGTATGCCCACGGGGTCCAGAATCCCCACTGCGGATGTCCTCTATCTTGCTCCGGGAAGCGGTTTTCGTGCCTGTCGAGAGCACTATCATCGAGGGAGGAGACGGAAGGCTCTGCAGCAGGCCAGGGAGGCGCTGAGCTGGAATGGTATAGCACCGCCGGTGCCGCGACTGACGTTGCCCTCAGTGCCGGGGGTCGGTGCCGAGACTCATACCGGGGCTGGGACCGGGACCGGGATTGGGACCGAGAGCGGCGTGATGACCTGCGCCGAGATCTCGACCTGGAGCGGGAGCGATGACGATGTCTGGAGCGAGATCGCGACCTTCTGGAGGCCCGGTGCCGAGACGGCAATGGAGACCGGGACCTTCTACCAGCGCGGTGCCGGGAGGTCGACCGGGTGCGGGACCTGCCACCAGTTCAGTGCCGGGAGGTCGACCGCGGTGCCGAACGCCGAGGCGAACGACTCCTGGAGGCTCGGTGCCGATGGTGAGATGAAGCCGATCGGGACCGGCCAGATGGTGATCGGTGCCGCGAGTACGACCGGCACCGTCTAGGCGATCGGTGCCGGGACTCCGAGCGGTGCCCCGAGCGTGAGCGGTCACGCCACCGGGGTGATCGGCGTCGGGATGCAGGAGAGGATGGACGAAGCATCGGCTTGCCCATGGATACTATGCGTCCCGTGGGTGGTTGAGGTGGCTCCGTGAGAGCAATCAAGTCCCGAGCCGAGGCGAAAGTCTCCGGCGTTGACGGGACCCTTAGCTCGACCCCTGATCGTATTGGGGAGCTAGGAGGAGCTGGATTCAACGGACCCTCCGGGCCCGGAGTCGACAGTCCTGCAGGCGGTGCCACGGCTAAGGTAGGAGCCGGGCGGTCCACTCGGGTCTGCCTGGGTGTGGAGACAGACGTCGAGGGACGTAGGTCTGTTCCCGGTGCCGGAGATGGTCGGTGCCGGGGAGTCTTGCCGGTGCCGGCGCGGTCCGGTGCCAGAGCCGAAGCGGTGGACTGCGCTGCCGGTGCCGGAGAGAGAGCCGCTTCCATGAGAAGGGCGCGGAGACGTTGGTCTCTTTCCTTTTTTGTGCGCGGCTTAAAGGCCTTACAAATGCGGCACTTGTCACTAATGTGCAACTCCCCCAGGCACTTCAGGCACGCGTCGTGGGGGTCGCTTGTAGGCATCGGCTTCTTGCAAGTCGAGCACTGTTTAAACCCCGGCGAGCCAGGCATGGGCCCGGTGCTGGGTGCCGGGGAGGGCAACAGCCCACCCACAGGCAATGTTCAATAACTATTTACAAAACTTAACTAACTACAACTATACTGAAAAGGTAACTATACTAACTGAGAAAAAAGGTTTTATAAGCTAAACGACGAGGAGAGCTAGGGACGTGGAGGTCAGCGAACCGCACTCCACAGTTCCAGCAACCGACACGGCGGTAAGAAGGAACTGAGGAGCGGGCGGCCGGCAGGGGTATATATCTAGTACCATAGTGGCGCCACTCTAGGGGGCGACCTGCCGGCCCACTGGAGTTGCTAGGATAAAAAGTTTCCGGCAGACGTGCACGCGCGGCGCACACACCTAACTGGAATGGATATGAGCAAGCACTCAAAGAAGAACTTGCTGCAGAGGGGTTTTTTGCTGTGAAGATGTGCCCACAGAAACACATTTCAAAATCACAGAATATCAGGGTTGGAAGGGACCATGTGCTGATCAAGATACAGATTATCTACAGGATCTGTGGGTTTTTTGTCCATACCAGACGCAAAGTTCATCAATTCCAAATCAAAGCTAAACCTGGCTTGTTCTGAAGAGCTCATTGGTTAGCCAGTGCACCAAGAGAGAGGTCTCACTTTAAGATGTCATGGTGAAAGCCTTTTTGCATTGACTTACCATCCAGCAGAACAGCATCTTGACAGCTGGAGCCTTTCTATAAAGGAGCTTTGATCTTAAAAGGTTTCACAGTGCTCTAGGCATTGTCTCCTTCACTTAATCATAAAATTCTTAATGCCCTCCTTGGCAGCTGGACACAGATCTGCCTTGTCATGGGCAGCACCGCCCACTCTCTGCACTGGCCACATGGATATGCAAACCATGCCATCCTTGCAAGAGAATGAAATGTGCTTCTTCACTTCTTGTGTTCTTTTACCTTTTTCTATAGTCCTAGCATCTCAGACTCCTCCTGGCTTATGACGGAATTAAAGTGACCCTCCATTTGCCAATTGCTTTTAAAATCCAGTGGCTTCTTTACATCTTTCTTTTCAAAATAGCAAGGAGGAAAATAAAGGTTTTGAGAAACAGGCAATTCTGTGCTGCAATTTCCATCGGTGGGGCAATCATTTTGGCTTCTAGAAGCAATGCCAAGCTTAGACTCAGATTTCTGTCAGCCCTCCCTGTGGATACCCCCTTGTTGTCTTGGGAAATGACTATAAGGCTATAATGGCTATTATCAGAAGCAACCCAACGTTACTAAGCATCTTTCTTCACAGAAAGTAGTCTGACCATATACCATCATTTTGTCAACTGACCAAATCAGTCAGCCTTTGCTTTCCCATACTGATGCACAAAATGCCTATTTTGTGGCAAGAACAGCACCTTACTAGTTTTTGGAAGAAAGTTTTTTTTGTGTGAAGTAGCTTCAGGATCAGTGTGAATCTGACATGGACTCCTGAAATCCTCATTCATCAAGGGTAAGGATATTATTTGAAAAATATGGTGACTGAAGGGGGGGGGGAGGGAATGGAAAAAGAGTGCATGTGCGAAAAACATGGAGTGGATGGAGGGAGAGGCCAGAACAAGAACAGCCAGCATGCAGGAGAGCACAAAAAGGAAGGGACAGAGAAAGTATGGGGGCAAGTGAGGAAGAGAGGGCATGCAGGTGTGCATGTGCAGAGGTTTCTGGGGGTAGAGGAGGTGTGCATGAAGAAGTAAGGAAATAGAAAGCGCATGAGACAGAAAGAAACCAGACAGGTCCATGTTCTCTGAAGAACAGTGCATTCCCCGCCCCCTCCCAAGCAGGTCAGCTCATATCTAGAAAGCTTGGGTCTTCCCAAATTCCTACAGAAAGGCACAAACCACAAGCCAAACAGCTTTTGGGATTAACACAATGGAGTGTTTTTCAGAATGCCCCAATACCACAGCTGAGAACCCTGGTACAGTCTCCTTTGTACCACATGTTCAGCAACACAACTGACATGGAGCTGCATTGTCAGTTGCCATAGCAACCAGGGTTACTATATGATTTCATTTCAAGTGGTATATTCTCTCCCCCTCACCCCCCCATTATTATTTTCCATTATTATTTTATTTCTTTCAGTGGGAAAAATCTAGGAAAAAATGTCTGGCATTTATACTGGAAATAGTTTGCAAGTGTGAGGGGTACAGTTCATTTGTAAAATGGAAAAATAAAAAAAAAGATGATCTGGGCACAGCAAAATAGTTGAGCAAAAAAGATAATCAAAGCTGCAGAGTTTCAAGGAAAAAAAGCCATCAAACAGTTTAATTAAAGAAAGATTAAACTTTTTTCCCTTCGATTTCAGTGGCTGGAAACTTTAACTGGGCATGAAAAAACCCTCCCGCAGGGCAATAACCTGTAGTTTGTTTGGAATCTGCGTAATACTAATTTCAGGACAGAGAGTAAAATATAGCAGAAAGTTTAAAAGAGAGAGGAAAAACTCAGGGAGTAGATGCCACATAAACACCAAAAGCTCAGGAAATGGCCAATGCCTCCTTTCATAGAATATCAGGGTTGGAAGGGACCTCAGGAGGTCATCTAGTCCAACGCCCTGCTCAAAGCAGGACCAATCCCCAGACAGATTTTTACTCCAAAATTGGCCCCCTTAAGGACTGAACTCACAACCCTGGGTTTAGCAGGCCAATGCTCAAACCACTGAACCTATCCCTCCCCCCTTTTGGTTTGTACATTAAAGTTTGGGGGAAAGGGGATGGTTTTGTTTTTTAAGAACACACACATTGTCCTGTTCATGTTCCAGTCAGAGACACAAAGAGACAGTGGCATTAACATGAACAAGGTAACCTCATGGAAGACAAAATTTCAGCACAGCTCAGCCTTTGTTGAGGAACAGTCATTCCAGTACACTCTGTCATTTCCCTTGAGTAACATTTTCATTTATCTCCTAACCAGGAAAGGCACCCATAGTGCTCACTATAGGTAAGGCTGGCTTTCAACTTCCATTCTGGATTCCTCTCTTCCCTGTTTCCAATCATTCACAAATGCCCCTAACAAGTTCTTTTTGGCCTGACGCATTCCATACTTGGTCTCAACCCTCAAGTGAAATGTTTTGGGGAAGTTTAAGCAAAATTAGTTCAAGTTCAGTCATCTGAGTAATACATGGTCTTAAAACAAACAAAAAACCCAATCCCCACATTTTCCCCATCTCTCTCAGTCACACATTAAGTGTATGAATAACTTATATACCACTATTGAGAGAACTATCAAATTTGGCTTTATTTATAACTCTCCATGGAAATCTGTGAAATAAACCAATTTTGAAGACGAGTTTTTGAGCATGTGAAACGGGATATTCTGTGTATGAACAATAAATTTAAATTTTGTCTGGAGATAAGATACCTCTTTCTCAGTTAAATTTTATATTTTTGGCAGTTCAGCAGTATGCTTTCCTCCATTTTAACTCCATCTTCTGCAGAATTGAGACATTTTGTACATTTTTACATGAACCCAGGCTAGGGACCAGAATATTATCTTAAAAAAAAAAATTCACCCTGATACTGCGTCAGTCAGTATAGGAGTAAGAGAAGCAAGGACCTTTTCATTACAAAATACGTTCTCTTTAAAAAGTTATTACTTTTTTCATTTTGACGTGTCTGCAAGTTTGCTACTAATTAGTCATAAATGAAAGTTTAGGATACTTACCTGTTAGGCATATCTCTTGGCTGAACTTCTCTCTAACAAGTAAAAGGGTCAGACAAATACAGACTGCAACTGGTTTTTGGGTCAGCGCAGGCACAAGAATGATGAAAAAGAAGCATGCGGATTTACCTGGAGAACCTGCTGCTAATAATTCTGTTCTGCTGACAACAAAGGTACGAGACAGGGACAAGGGAACTAGAAGAGGGAGAGAAAAAGGGTGAGATCATGACTGGGCAGGGACAGTTCTCCATACTTGCCAGGGGAAGAGTTAATTCACACTCTTCGAAGAAACCAGAAGCACAAATCAATTGCAGAAAAGAAAAGGGGGGAAAAAAAAGCTGATTAGGCAATTTGTAGAAACAATTAAAAATAAATAAATCAGCAAAACTACATACATTCCACTTGGTAATCGTAAGTGCCATTCAATACAGAGCTCTCAATTTACATTTCAAGACCCATTCACTTAAAAACAGTACACAACGCAAAAGCAGCAACCACTTTAGCCCAAGAGATGAGGAATAAAAATGAAAACCCTGCAAGTCATCTTGGGGGAAGACCCAACTGGGTAACTAAATACAGAAACAAAAACTGGTGAAATTGATCCTTTTTTCAAATTCTTTTTATCAGACCATCAAAAAGAGCCTGCAATTGTCCAAGTTTAGCCATTTTAGGGTGAAGAACATAGGAACAGCCATACTAGGTCAGACCAATAGTCCACCTAGCCCAGTACCCTGTCTTCCGACAGTGGCCAGCACCAGATCCTTCAGAGGGAATGAACGGAACAAGTAATCATCAAGTGATCCATCCTCTGTCACCCATTCCCAGCTTCTGGTAAACAGAGGCTAGGAACACTTCAGAGCATGGTTTTGCATCCCTGCCCATCCTGGCTAATAGCCATTGATGGACGTATCCTCCATGAATGCATCTAGTCCTTTTTTGAACCCTGTTATAGTCTTGGACTTCACAACATCCTCTGGCAAGGAATTCCACAGGTTGACTATGCATTGTGTGAAGAAATACTTCCTTTTATTTGTTTTAAACCTACTGCCTATTAATTTCATTTGGTGACCCCTAGCTCTTGTGTTATAAGGAGTAAATAACACTTCCTTATTTACTTTTTCCACATCAGTCATGATTTTATAGTGATAATTTGCACTTATGTAGCACTTTCCATCTACAGTTCAAACTGGACTTTACAGACGTTTAAGCCTCAGCACCCTTGTATTGTCGTCACTTTCCAGAGGGGGAAACAGAGGCATGAGGGCTGTTAGGGATTAGGAGTCTTACAGAGACAGGCAACAGCACCTACTCTTGCGCTGCAGTGCCTCTCTCTGGCTATTACCCAGAGTGCTGAGAGGAACAGCTTCCAGACCTACATGGAGCAATCCCAGTCATTTTATTTATAAGAGTTCATCCCGCCAAAGCCGAACTCTGGGTGCCATAAGACCTAAAATCTCATAATGAAATGTACTCTCTTGACATACAGAAAAATGCACCCACAAACTAACTGCTTTGCTACTGGAAAAGGGACTGTAGGGAACGTAGCAAATACAGAGCCACTAGTGGTCAATTGAAAACAACCTCCAGACGTATGCTCTTGGGAGTTTGGTGAGGGGAAGACCAACACAGTTCAGAGTAGGAGGGCCCATCCTGGGAAAGGTACAATGACACGATCTATGGTAGAGTGGTGACGTCTGAGTGCAAAAGCTGGATTGATGAAAGGAAGAACCCAGAGCATGCCAGCAAAGACAGAACACTAGGAAGTTCACACTGAATAATACTGGCAAACGGAGTAGCTGTGAAAGATTTTCCAGTGTAGTGTTGGTACATGTCAGGTGAGCCTTGATGCTCTGGCATCCCCCAGATCCATCTGTATTGTAAGAGCTCAGCCTCAAAATGGAGAGAACAGGAAGGGTGTAAAACACACACACACACACAGAGGACTGTTTCTAGAGCACAGACAAAACTCTTCCAAGGATCTGTGCTTTAGCAAATCTGCTGTTCAAAAACCTACAGGGTGGCAGTAAGATCTATTTAACTTCAGCACGCGTAATCAAGGAACAATTGCTCCCTACTTTGAATGTGAAATTGCTAACATATATTCAGAAAAATGTCAGCTAAATGGCAACATAGGTTGCTGCTTACATCACAAATGTTCCAGAGAATTGTTTGTGTCTCTGGAATTTACTCTAATCATATGCTGTTACACGGAAATGATAATACCTTATTTATATATAATACTTTTCATCCTAAAGGTTTTCAAAGCCATTTAACAATATATACTGAGATCATTAACCCACTTTTGAATTGCAGCTACTTCGTGGGTGGAACATGGAAGGCATTCTGCTCCTGTAACACCAGAAACAAATTTCTGTGTGAGTGAAGAAAAACTTCCCCATTTGAAGCCATTCAAGGAATTTTAGGTTGGCAGAATGTAACTGCAAGACTAACCCACCAATATTGGTGAAAAGTGATGTGTGATTTTTAATTACTTCAGCTGATCAGAATCTTGGTTTTTGATCTCTACCTGAAATGCAGCATTTCCAGCAATAAAATACGTCCCCTGGTGGTGGCAGTGGCTCAATACTGTCTAAGATGGACAGGTACCATCCACTGAATCACTAATATCACTTTCTGCAGCACCTGAGATTTCTGGGAGGTCTCCCGTTAGACAGTGAGCCAGCCCAACCAGGTTTAACTTGTGAGCTGTGACAGAATCACAGTCCAAGGTGGTATAGCTGTAAGAGAGCAGCACCTGAAGTGTTACCTTTACTTCTTGTAATCAGGGTTAGCCCACAATGAATGTCTAATACATGCTTACGTGATGGAGGTGGCGTGACAGGGTACCTTGCTCACAAGATTATGGTTTTTCTAATGAGGATTCGCCTGGGTCCCAATTAGCTTTCCTCACTGCAGTTGCCTATATTTTTCTTACATATATTTTTAAAAAGATACATTTCTGTGCAAGTTAGCTGTATGGGCTGATTTTCAGCATCTTTGCATGATGGGAAAAATCTCTTCTTCATTCCAGTATAATTGATAATTCTCAGGCTTGTTTCGGAAACCTCATATTAGTCTACATGACAAGTGATTGCCTCGGAAAAGGAGGATGCCAATCTACAGTGCACCAGCTTGCCACGCAGTATCGCCCCATGTAGACACTGCTATACTTGGGGGCTTTCAGTACTCTGTAGCAGCGTCCACATGGGATGTTACTGCGTGGCAAGCTGGTGTGCTGTAGATTTGCACCTGGGCTTGCTGCACAGTAACTTGCCATGTAGACAAGCCCTAAAATTATCAGATGCATCATTATTGTTTCCTGATAAGAGTCATTTTCCTTTGACAGCACCATATGTCTTTCTAGTACTTAGCATTACTTATCCTAGTCCTTCAGTCCCTATTATGCTGCTATTAAAAACAAACCAAAAAAAAAACCCCAAACCCAACTGTCCCTGTAGTCAAACACAAAAACAGATCACTAGCTAGCAGACTTCTTGTCTGCTCACAGCCTGCAATCTGGCAAACTTGCGACAACTGGTCAGATTTCGTGAGTTAATACCACAACCAGTATCAATCACATCCGGCAGCTAGTTACATTGGCAGGATGCTACCATATATTGTGGATGCCAGCCATATCAAACACCACAGAGGTCTCTCATACACAGCTCACTCCATCCACATTAACAGTGAGAGGCATGCTTGGGCATGAAAGAATTTCAAAAGCAGAAGGTAAGAGAACATACCTGGCGATGCTGTGAGGGCCATCACGCCATAATAGGAAAAAGCACCAGCTTCAAACTTCATTCCCTCTTTCCCAGCCTCCACTTCCACTTTCCCCTGTTGAGGAAAACGAGAGAGCCATAATTAAAAGGGGCCTCAAGCATCCCAAAGGTCCAGAGACCTTAGAACAGACTTGCACCCTGAAAGCGGCAGCCTTGCCCGAAGTTGAAATGTGGGGTTAATTCCTGCCTTCTGCTGAAGTCTGTAAAAATGCACAGAGAAGGGTAGAACTTACACCTCAAATCAGTCCCAAAACTTTCCAGCCTCATATCTGCTCCAGCTAACTTAACTCAGCAAGGTGGGTGGGCTCACCATTGCAAAGAAATACAGTAGCTTCTCAATGGTACTACTTTTTTCCACTTCCAAAGAATGTTTGAGCACCACTAAGCCATTTACTACAAACTGAAGGGAAGGAGTGGTCTCCAAGTCTGAGAAAGCCCATACTACACATGGTTTCTGTGTCAAGACAGATCTACTCATTTCAGGTAACTGCCCAAATTCACATAAGGCCCTTCTGAATACAAACAGGAAATCTCAACTGGGAATGGGAGTAAGCTCAACATATTTTGGGAGGCTGAAGTTAAGGTTGTCTGCTTTCCCCCACAGAAAAGAAATCCATAATTCCTGAAGGAGTCCTGAGTCCTCTTTCTCAAGGTTCTTTTGGGTTAGGTGGTTTCCAACTGTTTTACAAATTCCACATCCCTTACTATTTGATACTGACATTTATACAGGATCTTATCAAAGGATCCCAAAACACCTTACAAACTATACACAAGTACACCACCACAGAAATGCAACCGCTTCTGGTGTGGAATACAGAAGTTATTTAACAGCACATAAACACTCTACATGAGTCTAAATACAGAAAAAGAACAGCAGTATCTCTTCTAGAAATATATTTTTAATATTCAAAGTATAAAATTAGAAGCTTCAGGAACCACCTAGTGGGACCCTATTTTCAACTCCGTTACCAGTGCAGTGGCATCACTAGTGGATTTTGGGAGAAGGGAAGAAGAAATCTGATTCCGTATCAAGCTGAAACTATATTTTACTGGAGGAAGAAAGGGTAAACAGAATTTAATTAATTATTTGCAGTGTTCTCAGTGTCTGCTGGGCTGGAGAGAAGGAACAGACTGGGTCCTCCCACATATAATAGATAAATATGCCATTGAATGGATAGCCAGGTCAAACTGATGCTAAAATTTAGGTTTTGTAAAAACAAGCTTACACTAAACCTAAGACCAATATACATGTTTCCAAGTGTTTTTTTTTCAGTTCAATTAAAAACCATTTTAAAATAATCAGCCTTACCCATCAGTATTTTCAATCCAAACTATGCAGCAGTGTGTTAGTGCGGTAAAGTGCAATCAAATTATCTAGTCTAATTGTCCAAGATGAGAGTAGTGCAAAAGGGAGTCCATCAGGATAAATGTGTCAGAAGTACATTTGATCTTTATAATTATTTCAAAAACATATTGTTCGTGATTTGTTCAAGATATGATGTTCGGCTTCGTAGACTCAATTAAGTAATTACTGGCAATTATTCATCACATAGTCATAGACTCCAAGCCTGAAATTAGATGTATGCAGGTGGAATCCTCACTTGGGAGTCCCTTTGAAGTTAATGGTTGAAAAGTTTTGAGCTGGCAGTTAGCTGTAAAAATGGGCCCTCAATTCTGCGACCTGGTTATTTCATTAGTTACACACACCAAAAATGTCACCCTTGCCAAATCTGGGCCACACAACAAGCAGGCAGCATGCTGAGCTGCTTGATAGCTGAGAATCAGGCAGCAAAATTCCACATGCATGATACTAAAAGTGTCCTGCCACACTTTACAGGTCTATGTTTGCATTTTTCCCAAGGTGGTTAAATGACACAACATGGATTTTGAAGGAAAAAAAAAGTTACAAATTGCCACATAATGTATTGGTGTGGAAGAGATGAGCCTAACCAGTGGAAATAAATTACATTTCAGAAATCAGTAAATTTGACTACTGGAGATTAGATTAAATTAATTTACAGAATTGTACATTTGTTTTCTTGTATTTTTCCTATGTGAAGAGTATTAATATACCTTGAGACATCCAGATCAGAGACTGACTATATTGCAAACCAAAGGCAAGTACCTACTATATGCTGATACTTGTTCTGGTAGAACCAAACCTTAGTACCACTTTTACAGCATGTGTCTTTTTTGTACACTCACTTTCAGATGTGACATAGGCATGTAGAAAAGTTTCTTCTAAAAACAGCATGTTAGTTTTTACTAATCATATGCTTGCTTGTTACAAGATGGTTTGTTTGTCTTAATGTTTGCTCTTTATTATGCTCATGCAATACTGCATTCTACAGCACTTGATTCATTATCTTGCCTCCAGTGTATTTCAAGCTGCAGTGATCCACTGCAGAAGTGTGGGAGTTTACAGAGCTGCCAATTCCTCATGGAAAGCAATCCATATTAACAAAGCTCAACTGGATGCACACCACCATCTTTTTGGTTCTCCTTTCGTTCTTTATTACTAAGATCATGGAAAAATAAAGACCTCTTTATGTTTAATGCCACATAAGAGAGTCTACAACCCTGGTTTACAGCATAAATTATATTACTATAATGTTGTTTTGAAAGCTATTTTGTAAACACAACACATTTGAGTTTCAATCTCAGTGTGGACAAATATTCCTATGCTCCTGCTGCTTATCTCCTGAGGAGTAAAGCTCAGGAGATGAACGCTGAAGAAATCAATGAGAAAATAAACTTCCTAATCTCAAAGACAAAAAGTATTTCCTCATCACCTTGGCCTGTAATCTCATTAGATCACACAAGTTAAGCAGGGTCAGGTCAGGGTTACTGCTTGGATGGAGGACCTCCAGGAAAACCCACAGTGCTGGAGAAAGTGATGTTGGCAATTCAGTAGGTGGCGCTCTTCCCTAAATTAATACTAAACGATTGTTCAATGATACTGGAGGTACAGACTTTGAAACATAAAAAACGAGTTTTCGATCAGCTATCAAACAACCCATGGCACTTTTTGCAAGGAAAAAAAAAAGCATTAGCTAGAGTGTCCTGGCCAAAAGTCAATTCCAGTCATTAAATTTTGCCTACCAATGTTTTCTCAACTGTTTCAACTGGACACAAAATTCTTCTTCGCTGCTTGCCCAAATAATACTGGCTGCGCTTCTGTTGCAATTTTCAACAGATGATCCTTTCTGAGAAGTAGGGGCCTATTATCCACACTGTACAGAAGGTTAAAATTGAGGCTGTGAGCAGTTGAACGAGTTGTTCAAGGTTAGCAATTTAGCAAGGGAGTTAGGAAGAGAGCCCTGGTGTCCTGGCTCCAAACCTTAAGAAGAAGATTAATATAACTATTTAAGTTTAGATATGGAAGGGAAGGAATAAGGAAACAGATATCATGATACACGTATATCTAGTCACGTGCCTGACCTGTAAAATGAGAATGAAGTAGTCGACAGGCTTGTTTCTCTGGTAGAGGTAGTATTCTGGGGCTTTCTTGTTCTTCTCATCATATTTCAGCTCCTGGATGACATTAGGATGTTTTAGGAGCCTTAAGAGGATCTTCTCTGACATCTGGGATGGGCCAAATGCTTCTACTTCTATAAACACAAGACACAACTTGGCATTACACTTCACGTTCATGGGAATGAATAGGCATTAGTTAAGAAACATGGAAGCAGAGACATATATTACAGAATTGGAGTTTTCCTGTCTTTTGAGCCTCTTAGGGTTCATCTATACAGGGATAAAAGACCCAGGTCAGCTGACTTGAGCGTAGGCTTTGGGGATAAAAATTGCTGTGTAGATGGGCCACCCTCAGCTCGAGCCCAAACATTTAGACAGCAATTTTTCAGCCTGGAGCCAGAGCCCAAGTCAGCTGATCTGGGCCAGCCACAGGCTTTTTACATACCCTGAGGCAGATTTTCATGGAGAAACAAGAATACTCCAGTTCTCAGATATTACAAATGTATTTGCCCTCCTTGAGTTAATAACATATGTTTCAGATGACTGAGAATGATCTTCCCAACATGAAGGGGAAAGGAATTTGCCCATCTGAGAGCTCAGAAAGCCATAGTTGTTTGGGCTTGCTCATGGACTGTGAAGGGAATGGGTTTACAGTTGGGGTCCCAAGGACCTTTCAGTTTCATTTTGAAATGATGTTACAGTGGATTCATTATTTATTGCATTTGTTTCTAAAGGTCTCCGATTGTTCATAGACCTAGAAAATTGCTATAGATAGGCCCACTGTGTAAAGCCAAAGAAGAAATAAAGGAAAGGTGCCACAGCCCACATGGGGACAGCGGCTCAAAGTGAGAGGCAGAGTGCAGGCAAATTCACACCAGTGGGATTAATGCATAGCACACAGAACACACCTTATAACCTCTTGCTCTTACTGTTCAACCTTCCCAAGAAGAACTATTTGAAGTGAAAAAAACCCAGCTTTTTATGAAGCGAATTTAGGCAAGGGACACTTGAAGTAGACATGCAAATTGCCAATACCTGCTTCTGCTGGTTTCAGGACAGGACTCTGGAGACAGAGGACTGTCTGCAGATCCTGGTCTACATTTGGAACGACCAAACTGTAATGTCTGACTTACTTAGCAATGCTCTCACAGTCAGACTTGGATTTAAATTATAAAATCATTTTACATTTCCTAGACAAGCACAGAAATAGCACCTGCAAATTAAGTCAATAAAAATCCGACAAGACGGTGTTTGGGAACTTCCACTAAACTTCATGCACATAAATGAACCAAGTGTTATTTGTTATTAAAGCTGCATTTTCCTGTTGAACTGTTTCCTTTCACTTGAAGTAGCAATGATGAAAGGTGCTGACTGAAAGGCCTGTACATGGAAAGCCATTGCCTACACACCAAATCGGTACAGCATGAGCAATAGCAGGTCAAGCTTCACACACATTGCTGCTAATGGGTCTTATCTCTGATGCAGAGAGACCAACTCTATGATGAATAGAAAATCCAGTTCCTGTAGCCTACGCAATCCATGGGCTGTCTGCAAAGACTGCCCAGAGGGGGACCAACCATCATGGTGATTTGAGAATGCAGGCATTTGCCCACTGAAAACTGGACTGAAGCCACCAACTCATGCCCCATAGGCCAACAAGAAATCCATTTTAAAAATACAATCCCATAACCTGTTCAATTTGCATTTAATTTGCAAAGAGAAGTTTTCATTTGGAGTCAAAGTGCCATGGAACGAACAGGTTACACTTTCCCCCTGAAGTCCAGGATCTCTTCCCAGATGAGCCACCAAAGGGGAATTTCAGTCAGCACTCCAGTAAACTGGCCAGTTGGCACAACATCCTTATTAGTTTGTTCCCTGAACTCTCCCTAATGGGGTGTACTTGCTAGTCGTTAACCTGACTGCCTCTATACATGCAGTGTGGCACTTGCAGTCAACCTTACCTTTCAGACCAATTTAAAGTTACTGGTCCACCCCTGGTAAATGTCTCAGAGGGTTCATGCCGACACTGAACACAGGAGAGGAGAGAATTTAAAAAGAAAACACAAAACACACAAAAGTGGCATTATTTGTCACCCCGTTGTCCAGCCTCCCTCCCTGCCAGCACTGCCCACCGGCCTCGCCAGCCTCCACTGACAATCTAATCGCTCTCAGGCACTTGTGTGATCGCAAGCTGCAATAAACTGTACTTGCCTGTTGCCAGGAAACGGTGCATTGCCAGGAGCAGCTGTGGTGATATTTTAACTTTCATCTCACTGTCTGTCTGTTTGAAGGCAGAGAAGTCCTGCTTCCTGTCCCGATGGGCTACTTTCTTCTTCGTCTTGTTATCAGCTGGGGAAGGGAGGGTGGGAAAAGGAAGGAAGCAAAGTCTGTTAGAACAGGGTACAATATGAACTGCACTGAATGTAGTTACCTGATGCCTTGTCTACACTACAGGGAAAAGTCAATCTATGCTATGCAATTTGAGTTATGCAAACAGTTTAACTCAAGTGTACATAGCTTAGATTGGTGTCGAAGGGGAGCACAAGGTTCTCCGGTGAGATGCCAGTGTCGATCTGGAGGAGAACTTCCTGGTGACAGAGAGGAAAGGCAGTCACGATCCCTTCAACCTGCATAGCGAGTAACATAGCTGGAGTCGATATACCTTAGGTTGAGTTACTGTAGGGTCTACACCGTGGGAGGTCAATGGGAGAAACTCTCTCGTCGATTACCTTACTCTTCTCGTCAGGGGCAGAGTACAGGAGTCGACTGGAGAATCAATTTGGTGGGTCTTCACTAGACCCGCTAAATCAACCACCAGTAGATCGATCTCAGAGCTTCAATCCCAGCCGTAGTGTAGACCTGCTCTCAGTTCCTTCTTCCTCAGTGGCTCCTTTTTCCATTCTACATTCCTCCCACGGGTCCACCTCTTGTTCCCTGAGCATTTCAATCAGATGTTTCCTTCTCAACACTGCACAGGCTCCTCCATGCTCGCAAGCCTCACTGAGAGCATGGCAGAGACAGACTCCCTGCTCAGGGGGAGGGGAGGAAGCATGACTTGCACAAGGTCACCCATCAGGTGAGAACCAGGAATAGAACCCAGGTCTCCTAAGTCCCAGTCCAGAGCTCTATCCACTAGGCCACACTGACACCTTAAAAAATACACTTACGGTAAGAATATTATGTCTTTAAGGATTGTCATACAGGAACTTCCTGACACCGGAATACTCGTAAAATACTGACAAACTGAAAGTGGTTCAGAGAATTATACACTATTAGGAAGCTGGAGAGATGGACTTAGGAAAGATTCACCTAATATTTACAGAAGGAGAAAGGAACAATGAAACAAAGGATATCTGAATAGCCTAGGAGTATTTCAAATGATTAGTTGTATTGCAGTCATGTGTATAGGCCCCAATGTGCTACGCCCTAGACAAATACACAGTAAGAGACAGTGCCTGCCCCCAAACAACGTAAAGAACATTTAAGACAGATAAAGGATGGGAGAAAAAGAAGTACTGTATTTGTAACCCAGTTCTACAGGTTGGAAGTGGGCAGAAAGAGAGATTAGGTAACTGGCCCACAGTGAGATAGGAAGTCTGATGGAGCTGGGAAGGGACCCCAGATTTCCGAGGTCTCAGTCTAGGGCTCTAACCATGACACCTTCCCTTCTTCTCAAAATATATTAACATTAAGGAGGGAAAGGAATTGTATTAAGTGGTGCAAGGAGAAATAATTAGGGGCTGAGTAATCACAGTGCTCTTAAGGAAAGGAAGTCCCTCATCACTACTGTCTCTCTACCAATTCACTGCCAGTGACCAACTCTAAAGAGAAATCATCCAACTTTCCTCTACCAAAGAATGAGAGTGGTACTGAGAGCTCTCAAGGGTGACATGGATATTAATCAAGGAGAAGCATAGAGATATTGAGAGGCGCAGTAAGGACACAGAATAGGATTGTTTGAGGCAGGGCCGGCTTTAGGAAGTGCGGGGCCCAATTCAAACATTTTTGGTGGGGCCCTGGCAGGGATGACTTAAAAAAAAAGTGGAAAAAAAAAAGCCTTTCATTTCTTTCATGTATTATTTACTTTCCATAACTATATGAATAATAAAATTATATATTATGTACATTGCATCATATATGCTATTGATTGGCTATTAATGACCGCCATTTCACATGTGTGGGTCCCCGCCACTCCCTGGGGGTGTGCACATGTATTGGTCCCAGCTGCTCCTGCCCCCCCTCATTGAAGCAGGTGTGCAGGCTTACTGCCCTGGAAACTGCAGGGCAGCAGTGGACATGGGGCTGGCTGGAGGCAGGGCAGGGGCTGACTAGAGGTAGGGTCTGCCTGCAGGAAGGGCAAGGGGTGTGGGGCTGGTTGGAAACGGGGGTGTGGGGCGTGCTGGCTTCAGGCAGGGCCGCAGGGGGGTGCAGCAGGGGTTTGCAGGTCTGGAGACAGCGGAGTGTGGAACTGGCTGGCTTCAGGAAGTGGGGTGCAGCAGGGGTTGACTGGAGACAGGCAGAGGGTGCGGGCGGGGCAGGGTGTGCAGGGCTGGTGCGGGCAGCAGTGTGTGTGGGGCTGGCTGGCTGGCTTTGGGTAGGGCTGCAGGGGTGTGTGGCAGGGGTTGGCTGGAGACAGGACGGGGGTTTGGCAGGGGCTGGCTGTGGGCAAGGGGAGCAGAGCTGGCTGCAGGCAGGGGGGGCAGGACTGATGTGGGCAGGTCAGGGGGTGCAGCAGAGGCAGCTGGAACCCCAGCCCTTTAAGTAGCCCCCAAACCCCCTTGTACCCCGCCCCGGACCTTTTAAATAGCCGCGGGAGCGCTGGGGAATGCATGGGGGAGGCGGGGCTCCGGCGGCTATTTAAAGGACTGGGGTGGCAAAGGCAGCTGGAGCCCTGGGCCCTTTAAATAGCCCCCAGAGCCCCTCACTGCCCCAGGGCTCTGGGGGCTATTTAAAGGGCCCAGAGCTCCAGCCAGGGTCGCGGGGCTTGCCACGCTCTGGCCGGAGCTCCAGTCGGGGTCGCGGGGCTTGCCGCGCTCTGGCCGGAGCTCCAGCCGAGGTCGCGGGGCTTGCCGCGCTCCAGCCAGAGCCGCCAGGCTTGCCGCACTCCAGCTGGAGCGAGGCAAGCCCCGCGGCCTCGCTCTCCCAGCCGGAGCGCAGCAAAGCCCCGCCGCCCCGCTCTCCCAGCTGGAGCCCCGGCCGGAGAGCAGCAAAGCCCCGCCGCCCCGCTCTCCCGGCTGGAGCCCCGGCCGGAGAGCAGCAAAGCCCCGCCGCCCCGCTCTCCCGGCTGGAGCCCCGGCCGGAACGCGGCAAGCCCCGCCGCCCCAGCTGAAGCTCTAGCTGGGAGAGCGAGGCTGCGCCACGCTCCCGCCAGCGCTTCGCTCAAAGGAGCGGGACCATGGAAGACCCCGGAGCAGACAGCAGCCGGGGACCGGGGTAAGTTAAAAAAAAAAATTAAAAAGGTGCCTGAGGTGCGGGGCCCTCTTAGGTGCGGGGCCTGATTCCCCGGAATCAGTCGAATCGGCCTAAAGCCGGCCCTGGTTTGAGGTGAGGAAATGATAACTGAACAAAACTGAAGTTTTGCTCACATAACCTGTTGGAATTGAAGGATTCCACAAAAAAGCTGTCCTATTTCAGCTAGAGAGTCATGCATAGAGGGGGCCATATTGCAGGAATGACCATGATAACAGCCAGCTTGTGGACTTGTGTGGAAATCTGACCTTCTAGATCTTAAGTAAAACAAAGTAGCTGGATCAAGGTTGGAAGAATTCTCTTTGATGTTTAAAGAAAAAGCACAAAATACTTTTACTCACTGTACAAATCAGTTTCATCTAGAATCTCAGACTTGATGATTTCTTCAATCACATCTTCTAATGTGACAATCCCCAGGACTTCATAAAAAGGGTCTCCTTCTCCTTCATTGTTGACTCGCTGTACTATTGCCAGATGAGATTTGCCTGCATAGAGAAAGATTAACAATTATGACTTTAGATTCAGAGATTAGAAATGGAATTATGAGCAAAGGATAAAAATAAGAGACTCATAAGAAACTGTGCTTCACACATTCTAGAACAGAGCTGAGCAACCACAGTCCAGTAGATGCTTAAAGGGATACTATCAGCTTAAAGAAAAAATAAATCAGATTTACATATGAAAATGCTGTTCCTGTTGCTATCACAAATTGCCTTTAAGATTACCAGAGCTGAACAGTTAGACATATTGAACATTCCTCCCAGTCTGTTTACCCTGTGCATATGTCAGCACTTGGTGTCAAGTCCATTTCATTGTTTTGTTGATGGTCAGCTTTACTTCCTGTCTTGTACACCAGCACCAGGACATCACACCCTTGCACTGCTTTGCACAGAGCTCCCATATACGCATTTCCTCACACTCTGTAACATTAGCAACAAAGTTGAAATTTAAGTAGCAGCAGGCAGGGGTGAGCACAGGGAGATGCGGGGGAGAAGAGGTAGGTCTGATTGTGTTTGGTGGTGGTGGTCTGTCTCTGCCTTCTCTGCCCACCACCAAACAAGAGATTGGCAGGCAAGCAGACGAGCCCATAACATTATATATATTTTTTTAAATGTAAGGCATACTATTTAAAGGGAGTTCTTTCAGAAAACAAGAGTATTTTGAAATTAGTCCATAAAAAAAAAATTCAGGTTGCCGTCAAAGTATGGTTAATTAAAATGAAGAAGATAAAGCTGAAATGTGACATGCTAGTGGCAATGAAGCTCCGTCCGATGTCATTTCTGTGCTTATTTCAGGGTGTACTAACAACTCTTAAAATCTTCTCTGCCACCTACTGTACAAGACGATTACTCACCTTTGTAACTGTTGTTCTTCGAGATGTGTTGCTCACATCCATTCCAGTTAGGTGTGTGCGCGCCGCGTGCACGTCCGTCGGAAGATTTTTACCCTAGCAACACTCGGTGGGTCGGCTGGGCGCCCCCTGGCGTGGTGCCGCCATGGCACCGAATACATACCCCTGCCGACCGGTCCACTCCTCAGTTCCTTCTTGCCGGCTACTCCGACAGTGGGGAAGGAGGGCGGGTTTTGGAATGCATGCGAGCAACACATCTCGAAGAACAACAGTTACAAAGGTGAGTAACCGTCTTTTCTTCTTCGAGCGCTTGCTCATATCCATTCCAGTTAGGTGAATCCCAAGCCTTACCTAGGCGGTGGGCAGGGCCGGCTTTAGGAAGTGCGGGGCCCAATTCGAACACTTTCGGCGGGGCCCTGGCAGGGATGACTTAAAAAGAAAAAAGTGTAAAAAAAAGCCTTCCATTTCTTCCATGTATTATTTACTTTCCATAACTATATAAATAATAAAATTGTATATTATGTACATTGCATCATATATGCTGTTGATTGGTTATTAATGACTGCCGTTTCACATGTGTGGGTCCCCGCCACTCCCTGGGGGTGTGCACATGTGTGGGTCCCCGCTGCTTCCTGCACCCCTCATTGAAGCAGGTGTGCAGGTTACTGGCCTGGGAACTGCAGGGCAGCAGTGGACATGGGGCTGGTTCGAGGCAGGGCAGGGGCTGACTGGAGGTAGGGTCTGGCTGCAGGCAGGGCAAGGGGTGCGGGGTTGGCTGGAGACAGGGGAGTGTGGGGCGGGCTGGCTTCAGGCAGGGCCACAGGGGTGTAGCAGGGGTTGGCAGGGCTGGAGACAGGAGTATGAGACTGGCTGGCTTCACACAGGGGGGTGCAGCAGGGGTTGGCTGGAGACAGGGCAGTGCGGGCAGTGCAGGGCTGGTGCAGGCAGGGGTGTGTGGCAGGGGTTGGCTGGAGACAGGGCAGGGGGTTTGGTAGGGGCTGGCTGTGGACAGGGGGTGCAGAGCTGGCTGCAGGCAGTGGGGGGCGGGGCTGGTGCGGGCAGGGGAGGGGGTGCAGCAGAGGCAGCTGGAGCCCTGGCCCTTTAAATAGCCCTGCTATCCCAGGGCTCTGGGAGCTATTTAAAGGGCCCAGAGCTCCAGCCGGGGCATGGGGCTTGCCGTGCTCCAGCTGGAGCTCCAGCCAGGAGAGCGGGGCCATAGGGCTTGCGGCGCTCCGGCCAGAGCTCCAGCCGGAGCCACGGGGCTTCTCGCGCTCCGGCTGGAGCTCCAGCCGGGGCTGCGCGGCTTGTCGCGTTCTGGCCGAAGCTCCAGCCAGGAGAGCGGGGCCACGGGGCTTGTCACGTTCCAGCCGAAGTTCCAGCCAGGAGAGCGGGGCCGCGGGGCTTGCGGCAATCTGGTCAGAGCTCCAGCTGGGAGAGCGGGGCTGTGGGGCAGCTGCGCTCCCGCCGGCGCTTTGGTCAGGGGAGCAGGGCCATGGAAGACCCCGGAGCAGACCGCAGCCAGGGTAAGTAAAAAAACTTAGAAGGTGCCTAAAGCGCAGGGCCCTCTTAGGCGCGTGGCCTGATTCCCAGGAATCGGGCAAATTGGCCTAAAGCCGGCCCTGGCGGTGGGGTCGGAGTGAGATACTGCAGCGTGTAGAACCGCAGAGCCGAAGGCTGCGTCCTCTCTGGATTGTTGCACCAGGGCATAATGGGAAGTGAAGGTATGTACTGAAGACCACGTAGCTGCTCGACATATCTCCTGGATACGTACTCAAGCTAGGAAGGCGGCCGATGAGGCCTGAGCCCTGGTAGAATGAGCGGTAATAAGGAACTGAGGAGCGGACGGGTCGGCAGGGGTATATATTTGGTGCCATAGCGGCACCACGCCACGGGGCGCCCAGCCGACCCACCGAGTGTTGCTAGGGTAAAAATCTTCCGACGGACGTGCACACGGCGTGCACACACCTAATTGAAATGGATAGGAGCAAGCACTCGAAGAAGAACGTTTTGTTTCATAGTCCGTGGCATTATCACGTTCTAAGAATGAAAGAAGCATATTTGGTCACCAATTTCTATAGCCATCATTGAAACTCACTTAATTGCAAAGCTATGTAGAAAAGTACCTCAAACTCTAGGATCAAAGAGTTTGACAAGACACAACCAACCAACCAGACCAGACCAGAGCTACATGCTGAAGCACAGGTATAGCGGTCTATACATAGTCTATTATGAACTGGGCATTATTTTGCATCCCCTTTGTTGGTCTCCAGCCTGGCATCTAAGCCACCCACTCTGCGATCCATAACCAAAATAGTCCAACTTTTGTTTCCTTTGCTCAGACCCCTTTATAGGCAATAATGTCTGGATGCATGAAGATTTGGATTATTAGACTAACAGGCATTCAAACTATTCCAACCCAGGCTCGCTCATGCTCAAAGAATGAAAATATCTTGAACAAATTAGACCAGGGAGGAAAACTTATCAACGACTGATATAAACATTGCATCAGGTCAAGTCAATTCACTTCGGTAAGATTTTCACATCTGCTTTCCCAGGGACCCAACATAAGCAGTTAAAAACAAATTCTTGGTGAATGCTGTCTGTCGAAAGTTAAATTCTTTTGCTATTCCCAGCTTGTAATCATTTAAAAGGAATTTTCCAAAGCAAGGTCTAATATTAGACTCAAAATGAAGTTTCCATTCCACTTAGGCGATATTCTCACCAAACTAACTACTGCATAATCTGATTGTCTTGGAGCTACTCGTTTAGATGCAGATGGACATACTTTAAATACCAGCTCCACAGCACCAGTGAGTCTTATCTTGAAAGGACCTTATTCAAGAGTGAGTTATTAGAACGATGATTTGCAATTTAGAAGATCAACATGCTTAGTGAGCTGAAAGTCTCACTGATCTCTGTTTCCTAGCATTTTTTTCTTTGTAGTCCCTTGTGAGATTTGCAGATCTCTCAACCTCTCTCAATTTCTCAGGAGACACCATTTAAAACTAGTGGGCTTTGTTCCCTGAATGAGATAACATTAGCTGGATACAGTGCTGCCCATGCAATACTTCTCTTGATGTTAGCATGAAGATCTGGAGGTAACATCAAGGCAAGCTCCAGAAGTCAAGACATTTATTTTCAAACTAGAAGGCATCACTCTTTTCAATGAGCTGTTGATATCTATCACATTCCAGGATGGAGAGAAATGAGCATGCAGTCATTTAGATGTTAATACAACAGAATAATAATTCTAGAACTTAATAAATAAAAGAAAGTATGCTCAGCTCTATGCAAGACAGAGGATAACTAGATCCCTTTCCCAAACAATTCACAATCTATTGAATTAGCTCTAGATTATATAAACACAGCCTTTTACTCCATATCTGTTGTCCTTTTCAGAATAAGGAAGAACTAACTGGTTTATCTAATTGTACATTTCAAATAGAAAATAAGAATCATTTACTAAGTGTAGGGTCATGGAGTTAGAGACATCACCAAGCCATTTGCCATCACTAAACAATTCAAAGTATAGAACATTCTCTATGACAGAATTCACCTCATCTTTGTATCTGTGGCATCCTTGTTATTTTGGTAGAAGATGCTTAATGTGGGAAGGTGAGCTATTCCACCAACCATCCTTATTTAGGCAACTTTCTTTAAGGTGAACTATGAAGGATTTTTTTAAAGATGGGATTGTGCCCTTTTTGACTTCATGATGCAAAAAGAAGGTCAGAGGGGTTTTTGTTGTTTTCCATATTTATTTTTTGGCTTGTTACCTCAGAAATATTAAGTATGTCAATCAAGACTTCTCTTCTCTGGCTTTGCTGGAGGACTTTTTGGCAGGTCATGTTACTGAGATAATCAATCCTTTTGTTGAAGGGATGGGTTGTGGAGAGTAAATCTCTAGCAAATACATACTTTGACTAACATTCTAGATAGTCATTGAAGTAAAATAGATGTTAATAAAAATATACACCCTTCTCCCCACATTTTTTGATAATTTTATTTTAAAAACAGTTTGACTAAAAGTCCCAACCTGTCTCATCTGGCCGACTTGCACTCTCGGCTCCTGTGGTATCGTCATTTCACTGGCTTGCCTAGTCATCAGTCTTTCAGCCTAGACAGCAATTAGCAGGAATAAAAGGCTAAGAGGAAAACCGTACACCTTTCAGGCCTTCTTTATACATCATAAAGATGCATTATAAGGCACAGAATCAGGTTTTTCTTCCCTTGCAAGCCACCTTTAATAGACCCTCCAGATTTATTAAGCAGAACCAGGCTCCACCTTTATTAAAAGATTACCTATATTAAGTAACCAATTTTTGGTGAAATTCTTTAGTGATAATTTAAAAACAGGTTTCGCTGCATCTTGTGAAGCTAAAAATAAAATATATATGCCCAACAAACAGCTGAGTAGTGATGTGAATCACAGAAACACCTAACCAAACAGACAATCTATAATGATTCATTAGCATTTTAGGTACAAAATGAAATTTAAAAAGAAATATATAGCAAAGATATATGGTATTCTCTTACCTCAGACACTTCAAATGTGCCTTTTGCTATGACACACAGCAGCCATGCATCTACTATTTCAATCTCTTTTTACCTGCCCACTTTAAGTGGCAGTCCAGTGAGATGCTGATTCTGTCAATGCTGCTGAACTGCATAAAGGCACAGACTGCTTGAGAGAAGTGTGATCTAAGCAGACTACTGGGAGACAGGAACTCCTGAATTCTAACCTCATCTTTACAGACTCTCTCTTTGGTATCAGACAACTAGTTTTACATCTCTGCCTCAGTTTCCCCACTATAAAATGGTGGTAACAGTCACAACTCACAATCTTGCTCCAAGAGCTAATGTTTGTAGTGAACTTTGAAGTTGAAATGTGTTAACTGATAATTAAGACAAAAGGGAATGGGCTTAATCTGCAGCAAGGGACATTTAGGTTAGATATTGGGAAATGCTTTCTAACTATACACGTAGTTAACTTTTGGAATAGACATCCAAGGGAGGCTGTGGAATCCCCAGCACTGGAGGTTTTTAAGAACAAGATGGACACACACTGGTCACAGATGGTCTAGGTTTCTTTGGTCCTGCCTCAGCGTTGTTGGACTGAACTTGATGACTTCACAAAGTTCCTTCCAGCCCTACATTTCTATGATTCTAATTATTCAAATTATCTCTAGGGGTGACAATAGCTTCTGAGAAAGTTTTGTTAAGAACAAATCCAATTTAATCCTATTGTTCAAGAATTTGCAATATTTTACTTTCTAAGTAGCATACCAGCAGGGTCAGGATTTTGCTGTCTGTCATAATTTTTGCCTTCAGTATAATAAAAACTATTTTAAAATCCCGAAGGCCCCTAACTGAAATCTCAGTATGTCAGTGCATGTTTTAGACACAATCTTTGTTCAATGGAATTAGATGGGAGTGGATTCCTTGAAGTCTTCAAAGGGAAGTATTCCAAAAAGAACAGAAGGGAGATCAGTGTTAGAAATTATATTTGAAATTCAGAACATACCTGGCAATTCCATTTCTGATTTGGGATCTTCATGTTTTACATTTGGGAATATAAATGTGTGTTAGGTTTTCAGTTCAGAAAGATGATATGTGAACAGAATACTATCTGGATTGACATACTACACTCCTGTATGTGACCAGATGCAATAGCAGAATGCCACTATTAGCCTCAGCAGCACCAGAATGTTCAACAGTACTATACGGCAGCTGCTATTGATGCCACCACTGCAAACAAAACAACTTTAAAAACAGACACATGTCAGGAAATAATTGAGCCACAAGAGAGAACACCCCCACTTCATTCTGGGGGCTTTTAACTGGGAAGGGATGGATTGAGTACGAGCTGTCAAAGGATCAACTTGTGTTTTGGGTGGAGAACTGGAAACTCCTGTATCTCTGGAAGTGCAGGGTTTGCTAACTTTGCATCTAGAAAGGAGAGTGCAACATGTAAGTTCCACAGAGCAGATGATCTGGTTTGGCCATTTTATTAAAGCCTTTGAAGTAAGTTTTATTAAAAACTAAAGGACAACGTAAGAATTGCCGTACTGAGTCAGAACACCACTCCAACTAATCTAGACTGGCCAAGACAGTAGCCAACCACCAGGTATTTCAAATGAAAGCAACCCATCAATAGACAATTATGTAATAGCTTCCTGCATATAGTCATGCTTTTTCCTAATCCTATGCCACAAGTGCTTGATAATTGTCTTAAAGCTTTACAGTTTGGTCTCTTTTAGATCAGATAAGATGTATAAATGAATGGGGAAGATCTTCTAAAGCAGAAATGACAGTCTCCAAACTCTCTGACTTTCAGCAGGAGTTTGGTGGCTAACTAGTATTTGTGCCTTTGGAAATCTTTCCTGGCATCTTTATGATATGATTATTTAATCCTTGCTTGAATTCTAAACTCTCCTTAATATCTTGCGGCAGTGAGTTTCACAGGTTAATTGTGAACTGGGTAAAAATAATTACTTTAATCAGTTTGAAGTGTGTTGTATAATTTCAAGTGAGTTAAAATGTAGATTCATAAAATCTACGTCCAGAAGGGACCATTGGGACCATCTAGTCACAGGCCATAGCATATTCCCAAATAATTCCTGTATATCTTTACCCACGTATTCAATTACATCCAAGAAAGAATTATTTAAATTGCTTTCCCTACATTACTTTTCGGCTACATGGTGGATGAGCATTAAGGCTCTCCTGCTTTCTGAAATCTACATCCTTGTTGTTTGCTTTTGCATTTCACCCACTTTGAACGGGGAGACAGAACTATCTGTTGCACTTTCTAATTATTCTTTGTTTCACTACCTGGTTTGCACGCTCTAGCAAAACTCTATTTGGATTCAAAATGCGGCATGAGAATGTTAAAAGGTTTTTTTTTATTTAAACAAATTCAAGGGTTCAATAGATGCTTCCTTTTCCCTCACTCCAATCCTACTCTCCAAAACCAGAACAAAAAACACTTTATAAAATCTAAATTTGAGGATGAAAACTAGTTGCCAGTGACCCTTTAACATCCACAGTAAAATCACCTGGCATACGTAAAGAAATGACTGAGAATCAGATTGCTAGCACAAGGCAGATAATGATTCTTAGTATTATTACATACAGCATTACAGCTTCAAAATCCTGTACAAATACTGACTAGACAAATGCGTCAGCTCTTTCCTCATATTCAAAATACCATATTACAATAACTTCCTACTATTAACCCCTCCACCCTCTACAATCAGATCTTTCCAATCTAGTGGGTTAACACCAAGGCAGGGAAAAATGAAGCTGAGTTTCAGGAATAAACTTCCCAATAGTGAGTTGCATTAGTAGCGGAATTGTTTCCCAAAGGAAGTAGTGAAAGTTCAGTTGGTTGGGACTTTTAGAACTAGACTGGACAAAGCCATAGATTAAAAAGTATCCTGTATCTATCAAAAAATCCTGTTCTAGGCAGATGGAATAGAATGGATGATCTAATAGGTATTTTCCATCTTTAACTTCTAATATTCTTTCATTCAGTGCACACACACTCCAACTCAACTGCTGTAGTCTACAGTTCAATTTGCTTTTGTATGAAGCTGGTATCCCTGGTGAGGAGGCATTCTGCCAGCCACCCTTGAAGTAAAAACATTGTTAGAGGCAGCTGCCACCTGCTGCAGTTTAAAAGGTAATTTAGCAAGCATGTCTCAGACAAAATAAGGTGCCATGGTCTCACCCATAAAGTAATGTGCAAGTCAGTAAAATCTACAGGGGAAGGACAACGGTAATTCAGAAACCAAGCCCTGGCTGTCAGAAATGGAGTCTTAAGGACGGATCCAGAGAAAAGAGAGAATGCTTGGGAGCCTCAAGATCAGAAGACTCTACCCACATAGGGGACATTGTCTGTGAAGGTCCAAAGCCAAGATTAATCAGGGAACACTAAGGACATCCCTGCATGAAAAGTGATCCTCTGTTTGTCCCATATGTGCTACTGTTGGCCACTGGTCAGTCAGGCCACCTTTAATTCATCATGGAGCTTGGGCTGACTGTGATTCTAAGACTGATTAGTAGCCCTGGTTTCATGGCGATTTAAAGCTTGCTCAACTGAATGGGTTACAGTCAGCACTGGCCAGCACAGATGACATCTATCTGGTAAACTGGTACAGCTGCCTCTCAAAGTTGGGACCCAGTATCTTAGAGAATGTATCCACTGGGTCATGCTGTAAGAGATGATGAGACTGGAAATAACACAGAACAAGGCTCAAAGTGCAAGTTACCTAAAAAGCAAAATATTCTACACAAACTGTGCAGAGCCAACTTGGCAAGATTGCTGAAAGGGAGGGACACTTTTCTATGGGGGCACAGAAAGTTATCAGAGCACTGACTGGTTCAACACAGGGACAGGTTAGGAATTTGAAACACCAGGGAAATACTTCAGAAGAATTAAGCAAACTAAAACAGAGAGAAGGGGTGGCAATTTTAATAAGGGAAAATATTGAGTCTGGAGAGAGACCTATCAGTATTTTGGCTAGCTCAGAAGAAAAAAATTCAGATAAAATTTAAGGACAAACAAACATACACCATTAAGGTCATTCTTGATCATAGTTCATCCAGGACAATTTAAGAGACACTGAAGTATTATTTAGATCATTCTGATTCCCCCTCATGTCCCAATTTCCCATGGTAAAGTGGATCTTTTTGAAAGACTTCTAAAACACTTCATTTCCATACAGATTTGCCCCTTTACTAGTCGGTAAATAAAGATTTATTTGTCCCTTGGTGTCTAATGAAGCTCTAAAAACACTATGCTAATTTTAGTCTTTCCTTGTTTATGCAAAACAGTCCTCACTGAGGGTCGAGTAGCAGCCATTAACTAGCAGAGATGTAGCCAGCAGGGGGAGCACAAAACATTAGGTTTTGCGAAGCTAAAATAAAGGTGCTGTAAGTATCCTTTGGATAAAGGATTTCATTCTCGAGATCCTCTGGGAAGCATCCACTGACTCCTTTGAGCACTGGGTGTTCTCTAGAGTTCCCCTTTCAGTGTCCCTCTCTATCACTGTTTTGCCCCTGCGACCTCCTCCTCCATCCCCCATCTCTGGTACCCTGTAATTGTTGGTTTCTGGAGTCTGTGGCAGCTCCCTCACCTCAGGCCTTTCATTGCTTTTTGTCTCCTCCCACTGAGCCCAGTTATCACAGAGTTTTGATGAAGGTACCATGCTAAGCTCAATTTGAAAAAATAAAAACAAAGGGGTCAGGAGATGTTTCTGAGAAACAAAAAGCAAAGCCTGTAATGCTGAAGAATTCTAATTGCCTATATACTGAGGTAGCTCATATGTCACGCTGAAGAAAGCAAGCATTCTGCTGCTATTTAAAAGCCAACATCACAGCATAACCTACATTTAATCCTACTTGGCCCACTTCCTAGGGTAAGTACAATTTAATTTGGGGCGCTTCTAGATCCCAGCATCCACAATACCACTGGATTTTAAATCCCTATAAAGGTAAAGTACTAGAGGCAGCAACAGAAACATGTTTAGACTTTAGGAAGAGGTTAACTGAGGACATCGTGCTTATATAAGGATGTAAATAGTGCTGAAAGCAACATATCAACTCAAAAGAAAGGCCAACCAGCCTCTCTAGAGAGTGGGTGGTGGAGGGAAGTGGAGGTTGGGTATATTTCCTTTTTATTATCTTCTCTTGCACTTTACTTTTTATCCATTAATCACATTCATTTTTAAAAATGACTTTTAACATAATGTGCCTTTGCGTTCCTAAGATCTTAGATTATTAACATTCAGTTTTAATGATCTAATCGACTTTTCGCCATTTACGTTGTTCACATTTTGCAATTAGGCTGACAATGAAAACAGAACCCATCAGCTACACCTTCAGATATTCCTGCCCTACCATAAGGCTGCATCATTTCAGTTGCAGACTCTGCAGGGGAATGTTTAATTCTTAAAAAAAAACCTACCCACTGAATTTTTTAAAGTGACAAATACATCTTTATCTTAAATATTTTTTTTCCTGTTTTTATCTTGTTTTAGTAGCTGGGAGATGTCCCTGCCTTCATATTTTTAGGGTGTGGAAGAGAAGGTTTGGCTGTGCACATGTACATGAGAGAGCATCCAGAAAGTCCATACAGGGAAAGGGCGAGGAAAAAAGTTCCCCATTTTTTTAACAGCCCTAAACTTTGTCTCAAAGATACGCACTGAAGTGTGTTCTGTCCTGTATTTAAAAGTCATAAGGAGCTGTCAAGAGTTTGCTTATTGGAAGTCTTCTGTTAAAGTCTGTTATAAAATCAGTTTCTTTTGGGCAAAAGTTAGCCACCACATAATAATTGGATTCTAAAATCGGTTGTGATTCAGACATTAGATAATAATTTGGTTTCAGTATTAAGATATTTAACCAGCTTTAAAGTCACAGATTTGATTGACTCTGTACAATTCTTTCATCAGGAATTACAACCCAACAGCCACCTTCTTAGAATCATCTTTACTATTTATAAGGATTGATTATTTTTAATATTAATTTGATGATTTAATAATGCATTTGATGATTGAATTCCAATCCCATGTTGAGACTAACTTATTGGTTTGACCTTGATTTGTGTTTAGTTTAGTAATAACAGCTTAGCTTTGATTATATGTTTTCTTGATTTTATTTTCTTGATTTTTAAATGTTATAATAAAGTTTCTTAGAAGATACTGGGTCGTGCTTCTTTCAATGAGCAACATGGGTCCAGAAGCTTTGAGGACCGTGGTGGATGCTACCCAGTTAATATAAAAGCCTGATCGGCTCCTCTAATTAGTCTTTGACTCTCAAAAGGTCCTGATCCTGTTGCCATTCACTGACATGAACAGCAACGCTTACTCACATCAGTGGGAACAGGACCAGATCTTTAAGCCTAAGCTCACAGAAAAACATTGGGACGCTTTTGCTGAGTGTGTGAAGCTGTACTCCTGCACATGCACAGCATTGGTCCTCAGGGGATTCTAGCCCACAGCAAGGACTAGTGTATTACCCAGAAGATGACTGTCCTTAGTTGGCTTCTACTATATGAATCTACTCAGCTTAGTCTCCTTGATGTGGGCATTAGAGCAGGTTGCTTGCAAAGGTACGTCTGTATGTGACTGGACAGTATCATGGCATAACGTTGGCTAGAAGGTGGGTGTTGGTATATAGGCAACCAGCAAAACGTTCAACTCTCAGGGATACTAAAAGCAGAAAGAGACCTAGATAGATAGATAGATAGATAGATAGATAGATAGATAGATAGATAGATAGATAGATAGATAGATAGATAGATAGATAGATAGTCTGGGATAAGAATAAGCTTCGGACAATTTGCCTCCAACTGAAAAATAGCAATATGGTGTATGGAGGAATTAGTCCGAGTTCTACTGCTGTCTCAAACTCCCCAGTATTAGCACAAGTAAACAAGCTCTACAGGCTCCATAGCTATGTTTTCCCTCTGTTGTACATCCAGCCAGACAAACCTCCTTAGGGAGCTGGTTGCAGATCCCTGATCCTGAGCCACACAGCCCCAGGCACAAATTAAAGCTGCAGAAGAGCAGCTTTAGTTTACGCCAATTGGGAAAATCTTTGCTCCACCATGCCCCTCCCTGCCCACGCAGATTATGCACAGATTATACAACACATATGGCTTTAGCTGATCAGAGAATCTGGCCCAATATCACTTATAATAATGCTTTATAGTTACGACACGTTTCATTTAAAGATCTCAAAATGCTTTACAAAAAGAAAATAAGTGTTATACTCATTTTACAGATGGAGAAATAGACACAGAATGGTTATGGGATTTACCCAAATCACACAGAGAATCAGCGGTAGAGTTAAGAACAGACATGATAATCCCCCACTTTAACCACAAAAGGATGCTGCCTACTCACTCTTGTACAGACTCTACTATCCTTTTGGTTCCCACCCTCGTTAAGGTGTTTTGCCGTGACACTTATTTATGATTAACAGTTGTCTTAAGCCAGCATGAAGTCACACAAGGTTATCCCACTGAAAAATGAACACCTAATATAGTAACTGGGGTTTTTAACTTCAGGCTTCTTGGACCCAACTTCTTTTAACGATTGTATAAAACCAAAAGTAATTCAGTAGCTTTCCAGTTACTGGCTGGGAGATGACCTGGTACACATAAAATTTTTGTCTAGACATTTATTCTGCACTCACTGCCATATTATCCAAGTACATCTCTTGGCAAATTCTTTCCCAGTTTCCACAGACCCATATGTCAGTGCTCTGATCTTTGCAAAAGGGTGATAATTTCAGTAATGGAGCAGAAATCTATTAGATATGGCTTTTTTAGACAGGCTGCCTGGTTAACATTTGATGAAGTTTGGCAGAGCCAAACCCCTGGGTTTCTTTGCAATCCTGCAGAAGCTTGTATTTCATGCTGCTATTTTATCCCCCTCCAAAATGAACCTGGAAATATCTGTACACAGATGAGGAGTAAAATTGTTAAAAGCACCTGCATGACTTAGGTGCTTGTGTCTCAATGATTTTCAGTTGCATTTCATTGCTTTTGAAAATTTTATCTCAGAACAAGGCTGGCATCTGAAGGGGATAGATACTAACAGAGGAACAGAATAGGATAGAATAGGAAACTTTAACGCTCAGTCTGCAAGGACTAGGGATAGCACTGATAACCACTTTAAATCCATTGTTTTTAAAAGTTTGTTCCCATAGTTTGATGAAGTTGGTGCCCCACAGGAGCTCTTGGTTCATGTGTGTTTGTGTAAGATATCAGACATCATCTTTACTCCTTTTCTAGCACTTCAGAGGAAGTGTGTCCTCTTATGACTTTGGCCTTCAATTTGTTAATTTTTTAGCTAGGATTAAGCTGAATTCCTTTACCTCCCAATAAATGCTAAACTAAACTCAAGCAGCTCTAACCTCTGCTAGTGAAAATATGGGCAATTAGGTCACTCAATATGCACACACACTTCACAATTATTTCCTGTGACTACTCACAAATCCAAACACTTTGGATTTTTATACACAAAATCTTACAAAAGCCTTTAACACAAATATACCGATTAAAACCCCAACTATTATATTCTGGGAGATGTACTCAAAGTCTACAAAGCAGTGGTACTTATTCAGTATACTAACAGTAGCAGAAAAGATATGCATCACCATATGCAGCTCACAAAGCAATACCCTATAGTAATTATATGTACAGATACAGTACAAGGAAGATATGGAACAGATCACAGCTTGGGCAGACGTACTGGGCTTTAGTCAGTGAGCTGACTAACATGCAAAAAGCAAAAGAAATATTTCAATATAAAACTACCCTGTATCACATCTAGAAAGATAGGATTGGCATACAGAATAACCACGTTGTTCATCCTTACCCAACTGGGGCACTTCTGCACCAAAGACCCATGTATCTGGCTGTATATAAACATTCTACAACTCTTCTTGATTCAGCATTGACTAATACTGTACCAAATACTGCATATAAACTAGCAAACGTAGTACTGCTACGTCAAGTGCATACACCAATTAGGTTTACAGATCCATATGATACATCAATTAACTGTATCACCATACCACACATCAAACCTGCACACACGCATGTATTTATGTTAGTCTGTGGGCTTACATATGTTTCCCTGTAACTATTCCTATGAAACAGTTTTTAAAATCACAATATTGCCACCATTTCATTAATAAGGAGGCCAACATCTGTGAACTCAAAGTAAAGCCACAGAATGATCCATTATAATAAACTGCAACTAAAAATGGTTATTCAGATATTGTTATTAAGACCTAAACCCTACAATGTACTGTGTAAGCTAAATAACTCTAACCACCTCCTCGTTTCCCTCGGGGGGATAGATACCATTTCAATAAGAGGAACACTATACACTCCAACACCCTGCATCTTTCCCATACACAGACAGAGAATTTAAAGAGGCAGAGAGAACAATAGTTCAGTTAACTTCCATATACTGCCGTGTGCACTTAAAGGTTCATTCCACGTGAAAGTTCACATATCTGGTACTGCACACTGTACTGCTGTCCTTACAAGGGTTAGACAAACAGGCCAGCGAATCCTGGCAAAAAGGAAATGCATGCTGAGTTCATGTTGGGGCTATCACTTGGCTATTTCTGGAGCGCCTGTAACTAAAAAAAGATCTAGTTCACACGAGTAGTTATTTTACCTTACTGTCCCACAAGAACTAAATGCATTTTTTCCGATAACATTTTCCCACAATAAAATACACTAGAAAATGTGACAAATATTCCTATCAAAGCACATTTATTAATATATATAGAAACCTGGGTATAAATAGAAACATATAAAAGGGTATGTTTATATATAGACATGTCAATTTCTAACTAAAGCTAGTCCATGGGATTGAAGTCATGTCTTAATTCATTCCCGAAAATTTTTGTTTTAAAAAAATTAAATGCTGAATTTACAGCCATCATCATATCCTGCCTCTCTGTTAACAGCTAGCCAACAGTTCAGTTTATCTGTATTAAATAAGGGTCATTACATTTGGATAAAAGAGATTTTAGAGAAGAAAGGCAGTTTTCAATGGTAATGTTCCAGATACTTTTCAGGTATCTCTTGGGGAAATTCAACATCAATAGAAGTGACCTTTACGTGACAAAACAAGGGAGGGTAATTTGCTCCAGCTCTATTCTAAAATATGAGAGCAAATATCGAACTGCTGAAAATGCATGGAGTCCCAGTCCTGTTTCTCCTGATGTTAAAAACCACCAGAGTTATACAACCAGGGCAGCAGTCTATTATCAGTCAGAAGAAGAGCAGCTGGGTAGAGAATTCAGAAACCAATTCATACTGTGGGAGTTTACATTAGCCTCCCATTAAAAAGTATCAGAGGAGTTGTTAGGAATAGACATCAGAGATCCTTGCATGCCAGCTGATTGCAGTGCAAGCTATGGTGAGGATTTTCTGAAATCAAGATTTAGAGTCTAATGAACTTCAGTAGCATTCTCCCATCAGTCTAACAGATCAGCATCACCTTTCATGCTTAGTTCTCATGCACAGTGTTACCGTATTAGGCTGCTTTGATTTCTTATTTGAACAGCTGAGGTGTTAGTATTACCATATTGCCTCTTCTCCCCTCCACAGCTTTTTCCACTATGCTGGGTAACTCTTGTCAATCAAAAGTCTGGAGACGTGTTGGACACTGGACAAATAAATACAAGATTCTTATCATGATTGTACTTGAACAGTTCTCTGCATCCTAATGAATCCCCAAAGCCCTTTACAAACATTACTTATTTTACAAGTCACTCTGCCCCAGCACTGCAACACAGTCCTCCTTGTGGAAACATAGTAGGTTCAACAGTTCTCACACATATGCCAGGCTGTAGGGGGAACAGTTACAGAAACTAGAATTAGGTCAAGACAGTGGGGTAAACAACCTCAGTTCACACACTCTTGTAGAAAGGCCATGGACCCTTAAGAATCACAAATGGTCAGAATCTCCATTCTACATTTCATCCAAGAGATGACATCTCTGTCAGCTGAGGCATTAATAATGCAACTAACAGAAGAAAACCACTTACTGCATTAACCTGTTTTCTGAAGCATTCTGGGATTTCCTAAGAGATCCCCCATCCAAGTAGCATCACCAAGGGCAACCTGGCTTAGCAAATGCTATATGAGGAGATCAAAGCTTGAGGCAGGATGACTACAGGCCACAATGAAGGAGGATACTTTTCTCACTAGTGGTGTTAGCAAGCAATGGACCCACTGGCACAGGAAACACTGAGATTAAAGGTCAGACAAATAATTGCATATGATGCTTGGCACTCTGAGCCAATGAGTCTATTCTCGTCTTGATGCTCGTGTCACTTTCATTGATATCAATCAAAGTTTCATATACACACACAAAAAAGTCTCTAGCCTGCTTTCAGAAGCACATGTAACAAAACAGACTCCAGCAGAAACTCTACAATCATAGCACAGATTTATGGACCAGTTAATGTTACAAGATAGCTGGTCAATCGAGAGCTAGAATGATTCCCTAGTAGAGATCTAGAGAGCATGTAAACTCAGCTTCCATAAAATCAGCACTGTTACTAAATTAAACATCAGGATGATTTGGGTTGTTTTGTTGTCCAAACTGTTTATTCCCATTGCACATTAATCCACAAGGCAGTGATAGCCATGTAACTGGTGTATCTTGCAACATAAAGCTCTGCTTTCCAGCTAAATGGAAAGGAAAAGAATGGCTGTAATTCTGAGATGGCGGTTGAATGGTATATGCCATATGGGTGTGTTTTCTAACAAAGGCTGAAGCACACTGCCCAAGTTAGGGTTTGGCTACGATGTCCTTTAAAAACATTTGGAGACTTAGAAAAACTATGTGGGGGGAAACTGAATAAGTCTGGGTAGTTGCAAATGGGATATTTATTTGTATTATGGTAGCACTTAATACCCAGCTGACAACTGCATCTCACTGTGCTGTGCAAACACACAGGGATGGTCTACATTACAAAGTCACGTCAATTTAACTACATTGTTTGGGCCCGCAGACACCACTAAGTGAACGGAAGAATTTTTCTGTCAACTAAAATGATGAAATAACCCTTTCCATCACTGTAGTACCTCCACTACAGTGCTACCGAGTGCAGCTGCAGCATGTCTAGTGTAGACATATCCAGAGAGAGAACTGGTCCCTGCCTCAAAAGGTTTACATTGTAAAGGTAAGAGGAAACAACTAAATGTAACACATGTGGGGAAAAGAACACAAGAATGGCCATTCAGGGTCAGAACAATAGTCCAACTAGCCCAGTATCCTGTCTTCCAACAGTGGCTTGTGACAGATACTTTAGTCAGAATGAACAGAACAGGGCAATTATCAAGTGATCCATCCCACTGTCCAGTCCCAGCTTCTAGCAGTCAGAGGTATAGGGACACCCAGAGCATAGGGTTGTGTCCCTGACCATCTTGGCTAATAGCCATTGATGGACCTATCCTCCATGAACTTACCTAATTCTTTCCTGAACTCAGTTATAATTTTGTCTTTCACAACAAATCCTAGCAATGAGTTCCAAAGGGTAACTGTGTGTTGTGTGAAGTAGTACTTCCTTCTGTTTGTTTTAAACCTGCCTCCTATTAATATCATTAGATGACCCCTAGTTATTGTGTAATGTGAAGGGGTAAACAGCACTTCCCTATTTACTTTCTCCACACCATTCGTGATTTTATAGACCTCTATCATATCTCTCCCTAAATCATCTCTTCTCTAAAAGGAACAGGTCACATCCTTCTAATTTTCCCTAATATGGAAGCTGTTCCATGCCCCTAAACATTTTTGTTGTCCTTCTCTTTCCAATTCTAATATATATTTTTTGAGATGGAGTGACCAGAACTACACACAGTATTCAAGGTGTGGGTACACTATGGATTTATACAGTGGCATTATGATATTTTCTGTCTTTTATCTACCCCTTTCCTAATACTTCCTAATATTCTGCTAGCTTTTCTGACTGCTGCAAAATGTCGATCGGATGTTTTCAGAGAACTATCCAATGACTGCAAGATCTTTTTCTTGAGTGGCAACTGCTAATTTATGCCACATAACTTTGTACATGTAGTTGGGATTGGTTTTTTTCCCAATGTGCATTACTTTGTACTGATCAACACTGAATTTCATCTGCCATTTTGTTACCCAGTCACCCAGTTTTGTGAGTTCCCTTTTTAACTCTTTACAGTCAGATTTGGACTTAACTATCTTGATTAATTTCGTGTCAGCTGTGACCTTTGCCACTTCACTGTTTACCCCTTTTTCCAGATCATTTATGAATACGTTGAATTGCACTGGTCCCAGTACAGATTCTTGGGGGACCCCCACTATTTACCTCTCTCCACTGTGAAAACTGATAAAGGGTAGGAATAAATTATTACTTATCTTTTAGTCAGTTATTGATCTCTCAGAGGACCTTTCCCTCCTATCCCATGACGGCTTACTTTGCTTAAGAGTCTTTGGTGAGGGACCTTGTACTCGAACTTTCAGAAACTCTCAGATACTATATCTACCGAATCGCCCTTGTCCACATGTTTGACGACTCCCTCAAAGAATTCTAATAGATTGGTGAGGCATGATTTCCCTTTTCAAAAGCCATGTTGACTCTTCCATAACATACCATGGTCATCTAGGTGTCTAATAATTTATTTCTTCACCATAATTTTAACAAATGTGTCTGGTGCAGAAGTTAGTCTCACCAGCCTGTAATTGCCAGGATTGCCTCTGGAGCCTTTTTAAAAAAAACCAGCCTCACATTACCTATCCTCTAGCCATCTGGTACAGAGGCTGATTTAAGCAATAGGTTACATACTGCAGTTAGTAGTTCTACAATTTCATATACGAGTTCCTTCACAACTTTTGGGTTACCAGAACAATGGGGTCCTGGTGACTTATTACTGTTTATCAATTTCTTCCAAAACTTCCTCTATTAACACCTCAATCTGTTCTATCACCCAAAATAAATGGCTCAAGTGTGGGAATCTCACTCATATTCTCTGCAATGAAAACTGATTAAAAGAATTCATTTAGTTTCTCTGCTACGGCCTTGTCTTCCTTGAGTGCTCCTTTAGCAGCTCGATCATCCAGTGGCCCCACTGATTGTTTGGCAGACTTCCTCCTTCTGATGTACTTTAAAAAAATTTGTTGTTAGTTTTTGTCTTTTGCTAGTTACTCTTCAAACTCTTTTGTGGCCTGCCTAATTAGACTTTTACACACTTGACTTGCCAGAGTTTTTGTTCTTTTCTATAATCCTCAGTAGGATTTGACTTCCAATTTTTAGAAGATGGCTTTTTGTCTCTAGCTGCCTCTTTTACTCTGTTTAGCCATGGTGGCATTTTTTTGGTTCTCTTACCTTTTTTCATATGAATATAAGGGCTTCAGTCTCCATGACTATCAATCTGGTACCTTTTCAGCACTGAACTTATACCCACCCATCTCTTGCTCCTTTAACCGTCTTCCAGCAAAATATGAAGCATATGTGCAAAAAGCAAAAATAAACACAGTTCCTTCCTCCATGATGAGGGTCGGATCCAATCTCTGAAACTTTGTGAGCAGGAACTCAACAAAAAGAGGACTCATATCTTTAACAATGGGATTTCCCCATCCATTAGTTCCTTTGTCATACAGGAGGGGAAGTGGATTCTTTCCATTTTCCACAAGGTAGGGTCAGTCAGACAAAGAATGAGCTAGAGTTAGGAAAAAAACAGTAGTAATCACATAAGGTCAAACACTAGATGGCAGATAGCAAGAAGGTAACCCGACAAAGTAATTGCACTGAACTGAAAGAAACATATCACCTCAAAGCAGCTTAATATTTTCAAGGGCAAGTGCACTTAAATGTTTAAGGATTTTAAGAATAATAACTGGACAGAAAACACTAGTTAATGGAACAGGCACACTGGGCTGGGTTGAAGTGGTGAGACGACAGATAGGATTATCACAAGCTCTGGGTTACGGATGTCAGCAGGACACTTGCCCCAGGAAGCATGTTACTTACTAGAAAGTGAGTGTGGAAAGCAAGTACCTAGGGGACAAGGCACAAATCTTCTAGTTAAAAGGAAGCTATGATGTTTGAGAGATATAACTGAGGACAGGACAGCCTGTGAGAGTTCATGCAGCCCAGGAGAGTTGTGGTGCACCTCATACTATCAACAATTTGCCTCTTTCTCCTCTTCATTAACTGATCAGTTACCTCTGAAGCAAGAGAGGGCCTTTTATGTACAGGAATCTCTCCAAATCATACTGACTTGCCCAGTGGGTTCCGCCAAGTTGCTCGTGAGAAAGTCTCCTGAACCCTGTGGACAATGCAAGCAGCCCTTTTTCCATCCCTCTCAAAGTATTTAAAGACTTGAATTTTCCCATCTCTGTTTTGGTTCATCTCTCTCTTCCTATAAATAGAGAAGCAGCAGTGCATCCATCTCCTCTTCACTTTTCTGGTGGTCTAACGTATGCATGCTGGAATGTTTTTCTAGTAAATGATAAGCGATGTGAAACATGTCAAAGACAAAGGATGAGTGACCTTGAGCTCAGAGAGATAGGAGATGGGGAACATTCTCCTCTTTCCCAAGTGGCAGGTATCTTTTCTGTGGACCAAAGGGTTGTGTTTTGGAAACAAATGTATCTATTTCTGTCATTTCCTTTAGACTTACAGTCTTCAAGGGGTTGATACTGAGACTGACTACAGTGTCTGAGAATGACAGTTTGGTCCCATCAGAAAGCATTTCCAATCTAAATATGAGATTTTCAAAGGAAACGTGCTCCTGCTGCTAAGCCCATGTCTGAGTGGACTAATGCTGTGATCCCAGAGCCTCCGCTTTAATCCAGAGACTAATAATCAAGTTAGCAGTTTGGGTCGAGGGCCAGGTCTTCTGAATTTCAACTGAACGCACTGCCGAGGGATTGACATAGAACTCAGCAGGCATTCTAGCTGCCACGGGAAAACAAGGGTGGGTTGGCTAGGTACTCCACTTTGAGAAGAGCTGAAAGAAGGCATGCAGCCTTGAGCCTCACCCATAGATGGTGCTGTGGCTAATTCTACAACAATGAAAGATTCAAAGAAAGCCAAAAAATTCATAGAAGTAAGAGAGGAAGAGCCAGAGTGGGGGGATAAATGCTGGGCCCTATTGCTTTGGTCACACAGCTAGCTTCACACATCAATCATACCCACTCATGAGTGTAGAACATAAGACACTACATGACCAACAGTAAAATATATATTTCAGGCTGTTCACACTGCACTGGTTAACAGCAGGGCTGGCTCCAGGGTTTTTGCTGCCCCAAACAGCAAAAAAAATAAATAAATAAATAAAAACCCACAACCAAAAATAAGGGCGCGATCGCGATCAGCAATCTGCGATCTACCGCCACCGCTTCAATCCTTGGCTGCAATTCGTCGGCTGGTCCTTCAGCAGCGGGTCCCTCTCGGAGCAAAGAGCTGGACATGCCGCCTCTTACCGTTGGCTGCCCCAAGCACCTGCTTGCTGGGCTTGTGACTGGAGCCGGCCCTGGTTAACAGGCAGGTCTGCTGTGCTAAAACATCACCTTGTACATTCATTTCAGTTAAGTGAGGGAGAAGTTGGAGGGGTGGAGGGGAAGAGAGGGAGAAAATTAATGAATTCTCTTTCAACATCTTTTTACAAACAAGAACTGCAGTCAAGGATTTTAGATGGAGACTGACTGAAACCTCAAAATCTGGCTCTGGATTTGAACACCTCAATGGTCAGAGTTAATTGGATTTGGAACATCTTAAAAATCAACAATATCCTGCAAGGTCTGGACCAAGCTACCTCCCACTCCAAAAATGTGAGCCCCCTGAAAGTAGAGGACCGTACGATGGAGCTTTGATCCAAAGTCACCTGTCTACTTTCTCACCCTGAGGAAATGGCTAGTTGTGATGTTACCTGCCAGGACCTTAAGAGAATGTCCTTGCACCTCCCCTGAAAAAAGTCTGAGCCTGGACTTGTACCAGTTGGCTGTGAAAGAGTGCAGGAGGGGGCATTATGGTTATGGCACCAGGAGTTTGCCAGTGAAGAAATTTGGGCTCAGCCACATATGTGCCATTTTCTGCCTACCTGGTTACTGCTCCATTAAGCACAAGATGAACAAACGAAGTACAGGACTGCGCCCTCAATCACTGTTTAGCAATCTGAACAACAGAGGGAAATCCACTGGGGCCCAAATTGTGGAACAAGAGGAACTGGAACCATTTCATGCTTCTTGTTTCATCATAAAAGCAGCCCCCAAAAAAGGCACAACTGTTTTTAAAACTCCTCTGCAGAACACCTTTAATGGAACAGTTCGCCCAGGCCTATGCAAAAGGTGCTTCTTTAAATACATTTTCTTACATTCCTCCTTCCTACCTCCCAACAGTGGAAGAAGTTTTGAAATATGGAGAGCGAGCTCAAGTCACATGAGCCAGGCATGTTGCTGTAAATAGGCTTTTGACCATAGTGGGTGCACAGCATCTTTCTTGTGTGCAAATGTACCAAACCTGTCTATCAGCCAGGGCAATATTGTTCATTCTAGGTGATGGAACAGACCTCCGCCGCTGCTTTGGTACTCGGGGGGGAGGAGGGAGCCCATAAAAATATACGTTTCGAACAAAAATAAAAAAAGTGAACTAATGGGACCCCGCTCCTAACATTTTTCACTCATTCTTATGTTTAATCCTGTAAAGTCACTGTAACTCTAGTGCAAATTCTCAAATATGCAGGGACAGATTTGATTACAAAGCTGATCTTTGAAGCAAGTACAGTATGACGGTTAACTTTTCTTCAACAGAAGCATCATTAGGTTGATTCTAAGTTACATTCATTAGCAGATGAGGCCTTCTGGGGACACTGTCAAGCCCAACACACGACGTACTTTAGAAGTGTTGAGAACCCAGGAAGTTTCGTGAGTTATTTTTTTATTCTTCAGGTCACATAGAAAAAAGTCTCTAACACACTGCTGCTGAAAATGTTAAAGGGAACCACATCACATTAAAATTAAAAAAAAACTTTACATTAACAATTTTATTTCCTACTGTTATTACAAGACATGCTCAAGATTACTGTAGCCAGTAAAGAGAAAATTTGTTTTTATTCTTACTTTGTGCATTTGACAGCACTTTGTTTATGGTCAGCTTCATTGTTTCCCTGGTTATATGGATTTTTTCACTCAGCAACATGGAAGCAAAAAACAAAAGTAGTAATCTCACAGTAAAACCATTAGGAACTAGTAGGGAGACCCATTTTCTTCTCACCCTTCAAATTTCTTTGATCATCCAAAGTTTGGAGGATGAGCAGAGACCAGCAAGCTACCCTCAGCAATTCTGGCTACAGGGATGAATATATTACTGAATCCAAGCACAGTACTTCCTCCAACCCTGTAGTTGGCACTGTGAACACTAAGACACATTTATTCAATGCCTGCATGCTTGACACTTCTTTCCACAGGAGCTTATGATCTAGCTTAGATTAAAAGGGTTCAAATGTGCTGGGAAATGGAGGCCTTACAGATGACAGCAGCTTACTGAAACATGAAGGTGCTGCAACCTGCCCCATTTTATGCAGTTTAGATACAGCCCTCTCCTCTTGGCAAGTTGCCAAAGTGGCTGTCAGCTTGGTAATGTTTATGTCTCCCTAGTTTATGGCATCTTCAATAGCCAGGACCAGTGAGCTAGTGCAAGATCTCTAAAAGCAAATATAACCATTCTAGAAGTCTGAGTCAAGCATGTTGTAAAGTGGATTTTGAAACTCAAAATGCTCTCCTTGTGGTACCACTCACACCACAGCAGGCTATCCTGTTGACATACAGTTTGGCTGTAAGAATATGCTCTGGGCTAGAACATGGCCTGTGAGAGCTCAGCCTCAGCTCATATTTCCAAACGAGCTCACTAACAGTCATTGCCTTAGTCAAGTACAAAATACAGCAGAGAGAAGCCATACCACAATTTAAGATGCTTTGTGCTTATTCAATCACCTGTGATGTATTTACTGTGGCTCACGTGTTCCTGAAAAGGATGGAATATACCAGGTACATTAAAAAGCAGATATCAAGGCTCATTGGTGGTAATGCCACCAAAATCAACAGCTGAAAAAGCTACGGAGAACTGCCATTTCTGAGGCCAGGGACAGGTAAAGCAGGATCTAGTTTTCCTTCGACATCAGCAGCAGCAGTTTTGTGATCAGTTGATATTTCCCTGACATAGGTAGCTCTGTCAATTAAATCTATTTGAGGGAGTGTGATGGCCACTCCAGAAGTTGCTGTATTTCAGTGGTGCTGTATGTGTTTTAAAAGCAGTTTGGGATGCCCCAGGATGTAAAGCATTACAGCAATGTATTAACAAAAGCTCACCTCCTAATCCCACAAGGAGTCAGAAGTACCTGATTAATCAAGGATTACATCGTATTCTATCAATGCACATGTAGAATGAGTCCTTATTCCAGGAACAAAGCAAGATGTAGCTTCCCTAAATAATATTAATTGACCCCCTTGCTGACAGTCTCACCAGAGAAGTCATGAACAGAGTAGACCACAGAGATTTAATGCCCCTCTACATCATTAGGTAAGAGGAGGTGACAGTCAGTGCTCGAGAACTGGAATGACAGCAATTATTTTCGAAGTTTGATTCACCAGGAGATGGATTCACTACAAAGAGCAGCAACTCCCCAAGAGAGGAAAGGGAAGCCAGAAGGGAGCTGCAAGTTGAAACTGGAGAAATGCCAATGTTAGCCTGGTTGGGGGGGGGGGTAAGAGACCATCTTGTTTGAAAGCTTGCAGTTAATTACAGTACTTCTCTGTTGGCAACAGCTATGGTAACCAGAGGCAGACCCAAGACCTAATAATGCACCCTCCTTCAAAGCTTGAGTTTATAAGTGGCCACCTCTAGAATGAAGGGCAGGGAGGACATAACAAAGATAGGGCGCTTAAGTAGTCACAAATATCAACTATTATAATTCACTCCTCTCCTCCAAAACTACTGCACCTCAATATTCAATTGAGAGTGAAGGAAACCTCAACATCCATAATGCTAATAGAAGGTCAGTGTTATGGATCAGCCAACAAATACATATTCCCTCTAAGAGAATTAGTTCATAGGGCTTTGTGTGAGAGTGTGTGTGAGATTTTCCCCCCAAATCTTCTGATTCCCTTACAGATTTCTATCAGCAGCTTTCCCATCAGAGAAACCTGGCTACTGTTATTCCACTCAAAGGCTCAAGTTTAATTACGCTTGTTACTGAAACCCTCTTTGCTCAAATCCTCTTCTCTCCCTCAAAGCAAAACATCATCAACTGACACCCGTATTCCTGGCCTCTTCTGCAGGAAATGCACTAGTCTACTGTATACTACATAGGTTCTTATATTATGCTCATCACTTGTACTGCCAGTGTAGAACCTGAAGCTAGAGGGAATCAAATAGACTCTGCTTATCTCACCATCCCCTACAAAAGAAACCTTTTTTTTAGCTAGCAGCAGAAGGTATTGGATCTTGTAGCTCTAGGCCAGCAGACGTTTTCATTGTAAAGCTGCAATTTCACCATTAAAACAGAAAAGACATGTACGGAGTAGAAATTTTATGTGAGATCTCTGGTTTTGTGCCTTCATGTTAAGCACTCAGCCCTTTTTAATACTCTAGAAGTCCAAAGGCAACTTTGCTGTGAACAGGAAAGGAAGAGTGGAAAGCTGGATTTCATGTTGCTTTTGGCAGAGATGGAAAAGTCATGATTGGGAGCCATTTGAACCCTCCCCGACAAGCTCTTTTACACTAGGGAGCTTAAGGAAAACTGTAGTGGAACATAAGAGATTCCAATTGCTACATTCGACTGCAAAGAAGAATCAAACTTTTAACATCTTACAAGTAATTTCAGAAGGCATTAGATCTAATGAATCATTGCAGTTTCCCCTATGAAAACCTGCAGCTCTGTCTGAATTAAAGTCCAATCTAGCTGTTAACCCCTGCAATGCACAATGACCTTTTTATTTTCCATGGCTCTTGCAATTTTCCACCAGTTTGAGTTCATTTGGGCTAATTGTCCCAACACAGAGCTGCGGATGGAAAATGTTGCTGCTAAGTTGTTCCATTCACAGCCATTTAGGCCTGCACTGCTTGCGTCAGATTCTACCTATTTTCTCCGTCTCCTTTGGCAGCACGACTTCAGGCCTCCAGTGCTATTCTGCTTTCAGCAGTCACACACCACAGACTACATGAGCAAACTCTAGGAGGAGACCATTGACCTTTCATCTGGAGTGCTCCATCAAGTTTGTGCCTGGACACCTTTCCTTTGCAGAACATCATGTGCTGGTAGCTGAGCAGATGCACATTGCACCACGTGGAACTTGCTCTCCAGTCCCGTGTAAGAGAACACACTTGCTGACCCCTTTGGAAACCGACACTCCTTGCAGTTTAATTATGGAGCAAAAGCAGTCACTCCACAGTTAACTTGCCATTGAGTTTCCATTATAAGCTGGATTTTTGACCCTCCCTTTAAAATCCAAAAAAGTATATCAACCTCAAAATTAGTATTTTGTATCCAGCGTGGAGGAGGTAGAATGTTTCTACCCAATTTAAAGTTAATTGAACAAGCAGTTTTTTAATTCTGACACTACAAACCAGAACAGCTGGATTCAGTTTCAAAGCACACACATAGAAAGGAGGCCAGGCTCTTACACACCTTAAAGATCTGTATGAGGGGGATGGGGAAATCAAAAGGCATTTGTCACCCTGTGACCCAGCTGAGGTCTGGAAGGGAGAAGCTCCTAGGTATGTCTACACCGCAGCTGACAGTGAACCTCCCAGCCCACATAGACAGACTCACACTAACTTCACTCGAGTTAGCGCATATAGCAGCGTGGATGTTGCAGCACAGGCCTGGGTTTCTGAATACTTATAAACTGCTCTCAAATCCCCAGTTAGTCATTGGTTCAGCCAGATTATAAATACTTAACTCTTTTACTCTTTCCTCATTAGTCACTGCCTCCAGTTCCTCAGTCATTTTTATTGCTCCTCTCAAAATTTGCTCAAGCTGGTTGTGATCTTTCATGTACAGGAGGCCCCCAGAATTGCTGGCAGAACTCTAGGTTCACGTACAGGAGGCCCCCAGAATTGCTGGCAGAACTCTAGGTTCACGTACAGGAGGCCCCCAGAATTGCTGGCAGAACTCTAGGTCCAAAGATCTGCTCTAGGAAACAAGCAGCATTCTTTACTACAAAAATACAAGTGTTACAGTGCAACGGACAGTTGTAGAGAAATAGAATTCACTGTATCCATATGTCCAAGTGAACACTCCAGTTTATGCCTTTTAGTGCTTCTTTAACTAGATCCCTACAGATGGCACTGTACCATCATCTACAGCACACCTGTTGGGAAAGGCCAAGCTTGGAGCAGCTAAGAGTTCCTAACACACTGAGTCAGCCGTGAACAGCCACTTGATACTACATGATGGTGTTTCCCACTTTCGGATGATGAAAGCACCAAGGGTATGAGGATAGGGATACAGAACAATGACGGTAGCTGGAGAGGGGCACAATGCTCTTGTACATCAAAACCTCTCTATTCGAGGTTAGGAGCAGACCTAAGGGAGGGGGCAGATTATCCCACATCAACCCACCACAGGATTCCAGCATCTTCTCTGAAGCAAGTGATTCTGTCCACTGTCGGAGACAGGATATTGGACAAGATGGGCCTTGAGTTTGATCCAGTCTGACAATTCCTATGAGAGACAACAGGGGAACCTCACAAGAAACCAGGCATCTCATGTGACATATATTGGGCTGACATGTCAGACATTACACAAATGCAATAAAATCTGCAGATATTTTTCCTAAACGATGCCAGTTATTTATATTACCTTCTCTGTGGCTGTTTTGCATCCCAATAAAAACACACTGGGTAGAAATCATAGTAGTTTAAGTTTGCTCTTGTTGAGAGGAATAATTCATTGATCCGGCACTTCCCAAGACATGCGTGAAAGGGAGAAGTACTTGGCACACACAGGCTCATATTTATTAGCAGTGAATGCAATCCATAGTGTATTTTACCCACTGCTTCTTAATTTCACTGCCTCTCAGCTGAAGAGATTTGTAAGATAAGCATTTCATCTCAGCATCCCATGACTGCTGCATCCTTTTTTGCGTTTGATTCACTACTCTTATTAGTTGAGGGCAAAATGTTGCCGTTAGATGCACATACACAGTTCCTACTTACTCCCAAAGCAGATTTGCATTAACTAGTGATTTCAGGTGCTGAGCTTCAGACACCTTAAAGGAGCCTGAGTTTCATGATGTGCTGAGCAAGCACCCTCTGAAAACTGGGTTCATTTTAAGGCTCTCAAGTTAGGCAACTGAAAAGTGAGGGACCCAAATATCACTTTGAACTTTTGAAAATCTTGGACTATAACAACATAATAGTATCATTTTATTAACATAATGGTGTCACTTTGCCCACCACTGAAATACATTCATCTCTGGGTGAAACACAGCAGCTGTTTAACAGTACACATCGACATTCTGCAATAGTTTAAGACCTGGAAGTGAAAAAGAATACTGCAATCTATTGAAGCTGCATAAACGAATTTAGGATCACAATGCAAGAAGAAATTGACCAGGGCTAACTGGCCTTCAGTTTTACCAATCAATCAAGAAAAGGCATCTACATTGCTCCAGCGCTCCCTAACACCGTGCTGAAGCACTGACCTTGTACAGACTCAAGTGACAAAGAAATACCATTTCCTGCAGCATCATGATTGTCTTTGATCAGGACTAGCCCTGCCTAGCTTCTGAGATCTGAAGAAATTATAGCCCAGTGTATTACGGAAGCAGACTGACATCTTCCTGTAGTATTGATTAGTAATACCATCAGCAGCTATCCAAGTTACTTGGGAAGCAAGAAAGAACAGACACCAAGGATTCAGAACCTGCTAGATTTCACACTCCATATGAAGAAAATAAAGCCACAGGCAGCCATTCAAATAAGAACACAGCACTTTATCTAAGTGATTGTTAGCCAACAACGGGTTGTACACAGCACAACACAGCTTTCTGAACAGGAGTACTTGTGGCACCTTAGAGACTAACAAATTGATTTGGGCATACACTTTTGTGGGCTACAGCCCACTTCATCAAATGCATAGAATGAAACATCTGATGAAGTGGGCTATAGCCCACGAAAGCTTATGTCCAAATAAATTTGTTAGTCTCCAAGATGCCACAAGTACTCCTGTTCTTTTTGCGGATACAGACTAACACAGCTGCTACTCTGAAACCTGACAGCTTTCTGAAACACTTCAGTTCGAGGACAAACTGAAGAGATTCCTCTATCACAAGATGACTTAACTAGGGCACTTTATCACCCACAATTTGATTTGGGCTATAAATGGATGATCATGAACTGAAATATGTTTATAAGTTCAAAATACCTTTCCCTTGGTCATTTGTTAGTGTAAGAAATACTTTATTCTGTAAAATAAATTCAGTTTCAGATGATAGTTATTTTAGTAGGTCAAAGTTTAGAATATCTGTCTTCTATTCCTAGCTCTTCCACTAATTTTTGCTGTATGCCTTTGGAAAGTCACAGCCTCTCACTGTCTCAGTCCTAACTAACCAAACTGGGATACCATGAAGTTTAATGTCCATACAATACTTGGGCTCCCCTGAGGACAGCTGCTACATATTACTGTATATGGAAGGAAGATAAATATATTTCACATCCAAAAGGAAAGCTGAGGGACGGAGGTTGACAGTTCTGGAGCCCCCAACACCTACAGCGGCTCAGAGCTCTGGGCCCCCTATGGTGGCAGACAGCTGCGGGGCCCCCGCTGCCCGTGGTGGCTCAGGGCTATGGGGCCAGCAGTTGACATCTCCGGGGCCCCAGAGCCCGCGGCTGCTGAGAGCTTCGGCCCCACCATGCTGGGATATGGGGCTGAAGCTGAAAATGTCATAAAAGTCTCTGAAATTCATGGAATCTGTGACCTCTGTGACCAAATCTCATCATCCTTACAACACAAAACCAAGGAGACATTCAATGAAATTGAACGGTTAAATACAAAACCAATAAAACCAAGTACTTTCTCAAACAATGTACAATCAGATTGTGGAACCCATTGCAATGTGGAAGTCATTCAGGCCAACGATTTAGAAAGATTTTTTCTAAAAGACTGGACATTTATCTGGGTAACGAGACTACCAAGCAAAAAGAACAGGAGTACTTGTGGCACCTTAGAGACTGTATAGGTAATGCTAACAAACATTTTGGAAAGGGTTTAAAATCTCATGCTTCTGGGATTCAGCTACCCTGTATCAGAGATCAGAATAAGACTCAATATGGGGAGCAGATTATCCTACACCTGTTACTGTAGAGTTCTTACACTTTCCTTGGAAGCATCTGGTTTTGGGCTCTGTCAAACAGGATACTGGACTAGATGGACCTTGAGTCTGATCTCGGAAGAAATGTTGTCCTTATAGTCCTAATTCTAAGCAGAGCCTTAGAGAGTAGGAAGAGGGGCAGGGAAGAGAAGACTGCAGCTTCCTCTCTGCAAGAAGCAGGGAGGGGCCCAGAGCTTCTTTCACCAGTTCCTGAAAGCCTTGCTCTCTCACAGTTCCCCCCTCTTTGGTTGGCGTGATGAGAGCTCCCCCTCCTGCTTCATTCTATTTTAACAACTGCTTTTGACAAGCCCCAAGGAAAGAGATCAGCTCTCCCTTTTCCCATACAGCTAAATTAAACATTGGCTGGGAGATGTTTTGGAATCAGAATTAGTAATGCCTGAATCAACCCCCCCCCCAAGAGAAAATGCTTAATGAGTCTCGTCTTCCTAAATATTTAACCACAACCATGATCAGTGACTAAACAAGCAAGGAAATACTCCCTATTTTGGGAGGCTGAGTTGGGTAAGCAACTCACCTCGGACGTAATGAAGCCATTTCCCTATTCCCACTTTCCAAAGTGATCACATTGCTGCAAGTATCAATTGACTTATTTCTGATTTCCCCCCCTCCCCACTCTCACACGCAATCTATTACCCTGGCCAAATGGGAGAGGAAGAGATAATCGCTGTTGGCTCTTTGTAAGTGTGTCACAATTCAAAGAGGTGCTAGATAACATGTTTTCTGGGGTTGCCAAGATTCTGGGAAAGGTGGCTTGAAAATTTTGACTAATATACTCTAGGTGCTCCCTCCATATTGAATGTTGGGGGAGCTCTCTTCCAACCCTAGATCTGAATCCATCTAGCTTGTGCCAAGAAATGTGTGGCTGGGACAAAACAAGTTCTACCAGCATACGGTTCTACCAATGGGAAGACAACATTTATGGAACGGACAGTCCAGGGCAGACCTCTAGAGAGTGCTTTTCTTAAGAATGCACAACTGCACAGACTAGCTTGAGGAATGTAAACAGGTGGAATTTCCAGCCTGCTCTGAACAGAGCATACAGTCATCATCTTGTCCAAGTCCCCCCTTACTGGGTTTTGACTTTATTGATAGCCAAATAATAACAACATAAGCCTCAGCCTAAGCTTACTCCTTTAGCCTAGCTGTTTCCAGGGCTTCCCTGTAGAGTCGTCTTTGTTGCAAACCCCAGTCCAGAGATCAGACTCATCTTCTAACCTCATGGAGTTAAGTTGCCCATGCCACAGTAAGTCAGCCACACTTACTCCCCAACTTCCAGAAGGGTTCTAATAGGGCCCAATCAATAAGAGAAACCTGACCTCCTCTTACAAGCACACAATCACCCCAAAGTACATCTTTTCCCACAAGACTTTGCATTAACAAGATTTGGACTTCTGAGAGCATGAGCTCCTCCCTTCTCCTCTCAGTTCACCAGTCCCAGGATATGGCAGCTAATAACAGTAAAATTCAGGAAAACTGCTAAAATAACAAGTTACATGAGAGAGACATGATCTAGTGAGCTGCATGGCTGGGGATCAGGAACTTTGGGCTACAAATACCAACTCCTTCCATAGCTTTGAGCAAATCACTTTACCTCTAACCATCTCCCCATCTGTAAAATGAAGATTAGAGTGTTATTTAAGAGTCAAGTAATAAATTAGGATCATGACCCCTAATGTACATATAGAATTATGCTGTACTGTGTCTTGCTGGATTTAGGTTTCCCGTCCTGCATCAACAGCAACACCATGAAAAATGGGAACGATACAATTACTGCGTCTGATGAAGTGGGTATTCACCCAAGAAAGCTCATGTTCCAATATGTCTGTTAGTCTTTAAGGTGCCACAGGACTCTGTTGCTTTTTACAGATCCAGACTAACATCGCTACCCCTCTGATACAATTACTGTATTATGTTTCTTCCCATTTTATCTCAAAAACTCAACTGGCAGAGAAAGGGGAATGAGGATTGGACACACCGATACCATCAGTCACTAAGTCCACTTCCAAACAACATTGAGATGGAAGAGGGAAGAGAGAAGGAGAACCACCATTTATGACAGGCTGCATCAGGATCCATCCTACCATCCAAATCCTGAAACCCAAGAAAACAAGCTAAGGGGGGGAAGTTCCCTGTGTTCCTTGCCCCCATCATATTCCCTACAATGCTGCTGCTAACACTCCAACACTGCACTGGGCACTGATTCATAGATTTTAAGGCCAGAAAGGACAATTATGATAGTCTAGTCTGATCTTCTATATAATACAGGACAGAGACCTTCACCCACTAAACTGTATTAAGGCCATGACTTCACTTCTGTTTGAGCTATAGCATATCTTTCAGAAAGATACTTAATCTTGAATTAAAGACTGAAATTCAAGTGATGGAGAATTCATCATGTCCCTAGGCAAACTGTTCCAATGGTTATTTACCAACACTATTAAAAATTTACATTTTATTTATAGTCTGAATTTGTCCAACTTCACCTTCCACCATCTTCCAACCATCATCTCTCTCTATATTTCTATGCTAGATTAAAGAGCTGTCTACTCTTAGAAATCTCTTCCCCATATAGGTACTTGTAGATCATGACCAGGTCACCTCAACCTTCTCTTGGATAATGTAAATAGACTGAGCTTCTTAAATCTTGAATTATGAGCACTGGAGCTAGGAGGTATAATTCTCAGTGCAGGCAGACATACACACACTAGGTCTGCTGGTGTATAAAAAACAGCAGTGGTGGTCGCAGAGGCACAGGCAGTGGGTCAGGCTAGCCACCTGAGTATGTACCCGGATCTGGGATAGGGTTGCACTCTGGTGATGAACAAGCTCTGCTGTGACTACTCTGCTATTTTTACATGCCAACTTGAGCGTTATGCCTCCTAGCAGCAGTGTAGATGTACGTGTAAATGCACATTTTCCAGAGCTCAGATCACTCTTATAGCTCTTTTCTAAACTCCTTCCAATTTTTCAAACACCCTCTTTGAAGTGCTGACACCAGAACTGGCCGCCGTATCTAGCAATGGTCTTACCAATGCCATATACAGTTAGTATCACCTCCCCACATGCCCCTGATTATGTACCTGTGGGAACATCTACACTGCAGTAGGAGGTGTGACTGCAGCTCACGTAGGATGTCCATGCTAGCTTTAATCTAGATCACACGGCTAAAACTAAGAGCGAGAATGCAATGGCATGGGAGGTATGGCCTGTCCAGAACCTGGGCTTGTGGGCCTTTCTTGCCCCCTAGTGGCTAGAATACATTTGAAGCTTACGAGTCTGCTACTGCCTCTGAGCTAACAGCCTTAGCCCTTTAGCTCATACAGTTGAGGCTCATACTTTTAAATTCAAATCCAGAGTTCTGGGATGACTCAAGTAGGGTCACTATTACACACAACATAGCTACTAGAGAGGAACGACAAACCCCAGCATTGTGTTAGTGTGGGTTGTACACTCTCTTAGCCAAGTAAGCTAGTCCTGAGTTGCAGAGAGCCCCAGCAATTTTAATCTCTTTGTGCATCTGTAGGGACTGATCCCAAGATTACTCAATCTAAAAACCCACAAGCCTCTGCTGCTTGAGCTAAAGGACCAATCCAGTTAGCTGAAAAGCTGTGGCAAACTCAAAAACCTCTGTACATGATTTAACTGCTAGAGGGTGACAGCCAGCCATACTACATTAGCATGGGTAATCCCCCAGCAGTGAAAGTTCAGCAGTTCTGATCCCAATGTGTATCTGCAGGAACAGAACCAGGGACCTCTGGATCTAAAGCATGAGTCCTAGTGCTTGAGACATGCGAGAAGGTCCATTAGCTCAAAGGCAGAAGCAGATTCAAAACACTGTATGTGGTCTAGCCCCAACAGGGAGATGACAAGCCACAGAGTGTTAGGGTGGGTCACAATTGCATTGTCTTAAATCCTTTGGTGTCGCAGCAAGCATCACGTCAGATACCTTGTTCTACTGCAAACCTTCTGCCATTACGTTCACATAACTTCATAACTTCTACGCTGTAATTGTATCTTATATCATCAGTAATAGTATCAACATAAGCTCATGCTCCAAAATGTCTGTTAGTTTATAAGGTGCCACAGGATACTTTGCTGCTTTAACAAAATTTCTGCTTATATTCAAAACAGCTCCTATTAAACATTAATTGTTCATAAAAACATGTTGCAACTTTTAATAAATCTTCTTCACAACTACTCATAGCAAAGAATCACACACATTTAATCTAATAACTCAGGCTGCTTTAGCATCTTTTAAAGAGGGGTCTGAAGAAGACATACGTTGGAAAATTTTTGGTCACTTGGTGCTTGTAGAAATAATTGTAACTAACCTCATATTGGACTTCCCCTCCCTCCATAATCCCACAGAAAATGCTAGCAGTTCATAAACTACAATAAAGCATTTAAAATCGTTCCTCAAGATCACCACAGATTTTAAGCCTTGTTAAAATGAAATTCTGAATGTAACCTCAGGAAACAGGAAAACGATTTATTCACTGAAGCACATTCTCTTGGTTTTGCTGATTTTCCTCTTATCAATGTCACCCTTTCAAATGTCTCCAAAGAAAGAAACTGGATTAAGTAACAAGCTAACAGACCTTCCCCAGACCCAACCAGCTTATTCACTGAACAGCATGCCTCCTGGGATCTGCAAGTGGTACCTTCAAATAGCCAAAGTCTTCCCTTTCTCTGCTACTTGGTTCTGGAACTCAATCAAGAGCTGAGTTCAGAGCTGCTCTCTTCTCCCCCGACTCCTTCTCTCCCCCCCAGGAGGGTGGTGCATTAGCAGAATAAGATCAGCGTACTGATGGGGCAGGATATTTATCATTAACAGATTGACTTTTTTAAGCTTTAAAAAAAAATAAGACCAGTGTTTTAGTGGACGTTAAGAACATGAAACTGTCCCGCAGGTCTGTCGGAGACTGTGTATATCCTGAAGATGTTACAACAAGTTCATGCAACTCTGCAGGAATTTCCTAATTACAGGACCCTGTTTTAAATTAACTTAAATCCAATTTTGTCACTTGGTGTTTTCATTCCATTGAAAGGATTTGTCGTTCTTGTACATTTGTGGAATGTTAAAGATTTTTTTAGAAAAACATTTTAAGCTGTCTCTACTCCCCTTCCCCCCATTTTATTATAGCTTATATAAGCTATAATAAAATGAATGGGATAAATACAATTTAAGCCTAACAATTTTAAAGGTGCAGATTTTTTTGTCCAACACAAAAGGGTTTTTTTGGTCAACTATTATAGTCAAGAGGACCAGAGTTGTTAGTTTTGTTGTCTTCACAGCATAGCTGGGTGCAGGGCGGTAAGAGGGGCAATTTGCCCTAGGCCCCAGGCCCTCCAGGGGTCCCCACAAGAGTTTTTCGGGGCCCCTGGAGCGTGGTCCTTCACTCGCTCCGGGAGCTTCTTCCACTCCCGGTCTTTGCTGGCGGGGGGTCCTTCCGCTCCGGGGCGGAAGGACTCCCCGCTGCCAAAATACCACCAAAGCGGGGGACCCCGCCACCAAAGACTCCAGTCCCCCGGAATCCTCTGGGTGGCTCTGGCTGGGTGATGTGTTTTGGGGAGGTAGATTAGTGGAAAGAGGAATTATCTGCCCTATAAAGAGATCAGCCACTATAGGCAAGGCTTCAATTCTGTAAACATCTATGAACGTGCTTAACTGTAAGCATGTGAGTACTCCCATTAACTAGGCGGTGTTCTGAAACAACTATTTCAGAAAAAAAGGCCACAACCCTAACAGAAATAGTTATACTGATATAAAAATCAGGTGTGGACCAGGCCTGAGTCAAGAGAATTCAGTTCCTCAGTAGTAGGGAATGGAATTCCAGGAACCTGAAACTTGGATCCAAAGATATTTTGCAATCCATACTGGATTCTCTACTGCTAAGAGAATGCCCTTTGCTAAATGTAAGCAAGCAGGATCAATGGAAGCAGGACTCGGGACTTACTTAAGGTCTAAACTCACCTGTTTGTCTCCACTGAAATTGATGTAAGTATTAAAATCTCAGGGTTTCCCTGTTCTCACTGCATTGCTTTAGAGATCAGTCTTCTGCCTGGAGAGTTGTTTTTCTTTTTTAAATGGAATTTCTTTCTGAGGCTGCTTCAGCAATGTTCAATCAGGAGACAGCAAATAACAGCAGTGAAAAAAATTATCTTCAAGTTGCTTGGCAGATGGGAAACTATTTACTTCAGCCATTATTGACCATTGATTGAACTGCAAACAGTTCGTTATAAAATTGCAGTTCCTATGGGCTCCATCCTGAGCAGTGCTGAGCACTCACTCCCCAATGAACGGGAATTATAGGTGCTCAGCACCTCCCTGAATTCACACCCTGATCCTACTGGTATTTGGCATTAGACAGTGTTTCAACCCCAAGCATTTACAATTCATAATTAATTCATATAATTCAGGACCTAAAAAAGCATAAGACTGGCTTTAAAATCAAGAGGTTTTAAAAAAAGTATCAATTCTGAGGAGTTGGGAGGCAGCTTTCTAGGTTTTCAATCTTCAGGGGTCATATTGTCAAGCTTTTCTCCGCTATACCACATTAGCTGCTTCTTTATTTAAATGAAAGCTGTGAGATTCACCCACATAATCACATGACCCCAGAAGCACATCTTCCCCACCACCAAGTGTTACCCTACAACGCTGAAAACCCAAGCAGCACAGGAAGTGGGCACCACAAAATTAGGAAGTGCAATTTACATTAAAAAGTGTCTCTTAGAGAACTGAGTCAAAAGAAAGATGCTAACGGCTCCTAAGAGGAGCAATTTCTTTCATTTCTGATCACTGGTTTTGGGCAAGTGATTTGAAAAGCTTAATGGTCCTGAAAGCATGTCTGCTGGTGTCAAACTTTTTCTGATCCCAGAAAGCAAGGAGATGAGACATTAGACCTTCAGATCCCATCATTCTGCAAAGCACTTTGCTCTTCCGTGCCCCACATGTCAGCTGGAACAGGATTTTAGCAGCTGCTATCTCGTTAACTGCTAGAGTTAGAGATTATTACTTTACACGTCATTTGAAAACTTGGATTCCAAAGCTGCTTTCAAAGGGAATAAAACACTGGTTTCTTGCTCTAACGGTTCTCAAGATATCAGCCTCTATAATCAGGTCAGAGTTCAAGTGGGGAAAGCAAGAAAGATGGCAATAAGGGTTATGGGAATTAAAGGTCCAATCTCTTCCAAACCAGCAGGAATCGAAATATAAAAACATTTATCAGTGGAAAGCTGGGTTTTCCAGCCTCCCAGAGATACACAGCAGCCTCAGCTGCATACAAGATATTCATCCTGAAATGGTCATTAGCCTCTCAGTCTCACTGGGCTAGTCCATACCTAACAACAGCTAGTTCCAGGTCACAGTCTTTTTCAGTTGTTCAGTCCAAGAGTCTCAACATTTGCTTCTCTTCCTTGCAGCCATCATGCACAGATCCCCTCTGAATTCACCACTATTATCCTTCAATGGAAAAGTGCTTTATATAGAAAAATCCACAAGGACAATACGCAGGCAAAAAGCCAGCCCCAGATTTGGCATGTGCCTTTGAAGGGGTCAGTGACCCTGACACTGCTACGTGTTGTTAAAGCTCCTTAGTTTGATCCCTCAACTTTGGAAAACCTGCCAGGTTTTTGCATAATTCCCCCTCCTCCTAGTCATGCCCCCCCTCATGCTTGCTCCCTGGGTTAATTTTACATCAGCCTTCTGGAAAACAATGGTGAGACCTGTAGGTCAAAGCTCACTGCAAACACAATTCCAGAGGACCAAAGTAATTAGCATTTGGCAGAGAGTTCCATTTCAGCTACAAATCCCATGGGCAATCCCACCTTTTCCCCACCTCCTAGAAAGGAGAGCACTTCGGGGAGTCCATGCTGGGCTCAGAGCAAAATATTCCTGCTTTATGTCCGTTTCATTTTGGAATCAGGAGAATTGAGTTCGAACTGAGTGGGTTCTCCACTGAACTGGAGGATTCGTTTCTCCACTGTTTCTTTTGTCATTTCAGTTGTTATGTGTACAAGGGCACAAGTGATCACACAACCTATCATCACAGAGAGTAAGGCAAAAATCATAAGCTGCATCTAGTCCACCTCCTTCATCCCAGTCAGTAAAGGATTGTTCATTCCCCACAATGTTTTCTTCAGGGCGTTGCCTAGTCCAATTTTAAATAATCCAAGCAAGAGGGTGCAGATTCTTACGTGATTCATTCATTTTTATTAAACACCAAAGAAACCTTTAACCCCTCAAATGCTGGTATGTAACACATGTGCAAGGTTACCCAGTTTAATATATTCCTTGGCTGTGTTCTGCAAGTCCACATAACCAGGCATGTGCCAGTATAGTGTCTGTACCTCAGTCTATATGCTGGGCATGCTAAGTGGCTTATATGACTACAGTTTATTTTAGTAGACAAGGTCCATCTGGGCTGGAAACTTATATAGCACATTTAAAAAAATAATAGAAACTAAGGTCCATGAGACAGTCTGTGCTGGAAAGATCCTTGGGAAGGCTATCCACAGCCACTTATGGCCCATTTCCCAGAAAAGCTGAGACCCTGTGGAGAGGAGGATGGGAGGAAGGATACATTGACTCATCATTCTCCCAGTCAGGGCTAGAGGAACATTTAGTTCGCAGTAAGCTGGGGTGTGACTCTACCCTGAGCTAACCTGCCACATGCTAGCTATCCACATGGACCCTGCCGACACGCACAAACAGTTCTTTAGCAAATGTTGATCTACTCCTGCTTTGAAATGGGAGAAGGTCAAAGAACACAAGGGAAATGTTAGTGTGCAGCAGCAGGATCCACATGTACAGTTAGGATAGTGCAGGACAGAGTCACACACCAGCTTGCCACAAAGAAAATGTTTGAGTAGACAAGGCTTCAGAGAAGGCAGTGGTCTTCGGCAGGGGAAAGGGGAGACAGCACTTAGCTCCCAACTTCCATCACCTTCAGAGTAGAAGGAATTTCTTGGGGGGAATGGAGAGGAGATGCTCACTTACCTGATCTCCCTCTACTTTTCCCCATTAAGTTCCCTGACCAGAAGGAAGTGAGGAGAAGGGCAAACTCACAGCCTGCCCACGTCCCTCCAGAATGGCAGAGATAGTCCCTGTGAAAGTGGGGTTGGAAGAGACACAGCCCAACTTCTCCTTACTCTCAAAGAAGCAATGACCTGAGAAAGAATCATGGTCCCGCAGAGCAGAGCAGCTCAAGCACATCCCCAGCAGGGAGTGGACTGACTGAAGTACAGTGATTACTGTGACGATGGAACTAATATCTCCACGAGCTTTTTTGAGGTGAGAGAGGCAGTTGGGTACTGCTCACAGTTAAAATTCTCCCAGGATTACAGCAGTTCCAGTTGGATTTTACTTGAACTGACTATATACAAACATGGAGAAGGGCTGGTCTTGTGATTAAGACAGATGATGGGAGACAGAAGACCTGCCCTCTACTGAGCATGACTCTGGAAAAGTCACTTCCTCTTCATTTCTTGGCTTTCCCCATATGTTAAATGTTGTAATACAGACCTGCCTCACAGGTCGTTGTGGGGCTTAAGTCATTAATGTCTGTAAAATACCTTTTGACCTTGGGGACAAGGTGTTAGACTTATCTTTATTTTAGATTTATATACAACTGTTTTCAGCTCAAAGAGCATCCAAAGTGCTTTACAAAGTTTACAAACTATGTATACAAAACATTACATCCATGACCAATACTGAGCCACCTCTAGCTTTTTAATAGCACAAAGGAACGTTACAAAACGGTTTCACTTCAGAAGCGAAGCACTCTATGTTCAGTTGAAATTACGGAGCTCATTAGAAAACGAGAACAACCCAAAAAAGAATCTGGGCAGGAAATGAGGACAAACTTATCTGAAATATGCCAACAGACCTGTAAGAGCCACCAGAGGTCAGGATCTTAGTACTACCTCATCCTAAATATGACATCTCCAGGTTCAAAGCACTCACTGACATCATGTTTGGGCACTGACTCATTACTGCCTTACGGGAAAGGGTGACACCTCCCGCTACACTAAAACCTCTTTTTGTAGCATTTGCTTTTACTTTGAGGTCTTCCATCCAAGTACCAATATAGCCCAAACCTGCTTAAAATTGTGCACAGTAATGGGATCACTCCATGAAATAATTTGGATACGGGATGCAGAGGGTGTTATTTTTTAGAGGAAGAATATCATAGTTTAGCTGTAGTGAGTCTGATACATCACAAACTGCATAACAAAGGCTGCCTTGTGTACTAGTCAGCAAAACAGAGCCAACAAAACATCTGAAATATAAACTCCAGAGAAAATGCTTGACTAATGACCCTTAACTACAGGAACATGAGCACTAGCCATGCCTGCTCCAACAGTACAATGTGCTGGGCTGATTGCACACTGCTGCGTGCGCATTAAAGGAGTCATAGACACTGTTTCCTAATGTTCCAAATGTTGGCAAAATTAGCCACTTTAGTCACTCACATAGAGAACATTTATGCAATATCTGCCTTCATAACAGATTTACTATCAATACACTGGGCACAGATTGGCATCTTTATGAACACGATGTTGATCATTAACCCTTAGAATACTAGCATTTTCCTGACAGTCACCTAAGTAAATCCTTAGAAGAAGGTGAGGTTAGAAGTGACTGAAAGTAGTTCCCACCCAATTGCTCTACAGTGGTCTATGTGAAATGAGTTTGTTGATCTCCTGTTTCTAATGGTCAATGGTCCACATGATGAAAGTACCACCAAAATATCTGGCATCCTTTTGGGCCGTCTCAGTAAAGACGTAAGGACTGAACTGGCTTGGAGACGAGTCCTATGGGGCAGTGCTGAGGTTCAATGATGGCAAGGAAAGGAGGTACACGTGCTGTGTGTTGCTAGCACTGACTCTGCTCTACTTGTTCTCTAGATAAATAGAGAACATCAGTCTCCGAGGGCTATCAAACCAATAATTTTCCACCACTGCTAAAGTCTCTGAAAACTTTTTTTAAACAAATACTTAAAAGAACTACATTAAATATTCAATACGTTACCTCACAGGGGCATGCATCTGTAAGCAACACGATTTTCTTCTAGAAAAACAGGATTAAATCCAAGCACTGTTCAGTTGACTAAATAGTATCTCCTTTGCATGGCTTCTGTAGCACTGTCTTCAAAGGGTCTGATTCTGCAATGTGCTGAGCATCCTCAGCTACCCCTGATTTCAACAGGCATGAGGTGCTGAATGCTCTCCGTAGGAACATACTGCATCTTGCAAAATTTAGCCCAAGAGCAGCTGTAAAAAAGGCTAGTGAAAGCTGTATCCCCAGTGGAATCACCATTCATTTTAATCATTTGAGCACTGTAATAAGATTAGAGGTGATTGGATTGAGAGTAGTGGGATTAAACTCATCCATTAATCCTCAAAGCTTACTATTCACAGCTCAGATATATTATCCTTTATGAACAGGATGGGCTCAAACTCAATTTTACAACATGTCATGATCAGAAAGGAAGAGGAAGTGAACATTAAGATCTTGTAAATACACATCATGCTCCCTGACTCTGGATCATTTGTGTCACAAGCTTACTAGACTGCGGAAATGCAGTTTTTATTAGTTGAATAGCTCCATAGCTGTGCACTCTACAAAGGTGGAGAGGGGGAAAGGAATCTGTTCCTACAAGGAGGGTACAATTTCTCCAGGAGAAGGGGAAATTTGTATAGGTACCACAGAGTACATTTATTTTGCATTCTTGATTTCCTTGATTTATTGAACTTATTTTTTTTATTAATTTAAATTCTATGTTTAACTAGAAACTCCCTAAGACGGGAGGGCAGGGAAGGTATGTGAGGAAGGCAGAATTCTCCCACAAAACCTAACCAGAGCTGTTCTAATGTCCTGGCAGAATGTTGTTTTGCAAGAGCAGCTCTTGTATTCCATCGAAGCTATCCAGGCATTTTTCTGCAACATCTCCCCAGTACGCAAGCACCTCAAGTCATTTTACAATGCAAAGCAACAAGACCTATACCATGGAAGCATTTGTCTGCCTATTTGCTAAGGTCACGTATTTAGAGATCCTATATGAGTGTGGAAACAGCGACTTAAGACAACAAAGTTAAATCGCAACCACCAAAACTTTGCCATTTGATAGAACCATCCATTTGGAGATAGCCATATGTGATTCTCCACCCCCAATACAAGACCTGGAGGGATTAAAGTTGCTAGGCAGGCCAATTAACTGCCCAGGCTACACCCTAGAAAGGAGATAGGGAGCAGGTCATTAATTAGAAATGAGCTCAGCTGGACAGGAACAGGAGAGGCCTGTATATAACCCAGGAGCTGTGAGCAGCAAGACATTGTAAGGAAGTAGTCTATGGTCACTCCCTTGGAGGAGGGAGCTTGGACTGGCAAACCCAGAAAGAGGGGGAACCCAGATAAGTAGGAAGCAGTCCAGGGAAGGAGTAGCGAGGGCTGAGAGAGTAAAGCTCAGCAACCACCGGCAGCTCCCTGTGGCCCCGCTCCACCCCCTTGCTTGAACTCAACTCCACCTCAGACTCCTCTGCAGCAAGCTGCTGCAACCTGCTTCTCCCTCCTTCCCTCCTAACGCTTGTGCCATGAAAGAGCTGATCCATGGGGCAGGGAGGGGGGAGGAAGGGGAACGTGGAGCGCTGGGGGAAGAGGCGGGGCCAGGGCGGGGATTTGGGGAAGGGATCCAATAGGGGCTGGGAGGAGGTGGAGTTAGGGTGCAGACTCTGGGGCTCGGGTTGGAATGGGGGCGGGGCCAGGGGCAGGGATGGAGTGGAGTCAGGGCAGGACTGAGGTAGGAAAAGGAGTGGGGGGGCACGGGCACCCACTGGCACCAGAGAAAGTTGGTGCCTATGCCCAGAACTACTGGGTTGAAGGTCCCTGGACTGGAATCCGCAGTAGCATGTAGACCTGGCTTCCCCTATCGGCCACTGGGAAAGTGGCCCCATCATGGCAATACTGGAGAAGACTGCCTGAGACTGTGCAGAAGGACTTTGGGTAACCCCTGGAAGGGGAAACCATGTAGTGGCCCAGCCGGAGAGCCAAGTCACAAAGAGGAGGCTGCGGTTTCTGGAACAAGAGGGGCCACAGGGTGAGATGATGAAGGGAGGGACTCTGCCGGAGGAGGGTGCAACATCTCGCCAGAGCTACTCCCCAGAATGGCCAGGAAGAGGTGCCACATGCCGTCTGTGACACCATATATTAAAGCTCATCTGTGAAATGGGGTAATAAAGGTATCATTAAATGACCTGTCCAGCATTACAAAGTGAGACTCGGTAGCAGAGCTAGGTGAAGTCCAGCTGCTAGTCCCTGCTCTAACTACTATATCAAACTGCTTCTCAATGATTCTACTAAGCCAGTGGTTCCCAAACTTTAACAACCTGTTGATCCCTTTCACTAAAATGTCAAGTTTTGCGAACCCTCTCCTAAAGATGAGTATTTCCAGAGATTTTTCTCCTTTGCCTAAGTATAAATTATAAAACCAGTGATCTTGGAAATATAAAATTTGTTTTCACGACACGATTACACACTATTATTAATTATTAATCATTACAGTATTTTATTACATTATGAAAACGGCAACACTCTTTCAAGATCTCACTTTCATAGCTTGGATCACTTTGAATAAGTCTGTTATAAGACAAGCTGCCTATGCTTCATCAAGGAATATCAGATGTGAAACGGCATGAAGGTATTTAAGATGCCAACTCAAGAGTTCCTCCTATACAAGCATTCGGGTCTTGAGCAATCCAGGCAAACAAAGCACGTTACAACAAAGCTTAAACTTGTTCTTCATAATAATTTTAAGAACAATACTAGCTGCCTATTCAATCTTAAAAACAGCAAAAAATATCCACCTCCTTTTCCATTTTTTATAAGTCTTGAAGTTCAAATCTCCTCACTGTGATAGATATACTTTCTTTGATCTGCTTAGCTCTTGGAAGTCCAGGGGCTCTGTGCTGCTGGCCTTAGCCCAGGGTCTCTAGGAACAGTTCTGTCTGCCATTAGGGATTTACCCCCCACCCCACGTACCCCTTGTAACATTTTGTGAACCCCAGTTTGGGAACCACTGTACTAAGCTACTAAAAGTCAGTATGAATCACCTACTCTTTTTGAAGATTACCATAAGATTTAACATCCTTTCAGAATTCCATTCACATGTATTCTTCCTAGAATCAATATCCATCTTTTTTCCCTCTCCCATAAACCATCAGTAATCAGAGCATGGACTAGCTCCTAATAAACTAATTGAGAAATTCCTGCAATTACAGAAATTCATAGATAGAAAACTCAACTTCTTACTTTTTTTTGCTTGTCCAATGTTAAAAACAGACAGCACTATTGAGATTTCAGAAATTTAGCATAAAAATGATAGATATCATGGCTCTTGAATGCATTAAAAACTAGGGGTTGTAGTTGCATAGTTAAAGTTATACACTGTGACACTTCTGTTCTTCTGTAAGAGAGGATGAACATATTCAAGGTGGAGGTTCCATGCTTTAGCATTCTTTATCACCCAACTCCCTCACTAACATTCCCAGAAATGCTCTTTCACTATTTCAGTCCCATGTAAAAGAAGAGGGATGAGTCTGAAAAGGACCAAGTCATCCGCAATTACAAAGTCAAATGGAATAAATGCAAAACACAAATTCAGAGAAATCCACTGGGTCTCTTGTTGACCTTTGCATTAAAACAGATTCTATTATTAAGTCAACTTGTAGTGCTTAGAAGCTCATGCACTGAGTAGCTGTCCACTGAACTATCATTTCCAAGGACATCAATAGAGTCTGGAATTTCTGAAACTGGCAAAGCCTGGACTCTGCGTGAGTCACAAAGGCTGAAGCATGGCAATTTGTGACTTTTTTTTTCCGAAAGCTATAAGCCAGCAGGGCTTCTAATGTAATTATTGTTCAGGGAGACACATTAGGAAACATGCTCAGCATGCAGGCTCTTTCCCCTAAAGCAAGCCTTTCTATCTTAAACATTAAAGATCCCTCCAGCATGCTGATTTCTGAACTGTGAGAAAGAGCAAACTGAACTGCTCTTAAAGCTAGTGCAGCTGGGCATTTCTAAGTTTATTCCACTATTACAGATGAGATAAGGCACAGAATAGGAGACAGTGTGCAGTATGTACCAGCCTAGAACGAAGACTGCAATGACACAGTTGTTACTGATCCCACAAGAATGCACCCAGATAACGTCCTTCAGACAAAGATCTCAAAGTGCATTACAAAACATTGGCAGTTCTACAGACATCCCTCTGAGGAATAAACTTCTCAGTGTTTTCCTTTACCAACCTGTAAAATGGGAGTAAACAACTAATCCAAAGCCACACAGCGGATCAGTCAAAGTTGGGACCAGAACTCAAGAGTATTGACTGTCCCTTGTTCTGACCACTACAGAACACTCCCTTCCCTGGAGGGTTACAATGGAAATGCCTCCACAGTGCCTGATGTGAACTGCGAAGACCCAGATGACTTAGCTACATGCTCACTTCACATTGTACTCTTCAGAGCATGAGCACAGAAACAATCCTGACAGGAAGACAAGTACAACAAAACGTACATCGTATGTGCAGCATGTCTGCATTCCTGTAACAGGAGAGGAACTCCAACCAGCTACATTACAGTAATTGTTAACATGATGTTCGTCCATCGTTGTCGAGGAAGACCTCAACAACCCATTCGTTCAATGACCGGGCTCTGTGCATCCGAAGATGACTGATCAGTCCGATTCGGGCGTGGAACGTCCTGTCACACGTCGGGCAGACGTGATGGCACTGTCAATAATGCGTGGGCAGCTCTGGACTTGCGCAGCTCACGCTTTCTTTCAGCCTCAGCAGTATGCCTCGCTTCAGAGGTATTACTGCCTGTGTGAATGAGGCGGCGCCATGCTGGATGGTTCAGTGCGAGGGTTTTCCATGTGGCGGTGTTGATCTCGAGGGATTTCAGAGAGGTCTTCAGCGTGTCCTTGAATCGCTTCTTTTGTCCTCCATGGGAGCACTTTCCCTGAATGAGTTCTCCGTAGAAGAGCTGTTTAGGAATGCGCTCGTCTGACATTCTCACGACATGTCCGGCCCATCATCATCAGTGTGTGAACTGACGGCAGACTGGCTCTGGTAAGGACTTCAGTATTGGGCACTTTGTCCTGCGATCTCATTTTTAGAAGCTTTCGCAGACAGGAAATGTGGAAGTGATTGAGCCTTTGTGCATGACTCCGATAGACAGTCCACATCTCGCAGGAGTATAGCAGAGTTGGAAGCACCACTGCTCAGTAGACCTTCAGCTTCGTTGGTAGACTGATCCCTCGACGTTCGCAGATGGAGTGCAATTGGCCAAATGCAGAGCTGGCTTTAGCAATTCTGCAGTTTACTTCATCATCGATTGACACTGCTCGGGAAAGGGTACTGCCCAGGTACGTGAAGTGGTCCACTGCCTGATGTCTCTGTCCATGTACAGTGACGGATGGTTCTGAGTACGGAGTGTGGGGAGCTGGCTGGTGCATGACCTCAGTCTTCTTGATGTTAATGGTGAGACCGAAGTTGTTGCATGCAGATGAAAACTTGTCCATACTGGCCTGTCCATACTGGCTTGCATTTCTAGCTCTCTGCTAGCATTCAGAGCACAATCATCGGCAAAGAGAAAGTATTGAAGTACAGTTTCCTTCACCTTGGTGATGGCACGCAGTTGCCTCAGATTGAATAGTTTCCCATCAGTTCTGTACTTCAGGCCTACTCCTTCAGTGCAGTGTTGGAAGACATCAGTCAGAGTGGCAGAGAACATCATGTTGAACAAAGTGGGTGCTAAAACACACCCTTGCTTGATGCCGTTGGTGACTGGGAAGGCCTCAGATGTTTCACTGTCATCCAGGACACGAGCCATCACACCGTGATGAAATTGACATACCATTCGTATGAATCTGTCTAGACAGTCGAATTTCAGCATGATCCTCCACAGGCCCTGGTGACTGACAGAGTCAAACGCTTTCGTGAGGTCCACAAAAATTGTGTAGAGTTCACGATTCTGCTCTTGACATTTCTCCTGTAGCTGACGCACAGCGAAGATCATGTCAATAGTGCCATGTCCCTTGCGGAAGCCACACTGTGATTCTGGCAGTAAGCCCTGCTCCAGGTGAGTGATCAACCGGTTCAACAGAACCCGTGCAAGAACTTTCCCCACTGTAGAGAGCAGCGAGATTCCATGGTGATTGTCGCATACCTGGTGATTGCCCTTCCTCTTACAAAACTGCACGATAGACGCGTCCCTAAATTCCTGTGGAATGGATCCCTGCTTCCAGAAGGACTGAAACAGCTCAGTGAGTTTCCGTAGCAGCACGGTCCACCGACTTTGTACAACTCTGCTAGTATGGCATCTGACCCTGGGGCTTTGCCACTTGACAGCTGGTTGATGGCTTTCTTCGCTTCGTCCTCTTCTGGTGAAGCATCCATGGAGTCATTGACTGCAATCTGGGGCATCCTGTCAATGGCCTCATCATTGATGACAGAGGGGCAGTTGAGAACTGCTTCAAAATGTTCAGCCCATCTCTGGAGAATCTGCGTCTTCTCTGTAAGGAGCACAGTGCCATCAGAGTTCAGGAGGGGAAAGCTCCTAGAAGACTCTGGACCATAGAGTGTGTTGAGGGCTTCATAGAACTGCACAGTCATTCCTGTCCACATACACCTGTATTTCATCTGCTTTGGCGCTCAGTCACAAGTCTCGCATTTTGCGCAGACGGTTCTGTACTGTTCTGTGAGCATTGATAAAGGCGGTCTTCTTTGCCGCTGAGAATGGGTCGTTTTGATATGCACGACACAGGCGGTGCTTCTCAGCAAGTAAGGCCTGGACTTCTGAATCATTTTTGTCAAACCAGTCTTGCCGCCTGCGTGTGGAGGGCCCCAATACCTTTGATGCAGCTGTATGGACAGTGTTGCGGAATCGCTCCCAGTCTTTCTCAGCATCATCCTCAATACGAAGATCAGGAAGCTCATTCTCTAGGCCTTCCGCTAGATTTTCAGTGATGCGGCTGTTCTTCAGCTTCAACACGTTGATCCTTTTGAGAGCCTTACAGCCTTGTGGTCATCTCTTCAGCATGATATGGAGCTTCATTTTGGATACTATGAGCCTGTGATCTGTCCAACAGTCAGCGCCGCACATAGCTTTTGTAACTCTGACATCTTGTCTGTCCCTTCTCCTGATGATGAAATAGTCTATCAGATGCCAGTGCTTGGAACAGGGACGTATTCACGAAGTCCTGTTACGGGTAGGGAAGCGGAAGACCGTATTGGTGATCAGAAGGTCATGTGCTGCACAAGTTTTCAGCACTAACAGGCCATTGCTAACATAATGCCAACATGAAGGTACAGCACCGCCACCTAATACTAAATGAAGAGAAAGTGGAAACTGTTGACCTTAAAGTATTAAGTGCTCTTCACATCAATTATGTATTCCAGTGAGGTTAGTGGGGCAGTTTCCTTCAGCTCAGCACTAGACAAAGCCTTAGGCATAATATTCTCCATCTGACACCCACACAACTGCCATTTACATTAATGAGAGTTTGATGTCAATCTCAGGATTATACCCTTTAATTTAGATGGTCTCCTATGGTGACAGTTGAGTTAGAGATGGAGATAAAAGATAAATTTACAGTTAAGTATCAGTAAAAAAAAAAAAAAAGATTGTGATCTCTTTTTTCAGGGACGTGATCGTATACAATATTTCTACACACAGCAGGCTGGTGCAGTTAACAGTGCACGTTTAGCCAACTGTAAACGCTGTTAAGAATTTGGAACCTAACCTTTGTGCTCAAGAAGATCCAGTACTAACAGACCTAGTGCTTTCAACTTCAGTAACATTGTTCTTTCACAGCTCTTTGACTAGTTTCTCTGCATTTCCACCCGCTGCAGCCAGCCAGCATTGCTGTATCAGACAGTAAACTGTTTTCCTAAAATGGGACCCCGATCTTTTAAAAAATATATATATTTCTGCCCCCAATTTTTATTTTTTTTCCTGTTTTAATATCTAATTTACTGTCACCATTCATACTGTTTACTTTTTCCATTTCACTCTGATTGGACAGTGATAATCATTCTTCACATGATGACTAGCACTTCACAAGACATGACCTAGACTGTTCCTGTTTTACAGATGAGGAACTGTGATACACAGAGGCAATGTGACATGCTCAAGATTACACAGGAAGTCTGGTGCGGAGTCAGGAACAGAACCCTGGCAGTCTGATTCCCACTCCTGTGTTTGAGCCACGAAAACCATGGTCCACTTTCCACTGGACTTGCACTAGCTAATGGTTGGGTTCCCAACACTGCAGGGGAAGACAGTTAAATAAAAATAAATCTTGCTATTGACATTAAGGATTTATTTTTTTCATTTCAAATAAAACCTAGCTCTGGAGGCTCAAACTACATGACAGAGTCCCTTCAAACTTGCTCTTCAATATGGCTGCTGCGAACACTGCAGCAGCAGGAAGATAAAGGAGCTGAACACTATTTGCATTGGTTCCCATCTTTTCAGTGACCCAGAGCTCATGAATAGATAAATCTGTATCCACTTCAAATTCGTGATCCGCAAACATGGTCCGTGGATGCAGGTATCTGCGTATATAAAGTAGATATCCACAGATTTGCAGGGCTCTAACGGTCTCAAAACTTGGATAATAAACAATTCACCATGGAAAGAAACTGGCTACCGATTTTTTTCTCCCTCTCTTCCCAAAAGGGATTCATACACCAGGCATATTTACATGGGGTGCGTTACAGAACTACGGAAGACTGTAATAAGCCCTGGGTAACAGAAAGCCTGGAGAGTCCCATCCCTATCTCTAATATCACCCTCTTCCCACCTTTACTCCTTCATTTTTGTTACTTTTGCTTCTTTTTCAGCTCCCTTCCCTAATTCCCAAAGCTACATGGGGATCAAAGTCAGGTCATGGGAGTCAGCTTGTGGCCTCAATGGGCTGGGATTGGCATGATCTCATAGCTAAGCAACACAGGAGCAAAAGAAGAGAACTTATACGCCACTAGGTTGCTGCCCAAACATCTCAATGGCTAGCTTCATGAAGGTCCACAGTGGGAGCAGGGGGGGGAAAGCAGGCAGCATCCCAAAAGGCCACCTGCAGCTTTCTCCACATCTGAAGGAACATTTGCTGTGGAGATGTTGGGTAGATCTAGCACTTCAGGAAGGCAGCATTTCATGGGGTTATTGCAGCTGTACAAATTCAACAGAATACAGCTACAATTCAGTGAGTGAAACATTGTTAACCTCATGCTATTAAGCTATACAAACAACAGAAGAAACAATCTACTTATCTGGAGCCAGTTTTTGACTGTGCTAACCCATGTGTCAATAGGAGTGGTTCTGCAAGAACCCCAAGGCCAAGGCAAAGATGTTTCCGGTTTGCATAGTATATGGACTTCCAGAAATTATTTGCTGTAATTCTCTCTGACACTTGCTCCTTTTCCTCAAGGTGATCTACTTCAACAGCTATATAAGTTGGCTAGCGTTTTACCTGGGGTCCTTTGCAATTCCTCTGCATTGGAACCTGGGCACTTCTAAGTGACCCAGAATGCAGGGAAGCAGCATTCATATGGAGGTGCCTTTTCCAGAATCTTGCTCTACATCAGACTGGATCTCCTGAAGGGAGGCCTCTGCAAAATGGTCTCTCCCACTGAACCACAGTCACCACGCACAGTTATGGAAATGATAAACGTGTTACAAGAATTCTGAACAATCATTAGATATTTGTACTGTGGTACAGCCTAGCGGTCCCAATCATGCATCAGGGTCCCATTGTGCTAAGCGGTCCCTGCCATAGAGACTTTACAATCCAAGTCAAGGCGACCAGATGTCCCGATTTTATAGGGACAGTCCGATTTTTGGGTCTTTTTCTTATACAGGGTCCTATTACCCCCAAACCCCATCCCAAGTTTTCACACTTTTTGTCTGGTCACCCTAATCCAAGTACAGGCAGATACAGGCAGAGGGGATGCACTAGTTCAGAGATGGCCAACCTGAGTCTGAGAAGGAGCCAGAACTTACCAATGTACATTGCCACAGAGTCACAGTAATATGTCAGCAGCCCCGCATCAGCTCCCGCCCCTGTTCCCAGCACCTCCCACCCACCGGCAGCCCCACCAATCAGCACCTCCCCCTCCTTCCCCACAACTCCCGATCAGCTGTTTCATGGCATGAATGAGGCTGGGAGGGGAGGGATGGAGCGAGGGCACAGCAGGGTCAGGATCAAGGGTGGAAAGGGATGGAGTGGGGGCAGGGCCCGTGGCAGAGCCAGGTATTGAGCAGTGAGCCGCCACCACAAGCACACTGGAAAGTTGGTGCCTTTCGCTCCAGCCTCAGAGCTGATGCCTGTACAAGGAGCCACATATTAACTTCTGAAGAGCCGCATGTGGCTCCGGGGTCACAGGTTGGCCACCCCTGCACTAGCTGATATGGGTTACTGTAATAAGCAGCAGTCAAAGCACGTCAGTAGCCTTGCCATTCTCAAGTGCTTTAGGAATTATGTTATGTTATGTATATTCTAGCTTAGTGAGTATTTAGGGACCTAAATATTATAACCACTGCAGCTGTTCGAGAATATGCATACTTCCATAATGAAATATATTTATTTGTATTACAGCAGTGCCTAACACAGTGGTTTTCAACCTTTTTGGCCTCATGGTCCATTAATAAACCTTGATGGCCTGTCACCACCCTGTAAATAGAGTTAGTGTTAAAAAAAAAAAAATCCACACCTGGTTTACTAAATATTTCTGAAGAAGTGGGTATTCACCCACGAAAGCTCATGCTCCAAAACGTCTGTTAGTCTATAAGGTGCCACAGGATTCTTTGCTGCTTTTACAGATCCAGACTAACACGGCTACCCCTCTGATACTAAATATTTCATACCCACAATATCTTACACACAGATTAACCTAATAAGGATAAGTCCTAAATAAGTACACTGTGCATATGAGTGGCAGCTCCAGTCCCACAGGGCTGGTTGGGCTCACCTCTCCACTCTGGGTGTTGCAATCCCTGGGGTTGTAGTGCTGCTCAGGTTTGGTTTGGCTGCGCTCCCCCCATCGGGAGGGGCAGGCTAAATTTCTGAGAGTGGCATTGTGCCCTGGCACCTGGAGTCGCAATGCCACTGACTCAGATATGGTCTAGCTAGCCCTCCAGCATCATGGGAGAGGAGCAGCTGGGCCAAACTTGAGCAGTGCTGTGACCCATGCACCAGGCTGCAGCTCTTGGACAAGGGAGCAGAGTCTAGCCAGTCCTGTGGGATGGGAGCTGCAGGAGCCACTACTGTGAGATGAGTGCTGGGCAGTCTCTGCAATTGCCCTCCAAGAGAAAAAATCCAATATCCCCCCAGGCATCCCACGTGACTCATGAGAAAGTTACTCACCTTGCAGTAACTGAGGTTCTTCGAGATGTGTGTCCCTGTGGGTGCTCCACTCTAGGTGATGGTGCGTCCCGGCGCTGTCGATCGGAGATTTTCGGTAGCAGTGCCTGGTTGGGGTGCACGCACCCAGATGGTATCTCCCGTCTAGTTGGAATCTTCCTGAGTGCGTGTGCCCCACACTCTCCTCAGTTCCTTCTCTACCGCGGAGCAACATACTAGTACTCCAAAGTAGAGGGGAGGAGGGCGGGGTGTGGAGCACCCACAGGGACACACATCTCGAAGAACCTCAGTTACTGCAAGGTGAGTAACTTTCTCTTCTTCTTCGAGTGCTGTCCCTGTGGGTGCTCCACTCTAGGTGAATGTGTAGCAGTACCCGCTATGGTTGGTGGGACTTTGGAGATGCAGCAGTGAGTACTGTAGATAGTACTGTATGTAGATAGTACTCTATTATGGAGTCTGCTGTGGTGTCTTGCGTGAGAGTATAACGTTTTGCAAACTTGTGTTCAGATGACCCCATAGCCGCTTTGCAGATGTCAGGAATGGGAACATTGTGCAGGAAGGCAACGGATATTGACATGGCTCGAGTGGAATGAGTTCTAATGCCTTCGGGCGGTTGAAGATTTTGCGCATGGTAACAGGATCCGATGCAGTCAGAGATCCACTTGGATAGACGTTGTTTAGAGATAGTCGTACCTTTCGATCTTTTGGTAATGGAAACAAAGAGTCGTGGGGACTTACGAAATGGTTTGGTCCTGTCTAAATAAAAGGCGATTGCTCGCCTGACGTCGAGAGTATGCAGAGTTGCCTCTTGCAGAGTCTTGTGAGGTTTGGAATAGAAAGTAGGTAAGTATATAGGTTGGTTGAGGTGGAAGGTCGATACCACCTTAGGAAGAAATTTAGGATGTGGTCTCAAAGTGACTTTGTCCTTGGAGAAGATCATGAAGGGAGAGTGGGCCATCAGGGTTCTCATTTCACCAACTCTCCCTGCTGATGTTATGGCAACTAAGAAAGCCACCTTCATGGACATATGAAGATGAGGGGAGTTAGCCAAGGCCTCAAATGGAGGTTTCATGAGAGCATGAAGAACAAGGTTAAGATTCCATGCAGCAGGTGTTGGGTAAATTTCAGGGTGGAGATTTTGCCGGCCTGTGAGAAAGCGTTTTATGGTGGAGTGGGTAAAGAATGAATAACTGTCTAATAGGTCAGGGAAGGTGGTAAGCGCTGCCAGGTGCACTTTGATGGAGCTGAGCGAAAGTCCTTCCTGTTTCAGTTTCAGGAGGTAGTCTAGAATGTTATGGAGGGTCACATTATTGAGTGCTAAGTGATTACATGAGCACCAGGGGGCGAAACGCTTCCACTTCTGCAGGTAGGTTCTACAAGTGGAGTCTTTCCTACTGTGCAGGAGGACATACTGGACTTGCTCGGAAGAGGCTAGTTCATGGATTTGGAACCATGAAGGAACCAGGCTGTGAGGTGGAGTTTTTGGAGCTGGGGTGAAGAACCCATCCGTTGTCCTGGGAAACGTGGTCTGGCCTGTTGGGGAGAGCCCGTGGATGACGGGAGGATATGCAGAGTAGGTAGGGATACCACATCTGTCTTGGCCAAGCCAGGTCAATAAGGATGACCCAGGCCTTGCCGTCCGCAATCTTCCAAAGAAACCTGTGTAACAGAGGGATTGGTGGAAGGAGTACAAGAGGGAGTTGTTCCATGGGATGAGGAATGCATCTCCTAGGGATTCAGTTCCACTCTGGAGCAAAACAGAACATTTTCGATTCTAGGTCGTGGCAAAGAGATCTATTGACGAGCTGCCCAGAGGGAGAAGAGCTGTCGAAGTACTGCGGGGTGCAGTTCCCATTCGCACTGTGTCAGGAAGTGCCTGCTGAGTGTGTCGGCAGTAGTGTTGTGGCAGCCTGGTAGGTAGGAAGTGATGATTTGTATTCGATGTCGTATGCACCAATTCCATAGCTGAATGGCTTCCAGGCAAAGGGAATGTGATTGGGCTCCCTCTTGTCTGTTTATGTAGTACATACATGCTATGTTGTCTTTTAAGGCCCAAAGAGATTTGTTCTTTCTGAGGGAAAGAAAGTGAAGGCACAGCTCTGAGCTCTAAGAGATTTATATGTGAAGGTGCGTCTCTGATGCAGACCACCGGCCTTGTGCCCTGTGCTGCCCTAGGTACGCTCCCCAACCGATTAGGGAAGCGTCCGTGGTGAGCATGAGTGTTGGGGAACATTGCTGGAAGGAAACCTCTGTGCAGAGGTTTCCTGGACTTGTTTACCAATGCTGGGAAGCTATAACATTGGGAGGAGGAGTTAGCAGCATCCTAAGGTGTGTCTGTTGGGTTTGAAATTGGAATTGAGCCAGCCCTGGAGACATCTCATGTGTAGCCTGGCGTGGTGAACCATGAAGACGGTGGCTGCCATGTGACCAAGGAGCTGTAGGCAAAGTCTTGCCTGTGTCCTGGGATGAATAGAGAGCATGCGTTTGAGCTGCGTGATAGCAAGGAATCTGTGATATGGGAGCAAGGCCCTGCTCTGGATTGAGTCGAGATGAGCTCCGATGAACTCAATCTGTTGTTTAAGTGTCAGAGTGGATTTCTGGATGTTTATTTGGAGGCCTAGGCTGTGAAAGAGGGAGATGGTGAAACGGGTAGCTTGAAGTGTCTCGCCATAAGAGTTGCCCTTGATAAGGCAATCGTCCAGATACGGGAACAGCATGACCCCGAGTTTGCAGAGCTGAGCCACGACCATGGCTAGAGTCTTGGAAAAAAACTCTCGGTGCTGTGGCGGGTCCGAAAGGAAGAACTCTGTATTGAAAATGGTCATGACCGATTGTGAATCGTAAGAAGCATCTGTGAGCTGGATGAATTGATGTATGAAAGCAAGCATGCTGTACGTCGAGGGCTTTGAACCAGTCCCCTTGATCCAGTGCAGGTATTATTGTGCCCAGTGTGACCATCTTGAATCTTTGTATCCTCACGAATTTGTTCAGTCAGCGTAGATCTAGTATAGGCCTCCATCCTCCGGTCTTTTTCTGAGTTAGAAAGTATTGAGAGTAGAAACCTGTCCCTTGATTTTGCGTTGGCACAGGTTCCACTGCACCTAATTGTAAAGATGCACCACTTCTGTGTGAAGTAAGTGGTCCTGAGAAGGGTCCCTGAAGAGGGACAGGGAAAGGTAGGAGAAAGTTTGTCCTTATCAAAAGGGAGATCCTCCAATTTGGTCTGCAGTTCTTTGGGGATGCCAGATGCAGAGAGCCATGAGGATCTGCGCATAACCACAGTAGCTGCAGTTGTACAGGCTGCTGTGTCTGCCGTGTCGGAGATGCCTGTAGGGCTGTTCTGGAAATCAGTTGGCCCTCAGTCAGGATTGATTTGAAGTCTTCTCTCATATCCTCTGGAATGTAGGAGGCAAATTCAAAAGTTTAGTGCAATTATCAAAGTCGTAACTGGCAAGGGGAGCAGAATAGTTTGCAATTCTGAAATGTAGTGTGGAGGACATATAAACCTTGCGGCCCAAGACGCCAAGGCGTCTAAGGTCCTTTTCTTGCGAGGTGAGTCAATATTGTGACTGTTTCATACTCTGTGCAACTGCATCCATGATAAGGGAGTTCGGTGGTGGATGAAAAAATAGGAAATCAGCGTCCTTAGCAGGGACATAGTATCTACGTTCGGCCTTTTTGCAAGTTGGTACTAAAGACACTGGGGTTTGCCAGAGTGTGTCAGCCGGCTCCAGGAGTGCTTCGTTTATAGGGAGCGCAATTTTTGAGGGTGCAGACGGTTGAAGGATTCTGAGGAGTCTGTGTTGCATCTCCTGAACCTCTTGAAAGGGGATATCTTGACTGAGTGCCACCCTCCTGAAAGTTCTTGAAATTGTTTACAGTCGTCCATGGCCCGTGGAGACAGAGGGAGGAGGGCTCCTTCCAGGGCTAATGGAAAGTTAAGGATATGGCGTAACTTGCATACTCAGGAGGGGGTTCAGGCACCTTAGAAGTGGATGGAGCAGGAGATTGATGCACAGAAGGAGGATGACTAGTAGGAGGATTTTGCCAAGGGTACCACTGAGGCCAAGGCACAGGGTAGGAGAACCCAGGTGTCGCCCATGGGGGGGCGAAGTAGGAAAGCTGAGGCTGGTGGCCTTGAGCTGTGACCTAAGATGGCAGAGCTGCCTGTGGAGGAAAAGCAGGAGAGGAGAATTCCACTTGTTGCTGTAAATCAAGTTCACTGTCAGTGAAACAGTTCAGGTGGAGAGAGCGGCGGTTCAAAAAATGAGCCCTGTCTACGTAGGAGCGGAGAGTGAGGCTCAGGTGGCACTGAAAGGTCACATTGAGTGAGAAACTGCTGCTCCTGCTCCCTGGGCTGAGCTGAGCTTGCTCTCTGCTCTAGCTCATTAGCAGGAGAAAGTGCAAGTGACAGTAGTGCTGCAGGCTGCTTGGAGGTGCCCTGCAGGGGGTCTGCTACTGGTGCCTGGGTGGAAGACAGCCTCGGTGCCAACGTTCTTCTCCCTGCAGCGGAGGATTGCGCTGCCGGCACCGCGGCCGTTTGCGGTGCTGAGGGGACAGGAGCCACAAGGACCTTCCTGACACTGGAGGTCGGGTCCCTGCCTCTGCACTCTGTCAGAGCTGCGGCTGAGGCATTAGAAAAAGCTGAGGCACCTGCCCTTGGTACTGTCAGCACAGAGGGTAGGGATCTCGCGGGAGACCCCTTCCCCTTGTTAAAGTCTCTCCTGTGAGACTGTTCTGCTTCTTGCTCTGCTCCAGGGAAGGTGAAGCAATGCTGCCCACCGGTTCTGATCTGGCTGGGGCGCGTGTGGGAGTGGGTTTGACCTTTCCCATCTCCGAAAGCGGCTGTAAGGATTTTCCATCATCAGCATTTTGAGCCGCAGATCCCTGTCGCAACGAGCTCTTGACTTGAGGCTCGCGCAAGGGAGGCACGTCACACAGTAGGAGTGCCCATCTGTCCATGGCATGGATTCCTGACAGGAAATACGCCTTTGAATCCTGAAGCTCCTGGCATTATGAATTGGAGATGGCCGAGGAGAGTGTCTCACCGGGAGACAAGCCTGAGGGATTTTTTTTTTTAACTAAGTAAATAACTAACTATGTAATTACACTAAAGGAAGGGAAATAACTGGGATGTAACTACTAATTATTTCTCTGTTCTTTGTTACTGTTTCCTATAGAGACCAGGGAAGAGAAGGTAGCACTGCCCCGAGTCCCGTCTTCAGCCGAGGTACGGTTGAGAAGGAACTGAGGAGGGTGTGGGCTGCACGCACTCAGGAAGATTCCAACTAGACGGGAGATACCACCTGGGTGCGTGCGCACCAACCAGGCACTGCTACCGAAAATCTCCGATCGACAGCGCCGGGACGCACTGTCACCTAGAGTGGAGCACCCACAGGGACAGCACTCGAAGAAGGAGGACACATTCTGGCATCCCAATTTTAGGTTACAACCCACAGGCTGAGAAACCATGGTCTAGAGGCCAAAAAAAAGGTGGGTGGGGCCTGAGGAGGGGATTAATAGGAAAAGGGAGGGGTGACAATGGAAAGAGATAAGGGGGAAGGCAGGAAGAAGAGATGTTAGATGGGCTGGGAGCTGAGTTACTACAGAGACTTCTTTCCTGGGTGCTGGCTGGTGAGTCTTGCCCACATGCTCAGGGTTTAACTGATCACCATATTTGGGGTCGGGAAGGAATTTTCCTCCAGGGAAGATTGGCAGAGGCCCTGGAGGTTTTTCACCTTCCTCTGTAGCATGGGGCACGGGTCACTTGCTGGAGGATTCTTTGCATCTTGAGGTCTTTAAACCATGATTTGAAGACTTCAGTGACTCATACATAGGTTAGGGGTTTGTTACAGGAGTGGGTGGGTGAGATTCTGTGGCCTGCATTGTGCAGGAGGTCAGACTAGATGACCATAAAGGTCCCTTCTGACCTTAAGTCTATGAGTCTAAGTAGGAGATAGGGAGGGAAGGGGGTGAAAATCAGCCTATCACCAGACAGGAAAGCCTGTGCAAAACAGCGATTGCAGAAAGCAATCTGATAGTACCCTCAGCATCCCAAAGCCCCTACTGCAGCTACTTCCATTTACCATATTTCTATTTCCATCTGTCCTGCAGGCAGAGACTCCGTCCCTCAGCTGATTCCATCCTGGAGTTTCTTTCTTAATCTGTCCCCTATCCTGAGCAGTCTTTTGCAAAGGAGCTCCTCCCTTGAGTACCTAATCCAATCAGCTTTTAAGATCACTCAATGTTTTATTTTCAGTCTGAAATAGGAGATAACCATTCATCTATGGACAAAGTCCTCTGGAGCTCAACCCTGCTAAATAGCCTTACAGGATGATCAGGATGCCTCTACTGGCTGGTCAGATCTTTCAACGGAAGTATTAAATCTTCTGTACACTGGACTAGTCAGACAGACATTTCAGATCTCAGCAGCAGAAGCAGCTCGTGCAGCAACTGCTGCACTTAGTGGTGGGAAGGAAAAATTGAGCCCAACCAAGGCCACTTGCAGACCCTGGACAGAACTCTGCAGGTGAGATCCCTACTCCTCTGGGGGCAGTAGGACCCATGCTGTGACTTCCTTCCCTACAGCCACCTGCACTTTGAGAAAGAATCTATAGGGAGGAACCAGCCAGAGAAGCTGCAGAAGCAGGGACCCATGTACATGGATAATGATTTTGACAGTTTGATCAGTATCAGGCAGAGAAAGTTCAATTCACTATCTGCTCCAACCTCCTCTCATCCCAGCCTCAATCTCCCTCTACACCTGCCCCTCAGGCCTTTCTCCCTTCCCTCTTACCATCTGCTCTGTCCCCCTCACTCCTCTCCCCTTCCTTATCTTTTTGTTTCTCTAGTTACCACCCTACACACACTAAACCACCCTCGAAAACAGCTCTGGCACTAGGATGACATTAGATAGTCCCTAGACATTAGTGTAATAAATATTATTAATTATGTTGTCTCAGACAGCCTGTTCTCTCTCTCACTTGAGAGCAATGCCCGAGAGATTACTGAACTCATATGCACTTGTTCCACTGCTACGATAGATAAAACTGTCAATGGCCTCAAGAAGAGTGACTCAATGAAGGCTATTGCCATTGGTAGATTGTTAGAGAGCTCTAACCAGGGATGACACTGACGGTTATTTACCGAGACAATATATAAACTGCAACTGTTACATCATCCCAAAGGAAACAGAAATTATCTAGTTCTAAAAACTTCCCCATTGAAATGCAATCTGATTAATGCAACTGAAGTCACAAGCTCTCCTTCCATCATGAACATTTGAGACCTTTAGGTCCTGCTTCTGATATACACCTGCCTTCTTAATGCTGATGCTAATAGAGTTCTGCCTAAAACTAGGATGTAGCTGCTGCCAAAAACTAGGATGTTATTTCATCCTCTGCTGTAGGAGCTACTACAAAGTACACATTCAAAATCTACAGGTAAGGCAAGACTTGATCACTGGGTACTTGGACCTCTGTTAAGCATCTATATCATTTATCCACTATCAGAGATAATGTCATCAGGAAGTAACCAAAAGGAGCAAAGAGAGACAGGTAAAAATACATCATATGAGACATGGACAACCTACAAAATTTTAGTTCAGCAAGAGAATACACAGCATGAAGGACTACAATAACTTTTTTTTTTAAACCTCCCACCCTCGCTTACTGAATGTCCCGACATGACAGCAGAAGAAATCAAAGGCGAACAGACAGCAGTTAGCTTATAACAGAGGGAACATTACAAACCAATTAGGTCCAGAAGTGGAGGAGAATCCCCCAGACAGTCAAACCAACACTGAAAATTTTAAGACGACTGAATGCAATAATTTAACTTGGAATTTGGTCACCACTTAGGCTAAACACACCTCTCCTCTGAAAGAAGCTACAGAATTTTTAGTGACCAACGCAAGTTATCATGAACTCTTGGCCGCCATCCCAAAAATAACCCCCATAACACAGTGTCCCCAAGCACCATGCTGCAGTAGTAGGAAGAACCTACATTTGCCATCCAGTTATTGGTGCAAATACGGCTTGTGAGATCCAATACAACCACAGCTCAATGTAATAAGGATGCAGGACTTCAGTGAGCTTTTTGCTGCCTTCGAAGTTTTAAAACAAAATACTGGACTTCTTAAAGTGACACTATGGAAACAGTCATGGAAGATCAGGGTTTGGGGAGTTTTTTGCTTAATTTTGACAGTTTTCCTGTATGAAAGTTTATATTTAACTTGTCTATTAATGCCACAGACAATACTGAAAGGTGGCACAATAGGAAGGGAAGAGAAACACATTTTTCTTGTTTTGTTTAAAAAGTGAGGGTAGGAGAAGCAGCCCTCATGGAAGTGCACGAATGTTCACACCAGCTATACAGTAAAAATATACCAGCTGTACAGTATAACTGGTTTAGCCAAGAGACTGAAGCCTCTCACTCTGGAGACTATTGTATAAATATATTTCAATGTTTTTTAAATGCACAGTTTTCAAACTTGGAGATGAGCTTTGATTTATGATTGACTCTAGACTTCTGGTACAAAAGTGTAAAGAAAAAAGTAGATACATACTGCATCGTGTAGCCACTTGGAAGTTAAGAAAGCTCACCAACTTCAATTAGATCCAAAATTATGCCTAGCTAAGTCCAGTTAGGATATATTATGAACTAGTGTGCTACCCAGTTGATTTTTCTAGTGAACCATTTCATAATTACGATTGCAAACACAGCATCCTAAGGCATAAAATTAAGGTAGCCTGATTTGAGCATCTGTAGGATAAATATCTTCTGATTCAAAAAAATACCTATCAGCCATACCATCTTCAGGCTGTTCTGAGAGAGACCACAAACAAGACCTGCGTAAAAGAGAGAAATTCTACACAGGAGGGTAAAGCTACCCATCAAAATGCAGAAAGCTGCTAATCCATCCTTTTTTAAAATCCTTCCTTAGAACCTACCTCTGCCTGATGCCTACATATCACTCCCATCTGTCACGGATTAGACTAATGGAAAGCTGCAACTTCGGCTTTTCTGCTCAGTTCTGTTCAACTTGGAGCATGTCTGCACAATTAAAAACCCATGGCCGGCCCATGTCAGCTGACTGGGGCTCGCAGGGCTCCAGCTAAGGGACTGTTTAATTGTGGTGTAGATATTTAGGTTCGAGCTGCAGCCTGGGTTTTGAGACCCCGTGTGGCGGGAGGGTCCCAGAGCTCAGGCTCCAATCCAAGCTCAAATGTCTATACGGCAACTAAACAGTCTCTTAGCCTGAGCTCCACGAGCACGAGCCAGCTGACACACAGACCAGCTGTGGGTGTTAACTGCCATGTAGACATCCCCTTGATGGTTCTCATCCTCCCAATTTATCTCTAAGTGCAGATTGTGAGGTTGCTGGAGAAAACACTCTTTAGTTACTTGTCTGTACAGCACCTAGCACAATGGAGCCTGCTCACTGGCTGTATTACAGTAGCACCTAGGAATCTCAAAAAACCAGGGGATTGCCTGCTTTATTACTTCAGTAGGCCAAGCTTATTACACACACCAGGAGCAGCTTGAATCCCTCCATTCTCTCCCACAAGTTCCGTGCATTTCACCTTTTCATCACACTGTTTCCTACTGAATGCTTGTGAGTTGCTGCAGGCATTACTCTCTCTTATAGCATCTGTATTCCACACTGAAAGGTAATATTTGAGCGGTTGTCTTGTGAGCCTCTGTGACTGTGTAAATCACCAGACAGGAGAAAGACATTAACTAGTGTGAAGAACTGATCTTCAATAAAAGGTGTTATGTCCTGCCCAACAGGAAAGGTCCGCTGAGAGGCTGTGCCCTTCTTCCTGTGATGAGTTATGCAAGTGGATTCCTCCCATCAGCTGAGTTTGTGGCTCAGAGCACATGGCAGGAGGGAGATAAAATCCCCAAACAGAAGAAACTGATTCTCTCTATCCTATTTGGGGGGCTGAGTGTTCTCTGCATAAGCAAGAGATCCCCAATGCTTAGCCGGGGTTAGCCCTAAAGGACATATAAAGCGTGTTTATTATAGAAGCTTCTACTACCTTTTGAAATTTAAGATTAGAATTATTTGTGTGTGTTTACCTGTTTTAATTCTGTAAATAACTCATTTCCTTTTCCTAAATAATAAATCTTTTATATAGTTTACTATAGGATTGGCTACAAGCACTGTCTTTTGTGTAAGATCTAAGGCGAAACTGATGTGGGCTAAGTGACTGGTCCTAATATTGCTGTGATTTTTGATGTGAGGGACCATCTAACACAAGGTACACTCTCTGAAGCCAAGTGCGATGCCACCTTCATCTCTTACAGTGGGTGTGTCAGGGGAGGAGGAGTAGACACAAAGGCTCCCAAGAAATGCAATTAGGTCACTGAGATCAATCTGATGCACTGCTTGGTGGAACTTGCAGAATGCAAATACTGCTCCTCTCTATTCGAGAGAGACGACATTTTTGCCCCCCCCCCCCCAAATTTACAGTTTAATAAAGACATTAAAGTCTATGAATGGCAACAGTCTGGCTCCTGAGGGACCTACTGCAAACCAAAACTTGTGTCCAATTCCCCATTTGTAAAATGGAAAGATCAGTACTCATGCTGTGAAGTTTATTGTAAAAAGATCACATCGGAAGCACATGAAAAGTATTTACTATCATACCAATAACCTAAGGAAGTACAACAGTGGATGTGCCACATGGCTGGCTGGGGCAAGTCAAAACACATTTTGCACATGAATGATGTGTTGTTAAGCAGGGTCTGAACAGACCAAAAGGAAAAAAAAGTGTTTTGATGGCTGGAATTGAGTGGACTGCTTTTGCTGCCTGTTTCCATGGTGTCTACTTCAAACTTCACCTTAAATGCAATATTTATTGAACTAAAATATCAAACAGTTTAAATGCGAAAGCAGAAAGCTAGTGGAATAGCAGCAGATCTCTGTAGCAACTGAAGAATGGATTGACTAGCCAAGGAGAGCTAAGGGACAAGAATGAGATTACAGGGGATTTCTTTCACGTTAGGAGGGGCTTGACCAAAGCTTTCAGGGAACAGCCCAGATTCAATGTAAAGCAGCTGCTGCCACCAAGCTCAGCTGCTAGGATTTGTGTTTTCTCTTCAGTGGCATACAGTGAAGTTTCCTGAGGTCAATCACAGGTGCTGGTGCTCATGCACACAGGTCTGCTTCCCACCCCTCAGAATGAATAGCAGCAGAAGTTGACTACAGGAGAGTAATGACATACTTTTACTAGCAATCACAATTTAGCCCCATCTTTCATAGATAAAGACCTCACACTAACTGATGTTCCTGACTCTAATTTGTACACTCCCAAATATGTCAACCTCTGCTATTCCATTATCCTTTTTGATTCTTGGGCTTAAACACATGGAGGTTGTGATAAGACACATTTTCCCCCCCTCCTTTTCCTTCTTCTTAAATGAGGACAGGCCTGCAAGTGTTCTGGAGAGGCATCACCAGAGTGATTAGGGTGACCAGATGTCCCGATTTTATAAGGACAGTCCCAATTTTGGGGTCTTTTTCTTATAGGATCCTATTACTCCCCCATCCCCGTCCCAATTTTTCACACTTGCTGTCTGGTCACCCTAAGAGTGATGCACAGTGTTCTCACCAAGAGTGCATAGAGGTCTGTAAACATTTGTTTGCTTTGTACTGCTAGTAAGGAGTTCTCTGCCTCTGTAGTGCAGACAGATAGATGCTAGTAACACTGAGGTATAGCTCCCCTATGGTTAAGAAAGCAGCTAAGTACAAATATCACCTTACCCAACCCTGTCAGTTTTACATATTATTCCCTGAGTGGGAAATCAGAAGGCATGATATTAGAAGATTTCAACACTGACTTGATAAAACCAGCCAAGTGGGAGCAAAATTATACATTTCCTCCAGAATGAGAGGATCACATACACCATTGCTCACACAGGCTAAGCACTGCATGTTAGCCAACTTAATGTGCAAATGGCTTTTCGGGTTTAAGGACCATCTGAGACGGTATTGGGGAGGCAGAATCTCAGAGTGGCTACCACCAGTAACTGAGAATTTAGCTGTGGAAGTTGAAAGAGCTGACATTTTGGAATTGATCAAATGCAGGATTCAAAAATTATAACATTACATCCAGAGAGAGAAACATCATCAAGCTGAGGGTAGATTTGCTTTGCTCAGCCAACAAATAAAACCAAAACTTTACTACCAAAAGGGTTCGTGTTTATACAGTGGAGGGTGGCTTCTCTATAAGAGCATTCTGCAGATACTGAGTATTAACCCAATGACATGATGCCTTTCCTTAAGGGGCCTCCAATTACTCTGATGTCTGGAAAGTGAGATGCCCAAAACTACCACTGATAGTATTGCTGGTGGTATACCAAGACCTTCATTGTCTAGACCAGGGAACATATTGGTACACTGGGTGTGCTGAGAGCCATTGAACCAGACTGGAAATGCTGTATATGATAGAAATCACTTCAAGATAGGGGTGCAGCAGCACCCCCAGAACCCATAGTTCTAGCACCTATGGTCTAGACCCAGAAGTTCTGGGGGTGCTGCTGCAGCTATCTTGAAGTGATTTCTATCATATACAGCATTTCCAGTCTGGTTCAATGGCTCTCAGCACACCCCGTGTACAAATTTGTTCCCTGGTCTAGACAATGAAGGTCTTGGTATACCATCAGCAATACTATCAGTGGTAGTTTTGTGCATCTCACTTTCCAGATATCAGAGTAATTGGAGGCCCCTTAGGAGTCGGGACCCCACAGGGGATCACGTGATAATTACATGGGGGGTCACAAGTTGTCAGCCTCCACCCCAAAGCCTTCTTTGCCTCCAGCATTTATAATGGCAATAAGTATATATATATAAAAAAAAAAAGTGTTTTTCATTTCTAAGAGGGGTCGCACACAGAGGAGTGCTATGTGAAAGAGGTCACCAGTACAAAAGTTTGAGAATCACTGGTCTAGACACAAAATATTTGGCCAGCCTTTTCCCATATGTTTTGCCAGTGCAACTGAGGATGCCAGGTTGATCCTGTACAGTAACGCTTCACTTAATTATCAGAGGGGTAGCCGTGTTAGTTTGGATCTGTAAAAGCAGCAAAGAATCCTGTGGCACCTTGTAGACTAACAGACGTTTTGGAGCATGAGCTTTCGTGGGTGAATACCCACTTCGTCAGATGCATCGTATTCACCCACGAAAGCTCATGCTCCAAAACGTCTGTTAGTCCATAAGGTACCACAGGATTCTTTGCTGCTTCTTCACTTAATCTTGTCTCAGTTAATGTTATGTTGCTGATCTATTAGAGAACATGCTCATTTAATGTTGCACAGTGCTTGTTTATAATGTTCTTTGGTCATGGGGGCTTGGAACCAGAGTGGACCAGCAACATGCCATCAGCTCCCCTCCACATACCCTCCAGCGTCTCCTGCCTGCTGGCAGCCCTGCAGGTCAGCAACTCCCCCTTCCCTCCCAGTACCTCCCGCAATCATCTGTTTCGTAGCATTCATGAGGCTCGGGGGGTTGGGGGAGGAACGAGGACGCAGCGCACTTTGGGGGAAGGGGCAGAGCCAGGGGTTGAGCACCCCCAGTACTTTAGAAAGAAGAGGAAGAGGAACAGCTGGATGATCCATCCTCTTTCACCCTGTTTCCACCACCTCAACCACGCTTCACAATCATCATTGCTGAGTACAATATTGTTTGTTTAAAACTTATACCTGTGTATTACATTGTTTGTTTAAAATGGTTTAAAACTTATACCTATGTATGTATATAATGTCTTGTCTGGTGAAAAAAATTTCCCTGGAACCTAACCTTCCCTCCCCCATTTACATTAATTCTTATGAGGAAACTGGATTTGCTTAACGTTGCTTCACTTACAGTCATATTTTTCAAGAACATAACTACAACATTAAGCAAGGAGTGACTTTACTCCATTCCGAGGCTTTCTTTTGGTTCATGGGCACCATCTACAAACTATCCTCCCCTCCTGAGGGACTCTAGCGGTCTTGAAGATTCTGTACAAAGCCTTTTCTGGGGGCGTACTTCAAGCACTTAGGTCTCCTTTCTCTCTCCCGCTCCTACCCTCCAAACACACCCAGCTGCTCCTTCTCACACCACTTTCTTTTGTAGGACTTCATTCAAGAAAATAGTTGGTTTCTCAGGGTCCTGAGCTCAGACATTTAAACAGAAGCACCTTATGTTCGTTCATATCCAGAGAAGGGTGATTTATAAGTAAGGATACGATTTTCTCACAGATTCCGTGACTTTAACAGACCTCTGTGACTTCCACTTCAGCTTCAGCCCCAGGCGGGGCTTCAGCTGCCCCACACACACGGCATATGGGGCTCCAGCTTCCATGATTTATGGTTTATTGCCAGCGCCCTGCCCATGAATTTTAATAAAAACCCCTCTGCCAAAATCTTAACCTTATTTATAAGGCATCAATAGATGCTATGTTAAATAATGTCTATGGATGAGATTCATGGACTAGACTGTGTATCTGAGGTACATGGCATTCTGTTAGTTCTAGCTATTTAATATGCCAAAGGTTACTTTGAGATATGGATGAATATTGTATCTATTCCTGTAACCAAGTACTCATCTTGACTCGGTCAAGTTGCACTATTTGTGGGGTTGGCACAAGTTCACAAGCACTCAATTACCCTGAGGAGCAAGTGTGGCTTATTTCACTCTTTAAATTAAGGAGATTCTGAATAGATTTCAAGGGAATTTTAATCACTTGCTTTTTTTCCCCTCCCTCTCCACCAGCAGGTTGCTCTCTGTACAAAATGTCAGCTCTTTGGCAGAGGGATAAGCTGGGAGCTTCTTCAACAGCACTTTTCATAAACAATTTAACTCAAGTTTGAAGATTGCAAGCTGGTTCATCTAATGGTATCGTCCTAAGAACCCAGCATCCTGGACAGCTTTTGATTAGGGCCAAGAAGAAATCATGAGTTCTTAAAGTTTCAATGGTCATAGTAAATGTGTAGAGGAAAAGCTGCTCTCTCAAAAGGATTGCGTTACCATGCACACAAGTTCCTACACCCACAATTCATATGGTGGATTTATTGTGCCCTTCCTCCTTTTTTACTAAACACCACTATAAAAAAATCTTAGTGTAATTCAGCTTTAATAAATATACTTCTCACAAATTTTGCTGTTAGCTATGGGAGGTGAGAAGCTAGGACAGCAAAAATTAGACTACATGAATGAGTTTCACTCTGATAGGTACACGTTAAAATACAGTTGCTACACTGTTTGCAATCACAAGGGAAGGGAATGTTCAAGATAGTTTTTAAATGTACGGTTTTGCAAAATGAATTTCCACATCATTCAACAGAAATTTGGGGGCTAAACTATGTAAGTTATGGACGTGAACATAAGAGTACTGCAGCCTACAGTCATGAAGACTTAATTAACCATTCACAATAAAGACCTCCTAGTAACTAGCTGCTTCCTTACAGCACTCACACAGCATTACCACTCAAGATTCCAAGGAGGCAAGGGGCTTGCTTTAGGAGCAGGTTGGAACTTAAAGTCAAGTTAATTGTATCTATTTCTCATAACAGAGGACATTAATGGTCTGGCCATCACTGTTGTATTGAACCAGATATGTCCATTACAGTGAAAAAAACATCTTCATCCCATTAGTTGTATCCAGAACAATGGAAGACCATGTATGAGTGAGCTTTTACCATACTTTCTCTCGTGCTTTCACCTCTGTGTCTCCTGTTATCCCGCTGAACAAGTGGCTCACAAAGAAAAACAAGGAGCTTCAAATAAACAAATGTAGAGATAAGGCTGTCACAATACTATACATTATCATTTTATAAATAATATTTAGATTAAGATTTTAGTGAGAGATTACACAGTGCCAACATAAAACCTGAGATTTGAAATAGGTAGTGAAGCCAGTAAAAAAATGGTGTGAATGCGATATCACTATGAGTGGTTGGTACTTCAACATGGTTTCAAGGGAATGGTGAGAATTATTAGTTATGACAGAATTTATCTTCTACAGGAAACAATGAGTATTTTTAAAGCTAAATGTAACCACATAGATAAGGGACTGTAGCTTTATAAGGTAAACTGCATAACTGGAGGTCAACATTTTTTGGTTTTAGTTACAATCTAAATATCATTAACAACTTTCTAATCTTTGTCCACGTACCCACTAACACCTCGATAACCTATTATTTACTATTTGTTAAGTGTTAAGGACTTTCTTTTCTTCAGTCTTGGATATTCTGTGTCCCAAAACTCTTGAAATCTACAATAAATAAATCAGCACAAAATACAGAGACAAAGCCAAAAAGGAAAACATTCTTTTTGGGCTTAAGTTTCTATATTAGTGGCAGAACTTTTATTTTTGTGGGTTAGCATGGCTGCTATGAGCTTTTGTGAGTAGTAAGAGTTAATTTCAGGTAGTGTGATACTGACTTTGGAAAGGAAGGGGGGGTGGGCGGGGAAATGAGTATTCCTGAACTTGGAGCTTGGCACTTAAAAGAAAAATTGATTCTCACATATTACGCATTGCAGGAGTCATATATCTGCAATTTAGTCTACTCATAAATTCTGTTTAATGATGTGGGATCAAAGGATTACTCAAGTTTTGCAACTCACTGAAGTGCATTCTAGATTTGGACATAAAAAGATTTTCAGTGTTTAGTTCTGAAGTCAAGTATACTGTGACTAAAAAAGAAAGCTGAAGGTTCATTAGTTTAATGATGTTTTGGAGCCAAAATTGACTGTCAGCCATTATGTAATCATCCCTTTTGATTTCTCAAGGCAAGGATGACGTGTAGCCTGCCAAAGACAAACCTTCATATTACTTAACAGCTGGAATAATCCAAGTGAGAGGGATTGACAGGGAAGTGAAAATAATAAATGAACAAAAATTAACAATGTTTTCTCCCTGGCAGGGGAGTGTTGAATTTTCCATGCTGAGTCAATAAAGGAAAGGTAAGAGGCCTTCTTCTCACAAGCAAGAGAGCATCAAGGAATTCCATCTTTAATTAATTAAAAGTGAACTGAATCAAAAGTAACTGGAACTTTTACCAACAGGAGTTTAAGTCTACTCTTCCGATTCAAGTGGAAACACAGCAAAGGCAGTACACAAAGCCAGCCCTTGACCATGGGGGCCACATTTTGGGGGCCAAGCGAAGTGTCCACTTACAAAAAGTGTATTTGAGGCAGAGTTAAGGGTATCCAGTGGTATATCATCCCCTTCCAGAACACAGAGTTCAGGAAAACTCAAATCTCTGAAAACCAGGAAACAGAGAGTGAAAGTATGTGCCAGTGCAACCTTAACTCTGCCCTGCTGGAGCTGGTAATAGCCAATGAGAATTATCTGCATGCACTCCGGCTGTGTTCACTGTATTAGTGAACTGTATTGAATGATGGAGAGACTAGAAAAAGCTCGGCAGAGCTGTTAATCTGGTATGAAGCAATTCGGTGGAAGGAATATCCAGGGGAGTGGGAGGGGGGATGGCTGAGCAGCTCTCCCTGCCCCCTTCTTGTCTGTGAAATAAAGGAAACAGGTGTAAGTACCCTAGGAGATGTGGTTTGACTAGTTTCAGCACTCAGTTGTGTAGCATGGGTTACTAATTGTACTCAAAGCTGTTTGCCATAAGGACTGTCAGCAGTGAAGGGTGGAATATGACAGCTGTCTATGGGACTAATAATGGGTCACTGAAAGTATATTGTTAGATGGCATCCTTGGCAGAGGGGTGAACAGGTGGAATTTTTTCTGAGGGTATGGCTACATTTGGAATTTCAAAGCGCTGCCACGGCAGCGCTTTGAAGTGTGAGTGTAGTAGGAGCGGCAGCGCTGGGAGAGAGCTCTCCCAGCGCTGCATGTAAACCACATCCTTTACGGGTGTAGCGTGCAGCGCTGGGAGCCATGCTCCCAGTGCTGCCGCCCTGATTACACTGGCGCTTTACAGCGCTGTATCTTGCAGCGCTCAGGGGGGTGTTTTTTCACACCCCTGAGCGCGAAAGTTGCAGCGCTGTAAAGTGTGAGTGTAGCCATGGCCTCAGAAGGTGAGGAAAGTGCTGGAAGAGGCTTGAAGTGACCCATTATTCTCAGTGTTGTGTTCTCAGTTAAATAAGAACACCCCATGGAGATGAATACAGCCTGAAACAATAGCTCAGATTTGCCAACTGCTCAATTCACCTCAGGCTAAGTTCTGCATTTAAAAGGCTACACTACTCTACACTGTAGTGCTGTAGAGTAGACACTACCTACACCGACTGGAAGGCTTCTCCTGTCCGTGTAGGTACACACGCCTTGGCTACACTGGCGCTTTACAGCGCTGCAACTTTCTCGCTCAGGGGTGTGAAAAACACACCCTCCTGAGCGCTGCAAGATACAGCGCTGTAAAGCGCCAGTGTAAACAGTGCCACTAATCCCCATGAGGAGGTGGAGTACGTGCAGCGCTGGAAGAGCTCTCTCCCAGCGCTGGCACTGCGACCACACACACACTTCAAAGCGCTCCCGCAGCAGCGCTTTTAAATTTTGAGTGTAGCCAAGCTCGTAATCCACCTCCTTGAGAGGTAGTAGCTAAACCGGCAATTAGATCAGTATGGCTGTCTCAGGGGTGGGGATTTTCCACATGTAAGACATGCAGCTATATCTATTTAAGTTCCTAGTGTTGGCCAGCCCTCTGGAGGTGTTCTCTTCCCCCATGCGTCGTCCATGCTCGCAATATGTACCAAGCATGCCTGTTCTCAGCTCCCCATGCTGAGGAGCTCAGACACGTCCTGCCCCTGAGGAGTGAGGTCTGCCCATTCCCCCTAACACACACACACACTCTCCCAACCCACCCCCCACCCCACGGTTTGGGGCTGACAAGCTCCCTGACCCCTTCGTCCTCAACTCCCTCCAATTCCCCACTTTCTCCCTCTGGCCTAAGCTCTGTAATGCATCTCCCCTACTCCTCCTCCCTCCCCTCACTACAGCACCAATCTCCTCTCTTCCCAACAAGCATACACATGTAATTTATTTTCTTTCACAAACCAGAGGCCCCTTGTGAATTATCTACTGTAGTTAGAATACATTTCCCAGAAGTTAAATAAAAACACAAACCACCACCAGAGAGCTAGAGGGCACTAACATGCCTACAGATGGTCATTCTCGGTTTTCTCCAAGGGCAGGACTTGAAGTTACATTGAAAAAGAGCTACACTGAGGCAATGTCCATAGCATCTGCCATTAAGCCCCCTTGGTCACACAAAAGTGGACTACCTAGAAACCCTCTGACCTTTCTACACATTGCAAAACTGATGGGTGTGAGAGATTTAAGCATATGCCAGTCAAGAGCTCTCAATCCTCCTTTAACAGCACTTTCAATTATTGCTTCCTCAAAGGAGGAGTGAGTGCCAGGTATGATCTGAGATAAGCATCAAGTAACGGAGATCAGTTGGTGAACAATTAGAGCCATGCTTAGAGCCACATGTGCCAAAAAAAAGTTGGTAAAATCTGCTGATTTTATGAAATCCTGTTTTTACTGAAAGTCTATTTGGTTCACTGACTCTGCAACCTATACCTCAGAAGGCACAGTAAATTCCAAGGCAATCTTAGTAAGCATGCAGATTCTGGCACACTTCAAGCAGACCCTTAAGCAGAAAGATTTATCAAACTCAACTATAACAGAGCTGGTGTTCCACTATGATATTCAGAAAGTTGTTTCACAGACCTAGCTAAAAACATTAAGACTGGGCTCCAAAAATCAGATCACTTTTGGACCCTCCTTTAGGTTTTGTTCTGTATTTGCAGCCCCTATGGCTGTAGTGCTGTGTAAAGGTATGAGAACCAGAAAGTGAACTGACTAGAAGCTGACACATATTACTTGTCAAGCCTAGGGGAAATGCAGAAATTAAATAAAGAGCAGGAACAGAAAGTGTATTACATTTCCAAACCTTCAGTTTTAATAATCAAACGATAATCTGTCATTCATAACAGATGGAACATTTAAAATATAATTTTCTACCATGACAGCATCACTTAATGGACAAAGACACCCATCCACAGATATTAACAGGAAAGACCTGTGTATTCAGAGTGGCAGTGAAGTAATAGACAACACTCTTGCCAGCTTTAACAGCTGTTACATGTCACTATAGCTCTTATGGTAGGTACCACTCCTAACCGGAAATATTTTACAGGCTGGTCTTTTAGATTCTGAGTGATTTAAGATTAAAGTGAATAAATCCGCTTAATTCTGGCTGTAATTTTTTTTAGAACACTAGAGACTCATTAACTAGTAATGCAGTAATGAATATTTGTGCAGTAACTTGCTGCCTTGGAAACAAGGGACCGTATTTATCAAGCGTGAAATTAGCATTAGAAAGTAGCCTTCTGTGGAAATTTAAGTGAAAGCTGTTGCAGCACCATCATTTGCTATTCAAAATTTTAACAGTAATTGTGATCAAACCAGAAAAAGAAGAGTAAAGTGAAAATAAATCTCTTCTTACTTATGGTGGTGAAAATTAAGATTATACAGGTGTAAACCCAGCCTGAGAGGAGAATCTTTATTGCTGGAGCGACACTTGCTACATTGCTGTAGTTAAGGCTCAGACTCATTTTTCTAGGGGGCAGTTAATTTATTCATTTATAGGACATTTCAGAAATTATAGTGAGTGCTGTAGAATGTCCTTGATATGAATGTTCTAAGAAGAAATCTGAAACAAATCTGGTCTGAAGTTGTGTGGGCCGTTAGTCCATCAAGGGGATTGAATACCTCGGGTAATTAAAACAAAAAGAAAATGAAAGGCCAGCACATTTAAGCATTCAGTAAATGTTTGAAAGTGAATTTTAGTGCTCTTGAAAAAGCTTCAATAGGGAAAGTGTTGGAAACTGGAGTAATCTATCCACAAATACAGCCTAGGTAGCTGAAGGGCAAGTTTCCTTGCATCCTGCCCCACCAAGGTGACTCAAGACCATCTGGAAGGGACCCATAGCTAGTGGCAAGAAGAGAGAGCTGATCTAAGGGCAGATCTACACTTAAAACACAGCACTGATGCAGCTGCACTGCCGCAGCACTTTAATGAAGATGCTCTGTGCCAGTGGTTCTCAACCAGGGGTACGCATACCCTTAGGGGTATGCAAATAGCCTCCAGGGGGCACATCAACTCATGTAGATATTTGCCAAGTTTTACAACAGGCTACATAACAAACACTAGCAAAGTCGGTACAAACTAAAATTTCATTCACACAAAATGAGAAAGCAAGCAAATTTTTCAGTAATAGTGGACTGTGACGCTTTTGTATTTTTATGTCTGATTTTGTAAGCAAGTAGTTTTTAAGTGAGGTGAAACTTGGGATACACAAGAAAAATCAGACTCCTACAAGAGGTATAGTAATCTGGAAAGGCTGAGAGACACTGCTCTATTCTGAGAGGAGAGTGCTTACCTGCCAGTGTAGTTAATCCACCTTCCCGAGAGGTGGTAGCTATGTCTATGGGAGAAACCACTTCCCTGAGAGGTGCTAGCTAGGACAATGGAAAAATGCTTCCATCGACCTAGTACTGTCTATACTGGGGTTAGGTTGGCTTAACAAAATGTCTCAGGAGTGTGGATTTTTTACAACCTAGAGACACAAAGCTAAGCCAACATAATTTTTCAATGTAAACCAACCCAGAATTTTTCCGTCTGATCTGTCTCTGCTGAGAATCAACAAGGAATCTAGCCACGTCAGTTGTAATGCAAACTCCTGCTCACCAGGAACTGCAACAAAGGCCAGTAATTTGTTTCAGCGGGCAGTATGTTATTTCTTCAATATGCAAACTCTCACTGACATAAGAGATGGCAGGTATAGTCCATTACAGAAATTAAGAACATAAGAATCGCCAGTGGTACAACCAGCCCAGTATCCTCTCTTCTGTAGTGGCTGGTATCACATGCTTCAGACAGAATGAACAGAACATGGCAATTATCAAGTGATCATCCTCTGTTATCTCGTCCCAGCTTTGGCAGTCAGAGGTTTAGGGGCTCCCAGAGGACAGGGTTGGATCCTTGACCATCCTGGCTAACAGTATTAATAGATCTAGCCTCCATGAATTTATTTAATTCTTTTTTAAGCTAGTTATACTTTTGGCCTTTACAACATCCCCTGGCAACGAGTTCCACAGAGTGACTGCGTGTTGTGTGAGGAAGTACTTCCTTGTGTTTGTTTTAAACCTGCTACCTGTTCATTTAATTAGGGGACTCCTAGTTCTTGTGTTTTGTGAAAGAGTAAATAACACTTAAGTATTGACTTTTTCCACACCACTCATGACTTTTCAGACCTCTGTCATACCCCCCCTTAGTCGTCTCTTTTCTAAGAAGAACAGTCCCAGTCTTTTAAATCTCTACTCCTATGGAAGCTGTTCCATACGCCTAATTATTTTCGTTGCCCTGCTCTATCCTTTTCCAATTTTAATACATCTTTTTTGAGACAGGGCAACCAGAACTGCACACAGTATTCAAGGTGTGGACATACCATGGATTTGTATGGGGGCATAATATTTTCCGTCTTACTATTTATCCTTTCCTAATGGTTTCCAAAATTCTCTTAAGGTATTTTGATTGTCGCTGCACATTGAGTGGAGGTTTTCAGAGAACTATCCACATTGACTCCAAGGTCTCTTTCTTGAGTGGTAACAGTCAATTTAGACCTTATTATTTTATATGAAGAGTTGGGAATATTCCCCCCTCCCCTCCCGTGTTCATTACTTTGCCCTTCTTAACACTGAATTTCATCTGTCATTTTGTTGCCCACAATGTTCTTGTAGCCATGTTGGTCCCAGGATATCAGAGAGACCAGATGGGTCCTTTATTGGACTGACTTCTGTTGGAGAGGGAGACAAGCTTTTGAGCTTACACAGAGCTCATCTTCAGGTCTGGGAAATTTATTTGGAGTGCCACAGCTAAATACAAATGGAACAGATTGTTTTGCCTAAGTAGTTAGTTGTATGCAGTGACCAGAGGGTTATAGATGATGAGGCCTCTAGGGATGGTTACCCAGTTTTGCGAGTTCCCTTTGTAACTCTTCAATCTGCTTTGGACTTAACTATCTTGAGTATTTTGTACCATCTGCAAACTTCACCAAGTCACTGTTAATATATTCATAAATTATATGGAAACAGGAATTAACAGCTCTGGTCCAGGTACAGATTGCTGGGGGACCTCACTATTTATCTCTCCACTGTGAAAACTGACCATTTATCCCTACTCTTTGTTTCCATCTTTTAAGCTGTTACTGATCCATGACAAGACGTTCCCTTGTATCCTATGACTGTCTACTTTGCTTAAGAACCTTTGGTGTGAGACCTTGCTATGGGCTTTCTGAATATCCAAGTACACTATGTTGACTGGATCATCCTTGTAAACATGCATGCTGACACCCTCAAAAGAACTCTCATATATCGGTGAGGCATGATTTACCTTTACAAAAGCCAAGCTGGCTCTTCCAACAAATTATGTTAATCTAGGTAGCTAATAAATTCTGTTCTTTACTATATTTTCATCCGATTTGCCAGGTACTTAAGTTAGGTTCCAGAGGCAATCTTGGCAATTACAGGCTGGTAGACTTTATTTTAAAAAAATAACAGAGTTACGTTAGCTATACATCAGTCAGCTGGTATGGAGGCTGACTTAAGAAACAGGCTACATACAATAGTCGGTTCTGCAATTTCATATCCCAGTTTCTTTAGAAACTCTTGAGTGAATATGATCAGGTCCTGGAGACTTACTATGGTTTAATTTATCAATTTCTTCCCAAATCTCCTCTACTGAAACCTCAATGTGGGACAGTTCCTCAGATATGTCACCTACAAAGAATGGCTCAGATGTGGGAATCTCATTTTTTGTGTAGTTTCCCTTTTGTAAGTTAAATGCTACTGTGGTGGGTCTCTTTGGTATTTTCATCCCTACAAGCATGTCAAATTTAATTGCATTCTTGTTGATGTTACTGAGCAGTTCAGCTAGATTTACCTCTTGGACCAGATCTTGTACTCCACGTGGGACTAAATCAAGAATTGCCTCACCCATTGTGGGTTTCAGGACTAACTGAGGGGGGAGGGGTGCACTGTGGGGGCAGGGGAGCAGGTGGAGATGCGGGCGACAGGAGCGCTGTGAATGCAGCCAGAGGACTCATGAGGAGGACCAGGCAGCCGCGCAGCCAGCTGGAGAGAAGTGGAGCTTTGAAGGGGAAACCACCCTTTATCTCCAGCTGTGTGGCTGCCCCTGCTCCTCTTGAGTCCTCTGCCCATGTTCACAGGGCCAGGGGGTGGTTTGGGGCAGAGGGCTCCAGGGGGGTGGCTAGGGGGCAAGGAGCGGGGGAGTTGGATGGGTCGGAGATTCTGAGGGGGGCAGTCAGAGGGTGGGAAGTGGGAGGGGGTGGAGAGCAGGCTGTTTGGGGAGACACAGCTTTCCCTATCTGGCCCTCCATACTGTTTCGCAACCCCGATTTGGCCCTCAGGCCAAAAAGTTTGCCCACCCCTGCTCTAATCCCTGAGCATTTCACAAACACTGTCATAATCTTGGTCCAGTAATTGGCAGCATATTCCTATTGCTATACTCTTATTATTTAAGCATGGAATTCCTATCCATAGAGATTCTATAGTGGAGTTTGATTCATTTAAGAATTTTACTATATTAGATTTTAGCTTTCTTTCACATATGACACTCACCCGCCAGCGTGACCTACTCTGTCATTCCTATATATTTTGTACCCTGGTATTACTGTCTCTCATTGATAATCATCATTCCACCAAGTTTCTGTGATGGCTATTATATCAATTTCCTCATTTAATACCAGGCAGTCAAGTTCACCCATCTCAGCCTTTACACTTCTAGCATTTGTCTAGAAGCACTTACAAAATGTGTCTATATTGGTCTGCCTTCACGTGCTGTAACTGAGTAGGACTGTTTTGCTTGACTGTTTCTCTTTAGTTTTTAACTGTACTTTATCAACATCCTATCCTTTCTTCTTTATTTGGATACAGAGTATCCCCTTTAACAAATCCTCCCCTAAGAGATGTCTCTGTCCAAACTGTACAGTACTAGCCTACAGGAATTACGTGACACGGCTTGGGCTGGGAATTTCTATTTTACCCGAAAAAACAATGCCATGAAACCACAGGATGAGGAGTTTCATCTGCTTACTGTAGCGTACTTCAAAGAATGCATGTTTTTTTGGTGGCGCTGAGGCATTCTGTTCATTCATTAATTCATTTTGAATGCATTCAAGAATTACGGTAATTCTGGAATAGCTATAATTCTAAAACCCAGGAGACTCTCAACAGCTGAAAACCAACAGCCTCGAAGTGCTGGTTGTAACGGAATGCACCCTTATATTCACACCCAACACTACACCCTACTGTAATGATCTTTTTACAAAATATAGTTTGGAAGATATTATTTGAAAACAAAACCTGCTCATCAATAATATCATGATAAAATGTATGTAGTAATATTACATATAGAGTTATAAACCCCCCCCCCTTCCCCAGAAGATGTTGGTGACATGTTCAAACCCACATAACCCAGATTAGGCAGAACTGGGCAAGCAGGACTTAAACAAAGGAATTTAATTTTTAATTCAATTTACATACAAATTGTAAACAGAGCCCTCAGTGAGAGGGGGAAGACAGAAGACAAAGGGCATATGCTGTTCTGTTCTTAATGATGTAATCAAATTTTCAACTGATAGCAGGAGCTCCTAGAAGCCATGAAGATGTTCCAATGTATGATTTAAATCTAAGTAAAGGGGGAAAAAATAGGGAGCTTGAGTCTTCACATGCCAAGTGCCCTACCCTGAAGGTCAGTGTGTTATGTACCTTACAGGCCACAGACAAACAGTTTACAGAAGGCAATGATCAGTTAGTCAAAGATGGACTCACACAGCAGTAGCAAAAAAAAAAAAAAAAAATTAGTTTGAATACTAGGAAAAACATTTGAAGAAGAGTTCCAGGAAACTTGCTGCCAAAGGAGGTAAGTTTCATTGGAGATACTCAAAGCAAATAGCTAACAGTCAGGGATGGTTTATGGATAATAAAGTCAATCATGCCACAATATAAGCACTTAATTGATGGCACATAGGAATCCTTTCCAACCCAAATGACCCCCATGATTTCCACACTCGAACTTTACATGCTTGGTAAACTCACAAGTAATATCCATCAAGACAGTTCAAAACAAGGCAGAAGGAGAATTGTTTAGCCTGGTCCAACAGGCTATATCTAGGATAATTGGATTAAAATTTAAGCAAGAGAAAATTTAGGAAAGTTATCAGTGAAAATCTTTCTGACAAACTCTGTAAAAATGATCTCCCAAAGGAAATGCTGGGAGTGCTGCCTATGAGAATATCTGCAGCTTGTCTGGACAAAGCACTAACATACTAAGCAAAGAGGGTGGGGAGAGTAGGCAGTGTTGGGAATAGAGAGCTCAATTACCATAATTCTTATTAATAGAAATTCCAACACCCCATAAGAGAATGTATCAGGCTAACTTTTAACAAGAGAACTCAATGCTTTGTTTATTATCTTTTGTATAGGACAGACTGCCATCCAAGTCAAAACAGTCTCATATACAATCAAACAAGATAATATAAGGCAGCCACATGCTACTTTGCACAGGAATTCGATTTCAGAGTGGTAGCTGTGTCACTCTATCTGCCAAAAACGAACAAGGACTACTTGTGGCACCTTAGAAACTAATACATTTATTTGGGCATAAGCTTTCGTGGGCTAAAACCCACTTCATCGGATGCATGCAGTGGAAAATAGCCCATCTTAATTGATTAGTGTCGTTAGAGTTGGTACGGCAACACCCATTTTTTCATGTTCTGTGTGTATATATCTATCTTCCTACTGTATTTGTCAGTAAGAAATATATAGACACTGGAATGTCTCTGGTGTGAAGAGTGGAAGGTTCTTAATAGCTCAGGACAGAAAGGAGCACCGTAACCAAACAAACTGCAGAAGAGATTTAGAGATGCAGAAATGAAATTTAGGTAGTTACCTTGGTCAATAGGTTGCCATATGATCTTCAGGCTGCATCTACAACAGCCACTGTCAAAAATGGATCTTAAAATTCCACTGGTAGAAGCTGTAATTATTACCATCATGCCTGGGAGCCATATTCATAGATCATAACCCCATTGTCCCAGGCATTTGTAAAAACACAGAACAAAAGGAAGGTCCCTGCACCCAGAGAGCTTACAATCTAAGTGTAAAACAAGAGCCAAACAGATATATAGGCAGTTGGGGAGCACAAGGAAACAATGAGACAACAGCGGCCAGAATGATAGACAGTGATCTCAGTGCTCCAGCAGCCTAACAATTTTTTTGTAGACCTCAAAAGAGAGTTTTAAGGAGGATTTCAAAGGAGAACAACGTGAGCTTTGTGGTGACCTCCCCCAAGCCCAAGAGGCAGCATGGGAGAAAGCATAAAGGTACGCATTGTAACAAATAGGCAATAGAAGCTTGCTTGCATCACGGGCTAATCAGAGTGGGAGCCAACCTTTCAATACTGAATAAGAAATGATAGGTATGGTGGCAATACACCATGCAGGTAAATACAAGCAGCTTGTGTTTGGTGTGATAGAGAAGGGGGAGCCAGTTGAGGGATGCTAAGAGAGGGGTGAGATGGTCAAGGTGACAGCCTAGAGGAATGATTTTATAGCTGCATTCTAAACAGATAAACGCAACCTTGCCCTGTTTGTATCTATCAAGGCAAGAGAGAAAGATGCTGCAGTAAATCGAGATGCAAGATGAGAGCCTGACTGAGAGCTTTAGTTGTGTGATCGACAGAAAAGGTCATATCGTAGATATTCTGCAGAAAGGGTTTGCAAGGCAGACACAGCTTAGATTATGAGGACCTAGCCAGGTCTAGGTCAAAGATGACACCTGTTTGTTAGGCAGGATAATGGTGTTGTCTGCAGTGGTCAAGGACAACATATACAATAACATAAAGTAAACAAGGTTCATGCTTGGAGCAGAGTTAGATGACAGCGGTAAAAAGGGCTGTGCCTTTTCTCTACTATACATTTCCACCTCTGCTACAATCGGTTGGACAGCACTGGGAGTAAGTTTGAGGACTTATGTTTGCTAGGGAAGACAAAACCATAGTGATGCAAATGGTCAGGACGTCAGCTGTAGCCCTTTAGGAGAAGGCAACACTTTCAACAGCACATCACACTGGGGGCCAGAGGTATTTGTTGAGGAGGTGCCAGTCTTTTGTCTATTGTCTGTATTTCTTTATTATCACCTACAAGCCTCTGGATTCCCTGGAAGCTGCAATCTGAGTACTAGCCAGGTCCAAATGTGCTTAGTCTATGAGCACAAACCAAGATACTACAAGTAGAAGCAAATCCATATAAATTCTAAAATCATGTACCCAGCTTTCCTACTTTTTGTCTGGCTAATCAGTCCTTTCACAAACTGAAAATCCACAATTTCTAGAAAGACTACCTTCTGCCTTGAGCCAAATGATTGTGGTCCTTTCCATTCCGCTCCACAAAAGGGAGCGCACAGCACACCGATTCCATTTACAGTACCTTAACCCATACATTTCAGACCATTCCATCTCTTTCGTTATATCTTTTTATTTTTGTAAAACTTTAAAGAAAAATGAAATTACAGTATGGAATCTCTTGGAGGTGAACCTTCACTAGAGCAACAGTAAGAACAAATTGTGCAGTTACCTAATCTCTGTATCTCACCAGAAATCAACTATTTGAGATGCAGCCCCCAAAAAGGTGCCAATTTTCCACAAATCAGAACCTCAAGATTCAGCACATTCTGAAATTGCATGATCCAGTTTTTTTAATCGCATACACTGTCAAAGCCTACATTTCACTGAGGTTTTTTTTGAGGCTGTAGCCTCAAACTGGGGAGAAGTTTGGGGACAGTCCCTAAATGAAATCAAAGCAGAGTAAGTGAGAAAAGCATGTTTTGGGAAGGAAGGAAGAATATCAGTTTAGGGTTGTTTTTGCAGGGGAAAAACACAAGACAAACAATCCAGAGTAAGATGCATTTCTCATGAAATACAAACAATGCAGAAGTTTTGTCTATAGTCTAGACAAGAGGAAAAAACAGCTTCCTTTCTTGCTGGATAGCACAACTAGCTAAGTGTAGCACTGATCTGACCAAAACAGCAGCTCCATTTGACATGGTTATCACACAATCCAATGTACCCATTAATATTGAGAGCTCTCATTTTGTCAGACACCCTGAAACCACCCCCCAGACATTGACTTTTTACAGTTAAGAAGTCAGACCCTGGCTCCACTGAAGCAAATGGGAGATTTGCTATTGACTTCAATGGGATACAGGATTTCATCCAAGATCTCAGTCTGTTATAGCTGCGTGAAAAGGGTCAGGAGCCAATGCTGGAGTACTGTACTCTTATACTGTAGAAAGGCAGGACACTAAACTGATGTGTTTACTGAAATATTAAGTCAATTAAACTCAAGTGTATTTACAGTTGACGGTACTCAAAATCAATAAACTTTTTGTCATATATTCTTGTGATGGGGCAAGGCCAGACGGCTACAATAAAGTACTGAGGAACAGGTATGTTAGCCCCAGGCTAAACAAATCCCTAGTACCGTGGTAACCAAATGGCAGTTGCTCCAGGTTAATCAAGGCACCTGGGGCCAATTAAGATCTTTCTAGAAGGCAGTGGAGATAGCTACTTTGATTAGAACAACTGCAGCCAATCAAGGCAGGCTAATTAGGGCACCTGGGCTTAAAAAGGAGCTCACTCCAGTCAGGCAGGGAGGAGCACCCATGAGGAGCTGAGAGCTACTGGAGGATTGAGGAATTATCAGACAATCAAGCATTATCAGACACCAGGAGGAAGGTCCTGTGGTGAGGATAAAGAAGATGTTTGGAGGAGGCCATGGGGAAGTAGCCCAGGGAGTTGTAGCTGTCATGCAGCTGTTACAGGAGGCCCTATAGACAGCTGCAATCCACAGGGCCCTGGGCTGGAACCCGGAATAGAGGGCGGGCCCGTGTTCCCCCCAAACCTCGCAACTCCTGATCACACACAGGAGGAGTTGACCCAGACTGTGGGTTCCACCAGAGGGGAAGATCACTGAGGTAAGCAAATCCGCCAATAAACGCAGGACTCGCTAAGGTGGAGGAGGAACTTTGTCACATTCTCCAAAGGTGCTTTGTTTTGTTTTTTCACTACTTACCTCTATCAAGTCCATAAATCACTGCTCCCCAGACTGTTAAATCAGAGTGCATATAAAGCAACTGGGAGGGTTGCTAACCCTATAGTTTCCCACAGAGCTACACAGGAACTTAAAAGCATCTATGAAGTTAAAAACATGTTTTCCCATACACTTCTTTGCAATAACAATGAGGGCAGTGTCGAGCTAGTCCAGAGCTGAACAACAAAACAGTCATATCTGCAGTCCTGCACATTCTTGGCTATAGCTGTTTACAGGTTTGCGATTCATAATTAATACCCCCAATGAAAACAATTACTTGTGTCTGAAAGCCCTAAAGCCACGACGAGCTAATTACCAATAAAAGCTCGACAGTCTCAGTTAAGCTGTGGGAATGTCGCTAGGCACAGCAAATAGCCCAATGGTGAGCAAAAGTTTAAACTCTCTGGGAATTTTTTTTGATAAATGTTCTACAGTTTTACTCTTCCTTTTTCCCTCTCTGCTCCCCTAGGCTAAAACACACACCCAGCAAATAAGAATAGTGCAGAAAGATTAAAGAAAAAAAAGTGTCCTGAGCAGAACGTCACAGGCAGAATATTCTCAAAAGGATCCTCAAGGAACTTCAGGCAATCTTCATTCCTATTCAGGGTGACATGAGCTATCTGGGGCAATATTAGTCTCTGTTCATCCAAAAAGGATGGCTGATTTGCATTCTTCCTCTTCAGAACAGACCAGCTGGGATCCTCTTGAATTTGTTTTGTCTTTTTTATACAAAGTCTGTGGATGAACTAAGTACCATGTTGTCCAGGAAGAACTGACGCGAGTTCCTTGAATGACAGATATACCCCTTCCCCAACTCACTTATTCTCTTAGTTGAAGTGTGATAAATAAAGGAGAGACAGGGATAAGGAAAGAGGCCACCAGTACTTCAAATGGGTTTTGTGAAGGCCTATAGAACTGATTTTCTTAGCGGTCTGCTCTTATTGATGCATCTAGATAACAGTGATAGTTACTTGCAACAGAGAAAGTCTTTAAAAAAAAAAAAAGAAGAAAAAGGCTGGTTTGAAAATATATTTTAATTAACAACCATGCGCTAAGCTCTAAGTAGCTGGCTTAATAAAGACTTGGTCCTTATGGAATCAAGCAAAGTTAGAAGTACTTTTTGCCAGGCATAGGAGGCACATTTAAACTACCTTAACTCCTCACTTAACTTTGTAGTTATGTTCCTCAAAAATGTGATGTTAAGTGAAACGATGTTAAGTGAATCCAATTTCCCCATAAGAATTAATGGGAATTTTTTTTTGCCAGACAAAAGGCATTATATACATTTTAAACAAGCAATTTAATACAGGTATTAACAGGCTGGCAGCCCCCTTATGTATACCCCCCCGCGCCTGCCACCTGCTGGCAGATCCCACGGATCAGCGCCTTCCTCTGCTCCCCTCTCACCTCCTGCCGGTGACAATCAGCTGATTTGTGGCGTTCAGGAGGCAGGGGAGGATGGGGGGAGGCTGCACATCGTGGCCTCGCTCCTCCCCCCAGTCTCGTGAATGTCATAAGGCAGCTGATTGCCGCGGGTAGGAAGAAGGCACTGATCCGCAGGTGGGCAGGAGGCACTGGGGGGGGGCGGGATGGAAGAGGGGAGCTGATGGGGGGCTACCAGCCATGGACAAAGCAGGCGGGCAAACAATGTTACAGCAGAGTATTGCACAATTTTAAATGAGCATGTTCTGTAATGGAGCAGGGACGTAACATCAAAAAAATGTTAAGCAAGAGAACATTAAGTGGGGAGTTACTGTACTGTGTGCGTGCACTAAGGGAATCTCCAGTCCTCATATCCATGCAGGCTCTGAATGTGGAGGATTTCTGAGAGACACTGATAAATCAGCTAACCAGCTCTGGGGTGTATCCATGTTGAAAGCTCAGCCTTTATGATTTAAGAGTTATTGGAAGGTGAGCAGGATTCTAAGGAGCCCAATGAAGAGGACCATTGAAAACTGGAGGTGTCCCGGGTTTGCAGTCTACCATCTGTTTGCTACCACGCAGTCATGGTCTACATGGACAATACAATTTTGTCAGGATGACCTACTGTCTGTCTTGCCTTCCAAGCCCAAGTGATGAGAAAACAGGGGAAAACACACACAACAGTGAAAAGGTAAAGCAGTCAGTCTATTAGCCACAACTTGGGATGCCAGTGTCAACACTAAGACACTAGTTACTTTATACTGATCCCAGTTGCAAACAAGCCTATGTGAGGGAGAAGCCAACTGGTAGATTTTAGTAAAGACATCCGGGTTCACCTCCCACTTGTCTGCTGCCAGTTCATATCAACTACACCACATTTTCTACATGCTGGGTGTATGTTATGATTGACAAATATTGATTTTCCTGGTGGCATCTCCATTTAGAGCTGTTCTTTATGACTGATTTATGTTCACCATTCTCCAGGAGCGATTTGCAGAGTGCAAAGCAAGTGATGGTTCTGGGGATTTTGTGAAGCAGTGCTTCAGTGACATTGACGAGTGCTTTGGGGGGGGGGGGGGAAGAGAAGTGAGGGGCAGAAAACAGTCTGAAAACAGTGTTTCTCTTAGAAGTACTGTTCTTCAAAAGGAGAACTGAAGAGTCTGATGGGGGTAGAGTAGATCATATGTTACCACCATCATTATGAGTATCAACTAGAGATAAGCACTGAAAGGCAGTTACCTAAGCAGAATAAAGATTTTTTTTTAAATATTATTTTTAAGACGTTTTCTTACTGGGAGAGCTACCACTTGCGATATTTTCAAAGTGTATCTTAAATTTTGATAAAACTGAGAAATCCCAAAGAGATCAGGTCTTTTTTCTTTAATTGATGATATTCCCTGCTTTGTGAAGCTTCCTATAATTTTTACAATAGATATTTCAGATCATGTAGGTATAAAACCTTCCCTTTCACAAACTGGGATACCAAAAAAAACCAACCCCTCCACCCACAAGTTTGAGAACTATGGGAACAGGTGATACACCAAATGACATTATTACCATCAATGACAACAACAAAAAAAAGGTTTCCCAGAATTTCAGGAAGTGATAGTGACCAGGTCTGATAAATGAAGGCAGGATTCCCAAAAACGGTGATGCATGAAAAGATCAGGAGGAGCTATTTCTTGAGTTGGACAATTAACATTCTCTTCCAAGTAACGTCTCAGCATTTATCAGGGATGCATGCATAACATCTTCCAGTTTTCAACAGGGTCTATATAAAGAACGTATTTAGATGTTGCTCCAAAGATGGCCAGTTATTTTTTTTAAAATGAGTTATAGTCAGGGAACAGATGGAAGAGGAGAGGCAATCTCTTGGAAATATTCCTTTTTTACATGTTATTCAGAACCCATCTGCCTGAAGTGAGACTGGTCCTGAAGAAACAAATAAAGGTTTAATTCGCCCCCTAGTCTTGAGGATATCTGGGCTGACAAGTTTAAGATTATATGTTTGCTGGAGGAGAAGCTATGTTGAGTTTTGCCCTGCAACACTGGAAAAATTCTTCTGGGCTCCAGATGGCCAAGACGATCAAAAGTATTGCCAGTTTTCTCTGGCCAAGCATCTCAGCTTTTACTTCCTTCAGAGGGTTTCATCCCTACTAGAAAAGGTGAGCTGAGGAGGTAAACTGTGAGAAAGCTTGAAGGTGTGGTGTCTAACCAGGATTCTTTTATTAAGTTATCGCAGTAGTATCTGATCCTTACCATGACTCACTTATATGGTGGAAGATTAACCTCTATCCCAAGCAGAGTCTGAATAGCAGAAAACCAGGAGAAATGGGCAGAAGCACCAGTGTTTGGGAACTTTCCCTTGTTCTAAAATGCTCTGAGTGTAGATGGGCCTTCTGGCTTTAAAGTTTAAGCTACTTTCTGGGATGCTTTTCTCCCTTAGTACTGGCTTTTGTCTGAAGGATTACAGCTGATGATGCTGCTGGAAGGAGCTGCCTGAGGGTGAATATATAGGGTTTCCATCACCCTTGTGCTCAAGGCAAATTTGCAGGCAAAGCTTCACTCTGACAAGGACAGAGTGCAGGCACAAAAGCAGCTTTATAATCGGATAGATAAGATTAATAAATAAATAAGTTAAAGAGGATCAGTTTCCCTCCCCCTCCCCCATCAATGGCCGAACTGTAAATTAAGGAGACAATTGACTCCACAGTTAAGGTTGCAAGACCTTTTCCATTCTAAGCTTGACTGTACATTACTATGTTGTATGAACTCCTTGCTGAGTATCAGATACCATGTATCAGATCTCTCTCACCAATTAAAATGGGTTGTTTTTTTAGCAGCCAAAACTATCTGTTGTACCTCCAGGAAATAACTGAAAGGAAGATGAATGGCTGTGGGATGGGATTAACAAGGCAAATCAGTGATGTGATGATGCATGCATAATTGCTTCTTAATACTGAAAACCTGAATGTGACAAGACAGAATTTTAACACTGCAAGTGGAGTTTGATTTAACTACAGAATTTCTTTATACTGTTCATCTACTGAGCTGCACTAGTTAGTATACGCCTAAAAGATGTAGGATTATTCTGGTTAGTATCTGATGAGCTATTTAAATAGTTAAACGCTGATCACTCAATCCAAGCCTTTGGCAGAGAAGGGAAGCCAGATAATTCAAAACAGCTGCCTGCCAAGACAGAAGTTGAAGAGCTCTCCCAGAGACCAAAACAGGCTAAGTCCCTCTGTGCATTCCTGGAAAGCAGAGGAACAAGAGCCACTGATTTTCTTATCCTATGTTCTCCCGTCTGTCCACTACTCAGTCACCCTTTTGGGGGCTGCAGGTGAGTTGAACTGCTGCAGGAACTGAGCAATGAAGCTCCTTTAGCAACTAAAAGGATAGTTTAAGGCCAAGCTGCATGAAAACTCAATGGCTGTTAGAGGAGAAGGGGGAGGAAAACCCCCAAGAAGACACATGAAAGGATGCTCTCCCAGAGGGAGGTCTGCCTGTCAATTGCAGCTGTGGAGACAGAGCAAACTGACAGGCATTTTAGTGGCTGGGCCAATGACTCCCAGGTCTCGTTCTGCTCCCAGACTTGCAAAGAGACTGAAAATCCACTGAAGGATCTGTAGATTCGATTATGAAAGCACGTTATTTTACGATACAGTAGCTATAGGCTCCCCCACAAAAGATGATCATCTTCCTTCATGTTACCACATGAATTTCATGAGGTTGGGAAACATTTTCTAATTTTACATTGAAAAACTATGACTCAATTTTATTTTCCACCTTCTACTCAAGATTAAAGGCAATTAAAACTTGTGATTCTCTCAAAAAAAATCTCATAATATTTGCCAGCACCCTGGCAAAATTCCAGGATAAGTAACTAGATTCAGGGTATGTCTACACTGCAATTAAAAGCCCACAGCTGGCCTGTGCCAGGTGACTTGCAGTCGCGGGACTCTGGCTAAGGGGTTGTTTAATTATGTTGTCGAGTTAGACATTTGGGCTCATGCTGGAACCCGGGCTTTAGGACCCTGAGAAGTAGGATGGTCCCAGAGCTCAACTGCAGCCTGAGCCAGAATGTCTACACCAGTGGTCCCCAATGTGGTGCCCGCAGGTGCCATGGCGCCCACCGGGGCATTTATGTGTGCCCGCCTAGTGCCCAGCAGGGGATCTGCCAGGGACAGAGAACTCAGGCTGCGGGTGTGGTGTTCTCAGTTTCCGGCAAGTGCGGGGCCTGCCTAGTTCCCAGCAGGGGAGAGAAGCTATGGCCCCATGCCTGCCAGGGACATAGAACTCTGGGGCTGCAGGTGCTGGTGTTCTCGGTCCCCGGCAGGTGTGGGGCCCACCTAGTGCCCAGCAGAGAAGAGAATCTAGGGCCCTGTGCCTGCTGGGGACAGAGTATTCCAGAGCTGTGGGCACCAGTGTTCTCTGTCCTCGCGGCTTTTCTCCGGCTTCTCTCTGGATTCATATATTATGTAATATTAATTTTTTTTTTGTATTATTTCATGTACAAACACAAAATAAGCCTTGAAAAATTGTTGGTGCCCACCACACTCTTCTGAAAACATGAATGTGCTACTGGTCACAAAAAGGTTGGGGATCACTGGTCTTACACTATAATTAAACAGCCCCTTAGCCACGACCAAGTCAGTCGGCGTGGACCAATCACAAGTTTCTAATTGCAGTGTAGATCTATACTCAGTGTCCATTAATTACTCTGCTGATTTTAATGGGATATGATTTTATTCACTTCCTGTCCCTAGATCATTTTACAATTAGAATTCTATTTCAAGATATTTTGAGCAGTATTTTTATTGGCCTGCCACCATATTATTAGCTCTTAGACCTTGCTAGCTAAGCAAAGTCCTGGTAGGTCACTACATTGATAGGAGACCTCAAGAATGCTGCAGGAAAAGTTACTGGTGATTCAGTAGGATGTACTCTTTCCTGACTTGAACAGAATGATCAGGCTCATAGACAAACATAATATGTTGAGGAAGAGGCAACAAGGTTTTTGTAAAGGGCAAATCATGTCTCACCCACCTATTAGAATTCTTTGAAAAGGGGTCAACAAGCACATTTACAAGGGTGATCCAGTGGACGTAGTGTACTTAGATTTTCAGAAAACCTTTGACAAGGTTCCCCACAAACGCTTGTATGCAAAGTAAGCAGAGAAGGGATAAGAGGAAGGACTTTTCATGGATCAGTAACTGGTTAAAAAGTAGGAAACAAAGGGTAGGAATAAATGGTCAGTTTTCATAATGGAGAGAGATATATAGTGAGGTCCTCCAAGGATCTGTACTGTGACCAGTGCTGTTCAGCATACTCATAGGTGATGCATAGGGGTTAGGCTAAAAGGGGTAAAAAACACGGGTGATGTCGTGATGGGAGTCTACTACAGGCCACCTAATCAGGTGGAAGAGGCTTTTTTCAAACAGCTAACAAAATCATCCAAAGCCCAAGATTTGGTGGTGATGGGGGACTTCAACTATCCAGATATATGTTGGGAAAATAACACCGTGAGGCACAGACTATCCAATAAATTCCTGGACTGCATTGCAGACAACTTTTTATTTCAGAAAGTTGAAAAAGCTACTAAGGGGGAAGCTGTTCTAGACTTGATTTTAACAAATAGGGAAGAACTCATTGAGAATTTGAAAGAAAAAGGAAGCTTGGGTGAAAGTGATCATGAAATAACAGAGTTTGCAATTCTACGGAAGGGTAGAAGGGAGTACAGCAGAATAGAGACAATGGATTTCAGGAAGGCGGATTTTGGTAAGCTCAGAGAGCTGATAGGTAAGGTCCCATGGGAATCAAGACTGAGGGGGAAAACAACTGAGGAGAGTTGGCAGTTTTTCAAAGGAACACTATTAAGGGCCCAAAAGCAAGCTATTCCGATGGTTAGGAAAGATAGAAAATGTGGCAAAAGACCACCTTGGCTTAACCACGAGATCTTGCGTGACCTACAAAATAAAAAGGCGTCATATAAAAAATGGAAACTAGGTCAGATTACAAAGGACGAATATAGGCAAATAACACAGGAATGCAGAGGCAAGATTAGAAAGGCAAAGGCACAAAATGAGCTCAAACTAGCTATGGGAATAAAGGGAAACAAGAAGACTTTTTATCAATACATTAGAAGCAAGAGGAAGACCAAGGACAGGGTAGGCCCACTGCTCAGTGAGGAGGGGGAAACAGTAACGGGAGACTTGGAAATGGCAGAGATGCTTAATGACTTCTTTGTTTCGGTCTTCACTGAGAAGTCTGAAGGAATGTCTAGTATAGTGAATGCTTACGGGAAGAGGGTAGGTTTAGAAGATAAAATAAAAAAAGAGCAAGTAAAAAATCACTTAGAAAAGTTAGATGCCTGCAAGTCACCAGGGCCTGATGAAATGCATCCTAGAATACTCAAGGAGTTAATAGAAGAGGTATCTGAGCCTCTAGCTATTATCTTTGGGAAATCATGGGAGATGGGGGAGATTCCAGAAGACTGGAAGGGGGCAAATATAGTGCCCATCTATAAAAAGGGAAATAAAAACAACCCAGGAAACTACAGACCAGTTAGTTTAACTTCTGTGCCAGGGAAGATAATGGAGCAGATAATTAAATAAATCATCTGCAAACACTTGGAAGGTGGTAAGGTGATAGGGAATAGCCAGCATGGATTTGTAAAGAACAAATCGTGTCAAACTAATCTGATAGCATTCTTTGATAGGATAATGAGCCTTGTGGATAAGGGAGAAGCGGTGGATGTGATATACCTAGACTTTAGTAAGGCATTTGATACGGTCTCGCATGATATTCTTATAGATAAACTAGGAAAGTACAATTTAGATGGGGCTACTATAAGGTGGGTGCATAACTGGCTGGATAACCGTACTCAGAGAGTAGTTATTAATGGCTCCCAATCCTGCTGGAAAGGTATAACAAGTGGGGTTCCGCAGGGGTCTGTTTTGGGACCGGCTCTGTTCAATAACTTCATCAACGATTTAGATGTTGGCATAGAAAGTACGCTTATTAAGTTTGCGGATGATACCAAACTGGAAGGGAATGCAAGTGCTTTGGAGGACAGGGTCAAAATTCAAAATGATCTGGACAAATTGGAGAAATGGTCTGAGGTAAACAGGATGAAGTTCAATAAAGATAAATGCAAAGTGCTCCACCTAGGAAGGAACAATCAGTTTCACACATACAGAATGGAAGGAGACTGTCTAGGAAGGAGTATGGCAGAAAGAGATCTAGGGGTCATAGTGGACCACAAGCTTAATATGAGTCAACAGTGTGATACTGTTGCAAAAAAAGCAAACGTGATTCTGGGATGCATTAACAGGTGTGTTGTAAACAAGACACGAGAAGTCATTCTTCCGCTTTACTCTGCGCTGGTTAGGCCTCAACTGGAGTATTGTGTCCAGTTCTGGGCACCGCATTTCAAGAAAGATGTGGAGAAACTGGAGAGGGTCCAGAGAAGAGCAACAAGAATGATTAAAGGTCTTGAGAACATGACCTATGAAGGAAGGCTGAAGGAATTGGGTTTGTTTAGTTTGGAAAAGAGAAGACTGAGAGGGGACATGATAGCAGTTTTCAGGTGTCTAAAAGGGTGTCATCAGGAGGAGGGAGAAAACTTGTTCACCTTAGCCTCTAAGGATAGAACAAGAAGCAATGGGCTTAAACTGCAGCAAGGGAGATTTAGGTTGGACATTAGGAAAAAGTTCCTAACTGTCAGGGTAGTTAAACACTGGAATAGATTGCCTAGGGAAGTTGTGGAATCTCCATCTCTGGAGATATTTAAGAGTAGGTTAGATAAATGTCTATTAGGGATGGTCTAGACAGTATTTGGTCCTGCCATGAGGGCAGGGGACTGGACTCGATGACCTCTCGAGGTCCCTTCCAGTCCTAGAGTCTATGAGTCTGAGTGATCTGGAAAAGGGGATGAATGGTGAGATGGCGAAGTCTGCTGATGATACAAAATTATTCAAGATAGTTAAGTCCAAAGCTGACTGTAAAGAGCAACAAAGGGATCTCACAAAACTGGGTGACTGAACACCACAATGGCAGATGAAATTGTGTTGATAAATACACAGTAACGAATGGATGAAAACACAATCCAAATTATACATACAAAATGATGGGGTCTAAAGATCTTAGAGTCATTGTAGATAGTTCTCTGAAAACATTAGCTCAATGTTCAGCAGCAGCCCAAAAAAGGTAATGTCAGGCACCATTAGGAAAGAGAGAGATAATGACAGAAAATATCATTGTGTCACTATATAAATTCATGGAACGCAGCACCTTGAATACTGTGTGCACCTCTGGTCACCCCATCTCAAAAAAAAAAAAATAGAACTGGAAAAGGTACAGAGATGGGCAACAAAAATGATTAGAGGTATGGAACAGCTTTCACATAAGGAAAGATTTAAAAAGATTTGGATTGTTCAGCTTAGAAAAGAGATGATGGGGGGCAGGGGGAAGAGATGATAGAGATCTATAAATCATGAATGGTGTGGAGAAAGCGAAGAGGTAAGTGTTATTTGTCCCTTCACATAAACACAAGAACTAGGGGTCACCCAATGAAAATTAATAAGCAGCAGGTTTAAAAACAAAACACAGTCTGTGGAACTCATTGCCAAGATATGTCGTGAAGGCCAAAAGTATATCTGGGTAAAAAAAATATTAGATAAGTTCATGGAGGATAGGTCCATCAATGGCTATTAGAGAAGATCTTGGAGCAGCAGTCAGAACTCAATCTCATGCTCCAAGTGTTCCTAAACCTCTGACTTTCAGCAGTTGGGACTGGATAACAGGGGATGAATCACTTCAATAATTGCCCTCTTCTGTTCATTTACTCTGAAGCATCTAGCCCTGGTCAATGCTGGAAAATAAGATACTGGGCTAGGTGGACCTATGGTCTGACCCAGTGTGGCCACTCTTATGTAACAAACCTGCATGATACTAGGTCCACTTTGACGCTGAAGATCTTAACACATGCAGCGACTGAAGAATCCGTAACAATTATCACGTGAGTAGGGAAGACTGTCCCTGCATTATGGACAAATCAGACAAGGAGGTCCTCCTTCCCATCAGCAGCTTTCCCCTAGGATATAGGATTTTCTGACCAGTGAGCTCAAAATGCTTTACAGTTACCATGTTTCAGCAACTTTGAAAGAGTCAAGTCACATTCAAAATCCTCTTTCCTCAAATCATTCAGAAACAGCTCCCATTGAGATTAGCAATATAATTCAAAAGGCACTTAAAATTCCCAACTAAGGCATGCAGAAGGTCAGCAGTAAAACAAGCTATACCAAGTTAACAATGTTAACATGTGTTGGATACATCAAGCTGAGGATGAAAAAAAAAAAGTCAGTATTTTGCAGTGGAAAAGTTTAAACTGCAAAAGTGACTCAGATGACTTTTTAAACAGATAGTTCTGGGACTATGGAAAGAAACAAAACAGATTTCCCTTGAAGCAACAGACACCACAGTGTCTCTCAACCATCTACACACAACTGTCCATGAAGTTCAAGCAAAACATGTTTGCCTTGCTGCCAATATGTCAACTCAGTCAACCAGATCTTAAGGTTTGACCTTCTACCCATTTTGACAATGTTTCCAAGCCAAACTACAAGGCATCTGTAGCCAAGCTTGAATACTTCTGCCTCAGGGAAAGATAATTAAGGGATGGTAGGAGACTTGTGCCGCAGCATATCTCTAACTAATGAAAACTAAACTAGGGTATAGTGTACAGAAGTACACAGCAAATGGCCATAATAAAAGTCAATTAAAAGGAACACAGGAATTTCGGCTGTCAGTTTTCTGTAAATTCAGGCTTGTTTCAGGACATCTGAAATCCAAACTTTCCATCAAAAAGTCTGTTCTACAGAGTGGTAAAATCTGATCCTAAGCAGGAAACTACCATGGCCCAGAGCGCACAGCATAAACCTGAGTTGGGAGACCCATTTTCTATTCCCAGCATTGCCACTGACTCACAATGTTGATTTCTGGCAAATCACTTTAGCTATATTTCCCTGCCTAATGTGAAGGGTGATACTTACTCAACTGAGATCTATGGATGAAAAGTGCCATATTATTTATTATTTGTATTTCTGTAGTGCTTAGGAGTCCTAGCAATGGACCAGAACCCCACCTGTACAAACAGAACAAAAAAAGATCCTTGACTCAAATGTACACCACACACACAGCGAAGAGATTCCTTAGAGATGAAGGACAAAGGTATCATCTCCAACCTCAGGCTATACCAACGAAAACATCTTGCTCTCTGCCATGTATCGGACTCTTGTATGTTCTGTGCCTAAACAGAGATTCCAACAGGAGAGTAAAAGCACATTTTGTAAGCCCAATACTGGCTAATAAGTATCAAACTCTTATGGAATCTCTAGATAATCAACTTGCCAACAAGGCCAAAGTATGCAGTAGATTTAACATCCTCAAAAGAAAGTATTTCCAGACCTTGGATGGGAGAGTGAATTTCAGAGCACACCTGTCGGCAGCTCCCTCTCTTCTATTCCAAGGGAGCTCCAGCTTAAGCTCCTCCACGGATATCAGCTATGGCAGTATGGCATAAAAGAGTGTCTCAGATAGGATGGCCCCTGGCAATTCAGAGCTCTGGGGCAGGAGAACAGATACCTGACACTACCATTTGGGCTCTCAGAGGAAAGAATGAAACCATGTCACAGCAGCTCTACTCCCCGCTCTCCAGAGATGAGATGTCTGTCAACACAACCTGAAGACGCACAGTATCAAAGGCAGTTGACAGAACCTGATCTTTATCTATTGCCAGGAGAAAACAGACTAAAATGCAACAAATGCAGTCTATGGGCCACACTCATGTCAGTCCAAATTGATAAGGGTCAAGGAAGGTGGAGACATTGAGATATTAGGCATCTCATCACAATCTTGATTAGCAATGAAAGTCAAGGACTGTCAACATCAAGGCTGTAGCTTTTGAGTGGAGCCCAAACACATGCTTCCTCTAAAGCAGAGGCTCTCAACTGGGGGTCAGCCCCCCAGGTTGCATGGAATATATTCAGGGACGGGGTGGGGAGAGAATGCAAAGCTTTAGGGAAAAAATTTACTGCACGCATTTTACCCACAGAAATGAATAACTAGCAAACCTGGTTCCTCCAGACACATCAGGTCCTCAGATGGAGTTGTGCATTTTGATGGATTTCTGTTAAGCTTGCAATAGCATTACACACAGTCATTGCCATCTGTATGTTAAGCTGTTTGCTATGACACAGCGTGCACATTCAGTTGTAAGCATTGACCACAATCATAGTTTTGCTTTTGCTCTTATTACAATGGCTTGTTGGCTCTGTTTGAATCAATGCCTTACTGTTTTTAGTAGTTAGTGAGAGATGCCTAGTGATTTTTTTTTTTAATCAGTATATGTACTTGTGTGGTGGGGGAAAGAGGGATAAATTACTACAAACACAAAGAGGAGGAGAGCAGTCAAATAATTTGAGAACCACTGCCTTCCTTAAGGGGGACACAGTACCAAATACAGCCTCCCACTACTCATCAATCTCACTCTGCTGTAACAAGCCCCAGATCCTGTAGGGTTCCCAACCCAAAGCCACAGAACAACATGCTGACACTCCACCACTTCACTGAGGTTTAACAGTTCCATCCTATTCCCCACCTCCTGAAGCTAAGGAACAGGGCATTTCCAGCCCCAGTACAGTATTTTAATTTCTTCTTCCCTAATTGCCCCATCCACATAGGGAATCAGTCCTTCCTCAACAATCCAAACCAACCTCCCCACATTCCTGTAGTGACCCTTTCACATATACTGGAGGGACGTCAACCTAATCCAGTGTAGCACTCCACCTTTGAGAATGGATTAAAAGGTATGGTCAAGTACAGTGGCTCTCAAACTGTGGGTCAGCACCTCAAAGTGGGTCGCCAGGGCTGGCTTAGACTTGCAGGGGCACAGGGCCCAAGCCCAAGCCCTTCAGGTTAAGGTTACAGGCACCCAGGGTGGAGGGCTTGGGCAGGCTCTGGCTTCGGTCCCACCTCCTGTCAGAAGCGGGCTGTGGTGCAATGAAGTTTGAGAACCTCTGGTCTAGTATAAGGGAGAGGAAAGAGCCAACTTCCCCAGCCTCACCCTAACCTCACTGTTCATGCACATCACCATCCACAAAGAAAAATCAAAACAAAAGGGTTCCCTTGTCTTTGTTCCACCAATGATCAGATGGCCATCCTAGCCACTGCTACTCCTGGTGTATGGCTGGGTCCCTCTAAGGGGCATTCTAAACCTGAACAGCTGTTTTATTTTTGATCTGTTTCTCACAATAGCCTTAGTTATCTTGTCTTTGGACTGCTATTAGACACAGCTCCTCCTATCCGCATACTCAAGGTTAGATCACAGAGTACTTTAAATTCAGCCCACAGGACGCTCCTTTTTTCACCTCAGAAAATTTTACTGATCAATCTTTAACAGTCTAAATCAAGACAAGCATTGCATGCAGAGGCCTGAAGTCTCAAAGCCCACACCTCTGTATTAAGAATTAGCAGTTTCTACACAGCTAACTTGTATGTAAATTAGGCTATGGCTACACTACAAGGCTTTTAGCAAAAAGGCTGCGCCACTACAGTCGTGCCGCTAAAAGGCATGCAGGGTAACTGCTGTTTGTCAGCAGGAGAGCGCGCCTTCCACCCCCCATGAGCCGCACTGACTTTGTTAGCAAGAGAGCACTCCTGCCGGCAAAGCACTGTTCACATCAGCGCTTTGCTTCAGTAAAACTTCAGTCATTCGGAGATGGGAGGCGGTTTAAAACCCCTGAATGACATAAGTTTTGCCGGCTAGGTGTCAGTGTAGACGAACCCGTAGGTACAGTCCTTGTGCTCCAGGAAATATGCCAATGCAGCCTTCCACAGGGACATTTGGGTGGACCTAAAAAAAACCAAAACCACCCTCATTCATGTTTTTTAATAAAAGAACACCAAGCCTAGAGTTATACATCCACTTTTGCTTTGAGAGTACATGATGCAGTCTTTCCACTCCGTTATGCTGTTCTATTCTAACAAACAGCCAGGGATTTAAAATTTACAAGAAACTTGCTCTTAGAGAGTAGTCACTTTAAAGCTGTTAATTCAAATGCAGCACATACACACTCATGCACTTTCAAACATCTTAAAGGATGTCATTTGACTCTAGACTTTTCAGTGTCAGTTACTCCACTGGAAGATTAAAGGCTCAACTTGTGGGATTTGGTAGAATTCTGCAAGAGACTGGATTAGATATCCAAAGTCAAGAGACCTGTTTAATTTAGCATTAAAATCCACAATGGCATTTCCAGGATTTTAATTGTTCAGTAGATAATTTAGTCAAGCAAGGGTAAGCCTTATGTAAACTGGCTATTCCAAACCTAGGGCAGTTATGTTATGATCAAGTCAAAGGAACAGCAAATATGAACACTACTTTTAATTTTGGTAAGTCTAGACAGCAGTAAGGAGCTTTGCACAACTAAGTAGGGACCCATTTTGCACTCTCCTCCATGGCATTCTAGCTGATCTTTAACTCCTTCCGTGTCATTCGGCAATCCAAATGACACCTGTAAAACCAAAGGCCATACAGCATCACGGGAAAACTCACTGCCCCTACAGTGCACCAGGGGCTCCATCTTCCAAAGTACCCAGCAGTCTGATCCCCATCCAGCATAGCTTGTAAGCACACGCTTCACTTTAAACACACAAATATGCACTGACTTCATCCAGATAAGAATTCTACAATCAGGGACCATCCCTAGTTCAAAACACCAAAGAGCTGTTGGCTTGCCCACATACTCAGCATTAGCCGGATCTAATTCAGTACTGGAAAATACTTTGAGATGCCTTATGTGCAGTTACGTTATTTTGATTTTTACAACAAAAACTAGTCCAGTACTCTGATTCTGATGAGTATTATACAGTCCATATAAATATCTGCAAGTCCATCTATCTAGCCTCAAGCCACAGCCAAGAAAGAAACATTCATCCCCCCTAAATACCACTCACTAGGTTCTTGCCTCCCCAAAGCATGTGACAATGCAGTATGTCTCAGATGTCAACAGGTTCCAGCTATTTGGGACCAAGGGGTTATCAGCCAATTCTATTGGGTTCTTGCCAAAGGTTTCTTGGATTGCATCTCCTTATTCTCTCCCAGATACTGGGCTCCAGACAGCTGATTGTACCATTTCCACTTCCCCGGGTGAGTCTGTGCAGTTGGAAGAGATTAGAATAAAGTGCACTCATCTGAATTGTGGTCTTGCTTAGAGGTAAGGGCCCCAAACTGGACAACAGTTAGGAACCTGGCGTGCCAAGACCATTGCCTATCATGATGACCTGCATTGTCTCACTGGTTTCCTTGTATTCCCCTGTGTGCCTGTATCCATTCGTTGTCTCCTATCATTCTTATATTGTAAGTTTTAAGTGTCTTTGTTCTGTGTTTGCCAACGCCCAGTACAATGGGCTGCTGGTCCATGACGGAGAGGTGCTACAGGAATACAAATAAATAATGGTTTATGATCCAGTGGTGATGGTGGGGAGGATAACATAAGCAGAGTGAGCATGATTGTTTGCCAGAATCACATTAGTTAGTTCCACAATCCCCCTCCCCACCTCCTTGTCTACATTTATTTTAACTAACTAGTTTTTGGGTGGAGCAGAGGAGTCTGGAGAGAAACTCAAGGAAGGGGCTGGAGCCAACAGCCAATCAGAGGAAAATGAACCTTCTAAGCAAGATTCTGAGGATAGTGTTAAGGTCCATGATGAGGCTGTTTTTTCATTTGTGCTGGCTGGGGTTTCTCTGGTCTTTGGGATTGGCTCATCTGTTCTTCCCCAGGGCTCCTTTCTTCTCCAAGCCCACAAAAAGTGGGATACAAGGAGGGACACCACAAAGTCCTAGTGACCTCGGAGAGGGCAGGGGGTCTCTACAGCACCATTCTAGGTCCAGGGAACACAGGGGTAGAGAGTGCATGAGGCAGCACTGGCTCATCAGGATGGATATGTTTTACAGCAGGGGTCGGCAACCTTTCAGAAGTGGTGTGCCGAGTCTTCATTTATTTATTCTAATTTAAGGTTTCACATGCCAGTCATACATTTTAACATTTTTAGGCGGTCTCTTTCTATAAGTCTATAATATATAATTAAACTATTGTTGTATGTAAAGTAAATAAGGTTTTTTTAAATGTTTAAGAAGCATCTTTTAAAATTAAAATAAAATGCAGAGCCCCCCGGACCGGTGGCCAGGACCCAGGCAGTGTGAGTGCCACTGAAAAACAGCTCGCATGCCACCTTCGGCATGTGTGCCATAGGTTGCCTACCCCTGTTTTATAGCCTGATTTGCCTCAGTGGAATGGGAGTTTTATCACTTACTCCAATGAGAGTTGGATTGAATCCCTATTACAACCCTTTACTAATCTCTCCCCCTCCCTCCCCTCAAATGAGTATTCAGTTGATGGCACAATATCTGAAATCCCAACAACTTTGTGAATTTGAGGAGCAGTCAATTGCAACTTCATAAATTTTACTTAAAAAAAAAATCTATATCTATATCTATCTCCCAGGCCTATAAACAGGAATACTTAGGGCTTGCCCACACTTACCGGAGGATCGACGCTGCAGCAATCGATGCATCGGTGATCCATTTAGCGAGTCTCGTGAAGACCCACTATATCAACCATCAATCACTCTCCAGTCGACATCCTGTAGTGTGGATCCCACTGTAAGTAGATCTAAGCTACATCAATTTGAGTTACGCTATTCACGTAACTCAAATTGCGTAGCTTAGATCGACTTTTCCCTTTAGTGTAGACAAGGCCATAGAGAATACTCGCCATTTGGAGGATATTAAAATGCTTAAGTTCATTAATTTAAGCTCAACATCTCTGCATGATTCCCTTTTTACACACAGGGGAGCCAAAAGCAGAGAGTTTAAATAACTTGCCAAAAGCCACAGAATCATTGTGATCGAGTTGGATAGAGAACCCAGATCTCTCAATTCCAACTCCCATTTTTTTCCAGTCAGTTAGCTACAAACTATTGGTGTTTCTACCATGGCTGTCTGAATTACAGGGAACAATCAGTCTTAAATCAAAGTTAGTTTCTATCATCAGCTTATAATTAACGACTGCAGTTAAAGCAGATGGAGAACAGCTTTTGTCTTCGTGCTGAGTTGGTCCTACTCCGGTGAAGGCAGCACAGGAAAATTGTTTTGACAAGCCAACTGAACAAACATGATATTGGAAGTCACTCAGATCCCTTGCGGAAAGAAGACTCTATCTGAACCTGATCAGAAGGAGAAAGTACAAGTACACACACTCTGTAAACAGAAAAGATTTAAGACAGAAAAATTATTCCATGGACAGGACACAAGGAGTTCACAGCTCACCTCATAACTAAGTTGAGGCATCTAAAAATAGACATCCAATATGGCCACTTTTCTTTAAGTGGATTTTATGCTAGTGAAAGTTGTTGGATTGAAAGCCATGAAGTGCACTGATCCAGCAGTGGCCTTGTCTGCACTACAGAATTTTTTAGATAAGTCAGTTTTTGTCGACAAAATAGCAGATGCTCTTTCTGTCGACAAAAAACTCTCCTGCTTTGCTGACAAAATAAAACCACCTCAACGAGAGGCGCAGCTTTTTGAGGCAATGTTATATAAACAAAGTGTCAGCGTAGACGCTGTGGTTTGTTATGCTGCTGTAAAATAGCCTCCAGGAGATGTTCCACAATGCCCATCCTGACCACTCTGGTCAGCAGTTCAAGCTCCACTGCCCTGCATCCAGGTACACAGGCATCCAGACCTCCCTCTTTAAAGGCCCTGGTATTTTTGAAATTCCACTTCCTTTTTTCTCAGCATAGACAGCTCACATCGTATCTTCCCAGTTGACCATGGCAGCTCCACAAAGCAAACGCTCTCCCGCTTGGAGCACACCTGAGTTGTTGGATCTGCTGGCTCTGTGGGGAGAGGAGGCTGCGAAGTCCCAGCTCTGCTCCAGCCATAGGAACTTAGGTATTTATGGTCTGATTTCTTGTGGCATGTTGGATAACGAGCCACACATCAGTGCTGTGTGAAGATAAAGGAGCTGAGGCAAGCACACCAGAAGGCAAGGGGCCAAACCGTTGCTCTGGTGCTGTGCCAAAGACCTGCCACTTCTATAAGGAGGGGGATACTATACTTGGCCACAACCCCACCTCCACTGTCAAGAGCCCGGTAGATACCTCGGGGGGAGGCTGCATACAGTGGACTCTATATCAAGGATGAAGTTGTGAATGAGGAGGAGATCAAGTTGGAGGACGAGATGGGACAGATGGCAGGATCATCTGGTATTGTTGCAAGCCAGGACTACTTCATGACCCAGGAGGGTTCGAGCCAGTCCCAGCACTCTGTCCCTGGTGCATATGAAGCAGGAGAGGGAAGCTCTGGTAAGTGATCTTTTTGAGTTGATGCTGCTCAGTTATATGAGATAGAGTTGCCCTTTTCTTTGTTATATGCTAGAAGTGGGTTAAGGGATAGAAATATAAATGAGTAGCTGTATTTGCTACATTGTGTAACTGCACAGGGAAGAGGGGTGGAATAGTATGTTAATGCACACCGAGATTTCACATGACTCCTCCATAGAGATCTCTAGGAAACTTTCCTGGAAGTACTTGCCACTACTCTGCTGAAGGTTCCTTGGCAGACTGCTTGATCCTTCCCCTGCTGTAAGACACTTTCCCACGCCAATCGCTTGTGCAGGGACTCAGCGGCACATAGTCAAGCAGCACAGGGACCCACTCTGAAGCCGCATGCATGCAGTAGACATGCTCTGCATCCTTGCTTACACTCAGGAGTGAGATATCGGCTTCAATAACCCCCACCTGTGGCAAATGGTGTCAGAACTTACAATTTTGTCCCTAGTCACTTGCAGTGATCTCCTAAAAAAAACGGTCTAGACCCTTTGCCCCATCTTGAGCATTCCCAGGGCCAAACTCACCATGTTTAGGGCATATGCTGAGCTGTGCATTGGCCAAGAGACAGTGAGAAACTGATTTGTATTTTAAAAGAGTTGTATTTTATTATCATGATTCGATGCCATGAGTGCATTAACAATCATGCTTCTGTATTTTTTTTGTGCTTCAGCAGATGTGGCCTTCTGGGGATCCCCCTACACATAGGCAGGGTGCCTCTGCCAGATACGGAAGTGACAGAGGAGCAGGGCTTTGGAACAGAGCCCGGAGCTGGAGTGCAGAGCAGCTCTGGAGCAGTGGAGCTGCAGGTTTTTGCCTGGAGCTGGAGCGGAGCCAGAGCACAGCTCCAAAGCCCTGCAGTTAAGAACATGTTTTGAGAGGTGCTGCAACCCTCAGACGCAGAAAAGCAAGAACACAGGGCATGGAGAGAGACTGTAAATTAAACTCATCAACTAGATAGACAGGACAGGAAGGAGAGCCAGGAGCATACTTTACAGGGCCAGGAGCTGATAAAAGCGATGGAGGAGCAAACAGAGATGCTGAAGTCCCCACTCGTGGTGTAGGCAGAATACATGTGTGCTCGCTCCTCATCACCACCACCCGACAGCAGATACAGAACTGGTTGGCATGCCCTCCCCAAACTCCTCCCATGCATTCCTTGCATCTTCCCAACCCATCTCAGGACCCGATTGACTCCACCCCTTTGGACAGCTTCCAAAACAATAGCTGGAGTTACACACAGCTATGAACGCCTACATCAGAATAATTGCCATTCCCTGTTATAGCTCTTTCCATCAAGCATTTTCTGTGTGTTGTTAATTTAATAAAAACATACTTTCTGAAAGATAATATTTGTCTGTCCCCTACACACGGTAGTTGCTGCTGGAATTAATACACAGTTGCAACTGAGACCACTGCAAACTACAAATCACAGTCAGGAAGCTATCATCAAAATTTTCATGCATGGCAGCAAATTAACAAAGCGTGTCAAAGTGCTGTACAGAAAGAGAGATTACTGGTGCTCACTGTGAAAATGGTGCCTCAAAGCCTTCCTGATCCAATAGTCCCCTGTTGTGCCCTTCTAATAGCCCTGGTCTCTGGCTGCTCCAAATCATCCGCCAGACAATCCACCTCTGTGCTCCATCCTGGGGGAAACTTTTCACCCTTAGCCTTACAAATGCTATGCAGAGCACAGCAGGCTGCTATGATCATGCAAATAATTTTCCTCATTTAGATCTAGTCTGCCTTAAAAGGAAGCATCAGTGTGCTTTTAATCTGCCAAATGCACTCTGCACTTGCTCAGCCTATTGCTGAAGTGCTCCTTGCTGCTGTCCAGGCTTCTTATGTGAGGCTTCACAAGCCATGGGAGTAAGGGGTATGCTGAGTCTCTCAGGATCACTATGGGTATTTCAATATCCCCCACTGGAATCTTCTAGTCTGAAAAGAAAGTCTCTGCTTGCACCTTTCTGTACAGGCCAGTGTTACTGAAGATGCATGTATCATGCAGCTTCTCGAGCACCCCACATTGATTTCAGTGACAGGACCCCAATTATCCACAAGGACCTGCAATACCATAGAGAGGTACCCCTTTCTATTGATTTACTCGGTGACAAGATCATCTGGGGGCCAAAACTGGGATAGGTATGCCATCTATCACCCCGCTGTGGTTAGGGAATCCCAATGCCGCAAAGCCATCCACTATCTCACTCATATTTCCATAAGTCACAGTCCTTCATAGCAGAATGCAATTAATGGCCCTGCACACTTGTGTCACTACAACCCCAATGGTGGATTTCCCAACTTCAAACTGATTTGTGACTGTCCAGTAGGAGTCTGGAGTTGCCAGCTTCCACCCAGCAATCACCACATGCTTCTCCACTGTGAGGGCAGCTCTCATTTTGATGTCCTTGCACTGCAGTGCTAGGGCAAGCTCTGCACACAGTTCCAGGAAGGTGGCTTTCCTCAGCTGAAAGTTCTGCAGCCATTGCTCATCATCCCAGAACTGCATAACAATGTGATCCCACGACTCAGTGCTTGTTTCCCCAAGCCCAAAAGCGATCGTCCACCATGTGCAGCTGCTCTGTGAATGCCGAAAGTAATCTGGTGTTGTTTAACATGGCACACAGCACTTCAGCAACCTCAGATTCCTCTTCAGATTGGGAGCCCATTAAATACCCGCATGACCAGCCACAATATGTTCATAACAGTGACCACAATAGTAGAGCAATGCAGAATCCATCCTTTCTGACAGAAATGGCAGGTACACAGTAAACAGGGGACTGTGAAAAATGGCAAGAAACACAGTCAGAAGCAGAAACAGGAGTACTTGTAGCACCTTAGAGACTAACAAATTTATTTCAGCATGAGCTCTCGTGAGCTACAGCTCATTTCTTCGGATGCACAGAATGGAACTCGCAGACAGGAGATAATTATACATACAGAGAATATGAAAAGGTGGAAGTACACATACCAACAGGAACAGTCTAATCAATTGAGATGAGCTATCATCAGCAGGAGAAAAAAATACTTTTGAAGTGATAATTAAGATGACCCATAGAAGGTGTGTGGAGAACTTAACATAGGGAAATAGATTCAATTAGTGTAATGACCCAACCATTCCCAGTCTCTGTTTAGGCCTGAGTTAATTGTATCTCATTTGCATATTAATTCAAGTTCAGCAGCCTCTCTTTGGAGTCTGTTTTTGAAGTTTTTTTGTTGCAAAATTGCCACCTTCAAGTCTGTCACTGAGTGGTTAGAGAGGCTGAAGTGTTCTTAATTATCACTTCATGCTGAAATAAATGTGTTAGTCTCTAAGGTGCCACAAGTACTCCTGTTCTTTTTGCGGATACAGACTAACACGGCTGCTACTCTGAAACCAGTCAGAAGCAGGTTTTTCTGTCCCATCATTCCATGAGCATCATGGAACATTGAGCACGCACCCACGATGCACTGCGATCCACTCTGCCTTCCGACAACTCTTAGCTGCAGAAGATGGTGAGTAGGACACTGGGATAGCTACCCACGGTGCATTGCTCTCACTGTCGATGCTAAAGCACCAACTGGGGATGCATTTCACTGACAGAGGCAGCATTGTGTTGACTTGCACAGGTGATGTAATTATAGGGGTTTGGATCATTGGCGTAACTTGTGTCAACAAAATTCTGTAGTGTAGACAAAGGCTGTGACAGTGCAAGCTGTCCCCATGCTGCTCCTGCTTTGACTAAAAGGGAAGGAATTTTGTTTCCATCTTTTAGTGCATCCATGTAATCACAGAACAACATCTTCCTTTGGTTGTAGTTTTATGAAGAGCTTAGGACATATGAACAATTTTTAAAAATTGCATCCAAAAAAGTAATGATGGAAAGGTCAGCAAGAAGACTAGCTGCAAAGGATGGAGATTCCCAGCCAGAGGTGTTCAGCCACTCTACCATGCTGGAGGCTGTACCAACCCTCATATGAGTCAGAGTCATTCAGCCCTGAAGTCTCTGCAATCACTCAGTCCAGAAGTGTCACTCCCAAATCAGCAGCCTGAATGGTCAAAGCAGGGGCTCATCTTTGTAACGTGTGAGTGGCTGAATGTGAGGTCACAACAACAAGTCCTTCCTCAGAATCTTTGCACCATCCCATAGTCCTATCTCCTGGAAGAGCTGAGTGCTGAAATGCAGTTGATGGGGCACTTCTGGAATCGGAGGACAGCCACTATGCAAGTTCTGCCTTGGCTGCACTAGAAAGGATTTGCCAGTATAGTTATACATCTCTACCCTGATATAACGTGACCTGATATAACATGAATTTGGATACAAAGCGGTAAAGCAGTCCTCGGGGGGTGGAAGCGCTGTGCACTCCAGCAGATCATAGCAAGTTTGATATAATGCAGTTTCACCGACAACGTGGTAAGATTTTTTGGCTCCCAAGGACATTATATCAGGGTAGAGGTGTACCAGCAAACTCTCCTCGTGAAGATGCTTTCTACCAGCAAATGAAACTGCATCTACACTGGGGCTTATGCCAGCACAGCTTTGTTGGGAGTTTTTTTGAGAGGGGGTGGCAGCAGGGGGCATTTTGTCACTAGACAAATGGCTTTTACAAGCCCTGTTTTATAACACAATGAAATTAGAGCAAGAGCAGGAAAGGCAGATTAAGTGGCAAAACCAAACAAAGAGAAAAGGTTGGTGTGGCTACCTGATGAGAGACCAGCAGTATCTGCAAATTAGCCATGCTGATTATAAAGCATCTGGCAACATACCTAATCTAGAAAGACTGACAACAGAACTCCTCTAGAGAGAGGATGGATGAATTTGCCTAAAACAAAAGCCTAGGTCTGTTGACTGCAATTTCGCTTTCCTCCCTCCTGCCCCATCTTAAGTAACAATGCAGTGGACATCAGATATAGTAGGCAAATCTCAGGCCATGTCTACATCTAAAAATTTTGCTGCGCGGGTTGTTACAGCTGTATTAGTACAGCTGTATAGGGCCAGCGCTGCAGAGTGGCCACACTTACAGCAACCAGCGCTGCAAGTGGTGTTAGATGTGGCCACACTGCAGCGCTGTTGGGCGGCTTCAAGGGGGTTCCGGGACGAGAGAGCAAACCGGGAAGGAAACCAGCTTCGCCGCGGTTTGCTCTCTTGGTCCCGGAGCCACCCAGCAAACCGCAGGGAAGGAGACCTGCTTGCTCGGGTTCCGGGACCGAGAGAGCAAACCGGGAACGCCGCGGTTTGCTCTCTCGGTCCCGGAGCCACCCAGCAAACCGCAGGGAAGGAGACCTGCTTGCTCGGGGTTCCGGGACCGAGAGAGCAAACCGGAACGCCGCGGTTTGCTCTCTCGGTCCCGGAGCCACCCAGCAAACCGCAGGGAAGGAGACCTGCTTGCTCGGGGTTCCGGGACCGAGAGAGCAAACCGCGGCGAAGCTGGTTTCCTTTCCCGGTTTTGCTCTCTCGGTCCCGAACCCCGAGCAAGCAGGTCTCCTTCCCTGCGGTTTGCTGGCTGGCTCCGGGACCGAGAGAGCAAACCGCGCGTCCCGGTTTGCGCTCTCGGTCCCGAACCCCGAGCAAGCAGGTCTCCTTCCTGGCGTTTGCTGGGTGGCTCCGGGACCGAGAGAGCAAACCGGGAAAAGGAAACCAGCTTGATTACCAGAGGCTTCCTCCTTCCACGGAGGTCAAGAAAAGCGCTGGTAACTGTCTACTTGGATTACAGCGCTGAATCACCGCGCTGGTTCCTCTACACCCGAGACAAACGGGAGTACGGCCAGCGCTGCAAACAGGGAGTTGCAGCGCTGGTGGTGCCCTGCAGATGTGTACACCTTCAAAGTTGCAGCGCTGTAACTCCCTCACCAGCGCTGCAACTTTCTGATGTAGACAAGCCCTCAGTCATTTGTTTAAAACTCCTTAACAAGTATGTAGTTAGAGTTAAAAGCCTTCACAGAAGCAGGTTTTATGGGGGAATTATTTGAGCAATCTGGCACAAAAGAAACAGGACAGTCCTGGGCATCATCCTCTCTACACCATTTTTTAATGTCACCAACTGCCAGGACTGTGCTAAAAAGTCTTTTTTTTTAGTGGAAAGAGATCTTGTCCCCAGTGTTTTATCACATGGTCTCCCATTTTCTGAAATTGTGTCACTAAGGTATTGACAGGAACATGAAATATTTGAAAACCTTTTATACACACCTCTACTCCAATACAACACGAATTCGGATATAACACGGTAAAGCAGCGCTCCGGGGGCGGGGGCTGCATGCTACGATGGATCAAATCAAGTTCAATATAACGTGATTTCACCTATAACGTGGTAAGATTTTTTGGCTCCTGAGGACAGCGTTAGTTAGGGGTTTGTTATAGAAGTGGGTGGGTGAGATTCTGTGGCCTGCATTGTGCAGGAGGTCAGATTAGATGATCATAATGGTCCCTTCTGACCTTAAAGTCTATGAGTCAATCGGGGTAGAGGTGTACTAGAAACATGTAGCTCTAATTTCAATCTATGAATGAAATGACCAGCTATTCTAACAAAACTAAATAGATTACCACTCTTCAGAAGTCTTGATGATCAATTTCTAGACAGGGGATCAAAAAACTCTTGGACATTGCATTAGTTTTTGGTTTATAGTGTGAAAACTGTCAACTTTGCCAACAACATTCTAGACCAGCAGTTCTCAAACTATGGGTCAGGACCTCAAAATGGGTTGTGAACCCTTTTTAATGGAGTCGTCAGTGCTGGCGTTAGACTTGCTGAGGCCTGGGGCCAAAGCCCAAGCCCAAGCCCCACTGCCCAAGGCTGAAGCCTAAGGATTTCAACCCTGGATGATGGGCTCAGGTTACAAGTGTCCCATCAGTTTGCCCTTCCCTGCCCTGGGTGTCAGGTCTCAGGCTCTAGTTCTGCCTCCTGGGCTCGTGTAACAATTTTTGTTGTCAGAAGGGGGTCACGGTGCAATGAAGTTTGAGAACCCCTGTTCTAGACCATGTTTCATCTTGAGAAAAGAGAAATTAAAAGTTCAGCAACAGGGCATTGTAGTAATAAATCAATACCATGAATCAAGTTAGTACTTCTCTAACACAGATAATAGAATCATTTGTTATTACCAGTTTGCACATGAGCAAAACATTTGCACATTTCTTTTAAAGTAGCAGCGGCGCAGCAATGATGAATTTGGTCTAAAAAGTAAGACTAGTCACAAATATAGCTGATCTATCTCGGCAGGTACAGCATTATTTGTCAAGTTCTGCCTTCTCAAACCTCAACAAAAGTCTGTTTATAAATATCATGGTTGAGATTTTACTTTGGATGCACAAAGGAATACCTTAAGGGTGGTGCCTTAAAGGGGTTTTTAAATGGTAATCAATCAGTACTTTCTGAAAACCCCTCTTTAAAGTGTTTCAATTTGGGCCCCCAGGAATGAGACACCTAAAACTCAAGTGTTGCTTTCCAAAATCTTAGCTTAAATATCTATAATACTGTGACACTACTTTCTTTTTTCCTAGAGTGTGAATGGTAGCATAAAAGTAGAGGTGATCTCAGATTCAAATTCATATTGAAATTTGTTAGGTGAGCTTACCTATATTGCAACCATCACCTTAGATTTTAAATTTTTCATTTTTCTAGTTTACTGCACTTTCTTTCAGTGCAAACAATGGACATCTTGTCACTTTTACTTGACAGTTTCAATTCTTTAGCAGGATGCTGTATTGTTCAGATTGCAAAACACTGCAGAAGAATGCTTATGTATTGAAAAAATATTGCTAGAAGTATTCTAATTTCACAGAAACTCTCTACTAGTCTTAGGTTCTGGACAACGTCTCTTCTGAGAGAACCATGGAGAAATGGGAGAGGAGTGTGTCGCAGAAGACTGATAGTAGATATCTTGAATAAAACAAATCAAAACATACCCCAGTCAGAGGGCTGAACCTTTAGGTAACAAAGGTTTAATCTTTAATGAAGGTGATCCTTTAGAAATTGGAGAATGTCTGACAAGCGTGTAGAATGAATCTGGTGGAGATCCAGACAGACACAGTCCCCCAAATTGTCTTGTAGCGTTGAGATTTTAAGCTAGAAAAGTAAGGAATTCCTAGGAGGATCCATGTCGAAGGGTTGGACTTTGTTTCACCAAAATCCAGTGTTTCCTCTATGGGGAAGATTCCAATGTTTGCAAACTGCCATTTTTGTGCGCAGGGAACTGCTACTGGCCCCACTAGCCTTAATTTCCAAAAGGTAACAGGGAGGGTTCCTACATGGTCCCATACATTTATATTTAAAAATACATAAACTGATAGAGAAGAGAGAGAAAAATCCCTTGAAATTCCTATAGTACCATTTATATAACATTTAGAATTCATATGTCCCAGGTGGCACTGGTCCAAGGGAAAGGAAAGTGTTTAATTTTCTCCTTAGGCATAAGACTGTCTAAGACTCCAAGTTTACATTATCTTTTGTCATTTGAGCTGTTGAAGGAAAATCTGTGTTGACCTCTGTCCTCTGAAGTTGGAAAAAATACTTCCTGGCTCCACAACAAAACAACGGCCTGAAAGACTGCCTGTTAAGTGGAGAGCTCATCCTACAGCAAACAGCTGGACTGAGAAAATATTGTTCAATTTGGATGAATCCTTCAGTACCTCAACAAATAACAGTTCCACTCAAGAGAACATGAATGATATTACTATGGTTTAAAAAAGGGGGAGAGGTGTTCCAGATATGATTTAGGGTTGTCTGGCACCTTACACCAAAGCAAGAGGACTGACTGAAATTATGCAAGGACATCACTTGCAGCTAATTTGGTCCTGAAATCAAAAGGTTTGTTTAGGAGCTCAGCAGCACTAGAAAGATATAAACTGATAATTTTAGATTTAATATAACAGTGAAAACATGACAACATTAAGAAGTTCACTGAAGAGATTCCTTCCCCTTTTGGTTAGAGCACTATAATTTAGAATACTCCCTAACAAGTTGGCTTGGGTTCAGATGTCAAACAGGCCTGGATGTTTGACATGAAGCTGTAACTCCTGTTGTAGGAGACACTCAGGAGAAACTCCTTGTCTTGCCCCAAGGAATGGTAGAGGCTACAGAATAAGTCCCAGTCTGATTCCAACATTCTAACGAGGCATTAGCACTTCTGGAAACCTTTGTGGGGTGAAAAATTTTGCCTCTTCAGCTATTGAGTCCTGATTCAGTCCACAACCATCACAAAGGGACAGAGGAGTGTTGCCCACTAAAGCAGAGGTTGAACTCTCAGGAAACTACAAGGGTTGAGCTTAAGCAGTAGTGTCTGGGAATTTTTTCTTGCTCTAAAATGCCCTGTGTGAAAATACTTGCACAGCCACTATAGCTAGGGTGACCAGGTGTCCCGTTTTTATAGAGACGGTCCCAGTTTTTGGGACTTTTTTTATATAGATGCCTATTACCCCCTACCCCAGTCCCGTTTTTTCACAGTTGCTATTTGGTCACCCTAATTATAGCCCTATATCACACATGGAGCTCTTACTGCAGGATTGCAGCTATTTGCACTGCCACTGGCATGCATTAACACTACACACACACACACACGACTTTGTAAGGAAGTGCCAAAATCCTAGCAAAGGTGGCAGCAGAGAGGTACCTTGCTCTAGCACAGTGGTTCTCACCCAGGGGTATGTGTACCCCTGGGGGTACACAGAAATCTTCTAGGGCAGTGGTTCTCAACCAGGGATCAAGGGCTCCCTAGGGGAGCTTTAATAGGTTTTAGGGGGTCCTCCAAGCAGGGCCAGTGTTAGACTCACTGGGGCCCAGGGCAGAAAGCTGAAACCCCACCACACCACATGTGGCTGAAGCGCATGGCCCTGAGCCCCACCAGGGGGCTGAAGCCAAAGCCTGAGCAACTTAGCTTTGCGAGGTCCCCTGTGGTGTGGGGCCCCAGGCAATTGCCCTACTTGTTACCATTAACGACAGCCCTGGCTTTTATAAGCTGAAAACCAGCTATTGTGGCACAGGTGGGCTGTGAAGTTTTTTTTAGTATGTTTGGGGGAACCTCAGAAAGAAAACGGTTGAGAACCCCTGTTCTAGGGGGTACATCAACTCATCTAGATATTTGCCTAGTTTTACAACAGGCTATATAAAAAGCACTAGCAAAGTCTGCACAAACTAAAATTTCATACAATGACTTGTTTATACTGCTCTATTTACTGTACAATGAAATGCAAGTACAATATTTATATTCCAATATTTTATAATTATATGGTAAAATGAGAAAGTAAGTAATTTTTCAGTAACAGTGTGCTATCACACTTTTGCATTTTTACGTCTGATTTTGTAAGTTAGTAGCTTTTAAGTGAGGTTAAACTTGGGGGTATGCATGACAAATCAGACTCCTGAAAGGGGTACAGTAATCTAGAAAGGTTGAGAGCCACTGCTCTGGCATGTATATGGAGGAATTCAAGTTTACTTTTCCTGCAGATTCCATTGGTTTGAATGGTCTGCTGACAAAAGACAGGTTGCTACTTCTGCTCTCTGGTGTTAAACCAGCAGAAGGCTGGAACAGTTGGTCAGGCTGGGCAATGTTTACAAGAGTATTGCGAGAGCTGGTCCACTAGCATAGGCAAGCAGGTGGTATGGACTAGAATTCTTTGCTGCATGCCTGAGGAAAGTCAGTGGAAAGTGTGATAAAATGAATTGGGGTGGGCTGTGAAGACTCAGAACTGTAAGCAGTGCAAAATTCAGATCATAGATTCCATAGGCTGCTCTTTGTAGCCTATGGGACTAACCTGCTTGCTTTTATTTATTAATATCTAATAAACGATAAGAAAATTATATATCTATATCTATTATAAATATAACTATATATATAACATAACTATATAACTATATAACTATATATATATAAAGTATTTGGTTTATTGCAATAGGTTTAGAGATTTATATTAAAGTAAGTTTGGCTATAATGGAAGAGACCTACAGGCCATATCCTGTATGATAAGCTAAGGCAAAGTTAGCATATTTATATTAAGACCTTTTACTCAGAAAGCAAAAGTTGACCTACGTCTTGTTATCCAAACAGATAAGTACCCACGCCTATGTCTATAACCAATAGACACTGGAGAATGGCATAGGGGGAGTTTCAGTGTTGTATCCACAGATTTAACAAGTACACTACAAGAGACTGATGTGCAGACATACCCGCCATCAATACACACATACCTATTAGCTTAGGGGGTAAGCATACCCTAACATTTTGTGGGTGAGGAATGAAATTTGGGCATAGGAGGATGGATTTCCAGCATTTGCCCTATGAAAGAAAGAGGTGCCACACCTCGACAGAGTACTCCTTTCTCACTTTATTCCATCTCCATTTCTCAATCCATTTCTATTCTTATTTATTCTCTGTCTATTCTATCTACAATGACTACTACTATCAGTAGACTATACTTCTTAAACTTAAAGTTTCAAAGGTACTAGGCTAAGCTTGGTTTCCTTACATTTTATTCTTTGTTTATTAGGTTTTGATTTTAAGTTTTAGTTAAGTAAACCCTAATTTAGTTTAGATAGCTTTTACCATTAAATTCTTCTAAGCACTGCATCCCTCACTCAGGAACTGAGAAACCTGAACCGCAAGGCTGTTCCTGTGTCTCTTACCACCAAGTTATCAAGGAGGGGTGTGAGTATATTAACCAAAGCTTTGTTACATATACTATAATATTGTATGTACCTTTTGAATAGTAGTAATGCAGTTTTAACTTCGTAACTCTGATTATTTTACCATTTATACTTTTTATTAAAATCAATAATAGTCTTTACGACTATATCTGTCTCAGTGTGAGCTTCCTGTCATACTCACAAGGGTCCTTTGTAAATCTGTGGAGCCTGATTCGAGACAAGAACTTTTATCTTCTGATCAAACAGACTGGTGAGCCTAAAACTCACACTAATTAATATTAATGATTATTATTAATTAAATCAATTCAAATAAAATTATATTAATCAATTCCCATATTATCCAAAATATGATCAGTACACCCTAAATCAGGCTACATCTTAAAAAACAAACAGGCCATCAGGTTCATATTACTAAAAATCGAATCCAGCTAAGTTCCCAGCAGTTAGCATGAAGAAATCCCCACACTCTAAACACCTCTGTTATGGATAGGGTGACCAGATAGCAAGTGTAAAAAAGCGGGATGGGGGTGGGGGTAATAGGTGCCTATATAAGAAAAAGCCCCCAAAATCAGGACTGTCCCTATAAAATCAGAACATCTGGTCACCCTAGTTATGGAGAACAGGGGTAAGTCTCCTCTCCACAGAGTAAACTTGGATCAGCATGCAATGTTGCAGCAATCCAGCAGAGGGAGACTGAATTCAAAGGAAAATAGCATCAACCATCTCCCTAGGGGTGGAAGGAGCTGCTCCATCCATAAGTATCCAGACCAGTAGATGCCTGTAAGGCGAGGGGTGGGGGGGAAGGAACGCGGGGGGGGACACCAAAGCAAAATCCTACTTCTCAATCTACACAGCCATTTTTGACTCCACTATTCTGCTGATGTAGCAGAAGTGGGGGAACAACGCGTCCAAGCAGAGTCCTCCCATGCTAAGCCAAGCTGTGGTTATCCTCAGTCCCGTTTTAGAAATCAAATCAACATTTTGTACTCAAGGGACTGCTTCCTTACTGCTGTGGGTGGGAGGGAGGGAGGGTGTCATTCCTGTAGGTCATTAACCCAGGCTCTCCTTTCACTCAGTCACAGATCCAACACAAGCTATCAAGAGCCAGCTTTATAGAATCAACCAATTATGAGCTTAAAAGAAGACCCAACGATCAATAAGCGAGACAATCTTGTGCAAATCTTTTTGTTTCAGAAGATTTTCCTTACATCATGTAATTTAAAAAATTATTTCTGCTCCTAACCATGAAAATATAGGCTGAACTCATTAAAGCTTCCCAAAGCCTTTGATGTAATTTTAATACTTTACTACACTTCTGTTCCTAGAGCTCTCTTGGGCTGAACTGACACAGTTTTGCAAACATTCTGCTCACAGGAACTATAGAACATAAGCTGGCATGAGTCAGCCACCTGCTCTGTGCTGTTTTATTTAGGAAGTAGAGAGGGGATGGGGCATTTTTTTTAAGTGTTACATTTTCTTGATACAGTTTAACTTAAATATTTATTACAGTTTCATCTGTCTTGATATGGGAACTGCAAATACTTAACCGAAATGTGGCCTAGTTTCACAACAGCTTACGTCCCGCTGTTGAAGTGCTGTTTTGGAACTTCTTACAGTACCAACATTCAGCAAAACCCCCAGATACCAAGATGCCTCCTGAAATACCAAGATTTCCTCCTCTACTACAGGTGACAACAAGGTTTTAAGAGGCTGTTCAGTTTTCTGCACTGAGTAGGTGCTGTAGTGAGCAGTTGCCTGGGCCCCAAGACAGCTGGATCAGGCCTGAGCGAGTCCTACTGCATCCAATCAGAATCAAAGACTTTCAAGAACCAGTTGCTGGACAATCAGCAAACTGTGTTACAACATTCCAAATGCTGTAGGTAACAGCTGATTCAATATAAAGGCTCTTTAAACATTAATGGGAGCCAAGTCCACACTCTTTGTCAGATGCTGCTTTCTCACATCTCTCATTTGCTAATAACTATTTTAAATTTTGTTCCACTGTAAGTTTTGAATCTACCTTAAAAATGAAAGCACCATGCCATATATTGCACATAAAGTATTCATCTCACATCTCTTAGTCTATGACAGTGAATGAAAGTGAAAACTGAACCCACTCATGACTCAAAGTAACTGTTTAATTTGGAAGTACCAGAGATTAATGATGTCATCATACATTTGATTTTTCTTAAAGAGACAGTAGTTTGTGGAAAACCAAAGACACTGATTTACCTTAAAATGCTACACTGATTTATTCAGCACAGCCAGCTGACAAAAATCAGTGTCAGTCTGGGGTAAGTAAAATCCCCTGGGCTGCAAAAATAGATTGTTTGACAGACCAACCAGAAACACAGTTTCTCTCCAGTCACAGGCACACAGAATGAGAAGCCCCAGTTTGTCCTGGCTTCCAAGTCACAGAAAGCTACAATCCTCCAATTGCTTAAAAGAAGACACAGCAATCAGAATGTTCAAAGACTAGAGAGCCCTTTGCCCAGGCTGAGAGCTTAGGCTGTATTTGTGCTAATCACTGAGGAGAGGACAGTGTAACTGGCTTCAGTGTCCTAGTGTTTCAATGCCTGGGAAGGTTTTTATGAGATACAACCCCCACCCCCCATGCAGATGCACAGCACCAACTTAAGCCACTTTACTAGTGCAGTGTGTTTATGCTAAGGGGGTTTTCACAGGTACACTACATTGGTGTGGCTACCTCAGAGATAAAAACTTCAACACAGATGAGGCTTAAATGGCTGTCTTCTGGGTCATTGCACCATGGCATCTGCACCACTGTGTAAGAAGAAGGTTTTTTTGCCCAAAAGATAGATAATTTTGTATTAGTTTGGTAGATGAGTGGGATGCAAATAGTACATGGATTTTGCAGCAAGGAGTAGAGGACAATAATATGGACACTAGGACAAATTTTTTTCCTTAGTGTTCCTTTAAGATTGGCTAGTATTACAACTTACACACTGAATTTACAAATTCAAATCAGTGAAAAGGGGGAATTATCCCTTTCCACACAATGGGGATGACAGAGGGAAACCAAGCAACTCTCTCCCAGCTTCACAGTGGTAGAGCCAGTAGCAGCCCCATCTTTGTTCAGGCTCACTCTCAATTAGACTTTGGCATTTTCCATCTTTGTTCCTTTCAGCATACTGTAGTTTAAGAACAGGCTGGGGTGTAGAAAGAAAGTGGGGGAATATCACAAGGCACAGGCTTCCTAGTTTGCAGAAAAGGGTGTTTTGTCTACTTAGATCTGTGCAGTGAATAATCAGACTTCCTGGCTCCCAGTCCTATACTCAGTACACTATGTCACTTTCAACTGAGATCTCTTCAGTGATACAGTAATGACCCTAACTGCAATCCTCCAGCCGTGGAGAAGAGGGCTAGATTTATTTCCACCATGTACATCCCATAAGTAAATGTCACTGAGTTGGAGATCTAGCATTAAACTAGAGCCAGTTATACTGTTGTCACCTCTGTCACTAGCACAGCTCTAGAGCTCTCAGGTTAGAACAATGTATTGTTAGTCCTGGGAAGCTTTGATTAAATACGGAGGAAGATGATCAATTACTTGCAGCATTCACCACTGAATTCACAAAAGGCAGCATTATGTAAATTACTGTTGCACTTGCTTCCAGGGAAAAAGCTCAGCTATGCAACGCAAATTGCAGGACACACAGTTCCCATTTCACATAAAAACAATTAAGCAACCCAACTCCCAGGTATAAACTGCAGCCACCAAATGGGGAATTAGGTCACAGGCAGCATGCCAGGTAGTCACAAGAAAGAAACCTGCCGTATCTGAAGATTTCACACCCATCTCCCATACCAACCTTTAAGTGTCCTGGCAGCAAAGCAATTATGGATTGGAGGCCTGATTTCCTCTTAATGTCACTTGCTTGGTAAAACTTAAGAGTAACAAGAAAGGTTTCTACAGGTATGTTAGCAACAAGAAGAAAAAGTCAAGGAAAGTGTGGGCCCCTTACTGAATGGGGGAGGCAAACTAGTGACAGAGAATGTGGAAAAAGCTAATGTACTCTATGCTTTTTTTTGCCTCTGCCTTCATGAACAAGGTCAGCTCCCAGACTGATGCACTGGGCAGCACAGTATGGGGAGGAGGTGACCAGCCCTCTGTGGAGAAAGAAGTGGTTCAGGACTATTTAGAAAAGCTGGATGAGCACAGTCCATGGGGCCAGATGTGCTGCATCCGAGGGTGCTAAAGGAGTTGGTGGGTGTTGCAGAGCAGTTGGCCATTATCTTTGAAACTCACGGTGATTGCGAGAGGTCCCAGATGACTGGAAAGAGGCTAACGTAGTGCTCATCTTTAAAAAAGGGAAGGAGGAGGATCCGGGGAACTACAGGCCAGCCAGCCTCACCTCAGTCCCTGGAAAAATCATGGAGCAGGTCCTCAAGGAATCAATTCTGAAGCACTAGAGGAGAGGAAAGTTGATCAGGAACAGTCAGCATGGATTCACCAAGGGCAAGTATGCCTTACTAACCTAATTGCCTTCTATGATGAGATAACTGGCTCTGTGGATGAGGGGAAAGCAAGTGGACGTGTTATTCCTTAACATAGCAAAGCTTTTGATATGGTCTCCCACAGCGTTCTTGCCAGCGAGTTTAAAGAAGTATGGGCAGGACCGGCGCTAGGGTTTTGAGCGCCCTAGGCGGACGGCAATTTCGCAAGCCCCGCGCGCTGGTCCCACGGCTCCGGTGGAGCTGCCCGCAGTGGTGTCTGGGGAGGGTCCACCCAGAGCCGTGCGAGCAGCCGACCGTCCGCAGGCATGACTGCAGCAGCTCCACAGGAGTTGCCTGCCACCCCCTCCGGATACCCTGGACTGCTGGCTGCTGCAGCGGCACCCTGACCCCAGGGTCAGTGCGCCTCTGTTGGCAGCCAGCAGCCCGTGGTTTCCCTGAGCCATGGGGACCCTCCGCCCCTGGGCTGCGGGCTGCCACGGTGGCGCCCTGACCCAGGGGACACCCTGGGCTGCCGGCTGCCGTGGCGGCGCCCTGACTCAGGGGACACCTTGGGCTGCCGGCGGACTCCCTCTCTGTCCCAGCAGCAGCGGCTGCTCAACCATTTAAAAAAAATTTGAGGGTGCTTTTTGGTGCCTTCAAATCTCGGCGCCCTAGGCAACCGCCTAGTCCGCCTAAATGGTTGCACCGGCCCTGAGTATGGGCTGGATGAATGGACAATAAGGTGGATAGAAAGTTGGCAAGATCGTCAGGCTCAAACGGTAGTAATCAATGGCTCCATGTCCTAGTTGGCAGCTGGTATCAAGCGGAAGTGCCCCAAGGTCGGTCCTGGGGCTGGTTTTGTTCAATATCTTATTAATGATCTGGTGGGTGGCGTGGATTGCATCCTCAGCAAGATTGAAGATAACACTCAACAGGGAGGAGTGGTAGCTATGCTGGAGGGTACAGAAAGGATACAGACGGACCTAGAGAAAGAGGATTGGGTCAAAAGAAATCTGATGAGGTTCAGCAAGGACAATGAAGAGTCCTTGCACTTAGGATGGAAGAATCCTATGCACTGCTACGACTAGGGACCGAGTGCCTAGGCAGCAGTTCTGCAGAAAGACCCTAAAGGTTAACAGTGGACGAGAAGCTGGACATGAGTTAATGGTGTGCCCCATGTTGCCAAAAAGGCTAATGGCATTTTGGGCTGTACAAGTAGGAGCATTGCCAGCAGATCGAGGGATGTGATCATTCCCCTCCTACTTGGCATTGGTGTGGCCTCATCTGGAGTACTGTGTCCAGTTTTAGGCCCCACACTATAAGAAGGATGTGGAAAAAACTGGAAAGAGTCCAGCGGAGGGCAACAAAAATGATTAGGGGCTGGAGCACATGACTTATGAGGAGAGGCAGAGAACTGGAATTGTTTAGTCCTGCAGAAGAGAAGAATGAGGGGGGGATTTGATAGCTGCTTTCAACACCTGAAGAGGATGGATCTAGACTGTTCTCAGTGGTAAAGATGATGAACAAGGAGTAATGGTCTCAAGTTGCAGTGGGAAGGTTTAGGTGGGATATTAGGAAAAACTTTTTCACCTAGGAGGGTTAGTGAAGCACTGGAATGGGTTACCTAGAGAAGTGGTGGGAATCTCCATCCTTAGAGGTTTTTAAGGTCAAGCTTGACAAAGCCCTGGCTGGATGGTTTAGTTGGGGAATCGTCCTGCTCTGAGCAGGGAGTTGACTAGATGACTCCTGAGGTCCCTTCCAACCCTGATATTCTATTATAGCTATGTTAGTTTAAAAAAAAAAAATTGTAACCTCAGCCTACATACTAAAGGTCACTAGCCATTTGCCTACATTACAATAAGGTAGATAAAGTGATAGTGTATTTACGACATGAAATGTTTCAGTGCCACATCACTGCATCCAAGAAATCCCCAATTAATTTAGGTGTCTTTACAAAAAGGGAGACAAACACATTGTACTAGGTAGCAAACATTCCATTATTTCTGCTTTGTCCTATGCCTGTCACTAAACTTCAGTCCTAGTCAATCAATGGAAGCAGAGATCTGTTGGTGCTACATTAGTCACATATTTACATAGTCACATCGGCTTGGCTCGTTTCCAGGGACTGTACTGATCACTATGGTGGACCACGTCTCCCAATTTGAGTACAATTTGCGCCTCCCCGCCCCAAAAATCACATTATCTGCAATTCCACAGGGCCTCTCACTCTACACCACCTTACAAACTACAAGGAAAAAGAAAGGAATGCGCCTAATTTTAGGCCCACTAGAATGTTAAATTTTAAGATCACCACTATTCAAGCAGGAATACTACGTCTGGAAGAATCTTCGATGAGACACTGGGCACAAAGTAGTCTTCAATTTTTCTGGAAGTGACGTAGGAGGGCCCTTGCCAATTTAACTTATGTTTGATGCCACCCCCAACACCCCCCCCCCAAAAAGAAAAAAGAACACACCACCACCCCCGCCCATCTCAAAAACCTCATCAAGCCAGCCAATCCTTCAGACAAGGAGGGGTACACATAAAACTACTGGAAGCAAAGACACCCCTTCGGTTGCATAGACGGGGAAATCACATGGGAATGAAAGAAAGATTCCCCAGAACTAGGCTCCCAGTTACTGCTAGCCAGAGAAGCAAATGATGAATATTTTTCTACAGATCAGTTAATATAAGCTATGGAAGCTATAATGAGTGATAGCTAGCACAGCTCAGCTAACCACCCCACAGACTGGAGGGAAGAGCAGTACAGAGATACTGATTACTAGTCCCCAACAAGGAGGCTCAGAGGAAGAGCAGCAATGTTTCCTCCACCTGCCCAGAAACCTCTCCTTTAGAAGCAGGAATTGATAATCCTGCCACGCCTGCCTGGCCAGGATTTAAGATGTAAAGAGGGAGGAGGAGAGGTCAGATGGCTGGAGCCAACTGGCCTGCATGTGGCTGAGATGAAGGTAAAGTTTAATTTTGCTTCCAGGATTTTAGCAACAGCAAAAGCCGGACTTACTTAATTGGGATTGCTAAAATAGCACTTGCATACCTAACCACACAGGACCACATGCAGTTTTGTTTTCCTTCAATAGATCAAAAGCGAGCTGAATTCCTCAGTGAAGTAATAAAGGAGGCACAGACTGGTGATTAAAGCACAGAACTAGGGGGCAGGAGATCAGGATTTGATTCTAAATCTAGTCATTTCAGCTCTCAGTGCCTCAGTTTCCTCATGTATGATGGAAACAAAAACTTGCCTCCCAAAGATGTAGCAAAATTAGTTCACAAATGCTTGTAAAATGCTTTGAGTGTCTCTGAAGATGATATAGTAGAGCAGGGGTCAGCAATCTTTCAGAAGTGGTGTGCCGAGTCTTCATTTATTCACTCTAATTTAAGGTTTTGCGTGCCAGCAATACATTTTAACATTTTTAGAAGGTCTCTTTCTATAAGTCTATAATATATAACTAACCTATTGTTGTATGTAAAGTAAATAAGCTTTTAAAAATTTTTAAAAGCTTCATTTAAAATTAAATTAAAAGGCAGAGCCCCCCGCACTGGTGGCCAGGACCCAGGCAGTGTGAGTGCCTCTGAAAATCAGCTTGTGTGCTGCCTTCGGCACACGTGCCATAGGTTGCCTACCCCTGTAGCAGAGCAAGTATAGTGCAGTTGCTGTGATTTAGCTTAGCAAATACTCCACAAAATCAAGTATCAGTTTGGCAGGTTGCAGAGCGTGACCTGTTTCCCCGACCCTCCAACTTTCCTCAGAACCATCCATAAAGAAAAGGCACTGATGGACAACTGCACCTGCAACAGGCTGGAAGCGACACACGCTGGTATTTTAATCAGAGCTGTTGATTAATCGCAGTTAACTCACGCGATTAACCCAAAAAAAAAATAATTGTGATTAATGGCAGTTTTAATCTCACTGTTAAACAGAATACCAATTCAAAATATTTTAATATATTTTGATGTTTTTCTATATTTTCATATATATTGTATTCTGTGTAGTAACTGAAATCTAAGTGTATATTATCTGCATGAGAACCTAAATTGGCCTGAAGACAAGGGTTGAATTTGTCTGTTTTACTTGTCTAAGGAAAGACAAAATCAAAAACTAAAGGGAAGCAAAGTAATGTTGCCAAAGGAAACAAAGTGCTTCTCAAAAGCTACACTGAACATTCACTCTCACACTGCAGGTTTTAGAAGGAATTGTTTCCTCTCCGAGGAGCAGTTTAGGAGTTGTACAATAAGGAAAAGGGCTGGTCAAATCCAGGCTTTTTATAAGCATCAGTGTGAATGCAGAGCTATCAGCTAGTCAGTCAATCACGCACATAGTAAGCAAAGGAGCTTTTATATATACTTTCCCTATTACTGTATCCAAAACATGCAGTTCTGAAGTGCTCAAAAGAAGACAGATGGATTACAATGTAACACTTGTACTGGAAAGTGATTAAGGAACCAGCCTTACAAAATTCAACCACTAAACAAGTTCCAGCCTGGACATGAGGAACCAACAGCAGATGGGCACATGTGCCAAATATCACACAACTTCTGAAATAGCCAACAGATAAGCCTCAGAAAATGTGGAAAGGAATGGCTCACAAAGATGGCAGCTCCATTAAGACGCTGATCCCAAGCTCATGCACTGCTTTCATCAATTTTTAAAGTTATCTTCAGAATTCTGGAAGTCAACACAAATCCCCAGACACCAGAGTAACATGCTACATCCCTTGCATGGGTAGTCAAGTTCCATAAGTAACCGTTGTTTTTTATATTTTTGAGAAGCAATCCTACTAAGAACATAAGAATGGCCGTACCAGGTCAGACCAAGTCCATCTAGCCCAATATCTGTCTACCAACAGTGGCCAATGCTAGGTGCCCCAGAGGGAGTGAAGCTAACAGGCAATGATCAAGTGATCTCTCTCCTGCCATCCATCTCCATCCTCTGATGCACAGAGGCTAGGGACACCATTCTTTACCCTTCCTGTACCTTTTAACTTTTGTTTAACTAACTCCCTCATTTTTGTATAGTTCCCTCTTTTGAAATTAAATGTCACAGTGTTGGGCTGTTGAGGTGTTCTTCCCCCCACAGGGATGTTGAATGCTATTGTATTATGGTCACTATTTCCAGGCGATTCTGCTATAGTTACCTCTTGGACCAGCTCCTGCGCACCACTCAGGATTAAATCTAGAGTTGCCTCTCCCCTTGTGGGTTACCATATCAGCTGCTTCATGAAGCAGACATTTAAAGTATCGAGAAATTTTATCTCTGGATTTCGTCCTGAAGTGAAATGTTCCCAGTCAATATGGGGATAATTGAAATCCCCCACTATTACTGGGTTCTTAATTTTGATAGCCTCTCTAATTTCCCTTAGCATTTCATCATCACTATTACTGTCCTGGTCAGGTAGTCGATAATAGATCCCTAATGTTATATTTTCATTAGAGCATGAAATTTCTATCCATAGCGATTCTATGGAATGTGGATTTGCTTAAGATTTTTATTTCATTTGAATCTACATTTTCTTTCACATAGAATGCCACTCCTTCCTCTGCATGACCTGTTCTGTCCTTCCGATACATTTTGTACCCCGGAATGATTGTGTCCCATTGATTGTCCTCAGTCCACCAGGTTTCTGTGAAGCCTATTATATCAATATCCTCCTTTATCACAAGGCACTCTAGTTCACCCATCTTATTATTTAGACTTTAGCATTTGTGTACAAGCACTTTAAAAACTTGTCCCTGTTTATTTGTCTGCCCTTACTACATGGCATTGAACTAGTTCTACTACAAAGTTTTTGTGCACAGACTCAGCATCAGAACAATAGACTTAACTCTTCCTCCAGGATCAGAATTGGACCAACTACAGTACTGCCATAATATCTAAATCTGAGTTCAGCCCAGTATTGAGGCATTTTAAGAATAGCGGAATTGGTTCAACACTAGCGGACACAAAGAAATAGATAGAGACTTGCCCAGTAAATAAATTCAAAATTCTAACAGACTTTGTTTTACTTGTGTCTTCAACGGATGTGTTTACCTCACACATTCAGTAATACTAATACCCTAATCATTCTGCAATGAAAATACTCATTCCTGGATGTCTCAAAGGTGACAATATACAAATAGGCTAGAGTAACCCATGGCAAGAGGAACAAAGAGGAAACCTGCAAATACTAAAGAGAACTGGGTCCTTAGATGACAGATGTTGCTCAATGGCTATAAATTAGATGTCACACTGGAGTCTGCCCAGACACACATAGACATACTAGTAAGTCCCAAACACCTACTGTCCAGTCTAGACGAAACATTAATGGACCCCATCATCTGCTTGATCCAAAAATGTGGTGGCTAGAGCCAAAACGTGATACTGCGTAAGTATCAGGAAAAAAGCATTGTTGCAGGATGTTAACTAGAGTGGTTTCACCACTATATCCCACCAGCAACATGAATCACAAGTCCAATCTGTTGACTAATATCCACAGCTTTTGCCAAAAATGTATGAGGGGAAAAAATGGCAGTTATGAACTGGGACAAAAGCTGTCAAGTTAATTTGATAGCAAAGGTGGCATACTGAATGAATGCCAAGGCCCTCAGGCATCTACAGAGAAGCCAAGTAAGATTAAGCACTAGGCAAAAGAGTGGATATAGATGCCCGAGCCAGAAGAATGCATAGGGACAGCCAAGGCCACCTGACCTGAATTTCCTCAGAATTTCCTAAGCAGAAGATTCAGAGAAACAGTCAAAGGCAGCTCTCCCACCATGGAGACAGAAGATCAGCATTTCAAGACCTGTCATAGTCTTAAGAATGTTTGACAGGTAATGGAAATGCCCTAAGATGCCCCAGTAGAAGAACACCCAAGTAGAAAAGAAGAGTAGGAGGGAGGAGGAGGGAACTGGATGAATCAAAGGATTGAATGTTAACTGGGATACAGCGCACATTACCAACTCAAATGTAGCCCAGATTGGTAAATCACTAGAACTTGTCTGTGGCAGCTCAGGGGCTTATATGAATTAAAGTGAATAGACTCAGGTCAATTCTTAGAGCGCAGGTCTAAGTTTTCCATTGTACCCATCACCATAGCTTGATTTTGATGTGCTATCACGAATGGAACCCTAGATAGTTTCTGCATGTTTACCCTGTAGCCTCTGTGCTAAGTCAACTGCCGCTCCAGATCATAAACTAAACACTCTGGTGGAGGAATTGCAGCATAAACAGAGGCAAAGTACATCTACCCTATGTCTGGAGGTCTATAGGAGCACCAAAGCAGCTTAACAGATCACTGAAAGTAAGTGACAGAAAAACAAAATGCAGAGTAAAATGCACTAAAGTTTAAAACAGCACTACATCAACATGCACTAGGTAACTTTTTATTGTGCACCAGCAGAGTCCACATGGACGGTCAGTGCAGGACACATTGGTGCACGCTAGAATTTACACCCCAGCTGGTGAGTACTACTACACCATGTGAATAAGCCCTGAGTCAGGAGTGTCCTAGTTGCAGGAAGAAGTGTGGGGGTGGAGGGGAAACAGAGGGACCAACATGGAACATTCAGAGGCAAGTTATATGCCTCTATGAATATCCAGAAGTTAGGGCAATAACCTATTGCTCTGTTACTTATTGAAATGAGCATGTGTATTAAATCACTAAAAATGATTTAGGTATCTAGATTTTAAGTATCATTTCCCTCTTCAATTTTACACCACAGCATATGTAACTTATGGAAAGAGGCATGACATTTATATTACTTTGCACTGTGTGAGGAAGTAAAGCAATAGTGGGGCTATTGCAAATCTTTGTATATGGACTGGGATTATACTGTAAAAACTATTATTCTTCTACATGCCACCACTGTTGGCAGCCAGCTGTGCATTTATTAAGAACATCTTCTCCCCGCCTGCTTTCTAGATGCATGGCACCAGCCCTCTGACATTTCAAGTTTGTTTTCTCAGCACTCTGATAGAAGTGTATAGTAGTTAGAGGAAGAGATAAAAAGGAAAGAGAAATGACAAAAGCTTGTTTAATTTAGTTTTATTGTCATCTTCTACAAAAGGTATGATATGTCAAGAAGTGTCCTGGTGCATGTGATATACACATGAAAATGGCTCTCATTGAACTCTGCGCCTCTGATGGAAAAAATCGTGCTCTGGTCACACTTCAATACAGTCGGCTATTATAAATGTCAAAGATTATTTCTTAGATTTCCAATAGAGAAATTAGGAATTTAACAGTAACACACTTATTCCAAGAACCGCAAAACACTTCACAAACTGCTAATAGCAGCGAGTGAATCTTCTGGATCATGTCTAATTTTAAAGCTTACCTGCAAGTCCAATCCTTTAAGCATTCAGTTTCTATTCTAGCAAGTTCCTATATCGTGCTTATCACTGAGTATCTAAGAGCCTGCCTCCACAGGATCTGAGCATCCTTCCCATCATGAGTCCATTGGCTTATTATCTTGCTTCTGTAGGGTCAATGACAGGCATGGCAGCCTAAAACTGCCTTGTTTGACCCAGGGGGCTTCTGGCACCATTTTTTCTGCTCATCAAAACCCCACACAAAGCACTAGAGCATTTGCACTGAATACAGGTCTTAAAGTAACAGACTCAGGCGGGGAGGGGGGGGTGGGGGAGGGCTAGGTTAAATTGTGGGCCTACTGACCTTCGAACCCGAGAGAGAAAATCCACAGAATGCCCGACTTGAAGTCAAACAGGTTTGACAACCACTCACCTGCCTTGATGCAGAAGGTAATTCACTCAGGGTATGTCTACACTGCAATTAGACACCCGCAGGTAGCCCATGCCAGATGATGCAGGTTCATAGTGCCCAGGCTAAGGGGCTGTTTAATTGCTGTGTAGACTTTTGGGCTCAGCTGCAGTTCAAGCTTTAGGACCCTCCTCCCCCTTGCAAGGTCCTAAAGCCCGGGCCACAGTTTGAGCCTGAACCTCTACACTACATTTAAACAGACCCTTAGTCCATGCCCCACAAGCCCGAATCAGCTGGTACAGGCCAGCTACAGGTTTTTAATTGCAGTGTAGACATACCCTGAGTGTTGCAAGTCAGAAGGAGGTGGTGGAGGGTGCATGTACCCAAGGAGGACAACAGTTCACTGCCCACATGACTTCAACTGTTACTTTAAAAGTTTTGCATTCCCCTACATTCCTTCTGCCTTCTCTGGCTGTTCCCACTCTTGCCTTCCCATCACTCTCTTCCACCTCCTTACATGTAACCCCACTATGTAGACAAGCCCGAAGTAATGCAGTCTACAGGAGTGTGATTTCTAAAGCATACTGTTATGCAGACCTTGCTGCTGCACTCAACACAGTGCAGTTAGAAATAGTGCTACATGAACGCACATTAGGGAATCTTTAGTGTTCACAAAAGCCTATTAACCTGAAACACATTAGTGCGCTTCAGGTACCCTACTCTTGGAGTGTGCATTACCACACCCTGTAGACTAGCCCTTCGTTTCACTGCAAAATAAACACTTTCTCTGGCAGAGAGTAGAAATCCAAGAGGACTTCCGCAGTGGCAGAACTGAGAAAAGTTAGTCCCAGAATTCATCTGCTACTGGGAAAGGATGAACAGCTGCTCCCAATGTCAGCCACTTCCTTCACTGGGGCTGGATGAGAAAATTGGTCTCTGCCTCCTCGCACCTCAGATCCTTCTCGCTGGGGTGGGGGTTTGTAAACCGCTCTCCATTCCCCCAATCATATCTACATCTCTCATGGGGGGCAAAGGTGGTGTCACAGGCACTCTGCTCTACTTCCTTTACCTTACCACTGGGTCAGGGAAGTTTCTTGAGCAATTCTCTATGAGACTGACTTCAAAGAGAAGGGGAAATTTTGCCCCAGTGATCTATCTGGTAGTGGAGTTCCTGTTTCTGCTCCCTTAAGCACAGATTGAACCAAAGAGAGAAGCTTCCTGCAAAGCCAGCTCCTCTGCAGTCACAGATCAAGGCTCAGTGCCTTATCCATCCTGAAGTACCTTGCACTGCTTCCCAAAGTGAGAAGCTGGAGGAGGGAGGCAAATGCTAAAGATGATCATAGGTCAGAATGAGAGCTGGGGTCAAGCCTCTTCATGCCAGCACATCACTAAGCTTCTGGAGCATTCTACTACAAGCCCAGCTCTAGGTTTCTACACTGACAGCCACTTCCAAGAGTCTTGGCCGGAGCCATCAGTGGTGCGTGTGGGGAAGAAGTGATACTGACTGCAAGGGACTGGACAGCTTGAGGAACTGTTAATAGAATGCAGAGACTTTCACTTTGAGGTCACTGGTTTGAATCCAGCCTAGACTGGCCTTGAAAGATGTGAAATAAAGTCAGAAAGTCTCCTGTCCATTCACAAAGGGACATACATACACAAAACACTTAAGCCACCATCACACAATTGCTGTTGACTGGTCCCTTTGTTGGCAGACTCAAAGGAAGCTAGAATGAATGGGCCATGGAGACAGCTTCTGCTGCACAGCCTGAGAAATGATCCCTATAGACCAGGATTCAGGGGGGGAGGGGGAAGGAGAAGTGAGAAGAGCAGGGAAAGGATGAAGAAACTTTCACTGCCTCTACCCATGCTAAGGCTATCAGCCCAGTACCTCTCCAGAGCACTGCATCTCACACAAAAATAAAAACAGGGAAAAAAGACTTACCCAGTCATTCCTCTCCATGCTCCTGTTCCACCAGTGGACAATACTGAAGGAAACAGACTAGAGAGCACATACTTGGATCTTCTCTTGTGCCTCTCCCCAGAGGTGTTCAAAACCCAGAAAAGGTGCTTAAGCAGCATACTTGGGAGAGAGGAAGGTATTATATCCTGATTAGTACAGGAAACCTGCCAGACAAATCAGTGGTGCCACTGGTCAACTGAGATACTAAAGGAGTGCTCAAAGACGACAAGGCCATTGTAGAGAAACTAAATGAATTCTTTGCACGGGTCTTCACTGCAGAGGATTTCAGGGAGATTCTCACACCTGACCCATTCTGTTTAGGAGACAAATCTGAGGAACCGTCTCAGATTGAGGTGTCAATAGAGGTGGTTTTGGAAGACACTGATAAATTAAAACAATAAGTAGTCACCAGGATGAGATGGTATTCACCCAAGAGTTCTGAAGGAACTCATATGAAATTGCAGAACTACTAACTGTGGTATGTAACCTATCATTTAAGTCAGCCTCTGCACCACATGACTGGAGAACAGCTACCTAGTATAATGCTGACTTTTTAAAAAGGCTCCAGAGGTGATCCTGGCAATTACAGGCTGGTAAGCCTAACTTCAGTACCAAGCAAACTGGTTGAAACTATAGTAGAGAACAGACTTATGACACACAGATGAGCATGACATGTGGGGAAAGAGTCAACATGGCTTTCATAAAGAGAAATCATGCCTCAACAATATATTAGATTTCTTTCAGGGGGTCAAACGTGGACCAGGGTGATTGAGTGGATATAGTGTACCTGGACTTCAAGAAAGCCTTTGACAAGATATCACACCAAAGGCTCTTAAGCACACTAAGCCATCATGGGATAAGAGGGAAGGTCTTCATGGATCAGTAACTGATTAAAGGACAGGAAACAAAGTGTAGAAATAAATTGTCAGTTTTCACAGTTGAAATAGGTAAATAGCGGGTTCTCCCATGGATCTGTACTGGGATCTGTGCTGTTCAATCTATTCACAAATTATCTGGAAAAAGGGGTAAACAGTGAGGTGGCAAAGACTGCAGATGAAACAAAGTTACTCAAGAGAGTTAAGTCCAAAGCTGACTACAAAGAGATCTAACAAAACTGAGTGAATGAACAACAAAATGCCAGATAATACTCAATGCTGATAAGTGCAAAATAATGCATACTGGAAAATATCCCAACTATATATACAAAATGACCTGGTCTAAATTAACTGTTACCACTCAAGAAAGGTCTTGGTGCCATCATGGTTAGTTCCTGGACATCTGCTCAGTGTACAGTAGCAGTCAAAAAGGCTAACAGAATGTTAGGAACCATTAGGAAACGGATAACAAATTAGACAGTAAATATCATAATGCCACAATACAAATCCATGGTACTGCCACACCTTGACTACTGTGTGCAGTTCTGGTCACTCCATCTCAAAGATATATTACAATTGGAAAGTACAGAGAAGGGCAACAAAAGTGATCAGGGGTCTGGAACAGCTTACATAGGAGGAAAAATCAAAAAGACTGGGATTGTTCTGCTTAGTAAAGACACGACTAAGGGAAGATGTGATAGAGGCCTGTAAAATCGTAAGTGGTGTAGAGAAAGTATTTACTCTTTCACATAAAACAAGAACCAGGGGTCACCCAGTCAAATTAATAGGCAGCAGGTTTAAAACAAACATAAGGAAGTTCTTCTTCACACAATGCACAGTCAACTTGTGGAACTCATTGCAAGGGGATGTAGTGAAGGTCAAAAGCATAACTGGGTTGAAAAAAGAATTAGATAAGTTCATGGAAGATGGGTCCATCAATGGCTATTAGCCAAGATGGTCAGGGACGCAACCCACGCCCTCGGCTTCTCTAAGCCGCCAACTGCCGGTAGCTGGATCTGGATGACGGGGGATGGATAACTGAATAATTGTCCTGTTCTGTTCATTCCCTCTGAAGCATTTGGCTCCAGCCACTGTTATACGACAGGATACTGGGACAGACAGATTATTGGTCTGACCCAGTATGGCCATTCTTATGCGGAAACTGAAGCACAGAAGCGTTCAATGATTTGCTCATGATGACGGCAAAGCAAGCTTCTAGTGGAGCCATGAATAGAGCCCAGGGGTCCTTAGCTGGCTAGAGAGCCTAGTCTCTGATTGCCATTAGTGCAGGGTAAATAGGTAGCTCCTCTCTGCCTTCCCAAATGGCCACAGAAGGATTTCATGTGGCATAGCAAAACTAGAAATATTTAACACCCATATTCAATTACAAACTGAGTTTTTACAATTTGAAAATAAAAACCAAGAAGCACAGGATAAAAGGATTATAGCGCCTCTGACACAGTAGGAAAATTATTAAAAACTCGTGTGCCAGAGCAGGAATTAGAGAGCATGTGACATTGGACTCTATAGCAGTAGTTTCAGTAACCATTAGGCTGCTCAGAATAAGCCACCATGTATTAGGCAGTTAGTTTTGTACACTCCTTGCCCGGTTGATAACTTCATGCCCCACCAATGTTCATTCTTCTTTAGAGTGCCATCTTGTGCCAGAGATATATCTGCAGGGAAGAAAAAAAAAAAAAGATCTACTGGGCATGAGAAACAAATAGCTATCGGCATGATCTGCCAAGGGCCTCACAGCAGGAGGAGCAAAAATACGAGCCAGAGTGACTGTCAGCCCACAGCTGGTTAAACGCATCAAACACCAAGGAATTTAGCAGAAGAGTGAGATTAAGCTGTATAAGTGTTGTGCACCTTATGTTTCCCTTATACTACAAGACCAAAAAGCCCACCTAGAACAAACACCTCTGAATTATAGCAATTACTTAAAACTTACAGTCTATATGGACAAGGCAGAGGAAGGAGGAGGAAGAATTATTCCCCATTTCACAGATGGGGAAACTGAGGCAGATAGAAAGTTATACCCAAAGTCACACAGAGTGCAACAGAGCTGGGAACTTGAACTCAACTCTCTCAAATTCTAGTCCCCTGGCTTAACCCCAAGACCATCCTTCCTGTCCTGGATTCTTGAGGTCCTCTCATTACCATGACTTTTGGGGGATGGGATGGGATGGGGATACCACCAAAACCCCTCATCACAAAGACATTTCTTCTAGTAAAGGAGAACGGGAAACTGACCTATCTGGAGGTCATTGGGTTGCTTCAGGCATAGCCAGAAGTTGCCATCCCAAGTGTCATCAGGTGGCACTCTCTAAGGACCAACTTGGATGCCTCTGCGGCATTCTCAGACTACCCGCCCAGGGAGCTGAGCAATGTCTGCACTAATCTTTGTAAATGTCAAACAAACGCTTTTTGAACTACAGTCAGACCACCATCCATTCTTTGACATGCAGCCTCACTAATCCCTGTATCGAAAGTGGAACTTGCATACCATAATTTGGTTCTATTTATTCAGAGTTTGGACCCAAATCCCGATTTACAGTCAGCTACTCAGTATCCTCCTGCTCTAGATTTGTACAGAACTTTTCAAATTTTTACAGCTCCATCATTTGCACTAATAGCTCTTACCCCTTCCCCTTGTTTTGTGACAAATTCCAGCAACGAGATGCATATACATGTTATTTCACACTCACACACACACTTTAAGGTCTCTGCCAGAACCAGATTCTGGTCTCATCTGCTCAAAATGGAGAACGCCCTTGAAGAAGATAGAGGGTCTTTTGGCTAATATTGGTTCCAAGAGCATGTTTTTTTCCTGTCTCCACCTGCTGGTTTACCCTGCTGTCTGGACTAAAACAAGAACGTAGTGGAGCTAGTGATAATATCCAAAGGATAATAGTTACCAGCTCTCTAGCCTCTACCCGCACCCACCCCAAACTGCTTCCAACAATCTCTCTATCTGATAAGTGAGTTTATTATCCACTCAAGCAGTTCTTAACTATGAACCTGCAAGTTATCCTCCTCCAATTCTTTCAATAGCTTGACTCAAGTCCTAGTGAAAGTATGTTCCTGACTTCCTCGTGTCACCTTTTCTCCTTTGGGAGGAATTAAGAGACACTCATTTGCTGAGGATGATCTCGCATACGTAGCCTCATGCCAAGTCCTAGCCTACCTTTAGTGTTTGCAGTGTCTTTTGCACCAGGTTAAGTAATATTTTTAGGTTTGTGGCTTCCTGATCTTCCCCAGAGCCAAACGCTCTGGCACAGAGCAGCTGGCCCCTTTAAGTGAAGTGGATCCAGCTCTCTTGATGACTAGACAGGTGCACCCTGGTTTGACAACATTAGAGCTAGAGAATAAGAAATGGTTTAAGACACAGTAGTTGGAGGAAATGCTGCAGAAGGGGAGTTTGCTCCTGCAGGGGCCTGAGGGAAGGGTCAGGTTTTTGGAAGAGGTGCAAAGCTAGCAGGAGGAAGCTGCTTGGAACCCTTTGGAAAGAAGGGAAGCTGGTCTAAGGAAAGCAGATACAAACTGTGAAAAAGACTGTGGGATGGGACCAGAAGGAATACCTGGGACACCACTGTGAACCCTTTGGAAAGAAGGTACACTCAGGGAGAGCTGATAAATATTTTGAAAGACCGATTACCCTGGGACAGGAGGCTCTCTCTGAGTGACCATTTCATTGTTCAAACAATAGTGAGGGCTGAGCCCAGGAAAAGAAGCTAAGTACCTAAACAACCTAGTGCAGAGCTCAAGGAGTTAAGTGAGGCCTTGAATGCTCACTTAAGACTGTGGACAAAATTATTGAGAATATTAATGAATAAAGCAACAACAGTGGTTGCTTTATACATTAGGAAGGTGTCTGAAGAGTAACTGGGGAGACCCTTGGATGGGGCATAGTTCATATCTGCAGTGCCATATTTGGCCTACAAGGGTGTTCAGAGTAATTCTATGGGGAGTATCAGAACGGAGATCAAATTCCTCTATATATTAGAATGATTAGCTCATGAGCAGTAATATGGCAAGCTCCCCTCCAAAATAATCCACCATCTCTAGATGAGGGAGAATTTGTGTCACTTTACTGTAAGACCCTGTAAGTCTAGAACCTAGGCCTGCAGAGATACCAAGCCACAGACATCTCCAGGCTCCCATCCAGCGGCAGCTGTAACCAGCTTGCACGCCACAGCCCGTGACCTTCCGTGGACAAAGACCACACCTCAAGGGGTCTGATAGGCCCCTGAAGAAGAGCTCACTACAAGCTTGAAAACTTGTCTCTCTCACCAACAGAAATTGGTCCAGTAAAAGATATTACCTTATCTACCTTGTCTCTAATGTCCTGGAACCAACACAGCTATAGCAACACTGCCTATAACAGCGGAAGATACTGAATTTTAAGAAAGTGTCCTTTATTAATTGAGCTCACTTAAATCAGAGTTATTTCTACGTACAAGCACCTTTTCAGACCAGGTGAACCTGACCATACAACGATAATATAAAGGACTAAATGCAAATAGCTGTCAAATGCAAGCTTGAGGGGTCGGGGAAAAATACTGTTAGCTTTTCAATTCTGATCTTCAGTAACAATATTCAGGCAAATATGATTTCAAAGTTAGTCAGCCCCCTTGCATTTCAGTACATTACATGAATGTCTCTCTAGTGCACAGTATTTTCTTGTTTCCAGATTGGTCTGCAATCCACACAAAAAGTTCCCCTTCTCTGACCACCTCCCTTCAGATTTCTGGGATGGAACCTGTTTGTTCCAGGGGTTGACAGCACTGCTACTCTTGGAAGCTGTACTTCCAGATTCTTTCCTTTACTGGAAGACATGAGGTTGATGATTTAGAGGAAGAAATGCAGTAAAGCCTCTTGCAATTGGACCCTGTTCAAACAGCAGCCCAGCAACAAGTTCAAATCCAGCTTTCAGAGCTGGAGTCAATAATGCAAGTGCCCTGAACATTCAAATAAGCATGCTGCTGCTCTCCCCGGCTTCTGAAAGGAAAGGCTTGTTTCAAAAGGTACACTAGGCACTGTCCGATTCAAAATACCTGTTCTGAAAAGCAAAGAACTTTAACTGATCCTATTCCTTACAGATGAGAGATTTTTTCCAGATAAACCATACATTCCGTACACAGAACAGGTGTGCCATTTTGTACAGAGTAAGAAGGAAATGCTGATTCCTAGTGGCAAAGCATTAAGTTTGGTCCGGGGAGTCACCATCTTTTTCTCCCTCCCATACCTTTAGGGGGAGGTAGAGATTATTTCACATATTTGTCAGTAACACAAAAGATCACTGAAGCACAATCAGGGGCGGCTCCAAGGGCGTGCTTGGGGCGGAAAGCTGCGGGGGATGGGGGGCGCTCTGCCGGCACCGTGAGGGTGGCAGGCAGGCTGCCTGTGGAGGGTCCGCTGGTCCCGCGGCTTTGGTGGACCTCCTGCAGGCATGCCTGCGGGAGGTCCGCCGAAGCAGTGGACCCGCCACAGGCAGCTTGCCTGCTGTGCTTGGGGCAGCAAAATGCCTAGAGCCGCCCCTGAGCACAATCATTAATATAATCCATCAAGCTGCATTTGAATGCTAGTGACATTTTTCCATGCAGACAGATGCTCTTCACGCAGTGATCCTAAAGCTCTTTGATAAAATGGGGTAACAATGAGGAGATGGAGGTACACAGGAGTGAAGTGATTGCTCAAGTCAGATCAGTGGGTTCCCTCAGCCTGCATACAAGTCAAAGCTGATACAGGCACATCACCTGTATGATGCGTTCAAGTTAAAAGCTCGTGTAAGGTGCTGAGGGTGACCAGACAGCAACCATGAAAAATAGGGACAAGGGTGGGAGGGTAATAGGAGCCTATAAGAAAAAGACCTAAAAATAGGGACTGTCCCTATAAAATCGGGACATCTGGGTCACCCTAAAGGCGTCAGAGGAGTTGTCTTAAAGACTGGAGCACTCTAACACTGACCTCAGAAGGGACTCCCCTCTAAGGGTGTGAATTCAGTGTATTTAACTTTCATTAGTCCTCTGCTGAGACTATTAACAGAGGGATGAACTGTGATGATCTGGAATTTGATTTCACTCCATCACATGGCAGCTTTCAGTCAATACCAATACAAGTTAGATTCAAACGGATGATCCCTTGGTGATAGGTCACAAATCATCCCACACCCCTTGGGCCTTCAGGTGGTCAAGAGGAAGGCCCCTAAATAACACTCAGGGCTGGTTGTGATTAAGGAGCTTCTACCACGAAGAATAAGACCCACACAAAGTGTCGTAGGCAGGTAAAATACCACAGCATTGGATGAACCTGAGAGTTTCCCTTTCACCTCAAGCATGAGAAGGGGACACACTATCATCTTACTTTTCTTGAAAGTAAGCACAAGCAAAAGGAGATTCTCCACCCAGCTAACAGAACAAGAGACTACATTTCTGTCAACAACAGCCGAAAACTGTTACAGCACAGCTTATAATGTGCATGCAAAATATAATAGTTGTGGAATTCAACTTACAGATGTTTATCTTCACCATTCAAAGGCTTTGCTTTTTGTTGGTCCACTTGCCCTGACCCACCTTATAAGTATGTTTCCTAAGTTGTATGCTCCTCTGGGTGGGCAGGGTTCTTGCATTTGTAAATGTTTGTTAAGTACCTAGGTCACTGCTACCACGTAACACAGGTATGGGCAAACTGCGGCCCGCAGGCAGCATCTGGTTCACGAGCCATTTTAAGCTGGCCTGCAAGGCTTGGCCCCACTCTGACCAGGACACCAGGTTCAGTGCTGCCCCACGCCGCCCTGCTCTGGCCAGGGCACTGGGTCTGGGCCCTGCACCGGCTGGGGTGCTGGGTTGGGAGCTGCACCCCACAGCTCAGCCCCACTCCAGCAGTCCAGCCGGTGCGCAGGGTTGGGGGGGCCACACCACACAGCTCCTGGAAGCTGCAGCATGGTCCTGCTCCAGCTCCTACATGCTGCAATGGGAGCTGCAGGAGCAGTGTCTGTGGATGGGGCAGCCTGCAGAGCTGCCTGGCCACGCCGCCATGTAGGAGCCAGAGAAGGGGCATGCCACTGCTTCCATGAGCCACTTGAGGTAAGCACCACTCAGAGCCTGCACCCCTGAGCCTCTCCCCACCTCCCAACCCCTTGTCCCAGGCCTGATCCCCCTCCTGCACCCCAAACCTCTCATACCCAGCCCCACCCCAGAGCCCGCACCCTTAGCTGGAACCTGCACCCCTTCCTGCACCCCGATCCCCCTCCTGCTCTCTGTACCCCTTGGTCCCAGCCCAGAGCATCCTCCTACACCCCAAACTCCTCATCCCTAGCCCCACTCCAGAGCCTGCACCCCCTCGTGCACCCCAATCCCAATTTTGTGAGCATTCATGGCCCATCATACTATTTCTATTCCCCGATGTGGTCCTCGGGGCCAAAAAGTTTGCCCACCCTGACTTAACAAATAAGCCTCCTGTTTAGTGTTCAGAAGGGAGGGATAGCTCCACGGTTTGAAGCACTGGCCTGCTAAACCCAGGGTTCTGAGTTCAATCCTTGAGGGGCCATTTAGGGAACTGGGGTAAAAATCTGTCTGGGGATTGGTCCTGCTCTGAGCAGGGGGTTGGACTAGATGACCTCGAGGTCCCTTCCAACCGTGATAGTCTATGACTTCAAGAATAGGTCTCAAACGGCAGAGTTTACATATCAAGTGGACACAGTTACTACAGTGTTGGCACAATAAGATACTAGGATCTGAAACCAAAAGTATTGTACTAATGTGGTCAAATTCTAAAAAGCCCACTACATGATTTTGCATAAGAGATATTTACTATTTAACAATCACTTCTGTATACACAATTGCTTCTGAAAAATCCAATTCACTTGGTGCAACTAAGGAACTGCTTACACTAGAGGGAAAGCAAAGTTACACTCTTTAGTGAACAGAGTCCATGGATCCAGCCAGGAAGCTATCATCAGTGGTTTCAATGTAAGCCATAAGAAAGACTCTTCTAGACTGTATGCTAGCACTAACCATCCTGAGTGCTTTGGACAAACGAGTATACTGCAGTGTCCATGCAATGATAGAGGACTATCATGCAGAAAGAAATTGCATCACATATACTGATCCACAGTATCTCAGACTAATCAGTTCCATACAGCACCTGTAGAGGAATCTGTGCACTGGATTTCACACTCCAGCACTGCCCTTAGTCCTTACTAGTGGGAACATCCCCCCCTCCCAAATCTCATATGCTAGCTAAAGGCCAGAATGTGTTTGGTAAGTTTTTCCATGCCTCTTATATTTAAAGAAGTTTTTATTCTGTGACAGCTCTAATATTAAAGCAATTAGAATGGATGTCAAGTGTATTTCAATAGACCACACGAGGGTTTAGAGAGAAATCAAGCCCACAAATGAGAGCCAGTTAGCCTTAACAACTCTGCTCCTTTGTGCATATGCCTGAACTTACAGGTAAATACAAGAACATTTTGACAGATAAGCTAATATAACAGGAACAATGATTTACCTAGCCTTAGGAAAAATAAGTTAATATTGCTTGAAGATCATATCCTACCATAAGCACCAGAGGTACGGGAGAGGGTAAAGTTGTGAATTAGGCCTACTTGTAGAATAATAAATTTACTAGAAGTCCCCTACTGTTTATAAAAGTAACATTGTACCAGTCCTTACTTGCTGTCAACAGGAGTCCTAGCTGGCAAGAGCTGCAGCATGCACCTCTTAAGGCAAAGATGTCCAAAACTTGGATAGCAAGGCCAGCATTGGCAGGCTGCCCGAAACCCAGGGCCACACCCCCTCTTCATGCTCGCTTACAGTTTTATCAAAAACAGATTCACCCTGACAATATTTTTTCTTTGTAAATGGTTAAAGATTGCCAACTCCATGTTCACCAGCAATAAAGCTGGCAATTGATCATCCTGGTCTCTTACATGGAGAGGGGACCAGAGGTTCATTTTCAGCCATGAAGGACCGCACCTTGAACTTCGCAGTGCAAAGGGCAAGCAGAAGAATTCCTGTGACATTCTTGGGAAGCAGAAGGAAATCAGAAATGATATTTTGTGGTTCGCTTAAACGGGTTCACTGGCAGCACATAGCCTAGTGAAGGGGCAGAGTCAGCCTTCTGTTACTGTGATTACTGATCAGATAAAATAAAGTTTTACTCATCACCATAAAGATCAGAAGACGATATCCGCAGCTTGTTCTTTGATATCATCATAAAACATTATACCACCATAAAGAATTAGAGAAATCTTACATTCACTCTCTTTCCAGTAGAGAACAGTGGGCAGGAAACAAACCACAACATTTTAGCAAGATACAATGTTCAGTGTATCGACACTCTTGAAATCTAAAATGAAACTGTTTCATGCCAGACAAATTGATTAAAATTATAACAAGAAACAGAATTATCAGACACATAAATGAACACAATATGTTTGCTAAGAGTCAACAGGGCTTTTGTAAAAAGGGAAATCATGCCTCAATCTATTAGAATTCTCTTAGGGGGAGTCAACAAGCACGTGGACAAGGGTGATACAGTCAATATGGCATTGGAGTCTGACAAAGCCTTTAATGAGGTCCAACGCCAAAGTCTCTTAAGCACACTAAGCAGTTATGGGATACGAGGGAAGGTTCTCTCATGGATCCGTAACCGGTTAAAAGATAGAAAATAAAAGGGTAGGAATAAATTATCAGCTTTCACAGTGGAAAGAGGGAAACAGCAGGGTGCAAGGATCTGTACTGGGACCAGTGCTGTTCAACATATTAATAAGTTATCTGGAAAAGGGAGTGAGCAGCAAGAAGGTAAAGTTTGCAGACACTAAATTATTCAAGTCTAAAGCTGACTGCAAAGAGTTAATAGGATCTCACTAGACTGGATGACTGGCCAAAAAAATGGCAGATGAACTTCAATGTTGATAAGTGCAAAACAATGCACATTGGAAAAACATAATCGAACTATACATACAAAATGGAGTCTAAATTAGCTGTTACCACTCAAGAAAGATCTTGGGGTCACCATGGATAGTTCTCTGAAAACATCTGTTCATGTACAGCAGCAGTCAAAAACCAGAATGTTAGGAACCATTAGGAAAGGGTACATAAGAACTGTCATCCTGGTTCAGACCAATGGTCCACCTAGTCCAGTACCCTGTCTTCTGACAGTGGCCAATGCCAGGTGCCCCAGAGGAAATTAACAGAATCAAGTGATACATCCCCTGTCGCCCATTCTCAGCTTCCAGAACACAGAGGCTAGGGACACTTCAGAGTATGATTTTTGAACCCTGAAGGCAACAGAAAATATAATCAAGTATCAGAGGGATAGCCGTGTTAGTCTGGATCTGTAAAAGCAGCAAAGAATCCTGTGGCACCTTATAGACTAACAGATGCATCTGAAGAAGTGGGTATTCACCCACGAAAGCTCATGCTCCAAAACGTCTGTTAGTCTATAAGGTGCCACAGGATTCTTTGCTGCTTTTACAGAAAATATAATAATGCCAATATATAAATCCATGGTACCCACAGACTTTGAATATTACACGCAATTTTAGTCACCCCATCTCAATACCCACGCATAAATCGGAAAAGGTGCAGGCAGAGAAGAGCAACAAAAATGATTACTGTTCTAAAGTAGCTTCCATACAAGGAGAGATTGAAAAGACTGGACTTTCAGCTCAGAAAGAGAACTAAAAGGGGACATAATAGACACAATAAAATCATGAAAGGTACAGAGACAGTGAATAAGGAAGTGTTATTTACACCTTCACATAACACATGAACCAGGGGCCACCCAGTGAAATTAATAGGCACCAGGTTTTAAACAAACATAAGGAAGTCCTTCTTCACACAACACTCAGTCAACCTGTGGAACTCATGGCCCAACGAAGTTGTGAAGACGAATTTGTTAAGTTCACAGAGGATAGGTCCATCAATGGCTATTAGCCAGGACAGTCAAGAAGGCAGTTCCATGCTCTGGGTGTCACTAAACCTCCAACTGCCAGGAAATCGATAATTTCCCTGTTCTGTTCATTCCCTCTGAAGCATCTGGTTCCAGCCACGATTGGAAGAAAGGATACTGAGCTAGATGGACCATTGGCCTGACCCATTACGGCCATTCTTATGTTCATGTTTAGAAAACATACTTCATCCAGGGTCCTCGAGTGATCTTCAAACAAGTTGCTTTGCCCAGCAATTAAATGCAGCCATCTCTGAAGATGACTGGGCCTGTTTTAGCACTAAGTAGTACAGTTTGGGTTAGAAAATAAAATTACTGTATCCCATTGAAACTGCAGGGGAAATTGAGGCAACCAGAATTAGATTAGCCAAAACGACACTGAGACAAGACAGTGGGATCAACATCACCAGCAAATTAGTACCACCATCAAATATTTAGTGTCCACAAGCAGACACGTCCTCTGGTTTAAATCTCATCCAGAAAACAGCACTTTCTGAAGCAGCGAGCAGTTCTTTGGGTAGCCTCCGAGCCAAGTACAATCTGCTTTCTTATGAGGTCACAGCTCAAATTTGTGCGATATACAAGCAAGATCATCCATAAAGTATTTTCCATCAAAAGTCTTTTCAAATCTGGTTGGCTCTGACCAACCTTTAAAAGAAATCTTAATTTCAAGAAAAATGTATGTTGCCACAGCCAAATGCAATGAACTGCTTCGCTATTATTTTTTACTGGCCATTTTACAGAGAAACAGTAACACTAATATGGATGAAAGACCAATGTTAGGTCTTTTAAATATACAAGTCTTAATTCAAGAATAGCCAAGACAAGTACTTCAGGACAATAAGTATTTTAACTTCTGATCTGCCAAAAAAAACTGATTTTGAGAGAAAGAAAAGAGAGTGTATATATTACATATACACATTATGTAATTTAAGATATACTGGTATTCACCTGGAAGACAGTCATTCTGTGAAATATTCCCTGATCAGTGAGGAAATGGGCCATGCACTTCCTATGAAGTTGTTCTGTTCAATGTGAATTGGCTATGAAAGTTCTGTCTGGTTCCCGGGTACTTAAAAGCAATACAACTGTTCTAACAACTCCCAGGCTAATAAAGGGTCCTCTAGTGTTCTCAAGAGACAGATGGTCACAAACAAATGAGAAAGCACCTTCAGAAGTTCTGCAACAGACTTGCATAAGCAAAAGGAGGAGACAAATTTGAAAGGAAAAAAATTTAAAAAACCCAAACACCTTAAGTCCCTTGATGCCACCTGATCTAGAGAAAGTAAAGATAACATGGTGGCCAGCTACAGAAAAACAGGGATAAGTGGGTGTCTAGTGCAGAGACTGAAGGAAACTACACTGCTACCCTGCTATAACACAACCTGATTTAACACAGGTTTGCGTACAGCGCGGCAGCAGCGGAGCTCCAGTGGCGCTTTAAAAGGTCGAGGGCTCCAGCTGCTGCGGGAAGCCCAGGGCCTTTTAAATCACCGCTGGAGCCCTGCCACTGCTATGCCGGGGCTGCGGCAGCAGGGCCCGCTGGCAATTTAAAAGGCCATGGGCTGCTGCATGGAGCCCTGGGCCCTTTAAATCGCTGCTGCTACCCCGAGGCTGCGGCAGTGGGACTCCGCTGGCAATTTAAAGGGCTGGTGAAACACCGTTCTAACACGGTAGGGATTTTTGGCTCCCCACGACCGCATTATATCAGGTTGGCAATGTATGTTCTGTTCTAAGTACAATATTGCTGTGTGAGCTTGGGTCAAAGGATATCACTGTGACCTACACCTTCAAATGCCAAAACTGGCCAATTCATCTGGACTGCCAAGCTGAGAACTGCTTTTTTGCATTGCCAAGAGCTTCTGCCTTAAGAACTTGGCACACTATTTTGTGGAGGATGAGAGAGACCGAAGACTCTGGCAGGCTTGCTGTCCCAGACCAGTACAGGCTTTGCAGTTATATTTCATTTCAGGAAACCCTGAGTTAGAAGGAGTATTTAGTCATTTCTCTGGCTGCACTCATGCTTAAAGCCTGAGGACCCTGCAGATGAGTCTGATCTTCATCAATATACAAAGCACACATACGCTTCTGGACATCCTGGGCCTCCTGATCTACCCTTTCCCTGTGCCATCAGTAACAGCCCCGGTCCATGACTCATTTTTGTCTAGTTCCCTTCCTTCTTACACCTCTTTAGGTCTCCTGCCATGATCTTTGCCCAGTACAGAGGACCCCTCTGTCCTGCTCTTCAGCAGATAGTAGGCTCCACACTAATAGCTCTAGTTCATCTCAACCCCAGCAGAGCTGAGGGAGAAACTGGATCCCAGTAGCAGGCAGATTACTAAAGGGTTAATATTTATGCATACAATACCCAACCAACCAAAACAAAAATTCCAGTAACAAATGCACCTGAATTGATCAAGTGACCCTGGCAGGAGCTAGGCTGGACAGGACAGCCGATTTGGGGCTGTTAGCCATGTGCTGGTAGCTGCAGCTCATTAGCGTTTTGTATTTACGCTACTGTTTGTAACTAGCTTCAGTTTTGGACCTTGTCAAATCCCTGCGAGTGCCAGGTCACGCTCACTAGACATGTCACGGTTCAGAGCACTGCACTGCTCCCATGTCAAGAGCTACTTTTATGAGCTTGATTAGTGGAATTTGAAAGGACTTGAAGTTAAAACTGTAATCAGTCAACACAGGCTAGGAATGGCAACACAGCTTTGGAAATGTACATCTCAGAGCTCTCATTTTTTCACTAGCTCACATATTAATGAAACAAAAACAGTGCTGGGCCCAGACAGATGCATGTTCGGCACAACACTTTACAGATCCTTTAGTCTAGGCCAGCAGTTTTCAAACTTTTTGCATTGAGCCTCCTTTTGAGTTACAACTTATGGTTGCAGCCCCCAACCCAGACAGGCTGGGTGGCCCACTGAGGTGGGTCAGGGGGTAGAGGTGAGCTTCCTCCTCGATCCCCGTTGCACGCAGTTGGCCCAAGCCACCTGGCATCACCATTCCTCCACCCCAAATGTTCCTGCACACCCCTCAGGGGCAGACCCCACAGTTTGAAAACCTCTGGTCTAAGTCCACGATATGCAACCCCACTGAATTTAAACGCCAACTGATGTCTTAACATTAATGTACAATGCAGACTGTTTAGATGAGGTGGGATTTCAAATTCTCAAGTTCTTAATTCCTTTAACATCGGCACTGGAGGGGAAAAGAAAAAAAACAACCCACACACAACTTAGCAGAATGTCTGCTTCCCAAATGGAAAAAGAGCAAAATCAACACCAGCTATTCAACAACATATAGACTACGCTGTAATCTTCTAAATAGGCTAAAGGTTTTACAGCTGGCAATATAATCTCTGCAATGTACCAAGCTAAATCAGCTAGTCATCTCCACCATGTCGCATATTTCAAAGAAATTTCAACAAAGATTTAAATGCAAGCCAGAGACTGCTCAGCGAGGTGTGAAAGGGTTAAAACAACCTCATTTATGATGGTGGCCCATATTGCCAAGTGGAAGGATTGCTGATGAATTCCACTGTAAGCAGGTAAATGCTAATGGTTCTGAGAGCATTCAGTGGAAGAACTCTAATCTACTATGCTGACACTCACTCACTCACTCTCACTCATGCCCGTCACCCCAATCGGGGTATGGGCCGCCAACCACAGATCTCCAGAGTTATGCTGACAGAGGGGCCATTATTTGCCTCACGCCCCTGTTTTAGTACACAGTACTAAAGAGGTTGATAAGAGTTGATAACATAAGAGTTTCTCAAGCTCTTATTTCTTCTATCATTCTTCCCCAGGGATCTTGTGGTAAAGATAGTATGCGATTATACAGTGAAAGATTATCACTATGCATATGCACACCAGAGTCAAATTACGGTTGCACAATAACCCTTAATTCTTGCATTTTATAACTTGTGGTGTTGACTTTCCACTCAGTTTTTTTTTAACATGGGTTGCATGTGCGTAATTTTCTAGTTTTTGAAAAATGCAAACTGAAAAAAGACAAATCCCATCATGTGGCACCATTTTGACACTAGATGGTTCATCAACAGAGTTGGAACCATCAGCTCAAGTGCCAGAGTCCTTCAGTGGACCTAACAGAGTACTGACAGAGGGTGACCACTTACTCCTGCTATATGAACCAGCAAAAGAGGGGCAGGGGGCACTATCAATGGGTTTCACAGCTCTGTGCTGACAGCAGAGGAATGGCAAGACTCAGGAATCTTGGGTACCATTCCAGGCTTCGGAGACGAATTTGCTCTTGTACTCAGACACTTCAGCCTGTTCCCCCACACACACTTATCTCAACCCATTCCCTCCAACCTGTCCCCAGACCAGCCGTCTCTTTCCTCACACCCCCTCACCCACTGTCTCTCACAGTTTTGTCCTCAGTCTCATTTTCCCACATCACGGATCCTCATCCAATCTGTATCTCGCTCACCACAACCTCTAGCTGCGTTCTACTGCCCACACCTCCTGCTTCCATTCTCCGCCCCCTCCAAAGGCTCCTTTTTCCTAGACTCTTTGCCCAAGAGTGCCAGCTCTCCCCAGACACCTTGACTCCTCGTCAGAGCTGTCTTCCTTCCCCCATCCCACCTCCTTGCCTATCCATCCTAGACTCCCCACCCTGGCTCCCAGTCCCAGTCTCCTTGCCCATCCAGTCCCAGTCCCAGCCTCCACACTCACCCAACTCTTAGTCCATTTTCCCTCCTGCTCTACAAGCCTCCAGTCCCCACCTCACAGGCTCCTTGTCCGAGCCTACTAACCAGGTCCACCTCTTGTCCTCTACACATTCAAATTAGGTAGCTTACTCCTCCACACTGCTTGAGTCCAGCAGAGGGATCACTAAAAGCAAAGGAGAGACAGGTTCCCTGATCAGTTCAAGTGCTCAGCCTCAGCTCTGGTCACTGCAGCTCAGACCTGCCCAGCCCATCGAGGACAGAATATTTACGCAATTTGGCTGCAAAGCTCAAGCAAGCCTCTCCTCAGCATGTGAGAGCTGCCAATTTTCAATGACTGCCTTATAACATTCCAAGAGGACAGTGCAGTGGATTCAAATTAAGCGACTATGGGTTTGGACTACAGAATATTCTTAGACGTAACTACATTGAATTTGTCTGTGCTTCAGTTGTAGCCACTCGAGTCCATGGACACTACCCGCTGCCATGTTCCACGGGTGTAACTTTTCTGTAATCCATATCAGTCTGTTGGAGCCTGGAAACTAAGATCAGCCTCTTCATAGCACTCCTGGGTGCCACATCTTTATTACATCTTCTATTCTATTGCACTAAGGCCTGTGAGACCTCAATAGGCAATGGACATGTATTTTATCTTTACTAGAAGAAAAAAAGATGAAACAAAAAATGAGTGGGGATTTTCATTCAAGTCATAGAAATGAAAGGACAAGATGTAAAGTGTCCTATTTAATACATACATGACCCAGATCATCATATTGCCAAGCAGACTTCTGTCTCATCCATCAGCACGGTTATTCAGAGACTCTGGGCAATCAACAGTATATATGAGATATATTCATGGGAAAGAACCCCTCTCACAGCCTCAGGCTGCGGTGTGACTTACAGGCAGTCAACCAAGACCGGCTGGAGAGGGACAGTGGAGTAGTCTACTCTGCAAGTCTCCCTCTCCTTCCATTCTCAATTGTATGTTCCACCCCTTTGTGTCAGCTACTGTGGCTATTCTTCCATCAGTACATAAGGGATTGAAATAAAGTAACTGCCGTTAATATTAAACAGATGTTCTATGCAGAAGCGTCCACAGAAAAAAAAATAGACTGTCAAACTACACAGTGGAGTCATCTTGCAGTTGTGAGTTATATTCTTTGCTACCGTACAAGGAGACCAAGTATTGCCATGCCCCAGTTCGTAGCACTCATCATTTCAAGGCAAAGCAAATCTCTTTGGAAACGCCTCTCTCTTGCCCTTTAAGCGTGGCCACCAGTAACCTGCCCATGGTCATGCTGCAAGGACTCGCCACTGACATCAGTTATTTGGATGCTCCTGATCTCCATGACAAAGGTCAGTTCCAAGACAAAGAAAGTGACTGACAAAAATGGTATGTGGCATGATGGTCCATCAACAAGGAAGGGACATTAGCCTGTCAATAAATTCAGAATGTCCTACTTTGAATTTTCACCCGAGGCGTTAGTCACGTTTCCCCGATATGTTTCACAAACAGGCTCTTATAAAGATGTTCATCTCACATACATTTGCCGTTAACAAATCAACGCTCCTTAGTGAGGAAGTGAACAGCTATTCATCACATTAGACAGTAGAGACTCAAGACGGAAGACAGAAAGACATGCAGAGTTTGAAAGGAGTGAGTGAGAGTGACTCCTTAGGGCGCTGGGCGAGGGGAGAGAACCTGTTACTTACTATAATCAATTAGTTCTTTCAGCCACGAGAGCTGACTTGTTTTTACACCTGTGCTTAGCACTGATGGTTAGGGAAGGAGGAGCCAGACAGAAACCCGGATAATCCCCCAGCTGAAGTGCAGACTCACTACCATCTGCTTCCTTGGAGGAATGTAAGGGTTTGCAGACTTCATAAACAAGTGCAGGAACAAACAGGTGACTGCTTGTTCCATCTGAGTGCAGACCCGACAAGTTACTGATTGTTTGTAAATTCAGAGAATCCTGTGAATGTCACTGATTCAAATCTCAGCTGTTCAAGGAAAGTTTTTAAAAGCTGCCAATTTGCTTAAACCTCTCCCTAGTAGTCTCCTAGTCTGGACCTGATGCCCCATATCACTTCTGAGCAGAAGTTGTACCTGTGATTCTGACATGGGGAGGCATGAAAAGGAGGACTGACTCAAAACAGCATGCTCCCCTCTTTCCCTAGGGCCTGCAGAAGTCTCGCAGCAAGGTGGGGGATACACACGTTTGGAAGACAGGAAAACTGGTGAGTGCTCCCCAACATGTTCTTCTACTCCCCATGCTAGCATGCAAGAGCAAGTTCTGCCTGCAGCAACCCATATCTTCCCTCTATACAGTGTGGGAACAAGCACATGGCCCCAAGGAGTCCTGCAAGTCCAGCAGCAGCTGAAGCCTCTGGCAGCACAGTAACTGCAAGAGCTATACTGTCAGAGGGACATAAGAACGGCCATACTGGGGGTCAGACCAATAGCCTGTCTAGCCCACTATCATGTCTTCCAACGGTGGTCAATGCCAAATGCTCCAGAATAGATGAACAAAACAAACGGGCAATCAAGTGATCCATCCCCTGTCATCCACTCCCAGCTTCTGACAGTCAGAGGCGAGGGACACTCACAGCATGGGGTGGCATCCCTGACCGTCTTGGCTAATCATCTCTGATGGACCTATCCTCCATGAAATTATTTAATTCTTTTTTGAACCTAGTTATACTTTTGGACTTCACAACATCCCCTGGCAAGGAGTTCCACTGCATGACTGGGCGTTGCATGAAGTAGTACTTCCTAGCCCGCAAAAGCTTATGCTCAAATACATTTGTTAGTCTCTAAGATGCCACAAGTACTCTTGTTCTTTGTGCTGATACAGACTAACAAGGCTACCACTCTGAAACCTACTTCCTTTTTGTTTGTTTTAAACCTGCTGCCTATTAATTTCATTGGGTGACCCTTGGTTCTTGTGTTATATAAAAAGAGTAAATAATACATTCTCCACACCATTCATGATTGTATAGACCTCTACCATAACCCCCCTTAGTTGTCTCTTTTCCAAGATGAAAAGTCCCAGTCCTTTTAATCTCTCCTCATACGAAAGCTGTTTCACACCCTTAATCATTTTTGGTGCCCTTCTCTGTACCTTTTCCAATTCTAATATACATCTTTTTTGAGATAGGGTGATCAGCACTGCACTCAGTATGCAAGGTGCGGGCATAACATGCATTTATACAGTAGCATGATGATATTTTCTGTCTTACTATCCCTTTCCTAATGGTTTCTAAAATTCTGTTAGCTTTTTTGAACGCTGCTGCATATTGAGTGAAGGTTTTCAGAGAACTATCCACAATGACTCCAAGGTCTCTTTGTTGAGCGATAACAGCTAAATTTAGACCTCTATCCTTTTGTATGGCAAGCAGCAGTTTGGTGCCATGTGGCATTTGCCCCTCACATAGATCTCAGTCTGGGGCTAGAGGCAAGAGGAGAGAAATCTGCAGTCTCAGAGTGCTAAAAGCCTCCTATTTCATGGAGGCAAATTCCCATTCCACTCCCCCCAAATAAAACATTTCGCAAACTCCAAACTGAGCCTCCATATTTCCACTTCTTTATGCAGGTTATTCTTCTAAGGCCCAAGGAACCCTTTTATTAACACTGCAACAGGCAACTTTAATTTACATTGTTTTCCAAGAAAGAGTATTACAGGCTTCTTATAGGCCATGGCTACACTGGTGCTTTACAGCGCTGCAACTTTCTCGCTCAGGGGTGTGAAAAAAAAACACCCTCTTGAGCGCTGCAAGATACAGCGCTGTAAAGCGTCAGTGTAAACAGTGCCGCAGCACTGGGAGCACGGCTCCCAGCGCTGCAAGCTAAACCCCATGAGAATGTGGAGTACGTGCAGCACTGGGAGAGTTCTCTCCCAGCGCTGGCGCTGCGACTACACTCACACTTCAAAGCGCTGCTGCGGCAGCACTCCCGCAGCAGCACTTTGTTGTGGTCATAGGCCTAAATAAGAGAAGAATCTGAATAAATCCCCAGTGGAGATTGTGGGTATGGGTATGGCTACACTCACTACTTCAAAGCGCTGCTGCGGCAGCACTCCCACAGCAGCACTTTGAAGTTTCGAGTGTAGCCATATCCATACCCACAATCTCCACTGGGGATTTATTCAGATTCTTCTCTTATTTAGGCCTATGACCACAACAATCAATCAAGAAATTAACTCCACAGAAGAAATGGACCCTAGTGGGTTATCTGGTAGAAAACTGACCATTTCACACCCACTAGTCAAAGCCTGTCCATGTGAGAAATTATAAATTGCAGTTTGGCTTGATTGGAGCTCACTTTCTGAATCACATTTCTCTGTCACTTAAAAAATTAGGAAAAATAACTGCACAGTTTTGAGCTATAGCTACATCACAGAGGTACCTAACGAGCGTAAACACAGTGAATTTCTGATGTGATCTACTGCCGCATGAACTGAAGACAAGGAAAATACATAGTTTTGTATCCTTATGGCTCTAATCATCCACTACTCTACCCTTCCAATAGAGAAGGCAGCTAAAGTAGAGTCCTGATGCACTTACATTAAGAACACACCCCTATATCATATATAGTCCCGTGCACCAGGTAGAGCCTAGACTAGGAACTTGGGTATCAAACATATGCACTACTGAGAGACAAGATGCCTAGTATGTGAAACCAAGCACAACTCCTAGATCACTGTTAAATCTGACACGCGGTCCAGGGAGGGGAAATTCTCAGGGTCCAGATTAATTAGCGTTGATTTTAATGAGGATTCAAAACACTTTCTAGAACTGATTTGTAAATATGAAAAACAAACGTAAGAGCTGCATTGTTTCAGAACTGCAACACACAGTTACCTTGCATTACCATGACATTTATGGAGCAGGATATTCATTCCCCACTCTGATCTTTATTATAATGTAGTAGCAAACAGATAAAACAAGATCAAAACACAAGATTCAAACTCTCCAGATCTCCTACTGTAGCAGATATAAATAAACTGATTGAGAAACTGCTGCATACCAAAGTTGTAAAGGGCAACATGAAAGCTGCTGTACAATGGTTCGTGTTAAGTGTGCCAGTTTTACACTATTAGTATTACAACACAATTCTTGCAGCTCTGGCATGCAGGGAGCTACAAATAGAACACTTTGGATTTAGGATCACACATGCAAACATCAGCCAGCAAACAAACAGCAAGAACAAATGGCAGATAGCATTCAGCTAGGACTGAGGGAAACAGTGTCACTAAAAACCCATCAACTGCGAAAGGGATGCAAGTGGAGAGATGTCCACTAGGTTCTTCCCAAGACATCCACTAGGTTCTTTCCCTAATTCATTTCTCACCGTGGATTCTAGGCCACTGATTCAGCTCCTTGTATGCTACATTCCCTCGCTCCTCCTTACAGCAACAGAGCCAATACCAACACAGAGTAGTCATTCCAGTCTATGGGACCCTACCCTCCCATTCCTGAACTATGTTCTCCATTAATAGTAACAAGTGTTACATACATACGCATGCCTTTCTTCCTGTGCACTGACAAAAGCAGTCAGGTCCCCTATGTCTACGGGAGAGGCTTCAATTTGTATTGTATTCTTTCTAAACAAACAGGGAGAGATTGATGAGCTAAAACAGCGTGTGCAAGTCACATACAGAAGGATCCGACAGCAGTTATTCAGTCTCTTGTGGACAAGAGCAAACTGTTCCATTTTCACAAGCTTTTTTTGAAATCATCCTTCTGCTTACTATTTTGTAAGCAATGTTTATTCATACTCCAAGACATTAAATGAGAGTGGGTGGTGGTGCAGCTCCGTTTCATTTTTTAATTACACTCAAAACATTATAGATTTATAATTTGCTCAGCACCACACCATACAGGAGCACAGCCCAGAGGTCAGATGAAGAATAAAGCCATCAATTCCTCTTCCAAAATAATCAGGGGCATATACTCCACAAGGCCCCAGTGCAGATGAGTTTTTCCAGCTTTTCCTTGTAAGTTTCCAATCTATTTTGTTCAGCTTAGAAAGGGGGGGGGGAGGGGGGAATCCATCTAAAAAATGAGCTTCAATCCCTGTCTGACAGACTAATGTGTTTTCAGAGAAAACAGGTCATTTCTTTACCAATTTAAGTACTCACTCTATGACAGCACTGTAACATTTACATGCCCATGACAAGAAATTGTGGACAGCATATGGGGGGGGGAGGAAGGAGACGATTAAGATATTATAAGCTTTCTACGGTGCTGGAAATGAATGAAGTGCAGGATAGTAAAATGTTCTCCTTAAAACTAACTAAACTCCCATGAAAATGTGCAAGTTTTCTAGGAAAGTGTGCCTCAAAAAGGTTCTGACTTTTGCAAGAATTTTCCAGACTTATCAGGCAAGTTATCAGATGTTTGCGCTAGTTTCAAAGGGCACAAAAGAAGCACTTCATCTCCATCATATCTATGCTTGAACAGGAACCTGGGTTAGGACAGAGCTGGTATTTTAAGGAAACATTTTGGGACGGGGGGGGTGGTCAGTTTTAAATGGAAAAAGCATTAACACCATGGCTTATCTATACAATGAAATTGACAGGCATACCTACTCTGTAATAGTTTAGCTATTCCAAAGTAACTCCGCCATATTCCAGAAAAGTCACTTATTTCAGAACATAAGATCGGCCATACTGGGTCAGACCAAAGGTCCATCTATCCCAGTGTCTGCCTTCCAACAGTGACCAATGCCAGATGCTTCAGAGGGAACGGACAGAACAGGTCAATCACGGAGTAATCATTCACCTGTCATCCACTCCCAGCTTCTAGCAATCAGAAGCTAGTGATACCCAGACCATGGGGTTGCATCCCTGACCATCTTGGCTAATAGCCATTGACGTTTCTATCCTCTATGAACTTATCCAATTCTTTTTTGAACCCCGTTATACACCACCACCACTTGGCAACAAGTTCTACAGGCTGTGTGTTGTGTGAAGTACTTTCTTCTGTTTGTTTTAAACCTGCTGCCTATTAATTTCATTGGGTGACCACTGGTTCTTGTGTTATGTGAAGGAGTAAATAACGCTTCCTTATTCACTTTCTCTATACCATTCATGATCTTATAGACCTCCATCATATCCCACCTGCCCCCATCATCTCTTTTCCAAGCCAAAAAAATCATCTTTTTTAATCTCGTCTCATATGGAAGTTGTTCTATACCCTTAATCATTTTGTTGCCCTTCTCAGAGTAGAGTGTTTGCACGCGGGATTTATTTTGGAATACCTGTGTGATGCTGTATGGAATCTGGGGGCCGATATTATTATTGCAAAATAGCAAGGAATCTGACCAGATATGCCCTGTAAGGTATCTGTGAAAATGTTGTGATTTGCAAAGTATGATCATCTTGTTTATATATTTGTATCACCTTTGTATTATGAGTCACAGATATGTACGGTATATCTATATTTCCAAACATGCGCTGTGTTTCTGGGTAACACCCCCAGACAGATTGGCATCAGCACTAGGCCTGCTTGATGGCCCATCAAGGGACATCAGCTGTACAATGAACCCATTGAAAGGAGCCAAGGACTACACCTTATGACTCAGAAAGGCATGCAGGGGCTTGCCTATAGACAGAACTTTAAGGCCTTTCAATGCCATATGCACCAGACATGACAAAAGGGCTATAAAGGGCAGCTGCATCATCTCAAGCTTGTCTTCAGCCCTGCTTCTTAACTTTGCTACAAACTGAATCTCTGCATGAAGGACTGAATGACCCATCCAAGCTGCAGATGTGTTCCTGAGGAACTTTCAAGCCAGCAAACTCACCAATACTGCTAAGAACCTGATATATGGACTTTGAAGTCTTTTTAGGTATGTGATTGCTTTACCATTTAACAACTCTTCTTGTTCTTTTTTCTTCATAATAAACCTATAGATTTAGGCACTAAAGGATTGGCTGGCAGCGTGGTATTTTGGGTAAGAGCCAAACCTATACCGACCTGGTAGGTGGCTGACCCTTCAGGGTCAGAAGAACATTTTGTATAGGTGAGCAGAGTTATTTAAATAACTTCTCATTGTACTGGACCTATGTGCTGACTGTGAGCCATAGGACTAGAATGCAATACAGGGGGCTGTGTGATTTCATTTTTGCTTCTTGATAACCAATGCAGGGGGATCAGAAGCACAGTTTGTGACTGGTTGGGGGAGTTTAACTTCAGTGTTACCCACCAGTCTTGGGAGTATCTGCTCTCCCTTTTGCAGCCTGCCCTGACCTTGGCATTTCCAGTGAGGGTTGCTCTACGCACACCCGGTCACAACCTGTGCTGGTTAATTTCCCCATGTATACAAGTCCTCAGTGACTACCATGGAAAGATCTTCAGAGTACATGCATAAGGGAAGCAAAAGATACCTATTTTATCATAATCCTCATGAATATCTGGTCACCCACACTGAAAGGGCTGAAATTCTCAAATCTGCTTCTCCCAACAACCAAACAAGAAAACCCCTGCTAGCAGAAATCTAGCAGAATTTTAACTCCTTCAGTAAGAGAAATAGAGGTTTCAAAGTCATTTTGACGTCTCGATAGGCACACCGCTACTCAACCAAATTTAAGACCATGTGACCCTGACCTTAAGTCAAGCAACTAAAGAAGACTGAATGACCTTATAGAAAGGAATACTATTGCTAAGAAATGTGAAATCAATATTAACACGCCAAGAATTAAGTCTTGAAGCTAGACAGCACATAACTCAATTTCCCAAAGCTCTTTTACACTACAGAATCTACAAATCAAAGAGTCAGGAGACAGGTGAATCTGAGTCTCCCTTGCCCCTTGATCAGCTCCAAAACAACTGGTAGGAAATGGACTGTAAAGCTTCAAATCACTAGCTCAATTAGGCCAGGTAAACAAACGAGGCACTTACTAATGTTTACCAACTAAGATAGCCCATTTGTTTTTAATCAAAAGGAAATCTAAAATTTGCAGCTTATGTAGTCCGCCTTTAAATCCCAGTAACTGGGTTAAATTAGAAGTCAATACATAGGGATCATTTAAAGCTTAGCACACAAATCAGATGCTGAACAGAAATTTAAATGGCAGAGCTTATTGCCTAGAAAAATCCTAGGTGCAATTTACAGAGTTCATCTAAAGTGCAGGAGTTACCATGAGAAAAGGTTAACTCAAATATTCCCCTATTTACCTGGGCATAGTGCTCCAAGGAGCTCCTCCTTTAGCAAGGTTATCTCCCAGTGACTGAACTTTTCAGCAGTACTTTGATCACAGCTCCCAGGATATATGACAGTTCAGGCGATCCACACTGCTCAGAGTTTCCTAGCAAGGGTCTCCACAAACAGGCAGTTAATTTGGAACTTCATTTCCCAGCCCTTTGAAAAAATTTCCCTACATAATGTAAGCAGCCACTCTATTACTTTACAGAGGAACAGAACTGAAACATGCTGTGCCATTGTTTACGACAAAAGAAATCCAAAACAGAAGTACAGATGTTTCTGCTGGGACAGCTCATCCCACAACTAAGGCAAGACTGGAAATTCTTGGGGTAAATGTTACAAAACTGCAGTGTAGCTTTGATCCAGCATTTAGACAACCAACACACATGTTATGCCACACACCAGGATGTGTAGTTCAGTAAGGATTGTGTATACACAAGGCTCAGTTTGTGGTTACTGGGCAAAGGACCTGGGGGGGAGAGGGTGTGTGTATGTGTGGGGGGGTTAATCCTGGCATGTGGCATTAACAAGCAAGTAAAATATAATTGTAAGATACATGCAAAAAGCCCTGAAGCTATTCATGACCCACAGACCCTAAACATAAAACAGATCAGCTGGGTGAACTAACACAAACAACCATGGCACCGAAATACCCCCGCTAAATCTATGAATGAAGTTTAAAAGCCTTGTTTATCTCAGCACCCGTGTGTGTAAAGCCCAGAAGATATTAGGGATCTACAGCAGCAACCCAATTTCCTCACTCTCAGACTAACTGAAGGAGTGTGTGACCACAAAAAATTTAGGGGGGCAGGGGTTTGGGGGTTGCAGAGCCACATCAGCAGAACTCCTATATGTGGACAAATAAATGGGGAGGCAGAAACAGATTTACCGGAAGAAGCCCAATGCAGATCCACACATCAGCCTTTAGGGAAAGGCGGATGGACAAATGCCCATCTGCCACAAACTCCTCTACTCTCAGCCCAGCTTGCTAGGGTGGGTAGCTACAGATGCCCCAGCCCCCCACACGCCCCATGGCCTCACCTTTCTTGAACTCCTCCAGCATGGCATCAAGCTTGGTATCGTTGAAGACAAAGTGCAGTGGGTGGTTGTAGAAGCGAGTGATTGTCTTGAGCGGGGTGCAGTCATCTGGGTCCACAAAGGCCAGGTCCTTGACGAAGAGCAGGTCCACAATGTTGGAGCGGTCACCCTCGAAGACAGGGATGCGAGTGTAGCCACTCTCCATGATCTCAGACATGGTGTTGAAGTCCAGAACAGCCTCAGCAGCAATCATGAAGCAGTCTCGGAGTGGGGTCATCACATCCTCCACTGTCTTGGTGCGCAGCTCCAGTGCCCCTTGGATGATGTTAAGCTCCTCCTTGACCAGATCGTTGTAAGGGTCGGTGACCCGCAGCATCTCCAGCAGCTTCTCACGGTTGTAGACCGTGCCGATCTCCTGGCCCAGCACGCAGTCCAGCAGCTTGCTGACAGGGTAGGAGGCTGGGAAGGTCATCATCATGAAGAACTTGGTGAGGAAGATGGTGTTGGCACCCACGGCCAAGCCATGACGGGAGCAGATGGCCTGCGGCACGATCTCGCCGAAGATGACGATGCCGATGGTGGAGACCACGACGGCCACCAGCCCGGAGCCGGCGATGTCATCCAGCAGGATGGTGAGGGTGGTGTTGACCAGCACGTTGCCCAGCAGCAGGGAGCACAGCAGGTAGTTGCCCTGGCGCCGCACTGGCTCGATGCGCTTGGCGTAGTTCTTCTCCTTGTCGGTGCCGCAGTTCTGCACGATGCGCAGCTCCATGGGGTCCAGGGCCATGAGGCCCAGGTTGAGGCCGCTGAACATGCCGGAGAGGCAGAGGAGCAGGGAGATGAAGATCACCTGCAGCCAGAAGGGCAGCAGGAACTTCTTCTCCTCGCCCACGATCATCTTCGTGTCCTCGCCATCGTGGTAGATCCAGGTGGTCTCGGTCCAGGGCGGGGGGCCGGCAGGGCCGTCGGCCCCCACCTGCCCGACCCCGGGGGGGCCGGCGGCCCCCAGCGCGGCCGGGCCCGACACCGAGGTGCACAGGTAGTAGGACTTGCTCTTCTCGGTCTTGCGCAGGGGCTTGATCTCGATCTCGATGATGCCCGAGGTGCGGCGGTTGAGCACGATGTGCGGCCGGATGATGATGTCCGAGGTGCGGATGCCGCAGCGCTGCGGGGCGCTGCTCTCCGGCGGCCCGTCCTCCCGCTCGGCCGGCGGCCGCCCGCCCCGCCGCCGCTCGTGCTCGGTGAAGGCGATGCGGGACCAGGTCTCGTTGTTGATGTTCTGCCCGTAGACCCGCAGCTTGACCTGCGTCCGCTCGCTGACCCGCAGCGCGCCCCCCTCCATGAAGGAGACGTCGTCCGTGTCCTCCAGCCGCAGCCCGATGATCACCGTCTCCTCCGCGTCGCCCGGCGCCCCGCTGCCCCCGCCCGAGGAGGCGGCGGCGGCGGCCGGGGGCTGCTCGCCCAAGCAGCCGCTGAGGAGCAGCAGCAGCAGGACCCGCGCCCCCCGGCCGCCCCCCGCCGTGTTCCGAGCGGGCAGCGCGGCCGAGCCCAGCGCCATTGTTAGTCAGGGATCAGAACCGCCGGGGCCAAACATAGCGGGGCGGCAGCGGCTGTCCGCGAGAGCTGACAGGCGCCGACTGCCGGGCCCTCGGGGGAGCCGCTTCAACCCCTAGCCCAGGGACGGAGCCGGCGGCGCGCGCGGCCAATCAGGGCAGGCACGCGACCCAGAAGCCGCCCCCCAGCCAATGCCGAGGCGGCAGGGGCAGGGCCCTGCTGAAGCCTGCCCCACCCCCTCCCCGCTGAGTTTCCAACCGGCGAGCGCGTGACTCTTGTGTGTACGCGAAAGGGAGAGGGGCGTGGCTACGGGAACTCTGCGAGCCAATGGAAGAGAGTCTCTGCCTCAGGGGGCGGGGACTGCCAGGGGAGCAACCAACGGAGGCGCGCGCTCTTCCGCGGGTCTGTGCCCAGGTGCAGCTGGCGCGTGCTTGCAGTGCTCTGGACGTGGACTTGGGAGCACCGGGGCCCAGGCGACCACCCGCCGCCAGACAGTCGCCTTCGGCAACGCCGCTTTAGACGGGTGTGGAGCTTGAGCGCATCTATCAATGCTGCATGCATTCGCGTGTGCAAGCGTGCATCCCTCCGTGCACCACGCCGCTCCATTCACACTATGGGACACGCACAGACCTGCACAACCTTTGCAGCTGAACACGGAACACGAGCATCTCCGTGCATGTGCGCCTACAATGCATCCAACTGACTGTGCAATTAAGTGCTGCAGCCACCTGTGCCTGCAGGTACTAGATGCTTCTGCTTGTGCATACATCTATAAATCCATCTCCTTAACCAACTCTTTATTTACACTGAGATAATACACACCTTTACTGACCTCCCCGCCTCTGCACTTGGAGTTGGGGTGCAATTCCCATTTCTAGTGGGTATGCTCACGATAGCTGCCCCGCATAGGTACCCACAGCCAAGAGCCAGGTTTGCATTTATGGGAGATGGCTGGTCCCGTCCTTTGCTATCACAGGCACGCTACTGTTTCTAGCAGGTTAGCTGGACGAGAGAGCTAGTGCCAATATGTCTACCAGAGTTTCCTGGGAATCGCACCCCCCCCGAGTGCTCTGCGCAACCATCCGTTTAGTAAAACCATGTCGTTCTGCATGGGTCTCTCTACTAAGCTATTTAATGGAGATATCCTATCTCCTAGAACTGGAAGGGACTTTGAAAGGTCATTGAGTCCAGCCCCCTGCCTTCACTAGCAGGACCAAGTACTGATTTTGCCCTAGCTCCCTCAGTGGCCCCCTCAAGGATTAAACTCATAACCCTGGGTTTAACAGGCCAATGTATCCCCAGGCAGCGAGCCATTCAGCTACTGTAAATTTCTGTCAGCCAAAGCAGCAGAATTAGAAACCAGAACTGACAAGAAGAGGCGGCTATTCAGACACCAAAGAATCCTATGGCACCTTATAGACTAACAGACGTTTTGGAGCATGAGCTTTCATGGGTGAATACCCACTTCGTCGGATGCACCCACGAAAGCTTATGCTCCAAAACGTCTTGTTAGTCTATAAGGTGCCACAGGATTCTTTGCTGCTTTTACAAATCCAGACTAACACAGCTACCCCTCTGATACTATTCAGATACCAGCAGCTCCATTGCAAAGTAAAATCCCTAGAGCTTACCTGAATAACATCGCTCCTGCTGTAGTATGGGGAGGGACAGATGCGTCCTCAGGCTCCAGTAACTTTATTTTAATTAATTTGCCCGGTGTATATTACACCAAACCCTTTGCAACAGGCAATGCTGCATTCAGAACTTGGATCTAGACCATGCATCACATCCGGTGGTAAAGGATTATTGCTTTGGGCAGGGCCAGCTCTAGCAATTTTCCCACCCCAAGCACGGCGGCACGCCGCGGGGGGCGCTCTGCCGCTCGTCGGTCCCGCTGCTCCAGTGGACCTCCCGCAGGCGTTTCTGTGGACGATCAGCTGGTCCCGCAGCTCCGGTGGACCTGCCGCAGGCGTGTCTGTGGGAGGTCCACCAGAGCTGCGGGACCAGCGGACCGTCCACAGCCATGCCTGCGGCAGGTCCACCGGAGCTGCGGGACCAGTGGACCGTCCACAGCCATGCCTGCGGCAGGTCCACCGGAGCTGCGGGACCAGCGGACTGTCCACAGCCATGCCTGCGGCAGGTCCACCGGAGCCGCCTGCCACCCTCCCAGCAGCCGGCAGAGCGCCCCCCGCGGCGTGCCGCCCCAAGCACGCGCTTGGCGCGCTGTGGCCTGGAGCTGGCCCTGGCTTTGGGATATGTTCTACACAGGACCAGGAGTTGTTTTAGCAGATCTCCAGCGCAGAGCCTCTGATGGCTGTGCAGCTCCCCCTAGTGGCAATCATAAGTATTTAGAACCATGGTTAACTTATCCATAACACTTTTCAAAACAATGCATGTAGCATGATCGCTGATAAGGAAACTGAGATAGAGGGGAAGGAACTTGGCTGAGGTCACACAGCATGTGCTGGACATATTTCAGCATCTAAGAACTTTTGTTCCAGTGGAACAAACCAGGGCAGGTACTTTCTCAAGGCTAGGCTATCTAATGGCTCCAAAAGACGGCAATACCATAACACAAAGCTGTCGGCACAGGGACATATTTGGCCCCACATTCAAAACATCCGATAGGTCTATCCTGTGAGGATCCATTGCATTGGTACCACTCTCAACTGGCCTCTAACACAAAGGCAAGAAATGAAACAGCAAAAGGTCTCCAGTGTCAGGCTATGCTGAGCCTTAAGTTGGAGGAGGAGGAGGAAAAGAAACATCATAGTGGGTCCAGGAAGCATACTGCTACAATTCCTATCACAGTAGAATAGTGCTGAGGGCCCCTTCATCTTTTCCTGAACTGCCAGTCGCTAGGTGGCAATGTTAGTTTCTTCATTAGGTGGAGGCTGGGTATCCTCAAACATTGCCAGCAGGTCTTATTGTCATATCCCAGAGCAATTGCTCTTCTGGGAAGGATTAAAGTCATCAAGCACCATCTGCTCCCGGGACCAGGAATGAGTCTTTATGAAGATCTCTGTTCAGCACATTGTCCATGGGCTGCTGCACAAGGTGGGCTAGAAGCCTCAACAGTACAACTTGGAGCAAGGATGATTTGGCGCTTCCTGACCACTCTGCTTGTACATTGCATCCCTTGGTCTATCCTGTCAATTTCAATTTTGATGCCTTTGGAGCAAAGACCATCCCACAGTATCTGTTTGGACAGAGCTTAGCACAATGAGGCTCCACTCCTGGTTGGGGCTTCCAGCTGCTGTTGTGACTGTGATACCGCTAAACATTACTAAGGATAAAAGTCAAGTAGGATTAAACAAAGGAAACAATCATGCTGCAGATCAGAGACCACAATGTTCAACCAGCCTCAAAATAACTATTTAATGAAGCTCAGCATTAAATATCGTGGTTCAGATGGCAACTGGGCATCTGCATTCAACAAATTGTATTGACTCCATATTCAGACATATAATAACTTTCTGCTCATATTTATTTAGATCCAGCTTTAAATTGCTATCTCAATCCACACTGTAAAATAAAATTCATCTGCTTGTAATGAGATCCTTAGCCAAGGCATGTACATAATTATATTTTGCATTTACTCTAAGTTGTGAGTTAGCTTAACTGAAATTAAAATGTATTTCCTTTAAGTGCTGCTGGTGAAAAGGGTTGGTTTGGCAGTTCTGGAAAGTGAACCCTTCTATTTAACCAGTAAATGTTGAGTTCACACTTAAGCTCAGGCAAAGGATGAAGTGTAGACATGAAATAGATAGATCCTAAGAAATGTTATTTCCCCAAACCAGCCAACACTTGTGATAAAAGACTGCTCACCAGCCAATAGTCGATTGTGCATCATTTGCAGGTATTAAGGGTCTGATATTTGTTTAGCTTTGAGTTGTAGCAGAGGTCTCCGATTGCCACCTACCAAGGCCAGTGACAAGATTTCTTACCAAAGCCATTGTTTCTGTATGTACGCCAGAGACAGGTCAAGCTGCTCTCAAGCCCTCCATGCAATGACGAGTTCGCCTCTCTTCCCATGGGTGTTTCACTGTTATTTCTCTTCTTGGGCTTTATCCCTTTCTCTTCCCTCGTGTCTCATATGCTGCTCATCTCATGCCCTGAGGACCCAGTCTCTTAAACTTTTCTTCACTGCCTGTTGTCTGTTTCTCTCCCCACGGGAACCCAAGTGCTGTCCCTGCCTGTCTTAAACCTCTCATTCTCAGCTCCTTCAGTTCAAATGGACCAATGCAACTTCCCAACTGCCATTCCCAGAAATGTCTCACAAGAGCCCAATTCAAACCCCACCCTCACTGGCCATGCCTGGCTCCCTGATTTCAGCCTGCCACTTCCTGCTCTCCCGGTTCAAAATGGTTCTCAACCGCCACTTGTTATTCCTCCAATTCAAAGGCCAGGCTGAGCTCCCCCACTTCGAGTTGAAACTCGCAAATGTTCACACCCGGCTGCCCAAATCATCCTGCCCAGTTCAAACAGCTCAGTTCCCCATCTACCCCCTCACCACCCAATTCAACCAAAGCTTCTCCATTCAAACTCTGTCCCCCAGTGGTCACGTCTTGTCACTTCTCTTACCCTAATTCAAACGGTCATTTTCAACTGGCAAATGCAACCTCCCACTTGCCCAGTTAAAACTGCTAAGGAATCTTTCAGTTGCAGAGCTGCTCATTAAAAGGGTATCACCTGAAACAGCCTACTGGATTTTTAAACAGTAGCAGAGGAAAAGCACAGGACTCCAGCTGTCCCCTATTATTTATCCATTAGGATGCAGGCTTAAATTAATTGACCCTAGTAATTAGTTTCCTGAAATCCATTTATTTTGCACCATGTTAATTATCTGGTTCTAGTAACAGATGTCTTTGGATCTTTTCCTGGCAATCCCACTGTGTCCATCTCATGGCACACAAAAATATGATGAGACCAGTACAGCTATCATCTCAGCACACATACCCCCCCCCCCCCACAGAAAGGAACTTAAAAGGAATCTCCTGCTTTAATGAGAAAATGCACAGTAACATATGTGTTAGGAGCAGAGCTGGGATGACCAGTTTTGGCCAAAATATTTCTTTAAAGACTTAGGTGACATTCACAAAATGGGAGGAGGGGGTGGTAATGCCTCCTTATAACCTTTAGCCCAGTGATTAGGGCACTCACTCAGGAACTAGGACACCTTGGTTCAATTCTCCACTCTGCCCCCATTTCCACACAAGGAATGACATAACCTGATATGCAGATCAAATGATGAGTCGAGGACTTCACCTGTCTTGGAAGTACAATATGTACCAATGGCCAGTTCACTAAAGAAGGGAAGGCAAGAATTGGCAAAGCCAGTGGCTCAATGTCCTGTTTGTCAAATATCTGGAAGAGTAAGAAGATGATATATCTACACACTAAAATTATATTGTACTGCGCTATTGCCGTCCCAACAGTGTTGAACGCCTCATTATCTGGCACATGGTGAAAGTACGCAACAGGAAGTTGAATGCCTTTTGCCAGCGTTGTTTAAGAAGAATACTGGGAATTCCTTGAGAGATCGTGTAACCAATGTGGAAGTGTTGCACTGCATGGGTCAGTAAGCTGTGGACTTAACAATCAGACAGACAGCTAGGGTTGTTTGGCCATTCCCTCAGGCTACCCTTTGGCAGAAGCACAAGGTACATCTTAAAAGCAGCAAAGAATCCTGTGGCACCTTATAGACTAACAGACGTTTTGGAGCATGAGCTTTCGTGGGTGAATACCCACTTCCTCAGATGCATGTAATGGAAATATCCAGGGGCAGGTATATATATGTGTGCTAGCAAGCAAGCTAGAGATAATGAGGTCAGTTCAATCAGGGAGGATGAGGCCCTGTTCTAGCAGTTGAGGTGTGAAAACCAAGAGAGGAGAAACTGGTTCTGTAATTGGCAAGCCATTCACAGTCTTTGTTCAATCCTGAGCTGATGGTGTCAAATTTGCAGATGAACTGAAGCTCAGCAGTTTCTCTTTGAAGTCTGGTCCTGAAGTTTTTTTGCTGCAGGATGGCCACCTTAAGGTCTGCTATAGTGTGGCCAGGGAGGTTGAAGTGCTCTCCTACAGGTTTTTGTATATTGCCATTCCTAATGTCTGATTTGTGTCCATTTATCCTTTTCCGTAGAGACTGTCCAGTTTGGCCGATGTACATAGCAGAGGGGCATTGCTGGCATATGATGGCGTATATTACATTGGTGGATGTGCAGGTGAATGAACCAGTGATGGTGTGGCTGATCTGGTTAGGTCCTGTGATGGTGTCGCTGGTGTAGATATGTGGGCAGAGTTGGCATCGAGGTTTGTTGCATGGATTGGTTCCTGAGCTAGAGTTATTATGGTGTGGTGTGCAGTTACTGGTGAGAATATGTTTCAGGTTGGCAGGTTGTCTGTGGGCAAGGATTGGCCTGCCACCCAAGGCCTGTGAAAGTGTGGGATCATTGTCCAGGATGGGTTGTAGATCCTTGATGATGCGTTGGAGGGGTTTTAGCTGGGGGCTGTATGTGATGGCCAGTGGAGTCCTGTTGGTTTCTCTCTTGGGTTTGTCTTGCAGTAGGAGGCTTCTGGGTACACGTCTGGCTCTGTTGATCTGTTTCCTTATTTCCTCATGCGGGTATTGTAGTTTTGAGAATGCAATGTAGCGTAGATAGAGAAGGGGTGTGAGTGGACGAGAGCTGACACACAACTATTTCAAATTTGATGACAATATATATCTCCAGATCAGTGGCACTGCTATGGGCACCCGCATGGCCCCACAATATGCCAATATCTTCATGGCCGACCTGGAACAACGCTTCCTCAGCTCTCGTCCACTCACACCCCTTCTCTATCTACGCTACATTGATGACATCTTCATCATCTGGACCCATGGGAAGGAGACTCTGGAAAAATTCCACCATGATTTCAACAGCTTCCACCCCACCATCAACCTCAGCCTGGACCAATCTACACGGGAGGTCCACTTTCTTGACACCACGGTGCAAATAAGTGATGGTCACATTAACACCACCCTATATCGAAAACCCACCGACCGCTATGCCTACCTTCATGCCTCCAGCTTCCATCCCGGGCACATCACACGATCCATAGTCTACAGCCAAGCACTGAGGTACAACCGCATCTGCTCTAACCCCTCAGACAGAGACCAACACCTACAAAATCTCCACCAAGCATTCTCAAAACTACAATACCCGCATGAGGAAATAAGGAAACAGATCAACAGAGCCAGACGTGTACCCAGAAGCCTCCTACTGCAAGACAAACCCGGAAAAGGATAAATGGACACAAATCAGACATTAGGAATGGCAATATACAAAAACCTGTAGGAGAGCACTTCAACCTCCCTGGCCACACTATAGCAGACCTTAAGGTGGCCATCCTGCAGCAAAAAAACTTCAGACTTCAAAGAGAAACTGCTGAGCTTCAGTTCATCTGCAAATTTGATACCATCAGCTCAGGATTGAACAAAGACTGTGAATGGCTTGCCAATTACAGAACCAGTTTCTCCTCTCTTGGTTTTCACACCTCAACTGCTAGAACAGGGCCTCATCCTCCCTGATTGAACTGACCTCGTTATCTCTAGCTTGCTTGCTAGCACACATATATATACCTGCCCCTGGATATTTCCATTACATGCATCTGAGGAAGTGGGTATTCACCCACGAAAGCTCATGCTCCAAAACGTCTGTTAGTCTATAAGGTGCCACAGGATTCTTTGCTGCTTTTACAGATCCAGACTAACACGGCTACCCTCTGATACAAGATACATCTTAGATTGGATCCCACCTGGAGAGAAGAGAAGGCGAGGGGGACAAAGAGTGACCTAGCAAAGGATGATACAAAAGGATGCTGCCGTCATGGAGACAAAGATGGAATCAGACATCTTGCTCTGGGACGGACAACAGTGAGGAAAAATCAGTTGTCTCATGAGATATTAGAAAAGCTCATGTGGAGAAGGGATTTGAACTTGGGTCTCCCCCATTGTAGGAGAATGCCCTAATGATTGGCCTACAGGCCAGCACGAGGCAGGAGTTTCTGGGAAAGCATCAAATTCAAATCCCTGCCCCGCATCAGGCATTGTAGGGGGGAGAAGAAGAGGAAATAGAACATCGGTTTCTCACATCCCAGATGAGTGCTCAAACCATGGGGCTAAAGATTATAGGGACAGCAGCTATCCCACCCCTGTTTTGTGAATCTACCCTTTCATTTCCTTTCATTTTAAAGAGTGCCTGGAAACTAAACCAAATGTTTAATTTCATGTCAGACAAAACATTTTCTTCAATACATAACAAAGCTTGTCAATTTTGTTGATTCGCCAATGTTGTTTTGGGTCAAAGTGGGTTTTTGTTTTGTTTTTTTGGAATTGCCACCAAACCACAAAATCAATTATTCACCCATCTCTAGTTAGAAGGATTAATTCATTGTTCCGGGATCCGTGGATGAAAGATGCCATCGTAGTAATTCATAAATCGTTTGTGTTTCTATGATCACAGGTAAGAATAGTAAATGTTACTTTTGGAATCCAGCCATCTGTGACCAATGAGTTACTTTCAGGCAGCAGTGGCCTTGCTTGGCTATTCCCAGACTTGCCTAGCCAACCGCACAGCTTTATGACAAACCCTCTTGTTATATTCCCATCAGAGCCTTTGTGTGTCATTACAAAGAAGTAATTAAAAATTAACCTGCCAGGTTCTCAGCCGTATGAACCCACTCCCCTTCCTGCAGAGCACATGCCCCCACACCCAACCTGACATTTCCTTTTCCTTTGGCATTCCTACTGGCCAAGCATTTAATATTGATGAGGAGCAGGTCTCTAATGCAGACTTTTTAGCAGAGGGACCAGGGCTCTGCTGCCCAGGACATCTCCCCTAATCAAATTAGATTGAACATTATATGTCAAGAATTACCATAAATGGGACTAGCTTTTTATATCTCCCAGGAGGAGCACTCAAAGGCTCCACATGCCCTCTGTGCATGTTATGTTTAATGCATTAATATATCAAATGGCTGAAAATAGACCTTTAGGCCCCAATTCAGAAAAGCACTCAGGCCGGTGCTTAACTTTAAGTACATCCTTAAGTTTCATTGACTTGAATGAGCAGGGATGTGTCCATGAATCAGGGACTAAAGAACATAATATTGGCCATACTGGGTCAGACTAAATATCCATCTAGTCCAGGATCCTGTCTTCCGACAGTGGTCAATGCCAGGTGCTTCAGAGGGAGTGACCAGAACAGGTAATGATCAAGTGAGACATCTTAAAATAGAAGCACCATCGCTGCCTTAACTAGAGTTGCTACCACAATGCTGCAACTTGAGGATAAGGCCATTTCTGCCAAAGACTGCATGGTCATCACTATGCTGCTAACCATGACTGCTTGAGTCTCCATTAGCCATTAGCAACGTAGGGCCTATGACCCACAGTTTGGCAGTTCTTACCCCATCCCATACCCAGCAGCGGCTAACAGATTACAAGACAGCCCATTACAATGCTTAGCACTTCTAGAGTATCGTCCACCTGAGGATCTTACTGCACTTTTCAACCATGAAGTCTCACAACCCCCCTGTGAAGTAGGCAAGTGTCATCAGCTCCATTTAACCAACTGGAAAAAACAGAGGCACAGAAAGGTTTGGTGACTTGGCAAAGATCCTACAGCAGAACCCCAGCTCTAGCCACTAGAGAAGAGTTACACCAAAGTACCTTGATTAGGTGAGAGCATTATGGAGATGCCCTAAAGTCCCACTCCTCTGGGAAGGGGGTAAAAACAGAAGGAGTGCTCTGGGCGGGCTTGGCCCTGTGCTTGATCATGGGCTGCCATTGCATCATGAGTCCTATACAAGGGATGCAAGGGACAGTGTGTGAGTGAGTGTGAGAGAGAGAGTAAGATCCTCCCAGAGGAAGGGCTTGGTGCTTTGGTCTGGAAGAAGAGGGGAAGTGGCCTAAGCCACTAACTTTTAAAGCCTTTGATCCTTCACAGCAAGGTTCCCAAAAGGCCCCCATTTGTGGGGACCACAGAAGGAATTCCAATGGGTAGCGGTACGGGATGCAGGAAACTTGGCAGATTGTCTACGTGTTCCTCATGTAGGATTGTGCCCTATTGGGTACATGGGCAAAGATCTCAACAGATAAAAGCTTCCGCAACCTGTGTACTAGTTGCCAGGTTGGGGTTCTCACAGCTTTCGACCCCAAAGAAGTCCAAGGATAGGGCCTTTGTGCTCATTTCCAGGAGATGAGCCTCTAGTTCAGTGCCTACCAGTACAAAGGGAACCAGGACAATTCTGTGACGTGCTTCCCTCCAGTTCTCCCCAAAATGCCAGAAGACGGTGGACTGACAAGGTTATGCAAACGCTCTGGCATTTAGCTGTGGCCTTTTTACATATGCACGCTGGACAGGAGGAGTGTGGGGGCTGGAGTTGCTCAGAGTGCCTCTATTGATAGGGGAGCTGAAAAGCTCCAGCAGGATTTCATTACTTTTTAATGAAGTCCGTTTCACAGGTAGGAAAAGACTCAAATCTGCTCTTTCATTCTCACTCCAAAGATTTTCTTTGATGACAAAAGTAATGACAGTGAATATGCCAGCAGGGGTTTGCTTGGGTTTTTCAACACATTTATGAGAGTAGCAAAAGAGGGATAAGTTTGGGGTGGTTTATTAATTCCTGAGATCAGGACCTTGATCACATTATCAATAGGTGGTTTTAATAAATACAAAATACTATTGTCCTTACACTAACACCATGTCTTTGCCAATGATGTACTCAGGAATCACTCCCCCACCAGTGAAGTGCACCCATCTCTGGGGAGGTGCACCATAGATAGTTAGCAGTACAGCAACACAATTCCTCAAGACAGGAAGAGGAGATTTGTGGGACGTGTACTACTTATGCAAACTGGATGTAGCCAGAAACCAGTGTCAACATCCATGGCATGGTCAGAATCTCCACTTTATGTCTTCACTGGCAGACAGCGGTGAGAAGACCAGGTTGGTACCTGGCGGTCCTCAGTCTCCCAAATCATAAAGTCCACCAAGACAATGGTCATCCAGCAACCTCCTACTGGGTCTTCAGCCTGATTCCAGACTCAGTAGCCCTGTGACCATGGCCCTCCCTCTATCCTGATTGCAGTCCAGGGACCCTGTAGCAAGCAGAGAAAAATCTATTTCTATTATCTTTGCTTCAATTATTTGGAGCACTTCCTGCTTTGGCCCATACCCTCTCTCTAGACCCTTTCCCAATCCACCCCACTGCTGACCCTACTCACTGCAGATCTCTCCTATTAGCGAGCTGAGCAGGCTGTCTCTGACAGGAAGCCTCAGTACACATCCCTGGGGAGGCAGTTAATTAGGCACAGATGGGGCTGAGCACGACTCCCGGGAAGCCCACCCAGCTGCACAGGCCCTCTCACCTCATCACAACACTGAGGTTGTAGTGATGCAGAGAGAAGAGCACCACCTACCAAATCATTATCACTGCTTCCGGAAGCACCTGGATTTTCCCGAGCGGTCTCCTATCCAAGTATCAGCTCAGCCCAATCCATCTTAGTTGAGGATCAAAGCCCAGGGCTAGATGGGGACAGATTTATTTAGCTAGGAAAGCACTTGGCTTGTGCTTTAGTTCACCACATTCAGCTCGATGGTCCTTTCCCTCTTCTGTCCTCAGTGCGATGTGACCAGAGTTGGATGTGTCAGAATCCCAACACCACTTCCCATAAATCCTTCTGTACAAGGCCCTCCACATACGTTGCCTGTCACTGCATAGCCCACACATGCATGTAGGAACCAGGCAGACGCATGCTAGCCACATTCCACTAGATGTGATGCAACTGTCTGGGTAATTGCACGTTGGCTTCTTGTCTTTCTGCTGGGGGTTCTCTGAGAGGAGGTGCTATCAGTGGAAGGGCTGGGAGCAGGGAAGGTTGTTCAGCGGAGTGGATTTTACACAGCTGTTTGATAGAGCAGTAAAAATGCAAGACAGAAAAGGCTGGGAGGTTAAAAGCTTCACTGCCATGGTGAGAAAATTGGGTGTCAGCAGCAGCGAGAGCATCTAACTGCTCCACCCTCCCAGCACCCACCTGGATAATCAAGGCCAGATGTCGCTGATTTGTGTGTTGGTCAGGGGTGAGCCCACGGCTATGCAAAGGGAGAGCAAAGCTGCCACTCACTGACCCACTGACCACTCAAGACACTGATTAATTAGTGTCTCACAGAGAGTGAAGCATGTGCTTAAGTGCTCTCCTGAATCAGGACCTTATGCAGTGGAGAGCAAGCGCTCTTTCCACCCCATATTTCACTAAGGGACAAGCTTTCAGCCCCCACCTTCCCTGAGAGAGGATAACCCAGAGCTCACTTCTCTTGGCAGGGCCTGGCTCACGCTGTTCCTCTTGCTCTCCTCTCATCTTTCCTCTTGCTAGGTTAATTTCTTCCTTCCCTCCCTTACATTCTTCACATCCTTCCTGCTGCTCTTCATTGCTTTTTGGAGCCGGTAATCTGTTAGCTTGCTTCCACCACTTACTCCTAATTTTCCTCACCATGGCGGTGACGCTTTCCATCTCCCAATCACATTTTTTATAAATCCCATCTCCTGTCTTGTATTTTATTGCTCAATCTAACGGCTGTTTAAACAGCCTCCTCTGCATTCCTCCTCCCTGACTGGTCCCCATTTTCCTTTCCTCTGTGCATTCTGCTATTTCCACCCCACTCTTTTCACCTTCTTTACCTGCAACTGCCCAGTTCAAACTGCCCCATTCCCAACTGCCATGAGCCTTCTGTTCCCAACATTCCCTGCCTTGGCCTGTTCAAGGAGACTTTGTGGGTTACAATTGCTACCCACTGTTTGTTTCACCAAGATTAGCACCTTAGCTGGATTTCGTCAGGGAGCTCAAGGTGCTACTCAGCAGCCCATCCCCTTGACCACACGTCTTCCTAGTGCTGTCCAGCTGTGCCCTTCCAAAGCTGCATGAATATCACTCAAGAACCAAAATTAACATCAGTGCAACCACTTAACTTATCTTCAGAATGTGAACTTCATCGATCTGCACTCAACTGAAAAGTTACAGACATCCTTACCGCGGGTAGGGTGGGCCAGGCACGGTCATCATTATCCAGCCACACACACAAAAAAAAAAAACCAAAAAAAAAAAAACCCAAAACCCACCCATCAGGGAATGTTTTTAATTTGGCTTCCTAATATTTCAGTGGGTGGCAGCACTGGAAAGCAATGAGCAGTAACAGTCACAGGGAGAGAAAGGAAAAGGAACCTATGAATTCCCAACCCCTGGGCAAAGCAGGATGTTGGGCCTAACTGGGGACCACAGCTTGGAGTATCTTCTTGCTAAGAAGGCTGCAGGCCTAAATTTATAAAAGTAAACAGGGGTGACCACGTTGCTGCTGCTCTCTCCTAGCGATGCAAGCAATCCCTGCCCACAATGTGCCTATTGATTAAGCCACAGACTAGGCAGGGATACCCTCTGGAAGTGGGTGGCTAGAGCCCCTTCTATGTTTCACTGATTCACCAGTTATCCTGGTTCATACAGAGCGTGGGTCCTGCAGCTCCCAAAGGCTCATTGCATAGATGGGTCTTACCAGATTGTTGATTCAGGCCTCATGAGATGGTCAGAGGAGGAGCGAAGGGAAACACCTGCATCTGTCCTACGTTGGAAGGGAGACCAGGCTTCCTCTGTGCTATGGGCTGGCTGTTGAAAGTGCACGGAGTCTTCTGTTTCTTGGAGGCCCTTTGCCTGGTAGAGCCAGGAGCATGCTGGAAAAGAGGCTGGGCAAAGCTCTCCTTGAGTTGCCACATACAGGGGTGCTTCAGGGAGAGAGTACGTTGTGTGTTTTGGGCACTCCTTGGCTTGCCTTACAATGCTGCTGCTGTGTGTGCGTGTGTGTGAAAGGCAGAGGACTCCAGACATGGTCCCTGCACAGTCAAAAGCCCAGAAGCCCCTGCCGTGGGGCTTAGAAGGGGAATCTGCTCACTCCTTGCCAGAGGGAGCTCTCCTTTGATGCCTACTGGCCCACAATGAAAAGCGCGCTAGTTCTACCATGGCCCTGCCACCATAGGCAGTGTGTCATGACTGGGGCATGGGCAGTTAGGCCTAGTGGTCAGGGCTGTTGCCAGCGTCCAGGGGCATAGGTCAGGGATCAGAGTCTAAGACCAGTAGCCTGAGTTTGGGTCTGATGTCAGGTTCCCAGTACCAATGCGAGGGAGTGGGACTGGAGTCAGAGTTCAAGGGCAGAAGCTGAGGGTCCGAGCCAGGATCAGGGGTCCGAGCACAAGCCAAGAGGCAGATCCAGCGCTACAGCTGGCCGGGGAGTCCACCTCATTGCACAGACATTTCCCGGAACTCCTCGTGGGCTTAAACAGGGTGTGTGGACCAATCAGGGGCCACAAGGGAAGCTGTCAACCCAGCCTTCCGAGGTGGTACTTCCTGTGCTGTTTATCCCCACATGGACTACATGGAAATGCATGGAAGCTTACCATGGCTGCCGGCTGGCAGTGCAGAGACATGGGCCATCCCCAGATCTGGGATCTACTCTCGTCCCTGCGGAACCTCACCCAGAGCTCCTGGGTACACAGGGAGAGGCACAGCCAAGCAGAATAGCCTGGCTGCTAAGCAACAGTTAGAGGTGGCTCTGGTTCTACTAGCAACCCAAACAAGCCAGTGCTGCATGGCCCAGTGGGGAGGTTAGGAAGCAGCACTCAGAAATAACAGCTAAGGGAAGAAGATGACCAGGTAAGTTTATGGAGGGGATGGTATGATGGGATAGCCTAATTTGGCAACTGATCTTTGATTATCAGCAGGTAAGTATGCCCAGTGGTCTGTGATGGGAGGTTAGATGGGGTGGAATCTGAGTTACTACAGAGAATTCTTTCCTGGGTGCTGGCTGGTGAGTCTTGCTCACATGCTCAGGGTTTAACTGATTGCCATATTTGGGGTCAGGAAGGAATTTTCCTCCAAGGCAGATTGGCAGAGGCCCTGGAACTTTTTCGTCTTCTTCTGAAGCATGGGGCATGTGTCACTTGCCAGAAGATTCTCTGCAGCTTGAGATCTTCAAACCACAATTTGAGGACTTCAATAACTCAGACATAGGTTAGGGGTTTGTTATAGAAGTGGGTGGGTGAGATTCTGGCCTGCATTGTGCAGGAGGTCAGACTAGATGATCATAATGGTCCCTTCTGATCTTAAAGTCTATGGGCTGGTCCACACTACGGGGGGGAAATCGATCTTAGATATGCAACTTCAGCTACGTGAATAACGTAGCTGAAGTCGAATATCTAAGATCGGATTACTCACCCGTCCACACCGCGCGGGATCGATGTTCGCGGCTCTCCCTGTCGATTCCGCAACTCCGTTGGGGTTGATGGAGTTCCGGAATCGATATAAGCGCGCTCGGGGATCGATATATCGCGTCTAGATTAGATGCGATATATCGATCCCCGAGCAATCGATTTTAACCTGCCGATACGGCGGGTAGTCTGGACGTGGCCTATGAGTCTATGAGGTCCAGTCAAAGAGAAGCAGGCCCTTGTCCAGACTGGAATTGAGCCAGGACACTGTGCTCAGGGTCAACAACCCGACTCTTGAGGGAAAAAAGCAAAACAACATCTCCTCGGTCACCTTCCAGCCGAGGATCTCAAAGCACTTGACAAACCTGACAATGTGCTGTTGAGGTACAGAAGCATTTAGCTTCATTTTACAAAGGGCCAAGTGGACAGAAGTGACTGACCCTGCCCCCCCCCAATCCCACAGTGAAGTTGAGACCTCCCAGTAACCTCATGCCCATCCCCTTGGATGGTAGGAACAGGAGCTGGAAAAGCCTCAATTGCTCAGGACCTCAGGTTTAAGTCCTTCCTCAGATCAGGCACTTCCAGCAGTACAACGCCTCCAAATGCAAGGCTGGGTAACTGGCTCCACAGGGAGAGCATCACTTCTGCAGTTGCCACTGTTCTGCAGCCCCTAGATTTGCCTTTTGGGGTGGGGAAGAATCATGAAGAACCAGATTAAGGAGGACGCCCTGCACAGCACCGTCAGAGACATTTTCAGAGGCAGTCCTTCCCCCCCCTGTGCTGGCACGAAAGCCCCACAGCCCCTGGATGCTGCCTTGCACCTGTTAACATTTCTGAACCAGGCAGCAAACTCAGGAACAGCAGAGGAGAGAAGATACAAATTCACAGGCCCTTACAGTCTGTCAGCAAGATTGATTGTATTACAGCATGTGCTTGAAGATCTGGGGGGGCATGACAGGGGGCCAGATGCTGGCAGGTGAACACTAGAGCAGGCAGGAATGTATACAGACAAACCAATAGCAGGAAACAACAAAGTCATCCTGGTTATTAGTATTACATAACACCTAGCACTCCAGTCATGAAGTGGGACCCCACTACGCTAGGCACCATAGGAACAATGTCACTATAGGTTTCAGAGTAACAGCCGTGTTAGTCTGTATCCGCAAAAAGAACAGGAGTACTTGTGGCACCTTAGAGACTAACAAATGTATTTGAGCATGAGCTTTTGTGGGCTACAGCCGACTTCATCGGATGCATGCAGTGGAAATCAGTGAGATAGTCAGTGGCCTCAGTGCACCAGCGACTAACTGGGGTCAAGTTTTCTGGAGGCACTACGGCAAAGGACAGAGTAAAGGAGGGATATGACGGAAGACCATAAGTTAGTTTTCTGGATTTTTCTGGGGAGCGTGTCCCAAGCATGAGGGACAGCATGTGAGGAAACAGGAAGATGCTTGTTTGAACAGTTACTGGGGGGGATGCATCATGGGCCAATCAGAGGCAAGGGCTGACACAGAATCAGAGAAATGTAGGGCTGGAGAGGACCTTGAGAGGTCATATAGTCCAGCCTCCTATGCTGAGACAGGACCAAGTAAACCTAGACCATCCCTGACCGGTGTTTGTCCAACCTGTTCTTAAAAACCTCCAACAGAATGATATCTTAATGGTTTGAGAACTGGCCTGCTAAACCCAGGATTATGAGTTCAATCCTTAAGGGGGCCATTTGGGGATTGGGGCCAAAAAATTGGGGATTGGCTGTACTTTGAGTAGCAGTTGGACTATATGACCTCTTGAGGTCTGTTCCAACCCTGATCTTCTACGAATTCCACAACCTCCCTTAGAAGTCTGTCCAGAGCTTGACTACCTTTAGAATTCAAAAGTTTTTCCTAATAGCTACCCTAAATCTCCTTTGCTGCAGATTAAACCCATCCCTTCTTATCCTGCATTCAGTGGACATGGAGAACAATCAATCACAGTCCTCTTCTTAACAGCCCTTAACATATTGGAAGACTTATCAGGTTCCCCACCTTTCCTCCCCCCCCACTCAGTCTTTTTTTCCTCAAGACTAAACAGGCTCAGGTTTGTTGTTTTTTTTTTTTAAAAACCTTTTCTCGTAGGTCAGGTTATCATTTTTGTTGCTCTCCTCTGGACTCTCCCCAATTTATTCACAGCTTTCCTAAAGTGGGGCATCCAGAACTGGCCACAATACTCCAGCTGAGGCTTCACCAGTGCAGGACAATTACATCCCATGTCTTACATACAACACTCCTGTTAATACACCCCAGAAAGATATTAGCTAGTGAAGGGATGCAAAGAAAGAGGTGACACAGTCGAAGTTCTAGGAAAGGATCTTTGCTGCAGCATTCTCAGCAGATATGAGCAGGGCAAGACTGCATGTCTCAAGGCTGGAGAAAAGCGTGTTGCAGTGACTGAGATGATGAGACTCAATGGGAGTTTGAGCTGTGTGGATGGATAAGAAAGGCCATAGCTTAGAGACGTTATGTTAAGAAAAGTTTCAGAGTGGTAACTGTGTTAGTCTGTATCAGCAAAAAGAACAGGAATACTTGGGGCACCTTAGAGACTAAAATTATTTGAGCATAAGCTTTCGTGGGCTAAAACCCACTTCATCGGATGCATGAAGTGGAAAATACAGTAGGAAAATATATACACACGGAGAACATGAAAAAATGGGTGTTGCCATACCAACTCTAATGAGACTAAAATCAATTAAGGTGGGCTATTATCAGCAGGAGAAAAAAAACTTTTGTAGTGATAATCAGGATGGCCCATTTCAAACAGATGACAAGAAGGTGGAGTAACAGTAGGGGAAAAATTAGCATGGGGAAATAGTTTTTAATTTGTGTAATGACCCATCCACTCCCAGTCTTTATTCAAGCCTAATTTAATGGTGTCAAGTTTGCACATTAATTCCAGTTCTGCAGTTTCTCACTGAAATTGGTTTTTGAAGTTTTTTTGTTGGAAAATTGCAACTTTTAGATCTATAATTGAGTGACGAGGGAGGCTGAAGTGTTCTCTGACTGGTTTTTTGAATGTTATAATTCTTGACGTCTGATGTGTGTCCGTTTATTCTTTTGCATAGAGACTGTCTGGTTTGGCCAATGTACATGGCAGAGGGAAACTGCTGGCACGTGATGGCATATATCACATTGGTAGATGTGCAGGTGAACGAGCCCCCGATGGTGTGGCTGATGTGATTACGTCCTATGATGGTGTCCCTTGAATAGATATGTGGACAGAATTGGCAATGGGCTTTGTTGCAAAGATAGGTTCCTGGGTTGGTGTTTTTGTTGTGTGGTTGCTGGTATTTACTTCAGATTGGGGGGCTGCCTGTAAGCGAGGACTGGTCTGTCTCCCAAGATCTGAGAGAGTGAGGGATCGTCCTTCAGAATAGATTGTAGATCCTTGATGATGTGCTGGAGAGGTTTTAGTTGGGGGCTGAAGGTGACGGCTAGTGCCATTCTGTTACCTTCTTTGTTGGGCCTGTCCTGGAGTAGGTGACTTCTGGGTATTCTTCTGGCTCTGTCAATCTGTTTCTTCACTTCAGCAGGTTGGTATTGTAGTTTTTAAAATGCTTGATAGAGATCTTGTAGGTGTTTGTCTCTGAGGGGTTGAAGGAAATGCGGTTGTATCTGAGAGCTTGGCTGTAAAGAATGGATCGTGTGGTGTGGTCTAGATGAAAGCTGGAGGCATGCAGATAAGTATTGTGGTCAGTAGGTTTCCGGTATAGGGTGGTGTTTATGTGACCATCGCTTATTAGCACTGTAGTGTCCAGGAAGTGGATCTCTTGTGTGGACTGGTCCAGGCTGAGGTTGATGGTGAGATGGGAATTGTTCAAATCATGGTGGAATTCCTCAAGGGCTTCTTTTCCATGAGTCAAGGTGATGATGATGTCATCAGTGTAGCGCAAGTTAGGTAGGGGCGTTAGGGGACGAGAGCTGAGGAAGTGTTGTTCTAAGTCAGCCATAAAAATGTTGGCATACTGTGGGGCCATGCAGGTACCCATAGCAGTACCACTAACTTGAAGGTATACATTGTCCCCAAATGTGAAATAGTTGTGGGTGAGGACAAAGTCACAAAGTTCAGCCACGCTTCCTGAGCTCTCGTCCCCTAGCTCCACAGAACCTAGACTCTCCCACAGCCGTGAAGTTGAATTGCTGCAGGGCTGGCTGAGCCCGGCCTTCCAAGATAAATCGATTGGATGGGGTTCTTTGTATGAGATCATAAAAGGCTAATTCTGCCTGGACATTGAAGATTGTAGGACTCTTTCCAGGTAAGGGGCTTGCCCAGAGTCTTTGGCCAAAGTGTTCCCTCTCCCTCTATTGCTGGGCACCAGTAGCTGTCCGTCTCCACCCCAGAGGTGGCTGCTTTTCAGTGGTGATGTACATACGGTAGAACCTCACTGATCTCCATATTCTGTAAGACACACTCACAAAAGATGCCTCTTCTCAACTGTCTTCCCATATTTTTCTGGGCTTACAACAGGCTGTGATGGAGTAGGGGCTGTCTGTGTGGGGAATGGGAGAGCAGGGGAGGACTTTAGGGGATGGACGATACCAGAGCCGGTAACCTGAGCTAGGTAAGGGAGGGGAAAGGTCAACACCTTTGCCCGGGAAGGGGACAAAGGAAGGGAGTGGCAGGAGGGAAGCAGTTTGAGTTTGGGCTTGGGGCTGGATGGGCAGAATTCAGGGTATCCTAGCTAGGATCCAGGCACCCTGAAAGCCCAGAAGGACTCGATGGAGGGGTCCTGACTGTGCCTGCAAGCTCTGCTGTAACCTGTGTTCCTGTTGTCCAATAAACCTTCTGTTTTACTGGCTGGCCGAGAGTCACTGTGGGTCCCAGGAAGAGGGGTGCAGGGCCAGACTCCCCCACACTCTGTGACAACTGGTGGCAGCGGCGGGAGATACTGCACCCCGTGGATGACGCTTCCTGCAGTAAGTGACTGGGGAGCAGTAAAATGAAGGGGTGACTAACCCCTGGGAGTGTGTGCCCAGTGAGAAGGACTTGCAGTAACAGGGTCCCCCGGGGGATTGCAGCGAGCGGTCCCAGGGGCGGAGGAGTCTACAGCTCGACCCTGGCAGAGAGGTGGTGACCTCAAGAAGGGCTGGTGCACTAGGGGTCCCCCTGGAAACCGTGGGGAGCGGCGAGCGCCCCGGCCTGTGAGTGCCCAGCAGGAAGATGTATGCCAAGCGGCGCAAGTGCGACCTGCTGGAGCTGTGCAAGCAGAGGGGGATGCGCCCGGGGAGACGCACCAAGGACCAGCTGATTGCCCAGCTGGAGCAGGGAGACCACATGAATGAACGGAGCCCGGTCTCTGAGGGGAGCAGCCGGGCAGATGCAGCGCAGGCACCAGTGTCTGTCCCCGCTGGGAGTGGTCAGCCGGCAGACGAGGGCTTCCCGAGACCCCCCCTTCCTAGGCCAAGGGGAAGGGTGAGGAGGAGCCCAGTGAATACCGAGGGCACCGTGACCCCCCCGGCCAGCAGGGGAGCCTCACGGCGAAGCTCACCCCCCAGCAGGGGATCCTCCCGGCTACGCTCGGCATTCGTGGAGCGGAGGCGGCTGGAATATGAAAGGGAGCTGAGACGGGAAGAGCTCGAGTTAAAGAGGCAAGAGCTGGAGGAGAAGGAGAAACAGCGTAAACATGAGGAGAACCAGCGCCAGCGTGAGTGGGAGGAGAAGGAAAACCAGCATAAACATGAGTGGGAGGAGAAGGAGAAACAGCGTAAACATGAGCTGGACCTGGCCCGACTGAGGATAAGTGAGGCCCCGGCTGCAGTGAGTGAGGGGGGACCCAAGCCTACAAAGAGCTTTGATAAGCACTTGCTGCCCTGGCGTAAGGAGGGGGAGGACATAGATACCTTCCTGACGGCCTTTGAGAATGCCTGCGAGCTGCACAGGGTTGACCCTGCAGACAGGATCGCAGTTCTCACCCCCTTACTGGACTCCACAGCCGTGGAGGTGTACAGCCGACTGAAAGGGGCTGAGGCAGGGGACTACGAACTGTTTAAACAGGCCCTGCTCCGCGAGTTTGGGCTGACTGCTGAGATGTACCGGAAAAAGTTCCGGAGCCAGCGTAAAACCTTTGAGGTCACATACCTACAACTGGTCAACCGGGCGCAGGGGTATGCCCGCAAGTGGACAGCTGGGGCCCAAACTAAAGAGGACCTGCTTGACCTATTCATACTGGAGCACCTGTACGAGCAGTGCCAGTCCGACTTGAGGCCGTGGTTGATGGACCAGAAGCCGGAGAACCCACAGCACGCAGGCCAGCTGGCCGACCAATTTGTGGACAGTCGGGCAGGGGATGGCAGGGAGGAGTCTCGAAGAAGCAGGCCTGCCTCAACACAGAGAGAGAGTCATCATGGGACCTCCCAAAGGGGGCCTATGGAGAACCCCCCAAAAGAGGAACATCCAGCATCAGGTCCCTCCGACCCACTCAAGGGGACCCACGAGACATGGGCTGCTATCGCTGTGGCCAACGAGGCCACATACGGGCCCAGTGCCCCAAGCTCAGGGACAGACCAAGCAGACTCAAGCTGCAGAGGGTGGACTGGGTAAAAACCCAATCGGAGGAGGGGCTACATTCCCAGGAAAGGGGGGCTGGCAACATACCACCTGTGGATGCTCCAGGCTCCGGGTTTGTGGTTTACCGGGTGGGCGTGGGGCTGCCCCTCCGGAAGGAGTGCATTGTTTCCCTGGAGGTAGATGGGAGGAAGGTCACTGGGTACTGGGACATGGGCGCAGAGGTGACGCTGGCCCGGCCCGAGGTGGTGGCCTCAGATCGGATGTTGCCCGACACCTACCTGACCCTGATGCGCGTGGGTGGGACCCCATTCAAGGTGCCTGTGGCAAGGGTACACCTGAAATGGGGGGCCAAGGAGGGCCCCAAGGATGTGGGGGTACACAGATATTTGCCCACGGACATGTTAATGGGAGGGGACCTCAAGGACTGGCCTAGTAACACCCAGAGTGCCCTGGTCATGACTCGTAGTCAGAGTCGGCAAAGGGCACTGCAACCCGACAACGGGGAAGGTACTCGACCTGAGGTGCAGGACCCTAACCCAGGGAGCGGGAAACGCCCAGGGGCATGGTTCAGAGAGGCTGCGGCCTCAGACCCAGCCAGCAAGAGAGAGCCAGGCCCCATCCCTGTCCCAGCTGCTGAGTTCCAGGCCGAGTTGCAGAAAGATCCCTCCTTGCGGAAGCACCGGGACCGGGCTGACCTTAGTGCGATACAGACCATGAGGAGAAGTTGCAAGGAGAGGTTCCTGTGGGAGAAGGGGTTCCTGTACCGAGAATGGGCTCCCCCAGGGGAAGTAGAGGCCTGGAGGATCAGGAGGCAGCTGGTGGTTCCCCAGAAGTTTCGTCACAAGCTGCTGTACCTGGCCCATGACATCCCTCTCGCAGGGCACCAGGGAATCCGACGCACCAGGCAGAGGCTGCTACAGAACTTTTACTGGCCTGCGGTCTTTACCCAGGTCCGACAGTACTGCCAATCCTGTGACCCCTGCCAGAGGGTGGGGAAGGCCCGGGACAAGGGGAAAGTGGCTTTGAGGCCTTTACCCATCATAGAAGAACCTTTCCAGAAGGTGGCCATGGACATAGTGGGACCCCTCAGCAAGACGTCCCGGTCAGGGAAGAAATACCTCCTGGTGGTGGTGGATTTTGCCACTCGCTACCCCGAGGCGGTGGCCTTGTCCTCTATCGAAGCAGACACAGTGGCAGATGCGCTGCTGACAATTTTCAGCCGGGTGGGGTTCCCCAAGGAGGTCTTAACGGATCGGGGTCCAACTTCATGTTGGCCCTGCTCCGGTCCTTGTGGCAGAAATGTGGGGTCCAGCACAACTGGGCCTCAGCGTATCACCCCCAGTCCAACGGGCTGGTGGAAAAGTTCAACGGGAAGCTGAAGATGATGCTAAAAACATTTATGAACCAGCACGGGCAGGATTGGGACAAGTACTTACCTCACTTGCTGTTCACGTACAGGGAGGTACCCCAGGAATCTACCGGGTTTTCACCTTTCGAACTGTTGTATGGAAGGCGGGTAAGGGGGCCCCTAGACCTGATGAGGGACGAATGGGAGGGGAAGGCCGCTCCCGAGGGAGAGTCAGTGATGGAGTATGTCCTGACCTTCCGGGAAAGACTGGCCGAGCTCATGGGCCTGGCCAGGGAGAATCTGGCCCGAGCCCAGAGGAGGCAGAAGGTCTGGTATGACCGCACGGCACGGGCCTGTGCCTTCGCCACCGGGGATCAGGTGATGGTTCTCATCCCTGTGAGGAGAAACAAACTCCAGGCCGCCTGGGAAAGGCCCTTCAAGGTTATCAAGCAACTGAATGAGGTAAACTATGTGGTGGAGCTGTCAAACCGGGCACACCACCGTCAGGTGTACCATGTGAACATGATGAAACCATACTATGACAGGGAGAATGTGGTGTTGGCCGTGTGTGGACATTGGGAGGGGCAGGGAGATGACCCCTTAGTGGATCTGTTCCCTGGGACAAAAGCTGGTTCCCCCCTGGAGGCGATTCCCCTCTCTGATCAGCTGACCTCAGGCCAGCACGCTGAGATCAGAGGGGTGCTGCATCTATACCGACAGCTGTTTTCCAACCAGCCTGGACGCACTAATTTGACTGTCCACCGGGTGGAGACCGGGTCACATGCCCCTATAAGATGCTCCCCTTTTCGGGTCACTGGTAAAACTGCCCAGGATCTTGAAAGAGAGGTCAGGGACATGCTGGCTTTGGGGGTGATCCAGCCGTCTTCCAGCCCTTGGGCCTCGCCAGTGGTGCTGGTCCCCAAGAAGGATGGGTCAATCCGGTTCTGTGTGGACTATCGAAAGCTCAATACCATCACCGTATCTGATGCCTACCCCCCCCCAGGCCTGACAAGCTCCTAGACAGCTGGGAGGTGCTCGGTACCTCACCACTATGGATCTTACAAAGGCTACTGGCAAGTGCCGCTGGACGCAGATGCCAGGCTGAAATCGGCTTTTATCACCCCTCTGGGGCTCTACGAGTTTCTGACCCTGCCCTTCGGCCTCAAGGGAGCACCGGCCAGCTTCCAGCGCCTGGTGGATCAGCTACTGAGGGGGATGGAGAGTTTTGCCGTGGCGTATATTGATGGCATCTGCATCTTCAGCCAGATCTGGGAGGACCACATGTCCCAGGTTAAACAAGTCCTGGACCGACTCTGAAAGGCTGGGTTAACAGTAAAGGCTGAGAAGTGCGAGGTGGGGATGGCTGAAGTATCTTACCTGGGCCATCGGGTGGGGAGCGGCTGCCTGAAGCCGGAACCAGCCAAGGTGGAGGTGATCAGAGACTGGCCTGCTCCCCAAACTAAAAAGTAGGTCCAGGCCTTTATTGAGATGGCGGGGTACTATCGAAGGTTCGTGCCCCACTTTAGTGCCATAGCCGCCCCCATCACTGAACTGTGCAAAAAGGGGAAGCCAGACCAGGTGATCTGGACTGAGCAGTGCCAGGAGGCTTTCCGGGCACTGAAGGAGGCTCTGCTTAGTGGTCCAGTTCTGGCAAACCCAGATTTTGACAAACCCTTTATGGTGTTCACCGACGCCTCAGACACAGGACTGGGGGCGGTGTTAATGCAGGAGGATGAAAAGGGGGAGAGAAACCCCATCGTGTTCCTGAGCAAGAAGTTGCTACCCCGGGAGCAGAACTACGCGGCCATCGAGAAGGAATGCCTGGCCATGGTGTGGGCCCTTAAGAAGCTAGAGCCATATCTCTTTGGGCGACACTTCACCGTGTACACCGACCACTCTCCCCTGACCTGGCTGCACCAGATGAAAGATGCCAACGCCAAGCTCCTGAGGTGGAGCCTGCTCCTGCAGGACTATGACATTGACGTGGTCCATGTGAAGGGAAGTGCCAACCTGATAGCGGATGCGTTGTCCTGGAGAGGGGGCCCTGAACTTCCCCAGGTCACTGGGCAGAGTGACCCTGCTCAGTTCAGTCTCGAAGGGGGGGAGATGTGATGGAGTAGGTGCTGTCTGTGTGGGGAATGGGAGAGCAGGGGAGGACTTTAGGGGATGGACGATACCAAAGCCGGTAACCTGACCTAGGTAAGGGAGGGGAAAGGTCAACACCTTTGCCCGGGAAGGGGACAAAGGAAGGGAGTGGCAGGAGGGAAGCAGTTTGAGTTTGGGCTTGGGGCTGTGTGGGCAGAATTCAGGGTATCCTAGCTAGGATCCAAGCACCCTGAAAGCCCAGAAGGACTCGATGGAGGGGTCCTGACTGTGCCTGCAAGCCCTGCTGTAACCTGTGTTCCTGTTGTCCAATAAACCTTCTGTTTTACTCCGTGACACAGGCACCAACATTAAATTAAACCACACCACTCACAGTGCAGCTGGCTGTTCACTCCTCACACAGACCTGCAAAAAAACCTTCTGTGCGAGGATGTCTGCATGCTTTATAGACAATAACTTCTTAATGGACATACCCCTTTGCATGCTAAGTATTCCTGTCCTCGTTTTACAGATGGGGAAACAGAGGTGAAGAGGGGTTAAATATTTGTTGCTGAAGACCTGTCTCCGTTAATGCACGTTCTGGCTCCTGAAGCCCAAAAACACAGGCAGAGGCTTCAGGAGAATTTTAAAGGAAAAGTATTTTTACTGTGTGAAACTGGGAGAAAGATCAGCAACAGATGCCATGCCACCTTGTGGCCACCAGGTGTCAGCCTTTGCGCAGCTTTCAGTCCTCTTCCGGTCACCTATACCACTGCAAGGTTAGCTGTATTTACAAATGCAGCTGTCAAGTTCTGATCCTTACGCTTCCTGCACAAGCCCCACTATTTCAAAACAGTATAAAATAGGTCCAGTTCCTCTTCAGTTGCCATGAGCAGTGTGGAGGGGGGGTTTACCTGCATCCCAGCAGCAGCCCCCTTCAACGCTGCAATGCTTTTCCCTTCTGTGGATGGTCTGGAATGAGTTATTTAGCCCCGGATCCGAATTCTTTTTCAAGAGCCCCCCCTCTAACCAGCTGCGCCCTGCCAGTCCCTGAGACTTCAGATCCAAGTGCTACAGCTCTCCGGGTTCCGCAAGGCCACCGTCTGGCTACAACGCTCCTCTCCCTGCAACACCTACAGAAAGACCTGCAGTGTTTGGGCCAAAAGACCCATTCAGCCGTTAGGAAGCGGTGGGCGGGTAGTGCTCAGCCATGAGCAATAGATGGCTCTAGAGGCTGATGCTAGACAGTGCAGAGTGTAACAGCAACTCCTGCGGCCAGGGGGATTCCCCATTCGTAACCCTAACCCTCCTCAGGCCCCCGCACTCAGGAAAGGAAGGGCGTTCTCCTACAAGCTGTGTGTGTGGGGGGCATAGCCCTGCTTACCAAGCACCCCCCACGAGAGGCCGAGGGCTCTCAATTTCCACTCACTCCACCAGGGGAGGGCGCTCAGCTCCTCCTAAGACAGAGCCTTTTTCTGGAGATGTTGGGTGAGCAGGAAGATGGGATCTGCCCCTAGACTAGCTGTGGCAGGTGCTGGGCCCATGGCACCGGGAAAGCGATTCCTTGCTATTATTCACACCTGATCTCTCTCAGCCTCCTCTCCCCTCCACCCGGACCCCAGGTGCCTCTCCTCATCTCCTCCATCCTGCCAGGCATCTGCCGGCGATTTGCCCTAGATGCAGCGGAAGATTTACTGGCTGCCGGACGCTGCCACTGAGCACGTTACATCTTCTTACACATGGCCGGGGCCTGGTTTGACCTTCCCTGCTCCGAGCTAGCAGCAGATGAGGGAGGCTCCCTGCAGTGCTTGGCCCATCTAGCCCTCAAGGTCAGGGCCGCCCTACCAAAGGGAGCAGTTCCATTTGAATGGCCAGATATGTAACCAGTCACCGCATCCCAAGCCACAAAGAGCAGTTAGGTGCCTTCAGCACACAGCCTCAGAGTGCTTACTCAGGGAAGAGGCTGAAGGCAACAGAGCCACGAAGTGCCACTGTGGGAAGGAGGAATGCCATGCAAGGGGGTGCACTGCAGAGCACCATGGGGCTTGCCTGCTTCCCCAGCGCACTGGGAGGCTTTAGGGGCAGAGCGGGACTGGGCAAGGCAAGGAGAGGGGACAGTGTAAGCCTCCAGGCAGGAAATGGCTCCAGGGACACACTGCAGCCTGGGAACAGCATATTCCATCACGCTCTGCCCTGGGCCTTACAAGAGGTTGGCTGGTCTCAAATGACCTCAGTACATAATTTTGATCCCTGGGATCCAGCCTCATCAGAGCCCATTCTGTGTCAGACAAAGCACTGGTCAGTTTCGTGCCCCTGCAGTTAACTAGGTTCCATTAGATCTTCCTCGTGGCTTGATCAGAGCTGGGTTTGCTCTGAACAATTAGCACGGCGCGTACAAATAAACCCGCTATCTTCTGATTGCAGCCATGCACCAGGACTGGAACCCAGGGGACAGCTGGGGTTTATTTCATCTCATTCTGCAGTACCTGTGCAGTGCTGTGAAGCCGTGAAGTGCTCAGCTTCGTTACCCCTGCTACTAATTTTTAATTGCTGCTCAGTGATGAGTAACAAAAACAGCTCTGATTCTTCAGCCTCTGCTCTGCTGGCTCCTGCTGCTAGATACTCAGCTTTTCAGCAGCACCCTTTGGGGCCACAGCAGCCCGCTGGCTTGGGAGCAAGGTCCTTGGCTTCCAGATGCTCCACTAATTGGAATGGATCAACGATCTTTTCCTATAGCAAGGAAACAAAAACAGCACTAAATCAGATTTGAAGGGGCTGGAAAGGCTGCCACTGCCAGGTGGTTTTCCCTGGCGCTGGGAGGAATTCCTGGGAATCTCCCCATTGTCCCACCATCATGGAGCCCCCACCAAGTATTGCTATCGCCCTCTCTCTGGCTGAGCAGGACTGGATTAGACCCCTTGCTGCACTCGTCCAGCGTCCAGGCCCCTCTTCAACTGGCTGGTGAGCTCATACCCGAAACCCTTCCTGCCATCCCATTCCCACAGATTTTTAACATGGATCTGATTGTTGGGCACCCACAGAACCACCTCTCTCTGTTCGCTTTCCACTCCTCATAAAGCCACACATCTTCCTCTGAGCCTCGCAACAGCTGCCCCACCAGCACAGGGTGAGTCACAAACGCCAGCCCCAGGGGCCCAGCCACGGGGATTTTGTGCCATTGAGCTAGTTGGCTGGCGGGCTGTATGCTCCTGTGGGCAGGGACTGTGTCGGCCGTGCTGTAGCGTACAACTCGAGGACGCTGTCAGCAACCAGACAAACCGCAACACTGCTACCTTCACCTGGACTGTGATTGCATCAGTGCTCGAGCTAAGCAGGCTGGGTGAGGTCAGTCCTTAGATGGGCGCCCTCCAAGCATCAGCCACAGCAGTGGTGGTGCATCAGTAACTGGCACTCTTCCATCTCCTACACTTACTTCTCACTAGAGCATATGGGACTGCCAGCTAATCCTATTGTGGGTAACTGCACCCCGCATATTTCAGCAGCCCTGCTGATTCTACTGGGTACAACCACCAGTTCTGCTGCCTGTCTTGCACCATCACAGGGGACTGCTCAGATCCTTATGTGGCCTGCGGCATACCACCCCAGAGGTAGCTGCATGGGCAATGGGAGCCCCATGAGGATGGTGCGTGCGACACTGCATAGCCTATTAGCAGCTCTGCCAATCAACGATGACTCTCTTCAAATCCGACTGTTCATATTCCCCCCTGAGAGAAGTGTCCCAGACCACAGCAACGTGAGCCAAACCCACAGTGCTCTCTTTCAGTTCACAGAGGGGAATCCAGTCCCAGTAGGAACAGGAGAGACGCTGGGGGAAGTTTGTCTCAGCAGGAAGGAAGCGAGAAGCCAAACTAACATCAGCCATTGCCATGTAGGTGCTAAGCTCCCAGCCACTTACAATAGCCCCCTGAGAGGAGAGGGGTCTCAGTCAAGGGAACATTACCAGGCCACAGGGCTGAAGGTATTTGAATTCTTCACTCCCAGGTAGGCCAGAGTAAGGGTGCTAGAGAAAGCTGATTGGTTTGGAGAGCTCAGCCCGGGCTCTCAGGCACCAGCCCAATGTCCAGGAGGGGAACGCTGCAGGGAAAGGTGAACCCAAGCCGGTTCCCATTACAGGGGGAGAGCTGTAATTTCCTTAACACGTTTCTGTTAATAGGAGGGTTTGTAGAAAGAATCCACCCCCCCTCCCTAGCCCGTCCTTTGGGAGTTAACCCAGCCAATCTCCCCTCCCCCCAGCATGCCCTGGCCCTCACAATGTGAAGTCTGGGGTTTCCTTGTTTCAGTTATTAACTGTCTCCCCGCCCTGGGCGGAGGGAGGTACGTCGCAGATGCCACCCACATCATCAGCAGATTTGGAAATCTCTTTTGCTTCTGCTTTTTGAGCCCGTAAGGCATCACTTATTAGAGCTTTTCTCTGCAACCAGGAGGGCTAGAAATGTCTCTTTGTAAATAAAAGTGGAGAGTCTCCTATAATCACCTGCCTCTGGGAGCTGAGGCTTTAAGCAAAAAATAAACTATTGCGAGGCCAGCAATAAAACCATTAAAGCTGGCAAGACTGCTGAGATGGGTACGAAGTGGTGAAGTGACTTAGCCAAGGCAGCACAGGGAGGCGCAGGCAAAGTCAGGAATAGACTCTAGCCTGCCTGGCTCCCATGCCTGTACTGGTATCATCCTTCCTCCCTTTAAAGTACAGACAGAGTTCCTTTAGCCCTACCCTACCATCAAGGCTTGAAGCAAGTGTCTCCTAGCTGCCTTCCCAGCCTCCCCTGGTTGTTCTGGCTAATTAGCCACGAACTATCACCAGTGGCATTAGCCTCTGCTCCACTTGCAGATCCCTGCCATTGCCGGCTGGCCAGTAAGCATGCCCTGATCCTTTCATTAGTGGAGAACTAACCCTTAGCCCACCACACCAGCTGCCTGAGCTCAACACTGGCAAAAATACACTCCTAGAAAGAAATCCACAAAGAACCCCCATCCCCACCCCCATGTTGTCCTTAGCTGGGACTCCTGGGGCATGATACCTGCACCCAGTTACAGATGGTCTGTGGGGCTTTGCTTTGCTTGGCTGCCACGAAGAGGCAGAGAAACAAAAAAATGTGCCTGTGCCTTTAAGAAATAACTCCATCACCCGTGCCAAATGCAGCAAGGTCAGCGGTTATGAAGCCCCAGTCCCTTGAGCACATTCCTTTCTGCAAAGGGCCTATCCTTCTCCTCCGATAAGCCCTGCAGCCTATCGGCCACCTGCATCAGCTCTCCAATTCACTGGAACATTTTCAGTGCTGTGCACGAGATCTGGCCTCCTATGCTCCCAGGGGGAAGCTGGGAGGTTTTTAATGATCCAGCCTGTCATTCCCAAGCGTGATGAATGTGACAGAGCCTTTCACAGGATGCCAAGGAAATTCCAGTCCCCAGGGCATCGTTTTCTTTTTTTTTAAACCAGTCTGGCCTTAACAGAGATAGGAATCTACGGCAGGGCTACAACGCACACTCAAGGCAAATGGAAAGTGCTCCACTTAGGAAGGAACTATCCGTTTCACACATACGAATGGGAAGAGACTGTCTAGGAAGGAGTACGGCAGAAAGAGATCTAGGGGTTATTGTGAACCACAAGCTAAAATATGAGTCAACAGTGTAGTGCTGTTGAAAAAAAAGCAAACATGATTCTGGGATACATTAACAGGTGTGTTGTGAGCAAGACACGAGAAGTCATTCTTCCGCTCTACTCTGCGCTGGTTAGGCTTCAGCTGGAGTATTGTGTCCAGTTCTGAGCACCGCATTTCAAGAAAGATGGAGGAATTGGAGAGGGTCCAGAGAAGAGCAACAAGAATGATTAAAGGTCTAGAGAACATGACCTATGAAGGAAGGCTGAAGGGATTGGGTTTGTTTAGTTTGGAAAAGAGAAGATTGAGAAGGGACATGATAGCAGTTTTCAGGTATCTAAAAGGGTGTCATCAGGAGGAGGGAGAAAACTTGTTCATCTTAGCCTCTAAGGATAGAGCAAGAAGCAATGGGCTTAAACTGCAGCAAGGGAGGTTTAGGTTGGACATTAGAAAAAAATTCCTAACTGTCAGGGTGGTTAAACACTGGAATAAATTGCCTAGGGAGGTTGTGGAATCTCCATCTCTGGAGATATTTAAGAATAGGTTAGATAAATGTCTATCAGGGATGGTCTAAACAGTATTTGGTCCTGCCACAAGGGCAGGGGACTGGACTCGATGACCTCTCGAGGTCCCTTCCAGCCCTACAATCTATGAATGGATCATCGGGGTCAGATGGTTCTGAAGGGACTGAAAGGCAAGGTCAAGGGAGCTCCCACAAAGGTGTGTAAGGTCAGGAGCACAGTCTAATAGTTAGAACCAGCGACTGGTAAGGAAAATATCTGGTACTATTCCCACCTCTGCAGCCATGTGACCTGAGGCAAGCTGCTTCCCCATCTGTACAAATGGAGGTGATGCAACTCGCTCTTCTCCCAAGAACTGTATGAGGGTTAATTCACGTTTGTACAGCGCTCAGACAGTCATGGACCTGAGTGTCCAGAGAAGGGCAAAGTACAGGGGGGCTGAGTTTCAGAGGCACTGAAAGTCTGAGAGAGTTGGGTGCTTGACTCCCATCTGTGCCTCTGAGAATCTCCCCCCAGCTCCGTACAAACAGTTTGTTTCAGAAGAATGGAAAGTCACCTATTTGGTGCCCAGCTCAAAACAAACGAACCCTGGGTGAACAAATTCAGGGAGCGTCAGGCCGGGGAGCTCACTTTGCTAAGAAAACTGATGGAGAGTATTTATGGAGAGAATCATGAACACCCCCGCTCCTCAGCCCACTCATGCAAACACCTCCGGGATAGTTTAATTGGCCTTTCAAACTAGCTAAGGGGCTTCAGAAAGAGTTAATAAACAGCAGTGAAGAAGGGACCAGCAGCTCTAATTTACTGGCCTTCCCAAGAGTCTGACTGTGTCCGGCACAAGAAACTACTAAGGAAACAACAGCCTCGCAATCAGCACACCCATAGCAGAGCACTTTGCCCACATTTACTCACACCACTCCCGCGGCGAGAAGCAGCAAAGCCTTGGTAGGGATGAGACAGAAGAGAGAATTGCTGCCTCCCTGCCTACAGAGGCTACCCACAGGGGCTGTATTGGCACCAGCCCTGCTTAATGAACCGGATTCATCCTCAGGGCCATGCCACTGACTGTCTCAGAACATGGGAGCTCTTGGGCCCAAGCTGTGAGGCACTGAAATCTGAGCCAGAACTAAAGGAGGACTGGATTTTTATATAGATAACTACACGATCCAGTTATCAATTGCTGCCCACTAAAACAGACTAGACCTGGCAGATTCCTATGGACATTTGCATATTAACAGCTATTTAAGTTTGTGACAACCAAACGGGGTTTGTGAGAAACTAAACAAAGCGTATAGCATTTCATACTGCAGATCCCTTGCAGTGTCTGGGGATCAGGACCCTCAAATACGATAGCACAGCTCTTGCAGGGAGTGGGCCAATAAGATGGCAGAGGAGGGGCGTTGTTTCTAAACGATGAGTATGTCTACATTGCAATCAGGGGTGTGGCTGCAGCTCGTGTAGACATATCCAAGTAGCTTTAACCCAGCTAACTCATGTCCCAAGAGCAGTGAAGCCGGGCGGTACAAGCCCACCAGGGACCCGGAGTACTTACTCAGGCAGTGAACCTGTGCTGAAATCTGTGCTGCTGCGGTTCCACTGCAATTGGCACTTCCTCCAGCTAGATTAAAGCTGCTCAAGTACGTCTACACATGCTGCTGCAATCACCGCTATGACTGCAGCGTAGACAGAAACAAGGAAGTGTATCAGCAGAGGGCTGGCTGGCACCACAGCTAAAGCAAGGGGCTCAGCCCAGTACACAGCAGGGACTGAACGGAGTGTAACTGGGGGATTCCCTGACTGGCCCCAGCCCGCAGGCATCAGCACCCTGGGGGTTAACAAGTGCTGACTCATTGACCCATCAGTAGCCGAGGGGAGGGAGCTAGGGTTAGAGACAGAGAGGCGCTAAGGGAAGAAACCCTGGGGCCAGCCCAGGCTGGGGAGAAAGTTTACACAGGGGTTGATGCGGCATTATTTTTGCAATTACCTTGTTAGTAACCCAAACTATAAGAGGGGTGATGCCTTTCTCGCTCTCTGCTGAATGTGCAGCTGTTGCATATAGGGACTGAAAACAAAAGACAAGCTGCAAAGCCAGTGTCCCGCTCCCCACAACACTCTTGGCAGTTTCAGTAGCCTCCCCTCCAACAGACTGAAAACATCCAGAGAAAAGCAATGGTAGTTGTGACTAATGGGACCTATCTAATGACTTGATGGAGCAGTGAACAGTTATAGGCACCACAGGGCAGATTCTAGGGGCAGGACAGCAGACCCCCAGGTGTCAATTTCCAGGCAATACTGCCACACAGCTGTGTCACTGGGCTTTTTTCCCCCCTCCTCTGCTCTGACTGGCTGGCCATTTTTGCTCCACTCTTATTGGCTGGTCATTTTTTTTCTTTTAGCTTGGCTAGTGGGAGGGTGCTGTTGACAAAAGTGTTTTCTGGGTGATAAAACAGCGAGAGCTCCTCCTGCAACAGGGCTTTGAATATTACTATGGTGAGATTAAGGGCAAAATTCTGTACCAAACTCTGGGTGGGGAGACCCCGTCTCCATACAGAGCCACATGGCTGTGGGGGTCTTGCCACACAGAGCTGATGGCATGAGCAAGGCCTAAGATCATTTAGGCGAGACAGGAGAAGAGATTTCCCTGACACACAACGCAGGGGATAGCAATCATCAATCCATCTATCCGCATGTTGACAGCATTCCATATTGCTAGGAAAATTAATGAAGCAGAATGGAAGGACCTGCAAAGGAGGCAGGGTGCTCTCTGGGTTAACTGAGCTCAAAAGTAAGTGTTTGTTTAAAAAAATAAATAAATAAAAAAGACAATCGGTTAAATATCTCCATGGAGCTCCTGGCCTGCACAGTTCTTTACACCACAAACCCCGATACGGTCCCTGTCCTGAAGAGTGAGGTTCAGATCTGCTAGGCACTTAGTGCTCATTTCCCATTGGCTCACCACTCCTGGGGTCAGGCCCTAAATTAAAGAAACCTAAGAAATGATGAAAACAAAGGGAGGAAGGTTCCAATGAAGATAGCATGATCAATATATGCAATGCTTGTGTAACCCTTCTGCCAGGTGGAGCCAGCCGCAATAAGGGCCGGGTTCAGTATCTAAGGGTTCCTTTTCAACAACACAACACAAAATCGGCTCGAGCCCCCTACACACCACCCCCTGGGTGCCTTTAAGAGGCAATACTTACCTTCTCACAAGCAGAGTCTGAGTGTAGCAAAAACATTTAATAAGAGGAGGGAAGTAACAGCATTAATTTGAGAAAACACTGCAACTAGGGCTCATAAACATAAATCATGAGCCCTCAGGTTCTTAAGTCCAGCAACCCAAAAGTCCCTATAATGTGCCCCTCCCGTCTCTGCACCCCACTCACGGTTGCTGTCCTTGGCCAGTGCAGCTCCACAGTTCAGAGGTTCATCTGCAGAGTTCACCTCCCACCCTGGGTGGAAGGCAGGGGGGATCAGGAGACACCCTTACACGCTCCCCTTCTCGGGCACTCACTCGTCGCCCCAACAACCAATTGTTGCACCTGTCTGCGGGGGCTCAGTTCAGGCCCTCTCCACCAGCCACCCAGCTGGCCACTTGCCAAGATGTCTTCACGGCCCTCCACTTAACACAGCTCTCAGTGATTACAACTGTTAATGGGGGAGCCTCACTGCTGGTGCACACTGGGCAGTCTCTTGCAATACACACACTGTCCCAAAGTAAGTCTAATACTTAGACCGAGGAATCAGTGATTTCAGCTCTGCAGTGTAACAAGACTCTCAACTGAGTCTAAATTAGCTCTTTTATTATACTGTGGAGACAGGAAGGGTCAAATGGTGTCTAGGACCATTAAACAGGGCCCACACTACCAGGTACAAGTACCTGTCCCCACCCTCTCTCAACTTATTGGGCTTTGGAGCCCATGTCCCCTGCCTAGCGACTGCTGTTCAGCTGAGGGTGAGTCCCTCCATCAGGGTATGCCAGGTACAGTTCTGCTGTGAACCTCAAGGCCCTGCTCTGCTGGCGAATGGGACCCTTTGCTCTAAGTGCCCAATGGCAGGTTGTTATAGGGAAGACGGAGCCTACAGAACATCACTGCAAATAAACCTCCCTCCAGTACAGCCCTTCATCTGAAAAACATCTCCTGCTTGGGGAATGACAAGAGCATTCTCCCCTCCCCCAGCACACACAAGGCCATACTTCTAGGACACACAGCTGCTTGGCTTTATCATCTTCCCCTATCAATTATTTCATGGACTCATGGCAGGTCTAAGGACTCGTCAGCCCATCTGCAGGCTGAAGGGAAGGTGACAGGAGGAGAAGAGCAATTTTCAGCTGATAAAGCAGCTCTAAGCTGTGGAGTCAGGGTTGGCAGGCCAGGGTCAATGGGTCCCATGAAGCAAGCTGTATATGCATCTGCATGGGGTGTGGGCGAGGCAGCGAGCTGGCCTTCAGGAATGGACGAGCATGCTGCAAAAAAACAGCACACGCTAACGCTAAATTAACAACAGCCTCCTACCTGGGACCACATGTTACTGGGGAATTGGCCTCTCAGATCCCTCTCCTGAGCCAGAGCTCCAGAAAAGTCTCCTTGTGCTGCCCTGCGCTTCCCATGACTGATCTGACAGCCTGGGGGGGTGGGAAGTGTCCCTCACTCCAGATCAGCACTCTGATTTCCTCCTCCCCACAGCTCAGAGATGTGCATTAGCACCTGGGAAAGCATCCCAATTTCACATGCTCCTAAACATTTCTCCTAAAGGATCCCAAGCTGCCACCACAGTCTTAATTCCTGTACTTAAAACCTCTTTCACTATTAACTCTTCAGGCTTTAACCGCACATTCAAATGCATGAGAATCTTACAGTTTGTAGAGTAGCAGTCATGTTAGTCCGTATCCACAAAAAGAACAGGAGCACTTATGGCACCTTAGAGACTAACAAATTTATCTGAGCATAAGCCTTCGTGGGCTACAGCTCACTTCATCGGAGAAGTGGGCTCTAGCCCACAAAAGCTTCTGCTCAAATAAATTTGTTAGTCTCTAAGGTGCCACAAGTACTTCTGTTCTTTTTACAGTGTGTAGAGCTGCTTTAGCCCAAATGGCTCCCAAAGCACTTTGCAAACTGCAGCTGATGCAGATCATAAGCATGGAGCCAGGCAAGGGGAAGGACAGCTCAGTGGTTTGAGCATTGGCCTACTAAACCCAGGGTTGTGAGTTCAGTCCTTGAGGGATTTAGGGATCTGGGGCAAAAATCTGTCAGGGATGGTACTTGGTCCTGCTGTGAAGGCAGGGGACTGGACTCAATGACCTTTCAAGGTCCCTTCCAGCTCTATGAGACAGGCACATCTCCATATATTAGTTCAGCCACCTCTGGTCAGGAGGGAAGGGGCAGATGTGCAATAGGATTAGATTATAATTTAGGACAGGAAGTGAATGCTGCAGCCAATTGAAATTACAGGGGGAATTTTGCAAGGTAGACTGCGATTAACTCACCATACAGAGGTTAACACCCTGGTACTTTGAAAAAATTCCTTGGCTTCTGTGAAGCATTGCTGGTCAGGACCTTGGGTTTATTAGCATCTCCAGCAGCACAGTGTCCCCTAGCACCCAGTTTCAGCATTGGGACAGCATCCCCTACCACTACGCTAGGTCACAGGGTCCACACTGAGAGGGAAGAGCTCCCCCAGCTGAGTCACCAGCATTCCTTCCTACAGCAAGAGATAATCGCAGGGATTTCTATCTCCTTCCCTCATGAGCCCAAATCATCACTGGGGTAACTCCCTTGAGGGGTCCTGGGGGCTGTGTTTACTCTAGTTCCAGGGAGGATCGATAATACAATTCAGCAAGGAAGCCGTAACACTGACTGCACATTCAATGGGAGCAGCAGAGCAGCGAGGACTGAATGCTGCTCAGCTGGAAGCACCTCCTCTCTGCTCACAGGCACCCTCTGGCTCCTGCCAAAACAAAGAGGATTCCCAGTCCTGGCTTTACACACATGCCAAGAGCTCTCTGCCCGTCCCACCAGCCACTGCCACAGAGGCAGACTCTTCCTAAGTCGAATCACAGCACTTTATTTCGGCTGGCTAGAGCTTAGATTCGATCAAAGAAGGAATAATGCCAGTCCCCACCCCCCACCGCCGCCGCCAAGGCCATGGATGGCAGACGGACTTAGGCTGTGTTTGCTTAAGAGTCGCTACTGCACTCCCCAGGCTGTACAGGGAGGACACGTGTCTGCTTCTGGGCAAACCACCCAAATTCCCAAGAGGCCCCTGTGTTGGCAGGCTCAGTGGAGTGGCCAAGGAGGGAATGAACCTTGGAAAAAATCCCTCCGGTCCCTAGAAGGGCTCCTTCAAATCGCACTGAAGTCTGTGCTGGACCTGCTCAGTGGAGAACGGCAGGGATCAGGGCTGCCAGGCTGGAATCTCTCCCCAGCCCTGAATTCTGGATTGGAAATAGATGCCTCCTCTGAGCCAGGTCTGCCAGAGCGAAGTCATTCTTTGATGTCCACAGCACCCTCCAACAGAGGGTCTCAGATAATTCAACCACAAGCTCCTCCAAGGTCTAGAAACAAAGGCCTGGAGAGAAAAAGCAACTTGTCCAAGGCCACAGTGTGGGTCAGCAGCAGTGCTGGGTGGAGAAGCCAAAACTCCCGTCTTCCAATAATGCCTCTCCTCAGACGGCCCATCAGGGAAAAGTCAGCTTACGGTCTAGAGCTATCTAGGATGCAGTTATGAGCTGTACCAACATTCTGTGACACCTTCTGTTCCAGAACATCCCAGAGTGCCTTGCAACTTCAACTGACGTGCAAAGTAATCCTATAGGGATTACTTCATCCACCACTGAAATGCAACCATCCCTTGGACAGAACATGGTTGCCAGTAAAAAGCCCAAGAAACATTACACAAGAACTGACTAAAGGAAATGAAGCACGCTGTATCCAATGTATGTAGCAGGGGAAATGTAAGGAATTGTATGGGGGAGCAGGATCAAATTGACTGGGGTCAAGACCCCCAGCCATGTTAAAAGGGCCATGAGGCCAGGATCTCAGTTTTAAATCTTATATAAATAGACAGACACACCTGGAATAAATTCTTTTGTTTGTGCATGGATGGAGCAAATTGTATTTCATTTGCACACACCTCCCCTACATCCTAATCCATCAGACCCTGTGCAGCTTCAAACCACTGCCCTCTGTTAGCCAGAGTGGGGTTAGCCCTGCTTATCACCAGAGAAGCTGACGCTGAGCCTTCCTCCTACCAGACTTTGCTTTGGAGAACTGCCTTAGCTAACTGAGTTGTTGTAGGGCTCTGCATGGCCACACCTGATCTGGGAAGGGCCCCACATCCAGACATGGTACAGGAAAGGGGAAGGAGGGAAAATCTGGGAGTTCATTTGGCCCAGCTCTGCTCTGAGCTGGTCTCAGTTTGCCAGGAATTGGACATCCAATGGGACCAGCTGACACCATGAACTCTCCACACTACCAGCCTCCATTCAGACCCCAACTGGATTATTCACTGGCACATGTCATACGAAGCAGGGATGCTGAAGCCAGGAAAGTCTGCCCATGTGGCATGAACAGGGAGACCTTAGGTATAGCAGCTGCCCAGCTTGTCACTAACCTTTACTTTTGCAGGACAACAGCCCCCAGGTGCCCTCCCTGCAGCCAGTCGGATCAGGAATTCCTCGGCAAACCTGGAGCTCCGTAAAATGGCTGCAGTTTCTGCATCCACTTCCACAACCTCCCCTTCCTGGGAAAGAGAGGGGGCGTCACACACAGCCAAGAAGAACACGGCAGGACCCAGCACCCCCCACACTGCCAGCTCTGAGTGAGATGAGGAGCAGGCTGGGGGGCACGTGTGTTTGCAGTGCTGAAGGGAAGCCATCGAAGCAGGTGTCCCCCCAGTGCAGCAGCTCTGCAAATAATCCCACTGACCACCCACAGTCACTTTGGGATCTAGTTCAGAATCATGCTGCTTCCTTTCCCCAGGAGCCTCCTTTGATTTGCCCCAATCAAAACCATAGGCCTGGGCTCTCTACTCCCCTCCCCATTCATCCTGTACTGGCCTCTTCTCGGTCCCATCACACAAACTTGCCGCTAGTGGCACAAGAGCCTTCTTCTCTGCAGCTCCCGCCATCTGGAACAGCCACCCTGTTTCTGGCCATCCTCTCTCCATTCCCTGCCACTCTTCCCCTGTGTTGAGTGTTTCTACGATACAAGATGCTGCTCGATAAAGCTGCGTTGCTGTATATAGGATCCCCTCCACTCGAGGCCCCTTCTGTACAGGGCTGCTGGGCAGCAGGCAGTGCCATGCTGCAATCACAGAGCGCGGAAGGGGAAGTATAAGCAAAGCCACGAACTCTGGGCTTGGAGATCCAGCGTGGAGGTGCAGTAAAGCTGACACAGGCATGGCGACTAACTCCACCTGGGGGGCTTCCCTGTACCTTGAATGTGAAATTGGCATCAAACTCCAGCTCTTTCTCATGCCCGGTGATCCCACCGTTGTAAATAACCTGGTACCGCTCGGCCGGGCCTTTCTTGGGTACTTTGAAGAGACGGAAAGTTGCAGAGACAAACTGACAGTCACCTGAAAGCAAAACACCAGGTGATCTTACGCTGTTTAGTTCAGCAATAACCCACCTCTCCCAGCACCACAGTAATGAAGCATCTTCTCAGCACTGCAGGATTTCTCCACCCAGCACCTTTGGGAGTCTGGCAATATCACTGTCCCCTTTTTACAGATGGGGAAACTGAGGTACAGAGTGAGGTAGTGATTTCCCATTGGTTATCTGATGAAACTGTGACAGAGGTGGGATCAGTGCCGATCTCTCCCTGGTCACAGTCTAGGGCAGTGCTCTCCAAACTTTTTATGCCCTAAATCACTTTTTTAATTTAAGGGCAACCCAGGATCTACCCCGCCCCTTCCCCAAGGCCCCACCCTGCTCACTCCATCCCCCTAACTCTCCATCGCTCGCTCTCCCCCAACCCTCACTCACGTTCACAGGGTTGCAGCAGGGGGTTGGGGTTCAGGAGAGGGTGTGGGCTCCACGCTGGGGCCGAGGGGTGTGCAGTGTGGGAGGGAGCTCTGGACTGAGCCTGGGGCAAGGGGTAGGGGTGAAGGAGAGGGTAAGGTAGATTGCAAGCTCTGGGAGGGAGTTTGGGTGCAAGAGGGGGTAGGCTCTGGAGGGAGTCAGGGCTGGGGGCTTGGGGTGCAGGCTCTGCGAGGGGGCTCAGGGATAGGGTTTGGGGTACAAGAGGGGGTTTAGGGTGCTGGCTCTGGGAGGGGGCTCAGGGCTGGGGTGCAGCCTCCCACTGGGCGGCACTTACTGCAGGCAGCTCCTGGACGGCAGTGTAGCAAGGCTAAAGCAAAGGCAGACTTCCTGCCTATCCTGGCCCCACGCTGTTCCCAGAAGGGGCCAACACACCCCTGTGGCCTGGGAGGTGGGGAGTGGGCACATGGCTCCAGGTGCTGTCCCTCTCTGCCAGCATCACCCCCTCAGCTCCCATTGGCTACAGTTCCCCATTCCTGGCCAGTGGGAGCTACCGGGGCAGTGTGTGCAGGCAGGAGCAGCGTGATAAGACCCCTGCCCTTTCTCTCCCCCTCTCCCACCACTGGGCCGCAGGGCTGCGCTGGCCGCTTCCGAGAGTGGTGTGGGGCCGGGGCAGGGAGGGAGCAAGCCTGCCTTAGCAGCAGCCCCGCTACACCACCACTGATCACGATCAACTGGGAGAGTCTCTAGGATTGACCAGTCAATTGCAATCAATCGGTTGGTGATCACAGGTCTAGGGCCTGAACTGCATATAACAGTGATGGCAGAGTAGTGAGAAAGCTGCTGTGCAACTCAAGTGCTTCTAAGGGTACGTCTGCACATCAGCTGGAGGTGTCATTTCCAGCTCAGGGAGATGAGCATGCACCAACTATGCACAGCTGTGGTAGGACAGACGAGCCATCTGAGTACATACCTAGGGTCTTGGAGGGGATCATACTCCAGCGGCAAGCCTCAGGCATCAGTACCATTATTCATTAAACTCCAGTCACTTAATTCGTACTGTTGGTGATGTGTGAGAGGGAAACCGCCCCATGTGACTCTCAGATCCCAGGCTAATTTTGCAGGGCTAGCAGCTAGAAAAGCCAGCAGTTTTGATCTGGAATCACTGACCCTCCCAAACATAGCCCCTCATGATAGGTCCCACTTGTCAGAGAATGGAAGCAAACTTTAAAAAGTGGCCACATTCCATTCCGCACCTGGCTGAGTTACACTGAGGGCTGGAGTGATCCCTGCTTACCTCTCAGGGGTGCTGATAGGCAGAATTGCTGCCTGGAAGGTGATCTGAGATCCTAGGACAAAGGGTGCTGTGGAAGGGCAAACTTGTTGCTAAAAACAAACAGTGCATTGCTCTGGTTCATCCTGTGCCTTCTCACAGCCGTATTATGGGCTGGAGTATTTAGTCTTTTTTATTCTTGGCCTGGGAAAATAAAAAGCAGCCCCAATTGTCTCTTTTCTACATTTACATTTCCTGTTGCCCACAGCAAGGGCTAGTCTTGGTGCTATCAAACAAAGTCAAGGCTCGCTGGGGCTGCGGTCAATGGCGCGCTCCCCGCTCAAGCATTGTTCACTTGCTGCAGACGACGGCACATGTAGATTGGAAGTTCTGTGGGGCAGGACCGCCTTTTTATTTTGTGTTTTTACAGAGCCAAATGCAGTGGGGGCTCTGGTCCATCAGTGGGGCTTCTGGGTTATGTCTGCATTGCAGCTGGGAATGTGCTTTCCAGCCCTGGTAGACAGACTCTTGCTACCTGAGGCTACACCACTTTTCTTTATCCCAGAGCAGGACCATGGAACCTCAGCCCGTACTGCTAGGGCGGACCAGGGGTCAATGCTCTGCCCATGGCACTCACTCACCGACGACACTCTCCAGTTCCTTGTTATTGATGGTTATTCGGCTGGCGGTCACCAAGCGCGGTGGGCAGAATCCAACTTCCTCAGCAATTCTGTAGAGGTCTTTCCACCACAGGGCTCCTCCCAGGCACTCGCCTATCATCACAGAGTAATTACGTGTATCGTGCAGCCAGCCACGCCAGGGCACAGTGAGCGGCACACAGGCTGCCGTCAGGTTTTTAATAGGACTGTTGATTAATCGCAGTTAACTCACTCAATTAACTCAAAAAAATTATTAGTGATTAATCAGAGTTTTAATCACACTGTTAAACACTAGAATACCAATTGAAAGTTATTAAATATTTTGGATGTTCCTCTACATTTTCATATACATTGTATTCTGTGTTGTAACTGAAATCAGTGTATATTATTTTTTATTATAAATATTTGCAGTATAAAAATGATAGGAAATCATATTTTTCAGTTCACCTCATACAAGTACTGTAGTGCAATCTCTGTGGTGAAAGTGCAATTTACAAATGTAGATTTTTTTTGTAACCTAACTGCACTCAAAACCAAAACAATGTAAAACTTCAGAGCCTACAAGTCCATTCAGTCCTGCTTCTTGTTCAGCCAATTGCTAAGAAAAACAAGTTTGTTTACATTTGCAGGAGACAATGCCACCCTCTTCTTATTTACAATGACACCAGAAAGTGAGAACAGGCATTTGCATGGCACTTTTGTAGCCAGCACTGCAAGGTATATAGGTTCCAGATATTCTAAACATTTGTACGCCCCTTCATGCTTCGGCCATCATTCCAAAAGACATGCTTCCTGTAGTAAGATGAAGCCCTGAAACATAACCTCTTGTGTCAGAGGCCCAGTCTGAGGCCTGAAGCCTGAACCAAAGTACTTTCAGGCATTGCTAAGCAAAAGCTGGGCTGTGAGCCAGAGGCAGGCCTCACTCACAGAAGTGGCGAGAAGAGGAACTTGTGCCAAGATGACATCAGGACACTCCTCAGGCCTGGTCCACACTACAGCGTTAAATCGATTTAAACAGCGTTAAATCGATTTAACGCTGTACCCGTCCACACTACAAGGCACTTAAAATCGATTTTAAGGGGTCTTAAAATCGATTTCTGTACTCCTGCTGAACGAGAGGAGTAACCCTAAAATCGATATTACTATATCGATTTAGGCTTAGTGTGGACGGAAATCGAAGTTATTGGTCCCATTCTTTTACTGAGCTACCCAGAGTGCACCGCTCCGGAAATCGATGGTAGCCTGGGACCATGGACGCACACCACCGAAGTAATGTGCCCTAGTGTGGACGCGTAAAATCGATTTTATAAAACCTGTTTTATAAAATCGATTTTATTAATTTCGATTTTACTCTGTAGTGTGGACGTGGCCACAGACATAACAAGGAACAGGCAGGTGCATCTTAAAGACAGGACAGCATGATGGATAGATCTGTTTGTCTGGAACAACATGATCAAAGGGGAGACAGCACCTAATGAGCCAAGGGGCTGTACCTCAAGTAGGGATGAGTAATCTGTCCTGTAACTGTATAAAAGTAGGTCCTGGAGTGCGCATATTTGTCCAGCCTAGGGGACAGTGGAGTGTCCCACCACTGACTGATCCGTGTCCATTGCCGGGGGCACATATTCGTAGTATGTCCTGTAGAGTCTATAGGAAACTATTGCTGTGCTTCGTTTGACAATAAACCTGTCTTGGGTTCCTTCATACCTTACTAGAGTCTGTGGTCCTTGGGGGTTCTCTCAGGGCTTGCTGCGTCAGCTCTCTGCGCAGAGCTGGGGCAGCACACAGACGGAACACGCACGCAGCCGACTGTTATCATCGAACAAGAGCAGAGCACCACACTGGTAGCTACCGACAACACTTCCATGCTCGTGATGTTTGTTAAAAAAATAATGCATTATTTAAATTTGTGACTGAAGTCCTTGGGGGAGAATTGTGTCTCCTGCTCTCTTTTACCCGAATTCTGACACACATTTCTTGTTATAGCAATCTCGGATGATGACCCAGCACATGTTCATTTTAAGAACACTTACACTGCAGATTTGACAAAATGCAAATATACCAATGTGAGATTTCAAATATAGCTACAGCACTCGACCCAAGGTTTAAGAATCTGAGGTGGGGATGAGGCGTGGAGCATGCCTTCAGAAGTCTTAAAAGAGCAACAGTCCGATAAGGAAAATTTCTCCACTAAAAAAGAAAATCAACCTTCTGCTTGTGGCATCTGACTCATGATGAAAATGAACATGCGTTGGTCCGCACTGCTTTGGATTGTTATTGAGCAGAACCTGTCATCAGCAATGACACATGTCCCCTGGAATGGTTGAAGCATGAAGACATATGAATCTTTAGCGCATCTGTCACATAAATAATTTCGATGCCACCTACAACAATGCCATGAGAACGCATGTACTCACTTTCAGGTGACTCTGTAAGCAAGAAACAGGCAGTATTATCTCCTACAAATGTAAACAAACTTATTTGTCTGAGCGACTGGCTGAACAAGAAGTAGGACTGAGTGGACTCACAGGCTCTAAAATTTTACATTGTATTGAAAAATAAAACCGTTCTTTTGTACATAATTCCACATTTGTAAGTTCAACTTTCATGATGAAGAGATTGCACTATAGTACTTGTATTAAGTGAATTACAAAATATTTCTTTTGCTTTTTACAGTGCAAATACTTGTAATAAAAAAAATATAAAGCGAGCACTGTGCACTTTGTATTGTGTTGTAACTGAAATCAATATATTTTCAAATCTAGAAAACATCCAAAAATATTTAAATAAATGGTATTCTATTATTGTTTGACATAGCGTGATTAATTTTTTTAATTGCTTGACAGCCCTAGTTTTTAAGTGAGCTGCAGCGCATGATGGAACAGGGCATTCTGGGAAATTCTATCAGTTCTGGGTAGAGATCTCATTCGGGAAAGTTTAAGGGTATCAGTTCCGGGTCCCAGGTGCCTGGGACACAAGAGGCAGCATGTGGAGAGGGGATCCTTCTAACCAGACTCCTAACTTCCAGCCTCCAGCTCACATCATTTGTCCTCATTGCCTCAGGTCAGGTAAGAAAACCACTCACCCCAGAGGACCCTGTGTTTCCTGATGTCCTCAGGCAGGTCACAGCTGGCATAGACATCGCTGAAATACATCTCTCCACCAGCCTGGAAAAGAGCAAAGCTTAGCCACAGCAAGAGCTAAAAATGACACCAACCCCCGATAAGAGACAGTATTTGCCAGAGAACACAGACACGGCAGCTCGGCTGGGGCTGACCTTACCGGCAATGCGATTGTCTAGTCCAGAGCTATTGTGTCTGCCTGAGCATTCCTGGCCAGCGCACCCAGACAGCCCAATTAGTCAAGGTCTCCAAGGTAATCAATTAAGAGCAATAACCCCCTCTGCCCCACCATCTTTGGCTCTAACCAGATTAAATTCCACCACCACCCTCATTTTGTTTCATAAGCTGAGTGTGAACATGGTGCTCAGGGACAGAGGGGCTGAGATCACAGGCACATTGCAGAGAAGTGCTGGGCAAGATTCCCTGACAGCTCTGGCAATACAGCCCAATCCTGCCCTGCAGCACCCCCTGCTGGCCCAATTCTGGGGCACCCCCTCAACCTATCCGTCTGGGCCTCACAGGCAAAGACTTCCAGTTGTGATCTATGAACTATTTGATGGTGGAGAGGACATGAACAAAAGGAGAGCAAGGGAGCAAAGCAGTCACTACACTGGGTCAGACCAACGGTCCATCTAGACCAGTATCCCATCTCTGGCAGTGGCCAGTACCACTGCTTCAGAGGAAGGTGGAAAAATGGAAAGTTACGGAACAATCTGCCTAAAAAGGGAGTCTCTCATCACCTGCTCATCAGTGAGCAGCTGGCTTCTCCTTTCATCATTCCTATAAACATCTAACCGTTTCTTGGACTCTGCTAAGCTCTTGACTTCAGTGATACCGTGCAGAACTTATTGTCACAAGGTAACTGTTCCTTATGCTAAAAGTATTCCAATCTTGAATGTGCTCTTTTTCTGTGTCACTGGTCGCCCCCCTGGTTTATAAACCGTGTGAGAACAGATGCCCATTGTTAGTCTGAGTACCTCTATTGCCTTCCTACTGTCATGCAGGGTGAAATCCTGCCAGCTTGAAGATAAAGGCAAAACTTCCGCTGACTTCAATGAAGCCAGGATCTCTACCTCCCTCCCCCCTCTCCCGAGCCCCAGAGTTCTTCATCTCTCCTCATATGGAAGTCTCTCCGGGCCTGTGCTGCGTTTTACTGCTTGTCTGTGGACCCCTTGCACCCCAAAAGGCAGGATGGGATTCAGTGTTGCTCCCCAAACCCCATCATGATCTCTCTCTCTCATACATACACACACACAGCGCAAGCCCTGCTCCGGGGTTACCTTTAGCATTCGATAGGCCTCCTGCAGCACTGTTCTCTTATCAGGCGAGAGGTTAATTACGCAGTTTGAGCTAGACAGAAGATAAAAGCTCAGAGAGGCACCAGGAGGAGGAAAGCAATGTGAGTTTTAGTCAGGCTAGAACAAATGGCTAGGCCTGACCTTGCAGCTGGGCAAGGTGGCAGCTTTTGATCTGGAACACTGGCAGGGAGTAACAGATGCCTGGACACCTTTCACATCCCCCAGAGACCGGAGGGTCCTCAGCCATCCTTCAGCAAGCCTCAAGGAGTGTTTGCAGAGTCTAGGCTGGCTGATATGACCTAAAGTAGTGATGGAGAAGACACACTAGTCTACCTCCCCACCCACCCGAAACAGGCTAGGGCAGGAGTGTTGCCTGAAGATCAGTGTATTCCCTAGTAAATCATACTATCTGTGTTTAAACCCATACCAAACCCTCGCTCTCGCTATTTGGGGCTGCATTCCTCATTTGAGATCTTGTACTTAAAGGGCCCTTTTCAGGTTAAGAACATCTCCTTAGCTGTGATAATACCAGGGGTGCCATTTCAGATTTTGGTGCGGGGGAGGGAGGAGAGGGAGGCGAAGGGGGCAACTGTGATTCCAAAGGCTACTTAGGCACCTGAAAACACTCGGGTTTTTTTTGGAGATAATAATTTAGAAGTTAGCTGTCAGGAGCACTGTATCTAATTCCCATATATAAAAGAGAAGATTTAATAAATATTAGACCCACTCGACTCTAATACTAACATGTTTTCACATCTTGTGTCAAGTCACCTAAGGAACACTGGTTAGGTTTAAAATTGTAATGTATATTCTTTGTTACTAACTCTTGAACACGACAACTGAAACAATTGTACAAAAATCTAAATTACTTTCTATCACTTTTTTGCAGTTCACCAAGCTTGGAATAGATCGTTTAACTTTGGAAACATCCTACTAGGGCAGTGGTGGGCAAACTTTTTGGTCCAAGGGCCACATTGGGGTTGCGAAACAGTATGGAGGGCTGGGTAGGGAACAAACAGCCTGGCCCCCACCCTCTATTTGACTCCTCCAACTTCCCATCTCCTGATTTCCCCCCTCAGAGCCCCCAACCCATCCAACTCACCTGCTCCTTGTCCCCTGTCCGCCCCCTCCCAGGACCTCCCCATATCCACCCCACTCCCCCGCTCCCTGTCCCAACTACCCAGACCTCTATCCACACCCCCACGCCCTGACAAGCCCCCCAGGACTCCCACGCCTATCCAACCCCCGTTATCTGTCCCCTGACTACCCCCTCTACTCCCCGGAACCTCCACTCCATCCAACCGCCCCCTGATCCCTGTCCCCTGACCACCCCCCGGGACTCTGCACCCCTATCCAATCCCCCTGTTCTCTGACACCCCCCTGACAGGGACATGATTCACTGATGCACAAGAAACAAGTACCTAACCTATTGTATAGACCCCTCCAGGAGCTCTGAGAATGGTACTCACATAACTATATCATAACTCTCATCTTTAAGGCCAGCATCTCCCAGTTTTTCCATGTAGCCATGGATGAAGTCCACGTTAGGCACCTGGTAGCCAAATTTCTTCATGTGATAGTCAATGTGCTTCTTTGCCACTTCTACCTGGAGGAGGGAATCAAATAAGCAGGCTGTAAACGACATAAGCTCTTTAAAGTGTTTCTAAAGTCTCTTCCCTTTCATGCACCAGAAGGCCCACATATTCTCATTAGGGCCCTAAGCATCTCCCTTTACTTCCTCCCAACCCCAGTAATTCTGAGTCCTAGATCATGGCTACCAAATTTCCCAGCCAAAGAAGAACAGATGGGATTCCTTACAGAGATCAACAAATGGCAAGACCAGGTCTCGTACTGGCCAGGGATAGGGTGGGTGGGGAGTGTCTCTATTTGATCAACAAAGCATGGGACTGGCAAAGACTTTTGATCAACATAAAGCCCAGCAAGGGGCTGTGCATGTTGTCTTCACCACAGCACGCTCTGGGAAGGTAGGGAAGAGACCAGCACTCATGCCAGTGTCTCATGCCTGATGGTGCAGGGTATTACCCCTGCATCCCTCCATACAGGATATCAGATGCCGCGTGATGGTCTGGAAGGTGGAAGGAGTGAGACGATAAATGGCAAAATACATTTACCCCATTTCCACACACAGGTCTCTAAGAAGGCGAGAAGGAGCTGAGAGGGGGGAAATTACTTCTCTCAGTGACTCTGTCAAAAGCAGAATTCTCAATGACCAAGCAGCTAAAAAACAATCATTCAGTGCCTTGCATTACAGGCACTTAAACCCGACCCACACGTGCACTGTATTAAACCTTGTAGCTTGCATGAAGAGAAGATTATTAAAAGCGAATAGCTAAGGTTACTATCTGCGTGCAGCTGAACCCCTACACCGGACAGTCCCCATATACCAAAGGATCAACTTTGAATTCTAAGCACCATGCAATTCTGCCTTGATGGGAAGAAGTTATTTTCGCTTCCAAAGCTGAGAGCCATGAAGATAAAGACCCGGACTTTGATTACTACTATTCAATTCGGAAACATACCTGGGCGTCGGTCATGTCTATTCCAGTGACATGCCCTTTCTCCCCAACCAGTTTACTCAGCATATAGCAATCCCTGCCACTCCCACTCCCCAGATCCAATATCCAACAGGTCTCCAGGCACTCTGGGATCACCAGGCCGCAGCCATAGTACCTAAGGGAAGAAACTCTCAAGATCAGTGATTCTGGAACCCCGGAGTCTCATCACACCTCAGCATGCAAGGGAAGGGCATTTTCAGACGGGGTGGATGAAAACGTGTCATAGAGAGCAAATCATCAGGAACACCCAACTCACGTATGCAGATATGGATTAATTAAGCCTTGCTGCTTATCTCCATTTTATATTGGGCAAACTGAGGCACTCAGATGTGTAATCTGCCCAAAGGCTCTCGGTAAACAAAGAAAATGACAGGCCAAGGAAATCATTTGCTGGTCAAACATCCTGTAGAGAGACCTTGGAGATTAGAGCAAAGGTTTTCACCAGAACATCTAATGGATTTCTGATAGGGGATGTATGAACTATAAGGGGAGTGACAGTTTTATGTCTATTAGCTTATCTTTTCCTCTCCAGATTTGAATGGACAGGGTTTATGGGGAGATTTTTACCTTTAATGTTCTTTCTGTTAATTTTTCCTAACATTTGCTGCTCACTGTAACTTTAAATTAATGACTTTGTGTGTAGAAATGGTTACTAAGGTTGATTGGAATTAACCGATTCATTTTAAAGCTCCTGTCATGGTATAATTCCCCACTCTGAACCTTAGCGTCCAAAAGATGGGGTACCAGCATGAATTCCTCTAAGCTCAATTACCAGCGTAGTACTTGTAGCGCTGCCACCAACCAGGAATTCCAGTGCCTGATACACTCTGGTCCCCCCAAAACCTTGCCCAGGGACCCCCAAGACCCAGACCCTCTGGATCTTAACACAAGGAAAGTAAACCCGTTCCCTCACCGTTGCCTCTCCCAGGCTTCCCCTCCCTGGGTTACCCTGGAAGATCACCGTGATTGAAAATCCTTGAATCTTAAAACAGAGAGGAAAATTCACCTTCCTCCCCCTTCTCTCTCTCCCTCCCAGACTCTTCCTGAGAGAGAAAGTAATCCTAACACAGAGAGAAAATTAACCTCTCTCTTCCCCTTCCCTCCTTTCTCCCCACCAATTCCCTGGTGAATCCAGACCCAGTCCCCTGGGGTCTCACCAGAATAAAAAAACAATCAGGTTCTTAAACAAGAAAAGCTTTTAATTAAAGAAGGAAAAACAGTAAAAATTATCTTTGTAAATTTAAGATGGAATAGGTACAGGGTCTTTCAGCTATAGACACTGGGAATACCCTCCCAGCCTAAGTATACGAGTACAAATTAAAATCCTTCCAGCCAAATACACATTTGCAAATAAAGAAAAAACAAACACAAGCCTAACTCGCCTTATCTACCTAGTACTTACTATTCTGGACATACAAGAGCCTGGATCAGAGAGATTGGAGAGAAACCTGGTTGCACGTCTGGTCACTCAGAACCCAGAGAGAACCACCACCAAAAACTAACAGCACACACAAAAACTTCCCTCCCTCAAGATTTGAAAGTATCCTGTCCCCTGATTGGTCCTCTGGTCAGGTGACAGCCAGGCTCATTGATCTTGTTAACCCTTTCCAGGCAAAAGAGATATGAAGTACTTCTGTTCTATTAACTCTTACTTATCTGTTTATGACAGCTCCAAACTGCATTAATTTGTTCTCTGCATTAATTTGTTTCACTCTGCCTCTGCTTTTTGTCAGGAATTTCTCCTTTGAGCTGGCAACCTCCAGGCCTCAAGGACTGTGGTGGAGGTAGGCTGAGAGACTTACAAGGATAAACTGGCTACTTTCTTCCCCACTGTAGTCTCTGGATAGAGTGACTCCACTGGGCCGAGGCTGTTTCAGTGAGTGAAGCGCTATTAGAGCATCAGTTGTCAATTCTTTACCTTGACACAACATCATCATGGACACACTTCAGAGCCTCCTTTATGAACGTGGGCAAAGGCCTAGCCAAGGTGATGCAGGCGTTGGTTTGCAGATCCTCTGATTTCTGCAAATCTTTACCATAATAATCCTAAAATGGGAACACAAAAAGTCCATATGTCTCCATAGCACATCAGAGCCTACAGATTCTAGTTACTGCCCTGCCCTCACCTTGGGGTTACTCTTGCACCTCTTTGCAAGGAGGATGGTCTGCCCCCAGCCTGCAGTACTGAGAACCCACTTAGACAGTAGATGAATCCTCTGGTCAATTTCCTCCTCTGAACCTTATAAATTATGAGGTACCATTACTAATTATCCAATCTGCCACTGACAAAACACCAGCCCAAAGATGTATATAAATCACAGCAGTACTGATATAGCACTTACAGAGCACTTCTCCTCTCTTGATCTCAAAGCGCTTTGGATGATGATTATTATTATCCCTGTTTTGCAGGTAGCAGTTCCCCAAATTTCATCTCCCTCAGCTACCTCCTGGTGATTGCTTCTCAGACTTGTAGCAATTTATAGTCATACCTAGCTCCAATAGTCGATAATCTAGTAGATTGATTACTGGGACTCCCCCCCATGACATCAAAGTGCATATTCTATTAATAGATATTCTATGGGATGGGAAGACCAAAGCCCTACAGCTAGACTTGTTCATGCCTTTGCTCTCCATCCTATGTACCACCTTCTGTTTGGAAGTTACTAAAAAGCCCCCACTCCTAGTAACAATGGTGGCTGTATGGGATGGATCATGACAGAAGACTGTCATTGTGGGAAGGACCAAACCATCACAAGGACCAGCTAGACAGCTAGCCACCTTGGGCCCTCAACGTCCTAGTGACAATTCTCTGCCCTATGAGGAGTCAGGCAGACAGACTCACATGGCGGTGAGTAAACAGCCCCAAATCCTGAGAAGGGGGTAAGCAAGCCATGCTGACAGGGAGGAGCCCATATCTCAGGGGAACAGGCATGGCAGAACTGAGATGGGAGGGGCATAGAATCGTAGAAGTATAGGACCGGAAGGGAATTCGAGAGGTTATCTAGTCCAGTCCTCTGCACCCAAGGGAGGACTACATAATAGCTAGACAATTTCCGACTAATCTGTTCTTAAAAACCTCCAATGACGGAGATTCCACAACCTCTCTAGACAATTTGTTCCACTACTTAACCACCCTGACAATTCGGAAGTTTTTCCTAATATCCAACCTAATCCTCCCTTCCTGCAATTTAAGCCCATTGCTTCTTGGCCTATCCTCAGTTGTTAACAAGAACAATTGTTCACCCTCCTCCTTGTAACAACCTTTTATGTACTTGAAAACTGTTATGTCTCCTCTCAGTTTTCTCTTCTCCAGACTAACCAAACCCAATTTCTTCAATCTTTAAGAACATAAAAATGGCCATGATGGGTCAGACCAATGGCCCATCCAGTCCAGTAGCCTGTCTTCCAACAGTGGCCAATGCCAGGTGCCCCAGAGGGAATGAACAGAACAAGAAATCATCAAGTGATTCATCCCGTTGCCCATTCCCAGCTTCTGGCAAACAGAAGCGAGGGACACCTCAGAACATGGTTTTGCATCCCCGTTCATCCTGGCTAATAGCCACTGATGGACCTATCCTCCATGAACTTTAGTTCTTTTTTGAACCCTGTTATAGTCTTGGCCTTCACCACATGCTTTGGCAAAGAGTTCCACAGGTTGACTGTGGGTTGTGTGAAGAAATACTTCCTTTTGTTTGTTTTAAACCTGCTGATTAATTTCATTTGGTGACCCTTAATTCTTGTATTAGGAGAAGGAGTAAACACCATTTTCTTGTTTATTTGCTCAACACCAGTCATGATTTTATAGACCTCTATCATATCTCTCCTTAGTCATCTCTTTTCCAAGATGAAAAGTCCAGTCTTATTAATCTCTCTTCATATGGAAGCTGTTCCATACCTGAAATCATTTTTGCTGCCCTTTTCTGAACCTTTTCCAATTCCAATATATCTTTTTTGAGATTGGTCAACCAGATTTGCAAGCAGTATTCAAGCTATGGGCGTACCATAGATTTATACAGAGGCAATATATTTTCTGTCTTATTTTTTATCCTTTTCCTAATGATTCCCAACATTCTGATAGCATTTTTGACTGCCGTTGGACATTGAGTGAATGTTTTCAGAGCACTATCCACAGTGAGTCCAAGATCTCTTTCTTGAGTGGTAACAGCTAATTTAGACCCCTTCATTTATATGTATAGTTGGGATTATGTTTTCCAATGTGCATTACTTTGCTCATAGGTCATGTTTTCTAGACCATTAATCATTTTTGTTGCTCTCCTCTAGATTTTCTCCAATTTGTCCACATCTTTCTTGAAATGTGGCACCCAGAACTGGACACAATACTCCATTGAGGCCTTATCAGCATGGTGTGGAGTAGGAGAATTACTACTCATGTTTTGCTTACAACACTCCCGTTAATACATCTCAGAATAATGTTTGCTTTTTTTGTAACAGAGTTACATTGTTGACTCATATTGTTACACTGTGATCCACTTTGACCCCTAGATCGCTTTCCGCAGTACTCCTGCCTAGGCAGTCATTTCCCATTTTTTGGGTGTGCAATCCATTGTTCCTTCATACGTGGAGTACTTTGCATTTGTCTTTAATGAATTTCATCCTACTGACTTCAGACCATTCCTCCAGTTTGTCCAGATCATTTTGAATTTTAATCCTATCCTCCAAAGCACTTGCAACCCCTTCCAGCTTGGTATCGTCCACAAACTTTATAAGTGTACTCTCTATGCCACTATCTAAATCATTGATGAAGATATTGAACAGACCAGACCCAGGACCAATCCCTGCCAGACCCCACTCAATATGCTCTTCCAGCTTGACTGTGAACCACTGATGATTACTCACTGGGAACGGTTTTCCAAACAGTTACGCACTCACCTTATAACAACTCCCTCTAGTTTGTATTGCCCTAGTTTGTTTATGAGAGGGTCATGAGAGACAGTATGAAAAATCTTACTGAAGTCAAGATATACCACGTCTATTGCTTCCTCCCTATCTACGAAGCTTGTTACCTTGTCAAAGAAAGCTGTTAGGCTGGCTCGACATAATTTGTTCTTGACAAATCCATGCTGTTACTTATCCTTTTATCTTCTACCTGTTCGCAAACTGACTACTTATTTGTTCTATTATCTTTCTGAGTACTGAAGCTAAGCTGACTGATCTGTAATTTTCCAGGTTATCCTCACTCTCCTCACCTTTTTTTTTAAAATACATGGGCACTATATTTGCCCTTTTCCAGTCCTCTGGATTCTCTCCTGTCTTCCATGAGTTTTTGAAGATAGTCACTAACAGCCAGTTAGCTCCTTGAGTATTCTTGGATGTATTCCATCAGGGAGGGAGCACCCAGGGGTTTGGGTCATGGCGGAGGGTATAAGAGGCTTGTGGAAGCTGAGCCTCCCCAAACAGGACAAGAAATGCTGGATACAGTGGACCTCCCTTTGGAGGCATGCTGGCCCCACTGCCTTTGGAGCGTGACCACTGGAAGCTCCCAAGAAGTGAGGGAGCCACCGGCGCCCAGACTGTGGCCCTGCCACACTCCACCAGCACTCGGCCTCTTGTCTCCAATACCCTGCCCTCATTCAGCCTCCTCCCCCGAGGCCTGCCCCCCCACCTACCACTTGTGCCTCGCCAGGCAAGGGGCTGGAGAGGCGCAAGCAGCAGGCCAAGGGGACCTTGGTGAAGGAGAGGAACAAGTCGGGATAGGAAGAGGTGGAGTGGGGCGGCCTGGGGGAGAAGAGGCCGACCAGAATCAGAGCAGAAGGTGGGGCCACAGTCCAAGCCCGACTCCCATTTCTAGGGAGCTTCCAGCAATCGCACCCAGCCTCCCCGAACGTAAGAGCAACGCGCTGCCTAAGGCTCAGGTGCAATGTGTGGGGGGAGAGGAGGGCAGCTGGAGTCAATGGGGCAAGCTCCAGTGCAGGGTGGGCTCTCGCAATGCCCATCCCAGCTCTTACCTGCACCTCTCTGTAAATCTGCTCTCCAGATGGGGCAGCCACTGCAATGAGAACCACCAGAAGCTGGGTCAGGGGACCTGATGCTACAGCGATGGGCGCCAGCCTCGAGCCCACGTAGAGAGAGGCACCAAGCAAGCCCCCCTAACTGCCCAGGGGAATGCTGTGCTGGGGGGCGCCCCGCAACACCTCCTGGGGGGGCGAACCCCTAGCCCGCAAGACAACCCCTCCTCCCCCCAGAGACCCTCCCCCAACCCTGTCCTGCAGGGACCCCCTCCCCCCAGAGAGCCTACCCCTCCCCCACCCAGACCCCCCTCCCCGGGCCAAATGGCCCCACGAGACCCCCCGAGGGCGCGGGCCCACCCCCAGCGGCACGTACTGCTCGCGGCTGCTGCTGCACTGACAGACACCGGACTCTGCCCCCGCCCCGCGCTAGGGTCAAGGGCGGGCTACGAGAGAGGCGGGACTTCCGCTTAAGGAGGGGGCGGAGCTAGGGAACCCTCCAGGGAGGCACCCGCCCATCTCCCTGCCCCCATCAGCCCGCCCCGCCCTCTCTGTTCCCGCCCCTTCCTAGCCCCGCCCCCTGTTCCCTCACCCGCCCCACCCCTTCCCAGCCCCGCCCCCTCTATCCCCCCGCTCCAACCCCTACCCAGCCCCGCCCCTATGTTCCCCCGCCCCACCCCCTTCCCAGCCCCGCCCCCATTCCCTCACCCCGCCCCAACCCCTTCCCAGCCCCGCCCCCTATGTTCCCCCGCCCCACCCCACCACCTTCCCAGCCCCGCCCCCTCTATCCCCCCCGCTCCAACCCCTTCCCAGCCCCGCCCCCTCTATCCCCCCGCTCCAACCCCTACCCAGCCCCACCCCCTCGGTTCCCTCACCCCACCCCCAACCCCTTCACAGCCCCCCCCATTCCCTCACCCCACCCCAACCCCTTCCCAGCCCCGCCCCCTCTGTTCCCTCACCCCACCCCAACCCCTTCCCAGCCCTGCCCCTGTTCCTCCGCCCCACCCCTTCCCAGCCCCGCCCCCTCTATCCCCCCGCTCCAACCCCTACCCAGCCCCACCCCCTCTGTTCCCTCACCCCACCCCCAACCCCTTCATAGCCCCGCCCCCATTCCCTCACCCTGCCCCAACCCCTTCCCAGCCCCGCCCCTCTGTTCTCCCACCACGCCCCCAACCCCTACCCAGCCCCACCCCCTCGGTTCCCTCACCCCGCCCCCACCCCCTTCTCAGCCCCGCCCCCATTCCCTCACCCCACCCCACCCCCTTCTCAGCCCCGCCCCCATTCCCTCACCCACCCCACCCCCTTCCCAGCCCCGCCCCTCTGTTCTCCCACCACGCCCCCAACCCCTTCCCAGCCCTGCCCCCTTGCCCCTCAATCCCCCGTCTCGCCCAGCCCCACACGCTGGGCTGTCCAGCTCAGTGAGTGCCATGCCAAGGCTGCCACGTGCCATGCAGTGATGAGGTTCCTTGTGCCCACCCCCCCACCTCCGGCAGACCCGGCCCGCTACAGCTGCAGCACAGCAGGACACATGCTTGGCGCGATCTGGGCTCGCCCTCCAGGCAAGGGGCCCATTCTGCACTCGCCTCCCATGATCCCCACCCCTAGCTTCAGTGCAAGTCAGTGGGGAATTGGGACCACGTGAAGTCAGGCCCCATCCACCGCCAGGCACCCAAGGGCAGGATTCAGTAGGAAGGGCTGGCCCAGCGACCCTATTCTTCACTCCTCAGGACACATCGAGGAGATCCCAGCCCGGGGCACTGGTTTCCTGGGCCAGCATAGGAAGCACATTCACCCCAGGCAGTGAAGCAGCCTGTGGTGCTTTGCAATGATGCTATGGCTGAGTTAGGAACTCTGGTGATGGTGTATGGAGGGAATCCAGTTCTCCTCATCTACTGGAAAGGTGATGGTGGTGATGTTAGCACCTTGGAGCCAACAGGCATGTGACATTTTGGGAATCACCCAGACACATAAAGGATTCTGTCAGCACCTGCCCTGTAACCCTGAGATGCCTTAATGCAGCTATGGCTCAGATCCCAGTAGCCAGCCCACAAGCACAAGGTCTCATCCTGATGTCAAGCAGCCTCATTATTCTCTGTAGGGTAACACCAACAGCCCTTAATCCCAGGTCTCCCCAAATTTGACCTTCCAAGTTCTTAACTGTCAGACCCTCAAACTTTTCCCCTCCAGGTCATCATCCCCAAAGGTGTGAAACCAGCCCTCAGATACCAGTTTACTTTGGTACACACACCCCAACAGTTTGCACAACAGAGACCTGCTTGGGGGTAAAAATAATCAAAAAGTTCATTTAATAGAATAACCACATACTCAATGACGTAACAGCAGTTGAAATAGTAAGCCTGTCCCTCAGTTTCTGGAAGACTTCAGTTTCAAGTTTCCCATTCCCTTCCCTCATTTTTCTGGGGGGTCCCTCCTGGCACCGTGACTCATAATTAAGGTTACGTTTTAGTCATGGGTATTTTTTGTAAAAGTCATAGACAGGTCACATGCAGTAAACAAAAATTCAGCACACAGAGCTCCCTGGCATGGGGAGAAACACTGCAAGGGGAAATTGGTGAAGGAAAGTCCTTGCCCTCCACATTCAATAACTAGCCTGCCTAGGGTCTGGAATTTCAGGGCAGCAGCTGTTGCAGTTTTAGTATGAGTCAAGATAATTTTTGGTTTTAAAAAAGCAGGTGTCAGCACTTCTAGGGACTTGGAGCTAAATTCTGCTCTCAAATATGCATGCACAGCTCCCAGTTAGGCCACTGGAGTTAACCAGGTGTGGCACTGGCGAGGCCACATCTGGAGTACTGTGTCCAGTTTTGGGCCCCACACTACAAGAAGGATGTGGAAAAATTGGAAAGAGTCCAGCAGAGGGCAACAAAAATTATTAGGGGGCTGAAACACATGACTTATGAGGAGAGGCTGAGGGAACTGGGATTGTTTAGTCTGCAAAAGAGAAGAATGAGGGGCGATTTGATAGCTGCTTTCAACTACCTGAAAGGGGGGGTCCAAAGAGGATGGATCTAGACTGTTCTCAGTGGTAGCAGATGACAGAACAAGGAGTAATGGTCTCAAGTTGCAGTGGGGGAGGTTTAGGTTGGATATTAGGAAACACTATTTCACTAGGAGGGCAGTGAAGCACTGGAATGGGTCACCTAGGGAGGTGGTGGAATCTCCTTCCTTAGAGGTTTTTAAGGCCTGGCTGGGATGATTTAGTTGCGGATTGGTCCTGCCCTGAGCAGGGGGTTGGACTAGATGACTCCTGAGGTCCCTTCCAACTCTGCTAGTCTATGATTCTAAGAGCAGAATGCTGAAGGAGGCCCAAGGAAATGTTAATCTGCTCTCAGTAGTTGCTAGGTGAGCATCCTGCTCAGGATCACTGCTCAGCCAATGAGTTTGCTCTAATAATGGTTTCCATTGGTCAAGTGTGCATCATTCAATATCACCCAAGGGACAGCTGGATGCAGGCGATGCTCTGGAACAAATCAGAATATTCCTGCTGGTGCAACTGAATTTAGCACTGCATAAAAACCAGCTATTTTTAAATTCCTCTCTGGGCTTTTCTTAACAATTAACCTAACACACCATGTGCAGAAGGAGCAAGCAAAATACAAGATATAGCACTAACTGTCAACCTATTCAGGCCATTGGATCTGACAGCATACTCTGGACTAGTCCTCCTCAGCAGCTATCTGCAGCACTGTACTGTAATGACACCCTCACTATAGGCTTTGTATTAAAAAAAGAGATTAAAAATATCTAAATAGGAATATAAATCTCAGAATTAAAAAAAAAAACAACAATCAAAACAGCACGTGTGTTTTTTAAACCTTCCTCTGCCATGTGGAAAGCCCAACCTAACTGCACTGCATTGTGCAGGAGACTCACAAGTGAAACTGACTTTTGAAACAGACCCAAAGGAAAGCTTTGCATACACAGGTGCTGGAATCAGGGGTGCTGCAGTATACCCTGGCTTGAAGTGATTTCCATGATGTACAGGGTTTACAGTTTGGTTCAATGGCTCTCAGCTCCTTGTTCCAGCACCCCGTCTGCATAGCTCGAAAGCTTGTCTCATTCCCCCCTAGAAGTAGGTCTTGTCTCTCTCTATAGAAACATCATCACATAGAAATATTTCATCTAATCTCACTGATCAAGCTGCATGTAATTTTAAAAAGTGATGACAAGCACACTTAGTGAATAAAGTGCTTCTTCTATGAGTAAGTGGAGAGGCTATTAGTGACATGGGAAAGCAACATACAAAAAACCCAGCAACCACCATACAGCATATTTGTCTTGGGCCCAAATTAAAGTCAATGGGAGCTTTGCCACTGACTTTAATGGAAGCAGGTCCATTGATGGCATCCTTTAAACACACTATTAGTACCTCACAGCTGTATATCTGAATAGTTTACTGATTCTGTACACAGTTACATAATGAATCCAAGGCTGCTTAATCAAGAGCCATAACAGCAATGAAATAGGAGGAATGCAGTTCAAGGCCAAAACAGACAGCAGATGTATTGGCAAGAGATATAACATTCCAACCCCCTGCTTTACATATACCCAGAAACTAAGGAACAGTACAGTACTAATGACATTCATGAAACAGACACCCTATTGGGCAGGTGACAAAGGAATAGCGCAGTGTTAATGTCACTCATGACACTCCGGTGACAAAGGACCAGGCAAGTCATCACATGCTGCATGTACCTACACACCTGGGTTTGAAAATTCTGGCTCAAATTAGGTACCTATAGCCATATTTAAGCAACTGATTTTCAGAGATGATGTGCGCACTGACCAAACTGGTAGTGATGGCGGCTGACTTCTCCGAAGAAAGAGGACGATTGTTTACGTGTCAAAATGTGAATGTAGGTTCCCATGTGGAAATGCTGGCCCTACTTTGGGGGTGGGGAATGTAAACTTGTTTGAAGAAAGCTGGAACCATGCAACTCAAGCTGTGGGCAGTGCATCTCCGTCCCCACTCCAGTTAATTCTGTGAAGAACAGGTCCATATTCAGCAGAAATTATAGACAAGGGGGGAATTCACCCTAGAGCAGAGGGCCCAGGAAAGCCATATGGGTTTGAATGGAACCTAAGTCATGTGTTTGGCATTGGGCTGAATATAAATAACACATGTTGCCTTTGATTCATTAGCTGAACCGGCACAATGCCTTGGGGAGAGGGAAACAGCTCTTCAAATAGCACATTGGGCAGAAAAGAAAATGGACATGAAAAGTTTTAGTCACAGGAAGGTTTTGGTAAAGTCTGCTTTAAATTAAGCACAAGCAAGTGATCTAGCCTTCGGTACAGGGAGAGTTTGTGATAAGCAGGTAACAGAGCCGTCCCACGCCTATCCACAGCTCTGTTTGTTCAGTAACACACATACTGCGTTTTCACAACTGACTTTCAGCACAGCTTAGCCTTGCAATGTAACTGCTGAAGCAGGGAGAGACTCTGGAGCTCCACTGACACAGGTCATCCCATCAGCTCCCGCTAGGTGTGCTGGGTATTTCGCTTCTCCTGCTTCATTTCAGAAGGTGCCTCAGCTGGTCCTGCAGATTTGATGAATGCTCGACACTGGGGACCAGACAGAAGGAAGTGTTCAAAGTCAGATCAGCTCTCCAAATCTCTGTGTTTTGGTTGCTAAACGGATGCACTTGTGCGTGAGGGAACAGAACTGTTCTGTTACAGAAGTTAGGAGGGGAAAATAACTTATGAATCAAACAAGAGCCATGAGAATGGCTAAAGGATTAAAAAACATGCCTTATAGTTATAGTCCCAAAGAGCTTAATCTGTTTATCTTAACAAGGAGAAGGTTAAGGGGTGTCTTAATCACCACCTATAAGTATCCACATGGGGAACAAATATCTAATAACGGACTCTTCAATCTAGCAGAGGAAGGTATAATGTGATCCAACAGCTGGAAGTTGAAGCTAGACAAATTTAGACTGGAAATAAGACATAAATGTCTAACAATGAGTAATTAACCATTGGAACAATTTACCAAGGAGCGTGGTGGATTCTCTCCATCACTGACAATTTTTAAATCAATATAGGATGTTTTTCTGCTCTCTGAATTATTTTGGGGAAGTTCTGTGGCCTGTGTTATACAGGAGGTCAGTCTAGAGCGGGGTGGGCAAACTTTTTGGGCCGAGGGCCACATCTGGGCGGGGAAATTGTATGCAGGGCCGGGGAAGGGGGTTGGGGTGCAGGAAGGGGTGCAGGAGGGGGTGCAGAGTGCAGGAAGGGGCTCAAGGCAAGGGATTGGGGCAGAGGAGAGGTGCGGAGTGTATGAGGGGGCTCAGGGTTCAGAAGGGATGTGGGGTGTATGAGGGGGCTCAGGGCAGGGGGTTGGGGTGCAGGAGGGGTATGGGGTGCGGCGGGGGCTCAGGGCAGGGGGTTGGGGTGCAGGAGGGGTGTGGGGTGCGGCAAGGGGCTCATGGAAGAGGGTTGGGGTGCAGAAGGGGTACAGGGTCCATGGGGGGCTCAGGTCAGGGGGTTGCGGTGCAGGAGGGGTGCAGGGTGCAGCAGGGGGCTCAGAGCAGGGGTTTGGGATGCAGGATGGGTGCAGGGTGCGGCAGGGAGCTCAGGGCAGGGTGTTGGGGGGCAGGAGGGAGCTCAGGCCAGGGAGTTGGGGGGCAGGATGCAGGAGGGGCTCAGGCTCTGGAGGAGGAGGGGCGAAGGGCTCAGCATCCGCTGCCCTTGCCGTGCCTCCAGATACCTTCCCCAAAGCTCCCATTGGCCGCAGTTCCCCATTCCTAGCCAATGCGAACTGCGGGGGGCAGTGCCTGGAGGAAAGGGCAACGGAAAGCCCTCTGCCCCCCCCCCCGTCCGGGGGCCACAGGGACGTCGTGCTGGCCACTTCTGAGAGAGGCGTGTGGCCCACAGCGGGCAATCCCAGAGCCAGATCCAAAGCCCTGAGGGGCCGGATCCGCCTGTGGGCTGTAGTTCATCCACCCCTGGACTAGATAATCAAATTGGCCCCTTCTAGCCTTAGAATCTATGAATCATCCAACCCATATCCCATGCCATCACAAAGGCGAGTTGTCTGCAAAGTATGTGACTGGACCAAAGCCAAAAGAACTCAGCACATCTACAAGCAAAGACCAAAGCTTTCCTTTTGCTCAGAAACCATCACAGATCAGAAATAGTCTGGTGAGTGAAGAATAGTTACAAAAATCCCAAGTGATCTGAATATTCTACTTAAACCCTGCTGAGAGGTTGAATGTCAGACAGGGGGACTAAACTGAGCCCTGATAAAGTGGGCATAATGCACCCAGGAGGCAACAAGGGCTCCATCCGCTTATGCCAGGGCTACACTGGACCCCGAGCATGGAATAAAGAGCAATCAGTATCTGGCTTAGGATGCCTAGTGCATTTCATTTGGAAGAAACACAAAGGACTTCACAAACCAAATTACTAGTTGCAGAGAGAATGAGTAGGGTTGGTGGCAAATTTAATTTTTTTCATAACAAGTTTTAAAAGAAAAATGTTGTTTCATTCAGAATTTTAGGATTTTTTTTTCATTTTTGCAATGAAAAAATTCTAAACAAAAAGTACTTTTCCATTTCAAAATGTCCCTTGCATTTTTCCCCCTTTCTGCCCTCACACTGCTGCTAAGATACCATGGTGACGGGAGCTTGAGATAGGAACTTGGCCAGGATACTAGGACGAACACCTGACTCCTGCAAAAAGCACAATGGAATCTTCAGTGATCATGAGCAATCAGTGTCTTGGTGGTATATCTCATCCATATCCCCACTAACGGTACAGCATCCCCGGGAGAGGAAAGATCATCCCCTAATGAGTCATCAACATGACTTCCTGCAGCACCCTGAGTCTTCCTTGGAGGTTCCTTATCCAAGCAATAACCTGGTATGACACTGCTAAGTTTATGAGCAGATTGTTCCCTTCCTTGTACAGTGGGGCCACATTCAACTTCCTCTGGAGAAAAGAAAACATCACGCCATTGCTAGGACATGCTGCCTTCATGTCATTGAAGATTTACTTGCTGAAACTAGAAAACCCAGCCGGGCATCATGCAGACTATGAGAGAGAATCAGCATGGACTATCTGCTGAGAGTTAGCAAGAGAGGTGTAAGCATAATAAATCAGCCAATAAAACAGGCTATACTCACTTCTTCTGAATAGCTTCTTGTCTAGATGAAGAAAGAAGAAAAGAGAAAAGGTATTGTTGGAAAAAAGAGCAAAGGGGCTAATTATGAGCTGGTAAAAGGGGCTTAACTGACAGCTCCGAAAACTGAAACCAGGGCCGGCACCAGGTCCCAGCGCACCAAACGCGTGCTTGGGGCGGCAAGCTGCGGGGGGCGCTCTGCTGGTCGCCAGGAGGGTGGCAGGCGGCTCCGGTGGACCTCCCGCAGGCATGCCTGTGGAGAGTCCGCTGGTCCCGCGGCTTCGGCGGAGCATCCGCAGGCACGCCTGCAGGAGGTCCACCGGAGCCGCAGGACCGGCAAGCAGCAGAGCGCCCCCCGCAGCGTGCCGCCGTGCTTGGGGCGGCGAAATAGCTAGAGCCGGCCCTGACTGAAACCATCAATTTGTCTTTAGAACAGGTCCAGCATGGGCAGCAGCAGGGCACCAGGTCTCAACCCTGACCTGGAGGACAACCTCTTCAGGTGACAGGGGAGTCCTGTTTCCATGACCTATTCCTCAGCTGATTGCTAACAGGGGTGCGTGTGTGCCTGTGTGTGTTTGCGGGGGCGGGATGCGGACATCCTCAACCCACTAGGAAATTGATGGAGACTCATCACCTCATGTCTCACACCCACCGAACAGCCATCACATAATGATGACTACAGGTGACTAGCGTCCTGGACTGAATTCAAACTGGCAGCCTAGAGCTGGAAAGTGTTAAATATGGAGATTTTTTGCTGGCAGTTGTATGCTTTATCCCATGTGACTAGTTCAAGGGACAACAGCTCATGTAGTTTAACACAGAAAGGGACGTTGCAATGTTTTTTATCTGAACAGTGCCCCTTAAACAAACTATAGGCCAGCATGGTGAGCTGGCGACAGAGGATTCCAAACCATGGCCTGCTCAGTCCCAGCAGAGTGGGGGACAGGAGCCCTCCCTCCTGCTGGAATGCCCCATTTTGGCCAGCGCTCAGACCAGGCTCCATGCAAAATCACCACAACGTTGGGCCTTTAAGGGGAATGAAAGGGGTTTCTAGGAGATCAGCCCTCCAAAACCCAGAGTACCCATTGGCCCCTACTTACTGGTACTGGAGATGAGTGGTTATGATAGCCATCTTCCTAAGACTCTGCAAAGCACAAAATGAGGAATTACTGACATTCTCTCTCAGCAGAATTCATATGAGCTGTTCTAGAATGATGACAACCTGCATATTCCTGTAGCAGCTTTTCCCCCCTCCCCACCCTACATTCCAACCCAATAGAGCTTATAGGCTGCACAGGACTAGATCACCTCACTCACCCTGAAACACAGCTACTTCAGGGGAGCTCTTGAGTGACTATCACAAATAACCCTGAAAAGACCATTTCTCGTCTGTTCTTTTCAGGCTCTTATGCTGCGGTCATCTCGGCAGGACCTGAACACTTTCCACTAGTGCATTAAGTGATGGGACTGACATCTCTCATGTGTGGTTTGTTCTCTCATTCTCTCCCCAGGATGCAGGGAAGGGTCGTATTTTGGTAGGATTTTAAAAAATACAAACACATGTTGCTATATGTTTCTGTTAGAGGAGGCAAGGTCAAAGAAAGGCACCTTGCACCTGGATTGGACTCCTCAGCCTGAGCCCTTGCGTTCAGCCCTGTTAAACACCACATAATTCCTACTAACGTTGTATCCAACCTGCTCTCAAATCTCTGCTGTGCTAGTGCCTTGACCAGCTCCCCTGTGAGTCTAATCCACTGCCCAGAGACTTGTGTTGTTCAGAACTAAATATCTCCTGCACTAGCTTCAGGCCACTGCTTCTTGCCTGGTCATTTTGACCTTGAAAGGACAAGCTCACTGATCCTAGAATACTACTGATGGGAGCTGCCTCCCCTGAAAGCAAATATTCTCCCACAGGGATGTGAGAGAGTAAACAAGTCCAGAAAACAGCAATGGGGTCATTTCTACCTGATCTAGAAAATTTCACTTCAGGACTTCACTCATCCGTCAGCGTCATGAAACGTAACGAGCCACGGGCCAACAGCAGTTGAAATATAAATTTGCTGAGGGTAAGCTAAAAAGTGTGCAACAATAATAAAGACTCTGAAGCCCTTCAGTAATGGGATAATTCAGCACAGACATGGTGCAGCACAACTATTTCTGCTCCTGAGATCCAAGCAACTGTGTTTGTTACAAAGGATTCTGGTGTTGTGAGCTTCAGGGAAACCCCCCAGTTTTGCCTCTGCATTTCAAGGAATCATAGCTGGCAAGTTTGGTGAAAAATTCCTAGATGGAGCAAGCCCATCCCACTGCACCAGTGAAAGACTGGCCTATAGTGAGCTCTATCAGAAAAAATTACACTACAACAAAAGAGTAATAATCTGCACTTCTATAGCACCAGCCAGGCCATGATCTCAGAGTGTTTTCCAAGCCCCAGGGAACTGAACTTAACACCACCCCTGAGAGGGGACATTATCACCACTTTACAGATAAGGAAACTAAGGCCTGATTTTCACTGACTTCAATGGGAGCTGTGCGTGCTCAGCACCTCCTGAAATTAGGCCATAAATGACATGTCCAAGTTCACTTGGGAAATCTGCAGCAGAGCCAGAAACAGAACCCAGATCTCAAAAACCATGCTCTGAAAAGCTGGAAATGGGCAACAGCGGATGAATCACTTAATTCCCTGTTCTGTTCATCCCCTCTGGGGCACCTGGCATTGGCCACTGTCGGAAGACAGGACACTGGGCTAGATGGACCACTGGTCTGATCCAGTCTGGCCATTTTACGACTCCTAGATCTGTATTTAAGCCACAAGATTCCCCTTCCATATTCTGCACTGATGAGTAAGATGCGCTGCCTTGTAGCCCCACTCTCTGTACCAAAACCCAGCGCTTCCTATTAACCAGAAATGCCATAACTTCAGCAGACAAACGTTCCTTACATCTTCCGAGTGCAGGATGGCATCTTCTTGCATCACCATGTTTCTAGCAGCATGACCCAGGAGCTGAAAAAGACATACAAACTGCAGTCAGAAGTCCCAGGCCACCAGGGATTTCTTGTGGCTGCCACTCAACAGATCTGCATACAGAACTGATTTAATTGGGAATTCACTTCATTGGGTTTCTTTTGGAATTAACTCTGCAACGCTCATTCCTTGGATGAAACAGACTAGCCGAGAACTGGGTTTCCTGCAGCATCTTTCATGAAAGAGGTAACAATGCGTTTTACAGTGAGATATGGTGTCAGCAGTGACAGCGATGGCATAAGCAAATGCAGCAGCCAGTGCACTCAACAAAGGTTCTGCGGTAAAAACCTGTTTACTAGATAGGGGGTATGCTGGACTGGGGGATCTGCCATCTCAGGGTCCAGAAATATTTCCCACTCCCTAAGTTTTGGGATTTGAGGAAGGCCACCCTCCAGCTCTCCAACGCCCTGGCCAGCTCCGGAGAGGATTTCCAGAGGTTACAGGTGCATTCTGAGTCAGCGCCCCGCACCCACATCAGGTTCGCCCTCATCCCCTGTGCCGTGTCCACACAGCAGATCATGCTCTGACCGAGGAGGGGGCAGAGTGACTGCTCCTGGGCCCAAGGCTCCAGGTCAGGGCCTGTATCAAGCACACACGAGCTGTATCAATCCAGAGCCCCCCAGGCTGTTCTGCTGGGAGATGTCAGTTACACTCGGCCCCTCCGATTGGGGTGGGTCGCTGGGGCAGCCCCATGGGGCTCAGGGGTGCTCCACTGACGGGGCACGACCTGGGCGCAGCTGGCAAGGGGATACCCGCTGGGTCCCGATCCGCTGCAGGGCTGCCAAGGGTGCTCGGAGCGGAGAGACCAGGGAGGGGAGGAGCAGGTCGCTCCCCCACCCCAGCCCGCTTCTCAGGCGGGGCGGGAGCCCCTGGGCAGGGGGCAGTTCCCAGCATGCACTGCTCCGCCCAGGTCCTGCTGGGAGTGTCCCGCAGCGTGGGCAGCGACGTGACATTTGGACCCGGCTCCAGCAGGACCCAGAGCCCACAAGCCCCGGCCGGACTACACTTCCCAGCACACCCCGCGGCTGCCGCGCGGCATGTTGGGTGTTGTAGTCCCGGCGGCGGGCCCTCACCTCGGAGCTCCGCGAGCCTTTCAGCACCTGCTTGGTGAGGGCGATCACGTCCGTGCCGCAGCCGGTCACCCTGTCGATCAACAGCCCCTTCACCGAGCGGCCGAACCGCGCCTGGGCATCGGCCCCGCTCCCCGCCGGAGCCGCCGCCATCTTGGGGCTGCCACAGCCCGCCCCCTCAAGGCCGCACGACGGCAAGCGCCGGAGGACAGATTAGAGGGGAAGGCGAAGCAGGGTCTGGACACCTCCTGGCTCCAGCCTGGCCATGAGGGTGGGGCTGCCCCGCCAGGGATCGGTGGCACCAGCCCGCAGAGAGGTCCTGCCTGGTGGCACAGGGCCCTGCAGCAGGGGCAGTGAGCCTTGCAGTGAGGGTCCTGGCCCTGCTTAGTGACCCCTCGTGGGGTCCCATGGGCACCCCGCCCTGGGTGAGGTCCTAGGCCACATGTTTTGTTTGAGAGGGAGAGGGTTTGCCAACCCCCTGCACTATTAAAACAGTTTCCTTGCAGAATCCTCATTTGGCAGCCAGGGCACAGACCGATTTCAGCCTGATCCCTCTCAGGTCCTGTTCCTCTCACCCCACCACCCCACTCTCTTGCAGTGATTCAGGTTTCTGGGGCAGCTGCTCCTAACAACTCAGTCATATGGGGATGTGCAATCTCCGATCGTACCCTGGCCATTTCAAACAAGCTGTTTCTCAGCCCCAACCGCTCCACGTGATTTTTGCAGCATGTTGTCAGTGTGGTGGGGAAATCGAGCCAGGGCCGGGGCCGGGGCGGGGACAGGTTTGCAATGTTCTGCAGCAGCAGGTTTAATAATGCGCTCTCCGCAGTGCCAGATGTGCACTGAGCCACAGGCAAGGAGCCTCAACCCCCCACCCCCAACACACAGCTGCTCGGCTCAGTGTTCCCAAACCAGGGCAGGCAACAACAAAGGGGCACGTCACAGCCCTAATGGGGCCCTGCCACACAAACAGACAGCATTCGCCAGTGGGAACACTGACCTGATCCCCCACCCCATACGACCCCGGGACTTTCCAAAGGCCATGTGGGACTATGGGGCAACTTAAAAAATCAGGGCCAGCTGTGGGATGTCCTGCACAGCAAAAGCAGCAAAGAGTCCTGTGGCACCTTATAGACTAACAGATGTATTGGAGCATCAGCTTTCGTGGGTGAATACCCACTTCGTCAGATGTAGTGGAAATTTCCAGAGGCAGGTAGGCACTTAAGAGGTATGCCTGGTGGCTGTGTCCTGCCTGTTGATCCCAACCAGCAGGCAGTGCTGAGCCCAGCTCAGAGGCTGGGTCAAGCATGCACAGTGTCTGTCAGATGCTTAGTTTTATGGTTCCCTAGCTGCAGGGCTCTTGTCTGTGGAGGTGGGAACAGGGTACGGGTAACACTCAAATTCCTGCCTTGGCAACTTTGTTTACAGCTATGCAGCTAATTCGCCCTAGCTGAATGATTTGCAATCAAACACCTCTGCTGTCTTTAAAATAAAGGCACCTGTGACAGCAGCCCGGCATGTGCCAGGATGAGCAACACTAAAACAACAACCCTCTGGCCTCAGCCCACCCCTCCTGATTGACCCTGTGCTAACAAGCAAGTGTGTGCAGTGCTCCTGGGCCAGCTTGCACTAACAAACCAGTGTGCACAGTGCAGCAGAGCCATCCAATCCAACCTTACAATCACAAAACTGCCTTGGGTGCCAATGACCTGTGTGTGCCCGGCTGTTGGTTACTTCGCTTCTCGTTGATTACTAAGGTTTGTCTACACTACAGGCAGGGCCGGCTCCAGGCACCAGTGCAGCAAGCAAGTGCTCGGGGCAGCCAACGGAAAGGGGCGGCACGTCTGGCTCTTCAGTGGCGGGTCTCTCAATCCCTCTCGGAGGGAAGGATCTGCCGCCGAATTGCCACCGAAGAATGAAGCGGCGCGGTGGGGCTGCTGCTGAAGTGCTGCCGATCACGATCGCGGCTTTCTCCCCCCGCCCTCCCCCGCCACTTGGGGCGACAAAAACCCTGGAGCCGGCCCTGACTACAGGGGCTAGAGCGGCATAGCTACAATACATAGCTATGTCAGCGTAACCGGTAGTGTAGACGCTGCCTATACTGATAGAAGGGTCTTTTCTGTCACTGTCGGAAAACCACCTCTCCTGTCCCAGCAATGATAGCTAGGTCGAAGGAAGCATCCTTTCATCCGCCTAGCTGCATCTACAAGCTCAGCTTTGCTACAGCGGTCAGCGGCATGGATTTTTCACACCCCTGAGAGCCATGGCTATGCTGATCTAAACTCTGAGCATAGACCAGGCCTCAGTGTGTATAGGAAAAATTCAAAGTGTCCACTTCAGAACAACAACAATGCTTCTTATTTACTTTTCATCACAGGATCTCAAAGTGATTTACAGACACGAGGATATCAGTCGTCCCCCAGCAGGCAGGGGAGTATCATTAACTCCATTTTGCAGATGGGTAAACAGGCTCAGAAGGGCTAAGTGACTTGCCCCAATTCACATAGCAAGTCAGTGGCGTGGAACCGATGAGACTTAGCTCCCAGACCCCTGCACTACCCACTTGCCAACACTCCTTTGATATTATAACCTTTGCCCCTAGCTTTTACCTCTTGAGATTGCTCTTCTTACACCAGCTTGGGAAAGACATTGCTGGTCTTGGCCCAGGGAAACATGTAAATAAACTGCTTCCTGGTTGCTTTAAAGGCAGGATGACTGCTACCATACTACCAATGTACTGCTGCTAATATAACATTTTCCACTGCTCTAGCACTTGGGAGTCTCAAAGGAGATTAGAGTAGCTGCTCATGTGCCTCAGAGCTCCCCTCACTCATTCTCATGGGTAAGTCTTATCCTTTTTATTTGGGGGAAACTGAGGCACAATGCAGACTTACATCCCTGCACCTGCCTTGTCATTTGCATTACTTCCCCTCCCACCACCCCTGTCTCATTCCCCCAAGTAGTGGCTTTACGACCCCTTGGAAAAGTAACTAACTTCGTCCACCTCCTCGAGCCCACTGTGCTGAATCTGTCCCCAAGGGTACAGTGGAAATCAGGCAGCAGCAGAGAGAGAACTCGGAGCTCGGCCAACACGACAAGCCCTTAATTGAAGCACGCGTGGTTTATCTTCGTTCTGGAACATACCGTCTTATCTATGTCATTTAAGTGCACACTCCGAGCACTGTCCTGGCCATTACCTTGAGGTGTTCAAGGGAACCCAGCCACTAAGGACAGCTGTCGAGGCCACCCGAATGGAAAGTGGATGCTAGGAAACTGGGACAGCATCAGCCTTCCCGACGGCAGCTGGAAGGATGTCATGGAGTCTTGGCTCCATGGCAAAAAGGAAACTGACCAGACGTAAGCCAGATGTAAACCCAAGCAGCCTCAGCAAGATGCCCATTGTAAAGGGGCAGCTAGTCATTCATAGAACCAGAAGGTTAGACAGGAGGCAGGGATAGCTTGGTGGTTTGAGCATTGGCCTGTTAAACCCAGGGTTGTGAACTCAATCCTTGAGGGGGCCTCTCATAAACAGATTGTTAAGGGTTAATGTCTCTTTTACCTGTAAAGGGTTAACAAACAGGGAACCAAACACCTGACCAGGGGACCAATCAAGAGACAAGATACTTTCAAATCTCGGTGGAGGGAAGCCTTTGTTTGTGTTTTTTGGGTTTTGCTTTGTTCTCTCTGGGCTCTGAGAGTGACCACACATACCTACAGGCTCTCTAGTCTTCTATTCCAATTTTGTAAGTACAAAGGTAGAAAGGCGGTATAGTCTTTTTATTTGTTTTTCTTTATTTGCAAATGTGTATCTGGCTGATAGAGGTCTAATGTGTATTTGGCTAAAAGTATTTTAAATTGTATTTCTGCTGGAGGAGGCTGTTTCTCCAGTTTCTAGAAGCTGACAGACCCTGTAATATTCCATCTTGAATTTACAGTGATTTTCTTTATTCTTTTTTTTTCTTTTATTAAAAGTTTTGCTTTTAAGACCTGTCTGATTTTTCCCCTTGTTGAGGCTCAAGGGAATTGAGTCTGTACTTAACAGGGAAGGAGAAGGGAGGGGGAGAGAAAGGGGGGGAACCCACCTGATTTCTCTGTGTTGTGATTCAAGGAGTTTGAATCACGGTGATCTGCTAGTGTACTCAGGGCAGGGAAAGATCTGGGAGGAAGAAAGGAGAAGGGGGAATCCCTGTGTTTAGATTCACAGAGCTTGAATCTGTATCTCTCTCCAGGAGCCCAGGGAGGGAACACCTGGAGGGGAAGAGAAGGGGAGGGAAATGGTTTATTCCCCTTTGTTGTGAGACTCAAGGAATTTGGGTCTTGGGGGTCCCTAGGTAAGGTTTATGGGGAGACCAGAGTTTATCAGGCACTCTACTCTAAGTCCTGATTGGTGGCAGCACTACAGGATCTAAGCTGGTAATTAAGCCTAGGGGAATTCATGCTAGTACCCATATTTTGGACGCTAAGCTTCAGAATTGGGAATTATACTATGACAGGGCCATTTGGGGATGGTCCTGCTTTGAGCAGGGGGTTGGACTAGATGACCTCTTGAGGTCCCTTCCAACCCTAATAATCTATGATTATAAGGTACCACAAGGGTCATCTAGTCTAACCCCCTGCCAAGATGCAGGATTTGTTGTGTCTAAACCATCCATGACAGATGGCTCCAGCCTCCTTTTGAAAACCTCCAGTGAAGGAGCTTCCACAACCTCCCTAGGCAGCCTGTGCCATTGTCCTACTGTTCTTATAGTTAGGAAGTTTTTCCTGAGATTTAATCTGCCATTCTGTAGTTTGAACACACTGCCCTTCGTCCTGCCCATTTACAAAGTAGCAACAATATTCATAAAAATACACTGCCCTTCTACAGAACTTTCCACCCACCATCTCAGACTGCTCCACAAGTTAATTAGATTGCACCATACCCCTGTGGATGTATGTTCCTCACTCCCCAATCTTAGCGCAGTTCCCTTTCATGGTGACAGCTGGATCCTGCCATTAAATCCAGTAGGTAGAAAACTGTCCTCCAGAAGCCTCTCTTTGAGTCTCAATGTATTGTAAGCCGGGGTAGCAGCAGAGCGGTGTTGGCTTCATTCACATCAGACCGGGTTCATTTCCCACAAACAGAGGGAGAAGATGCACTCACGGTACATGTACACACCACCCCAAGACTGAGCCAGAAAACAAAGTGCTGCTTTATCACACAGCTCACAAGCTGCAAAAAGGCAGAGGTGAAGCCATACGTAACCACAGCACTACTCCGCGCCCCAGCCTGCCTCTTCCCAGAGAAAACACAGCCAGTGGCTGCCCTCGGTCACAGAGGGCCTGCTGAGGAATGGGTACAAAGTTTTGGAGGCAAATTTCTCTGGCTAATTCACTCCCTGCCCTGGTGCCATGGGACGTGCGCTGAGCACTTAGAATGCCTGCAGGTGGTCGTGGCACCAGCTAACAAGGCCCTCTGGTACTCTCGGTGGACTCAGAGACGGGACTGTGCAGGAGGCAGGCAATAAAGTTGCGTCATATCTCAGACTTGGGGTCCAAGTTCTGCTCTGAGGTAAATCCCTTGGCATTTTGTCCGGCAGAGACTCTCCACATCTGCACCCATGTACCTGAGAGCCCCCCTCAAGGCTTCCTTTGGGCTGGGAGGCACCCCTAAGCTAGAGTGGGCTGGTGCTTTTTGTGCCACATGTAATGTAACCCGTGGGGAATCAGTGCAAAAGGAATCCACATTCATTGCTAACGATTCAGGGCTGCAAGGCCCACCTCTTTCAGGACCCCTTTCAAGAGAACTCCCACTGCCACAGGAAACACCATCACGTGGGGTCCTGCCCTGCTCCGTCCTCTGCCTCGACTCTTCTTCCGGATGGAGAACTGTCCCTTCCTCACTGGGTCAACCCCTGGCTACGGCACTGCTGCATGAAAAAACTGCAGCTGGGTTCACCCAATGTGCTGCAAACACAGGAGCAGACATCATACAGCACAAGAGCCTTTTTAACGTCATCGAGTCATCTGATGTGGTACTTCCTACGGACGTGGCAAGGCCATGCATCAGAGCAGGAAGGGTCCTTTAGGGCTGTTCCAAAAGAAGCCAGTTCCCTTATGAATTGTTTCCTGTTTGATTGAAGAGTAACTGCCCTTCTTTCTACACAGTGGAGCTATGTAACTGTACAGCCTGGCTATTTCAAAGCACCCCAAAGGCACTCGCTTTTCCTTCCCACTCACTGGAAAACAGCACTGGGTTGTAGCCAGGCCTTAGTCTAAAGGACAGGACTAGTGACAGAGACATCTGTGCCTGCTCCAGCTCCACAGTCCACCCCAAAAGTTGCTGCAGCATTGCTGTGTGCTCATATTGCTTAGCTGCTTTAGGCGCAAAGAGCTCCCTGAAGTTTTCTGAGCGGGTGAGTTCAGGTGAGGCACTTGTGTCAGTCTAACTTCCCTCAGTGATTCCCTGCTCAGCTGTGCTTCAAGCTGGGTTTTCCATCTCACTGTGCGATCTCAGAGTATAACTGAGTTCTTCCCCCCAGGGGCGGCTCCAGGCACCAGTACGCCAAACGCGTGCTCGGGGTGGCAAGCCACTGCGGGCGCTCTGCCCGTCACCGCGAGGGCAGCAGGCAGGCTGCCTTTGGCGGCTTGTCTGCGGAGGGTCCGCTGGCCTCCCCAGGCAGCCTGCCTGCTGTGTTTGGGGCAGCAAAATGCCTAGAGCTGCCCCTGCTTCTCCCGACCATGCATCACCCTGTCTCCCAGTTACACCTATGCAACCCCGTGTGAGCGTAGAGGGTTCAAAGAAGAGCCACGAGAATGATCAATTGATTGGAAGCCATGCCTCATAGTGACAGATGCAAGGAGCTCAACTGATTTAACTGATGAAAGAGAAGGTTAAAGGGCGACGATCGCCGTCTGTAAATACCTATGTGAGGGACAGAAATTTGAGATTAGAGCCTCCTTCAGTCTAGCAGACAAAACTATAACAAGAGCTAATGGCTAGAAGTTGAAAATGGACAGGCTTAGACAGGGGCGGCTCCAGGCACCAGCACGCCAAGCCCGTGCCTGGGGCGGCAAGCCATGGAGGGCGCTCTGCCGGTCACCGGGAGGGCGGCAGGCAGGTTGCCTTCGGTGGCATGCCTGCAGAGGGTCCGCTGGTCCCGCGGCTTCAACAGACCTCCCACAAGCGTGCCACCGAATCCGTGGGACTGGGGACCTGCCACAGGCAAGCCGCTGAAAGCAGCCTGCCTGCCGTGCTTGGGGCGGCAAAATATCTAGAGCTGTCCCGGGCTTAGATTAGCATTAAAGATGCATATTTTTAACAGGGAGGGTAATTAAACACTGGAACAACTTACCCAGGGTTACGGTGGAGTCTCCATCACTGGCAAATGTTAAATCCCGTTTTTCTAAAAGACCTGAACAGGAATGAATTCAGGGAAGTCCCATGGCCTGTGTTACCCAGGTCAGATCACTTGGGGAATGGACGCTGTTAATGTGCCTTTTGTGACTAGCCACACAAACCGTCCTTCTGTGCTATTGAGTTATTTTGGCTGTTCCCAATAGCCACTATACGGATACTTTGGCAATATAAAAACACAGTGGTGGTCCCTGCTTGGAGCTCTGATGTGTGGTGCCCTCCCTAGCTCCTTGCTCCCAGAGTACACAGTAAATCAGGTGAGAACGGCTCTAAGAAGTGGGTTTTAAGTCAGGAAATCCAGTGGTGTTGGCTCCCTACTGATTCAGAGGGAAGACCCCCCTGCTACTGGATTTCCAACACCACTTCAGGGCTCTTCCAGCAATGTACTGCTGACCTAGCCCGAGGCTGCTTAGCTCATGAGAGCTGCCTAGATCCCTGCACAAGCAGGCTGGTCCCCAGGGAGTCACTAAGGAGAGGGCTCCTGATTATTAAAGCACTGGATTATGCCACTGAAGACCTGGGTTCAAGTCCCACCTTTGGCCAGTCTCCTACTCCTTGAATGGTCCCCCTGTGTGCAATGGGGATTGAAATCTTCCTTTGTCTAACTGGATTGTAAATGGTCAGGGGCCAGGATTGGCTCTCACTATGCAGCTGTACAGCACCTGCTGCAATGGGGCCACAATTTCACTTGGGGGGGGCCTCTAGCGGCTACCCTAATGCACATAACAGTAAGAAAGTCTTGCCATGCATCCTGGCAAAGGCAATGGTCCCTAGGTTTGCTCTGACCCCAGGAGGCTCTGCTGATCCTTCCTGCCTGCCAAACCCACAACCCATGTTAATTTTGCTGGGATTTTTAGGAGCTGGCAAAGACCAGCTCAATTAGCCAAACTCACTAAAGACGGATTCTGCTCTCGGTGCGCTGGCAGCCGGGAGGCTGGCTGCATTCCAGCCCAAGTGACTGGTTATCTTCCAAGCTATTGATAACACAGCCCTCTGCAAGGCAACAGGCAACCCCAAGCCAAGGCAATGTCAGCAAAAACCCTTATAAGGGATCGTGCCTCGCTCACTCCAGGGAGAGCCGACAGCCACATCGAAGGATGATGGTCCCAGTCCTGGCCGCACTGCTCCTGGTGCTGGTGCTCCTCTCCTTCTGGAGACGGGCAAAGGGGAAAGCAGAGTCCAGGCCCAAGTACCCTAGGAGCCTGCCCTCCCTGCCCATCATCGGGAGCCTGCTACATCTGGGCGGTAATCCCCAGCTCCACCTCCTATTCCACAGCCTGCAGAAGAAATACGGCAGCCTCTACTCCCTGAAGATGGGCTCCCACTACATGGTGGTGGTGAGCCACTACCGGCATGCCAAGGAGGTGCTGAAAAAGGGAAATACTTTTGCCGGCCGGCCCCACACTGTAAGTAACCCATGCGGCGCTGTCCCTCTAGCTGCCTGGGATAGAAAGGCAGCAAAGCCTAGTGAGTAGAGCACAGGGGTGGGACACCTGGGTTCTATTCCCAGCCGGCTGGGGGTCCTTGGGCAAGGCACTTCCCCACTCTGTGCCTCGGTTTCCCCATCTCTAAAAGCAGGGGGATAATACCCCACCTTGTGGTGCTTTAAGATAGTTGAATGACAGGTATTAAACACACGAGGGCAGCGGGTCAGACCCTTTCCACTATGATGACCCCACATTTCCCCTCCTTCCCATCTAGTCAGAAGGAAAGGGAGGAGTGACTGTGAGACCCATCCACCCCCTGACTCCCCGACCTGTTCATAGCCCCAGCTTGAGGTCCCACACAGGGGGGAAAACCATGCTCCTGTTAACCCTTGAGCTGCTGTGCAGGAACTAAAGCCTCTTTATTCATGTAGGTGGCACCCTCGGGATAAAAGTGGCTGGTTCTTAGGGTACCCAGGCTCGTGAGTCACCTGGTTACCCCCTGACCTCCAGAATACAGGAATCCTGCTTGTGTTTAGCTGGAGGCCTGCTCCTAACACCACCAGCTAAGCACTCTCCTCTGGGCTAGACCTCACTTAGCCTTGCAGGGTCACAACAGGTGCACCCCACTCCCCATGTCCCTTTGAAGTGTTGCCCTGGGTAGCCAGCCCCTGACACTGACTACGCTCAGAAATCCCAGGCTTGCTATCCCCAAAGGCACAGTCTTGGCACCAGATGGTCAGATTCAGCTCCAAACCAGTGCTTGATTTAACACCACAGCCCAGCCATATAATTCTAGTGAAAACACGACTGAGTTTGTTATCAGAGTTTAGAGCTTTAGGAGCTGGTGAGTGAGGAGCCTGGAAACAAAATGATACCATGCTTTCCAGAGACTAAACAGACCTCACGGGTCCACCTCCTGCATACAGCAGTTTCGCTCACCCCAAATTTTGACCAAGGCCGATTGTGATCCAGTTTTCATGGGTATCAATGCACTGCCCATTTGCTTCCTAGGTGCAGGAGAAGGGGGTGTCCTCTTTGCCTTCTCTGTGTATCCCCAAAGTTTATTATCTGTCCTCAGAGGCAGTATCATGCCTCACTACCGCCGTCACTTGTTTTTTTCTGTGTGCTCCTCCTTGTTGTGTTTGTGTCTCTCTGTTGATTTGGAATGTCGACCTGCACCTGTTGTGTTAGCTTCCTATGCTTTATTTACACGCCAACAGAGAAACAGGGGAACAAACATCCTTTCTCTGACAGAAAACCTGGCTGGCCAACGCTATCTTGGTACAGACGTTAAAACGTATTTCCAGTCTCTGGGCATAACGCCTCACGTAGTCTCTGCACATCCATGTCACAACGCCTCTGATGACCCAGGCTTTCCCTTTAGACCTCACCTGACATTCTTTGGTGAACCAGAATAGACAGCCCAGAATCCGGCTATGTCTGAAACCCCTGGTCAGCTGGCATTAAGAGGGTCTCTTGGGTCACAACAGGGTTACTTCAGTATGTGACAGTAATGACCCCACCACGGCAGCGTCTCTACTCACATCTGCCTCCTGAAGGCCACTCGGGGTTTTTTCCCCTATGCTTCATTTATCCCCACAACATTAGAGTGACTCTGCTGACCCAGGCTGCAGGTCCAGGGACATGTATGTGTCCCAGAGGACCCCCCCTGCCCTGGCCACATTCCCCTTCTGGTTTCAATGGGGGAGGGCACGTCACCTCTTGTCCCAAACTGTTGGGCGAGACTGGCATGCACTGTTAAAGTGGGGCTGCGTTCCATCCCAGAGGTGGCTGCATTTTCAGCGCTGGGTTAAGCTGCTCTGGTGCCTGCATAACATGCAAAGCTCTCGTAGATGCTCTGGGATGAAATGTGCTCTAGGGATGGTGTCACAGACTGTGTGTAGGGCTTTATACAGCCCCAAAGGGCCAAATTTACCATTGATCCAAGAGATGCCACTCTGCCAACCCCAGAGATGTTGAACTTGTGTAGGGCCAGAAAATGTGGGGTGGAAGGAGGCGGGCTCGGTGGAGGTGAAAAGCTGCTCCCCCAGCCCTAACCAAGCACACTGGAACTGCAGCCAAGTGGGCAGGGCAGGAAGACATGCCAGCTGCTCCCACGCCACCACTCCATCAGCCCTGTAACTCCAGCCACAGACGGGACAAAGCTCAGGCACCAAACCCCATAGACCTGCAGGCCAGAGGCCAGGCTGACCCATTTCCTCCCACGCTGTTCCTTAAATATCCAGAGGGGGGCACCAATGCCCAAGACAAGGCACTCCTGTGTCCACACAGGTTACAGGCACTGTCCCAGTTGCTCACCCCGCAGCGCCCGGGACTTGGAGGCAGCCCAGTGTGTCCCCTATGGCCATGCAGAGCACTGGACCTTGGCTTAGCCCCTTGGGCCCGGCAGGAGCTAGGCACTGCATGGCTGATCCAGGTCAGCTCCAACACCTGGGGGGGCCGGGCCCGCAGGGAAGAACCCTGCCGGGATGGGCTAAAGCAGGGTGCAGACGTGGCAAGGTGACATAGCTGGCTCCCAGGCCAGGTTTTCCACTCCCATCTCGCTGTCCTGCCAGCGGCAGAGGAGATTGCTATGTCCCTCTCCTTGCCCTCAGGTGACCACGGACATGCTGACCAGGGACGGCAAAGACATCGCCTTCGCCAGCTACAGCCCGCTCTGGAAATTCCAGCGTAAGCAGGTGCACGCGGCACTCTCCGTGTTCAGAAAAGGGACGCTGGCCCTAGAGAAAATCAGTAAGTGCCACTCCCCTGCCTCTGCATCTGGGGAGGCCAGCAAACCGTGGCAGAGGAGACAGATGGGTTACTGGGTAGGGTGCAGCGCTGGCAGATAGCGGAATGGGTTATATTCCTTGCTCCACCACAGATTCCTTGGGCAAGTCACAGTGGTGTTCTGTGCCTCAGTTTCTCCCATCTGTTCATTGACCTACCCCATGTTTTACCTACCCCACGTCTATCCTGGGCGATCCCAGCCCCGGGCTCCCCGCATGCACGGTACCACTGGTACCTCTTAATCCTGCTCTGCAGGCCCCGGGCTATCCCAGTCCCTAGCTCCCCGCACACACGGGATCGCCGGTACCTCCCAATCCCGCCCTGCAGGCCCTGGGCTCCCCCACATGCACAGTACCACTGGTACTTCCCAATCCCACCCTGCAGACCCTGGGCTATCCCGGACCCAGGCTCTGCATATCACAGCTCTGCTGTCGTGCCTTAATCATGATGAGGGCCCTGTGAAAAGCACGATTTCAGGGCCTGCATGGAAATCGCAGCATTAGGCCCGTCCTGTGAGGTTCCAAAAGCAAGGTGGAGGAAGTGCCATCCGCGTGTGCCGATCTCGTGCTGGGTGAGGCTTGTACCACGGCAGCAGTTCAGCAGCCGAGGCCCATAGCTAGTGGCATCGCTGCTTGGAAAACGAGCTACGAGGCACAGCGAGCGTGAGATCAGCCCACACGGATTCCTGGCACTGCCTCCTTCCAGTCTGGGGAGGACGTGGTGGCTGCGCTTATCCCGGGAAAATCGATTCTTTACCCGTGACACTGCTGGGAATTTTTACCAAATCAGCCACGAGTTTTACTGGGCCTGACTCATGAGCTGGGACACATGTTGCTTTTACAGTCTCATCTTCCTTGCCTCCCCCACAATCCACAGGCAGCAATTGAATCATCAGCCCAGACCTCGTCCTGTTACCTACCCCCTGCTCTTCTGGTCACAGGCTCCCCCACAGCGCTGCCAATACCTCTCGACCCCAAGCCACAGCCGCCTGCTATTCCGGTCACGGGCTCCCCCACAGCGCTGCCAATACCTCTCGACCCCAAGTCACAGCCGCCTGCTATTCCGGTCACGGGCTCCCCCACAGCGCTGCCAATACCACTCGACCCCGACCCACAGCCCCCTGCTATTCCGGTCACGGGCTCCCCCACAGCGCTGCCAATACCACTCGACCCCGACCCACAGCCCCCTGCTATTCCGGTCACGGGCTCCCCCACAGCGCTGCCAATACCCTTCGACCCCAACCTACAGCCCCCTGCTATTCCGGTCACGGGCTCCCCCACAGAGCTGCCAATACCCCTCGACCCCGACCCACAGCCCCCTGCTATTCCGGTCACGGGCTCCCCCACAGCGCTGCCAATACCACTCGACCCTGACCCACAGCCCCCTGCTATTCCGGTCATGGGCTCCCCACAGCGCTGCCAATACCACTCGACCCCGACCCACAGCCCCCTGCTATTCCGGTCATGGGCTCCCCACAGCGCTGCCAATACCACTCGACCCCGACCCACAGCCCCCTGCTATTCCGGTCACGGGCTCCCCCACAGCGCTGCCAATACCACTCGACCCCGACCCACAGCCCCCTGCTATTCCGGTCACGGGCTCCCCCACAGAGCTGCCAATACCCCTCGACCCTGACCTACAGCCCCCTGCTATTCCTGTCATGGGCTCCCCCACAGAGCTGCCAATACCCCTCGACCCCGACCCACAGCCCCCTGCTATTCCGGTCACAGGCTCCCCCACAGAGCTGCCAATACCCCTCGACCCTGACCCACAGCCCCCTGCTACTCCTGTCATGGGCTCCCCCACAGTGCTGCCAATATCTCTCTATCCTGACCCACAGCCCCCTGCTATTCCGGTCACGGGCTCCCCCACAGCGCTGCCAATACCCCTCGACCCCGACCCACAGCCCCCTGCTATTCCTGTCATGGGCTCCCCCCGCTGCCAATACCCCTAGACCCCGACCCACAGCCCCCTGCTATTCCGGTCACGGGCTCCCCCACAGCGCTGCCCATACCCCTCGACCCTGACCCACAGCCCCCTGCTATTCCCATCATGGGCTCCCCCACAGTGCTGCCAATACCCCTTGACCCCGACCCACAGCCGCCTGTTATTCCGGTCACGGGCTCCCCCACAGTGCTGCCAATCTCTCTCTATCCTGACCCACAGCCCCCTGCTATTCCAGCCCTGTACACGATATACCACCCCGCCCCCAAGTCCAGTTCCAGTCACCCTCACCCCAGTTGTGCTGACACCCTCCCAGGCTCAATCCGCTGTCCCCGCTTGCCAGACTCTGGTGCTCATCAGATGCGCCACCATCTCTCTTCTGCCTTCTAGTCTACCGGGAAGCTGCCTCCCTGTGCGAGACTCTCAGGACTTCGCAGGACACCTTCCTGGACATAGCTCCGGAGTTCAGCCGAGCCATCACCAATGTGATGTGCTCTCTGTGCTTCAGCTCCTGCTACAAGCGAGAGGATCCCGACTTCGAGGCCACGCTGCAATATAGTCAAGGCATCGTGGACACGGTGGGCCAAGAGAGCCTGGTGGACATCTTCCCCTGTCTGCAGGTGAGAGCTGGAGGCGCTGGTGGAAGAGGGGCTCTTAGCCCTGCTCTGATTTGCCCCTCCTCGGTTTTCACTGGCCAGAGTAGGCTGGCTGACTCGCCTAGTAGCCCACAGAACCTCTCTCTGGCTGGAGCGGCACCAGGCACGAATTCACTGCAGTCAGAGAGTGACTATAAAATCGTTGCTACGTTCACCGGGAGGTCGGCAAAGCGATGTCCAGCAGCCAGTTGACAACCTTGGTACATTGGTGGATTTGCACAAAACACAGAGCACAGAAAACACCAGCACTTCCCAGAAGCACCAAGAGAAGGTTGTCGTCTTGCTCTCTGAAGGACAGTCCCCGGCTCGCTGCCGCGGCACCGTGCTGGCTCTCGGACGCTGCTGGACATTTGCAGTTGTTGCTACCTACCCCAGCCATTCAGAAGAAGTGGGTGACTTTAGCCCACAGCGTTTTGCTGCCCAAACTAGGCACCTGACACTAAGGGTCCTACGGACCCTGGTGGGCCACCTCCCCCACCCCCCAGCTGGACCTGCTGGGAGACCCAGGGCTCTGGAAGAAAACAGCTAGTTTGGGAACCAGGGGGCACTTGCTCTGGCTTGGGATGCACACCTGCCTCAGACTTCGCAGGGCATGTCAGCGCCCCTAGGGAGCACGTGGGGCTGGGCTGAGATGAAGGGGAGCGAATGGGTGTCACCGCTGGTCTTTCCTCCCGCAGGTTTTTCCCAACAAGGACCTGGCGTTGCTGAAGAGGTGCGTGGAGGTCAGAGACCGGCTGCTGCAGAAGCAGTTCAAGGAACACAAGGTAGGTGGCTCCGCGTGGCTGCTCACAGGCTGCACAGACCCAGGGCTGGGCCTGGGTCCCAGCCGCCGGGCTGGGGGGTGTGTTGCAACAATCTGCACCCCACGTTTCCAAATCATCGAGGCCTTGCCATGGGGATCTGCACCCACCATTGCTGATCTGTCCCCAGGCAGCAGGAGCCTCAGCTGACCCAGGGGATGGGAGCACACAGCACCTGCTGTGATTACATGAAGGGAGGAGTTTAGCAGTACCAGGGAACCATGCCCCCCACTCCATGTACAACCCTCACCTTACTCTAAGGAAAAGAAACTCTTCCCACACCCACAGTGCGTGGTGTACAGTGGGGAGGGGGCTACAGCATGGGATTGCCTGCCCCAGCACTGCTAGTGCCCCCCAGTCCTGAACTCCAGCACCTGCTGCTATCCCAGTCCTGGGCTCCCCATGCTCAGCTCTGCCACCACACCCCACTCTGGAGTGGGTAGCATAGAAACGTCCCGCAGCAGCGCAGATCTAGGTCCAATTCCCAGATCTCCTGCCGACCCACTGTGTAACCTGAGCCAAGTCCCGCCCCCCCCATGCCTCAGTTTCCCACCTGTAACATGAAGCTAATGATACTTCCCAGCCACACGGAGAGGCCTTGTGAATAGGAGAGCTGGGTTCTGCCGCTGGCCTGCTGAGTGACTGTGGGCAGGTCCTGTCCCTGCCCTGTGCCTCTGTTTCCCCATCTGTAAAATGGGGCTAATGGTACTGCCCGCTCCTTTGCAAAGTGCTGTGAGACCTACTGGTGAGAGCGAGGTGTTATTACCCAGGCTTAGTATGTTCCCAGGCAGGACCGAACGTTGCCCTTGTCCCCAGCCCCCGTCGGGTGGGGGAAGGGAGTGCTGGGGAGGTGGGAAGTTTAGCCACAGGTCAGGGGCAAAGACACTGCTCCCATCCATCTTAAATGGCCACCTTCACCTGGCTTGGAGTGTTGGGCCCATACCCCTCATCCACCCCAGTGGGGGCTTTCTGGGTGGGGAGGGGGCAAGTGGCTCTAGGCCCATCCGATTGCCCTGGCGTATGAACTGACATTGAGAGGTAGCAGGGGGCCGGGAGGGACCCACCTGCCCAGCTCCCCGGCAGCCACCCTCACCCCTGCTGTCCTGCCCCCTTGCAGGAAGCACTGGGCAGCGACTCGGCCAACGACCTGATGGATGCGCTGCTGCGCGCCCAGCTCAACTTGGAGAACAACAACAGCCGGCTGGCCCAGCCGCTGGAGCTGACGGACGACCACCTCCTCATGACCGTGGCCGACATCTTCGGGGCGGGCGTCGAGACCACCAGCACCGGGCTCAAGTGGGCTGTGCTCTACCTGCTCCACTACCCAGAGGTGCGCACGCCCCCCCTGCCCACCCGGCCCTGCTGCCCCGCGCCCACCCCGAAGCGCAGAGCCTGCTGGAGAAGAGCACCCAGGGTGCCCCCTCCTCCAGGCCATTCCTTGCGTGGCCGCAGGGCTGGCTGTGGAACATGGAGGGCAGGATGAGCGTGTGCCCAGTGGCCCGGTCCCCAGGCATTTCCTGTCTGTCCTAGACTAACAATCTCCTCTGGAATAGCTACCCCTTACCTAGCTTGGGCTGAGGTCCCCCTCAATGATCCCAGGGTCTCTGGAACCCCCCTCAGACCTGGCGAGCATTTAACAGCGATCCTTCACATCTGTCCTGCTTGGAGGGGCCAAACAAGCTGTTCTGGGTCAATATTGTGACAAAGCTGGGCCCTGCTGAGACCCATCGAATGGGGCTCTGCTGCACACCAAGCTAGGGACAGAACTCAGACAGTCCCTACAGAGAATCTCCACTAGCTTTTGGCCTTACAGGGCCCAGGACACACAGTGAGGGTCCTGATTCAATTCACTAGGGGGCAGTAGTATATGTACCCTACCCAGATCATTTAGTAGCTGGATCAAAGTGACATGCTTTGCTATAGGGAGACCTGTAGCCTTTAGCAATCCCTTTGCTCGGCTAACGCTGGTCCGGCTGGACTGTGCCCCTAGGTGCAGAGGAAGATCCAGGAGGAACTGGATCAGAAGATCGGCTTCGAGAGACACCCCCAGCTTAGCGACAGGCAGCAGCTACCCTATCTGGAGGCCACTATCAGCGAGGTCCTGCGCATCCGGCCTATCTCCCCTCTGCTGATCCCACATGTGGCCCTTACGGACGCCAGGTGAGACTTCTCTGGGCACATCCCAGCTCATGGCCCCACCCTATCCCTCCTTTGACAGGGGGAGGAGGTGATGGCTGAGCAAGGCACTGAATTATTCCCTCTCCCCCCACGCTGCAGCATCGGGGAATACACCATCCCAAAGGGAGCCCAGGTCATCATCAACATCTGGTCCCTTCACCACGATGAGAAGGAATGGGACAAACCAGAAGAGTTTAACCCAGGTGGGTCCTTTTCTCCACCCTTCCTGGCTGAAGCTTTGGGCTTAGCATCAGCACCCGCCCGTCTCTGCCCCCGGGCCGACGGGGTCATTGCTGAGCCAGGGAAGTGCCAGACTTTGCCTCTTTGTCTGTTACCGCCGAGCAAAGCCAGGAGCTGGCTGCAGCCCAGATCACTGGTGGGGAGAGCTGCGGCCAGGGGCTCATTCGAGCTTGGGGGGGATCCCTGGGCTAGGAGGTGCTGCCCTCCCTTGAGTCCCCAGGCCACAGTCCCCGTTCTCCCAGGCGGAGGACAGCGCGGGGCTGTATGGAGCCTAGCGACGCTGCTCCTCAAGCATCCAGCAGGGGGCGCTGCTGAGCAAGGGGACCTGTGTCCCTCTGTTTGGGCAGCGCTGGGCCCACAGGTGACCAGCTGCATGGGAGCCTCCTGTGTTCGAGCACCAGGTTGGCCCACCTTGCATTGACCTTACGCAGCCTGGGCTGTGCCAGGCTGGAGCTTCTTCCCGGGAGGCGAGGGCTGCCAGGATCCGGTGATAAATCGGAGAGGCTCCAAGTGCAGAGGCATTGTCTCGCGCCTTCGAATGGAGCAAGGGACTCAGGACAGACCCAAGTGTGTCTGTGTGGGAGGGGTATGTGCAGGAGGGTGCAGAGCTCACGCCATCAGGTTGCTGCTACGATTCGGGCCTTGGCACTCCGGCACAGCCCTTTGGAGGGACGTGTGAGATGAGTTTGGCAGGTCTCTGCCCTTATGAGATGCACCACGTGCACAGTGAGACTGGCTGGGATACGCCCTACACCTCTCCCTCTGGGCTGGGGCCAGGGGGGAAAGCCAGCACTTCCACGGCCAGCTTCAGCCCGGAGCCCCCGCTTCCCCACACAAGTGGGGGTCTCCTGGGCCGGTTGCCCAGCAGGTGAACATGAAGAAAGCAGAGAGGGCTGCCTCGGTCCTGCTGTAGAACAGCTCTGCCCCCCAACCACAGTCCCAGGGGCCCCGCGCATAAGGAACCGTCTCGCCAACGATGCTGTCCCACCCTTTAATGAGGCTGCTGCGCCCCCTGCAGGTCGCTTCCTGGACGAGCGGGGCAATCGGCTCTACTCCCCCTCACCCAGTTACCTGCCCTTCGGAGCCGGGATCCGGGTGTGCCTAGGAGAACGCTTGGCTAAGATGGAGCTCTTCCTCTTCCTGGCCTGGATCCTGCAGCGGTTCACCCTGGAGGCCCTGCCGGGCCAGTCGCTGCCCTCGCTGGAGGGCAAGTTCGGCGTGGTACTCCAAGTGCAGCCATTCAAGGTCAAGGCCAGACTGCGGGCGGCCTGGCGGGATGGCGTGTAGAGCTGCCCGCACCATGGACCCAGCCAGCCTCTCCAGGGACACAGCGTGGGAGGCGGCTGGACAGGGCAGGGCTCTGTCCAACCCCAGGGATGGTTCTATCCTCTGGACGGGTGAAAGGAGCATTGGTTGGGTCGTTATTTGGGCAGGGATGGGCCCAGTGGGTCAGTGCTCCAGGGGAAACTGCTGCTGGTTCCAGGGTGTCTGAGCCCCTGTAACGGCAGTCAGAGGCTGTGCCCTGGCTGCATGGACCAGGATATAGTGTGCTACTCCCCCCTCATTGCTCTGCCATGGCTGCAGGGGGGTTCAGTCCCTCAGGGGCCAGGCAGGGTGCAGAGGGAGTGAGTTAGTGGAGGGGCTTAGGGGACCAGGAGAGGCAGGTTTCCTGTTCCATGGGAGCAGATGGGGAAAAACCCCCATAAAGGGGCCTCGGCCCTCAGGGACCCAGCTCAGCTCCTCAGGGGGCTAACAGTTCCACTCTGAGTTCACGCCCAGCCTTAATCCAGAATAAGATTCATGTGTAGACAAGCCCTTCGACAGACAGTAGCGTAATTCACAGGTGTATACTACTGGAAATCGTTGATCTGCATATTACATCCTCTCTGCCTGATGTGCAGAGGATGGAGGTCTGTTACAGCTCCCAGCTCCCAGAGGAGTCACTGGTTCAATCCCAGCCAGGGCTTTGTCAAGCCTGACCTTAAAAACCTCTAAGGAAGGAGATTCCACCACCTCCCTAGGTAACCCATTCCAGTGCTTCACCATCCTTCTAGAAAAAGTTTTTCCTAATATGCAACCTAAACCTCCCGCTGCAACATGAGACCATTACTCCTTGTTCTGTCATCTGCTACCACTGAGAACAGTCTAGATCCATCCTCTTTGGAACCCCCTTTCAGGTAGTTGAAAGCAGCTATCAAATCGCCCCCCTCATTCTTCTCTTCTGCAGACTAAACAATCCCAGTTCCCTCAGCCACTCCAATGCCAAATAGAGGAGCATGAGCATGTCCCTCGATCTGCTGGCAATGCTCCCACTTATACAGCCCAAAATGCCATTAGCCTTCTTGGCAACAAGGGAACACTGTTGACTCATATCCAGCTTCTCGTCCACTGTAACCCCTAGGTCCTTTTCTGCAGAACTGCTGCCTAGCCATTCGGTCCCTAGTCTGTAGCAGTGCATGGGATTCTTCCATCCTAAGTGCAGGACTCTGCACTTGTCCTTGTTGAACCTCATCAGGTTTCTTTTGGCCCAGTCCTCTAATTTGTCTAGGTCCCTCTGTATCCTTTCCCTACCCTCCAGCATATCTATCACTCCTCCCAGTTTAGTGTCATCTGCAAACTTGCTGAGAGTGCAATCCACACCGTCCTACAGATCATTAATGAAGATATTGACCAAAACCAGCCCCAGGACCGACCCTTGGGGCACTCCGCTTGAAACCGGCTGCCAACTAGACATGGAGCCATTTCACTAGCCACAGCTGCTTCAGAGCGATTGCACTGATGGCACAAGGCCTGAATGCGTCCCTTAGCTAGTGAGAGACAACGGCATTCCCAAGCAGGCCTTTGAGACAAAACTTCATCCAAAATGCCCCTGCCTTCTCTGAGCTGGGCCGCCCCAAAGGATCAGGACTCTGGAATCCCGAGAGCAGCAATTTTCACCGGTGCAGGGCGAGGGCAGCCTGGGGACAGCTCCCCTTTTTCCCTTGTCATCTAATGGAAACATGAGCGCAGCTGCTCCTGAGGTGTTTTGGAAAGCTGATGCGGGCAGCTGCGACCCTGGGGGGCGGGTCAGTTGAGCTAGAGAAGCGTCCATGTCCTGGAACAAGGCACTGGGGCGGCCTCGTCTGGAATACTGGGGGCAACGCCAGAAAGATGAATTCAGAGTGGAGCAGTGCAGGAAAGGGCTCCGAGGACGGTCAGGGAACCAGAGAGCCTGTCTTATAAGAGGGGACGAAAAGAGCCTAGGAAAACGAAGGCTGAGCAGGGCTCTGGCAGCTCACTATAAATACGGCAGGGGAGGGGGGTAAACACCAGGGAGGGAGAAGAGCTTGTGCCGCTAGCAGGCAGGAACAAACGAGGATAAAGTAGCCAGGAACAAATTCAGACTGGAAATTCATGGAAGGTTTCTACCCATGAGAGTGGGGGAGGGTCTGGAGCAGCCTTCCATCAGGGAACAACCCCCTTAGCCAGCTTCCAGTGTATGTGCTGGGGTTAGCTAGCAGGAGACTGGACCTGCTGACTTAGGAGCTTGTCCCAGGCTGCATCTGTCACAGCTGACATCACATAGCTCTTCCAAAGAGCCCTCAGACCCCTCTCGCTCACTCCAATGGCACCGTAGTAACTGAGTGCCTCACAATCCTCCATGTGTTTGTTCTCACAGTCACTATTATCCTCACTTTACAGATGGGAAAACCAAGGCACCGGGAGACTGAGGCAGAGCAGAGCATTTAATCCGCTTCTCCTGAGTCCCAGGCTGGGGCTCTAACCAGTAGGCCAGCCTTCCTCTTTCCTACAGCTTGTGCTCCTGTCTGCTTGCGGCCATAAAAGGTTGACAAAAATAGCTCTGGTGTGCCAAGCAAGTTCCGACATAGGTAACTACATTCTGTCTCTCCGTTTGCCTTGCTGTCCTAATTAGGCATGTCAGGTTGCCGTGTGCCGGTAGACATTCACCATGTTCCACCCAAAGGTCGGTGCTTTCAGTTCTAGGAGCATGACTTTGGTCCACATTGTTTATATCACAGTAGCACCCAGCAGCGATCAAGGCCCCGTTGAGCTCCAGACAATCCCTAAGTTCTCGCACTGGCAGCATTAGCCCCAATTTACATATGGTAACTAAGGCACTGGGAGATTAAGTGACTTGGCCAAGAGTCCACTGGAAGAGTGTGGTAGAGCTGGGAATCAAAACCATCTCTGCCCATTGCTGGGCGGGAGTTTTAGCCACGAGCCCATCCTTGCCCCCTGTAAAGTGTGTTGCTATATAAATAAATGGTATTATCACCTATCTGCTGGTGCCTTTTAACATTTACCCTGCAGCGAGCTGGCATTTTCACTGTCTATGGTTTTATGATCCGCAGCTATTCAGCAATCTGGCTGGATTACAGCATGTCCTCAGTGATTGGGATAACCTTTTACTAGAGTAAAGAGTCTGTGTTTGCTCTCGCCGTAAAAACCAGACTATACAAGAGGGAGCCATGCAATTAGATTCCCTCCCCACCCCCATTACCTGAGCTCTTAATATTTAACTAAATAGCAACAAGGCAACAACTTAGAACTAGAAAAAAAAAACCGAAAACCCCAGTGGCAGCAGAGGGAACATAGAAAGAAATGAGCTCTTCCCCTGTATTCAAAAACAGGAGCTGGTATGAAATAAACAACAAACCCACACAGATTCTCCCCTCTCCCCCGACTCCCATGTGACTTTTGGGATACTGACACAATGTTACCCCAATGAAACCAGAATGATTTTGTTAGTGTTGGAATCAGGGGAACTTTCACTTAAAAAAAATAAAATAAAATCTTGTTTTAAGTTCTATTTAATTTGTCTGCTTAAAAAAGGTCTGGAACAATTTCTGTTGATGAGATTTTTATAACACACACGCGCGTCTCTGCCCATCAGGTGACTTGGATAAGTGACTCTTGCTGCTCTGTACCTCAGTTTCCCCATCTGTGACATGGCGTTAATGATACTGAACTCCTTGGTGAAGCCCTTTAAGATTTGCAAAGCACTGTATAATAACTAGGGATTATTATTGTTAACCTGGCAAGATGCCCTTCTAAGGACATCTTTTCTGTATCAGAAGTGGCCAGGGTTGTCAAAGTCACCGCAGTCTATGAATCTGATCCTGCACAGCGCTTCACATGCGCAGGTTCTGTGCATCTGCATGGGACTCACTCCAGGAGCGGGGCTGGTGGGAACTGCAGTGTTCAGTGCCTCTGAAACACCAGGCCCTCGCTTTCTTTGCTTCCTAGAAGCCCTGTGTGTCTTCTGTCTCCTCCTCAACAGTCCTGTCCCCCAGGAGTGGTAAAAGGGAGTGAAACCAGGAACGTAGCATTTTCAAACTTGATCTCTGGCCCATGTGGCAATGGGATTTACCCAAGGCATTCGCTAGATGGTGCCATATTCACATGTTGCTTGGAAAAGAGAGGTCTATAAAATCATGACTAGTGTGGAGGAAGTAAATCAGGAAGTGTTATTTACTCCTTCCCATAACACAAGTACTAGGGGCCACCAAATGACATTAATAGGCAGCAGGTTTAAAACAAACACAAGGCAGTATTTCTTCACACAACGCACAGTCAACCTGTGGTACTCCTTGCCAGAGGATGTTGTGAAGGCCAAGACCACAACAGGGTTCAAAAACGAACTAGATCAGTTCATGGAGGTTAGGTCCATCAATGGCTATTAGCCGGGATGAGCAGGGATGGTGTCCCTAGCCTCCGTTTGCCAGAAGCTGGGAATGGGCTACAAGAGATGGATCACTTGATGTTTCCCTGTTCTGTTCATTCCCTCTGGGGCACCTGGCATTGGCCACTGTTGGTAGACAGGATACTGGGCTAGATGGACCTTTGGTCTAACCCAGTCTGGCCCATTTTTATGTTCTTCATTTTTGTTGGGAAACCCGCTCAAAAATAGGCTATTTGGCGCTGCAGCTTTGCCGCAGTCCTAAACAGAAAAGTTCAAATCAGATCTGGAACTAAGTGCTAAGTAACCCAAAGCTTTGTGCTATTTGGATTTAGGATCTCTGGCTTCAGTACTGAATACAATCGATCTTGCAAGCCTAGTTTTTTTGGTAATAATTTCCAGCACTTTGGGAGGGGAGGGAATCTGAAAGAAACCTTTAGCTGTAAGGCGTTACCCCAAAAATCCAAATCACCATCAGAAACACCTGGGAAAATTAATGAGCTGGCTAGTGAGTCTGGGCCACCATTGCCCTCCTTTGGATCAAATCAGAACTGTTCAACTATGAGTCAAAGGCCCTATACTGCTAATGGAGATTCTTCTTCAGATCAAATAGCAGGAGCTCATGCTCTGGGGCAGAAGGGTCTGGGTTCCATCACCCTAGATTGTCAGTCGCCATGGAGTTCTGAATGGCCAAGGGTGCATGGCATAGCAACAGCAGAGTAGTTCCCGACTGGCCAGAGTTTGTTACAACACTACCTTAGTGCACGCAAAGCTTGCAAAGTAAATGGTGCTGCAGACGCGGCCAAATGAGCTAGAGGGTCTAACCCTGCCCTCGGCTAGCTGCATGCCAAGCCTGCTATGTTGCTGGGGAGAGACGTGCCCACGTCACCAAGGGCAGAGTTTAGCATGTGGCCCTTCATCATGCAGCTGGGTGCAGTTTTGCTCTAAAGGAGGAAGAGCAAAATAGGGGTCCAGGCGGCTCCTCTGCTTCCAGATGGTGTGAAAAGCAAGGATGTGCTGAATGGCAAGTACCCAGCTCACAGCAGAGGGACAGGAGGGAATAGGGGGAAGGGGACAGTTTGTACATTTCTGGCACTTAGGTTTGTAAATGGATTTAAAAACAACAACACAAAACCCTTCTATTTTCCAAGCCTGCTAGATTTTATCTATGGCCTCATCTAATTTAGAAAGGGTTTGGATGGAGGGTGTATGGGGATGGATGGAAGTTCTCTGAACGGTTGTATGTAGTTCCCCAAACAAAATCTGCTGTACTGGCAAAAGGTTTTTTTATACCCGTATAACTCCATCTACACTGGCCTTTTGCCAGCAGAGCCACGTCAGTTGAGAGGGGATTTTTTCCAGGTGCCTGACATCGCTAGCCGGCAGGTCGTGGAAGGGTGGACCAGTTGTGTGTCTGCAGAAGGAAAAGGGGGCATTTGAGGTCATTGCGATGACTGCACTAAGAGGGCAACTATCATTCCCGTCAGCCCCATCCCCCGGTCCTATGTGGCAGGTAGATGACTCGTGCCACCCTGTACTGGGGGGCACAATCTAAAATGGAAGACATGCGACTGCCCCACGTCTCTTCTGCCCAGTGACACTCTCCCCTCCCCAAGCCACTGTGGTCTCCTGGCCCCATGTTACCTCCAGGGATGGTGGTGGTGGTGGGGAGTTTGCGCTCTCCCTCCCATGTTTGGTGGCTCTCCCTGGCAGCCAGGCGGGGAACAGGATGGAGCCACTTCTGCCTGACAGAGCCTGACTGGGAGACCTCAGCAGCAGCTTGCTTCCTGCCTGGGCTCGGCTGCCGGGGACAGGGGCAGAGGATGCCGGGGGGTGACGGTGATGACAGTGGTGCCTTCTAGCTGTACAATCTAAGACCTGCCCGGGGGGCAGATGCAGACACATCGCCACTCCCCCTGCCAAGTAGGGGAATGGGCATCAAGCTCTGTGCAAAGAGCCTGCCCCAGGTAGGTGCCTGGCCCCTGGGAAACCAGGCAAGCCAGGCGCAGCAGGGAAGCTGGATGCGAGCGGGGAGAGACACAGCCATGGAACCACGGGGAAGCAGGGTGTGACTGTCAAATGATGCAGCCGGGAGCAGGTTGGTGCAGTACACATGGGGAAGCAGCAGAGGCAGGGCCGGGGCCAGCGCCGAGGGGCCCCTATGAGACACAGCATTTCCTGATCCTGGCCTGAAAGCCTGCAGCTCTTTGCTTTTAATGGAGAACTAGCCTAGAGAGGCACTAGGCCCGGAGAACCCTGTCAACTGGACTGGCCCAGGGATCCACATAAAACCCACTACAGCTCCCTTTGAACTGACACTCTGCACCTAGACTAGTGCCACCCCTTCCCGTTAGCCGTGCATCTGAGTAGTAGGGTGAGCGCCACTGCCTCCCTTGCCGACAAGACTTGCCTCAGTTGTGGCACACCTGGCATGTTACTGGCCCTTCAGCGGCTGGGTGCACTCCAGCCCTGAGCAGCTCTGAAAGGGCTTCCCCTGTGGCCAGTTCCCAGGAGTTCACAAGCCAAGAGACAAGCCCCAGTAATCACCAGGTTGACTTCAAAAAAAAAATCATGTGGTTGAGCCTGTGGCCATCGCAGGGGCAAGCTTTTCTCCATGACCACAAGGATTCAAATCATATGTGGGTTTGGTTTTGTTTTAAATAAAAGCCAAGATTCTCACGTGATCACCTGACTCCAGGAGCTGGGGCTTTAAAAAAACCACTAAATATCAAAATGGTTTTCAACACTGATCTCCCCTCCTCAGCACAAACCTAGTCTGAGGTGCAGGGAAAGTAATTGACCTCCTAACCCCACACAGAGAGTTTGTGAGAGAGTAGGAATCAGAACCCAGGGCTCCTGATATGCAGGCTCCCAGCTCTGGCCACTAGGAAACCCACCCCACTATGGAATTAACTTGTAGGTTAATAAAAGCCAATAAATGAGGTAGGATCCTTTCCCTTTATCTCTGTCTGTGCCCATCACAGTGGTAATGTGCCTTTCCAGCCATTTACTTTCGTTGCTTCTGCAATATTCAGTCAGCCATAGGCAATAGAGTAACCTACTTTGGAAGTATCTAGGTGTCATAAACAGATAGCTAAGGGTTAATGTCTCTTTCACCTGAAACACCTGACCAGAAAACCAATCAGGAAACCGGATTTTTGCAACTTTGGGGGGAGGGAAATGTGTGTCTGAGTCTTTTGTCTGTCTGCCTGTTTCCTCTGAGCTTTGGAGAAGTAGTTCTATTTTCTAGTCTTCTGTTTCTAAGAGTAAGGACAAAGAGATCAGATAGTAAGTTCTATGGTTTCTTTTCTTTGGTATTTGCATGAATATAAGTGCTGAAGTGCTTTGATTTGTGTTCTTTTTGAATAAGGCTGTTTATTCAATATTCTTTTAAGCAATTGACCCTGTGTTGTATCATCTTAATACAGAGAGAACATTTGTATTTTTTCTTTCTTTTTTATATAAAGTTTTCTTTTAAGACCTGTTGGAGTTTTTCTTTACTTCAGGGAAATTAAGTCTGTACTCACCAGGGAATTGGTGGGAGGAAGAAATCAAGGGGAGAGCTGTGTGTTGGATTGCTAGCCTGATTTGGCATTTCCTCGGGGTGAAGAGGAAAGTGCTTTTGTTCCAGGATTGGGAACGGAGAGGGGGAATCACTCTGTGTAGTTTCACAGAGCTTGTGTCTGTGTATCTCTCCAGGAGCACCTGGAGGGGGGAAGGGAAACAGGATTATTTCCCTTTGTTGTGAGACTCAAGGGATTTGGGTCTTGGGGTCCCCAGGGAAGGTTTTTCAGGGGGACCAGAGTGCCCCAAAACACTCTAATTTTTTGGGTGGTGGCAGCAGTACCAGGTCCAAGCTGGTAACTAAGCTTGGAGGCTTTCATGCTAACCCCCATATTTTGGGCGCTAAGGTCCAAAATCTGGGAATAAGGTTATGTCACTAGGTTAGTCGCTGCCATCTAGAAAAATGTGAGCCAGATTCCGAAGCAGAAATGAGCCAGTTCTCCCCATCTGTCAGCAGCCCCACAAGGGCCCAGCCAGACCCTGATGCTACAGCTGGATTTGGCACAAAGTTTTCTGGGTTTGTTCAGCCCTCAAAGTCACAGTGAAATTGTCTTGGGGAAGTGAACCTGCAAGAAGTGAGACAAGGGGAAAAAAATATTCCCTGATTCTGTAGTGCTTGTAGAAAATTGGGGACACAGATAATAGGCAGAGTGGGTCAAACCCTGGACTGATGGCACCACGGTCAAGCCCCTGCCGCTTGTCTTGAACTAAAGGAGCTAACATTAATTACTGGTAAGCAGCAGGATTTTATCTTCATTGGGGTCAGCTACTGGAGGGAGACAAGTGGATGTATTTAGCCAGCTCATTGCATCTTCGTTGCAGTAGCTGAATTACTCACAATATTAATAGTTGGAAGGTGGAGCTCATTTCTGGTTTCTTGCAGTGATAAGGGCTGATCATAGATTCCTTTTGTACCAGGTCTTATGATACAATTGTTTGGAGAATTTCTAGCATATGCCATGAGATGGAATTTCTGGCTTTCTGAGAAGAAGGTGTTGATTAAACCAAGCTATAACCATAAACAGACTTGCTCACAACTTGAGTTCCAGCTTTGTCATCGTGTTCACCAAGTCTGGATCTCCATACAGAGCAGAGATCTCTAGTGACTGAATAATATATTGCAAGTAAACATCATTACAGTGTACACAGGTACACATGCTGCCCCTGACCATCACACGTTGAAACCTGGGCTCCATCAGCCAAAACAACAATGCTGAGCATCAGCGAGTGTAACAAATGCGATGGGGAGCATTCAGTGCTTTGAATATGAGGCCTTTGGTTAGATTCATGTACCAAGTCTCTGGCCTGCATGACAGAGGAAGGAGATGCCGATCTGGGCACACTGGTGTCAGCAGACTGTGTCAAGTCCATGCCCCCCTCGCAGCCTTGCACAGACACTGACTGAGACATGATTAGACTGATCTCAGCAGGCTCCCAGCTCCCATCTTAAAGAGCCAGCACCCACGCTTGCCATCGTTCCCGGGCTGCTGCCACCTCCCATTCACTGGGGCATGGATCAACTCCCCAAGGAGCTTGGGCTCCTCTGAAGCCTTGCACTTACCACCAGCAAAAGGCCCATGACAGAAGAAGGTAATGGGCAGTGGCTGCTAGTGCCGAGGTCTCCGGCTGGTAATAGTATCTGCCCCAAAAATGGACAGTTAGCAGAGAGGAAGGACAGTCTGGTGGTTCAGGTGTTAGCCTAGGACTTGGAAGACCTGGGTTCAATTCCCCACTTGCCTATGGACCACTTTGTCTCTTTCTACCTGAGTGCCCCATGTATACAAATTATGCCCAGCTGGGAGCTTAAACCATGGGCTTGAGAAGGAGAAAGTGTGGTTGTTGCTGCTGCCCCCAGACTGAGCAATAACAGATACTGTGAGCCTTAAGGCAGCTCAGTTTCCCCTTAGGGAAGAAATCAGTGATGCAGTCTGGGTATTTCCATAGTACACACACCAAGCCCTTAGCAGCAGGCAAGCCCCAATGTCAGGAATCTCCACCCAAACCTGGATCCCAGGTGGCAATTCTGTCCCCTAAATTGATCTTTGTTAGTGAGATGAAGGCATGCAGCAGACTCCTGCTGCTTGCAACAGCTCCCATAAAGACACTCCTCGTGTTTATCCAAAGCCCCCCAGCTGTAGGTTAAGAAAAAGACTTGAGAGAGTCTGTGAAACAGCACTGCCCAGACACTTCCTCCATAACAATGAATTGGTTGAGGTCAAACCATTTGTGAGAGAATTTAGGAGGCCACCATCTTTGTCCTTAAGGGAACCGCTCTCCCTAAAAGTTTAGACTGGGCATAAACGCCTGACTCTCACTCCCCTGCCTAGCTGCACCTGCAGGTACTGCAACCACAAGTGCCATTTTCAGGCAGAGAGGATTAAAAGGACACACCCCACTAGTCTCAAGTGGGCGGGGATGTGACGAGACTCAGGAAACGCTAAATTTCAATCTCACAAAGCACAGGGTTTGAATACTGGGGTATGAACAAGGCACCTCTCTCTGTTGCTAACCACCTACAGACCCAGAGGCAGAAGGTCTGGGCTTTACCCCCAGAACCCTGCAGGAGAGGTCAGCAGTCTCTATTTCTCCCAGGCTTTCACATGGCGAGTGCCCCAATCCAAGGAGGACACCCTCCCTGTGACAGACGTGATACCCACACACCACAGCACCAGTAGTGTTAGCGGCTGGGGTTTAGAAGACTGCTACTGCCTCACGAGATACCCAGGAGGGAACTGCCCCTTTCTGAGAGCGATGGGAATGACTAGCAACTGACCTACACTTCTTTATGGCTCTATATAAAATGGACCAAAGCAGGAGAACAAGTTACAGGAAAACAATGAATTGGAAAGATGGCCCAGTGCCTGGAACAGAAGGAAAAGAGCGGACGGGATTCGGTGCTTTTATAACCTCACTGAGGGCACTGGCACATATCACAGCTGGTTTCAGTTATTGCTGTTCAGACCGTTCCAGGACTCAGGGAACTGGGATGTGAGGTCCCAAGCTCAGGAAATTGAGGAGGAAATTCTCAATCAAGTCTGACTCCTCGTCTATCTCCTTTCTTCCCAAAGGGCCAAGAGTCTTACAGGCATTGGCCCTGACCCTTCAGCCCCTTACACAAAGAAGTGTCTTTGTGCTACTCACATGAAGAGAGACCCGCAGCACCAAACCCTAAAGAGAGAACCAACATAATGCAGCCACCTCTAGAGAGCAGCACACCAGCCAGCCAGCCAGCCACACCCAGGCTGGTGGGGGGAAGAGAAGCAGTGCTGGTTAAGGACACTGGTGCAAACACTTACTCTTCAGAAATGTGCCATGCAATCTTTAATATCTATGCCATCATGGCGGCTTAAGAACCAGTCTCCATTTACGAAGGGCTTGTCTGCATGGCAAGTTACTGTGTGCAAGCAGGGGTGTGAACGCGCAGTGCACTGGCTTGCTGCACAGTAACATCCCACCATGTCTGCTCCAGTGCAGCCAAAGTCCAGCTCAACGTGTACCACGACTTCAGTGCTGCCGTCGGGCAGATTCACACCTGGGCCTGCTAGGCAGTAACTGGCCATGTAGACAAGTCCTTAGATGCTCTCTCTCATTTTGCCGGATGTCACCCATCCTCAGCCCCTAGTTACCCATGTTCCACACGACTTGGGGCCCCCTCATTTTACTGTTTAACACTAGTTACGTGGGACAAAGGAGCTTATAATCATTTACCTGCAGCAGAGTGGAAGGATGGCCCAGTGGTTAGAGGGCTAGCCTGAGCTGTGGGAGACCTGGGTTCATTCCCAGCTCTGCCACAAGCAACTTGTGTGACTGGCACGAGCCAGTCTCCTGCCCCTCCATTCCCCGCTGGGCCCTGCCTCCTGGGGGTGCTGAGAGGGTAAATACATTACAGACTGGGAAGCACTCGCATACTTCAGTGATGGGGGTCAGCTAAGTCCCTTAAATGGATAAATACACTAAAGTAATCGATTCCAAAGCATACTACTTTCCCTGCAGGAATAATTTCTTTGTATCCTTCCTCTGGGTCTGTCAAACATCGTGTCCCAGACTGAGACCTCATCCAGGGTTGCCAAGTGTCCACTTTTTGATCAGAACACCCAGTCGAAAAGGGACCCTGGTGGCTTTGGTCAGCACCTCTGACCAGGCCGTCAAAAGTCTGGTGGGCAGCACTGCCGGTGGGCAGCGAGGTTGGCACGCCCTTGGAAGCGGCCTGCCTGGCACTCTGGCTCCTAAGTGCAGGGGCAGCCATGGGGGCTCCACATGCCACCCCTGATCCGAGCGATGGAGGAAGGGCTGATGGAGTGGGGGGGAGGCGCCTTGGGTCAGGGTGGGGCCGCGGGGAAGGACAGGGCCAGCGTGTTCAGTTTTCTGCAATTAGAAAGTAGGCAACCCTCGAGCCCTCATCAGGTTCAGAGATCCGATCACAGAGGGGGAAATGTAGAAATTTTGATGGACAAACCCCATTTTTTTAGCCAAAAGTGTGAAAGAAGGGGGGAAGTTCTAGTGGGAGAAGTGACTTTTCGATCCCCCATGGCTTCAACCTGCCAGGTGCTCAAACCTGTAATCAGCTCAGATGCAGCCTCTTTGTTCTTAAAGACCCCATGGGACGAAGTGGAATTATTGTATTTATTTTTAATGATGCCCATGTGTGCCTCGGTTTCACCTAAATGTTGCATTGTTACCCAGTTAGGGGCTGGGGAAGGAATTAATTTTGCTTCAGGGCAAACTAAAATCCATAGGTAGGTGACACCTCTCTTTCTGGGTAGAATGAAGAGTTGTTAAGGAACTGGTTGAAACCAGACCAGATTAACAAGGAGGGGATGGGGAGAGAGAAACAAGGCCGGCTCCTAGGACTCAGGGAATTCCCTCGCCTCTCAGCTGGGAGGCTGAGCAAAGACCCTCACTGGAGAACAAAAGACTGATAAGTGTTATGGGGGAGGGAGGTAAAGTGCTGGCTTCTGGAGGAAACTGGGAGCTCTCTCACCTGGAAATTGACTAGGGAGGGGAGGCAGCATGAAAACAGAGTTTCACTACAGCTTGACTGGGCTCTGGGCTCTACCCAGGCTCTGGGCTCCAGGTAGGGCCAAGCTATCACCTTAATTTCTCTGGGCTAACCTGAGGATTGCCCATGCTGTCCAGCTGACGGGATAATAAATTTGCCTGTTCTGAAAATGCTGCCTGAGTGTGTCTGCAGAAGCTTGGTGATCCCTGAAGAGTGGGCAAGTCTCCAGCAGGGCCTGTCTCAGCTGGACTCTCTGAGCTGAGCTCATGGTGTGAAGCCAGAAGCCCAGAGATTCAGTCGCAGGAGGGGATGAGGCCTGACAGGAAGAGTGAGTCCCCTTTGGGGTGTGGCACAAAGAGGTTCTTCCAAGAGACTGTTCCAAATCTGGGAGTCTAGCACAGATCCCAGGGATCTGTGATACCCCACTGCAGCCGACTAATCCCCCAGTCACCTATTACTAAGATAAAATCCTGCTGGTGCCTCACAGCGAGTGGACTCAGAGGGAAGCAATGCTGGTTTCCTAAGCATGTTACTTCTGCACGTTCCCTTCCCTAGCACGTGCTCGACGTGCAGAAAGGCGAGCCTTGGCCCCCAAAAGGTACAGCAAACTGCCTGATCCAACTCCCCGTCCACTGGGAGCTGGACTGCATCCTAAACACACATGGCACAGACGGAGGGGTGGGAGAGGAGATGCAAACACAGATCACATTTCTTGCAGTTTTCTACTCTTGTCTATCTACCTCCCTTCATCTCACTCGCTGAACACAAAAAAAAAAGCAGATCGTCGATTCCTAAGGGCTTAACCTTAATGCAGCTGCCCATCCCATCCCTTTGGCCTGCTACCCCTCCCAGCCACCAATACCCCCACCCTCTTCCCAATTGCCCTGCAGACATCACCAGCTCACTCGGGTTTGGCTCCGCTAATGGCCCTGGGGTGGGGGTAGACCCCTGAGACTGAAGGGTCCCATCGCTGAATGGATATTTATGATTATTTGTATTACTGCCGCACTTCAGAGCCCCAATCAGGGACCAGGGCCCCGTTGTGGTAGCCAGCTGTTGTACAAACACATACTGTCCCTGCCCCCTAAGAGTCGACAATCTAAGTCTAAGGAAAGTGACAATCGATGGCATGCAGACAGATGGGCGAGCACAAGAAAACAAAGAGACAACAGGGGTCAGCACGTGAGGCAGTGGTCTGAGCACTCCGGCGGCTTTGCAGCTGTCCAGGTTTTGGAGGCCTCATGGCAAAGGAGAGTTTTAAAGGCAAATAATGAATTTGGATTGTGTTTACCAGGGAGCTTCTCTCAGGCACAAGGGAAAACACCGGAGAAAGCAGGTAGGTGCTTGTTTGGAAACATAACGAGTGGGCGTTGGACGCTGACGTCAGGGGCCGATCGGCGTTTCTCTGCTCCTGCGCTAGCGTGCCAGGGTGCTTAGACGCGAGGGCGATTGGCACACTACAGCCATGTACAGATGAAGGGCTGTGATTAGAGATTGGAAGGAGCAGAAAAGGTGAACTTTGAGAACTGGGAGATGGAGAAGACCATGCAAGTCCCTCCCCCAGCCAAGAGGAGCCGCGTCCAAGACCCTAGGCACGTACTCGGGAGAGCTAGCCTGTCCCACCACTCGTACTCTGGTGACTACATCCTATTTTTAGCATGTTAGCTCAATGAGAACCAGCGCATCAACTTGAGCTGGTAACCACACACCCAGCAGTAAGGGTAGACACCCTATGGGACAAATGTTCTGACGCAGATGTTACCAGCAAGAAGCCAAGGGAGAGAAGCATGGGGAAGATCAGGCAGGAGAATATAGAAGACCCATTCTCTTGACATTTTCTTTTGTGTGGGGGTGGTCAGCAACTCTTTACATGTTTCCTGGGCAAGAAGAATTACACTGATGCAAGTCGAAGCATGTGCAAGTTATTAAGTGCTGGGACAGATCACAACCACTGGCTACACTGGGAGAGGAAGTTTATGTCCTAGTTTTTATAAAGCCTTTTTTTTTTTTTTTAAAGTTACTTTATTTTTCTCATTGCACAAACACTTGATGGGGGAAAACCAACCTGAACCTGCTGCCCAGGCACCAAGAGTGTATGTGGACTCAGACCGTGGCAGCACTTTCCAGACTGCAGAGCTTCCTTCGAAACTTGGTCTGGATCAAATCCCACATCCAACTCCTGAGACTTTATGCTCCAGATCTGAAATCCTGGCCCCACTGAAGTCAGTGGGGGTTTGGCTATTGCCTCCACTGAGGGAGTCAAAAAGTAAAAGGGACCCCAAGGATCAGCTAGTCTCAGCCTCTGCCGGATGTAGGGTTTGTTGTGTCTGAACACTTCGCTCATCTCAAATTGGAGGATTAGCCCAGAGACAACTGCCCAGCTCACATCTATGTGAAACAGCTGCTTTCGAGGGATTGTTTTAGGGGACACCTAAGGGATGGTAGTGTAGGAAGTGAAGCCAGTCCCACACGCCTTCTCTTCGGCAATTGGAAACCCTAACTGATCCCAGGCCTGTGCTCCTCAGGTGACCCACCTCTCTGCTACAGGTTTCAAACCCCATCTGGCTTGATTAAAAGAGTGACAGGGAGTGGGGCAGGGCAGCAGCAGAGGGAGGAGACGGATGGACCCCCTGAATGGGAGTATTTTGTGAGGCATGTAAATGTGGGGAGAGGAGCTTTGTTCAGTTTGAGGTCCTGCTGCTGGTGATATCAGGCTCCACTCCATGCCTGGGGGCACAGGAGAGGGACCACACTAGACTTGTCCAAGTTGCCTCCACTATCATAAGGGCTTAGCAGGGTTTTACAAACGATCTATTTCCCTTTTACGCTCTGGGCTGTAACCGGGGCTGCCGCAGTTATTAGCTTAGCTCAGAACTTCCTAGAAAGGACAGCATTTATTCAGAAACTAATGTCTCACCAGTGAAAAGGGCCAGCTGGTAATGTACATCAGTTAAACAAATACAAGGATGATACTGGAAGTCGTTATTCAGTTTGATTCTGCTAATTGTGATTTCTGGGACAGAATGGCCGTCGGCTGCTCAGAAACCAGCTGAGAACGCTGAAGCCTTCTATTTAGATACAATTCTGCTTATGTAATGACATTAGTTATGTTGCATCTCTTCCCACAGTCTGGGCTGTTCAGGATATTTGCATGGGGAAAAACAGGATATGAGTGTGCGTCTCTGAAGAGTTCAGATGGGGAATAGGCAGGGATGTTACAAAACAAAAGATCCTGCTTTCTTCACGTTCTTGCTAACTAGGGATGTTCGTAAGATGAGAGAAACAACAGAAAAATGTGTTTATAACTGCAGAAAACTTGAGGCTTTTCAAGCCTTTTTTCCATGAGACATCAGAATGGATGCTTTCCCACAAATTGCATTTGGCATCATATGAAGTGAAAGTTTAGAAATCTTAACAACCCTGTACAAAAATAAAGCCAAACCTACCGTAAGCAGATTTCGTTCTGCATCCTGGTGGGAACGCAGAGATGAGCAATACGTGATTATATGGGGAGGGGTTCGCAGGATGGTTTGAGAAGACGAAAACATGACCAAAGATCTGTCCAGGACTGTATATGGTGATCAGCACTGTTGTACTTTAGCATTGGGATAGTCTGGTTGAACGACAATTTATTCAATGGAAAACATAAGGACTCGAATATTTCAAGGGTTCAAACATAAAAGGGAGGAGAGGAATTATTTGGATGATGTGTGTTTGGGGAAGGCAATACCTCGGGCAATACCTCAGGGCACATGAGACACTAACAAAAAGACTTCCCACTGATTCAGCGGCATCAGTGCAGTAGGCAGGGCACTTAACTAGAACTCTGGAGACCTGGGTTCTATTCCCAACTCTGACACCTCATTGCTCTACTCTGTGCCTCTGTTTCTCCTCCCACTCTTTGCAAGTTCTCCAAGGCAGGGGCTGTCTCTTGCAGTATGTTTGTACAGTGCCTAGCACCACCGGGGCCTGATCTCAGTGGAGGCCCCTAGGGGTGGTTATAACACAAACCATTAATAGTGTAGACAAGGCTCCAGTAATGTCCAATATCTTAGACTGTCAGTTAAACGTGCTCTCTGACTGGACACTGGTGTGCTGTGGGAGAAGAGGAGCAAATTTATTCCTGGAGTTATTACTGATTTCCATAGTGTGAAGACATTTTTTAAAAAATTGGAAGGCAAATCTTACTGAGGAAAACAGAAAGGAACATAAACTCTGGCAAGTCAAGTATAATTAGCCAGGCTAAAACAGAATTTGAAGAGCAACCAGCAAACACCACAAAAAACAACAGCAACGTTTTTTTAAAATTAATCAGAAGCAAGAACCAAACAATCAGTAGGGCCCGCGGACAAGTGAGGTGCTAAAGGAGCACTCAAGGAAGACAAGGCTGTTGCTGAGAAGTTAAATGAATTCTTTGCATCGGTCTTCACTGCAGATGATGTCAAGATTTCCACACCTGAGCCATTATTTTTAGGTGACTAATCTGAGGAACTGTCCCAGATTGAGGTGTTAGTAAGAGGTGGTGTTGGAACAAATTGATAAATTAAACAGTAATAGTCACTAGGATGGTGTTCACCCAAGAGTTCTGAAGGAACTCAACTATGAAATTACAGAATTACTAAGAGTGGCATGTAACGAATCGCTTAAATCAGCCTCGGTACTAGGCGACTAATGTGACACTGATTTTTAAAAAAGGTTTCAGAGACGATCCTGGCAATTACAGAACAGTGAGCCCAACTTCAGTACCAGGCAAACTAGCTGAAACTATAGTAAAGAACAGAATTCTCACACACACAGATGAACACAATATGCTGGGGAAGAGTCAACATAGCTTTTGTAAAAGGGAAATCATGCCTCACTAATCCATTAGAATTCTTTGAGGGTGCCAACAAACATGGACCAGGCTGATCCCCTGGATACAGCGGACTTGGACTTTCAGAAAGCCTTTGACATGGTCCCTTCCCGAAGGCTCTTAAGCAAAGTAGGCAGTCATGGGGTAAAGGAGGGAAGGTCCTCTCATGGATCAGTAACTGGTTAAGACAAGAAACAAAGAGTAGGAATAAATGGTCAGTTTTCACAGTGGATAGAGGTAAATGATGGTGTCCCCCAAGGACCTGTATGGGACCAGTGCTGTTCAACATATTCATAAATGAGCTGGTAAAAGGAGTAAACAGTGAGATCACAAAGTTTGCAGATGAAAGAAAATTACTCAAGATAGTCCAAAGCTGACTGCGAAGAGGGATCAAAACTGGGTGACTAGGCAACAAAATGGCACATGACATTCAGTATTGATAAGTGCAAAGTAATGTACATTGGAAAACATAATCCCAACTATATAGATAAAATGATGGGGGTTAAAATTCGCTGTTACCACTCAAGAAAGATCTTGGAGTCATCATGGATAGTTCCCAATATCTGCTCAATGTGCAGCAGCAATCAAAAAGCTAACAGAACCAGCAGGAGCCATTAGGAAAAGGTAGATAAGACAGAAAATATCACTTTGCCATTACATAAATCCATGTCACGGCCACACTTTGAATACTGCATGCAGATATGGTCGCCCCATCTCAAAAAAGATGTATTAAAATTGGAAAAAGTACAGAGGGCAACAAAAATGATCAGAGGTATGGAGAAGCTGGAGTTAAAGAAGGCTGTACTGTAGAGGCACAATAGTGCAATACTTTCTAGAAAAGCACCAGTGCCTCACAAGTGCGTGGGTGTGTTCTCTCTTCTCATCCCCCTCTCCTTTTTCCTGCCAAAAACCTAGGAAATTAAATGCAGACACCTCTGTTCATGTAATACTAAGGTTCCATAGTTAAAGAAAATGCAAAGGTTAAGACTCCTACAGCAAAGTTAATTCTGCCATGTTTTCCTCCTGTAAGCATCATAGTGTGTTTAATATAGATTCCTCCCAGGGAGGTATTCAGAGAGCACTCACCACTTGGTATGGAGAACCACGTTCAATGTACACTGCCCCCAACAGAGAAAGTGCAGTCTGGCCAAGTTAGCAGAACTGCAAGACCCTTCACTTTTACATTTGCCAAGTTCATTTGGAATGTCAAACCGTAAGGTTGCAAAACCCCCTAAATTAACGCATTTCATAAGTCCCAGAGAAAGCTGAATCTTCTCCAGTAACCACCTTACTTATCCCTTAGCTGAGGATGGTAGCATGAACAATGGCTCGGTGTAGCTTGGATGCCAACGCAGCGCTTGCAGCAAGACGTGGTTTGTTAAATGGAATTCAGTGTGACACCAGGGAAGTCACACTGAATTCCATTTAACAAACGAAATGTAATTACAACTCAGAATGGCTGCTCTATGAATGAGAAGTAACGGCTCAGTCAAGAACCCAGCAAGCTAATGCAATGTGCTGACGGTGTTTTCTGCATTGAGAGGATTCTAAATGTTCTTGAACATCTGCAGCTTTAGAAGAGACCAAGGCCCCTCACGGTTGAGTGCTTTGTGAATTCCCAAAGGTAATAAAGCAATGGAGCCTCTGAACATTTTGGAAGCTACAATTAAAGAATACAAAGGTGCTACGGTAATAAGCTGATGACAATGTGAATTAATCTATCCCCCTTGTGGGCAAAGGACCGTGGAGTGCTTTATGAAGATGGGAAAGTACCAATTTTCCATTTTATGGAGGTGGGGACCCTCAACCTGTTGCATTGCAAGTCTGTGACAGACACAGAGTTACAGCGTAGGTCTCCTGCCTCGGGGGAGAGCCTTTCATACATCATGTGGGTGAAGTGCAGCAGACTTAGTCCCTGTTGCTGCTATCGACTCAAATGAGTTTTGCCCTTGACATCAGTTGGCATGGGCCCTTAGGCAGATCCCAGTCCAGACCCAAGGATGGGATGAGCTGTTTCTGTTTGCTCTGCCCAGGCCTGGCCCATACATTCATTCCAAACATGATGTGGGCAGAGAACCCGTTAATGATTTTGGTATTTTCACCTTGGTGCCAGCAGGGCTCAGGCCCCAGCAGAGTGCTTTTCAATTAGTGTCCAGCTAAGCTCGCAGTCAGCAGCGCTGCCCTAGTGGGACTGAAAGGACTTCCATAGGGAAAGGGTTCCCACCAGGACTAGGCCACCTCCAGAGGTGCTCATCTTACATACAATTGATCCAAAAGGTCAGCTAAAAAAATAGTTACGAACTCTCAGTTTCTACCCTACAGCTCCACTTTGACAACACCCAGCAAAAGGTCTTCAACAAGTACCAGATTATGGCTCCCTCCTTGCCAGACTTCCCGGGCTGCAGACATTCCTTTGGTGTTCATTTCCTCTCTTTTTGGTCCTGTTTGACACAAGGTTACACAACACTCACTAGGGACAGGGTAAGCAAGAGCAGAGAGCTATTTTCTTGCTGCAGACAGAGCACTTGCTAGACAGGGTAGGCGATAACTTTCAAATACCTGCAGGCCCCTGCGCTCCAGGCAGCTGGCCAGATGAACTGAGCCAACCCCTACCCTCTGGACACAGCTGTTCTCTGATCAAAAACAAATCAAACAAGAAATGCTGCATTGTTAATTTCACATGCCCGGCCATCACACTGGCTTCAGCGGGGTTGCCGCTGCCCCAGAAGGCGAGAAAGACGCATAGCGAGTCCCTGTAATATGGGGAGGTCGCTACCTGAGCATCCACCCCGGCCTGCTTGCCCCTTCTTCTGGGTTCTGTAAACAAACTCAGCCCAAAGAAAATTCTCCACCTGGGGTCAAATTGATCCAGTCCTCACATGCACACTGGCCTTCCAGGCCCCCAACCCAGTTCAGTGGGTCTCTCCCCTATTTCGCAGAGCTGGGTCACAGCTCAATGTCACTATAGGAGCCAGACTTGCTCTCTGGAGCTGCTGCTTCAAGCCAGCTTCTCAGGTTTCTGTTTTCGGAGCATCTCTTCGCTGCAGCCACCTGCTGCTCTTCAGAGGTAAACAGCTCCTCTACCACGTGTAACCTCTTAAGTAATCAGGATTGGCTCGCCCCAGACACTCCAGCCATTGAGGGCGATCCCAGATATGACCAGCACCTGCTGATAGTTGGTGAGGTGGGGGCAGAGTGAGGGCAGCTGGCTCCAACAGTGTTACTGGGCCAGCTCAGTACAAGCCAAGCAGCAAATCTGGGAGCAGGAAGGATGTGATCCCACATGCCCTCCACGTCAGGTCTGAGCAATCCCTCCCCCTCTTACAGTCCCATTTGCCAAAGCAGAGATTAACTTTAGAGGACATGTAATATTGCTACTGAGCTGCCTCAGTTTCCCCATTGGGTGTGTGTATGGGGGGAAGGTTTAGCCCCCTCCAAGGGCTCTCTACAAAGATGGAAGGAGACCACACATCAGGCCACCCCTTGGGAATCCTCTCTGAGGCCCCTTCCCAGACACCACCATCCATTTCCTGGCTACACTGGCCCTCTTTGCAGGACCCACCCTCCAAGCTGAAGGCAGATGGCTAGCTGGTGTACAATCACTGCAGCCCCATTTGCAGCTTGCGAAGGACAGTGGCTTTACCCTGGTGCTTCATCCCAGATGGAAATGACTAACCTCCCTGTGTTCTGGCTCGTTGGGGATGTGGGTGGGTGGGGCACTGCCGGCAGATTGGGGAAGGGCTTGAGAGAGTCTGGGGACCTGCAACAGGTTTCATTTCCAAGGTCAAGCCACACGCCTTAGAGCAGGAGATATGAGATCAAGTCAAACTGAATAAGAGCCTGATGGGAACCTAGAGGAGGAGGAGATGGGGGCGTTGAATCACACCAGAGAGAGAGGTCCTAGTTTCTTGTAATCACATCTTACAGCTTCCCTATTTTGCTGGCCTTGGCATAAGCGTAAAAAGTAAGACGGAACCATCCCTCAGGCTGGTGTTCCACCCCCAAATTAGCTTGGCCCACTGGCAAAACTTGCTCACCAAGTACGTGCGAGAGAGAAGTTCTTGTACCCTTTAAAAATCTTGAAACATTTAGGAAGTAGGCAGATTAGTGATGCTCCCAAGGTCATTGGTACAGAGATCCAGCAGCCTCTTGGCTCCTGATCCAGAATGAGAGTTCCAGGCAGGTTATGGCTGGCTGCTCCAGATGCCACTTGCTAACATATTTAGTGCCGTCTGCTAATTTAGCCTGTCATAACAATGATCCAGTTTCTCAGGTTTTCTAGCAAGTGGCTATGGTATTACTTGAGAAGCTGATAAGGGCTGAAATACACTCCTCCCCTTACCCTGGCTTAGCCCTTGGATTAGGCAAACATGATCTACTAAAGCATCAAACACTCAGGCTATGTCTACACTAGCACTTCTGTGGGTCAGGGGTGTGCTCTCCTGCCAGCATAGAGCACCTAAACGGGAGAGTGTAGACCTGGGCCTCTCACCTTCCTTTCCAAGCCAAGGAACAGGCAGCTGGGCACTAAATGTGGAGCATTTCACATGAGGGTGTGCCCTGAACTCAGCAGAGACAAAGGAACAGATTGCAGATCCGAAGTGATGGTGGACAGAGGAGTAAAGATAGATGATGTTTTAGGAAATTCTGGATTTGGATAAAAAATACTTTTTGGATTTAGGTTTACGTTCATCTGCTGGATAGATTTTCAATTCCTGAATTTTGTTTGTTGTGTTCTCTCTCACACACACAAAAAGTTTAAAATAACGTGTAATAATCCTGTAACCACATTATGAGCAATTACAAAACAGCCTTACAATGCGTTTGCGTGAGACCACTGATGTTCTACTAAAGTAAAAAATGCCCAGGGCTGACACTTCAGACCATGATATAGCAATTCCACTTTCCAGGCAGTGCATATCAGGGTGGCTAAATTCTGATTGCTCCAGTTACCTTCTACCTGCGGTGGGGTACGACTATGGCACGTGGTGCCCTGCGTGAACGGGGTGGCAGCCAAATGAACCTCTTCTTGTCCCATTACACCTGGCCATGTTTACGCTAGTGATTTTCCCTGAGCCCATCTGAGACCCTGGTCAGAGGATCTTTTTACCACAAGGATAAAGATAGTTTGGAAAAAAAACAAGCTAAATTCTCCTGCAGCTTCAAATGTATCTTCTCTTCCTGTCCTAAAGCGACGGACGCTGTGGACTGCCAAGTACTATTGAAAAGTTACTGGGGTTTACCCCAGAGGCAAGTGAAGTTCAAAAGTGAGTGAACAGATCCTGCTATAAATATTTTTAATACCTCAGAATCCTTTAGAAATAGGCAGAGTGTGTGTGTGTGTGTGTGTGTGTGTGTGTGTATTTTAACATTATTGTCACTAGCACCTGAAGCGTGTTGGCTGCATAAATTGCTTGAAACACAATCACAAGCCAGACATTAACTCGTCTATATTACACAGATGTATCCACCCCACCCCTCCCACACTTTCTAGTCCCTCTCCCTTTGAATATGCAGGGACTGACCTGGTTGGGTCTCTGGAGAACAGTGCCAATATGGCACCACACTGGTGACACTGCATTATTCCATGAGGTGCCTGGAAGCAATCCCAATACGCTCTAGGAAGGCTAAGACCATCGCAACCAACCTGATAAAGGTCTTTGCTAGGGTATGAGTGAGCAGGGAGATCTTCACTGACCCAGGGACCAACTTAATGTCATAGCTGATGAAGGAGTTATGTTGCCTGTTAAAGACTAAAACCATCCAGACCTCCTTGTACCACCCTTAAATGGACAGTCCTGTGGAGTGCTTATACCAGACACTGAAAAGAATGCCCAAGAAACCTTGGGAAGCCCAATAGCCTTGTTCATAGACCCTGATCTGCTAGAGATAGGAGCCCAGGCAGCAGAGCCTATACACGTAGGGGTGAACCTTCTGCCTGCATTGAAAGGTCAAGTGCAGCAGACTCATTCCCTTCTTTCTCACCTGAATTAGGGCAAACCCACTTAACCTATCATGCTATTGAAACCAAGCAGGTCATAGAGGTGGACACCCCCTGGCTCCTTTGCAGCAAGATGGGGTAAGTTGTTAAACAGGAGCTCCAAGCCATGCTGGAACTGGGAGTTACCGAGAAGTCCCCTCGGGAATGGAGAAGTGCTACAATGTTGGCCTTCAGACTAGATGGCATCTCGCAGTTCTGCATCAGTTTCTCCCATGCCCAGAGCGGACAACCTGCTGGAGTGGTAGGGTGAAGCAAACTACATCACCACACTAGCAGATGCTTCTTGCACCGTCCCATGAGAAGAGTGGTTTCTTTGCTCTGTATGGACTCTACCAATGACAGGTCATGCCGTGTGGCCCCCACAGAGCACCTGCAACCATTCAGCAGCTGATGGACTGGGTCCTCCAGCCACAGGTCCAATACGCTATGGTTTATTTGAATGATGTGGTCATTTATTGCCATGGCGGGGAGAGCCACTTAAATAATGTGGTGGCCACCCTCAGGTACCTAGAAGACACTGGGTTGATGGCAAACCCGGCTAAATACAAAATAGGGGAGGAGAAAACCACCTACCTGGGGTACACGTTGGGGAAGGGCAGGTCCAGCCCTTTGTCGATCAAGGGCAGACCTTGAAAGCTTTATCCATCCAGCTGTACTCAGTTAAGACACCACATGAGGTGGGAAAGGCTTCCCCAACTGCCTGCATATTCTGCCAAGGCAGGTGGGGAGAGCTGATGGTACCCTCTTGAGGGGGAGGGTGTGAAAGAAGAGACACCCCACACTGGTCAGGAAAGGGTTAACAAAGTGCTGTGGGCTCCCTCAGTCCCACAATCCCTGCAGCAGGTGTCAGGCTTGGAGGGAGGGGTTAAGAGGGGAGAGCACAGCTCATTTAGGGCTGGCTAGGAGGGAAAGCAGACCCCCGGCCCCCACTCTGTGTGAGGGGCCTGGCTGGAGCCAGGAATTTCTTGAGAGCCTGCTGCCTGTCAGAGCCTCCCTGAGGAGAGGTAGGCCTGATGCGGGACTGTTTGCTACCAGTGCCTTGCTTGCTGCGGTGGGGTACGACTATGGCACGTGGTGCCCTGCGTGAACGGGGTGGCAGCCAAATGAACCTCTTCTTGTCCCGTTACACCTGGCCACGTTTACGCTAGTGATTTTCCCTGAGCCCATCTGAGACCCTGGTCAGAGGATCTTTCTACCACAAGGATAAAGATGGTTTGGAAAAAAAACAAGAGTGGTTTGTGCCCTTTTTGCACAAAAAAGCAGCCTGAAAGGGTTTTTCAAGCACGAAAGTCCTTGTTTCTCATCTTAGCAATGTCAGGACTATCAACTCACTTTCCTTTTTTGCTGGAGACAATCTTGAAGATTGAGAGAACTGAAGTGGGAGCTTCCTTACCCTCAAACTGAAAAGGCAGGAGCGCTGCAAACTAACTGTAGTAAGATAAGGTCCTGAAACAGAAACCCTTATATCAGAGGCCTGGAATGAGGCCTGAACTAAAATAATGGTCAAGACTTTGCTAACACAAAGCAAACTGAAGCTGTGAGCCAGAGGCAGGCCCTTCTCACAGAAGCTGGCAAGGAAAGGGCTGATGCTGCAAAAAGAGACACCTAAAAGGTGCTGGACACCAGATATCAGAACATTCGCATCCTTGTACACTCCACAGAGATAACAAGGAACAGGCTGACCCATCCCAATGACAAGGTCAAAAGGGTAATATGATGGATAGAATTTTGTTTGAACCAACATGTACAAGGTGAGAGGCAGCACCTTGCTACGTAGAAGGGTTGCACCTCAATATATCAGGAGTGTTGTGTAACTTGTTTGTACTGGTGTATAAGAATGCATCCCTGGCGTGGTGTCTTTGTCTGGCCTAGGCGGCAGTGGAGAGTCCTGCCTCTGACTGAGCCAGTCCGTTGTCAGGAGCACATATGTACTAGCAGAACTGTAGACATCCAATCCAGGGAGCTTTTGTTTGAAAATAGACCTGGCCAGGTGCCTTCGTACCTTATAGAAGTCTGTGGTCCTTGGGGGTTCTCTCGGGGTCTGCTGTGCCAGCGATCTGCAGAGCTGGGGCAGCACACAGAGGGAACACACGCACACAGCCGACTGGTATCAACATTGAACAGAGCAGAGCACCACACCGGTGGCAATCTGACAAGGAAAGCTTTTCTTCTAAATGTCTGTGAGGCCAGATTCCACACATGGGATGTAGGTAGGAAATGTGGAGGGAGGAGAGGTGGAGGTAGAGGATTCTTACTATTAAAATCCTGATTTCTTAAAGTTGTTAAATGCTCTTTAAGCTTCCTTGAAATATGTGAGGAAGAGAATTTAACAATTTATTGGGGGGGAGGAAGAGAATTTAACAATTTATTGGGGGGGAGGAATAGCTCAGTGGTTTCAGCACTGGTCTGCTAACCCCAGGGTTGTGAGTTCAATCCTTGAGGGGGCCACTTAGGATCTGAGGCAAAAATCAGTACTTGGTCCTGCTAATGAAAGGAGGGGGCTGAACTTGACTGTGACCGTTAGGGGTCCCTTCCAGCTCTATGAGCTAGATATATCTCCATATATTATAATTCTGTAGCTGACAGATTTTAGTTCTCTCTTCTAAAGGGAAGAAATGATCAATGAGCACAGCAGCTGGTGACAATTTGCCATGGGGGAAGGGAGAAGAACAGAATTTCTAGGCTTCCAGCAAATGATCAGTTCCCTACTTGTGACCAGACTTACGGTGGCGCACACACTATACGAAGAGCCAGTCAGAACAATTAACATGCCATGGAGTATTTTTTAAACCACCTGCACACACCACAGCACGGAACGGGCTTTGATGAATCTCAATGAAGGACTGTTCACTGCATCCTAATGTAGACACTGCAATTCTAGTTCCAGTGGACATCTGCTTGATGTACAGCTGTTTGTTGGGGGAGGAGAGAGAAATGGCTGCTCTTTAAAGAAAGCTGCCCATTACAGATGAACAAGCACATACTGCTTGCCTACCTTCAGTAGAGACACAAAGTATTTAAATGAGACACTTCACATTTGTTACGAGCAGAACATTGTGTATGTCAAGTAAAATGTAAACACAGATTTTTGTTCTCCATTCACAAAATGAAACACACACAGTTATCAGAAAAGGCATTATATTTGGTTTCCACGTTACTGAAAACTGATTTTGGTTTTGATCAATCAAATCTGAATGCCTGCGTCAAGGTTTCTATTTCCCTCCATAACAGTAATGATCAAGATGACCATAAGTGACGGAAAGCCAGAGGGAAACCCAAGCACACTTCATATATAGACTGACTCCTGCCCTCTTCCACAGGAATGCTCCAGGGAATGTTAGTTTCAGCAGTTTTTTTTTTTTTCCCCCTTCCGGTTATACTAACAAAAACTCTACTGTTTATTAAAGCAAAGCTACAGTAAATTTTCTTGCAGTCTTACAGCAGGTTTCATATTACCAGTAGGACATGCATGCATGTATTGCAGTCACACACATACACACTCAGACATTGTACAGTAGCCATTTGCCACCTTAAAAAAAGGAAAAACCCTAGACATTCATTTCTTGTAAGTGGTCAGCATTAGAATCGCACCAAACTTTTGGATTTAAAAAAAGAATACCGCCCAGATCTCCGCTGTAAGTAATCCTTTTGCAACGGACGGAGCTTTTGTCTCCATTTGTTCAACATGCATCACTGAAACCTGAAGGCACACTGGCCAAAGACAGCCCTGGTTTTCATTTTGTCATCTTAACTAAAGTGCTGCCCTGAGGGGACAAAAATAAAATTAAAAGGCCAAACCTTACACAGCACACAAGTTGAATGTCATGTAGAGAGACCACAGTACTTGGAAAGGCAGCCCAGCTGCCTGGATTCTAACTTACAGCTGTGCTCTGAGAGGCATTGATTAAAGGAATATATTTGCCTTAAAAAAAAAAAGTACGTAAAGGCAAAATCTGCAACCCTTTTTGCAACTTGCATGCTATAGACTAATATTGTGTCTGGAAGAAACTGGTCCTTCAGTTACCAGCTTCAAGTGGGGAATCTCCTGCACCCCTACCTGTTGCTGAAGCACCAGAGATTACAGCGCTGTTCTGATTTAGTTATTTCTCGGTTTGGGGAAAAGTGGATGTGCTCAACTCCCCTCAAGAACCCTAATCAAAGCAGAACTCTTGGACTGCTGACTGCCAGTGCTATCAGAAGCTGTGTGCTTCTGGGAAGACACCTGGAGAGTGGAGCCATACTGTATTTCTTATCCTCACAGGGTTAGACTTGCTGAGCTTCATAACTTGCAAGATAAAGCAGGTTTTGGAAAACTAAAACCAACCAAACAATAAAAATCCATCACCAAAATCATCATTAGCAAAGTTCCATTTTACAAAAAAGTCTCCTTTTGAAACTGCAGTCCCTACTATGTGTACGAGGAGGGATGTGATTTAAAAAAAACAGGCACAGTTGCCCACCCTCCCAAACAGTGTTTTTGGGGATATTCCCAAAATTACATTGGGGGGGAAAAAAAGGTTGCGTCACCTTTTTAAAAGTTGTTCTTAATCCTTTTATAGACTCTCTGTTGGGACTCAGCCACCTTAGCTGGGAGAGTGATTAGTATGAGAGTTTGGAGAGTCCTGCTCGTTTATGGTGTTCAGGAGGACACACACCGGCTGCCGAGGCAGATGGTGGTGGTTATGTTCACGGTGCTGCTCTTCAGAGGCACTGAAAAGCCCTTCTTCCTCATCCCCATGGAGGCGGCCACTGCAGCTGTCACAGAAGTCCAGGGGCCCACCCAAAGTATCATCGATGAGCCCATCAAGCTCCTTAAGGTCGTCGTCATGGTGGCCCCGGTTGCAGACGCAGACTTCGATGCCCGAGTCGCCAGTGAAACGACGGTGCCTGCCGGGAGTCTTGTCCCTGGCATCGGGAATAGCGCTGTTATGATCTAAGCTTTCACAGCTGTAATCTTTAAGCAGTTCCTCCTTGCACTCGGAATCCTTATCCGGGAAGGACACAGGATCGGCCGTCTCCTCCAGCTCAGCTCTGGGGCTGGAGTTGCCTGGCTCGGTAGCCTGCATTTTGGTGACAGTTTGTTCAACCAGTGTCATGGAGGATTCAGGGTCCCGGACGCTGAGGGACCCAGTGCTGTCAGTGCTGTTGTTATTGCCACCCGGTGGTGGAGGAGAGCTTGTCTGTGCTGGCTGGAGGTTTCTTGGAGTATCCGGGATTGTGCTACTGTTGCCTGCCGGGACACACTGCTGATGTAAGGCACTATATGGTGGGGGAGGGGTTGGAGGTCGGTTCACCACTTCCTCATAGGGAGGTAGTAAATAATTTGGCAAAAATCCTAAAACGGGGAGGTAGAAGTTATTTCATGTGAAATTTCATGAAATTTGTTATTTAAAATAGATCAATGTCATTCACATAATTTATGATACTTTGCCCATCTCTAGCAGCTTCTAAACCAGTGGTTCTCAAACTGTGGGTCAGGACCTCAAAGTGGGTCACAACCCCATTTTAATAGGGTAGCCAGGGCTGGCTGGGGCCCAGGGCCAAAGCCGCACCTCCCAGGGCCAAATCCTGAGGGTTTTAGCCCTGGGTGGCAGATCTCAGGTTACAGGCCCTGCTGCCTTGGACTGAAGCCCTTGGGCTTCGGCTTTGGCCCTGGCCCCTCAGCCTGGGGCAGCGTGGCTTGGGTTTTGCTCCTCTCTTCTCCCCCAGGATGATGGGGATCAGGTGAGCTCAGGCTTTGGTCCCCACTCCTGGGGTTGTGTAGTAATTTTTATTGTCAGAAGGGGGTCGCGGTGCAACAAAGTTTGAGAACCCCTGGATTCTAAACCAAGCAATAATGAGTTAGCATCATCCCCTATGTGAGGACGTAATTATCACATTTAGAGAAGGGGAAACTGAGGCACGGAGAGACAACATGACTATATCAAGGTCAGAGGGAGTCTGTACAGAGTTGGGAATAAAATCCAGATCTCTTGACTCCCAGTCCCATGCTTAGCTACTAGACCACCCTGGACACAGCACTATAAATTACACCAGAGAATAATCCTGTATTGGTTGCAGGAAATTGACTAGGTGACTTCATAGATTTCTAGGCTGAGGTTCTACAATCACTAGTGTTTACATTTCCAAAAAAAATCAAAGATTTCACCCCCTGAAGGAGGCACCAATTAAAAGAAAATTAAGATATTTGTCCATATTTTGTTGTAACATTGGATTCGGTATTTGTAGTGTGGCCAGAGTGAAACCCTATCACCATGAGTGACGAGGGGAACATTATATTTGTGTTTATAATGGACTTACAAATCAATTAAAGATTTTCCAAAGGAGGCAAAATGGGCTAAAGTGGACTGAATTAAGCAACTGATCAAAACACTCTTTAAAAAGTATAACTTCATGTGAAATGTCCTTATATCATAATGTACCAGCGCAACTGCACTCTTCTTTTTCTGCCAATAAAGCTCCCCAGATGCAGTAAAAATGAATCTGTTAACTCACTGGAAATCTACCATGGTCTAGTAGGCAGAGTATAGGACTGGGAACCAGGAGGGTCCCAGCTGAGTCACCATTCCCGTCTGGCCCCTGGGTGACCAACCTCTGCCAAGCTACTTTCTTTACCTCAGTCAAACCAGCTGCAAAAATAGGTTACAAAGCAGGCGTATCAAAGAAAGATCACTCCAAGCTCTCCTGAATATGGTCTTTTAAAAACCTCTCCATGGCTCCAGGAAAAGTAAAGGTAACCCAGGAGCAGAAAAATGCCAGTGATAAAGGCCCTGTTGCTGGCACAGTTCTGCTTCCAGAGTCAGCAGGGCCACATGTTCTAGGCAGCTAGAATGTACCTCCTTCTCTCCACAAACCACAGGTTAGACAGCAGCAGCCCCAACCTCTCCCTCTGCCCCAGCAGCTTCTCCCCGCCTCCACCCGGTATGTCGAATTCTTTGGTTTTTACTCCTTCAAAAGCCAGCCTGCTCCCTCTTGCATCTAGGAAGATCTGTAGGAAGTACATACGGAAATAAAATGGCAGGGCTGAGTAGTTATGGGCTTCTCGGTAAGCAATCAGGTTAATCTCGTGTTGCCGCTGCTGTGCCTGGAGGCGGTGTTTGGCACGCCGATGATGGCAAACGCAGCAGCAGCTTAGTATGATGATGATAGTCCACACCAGCCAGAACCCTGGGAACAAACAGGGAGGGAAAAACTGGTTATTCACAGTATAATTCATTTCCTTGGGGGGGGGGGAGGAATGCAAAATACACACAAGACACAGTGGAAGAGATTATGGGATAATATTTAAAGCAATGACCTGCAAACCTAAAGCTGCAATGTCGCAGATGTTCTATATTCTACACTTGTGTTCAAAAATATACAGGTTACAACCAGGCTCCACGGCGACATATTGACCCTAACAACAAACGAGGCAATTTTATATGTGCTTCAGCACTCCAAAGAGCAGAGTTCTCGGAGAGATCACGAGCATGCTGAGGACACAGCTCCAACTTGTCTGGGCTGGGCAGGGCCGGTGCAAGGATATTCTGAAGCCCTGCCCTTGTTCTGCCTCTTCCTGCCCCTGCTCCATCCCCTCCCCAGTCTGCTTGCTGCTCTCTGCCCTACCTCAAGCCCCTCCTCTAGCTGTCAATCAGCAAATCAGGGGCACCTCCAAACAGCTGTTGCTGGAGGATGCAGAGCACCCACTTTTTTTTTCCAGGGGTGCCCCAGCCCCAGAGCACCCCTGGAGTCGGCGCCTATAGCAGTATATGAAGGGCCCTGACAGATTACAAAGCAAGTCTAACATTTAAGGACAGAGAACAAGTCTGATATTGATCTGACTGGAGACTAACATTTCTCATTAGTAAATTATTGAATTTGTAAACTTTGGTGTGACCTGGCACACATGAAGGGGGTGGACAAGGACGAACGACCTTGAGAACTTTACCTTCTGTGGCTGCCTAAGAGATGGGATATGGGAGGCTCTGGTGAGAGGAGACAGGTGGGGGGACTAGTACTTGTGCCTCCTGCATGGCATGGGGTTGGAACAGGGGAGCCACAGCAGTGCCAGCCCCCCAGAGGGCCTCCCGGGGTCAGCTCTAGGGCAGTGTTTTTCAAACCGTGGGTAGCGGCATGTAAGGAGCTGGGTCACTTTCCTTTGGTCAGCACTGCCGACCAGGATATTGAAAGTCCCATCGGTGGTGCTGCCCAGCTACGGCAGGCTAGTGCCTTCCTTTTCCGACACTGCGCTGTGCCCCGGAAGCAGCCAGCAGCGGGTCCAGCTTCTAGGCGGGGGGCCATGGGGATCAGCACGCTGCCCCGCCCCGCGCACTGGCTCTGCACTCCCACTGGCTGGCTTAGGGGAGGGGTGAAGGAAGTGCCTACGGGCGAGAGTCACACGGAACCATACCTGCTGCTGGCTGCTTCCAGGGCGCAGCGCGGTCTGCGATGCACCCCAGCTGAGTTGCTGACCAGGAGCTGCCAGAGCTAAGTCCATGCCCAAACCCCGCGCCCCTGCCCTGAGCACCCCCCACACCTGGAACCCCTTCCTGCACCCCAAACCCCACTCCAGAGCCTGCACCCGCAGCCCAGAGCCCTGACCCCCTCCCACACCCGAATCCCCTGCCCCAGCCCTGAGCCCCCCTCAAACCCAGAGCCTCTCCTGCACCCCAGACTCCTCATCCCCAGACCGAGCCCAGAGCCCTGACCACCTCCTGCACCGCAACTCCTTACCCCAGCTCAGAGCCCCCTCTCACACCCTGAACCCCTCATTCCCAGTCCCACCCCGCAGCCCTCACCCCCACACCCCAACACTCAGCCTTGACCCCTCCCTGCATCCCAACCCCCTACCCCAGCCCTGAGCTCCGCCAAACCTTTTGGAGTCCAGCATCTTTAATAATCCAAAAGGAAACTTTAAAAAAAACAAAAACAACCCACCAGTGTTTTAAACTGGTTGTGGTCACTGCTGCTTTCATTTCTCTCATTCTGGACAACATAAAGTCAACCGTTCAAACTCTTTGGCCTTAGTGAATTAACACAATGCTTTTTCACAAGAGAATTTTAAAACAAAACTCTTATCCAACTCTCTCTGAAAAGCAAACCAACCCCAAGACAATACTTCTAGAAATGTGTGTTTTACATAGGATTCTGCCTTCCTAGCCACAATATTTAGGGGTGTTTGGTTCAGATTCATCTCTGGTTAATTCTTTTTAAACCTAAATTTTGGCCTAACTTACTTAGCATACATATATAATTTACAGACACACACACACACACACACACACAGAGCATTTCCATAGTTAATGGTGCAACAAGATTTTCCTTTTAATGGGACCTTTGCAATTTTCTATTACACTCTCTTTCTCACACAATACATATTAACATTAACACCCATTTCAAATGCTGTAATTATACACTAACAAAACTATTTTTTGCCAAGTTGTATTAATAACTGAAAAAAATATTAAATTCAGGAGGTCCCCTCCTGAGAAAAGAAATGTGTATTTTTAGAAGGTAGGGAGAGGGAGGAAGAAAAACCTAGGAATCTCCGGAATGAGCAATCATTCATTCCAAACTCAGGACAGAAAGTAGTGCACTCACAGCACTAATCTGGAATGAGTTCACTGTTCTGAGTTCAAACAAACAAATACAATATACTGTGCCACCACGTTCTGAGAATGGCGCCTTGTCTTGACATAGTGAGATACACAAATCAGCCAAAACTCCTATCTTGGCCAAGCAGATTGAAGTACTGGATCTCTCCTTCATTATTTTCCTAGAGGAATGGAAATCTATCTTGTGCCCCAAAGTGTTAATGTTTTATGAGTACTCTGCATCTTCTGATATCTGTAGGTAAGTCCAGTTGAAAGCTCCCATGCCGTTTTCCCAGCTAGTCCACTCTGCCGGCTTATTGTATGGGTGATGGAAAAGAATGTAAAAACAAGGAGGAGTCCTTGTGGCACCTTAGAGACTAACATATTGTATTTGGGCATAAGCTTTTGTGGGCTAAAACCCACTTCACCAGATGCACAGAGTGAAAAATACAGTAAGTAGTATATACATTACAGAACGTGAAAAGATGGGAGTCGCCTTACCAAGTAGAGGGTCAGTGCTAATGAGGCCAATGCAATTAAGGTGGATATCGCTCATTTCCAACAATTGACAAGAAGGTGTGAGTATCAGCAGAGGGAAAATGACTTTTTGTAGTGAGCCATCCACTCCCAAATGTGTTAGTCTCTAAGGTGCCACAAGGTCTCCTCATTGTTTTTGCTGATACAGACTAACATGGCTACCATTCAGAAAAGAACGTGAACTTTTGAGTGACCAGAGTGACAAGGAATGCCTGTGGCACTCAATGTTCCAGCCTGATGTCAGAATTTTGGTATTTCTCTCTCCCGCAGTCACTCCCACTCCAAAGAAGCCTTTATCCAGAGTACTGAGGATTGCCCTACTCCCATCTCCAACACTGCCTGGAGGGACTGATTTGCAACCAGCACCTTTCTGGTTGAAGAAGACTGGATAGAAGTCCTCTTGAAAGAGATGATATCCACTCACTCAAGCCCTAGCTAGACTAGGAAGTGAGAAATCAGTCATTGAAATCAGGTCTTTCACATAGCATCATTATGGAGTCAGCACCATGGCAGGCCTAGGTTTCATTTAATCAACTTTCTGAATTTAATCTCAAGAAGAACAGAGAAAGAAAAGAGGAGAGAGGAGAGATATGGAGTAAGTCATCCATAGCCATACTCAAAAAACAGCTGTGAATTACACCCACCCTTTTCCAACTGTTACAGGGTTGTTAAAATAAACACAAAAGCAGATTATGTAGAACATTTTATCAGTTAATTTCCCCAGGAATTATTCATGTACTGGTAAGCTGTGCATGTTCAGCTAAGATGTGCTGGAGAGATGCCACTGGTAAGCAATTGCAGCTGAGGCAGCAGAATTCTTCTATTGGGATAGCTGCTCCCTCCCACGTCTTAGTCCTCCAGATACAAATCAAATATTTCTATATGAATCTTATTGCAAAGGAACCCAAAGTGCTTTACAAGACAAACTGTTAGACAAGCTGAATGGAGGGACTCAAGTAAAGCACGGTTATCTCCGGGGTGAAGTGTGGCAACTGTATAATGCACAGCAATATCACACAACAGTTCAGGATAGTAAATTAATGCTGGATTCCACTGAAACTGCACATGCACTTTGAGGGAGGCAGAACATAATTAACTGGCTTCTTGTCTGACAAACACACCAGGAACACACCCTATTCTTATGGAAAGGGTCATGGGATTGTTCTTGAACAGACGCAGTCAAGACTTCTGCTGTATTCCTCGTACGAATTTCTGGAACCAGAGCCAGCAACCACCATGTGGAGGGACTGGTTCACTGACTACCAACACTTCTTGCATATCTTGTAGGTATTCATAGGTGGCCTCCAATTACTGACTCAGCCCAGGCCAGAGTAGCTTGTTAGATCAGAGAATCACAGTGCAAGATGTTAAAAGTTGCAGGCCATAAAAACCTTAAAGCCTAGCAAATATTTAGTGCAATGATTTATTTGAAGTGAAAGTATTAATATAAGGCTAAGTGCAAAGATGTCTAGTAAGATACATTGAAAATACTGTACTGTGTTTACGAGGGGGGGGGAAAGCACATTAGGGAGTGAACTGTATGTGAGTGCACTGAGCATTGACTGACCTGGAATGAGTGATGGTGAAAATGTGAACAGAAACACATGCAGGATCATGCACAGACTAGGTTGTTCTTTCTGGGGGTAGGGGAGAGTTGGGGATTTCCAAAGTCATCCACGCAAGACTGGTCACATAGCAATTCACAGAAAACCCACAGAAATGAAAAATGGTGAGAGAATGATCTATTGCTTGACTGGTGGTGATCCGGAGCTGGCAAACCATGGCTGAGCACAGTGGCAGCAGCTACACTCCTAATTTGGAGAAACATTCATAGATTCCATGGCCAGAGGAACCATTATGATCATCTAGTCTCCTGTATAACACAGGCCACAGAACTTCCCCAGAATAATTCCTAGAGCAGAGCTTTTAGAACCACCACCAATCCTCTAAGTATGGCCTGTTTTTGTTTCCTACCCTTGGTACATGAGCACAAAAGAAAACATGTTTTCCATTACACACAGGATAAAATATACTTCTGGAGGGACTAAATAAAAGCCTTTCAAGAGTTGTTTCAAAGACCGAGAAAGCAGAGAGCAAGTCTACCTCATACAAACAATGGGGGAAATATTCAAAAGGCAAAACGGAAGTCTGGCACCCAACTCCCAGTGAAAGTCAATACGAGTCAGGCACCTACCTGCCCTCTGTGCCTTTGAAAATCTTTCCCTGATGTGTTTCAACAACTTTCTCCCTCCCACGTGGAAGACACCTGCTGGCTTTATTTTGGGCTGAGCAAAATTATCATTCCAGGAAAGGTGATAAAAGAACAGGCAGGGATCAAGCTACCCTGAGATGGAAAGTGCCTTCTTTGGAAGAATGACCAACCACTTCTTGGCCTATTGGTCAATGGCATCAAGATTTCTCAAATAGACAAAATGACAGAGCGGCTCATGTTCTTGGTTAAAAAGATGTACAGGACAATCATTGAATTCACAGACATTTCTGAATATTTCTCAGTTCATTAAAACAGTTTTGTCAAAAACAGAGGCTGACCTCATCTCAAAAAAGGTCAACTTCTGAGACAAACTGGTATCAACCGCAATCTGTGGAGGATATGGCAATAGCGATGCATTCAAAAGTGTTTATTGCATCAGTAACAGCCACGGAGTTAAGTTTTTCCACAAGAGCTCTGTGCCACATAGTGTCAAAAGCTTTTATTAAAAGATATTCATCAGCTCCATACACAGCATTAAACACACTGTTCAGGTAGCAACAGTATGAATACTGATCGCAGCCAAAACAGGTGCTATACTAGGATTTTTGTAGGTGGAGGTTCTGCTCCCAATACAATCAAACCCTTTTCTACTACACACTGGTGTCTTTGGAGATACCTATAACAACATTTCACCAAGAGGGGGGAGGAGGTCATTTTGTGTCTGACAACAGGACGCACAAATACCATGTTCACGAAGGGCAACATTCCAAGCAAAGATTTCACTGAGGGAAGCTCCTTTTATCCAGTGCAAAATGAAAAAATGTGTGTTCTTTTGTGTTCGTGTTGCAAGGGTAGAACAGAATAATCTGCCCTAGAGATCACAGTAAACTTGGGTAAATGCCACTGTTCTGTTGGCAGGAAGCTCACTAAGGCCAAGCCAAAATACACCACAGAATGCTTCTCTGTCTGACAAGCACGTTGGGTAATGATCTTGGATTCACAATATCTGGTCCAACAGGAGGGGATGTGTGGCAGTTTCACTAATGGAAAGGCATACTTCCAAGTAGCAACATCTTCCTCAAAGATGCTTGAATAAAAGCTAGCTGAAAGGTCAATATTTTTGTCACCCAAGAATGGGAGACCACTTTAAATCAATTTTGCAATCTTGGTGTACTGGAGTTTTGCAGATCGCGCTAGGAAAAAAAGACATCTCTGATCTCAAAGGTCATGTCAATATCTTGCCTTTTCAGAGAGGAGGCTGCTCCAAATCAGTACTGTCCCTTAAGAAGGGATTATGAGGCTACTGACAACGTAAATTATCATACAACAGTAGAAGCTGCCAAGTGTAACAAATATTTGTAGAGTGGAATGGTCAAAATTCCAACCCCTGCCTATCTGCCTTCAGAGCTGCTGACTTGAACAGGTGACGATGGAGGTTAACTGCAGCTAATTCTTAGCCTCCTGGATGGTGGTGAATATACACATGATGCAACTACTGTATAAAACCTAAAGAGAGACATAACAAACAGTACTGAACATCCCTGCTCGTAGCTTCATCATCTTTCAACTATAGTCAAATATGAGGCAGCAAATCAGCAAACACTATTTAAGTCTATGTTTGTGTCCAGGGGAAAGACTATCTAGAGATAAATAACTTCTTTATGCTCCAGATGAAATAACAATGCTACAGGCCTAGTGAGGACCAGCGTAAGACAATTGATCCCCAGTCTCCATTACTAGAATACAAATGGCAAATTGAACAATGGCCTCAAATGAATCCAAGGTGCACATCAAGTTTCAGAACATGTCCAGGCCATTGGAGAACCAACTCCAAGATAATATTTTACACAGGCAAACCAAAGCGGCCAGAGGTGCAGAAGAAGGTTGGAAGTAAAATGACCATTGAGGGTATGTCCACACGGCAATTAAGACACCCGTGGCTGGCCCGTGCCAGCTGACTCAGGCCAGCCAGACTTGGGCTAAGAGGAAGTTTAATTGTGGTACAGACATTCAGGTTTGGGCTGGAGTTTGGGCTCTAGGACCCTGCAAGGTGGGAGGGTCCCAGAGCTCAGGCTGCAGCCTGACCCTGTTTACACTGCAATTAAACATCCCCTTAACCTGAGCCCCTTAGTCCGAGTCAGCTGGCACAGGCCAGCCATGGGTGTCTGACTGCAGCGTAGGTTTTAGAAAGTAACAGGGTCTCAGCTGAGACTGAGGATTTATTTTTGGGGTGGGGGGAGGGGGGAGAAATAAAAACAACCACTCTCTCTCAAGGTTCCAGGGAACACATGTAGAGGGTTAATAAGAACATGGTTCAGAACAGAAATAATATAAATGGTGCTGTCTGCAAATGGAGAATGTTTTTCATTTATAATCCTTCTCCCAGTGGCTGCATATTGAAGATATATATTTTTTCAGAATTGAGGTGATCAGTATTGCTGCTCAGGAGTAAAAGCAGCAGAGGCAACAGAGAGGAAATGCAGATCTAGAAATAATTCTAACTGCCAAGAATTCTTGCTCACTGAGCACCTATCTGTATAAAAGCTCCAGAATAAAACTGCCAGTAAAATACTATGGCTACTCAGTTAAGCACTCAAAAACCATGAAATGCCATAATTAAGATTGCACATGCAACCTGACTCGGCTAATTGCACACGTGTTATGATTCATTCTTGATACAATGAAGTTAGTCTTCCAATGTACAGTATTTTCCTACAGCCCTAAGTTGTTTTGGTTTGGTTTTTTTACACCCTTTAGGGTCTCTTTGCCTTGTCAGGCATCAGACTTAGGGCATATCTACACTTACCGTGGATCGGTGCTGCAGCGACTGATACACCGGGAGTTGATTTAGCAGGTCTAGTGAAGACTCACTAAAGCGATTGCGGGTCGCTCTCCCGTCAGCTTTGGTACTCCAGAAGAATGAGAAGCATAAGATAAGTCAACAGGACAGTTTCTCCTGCGGACTCAGCGCAGTGTAGACACTGCAATAAACTGACCCAAGCTACATGAACAACATAACTGGAATTGCGTAACTTAGGTCAACTTAACCCTGTAATGTAGATCTACCCTCAGACTTCAAGTCCAGAAGGGATCATCATGATCTGCTTGTCTGACACCCTGCACGTCGCAGGCCACAGAACACCCACTCCTGTAATATACCCATAAACTCTGGCTGAGTTACTGAACTCTTCACATCTTGATTTAAAGATTATAAATTACAGAGATTCCGCCATTTCCTCCAGTTCAAACACCAGCAAGTGACCCATGCCCCTCGCTGCCCAAGAAGGCAAAAACACCCCAGGGTCTTTGCCAATCTCACCTGGGGAAAATTCCTTCCAGATCCCAAATGTCTTAGATCCTGAGCATGTGGGTGAAATTCACAAGCCAGGCACCTGGGAAAGAATTCTCTACAGTAACCCACAGCTCTTCCCATCTAGTGTCCCATTTCTGGCGGCTGGAGATATTTGCTAATAGTTACAGATGGGCCATATGCCATCGCAGGCAACTACCATAAACTCAGATTCAGTCTTGAAACAAGTTAGGGTTTTTGCCCCTACTACTCCTCTTGGAAGGTTGTTCCAGAATTTTACTCCTCTGATGGTTAGAAACATTTGCCTAATTTCAAGCCTAAATTTATTGATGGCCAGTTTATATCCATTTCTTATTCTGCCAACAGTGGCTCTTAACTTAAATAATTCCTATTCCTCCCCCTGGTGTTTATCCCTCTGATGTATTTATAGAGAGTAATCATATCTTCCCTCAGCCTTCGTTTGGTTAGGCAAAACAAGCCAAGCTCTGAGTCTCCTCTCATAAGGGAGGTTTTCCATTCCTCTCATCATCCTAGTAGCTCTTCTCTGCACCTGTTCCAGTTTGAATTCATCTTTCTTAAACACAGGAGACCAGAACTGCATGCAGTATGCCAGATGAGGTCTCACCAGTGCTTTGTATAATGGTGCTAATACTTGTCTCTCTCTACTGGCAATACCTTGTCTGATGCACTTAGGATTGAATTAGCTTTTTTTCCACAGCCACATGACATTGGCAGCTCATTGTCATCCTGTGATCAGCCAGTACCCCCAGGTATTTCCTCTCTGTTGTTTCCAATGGCTAAGTCCTCAGCTTGCAACAAAAATGCTTGTTTTTAGCCCCTAAATTGATGACCTTGGACTTTGCACTATTAAATTTCATCCCATTTCTATTCCTTCAGTTTTCTATTTTATCCAAATCTACTTATGTGATATTCCGGTCCTCCTATGTATTGGCAATACCCCCCAACTTTGTGTCCTCCGCAAATATCACTAGCACACTCCCACATTTTGTGCCAAGGACATTAATGAAAATGTTAAATAAGATTGGTCCCCTGACTAATATAGTGTCAGCTTAAACATTCAAAAATGACACCTTGGGACAAAGGCCAAACTCAGAAATTTCAAGCAAATTATAAGCAATTGAAAAGGGGATTAGAATGGAAATTGTTAGCAACCTATTTACAGGGCTACTGCACCCTCACTATTTACCACTTGGATAGTGCCTCCCATTTGGGGATTCCAAAAGCACTTCAAAAATATTAATTAAGGCAACTCAATACTCCTGCAACGTAGGTGTTCTCTCCATTTCAAATCCACATCTAAAAGAAAGGAAGACACTATTCAAAGTGACATTCTCCATTTCATCTTCTCCTTGTGCTTACCAACAGACAATTCAGGCTGTATAGCTCAATTTTTGGAACCAAGGCATTCAAATTTTGTTTTACTAGGGGATGGGTGGGGAAACGGGGGGGAGAGGGATAGCTCAGTGGTTTGAACATTGGCCTGCTAAACCCAGGGATGTGAGTTCAATCCTTGAGGGAGCCACTTAGGGATCTGGGGCAAAATCAGTACTTGGTCCTGCTAGTGAAGGCAGAGGGCTGGACTCAAAGACCTTCCAGGGTCCATTCCAATTCTATGAGATAGGTAGATCTCCATATATTTATTTTATATGTATATTTAAGCTGTTATCTATTTTTAAACACAGCCTGTTCACCTGCTTGACATATGTTCTTTACTTCTCCACTCCATCCCTTAACAAAATAATACAATGATTTTGCTTCCTATTCTCCCCCTGCTGCCACACACATACTATCATCTCCTTTAATTGGTTCATAACACTACATACCTCTCACTCCCAGTTATTTCTAGAACTTTTCAGACCCCCCGATTTCTAAACCAAGACTCCCTCCAACTCCTTAAAGTGGAAAGAGAACCTGTTTACAGGAAATTCTCCCACTGCCCACAAGATGGGATCATATTACAGGAGGCACCTCCAGCCTGGACTAAATTTCTTTCCATTCCAAAAAACATTTATTCACATAGCTGGAGTTGCGTAGCGTAGGTTGACTTATTGAGGTAGTGTAGATATAGCCTTAATGTGCATTGCAGGAAGTACAAAGAAGTAACAACAACAACATAAGTATGTGTTGGGAGGCGAGTGTGTGAGAGACGTGGGCGTGAGAGAGAGACAGACAGGAGTGTATGAGACTGTGTGCTGGCTGCTGGAGAAGTCTATAAAGAGACAGCACACACTCTCTCAAGGCACTCACCTGAAGGCTCAGACCACAGCAGCTAACCTGCTACTTAGCCCTGTCTCCCCTCCCCTGCTCTGTGGAGATGGGGTACATGGGAACAGAGGAGGCAGGGGAAGGGGGACACCCTGATAGCAGCAGCGCCCCCAGACACACACACACTGCACAGCAAGCAGGAGGGTCCTGGGAGCAGCTGGCCAGGCACGCCAAGGCAGAGGGCAGGAGCAACGCAGCTGCAAAGCAGTGGTGGGGAGGAGCACCTGAACACACGCCACTGTGGGCGGCTCTGCTAATCGAGCGCGCGGCACTTGATTCAGTCCTGAGCAGCCAAGTGACCACGCAGCTTAGAGGGAACACAGGCCCTGAAAAGGTCAATATGAGTTGCAACTTCTCTACAGCTATTTCAGTATATGGATTGCACTGGTTAACGTCAAAAGCAACCACAATTTAAAATAGCAATTTAATCATTCATCAGTAAAAATTATTAATATGAGTCCCCATGCTGGCTGTGTGGAGAGCAAAGCTATTGCCATGCACGCAATGGCTGTTGCTTTCCATATGGGAGAGACAAGCGTTTGATCTCTGTAAGCTTGAAAGCTTGTCTCTCTCACCAGCACAAGTTGGTCCAATAAAAGATATTACCTCTTTCAACTTGTCTCTCTAACATCCTGGGACCAACAGGGCTTCAACACAACCACCGCTTTCCATATGGTCATTTAACTGCCCATAATATTTATATAGCATCTCTCATCTTGAAGGATCTCAAAGTGCTTCACCAGATATATATACCCAGGATCCTGCTGTTCTGTGATTTATGTGGCAACGGATGAAGTCTCTAGATGCAGAGCTGAGCTCCAGAATCTGAACTTTAATTTTAAAAAAAAATTGTTCTCATGGATGGAAAGAAACCCTTGAAAAAATGTAAGCTGAAGTGATATCTGCCTAGGCCTGCAGCCAGCCTGAAATAACAGCTCTGAGGCAGGAGTTGCCCCATTGAGATAAACTGGGCAAGGACTCAAATCTAAAAATGCCAGTTTGAATCCCTATATTGTTAGCTATTCCCCGCTGAACACTTTAGCACATATATCCAGGTAATGCGTTTATTCCCCCCATAATCTTCAACTGTCTTCCTCATTTTCCCCAGCCAAATGTCCCACATGTTTGGTTCCCAGCTACCTAAATCTTCAGATTTTCCAACTGCTTTTATGACGCAGTGAGATATTGTCAATGAAAAGAACTGTCACATACTGATAATGTGGGCCCAGTGTAAAATAAACTGAGTTTAATATTAAAAAAATAACAGGCACTACACTATGCTGATTGCATTGTTTGTTTTCACTTCAGTACAATCTCCATTTTAAAACATATAGGAAGCTATCTTCTGATTTCCTTATTTCTTCTAAGGAGCAGCTGTATTCAAGGGCCTTGTTGCAAAATTTAGGTCCAGACAAAGGATGAAAAATCAGGAATTACTGCCGTTGAATCTGGAGAGATCGGAACTCCTCATGTTTGTGTTACTACTTTTTACGTAAGTATCTCACTGTGGGAAACAGACTGCCAGTATCAGAGGGATTAAGCAGTAGGTACAACAGTTACATAAAAGCAACAAGACTACAAGGTGTGGTGATAAATAGTATCAGCACATTAGAGATAGGTGATCAGTTCACAATAGTTCCAGGGGGCGTGTGCACAGGCCCTCCTTTCTACCTAACCCCTTGGTATTATAGAAATATACAGAATAACACCACCTCATTTCTCGGATCATATAAGATGGAGTGATCTTTCTTACTTCCTGTCCTTTGAGCCTCCCTTTTCCCCTAACACCTCTGATAAGAGTCCTGCTATCTTTAATCAGCTTCTCTCTCTCTGTTTGGTGCCCTCCAGAAATAGGCTAGTCTACACTGGGACCTTACACTGGCATAGCTGTGTCTCTCGGGGGTATGAAAAATCCACATCCCTGAGAGATGTAGCTATGCTGGCCTAACCCCGGGTGTAGGTGGCACTAAGCCAACATGAGAATTCTTCCGTTGATCTAGTCACTGCCTCTTGGGGAAGTGGATTACCTATACTGATGGGAGAACCCCTCCTGTTGGCATAGACAGTGTCTACATTGAAGTGCTACAGCACCATTGTAGTGGTTTAAGTGTAAACATACTCTAGATCTGACATCTCCAGTCCTTGTGAGTCAGTAGATATATTTGCAGCATAAAGGAATCCTGTCCTCTGACTCAATTAGAAGACAAAATATGGGCACTCTCAGTTCCTTGGGTAAAAAAAGCTAGCAAGGAGTGTAGACAACAGTGTACATTAATCAGGGCCCCACACACCTACTCTACATCCATGGAATCTGCCCAGAATCCATTCTTCGCCAGATGAATTGTGCTCCAAATCTGAACTTATTTTTTTTAGAAAGATGAAATTTCTAGTCCTGATGCTTAAGAAAACCTTATAAATAAGGCTACAATTATGTCATGGAATCCGTGACTTCCAGAGATCTCCAGGATATTTTTCGCTTCAGCCCTGGGGCAGTTCTCAGCTGCTGCTAGCAGCAGCACCCTTGCCTTCCCCTGCACCTCCAAGCCCCTGGGCAGCAGGGGGACTTGGAGCTCCCAGCCTCTGCAAGAGGACCTGGGATCCCACACATCTGCTGCTGTGACTCCCCCAAGAGCTCCCTGCCACAGCAGGAGGCAAGGACCCCCAGAGCTGTCCAGCTGCGGTGGGCACGGGAGAAGGGTACCCAGGAGCTGCTCAGCCATTACAGGTGCTAGACCCTCCGTCCCTCCCCATTTTGTCAGGGATATTTTTAGTAAAAGCCAGGGACAAGTCACAGGGTTCTGTGAATTTCTGGTTATTGCCCGGGACCTGTCCCTGACATTTACTAAAAATATCCAAGACAAAAGCTTAGCCTTACTTCTAAACAAAGTGAATCAAATGTAAACCAATCCAGTGTTGTACAGGGCGTCTGTTGCAGATAGCCTAAAATGATGAAAGCTCAAGCTGTGCTGGTCTCTGAAGCTAAATAAATCTGCCTGAACCAAATGGAGAAGGTTTTTTTTGTTGCAAACTCCAAGCACTCTGTCTTGGCTGTTGGTAGGAAGTACCACTGCCATTACACCAGAAGATGCCAGGCTAAGCAGGTCCTAATTGCCACAACACTCCCGCCCAGCCCAAAGCAGGGATCCAGTTGTTGCGACTGTTGTAGCACAGCTGGATGGCAACACATAAAAGGAATTTAAGAAGGCAACCCAGAAGAAGGCTCAGAAAGGGTCATGGTCATGCAGATTATGCAGGGAGTCTATAAAACAAGGAAGGACTTACACCACAGTTCATAGTAGTAGTTGCAACACTGTGACTGTCCACAACAGTGGCCTGTTTCACATATATAACTTTGATTGTTGACGCCCAGGCAGGTTTGCTTGTCCTAAAATTAAAAACAGAGAGACACAAGTTACTAACATTATATTTTTAAAATGTAACTATATAATGCCTTCCACACAAGGCTCTCAAAGCATTTTAAACACATGCATTAGATTTCTCAAGACACTAGTGAGGTACGTAAGTATCAACTCAAATTTACACAAACAGAGAGCGCGAAAGAACTGCCCAAGTCTATTCCATAATTGAGATAAGAACCCAGGTCTACCAGCTGTATATGGTCCCATATGACTAGACCACGTCACCTTTTATTACACACCCTCTGGTTCATTTTTAAGACATCACATTTTGTGCTCTGGACATTTTGTATATAGGAGAGAGAGATTTTGTTCCACATTTTACTTTGTTGTATTACTGAGGCAGCGTGTCAAGCAGAGGAAATGCTTTATAAATAGAGAATGTTGTAATCTGAGTGAGAACTGCTTGAGTTTATTTAAATCCAAGTGGCAATTACGGTATATTCTTGTAAAATTCGGCTCTGGAATTGTTCTTTATAATTAGTAGCTTAGTTTATATCAGCTTTCTGGTAAAGCTTCTTCCTGGAAGCTTCAGCATTCTAGGAGTGGAGCCAAATCAGCTGTACTTTATCACCTTGCAGTCTTCCATCACTGTGGTTCTCAACCTGTGGCCCAGGTAACACATTGTGGACCGCATATTTGGCCCAGAATGATAAATAGTTGGGAACCACTGGTTCACGTGTTACTACAAACAGGACTACATGTTTAAGTGATGTGTTTTCAAGTACACACCATAATAGGTGAAGAACAACTGTCAGTTCTTGGTATTTACCAAGGCTAACAGGTTTGCTGGATACCCTGTGTATTTTTTATTCCTTCATTTTGGGGTTGTTTTTTTTTTTTTAAAACAAGTGATATTTCACTTTCGTTGAACATACCACTCGGACCAATTATAGTTCATGTAAATGAAACCCATAAGCTATTTTTTTTTTAAAAGATGACATTCTATTTTTGGATTCAAGGAACATGTGAATATCAGTATTAAAAACATTCCCACCCTTCCCACCAACCCAATCAAGAATTAGCACACACCACAAAAGCCACACTCCTGGCTTCAACTCCTCCAGTGCCTGCATCGAAGTAGGAGTGTAGTTTCTAAGGGCACATCTACACTACCCGCCGGATTAGCGGGTAGCAATCGATCTATCGGGGATCGATTTATCGCTTGTAGGGCAGATGTGATAAATCAATCCCCGATCACTCTCCTGTCACCTGCTGAACTCCAGCTCGGCGAGAGACGGAAGCAAAGTTGACGGGGGAGCCGCAGCACGCCACGAGGGCACGAAGTAATTAATTTTAATTTGATCTAAAATACGTTGACTTCAGCTACGCTATTATCGTAAAGCCTTGCAAACTGTAAAGGGGTTTTGAGCATGTGCACAGCTTCATGAAAATACAGAACAGTGTGCTTCTTTCCCTTAATCTGAATTGGGGTAGAGGCCATGAAAAGATATCAGCAATCCACCTGCTTAATAGACAGAATGAGAGAGGGCTGCCTGTCCTGCTAGCTCTGCAGAGGCAGCAGAACTTTCTGCCAAAACCTCCCAAAGAGCTTGGCTGCAAGCGACTGCTTTTTCCACCCACAACCCTGATGCCAGACTTGCTTTGAAATAAAGTTCGTTCAGTCATGAAGTGTTAATGCAATTAAACAGTGTTACAAAGTGCCATACGTTTTAGGTTCTTTATTGGAGGGGCTTTTTTTTTTTTTTTTTTTTTTAATGCTAGGTGCAGAAAGCAGATGTCCCACGCCTTGATAGGGTCTTTTCCACCTGTAATTTCTAAGATGACAGTCAAATGTGCAAGTCACTCTGCTGCGCTATCATAGCATTTTACATTTCATTTTCTTTAACCACAGCATATGTTTCCCAACGTGAAATTATGGTCAAGGAAATCACTAGAAATGGTACATTTTGCAATGTCTTTGTGGCTGATGTATCCCAAGTCATATCTGTCCACTTACTAACCATTTTTTCCCCTATTAGCCATGCAGCAGCAATGCTATTGGAGAATGAATCGATTCTTTCCTGGCTCATACATCAGCAGAATTGAGACTTAAAATCTGTAATATTGTTGATGATGCACAATAAAATGCAAAACTTGATTTTCAGATCAGAAATTTGGCTTTGCAGCCGTGACAAACTCTAAAGCAACATTACGTGTATCAAATGAACAACTGTGAGTTAGAGTCAGAGACAGGCCAGAACTCGAATCTCGCACTGCCATTTTAAGTGTTGCTTTGCACTAGGTCACACATTTCAAGGAATTAAACAGCATTTATTCCTATACACATTTTCTTCTGTTCGAAGTATAACATTTCAAAGAGCAAAAACGACGACTTTGTGGCAACAACCTGTAACAAAGATATAAACCTCCCTGGATTGTCTCACTCACTTAAAGTTGAATTTTATTTTGGGGGATTTCATCGTAAGTTGTTCAAACCACATCACCAACTCTCTGAATTCCCCCCACTGACTCTCCCTTGCCTACAAAAATCAAGTTTAAGACAACTGCCCTTTCCAGTCCAATGCTGCACGGTATCATCCTTGCCTATACATACTTACAGCGGGCATTTGGTGACCCTGAATGTTTTGTCTTGTTAATTAAGTACGTTGTAACAACCATCAGGCACTTTGTTAAACTTTGATTTCTCACTGCATCCCACTTTGTCCCTTTACTCCACAAGTGATGCAAACCTGATTTAGAGTCTCCCCCTCGCCCTTCCCTCCCCCCCACAATATTCAATGTCTTGTAGGCACAGAGGGCTGCATGGAATATCACATTTTCCTCTCTTTATATGCCAGGCTGCCACCCACTTAACAGAAATCACACAGCCTGAAAACCCTCTTTTCCCACAAGGCCTACAAATGTTAAAAACTTACTTCAACAACATGCCATTCCCATTCCCATCTATATTATATGAAAGATTTAAGTTATCACCATCCCAAGCCTCCGAACGTGTTCTTGTTCGGACTTTGCAATTTAGGCCAAGCTCTTCTTGGGCAAGGGATGCATTTGTAAACACATGGTGCTTATATAATAATTAAGGTAGCCTTCAACTGCAGCTCTTTTAAATGAAGATTAATTTTTACAAAATCGCAGCCATTGAATTATCAGTTACCAACATACCCCAAACAATGTGACTCTTATATTTCAAATGTCTCCTGGGCAAACACCATGCACCTTTGTTATTATTAATTATTAAAGTGAGGCACAAAAGGAAAAAAAAACAGGTGTGAGCAAGACAAAGGACAGGAAGAATATTTTTGTAAGAAGAGAATGCATGCATGCAAAAAATTATTGTCTCCTGGAGGCAAAAATTAAAGGATTAATGCATTGTGTTAAATTGCTTTCGTGTCTTGCAGCTATTTTTAGAGGAGTAGCTGTAAAGGTCATTTTAATCAGAGAAAGGACTTTCTGTGCTAATAATAATGGAACAATTAGATAGTTGCAGTTTTAAAAAGGACATCGGCAAATGCTGCTTTATGTTTTATTCTTGCACTCACTTGTAAGTTTTATCATCAGAAATGGGGGAGGGGGAATCTTAGCTGACCAATTCCCCCCCTCGTTTTATTAAAGCATTATTCTTTGCCATAGGTACTAAAGCTGCAATGCAGGGATTCTATTGGACACTACTGGCTGTGTCTGGTTGTCAAATAGCAGAAATTTGCAAGCATGCTTCTCCCACCTCAATCTTCACTGGACTAATAGCAACCATTCATCTCTGCTGGTAACCTCACCACAGTTATCCATTTACTGTCACCTCCAGAATAGATTCCTGCAGTGGAGTCTACACGGGACTACTCTTGAAGGACATTCAAACTTCAGCTTAGAGCAGAAAGTGCCAGTCTCCTTACTTAGCATTTTGTTCATGTGCCCACTACATCTATTCTGGAAGATTGATTGGCTTCCAGCTACTTTCCAGGTACAATTCAAAGAGTTGGTTCTCTCCATAAAGCTCTGTATACTCTGAGTTCTAGATACATTACAGACTACCTCTTTTAGGCTATCCTCCAAAAGCCATGACTATCTGGGACACGTGAGCTGAACCAGCGTTAGGGGATAGCAAGCAGGGCAAATTCCCAGGGCCCCATGCCACAGGACTTCAGCTCCAAGCTGCCGGGCCAGGGCTCCAGCTTCAGCCTGGCGGGGCTGGGGCTTTGGCTTCAGAAACGTTGCAGAAATCCAATGTGTAAGCAGGTAAGGAAGGCAGGGTGGGGGCCCACTCCGTTTCTGCCCTTGACCCCACCAAATCTAATGCCATTCTTGCATGAGAGTTGACAGAACATTGATACATACCATTCTGGGGGCAGGCGTTTTCAGTGGAGGGCCCTCAAGCCTGGCACTCAGTTCCTACACCCACTTGGTGCAACAGAGCAAGCACAGCAAGCTGTTAGACATGCTGCAAGGCCCATCTATTGCTCAGGATTTTTCTGAGGTTGAGTTGGCACAGTCTGAAGATCCTTTCTGTATTATTTTGACATGTTAATCTGGATTATTTTTGCATTACACCCGTAGTATTTATAATACACACTATATAAATAAAGTAAACTTGGCTATTTTGGTTTGTTTCCCAGTAAATAATAAACCCACTGCTGTGTTGACAATTCCACAGCTAACAGGGGACGTGCAAAGCTGCTTTTATTTACACCTTGTATAAATAGTGATTTCAAATTTTATAGTATACGACTTTCAAAACTGTATTAATAAAAGGCTAATTAGGATTTCTATAAACACTTCATATTCAGAATGCTTTATAAACAATCCTTGTAACACCCATCTGGAGGTGGGCACATGCAGAACCTGAGACAGCATCGTTAAGCAATTTATTTAAAACCACAGAGAACACTAATGCATCTGTGCTGGGATTAGGAATCAAATTTCTTACTCCTAGTTCTGCACTCAGACCTCACTGTGTATCCAAGTCATAAACTTAAAGGTCAATTTTGAGACTAAACTACTTAATGTCTCTAACCTTCACACATATGCTACCTGAACTGCCAGTCACAAATGAGCAATAAATAAGATTACATTTAGATAACTATAGAATTAGAGTGACAAAGTAGGTGAAGTAATATCTTTTATTGGACCAAATTCTGTTGGTGAGAGAGACAAGCTTTTGAGCTTACACAGAGCGCTTCTTCAGGTCTAGGAAAGGTACTTGGAATGTCACAGCTAAATACAAGGTGGAACAGAAAAGGAGTTAACACACGGCACAAGAGACCGGTCAAGAGGAAGCGGGCAGTAACACATCTACAGTCGTAGGACAAAGGAGGGTTACAGTGGGTTACAGATTGTTGTAATGAGCCACTAACCCAGTGTCTTTATTAAGTCCATTATTTTTGGTATTTAGCTGAGTTATGAATTTAAATTCCCAGGCTTGATTTTAGAAGGTGTTGGGAACGTTTCCTTGGAGGATGAGGTCAGAGGGATTTTTTTTCTCCCTTTACTGAAGCATGCTTTCTTGGGGTATTTGGTGGCCCGGTCCTGATGCAATCTACTTATCTGGTGGTATGTCCTTGTTTGGTGAACGCGATTTTAAGTGCATTAGGTGTGTATCCTGGGACTTCTCAGAGCACATTCGGGAGTCTCTGTGCTTAGCTGTAGCTAACAGATTTCTTGGCGTGTTTGAGGTGGTTCTGGATCCGGTTTTTTGTATATAATTGTCTATAGGATCCATTATTGAAACTGATTGTGGTGCCCAGGAAATTGATGTTGGTGTGGGAGTGTTTCAGACAGAATTTAATGGATAGGTGGTGGTGGTAGAAGTGGTAGTGGAATTCTATGAGGGAGTTCAGGTCATCTGTCCAGAGGATGATGAAAATATTGATATGTCGGTGTATCCTTGATTTCATGATGCCTTTGTCCAGAAATTCTTCCTCAAGGCGGCCCATGAAAAGGTTGGCACATCCTGGGGAGCCATCCTACTATCCAAGGCTGTTCCCATGGTTTGGAGAAAAAGTGTTTGTTGTTGAATGTAAAACTGCTATCGGTGAGGATGAAATGGATGAGTTGGCAATGTTTGGGGTGGGATCTGAGTGCTGTCCACTGTCTTGTAAATATTTGTGACAGCCAACAAAGCTGTCATTATGAGGGATGCTGGTGTACAGGGAGGTGACATCCAAGATGGCAAGGATGGTGTTTTGAGCGAGGTTAGCCCTGTAACCATGACAAGCATCTTCTAGATAACACTCAGAACACACAAGAAATTTGAGTTTACACACATCCCTTTTTTTAAACACACACACACACACAGACACAGACACACACACACACTTCAACTACCACCTCTGATCTGACCACCCATGCCGCTTCCTGCAGCTCCCATTGGCCTGGAACAGTGAACCGCAGCCACTGGGAGCTGCGGGCAGCTGTGCCTGTGGATGGTCAATGTAAACACTGTCTCGCGGCCTGCCAGCGGGTTACCCTGATGGGCCGCAGGTTGCCCACTACTGCTCTTGATGCACTATCCACTGATGTGGAATTTCAATGTACTAACAAAGATTGTTTATTAAAGTATGATATTTTCTCCCAAAATCCGGCTTTGGTGTTAGCTGCTCCTGATTTAAAGTGATTCATAAGGATTTATGGCTCCTCTGAAATCCATGAATACACAAAAATTTCTGGCTGCTCTCCACTTTCCATGTGGTTTCACAGATCTCAGGAAAGATCCTAACAAACAGCAACTACATTAATCATGGCCACATTCTTTTCTTAGTATGAAAATCTCATTAGTTGTGGTCACCAGTCCTTAGCTGCTGACACAGAATCACAGCAATGCAGGACTGGAAGGGACCTCGACAGATCATCTAGTCCAGTCTCCTGCACTGAGGCAGGACTAAGAATTAATCTAGTCCATCTCTGATAGCAGTTCGTCTAACTTCTTCTCAAAAACTTCCAATGATGGAGATTCCACAATTGCCCTAGGTAATTTCTTCTAGTGTTTTAGAAGTTTTTCCTAATATCTAACCTAAATCTCCTTTGATGCAATTTAAATCCATTACTTCTTGTCCTGTCCTCAGTGGTGATCCTCTTTTACATACCTGAAGACTTATCGGGTCCCCCCTCAGTCTTCTCTTCTTCAAACTAAACAAACCAATTTTTTCAATGCTTCCTCATAGGTCATGTTTCTAGACCTGTAATCATTTTTTGTTGCGCTCCTCTGAACTTTCTACAAATTTGTCCACAACTTTCCTGAAGTGCAGTGCCCACAACTGGACACAATACTCCAGCTGAGGCCTAGTCAGTGTGGAGCAGAGTGGAAGAATTACTTCTCGTGTCCTGCTCACAACACCTCTGCTAATACATGCCAGAACGATGTTCACGTTTTCTTAAACTGTGTTACCTTGTTGACTTCTTAGTTTGTGATCCACTATAACCCCCCAGAGTACTCCTTCCTAGGCAGTCATTTCCCGTTTTGTATTTTTTCATTGATTCCTTCCTTCATTCTTAAGCGTAGTACTTTGCATTTGTACTTACTGAATCTCATCCTATTTATTTCAGACCATTTCTCCAGGTTTTCAAGATCAGTTTGACTCTTAATCCTCTCCTCCAAAGTGCTTGCAACCCCTCCCAGCTTATCAATGGCAAACTTTATAAGCGTACTCTGTATGCCATTATCCAAATCATTTATGAAGCTGTTGAATAGAACACACTCCTGCGGGACCCCAATCGATATGTCCTCCCTTCTTGACTGTGAACCACTGATAACTACTGAGTACAGTTTTCCAACCAGTTGTGCACCCACCTGACAGTAGATTCATCTAGTCTATATTTCCCTAGTTTGTTTATGAAAAGGTCACGTGAGACAATATCAAAAGCCTTACTGAAGTAGAGATATCAATCTATTGTTTGCCCCCATACACAAGGCTTGTTATCCTATCAGAGAAGGATATTGGGTTGGTTTGACATGATTTGCTCTTGACAAATCCACATCGACTGTTACTTATTACCTTTTAGCTGCTTACAAACTGATTATTTGATCCATTATCTTTCCAGCTATTGAAGTAAAACTGACAGGTCTGTAATTCCCCAGCTTGTCCTTATTCCCCTTTTTATAGATAGGGCAAATATAGTACCTTTCTCCTGTCCTCCACAAGTTCACTTAACGATTCCCATGATGAGATTTGGGAGAGTCACCAAAAGTACTTTTATTTTATCATTCTAATTCAAACTAATTCTCCTTATCTGGCCTCACTAAACTATCCAAAATCAAAATAACCATGCTCACTTCACAAGTTTCACTCCGCACCATTGTGGCTGGTCTTCATCATATAGCATTAGTCTGTGTTCAAGCAATGAATTAAATGGACACTGACAAATATGGCAATTTCCTGCAATATCCTGAGGAGAGCTTACGGAATTAAGTTTAAGTATGTTTGGGATCCACTGTATGGTTTTTGTGGGCCAGGACTGTGTGCAACTTCTCTCTAAGAGGGGAATGGGGATGCGAACCCATGGAAGTGTCATGAACTTCAAAGTAGTATACTGAACAATGTGCTAAACAATGGTCTTCTGGGGCAAACAGTGTCAAGAGATTTGCCCGGGAATCCATAGGGGGAAGTGAATGCTAATTCCTCGTCTCCCCACCCTGATTATGGAAAAATCCAGCCTTTTGATGCCACACCTTGAGAAGTGGACCATTGTCTATGGATAACCAGAGCCTCAGGATCAAAGGTGCAAGCTGTATAAAGCAAAGACTAATCTATTCATAGGTATGCTAGTTTGGAGCGGAAGGCTGTTATTACATGAACTCGTAACAGAGACAAGACGGGTGAGGTAATATATTTTATTGGACCAACAGAATTTGGTAGAATGGACAACACCACGGCAATGAAGTGTTACTACACAGAACTCCCTTGATTGGGGTTTGATGGAACTGATTCTTACCAGAGTCCTTGCTGGGGTGATCTCTGGTAAACTTATCAGCACGCCTGTAAATTCTTTTATTGTATTTAACGTGTTTTTTCTGTAATGCTTTCACTTTAAGAATAAATGTGGTTGCTTATAAAAGGCTGTATGGTAACTTGTAACTGCCGATAATTACACTGTTTGTAAGCCTTCAAAGAGAAAACAATGCTCACACACTGGCCTGGTTAGGCAGTCTGGCTTGCTGGGAATATCACAGCGTAAGCAGGGGACTGAGTAGCCTGAGAAAAACTTGGTCAGGAAGAAGAGACATGGATCTCTACACAGGAGAAGTGGTGGCTGACAGGCATGGAACCTAGGGTGAGTGCCCTCCAGGAGCAAAGGTACACTTGCACTGAACTTGACATACAAGTGGATGAAAAAGGGGAAAGCAGTACAGAGGCCATATTTATGAGCTACTATTAGTCAGAGTTAGGGAAGTAAATCAGAAAGCTTTCAGAAAATGGATAGACACAAACTTTGTATTTCGATTAATTCACAATCAGCTCCTATACTATATATTTTGTATACCTCCAACAGTAATAAAAGGGAAGAATGGTTGTCTACCAACACAGGAAAAGTGTCTAAGAATCATCAGCCATAAAAACTCATAAGGAAATCTATCAAATGCAAGTTTATGTCTTCATTTATTAGGTTTCATATATCAGACTGTAACTAGCCATTAGCTAGCCCTGTCCATCATCAATACCTCATGACAGAGTACACACAAGGGAACTGAAGTAAACTGGTGTCTATGCTCAAATAACGAGGGCTTATGTGGTTGTGGGTTTAACGAACTAGTCTTTTACTGCTGAAGATTTTAGCTGAAATGCCGACTCGGGTCACAAGAGCAACTGCATTTAGCGGTTCATCACTGCCCTCAGTTGTGCACGTCATAAATTCATTTTGTAACCTATCATGCTGAAGATAATCTCAGATGTAAAATCGTACCCAGTCAAGGCCAAGCCTCACCCTGGACCCAGAACTGTGCAGGGGATTCCCCTATATACTCTGGGGGCACTAGGAGCCAGATGGTGCATCCCCTGCTCCCATCATGGGGTCTTGGGGGAGAATTGAGGAGGACGAGGAGCCAGCCAGAGATTCCAGCTGGTAGAAGCAGGAGCAGCCAAAGCAGAGACTGCTGCACATTCCAGTCAAAACCGGAGGTTCTCAGACTTCCTCTGTCCTGTGCTGATCAGCTATTTGCTCCCATCCGCCCCCTCCTGCCTAACAGTCTCTTCACTTTAGCTTCCCTCCACAGCCACTGCTCCTACCCTCTTCTCCCCTGCCATGTGCTCCTCATTTTCCCTTCCCTTTCCATTTAGCAGATCTATCTAAATCAGTGGTTTAACAACTTTAACAACCTGTGAACCCCTTTCACTAAATTGTCGAGTCTCGCAAACCCCTTCCTAAAAATGAATATTTCCAGGGATTTTCTCCTTTACCTGAGTATAAAAGCAGTGCTCTTGGAAATATAAAATTTGTTTCTGAGATATGCTTATTACACACTATTTATTATTATTATTTATCATTACAGTTTTTTCATTACATTTTGAAAATGGCAAAAAACTCTTCCAAGATGTCACTTTTGTAGCTTGTATCACTTTGAATAAGTCTGTTATAAGACAAGGTGCCTATGTTTCATCAAGGAGTATCAGATATGAAATAGCATGAAGGTATTTAAGAAGCCAACTCAAAGAGTTCCTCCTACACAAGCAGTCCTGGCAAACAATTCATGTTATAACAAAGCTTAAACTTGTTCTTCATAATAATTTAAAAAATACTAGCTGCCTATTTAATTTTAAAAACAGCAAAAAATATCCACCTCCCTTTCCATTTCTTATAAGGAATCTTGAAGTTTAAATCTCCTCTGTGGTAGATATGCTTGCTTTGATCTGCTTAGCTCTTGGAAGTCCAGGGGCTCCGAGTTGCTGGCCCCATGCTGCCTGGGGTCCCTAGGGACAGCTCTGTCTGCCATTAGGAAATTTTTTCCTGAAAACCCCTTGTAACATTTTGCAAACCCTTGTTTGGGAACCACTGATCTAAACTTACCCCATGCCCACAAAAATCATGGAACTAATACGCTGCTTTTGCTGCCATCAATTGATCACTCTGCTTCTGTATTATATACCCTTTCCCCCAGCCTGTTTCTGTCTTGTCTATTGGCCAATTGCCCCAAAGAGTTTATAATCTACTAGTGTGTGTGTGTGTGTGTGTGTGTGTGTGCGTGTGTGTGTGCACGCGCAGTGCCTAACACAATGGGGTACCACTCTTGGATGCCCCTTAGACAACACCTTAATAACAATAACCAGCTAGCATTGCAGGCCAGGACTGAGATGCACCGGCAGAACCATAAAGCACTGGACTAGCAGAGGTGATGCAACTCAGGACTGCATTACATTGGCCAGGCTGTGTGCAGCACTAGATTAACCTTATAGGTACTGTTGCAGGTCAGAATTGAGGCATAATTGTGAGAACTATGCAGTGAACTATTCAATATCATTATAGATCTTCATTTCTAGAAGCGCTAAATTCCTCAGACCCAGGAAAAATTAGCAAGCATTTGCATTTTTCTTCCATAAGTATTGTGACTTTACCAGCATCATTTAATGCAAGCATGAATAGGCAGGAGTTGGGTAAAAGTGCAAACTATGATAATATTATGTAACAGTAACTACTGGAATCTGTGGGTATCGACCTGTGCCATGTCATACAGGCAATAGCCTCTTGTAAGTCTGACCCAAGTCAGGTGACTGGGGCTAGGGAATAAAGAGAAGTCTTATTAACTCTCCTGCATGGTATACCTTTATTACAAATAGTGACATGTTAAGTGTTCCCTTTTATATGTGGCAAAATGCCACATAAAAGAAATATTTTGAGACAAGTCAGCACCAAATGTTGACAGTGTAGTAAAGTGCAAAGAACACATACATCAAAGCTGCCTAAACACAAGAGAAGGGCCCCAAACAGGAGTTTCAAAATACACTGCTTGGTGCTTTGCTACTGCTGGCATCATGAGAACAATATTTAAAACATTTAATCACCAAGATTAATTGGCCACAGTGGACCCAACCTTAGCCACCAAAGCACAATGTTAGAGGTTTTATAAACACAGTTCACCTTCATGAACAAGTTGGCTCACTCATTCATTTCTATGCTTGAGAGAGACTTAACCTTTCAAAAGGGTACCCTGTCACTTAAAAAAATCATGCTGTAAATTTTTATCTACTATTAAAGCCAGTTTTCACTTTTGTCTATAGAAAAATTTCATTTTCAGGTCCTTAATGCTGCAGTGTCTGGGCTGTAAACATGACATGGAAATGTTTACTTGTATAAAAACATTTTTTTTATGCCTTGAAGGAGGAGTCCTTGCTGTGTCCTGACTCCTCCCCATTGGTAATGTCATTTCCAGGAAAGAGCTATTTAGAGAACGTTTCAGAACTGGCTTGGATTTTTTTTTTTTTTTTTTTAAAAGTTGACAGCATTTTAAAGTTTAACCAAATATTTTTTTAAATAAAAGTAATCCAACGTTTAATTTGCCTTTTGCTTTTTGAGTCTTTAGGTTGTACTCGGGTCACGTTCCTCTCTGCAGCCAGGAAGGCGAAAAACTCACTTTTAATGAAAGCTGGGATTCTTACAAAAATCAAATGCGGTCAGGAGCTGAAGCTTTAAGAAACACCCAAATACCACAAATATCAGACCTGAAGACGAGCTCTGGGTAAGCCTGAAAGCTTGTCTCACCAACAGTAGTTACTCCAATAAAAATATTACCTCACTACCTTGGCCTCTCTGACAGAGTCTTCATTTTCTTTTATATTTTAAAGGGAAGTGAACATTTCATCTTGATTGCTTTTTCTATCCAGTTGTTTTGACTGGTGTTGTCCACTGTTGCTGCTTTTACAGTTTCCAATTTTCCTTCTCAGCAGCTCTTCCCTGGCAAAAGCACTTCACTCGGAAATGTGGGGCCAAAGAATAAATAGCTGCTCAAGAAGTTCTTCCAAACAGAAGCAACTACACCAATTGATTAAGGCCTGCAATGAGTGGAGTTAGAGAAGAGGCTCCATATGCACATTTCCCTCCCAAGATCTTTTTCTTCCCCTTCGTCCATATTTAGTCCATTTGTTAGACTCAGTTCTGTCAGGGAAGAGGTTACATTCAGTAAAGCATGTAACTGAATCAAAACAGTGGAGCAAAACTTGATGCTGTTTTAGCTCAGATCAAAATATTTTTAAGATTCATAGAAGCTGAGGGAATCATACAAACTTTTAAAGGGCGAGAGCAAATTAAACGACTTGCAGAGATTTATGTCCCTAATATTCAAGAGAACATTTGCATGAGGCTTTCAAAAATAAATCCAGAGCCTCCAACCTTTATACGTTAGGTTTAAAGGAGTGATCTGAAATAGGCTCCTCTTATAAATCAGCCTTTTAAATTAGAGATTTCAAAAGTGAAATTTGAACCGATTGCCACTCACTAACATTTGAAAATTCATAAGGGATCAGCAGATAAAGGGGTCTAGCAAATCACTCTATTTTTCTAATTTGCAGAGAGTTTTGAAACAGATTCAAGCAAACTTTTTTTTTCCTGGGTGCTTTTTATTATGTGGCTGCATTTACAGTAAAAATGTGTACACCTGTTGTCCAGTTGACAAGGGTCTGGAATTTTCAATCCTGTATCATGAAAAGCAAGGCCCTCCTGTCTACACTATGCTCTGTCACTGTTGCCAGGACCAGCTGAGCATAGATTTTTCCAGTGTAAACAAGGCTTCTGCTAGCCCCAGGCACTAATGAAGTTCTCATCCTTGCAAAAAACTTGTTTGATCCCTGCCTGATATATTACATAGCAGTGCAGAACACTACGATTAGACCAATAAGGAGCACAAGTTCTTGAGAAGACAATAGCTGACTTAACCTTGCATGCATTTAAATTCTTCTAAACTGTAACATACACGTCAAAGTTAACAAAATAAAATAATAAAGAAAGACCTGGAAACATTTTTTGAAGAATAAACAGTGAAGAAAAGCGGTTATCTACAGTGATACAGGATAAGAGAGATAAAATTTGGGTTTAAAGTTCTACACAACAAGAGGACACAATGATATTTTCCAGGATTATTCTCATACTGATTAGGAGTGAAGAGCAACCTTGCAAGATTTGCCAGCTCAGGCAGAAACTCTACTCACTTCACCACCTTTAACCGAGATTTTTGACAATGAAAAAACAGACATTTTACTTGCTTGTCAAAAAACCTGCCCAATTCGGATAAGAACTTTACAAGGGTGGTAAAAGGGGCCTTCAGCTCCAGGCTGGATTAAATATTTAAACTTTTTAATTGCTGATAAACTATTGGTTACTCAAATGCAAGATGCTTTAATCTTTTCAAACCTGATCCAAGCCCACTGAAGTCAATGGAAAGATTCCCACTGATTTCAATGGGCTCTGGATACAACAACCCTACTTTATGTAGTACCAAGAATTAAATGAATTGAGAATAAGGCCAAGATACTGAAACAGCAAATTCTACCAGCAAACAACGCTCATAAGCTCCAAGCACAGGAGGACTAAAAAAAATGCTTATACCTGTCTCCCTACTTTTAAACACTCAAAGACACAACACTGTTGATCTTTCCTGGATTAAAGGCTTCTAGTAGACATTTCACATTTGCTATTTACAGGATTTATCACTTAAAGTGACCTAGCAAGGATGGCCTGGGCTTTGAGTCTAACAAGCTTAATTACACACATGGTACTTGACATTTTATTATATGTATTATGCAGCCATATTACATGCTGACAGCACTAGATCACAAGATAAGCAGATTCTGCCCAATATTGAACCAAACTCCTATCATGGTGTCAAGAATGAATAATGTACTCCTTGAGGAGTCTCTCTCTTTACAAAAGAGGGGGTTGTAACTGCTTGTGGCCATTTTGACCTCCATAACACTTGTTGTAAGTGCCCTGGCCAGATGCCAACTGGGGTAACTTTACTTAATTCCCCTTACAGTTTGATATGCATATCATATTTTTTCACTTCCTGTCTCAAAAACTGTTCTGTAGTTCCCATCATGGCCTGGTAAACAGTTGCTCAATTTCATACCACAGGGAACTCCACTTCAGTGGTATGTGAGGTGATTCCTGCACATCATTTGTATACAGGAAATTATCCTAGAAACTGACAGAACTGAACTTGGTGTTTTCCCTACACATTAAATGAAAAAAAAACACTTTCCCACTACTGTTTTTAATCCACAAATGAAGGACAATCAAAATATACAGAAATCTGTTCTTGAGACATCACCAGCTGTTTCCCCTTCCCGTTTATGCATTATGTACCTAGGGGGTGTTTTTTAAAATGTATACTGCAAGTGGAACAAAAATAGATAAGCAGTCAGGTCTTCAACATTAAACTGCCCCGTGTTGAGCTAGACAGATGAGTAAAGGAAACTCAGGAGCTCCTAAACTCTGGTTTTGCATACTACCTGGCTACCATGCAATAATTGCCCTCTTTTTTTTTCGGGTAGGGGGGAGAATAGCTTCATAGATTTAGAAAAATAATCTTAAAAATAAAATATATGGACATCTGATGCTGACCTCACTTCAAAAGCTGAACTGATCTTGCAGAATTTTATTACAGATTGAAGATTTACTTAAAATCCTTAGAATAATTTCTTCAGAGGCAAAACAGCTCTTCCATACCTACTGCCCACACAACTTTTAATCACAAAGGTCTTTCCCACCACAAAGCTATGACAGCACTGTATTACCTGTTCAACTCTGAGATTTTCAAGCAGATTCTAGTTGGATTTGGTGTGCTAACAAGTGAACCATTGTTAGAGCCATTATGTTCAACTGCAAACGGATCATCACATAAAACTTTTAGAATTAGTGAAAAAAAAACAACACCCCCTACAAAATAAGCTGGTAACTGATCAAGTGACAAGGCTGCTTATGCAGCAATTTGCTAAAAGTTAGACCAGTGGTTCTCAGTCTTTTGTACTGGTGACCCCTTTCACACAGCAAGCCTCTGAGCGTGACCCCCTTTATAAAATTAAAAACACTTCTTTTGTACATTTAACACCATTATAAATGCTGGATGCAAAGCGGAGTTTGGGTTGGAGGCTGACAGCTCATGACCCCCCAATGTAATAACCTTGTGACCCCCTGAGGGGTCCCAACCCCCAGTTTGAGAACCCCTGAGTTAGACTCTGCTGTCCTTGTAAGCAACAGAAAGTGTCTAGTTTTAAATGCCTCAATTGACTTGGTATTGTAATACTATATTAATAGTTACAAAGCTATACCTATTTATTGTACGTTACTGACTTTAGTAGTGTTGAGGACAGTTTGCAGTTAGATCTCTAAACAGACATGCCTCCCAGACCAAAACAAGTTTTGGAACTCTCAGAAACTTAAGAACAAATAGTTGGCAATGTACTCCCAGACAGGGAGCAGGTCAGTTGCTACTGTTTCTCATTCCTTGTTACATTACCAAATATAAATTGATTGTTTCTTGTTAAAACACCAACTTTCCAAAGCTACTAAAGTCACCAGTGCACATGTTAACTCTGCCATTTTCTGTTTCCTCTCTTCAATGAGTTATTTTGCTACACAGCATGACTCCAGATAATAAATATTACCCATATATTAAAAAAAAACAACCTCTTCAAACACTGACAGAAGTTTTAAAGCAATGTAAACACATTTCCATATTAGGGCCTGTGGAAAGTAGACATTAAAAAAAAAAAGCACACAGGAGAATCCTCCTTCCTTGTGAAGCTTGGAACAACAAAAGCTTGTTCTCCTGAAGTGAAGTTTTGTTTTGTCTTTGCTAATGAAAAGAAAGTTGTCTTGCAACAGCACCACCAAAACACACACACATACACACACACTTCTCTCCTTGGAAAGTGAGAAAATATTTTCTAAAAAACAAAAAGTTCTCCACCGGAACCGGCAGCAATCAAACCAACCCAAACTCGTTACCTGTCTCAGCCCCAAGAGGAAAGGCATCCTGCATTCTCATCATCCACACTAACGCTTTGGAACAAAGGAATTTTAAAGTCCCCCTACAACCATTTCCTCAGCTCGTGTGCGCAGGGTGCGCCTGCGAGCCTATTTAAACCAGGGCTTCCGCGGCTGGGAATGGTAAGTAAACAGGGTCCCAGAGCTCAGCATGCACTCGGCTCGCTCTCCGCCCTTCCCCTCCCTTCTCCTCCCACACCCTGTGACATCTCAGACGCAGCAGAGCTGTGGGGTTTGGCAAGGGGGAAATGACATCAGTTCAGGCAGTGCACAAAACTGGAGACAGCTGCTGATTAACAAGAAAAGGGCTTGCTCCAAACTTGCGATGCAACTTGGTATTTAGCAACCCTGCTCTATGCAGAGGCACTAAACACTACATCTTGGGTGAACAAGGAAAACTGTCTTGGCTCTAACCAGATGCCCCAAATGGAATAAAAACCTATATTAAAGAATAGCTCTTCAATGACATTTAATTAAAATCCCCTAAGCAAAAATACCTCAATTTCTCCTCAAAAATGGCTGTCTACTTTGGATGCAGCTCCTCTGAGCAGCTTTGTAGTCTGCACTAACAGGCAGCATTTGGGGAAGATGGATCAAAACCAGAACCAGGTATTTAAACATCTCCAAACTTGGAGGATTTGGCTAAAATTGAACACGGATCTAAACCACTCCCCTGGTTTGCCCACTTTGAGATTTTCTTTAAGTAGTTCTTACTACACGACTGGCAAATTCACCACCACAAATACCACCTCGCTTACTATGGCAAAGCTCCCCTTTCTTTCAGTGGGAGCTGGATTGGGCCCCCAAAGAAGACTATAAAGAGGTGAGGTGGAAGCTATTTTTATCCTTGCCATGCAGTAAGAGCACACTGCTGTCCCGCAGCGCCCTACTTCTGGGCATTAACCATCTCCACACTTTCAGACCAATGGGAGGTTGTACCTCGTAAAAAAAACTTATCTAGTCACCAGGAATGCCAGTCTTGTTTGTCCTCTCATAAACAAGCGGTACAGCAAGTTCTACAGCAGCAGGGGAGATGACACAGCAGACAGTAACCTAAATTTAAACTATCTATACCTCCTACTTTAAAAGTTCAGCGACCCCCTTTTTTTTTTTTTTTTAAATTTCTCTTAAATCAGCAGCTGCTCTCATCTGTCATATGCCAAACTAGAACACTCATCACTTCCATGTGCACAGGCAGCAACTAAGCAGGCATTTAACAGAAGGGGAACTTCTCTTTTATTTGATCTTCTCAGCCTCTAGGCTGCTACAAATTAAAGATATTTGGGAAGGATCAGAGCAGGAGTCCTTGATGTACAGAAGCCTATTAAATCCCTTATTAGTAAATACTGGTTTTTAAATCATTTCATGGCTTTAAAAAAACAAAAAGAAAAGAAACTACTTACAATTCTTTTAAATTCTGATTTTCAATTGCATTACATTTTTAAAAAGCCTTAAAAACAACCAAACCGTTCACAAGCAAGTTTGGTGAGCACTAGTCTGAGACAGTTACCCCCTTTTCAAACTTCAGCCCTCCGGAGCCACTGTTACCATGTTCTCTTTGGAAGTTCCTGAATTGTTTCCCAACTGAGCATGTAGTTCTGGAGGTTCTCCGAACACAAACAAGTTGGGAGAAAAGTAGTAAGTATCCTTCATACTTACACAACACCTCATCCAAGCATTAGAAAGCACTCTACAAACACTAACTAATCCTCTAAACGCATAATTCAATGTTACATGGTACCATCCCCATTTTATCAACAGGGAAACTGAGGCACAGAAAAAAGAATAGGAGTACTTGTGGCACCTTAGAGACTAACAAATTTATTTGAGCATAAGCTTTCGTGGGCTACAGCCCACTTCATCAGATGCATAGAATGGAACATACAATAAGAAGATATTTATACATACAGAGAACATAAAAAGGTGGAAGTACCCATACCAACTGTAAGAGCCTAATTAATTAAGAGAAGCTATTATCAGCAGGGGAGAAAAACTTTTGAAGTGATAATCAAGATGGCCCATTTTGGACAGTTGACACGAAGGTGTGAGGATACTTTAACATGGGGAAACAGATTTAATTAGTGTATTGACCAAGCCATTCCCAGTCTCTGTTTAAACCTAAGTTAATGGCATCTAGTTTGCATATTAATTCAAGTTCAGCAGCTTCTGGTTGGAGTCTGTTTTTGAAGGTTTTCTGTTGCAAAATTGCCACTTTAATGTCTGTCACTGAGTGGTTAGAGAGGTTGAAGTGTTCTACTGGTTTTGAACGTTATGATTCCTGATGTCAGATTTGTGTCTGTTTATTCTTTTGCGTAGAGACTCTCCTGTTTGGCCAATGTACATGGCAGAGGGGCATTGCTGGCACATGATGGAGGGACAGAAGTTAGTAGTAAATTGCATCTGCTCAGCTATTGGATTTTCTACCTTTTGCAAGTTATCAGAACTTTAAATGACCAGTCCAAAACGTTACCCCGATGTTGATTATGCCACATAACACATGGCTATAAACTCATGGATGAAACATTCAAACCATCACAGGTTGCTTTGACAAGCAAATGGACAACAGTAATGATACACAGGAGCATGTTCCTGTTTTGGCCTTGGGTAGGTAGGGGCTCTTTTGCCAACATCTGAAGCATCTGGTCCTGGCCACTGTTGGAGACAGGGCATAGGACTAGGTGGATCTTCAGTCTGTTCTACTCTGGCAATTCCTATGGTCCTACTGTTAAAAGCTGACACTCTCTGACAACCTCACAACTTCAACTGATTCTCCCTCTCTTTAGCAAATCATGCAAGAGTCTCCAGTACACATTCAAAAGACAAGAGCTCAGCAGTAAATCTAGCGACTCAAGACCCAGACTCTAGATACACAGTAGAAAAGAAAGTAACCGATCTTAAAAGTAACAGCTTCCCAGCTTACTTGGCACCACTCCCTCAGAAGGTGGCTTGATGCTCTATCATTGGACGAGTAAAGTCTCTCTCTTCTCTCCATGGGGCGGTTCTATGCTGGGAGCCCTGTCACTGCTTAGTCCTTCCTTTTGGCTTTTCCCTTGTGTGTTGGGGTGCCAGCACTAGCTCCAGCGATGATGCTGTCAGTGCCAGAGGAGCTGGTGCCGACACTGGTGCTAGGTCTGTTGGTACTGGTGCCAAAGTAGTAGCTGGCAGATATGGTGTTGAGAAAGCGACAGCCAGTACTGCTCGTCCCGGCATTAAGCTGATCAGAATCAATGTGACTGGTGTAAAATTCAAAGCATTTTTCTTCCCGGCCTTTTCTGCATCCCTACAGCCTGGGATGTGGCATCTACCTGAAGGGGCACTTGCTGAGGATGACCCTTGGGGTTCCTTGGAGGTGAATGACTCCTCCAGGTCTGAGACCATGAGCATCAAGTCAATCACGTGTAGCTTCAGCAATGTGTCCCTCAATTTGCAAGTGATTGATAAGAAGTATTTTCACTCTGAATGCTTATCAGGGATGTGGTTCTCCCCCAGACAGAATAGGCATCAGCTATACTGGGGAATGAAGTCTGGCAGCCCTTAAACCCAGATTTAGAGTCTGCCAGGGTGGTAGGCATGAGGTACCTTGTTCCACTGTGCAGGGGTGGGTATGGGGAAAGGGGTCTCTTTTGTTCTGTTTTTAGGGAATGTCGAAAGCAGAGAACTGAAGATAAGGAGGGGTGAAGAAGTATTTGTTCTCCAATTAAATATAGAAGATGAGTTTGAAAAAAGAAGAAAAAGTAGACGGTTGGACGCTTGCCAGATTCAGTCTTGCTGCCTCAGGCGGTAAGAGGGAATGGGGGGAGGATGGCAGCTGCAGTTGCTCCAGTCCTTTATGCCTTTGCAGAGAAGCATGAAGTGGCACTCATGGCCTTGATGGACTCTGCGATTCAAAAAGATCCCATCTCATATGCAGTGGGATCCACACTGACCCGTAGCTGAAGACACAGTGTTCCAGGTAATGGTATGTCAATGATTTTACATGAAGTAACAATTTTTTCTATATTACTCTCCACTGCATTTCTCATCCAGCCTAACATTGTGTTTTTTTGACCACTACTGCACCCTGAGCAGAGATCCTCATTGAGCTGTACACAATGATGCTCAAGTCTTTCTCTGGAGCAGATACAGTTAATTTAGAATCCCATAAAGTGTATGAGTATTTCAAATTATTCCCTCCAGTGGGCATTACTTTGCATTTATCTACGTTGAATTTTATCTGTCATTGTGTTGCTCACTCATTTACCTTAGGGCTGATCTTCACTATGGGGAGATCCACGCTGCTACAGTCAATGCAGCAGGGATTGATTTAGCGGGTCTAGTGAAGACCGCTAAATCAACAGCACAGTGCTCTCTAGTCGACCCTGGTACTCCAGCTCTCCGAGAAGAGTAAGGGAAGTTGACCGGAAAGCATCTCCTGTCAACTCAGTGCAGTGAAGACACTGGGGTAAATCAATCTAAGCTATGTCAATTCCAGCTATGTTATTCACATAGCTGGAGTAGCGTAACTTAGGCTGACACCCCTGTAGTGAAGACAAGTCCTTAGGTAGGTCCCATTGAAGTGCCTCAGTCTTCTCTGGGCTTGATAATTTTATATCACCTAAAGTGATAATTTTAGATCATTGCAAGTTCAGGAAAGCAGCAGGAAACCCAGAAGAGAATGGTTACGATTTGTTCTTACCATTCAGTTTTACAAGAAATATAGAGGCTCTACTTCCTTTTGTATTGGCTCTGGGACTCAGCCTGAATATGTTTTCAGGCAAGTATCAATTCTGCATGGTGGATACTTTGAAGAAAACTGAAAACTCTGATTTACTGGGAGATGATAAATATAGGAAGAAGAGTCAGCATTAACGGTCTCTTCCACAGCACCACCACATTGGGTGGTACACCTTGAAAACACTATGAAGGAGTAAAACAGCACAGACTACAGCTAAGCATAGCAAAAGCTCCCTGAAGAGTTCTACAAATGTACCACAACTCAATCCAACCTGAAGTAATCTCCTGGACATGCCACCCCTCCACCCCCTTTCTGACAATACACCTCAATCTTGACTTTTACCACTGTCATTATTCCAGTCATGGGTGTCTCAAACAGGAATGGTTCTGTTATAGAGACAAATGCTGATTGGGATTCAGATGACACCACCAAATCAGCCAGTTAATCTGCTGGTCTACCTAGTCCCCAAGGTTCTCTGAGGTTTCTGTTGCCATCTAACAAGAAGAAACCAAACCTGTGACTAGACTACTATGGGAAAATGGAAATACTGACAGAGCTCCAGCATAAACTTTGAGAGGTACCTCTCCAAAAAGAGTTAGCATGCACTGACCAGTATAGTGCAGGTTCTGAAGAGCAAGGAGGAAAAGACTTAAGGAGAGTCTCTTCAGGTATCTTCAAAGAACCTAAGCAAAGTTTAAAAGAATAAATGGAAACTACAATTTCAATCATCAGGAAAGCTCAACACCAGTTATTCAAAAGAACAGCAGTTTCTGAACACACATTAAACTTAAGACATTGCACTTCTAAATTACTGTACAAAAGCCTGGCTAAAAGTAACAGAAATCCAGTCTTAACTTCCATTCTCCATTTCAGTATCAGAGGGGTAGCCATGTTCGCTGCTTTTACAGATCCAGACTAACAGTCCTGTGGCACCTTATAGACTAACAGATGTACTGGAGCACGAGCTTTCGTGGGTGAATACCCCTTCGTCGGTATTCACCCACGAAAGCTCATGCTCCAATATGTCTGTTAGTCTATAAAGTGCCACAGGACTCTTTGATGCTTTTCCATTACAGTAATTTTGTTTTCATACATAGATTGGGGGGGGGGAGGGTGGGGAGGGAACCTCAATCCCAGAAACCTCAATCTTAAATATACTCTCATACTAAAAGTTTCGTAAATCGCCCTACAGAGCATTTCCTTTAAAGTACTCATGACACATTTGAATACTTGGGAGAAGAAATTTGATCTGTTTTTCCAAACACTGAGCTGCTCCTTTCCGAAATGTTATAACATCTAATACAAATTAGGATGGAGTGAGGGATTGACGTGGGTGTTGTCATAAGTACAGATCTGGACTGATTTAGTACAAGTGCTTACAGGAAACAGCGGGAAACTTGTCAAGATCTTACAATCTAATGTCACATTTTACTACATTCATTGTTTCTACTTTGGCTCATGTTTTTGCATAAACAGGGAATACTGTAGATACTCCACTGCTCACCACCCCTCTCAAAGAATGGGCAAACCCTTCCTTTCTAATAGAGGCTGCTGGATGTAGTTCCCTCCAAATTTGATCAAGGCTATTGCATACATATACACCTGCCCCTGGAAATTTCCACTACATACATCCGACAAAGTGGGTATTCACCCACAAAAGCTCATGCTCCAAAACGTATGTTAGTCTATAAGGTGCCACAGGATTCTTTGCTGCTTTCATTAGATTGAAAACCTTTTCCTCTTGAATCAGCATGCACTTCTCGTAGGTTCCTTTCAAACAGCAAAGATGATGTGAGACACCAAGGGCCAGATCCTTTGTACTACTCTAGCTGGGAATTCTCCTGTTGTTGTAGAAGCCTCAAAAGCAAAGTTTTCAACCTGATGAAAGTGGCTTCTACAATAGTCAGTAGGGTTAGAAACCAAACCTGCCTGGGCCAGAAAGGGGCTATACAGATATGGAACCTTTGTTTCTTCTAATCTTGACTGAGACCTTTGAACAACAAAGGGAATTGGAGAAAGGAACATGTGCAGTCCAGCCCATTCAACCAAAGAATGGAAAATAGGATTATTTCTGAGAGGTGGTGGGGCTGCTTTGATACATTCTGGAGTGCTGCCTTTGATCAGTCAACTATCCAAATAGGGAGAACATGCACTCCCCATGATGATCATAATGGCATATCAACAAGTGTTTAGTAAATACATGCAATGCTAACGCCAGTCAAGAAAGCAGTACACTGTCACAAGTACAAGGCACTTCTCCAGGCACATCTTTACATGCACATTAATGTCTGCAAAGCCTAGAGCAGAGAACAAGCGGTCACTTTCTTCTAGAAGAGACATTTGTTCTCAGATACAGAGTTGGAACTTTTACCAGATAAATGATTCAGGATGGACCTGAGCCTGTGTTGTTGTTTTTATCCTATGTCTTAGGGACAACCTGAAATGAAACCACTTCCCTCTCTTTACCAAACAGTAGGGAATCAAAGGAGTTTTTTGCCAAGGAAGATAGAATTTCCCAGTGTCTCTTTTAATGCAGTGTTGGACTCAAGGGCATTCCTGACTGGGGCAAGATAATTTTTCTGACCCAAATTTGGTAAGCCTATTTGAGAACAATTGATCTATATCTCTAAAGATGACCAATGGCCACCAAGGATATTGTACGTCTAGTTTACCTCCCAGCAGGAAACTCTCTGAGGTGCCTTCTAGCTAATACACTTATCCCATAAGTTTCAATCACAATTTATGCTCACACACACTGGCACTAATTAAATGTTTTTAATAGTTTCTTTGTGAAGACTATTAAAGATAAGTCACCTAGAAAATTGAAAGTAAGTTTCGAACTGAAAATGTTATCTTCAGTTTTTTATTTTGTTCTCATAAAAATGTTGATCTTTACTAGAATATGAACATGAGTATGAAATGGTATTTTAGACAGTAAGATTCCATTTTTAAAGTTAGTAAACACTAATTTATAAATTAATAAGAATATTCACTGATAACCCTAATGGGAGTGGGAATACCATGGTATGTGCAGAAGACCAGATTTGATCTCTCTCCTTTTAGGGTAACCAGAGTAATTCCAAAGAAGACAATTAATTATGAAAGAAGACAGTTAATTATGCTAGATTGACCCCAGTAAAACCAAAAATCTGGCCCAGTATGCATGTTCTGTAAAGCTGTTAAATAAATTCTAGTTTGTATTATTTGGCTAGTACAATGATAGAAAAAGCCTATATTTGGACATATCTGTTCAAGGGACACAGCCAAGGTTGAACCACGAACCCTCAGTTCTGCATTGTCTGACTTGACTGGTTTTCTCAACTTAAATGTTGCATTATCAGTAGTATTGTGGGCAAGGAAAATGAAATATTAATGCAAATGACTTCACTGCAATTTTAAGATTTTAAATGTAAAAAGTCAGGGAGTGAAAAGCTTCAGGTTCTCATTGCAATATTAACGCACCTACTGTACAGAGACTGGAAATAAAACAAAATTTTTATCAATTATACCTCAGCACATACAAAGCAGCTACATTAACAATGCAATCTTAAGGCTGAGCAGTTAGAAACAGAAGAGCCAGGAAAAGCAAGAGTTCAGGTTCCCACAGCGATGTTATTTTGGCCACCTTACACATCCTGTATGTTTTCCACTTCATATTTAAAAAGAAGATGAGCATTACAGCCTGTAGTTAATGCTTGTGCTAGAACACACTCAAAAAAGTTCATTGACTCTTTGCTATTACAAAGTCTCTATTTCAGTCTTAACTTTTTCAAAATAGAAAAAGCATTTACAGAATTATAAATAAAGCAACCTTCAAAAACTAAAAGAAGAGAGTCATATGTAATTTGAACCATGGTGATTTGCCCACCTCCTCCAAACTTTTTCCATCCTGAGACACTGTCATATTTCAGGATAAAGAATTTTTAGGACCAAATTATGAAACCACAAAAATAGGGACTATCACTAATTTCTGTTATTCAGAGGTGCAATCACACAAGAAGAAATGTGAGGAAGAGGGAAGCAGAAGTGAAAATCATGAGCTTTGCAGTCAGATTGAGAGGGATGTAACAGAAAAGCAAAAAATAAGTTTAGTGAGCGTAAAGGAGGAACGCCTCCTACCCACACACAATAGCTCATCCTGTGTTTTCATTCAATTCTATTTAGCTATTGCATTATATAAATGCTCTGAGAAAGACGAGATTCCCAAATTCTCCACACGCTAGGCCAAAAAGGGCTAGAAGCATACACAAAAGGAGCACACTTAGCCCATGAGTGAGGGGGAGAGGCTGGTTAAGGAAGTGCCTCAATATTACTCGATAACCTCTTTAGGTGTCAAAAAGCTTTAATCGGCTCCAAAAGAAGTCCTGTCCAATTCTCCATGGCCTGAAGAACAGTGGCTATGATGTGGGGGGGTTGGAGGATGGCAAGATTAAAAAGAATCAGGAAAGCAACCTACAGGAACTTCAGGGTTCTGTAAATGATATGGAGGACCCCCAATGAAACCAAAGGATAAGAAGATAAGAACTGAAGCCAGAAAGCAGAAAGTGGCCTTCTCTACAGAACTGTTAAGACTGCTCTTGGAGGCGCACAAGGTGTATTTTCCACTCTAGACACCGCTCACTCCCCATTAAAGCACACATTTTAGACTGACTGCACAAGAGTTACCAAGGTTACAGACATACTCCTTTCAAGGCACCAAAGCAGATTTATATCTGCTACCTGCCTAATCTGTGTCGCAACCCTCATCCCTGCCAACCCCACCTTCCACACTGGTTTCTCTTACAGGACAGGTAGCACATCCACAATGCTGTCTTAGGCCTTGAAATCTCAAACATTCCCAGAGAGGTCCTTCCACTGCAGAAAACAAATCAGAAGAGTTAATCTGGAAGCACAAGAAAAACTCAGACTGAAACACCTTGAAATCCCCCTGCTCTATTTGGCTGCCTAAACCAATCCATGCAAATAGCTTAATAGTCCCATTCTAAATGACACCGACAGGGGAAAAAAGTTCAATTTTTATTCAGCAAAGTCTGGCTCAGCCATACTTGACCCCAGGGCTGGCTCCAGGCACCAGCATAGCAAGCAAGTGCTCGGGACGGCCAATGAAGAGGGGGGCAGCATGCCCGGTGGCAATTCGGCAGTAGGGCTGTCACTCTCTCTCAGAGCGAAGGACCTGCTGCCGAATTGCCGCAGCAGACGAAGCGGCGGTAGAGCTGCCACTGGATTGCCGACAATCGCAATCGCAACAGCAGCTTTTTTTCCCCCCCTCCCTGCTTGGGGCGGCAAAAACACTAGAGCCGGCCCTGCTTGACACAGGAATATCTCCGAAGCTTAAAGTTATTTTCTATTGATATTCTGTTACATTCTTCCGCATCCTTTTTTTCCTCTCTCTCTGATAAAGAAAATATGAACATTATTTTACACAAATATCTATCTTTTCTTAAAACGAAGCATAGCCTTTAGATTATAGAAAAGAACTCAGATTTGGGTGACGTGGGTTCTATTCTCAACTTTGCACCAGATTCTGACCTTGGCAAAGTCACAGCTTTCCTAGTCCTCAATTTTCCAATGAGCAAAATGGGGATATTACTTACATATCTCAGAGGTGGAGGCAGCTTATTTGTTAGAGCTTGTAAAGCACTTCAAGATCCTTATATACAAGGCACTATAGATGTACTGACCATTATATATTCTTATGCTGAGTTAGGCATGTTAACTAATTGGTTATCAGAGGGGTAGCTGTGTTAGTCTGGATCTGTAAAAGCATCAAAGAGTCCTGTGGACTCCAATGAAGCATCCGACGAAGTGGGTATTCACCCATGAAAGCTCATGCTCCAATACGTCTGTTAGCCTATAAGGTGCCACAGCACTCTTTGCTGCTTTTAATTGGTATATAGTTGCAAATAAATACTATGACTTCCAATAGTTCTTGTCTAAAGAAGGCAATTTTCCTGGGTTTTAGAACTGGCCATTCACCAACTCAAACATGCCCATGGTTTATCGGCTTCCCTTAATCAGGGAAAACTTGATACAGGTAGAAGGCCATCCCCTGCACGATGACAGTGAATGACCCTAAATAACGGAGCAATCTTCAGAGAGTAAGAGAAAATACAGGCAATTGGATTCAATACTCAGTCTTCTAGGACAGTGGTAAAAACAAGGACAAGGACTGATTGGGAAAAGGGGACTGAGGCCATGTCTACATTACAAACTTTGTTTAACGCAATTTATGCCAACATACAGCTGCCGAAATGTACGCATGCATGCTTGGCTGCTTGCATCAGTGCTCTACATCCTCACCAGCAGTTTGTGTGTCGATGCAAACCACAGTACACCACAGGTAGGTATCCCAGTGTGCCACATGCTGCCATCTGGCACAATGCCTCCTCGGAAGTGTTCACAATGTGTTGTGAGATAGATATAACTCACCCAGGGATCTCTGGGAGTTAGGGATCAAGTTCCCAGTATGCAACTTTCTTCTTCCCATAATGTAATCCACCTTCTTTCTCCCCCCGCTCCTTTTTTGTTTTTTACATCTCAAACTCACACAGGACTGTTCAGTGACAGAAGCATGGAGCCCACACAACTCTGTACTACTCAGATGAAAGTCGCAAATACAGGATGTGTGATTCTCCACTATTATCAGAGCTGCAACAGTGGGGAACAGGACCGATTTTTTCAGGACAGATTGCTGAGGGATATAGCACAAAACAATTCCAGTCATTGGTGGCACTCAGAGCATCTGCAGATGGTGGAGCGCCGCTTCTAGGCCCAAGAAACAAGCACTGAGACTTTGTCTATACTGCCACTTTACACAGGGCTGGCGCAACCCCTTAGGCGACCTAGGCGGTCGCTTAGCGCACTATCATTTGGGGGGTAGCAACTGTGGCAGCGAGACCTTCCGCTGCCCCTGTCAGGGTTGGCATTTTGGGGGCGGGACCTTCCGCTGTCTAGGGCAGCAAAAAATCTGGCGGCGCTCCTGACTTTACAGCACTGAAACTTTCTCACTCAGGGGTGTGAAAAAATGTGGGATGACATAGGCACATGGATTCCAGAACAAGAGCTGCACTGACAGGAAATAAAAGAGTGGCAACCACGCTCCGGAAGCTTGCACTGCTGGATTGCTACCGGTCAGTGGCAAATAATCCACAGTGTGGACCTTTGTCATACAAGTTGTCAGGGTTCCTTCCCCCACTCTGAACTTTAGGGTACAGATGTGGGGACCCGCATGAAAGACCCCCTAAGTTTATTTACCAGCTTAGGTTAACAGTAAGCTGCCACCACCAACTGTGTTCCAAATCTTAGGGGAGAGCCACTTGGAACTCTGCCTTCCACCAAATATTTCCCAAGCCCCAACCCCCCCTTTCTTGGGCAGATTTGAGACTATTTCCTCCCCCTTAAGTCCTTACACCCCTTTTCCTGGGTAGGCTTCAGAGTGTACTCTCATCAATTAGTCCTGGTGAACACAGATCCAAAACCTTGGACCATAAAACAATGAAAAATCAATTAGGTTTTTAAAAGAAGGATTTTATTAAAAGAAAAGGTTAAGTTTATCTCTGTAAAATCAGGATGGAAATAACTTTACAGGGTAATCAGATTCAAAGAGCCCAGAGGAACTCCCTCTAGCCTTAGGTTTCAGAGTAGCAGCCATGTTAGTCTGTATCCGCAAAAAGAACAGGAGTACTTGTGGCACCTTAGAGACTAACAAATTTATTTCAGCATGAGCTTTCGTGAGCTACAGCTCACTTCTTCGGATTTCAAAGTTACAGCAAAACAGGGATAAACCTCCCTCTAGCAAAGGAACATTTGCAAGTTGAGAAAACAAAGATAAAACTAACACGCCTTGCCTGTTACTTACAAGTTTGAAACATGAGAGACTTGTGCAGAAAGATTTGGAGAACATGGATTGATGTCAGGTCCCTCTTAGTCCCAAAAGTGACCACCACCAAAACAAATAGCATAAACAAAAGCCATCCCCTGCCCCCAAGATTTGAAAGTATTGGTCCTTTGGATCAGGTGTTAGCCAGGTTACCTGAGCTTCTTAATATTTTACAGGTAAAAGGATTTTGGTGCCTTTGGCCAAGAGGGATTTTATAGAATTGCATACAGGAGGGTTGTTACCCTTCCCTTTATAGTTATGGCACAAGTGTGTAGGGCCATTGTGTCCGGCTATCCAGGACTATGTAGCTCAGCAGTGTGCAGGACATAGTGGATGGATTTGCAGAAATGGGCTTCCTGAACTGCAACAGGGCTATGACACATATACCCCTATTTTGGCACCAGCCCACCTTGTCCTTTATTTCCCACTTGAAGTCAAAATTCTCTCTAGAGCAAGCAGTATGGCTTTACTTTAAGTGAATTTAGTCCTGAATCTTGGTGGAAGGTGTTACCTCTCTGTAAAGCCTTATAGTTGTTACCAGCCTAGACTGGATTTGAATGGATAACCTGGAGGTAAAAAGCTCCGTATCTCATTACTAATTCCTTGACCTGTACTGATTCCATATAGCAAACACTGAAATCACAGGAGATTATGCCTCTATTAAGAGGAATAGCAGCAGGAGCAGATAAACTCTTAAACCCATGATCTTTGTTCTTAAGCAAATATATCAAGCAAACAGGGAAAGACTGAATACAGAGAAGAGTAGTCTCCAGAGGTTTTACATGAGCAATATACTACATTGTATCTCAGTCACAGCTAACACAGATCATAGTTATTTAAAAAAAAAATCCCATTTGTCTCAAAGTGTTCTAAAATGAAGGCAAGAGACTTTTCGGCTCCATTCAAATGTGCACAAGCGCCACTCCACCCACCCACACCCTGACTAATACATTAGGCAAGTAGTATATCACAATACCTATGCCACAGATTAGAGAAATCCTGGATGCTACACCTAAGGCTACGTCTACACTGGCACTCTTGTCCCTAAAAAACTGTGTCGATCAGAGGTGTGAAAATACAAATCCCCTCCCCCCCCGAGCGACAAAAGTTTTAGTGACAAAAAGCGCAGATGTGGACAGTGCTTTGTCAGCGGGAGTCGTGCTCCTCTGGACGAATCTACCGCCCTGGCTGGGGGTGGTTTTATTTTGTCGCTGGGAGAGCTTGCGCCATTGTAAGGTGTGCTGTGCAGACATAGCCTAAATGTGCAGAGCCCAGCATCTAATATCTACCCTCCAAGAGCTATGTTGGCTCTCACTACCCAATGAATATTCACTAAATTTAGACCCTGGTGCTATGCCAGTACGAATACGTGCCAGCCCTAATGATGCAAGAGGAAATTCTCACGGTGTTTCAAAGTGGCATCAGCAGAGCAAGGTCTAGAGGAAGTATCTTTTTTTTTTTTTAAACTTCGCAATGTCATACCTTCCAGAGAGGCTGGCACACCAGGGGATAGCCACAAACAACTAAAAATGTTAATCAATGGAGTAGATGCTACTCAATACCTTTGAATGACTACTATATATGCAGATTTACTGCTTCATTAGATTATCTACATAGACAGCAATGGGAAAGAAACATTCTGATCAGCAACAGTTCCCTTAACCTCTTTCTGTTGAAGGATGTTCCTTCCCTGACTAGCCATTACTTCCACCACTCTACCCCTTCCCAAAATAGGGATGCCTTTCGAAAACCTGTGTGACTGTCAACCACTAACACCAGTGACCACTGTGATGTTATGAGTGTAATATAATATTTAATTGAAAGGTGACATAGGGCCAGAAAGAGTTAATCAGCTCACAGACTGACCAGACCCATGGCCGAACTTTAAAGACTTGTTAGGAAGACATGTAAATGAACAGAGCTTTGAAATGCAAGCCTGCATTGTTAGAGATAGAAGGGTAGATGTTTGCTCAGGTCTTGGGATGTAAGCAAACAAGTCTTGTTTATTGCTATAGCTTTGATTCAAAGATCAAAAAAGGAATATTAACGTTTATGACACTTCAGTGAAATAGTATTATTGTCTACATGGCTCTTTGAAGGTTGTGATAAACTGTATATTAACTGTTTAACGGATAAATTACACTATGCTAATTGCCATGATGTTTGGGAGACAGAAGATTAAACTTGCTCTCTCAGGCCAAGAGGCTGCTGGGAAATGTTTAAAAATCCTTGGACACCATCCTGTTTTATTTCAGATTTGTGTTGGGTTTCGAGAAGGGGAAACCCTAAGCCAAAATAATTTAGATCCCCAGTCACTGACTGGAGTCACCCTGAATATGGACAGTGGACTATAACCTGTGGATTATTTCTAAAAGGACTTTTGGCAGCTACAAATTCATCTCTGCTATGTATCTGAACCTCAAGAATTGCATTCAAGTCTGTAGGCATACTGATCTTTTAACCAACATTCTCTTCTTTTTTAATAAATTTTAGTTTCGTTAACAAGAATTGACTATAAGCGTGTATTTTGGGTAAGATCTAAGTTATAATTGGATCTGGATGTGTGGCTGATCCTTTGGGGTTGGAAGAACCTTTTCTTTTATATGATGAGATAAGATTTTCAGTAATCATCATATCTGACATGTGTGTCTGGATGGAAGCCTGAGGCTGGGCACTTTAAGGGAACTGCATTATTTGGACTTTTGAGTAATCAGTATGGTAATACAGAAGCTGTTTTGTGCTGGCTTGCTAAATCTAAGTATGGAATATCCACCAGCTTTTGGGGTTTGTCTGCCCCGTTCTGTTTGCAGTTCACCCTGAGTGACCAGAGCTGGCTCCCACAGGCAGCATCGTCACAGTCACACATAGGAAAAGAGCCGTTCACCTGCTACAGGAGCATTTTTGTTCCATGTCTGTATGGTGTCTAAAACAATGGGGTCCTGGTCTATGACTAGTGTACCTAGGTTCTACGGTAATACAAATTAATAATAATTTGTTGCTTTTTATTATAGTTGAGCAGCTCTAGCCGAGATATTTGCGTCCTCTTCTAAGCCATCTTATCTCACTCTCACATACAAAACATTCTAGCAGAAAAGAACCAAACCCTCTATATTAAGACTAACTAGAGGACATGACTGTATCATGAGTCGTGCATTTTAGGTCTCCTTGTGAAATCCCATATACCTACACTCACATTAAAAATAGTTTGAGGAAAGGAAAGAAAAATGTAATACAAGTTAGACAACAAACAATCAGAAGACTCAGGCAGGCAGTGATGACACTTTTAGCACAGATCACATTATAAAATGTTCTTGCAAGTGACCTTGTATGAGTTACACATTTCTGATTAACTCTTTTGCATCTTAGAGTCTAACATATAATCTCTGTTGTTGCTAAGACCATCTAGTCTGCCAAAGAAAGCATGAGCAGCCTCAGAAGCAGAATGACATACCTAAAACAATAAATATTAATCCCCAGTGCAGATTCCACGCAACTGAATTTGGTCATAGAAAATGGGATCAAAAGTTCTAAAAGAAACATGCACTGGAAAAATTAGGAATCATCCCACACGCATATCCAAAGTCTGGAGCAATTCTTAAAAGAATAATTGCTGTCAAGTTAAGAGAAAGAGGAGAGCAGAAGAAAGCCCAGCATGTATAAAAAGTAGCCATTAGGCAGTGTTTTGTGGACACTTTAAAAATGACACACAGAGCTTATTGATCAGTGTTATCATGATTAAACCATACATGGTACTCCATCCATAACCACTCCTCACTTAAAAGCTTGAGAGAGAAAAAAAAGATAGGCATTAGAAAGCCAAGAAAACAAACACAATGGCTCTGGCTAATAGACTGGGGGAGGCAAGGAGTGGGTCAGACCAAAGGGATTCCCACTCAGAATGCTCTACCTCCAGCCTTCAGATATTTAAATCAGCAAAACCCTTGCAGCAATGAGCAAATATACAATACTAGCGAGCGTCTAGGACCTCAGGAGAAAGAGGAACCAATCAAAAGTAATTCTGTATACACCCACCAGGATCCGAAGGCGAGTCAACAAGACTTCAGGGTCAGCGGTATCAGACTGCTGCTGATAGATGGAAAAGGAACTGCATGGACACCCAACCGTTGTCTGAGACTAGACGCTCACCAACGAGTGACTAGCATAGTCTCTCTGCCAGACTCAAGGAGGTCTGAGGATTCCATTATCTGCTCTCTCTTTTGTAAGTAGGAAGCGGGAGACTTTGGTCATTAAATACTTCCTTAGCTTTATTTTTGAGCTTCTCTTTCCCTATACATTCCCTCAAACCCACCCCTAAATTTAGCAAACATTATTATTATGCATTTGGGGGGGGGGGAGAGCCAAAATGGTCATTTTGTTTACTTCTCTCTCTGTATACCAGCATCATCCAGGGAGTCAAAGATATGCACATCCCTGAGTGCAGACACAGATACAGTGGATGCTGGTTATGCACAAATTCTTGGTTTCCAGTAAAAAGTTGCCATTATCCAAGAGTTGTAAATAAATTAAGGTGTTTAAGTGCATGCACTGCATATGTACAATTATACAATGATAAACTACAACTGTCCTTACAATGAGTAAAATAAACACAAAAAATGTTGATGTAGTTATAATCAGTGCTCAAAGGGAAACAGCACACACATTTAAAAAACACAATTTATTCAATGTTGTTTGCTAATAACCAGCATCCACTGCTCAGCTACTCACACTTGCTTAGCAAAGGGCTCATGTAGTGTCTCCAGAACCCAAACGCCATCAGCAAAACACAGGTCCACATTGTGAGGGGTTACCCTGGGGTGCCACCTGATGTCCTGGGGTGCCACTGATCCCGCCCATTCCACCAGCCTGGGCTCTCTCACCCTGTCCTGCTGAGCCAGGCCCTCAAGCCTCACCTAGCGCGCACACAGGTAGGGACATGCCCAGCTGCAGAAAGAGACAGACACTGAAATCAGCTCTGCATGGGAAGAAACAGCTAGGGCATTGCCCAGCACTACAGTGCATACCCCCTCTTAGGTGCAAACCCCAAATTGTATTGTCCTGCACTGCACAGAGAACTGTACAGCGTAAGCTCATGAAAATCACCCCCTCCCTCATTATGGAGGAAGACATACACAGCTTTTTGCCCTGAGCTACGAATTGCACAAACTGGTTTAGAGAAAACAAAACAAGTTTATTAACTACAAAGGATATATTGTAAGTGATTATATGGGATAGCAAACAGATCAAAGCGTATTACTGAACAAAAAAGGCAAACATGCAAACTAAGCTTTATACACTAAAGAAACTGGCTACAAGTCGTAATTTCTCACCCTAGATGTTGTTTTAAGCAGGTTACAGAATTTCTTGAAGATGAGCTACTCCTTTCACAGGCCAGGCACCTTTCCCAGCCTGGGTCCCATCCTTCTCCCACCCTTTGTCTCTTTCTAGATGTTCACAGCAGTCATCCTGGCCGGGGATTCAGTGAAGAAAGAACCCTGATCATCTCACTCTCCTGTCTTAAAATAGGATTTACATATGATGGGAATTCTTTGTTTCCCAGTTTGATTCCCCAAGGTGGTGGAACATTTCACAACAAAGCATTGTTTTAAGTTAGGTCAAAATGTGGGTCTAAATTAACTGTCTGGAATTCTGTTAAGGATGGTTTTGCTCAAAGAAATGACTGCCATAGTGTAGTCATGAACACTCATTTCAATTAGTGCAGGGGTTCTCAAACTGGAGGTCGTGGCCCCTCGGATGCTCATGAGGTTATCACATGGGGGGTTGTGAGCTGTCAGCCTCCAATCTCAAACCCCGCTTCACCTCCAGCATTTATAATAGTGTTAAATATAAAAGAAGTGTTTTGAATTTATAAGGTGGGTCACACAGAGGCTTGTTGTGTGAAAGGGGTCATCAATACAAAAGTTTGAGAATCACTGAATTAGTGCGTGAGAAACCCTACTTTTAAGAGTTATACTGAGCCAGTTATCTACATACAGAAGTTAAGACAGTTCAGAAAAAAATACTTATGGGTGACAGAGCACATTAAGGGACCCTTTTCCCAACAGCATTCCACCTTATCTGGCAGAATGAATATCACGTCTAAATTGCTTTACTTATTCTGCTAGAAAAGTTTCTAAGAAGTGCTAGGAATATTTATTTCAGGTGGGTTTTTCTGTTGAGAAAATGACATTTATTATAGAATCTCCAGTCTGGCCTGGCTTGCTAAGGAATTACATGTGAAAGTCAGCTGCACAAGAACTCATTAAAGTGACCTTTAGAATTAAAGTGTTCTGCCTTAAACAAGAGACTTTGTTGAATATTCCCACTAAATAATACCCACAGTTTACAACTTGTGGATCAGTCCTCAAACCACTGATTTAATATGCTAACTACACAGTCAAAGTTTGCACAAGGTCAATCAAATGTCAATTATATTCCGTGCAGATTATAACATGGTGAATTGTGTCTGAAAAAAATCAGAGAAATGTCTATGTAGTTCAGGCCCAAAATTTAGTTTTCATATGCTTTTATTAAACATGATGTAGCATCACAACTTTGCACATATTAAAAAAAAAAGACCATCTCCACCCTCAGAAAATTTACCATTTAACTTAGAGAAAAAGAAGCTGGTATTACCACCCCTAGCAAGAGAATCATGCAAGTGTTGGTATTTTTAAATAGATGTTCACCATGGAAATCCAAGCAGTAGTAGCTAGTTTTGAGGAGGATTGAGGAGAGCAAAGATATGACGCACAAAATGGATTCTCCTGCACACACTGGAAGCTCAAATACAACTGCATTTGAGCATGCTAGCACATTGAAAGTAGACAGCCTAGTTTCATGTCCAGACCCAGTGAAAGTCAAAATGTGATCTAGGAAAAGTATATTTGGTTTTGAAATTCCAGGTTGGCGTGGGGTGGGGGAGGGGCACGGCTGGGTTTTTGTTTTGTTTTTTTAAATGTGAAAATGGTCAGTATCCCTTTAACACATCTCAGGAATTCTCTCTTTCCTCATCTCCCAGGAAGGGTGCATGTGATAACTGGTTCACTCCCTAAGAAGCTAAAATCAGTCAGATAACTGTTTGCTCTAGATGTTCCAGGCACTTTTAAGATAAAAAAAAAAATCTGACTGACAAAGCAGTTTATGGTGCCAGTTCAGCTTCTGTATTTCCTTTACAACTGGACTGTTCGTATTTGAGTGATCTCTTCCTCATTTCACTGCCCTTCTGATCTGCTGGTTTAGTCCTGATTTTGTGACTTCACCATCAGTTGCCTTCAACTACACTACAGGATCAATTTAAACATGAGTTGTGAAGAGGAAAACGTTTCACCCTGAATTCTTCTCTACCATATGTGAAACATGCCACATGTGTCTTGTAGAGGCTCAGTAACTTAACACTTTTAAAGTGCTTTACACATCTACTGTTTATGGTAGCACTGCTATGTGCCAGGTGCTTTGGAACGGTCCCTACCTTAAGGATAACACTATCTAAGAAAATACATAAGAATTTAAATCAAGTCTCCACAGCTATGTATAATGAAGTTTGTCCACAATATTTAAAGCCTCTGAACATCTTGGGACAAAGATATCACAGAAGAAACCCCAAGTTTCTTAATCATTAATTGTATTTTAAACCTGAAGGATCTAGTCTAACACACTGGACTCAGTAGAAGGAAATGAAAATGTGTTTTATGTGCTTCATGCTGTACAATATAAGCTATTCGTCTCACTATCGCTGTAAGACGACACAGCAAGTATCAGGGTTTTTGTGTATCTTCATTAAGCGATTTGCAACAAGCACTGTGTGAGTAGTGTATAGGCATTATTATCCTGAGATTAAGGTATCTTTTTGCCTCGTATCATTGCTGCCACAAAACAGTTATGGTTTGAAACAAGTGCTCAGCATTCTCACCAGACATCCCATGGTGCACTGCTCCACTACTGTGGTGATGCATTTTGGCATTTCCCACTTTGCACATTGTAGGATACCTACTGGAAGGCAATGGAATTCTGGAGTTTGGGGAGAGGGGGAGACGTCAGAGTACATTCCCATGATCTCTCTTTTCACCCCATCATCCATCTGGGTTTTGCAAGCCAGTGCCGTTTTCAAAGTGCTGTCAAGGAAGCATGGAAGAAACATTGGCGCACACTGCAATCCTTAGGATGATGACTATAAACAAGCTGCAGCAAGCATGTCGACAGTCATGCAGTGACGAAAGAAGCAGGTCACCTGAAAGATGATGGTTGACATACAGGAAACACATCTCCTAGATATTTTCCAGAAGTGCCTTCACTGAGAGTGCCACTTTTGGACTTGGACAACTAGCTCTGACTAGTGGGACAGAATAATGCTATAGACCTGGATGATCAGAGGTGCTGGCAGAATTTCAGGATGTCAAAAGCCACTTCCGTACAAACCTGTGCAGAGTTCGGGCCAGGGCTGCAGTGGCAGGACACCTATGTGAGAGTTGCCTTCAGTGTGGAGAAGTGTACAGCTAGTACCATCTGGAAGCTAGCAATCCCGTTACTACCGATCAGTAACTAACTAGTTTGGTCTTGGTAAGATTAACCACTGGGACTGTTGGCATGGACATGCGTGCAGCTATCAAGAAAGTGCTTTGCCCCCAATTCCTAAGGCTAGGCAATGCATGGGAGGTGAATGGTTTTGCACAATTGGAGTTCACAAATTGTATTGGGGCCATTGATGGGATCCAGATGCCCGTTGCTTGCACCTTCACCCTCCAGCACCAGGCCGTGGAGTTCAAAGTTATTTCATCCTGGGGCTGCAAGGCCTGGTTGATCAGCATGGACAGTTCACCAACATTACTGTGAGGTGGTCTGGAAATGTCCATGGTGCCAGGAGCTTTACAAACCTGAGAATTTCCTGTAATGAAAAAAAAAACAAAAAAAAAACAAAAAAACTTTTGCTTCAATAGTCTTTGTGGACTATGGCAGTGCCATTCCTCAGCCATTCTTCCCTGACTTACAAAGCCTTCTGTTGGGCAACTGGATGGGAGAAAGATACATCATGAGTAATCGCAGAATAACAGGGGAAAGTACATTTGGGAAACTGAAAGGTAGAGGAAGAAGCCTGATGTCAAGGCTGATGAGAAATCTCCCTCTTATGATAGCTGTTTGCTGTGTTTTACACAACTTTTGTGAGAGGAAGGTGGATAGCCTTGTAGATGGCTGGAGGATAGCTACTGTAATCCCAGTACTTAACAAGGCTCTAGAGGTGATCCCAGCAACTACAGACAGGTAAGTCTAACATCAGTACCAGGCAAATTAGTTGAAACACTCGTAAAGAATAAAATTGTCAGACACATAGAAGAACATAAATTGTTGGGCAAAAGTCAACATGGTTTCTGGGAAATCGTGTCTTACTAATCTATTAGAGTTCTTTGAAGGGGTCAACAAACATGTGGACAAGGGGGAATCCAGTGGACATAGTGTATTTAGATTTCCAGAAAGCCTTTGACAAGGTCCCTCACCAAAGGCTCTTATGTAAACTAAGTTGTCATGGGATAAGCGGGAAGATCCTTTCATGGACTAAGAACTGGTTAAAAGACAAGGAGCAAAGGATAGGAATAAATAGTAAATTTTCAGAATGGACAGGGGTAAGTAGTGGTGCTCCCCAAGGGTCAGTCCTAGGACCAACCCTATTTAACTTATTCATAAATGATCTGGAGAAAGGGATAAAAAGCGAGGTTGCAAAGTTTGCAGATGATACTAAACTGCTCAAGATAGTTAAGACCAAAGCAGACGATGAAGAACTTAAAAAAGATCTTATAAAACTAAGTGATTGGGCAAAAAAATGGTAAATGACATTTAAAAGTGGATAAATGTAAAGTAATGCACACTGGGAAAAATAACCCCAACTAAACATACAATATGATGGGGGCTAATTTAGCTACAACTAATCAGGAAAAAGATCTTGGAGTCATCGTGGATAGTTCTCTGAAGATGACATGCTACAGGGGCACAATCAGTCCACGCAGTGTACAGTGGCAGCAAAAAAGCAAACAGGATGTTAGGAATCACTAAAAAGGGAACAGAGCGTAAGACGGAGAATATCTTATTGCCCTTATATAAATCCATGGTATGCCCACATCTTGAATACTGCATACAGATGTGGTCCTCTCATCTCAAAAAAGACATACTGGCATTAGAAAAGGTTCAGAGAAGGGCAACTAAAATGATTAGCGGTTTGGAACGAGTCCCATATGAGGAGAGATTACTGAGGCTAGGACTTTTAAGCTTGGAAAAGAGGAGATTAAGGGGGGATATGACAAAGGTATATAAAATCATGAGTGATGTGGAAAAAGCGAATAAGGAAAAGTTATTTACTTGTTCCCATACTATAAGAATAGAGGGCACCAAATGAAATTAATGGGCAGCAGGCTTAAAAAAAATAAAAGGAAGTTCTTCACACAGCGCACAGTTAATTTATGGAACTCCTTGCCGGAGGAGGTTGTGAAGGCTAGGACTATAACAGGGTTTAAAAGAGAACTGGATAAATTCATGGGATAAGGAATGGTGTCCCTAGCCTCTGTCTGTCAGAGGGTGGTGATGGATGGAGAAAAGAGATCACTTGATCATTACCTGTTAGGTTCACTCCCTCTGGGGTACCTGGCATTGGCCACTGTCAGACAGGATACTGGGCAGGATGCACCTTTGGTCTGACCCAGTACGGCCGTTCTTATGTTCTTACATTCTTATGGTTGGGAGACTTGCTGAATGTTTTGAACAACCAGAGAAGATGACATGCTACAGGGGCACACAGTCAGGCATGCACTGTGCTCCTACTTTGAGGCTAGAGATCACTTGTGAGAAATGTGTATGCTTTTGTTTAAGGCTTAAATCAGGATTACTACACACATATTAGCATGTACGTGCCATGCTGCAAAGCTTCCGTCATGCTATAAGAGGGGATTTCTACTATGCTTTGTGGGGGTTTTAACTTAGTGTATGTATGGATCTTACTCTAGTGTATGCAAAGGTGAAGTGGAGGTGGGCATTTTCATTAGTTGTTCTAGATGCCCAGCCCAGACTACAAAAACATTTTGAAAGTATTTTTAATAAACAATATACCAATGTAAATGTTTAGATCAGTAAAAAATATTAACATACATACCAATATGCAAATAGTAAATGAAAAAAAATATACCACAGTCAAGAGTAGCATGCAGACAAGTTTCTGCTTTTAAGGTCACAAATGTGCACATGTAGACAACTCAATCCTGTTGTCTGCATCTTTGATGTGGGAGGGCCTCTCCCTTGCGGGTATCGCCCACTGTCTACCATTTTCTTTGTTGTCCCATGGCACAGAATGCCTGGAGCAGGACCTGTTTCTGAGCATTGTAGCTGGGGACACACAGGCTGTGAAGCAGTCCTTGACCAGAGAGCTAGCATGTTTTCCAGGAAGCTTTGCCCCTTTGTATCCCCAGCAGCTGTGTTTGTGAGGACCATGCCATTTTCCTGTCTTTTTCCTTCTCTCTGTCATGCTCTTCCTTCCACTCCTCTGTCTTTTTCATCTCTTTCTTTGTTCTTAGTTGCCACAAGCTGTCAGCTGCTCGGAGGGGCAGGGAAAGAGGGTAGGAAAAAAACAGCCAGTTATTGTCCAAATTGAAGTTTCAACGCCAGCAGTGATTAAATGTTGCTTTTTCCTTGATTTTGGAATTCTATTCCCACAGCTCTTCCCAGTCTTGGGTGAGCTTGGAGATGGTAAGACTTTTCACAATTGTCTTTGCTTGTGTAGAAGCCCTGGGCCTGTGGTAGGTGGTTGTTCTGCCAACTCGGGCAAAGGGATAATAAATGTGAGGTAGACTGTGGGTGTCGAGAATAGGATCACCCCTGCAGGCTGTCATAGAATATCAGGGTTGGAAGGGACCTCAGAAGGTCATCTAGTCCAACCCCCCGCTCAAAGCAGGACCAACCCGAGTCAGATTTTTGCCCTAGATCCCCAAATGGCCCCCTCAAGGATTGAACTCACAGCCCTGGGCTTAGCAGGCCAATGCTCAAACCACTGAGCTATCCCTCCCCTCTTATCCTGTCCATACATTTGAGGAACCATCTCCTCAAAAGGCAAAGGATTATGATCAAAAAGTCAATAGGCAAACAGAGAAAAATATGCCATGCAGCTGTTTGACCGGGTGGTATCCCAAAGCTGGCACAGGAATGGAAGGGAACCATAAGCTGAAGGGGCAGTGCCAAGAGTGCTGCACTGCTGTGCAGTCTCTGGACAATTAGAGCACTCTTTGGCTTAAGTTCTCTTTAACCCTTGCGGACCAGCATAAAGTGCTCCGCAAAATAAACAATGTTCTGCATTAGCCCCCTAAGGCTTACAGTGCCTTACAATATCTTTTTCAAAATATTTGTGTACCACGCATGACTTTTCTGGTGTAACCCATAATACCTCACACTGACTAAAAGCTGAGGGCATTAATGAAAGTGTGAGCCAGATAAATGCGTAGTGCTTTCTTTCTCTTTTCTGCAACTGCTGCTACAATAGAACTACTTTTATTTAAAACCACCTCATTGTTAAAAATATAAAACATATAGAGATCTACCTATCTCATGGAACTGGAAGGTCATTGAGTCCAGCCCCCTGCCTTCACTAGCAGGACCAAGTACTGATTTTGCCCCAGATCCCTAAGTGCCCCCTCAAGGATTGAACTCGCAAGCCTGAGTTTAGCAGGCCAGTACTCAAACCACTGAACTATCCCTCCCCCCACACGGTGCAGCTGGGGGGTACTGGGTGTTGATTGCGCAATGAAGACTGGGTGGGAATAGACGGCCAACAGGCAACACAGGGGCTAGTTAGGACACAGCAAACAAGCTATGGCTGTGTTTCACATCGATAGAAAAGTGTAGAATTTACACACGCCTCAGCACAGACAGCGCTATGAGCAACGGGTGGAGGAGTTAAAAGCCCAGGTGATGGAAAATGCCTATACAAACATGGTGGGGTTGAAAACATATGAAGCAGAAAGAAGGTAGACTAACATGGCAACATCCTCAATACAGCTGTATTATAATAGATCACACAGTACTTACTGCAAGTGATCTCTTCTCCAGGTCAGATATCTTCCTGTGATCCAGATGGTTCCTTTGGCTGTGAACTGGCCATTTCCTGAGTTTCCAGGACTGCGCTTCTCTCTTAGGGCTTGTACACACTAGTGCTTATTTTGACATAAGTTAAGTCGCTCAGAGGTGTGGAAAAGCCACCCCCGAGTGAGGCAAGTTACACTGACCTAAGCGCCCGTGTGGACAGCACTATGTCAGGGGGAGACGCTCTCCTTCCGATATAGCTACTGACGTTTAGGGAGGTGGAATAATTATGCCGACGGGAGAGTTCTCTCCCATTGGCATCAAGTGTTTGCACTAGCAGTGCTACAGCAATGCAGTGCTACAGCCATTGTAGCAATTTGTGTAGACTAGCCCTTAATTCATCAAGTCAACGATATCAGAGAATTCATTCAGTCTCCTCCCTCTTGGTTTGCACCTTGGTTGACATTGGTGGAGGGTGTCCTCAAAATGCAGGGAGTCAGCGGTGAGATTTCCAGCAAGTTGACAGTCCAGCCTCGGCTACACTGGTGCTTTACAGCACTGCAACTTTCTCACTCAGGTGTGAAAAAAACACCCCCCTGAGCGCTGCAAGATACAGTGCTGTAAAGCGCCAGCGTAAACAGTGCTGCAGCGCTCGGAGTGCGGCTCCCAGCACTGCAAGCTAATCCCCATGAGGAGGTGGAGTACGTGCAGCGCTGGAAGAGCTCTCTCCCTGCGCTGGCGCTGCAACCACACTCATACTTCAAAGCGCTGCCGCAGGAGCGCTTTGAAGTTTCGAGTGTAGCCAAGCCCTCCTATTCATTATAGGAGCTGTAGATGTTGCAAGCTCTCCCAGAGGTCCTATTATTGTACTTCACACTCTTATAACCCAGTCGGAGTTCCTTTCCTTTATTGCGGCATTGGCTTAAGTCCCAGTTGTACCTCCCTCTCTTTCATCTGTTTGGACAGCTGCTTGTATATTTGCGCATTTCAGTGGTTAGAATTCAGATGGGCCTGTACATGCTCCTCTCCCCTCAGGGCAATGAAGTCTCTGACCTCACCCGGAGGCCACACTGCAGTACGAGTCTTGACTGATCAGCATTAAGGAACATGACAGCTTTGTGATCTCCACAAGAGCTGGAATTACAAGACACAGAACCTGCACCAGCATTTAAACAGGGAGGTGACCTCCAACTAGGATGACCCCAGGCAAGAGAGAGCACACATGTAAACAGACAGGCCAACCCCAAGTCAGCAAAGCAGTGTGGGATACCAACAGGAGGAACTGGCAGATGCACAACAGTGTTGGGATGGGTAAAGTCATTCCACATGTCTCAGTAAATCTGCTTTTAAAGTGGATTGATTAATGCATATTAAAACACCTGGTGATAAGCAACCGAAAAAAAAAACCCAACCAAAGCCAAAAACAAAACAGAACACAAAACTGACTGTGGAAGCAAGACCCTTTAACAGGAAATAACGCAAGTTAACCTGCAACAAGTTGCAATTGTAAACAAGCCCTTAGTTTCACCGTCTAAATTGCTGATACTGAGACAGAGAGGTGAAGTGATTTGTACAATAATGCTTCATAAGCAAGTCAATGGCAGAACCAGGATTAGAATTTAAGAATTCTTAATACCATCCCTGTGCTTCTCCTTTAAAAGGTCTGACAATATACAAAAGGAAATCTTTTTAAAGTGTTATAAGAGATCAAGTGCTATTTTAAAGTTCGCCCTCATGAAAATGTACCTCCTTTAAGAAAGCCTGGCTGTTCAGCCCTCTCTATTACCACAAACTTTACACTAATCTCTAATTTGCATGTTCATCAAGATACTGCGCCCTCAAAGGCTCTTAGTTTGGAATTGACAAGATGTCTGGTTTTGGGGTGGGGATGAAAAATGCTGACAAATGCAGAATCAGCCAGAGGACTTCATATGCAATATTTGTACTATCCAGAGAACGTTTAAAAAAAACTATTTATATAATTAAAGGTGAAAATTAAAGGCCTAAAGAAGCTAAGTTTTACCCTGCACCCAGTGCTGAAAGAAAGGACAATGATTTACAAAGATTATTGGAAAACACTTAAAGTTGTGCAAGAGACAGCAGAAGTTTTCTTCATAAGAATTTTGACAAAGATGGTGTGTCACTCATTTAGGAATCTATCCCAACTGTTTAAAAAAACTGTAATGGCAGTTTAAGTGTTTAGACTTCAAAAAATTAGATTCCTCTATACTGGAGATGCAGGACAGGAACTTACAGAACCAAGATGGAGAGGGCTAGGACACAAATGGAGGAAAGACCTGAACAACATACTGAAATCCCCAGGGCAACAGGCAACAAGCAGGCCGAGCACAACATGAAAATGCACAACAGAAGCAGAACTGAAAGCCATCAGAACAATAACAGAAGAAGCTAAGAGTAGAGCAAGAGCCTGTCAGAGATAGAACGCAATGGTGAAGACCCTATGTTCCGCATGGAACAAAGAGGCATAAGTCAGTCAAGTGACTCAGACTGGATATGCAGAAATAGCTCACCAAAAACCCATCCAAATGTTTATTTTCCTCCAAGCGCAGGCATGTAACTCCATTAATATAAACATACCCATCATCTAAGGTCCCGGTAAGTTGCAGAGCAGCCTATTAAGCCCCGTGCAGGCGCACAGGGGACCCAGACCTGTCACAGCCAACCCTCTGCCCCAGCTCTGAGCCCCTCCCACACTCCAAACCCCCTGGCCCAAAACTAGCCCAGCTCCTGGCCTGCCACGGCTGGGGAACAGGCAACCCACCCCCAGCCTGCCATGGCAGGGAGAGGTGTGTCCTTCCCCCTGCCCCCATCCAGGTGCTGCTGTAGGGAGAGAGAGCTGGGGGGAGTCATCTCTCCTTGCCATAGACCCAGGGCAGCCTGCATCCCAAACCCCACATTCCCAGCCCCACCCCAGAGCCTGAACCCCCAGCCGGAGCCCTCCCACCCCACACCCTCTGCCCCAGCCCTGAGTCCCTCATCCCCTGGTCCCATCACAGAGTCACACCCCAACCCTCTGCCCCAGCCCTGAGCCCCACATCCCCAGCCCCACCCCAGAGCCTGAATCCCCAGCTGGAGCCCTCACACCCCCGCACTCCAACCTACTGCCCCAGCCCTGAGCCCCCTCCCAAACTCCAAACCCCTTGGTCCCACCCCCACCACATGAATGTCGCTATGTGCACCAATATGGAGGTTGTGTATCCCACATCACCTCCTTATTGGTGCAGATAACAAAATTCATTCTGCATATGCATGGGAAAAATTAGAGGGAACACTGCCCAACATCAGTTTGCTAGATTCCAAAGGATCAGGGTATTCAGAGACCACAATACTGTATCTACACCATTCTTAGAGGGATAATGTGTTTTGAACATCATTTCTCCTTCCCACTCATTCCCCTCATGTTATGTGCACAAGTATTGGTTTGGGGTTCATACTGTGACCTGCGTTCATAATTTGACCTGTAATTGGCATATAGGATTTATCAGACCCTTAATTGATCATTTCTAGTATTCTTCCGCCAGCAGTAGCCAATAACTGCTGTTTTAGAGGAAGGTGAAAAATATAATGCACGTACCCAGTTACGCAATGCTGCACACACAGGCAGTAGAGAGAAAATTCCTTCCTGATCCTTGTGGCCATTAGCTTACACCTCAACCCCTACTAATGTACAAGACATTTAAATGCATGACATATGACCTAGGTGTGGAACACCTGGAGTAACTATCAACCTTATTTTTAACTTATTCTCACTCTGTGGATCAAATGAACAGATCAGCACTGGAAAGGATTTTAAGGAGAGGTTCCCTACTCAAGGGTTTGCAAAGAAGTTCCCTGCCCAGGCTTCTCATAAGACATGAGGGGAGATCCCTGACCAGGCTGTCCCCAAATCCAGTAAATGCAGGCCAGACTCAGCCAGACTGCATTGGTACTGTTGTCGTGCTACCACCACCCGACCAAGGGTGCAGAAGGTCCTCAGCTCTCCTCTTCCAGCAGCTGTAGCCCCCGCTCCTTCTCCGCGCTACACTTCCCCTCCAAAAGAGATCTCGTAAGGATCGATGGTTAGGGGAAAGGGAAGGGAGAAAAATGGGGCCCCACTACAGTTTTCACAGGAAGGGAGAGAGAAGTTGAGCCTCCTAACTCTATGAAGAAAACAGCAGCCTAGGGCCTCTTCTTCCTCTGTCTGTGAAAACCATACAGGCCCCAGCTGCTTTCCCTGCCCTGAAATCACAATGGGCTCCTTGCTCTACTGCTTTAAAAGGGAAGGGAAAGCAGAGAGAGAAGCAGGGGGCCTAACTGCCATAGATGGGTCACCTCCTCTTCCCAGCCCTGCTGGCTCCTGAGGTCTGCAAAGCATCATCTAAACTGCCAATATAGCAGCATAGGGAGGCCAAATTAGCGGTAATGCAGAATGTGCAACAAAACGTGGATGCTCAAGAGCTCTGGTTTGCACGATATTTGATAACTCCTTTGTATTCAAAGCTAATCAAAGATATTATTGTTCAAAAACATTAGCCTTTACAATCCTGCTACAGTATTTGACTATAAGCCCCTGCTGAAGTGAACTCCCCAGGATGATTACAGTACTCTGACAATTCTGTTCTTTTTTTAAAGCCAGGATTATAACCTGACTGATTTCAACGCTTTAGGGCAGTGTTTCTCAACGACCTGTCCACAGACCAGTGCAGGTCCCCGAGATCTCCCTGACACAGTTTAGGAAGGCAGCAAGCCAGTCCCTGGTATCAAAAAGGTTGAGAAACACTGCTTTAGGGCATAGTATTCATTGGTGATAGACGACATTTATCCTTAATCCTGCTCTACCACTTCTTCCACTACATTTCTTTCCAGTCAGCATTGAAAACAAGACTGCAAATGGCATGCAGAGGTGCTTTGTCACAGAAGTTCTGTTTTTTGTACTAGATGTATAATCACGATACTAACCATTCATCTAATCATTAAAAGATACCATAGCACTTTCTGCAAATGTAATGGTGTTAAATCCAGTATTTCTGTCAAATTCTAATCTATGTATTTACATTCCGCCTCCCTAATTTCCCACACCATTTCAGACGGATAAAATAGTCCCTCCAATTCCAGTTCTGAACTGTAGTGTAATGTTACTATGTGCTATTGGAGAACTTCTGCATTCCACTCAGAGGAAGCGGCATCAATTCCTGTATATAGAGTATAATATACTGCAAGCAAGCAAGACGGAATTTTCCAGCACCTAAGCCACACTGAAAGTAAATGAGACTTGTGTCCTAAATCAATTGTCTCTCTAATATCCAGGGGCCAACACAACAACAACACTGCAAACCTACCAATTAGGTGCTTTCGAAAATACTACCCACAGCCAGTAAATGACTTTAGTATCTCTGCTTCAAAAAGGGTTACAAAATTACTTTGCATAATAGAAACCTTAGCATGTGTCTCACTGATTCAGACACACTGCACAGTCTGCACATAACAGGTTCCCAGGTCTTCAAAGACCCTGAAGTAGGACATTCATTTTCTAAATACACTTCTACTGCTATCACTTTCCAGTTTCCAACAGTTCTAAACACTTCACAGGGAAGATACAAACAATTTTTTATAAATACAAACCTATCCAACTTTTACAGGGAAACAACAGGAGCGGTGCCAGCGTTTCTGGTGCCCTAGGCAGAATTTGGGGAGGCGGCATTTTGTGCGCTCCCCCCGGGGCACACAGGAGCTTCCGGTTCCACTCCCATTGCGCTGCCGAAGAAGGATCCTCCGCCAAAATGCCGCAGGTGACAGCGGCAGTCATTGAGCTGCTCAATTGCCTGACGCTGTTTTCCGCGGCACGTCGGCAGAAGGTCCTTCTTCGTCGGCGCAATGGGAGCGGAACTGGAAGCTCCTGTGTGCCCCATGGGGAGCGCACAAAATGCTGCCCCCTGAATCCTGGTGCCCTAGGAGACTGCCTAGGGTTGCCTAATGGAAACATCAACCCTGGGAAACAAAGATCATTTAGTGCTTTGGTTCCTCATTTTCTAAAATCTTTGTGACTAGAAACCACAGTAGGAAGATTTTTGTTTAAAGGCATTACACTGTATTATGCATGTAGAAGTCTCTCCATTCCCTATCATTTTGTTCCTGTAAGTGTATCTGCTTTGTTACAGGCCAATGAACACAGGTGAGCTTGGGCTGTGATTTGTTAACTCAGGGAACACAGCCTTGAAATCTTGATTAGCAATCACTTACCACACATGCCTCCTCTCAGCCCAAAGCTATGTGGCAACAGAGAATTGAGATAAAGCAGCAAAAAGCAACATCACACAAAACTTGCCTCTTACTTCCCTCAATCTAAAAACACTCAAACTTATTTTTGATATTGCATTTTTCAAGTTTCAGCATGCCGATATTTAAGGAGGGTCTCCACTTCAATTATTTCATTAGGTGAAAGCTGCCCACGGTGTTTTCAAGTGCAGAGAATGATGGGAACGAAAATAGTGTTGAACTTCTTTGGTGACTTTCATTCACCCTTGTGAGACAAGCAAGTATCTTCATTTCACAGATGGAGAAAACAGTCACCAAAGGTCAAAGGACTTGCCTCAAGACACAGAGTGAGTCAGTGGCAGAGCTAGGGGTAGAATCCAGAACTCCTGATTCCTAGTCTCATGGCCTAACCACTAGATCCCACACTGCAAGTAAGAGCAAGGACAGGGATACAAGGACAGGTTAACTTAAGTTTTTTGTTTTTCTAATGAGACATACACACAGCAGATGCAAAAAAATTCCAGATGAGACTGACAGGAAAGGGATCAAGATCTTGGGCTGATGAAGAGGAGAAAAAATGAAAAATTAAGAAAATAAAGTTAAGAGCTTACTGTATTTTTGACATTGCAATTCGAAACAGACTTTGAGGTGAAATGCTAATTCCTGGCAAATGGAATGCAATCACTGGTGATGTAACATCTGCAAAGGCTATTTTATCTAAACTTCAGATCACAAGAGACTTAACTTTCAAAAACAGTCAAAATGACAATAGAGAGGTTGTTTGAAGACCACGCTATATAAATTCAGCCCTCTTCCCAAGCATTAACTGTTTGGAAAGCAGTCAGCAGACTGGCAAATGAGACACCCAGTAATGAAAAGAAATCATCATATAGATGGAGACATGTGTCATGATCCTTGGCTCACATTCAGGAACAAAGACATGTATGAGTAGCCAAAAAGTACTAGCTGCCTTTCAAACACATAGTAAGACATGGTCCCTGCCCTAAAGAGGTTACCATCTAAAAGAGTTTTGTCTAAGGTTATTGCCTGTTACAAGATCCCAGGTTTTGCCAGATTGGCTCAGATCCAAGATCCATCTAGTTCAGTATCTTGTCTCTGACAGTGACTGGTACCAGATATTTCTGAAGAAGGTAAAAGAACCCTGTAGTAGCACACTTGTATATTCTGCCCACAGTCTCCACCTGATCTGTGAGATCAGACCTCTTGGAACACTGGGTGGTTCCAGACAACTGGAACAAAGCTAATGTTTTGTTCCAGTAGTACTGGCACAACTTACTCGGAGTTGTGGTGGATTCTCCATCATTGGCAATTGAGATTGGATGTTTCTTCTAAGAGAAATGTTGTAGTTCAAACAGAAATTAATTCAGGGAAGTTCTATGACTAGAGTCCTACCAAATTCATGGCTGTGAAAAACACATCATGGACCATGAAATCCGGTCTTCCACCGTGAAATCTGGTATTTTGTGTGCTTTTACCCTCTGCTATACTGATTTCACATGGGAGACCAGAGTTCTCAAACTGGGGGTCCTGACCAAAAAGGGAGTTGCAGGGGGGTGACAAGGTTATTTTAGGGGGGGATTGTGGAATTGCTACCCTTACTTCTGTGCTGCTGCCTTCAGAACTGGGCAGCCCGAGAGTGGTGGCTGCTGACTGAGGGCCCAGCTCTGCAGGCAGCAGTGCAGAAGTAAGGGTGCCAATACCACACCAGGCCATCCTTACTTCTGTGCTGCTGCTGGCAGCGGCTCTGCCTTCAGAGCTGGGCTCCAGGCCAGCAGCTGCCACTCTCCAGCTGCTCAGCTCTGAAGGTAGCACCGCCGCCAGCAGCAGTGCAGAAGAAAGGATAGCAGTGCCACAAGCCCAGTACAATAACCTTGCAATCACCACATAACTCCTTTTTGGGTCAGGACCCCTACAATTACAACACCGGGAAATTTCAGATTTAAACAGTAAATTTCATGATTTCAGCTATTTTTAAAATTCTAAGACCATGAAATTGACCAAAATTGACCACGAATTTGGTAGGGCCCTGCCTATGACCCATGACATACAAGAGATCAGACTAGATGATCACAATGGTCCTTTCTGGCTTTCTAATCTATTAATCTTAGATGCCTATATACAAATGCAAGAAGTATGGGTAATAAGCAGGAAGAACTGGAAGTGCTAATAAATAAATACAACTATGACATTATTGGCATTACTGAAACTTGGTGGGATAATACACACGACTGGAATGTTGGTGTGGATGGGTATAGTTTGCTCAGGAAGGATAGACAGGGGAAAAAGGGAGGAGGTGTTGCCTTACATATTAAAAATGTACACACTTGGACTGAGGTGGAGATGGACATAGGAGACGGAAGTGTGGAGAGTCTCTGGGTTAGGCTAAAAGGGGTAAAAAAACACAGGTGATGTCGTGCTGGGAGTCTACTACAGGCCACCTAATCAGGTGGAAGAGGTGGATGAGGCTTTTTTCAAACAACTAACAAAATCATCCAAAGCCCAAGATTTGGTGGTAATGTGGGACTTCAACTATCCAGATATATGTTGGGAAAATAACACCGCGGGGCACAGACTATCCAATAAGTTCCTGGACTGCATTGCAGACAACTTTTTATTTCAGAAAGTTGAAAAAGCTACTAGGGGGAAGCTGTTCTAGACTTGATTTTAACAAATAGGGAGGAACTTGTTGAGAATTTGAAAGTAGAAGGAAGCTTGGGTGAAAGTGATCATGAAATCATAGAATTTGCAATTCTAAGGAAGGGTGGAAGGGAGTACAGCAGAACAGAGACAATGGATTTCAGGAAGGCGGATTTTGGTAACCTCAGAGAGCTGATAGGTAAGGTCCCATGGGAATTAAGACTGAGGGGAAAAACAACTGAGGAAAGTTGGCAGTTTTTCAAAGGGACACTATTAAGGGCCCAAAAGCAAGTTATTCCGATGGTTAGGAAAGATAGAAAATGTGGCAAAAGACCACCTTGGCTTACCCTTGAGATCTTGTGTGACCTACAAAATAAAAAGGCGTCATATAAAAAATGGAAACTAGGTCAGATCACGAAGGATGAATGTAGGCAAATAACACAGGAATGCAGAGGCAAGATTAGAAAAGCAAAGGCACAAAATGAACTCAAACTAGCTATGGGAATAAAGGGAAACAAGAAGACTTTTTATCAATACATTAGAAGCAAGAGGAAGACTAAGGACAGGGTAGGCCCACTGCTCAATGAGGAGGGGGAAACAACGGGAGACTTGGAAATGGCAGAGATGCTTAATGACTTCTTTGTTTCAGTCTTCACTGAGAAGTCTGAAGGAATGTCTAGTATAGTGAATGCTTATGGGAAGAGGGTAGGTTTAGAAGAGAAAATAAGAAAAGAGCAAGTAAAAAATCACTTAGAAAAGTTAGATGCCTGCAAGTCACCAGGGCCTGATGAAATGCATCCTAGAATACTCAAGGAGTTAATAGAAGAGGTATCTGAGCCTCTAGCTATTATCTTTGGGAAATCATGGGAGACGAGGGAAATTCCAGAAGACTGAAAGGGGGCAAATATAGTGCCCATCTATAAAAAGGGAAATAAAAACAACCCAGGAAACTACAGACCAGTTAGTTTAACTTCTGTGCCAGGGAAGATAATGGAGGAGGTAATCAAAGAAATCATCTGCAAACACTTGGAAGGTGGTAAGGTGATAGGGAATAGCCAGCATGGATTTGTAAAGAACAAATCGTGTCAAACTAATCTGATAGCATTCTTTGATAGGATAACGAGCCTTGTGGATAAGGGAGAAGCGGTGGATGTGATATACCTAGACTTTAGTAAGGCATTTGATACGGTCTCGCATGATATTCTTATAGATAAACTAGGAAAGTACAATTTAGATGGGGCTACTATAAGGTGGGTGCATAACTGGCTGGATAACCGTACTCAGAGAGTAGTTGTTAATGGCTCCCAATCCTGCTGGAAAGGTATAACAAGTGGGGTTCCGCAGGGGTCTGTTTTGGGACCGGTTCTGTTCAATATCTTCATCAACGATTTAGATGTTGGCATAGAAAGTACGCTTATTAAGTTTGCGGACGATACCAAACTGGGAGGGATTGCAACTGCTTTGGAGGACAGGGTCAAATTCAAAACGATCTGGACAAATTGGAGAAATGGTCTGAGGTAAACAGGATGAAGTTCAATAAAGATAAATGCAAAGTGCTCCACCTAGGAAGGAACAATCAGTTTCACACATACAGAATGGGAAGAGACTGTCTAGGAAGGAGTATGGCAGAAAGAGATCTAGGGGTCATAGTAGACCACAAGCTTAATATGAGTCAACAGTGTGATACTGTTGCAAAAAAAGCAAACGGGATTCTGGGATGCATTAACAGGTGTGTTGTAAACAAGACACGAGAAGTCATTCTTCCGCTTTACTCTGCGCTGGTTAGGCCTCAACTGGAGTATTGTGTCCAGTTCTGGGCACCGCATTTCAAGAAAGATGTGGAGAAATTGGAGAGCGTCCAGAGAAGAGCAACAAGAATGATTAAAGGTCTTGAGAACATGACCTATGAAGGAAGGCTGAAGGAATTGGGTTTGTTTAGTTTGGAAAAGAGAAGACTGAGAGGGGACATGATAGCAGTTTTCAGGTATCTAAAAGGGTGTCATCAGGAGGAGGGAGAAAACTTGTTCACCTTAGCCTCCAATAATAGAACAAGAAGCAATGGGCTTAAACTGCAGCAAGGGAGATTTAGGTTGGACATTAGGAAAAAGTTCCTAACTGTCAGGGTAGTTAAACACTGGAATAGATTGCCTAGGGAAGTTGTGGAATCTCCATCTCTGGAGATATTTAAGAGTAGGTTAGATAAATGTCTATTAGGGATGGTCTAGACAGTATTTGGTCCTGCCATGAGGGCAGGGGACTGGACTCGATGACCTCTCGAGGTCCATTCCAGTCCTAGAGTCTATGAGTCTATAATCTTAGAGAATGGATTAAGCCCTGAAACATGACGTTTAATATTCCTTCCAAAATTTGTTAGTATTAATCATAAGCACTGAATATTCTTGATAGCCATATAAGTGTCCAATCCCTTTTTGAAGCTTGTTAAGTCTTGGCATCATCTTCTTGTGACAATCTTCACAGTCTAAATATGTATTATGTGAAAAAAGTATTATTAGTTTTGCATTTTCCACATTCTAATTTCACAGAAGGTCTTGTGTTATGAGACAGGGAGAAATTTTTGATGTACCTTCTTTATATCTTCAGCAGTTTATATTTGTCTTCTTATACTTTCTTATTTGTCTCTGTCGCGGGGTAGGTACACCCCATTCACAGGATAGCAGGCTGAGTGTGACAAGGGGTTATGACTAAGTGGCTAGAGTAGACATTGATGTTATAAATATACTTATGCTGTTATAAAGATATTGCCCTATAAAGCAGGGCAATCCAGCCTAGCAGCTGGAGTCCTTGGAGCTGCCCTTGCTCTCAGGGCAGCGTGGCCTAATGGCCAGAGTCCTTAAGCAGTGCCCACACCCCGGAATAGGTGTGGGGCAGGGTACAGGGATCCGCGTCCACCGTTCTCAACCGGGTCCCAGCTCAGGGCCCTAAGAAACTGGTAGTCTGTGGTTTGGCTAAGTTTCCTATTTTAACAGTTGCATTCCCTGGGTCGCTTCCTAACATTGTTTCCTGTTCTGTTAGTTCTCATAGGAGCGTCGGCCGTGTGGCCCACTCTCGTCCCCCAGGGTCAGCAGGGATTCCGCTGTCAATCTCACTGGCTTGGCCTCCACAGTCTGTAGAGCCAGCAACTCCCTGGCAGAAGCCCACAGCATACATCCTCTCTTCTCCTCAGCCAGCCCAAACTGAGCTGGGCCACTCCCTTTTATATCTTGTCTCCAGGTTGAGCATGCCCATTAGGGGGCATGGCCTCTTCATCTCACACCGTGCGGTTAACCCCAGTGGGATCAATGCTGGGGAGGTACACCCAGTCACAGTCTCCTCTCTAAAATAAACAATCCCAGTCTTCTCAATCTCTTTTCACACCAGTTTTCTATATTCCTGATTATCCTTGTCACCATTCTCTGAACTCCACCTAATTCTGTGAGAGAGAGTAACTTATTCAACATTCCAGATGAGATAACATTTATTAATAAAGACATGATAACGTTCTTCATACCATTCCTTATTCATCTTAACATCCTGTTTGCTTTCTTGACTACAGCTGCACATTGAGCACACGTTTTCACTGACCTGTCTACGATGACTCCCAGGTCCCTTTCATGCACCAATACCGTTAATGTAGAACTCTGAGGGGTATTAATAGTTAAGTGTATTCCTCCAAAGTTGATTACTCTGCATTTATGAACACTGAACTTTGCTTGCCATCCTGTTACCCATTCACCCAGCTTGTTTATCTCTCTCCAAATGCACCACAGTCCTGTCTGGTTCCAACTAGCCTTAACAGCTCTCTCTCATTTGCATCTTTTGCTACCTTACTACTCATCCTTTCCAGATCACTAACAAACATAATTAGACAACACTGGACCTAGTATGAAACCATGATACACCCCACCATTAAAAACTTACACCACGGCTAAATTTGATTTAATCCTACTCTGTTTTCTGCCTACTATAATTTAAACAGGAAAAGGATAATAATCTTATATTTACTATATGTAATGCCTGGTACCACAAAGGATACCAGAATGCTCCTGAGTAAATTGAAATATACACTATTACATATACAAGAAACATCTCAACTGAAACACAGCTACCACTCACATTAAATGTGACCCTGGTTTAATAATGCCAAGCAATACTATACAACAGGCAACCCAGGAACCAAACCCTGCAACAAACCCCGGTGCCAATTCTGTCCACGTATCTATTCAAGGGACATCATCATAGGACCTAACCACATCAGCCGCACCATCGGGGTGCGTTCACCTGCACATCTACCAATGATATATGCCATCATGTGCCAGAAATGCCCCTTTGCTATGTACATTGGTCAAACCAGACAGTCTCTACACAAAAGAATAAATGGACACAAATCTGATCTCTGTAGGAGAACACTTCAGTCTCTTTGGTCACTCAGTAACAGACCTAAAAGTGGCAATTCTTCAACAACAAAACTTCAAAAACAGATTCCAACGTGAAGCCGCAGAACTGGAATTAATTTGCAAACTGGAATTAATTTGCATACCATCAGATTAGGCCTAAATAAAGACTGGGAGTGGTTGGGTCATTACAAAATTTAAACCTAATTTCCCCAATACTAACTTCCCCCTACTATTACTAACACCTTCTTGTCAACTGTCTGAAATGGGCCACTCTCATTACCACTTCAAAAGTTATTCTTCCTCCTTTGGTATCCTGCTGTTAATTGAATTGCCTCATTAGACTGACCTCACACTTGGTAAGGCAACTCCCACCCTTTCATGTATTTATATCTGCTCCTGTATTTTCCATTCCATGCATCTGATGAAGTGGGTTCTAGCCCACGAAAGCTTATGCCCAATAAATGTGTTAGTCTGTAAGATGCCACAAGGACTCCTCCTTGTTTTTTCAGATACCATTGTTACACACAGTATAAGGGATTAGAGATGGATGTTTAGAAAGAGAAGAATTTTGAGAAGAATAAAATTTGGTAGGATTATTTTAGGTAGGCAGGCCAGATAAATAACTGTGGGTGGAATTTGGCCAGAATAATACATGTATCCAGCAGCACTATACAGAACCATTGGTTCAGAAGAGACTCAGAGGGAAGAATAAAAGAACGAAGAGTACTTGTGGCACCATAGAGACTAACAAATTTATTTGGGCATAAGCTTTCGTGGGCTAGAACCAACTTCATCAGATGCATGGAAGAATGCAGGGAAGAATGCCACCTGCTGGATGATGTTGAGACTCAAGCCCTGACCTGGCCTGACCCTGCTTGACTTGCGAGGTCTGACAGGATCAAAGAACAAGGTGCTATGGCTGACAGGCATAGTTAGCTATAACTAGCCCCATTAGAATCCAGTCTTATAAGAATTTTCTGGGTTGTATTTTTAAATACAGTTAAAAAAAAAAAAGTAGTGGATTCTCAGAAAGATACTTATGAGTCCAAGTTAAAAGCAGCTCCAATTACTCCAAAAAAACCAACAGCCAGCACAGGTGGGCAGCCAGTTCAATTATGGTGCAACTATCACAGTACATGGAGTCCTTTATCCAACTTGCAGTTACTTAGAGGTTCTCATTTTGAGCAAGTACAGAACGTACTTTGATCCCCACTGTTTCCTGCCAAAGCTGCAGAAATCAGTGAGCCAAAACCAATAGTCTCAAAGGATATTGTGGCAGAGGTGTAATATGGCCTCCGGTTATATACAGCAGATTTCATTCCGAAGGATCTCAATGCACTTTTAAAGTCATAGGAATAACTTCACTCACTGAATAAAAGTGGCTAGGCCAACAAAGGTCTAAGGCTATATCTATGCTAGCATTTTTGTCAGTATAACTTATGTTGCTCATGGGGTGTGACAAAACACCCCCAAGTGACATATGTTAAACCAACAGCAGGGCTGATGGGGACAGCGCTAGTCAGCAGGAGCCGCTCTCCCACCAACATAGCTACCGCCGCTCATGGGGGCTGGCTTAATTATGCCAATGGGAGAGGTCTCTCCCATCAACACAGAGCGGCTACACAGGAAATGTTACAAAGGCAAAGCTGCATTGGTACAACTGTGCCACTGTAAGGTCTCTAGTGTAGACGTAGCCGAAAAAGAAGGACCTGTACACTCACCACACCCATCGGTGGGTTATAGAGCTTTTATCTTGCTCTGATGTTTCAGGCACAGACCTCTACCTGAGGCAGGATACCAGCTCGAATCCCGGGTGCTAAATTCAGCCTTACCTCAGGTGAAATGTGGCAGCTGTTTAACAGTGTACACCCATGTTATACAAAAGTTTAGAACATTAAACAGAAATGCCATATTATGATAATGCTCGACATAGCTTCAGCTCCAGAGTTGAGTTTTTCACTTAAAGCAGGGATTCAGCCTCCTTCTTATGTATAAAGACTAAAGAGTATCATCCCCAAAATTAGAACACTGATTTTGAACTTGGCATGAGACTTTTTACAAGTAAACCCATTACACTGAGAAGACTTGTAAAATGTGTCCTTTAAGCTCTGTCAGACTGTTTTGTCTCAAATGATCTTAAAAGTGGAACAACATAGGCTCTTTTCACATTAGTTATACCTCATTTAAATCTGTGCATAAGCTACATTCAACAGAATATAGTTGTAATTAAGCTAAGAAATCCATATAAGCTAGGCATGGAAACGTACAGAAAAGGCATTCAAACTACTTTTATTCTACTCTATAGTGACATGATACAACACCACAGAATTATGATTAATGCATTTTAGAGTTTATGGTTCCAGATTCGATAAAGCAGATATTTAGAAATATTTAATTTTTTCACTCCCACCACCATTTATGGTGTCACTACAGAGCAGAGTTAAAGAATCCAAACCTCTTTAACTGTTTGATTTCAGTTTAACCTTAACTCTAAATTTTTATTTGTAGTGTTGTTGTATTTGTAGTGTTGTAGTGTTGTTTTTTGGATAACTACAATATTTTAACCCTTAATTTACTAATACATACTCTCAAAATTAATTCCAGTTTCCTGGATACAGTTGAAATTGCAAGGAAAGGACAAGGAGGCAGAGCATGGTTAAGCAAACTGAAGTCCAGATAGTATAGAGCAATAAAACAAGAGTAACTATAGGAGATTTTTTGATAGAGACTACAAGCATACTGGAGTATTTTTAATCTGAAAATCAGAATCATTTGCAACAGAGCATGCTCTTGGGAACATTTGTTCAGTACAGACTCAACACTAAGGGCTCAACGTACTGAATTACACAACACATTCCCTGCAATAATACCTCAACATTCTTTAGGTCTCCCAGTGCAAGTACTGCCCCAACCTAGTTTTAGCAATGTTATTTATAAAATCTGAAGGAATTACAAATATAAAGTGGCATGGATGCAGGTGTACATGAATAAAATTTTGGTAAGCTTATTTTCAAGATTTCACATTTCTGGCGACAATTCATCATAGGCAAAGAAATAACACTAGGTGTTTGAGATGCAGAGGTAACCTATGATCTAAAATAAGCAATATAAGCAAATTTTCTATATTTGAACTAAAACTATAAAAAGGAAACTTTATAAAATAGCTTCTTGCCTCTATCTGGTCTCCACAGGAAATACACACTACCAATAACAGTGTACCTTCACCCATGAAATACATAAGCTTTTTAAAGCAGCCCATTCACTCTCTTGCTGTCTTCTTCCCCCTAGCCCCACTTCTCATATCCACCAAGGTCTATTTTGCTGTGATATTGATTTAAAAGATTAGATGTACAAATTGCATACACAAGAAGTGTGTTCTTTTTGCAGATACAGACTAACACGACTGCTACTCTGAAACTTGCTTGTATTACCATTCTCATGTCTTCCCTCACCAATTCCTTCTTGTTTGACATACTTTGTGAGGCAGGGACTAACAGGTATCTTCTACTCACTTTACAGCAACTACTGCATCTTTGTTTGTATATAAGGGAACACAGAGGTCCCCAGTTTTCTAGAAATAATTCCTCTCCCTCAATGGCACACTACTAAGATATGCCATTCGCAGTAAGCTGAAAAATGTATTTACATTATCTCCCAAAAGAAGTGGTCGAAGCCTTACCACTTGGGTCAGTAAAACCAAACCGAAGACACAGTCGACAATACCCAATAGGGTACAATTTTGCACTAGCCCCTATAGGAAAGGACATGATGGTTTAACAGATCTCCAATTTCCATGGTCACAGATAGACTGCATTTGAAAATATTTAAAAGATTCTAGATAGTCAGCACTCCAAAACAGCAGCCTTCATGCCACTCTGCAAAACAAGATTTTCAACCACCTTGGTAAATATATACAATCAGGAGGAGATCATAAATTTTGTGGTCAATTCTCCAGTTAGTCAAGACTGGGTGTCCTGAACAATATATTTTGAGCTGGATGCATATCTGGGTGACAGTCCATGACCTGAGTTACATAGGAGGTCAGAATACAAGATCATAATTACCTGTCCTGGATTTAAACCTAATAACCTGTTGGATTTACTTACAGGTTTGGGGGTTGGCTGGTTATTTTTCTTTTACCCAGGGTACTTCATACACCACCACACAGAGTAAGAATGGCAGGGTAGTGCTGACACAGGGCGATGGGGTGAGATGAGGTACAAGAACATGACAACAGAGGCAAAAAGATTCAACCGAACATGGGAAGGGAAGCAGGGAGGGTTGAGATTCTTCACCTGGGGAGCTCAGAATAAGGGGAGAAATCTGGACGGTGCGCAGGGCAGCGTGGTGAGGGAATCAGCAGCACAGGAAGGAAGGTGAAAGCAGTGACCTGAGCAGACCCCTTTCCCGGGCATGAAGGGGGAGAGGGGAGCCCCAAAGAAACACCCCCTCGCCCGCCCCTCAACCCAGGGAGCCCCAAAGAAACACCCCCTCGCCCTCAACCCAGGGAGCCCCAAAGAAACACCCCCTCGCCCTCAACCCAGGGAGCCCCAAAGAAACACCCCCTCGCCCTCAAACCAGGGAGCCCCAAAGAAACACCCCCTCAACCCAGGGAGCCCCAAAGAAACACCCCCTCCCCCTCAACCCAGGGAGCTGCATCTCGAGCCCCCCCCCCTTCAGAGCCCTGAGAGGTCAACGCCCCCTGCCAAGGCCTGTCCCCTGAGGGCAGCTCCCCTCCCCCCTCCTCAGACACCTGCCCCCCAAGCCCGCTGCCCGCCCCCCCCCCGGTCCCTACCTGGGCGGGCTCCACGCTGGCCGGCAGCGCCTCGGGCAGGGCCTGGAAGAGCAGCAGGGCCATGGCGCCGAGGAGCCTCCTCTCCATCCCCCCCACCCCCCGCCTACCTAACCCTACCGCGGCCCGGCCCGGGACGGGAGCAGAGGGGGGCCCCGGCTGCCGCCCCGCCCACCTCGCCTTCCCATTGGGTCACCCCACGCCCCACTCTGCCTGTCATTGGCTAATGCCGCTTCCGCTCGTGACACCCACCCCCGCTAGGGGCTGGGCTAAGCCCGTGGGACGCCATCTTGAGTGCGTCCCGGGAAGAACTTTTTCCGGGTTGGCTGCCATGATAGGTGTGGCGGAAGCACATGGAAGGGGGAAGTGGGAACCTGACATTTAAAGGGCCGGCGGTGGCGGGGGGGAGGAGGTGGATGGTAGCTCAGGGCACCAGCACAGCCCTCTGGCCTGTGCCCGCCACACACACCCCGACCATGTCCCTGTACTTCCCTTCTCTCTGCCCCTACCGTGTCCCCATCACCCTGACCCGTAACCCTTTCCCTGACTGTGTGCCCATCACCCCAGTTCCCTGCCTGTGTCCCTGTCACAGCTCTCTCTCCCACCTGACTGTGTCCCATCACCTCCCGTAACCTTTCCCGACTGCCATCACCCCAGTTCCTGCCTGTGTCCCTGTCACAGCTCCCCTTCTCCCAACTGTGTCCCATCACCTCCATTCCTGCTGTGTCCCTGTCACAGCTCTCCCCTCCCTCCCCGACTGTGTCCCCATCACCCCCAGTTCCCTGCCTGTGTCCCGTCACAGCTCTCCTCTCCCTCCCCGACTGTGTCCCCATCACCCCCAGTTCCCTGCCTGTGTCCCTGTCACAGCTCTCCCCTCCCTCCCTGACTGTGTGCCCATCACCCCCAGTTCCCTGCCTGTGTCCCTATCACAGCCCTCCTCTCCCTCCCCGACTGTGTCCCCATCACCCCCAGTTCCCTGCCTGTGTCCCTATCACAGCTCTCCCCTCCCTCCCCGACTGTGTCCCCCATCACCCCCAGTTCCCTGCCTGTGTCCCTGTCACAGCTCTCCCCGCCCTCCCCGACTGTGTCCCATCACCCCCAGTTCCTGCCTGTGTCCCTGTCACAGCTCTCCCCGCCCTCCCCGACTGTGTGCCCATCACCCCCAGTTCCCTGCCTGTGTCCCTGTCACAGCTCTCTCCACTCCCGCCCTCCCCGACTGTGTGCCCATCACCCCCAGTTCCCGCCTGTGTCCCTGTCACAGCTCTCCTCTCCCTCCCTGCCTGTGTGCCCATCACCCCCAGTTCCCTGCCTGTGTCCCTGTCACAGCTCTCCCCTCCCTCCCCGACTGTGTCCCCAATCACCCCCAGTTCCCTGCCTGTGTCCCTGTCACAGCTCTCCCCCTCCCTCCCCGACTGTGTGCCCATCACCCCCAGTTCCCTGCCTGTGTCCCTATCACAGCCCTCCTCTCCCTCCCCGACTGTGTCCCCATCACCCCCAGTTCCCTGCCTGTGTCCCTATCACAGCTCTCCCCTCCACTCCCCGACTGTGTCCCATCACCACCCAGTTCCCCTGCCTGTGTCCCTGTCACAGCTCTCCCCGCCCTCCCCGACTGTGTCCCCATCACCCCCAGTTCCCTGCCTGTGTCCCTGTCACAGCTCTCCCCGCCCTCCCCGACTGTGTGCCCATCACCCCCAGTTCCCTGCCTGTGTCCCTGTCACAGCTCTCCCCGCCCTCCCTGACTGTGTGCCCATCACCCCCAGTTCCCTGCCTGTGTCCCTGTCACAGCTCTCCTCTCCCTCCTGACTGTGTCCCCATCACCCCCAGTTCCCTGCCTGTGTCCCTGTCACAGCTCTCCTCTCCCTCCCTGACTGTGTCCCCATCACCCCCAGTTCCCTGCCTGTGTCCCTGTCACAGCTCCCCCCGCCCTCCCCCGCCTGTGTCCCCATCACCCCCAGTTCCCTGCCTGTGTCCCTGTCACAGCTCTCCTCTCCCTCCCCGACTGTGTCCCCATCACCCCCAGTTCCCTGCCTGTGTCCCAGTCACAGCTCTCCCCCGCCCCTCCCCGACTGTGTGCCCATCACCCCCAGTCCCTGCCTGTGTCCCTGGTCACAGCTCTCCCCTCCCTCCCCGACTGTGTGCCCATCACCCCCAGTTCCCTGCCTGTGTCCCTGTCACAGCTCTCCCCCGCCCTCCCCGACTGTGTGCCCATCACCCCCAGTTCCCTGCCTGTGTCCCTGTCACAGCTCTCCCCGCCCTCCCCGACTGTGTGCCCATCACCCCCAGTTCCCTGCCTGTGTCCCTGTCACAGGTCTCCCCGCCCTCCCCGACGGTGTGCCCCTCACCCCCAGTTCCCTGCCTGTGTCCTTGTCACAGCTCTCCCCTCCCTCCCTGACTGTGTCCCATCACCCCAACTGTGTCCCTATCACAGCTCTCCCCTCCCTCCCCGACTGTGTCCCCATCACCCCCAGTTCCCTGCCTGTGTCCCTGTCACAGCTCTCCCCGCCCTCCCCGACTGTGTGCCCATCACCCCCAGTTCCCTGCCTGTGTCCCTGTCACAGCTCTCCCCGCCCCTCCCCGACTGTGTGCCCATCACCCCCAGTTCCCTGCCTGTGTCCCTGTCACAGCTCTCCCCTCCCTCCCTGACTGTGTCCCCATCACCCCCAAATGGGTCCCTATGACAGCTCCTCCCCTCCCTCCCCGACTGTGTCCCATCACCCCCAGTTCCCTGCCGTGTGTCCCTGTCACAGCTCTCCTCTCCCTCCCCGACTGTGTCCCCATCACCCCCAGTTCCCTGCCTGTGTCCCTGTCAACAGCTCTCCCCTCCCTCCCTGACTGTGTGCCCATCACCCCCAGTTCCCTGCCTGTGTCCCTATCACAGCCCTCCTCTCCTCCCCGAACTGTGTCCCCATCACCCCCAGTTCCCTGCCTGTGTCCCTATCACAGCTCTCCCCTCCCTCCCCGACTGTGTCCCCATCACCCCCAGTTCCCTGCCTGTGTCCTTGTCACAGCTCTCCCCGCCCTCCCCGACTGTGTCCCCATCACCCCCAGTTCCCTGCCTGTGTCCCTGTCACAGCTCTCCCCGCCCTCCCCGACTGTGTGCCCATCACCCCCAGTTCCCTGCCTGTGTCCCTGTCACAGCTCTCCCCGCCCTCCCCGACTGTGTGCCCATCACCCCCAGTTCCCTGCCTGTGTCCCTGTCACAGCTCTCCTCTCCCTCCCTGCCTGTGTGCCCATCACCCCCAGTTCCCTGCCTGTGTCCCTGTCACAGCTCTCCCCTCCCTCCCCGACTGTGTCCCCATCACCCCCAGTTCCCTGCCTGTGTCCCTGTCACAGCTCTCCCCTCCCTCCCTGACTGTGTGCCCATCACCCCCAGTTCCCTGCCTGTGTCCCTGTCACAGGTCTCCCCGCCCTCCCCGACTGTGTGCCCATCACCCCCAGTTCCCTGCCTGTGTCCCTGTCACAGCTCTCCCCTCCCTCCCTGACTGTGTCCCCATCACCCCCAACTGTGTCCCTATCACAGCTCTCCCCTCCCTCCCCGACTGTGTCCCATCACCCCCAGTTCCCTGCCTGTGTCCCTGTCACAGCTCTCCCCGCCCTCCCCGACTGTGTGCCCATCACCCCCAGTTCCCTGCCTGTGTCCCTGTCACAGCTCTCCCCGCCCTCCCCGACTGTGTGCCCATCACCCCCAGTTCCCTGCCTGTGTCCCTGTCACAGCTCTCCCCTCCCTCCCTGACTGTGTCCCCATCACCCCCAACTGTGTCCCTATGACAGCTCTCCCCTCCCTCCCCGACTGTGTCCCCATCACCCCCAGTTCCCTGCCTGTGTCCCTGTCACAGCTCCCCTCGCCCTCCCCGACTGTGTCCCCATCACCCCCAGTTCCCTGCCTGTGTCCCTGTCACAGCTCTCCCCGCCCTCCCCAACTGTGTGCCCATCACCCCCAGTTCCCTGCCTGTGTCCCTGTCATAGCTCCCCTCGCCCTCCCCGACTGTGCCCATCACCCCCAGTTCCCTGTCTGTGTCCCTGTCACAGCTCTCCCCGCCCTCCCCGACTGTGTGCCCATCACCCCCAGTTCCCTGCCTGTGTCCCTGTCACAGCTCTCCCCTCCGTCCCCGACTGTGTGCCCATCACCCCCAATTCCCTGCCTGTGTCCCTGTCACAGCTCTCCCCGCCCTCCCCGACTGTGTGCCCATCACCCCCAGTTCCCTGCCTGTGTCCCTGTCACAGGTCTCCCCGCCCTCCCCGACTGTGTGCCCATCACCCCCAGTTCCCTGCCTGTGTCCCTGTCACAGCTCTCCTCTCCCTCCCCGACTGTGTCCCCATGCTCATCTGTGATCGTGTTACACCTGACCCTCCCCTGACCATGTCCCTGTCATTCCCCAACCCTCCCTCCCCTGACCCTGTCACCACTGGACCCTCCCTCCTCTGCTACATGTCCCTATCATCCCCAACTGTGTCCGTCACAGCTTTCCCTTCCCTCCCTGTGTTCCCCCATGACCCTCAACTGTGACCTTGTTATACCCTGACCCTCCCCGATAACATCCCTGTCATACCCCAACCCTCCCTTCCCTGTCACACCCAGACCCTCCCTCCTCTGCTACCATGTCCCCATCATGCCCCAACTGTCTGAAGACTTCATCCTCCTCCCCACCCAGTATGATTGGTACCATCATCACCTGCCTTGGCAGGAAACTGAACTAGACAACCTGACAGGTCTGGTCTGGTCTCTGGCCCCATCTATGACAGTCAAGACAGACTCAGGAGGATGCCTGATGCCCAAACAGCTCCAGTGCAGGTGCCCCTGTTGCTACCACCCTAGAGAAGGACAATATAGGGTCATGGTGGGGGAACAGGTGGGAAAGCTTCACAGTGCATGGGCCATAGGAGGCTCCATGTGTGGTAAGCCTAGGACCCCAAATTGCCTTAATCCCTTCCTGTCCAGAGCACATTCTGCTTGTGCTCACTAAGCAGCTCAGAACCCGCAAGCCTGAGAATCCCATCCCGGCAGTCCCCCTCCTGATCGGGGCAGGGGAGGGAGAGAAAGTAGGTGTGGGAAGGAGATCAGCATGACAGGTGAGTGGATACATTCCCACTGTTAAGGTGTAAGGTTGCTCCCGCTGTGTTAGCTCTGCCATGTTGCACATGCTGCATCTTCAGTCCCCAAGACTAAATAACCAATAATGCAGTGACAACGTTAAAGTAAAGAGGAACAGAAAGAGCCGCTTGACAGAGCTTAGTTTAGGAAAGGTCTTGGCTTTTGGATGTGCAGTGTAGCCTACCTGTCTCTTTGCACTAATGGGGGGGGGGATTTTTTTGCATGTAATTCCCATTTGATTTGATTTTTTCTTTTCAAGATAAAACGCTGTCATGTTTCACGTTTTTGGCCATCAGTTTGCTCAGGACTTGTGCTCACAATTGCTCAGTAAAAACATATCCTTGCTTAGCAAAATTAATAAATAAATAAACCCTCTGTCCCTCCCAAGGCAGCAGTGTTTGCTCAGCTTATCGCTAAACCCCTCCCCCAGCAAAACAAACAGCACGTGTTCCTCTTGAGTCAGGTCCAGAGTGCCTGTCCAGCATGCCAGTACTCACCGTGACAGGAGATGTAAGAACATAAGAATGTCCAGACTGGGTCAGACCCAAAGTCCATCCAGCCCAGTATCCTGTCCACTGACAGTGACCAATGCCAGGTGTCCCAGAGGGAGTGAACCTAACAGGTAATCATCCTATCAGGGTTGGAAGGGACCTCAGGAGGTCATCTAGTCCAACCCCCTGCTCAAAACAGGACTAATCCCCAGACAGATTTTTGCCCCAGATTCCTTAATGGCCCCCTCAAGGATTGGGCTCACAACCCTGGCTTTAGCAGGCCAATGCTCAAACCACTGAGCTATCCCTCCCCACATGATTGCTCTCCTGTCATCCATCTCCACCTTCTGACAAACAGAGGCTAGGGCCACCATTCCTTACCCATCCTGGCTAACAGCCATTAATGGACTTAACCTCCATGAATTTATCTAGTTCTCTTTTAAACCCTGTTATAGTCCTGGCCTTCACAACCTCCTCCGGCAAGGAGTTCCACAGGTTGACTGTGCACTGCATGAAGAACTTCTTCCTTGTATTTGTTTTAAATCTGCTGCCCATTAATTTCATTTGGTGGCCCCTAGTTCTTATAATAAGGGAACAAGTAAATAACTTTTCCTTCTTCACTTTCACTGAAGCAACATTCCTGGAGAAGTGAAAATGGTGGTGGAAGCATCGGCTGGTGTCCGCCTCTGTGTCTTTTGCCTTCTTTATTCCAGTTTTCTTTCCTGCCCCTCTGCCTGAGAGAAGAATGAAAGTCTGTGGTGGAGGACTCAGGCTCTGGGCATCTGATAGACTTTCTGCACACAGAGTATGAGATCCCTGAGAGACCCCCCTTTTCCTGAACAGTGGTGCCATAACTGGTCAATACAAAGTCCATCCATGGTGCTCGTCCCTTGCCCGAGGAACTCCTTGGAGAAGGTGGCTGCACTCTCATTGCCAGCTGCTGGGTCTCTTGCTGCTACTCCACCAGCAGAGCCTTGTGCGTCAGCCTTGTTTGTGTGGTCCTCCTTCACAAAGATGTAGCACTGAAGCTACTGGACAGGAAATCCACCTGGAGACGTGGCTAAAGGGGCGGCAACCTAAAGCTGGCTTGTTTTTGATGTTACCAGCTTTGCCAGTTACTTTGGGGTATGCTCATTTATTAGGGTTACTCTTCAGGGTGGGAGGGAGGAGAGAGAGAAAAAAGCTTAACAGTTTGAGCATTGGCCTGCTAAACCCAGGGTTGTGAGTTCAATCCTTGAGGGGGCTATTTAGGGCACTGGGGAAAAAAATCAGTACTTGGTCCTGCTAGTGAAGGGAGGGGGCTGGACTCAATGACCTTTAGGGGTCCCCCTTCCAGTTCTATGTGATAGGTATATCTCCAGATATTTATTTAGAGAGAGAGATGGATTCCCACTACTCCATGGAGCTTGATTTGAGTGGGGGTTCCAGGTGGTGGTGGTAGCAGAGGATCCAGAGTGCTGGAGACAGGCAGAGCCCCCAGCACGATCAGTCAGGAGAAGATGAAGTCCCAATGGAACTGATGCAGAGTTTGGATCCAGGCATCAGAACACTTACTTGAGTGTGGGTGGGTGGGTTTTTGTAGAGAAACAACAGTGGTCCAAGGGAGAATACTAGATTTGTTTATGTGTAAACAAGGGAGAATACCAAAGTTGTTTTGGTCAGGCTAGAGATTGGAGCTGATCATTCCTGGTTCTGGATGGTATTCCTTGGAGGGAGCTCACAACGCAATTAGGGAGCTTCACTATTTTGGATGCCATTAAAGGATTTATTACTGGAATTGGTCTGATAACTACTGAGCTGGGTATATGCAGGTGTAGGGTCATGAACATTTGGAGCAGAGATCCCCCATGATGCAGTGCTTCCCTGCTTTTCTGGTCCCAGAGTTCTGTGCGGTTCTTGCCTTGGAATCTCTGTTCTCCATTCTGTATGCTAATGGAGAAGCCTCTTTGTCCGATCTTTGATGCAAAAGGCCAGGGGAGTTTCCTTAATCCTGTCATCCTTATCCCAGAGGTTAAGGTGTGTCTCCCACTGCCTTTTCATTGCTTTTTGTAAGTCTTTCTTCTGATGCAGATTTAGTTCAAGCAGAGGCTGGGGTGGGGAGTCAGACAGGCTGGGTACTGCACCCTGGATCCCCATGAACACAGAGCTGCTAGGTAACAATGATGGTGCCTTCTATGCTAGTGCTATTAATGATGTGCACGTGTGGACATTTCTCCTGTTCCGTCATGGCAAAGAACCTGTTAGTTCCCCAGGGCAATGTTAGGCTGGCCCATGTATAGCTGAACACAGTCTAAACTAGCCCTGAGGCAGCACTGTATGTGCTGAATAGTTCGGACAAAAGAAAAGCCATCTAGAACACACATGAAAATACTCTTGGGTAAGCACCACCAGGTGGCGCTGTTACACATGCCTTTGTTTTTCTTAGCATGTGAACAAATGATCAGTCTTGGGAAGACATCCTATGTTGTGGTTATTTTTTGGGTTCTGCAAGGTTTTTGTAAAGGCGGGATGGGAGCCTTAGTGAGGGAGCTGTGCAAGCAGCAGGGGAATTTAATAGATGCATTTAGCTAGGCTTATCAAAATTCCATTTTAAAAATTTCAACAGATATCAATGTTTATTTTAAAGCATTTTAAAAGATTTTTATCAATGTAAGTGTTTACAGTTGTGAGAGATTATGGGTTAAGCAGTTTTCTCTATTTTTATTGAAGCACATTTCAATCTACGGAATGTTGTGGTTGGAGAAGAAACAATTAATGATTAGTGACATGGAGATTCAAAAAGTGAAAGCTTTATAACTGCTATAACATGCATTATCAACATCATCCATCACAACACCTAAAGTCAGTATCCTTACGGCAACAAGTCATGCCTGTTTTTACTAGTCCATCTGCTAGCCCATTTGTAAAAAGCCTGATTCAAAAGTCTGAATCACTGGATTTGGAAGCTAAGGTCTCAAGCAGCATTTTTCTTACTGTGCCTATCTGTGAATTTTTATTATTATTGATGGAAATATTTTTTGTGTGTGTGTGTGTGTGTGTGTGTGTGTGTGTGTGTGTGTGTGTGCAGTGAAATTGATGTTTACTGACATTGACCAATAAAAATGTAATTTTTCCAAGTCTAATTTTACTTACTCAGTTTCATTAAAACAGGACCTATACATACGCAATTCCCAACAGTCACTACAGGGCAATTTGAGTAACAGGAACAACAACCAATGGGTCCCACACTCACCTGCAAGCACAACCTCCACCATGAGGGGCTCACAAGTTACATCACGCCCGAGTCTAAATCCACTCATTAGCTGGAAGGCTCCTGTTGTACCAAATCTCTGTGCGCTGGATATAATGAGAAGCAGGAGTTAGACCAGGGGTCGGCAACCTTTCAGAAGTGGTGTGCCGAGTCTTCATTTATTCACTGTAATTTAAGGTTTCATGTGCCAGTCATACATTTTAACATTTTTAGAAGGTCTCTTTCTATAAGTCTATAATATATATCTAAACTATTGTTGTATGTAAAGTAAATAAGGCTTTTAAAATGTTTTAAAAGCTTCATTTAAAATTAAATTAAAATGCAGAGCCCCCTCGGACCGGTGGCCAGGACCTGAGCAGTGTGAGTGCCACTGAAAATCAGCTTGTGTGCCGCCTTCGGCACCGGTGCCATAGGTTGCCTACCCCTGAGTTAGAACCATTGCCGATTAACGCTCAGGAACAAGCTACCAAGGGAAGTGGTGGATTCTCCAGCTCTTGCTGTCTTAAAATCCAGCCTGGAGGCCTTTCTGGAAGTTGTGCTTTAGCCTAACAAATTATTCAGCACAATGGGAGTGATTGGGTGAATTTCTCTGCCTGCGTTATACAGCAGGTCAGACTAGGTGATCCTTTCTGGCCTTAACATCTATCAAACCTGCTTTTCTTCTGCTCCAAAACTGAAAGAATGATCAAGTCATCAGGATGCTAAGACTGGGACTCAGGAGCTCTGGGTTTAATTGGCAGCTCTGCCACAGACTTCCTGTGTGATCTTGGGCCAGTCACTTAATCTCTCTTGCCTCAGGTCCCCATGTGAAAAATGGCACTGCTGTCCCTCGCACAGAGGCGTTGTAATGATAGATTGCCAGGTGCTCAGCTACTGCAGTAATGGTGACCAGGTAAGTACCTCAGCTAGAAAAACATTCACAAAGTTTAAAGCCATTTTTACTACTGCTAAGGACCCTCATTTGCCCCCAATTAACATGTGGGATTTCTCCATTTGGGTCCCGCATTATCCAAGTGGCACATCTCACACTTATTCACCATGAGGGGTCCGGGATCCCAGCTGGGAGCCTTTGGGAGCCAAGGTAATACAAAGCACACAGACCCATCAGAACCTGGTTTGCCACACAGGGGTTTCCAGAGCCTGTAATTTAGTTTTGCAAATTGTAACCCAGTCTTGTGCCTGGCCTCAGACCCACAGTCTAGGCATTGTTTTTTCCTGTGTCTGTGCTCATGTGACTCTGAGGTTTCTTTTCGCCCTAACAAAGCTGATACAGTCAAAGGTACACTTTGCATTTTCCAGTTCTTGAAGTCCCAGGACAGCATCACATTAACTCTTCAGAGGCTGCAGGGGACTGGGGAGCTGACAGCATTTTCTAAGAGGCGGCAGGGGATCCGGCCATTTAAACAACATTCTATATTGGGGAGGGGGAGGGGGAGGGTTCACTCTGCACGGGCATCCAGGGTGATATTTTGTTGGTGTTTTTCTCACGTGTCTACCTTCTATGGGCCTGCCATTGACAATGACTGAAGAATATCTATTTGGTTTAGTTTTTGCTGTGGGAGGGGGAAGGCGGGGCGGGGGGGGGGGGAAGTTGTCCATGGGCTGAGTTTGGCTTAGGCATTGGACAACATGTCCACCAGTTGTTATTACAACACCCACTCCAGGCTAGCTCTTAAATTAACACACACACAGGGAGAGGTACTGTAAGCAAGCTAGTGGGATGAGTCCGGAAGAGGATTTGTCCATTGTTACATAATACATTCATTAATGATCTAGAGGACGGCGTGGACTGCACCCTCAGCAAGTTTGCAGATGACACTAAACTGGGAAGAGTGGTAGATACGCTGGAGGGACAGGGAGAGACAGAAAGAGCCCAGGCTGTTTAGCTGCTCAAAAAGGTTGAAAGGAGACTTGGTTACATGTCCCAGAGAGACAATCCCAGGTGCTGAAGGGCCCTTTACTCTAGCAGAGAAAAGACAGAACAAGAGTGACTGGAGGGAAGCTAAGCCTCCAGACCAATTCCAACCAGAAATAAGGCAGATGAGGGTGGCTTCCCCACTGCTCGCTGGATTCAAGTCCAGGCTGAACGCTCTTCTGGAAGCTGCTTTAGGCAGATACAAGTTATTGGGCCTAGCAGAGGAGCGGGACTGGCTGAACTCTCGGGCTGTGTTATACAGGAGGGCGGGTGACACTTCTAATTGTTTCCATAGGCTGAGCTCTGTGCTGATAGCATCTCAGGTTTTCTGGAACTAACCCCACCCCATGAGATTCCACAGACAGACTAGCAGCTCTGGCAACGTCACAGGCTGTAGCGGCCAGGGGCTGCCATTTCCCCCCCTCATGTGAAGTTTCTACAGCGCTTGTGCTTTGGGGTCAAAAGTAAGTGTAGACATTCTTGCTCAGGCTGCACTCGGGCTCGGAGACCCGCCACTCTCGCCAGGTTTCAGAACTTGGGCAGGATGTCTACACTGTTATTTTTATCCCTGTAGTGCAAGCCTGAATCAGTTGCTCCAGACTCTGAGAGTGGCTTTTGAGAGGGGGTTGCGGTGTAGATGTGCCCAGCGTTTGCAACAGGCATGTTCTACTATTTGAGCAAGTTGAGACAAGGGGTGGAGCTCATTGTTCCTTGAAAAGAAACGGGCACATTTTTGCCCAAAGATGCAATTTTAAGCACATCATAGAAAGGCCATGCAGTCCCCAAAGCGGTAACACTGGACGAAGACAAGGGAGCAGGCACATCCCAACTGCATGGTATTGGAATTAACAGCCACCAGGAACCTCGGGTATGCATTTCAAAATTCAGCAGCAGCTGGCTTGTTGGCAACCCGTGTAACCAGGATCCCATCCCCTGTTCTCCACTCCCTCCTCTGGCTCTCTGTGGAACATGGCCTCAACTGTAAAATCTTAGCCTTTATTTTCAAGGCCCTGACAGTCTGGGAGCAGGACATCTAGAAGTCCACCTCCAGCTTCAGCCAGCTGCCATAGACAGTTCTGCTCTGACACAATGGAGCAGTCTACACCCAAGGGACAACCAGTGTGCACGGGAGACACTGGTTTCTTCAGGGATGGCCCAGGACTGTGGAATCCTGCCAAAACTCAGAACAACAACAACTATAGTCCTAATATCAGACTCTCTTCTTCAGTGTTGTGTTCTCCCTAAGCATGTCATGACTGCAGCATGGGAATCAAACTAGAAAACTGCTGTCCCCATCTCTAGCAAAAGGGATTAATCAGTCTTAACGTTCAAACACTGTTGGTATCTTAGTCCATCTAGCATCTCCTCGAGGAATCAGCTGCTGAAGTCACGTCAACAACAAAACTGAAGCACATCTGAGTTCTCGTGGCAGGGAGGAGTCCCCTCAAGAAGCTAATGACCTTAATGCCAAAGAAGGACGAGCATGTGTGTTTTGAATAGCAGTGGCACATTGTGTTACAAGAAACGACTTGTTAACACCAGGGCATGAGGCTCCTTGGCTCCAAGCACAGACCCGGCTGGTATGCACACCGCAGAGCCCAGGTATGGTGTGTTTGCCACAGGCTCAGCACAATTCCAGACAAATTGCTCTTGTGCAGCCAATGCAAAAAAGCTGCAGGGAGGGAGAGGAAAGAGGAGTGATTCCCCTCTTCTTGGGCCTCTTCCCTCCCCAGGAGAAACTGGACCTTATTTTATTGGGGATTAGAAATATCTGAGGTACCAAATGACCTCCATTATGTCCTAACAGCAGGACAGCAATAGAGAACCCCCGCCCCAGACAAAGCCATTGTCCAGGTGACCAGCTGCGACCTGTTTGTTATTTACAAGTGCCCAAAGGGGGGGCTGAGGCCTTGTACCTGCTCCCAGCCCCCAAGAGCTTAGGATCTGAAACCTTTATCCTACAGCCAGATCCATGCAGGCAATGGGGCCCCACCCGAGCCCAAGAATCCAGAGCCAGCTGCAGGACCAGGGCCTAAATTCAGACCTAACAAGCAAGAATCATAAGAAAAGAGGGATGGAGGGAGGAGGAGACAGGGATGAGATGGGGGAATCATGAGAAGATCAGGTGGTTAATCAATAAGACACTCAATTAGGGCTTTTAACAACTGTTTGCTGGCTTCTCCTAGGGGAGACATTGAGGGAGGTGTTTGGGGTGAATGGGTTTTTGGAGGGTGCCTCAAGCAGGGGGCAAAGACCATAGATAGCACGATGGTAGCAGGGGTGAAGGGGGAGGGGAAAAGGAGACCAAGGCAGAGATGTGGAGGCCCAATTGCCCTCAAAGGAGGCCAGGATGCTTGGGCTCGCTGCCTAGGACAATGGGGAGCTCAGTGGGCTGTTGATTAGGGACACAGCGACTGGGATGGACTGGAAGGAGCAGGCCAGCTGGGGAGATTGCAGTAACTGAGGCAGCAAGGAATGGATGAGCAATTTTGCCAAGAGGAGGGAAAGGAGCAGGCACCGTTCAATCGGCCGTTGGGCTCAGTGCCGGTCTTGAAACACTCCGAGCAGGCAGAGGGAGAGTCAAGCTCAGGAGTTCAGCCTTTCGTACTCACACTGATCTCCAGCCCACGCACCCGCCTGCTGCTCATCCTCCCCAGCCCCAGCGCACTCCTTGTATGTCAAAGCCACAGCCGCCTGCAAATTGAGGATGGACGTTACTGCGCTCACAGGGTGGTCACAACTTTCATCTCCCACGAGGCCGGGGAGCATTGCAAACAGCCCACCACACTTCCTGGCCATGGCCCAGACTGCTCTTTGCCAAGCCAGTCAGAAGGGTGTGCTGCTGGCATGCCCTTCTCTGGCCAGGTGGCCACGTGGCTACAGAGCAGCTCACACAGCCTTGGACATTAGAACTTGCTCCCCTCGGGCCAGGACAGCAAGGTTATTATCCTAGGTGCTGTAATTGCCACCTGGAGCGTTCCGCAGGCAAGGGCAGAAGAGAGGCCAGCCAGTGTCTCACCTGGTCGATGGCATCTCTAATGGCAGCCAGCAGGCCAGGATTGGGTGGCAGAGATGCAGTTTGTAGGGCCTGCCCTGGCGCTGGAACTACTTGCTAAGTGTGTGTGTCCCCAGGATGGATTTAAGCCCTCACCCTTCCATGGCAATAACTGAACTATCGGACATTTGTTGCTGCAGTCAGGACACACGCCCCACCTACTTGCGCTACCCCTTCCCCAATACACCACCCCAGCCACACATCCTTGCCTCACTAATAAAGACGCACCTTCCTCCCCCCCTGCACTGTGACTGACTGACACACACACACCCCCAACCAGGAGAAGCTGGAGCTGAGGTACAGTTCAGTAACTTAAGGGCATAAAACATGACAGGGATGTTGTAATTATCCCAGAACCAGGCATCAGAACACCAGGAAAGTCAGCATTAAGCTTAATTTAAAAGAAATCGAACTATGTTAAGGTATGAAAAGACAAGTTAGGGACCCCAAGCAACCTTAACTCTGCCCAGTAATGCCATTTGGGGTTGAGGGAAGAGAACGAAAACTGCATCTATTAATTTCATCTAATGTTGGAGGACAAACTAAAATGTTTTAATTAGAACCATATGTTTATTGCATTGCATCACTAGAGGGCAGCATGGACTTTTTAGTCTGTGGCTGTACAGCACCTAGTACACAGGCATGCTGGTCCACATTTGGAGCTCCTAGCCCCTATGGAAATAGGAATAAATGGCAATACAATGGAAATCTTAGCAGAGGAGTCCTAGTGCAGACAAGGTCTCAGCCAGTTGCTAAAACTGGTGCTGAATTCCAACTGGGGAGGTTGACAGGTGTCTCTTCAGTTCCTGTCCTAAAACGTTGTGCAGGGCTGCTATTTGCTACTAAACAGCTGCCACGTTCCACCCTAGAGGTGACTGCATTTCAGTGCTGGGTGAAGTGAAACCTAAGGATATAGACACACACTCATGGACGACTTTGTATATCTGTTAGTAAAGTGCTTCGGGTGGGAAGCACCATCAAAATGTCACCCATTCAGTAATTCTATCGGCTTTAGCTCAGACCAAACTGGAACCTGAGAATCGTGCAGGGAGTTACCTCGTGTGCTCATATGAGGGCAGAATTTGGACTCCCAACATTCAGATCCTCAAAATGCTCCAAACCGCAAGGCAGTTCAGGCTGCAAATATCAGCAGCCATCACAAATACAGAGACGTCCCTCGCAGGCTCTTTAAAGCAAGTGTCCACATAAAACACAACAGCGACGGCAGCGACAGTTTTAAAAATCCTCAGATTTTATTTCCCACCCCCCTCTCCGCTGTTTGTAACAACTTCTCCCACTCAGAAGCTTACAACTAACATTTCCTTACCCAGCAGGTTTCTAGTGAATCAGGAAGTTTTCCTCCCTCACCTTAAAGGAAGCTGAAATCTACAGAGATCCCACCTTGTCCCCACTCTGTGGCCCAGTTGCACTGATGCCAGCACAGCTCCAAGAGTAGATTGTGTTGAGTGCTGGGTAGGACCTACACAAACAAACAGTGGTGATCATCCGTTCTTCCAATTACAGGCAATGGTACGATGGATTTAAAAAAAAGAGAGAGCATAAAAACATCAGGGCTTTTTGCACTCCACTGCATGGACTGCAAAGCAAGACAAATCTGGAACCTGAAATACTTGAGGGTGAGGGACACGTTTTCAAGACACACCGGTTCTTGTGCATGCAAGTGCTCAAACTGCACATGCAGTTTTCTGTTTGCACTGCTCAAATGCTGACAACCTGGTCCTACATGTTTACAGAAAGGCCCTGGCTGTTTTTTAAGGCTGCAACCACATTTGGTTATTAATTAGTTAGTCAGAAGAGGCTGGTGCCTTCTGAAGGCAGGAGAACAAAAACCAGGGCCAAATTCTGACCTCACTTAATCTGGGGTGTAGTTGGAGTAATGGCACCTGTTTAACTGAGAGCAGATTTCAGTTCACAGCTGGACAGAAATGGGCATCAAGTGTACTGGATATGACCCGCAACAGGGATGGCAGAGGCCATCATGCCTCCCTGAACAGAGGAGAGATAGCACCATGAGTATATTACCCCAGCTACCCCCATCCTGCTAGCAGGGGAGGGAGCCATCTAAACAGGGGAACAGAGCAGTCATCTGTCACAGAGAGAGGGGCACAGGACTGCAAGAGCCTTCAGCCAGGTGCTCTGCACCGGGGGGCCTGGCTGGGATACCTACAGCAATCAAACCAGTTCTCAGGCACTTTAACAGGTGGCATCAGTCCAAAGCCTAAGAGAACAGGATCCGGGCACGCCGAGGTCCTGTTCCAGCCTCCCACAGGTCAGACCCAAGGGGAGGGGTTAAGGCAGCAGGAGGTGCAACAGACGGAGTGCCCCCAGCAGGTGTCAGTCACTCAGAGGCAGGCCCCAAATCTGGTTAGGGGAGCAGAAGATACAGGGTTAAACCAAAGAGGAGCCAGAAGTCACCCACAGATCTGCCCCTACCCCACAATACTTTGGCAGCCAAGGGTGGGTGGGAATCCAGGTCTGATTGGTGTGTCCTGAGCCCATCTCCAGCTTACAGCCCTGCAGCTGCAGGTGGCCCTACGGAGCGCGGTGCAGAGCCGTGGATGGCTCCCGAGGTAGAGGCTCGATTTACAATCCCTTGTTAAAATAGACGTAAGGCACGCAGTCCCCGTGCTTGGCCTGGATGGTGGCTCGGAGCTCCGGCTCCAGGCTAGACAGCGCCAGAGAGCTGCAGGGAGAGGAGAGGGTAAGTCAGGCTTTGATTTGCTCTGCACTTCTTCTCCGTGACCGTACTGGAAGTGTCCCTGGTCTGAGTAGGGCCTTCTCTCCAGCTGGCCAGGCGGTGGGCAGGGCAGGAGGCAGGCTTTTTGCAGCCAGATCTTAACAGTGGTCATGGAAGCAAGTCATCGGCTAATATGAGCTACCCTCAGGGCACGGGGCAGAGTGCAGAGACCTGGGGAATCCAGCCCCATCCTGAGCCCCAATCTCAGTGCATGGGGCACAGCGCACAGACCTGGGGAGTCCAGCCCCTTCTTGGCCCCAATCCTGGGGCAGAGACCTGGGGAGTCAGCCCAGCCCCATCCTGTGCCCTGATCCCAGGGCAGGGGGCAGAGTGCAGAGATCTAGGGAGTCCAGCCCTATCCTGAGCCCCAATCCCAGCGCAGGGGGCAGAGTGCACAGACCTGGGAGTCCAGCCCCATGATCCCAGGGCAGGTGGCAGAGCGCAGAGACTGGGACTCATCTCCCCCATTCCCCCACTCAGGGCAGAGCGCATAGCATAGAGATTAGCATCTGTGCACAGGTCAAACCCTTTGGAAGGGCAGCGCTGGCTGCAAGCCCTCAAGATGACCAAGTTCCCAGGGACAGGCAAGGCCTTTCCAGAAGATACTTGCAACCCCCGGGGTATGTGGAGGATAGCTTGGGAGAGGGGTTCTCAGGGAGGGAGAAGCAGCGCAGCTGGTACCATACCATCTCTGTGGGAACAGCGAGCAGGCAACCGGCACCATGAACAGGAGGCTGAAGGACAGAGAAAACCAAGGGTTACCCGCGACAACGTCCACTCTCGGATTGAGAGTCAACCCTTGGTGACATTGACAGCGCCCGCAAGAGTGCCCTCTCCTGGGGGGGTGCAAAGCTGAGAGCTGGACCCCTCATGGTCATTTGAGCTCCCATGAGGTGGGGCGTTAGCTTTGGGGAATCTTTGCTCTGCTCCCCATCTCCTCTCTTCAAAGGCCCCAGCATGGCTTGCGGCACACCAGCCAAGTGGCCAGGCACAGTGGCTGGCTGATTTCGGTGCTGGGTGGAGCGATCTAGCTACACACCCATGTAGAGCACACTAGGCGTTGCTCCGGTGAATGTCACTTTGGTGCGGGGGCAAAGGTTCAGTTCCCAGCTGGGCTAATGAAGTCCAAAGCACCTGATTAACACCAAGGTGCAGGTAAGCACATTGCCCCAGACACTCATACAAACACTAGTGAACTGGCCACCCACACTCAGCCCAGCAGAGCGGCTTCTCACTCCGGAGCTTCCTTCCGGGCAGCTCTCTCTGGCAAGGTGGCTGAACTGGGAGTCCGGAGATCGGGGTTAAATTCCCAGCTCACACCCAGACTTGCAGCGGTACGTGACCTTGGGCAAATCTGTCTTGTGCCTCAGTCTCCCCCAGCTGTAAAATGGGGATAATGCTTCTCTTCCTCGAGAAGACCCAGGGCTGTCTTCACAAAACCCCCATAGCTATAGCATGGGAGCGTCGGAAAAGCCAAGGCATGGACGTGTCCAGTAGGATGAAGCCTAGGCCCCCAACCCCTGGTGCAGGGCAGGACCTCCCTTGTGGGGTCCCCTGTCCCAGTGGCAGACTGCTTCCTCTTCTGTCTGTCACAATTGCTCCAGGACTGATTCTCCAGAGTGCTGGCAACCCCTGGATTTCCCCTGTAGCTGGGGCAGCTCGGAGGCTCTGAGAGCAAGGGCCTACGGAAACCTGGGGGATGGTCCCTGACACGCCTCAGGAGAGCCCACAGCAGTTAGCATTGCTTGGGTCCAGGGGATTTAGACACAGAGGAGAGGGAATACCATTGGGGAAGGTATGGTCTAGCATCTGCTCCTTTGCAGCATAGCAGGGACCCTAGGCTCAACCTTCACCAAGGGGGACCTTCTCCTTGGGTTAAAGATGGTCCTTCCCCCTTCCTCTGATCCATAGCATGGGAGTAGGGCCCAGTGTAGTGCAGATCCTTGGTCTGCCCCTGATGTTTCTTTCTCCTTCTCTTCTGGAGATCAGTCACCCAAGGATTCAGCAAGGGCCTGTCTACATTAGGGATCATCACGCGCTGTGCTGGAGTGAAGGGGGGCGCAGCCCCCATGTGACTCAGCCAGGTTTCAATGGTGCCATTAAGGATGTGACAAGCACCCTATACGAGAGAAGCAAGCAGCTTCTCCTCCCCAGGTGCTGGGACTTGTGATAGCGGGAGAATGTTGTCTAGTGGTTAGAGTAGGGGATGGCCTCAGGATTCCTGTGTTCCATCGCCTAGTTCTGCCTCACTTTGTGGTGCTAGGCAAGTTGCAACCCTCCCCCCATTTGTGCCTCTGCTTCACCAGCTCTGAAATGGGGATGTAATAATTATTACCTGCCTCAAAGGAGCACTGAGAGAATCCACTAATGATTTATTATTATTACTGAGGTTCTCATCTGTGGCAGGGAAGCCCTGGCCTCTGAGTTTGACAGAAGGTGGGAAAGGAAAGAGATTGAATTTCAGAGTCCCTGCCTGGAAAGAGCCAGCTGTTTGCTCCTGTTAAGGCCAGATGCTGACTAGGTTCTTTAGAAGGTTGTTTTCTGAACCCAAAGCTGCAAGGCCGGAGCTGAGGAAGGGTGGCAGTTCAGGAAGGAAGATACTTACAAGCCCCCGACCAGCATCACTTGTAAAGGCGCGTGGAGGACCTGAATTCTCTGCAAAGAAATCAGCCCAGGAGAAGGTGAGCCCAGGATGTCGTCCCTGAAGTTATCATAGCCAACGTCCAACCCAGCCAGGGGCGAAGGAAGTCTTTCCCACAAGGAGCTCAACGTGCTTGGTGGATCTGTGATCAGATCTAGCCTGGCACATCCTTAGTTCATATCTCTGATACCTGTATGCTTTCTGGGGCTCCCTTAAGGTCATCTGGAGCTCCAGTGGGCCCCAATAACCCAAGAGGGCCAGCAGAGGTGAGGGAAACTGAGGAAAGAGCACAAGTGAGAGAACCCAACCCCTACAGACAGTCCGGGAGGGCAAAGGAGAAAAGGGGGTAACAGAGCCACGGGGAGTTCTGACTACCAGGAGAGGGGAGCTGGATATGAATGTGGACAGGATGCTACTGGATGGAGATGATGGAGGAGGAACTCAGACCCTCCTGGACCACTCACCTTCATGAAGGGGAACTTCTCCAGCCGCTCCATGAGAATTGGCAAAAGAACTAGCCAGAAAGAGAGAGAGAGGAGTCAGGATTTTATCAGCCCAGCCGCCCCATTCTCTGCCACCAGAGCTCACTGAAGAGCCAGAGGCCAAGCAAGGCGAGATCCAACCACAAGGAAAAAGCCATCACGGAAGGTCATCCCTCGAGGTCTTCCTGCCTGGCTCCCAGTGGCCAGGGACATGCTTCGTGTCAGAGCCACCACACCGGTGCTCCCACTGCCAGTCGCTTACACCCAGGAGGGCCAAAATCCCTGCCCTGGCCCACCTTCTGACTGGGGAGCAGAGCAAGCACCCCTACTCCGAGCCAAGGGCAGGGAAAGGAAGGGGGCATCTCCTGTAGCTCTGCAGAGCCCTCTGGTGGCAGGTACCAGATAGCATCATGACCCAGGGAAGATTTCCATCCAGTGGCTGAGTCATGGGGCCATCAAGGTGCATGGGGTGGTGGTGGTGGAGGGGAGCTAAAGAACAGGGGTGTGAGGAATTCCCAGGGGCTGGAGGAGAAGGGAAACGGTCCTTTAAACCCAACAGGCAATACCTGGACTGTCTATACAGCCCCTTCCATCAGAGGGTCCTGGCACGCTCTGCAGACACAAAACAAACCACCCCGAGAGGCAGGTACGCTGGGCCACTGTATAGATGGGGGAACTGAGGCAGAAAGAGGTAATGGGTGTCAGAGCCGGGACTAGGCCCCAGACATCAGCCGGTCCCAACCTTTTGCTCTACTCACTGGCGTATCCTAGGCACCAGCCTTTCTGCGCCCAAATGGCTTCCAGACCTAGTTTCATCCCTCCTCCGTCTCCCGCCAGCCCCTGTACTGGTGGGTTGCTGGGCCAGTTGCAGACTGCCACCTCTGTCTCCCCCACAGACTGCGGGGGCAGTGTCGCTGGTGCTCACCCATTCCAGGTGCTGCCATGACGATCCTGGAGATCACCACCTGGGTAATTCCCTTGACTGCAGCAACCTGAAAGCAAGAACAGTCAGCCAAGCCGCTCCAAGGGCTACGTCTGATGGGGCAGTAATGCGGCCAGCTGGGCTGGTCCGTGCTTGCTGCTTCAAAACCTTCGTGGGCCACTGGGGGAGTGGGGGGTGTCCAGGTCTGCAGCACTTGTTTCATTTACTCCAGTCCCATCCCCCAGCCTCCCTCCCCCGGGAACAGGAGCGAACAAGTCTGGATTGGCCTTGCAGTGGCAGTTAGTATCAGAAACTCGGCAAGGCTGGGAGCTCAGATCTTTCTGCAGATTGTCTCACGGGCCCCGCACCTCACCCCCGTTCCTGTGCCAGCTGCGGAATCAGCTTCCGCGGAGACACGATCCCGGAAAAGCATTCAACGGGTTTTCAGGCGGCTCGGCTTGCGGGATTGGGGCCACATGTGCAAAGCAGCCAGGCCGTCAGAACCCACTGGTAACAGCCACCCCGCCCTGCTCCGCAACGTACCCTGGAATGGCCCAGCTCACAGTCCTTCTCATCTGTCACCATGATCCCGTTAATGAGCTCCCTAAACACAAACAGGGAACCATGAGTGTCTCAAATTCAGCCTCCTGGGTCACCCTCGCCCCACCAAAACAGGATGCGCCCTCCTCTCCTCCCCGCAACAGTGCAGAATGGTCCACACCTCCCCTTCCCACAACTCTAGGCCACGCCTACTCTACCTTTGCACAAGGGCTGCAGGCACCTCCAAAATTGGCTCCCTGGGGGTTTATAGGCTTTGGCCCTTGACCCTGGTGTCGTCATGCAGCCCAGTACATTGTGGGTGTAAAATGCTACCCAGCTGGAAGGGCAGTCATCTGATCTGAGCAGGGATAAGATAGGGGGCGATGGAGAATCAGGTCTTTTTCAAACCTTCTGCTACGAGGGCCAGAACCACGTGAACGAGGGCCAATGAGGAGGGCGGACGGGTTGCAGTCTCTCTGTTTTTGTCGTGTGTTTGTACAGCACGTACCACAGTGGGGTCCTAGGTGCTACAATGTGCCCTTCCCCAAATCACCTGTGGCTCCTTCCTTTATCATCTCTTTCTCTGGGCTGGAGCAGCACCCCAGGCTGGCATCACCCACAATAACCCCAGCTAGACAGAGACGGCATGGACAGCTCCCACCCGCCTTGTCTGGCACAACTGGTACCCCTTCCCTGCACCCTACTGGAAGGTGCTATCCTAATTCAAACAGGAATTATTTCGGGGAGGGTCCCTGGCCTGCGTTACCCAGTAGGTCACACTTGTGGATCACAAGGGTCCCTCCTGGCCTTGGAATCTGATTGTTCATAGGAAAGAAGTAGAGTTTTGCCATGGTGACTATGACTCCTGGCCTGTTTCTACCCATACAGACCACTTTGTGTTGGTCTTTATCCAATTCTGGCCCACCAGTCTGCCGCCAAATTCATCAGAATAAAGCAGTTGCAACCGTCCATAGCAAGACTCACCTGTCGGTGTTCTAATACATGATTCAGACAATGTGCCCAGTAAATCTCTGGCAGGGAGATCAGGTAGCCAGCTCAGCCCCCTCTCCATCGTCCTGACACAGGATTTAACGCTAAACCCCAGGGCTGCCCTTCTCCAGCCACAAAACGGGCAGAGAGGGGGTGAAATGAACTGCTTGCGCAGTGCTGCCACCTACGGAAGGCTGCTGGAAATAGCACCTACTCATCTCACAGGACCACTGCGGGAGCGTGGTGACAGCTCTGCTATCCGTTAATACCCCAGCCCCACCAGACACAGCAAGAGGATTTTGTCACCGAGACGCAGGTTTGGTTTTAAAGAGTCGGGAAAATCTGATCATCAATAATACACATCGTTCTAACCGCACAGTTCATGCATTTCTATGGTGTCCATCCCTGGAGCATCTGGGCCCCTCATGGCAAGCTAACCATCCACATGTACAAAAGTCTCTCAGATACTGCCCCTCTACCTGCCCAACCACAGCCAGTCAGGTTTCTGCAGCAGTGGATTCGTTAGACAGGCAGGCAGCAGATCGAACAGCCTCTGCAGAACCCCTGTCCACAGCTCCACGCCTCTGCCACTTGGGCTAAGACAGAACACCCTCGGATGGCTCTACAGCAGGTGCCTTAGCCTCTAGACCAGCCATTGGAAAGAAATTTTACACACACATCCTGTGAGCACAGTGTCAGGCCTGCCACGCTACCGCGCAGCTGGACAAATAAAGGTCAAACTTAGATCAATCTCACTAAGACTTCAGAACCTCAGTCTTGAGGTCTTGCGCTATCAAAGGGAAAGAGCTGTCAGCAGGCCCTCAGCAGACAGCACTCAACTGCTGGTTCAGGAGCCATAGCAGCAGAGCCCCAGATGGCGTTAGCCGCCATACCCAATGCCATTACACATGCTAAGATAAAGACAACCAGGCCTCAAGCTTCAGGGCCACAGGGGTCAGGAAGAAAAGGCCCTCTTCTCCAGGTCCGTTTTGCCAGGTCCATCAAGGGGTTTTTCCACCTTCCTCTGAAGTGTCAACTACACTGAAGGAGCCAGATACAGGCCTTCATGGTCAGGTTTGGTCTGGCAACCCCCATGTATCAGTGGTCCATCTAGTCCTGCATCCCGTCACCAATAGCAACCAGATACTGCAGTGGAAGATGCAAGTGCCTCTCTGAAGGATGACCTCACAGCAACATGCCAATAGATCAATGTTTAGTCTTAGCCTAGGCAGCCACCAGTTGGCGATGGCCCTCACTCAGGTGGGGGAGAGTTAAAGGGTTTAGGTTAAAAAGCCTCAAAGCAGAAAAGCCTAGAGAGCCTGTGTTTATAAAACAGACACTGAGAATCCCCCACTAACCCACTGCCAGAGAGATTTGCTCACAAACACTACCTCACACGACCACTAGTGGGCCTTTTAAACAGGCTCCTCGTCCTCTGTGGCCTGTTTTCAGCAGCCTCTAAACAGCCATTCACAGCCCAGAGGGGACGTTAAAGACAAAGATTGGTGTGTTTAAACCCGCCAATCAACAGCTGTTTTTACTCCTAAAACACCTGAGCTGTAGTTGGGCTCAGAATAACCCAAATCCCTAGCTACAAGTCAAGGCAGACGCTTTCCATTCGGTCCTGCTGACAGTTTAGAACATGGGGGCGGCTCTCTCAGCCGCGCAGGCAAGTCCTGGCTTTTAGGAATAATATCAAACATGTACATCAAGCTTTGTGCAGCGTCAAGAGATGTCCAGACATTAGCAGCCTAGCTCAGTACCATCACACCGATGGGGAAACCGAGGCTGAGAGAGGGGAAGTGACCTGCCCTCACAGCAAGCCAGTGATAGACAAGAACAGAGCCCAGGAGTCCTGGCTCTCGGATCTAGGCTCCAACCACTGGTTAACATGGCCTCTCTCCCCATTACAAAAGTCACCTCTGCCTGTGGTTCCAGATCCCCCATACTTTGGTTTTTGGCAAGGTCCCATAGGCAGCAGCACATCCTGGAGAACAGAGACAGACTTACTGTTGTCTCATCATGGGGATGTTCACAACAGTTGGCAGCAGCCACGCCGCGAACGGGACCCAGCGCGCCACGAGGGGTGGGGCTCTCTAGGAAGGAAAGAGACGGAGGTGAGCATGGCCATCACAACAGGCCTGGAACCGTCCTCAGCGTCCCCTAGGTGAGAGGAGTTGCTGGGCCTCAGCCCAGCAGGAAGCCAGCAGCCCAACACGCAGTGTGAGAACTGGCGCCCTCAGCAGGAGGAGCGACTGACTCGGGCACTGAGCTCACGGGCAGGATTGACTCTCAGGCCATGTCTACATCTAAAATTTTGCAGCGCTGGTAGTTACAGCTGTATTAGTACAGCTGTATAGGGCCAGCGCTGCAGAGTGGCCACACTTACAGCAACCAGCGCTGCAAGTGTGTTAGATGTGGCCACACTGCAGCGCTGTTGGGCGGCTTCAAGGGGGTTCGGGGAACGGGAGAGCAAACCGGAAAGGAGACCAGCTTCGCCGCGGTTTGCTCTCGCGTTCCCCGAACCACCCTGCAAACCGCAGGGAAGGAGACCAGCTTTGCTCGGGGTTCGGGGAACGCGAGAGCAAACCGGGAAAGGAGACCCGCTTCGCCGCGGTTTGCTCTCGCGTTCCCGAACCCCCTGCAAACCGCGGCGAAGGAGACCTGCTTGCTCGGGGAACGGGGGAGCAAACCGCGGCGAGCTGGTCTCCTTCCCGGTTTGCTCTCGCGTTCCCGGAGCCACCCAGCAAACCGCAGGGAAGGAGACCTGCTTGCTCGGGTTCCGGGAACGAGAGAGCAAACCGGGAAAGGAGACCAGCTTCGCCGCGGTTTGCTCTCGCGTTCCCGGAGCCACCCAGCAAACCGCAGGGAAGGAGACCTGCTTGCTCGGGGTTCCGTGAACGAGAGAGCAAACCGGGAAAGGAGACCAGCTTCGCCGCGGTTTGCTCTCGCGTTCCCGAACCCCCTGCAAACCGCAGGGAAGGAGACCGCTTGCTCGGGGAACGGGAGAGCAAACCGCGGCGAAGCTGGTCTCCTTTCCCGGTTTGCTCTCGCGTTCCCGGAGCCACCCAGGAAACCGCAGGGAATGAGACCTGCTTGCTCGGGGCTCCGGGAACTAGAGAGCAAACCGGGAAAGGAGACCCGCTTCGCCGCGGTTTGCTCTCATCGCGTTCCCGAACCCCCTGCAAACCGCAGGGAAGGAGACCTGCTTGCTCGGGAACGGGAGAGCAAACCGCGGCGAAGCTGATCTCCTTTCCCGGTTTGCTCTCGCGTTCCCGGAACCCCGAGCAAGCAGGTAAGGAGAACCGCTTGCTCGGCGGTTCGGGGAACGAGAGAGCAAACCGGGAAAGGAGACCAGCTTCGCCGCGGTTTGCTCTCTCGTTCCCGGAACCCCGAGCAAGCAGGTCTCCTTCCCTGCGGTTTGCAGGGTGGCTCCGGAACGCGAGAGCAAACCGCGGCAAAGCTGGTCTCCTTTCCCGGTTTGCTCTCTCGGTCCCGGAACCCCGAGCAAGCGGTTATCCTTACCTGCTTGCTCGGGGTTCCGGGAACGAGAGAGCAAACCGGGAAAGGAGATCAGCTTGATTACCAGAGGCTTCCTCCTTCCACGGAGGTCAAGAAAAGCGCTGGTAAGTGTTTACATTGGATTACCAGCGCTGGATCACCAGCGCTGGATCCTCTACAACCCGAGACAAAACGGGAGTACGGCCAGCGCTGCAAACAGGGAGTTGCAGCGCTGGTGATGCCCTGCAGATGTGTACACCTTCAAAGTTGCAGCGCTGTAACTCCCTCACCAGCGCTGCAACTTTCTGATGTAGACAAGCCCTCAGAAGCAGAGATGTGATGGGGAAGCTTGCTCGCTGCTGCATGGACCAGGCCTTCAACGAAACCCTCCAACCCTCAGAGCTGTTGGCCGGCACCTTTCACCCAAATCAGACCCAGCTGCTAGATCAGGCGGAAAAAAATCCTGAGTCCCAACTTCCTTATTCAACCCACTCCCCTGTGCTACAACAGCCTGGCCAGCTAGTAGCTGTGTCCGGCTGCACCTGGGGCCAGTGCTGGAGTACCTCCGAATGCATCAACAGGGCTGGGAAGATCGGCACCCAAAGGCCTTGCAAGGAACATGAGAGGCAGACCGCAATGAGAAGCCTAACGAGACGGGTCTGGGCACTGGGATCTACCCAGAAACCTGCTGGTATCTTCACAGAGAGGGAGAGATGGTCCCAGCAGAAGCCACATTTGCATGGCTGTATGCTAGGGGAAGGGCGTAGCTGCAAAGGCGCTTCGGACAAGGAATTGGGGCGTGTGCATCACAACTAGGCATCGGGGTCGTGACCGCCGTGTTATTAAAAGGGGAGGAAGGGTGTAGTATGGGAAAGGAGAACGGTTGTATTACAGCAAAGGGATTTCAACTCCTAGAGTAGACAGGAAAGACCAGGTCCCCTGCAGTGTACGCTGAATGCCAGATCTCTGGACCTTTAAAGGCGCTGTTGAATCAGCAGCTTGTCCATGGAACTGACACTCCTGCAGAAAGCCTTTGGGGAGAACGCAGAGCAGCTGCAGGTTTGCTTCTGTATTCAACCTGGAGCCGGCTTACACTTGATTGCAACAGCCAGGGCACCAGCACGGACCTGTCTCAGTGGCACCATCGGAGAAGCGGATCTGACAAGCGGTGGAGCCAGCAGCGCCCTCGAAGGCAAGTCCCCCTGGTTTGCAAGCAGAGAGCCTCCCATCCTGCACCAATGCTCTCTTCAGATACCCCCGCTCCACAGTGTCTTCCCCACCGCATGTACGCATAGTGGAGCCCCTCCGCGGTACCTTGGTGTACAGGTTGAGTCCCACTGCGGTCGCCAGGGCTGTGCTTGTGGCAGTGACGTAAGCCACTCCGATTTGCCTAGACAGTAATTCATGGGGGGAAAACAACACATAACTCAGCAATTCCCAGAGGCTGCCTGAACAAGTGCCCGTCCCCTGGGAGGGGCTGGGGGGCAAGAGGCGCACATCCTGAGCACTCCCCCAGATAGGTTCAGGACTGGCTCCCAGATGGAGCTCCCAAAGGGCTGCGGTTCATACCCTGGGAACGGTTCCACTTGGGGAAGAGAATGCAGGAAGCATGGCCTCATGGTTAAGGCACAGGACTGTGAGGTGCGGAAACTGGATTCTGTTCCTGTGCCTCAGTTTCCCCATCTGTGAAATGGGTTGATATTACGTCTCTCAGTGTTTGTAACATGCTTTCTGACCCTCTGTGGTAGGAGCCAGAATATTCTTCTTATAGAGCTAAAATCCTGTGGCTCATTATATGCCCTTGCTGACATCCAACTCCCAAACTCTCCTTCTTGGCACATCAGATTTAGGCAGCTCCTGCAGTTATCAACTTTTCTAACTTTCCAAAGACGTGCAGCCACCTCTGGGGTGTAGGGCAGCAGCCACCCCATACAACACTGCTCTGTGATGCAAAGAGGGGACATGTTGACCAAGGACACCAGGGCAGATCGCTGTCCACGCAGAGTGGAACGGACCCTGATGACTGCAATGCCCAGCCCACTCCAGCTCCCCTGCAACTCAGCATATTGACCTGGATGGAATGAAGGCCCCAGGGCCTAGTATTCCCCAGCAGTCAGCACCTTTGGCAATGGGATTCACCTGCAGACCCTTCCTTCCTTCCCTCCCCAGTTTTCAGTCCCTGGTGTCCAGAGCAGAGTGAGGGGCAACCAGGAGCTGGTGACAGCACAGGGCACCCAATGTGATAGTTCCCATGGCAGTGGAGGGTTAAATCAGCCTTCTGACCCCAAGGAGCAGCAGGTGCTGCAATGGTCCCTTCCATGGGTGGGTGGGAAGGGCCGGCCCCCCTTGCGGGTCACCTCTGATGAACTCCTAACACAGAGCCTGGGGAGAAGGACCTCTGGGTGCATCCAGGGGCCCACGGGAGGGACAGCTCTTCAGTGAGGTCAAAACGACTCAGGTACGGATATCTAAGCCAGGCAGCCTCCAGTCCCATGTGCTTTTAGACTCTGCCCTGGGGTTGATCCTAGGCGTGGCAAAAGCAGCGCTATGCCTAGCTACCAGCGCCACAGCCGCCACCTGTTCAGAGACAGCCTAGAGATGTCACACACCAAACAGGAGCCCATCTCACCCAGTGCCCAGGGAGGAATGGCAGGATTGCTCCTGACAGGGCATTTCCTCTCCCGGCAACAGGGACAGATACCTCATTGCAAAGCCCAGGAGGCACTGGGGCGGCGGCAGGAAACACGGGGCAGATACTCACGTGAGTGAGATGGGGCAGGCTGCGTTCCTGTTGGTGTAGTTCACCAAGGCGTTGAACGACTGGTTCACCCACTGCCAGAAGACAACTGCTGGGACTGTCCTATCGGGGGGAGACAACAGAGCTCAGCCCAGGCGTTCTGACCTCCCCCCACCCGCCAGAGCACCAAGCCGCAAGGCTGAGCTAGCTGAGTGTGAGAGTAAACATCACCCCTATTTGCTGAGAAGGAAACCGAGACACAGCTACCTGCCTGAGGAACCACAGCAGGCAGTGGCAGAGCTGGGAAAAGAACCAGGAGTCCTGGCTCCCACTCCACAGGGCCATGCTCCATGAGAGCAGCAAGGTGGCCAAGCAGCAGGCAGGAGCCTGGGCTCTCAGCTGGGCAGGAGGGTTCCTGTGGGATTGGTTCATTCCTGCCGAGCTGTGCTGAACCCAGGGATGGGGCTGTGGTGGGCTCCGCCCCCATAGCCACTCACTCCACCGGGCAGCACATCAACCTGGCAGAGTTCTGCACCACAGCCTGGCGTGTCCCTACCCCTTCGAAGGGAAGGGAGGTCTGTGGTGACGGTGTGTGGATGGGACTAAGGATCTTGGCAGAGATCCCCAGCTCCGCCAGCGACTCATGGGGACTTCTTGGGCTCCTCACTCCCTGCACCTCAATTTACTCATCTGTCAAATGGGGGCAGAGGGGATTCGTTCCTTGTCTCACTTGGGTTGCCAGTGTGACTGCACTGTCTGCAAAGCACTTGGGGATCTGTGGGCAGAGGGGGACAGAAGTGAGAGGATCTTTCACAGGCCAGTTGGGGACTGGATGCTCCGCCCTTTAAAGGCCAGGAAGGGGATAAAGATAATGGCTGAGAGTATCTTGAGCCGAACAGTTTATTGCTCAGGCAAAGGGGGACTCCACCTTCATTAATCCAGTTGGTCATTACCCGAGGACTGGCAATCCAGGTAGCCAATGGCAATACAAGTTTAGAAAAGAGGTGGAGCTAAGTGCCTTTTTCCTCCTCCCCCTCCTAGTGAGGAGGTCTTGTCAGGCTCCTCCCAGCGGCCAGCAAACCAACCCGCCAGCACCCGACTCTACACTAGAGCTGGAAAAGGTCCCAGCCTAGATCTGTTGTCTGGAGTCAGGGCAGAATCATTCCCTACAGAACATTCTCCTTGAACGGTATAGGAGGGACACAGGGGAAGGCAAACACGGGGGCACCTTTTAATTCCATTGACACACCAGAGCAGGAGAGGTTTTTCCAAGGGTGAGAAAGGAAACATTGTGCTACAGATTCGCAGCGGTCTCTCTTCAACAGTGGCACTCACTGGGAGAGGTGGGATCTGGGATTTCAGATGATACAAAGGAACCAGGAGAGGTAAGTTTAAAAAAAGAGCAGCCAGAGCCCAGGACTGGCTTTGGGTTAATAATTAAAGGGTTTTTAATCAACAGCAGAATCAGTTAATAAGATAAAGAAGAAAAACATGTGAGTGAAGCAAAGGAAAGACATGGCTTTAATTGAGCAAAGGACTCATTTTTTGCCCAAATATTTGGATGTGTTAGAGGCCGGGGCAGAGAGGAAGGATTTAAATCTAATGAAACAGAAATGTTAGTAGGCCTTTTTTAAAAAATGGTGTCTCTGTGCTCTATTTTAACATTTCCCTGTCGGGTTGCAGATCCCAACCCAGCCATGTCTTGCTGGAACCTGACAATGAAAGGGGACAGTGAAATTGACCAGTTTACCTTTCATCCCTTTTTTGAAACTAACAACCCCAACCAAACAAAAAAGATGAATTAGTAGAAATGGTGACAAGTAATTTCACTTGCTGTAACCTCAGAGCAAGGACACATTTCCTCCACGAGCTCAGGATTTCTATGGTGACCACGTTTAAGCTCCTGGGGCTCGGTGGAAGGGCCAGAATTTCAAAACACGGCAGAGGAGGAAGCTGTGGGGGTTTGGCACAAACTTGGACTGCGTAGCTACTGGTGCAGGTATTTGTAAGGTCAGGCACAGGCATAAGTTAAGGCAGTAAATAATGATCTTGCAGGCCTCAGTCCTGTAAGAAAATATCTTAGCTAAACAAGGCATACAGCCCAAAAGACTTAACTGCTTATGCTAACTAGGAGTAGGCCTAGATCATAAGATAGGACACGACAGAGGGCTGTCTGACCACAAGAATGCCATGGTAACTAATTGGCATATATGCTAATAAGCTTGAAGTAAACGAACATGTAACCAGTGGGAGAAGGAAATACAAAGAAAACCCAACTAAACAGCATTAAGCACAGCGGCGTCCACATAACACAGTATAAAAGTTGTATCCCGGCCTCTACGCCTTGGGGAGATGTAACGTGTTGCCAGGATGACCACCTCTGGTGATGCTGAGGAGGCCGATGATCACTTTCAGTCCCTCTGCAAAGGACGGTGGGAGTATACAGATGCTCAGATGCCCACTCTGTATTAGCGGCATCTACCACGCTGGCTGGAGCGTTTGCAACTTCACTAAGTGCATTAATAAAACTAGTACAAATACAGAAGGTATTTCCTAAGAGTGAGTGTTGCAACCGTGCACACAGGGCTTCCCAACTGAACGGTAATTTAATAATACTGGGCCTGATCTCAGGAGTGTTGATGGGGAATTCTTAAGTAATCAATATAATTAATACACAATCTTTAGATCAGGCAACAACCTGGAGAGGAGAGGGAGGACTGAGAGGCCAGCCCAAAGGTCGTGAGCCCCAAGGTCAAGGACAAGCACACAGTGCAAGGAATACAACCGGTAAATAACATTCTAGCAGCGTATGACGAGTGCTATGCAGGCCCATCTGTCTCCCTGCATGAAGATCACCAGTGTTTCAGGACAGGGGTCAGATCAGACATGAGACTGGACTGGAAATCCTGGGGATTTGCCCATGAGGTTTAAAGGTCCCAGCCGTGTAAATAGTTCAGGAGGATGTTGCACTGAGTGGTCAGAAAGGCTCAGAGATGAAAGATAAGGTTTCTCTTCATGTTTACCACATCATGGGTCCGGCCCTTCCAACTCCCCTCTATCTAGGTGTTTACACCGTGCCCATTACCATGCCATCCATGCTGGTGGGGTGGACATGAGAATCCATGGTGCTGCGGAGTCTGCCCCCCTGCCCTTCACCACCAGGAGGGAGCTAATCTATACAAACTGACGTGGCTTCCTGCAACTCACTGCAGGCAATTCCCTGCTCAGCCTAACAGGGACAGCTTTAAAGGGGGACTGGGAAAGGGGCTCTTGCTGCCCCCCCTGCAGCTCTTTACCTGTAAAACTGCAGCATGAAGCCAGTGATGGCCATTCCTCCGGGCACCTGAAATGACATCCTCCCAATCAGGTTCATCTTCTCGCCTGAATCTGGGTGGAATGCAGAGTCGTAGAGCTTCTTGGCGTAGAACAGCTGTTCCTGGCTGGTTCCCGGGGGTACCAGGCCAGCCCTGCAGGTAACAGAAAGAGCAACGTCCTGGGAGTTTGTCAGCTCCCCACCCCCAGATGGAATCAGACTCCTGCCAATCTCCAGCCTTCATGTACTGCCATGCCTGCAGGGTGCCTACAGAATGGGCTTAGGTGAGCATGGCTCACGTAGGGGGCAAGAATGCATTTGGTATATGCTCTGAAAGGGGAGCACCCATGTTCTCCATACCCCCCCCCAGTATCCCCGCACTATGCAAGACCCCTGCTCTCCAGCCCACCACCTCTAGGATGTCCAGATATCATCACCACCTTCCCTACCTGGAAGGGCTGCATGAGAGCTCCCTATGGCACCTGCCTGTGCAGACCTGTAAGAAGCCAAAGACTCTGCTGGGTAATGTGAGATGCCCCTCCTGATCCCAACCCCTGGGTTGAGCACATGCAATCTACTGGCTGGCATGGGGTTGCTCCCGCACATACTGTCCACTCAAGCACATGCTACTATGTCACCCCCTTGTGATGAAGAGGGTACAATACCACTGCTGAACAGAGAGGGAAGCTTTCCTCGCCCCAGAGGTTTACCTCTCACATACCTGCCTCGCAAGGGCAGGTTGCGAACAGCCTTCTACCTTCATTCAGATCCAGGGGCTGCCCGGACATTTACCTGCAGCTTTCCACCAGTGCCTTAGCCTGGTCCAGCTCATGTTCAGACACCAGCACCGTCCGCGGGTCTGTGATGTTGAAGAAATGCTTTAGGCGCCCCAGAAAAGTGTTCTGGTCCCAGCGCGGGGCATCAATGCTAAAATCGGTCAGCCTGATCATCGTTTTAGTGGGGATCTGAAGGGGAAGAGAAAGGGGAGAACTTTAAAGAGGAAACCTTCCCCTAACCCTTGCAAGGTTCCTGTACGAGAGTCCTGCCACGTGATCGGCTTTCAGTCAGAACTTCCCCATCAAATGGCCTGGTGAGCAAACACGGGAGACGATCCTTCCTCCCAGGGCCAGGAAGAAAACCCAGTGAGTGAGAGTTAGGAGCAGGCCTCAGGAGTTGCTCAATCTATTAGCCCGAACTGCCTTTTGGCCTAGCCTCCCTTTCTTGCCAGCCTGGATTTGAGCCAACAGGTAAATGAAAGGCAGGGCCCAGAGCAGGGGGAAGAGGGCATTCGCCTGACATGAGCTTGGCCCTGCAGGGAGCCAAGAAAGTAGATTTAAAAAACAAAAATACTTTAGCCGGACCCCTTCACCTGCTCCCAGAATATGATTTCTGAAAACAGTTGGGCAGCTAACCCCAGGCCAACCAGGGGAAGGACTAAAGGGAAGGTGAAGTCAAGGGAGCTCCACCTCTGATCCTATAGTAAAGGCTTCCTCCCCGGAGGCCCGGTGTCCTGGCTCCACTGGGGCACATGACCCTGTCTCCTCCCACCCCACCTTCCGTCCATGCAGCTCTCCTGGTCAGGGAGCCTGTCGACTCCCCCGCTCTGCCCAATTCATTAGCCATTTTACCCTGAATCACAGGGCGTGCTACATACTATGGTGCAGTGAGAAAGAACACATGGCTAAAAACAAGCCCTGGCTAATGTGCTCCTCTCTCCAAAGTGTGCCTGGCTTTAGCAAAGCATTTAATTAGCCGCCACAAACTTTTCTTCGCTGCAGATTATAGTGATCTCAGCCCAAGAAACCCAGGAATGTGATTCCTTCTGAGGACAAAAACAATGAGGAGTCCTTATGGCACCTTAGAGACTAACATTCATTTGGGCATAAGCTTTCGTGGGCTAAAACCCACTTCAGCAGATGCATGGAGTGGAAAATACAGTAGGCAGATATAAATACACAGCACATGAAGAGACAGGAGTTGCCTTAACAAGTGTAGGGGGGGGTGCCAGTGCTAACGAGCCAATCCAATTAAGGTGGAAGTGGGCTATTCTCAACAGTTGACAAGAAGGGGTGGAAATCACTTTTGTAGTGCTAATGAGGCCAATGTAATCAATGTGGCCCATTTCAAACAGTTGACAAGAAGGTGTGAGTATCAGCAGGAACAGGCCTAATTTGATGGTGTCCCATTTGCAACTTAATTCTAGTTCTGCAGTTTCTCATTGGAGTCTGTTTTTGAAGGTTTTTTTGTTGAAGAATTGCTACTTTTAAGTCTGTCATTGAGTGTCCAGAGAGAATGAAGTGTTCTCTCTACTGGTTTTTGAATGTTATAATTCTTGATGTCTGATTTGTGTCCATTTATTCTTTTGTGCAGAGTCTGTCCGGTTTGGCCAATGTACATGGCACAGAGGCATTGCTGGCACATGATGGCATCTATCACATGGGTAGATGTGCAGGTGAACGAGCCCCCGATGGCGTGGCTGATGTGATTAGGTCCTATGATGGTGTCCCTTGAATAGATATGTGGACAGAGTTGGCAATAGGGTTTGTTGCAAGGATAGGTTCCTGGGTTAGTGTTTTTGTTGTGTGGTGTGTAGTTGCTGGTGAGTATTTGCTTTAGATGGGGGACTGTCTGTAAGTGAGGACTGGTCTGTCTCCCAAGATTTGTGAGAGTGAGGGATTGTCCTTCAGGATAGGCTGTAGATCCTTAATGATGAGCCGGAGAGGTTTTAGTTGGGGGCTGAAGAGGATGGCTAGTGGCGTTCTGTTACTTTCTTTGTTGGGCCTGTCTTGTAGTAGGCGACTTCTGGGTACTCGTCTGGCTCTGTCAATCTGTTTCTTCACTTCAGTAGGTGGTATTGTAGTTGTAAGAACGCTTGATAGAGATCTTGCAGGTGTTTGTCTCTGTCTGAGGGATTGGAGCAAATGTGGTTGTATCTTAGAGCTTGGCTGTAGACAATGGATCGTGTGGTGTGGTCTGGATGAAAGCTGGAAGCATGTAGGTAAGTATAGCGGTCAGTAGGTTTCCAGTATAGGCTGGTGTCTGGGGACGTGCTCAGTTGAGACGTACTATTGGCCTGATATCCAACAGAATGTAGTAAGAAGAGCATGGAATCGATGTTAACAACACTATTGAGCAGCTTGTGAATGATTTTGTGACTATACTCGCCTGGGCGTGTGCGTATGTGTATATAATTCTCTGTTGAATATGCTGAACATTTTGTTTAGTAACATTTTTGACTCCTTTTGAGCACTTAAACAGCTACATGTAGCGACTTCTCAAGATTTGTCTGGTGACTTCCTGCTATGGGGAGTGGGCAACATTGCCAGGCTCTGTCTCTATGGGCTCCTCACTCCTGGCCCTCTGTTCTCTGACCTTCCAACCCTGGTGTTACAACTGACACCTGCTCCCTAGGAACTGTACTGGGATCCCATAGCTCATTGCATGGAGGCTGCCACACAGCCGTCATGGCTTCTGCCTTCCCAAATGGACTGGAACTGAACCCGCAACCTACAATGAGAACAACTCTTTGCCCATAACCGTTCCCCTGAGCCAGCCTGGCCCAATGTCAGCCAAGCTCTGATACTGCGGGACAGTGGCGGTTTCAGATGCTTTCCCCTCTGGCACTTTATTTGGGACTTTTTTAACCCCATTGATAAACTCCTTGGGAAGTTCAAAGCCTCTGGAATTCTGGACTGGATCCCTCTGGAAGTTCACCTGAAAAATACTGTCTGCCTTAAAGAGAGATTTCTATTTTGCTGCCAGGAACAGAGCCACCTAGCTAGGCAGCAGGAGAGTGAATCCATAGTGCAGCCTTTACCAACACATTATTTACTTACATCACGCCAACAAATGCACATTAAATGCACCACGCTCCCCAACCCCACTTAGCACTAATGCAATATTAAGGTTGATAACACTTAACATTCCTTAAATAGGTCTGTCTACATTCCACATGCTTCACGGACAATATCTAATTAACCAAAGACTGTCAAACTCTCAGACTTCCGGAGAAGTTAATGCTGCTCTTAGGACATTAACTTTGGCACATTGCACATCCTGCTCATTTCACTAGGGGATTTAACAAGCAAGCAATATACTAAGTTTTATAGTTAACAAAGAACACCAGAAGCTAAGACACTGAATTTCAGCAACACTGAGAAAGTAGCCTTAACTTGGCATTCCTAGCCATCTTTTTTCATAGAGTCCAAGACCAGAAGGCACCGTTGTGACCATCTAGTCTGACCCCGTCTAGCACAGGCCTTCTGAGCACTCGACCCAACACTAAACTTGCAATATCAAGATCACTTTTCTGCAATTAATTTCCCTGTGTTTTTAAAGCCAAAGGAGACAACGGAAGGTATTTTGCTTGGGCAATTTGCAGTATGTGCTAACAGAGCTCGTAAATTCTTTGATCCTGGGCCTATGCCAGAGACTTTTAGCCCAGCGGTGCACTCGGTTTATAAATACTGCAAACTTCCTCTATTCTTGACGGACTTTATAATGTCCTTGGATATGGAATTTTTTGGCCTGTAGAGTACACAAGATCCATCAGCTTGGATAATGGACTGAGTAGGTTTGTTGTTATCAAATCCCGCAAGAAGACAAGTTCTACAGAAAAATCTGCAAGATGGGCAACTTCTGAACTCGTTGGCTGATAAATGCCAAGTATTCTCATTCTTGTATTCTAGAGAGCCAGCAATCATTGCAGTACTGGCCCGGGAGCTAGGAACGCCAGAGTCCTAATCACAGGGACATAGGCCTGGAAGGGACCTCCTGGATCGGCACCTGTTCCAATTTAAATTCCTCTTTTTTGAGCATGAGTTAGCAGAACTGGATGGTTTTTCAGCTGAGGCCTGTCCAGTGCCTTGTGCAATGGAATGAATACTTTCTCATCGCTACTGGACATACCTCCTAGGATTGCATTTGCCTTTTTCACACCCACATCACAATGTTAGTTCGTAGTCATTCTGTGATCAGTTAATACACCCAGGTCTTTTTCTGTCACTTTCAACTGGGGCACCCTCAGCTTATAGCAGAAATTATTAGACCCTCAGTGCATGACCTTGCGTTTTGTACTAGAAATGGTAGAACGGTTAGGATATAGATATTTAGGCCTGTCTGCAAAGGCCTATACTTTAAGAATTTAGGTGTATTTTTATTACTTAGCTAGTTATAGAGGTATAAAAGAACAATCAAAATCACTGTCTGTGTAATGGCCTTCTCTTACTGTGACAGTCTAAGGCCTGGTTCTTAGGCTAAGGCCTTCTGCTAAGCAGCAAAGGCAGCCATAAACTGGGAAGTGTATCGTCATATCCTCATATTCTAAACTAGTCACACTGAAATAAGGTGCTATTAGGCTGTTAGGAATATAATCCTGTCCTGATATTCCTATCACCTCCAGAGAAAGGGAAGAGCCTAGAACATTTAAAAGAAACTTAGTTTGATAGCATCCTGTCTGGCAAGAACTCACATATCAAAAGCTGGGATGCGAAATCCTCATTTCTGTATTGTGCTATCCCTGTAGTCTCCACTTCCCTATTGTTTGTCTGTATAATCTCTGCCTGGTTCTGTGATTCTTTCTGTCTGCTGTATAATTAATTTTGTTGGGTGTAAACCAATTAAGGTGGTGGGACATAATTGGTTAAATAACCATGTTACAATACGTTAAGATTGGTTAGTTAAATTTCAGTAAAATGATAGGTTATGGTATAGCTAAGCTGAACTCAAGTTTTGCTATATAGTCTGCAGTCAATCAGGAAATGGGGGGGGGGGGAATGGGAACAGGGACTGGAGGTGGGGGAATTGGGATCATGTTTTGCTGGGGGGGGGAATGGGAACAGGGGATGGGAACAGGAACAGGGACACAGGCAAGGCTCTGTGGTGTCAGAGCTGGGAAGGGAGACACTAAGGAAGGAAGCTGGAATCATACTTGCTGGAAGTTCACCCCAATAAATATTGAATTGTTTGCGCCTTCGAACTTCGGGTATTGTTGCTCTCTGTTCATGCGAGAAGGACCAGGAAGTGAGAGGGTGAAGGAATAAGCCCCCTAACAATAACATTTAATATTACTCCAGTCTTCTAGATGATCCGCTCTGCCTCTCTAATATTCCAATCTTCCTACGTATTGACAGTGCCTCCCAATTTTGGGTTTCAGTAGATTTTCATGCCCAAGTCATGAATAAAAATATTAAAGATTAGACCCAAGAATGAACCTTGAGGAATTCCACTAAGAACATCCCCCCATCTGGACAGTCCTTCAATACTGCCCATTGCCATCTCCCCTTTAGTTAATTCCTTCCCCATTTACAATTCTCTACTAATCTTCACCTTGTCCACTTTAACTAATAATTTCCTGTGGCGTTGTATCAAATGTTTTATTGACGTCCAAATAGATTAGATCTACTGAATTTCTTTTCTAAAATAATCATTTACCTCATTGAAAGAAATATCAGGTTACCCGGCACTATTTTTGGCAGGGCTGCCTGCGGGGAGGTGAGGGGGGAAGAGTGAGGCAATCTGCCCCAGGCCCCCACAAGAATATAGTATTCTATAGTATTGCAACTTTTTTTTAAGTGAAAGGGGCCCCTGAAATTGCTTTGCCCAGACCCCCTCAATCCTCTGGGCGGCCCTGATTTTTGGTAAACTTGTGTTGCATTTCATTGCATTTTCCATTGACCTCCATGTTGTTAATTTTGTTCCTTCAAAATTTGTTCTAAAGTCTTGCATACTGCTGAGGCCAGACTAATGGGTCTATAGTTTCCCAGATCACTTCCCCCTCCCCCACACACTCCCTTTAGCAAATATAGTGTCTATATTTAACATTCTCCATTCATATTCTACCACACCCAAATTGATAGATGTATTCAAAATTCGTGCTACTGGACTTGCAGTTTCAAGTATCCATTCTTTCAGTGTTCTGAAATGATGATTATCTGGTTCCCCAACCAGAACACAAACTCTGAGCTTTGCTTCCTACCTCAGACGTGGTTATTTCCATTTCTAGATGCTAATTCACACTAGTCATCCTGCCTTTGCCACCCGTGTTCTCCATCCTCAGCGTTGCTAAAACAGAGGCAAAGTATTCATTTGTTTTTGGACCATACTTAGCTTACACTTAATTCTACCCCATTGTCGCTGCATGGCAACCCCAGTTCTTTTCTTGCACTTTTTATTTATATAGCCAAAGAATCTTTTGCTATGTGTTTTAATTTTGTCTGCAAGGTCTAACTACTTTGGCAAGTCTCACTTTCTCCCTATGCTTTCAACACCAACATGGAGCTTTTTTGTTTGCTGATTAATCTCTCTCTCTCATTCTCGTACGCTCTCTGTTTCCTCCTCCTATCCTTTCTGAGCTGGTTTTTCAATGCACTCCAAGCTCGTAGGTTTAAGAACTGATGGATTTTGAGCCCAGTCTGAGCTGCTAGCTCTTACCTTGAGGATGTCACCTGAGCATATACTCATTTTTTTAGAATTAATTGTTGCTTGGCTTTAAAGTAGCGAGGTAACTGACTGCAACTGGCTGTTTTATGGCATTGTAGAGCGGCGTGGCCGCGGTTTGTCCCTCAGCAGGGCTGTGGGGTATCCCACTGCCTTGCTCTAGTTCGCTGGCCGGCGGCCCTGTTGTCCTAGGAACTAATGCACACTCGGTTAAGGGGGTTCAGACCCCGGGCGGGTTGAGTCAATAGTCCACAACCGGCTCAGGCTCTTGGTCAGGGCGGAACAGCAGACACTGAGTCCGAATGCTCAGACCCTCAGGCAGGGCTGAGCAGTAATGATAGTTTTAAGCCCATCCTAGGTCAAGGCAGGGCAACAAATGCTGAGTCAGGGGTGCTCAGGCCCTCAGGCAGGGCTGAGCAGTAGTCACAGGCTTTGGCCTCCTCAGGCCAGGGGAAGGGGAGTCTGCCACCCTGGAATTGGGTGGCAGGGGGGACGCAGGCCCTCCACTCCACTGCGTCCCAGCCCGGGGCCCTAGCAGCGGCAGAGACTCGCTGCTGCCAGTGCGGATCCTGGCCGCAACACACTGACATTGGCTCTGGCAGTGTTGCAGCCAGACGGGGCTTGGCTGCCTCCGGGCTGCTTCCACACTCCCCCTGAGTCGGCTTAGCGTCACCGGCGGTCTCGAACACATCGGCTCCTCTGGGTCAGTAGCTGACGGTAGGCTCAGCGGCTCCTCGGGGCAGCTGGCGCGGGGCGGTCCTGGCCTGTCCTCCTCGGGGCAGCTGGCGCGGGGCGGTCCTGGCCTGTCCTCCTCGGGGCAGCTGGCGCGGGGCGGCCCTGGCCTGTCCTCCTCGGGGCAGCTGGCGCGGGGCGGCCCTGGCCTGTCCTCCTTGGGGCAGCTGGCGTGGGGCAGGCTCAGCTGGCCGGGTGTGAGCTCCGGCTGGCAGCGGCCACAGACATCTAGCCCCTGCGGTGGCTGGGCCTCGACTGAGCTCTGCAGGCGAGCTTTTATACTTCCGGGTCTGCGCCGTGACCTCTGAGGGGCAGGTGAAGGACTCAATGGCTCCGCTCACGGCGGTGGTAGGGGAGGTTTGTCCCTCAGCGGGGCTGTGGGGTATCCTACTGCCTTGCTACAAGCATGTTAAAAGGGATCCCTACACATTAGCACTTGAACCTTGAAATGATGGACCAGGCTCACGAAAGGAACAAGGTGGTGATCTGCTCTCAGATTTTACAAAGCAAATAGCCTGCTAAGACTTAGCACCAACACAGCCTTTCCCACCAGCAGATCTCCCTGCAGTTGCCAACGAGAAGCAAGTTTTGCTCTTCCCATTTTACAGACAAAGGTCACACAGCCAGACAGTGGCAGTTCTGGGGATCATCCATGGAGCCGTGCTATATTTTAAAGGAACATTTCTCCAAATCCATTTCCAATGCACAATATGTAGAGTCTAAGCCCTCCCTTGAGCTATGCAATGGAATGCACGCCTTTGGGCGTTTGGCATCTAATAATCTACCACTTCTTGGTAACAGATGTTCCTAACGCCGCGCCTGGGAGAGCTGACACAGCACAGGGCCTTAGGGAAATGACAGGAATGAGAGGGAGAAGAGGAACCGAGAATCCTTTTCTCTATCCCTGCTGGGGCAGTATCGGTCCCCACAGAGCACTGTGCAGTCCAGTTTCAGACATCCCAGGAAGTGTACATCCTGTGACTGACTAATTCCAAAATCCTGTGGCTTGATCCATTGTCACTGATAGGATTCCCACTCCCGCACTAACTTGCCATTTATCAGACAATTGCAAAAAACATGGCAGCCTGGCTAACTTCAGTGGTCACTGGGGGTGGGGATGCCCCATGCCAAACCCATACCCAACCAATGCACTCGATAACACTTGCTTTTCCCGCCACTGAAGTGGGTGCATTTTGAAATGGACTGGCATCTCCCACTAAATTACTCCCACAGCTGCCAAGTGCTGCTGTCCTGCCTACATTGCTGAGTGGTCTAGAGATCTCAGTGGAAGGAAGGGGTGTAGCATCAAAAGAGGAGACAACTGCCATGCTCTACTGGCTGGGGAGGATGATTAGGAGCAGGAAAAGAAAGTCCTTTTCAGCTATCAGCCACATTCTCTTCTCTTCTCTCCACTCCTGCAGTGCTTCCATTCAGCCAGCCAGCTACAGAGCATCTCACTTACAGGTTGTCTCCTACCTCTCCACAGCTCCAGTGGAGATGCAATCAAAGGAGAGGAATAAAAGGTCAGCCAGTGTGCAAATCCAGAGGCAGTGTAGTCCAGTGGCTAGAACTAGGAGGCAGGAGCTGAGCAACTGGCCCTGCCAATACTACATAGCTTCCTTGGGCGTTGTTGAAAAAAAGCCACTTGAAACACAGGTGCAGCTTCTGAGTTTGGTTCTGGTGGTGGAAACATTGGAGGGTGGGGGAGGAAGAAAAATAAAAGACTGGAAAATGAAAGACTCATCACTTTGCTTGTCAGTTTGTTCCAAGTTAAAGCCCACCAAGGATCCTAATTATTAATCAGGACTTCACACAGAGTCCAAGGACCTTGTACTGTGCATGGGAATGTGACTTGCCGTTGTACTGCTAGAAAACGGTCCACCAAGCTTACAGGTCTTGGTGCTGTGCTTGACCTCTGAATAAATATTAAACTCCTTTTATAAATGTGCATCATTCTCTCACCATACACAGGGCATTCCAGTCACCAGGGGCCAGATCCAAAGCCCACTGAACTCAGTGAGACCCAGACATTCATTTGAATGGGGTTTTATCAGGCCCATGGGGAAGAAGGTGGTGTTTGACACAGTACCACAGGACAGTCTCATAAGCAGGACAGGGAAATGTGGTCTAGATGAAATTAGTGTAAGATGAGTGCACACCTGGTTGAAAGACTGTACTCAGCGCAGTCATCAATGGTTTGCTGTTAAACGGTAGGACGTAGCTTGCAGGATCTCACAGTAGTCAGTCCTGGGTCCAATACTATTTAATATTTTCACTGATGACTTGGATAACAGAGTGGAGAGTATTCTCACAAAATGTGCAGATGAGACACTGATGGGAAGGGCTGCCAGCAGTTTGGAGGGCAGGATTCGAATTAAAAATGACCTTGACAAATTGGTGAATTAGTCTGAATTCTACAACATGAAATCCAATAAGAGACAAATACTAAGTACTTCGCGTAGGAAGGAAAAAAATCCAATACACAACTACAAATGGGAAATAATTAGCTAGGCGGTACTACTGAGAACTATCTGGGGTTATAGTGGATTACAAATTGAGTGAAGTCACCAATGTGATGCAGCTGCAAAGGCAGCTAATATTCCAAGCCGCATTAAAGTAAGTGTTGAATGTATAACATAGGAGGTAATTGTTTTGTCAGCACTGGTGAGGCCCCAGCAGAAGTACTATGTCCAGTTCTGGGTACCACACTTTAGGAAAGATGGGGACAAACTGGATAGAGTCCAGAGAAGAGCAACAAAAATAAGAGGTTTAGAAAACCTGATCTCTGAGGAAAGGTTAAAAATATTGGGAAACGAATACGAGGAAGGACCTGGTAACAGTCTTCAAATACGTTAAGGACTGTAATAAAAGAGAATGGTGATCAATTGTTCTCCAAGTCCATTAAGGCAGGGCAAGAAGTAACGGGTTTCATCTGCAGCAAGAGAGATTTAGGGTTAGAAAGCTATTCCTAAAACCTAACCATGGTAGTTAAACGCTGCAATAGGCTCCCAAGGAGGGGATTCCACAACCTATCACTGGAGGTTTTAAAGACCAGATTGGACAAAGTCATGTCTCAAGTCTAGGTTAACTTGGGCCAGCTCAGCACAAAGGCTTGACTTGATGACTTCTCAAGTTCCTTCCATCCCTACAGTTCTAGGATTCTAAAAACTCTAACGGCCATGGGGAGGGAGAAGCAGCCATGGAAAAGATACACCTCACAGTGAGGGAAGAAAGAGACAGAAAACACTGATCAGGGAGAAAAGCCAAATCAGAAAAAGACTAGAAGAAAGAAGGGACTGAGTTTTGCAGTGAACGTGGGGATAACCTACCACATGAGAGAGTCATGAGTTACAAACAGGAGTGATTTAAAGGCCTTTGAGATTCTTGGCTGGAGGGAAAAACAGCAGTCAAAGAGTTAATTTAAAGAAGAGCTTTGAAAGAGGAGTTTGAGGGGAGTAGAGCTATACAGGCTCTGAAAGAGAGAATGAAAATGTAAACCAGACAGATGGAGCTCAGGGCTGAGGGAAACTGATCTATGAACCTCAACACCTCAGCGGTGCAACGCCACTGATGCAATGGCGCTAAGGACGTACTTATAGACTCATAGACTCTAGGACTGGAAGGGACCTCGAGAGGTCATCGAGTCCAGTCCCCTGCCCTCATGGCAGGACCAAATACTGTCTAGACCATCCCTGATAGACATTTATCTAACCTGCTTTTAAATATCTCCAGAGATGGAGATTCCACAACTTCCCTAGGCAATCTATTCCAGGGTTTAACTACCCCGACAGTTAGGAACTTTTTCCTAATGTCCAACCTAAATCTCCCTTGCTGCAGTTTAAGCCCATTGCTTCTTGTTCTATCATTGGAGGCTAAGGTGAACAAGTTTTCTCCCTCCTCCTGATGACACCCTTTTAGGTACCTGAAAACTGCTATCATGTCCCCTCTCAGTCTTCTCTTTTCCAAACTAAACAAACCCAATTCCTTCAGCCTTCCTTCATAGGTCATGTTCTCAAGACCTTTAATCATTCTTGTTGCTCTTCTCTGGACCCTCTCCAATTTCTCCACATCTTTCTTGAAATGCGGTGCCCAGAACTGGACACAATACTCCAGTTGAGGCCTAACCAGCGCAGAGTAAAGCGGAAGAATGACTTCTCGTGTCTTGTTTACAACACACCTGTTAATGCATCCCAGAATCATGTTTGCTTTTTTTGCAACAGTATCACACTGTTGACTCATATTAAGCTTGTGGTCCACTATGACCCCTAGATCTCTTTCTGCCATATTCCTTCCTAGACAGTCTCTTCCCATTCTGTATGTGTGAAACTGATTGTTCCTTCCTAAGTGGAGCACTTTGCATTTATCTTTATTGAACTTCATCCTGTTTACCTCAGACCATTTCTCCAACTTGTCCAGATCATTTTGAATTTTGACCCTGTCCTCAAAAGCAGTTGCAATCCCTCCCTTAGCTCAGAACATTTCCAATTGTACAGTGTTTGCTTTGCTCAACATCGTGACTATGTTTTAATGATGCTTTGGCTGATTTTATGTCTTTTCTTCTACCTTTGGATGGGGTGGACACAGTGAACTACTCCCTCACCCCAAGAGCAGCCTCCCTCCCCGCTATGGAGGTTAGGGATTCCCCCTTATTTTCCTTTCAGTGGGCCATGGAAGACAACATAATCTAATTCAACATCTCTCTTTCTGTGTAAAGGATGCATCAGCAAGCAGGGACAGAGGAAGGGGATGTGGGTGGTTAGCCCCCAGCAAGGGATGGGGTGAGGGGGAGAGTGATGAGGTGAGGATTTCATCGCCTCTGTGGCTGTTGTCCAAAGCCTGGAAAGATGTTTCCTTTTAGTTCCACCAAAGGAGAAACTGGCTCAAACCAACATTCAGCCACTTGGAAAGGGCCAGAAGAGTTACTATGGCCACGGCAGAAACATTCCATCAAGCAACTGATGGGATCAAAATGCCTTAACCTAACAGAGCTTGAAATAGCTACTGGGGCGGGGGGAAGCAAAGGGGGCTGCATTTTTCAGAAAACTGGTTTAAATAAACACAGAACTCAGGCAGTCAGCAACAGGCTTTATGAGAGATTTCAGATGATCCAGAGCTTCCTCCATGCCCCTTCATTATGCCCAGAGTCTGTTTAGAGAGTCACCAGCTGCAAATATTCCCAGGGCTGTCAACTCTTCCCACTGGATTGGGTTTCAAAAGTATTCCATTGTCTTGCAACAGTGCGTTTGCTTGCATGGTTTCAATGAGCCACAGTTCCAAGTCTCAACCCTCCATCCCCTACCACAGTGACATGTGGCAGGTTTTCCCACTGGCTAGCCCAGGCCCACATACACTCCCTCTTCCCCCACTTCCTCGCACGAGGCTGGCAGCTGGGCACCCATGGTTAGCCTGACATGACCCAGGCTACAGCAGGTACAAGGTGTCAAAGGAAATCTCTGTTTGCTCCCTGTCAATCATGTAGGCCCCACCCATTAACTCAGGCACTCTGAAACATTGTGGAAGATGACCCTATAGGACTTGGACAAAGACCTTTGTGTGCATCCTGACAGCACAACTCTGGCCCGCCCCTGACCAGTTCCCATGGGGATTACTCTTCCCCCACAAAAAAACGGGTCCATCCAAACACAGCAACCAAAGTTACCTTTCTAGGACACAGCCTGTTTCACCCACATCACACCACTCCCCACTGGCACCCTTTCCAGGTTCTACAACTCCACTTCTCCCCACCTGTCTGAGCTAATCTCAGGCCCCTCCACTCTACCAAGGATGCACCTATGGCACTGCATTGGCTCTCTCAGCTCCCCTGGGGGTTTTCACTGTATGCCACACACCCACCCCCAATTACACTGCACTGCTCTCCCCCCTTGGATAACCTGGGCTTTGCACTGTACTCACCTTCTTGGTTCCTCTCCAATAACATCCCTGTCTCCACACACACAGCTTACACTGCACCTGCCATCTCCTCTCAGAGTCTCTGGGCTAGATACTGCACCCTCTCACCAAAACCCGAATCCACTGCACTCCTCTCTGACCACTTGGTTTGCACGCTACCCTCCCCCCAGAGCACTGACACTCCCTCCCTTCCTTCTCCCATCCACCCAACAGGTGGTACACTCTAACCCCCCACCCCACAGCACTGCACTTCCCTCTCACACCTGCTGGGGTTTACACTGCAATCCCCCCAAAACACTACACCCTCTCCCTTCCCCTCTCACACCTGCTGGGGTTTACAATGCAGCCCCCCACAGCACTGCACCCTCGCCTTTCCCTTCTCACAACTCCTGGGGTTGCCACTGCAGACCCTGCAGCACTGCACCCTCTCCCTTCCCCTCTCACACCCGCTGGGGTTTACACTGCAGCCCCCATAGCACTGCACCCTCTCCCTTCTCCTCTCACACCTGCTGGGGTTACACTGCAGCCCCCCGCAGCACTGTACCCTCTCCTTCCCCTCTCACACCCGCTGGAGTTTACACTGCAGCCTCCCACAGCACTGTACCCTCTCCCTTCCCCTCTCACACCCGCTGCAGTTTACACTGCAGCCCCCCGCAGCACTGCACCCTCTCCCTTCCCCTCTCACACAGGGTGGAGTTTACACTGGAGCAGCCCGCAGCACTGCACCCTCTCCCTTCCCCTCTCACACCCGCTGGGGTTACACTGCAGCCCCCCACAGCACTGCACCCTCTCCCTTCCCCTCTCACACAGGGTGGAGTTTACACTGGAGCAGCCCGCAGCACTGCACCCTCTCCCTTCCCTCTCAAACCCGGTGGGTTTACACTGCAGCCCCCCACAGCACTGCACCCTCTCCCTTCCCCTCTCACGCAGGTGGAGTTTACACTGGAGCAGCCCGCAGCACTGCACCCTCTCCCTCCCCTCTCACACCCGCTGGGGTTACACTGCAGCCCCCCGCAGCAACTGCACGCTCCTTGGGGCCGCGCTCCCCTCCTAGGCCTCCCGGAGTTGACACGATGCCCCCCCCATCATTGCACCCCCCGGCTCCCTACCTGCCGCTGCCCCAGGCAAGAGCCCCGCTCCCTCTGTCTAGCCCACGTGGAGTTCGCCGCCCCGTTCCCTAACGCGTGGCCCTTGTCAGCCAATCAGAGCCGGCCGGCCTCCCCCCACGTTGCCCGCATCAGCACAGAGCCTCAGACGGGAGCCAAGGGAGTTTAATACGCATGCGCCGGACAGGGACAGCCCGAGAAGGGGCAGGAAGCCGGCACAGGGCGAGGCGGGATGTGTCTGACCCCGCCCCCTCCCGCTCGTGCGTGCCGCGGAGCAGGGTGACGCTGTACGTAGGAGGCGGTGCGCATGACGCAGTTGCCCATGGTAACCCCGGAGCCGCGTAGAGGATGGTGAGTGCGCGATATGAGGGGGGACAGCCAGGGGAAGGTCCTGCTGTCTGGGGGAGGGGCAGCCTGCGGGGGAGGGGGGATTTGGAGGGGCAGCCTGGGTGGGGAGGGGTATTGGGGGTTGCTGGGTGGGCAGCCATGGCGGGGAGGGGGGATTTGGAGGGGCAGCCTGGGTGGGGGAGGGGGATTGGGGGTTGCTGGGTGGGGGCAGCCTGGCGGGGAGGGGGAGTGGGGTTGCGGGGGAGCAGCCTGGCGGGGGAGGGGGGATTGGGGTTGCGGGGGGGAAGCCTGGCGGGGGAGGGGGAATTTGGAGGGGCAGCCTGGGTGGGGAGGGGGATTGGGGGTTGCTGGGGGGGGCAGCCTAGCGGGGGAGGGGGAATTGGAGGGGCAGCCTGGGTGCGAGAGGGGATTGGAGGTTGCTGGGGGGGCAGCCTGGGTGGGGAGGGGTGATTGGGGGTTCTGGGGGAGGCAGCCTGGCGGGGGAGGGGGAATTTGGAGGGGCAGCCTGGGTGGGGAGGGGGATTGGGGGTTGCTTGGGGGGAGCAGCCTAGCGGGGAGGGGGAATTGGAGGGGCAGCCTGGGTGCGGAGAGGGGATTGGGAGGTTGCTGGGGGGGCAGCCTGGGTGGGAGGGGGGATTGGGGTTGCAGGGGGGCAGCCTGGGGGGAGGGATGCGCGGCTGGGATCTAAGCCTAGGGGGAGGGATGGGGGGCAGGGGGATGGGGGTGCAGCCTGTCTGGGGAGGGATAGATGGGGGCTAGGGTGCTGTGGAGAGGGAGGGATGGGGGTCCAGCCTGGGAGGAAGAGATGGGGGCTGGGGTGTTGGGACCAAGCTTGGGGGGGAGGGCAGGATGGGGTGGGATCTGGGGGGCCCAGCCTGGCTGGGGAATGGTGGATGGAGGAGGCTATGTGCCATGGGAGGGAGGGATGGGGTCCAACCTAGGCGAGGCAGGAGGATGGACTGGAGGGGCTAGCCTTGATGGGGAGAAGGGATGGGGGGCAGGAGTTCTGCGCGCCAAGCTGGATGGGGAGGGCTGGATGGGGTGCTGGGGTACAATGAAGAGGGAGAGATGGGGGTCCACCCTGGGGGGGTCTCATTGGAGAAGAAAAGGACAGCATGTACTCAGAAGTTTCAGGCATGCGTGCCAGGGGAGGAGGGGTTGACACAGCTGCTGCAGGGGAGCACCCCATCCCCCCCTGAGTGGCTAGCCCTAGGGCAGGAATGGTGTGCAGGGTGTGTGCAGAACTAAAGGGACGCAAGCTTATGACAGTAGGACAGACGATGGGTGAAAGAGGTGAACATCTGCCAATAGCCCCACATATAGGGCTACATTCAATCCTCAGATCCATAGAGATGGCCTGGTTTGCACACACTGGTTCAAGGCAAACTCATTTTCCCTAATTGAGGAGATACACAGACAGCATGCTAGGAGCATAGCACATGCAGCATCTTTACTGTGATGGTTCTGCAAGCTACATTCCCCACCCATCCCAACCTGCAGTGTTCAACACTGCTCCGTCACAAAAGGTGTGGAGACAAAGGCCAAGAGGCCCTGTTCCCTTTTTGTTCCCTTTTTGTTTGATGGTGGGTCATTACATACTAGGCACAGTGGTCATCACAGGAACTACATCTGCTTTAAGAATGAGGGCAGTTACATAATGCAGTGGAGCGCTCCACTAACTACACTTGGGCAGCGGCTGCTGACAGATGAAATTGCACTGTGCTTTCCGAAGGTCTCAAACTGTATAGTCTGGGATTGCTGAATGGTTTCTGAGCATTTTGTGTGTATGAGATGGGGTGGGCGGGAAGGAAGTAGGTAGTTTTCAGTGCATATTTTACTTAGTGTTAAACTGAAAGATACACAAATGTATTTCCCATATATTAAATCAGCATTTCCCAAAGTGTGCGGTGTGGCCCCTTGGGGTTCATCAGAGACTAGCTGGAGTGGGGAGAGACACGGGGAGCACCCCAGCTAAAGACCCTGACATAAATTGTTCTCCAGAATCTCAGCTTTCATTTAAAAAAAAAACAAAACAACAAACACTAAGTCTAGTTGTTATGGCTGTGAAGAAAACCTTGAAAATGTGAAGGAAGCGAAACTGCCGCAGAGATCAGAGTTTGCAGAGAGCCTAGAACAATAGCCCTCAGGTGTGAATTGCCCCATTCTTTTCAGTGGTTACTCATTCTGATGCCAATAATGAGTGAACAATGTTGATATTTAAATTATTTCAATGCACATCAAAGCATATAAGAAATGAGTGGAAGTTTAATATTATGAAGATCTATACCAGCATTTCCCCAAAGTGTGGGGAGGAGGGCAGGAAGTAGCAGCTGGAGAAAGGAAGTGAGGGCACAGCAGATGTATAAATTGAGAGATGGGTAGATTGCAATCCCACCATGTGAAGTTTAACAATGAGAGCCCAGTCAGTTTTGTTGTCCTAAAAGAGGGCTCATCTTTTGAAAGTTTGGAAAATATTTTGTTAAATGGCACCTGTAGCTTTCTTGCTACTGTAAAGAACTATATTTACATGTTTATGGCACTTTATTAACAGGCATCAGGCAAAGAGTATAATAATTTTGTCCTTGTAAGGCCTTTTATTCAAGGATATCAAAGTGCTCTATCATGATGTTCAAGTATTATCCCTTTTTGCAGATGGGGAAACTGAATTATAGAGAGGTTAGGTGACTTGCTCAAAATTATTATAGGGAGACAGGGTAGTTTCTGCATAGTTAAAAGTGCAGTCAGGCACCTTAAGGCTGATTGTGACCTATTCTTTTCAGCAAAACCACAATCCATTTATTGTCAGTAGTCTCCTTGATACGTAGAATTTTTTCCAGAAATTGAGAATGTTCTGAGATAAGATTTGGAAAGTGACTCCTTTTAGAAATGTTTGTGTACGGTCTAATAGTTTGTTGGTGCTTTATCTTCCCAATAAAATTACATTACATCACAGGGTTTTTTATTTTTAAAAGAGTACGTCTTAACATTTACTCATATACACCAGTTAGTTATCAAAGATAGGTATGCTGAAATATGTACAAACATGTTCCAAAAACTAGACATGAGTTTCAAAAACCAAAACCAACAGAAGGAAGAAGAGCATGCAGGCATTGTCATCATTAACACCCATAGATACACATTTTGTGTGTGTGTCTTTTTCCTATGAAAATCTGCATGTGACACATTGCTACAAAATTTAAAGGATGCAAAAGAGTTTGATTGCACTTATGCAAAGGCATGCACAGAAGGACCCATTCAGATATCTCCCAGTGTCCAAAATAGAAAACTTGGTATGACCTCTTTTGCTAGAAAACTATGTCAGTGGTTTGAGCAGGGAAAACTTTTTAGGTGATTTGACTCCAGCAAAAGTTAAATTTTAATGCAGGAAAAAATGTATACATTGAATGACACCATAGTCTGGAGCTTGCACAGCAAGTAAGTGATTTAGTTTTGCCTGTGTTAGAAGTACTGAATACGCTGTGCTCTATAGATTAAGGCTCTTTAGTTGTTTTGAAAAAGGCTTAGTGCTTTTATGTAACATCTGGAGTTAGGCAGGCTAAGAGAAAATTAATCAAACTTCATGCTTCAGGGCAACAGCTGCATTAAGGAAGGACTCCCCACCCTCACACACTGTGTACAGAATTGTACAATGGATCAGGAATGAAACATCAGCTACTAGCCACTGCTGGAGGCATGATATTAGACGTGATAGACCATTTGTTTGATCCCACTTTAGCAAACACTATATAAATACAGTGAAACCTTCACTAACCTTCCTCGAATAGGCATCCTCTGTCTTTCGCAATGATTTTAAAGTTGTTGTTATTACTCTTTACTGTAGAGCTTAGGAGCCCCAGTCAGGGACCAGAATGCCACTGTGCTAGGCACTGTACAAACACAGAACAAAAATGTAGTGCCTTCCCCCAAGAGCTTACAATCTAAGTATAAAACAAGAGACAGCAGGTGCATAGACAAACCAGTAGGAGAGTACAGGGGCAATATTGGTCAGTGTGATAGGCAGTTTTTTTGTAGGCATAATGGAAAAGGAAGGTTTTGAAGAAGGATAATGAGGTAGCTCTGCAGATGTTTATTGGGAACTCTTCCTAAGTCTGACAAGCAGCATGAGACAAAGCACAAAGGTGCTTGTTTCAGATTTAACAAATAGGTAATGGAGTTGTGCCATGGGCCAATCAGAGGCAGGAGTCAGCATCTTGATAGCGAATGAGAGAGGATAGGTAGGATGAGTTTAGGCCATGAAGGGCCTTAAAAGTGAAGACAAGTAGTTTCTGTTTGATGCGATAGTGAAGGGGGGAGGCAAAGCGTGGGGTGACATGGTCAAGTAGTGGGCTAGGAGAATGATCTTTACAGCAGCATTGTAGTTCAGTGGAATTTTATTTGATCTTTTGTTAAATGCCACACTGACTAAGTAAACATTTGCTGGTCACTGAAGGCAGTTTTTACTGATATTCTAAATTCATAATCTGAGCTTTGTGACTAATACAACAAAACAGAGAATATTTGCTTCTTCTCCCTAATGGGGACACAACTCCACCCATAGTGACTGATAGGCCCCACGTCGCCATATTTCAAGCCCATAGCATAACGTGGAATAGTTCTCTCCATTACATCTTATATTGGCAACTCTGATATGAAATTTACACAGATTATTCAATGCTCAGTTGCCCCCAGATCAACTTCTAATTTGGCTTATAAATGTGACTCTTCCTCTCAACAGCTTCTATGGCACAGGATGTGGTTGCATGCACCAATAAGTTCTAGAAATCCACACCGCTTGGATTCAAAGCTGAATAAACCTGCCAACCTTAGGACTGTACAGTCATTGTACTTTTATGTACATGTATTAAGAAAAGTTTAGCGCAGGTAGCTATAACAAAGAAACTTTGATAGTTCAGTAGGTGTTTTCAACCTAGAAATTATATATTTCATAAAACCACATATTTGTATCTCAGAAGGATGTTGATGAGATGATAATTTTCTTTCATATCCAATTTGCTTTTTGACTGCTATATTTCTCTGTATTTGCCACCAGCAGTGTAGAACCCAGTATTAAATATTATATAATTTCTTGGTAATTATCCAGTGGCTTTGTGTTTGCTTTTTTAGTATCTCCACCCACCTTCCAGAAAATGTAGCTATCTGAGTGGTGCTCTCAGGTGTCAGTCTCCTGTTGGAGGAGGTCCTGTGCACCTCTGTACAAAGGAAAGATATTTTGGTCTCGTGTTCAATTTAGTCAAATACTAAAACAGATTATTTGCTTAATACATGCCACCACTTCTGGAGTTGCCCAGTATGGCCACCCTCATCCAAAAGGTGTAGCCTGTTGAGAGTATACGTCCTATCATACAGCGCTTCATCATCTGAGTGGCCTCCACAGTTTCCCCCTCCATATTAAAAGTGCTGCAATCTGTTCAGTTTTATGCAAATTGCATGTAGCCTTCACACTCCTGACAAGTTGCCAGTGCACCTCTTCAGCTGGACAGTGTGCTTCAACCCCAGCTGAAGACTTGTTCTGCTACTGACCCGTGTCACCCATCTCATCCCTTAAACTGCCAATATACTGCTGCCCTGCCACCAATCCAACCAATAGATTGCTTTTGTAGTATCCTTGCCTTGCCTCCTGGCACATCCATAGCACCACTGCAATATCCATAACACTGCCCACATTTATGGTTTTCCCATTCAAAAGTTAATTCAGATATTTTGTTTGCAAGTAAAAATCTGTCCATCAGTATGTGCCTAGTAAAGGTTGCACACGCACAGACTGGAATTATGCAGCAAGTAAATTAATTGTTACTTTTTCTAGTCTGCTAAACCATCAAGGAGCACTTAACACCTTTTTAGCTCATGTATTTAGTAGGGCTGTCAAGCGATTAAAAAAATGTATTGTGAGATTAATCACACTTTTAATAATAGAATACCATTTATTTAAATATTTTGGATGTTTTCTACATTTTCAAATATATTGATTTCAGTTACAACACAGAACACAAAGTGTACAGTGCTCACTTTGTATTCATTTTTTATTAAAAGTATTTGCACTGACGAAAACAAAAGAAATAGTATTTTTCAATTCATCTAATACAAATACTATAATGCAATCTCTTTATCATGAAAGTTGAACTTACAAATGTAGAATTATGTACCAAAAAACTGCATTCAAAAATAAAAACATAAAATTTAGAGTCTGCAAGTCCACTCAGTCCTACTTCTTGTTCAGCCAGTCACTCAGACAAACAAGTTTATTTATGTTTGCAGGAGATAATGCTGCCTGCTTCTTGTTTACAAGGTCACCTGAAAGTGAGAACAGGCGTTTTCATGGCACTGTTGTAGCTGGCATTACAAGATATTTACATGCCTGATGTGCTAAAGATTCATATGTTCCTTCATGCTTCAAGCACCATTCCAGGGGACATGTGTCCATGCTGATGACAGGTTCTCCTCAATAACAATCCAGAACAGTGTGGATCAACGCATGTTCATTTTCATCATCTGAGTCAGATGTCACCAGCACAAGATTGATTTTCTTTTTTGGTGGTTTGGGTTCTGTAGTTTCCGCATCGGAGTGTTGCTCTTTTGAGACTTCTGAAAGCATGCTCCATCCCATGTGCCTCTCAGGTTCTGGAATGCACTTCAGATTCTTAAACCTTGGGTCAAGTGCTGTGGCTATCTTTAGAAATCTCACACTGGTACTTTCTTTGTGTTTTGTGAAATCTGCAGTGAAAATGTTCTTAAAATGAACAACATGTGTCGGGTCATCATCCGAGACTGCTATAACATGAAATATAAGGCAGAATGCAGGTAAAACAGAGCAGGGGACATACAATTCTCCCCTCAGGAGTTCAATCACAAATTTAATTAATGCATTATATTTTTAATGTGCGTCATCAACAGGGAAGCATGTTGAAGGGTTAAAATCCATGTGCATTTTATATAACAACCTGGCCTATGGATTGTGCCAGCTCTTTCTCAGACTCAAAGTCCAGAGTTTGGTCAAGAGACCAGAGGCCTAGCAAATAGTGATTAGTTAAGAGAAAGCTGGGGTAAACAAATAATCTTGTTTCGCTAAAATAGGCCTGGTCAGCAAATTGCCAGGTGTTGGAGCTAAGAACTAAATAATTGTGTCTTATTCAGAGTTGCAAATTGAACAAAGGATCCCTGTTCCTATTGGGTCAGTCTTTTCTGTAGGAACGTTCTTCCCACAGATCCAACCTTGAGTTTATGAAAAGTTGACACGTCAGTATAAGATATGGCATCCTTACACCTCCTTTCCCAGGGACAAATGCCTGCCTTAAGACATCCCCTAGGAATGTACCTGTTGGACAATCAAAGGAGTTGCTCCATTCCTATGAACCCAAAATCAGAATTCAACATATATATTTTATACTAACAACATTTTATCAAAGTATTAATTAAATGTTAACTTGCTAACTTGAGACCATGGGCGGAGACATTATGTAACATTTTAACCATTGGCTAATGTGCTATCTTGTCTTGCTGCAAAACCTATCCCGGGGTGTGGAACTGCCTACCCCATCACTTTCCCCCACCCGTGGAAAATCTATATATTTTATTGTAATCAATTGACTGACAGTGTCTCTTAGCCTAATAAGCCAGGTGACACTCCTGCAGCGTTGTGTGTAATAAACTCCTATGCTTGGCCTCTACACGGTGTGGATTTATGTCCTTCACATGTCTTCTGGAATGGTGGCCGAAGCATGAAGGGGCATACAAATGTTTAGCATATCTGGCACACAAATACCTTGCAGTACTGGCTACAAAAATGCCATGCAAATGCCTGTTCTCACTTTCTGGTGATATTGTAAATATGAAGAGGGCAGCATTATCTCCTGTAAATGTAAACAAACGTGTTTGTTTTAGCAATTGTCTGAACAAGAAGTAGGACTGATTGGACTTGTAGGCTCTGAAGTTTTACATTGTTTTGTTTTTGAGTGCAATTATGTAACCAAAAAAATTTACATTTGTAAGTTGCACTTTCCGGACAAAGAGATTGCACTACGGTACTTGTATGAGGTGAATTGAAAAATTCTATTTCTTTTATTTATCATTTTACAGTGCAAATATTTGTAATAAAAATAATATACTTTGATTTCAGTTACAACACAGAATACAATATATATGAAAATGTAGAAAAACATCCAAAATATTTAATAAATTTCAATTGGTATTCTATTGTTTAACTAAAAAAAAAAAAAGGTAATAGCGATTAAAAAAAATTGTGATCAATTGCAGTTTTAATCACACTGTTAATCACATGAGTTAACTGCGATTAATCGACGGACCTAGTATTTAGGTATTTATAAGGCTGAATTTTTAAAAATCCCCACAGATTTTACTGAGTGATGCTTCTCCTGGATATGAAATATCTATTTACTAGAATCAGAATACATAGATGTAACTTTAGAACAGTAACGTTTTTGAATTACTGGTAGCCCAAACTAGAGTTTGTGTCTCGATTTAAACTGGATTGCATGTTAACTGCATACACAAGCTATATAATGTATATGCAAACAGAGCTACTAAGGTAGAGTCCACATCTATATATTGGCTTGCTTTCCTTCTAGCCTTCTAAATCAGCTTACCTTATACCTTAGAGAATACTTTTATTTCTATAAATAACCCCTTCTCTATTGGCTAACCCAGATAATCCTGCGATCAACCATGCAACAAGAAGTGTCAGTTGGATAGAATATGGAACGATGCTGATCTTATTTCTTGTAGACTGTTGTGTTAGTCTGGAAGTTCATCATTCAGCAATAGTAGAGGGATTGTTAACATTTGTTTTTCATTCCTCCCCTGAGAAGTATTTAGTGGTAGATAAGTGGTGCTTTGCAGTTTATTCTTTTGCATTTGGTTTCTTGTAGTTGAATTTAAAGTTAAAAAGGTTCCTAATCTTGACCTGCTCTGGGAATGTATTGCTCTACTCTTAGTACGCAGTGCTGTGAACAGGATTAATGTTTCATCAGCACGTTTAGCTTGAACAGTAAACTACAATAATAGGGCTTGATTCGACGCCCCCTGGAATCAGTACTCCCCATTGATTTCAATGGGCTTCAGATCAAGCCCATCAAGAATAAGCAAAATGGTGGGAAATTTGGGAATGTCTCTATTTAGCAGTGTTACCCTTATAAGGAAGTAGAACTTGTGCATATTAGAGGGTTGCTATTTATTTTGGGTATGTCTACATTTATTATTTAAATTGGGGATTAACACACTGACTTTTAGAATCAGAAATGTAGAGCTGGAAGGGACCTTGAGAAGTCATCAAGTCCAGTCCCCTACTATCAGGCAGGATCAAGTAAACATAAGCCATCCCTGACAGGTGTTTGTCTAACCCAGGGGTAGGCAACCTATGGCACGTGTGCCGAAGGCGGCAGCCAGCTGATTTTCAGTGGCACTCACACTGCCCATGTCCTTGCCACTGGTCTGGGAGGCTCTGCATTTTAATTTAATTTTAAATGAAGCTTATTAAACATTTTGAAACCTTATTTACTTTACATACAACAATAGTTTAGATATATATTATAGACTTATAGAAAGAGACCTTCTAAAAATGTTAAAGTGTATGACTGGCACATGAAACCTTAGATTACAGTGAATAAATGAAGACTCGGCACACCACTTCTGAAAGGTTGCCGACTCCTGGTCTAACCTGTTCCTAGAAGCCTCCAATGATGGGGATTCCACAACGTCCCTTGGAAGCCTATTCCAAAGCTTAACTGCTTTATAGTTAGAAAGTTTTTCCTAATATCCAACGTAAGTGTCCCTTGTTGCAGATTAAACCCATAACTTCTTATCCTGCTTTCAGTGGACGGGTCAGCTAAGCGCATGTGATGCACTTGCCACTTGGCATAAGAAGATTCAATATTTCAGGATCATCATCATCGAACTGAAATGCTATCATGCAGACTGTATATCTATCACAGTCCAGAACAGCATTATAGATTGTATCGTGCAGGGACAATCTTTCAGCAGATAAGTCATCACTAATTGTTGGAAGACTTAGCTGTATTGACAATTGTTCAGCAGTCGACGGATCTTTCAGACAGGCAGCATTTGAATACTTAACTGACTAGTTTTTACACATTTTTGGCTGAATAAAAAAGGAAAACTTTGATCAATCAAGACAGTTGTCAGTCCCTCAATCTGCTCTTTGTAATACTCGGGTTATGTGCACATCTCATAGGTCCCGCTGTCAGACCAACACATAGTCAGTGACATGAGCCTACCATTTTGTATTTGTCGGTAGGCCAGTAACTCTGTCACAGAACCAAATTAGGTTGATTTGTTCTTGACAAATCCATGCTGGCTGTGCCTTATAACCCTATTATCCTCTAGATGCTTTCAAATTAATTGTTTAATAATTTGTTCCAGTATCTTTCCAGGTATCAAAGTTAGGCTGATTGATCTATAATTTGAAGGTTAATGTTTGTAAAGCTCTAAACAGGAAAACCTTAACTAAATGCTTAATTATAATGTAGGGCCTTTACAGTTACAGGAGGGGACACATTTCATCCTAGAGCACTGTACAGAATATATACAAAATGCTGCCACTTCTGAGGGCAGAGTGGCAGCTAGCTGGCACACACAACCCTGCACAGCGGGGGAAGAGGAGGAATATTGGCAAATCCCCCACTCTTATCAAAAGTTCTACAGATTCTGTAGTGTCTGTACAGATCAGCAAGGGCCTTTGATCTTGAGGTAGCATCTGACAGACACTGTTCCCCGATAAAAGATGCACCACCACCCACAGTGCTGCCTAGTGGTCAGGTGGGGTAGACATGTCTTCTGCAAGGCTAACCCTTGCTCTCCAGTGTAGGGTTTGTAAACCCCTTCACCTGCCGTTTTTAAAGAGAAGTCCTATGTTTGCCCCTCTTCAGTCCTTTGGGATCTCACCTGTCCTGTGTGAGTTCTTGAAGATCATTTCTAACAGTTCCAAGATTGCTTTCAGCTAATTCCTTAAGTGTCTTAGGTTGAATTTCATCAGGCCCTGCCAACTTGAATACATCTAACTTATCTAAATATTCTTTCCTGGTCTTTCCCTATTTTGGCCTCCATTCCCTCCCCTTGTTCTTAATATTAATTGTGCTTAGTATCTGGTCACCACTAACCTTTTTAGTGAAGACTGAAGCAAAATAGGTATTAAACACCACAGCCTTCTTGATGTCATCAGTTATTAGCTCTCTCTCCCTGCTAAGTAGAGGGCTTACGCTTTCCTTCATCATTATTTTGCTCCTTACGTATTTAAAGAATATATTCTTATTGCCTTTTATATCCCTTGCTAAGTGTAGCTCATTTTGTGCCATAGCCTTTGTTACATTATTGTAAATTCTAGTGTGCACAAACACATTTGTTACTAGTTGTGTGGTTAAACTTGTATTTTTTAAGTTGTCAGCCTGTTGATGAATAAGTCTGAAAGTCTATGTACTTCATTGTCCTCCGACCCCACCCTTTGCCATTAGTCATCTTAGATTGTAAATTCTTTGGGGTTAGAATGTGTCTACCTTTATGTTTGTGCAGCACCTAATACAAAGCAGTCCTATCCAGATCTGGGTGATACCATCACATATATATTTAACAACATACAGTACTTTGGATAGTATACATTTCCAGTTTTATTAACTGACAATTTATGATAGACACAGACAGTATTAAGGCACAGGCACAAAAAGGTAGCATTAAGGTTGAGATTTCAATCTTACCATTGCATTTCCAGGCTTGAAAGCTTAGTGTTAGCATTATGCTATCACTTCTTAAAAGCTTAGAATTGGGATTGACATTTGTTAACTTTCTACTTGCATCCTACAAAAACTTTTTTTTTAAATAACTCCTCCTCAAAAACTCCCCCTGTACAAGGGATGGTGTATGTTCATTTATTAGTTGTGTCAGATAGTTTAGTTGATTGATATTCAATTAATGCCCATGTTACAGGTGGTCAGAGGTGGTGTCATATATAACTTTGGTTTTCCAGTGTTATCAGAAGCTTAGCTGGGATGGTCTGTGTAGTGAGATCTTCCTTTGGAGCTTATTAATACCACCTGCACTGGAATAGGACTGCTACATTAAAAGGCTGCTTTCTAAAGAAAAGTGCTGATAGTTAATTTCACTGGATCCTGAAGTTTTGTATCCACAGAATAGGACGGTAGTGCAGAGACAGTAGCAGGATAGGTTTCCCATTTCCCTTGCCAATGTGTCTCAACCCTGATCTAGAGGGAGCCAACTTCAGGAGCAGTCTCCATGGCCCATTGTGTCCTTGGCCTCCAACAAAAATTTGTAGAACTCGGAACTCTTCCCATCCACAGAGCACTTTACAACCTATAACTAATTCATCCTCATACCACCATCAGGAGATTGGCAAGTATCATTATCCCCATTTCCAAAACTAAAGTTCAGTGACATGCCTGGAGGGCCTCTGGGTCTGAGCTAGGATTTGAACTGTGAGTTCCTGGCTCCAGGTCCTTCTGGTCTGAGCAGAGAGCACACATGGCTGCCAATCAGTGCCTCTTATGGTAGTTTTTTTTTATGGGAACATCTGACCAGTAGAAACTGGACTGAAAACCAGATGACCCAAAAGGGATGAAGAGGCTTTTCCTCCACAGACACATCCCAGAGAGGGAGGATGATTATAATTCAGTGTGATAGCAAGATTTCCATTGAGGCTCCATTGTGGTAGGTGCCATACAAACACATGATAAGAGCTAGTCCCTGCCCGGAAGAGCTTGTGTTCTAAACAGGCAAGATGAAGAATGGGTGTGAGAGGGGACAGAGAGGCACCGAGTGATTAAGTGACTTGTCTGAGGGCACCTAGCAAATCACTGGCAGAGCTCTTGACTCTTGCCGCACTGCCTCTCTGTTGTGTGGCTGTGCTTGTCAGAAGGGTTCTGAATCAAAGTAGAGTAACCAGTGTTACTCAGTTATATGCCAGCACCCAGAATGCTCTTCCGCTGACCGTTATTTCATAGTAGTGCAGCTGTCTGAGCACTGACACCAGCACAGGTTTATGTTGTGTTCACGTGCACAGTTATTTTCTAGTGGTTTGCATTGTAAATAAACCGACGTGCCGATTCTGTTTCCTAATCCTGAGGCTGAGCCTGGCTGATGTTTGAAGTTTTCTTAACCATGAGGTACAGTTATCTGAGCTACTTTTGTGAGCGGGAGATTTGGATTAATGGGGTTTTGTTGGTGGTAAAGATAATCCAGATCACCTGGTGGCTTGACTGCTGCTTATTAATGTACCTCATCCTTGGGAGATGCTCCCTGGCGCAGTGAATACTGAATAGGCTACAGGAGTTGAGCTGGGCACCTCAGTCCTTTAAATAGCCCCCATCAGCTGGCATGCTGAGTGATATTAGTGGCAGTTGTGTGCTCCTAGACCCAAGGTGATGCTGCATGTGGGAGTGGGGCACTGGGAGAACCGAAGTGGAGAAATGAAAGAATGAAAGGATGGGGAAAGTCCTCAGATTCTGTCTGCACTGGTGGTGGGATCTGCTGCCATGTTCCGTGAAGCGGAGGGAGGAGGGCAAGGCTGTGGAGAGGGGAAAAAGTTTCAGCATGGGAAATAACATCTCGGATTTCCTGGCTGCCGCAGGGTTTACTGTCAATTCTGCGCAAACTGAAGAGTGCACCAGACCAGGAGGTGAGAATCCTCCTCCTGGGACTAGATAATGCAGGCAAGACCACACTCCTGAAACAGCTGGCATCTGAAGACATCAGCCACATCACACCGACACAGGTAAGGAAGGTTCTTCCTGTGCCCACAGGCTGCTGTGTGTTCTGTTTCCATTCCACACGCCATGTTAACCATATTTCAGATACAAGCTATGCCTGTGAAATGTTAAAAGGCTGCATGCCGAACTAAATTAGAAGGGATATCATCATTATATTGGTGTGTTTTCAACTGCAGAAAGGGAGCCAGTCCAAAATCAGTGTATAGCTGGCGAATGTAAATTTTTCACTCTTTGAGCCAGATTCTGACCTCAGGTATGTTGGTATGTATCTGGACTAACTCCATGGAGTTCAGTGGAATTACTTGGGATTTACCCAGGTGTAACAGAAATCAGATTTTGATCCCATTTGTTTTAAAACAAAGAGCATCTATTTGAAGATAGTGCAGCACTTGTACATTTCTGTCTGTGCTCCCTGCTTCTTTCCCCCTGGGCATTCCTAGAATCCCACAGATCTTGAATCCCACAATTCATGTCATCCCGAGTTGTTGCCTTTTACTCCCCCGCTTCAGCGCTCCCCACTGGGGCAATTGTGTCCCTCCAGTCCAAAATGCCATCAGCACCACTCCTGACTTGACCAGAGGAGGCTGCTAGAGAGCTATACAAGGTGCTCATCTCTCCCCCTCCCCTAGAAGCGGAGTGCACTGCCTCACAGCATTCCCATCCCCCGGCACCCCAGCGCAAAAGCCCACGCTCAGATTCCAAGCTCTGATCCCCTGGGTCATGTGGCAGCATGTTGCCAGGCCACACCACATCCTGTTTTTCCAGTTGAACACCCTTTCAGTTGGAGCTTTAGTTGATGAAATGGACCCTTCCGATATGCAGCTGTTCTTTTGAGTTGAGCACTAGTGTTGTGTCAAATGAAGCTTAGTCCTCTGGCTTTGGGTTAGACTGTACTGTGTGCTCAGTTTTCACAGGCTCAAGCCTGCTTCTCACAGTGCCCTCTGTTTTTTTCCTTATCAGCATCTCTCTCTCACCTCTTGCTGTATCCACCCTTCTGAGCACTCCAAAGACATTAACAGCAACATATGTCTCTGTAGCCATGACAATGTCAGCCCTTGATCCAGGAACATATGCAAGCTGACGTGCGTGAGGCTGCTGTTCTCTTTCCTCTTCACCTCTCCCACAGCTGATCCATCTGAACAGCAACGCGCCTGTATCTTGCCATGCTTTTCAGTAATGTGATATATACGCTGCTAATGGTGCGCTCTGATGAATATGATCCTGAGTTTCAGCTTAACACAGTGTGTGGTTTTACTTATGCTCATTACAGGGCTTTAACATTAAAAGTGTACAGTCTCAAGGTTTTAAGCTGAACGTGTGGGACATTGGTGGACAGAGGAAGATCAGGCCGTACTGGAGGAACTATTTTGAAAACACTGATGTTCTTGTAAGTATTGGCCACAGCTGAGTGCTTGTTAATGCAATGGCTTTCCAAGGTCTCAGGCAGAAAGACAGGCAGTGCTAAACGCCCTAATTCTGAGTAACACCATTGTTGGCATAATATTAATCATTCCAAACCCATTGGCAAGACTGGATACATGGGGGGAAATGGTGGAATCAGCAGAAACGTTTCAAATTTATTTTTGACTTTTCCAGCGCATTGTGCTTATCACTCCTATACATGCTCAATTACAAGTCCCTCAAGTATTAATGGCATGTTAACATATACTTTGCACATCTGTAGCAGTGTCCATTGGAGAATCTTAAGGCTTTTTACAGGTACTAATGAATTAAGCCACAAATAGTGAGGTAGGTTCAGTTATTTATCCTCCTTTTACAGATGGGGAAACAGGCACAGAACAGTTAAATGACTTGCCCAAGGTCAGCCAGAGCAGTCTGTGGAAGAGAGGCAGGAAGAGAACCCTATCTTTCATTACAAGATTATCCTTCCATACCTATTTCAAGGTTAATGTTTGTAAAGCTCTAAACATGAAAACCTTAACTAAATGCTTAATTATAATGTAGGGCCTTTATAGTTACAGGAGGGGACACATTTCATCCTAGAGCACTGTACAGAATATACACAAAATGCAGCCACTTCTGAGGGCAGGGTGGCAGCTAGCTGGCACACACAACCCTGCACAGCGGGGGAAGAGGAGGAATATTGGCAAATCCCCCACTCTTATCAAAAGTTCTACTGATTCTGTAGCGTCTGTACAGATCAGCAAGGGCCTTTGATCTTCAGGTAGCATCTGACAGACACTGCCTAGCTGTATGGCACTCAAGTTAACCCCTATAAAAGGTTTAAAAGCTGATGACTCGGCCAATAACAGCACCTGTGGTGCCAGTAAGTTTAGGAAATCCAAACCCAGTGCTTAGATCACTGAGGCTATGTCTACACTGCACAGTTGTCCAGGTGATTGGCACCCAGGTGTGAGCACCTGGGTTAGCCTTGCCTGGGTGTGAGCATCCCCACTGCAGAGCTCGAACCGCATTACTGTGTCCTCATTGTTTCTGCATTCATCTGTGTATGCCTGGGAGTATGTCCCATGATTTTGTGTTGAGACGCCTTAGGATTCTTTCCCAATTGGTTCTGTCAATCGCGAGAGAACTTGTCTGTCCTCTGGGCTGGGGATTTGTGGAAAGGCATTGGAGAGCTGTCAGCACTTGAGTGACTTAGCCTGCACCCTCACTTGCAAAGTGGGTGAGTTCCAGGCTGTTAAAGCAGAGCCTAAGCTCTAACCCACACCCCCAACCAGCTAAGCTCACCTGAACAGTAAGTCGTTGCTATCACATCGTTTTACAGATCGGAGAAACTGAGGCATAGATGGAATGTGACTTGCCTGTGAACACATAGAAAGTCTTACATTACTTAGATTATAAGCTCTTTGGGACTTGCTTCTTATATGTTTACACAGCAGCTAGCACAGTGAGGTCTTGGTCAATGACTGCAGCTCCTAGGAGTGGGGCTACCACAATACAAAATAATAATTAAAAGTCAATATCAGAGCCAGGAATAGGCTCCTAATCTCCTGTAGCGTGCCATGCTCTAATCACTAAACATGCTGCCTTTCACCAAGGCGCTGCACAATAAAATACACAACAGATACTAAATAGCTAGGCTACTCAGCATCATTATAGCAGGGGTAGAGGATGGGCCTACAGAGAGGTGGCCAAGGTTAACATAAAAAGACCTCTCGGAGTAGAGTGACTTTAATTGCTGAATGCAGGGAGGGATGGGCTGAGGAGCTGTACTGGGAGGAAGAGTACCACGTTTTAGGAGCCAGCCATTACAACAAAGCCTGCGTCACTTGCCTTCCCAAAGCAGAAGGGTGAGACCTTACAAGGAGGGAGCTGTGAGAGAGAGACTGGCCAGTGCAAGGCTGAAGAGGGGGAGGTCTCTTCTCCATTACAGGCTTTCAAAAACAGCAGAGCCAACTTAGTCAGTGAGCTCCTGTATAGGCAATCAAGGCACAAAACATAGGGTGGGTATAAAATGATCACGACTGCTCTGTCAGGGATTATCTATGGTGCTGTGTATGGCGGGCAAGCACTATGCAAGCAGGCAAAAGTCAGCACTGCAAAGCAGCAGCCCAGGAGCCTTTGACTGCTACAGCAGACACTTCAAGTCTGCGCATTGTGAAGATAGCTACTGAGTCTCCACGGGTATATTGCAGGCCGTGTGATTCCCAGTTCTCCCTTGCCAAGCTTGTAGCAGCAATTAAACCACCACGTTCCCACTGCATTTACTGTAAGGGAGGAGAGATGGGAAAATAAAGGATCATTCTAAGCCTGGAAGAGCAGAAAGAACCCCGCATCTCTCCCCCAGCCTACTCAAAACAACTGGAAAACCCTGTTTTGTAGGAGTAAGAAAATGGGCAGTGAGGAAAAGGACCAGTTGTGGCACTAGTGGATGGGAAGGTGGGAGTTGTACAGCAGCTGGTAGCAGTCGCTTCCTGACCCATTTCCACCACCACTTGCATGGAAATTACAACCCATTTACACCAGACTTGACATTAGCCCATTTTTTTTTAGAAAGCACCTGAAATGCAGGTGAGTATTTCTCACGCTGTGTCCACTCTGGCACAGCATTTACAAAGATAATTTAAACTGGAGTTGTGCCACAGAGCCAATGCTAGTCCTCCAATAACCAGTTTAGATGGGCTTTGCAGTGCAGGGACTCTGGGGCCAAGAAAAGGTACTGTCCCAAGACTCCTGCTTCGGCTCCATTCAGAACTGCATTGCACAAAGAGAGAGAACCCTCAAAAAATGTTTGAAAACCATGAAGTGATTGCACATTCAAATCAGTGCAGATGTGTTTGAATGGGAGATACTCCAGCTCTACACACCTGTGATATTTGGAAGCTTAACTCTGTCTAATAAGGTGCGTCTGTTTGGATGATTGCATATTCAGACACACACCTGCAGTGATTTCGCATGTGGCTTTCTGCTTTGGAAGTAGGCACTCTACATGTGCTGAGCTGGTTGGCGTTGTGCTGTGCACTGGGGGATTGCCTGCAGCCCTGTCACTTCAAACTGTAATATAGTCAGATCTCGCAAGTTAAGTGCCAATAGGAGACCCCCAGAGAAAACCCAGTGGCTGCTGGAGAAAGGATCAGTGAGTGTTAGGGGCACTTCTTGTGAGTGCTGAACTAATGCCCCAGCAGCGTGAGATGGGGACTCTGGTGCTGGAGAGTTCATCTTTCAGGTGAGATGTGAGGGTCAGTACCTGACCAGTCATCGTCACCACACATCTCATGACAAGAGCAGAGGTGTCTGCCTCAGTGCCCTGATCAAATTTCAGTTTGGAGAATTATGTTCTGTCCCATAACTACCTCACTTTTGGCAGGAGATGGTGTCCTCACTTCCTGTCCTAAACAATTACATAGTGTTCCTGTGTGTGGTAGCTAAACAGCTAGCGTTTCAGGGTGGCAGCCATTGATGCTCCGTGTTGTATAATTAAACAAATTTGCCAACAGTAGATAAGATATGGCATCCTCATTGGCATCCACTTAATGACATTTTAAATAGCTATTTATTATAGTTAGTTTTTTTTAAACTATTTATTTGTAGCTATTTATTATATCGTTTAGTGCTTAGGAAAGATGTCGAAATGACACTAGATCCCTCAGGTTACCCACTGAGCATGGACCAGTATAGTATGGGCAGTGGCACTGCAAGCTTTCTCTGTATATGCTGTCCTCCACCAATGTGCATCAGCTCTGACTTGTAAGAATCATGAAACCAGAGCAAGTAGAGAAAAAATGCATGAGGTCACCAGTTACCTCTTCCCTTGGCAAGCATACCAGTTTTCCTCACAATATATTAAGTCCATACTAACTCCAGCCTTTCCCAGTCAAAAAAGCAAACAGAATGTTGGGAATCATTAAGAAAGGGATAGATAATAAGACAGAAAATCTCATATTGCCTCTATATAAATCCCTGGTATGCCCACATCTTGAATACCTCATGCAGATGTGGTCGCCCCATCTCAAAAAAGATATATTAGAATTGGAAAAGGTACAGAAAAGGGAAACAAAAATGTTTAGGGGTATGGATCAGCTTTCATATGAGGAGAGATTAATAAGATTGGGATTGTTCATCTTGGAAAAGAGATGATTTGGGGGATATGATAGAGGTCTATACAATCATGACTGATGTGGAGAAAGTGAATAAGGAAGTGTTATTTACTCCTCCTCATAACACAAGAACTAGGGGTCACCAAATGAAATTAATAGGCAGCATGTTTAAAACAAACAAAAGGAAGTATTTCTTCACACAACACACAGTCAACCTGTGGAACTCCTTGCCAGAGGATGTTGGGAAGGCCAAGACTGTAACAGGTAAGGTTGATTTTGGTCAGTGTAATCCTTCCTGTGTTACATTATATGCAAACAGTAAGACATCACACTTATTTAGGCCTGTCTATTGTTTTAAACAACTGAACTGTTTCAGCCACATTAGCGATGAACCAGGGGCATAGTTCAGAGGGATGAGAGTAGCTGGCTTTACTAAATGCATATCTGGCAAGAACTTCCAGGAGCCTGAAAGACTGTGTAGAGCTAAAACCTCTTCCTCAGGTTATGCTAGTTTGCATTTACCCCCAAAGGGTTCAAAACCAAGTTCTTAGGCTACCAAGAAAGGAAACTAACTAATTCAGTGCTGGTGAAAGATGCCGAACTGACAGACCTCTCCATAAAACAAACAGGGAGAGCATAAGCAGTAGAAGTGCAAGCTCCCCTCACGCTGCTCCCTTTCCAATGGCCTTAGCCCTGCCCTGGAAGGCAATTCAATCTCCATGACCAATTCAGTCCATTTCTTCTATGTCAAACCACTACTAACTGTGTTATCTGGACACACTCCTACTGGGAGGCAGCCTGATTTACTGTACTGAGCATCTGATCCCAGGCCTGCCAGCAACCCCCTCTCTGACCTTGACCAGTCACAACCCCTTTCTCCCCTATTTGTAAAATAGGGATAGTTGCCTACCTTTTGGGGTGTGGGGAGGGGTAGTTAACGTTTGCACAGCACTTTACATAAATGTTTGTACTTGTGTAAATTATAAGGATTGCTGTTGGGAACTGGATTCAATTCAGTTTTACACAGGCTACTACATCCTTCAGTGTCTTCCTTCGCCTGTTTCCCTTGTAGATCTACGTCATTGACAGCGCTGATAGAAAAAGGTTTGAAGAAACAGGTCAGGTAAGTAACTTATGTTCAATTCTCTCTGAAGTAAGGTTCCTTAACGCCCTTTGCATATAGAAGTTAGGAATATATTTGTTATTGTTTGTGTGTGGAAAGTTGCATTTCAAGTGGGACTTTCCTTTCAGCATCAGCACAAATTATTAATTGTCTATTAATTTGATGAAGGGCTACCCTTCGTTCACCTCTACCAGAAAAAATGGAACCAAATGTTTTAAAGCCTAAACCTTTTCAGGTCCTTCTGAATCTTGCCAAAACAGACCACAAGGAATCATGTTCTTATGATTTCCAGCTTAATTTGTAAATACTGACTTGACCCTCTCTCTAGGTCTAATCAGAAACCTTTGAAAAGTTTTGTAACTCAATTCTGTTTTATCCTGGTTTTCAAAATGTAAGCAGATTGCTTGTTGGCCTAGAATCTGATCTGTGATGCAACTCATTCTTGCACAGCAGTGCAAGATCTTTTTCCCCCCACCTCCCAAAACTCAAGACAATCTCTAGCAGTTCAGACTTGCTAAATTCCATACCCTTTCAGTTCTTGGCTTCTCTACAAGACTGCCCATATGGGGTGCCAGTTAGTACCAGCTGTGTTGGGCTTGTCACATGGACAGTTGTTAGTTAAGAAGTGACACGAAGCTGCCCTCTCATTTCATACTAGGCCATTGCACAATCATCAGACGTTAAGGTCTTTTGATCACTGTGGAGCTACAGTGGATTGGGCCGGGACACATAGGTAAAAGGCCTTAGTTCCACCCTTCCTGAGCCATCTACTCCCCAACTAGCACATTTGGCAAAATACCCTGCAACCTGTCGTGCAGTGAAACTAAAGTCTGGCCAATAAAACCTATTGTCCAGCCTGGCTTTCAGCATTCCTTCAGTAGGTAACACAGCTTCCTTGTGGGAGGGAGGTTTTTGTTTCAGAAACAAGATTCTCTTTTATGAGTTACAGTTCATAAAACTTAGAACAAAAATCCAAGCTTGTTACTAGTATCATCACAGAGGTTCAAATATATTAGAGCTAGAACCACCTGATTTCAAGGATGAGTCAGGCAATAACTCCATTGACAAGGTTTTGGCTGTATTTTGTGTTGGTTTCCAGAGAGCAGGGATTGACAAAATGCAGAGTTGTAGCCTTTAAGACAACATGTTAATTTCAAAACTAAGCTAAAGACTCATGTAACCTGTAATTGAAAGAACTTGCTTCTGAACCTTGAGCACAGATGATTGTATACGCTCTTGCTTTTTTGTAATGGGATCTAGGTTTCACTGGAACATTCACTTCCAACATTTGCTCTAAATATAATTCTAATTAGAGACACATCAACCTCTGGTGGTTAAAGGTTCTTCTCACTCCCCCCACAACCCCCTTTTTAAAATGATATAGGAGCTGGCCGAGCTCTTGGATGAAGAAAAGCTCAGTGGAGTCACTGTACTTATATTGCTAACAAGCAAGAATTTGCTTACGCTGCCCCTGCTTCGGAGATTGCTGAGGGGACTGAATCTACACACCATCCGTGACAGAATCTGGCAGATCCAGTCTTGTTCAGCCCTCACAGGAGAAGGCGTGCAGGTGAGGTGGTAGCGAGGGCTTGTTGTGCCAACATACCTTACTAACTGAGGAGAGGCTGTGTGGTCTTTTGAAGGAGGCTAGTGATCACAAGAACTCGTCAGAAGACAGAATATCTTAATCAAGTTATAGGAAGGCATTTATTTATTTTAAGAGATGCTGTCAGGTTATCATTTCATGAAAGCAAGTTGTCTTATCTGTGCTGTTAACCCCTTGATTACCTGACTGCGCAAAACTTTCAAATCGAATTTACTTCCACTGATGCTGGGTTTTTGCTTCAGCTCAGACAGTGGAGAGCGGTTGGTCAGTTTCACTTTGGTCCAGCCTACAGCACAAAAGAACTACCAATGGTGGGAGCTGCTTATGATGGTAGCACCTGACGTGGCTAAAACTGTGTAGGCTGAGCCACGTTCCTGAATCAAGACTGAAATGTGTTTTTAACTTTGTCAGGTGCTACCACATAGTAACCAGATCCTACAACATGGTAATTTTTGTAATGTAGATGGGACTTAAGTTTAGTCAGTTTCACGCTTCTTGCATTAGGATAATATTGAAGTATTTGGGTTGCAACCACCGCAGGAGAATGTTTACATTCCAACCCAACTCTTTTCCTTCGAATTAAAAAAAAAAATCTGTCTTTACAGACCCCAAAGTGTAGGCCTAAATATACTGGACAGTGGCCTTGTAAGAGCTTTTGTTTATTTAGCCGAGACATAAACTTGGCTGCATTTGCAGCCAAGCTAGTGAAATATTTCAGCCTTGCAATCTTTATTTTGAAGTGGTGCTGTTACAGGGTATGATAACGTTATACTAGCTCAGTAGGTGACTGGGACTTGCTGTCTCCTAATTAATTTTTGCCCCACAATGGCTATTATTGAACCATGAAATACTCTTGAAGAAATAAAGCAAAAAGGAACACAAGTTTATATTTCAAATGTTTACATGCATCCCCTGTCACCTCTTCCCTCTGCCTACCTGCCCACCCCAGGCTCTCACCCACTTTGTTGCTCCTACTCATTTCTCCAGGAGGGAGCTGTGTTGGCCCAACAACTGTAAACACAATTGGGTGTGGAAGAATTAAATGCTGAAAAATGAGATTATCAGCTTCACCTCTATTAGCTGAAAAATATTTTTCTCCCCAGCTGATCCAAGTCTTTCTAGACCTGCCTGGCTGCTTTCCTATTGTCTGCTGCTTCTTATTGTGCCTTCAGATGTGTGCAGTGCACCTGTGTGTATCTAGTAAAGTCTAAAACAACCTAATATGTGGAAGTAAAATCCTCTCCTGTGCTTATGTCCAGATAGCAGAGGGCAGGGGCCAAGTCATTAAGTATCTGCAGACTTAAATGTTTTGTTCATCACCCTAAACTAAGTGCAATGCATTTAGATGTGTGCCAGATAATGTCTCACTTTGTCACCCCCATCTTCTGGTACTGTCAAAGATGGCAGCTTATTACAGCCGTGATCATCCAGTGGAAGGGTGGGCAAGTCATAACCTGCCCTAGAGCTTGTAGAGGGAATAGCCATCCCCATTCCCAATGAGCTCCGAGAGGACGGATGGTCTTACGTTTAAGGCACTTGCCTAGAGCTTGGGAGACCTAGGTTCAAGTTCCTGCTTCACTCCAAACTTTCTGTGTGACGTTGGCAAATCCCTTAGTCTCTCTATGCCTCAGTTTCCCCTCTGTACGATGGGAATAACAGCCCTGCCCTGCCTCAGAGGGGTGTTGTGAGGAGAAATCCATTAAAGAACATGAGGTGCTCAGATGCTGCAATGATGGAGGCCACATAAGTACCTCAGACAGATATCTAGATAGGCAGACAGCACTTCAAACATCATCAAACCAGACAGCAAGAGGCTCTCACTTTGGCCTTTTGAACAAGACAACCTTTCTGGAAATACAACTAGAGCAAAGATTTTATATCTCAGTTGGCTCAACTTAAGGAGTAGTATTTATCCTGCCTTAGCCTCGTGTCCTTTGGGGTTTGTCCCATGAAACCACAGAGGCGGGCCACCCCTCAAAATATGGGGAGGGGGAAAGAACAACACATTTAAGGAGCCTGGGATTAAGACAAAACGCATGAGGTTCATGCTACAACATCTCTGCACAACGCCGTCATACAGGGAGCTATGGTTCAGATCCCTGTGCACTACTCTGAGAACTTCTCAGAGAATGTTGAGTTTAGTGACAGAAAAATAAATGAAGATGCTGGAAGCCAAGAAGCATGAGGTATTTAGAATGAAACCAAGAGAACAAGCCTGCTGCCATTGCTGTCAATGGAGCATAGCACCCAGTTAGACCTGAGAGACGATACCAATGGATTTTGATAAGAGGGGTTTCTCGGGAATGAGTATGTGCAGGAACTGAGTTCATAGGGAAGGTTTGGTGACGGCCCCAAGGAAGAACAGTGAGCAAGGATAAATAATGACAATAACCGAAGGGGAACCAGTTTGAAGGTCATTTAATTAGTTTAGTTGATAGCACCACGGTGTATCGGATTGGGTAGTTAAGACTGGGGATTTCAAGGTTAATGAGATTAGATTATTGTTAATAGAATGATATAAATTTAGAGAATTTAACTATTCTTTGAAATAGGTTCGTTAATAAAATGTTAATTAAGAAGGGAATCTGCGTTGTCATCTTGTCCTTTAACATTAACCTTTTGGGACTTGAGAAAGGTCACAGCAGCTTCCTTGGAAAGCTGTGAATAAAGGTGACTGGGTTAGAGGGAACCCCCGCAGGTTAGCCCCCTGCACTTTTAAATTGCATTAAAATCCCATTCGGATAACAGTAGCTCTACCAGGGTGGAGAAAGACAGGGATTGCAGGAACAGTGGAGCTAGGAGCAGAGAGCCTTGTGATGTTTAATGAGGGAGCAGGGAGAGAATTGTCAGGAATACAAGATTACAGGTGTCTAAAAAGAAATGTACATCTAGGCAAAAAATGTGTAGCCACTTATAGCATGATGATAGAAGCAGCAGCCTGGAATCTTAGGTACTGGGGCAGGATCTTAGCAGCGTGGACAGAGAAGAAAGTAACATTTGAACTAAGGAATATGCTGAAAACATCCAAGGTGGCGAATTTTGAACTCCCCTGACCCAACTGATTATGGCAGACCCAGGTTTACCTGACGGGATTAAGCCTCACTGCCCTCAAGGTCATGATTAGGGGTCAGAAGTTTGTGGCTGTGCCTGATCTCTGGTTTATCACATCGGAGCAGACATCAGGAGGTTCCTAGGGGGCGGAAGGGACTTGTTCACTTGTATTTGAAGTCTTATTACTTTACTCTTGTAGCTAAGGAGCTGCTGGCATGGGGTTTAAAACAAGTCGAGTGCAGTCAGCCAATCCCAGCCTGCAGCAAACCTCTCCAAATCTGCCAACACAGCTCACCTTTGGCCTGCTACTATTCCAATGTCCGGTCCGTCCTGAGTAGAGACACTGCCAGTCATGCCACATTGCGTGGTGCTTTAGTGTATGTCTGCACTGCAGTCAGAGGGGTGTCTGCAGCATCTGCAGTATGGCCAAGCTAGTTTTGATCTCGCTAGCTCCAGTAATAGCCGTGAAGGCATGGCAGCACAGGCCCTACCAGTGCACCCAGAACCTCTGTGCTCAAGTGACTAACCCATGCAGCTGCCCACTGCTGTTATCGGAGATAGCTAGTTCAAGCTATGGCTGCCGTCACATCTCTGTATTAGAACTGGAAAAGATTCAGAGAAGGACAACAAAAATGAATAGGGGGATGGAACAGCTTCCAGAGGAGGAGAGATTAGCAGGACTGGGACTGTTCAGCTTGGAAAAGAGATGACTGGGGGGGATACGACAGTCATAGAGGTCTAATAATTCATGAATGGTGTGGAGACAATGAATAAGGAAGTGTTATTTACTCGTTCATGTAACACAAGGACCGGGGTCACCCAATGAAATGAATAGGTTTAAAACAAACACAAGGAAGTACTTCCTCACACAACGCACAGTCAACCTGTGGAACTCATTGCCAGGCGATGTTTTGAGGCCAAAACTATAGCAGGGTTCAAAAGAGCACTAGATAAGTTCCTGGAGGATAGGTCCATCAATGGCTATTAGCCAAGATGGGGAAGAGATGCAACCCCATGCTCTGGGTATCCGTAGTCTGAGTGCCAGAAGCTGGGAGTGGATGACAGGATCACTCGATGATTGCCTGTTCTGTTCATTCCCTCTGAAGCACCTGGGATTGGCCAGGATATTGGGCTAGATGGACCATTGGTCTGACCCAGAATGGCTGTTCTTATGTTCTCTGATTGCAGTGTAGACATACTCTGTGTGCGTGGCCATGTCTCATTCATTCTTGTGACCAAAATTCAGGATTTGAATCCAGCTTTTCAGAAAAGAAAAGCTAGGGGCATCTACTGGCAATAACCCTGTAGTACCCTCAATTGCCCTGTCAGGAATCCTCCTCATTGACTGCCATGCACAAGAGACATTGCCCGTATGTGGAAAGTAGCCTCGTCACTATTGTTCCATGAGATGCTTTGCAGTGTTGTTTCTCCAGGGTTTTAGCCGACATGAATTTGTAGCCAGGGCTCTGTGGGTCGAGGGGATTTATTCGATAAGGTGCATGGACTTTTTCCCTCAGTTCATTGTTTAGCATCTTTTTTATTGATGTTTACTAGCTGTAAAATCCAAAGAATTCTAACTCTCTCTCCCTTTATGGCGTTAGATTTAATACCTGCTTGGGAAGGGAATATTACTACTGTATTCATGTTCATCCTTAGAATAACTGCTAATGCCAAAGCACACTGCTTCAGAAGAGTGCAAAGTTAGTTATTGTGGCTGAAATACATAAAGCACAAACAAGGGTTAATTGTTATTGTAGGAATAAGGTACTTTTCATAAAGAGTCAATTTCAAATACGTACAGGCAAGAAAATATAGGACGAGGGAGAGAAGAAAAATTGCTCTTCTTGTTTTTAAATACTCTATGAACTTGGTTCTGTCTTTCATACCTACCATTTTTCTTCCCCCACTCTACTTCCTCCATACTTTGTGCAAGAGCCTTCTCCAGCGCACGGCCTCCCATCTGAAACAGCCTCCCTGGGTTTCTCCACCATAGCAACTCTTCTTCCCATTTCAAACCTTTGCTGACAATGTGTTTTCCATATCTATATTTTTCTCTTCCCTTCCATTGTATTACCTCTCTGCAAAGCATGCTGGGATACCCTGTGTAGGAAGGATGCCAGGCACAATAAAGTTGCATTAGAAACATTTGAGGTATCTTTAGTGCTTGCAGATAAGAGTATGTTATTCATGCCTCTGATATAGCAATCATCTTCTCCTACTGGGTCATGTTAATCTCCACCACACCCCACGTGAACTAATTAGATATTAAAATTAACTCGTTCCATAAATCCTGCTGTAAAAGTTAGGTGAGCCAGGTTTGGATTTCAAACCCCTCGGAGTTCACCCTTCATCTCAGAGTGCTTTGTCATTCTTCTGCCCTCATTACATGGTTATTGCAGCTTAGGCTCCCAGCCATGGTAAATCCCATCATAAACTCGCTTTATGACCCTCGCCTTTCTGGTGCTCCAGTGGGCTGGTTTCCCCTCCCTGAGCTCCCTAATGGCACCAGGCTGAGTTTTAATCACTGTAAATTCAGGTTCTGGTCAGATTAGCTGGGAGATAGGATGCGCGGTTGTTGTTTTGTAGTGATGTATTGTTTATGGGATTACTGTGCTGAATAGCAAAGGGTGTCAGCTGATATTTATTACTTTAAGCTGTCTCAGCTGTTCTGGTTCAGCAAGTAAACCTACATTCAAAATGAATGAGGGGCTCTGCTTGCCTTGTATGCCATGATGTGTGCAAATGTGATTATTGCTTAAGACACTGCGGAAACTGAAATCATTCTGGGAGCATTTTTTACCCTTTGCAAGCAATCATGCAGATTTCTAAAGAACGCAACCAAGCTGAGGGCTTCAACATATCTCCTTCTAGCTCCATTGTAAACCTATGGCCTCATGTACCTCGAGAATCTCTCTCTCTAAAGTGATGAGCTTTAACCCACTCTATTGATTGCTTAAAGCATTACATGTTTTACACATAGGTTGTACATTGTTACTGAAGGGAAAACACAAAGCTGCTGGGCCTTTAAATGAATCTACTCTTGACTTTTCCTATTTGGTCAGAGGATTTCTGACAATTTGTTGCACACACTGATCTCTGCTGCAATACTAAATAAAAATAAAGAAAGTGACCCTCCCTGAGGTTAGACCCATATTAGAATTAGGCCTTTGTCTGTGTATGTCCCATTTAAATTGATACACCACTGGGTTGGTTTTATCATTTAAAACTGCAACAAGGGTCAGTTTAGAAAACCACTGGATCTCTTCTGATAAGAAGTACCCAAGGGGACAGCTACCAGGGTAAATTTCTGTTTTCAAACTGAGATCCTCTGTGCTTCTGATTACGCCCTGAGGATTCAGTGTCCTCTTTAACACCTTCTGCGTGGCCACCATCCTTCCGGCTAAGAGCTAGACAGGACTCTGTTCAGAACCAATGTATGCATTTCTTTTCTTCACCAAAAGGGATTGCTGTGGTGTGCCAACAACACTCTTCCACTGTAGTATGCAGCATAGTTGTCGCCGTGTCAGTCCTAGGCTATTGGAGAGACAAGGTGGTGACGTATCTTTTACTGGACCAACTTCTGTTGGTGAGAGAGACAAGCTTCTGAAGCTTACACAGCCCTGAAGAAGAACTCTGTGTATCCTCAAAAGCTTCTGTCTGTTACCAACAGAAGTTGGTCCAGTAAATTTAAAAGCTATTCTCTCTCCCATCTCATCTGTCTTAACAACACTCTTGGGAAGATCGAGCTCTTAACCTATTACTCCCACTCTGTGCTGGCCTGAGAAATAAGAGAGCAGGAAACGACATGCAATCCTGCCACTGTACAGAGCAGAAAGCTACTAGCAGGCTGCTCAAATATTGTTAAGGTCTAACGACTTTAAAGGTGTAGTAATAGTCAGCCAAGTGATTCTGCGAATGACCCACTGGGGCTCCCTGTCCTCTCTCTGCTGCTCCCAATCCTATCTGCCCACTTTACAAGTCCAAAGGTGGATTTTCAAACCTCAGACTTGAAAATCCAGCTAGCTTCCTCCTGCTTTGAACATCATCTTTCATACTAACTAAAGACTCTGCCTTGGACTCTAGGGGGCAGTTTAGAGGGTGCACATGGCTGATGAGAATCCAGCTCACGTTCTCCTTATTGGGTCAGCTCGGCAGGGCTTTTAGGGCAGCCGCACGAGCAGGTAAAATGATGCTCTCTTTGCTGGAACATTCTCTTCACAAATCCCAACTTGTTTTATGGGCAATTAGGACGCCCAACTGCCCTGTGTGGTAGAGGAATGTTATCATCATAGATGGGGAAGTCTGTCTATTTAAGGTACTTATATGGCCCCCATCACAGGTGCATCTGAATGCCTTACAGTCCTTACTGTATTTCTCCTCCCAACACCCCTGTGAGGCAGAGCAGAGTTGTTATACCATTGTACAGATGGAATTTGAGGCACAACGAGACAGGAAGTCTGTGGCTTAGCAGGTTATTGACCCCGAATCCCAAGTTAGCATCCTAACTTTAGGGCCAGCATCCTCTAAAATTGACATACAGGAAGACTGAGTGACTTGCCCAGGGCTTCAGTAGTCCATAGCAGAACCTGGAATTGAGCCTCGATCTTTTTAACGACAAGTCAGTCCTACTGCCGAGGACGCGGACACAGCGGTGGAATGAGAAGACAACCCTTGTTTTCTGACCATAACCGCTCTGCGACAGGAGCCACTGAACAAAGGGGCATTTGCAATTTACATGTTGCATTGTGGGGAAGTAGGGGAGAGAGGGATACAAATATGTTTTCCGAATGACAGCTTGAGGAGTCCATATCCCCTTCCTTGACTAACGTGCCTTTCTCTGTGTCCACCTTTTGTCCAAAGGACGGCATGAACTGGGTCTGCAAAAATGTCAATGCAAAGAAGAAATAACCCTCCCCCAAGCTGCATGGAAATGGAGGAGCTGTGGAAGCTGAATTCTATCCTGGAAGCGCTAATTTGCTGCTTTCTGACCAAATGTTTTTTCCATCTGTGCACAGCTACAGCTGTTAAAAAAAGGGAACAACAACAGTTAAACCCGCTGCTGGGATTGGATCTTTACCTGCTCCTTAGTACAGTTATTTTTCCCAATAAAGGAATTGTACTTGCCCCCCCTCTGTATAAATAGTATTAACTGTCTCCACACTCAGCTGATTAGAAATGTGATTTTAAACAACAGGAAGCTTGTGATTCAGGTTAGAGAATTCCAGTGGGCCGGAAGCTTGTGCTTTGTAGTCACCAAGACATTCACAGCATGCCCTGCCCCCACTGGTTCCACAGTCATCCTGGCCATTCTCAGATGGCAGTCAAAGCTTTTCCCCAGTGACAAATCAGGTGTTGTTTCGGTAGCTAGTGTGGCTCGTTATGTCATTTCGTGGAAAGTGGGTAGAATTCTCATGTCATTCCCTGCGCCTGGTAGCCCTAAAAAGGACCTTCATCTTAACCAGACACAGCAGTGACGCCGCACCCCTCCCTAGAAGCGGGAGAGGAGCATGTATGTATAACCCAAGCTCTTGACAGTTTGAAGGCAAGGAGTGAGGGTAGCTTTTCCTCCAGCTAAAGTAAAACGCAGGCCACCTCACCCTGGCATATATGCGGTTACCCATGTTGAGTGCAAGGACGGGTGGTTATATTTTTGAGAGTAAGCTTAGTATTCCACAAATCCTGGCCATCGAGGTAACTGTGCAGCAAAGCTCAGATAATTCCATGTTTCAGTTCCTAGAACAAGGTAAAATTGCTCCCACTTTTTTCTTTTTTGAACACACAGTGTATTTTCTGCCTTCTCTAAAATCGTTCAGTTCAAGAGGTGCACTGGGGCTTGTGGGATGAAAATCTACAATGGCTTTGTGGTGGGGATAGCTTTCTGATCCTAGGCATCATGAAGCTGGAGCCATGAAACGGCCACGGTTGGAAAGAATCTCCCAGTTTAGAATTACTCCCATGTATGTTTAGGTATTGGAATAATGGCAGATAGGGCAAGATTTTCCTTCCTGCTTCCCAAGATGATGATTCGTTTTCCCTTGGCTGACAAATCCTACAACTTCAATCCAAATGGATGTGTCGGGGAGGGGGGCGGTGCTTGTCATTTCTAGGTCCCCAGTTCAAATCCAGCCCAAGTTGACAGGGACTAAGAGTCACTGGCATCTGAAAGCAGTTGTGTCCAATGCAAAAAGCATCTGCTGGCTCTCTGTCCAGCTAGTTTCTAGCATGCAGATTTACAGATTGTTGTTTTTTAAAAATCCACTATCCTGATTGGCAGCATTGCTTGCTGAGCATGAAGGCCAAAGAATGACCACAGCCATGCCCTGCCCTCTCATCGCTAGGAGACGGCTTGGCGGGCAGTGTGGGAAAAGGTTGCCCTGCCTGTACCCTGGTGATCCTGCTTTCTGGAGAGCCAGAGTACATCTGTCTCCAAACCCAGAAGGAGAATGGTGTGACGATTGAAGTGATCTAGCCCCAGTTTAAAAACCAAAAGACGGGGGAATAAAACAGGCTCAAGTGAATTCCTAAGCGATAGCTAAATACGCAAGGGGACATGGTTACAGCTTCGTGCAGAATGAGCAAGACAGCAGCATAAGACACGCAGGCAGATCTGTTTAAAATCAGCTTGCTCAGTAACTCTCACCTCCAGCTGCAGTACCTTATCCGGAACCCCAGGAATCTTTGCAGCACATGTTTGGAGTAACGCCTCGCAGCATGTGTCTGAAAGGTCACCTTTGCTTTGTTGTTAATGCATCCGCCCCCTGTAAACAATCGCAGCTCTCTTCCAAAGAGCGAGGTTGTGCTGTTTAAGAGGCTAAATGCAAAGCTTCAGAATATGGGCTCCCAGGCTTGAAACACGTCACCTTTGCTGCATTGAAAGTGCAGTGTTTCTGAAATGCTTCCGGACCCCTAAACATCAACAGTTTTAAAAGAAACCCATGCTCCTGTGACCTTAGCTCCCGGCCACTTTAAAAGAGCCTTGAGTTAGGCTCTTCCCTTCTCTTTGATCACGTCTTTAACAAGCAGGCAAACTATATTGACGTGTTTCTTTGCAGCTAAGAAGCAGTTGATAATGTGCGTCGCAATGAACTGTTTGCATTTGAAAAGATTTTCTGTTTTTTCCATAGTCAGACATATATGCACTTGGAAATTGTATTTTTTTTTTAATTTTTCTTGTTGTCCCAACATTGAAGGGGAAATTGACTTTATTGGTCACTGAGTCCAGAAATGGCTTGCTGGATCAATAGCTATATGCCTGCACGTAGAGAGACTTGTTTGCATCTTTGGTGTGGGCATCTATTCACACAATGCTCCCTGCTAAAATCCAGGAGACACAAGTAATCAGTCCGTTCAGACAATAATGGAGACAATGTGATAGTGTGAGGTGCTACCAGAGTTTTATTTCCATGTGTGTATGGGAACTTAAGTAGAGCATCCCATACTGATGACCATAAACTTTCCCTTTGTGGTAAACAAGCCTCCATGCATCCCCCGGATGGGAATTAAAAAGTACTTGAGACACAATTCACCTGCCATCTCTTATTTTAATATATTTACAGTCCATTCAACCCTGATCAGCTAAGCAAAGCTTCTCTCCTCTCTCAACACCACCTGTCTAAACACAAAGTATCAGACTGGTTACAACCATCTGGAACACCTGCCATCGTTGAAAAAAAAATCTCCATTGCACCCGCCAGGGTCACATTCAATTTATGCCAATTATGGTGTTTAGGTTTTGTCCTTCTGATTGTGTCTGCTTTTTCCCCTTTTAAGGAAGTTTCTATGGAAACAAACTATCTCATTGACATGGGTGGAGCTTATTCATAGATTTCATAGCTTCATAGATTTCAAGGCTAGAAGGGCCCATTATGATCATCTAGTCTGACCTCCTGTATAACAGAGATCATTAAATCCCACCAGTAATTTCTACATCAAGCTCAATGACTTGTGATTGAAGTAGAATCTCTCTTTTACAAAGATATCAAACCTTGATTTAAGGACTCCAGGTGACAAAGAATCTACCACATACCTTAGAAGGCTGTTCCAATGGTTAATTACCCTCACTTCTAAAAACATGCATCTTATTTCCTGTTTGAATTTGTCCAGCTTCAACTTCCAGCTGTTGACTCCTGCTAATGCCTTTGTCTGATAGATTAGAGAGCCTTCTGCTAGCTCTGTCTGGGTTCTTAGAAGGGGAAAGAGGGTGTAATGGTTAAAGCTCTGGGTGGAACATCAATAATTCTGGGATAACACTGGCTCGAGACATACTAAGTTCTCCTTTTTACCCATTTTCCAACTATGTTCTGTGCACATTTGAGATTTTTGTATTCTTTCTTATTGCACAGGATCACTGTGCTTTCGTTATTAAATATATTTGTATGATAATAGCACCCACTAGCCTCATTCAGGATCACACCTCACTGGGCTAGGGCGCCTACAAACCATATTCGAAGATGCATTTTCTTCCCCCGGAAAGCACACAGACTAGGCTGTCCAATTCTGTCTTATTTCAGCATATAATCTGGCCCATCCACGCTCTATAGTTTGTTCCATTTTTTGAATTTGCTCAAAAGGGGTATTTGCAATATTTGGTCATGTTGTAAAATTCAGTGTATAATTTAGATGTCTTTGTCGATAAATAAAAATTTAGTAGAAGCAAGAAGTCAGTGTTTTGACGTTATATTTTGTTTTCAGCCAAAGGTTTTGGGGTTGTGTTGTGTCTTTATTTTTCAGACCATCCAAAAGGAAGACTTTTAAAGGATCCTATTATCTGCAGAATACCTTCAGCATTTCAACTCTGCCTCTTCTCATCAAAGAATTAGACATTAGGTATTAGTAAAATGCCTCACAGTTTTTTGAAACAAGGCGTCTTTTCCCCTGGAAAAATGGCGCTTTATCCAACACCAACATATTTCGCAAAAAAAAACCCTGGCATTGGACTTCACTGGGTTGCTGTTTGGAGGAGGGGGGCTTGTGTGCCAAAGATGCACTTTAAAAAAAAAATGCTTGATGTTTTTATTGAAAATATCAAAAAGATTAACACTTTCACCAACAGTTTGGATAACGTTTGATCAAAATGATTAAAAAGCAAAGTTTTGTGTGTGTGTAAAACCAGAAAACGGTTGGGTTTCGAACACTTTGAAATGAAACCAAGTTTGACATTTTTGGCAAAACTGCTGGATTTTACCTCTTCCTACAACGCTACCCCAGACAAACAAGACAGATCAGCAGTCGGAGATTTCTAAAACACTGAGAGTAGGTTCCCGCTATGCTCAGGATAGCTAACAGATGAGCTAGCCCTTGGAAAAAAAAGTGATAGTCAGTCATACCGGGTTTTTTAATTTTTTTGTTTTTTTACACTGATCCTTGATATTTTTAAAGCAAACTAGGAAATACTTTCACATCTCATTTGCCTAATGGATTGGATGTGAAAAATATTTCTGTGGCAAGTGAACACCCCAGGAGTTGTCTGAACTGTCACAATGTTATATATTGTCCCCTGCCCATCCCCAATTCTCTGCATTTCCCCTCTCCTGTTTCTATTTACAGTTGGCCTTGATGTAATTTACGACAGGTCTGCGTGCGACCTTGCATGTGTCTGGTATAGCGAACCACAGTTACCCTACATGCAGAAGCCTTGCTGTGACAGCTACATGATGAATGTAGTGCTCTAAAAGGACTTGAATGTATTGGAGGGGAAAAATAAAAATCAACCCAACAACCCATCGGCTGAAGGAGAAATAATAGCACGTTTTCCATTGCTGTTTAGCCAACACGTGTCTCTTGTTTACACCAGGCCTCTATCCTTGACTAAAACCTTGAGCAGAATGTGGGAGTCTTTTGGGACTGGCGTGCTAGAGATCTCACTCTCCCGGCTACATCCCCAACGCCGCTAAGCAGACACCCTGCTAGCGCAGCTCATCTACGGCTTGCAGCTACCCAGACAGAATGTTTGTCTGTAACAAGCGTCCAGGCTGCTTTCAAATAGGTCCCAGCAGCTTTGCCCACTGAGCTGCTGCGCTGCTACGCCAACCAAGTAATTGCAATTAAGGTTTTAGGGTTTTTTTGGTATGTGGAATTGGGCTCATGTTGGAGGCTTTTGATTGGCTCCCAGCTAAATCGCAGTTTAGGGCTCAGTTGGCTGCACTTAAGGTTGTTATGGTTTTTTTTTTTAATTGCAATCTGTTTGCTTATTTCCCTTTCCAGTGCTGGTAGGAAACTCAACTCTGGTAAAATCTGCAGTCAGTGTGCACTATGGTGACCAGACAGCAAGTGTGAAAAATCAGGACAGGGGGTAGGGGGGTAATAGGAACCTAAATAAGAAAAAGACCCAAAAATCGGGACTGTCCCTATAAAATCAGGACATCTGGTCACCCTAGTGTGTACTGAAGCTGGAGTGTGGCTTTAAAGGGTGTCTGTGCTCAGAACGTGTGTTTGTGTGCGTGCACGCGCTCAGAACAGTGTAAGTGTGTGTGTGTGTGTGTGTGCGCGCTCAGAACAGTGTGTGTGGGTGTGCGCGCGCTCAGAACAATGTAAGAGTGTGTGTGTGTGCTCAGAACTGTGTGTGCGCATACTCAGAACAGTGTACGTGTGTGTGTGTGCGCGCGTGCTCAGAACAGTGAAAGTGTGTGTGTGTGCGTGCGCTCAGAACAGTACGTGTGTGGGTGTGCGCACGCTCAGAACAGTGTAAGAGTGTGTGTGTGCTCAGAACTGTGTGCGCGCATACTCAAAACAGTGTAAGTGTGTGTGTGCATGCTCAGAACAGTGTAAGTGTTAAGTGTGTGTGTGCGTGTGCTCAGAACAGTGTAAATGTGTGTGTGCTCAGAACACTGTGTGTGTGCGTGCACTGAGAACAGTGTGTGTGTGTGTGCACGCTCAGAACTCTGTGTGTGTGTGTGTGTGTGCGCACATACTCACACATGCATATTTCACATTTAGCGTGGTGGTAAAGATGTCTGTCCCTGATCACCATAATGAAAGGAAATCTGAACTGACAGAGGACGCGCCGGTACTAGATTTTCTCTTCGTAAAGCACCATGACAGTCAGACACTACAGCCATGCACAGAGTATAAAAGGATAGCAAGATATGGCTCTGTATAAATACTCCGAAAAGAAAGGAAAACTGTCAAGTAACTTAGGGTCAAAATCTGATGTATATTAGAAGCTGTCAGGGAACAAACTACAACTAACTCATCCAGGGGAGAGATTTTTAAAGAGATGTTACCCTATGGGCTGACCTTACCATATTTTTTGCTGTGCTACTGCCAGCCAGCAGAGAGAGCACAACCTGAGCCCTCCTACAACTGAATGGAAATTGACGGCCTTCAATGGTGCTCTTGTCGACAGAGAAAAGCCGTTTTGGATGTGCTCCAGAGGAGCATTCTTAACCAGAGGGCGGAAGAATGGTGCTTTCAGAGTCCAGCCGCTGGCCTGCTCACTAACACAGCTCACAAAGAATATGGCACCCCAATTTGTCTCTCCCTGTGCTGGCTCCCCAGTGAACAGAGGCCTGCCCAAGATGGCAGTCCTTTGGTTTTGGCCCCAACTATCTGAGAAATCACCTCCGCGGCGAAGAGATCACATGATAGCTTCGCTCTGCTGGAGCAATCAAGCCGTTGGTAAATATGGAAGGACTTATGTTGGCAAATACGGGCCGACCGTCCGTCTTGTGTTCACAACTATGTGCAAACCCATTTCTTAGACTCATCTATCTTCAGGTTTTCTACCACTGTGCATCACCACAGCAACTGGGTGCCTTCCATGTAAAATTAAAAGCAAAGTCCCGAGTGGATTTTCATGGGATCTCTGGTACATCTCCCTTTTGGGGGGTCAAAACTCTGCTTGGGGTACAGGTTTTTGGAGGGAGAAGGGTGATAGAGGCTGGGAATAGAAGGGGGCACAAGAGCTTTCCTGCAAGAACCGCAATGCATCAGCATTCTCATACCTTAATAACTTTAAGCTTATTCTAGGCTGACCAGACAGCAAGTGTGAAAAATCAGGACAGGGGTTGGGGGGTAAGAGGACCCTATATAAGAAAAAGCCCCAAATATTGGGACTGTCCCTATAAAATCAGGACATCTTGTCACCCTAGCTTATTCCTTCCAACAGGACTGGAAGGCAGAGATTTGTACGTTTCCTTCAGTACCATGGTGATGAGCCACCTTATGAAAACCTAGACAGATTTCAGGCTTCTGACAGTCTCCCAAACAAGAGCGTTATACAAACAATCCTGGAACACATGAATGCTCCTTTAACGGTAGCTATTTGTAGCCCCAGGCTCTGCCCCATTGGCCCTCGTTTACAAATGCTTGGGGATCCTTTCACGCTTAAGTCGCGAAACATTATTGGGGAATATATTTGGGAAGAACAGGCTACACAGGTGTCAAAAGTTCTACTTCTTGTTCCCTGGCAAAGCCTTGTGCGCATGCCAACATTTCAGGAGAAAAACCACGTATGCCTTTGTCTGCTCCACTGAAATCCTCTGGGCTGCAGGAACAGAGGCTTTAGAAGGAGAGAGATTTTGCTGTAAGATCAGGCGCGTGATGGTTGAGTGAGCATAGCCATGTCCCCCTCTCGTGGCCAGCTAAGGGCCTGCTACTTCATTGACGAGTTACTTGTTTAGCTCGAATGGCTGGACCAGCTCCCATTGTGGGAAAACTCCTGCTGGCTTTAATGAGAGTTGGCTCACATGGTCAGCCCTGAAGGCCCAGGTCTCTGCTGACGAGCCATTGTGAGCCATCCCGGAGACAAGCAATGAGAGGAGAAGCAACGCCCCCCCCACCCCCCATCACCACCCAGAGGCAGCAGCTCTCCTCTCCTCCCGTGACTGCCCCATACATCATGTATTTAGGCTACAAAGACGACACAAGTGGGGGAGATGGCAGCTAAGTAACAGTGCTGCCGTGAAAACCTGTCCCTCCCTTCAACAGGTGCTGCCCCAAGAGCGTTTCAGCTCTGTCTCTACAATGGGGCTGTACAAAGCAGGGCTTCTCCTGGCTAATGCGCTAGTCCAAGGCAGCTGTCTCCCTCCCAGCTCCCTCCTAACCCCCCAGATTTTATGTTATATTCTCAAGCACCTCCCCCCAGCACCTGTGAGGCCAGAGACAGCTCAGTGATATCCTAGGGCTCGAAGACTGAGGGGATTAGGCCGATCTGAGGGTGGGGAGTGGGGCAGGAGGATGAGGACTAGAGGGCCCCACAGGGCTTCTGCTGTTCATTTCATTCACTTTAAAGTAAATTTACTGCTGACAGGCGAGTGCCTGGCTTGCAGCCCCGAACCCACAGTCCGCACCTGGGAGCACTGGGCCAAAGGCCCCGAGCCCGCAGCCCAGGGCCAGCATGAAGACAGCCCCTCCTCATGGCAGACACATTGGGTTCAGTCCCTAGTGTCTGCCAAGGTAGCAGCTATTGCACCTACAGAAGGAGAGACGCTGGCCCCGCTTGGCTGAGTCTCTTCCTCCAGCACCTTCCCCAGCGGCTGGAGCAGGGAGCTCCAGAAAGGCTGTTTCTTCAGGCTGAGAACTGCAAGCTGAACACTGCTGCTGGCATCTGCTTTGCCCTCCCCGTCCCTGACCACTGCCCATGCCCACCCCTCTGTGTGCTCTCCCTGCTGCTGCCCTGCCCTGGCCCGGCCACCCATTCGTCTGCTTGTAAGACGGCCAGTCCTGGTGCTCAGGGTTTGTCCCCTGACCGGTCCAGATATAAAACTGGTTGTGGGTTCGTACCGAGCATGGGACGGAAGCCGCGGCTATTCCAAAGAGGATGCCGCTCCATGCGTGCTGGCACACCCTTGCGCCGTGTGGGTGGGGTCACACCAGCAGAGGGGCGGGGTCACACCATTCTCGGCAGTAGCGGAACGTCCAGTGTTCTGGGGATGCGTCTGTCGCCACCCTTCTGATCACAGCGCTGGGCCCCACCTCATGCCCCCTGGCATCTCATCATGCCCCGCCCAATAATCTAGTCCACCCACCTGTATATCGCAGGCCACCAGCACCGCCCAGCCCCTGCACACTAGACCCAGCAACCAAAAGCAGACTAAGTACTGCAGCCCTAAGCTATGACGTGCCACAGGCAGAGAATAGGAGGGCCTGAGGGGCACCAGAGTCTGAGATCCCCACAATGGCAGGGAAACAATTATGTGAGATACACCTAGATAATCCTGCAAGTGATCTGCACCCACACGCTGCAGAGGAAGGCAACCCCTGTCCCCCTTCCCCCAGCCCTGTGATCCCCGCAAGTCTGACCCAGGGGGAAACTCACACATGGAGTTGTGTTCGACCCTGAGCATGTGAGCAAGAACCAGCCAGCTCTAAGCACCTGAAAGAGGGAATGCTCATGCCACCTCAGGTCCCTGGCCCCCCACCTGGTTCCATCTCCAGCCACAGCCATCCCTGATGCTTCAGAGGAATGAGACCAAAAACCAACCCAGAATACATTAGAGGAGATTTCTTCCTGACCCCTGCAGCCATTGGCTGAAACCCTGAAGCATGAGTGTTAGGAATAGAAGACGTACACCAAAGGTGAGTCCCAGGACTGCTGAGCCATGCCCCCCAATTCCCCTGCACAAGCAACCCTGTCATACAATCACACTCATGGATTTGTCCTGCTCTCAACACTAAATACGTTGTTTGCCCCCACGACTGCTGTTGGGATGCTGTGCAAGAACCTCTGATTCCCCATGTGAATTTGCTCCCGGACCAGCGTTGTCCTTCAACAGCTCTCCCGATCTCAGGGCAACCACCTGAAAATTGATGACCCAGTGACCTGGTCTCTTGTTCCACGTGGAATTTCCACTTGCTCACTCCCTCCCTTGCTGGCTTGTGAGCTTCCATGAATGATGCGGGCGCCTTCCTATGGGGAGCGAAGCCAGCGTTGCTAGAGGAAGCAAAGTAGAGCAGATTCTTAGCTCTGAAACAAGGACCCCCTACCCCCAGGCAGGTGCCCAGGGATCACTTTGGATCCTCCGGGAGGGGGCTGCAGGGAATCTGATTTTGCTTGTTGGTTAAACACCATCTCTGCCAGGCACCTGATTTATTGCTCAGCCCTGGGTGCTTGGTGCACTGTCCATCACTCTTTCACTCTGTACACCTTCAGCACCCCTGTGAGGCAAGTCTTGGACCCAATCCCGGCCACGTGTGTCACTGCTGCCTGCCACAGGCACCCAGACCCTCCCACTCCAGAATGCTCTTGAGCTAAGGGGGAGTCTCCACTAGCTGTTAGCAGTAGAGGGGCTAGGACACACAGCCAAACAGCTCCAACTACGCCTAGGAGAGGGCCAAGTCATTCAAGGTCCAGGTCCTGCCTCTCTTCGCTCATCTCAAGCAGCACTGCGCTTGGCGAGGAACCCCACCAATAGCGGCACCTTACTGCGTGCGCTATTTTCCATAGAGGTAAAGCTGCTCAGCAGCAGGCAGGACCAGAACCCATGTCTCCCGCAGCCCAGCTTGGTGCTTTAACCCCTAGGCCACACCCTCTTTCCCACACACCAGTCCCCTTCCGCGCTGGCTTTTCAGGATGAGCTTAGTCTTTGTCTACGGTGCCAGAAGAGACCCACCCCGGCCGGAGCAGCCACCTGCTGGTTCCTAAGTTGCGCCAGCTAACGGACTCTCAGCAGGGGCAGGGCCAGGGTCGATCTTCAGCTTCGGAGCCAGCACCGGGCTGAAGCAGCCTCGGAGCCCAGTGAAAGCTGCTGACTCAGGAGCAATCAGCGACGCACAGCTGTCCACGGGGCGGCTGCTCTCCATACTTCTGCCTATGAACGTCAGGATAAACTCCCTTTCCCCAGCAGGCCCCCTCCCGCTCACTCCTAAACAGTTGGCCCTAATGAACATACGGCCCAACAGCTGTACGCGGCTATGCATATGCATGGTGCTCTCTCTATTTATACCCTTCTCCATCCATACTGGAGATCACAGCTGTCGCTTTTCTTCCTGCCGACGCTCACGCTCTGTGGAGTCTGACTTGACCTATTTTGCAGGCAGAAGTTTTTGTGTGATGATGATTTACCCAGTTGGGGCTTTTGATTCCGGCTGAAACATCTTGATTGAAGGCAAACAATGGCAGCTTCTCCAGCGAGCGGCGCCGTGCTCTGCTGGCACCGCACGCCTGGGCCCCCGGGCTCTGCCGCTGGAGCAAATGAGGGCGGGCAGTGCCCTGGGGAGATGCACCTTACCACCAGCTGCTGAGGGGGTTGCAATCCACTGAGAAATGCAGGCAGCCTGGCACCTGCCTGCTTGTTGCAAGGAGCTAGACTCTGTGCAAAGAACACGCTAGAGGCTTTGCAATTATCATGGTCTGTAGCCTCACCCGTCCTAACCAGTGTCTTTCATTTTCCCCTTCCAGATATGGCCCAAGCTCTGTATATCGTTAGTCTGTTATTGAAGGGCGGCCCCGGCTAAGGCCCAGGCTGGGCACAGTGCTGGCCTGTTATTGGAGGGCGGCCCCGGGTTAGACCCATTTTACAGCCTGGGACGGTGAGACACAACTTCCCAAGGTCAGACACGGAACCCAGGTCACCTGACGCCAGTCTGGACATTAACCGCACACCCTGCCTTTCTCTCCTTGGGAGAAGGGCTTTGGGGCCTCATCCAAATCCCAATGGATCAGCCCCCTGGAGTGCTGGCTTTGAATGTGTAACACAAAGGTCTACAGGCATCCAGAGCCCCTTGCTGGTCCCTGGGACACCCATGAGAAAGGCCCGGCTGGCGTCTGTCAGAGGCCTAAGGTGCAGGGCTGGGTGGAACAGTTTCCCACTGCAGAGGTCAGTTGTGAGCACAGAAGCAGCAAATCGGGGAGGCCCCGATGCTCAGAGCTACCTGGGAAGGGACCCCTCCAATGGCTGTCGTCTCCCAAGCAGCCACCGTGACAGTCCCGGCTCGAGGGGCTGTCCCTTGCTGGCTTCTCCTCCAGCAAACCCCCTTTAAATCTAGTCACAGCAAAACGGCTCTAATATTGCCACAGCGTCAGTATCTGCCGAACGCGTCGTGCCATAGCCTCAGGAGCCATGGAATGAGTCCCCTCCGCATGGCCCGGGCTCAGCGAGACGGTCTGCCAGGCTCCCCGCCCTGCCCCCACTACTTCCAAAGCGAAAGGGAGTGTAAATCTCCTAGTCCCCACTGGGTGATTGCACTAACTGTCGCAGAGCTGGCTGAGTTGCTGCTCAGCTGAGACCCAAGACTCCCCAAGTACACAAGAGGGGGTGTGTACATGGACACTGTGCGGGTGTGTGCAGACACTGTGCGGGGGAGGCTGAGATGGCAGGCAGGATCGGAAGGCATTGGCAGAGGGCATTGGCAGCACATGGCATTTAGCAGTGGAGGAATGGGGGGGCCCTGAGGAACCCCCCCCCACCATGCTGCAAAGGAGCGAGACAGAGGCCTCTCTGTGCTGGGTTTCTCCATCTCTCTGGGGGACTCCCCTGGTGTGTCTGTCCTCACCCCCCACACGCCGGGTGCAGCAGGTCCCAGTGTTACTTGGCCCAGGTGGGCTTGGACAGCCAGGAGAACATAAAAATGGGCCAGACCGGGCCAGACCAAAGGTCCATAGCCCAGTATCCTGTCTTCCAACAGTGCCCAGTGCCAGGTGCCCCAGAGGGAATGAACAGAACAGGGAATCATCAAGTGATCCATCCCCTGTCACCCATTCCCAGCTTCTGGCAAACAGAGGCTAGGGACACCATCCCTGCCCAGCCTGGCTAACAGCCATTGATGGGCCTGTCCTCCACGAACTTATCTAGTTCTTTTTTGAACCCTGTTGTGGTCTTGGCCTTCACAACATCCTCTGGCAAGGAGTTCCACAGGTTGACTGTGCGTTGTGTGAAGAAATACTGCCTTTGGTTTATTTCAGACCTGTTGCCTATTCATTTCAGCTCCCCCTCACCCCTAGCAATGCTCCACCTTATGAAAGGGGCCAGGCTGGGCGCCACACAAAGGGGGAATTAAACCCATTGGCGCCTTCATTCCTCTCCTCTAGCTCTGCAGCAAGGCACTGGCAGCATCCGGAACTGAGCCCAGGTCGAATGGCCCAGGAGCCCCCTTTGCTCTGACCACTAGACCACACTGCCTGCCCAAGGGAGCGAGGGGGAGGGGACCCCATGCCTTAGGCTCCACTCAAAGTACCCCAGCCTCTAAGTCTCCTCGCTGGAGGGGCAGGTCACCATGGGCTGTATAGGGCTGAGGCAGGCAGTGCGAGGACCTGGGATTTGTTGTTTTGTCCTGCCTTTCCTTGACTGGTGTTTTTAGCCCCACCGAGTCCCTGGAGCAGCGGTAAAAGCACCTAATGCCCCATGGCAGCACACAGCCACTGGACAGCTGCTTAGGTGGCAGGGAGCAAACCCCTACATCCTTGGACAGAAAGCCTCAGGCCAGCCTCAGACAAAACCAATCGCTGTTGGTTTTGTTTGAAGTGTGTCCTTCATCTCTGTTTCTAAGGCAACCAGGCCAATTCACCTCCTGGCCCAGATGGAGCAAAGGAAGCAGCCCCGGGGAGGAGCGATGCAAAAAAAGGGAATGAAAAAGAAAAAGAAAGAGGATGGAGATGAGAGTGGGGGAATCAGCATCTGGATTCTCTGTGCACCTTCCTTGTTCTGGAGCCACCGGCTCGGGGGCCCGCTGGAGAGGATGGTCTCTCGTTGGGGGACCTGTCTCCCAGCAGCTCCAGTGCTAAAGGATTCCATTGAGTTTGTGCCTCGAGATTTATTTTTTAAATTGCATTCATGCTTCAAAATCTTGGTGTGCTCGCACCTTGGCCCCCCCCAGCTTTCCCTGGGCTCAGATCTTCTTAGGGAGTTGACTGGCCTCCTCTCCCACTCCCTAAAATATCCCTCTGCATCATGTTCTACATCAAACAAAGGAAGCTTTTGTTCGACTGAGCTCCATTTGTTAGGGGGGTTGCTCTAAAGAAAGGAGGTGCTGGCCCTTTAAATGAGTGTCTTTCACCAGAGCCTTGACAGTCAAGTCCTCCACCACTTGTCCGTGTGGATAATCTGGAAACTGAGGCTGGAATGTGCTGAGCGAGATCCGATCGGACAGAGGGAACTGGATCAAAGGCAGGGGCACGGCAGAAGGGCTCTGGCAAGGGAACAATGGCACAGTGAGCAGCACTTTCTGGCGTGAGCCACCACAGCAGCAGAGCCTTTGAACGTGAGCTCAGAGCTCAAACGTAAATCGCCCTGACCCAACAGAGTTCAGCCTCTGGAAAATGGCACTTCCAAGTGCTGCAACCCAGGGACAAGGGAGCCCGGGGATTGGGTGTGATTGTGCTCCCGGACCATCCCGAATGTGTGCCAAACCCAACATCCACAAAGCCAAGGAGCGGAGCTAGGCATACAAATTCTTCAATCCCACTTTCCCCACCAAGAGTTTCAATGACTCCACATAATGTTCCCCTCTGCACCTGACCTTCCGCAATTTCAGTATTTCAATCAATTTGCAAACATATAGACGATAATAAGGTGATAAGTAACAGTCAGCATGGATCTGTCAAAAACAAATCGGGTCAAACCAACCTGATCACTTTCTGTGACAGAGTAACAAGTCTTGAGGATAGGAGGGAAGTGCTAGACATGGTATATCTTGACTTTAGTAAACCTTCTAATACTGTCTCCCATGACCGTCTCATAAACAAACTAGGGAAATACAACCTAGATGGAGCTACTATAAGGTGGGTGCAAAACTGGTTCCCAGGGAGTATTTATCAGTGCTGGAAGAGCATAATGAGTGGCATCCTGCAGGGATCAGTTCTGGGTCTGGTTCTGTTCAATATCTTTATCAATGATTTAGATAATGGCATGCAGAGTACATTTAAAGTTTGCGGACGATACCAAGCTGGGAGGGGTTGCAAGTGCTTCGGAGGATAGGATTAAAATTCAAAATGATCTGGACAAACTGTAGAAATGGTCTAAAGTAAATAGGATGAAATTCAATCAGGACAAATGCAAAGTACCCCACTTAGGAAGGAACAATCCTTGCACACATACAGAATGGGAAACGATGGCCTAGGAAGCAGTACTGCGGAAAGGGATCTGGGGGTCATAGTGGATCACAAGCTAAATATGAGTCAACAGTGTAACACTGTTGCAAAAAAAAAGTGAACAGCGCTCTGGGATGTATTAGCAGGAGTGTTGTTAAGCAAGATGCGAGAAGTAGTTGTTCCGCTCTACTCCACACTGATTAGGCCTCAACTGGAGTGTTGTGTCCAGTTCTGGGCGCCACATGTCAGGAAGGATGTGGACAAATTGGAGAGAGTCCTGAGAAGAGCAACAAAGATGATGAAAGGTCTAGAAAACATGAGCTCTGAGGGAAGATGAAAGAATTGGGTTTGTTTAGTCTGGAGAAAAGAAGACCGAGATGGGACACAATAACAGTTTTCAAGTATGTAAAAGGTTGTTACAAGGAGGAGGAAGAAAAATTGTTCTTCTTAACCTCTGAGGATGGGACAAGAAGCAATGGGCTTAAATTCCAGCAAGAGAGATTTAGGGTGGACATTAGGAAACACCTACTAACTGTCAGGATGGTTAAGTACTGGAATAAATTGCCTAGAGAGGTTGTGGAATCTCCATCATTGGAAATTTTTAAGAGCAGGTTGGACAAACACCTGCCAGGGATGGTCTAGATAATACTTAGACCTGCCAAGAGTGCAGGGGACTGGACTAGATGACCTCACGAGGTCCCTTCCAGTCCTATGATTTTATGATTCTATGTATCAGAGGGGTAGCCATGTTAGTCTGGATCTGTAAAAGCAGCAAAGAATCCTGTGGCACCTTATAGACTAACAGACGTTTTGGAGCATGAGCTTTCGTAGGTGAATACCCACTTCGTCAGATGCATGTAGTGGGAATTTCCAGGGGCAGGTATATATATGCAGGAAAGCTAGAGATAATGAGGTTAGTTCAATCAGGGAGGATGAGGCCCAGTTCTAGCAGTTGAGGTGTGAAAACCAAGGGAGGAGAAACTGGTTCTGTAATTGGCAAGCCATTCACAGTCTTTGTTTAATCCTGAGCTGATGGTGTCAAATTTGCAGATGAACTGAAGCTCAGCAGTTTCTCTTTGAAGTCTGGTCCTGAAGTTTTTTTGCTGCAGGATGGCCATCTTAAGGTCTGCTATAGTGTGGCCAGGGAGGTTGAAGTGTTCTCCTACACGTTTTTGTATATTGTATATTGTATATTCAGTTCCTAATATCTGATTTGTATCCATCTATCCTTTTCCGTAGAGACTGTCCAGTTTGGCCGATGTACATAGCAGAGGGGCATTGCTGGCATATGATGGCGTATATTACATTGGTGGACGTGCAGGTGAATGAACCTGTGATGGTGTGGCTAATCTGGTTAGATCCTGTGATGGTGTCACTGGTGTAGATATGTGGGCAGAGTTGGCATCAAGGTTTGTTGCGTGTGTTCTGCACGACTTAGGTTATGAGGCAAGCGATGTTGTTTTTCCACAATTTCTGCCTCTGCATGTTGGCGAAAGCATTCAATGTATAGGTCCAGACTGTCATTTCGACCCTCAGGAGGAGTCCATGTGGAGTTCTTCTTCTTGTGCTGTTGGTGGGAGGGTACCTGTGTATCAGTGCGCTGTTCAGTGTTGTCCTGAAAGTATTCTTTGAGTCGGAGACAGCGAAAGTAGGCTTCCAGATCGCCGCAGAACTGTATCATGTTGGTGGGCGTGGCAGGGCTGCTGAGCTCTATGCCTTTATCCTCACACACAACTATTTCAAATTTGATGACAATATATATCTCCAGATCAGTGGCACCGCTATGGGCACCCGCATGGCCCCACAATATGCCAATATTTTTATGGCCGACCTGGAACAACACTTCCTCAGCTCTCGTCCACTCACGCCCCTTCTCTACCTACGCTACATTGATGACATCATCTTCTGGACCCATGGGAAGGAGACTCTGGAAAAATTTCACCACGATTTCAACAGCTTCCACCCCACCATCAACCTCAGCCTGGACCAATCTACACGGGAGGTCCACTTCCTAGACACCATGTATCATAAACAGATAGCTAAGGGTTAATGTTCTTACACCTGGAAAGAAGTTCTGAAACACCTGACCAGAGGACCAGTCAGGAAACCAGACTTTTTTCAGATCTGGGTGGAGGGAAGTTTTGGGTGTGAGTCCTTTGTCTTGAATCTCTCTCTCTCGGCTATGGGAGGATTTCTGTTTCCTGCTTTCTAATCTTCTCTTTCCAAGTTGTGAGTACAAATATAGTAAGACAGTAAGGTTTCTATTGTTTTCTTTGTATTTACATGGATATAGTTGCTGGAGTGCTTTGAATTGTATTCTTTTTGAATAAGGCTGTTTATTCATATTTCTTTTAAGCAATTTACCCTGTATTTGTCACCTTAATACAGAGAGACCATTTGTATGTATTTTTCTTTCTTTTTTATATAAAGCTTTCTTTTAAGACCTGTTGGAGTTTTTTTTTAGTGAGGAACTCCAGGGAATTGAGTCTGCAGCTCACCAGGGAATTGGTGGGAGGAAGAAGTCAGGGGGAAAATCTGTGTGTGTTAGATTTACTAGCCTGCCTTTGCATTCCCTCTGGGTGAAGAGGGAAGTACTTCTGTTTTCCAGGACTGGAAATAGAGAGGGTGGACTCCCTCTGTTTAGATTCACAGAGTTTGCTTCTGTGTATCTCTCCAGGAACACTTGGAGGGGGGAAGGGAAAAGGTTTATTTCCCTTTGTTGTGAGACTCAAGGGATTTGGGTCTTGGGGTCCCCAGGGAAGGTTTTTGTGGGGACCAGAGTGCCCCAAAACACTCTAATTTTTTGGGTGGTGGCAGCAGTACCAGGGCCAAGCTGGTAACTAAGCTTGGAGGTTTTCATGCTAACCCCCATATTTTGGACTGGTGCAAATAAGTGGTGGTCACATTACCACCACCCTATACCGAAAACCTACCGACCGCTATGCCTACCTTCATGCCTCCAGCTTTCATCCTGGGCACATCACACGATCCATTGTCTACAGCCAAGCTCTGAGGTACAACCGCATCTGCTCTAACCCCTCAGACAGAGACCAACACCTACAAAATCTCCACCAAGCATTCTCAAAACTACAATACCCGCACGAGGAAATAAGGAAACAGATCAACAGAGCCAGACATGTACCCAGAAGCCTCCTACTGGAAGACAAACCCAAGAAAGAAACCAACAGGACTCCACTGGCCATCACATACAATCCCTAGCTAAAACCCCTCCAACGCATCATCAGGAATCTACAACCCATCCTGGACAACAATCCCACACTTTCACAGGCCTTGGGTGGCAGGCCAGTCCTCGCCCACAGACAACCTGAAACATATTCTCACCAGTAACTGCACACTGCACCATAGTAACTCTAGCTCAGGAACCAATCCATGCAACAAACCTCGATGCCAACTCTGCCCATATCTACACCAGCGACACCATCACAGGGCCTAACCAGATCAGCCACACCATCACATCAGCCAAACTGGACAGTCTCTACGGAAACGGACAAATGGACACAAATCAGATATTAGGAATGGCAATATACAAAAACCTGTAGGAGAACACTTAATAGCAGACCTTAATGTGGCCATCCTGCAGCAAAAAAACATCAGGACCAGATTTCAAAGAGAAACTGCTGAGCTTCAGTTCATCTGCAAATTTGACACCATCAGCTCAGGATTAAACAAAGACTGTGAATGGCTTGCCAACTACAGAACCAGTTTCTCCTCCCTTGGTTTTCATACCTCAACTGTTAGAACAGGGCCTCATCCTCCCTGATTGAACTAACCTCATTATCTCTAGCTTGCTTGCATATATATACCTGCCCCTGGAAATTTCCACTATATGCCTCTGATGAAGTGGGTATTCACCCATGAAAGCTCATGCTTCAAAACGTCTGTTAGTCTATAAGGTGCCACAGGATTCTCTGCTGCTATGATTCTATGATTCACTAATGGCCAGTTGCAATGCTGCAGTGCACAGACAGGTGATGCCAGCTGCTCATGGAAGAGCAATGGGGCACTGGGAAGCTGGGGTGTGATGAGTCCAGAACGATCAACAGTCTGTGTTAGAGTGAAAGACCACAGACCCCATAAGGGTGAGAGCTCCATTTAAAGGACTATACAGAAATTACCATATACAACCACAGCTATAGTGGACAGACTTATGAACAATACAGGATACCCTAAACCCAATGCCAACAGATTGTGCTCTTCAGAGACACCCACCACCTACATATACATGGATGCCACCTCTATTATAGACAGCGCTGGTAGCACCTTTTATTAAGGTTGCCTGACACTTTCCATTATAAGTCCCTGCTTTCAGTTGCTTATAACTTTCCCAAAGTTGAACCATTTGGGCTGAAATTTTCCATGTTAAATGTCTGCCCCACACTGAATATGTGTTTAAGTTCAGCCAAAATGGTTCTGCCATTACTGAGAACCAGGCTAGGGGAAAATTCAGTGTTTCGCCCATGTTAATATAATTCTTGAGACCTTTTCTTTACAAAGCTCTAGTGCCCCATGCTTGGGAGCTGCAGGGACTTGACATTTGGAAGGGGTGGCCTTTGGGTCAGGGATGTGCCTTTTGCCATTCCCACAAACATCTGCCCAAATTTAGCCAAGTTATAGTATGCTTGGAAGTATTTGATTTTATCAGTAAATGTCGGTAAACATAAATTTCACTGTACACGCACAGACCCAACTAAAGAAATCTTTTCATTGATAATAATTAAGGCTACATTTTAGTCACGGGTATTTTTAGTAAAAGTCATGGACAGGTCACTGGCAGTAAAATAAAATTCATGGCCTGTGACCTGTTCATAACCTTTACTATATACCCCTGACTAAAACTTGGGGGAACACCACGCGTGGGTGACCCTAGGGGAGCCCAGGTGCTGGGGCGGCACCCTGGGGGGAGGTGAAGCCCCAGGAAGCGCCGTGGGTGCTCGGGGTGGGGGGCTGGCGGGGCTGAGGTAGGTTCCCTACCCAGCAGCACCCTCCAGCTCCAAGCTGCACGTGCTGCCTCTGCTCCGCCCCAAGTCCCGGTTCTGCAGCTCCCATTGCCTGGGAACCATGGCCAATGAGATCTGCAGGGGCGGTGCCTGCCAGCAGAGGCAGCATGTGGAGCTAGGAGCTGAGGGAGGGGAGATCCTGTCACCTTTCTGGGGAGCTTCCCCCCAGGTAAGCACTGCCCTGTACCCCACTCCCCAGCCCTGAGCCCCCACACACCCAAACTCCTGCTACTGGGGGGGCAGGGAGGCTGAAGCCTGCTCCAGCAGTGGCTAGTGCACCTGGCCCGGGGGCTGCCCGAGCTGCTCAGGTGGATCCCGGGCCAGCCACATGGGCCGCTGCAGAAGTCACGGAAAGTCACTGAATCCTTGACTTCCATGACAAACACGGAGCCATAATAATAATAGAAATTCACTGACAGGAAAAGTAAGAAAAATGCTGTTTGAGAACTTACTAGGGCTTGATTTAAGGATATTTACTTTGCATATTTGGACATGGGACGCTGAGAATTAGTGTTTTACTGGTTCGAAAGCTTTCGCTCTTTGAATCGCAACGCTTACTGGCATTAAGTACTTACTGCCCGCCCCTCTGCAACTGTGAACATTTAGATCGATAAATATCAAAATAAAAATGCTTAAAACCCAGCTCTTTGTGCAACTGTGAAATTTAAATCAATCAAAACTGGGGGAAATGCTTAAAAATATCAGTCTTATCCACTGAAATGATCAAAATGGAGTTCTGCCGAGCCTGCTTATCAGCTGCAGAAAATGCTGCATTTTGCACGTGCTCAGTAGACCTTAGATTTTAGCAGCTCGGTTCCCTGAAGATTTTGTCCACCTGGGCACGCTCCAGCCTGCGGCTGTGTCTGCCTTTCCCTGCAGTTGCAGCTCCAGGCTGCTGCAGGCCGTGCTAGGCCAGCTATGGGTGAGCACCTAAACGGAGAGCAGGGAGCCTGCTGGGCCCAGGCTGTGAGAAGGAGGAAGCGGCCTGATGTGAATGCAAATGGAACAAGAGCGGGACCTGTGGAGGGCGGGTGGGGGGAGTCGATGGGGAGAAGATGCCTGCGGGGGACGGCAGGAAGGACTGGGAATGGAGGCTGGGAGAGGGGGTCAGATGGGGATTGGTTGGGTAAGAGACTGGGAAGGGGAACTAGGGAGGGAAATGTTGGGGGATGGACTTGGAGCCAGTAGGCAGGGGGAGACTGAGGTTAGCTGGGTGGGGCAGAAGAGGTCATGCTTAGGGGAAAGGGTCAGAAAAGTCTGTGTCCACTACAGCACACTCCACTCTAGAGCCTGGAATGGAACCCAACAACCTTGAGGCTCATCGTGTCTCTGCTGTCAGCAAATAGGCGTGAACCACCCAAGTTCCACACAGAGGATGACAACCTACTACTGCTATTGGTTACACCAATCTCTCAAGTGGCAGAAGTTTGTACAGTAGATCTAAAGGTTCCAACCCTGCTGATAATCTACATGGGTGTCAATATAGCGCCCCATGATGGAATTTCTAGTTTTTTCAGTTTGCTTTTTTTAAAAAAACCTGGGAAATTACACAGAAACCCACCCCCCACCCCGCCTTGTGCTTATCCCTCATGATCCAGTCTTTAGTTACACAATCACATACTAGTTTTCCACGGATGGCTCTGTTCCAGGGACGAGCCAGGGTTGTGAAATGGAGATGGTTGTTTGTAGGGGCCGCGCCACTGCAGATGCTGGGAGGTGTGTAGCAAACGAGGCAGGGACTTGCAGGAAGAGAGAGAGGATGGGCTCATGGTGAACGCAAGTTGAATGCTGCTCTGGAGATTTGGATCCTGTCCCTGCCTCTCCTGTAGAGTTCCTGGGTGATTCTGGGCAAGTCACTTAAACCCAACTTTTCACAGGTTGTCGCTGATGGTGCATCTCTCATGTTTGGGTGCCTGGCTTAAGATCCTGGGGTCTGATTTGCAGAAGTGCGGAGCACTCACAGCTGTGACTGAAGTTAGCGGGTCCCCGGCTTTGAACATAGGAAGTACCCTAAGAATACTCTGAAAAATCAGCTTCCAGGGCTCAGATTAGGCACCCCAAATGTGTGGGTACTTTGGACCTTAATCTTGGTGCCTCAGTTCCCACCTGTAGAATGGGGACAATAGCACAATGCTCACCTTACCAGGGGGGGTGTGTGAAAATAAATCTCTTAACGTCTATGAAGCACTCGGGTACTGTAGTGATGAGCCCCGTAGAAAAGCGCATGAGGAAACAAACCTTCAGAGCAAAGGTTGAACAGTGCGTGGTGAGGCCAGGTCCACATATTTCATGGGGAGAAGCCCAGATATTGAATAGCTGCTCATTAAGGGAGCATTGACCATCCTGGGCACTGAACGAAGCAGGGGTCCTGTGAAAAACACAGTGTGATCGTGCAATTAACGACTACGTCATAATGCACATGCACAAGGGGGCTGAATTAAGGTTACCCAGGCAGCCTTAATTCAGGCATTTCCAAGCTTTCGAGTGCTTGGCTTTGCGATCTGACTAATGTTCTTTTCACGTTGGTTTGGGTGTGTGGCAAGAATTTTAGATAATGCCCCCAGCTCTTCCCTGTATGCTGCTTTGGATCTTACAGAGACTCAAAAGAAGCCTCTTAAATCTCACATGGAAATGTCACGTATTCTCCAGGATTTGACCAAATTCTGCAGCCATCGCATGTGACCCAAGAGCATGAAACCCACCCACAGGCTCCATCACTCTCTGGCCGTGGTGGGGTCTGGCTGGCATTGAGACCGTGTAGATGCTAACCTGACAGCCTCTGGAGATTGGGCCAAATTCACAGCTGATGCATGCTCTACTCAATGCCGAGGAGATGCGGTAGTGACCCAGGGCCATTCTGTTTCACAGCCACACCTCGGAGATGTGCTTAGCCAGATCTAACTCCCTTGGGACATTTACTCAGGCCGCAGCTTGGCACAATGGGCAGCATTTGTTCTGGTGAGACTGAAATGCCAGGGGGGCTATACCACTAAGCTATATTGTCAGAGCTCGGTGGTGCTGGGGTCCCAAGAGTGGAACAGCAGGGGAGCTGCAGGGCAAGACGGAAGGGCAGTGGCAGAGCAGTGGGGGAGGCCAGGCCCAGGCTGGATTGGGGGGTGGGGCTGGGACTGAAGTGCATTGGCATTGCTGGAGGTTGTGGGGAGGGGAGCCAGTGCTGTCATAGCAGGGGGCTGCAGGTCAGGACTGAGGGGCCTTGGCAGACCTGTGAGTAGGGGAAGCTGCAGGTCAGAATTCATAGATTCCAAGGCCAGCAGGGACCACTGCGACCATCTAGCCTGACTCCCGCAGAACACGGGCCGTATAAACTCCTAGCGCAGATCTCTCTGAAAAACATCCCAGCTTGATTTTAAAGTGGCCAGTGATGGAGAATCCGCCACTACCCTTGGTACATTGCTCCAGTGGTTAATTACACTCTCTGTTAAATATTCACGCCTTATTTCCAGCCTGAGTTTGTCTAGCTTCAACATCCAGGCACTGGATCGTGTTCTACCTTTCTGTGCTAGCATGAAGAGCCTGGTATTAAATATTTGTTCCTCACGTAGGCACTTATAGACGGACCAAGTGACCCGAGTCACCCCTTAACCTGCTCTGTGTTAAGCTAAATAGATCGACCTCCTTGAGTCTGGCACTACCAGGCAGGTTTTCTGACCCCCTTCTCTGACCCCCTCCAATCCATCAAGAACGGGCACCAGAACTGGACACAGGATTCCAGCAGTGGTTGCACCAGTGCCAAATAACCTCCTGTAAAATATTCTCTCTGTTCCTACGCGGGATTGTCCATCCCAAGATTACATTAGCTCATTTGGCGACAGCATCACGCCGGGAGCTCATGTTCAGCTGATTATCCACCATGACCCCCAGGTATTTTTCAGTCACTGCTTCCCAGGACAGAGTCTCCCCATCCTATACGTATGACCGACATTCTTTGTTCCTAGCTGTGTACATTGACCTTTAGCTGGATTAAAACACACATTGTTTGCGGGATCGAGGAGCATCAGCAGAACTGGATGGGGGGAGGCCTGGAGCAGTACTGCGGGAAGCGGGTCAGGACTGAAGTGCACCATCCCAGCTGTGCAGGTAGACTGTTGTGCAGCACATCTGGAGCCAATGTGTATCAGTCACTCCCTTCGATGAAAATGAAATTCTCTCCCATTTAAGAGATCCCCAGTGGATGGACAGAACAAGGCGCCCTGTGCACCCGACGTGAAACCCTGCTGCGAGGAAAGGCCTGATCCCCACTTGCCCAACACCCCCCCTTTCCTTTCTCTTGACTTGGGGACCAGCGATGAGCGAATGGCGCCCAGGCTCAGATTCAGGTGGGCAGGAGATCAGAACTGGCATTCCCCATCTCCTAGAGCGGCAGCCTCCTCCCTGGAAGCAGTGTTGTGGTGTAATTTCCTGCAGGTTACCCAAGGTACCATCTCAGATCAATGGACGCCGAGCCCTGCAGCGCTCTCAGGCCATCCCAGACCTGTGGGGTTCACAACCTCGCTGCTCCATCACGCCTCCAGGGTCTCATGTGATAGGTCTTCAGCTTCTTCTTTAGGAAACTCCATTGCTGTGGGGGGGCCAGTTTCTTGTTGCACTTACTCCCAGGCTGATCTGTGGTGATTAACTCTTCTACCGGCGATGTATGGCACTTTCTATTTCAGGGGTTCCTTTTGGCCGGGGGGAGGCATCACTGACTTCCTGCACAGATTTCGCTGCTTATGCTGGTCAGGCCCAGGGGATGCCTCAAATCAAGGCAGTGAGGCTGGATGGCTGTATTTTCCTGGTCCCACCCATGCTGCCTGGGTATCCACATAGCAGAGACTAACCTCCCAAAGTCCTCTGCCAGCACAAACTGAGATCAGCGGAAAACCCAGGAGGGATTCTTTGGGAGCAGGGGGCAGTATTTTCTTTGGTTGTTCCTGGTCAGGGATCTGGAGGGTGCATGTCCCGGACATTCCATCTGCAAAGCTGCTGAAAGCCCCAATACTGCTGCAGCTAATGGCGATTCCCCCTCAGCAGCGATGGGGCAGGGCCTGGGAGCCTGTGATGCTGATGTGTTCGCTGCAGTCCTGGCACGTAGGAGCTAGTGACGCTGGATAGCCAAGCCCAGCTTCTCCAAGGAGCGGGACTCTGGAAGCTGAGGTTATTGGGCTAAGTGGTGCTGTCATCTGCACAGAGAAGGATCAGGTTAGTCGGTGTATCCAGGGGTGCTGAGCCCCCAGCCCCCAGGAGAGGTCAAGGGGTTTGAATACTTGCCAAGGGCTCGGAGAGGCCTGGATGAAAGGAGCTGGAGAAGCTGCAGCACCACGGCCCACCCCGCTCTGCTCTAGCTGCTGCTTGTGGTCCTGCCTCCCTTAGGGATGCTAAGAATCCCCATCACTTTCTGCTGCTTCTCCTGGGCTTGTCCTACTGACCTCTACACCCCCAAAGGGGGCAGGATGGGGCTCTGCGCTGGGACTTAGGGGACCTGGGGCCCATTCTCAGCTCTGCCACAGACTTCCAATCTGGCTTTGGCCACATCACTTAATCTCTCTGCACCTCAGTTCTGCAGCTGTAGAATGGGGGACAACAATCCGCTCTCTTGCCTACACCCCATGTCTGTCTTGTCTGTTCAGATGGCAAGCTCTTTGTGACAGGCCCTGTCTCTTCCTCTATGTTCGTACAGCACTGAGCATGAGGAGGCTCTGATCTCTGTTGGGTCTTCTAAGCACTAGAACTAAATAATAAAGAGGGGACGTGGGATTGACCAGATCAAAGCACCGGCCCACGACGTTGCGTCTAACAGCAGACAGTACAAGGAGAGATGGAGGCTTGAGGCAGAAAAAGCTATTGCAATGAGCAATCTATAGCCCAAAGCTTCTGGACAGGAAGCCCACCACGTACCCAGCCAATGCAAGAAGGGATAAAATTCCTCCCTGTGATGCATCCATCTCTGGGCCCCATCAGTGCCTGGCTCAGTTCTATTTGAAAATCAGGCCTTCGAGGTTTGGGCTTTTTTTTTTTTAATGGTGTTAAAACAACAAACCAAAGTGCTAAGTACATTATGGGTACATTATGCAAAGCGATGCAAATTGCAACATAAATCAAGCTGACAGTCAAACTAAAAGTTGCCAAGAAAAGCCCTCACGTTCCCTCTGGACAGCGCTTCGTGAGCAACCGAGCGTATCTGCTGATGTCAGTTGCATAATGGTCTTTGGATCAGGAGCCGGGCAATCCTTGCTTATTACCCCATTCCCATCTCCCCAGAACCTGGCTCCACCTACCCGGTTCAGAGATGCTCAGCAGAACATCGCTGCTTTTCCTTTCCCCTTGGCTATCAGGGAAAGACGTGGTGCAAATACCACAGGCAGATGGAGCGAGGGATCCCTTGGGCAGCAGGGGGGTTCCTGTGCTGTTATAATGCGGAGCAGTGCGGTGAGATCAGTTCCGGTAACCTCGCACGGGGCTTCATTTTCCATGATTTGTAGCAGAGAGGAGTCAAGGACTGGTTATAAGCAGAGCCCTGTGTATTAACTGGGCAGCTTTGGGACTCACCCCACCCAGCAGAACTATGAACTAGAGTCTAACCTTTCCTGGGGTGAGGTGAGAGGAAGAACATGACTGGCCCTGAGAGAGTCTTCCAAGCAGAAAGTGAATCATAGAGTTCAAGGCCAGAAGAGGCCATTAAATCACCCGGCTGACCTCCTAAATAGCACATTGACTCCATTTCCCTCCATACTGAGCCCACTCACTTGTGGTTGGCTGAAGCTCAAATTTCAGAAAAGAAAAGAGATGGCTAAGGGGAGATATGACTGAGGTCTATAAAATCATGACTGGTGTGGAGAAAGTGAATAAGGAAGTGTTAACAACTACTTCTCATAACACAAGAACTAGGAGCCCCCAAATGAAATTAATAGGCAACGGGTTTAAAACAAACACAAGGCAGTATTTCTTCACACAACACACAGTCAACCTGTGGAACTCCTTGCCAGAGGATTTTGTGAAGGCCAAGACCATAACAGGGTTCAAAAAAGAACTAGATAAGTTCCTGGAGGATAGGTCCATCAATGACTATTAGCCAGGATGGACAGGGGTGGTGTCCCTAGCCTCTGTTTGCCAAAAGCTGGGAATGAGCGACAGGGGATGAATCACTTGATGATTCCCTGTTCTGTTCATTCCCTCTGGGGCACCTGGCACTGGGCACTGTTGGAAGACAGGATACTGGGCTAGATGGACCTTTGGTCTGACCCAGTAGGGCTGTTCTTATGTTCTTAAAGGCATCCAGGCTGCATCTGAAGACATCAAGCAACGGGGAACCCACAACTTCACTTCCGGGTTTTCTAACCGGAATTTGCCTGGCTTCAACTTTCAGCCACTGGGTTTTGTTCTGCCTTTCGTCACTAGATTACAGAGCACCTTAGTTCCTGCTATTTCCTCTCTGCGAAGGGACTTAAGAACATAAGAATGGCCATAGTGGGTCAGACCAAAGGTACATCCAGCCCAGTATCCTGTCTACCGATAGTGGCCAGGTGCCCCAGGGGGATTGAACCTAACAGGTAATGATCAAGTGATCTCTCTTCTGCCATCCATCACCACCTCTGACAAACAGAGGCTAGGGACCCCATTCCTTACCCATCCTGGCTAATAGCCATTAATGGACTTAATCTCCGTGCATTTATCTAATTCTCTTTCAAACCCTGTTATAGTCCTAGCCTTCACAACCTCCTCAGGCAAGGAGTTCCACAGATTTACTGTGCGCTGTGTGAAGAAGAACTTTCCTTTATTTGTTTTAAACCTGCTGCCCATTAATTTCATTTGGTGGCTCCTAGTTCTTATATTATAGGAACAAGTAAATAACTTTTCCTTCTTCACATTCTCCACATCACTCATGATTTTATATACCTCTGTCATAGCCCCCCTTACCTCTATCATATCCCCCCTCATGGACTTATCCACCATGATCAAGTCACCTCTCTGTCTTCTTGTTGATAAGCTAAACAGATTCAGCTCTTTAAGTCTCGCTCTGAGGTATTTTTTTCCAGTCTTTAATATCATTTTTTCTGGCTCTTTTCTCCATCTTTTCCAATTTTTCAACATCTTTTTGAAAATGGGGACACTAGAACGGGTGCCCCTGTCACAGAGCTTGTTAACTTCTTGGGCATGCACCAGACTGAACCCTACCATGTGCTTTCAGCTTCGGGAGACTCAACAGGGTCCATGCACTGCCCCTAGCTTGAGGGCTCTGGACACACTCTCGGGGCGCAGAGCTCCCTGCTGAAGATCTCCACAGACCAGCTGCCTCACCCCAGGACCAGAACTTGTCCCCAAACTCCCCCATAGCTTCAACACACCCACTCCCAGAACTCAGCATTTTTGAGTCCACAGGTTAAATCTTTGATGGCACATGATCGGTGTAGCACATAACAGGTGCATACGCATACACAGAAACTTTGCACAGGATTCTAAAGCACCATTGCTCTTTACTTAGGAGAGAGAAAGGGCAGATCATTTAGAAAACAACACACACCTTTCAGCTCATTGGCACAAAGTGCCCAGCCCTGCTGACGTATGCATGTGGCACATTCAGATTACACAGAATCTCAGTTTGCATTCTAACAGGTATGTTTCTAGGCGTTGTGGTTGGGAGGTAAACCTGGAATGTGTGAACGGAGCATAATCAATGCAGTGACGTCTGCCTGAGTCTGCAGACAGCCTGAAAAAATAACTCATAGAGGTGTGAACAGGCCAGCCCCCATTAATCCCACTGGAATGTTAACACTGAAGTCTAATGAAGTCACATAAAATGTCAGCATTAACTAGTCCATTGCTCTTCATTTTAGCAGATGGAATGGGGAAGGGAAGAAGCCCACAAGGAAGGCAATGCAGGAGGAAGAAAGGAGTGACACACAGACAGGGAAGAGGAAGAGAAACAAAGGGCTGGAACAGCACTGGCCCTGAAGGGGAGCAGACTTCCCACTGAGTGGAGCTGAATGTGAGAGCAAAGCACTGAACAAAAGGGAGATGGAAGTTTAGGGACTTTATGCAGTACCTAGTCGTCCCTTGATCTTCATGCAAACCTTCCACTGACATCTGGGGCAAAATCCTAAATTATACTCTAGGCCGTGTGCCAAAGCTTGGAGCTCCAGATGCCTCGGTTCCCCATCTGTACAATGTCCTACCTTGCACGGGGGTGTGAGGAGAGAAATACTAAGGATTTTGCAGTGGAGACCGGATAAGTTCCATACACCAAGCCAACAGGTAGTGGCATCATACCACTGTAGCTCCAGCAGGTACGTCTGCCACCAACACCCTCTGGAGACAGGATGATGTTGCGTGGGAAGAGAAGGCTTCCTCTTGAGTTCATATAATTATCTGGTTAAGTAACAGACTGCCTGGCACCCGCCAAGCCAGCAGTGGATTAGAGAGAGCGCCACATGGTTGGGAATGCTGCCGTCTCTTTCTCTGATCTAACTCAGCCCGCGGACAGGAGACAGAACAGCATTTCCTCAGGATGCTGCTGAAAGCAGTGCTGATGACTCAGTAGGGAGGCAGGCACGCTTCCCTCTTAGCTCGTAACACACAAATGCTCGCCAAACCAAGGCAGGGGATGCCGTGCTGCTGGGGGTGAATGTCAAACCAAGGGCCTGGGCAATTGAGTTTGGGGAAGATTCCAGGGTTTCCACCCCGCAGAGCAAAGGTGCTCCATGCAGCATCTTAGCTCAATTCCAGCTCGAGCTGTCGCAGCACATTCTAAAATTCCTCAGCCACGTTAGCGAGGGAGAGGGCCACGTCAGGAAGAGAGAGCCTGGCCTAATGGATGGAGGTGCTGGACTAGAAACTGGGAGACCCGCATTCTAAACCTATCTCTGCCACTGATCTGCTGTCTGAGACACCCCTTGGGTCAGTCTGTTTCCCATCCAACCCTTTGTACCCCTGTCTATTAAACTAAGCTCTTTGGGGCAGGGACCGGCAACCCCAGTTTGTAGTTTAGACATGGCCTGTGTGTTTGTACAACTCCTAGCATAATGGAGCCCTGATCCCCATTTGGGGCCTCTAGCTACTGTCTCAAATCTAAATAAAAACACAGTTGTGTTGTGGGGCTATCAGCTGTTAAGCAGCTGCAGTGATCTTTATATATCTGCAAAGTTCTCTGAGGTAGGAAGGTGCTGTATAAAACAATAATCAATCTTGGGAACTTACTCCCCCCTTCCCCCCGACAGTGATTTATCTTACGCAGCGAGGGTTTTGATTTATTATACTACCCAGATCCTGGCTAATTAATATTCCTTCATAATTTCCAAGAGTGGATGATGTTATCTTCCATATTGATGAGGCTGATGTATGTGTTTAAGATGATGACATCTAAGTATGCTTCCCATCATATTTAAGCTCTGTGTTTAACTTCTAATGAACCAGGAAGATTTCCCCTGAAATAGAATTTTAAATTCAAGGAATTTTAGAAGACAAGTGAACCAGGAGCTCTCTTCGGTTCCTGGATATTCATAGGCCAAGTCCAGAAGGGTCCAGCATGAGCCCCAAATCTGATCTCTTGCATAACACAGGCCAGAGAATTTCATCCAGTAATGCCTGCATCCAACCCAATGACTTGTGATAAATCATACTGACAAGCAGAACTGTGCCTGGCATTCCAAAATCATGAGATGGGCCTGCCAAAATTATGAGATTGGCTTAAAAATCATGAGATTTACACAGTAATACCTGGGGGGGGGGCAGGTCTTACTTTGCCTTCTGCTGTTACAGCTAGGAGAGGTTACATTTCTTTCTGCTCGGCATTTCCTTTGATTTGTTAACAAAAGCCGAGTCCTCAACCCATTACCTGACTCCAGCAGCTAGGGCTTTAAGAAAACCACCAACTCATGTAAGACTCAATAAAACAGAAACATTGGGAAAGGGACAAGAAATTCATTTAAAGATTCCTTAGGTTACAAACATTACCCTCTAGATTCACACTAAAATCAGATTTACGATCAAACTTTTTTTCCCCATCCTTACCCTGATTGTTTATTTAGATTTATGCAAATGCTACAAAAAGGCTCCTATCCATATGCCCTGGGGGCCTTGCCACTGCGCTTAGCTGTACTTTTAAGCTGCTATCCAGTTAATTATAACTTAAGTGCTAGTAACCCAGGCAACTTAAAACCCTGAAAGTTATCTCCCTTTCCAACAATTCCCCCATCCTTGATACTTCCCCCCACCCTACCTCATTTTCAAACGCCTGAGAAAAATGATAAGACCTGCAGGCGATCATACTTCGGTTATTTCAGACTAGGAGGAAGGAGTGAATTCTGAAGTCCGGAGATGCTCAGAGAAAATGTCCTTCCCAATAGTAGCCCCTCTTATTTATGCCAACTTGGTGCAATTGGATTAGCTTGGGCTTTGGAACAGGACTGGACTGCCCAGGCCTGTGTCGATTGCACCTCTCCAATCCTGTTTCTCAGGCACTAGCCCAAGGAAGTTGCATTTGGCCTCAATGTTCCCAAGTTTTACACCTAATCTAAGTCTGGGGGGGGTGGGCAGGGGCCCGGTGTCTAAAGCTACACTTCAATCTCCTCTCACCAAAGAAGTGACTGCTCCTATCCTGCCTGCACACACATCAATTGCAACCTTTTAATTAAACTCCTGCTGACGCGTTATCGAGGCCACGAAGTAAAACACCGAGAAGTAGCTGCTGGAGCCACTGTAGTTATTAGACTTTGCTCTCACACCAGCCCTGGTTCTCCAGATGTTTGCAACCAGCTCCAGCTGTTCTTCATCAGTCTTTCTCGATCAGTGTCACCAGGCCCTGGTGTCTTGCTTCCACCAGGCCCCGCGGCCTTCATCAGATACCAATTTTGCTCAGCCAGCTGCTCATTTTTCTTTCTGCATTCTGACACGTTTTCACCCGGCTCCTAATCCGTCTCTCTCCATTCACAACTCGAGTTGTTTATTGATGCGCTGTTTCTAACCCGCCCTCCCCCTGCCCCCAGTCAGGACGAAGCAGCCTATCAATAAAATAACATGCCATGTCAGGTTTCCCGTGCACCCTCCCTTCCCCTGCCAGCATCCTGGGAAATCTATAGTGGAGGCTCAGTGCAAAGCAGACAAGGACTGTTTACACAGGAAAGGTCTTGCTAAGCAGTGCAGTGGAAATGTTCTCCAGCCCGGATGCAAGCCCCAGAGAGAATGCATACTGCCTCCATGTAAAACACTCAGTGAGAGTCAAATTGAGGGGCAGCATGATCTAGGACAGAGGTTGGCGAACTACAGCCCGCAGGCCAAATCTGGCCCACAGGACCATCCTGCCTGGCCCTTGAGCTCCCGGCCGGGGAGGCTAGTCCCTGGTCTGTCCCCTGCTGTCCCTCCTCCCCTGCAGCCACGCTGCTGCACCGCCAGCACTCTGACCCTGTGCTCCTGCTGGGCAGCGCATGACTGGCTCCGGCAGGGGGTGGGGGGGTTGGATAAGGGGCAGAGGGTCCTGAGGGGCAGTCAGGGGGTGGCTGGATGGGGTGGAAATTCTGGGGAGGCGTCAGGGGACAGGAAGTTGGGGGCGGTTGGACGGGCATGGGAGTCCCGGTGGGGGAGGCTGTCAGGGAGTGGGGGTATGGATAGGGGTTGGGGCAGTCAGGGGACAGGGAGCAGGGAGAGTTGGATAAGGGGTGGGGTTCTGGGGGGGTGGTTAGGGGCGGGGGGGGTCTCAGAAAGGGGTGGTCAGGGGACAAGGAGCACGGGCGGTTGGATGGGCATGAGAGTCCCAGAGGGGGAGGCTGTCAGGGAGTGGGGGTATGGATAGGGGTTGGGGCAGTCAGGGGACAGGGAGAGTTGGATAAGGGGTGGGGTCCTGGGGGGGTGGTTAGGGGCAGTGGGGGGGTCTCAGAAAGGGGTGGTCAGGGGACAAGGAGCACAAGCGGTTGGATGGGTTGGGAGTTTTGAGGGGGCAGGCAGGAAGTGGGAGGGGAAGGATAGAGGGTAGGGGCCAGGCTGTTTAGAGGGGGCACAGCCTTCCCTAGCTGGCCCTCCATACAGTTGCACAACCCCGATGTGGCCCTCAGGCCAAAAAGTTTGCCCGCCCCTGATCTAGCGGTTAGAGCAATGAGTCCTGAGAGCCCACTGATTATTTATGATTCGTATTGTGGTAGCTCCTAGGAGCCCCAGTCAGGGACCAGAGCCCTATTGTGCTCAGCCTGGTGCAAAAACAGAATAAAAAGACAGTCCCTGCCCCAAGCTGTTTATAATCTAAGTAAGCTCAGTGTGTGATCTTAGACAAATGATTCTACTTTTGTTTCCATTTCTCTTTGTAAAGTGTGTGAGTGTGTGTGAGTGAGTGAATGTATGCGTGACAATTCTCACCTCCCAACAAATTGTGGGATTTAATTGTTTGCCGTGAGCTTTGTGATACTTGGCTCAAAAGAGTGGGACAAATAAAGTGTAGTAAGATGAGACCCTGAAACATAAACCCTTATCAGAGGCCCAGTATGAGGCCTAAGGCCTGAACTAAAGTAATGGTCAAGACTTCGCTAACACAAAGCCAAGTGAAGCTGTGAGCCAGAGGCAGGCCCTGCCCACAGAAGCTGGCAAGGAAAGGGCTGATGCTGCAAAAAGAGACAGACCTAAAAGGTACCGGACACCAGATATCAGAACATTCGCATACTGTACACTCCATACAGATAACAAGGAACAGGCTGACCCATCCCAATGACCGGGCCAAAAGGGTAATATGATGGATAGAGTTTTGTTTGAACCAACATGTACAAGGTGAGAGGCAGCATCTTGCTACGTAGAGGGGTTGCATCTCAATACGTCAGGAGTGATGTGTAACTTGTTTGTACCCGTGGATAAGAATGCACCCTGAGTGGATGTCTTTGTCCGGCAAGGGGGCAGTGGAAAGTCCTGCCACTGACTGAGTTGGTCCATTGTCAGGGAGCACATATGTACTAGCTAGCAGCACCTTAGCAGCATCTTTGACTTCTATGCTGGGGAGCTGGAGACTGTGTTTCTCTTCAACAATAAACCTGGCCCGGGAGCCTTCATACCTCACTAGAGTCTGTGGTCATTGGGGGTTCTCTCGGGGTCTGCTGGGTCAGCAATCTGCGCAGAGCCAGGGCAGCACACAGAGGGAACACGCACGCAGCCGATTGATATCAACATTGACTAGAATAGAGCACCACACCAGGAGCATCTGATGACACAAAGTATAATTAGGCTTAGAAGAATTAGGTTTTTATCCATAATTTCACTATACACACACAAACCCACAAAAAACCATTTCCATTGATAATCATCGAAATGTACAGCTGGGCAAAGTAAGAAAAACATTGCTTGAGAACCTATTCGAGTTTGATTTAAGGACATTTACTTTGTAGATGCTGTCATGTGATGTGAACAATTTGTGTTTTAATGGTTATAAAGCTTTCACTTTTGGAATCTCCATATCTACTGTCATGAGATAATTATCGGCTGACCTGCCCATCATTTCCTGCAACACTGAAATAGAAACGAAGAACAGTAAATGCCTTCGCACCCAGAATTTTGTGCAACTCTGCAAACTGAAATGGATAAAATAGAAAAAATGCTTAAAAATATACACATTGATATTGTCAAAAAATAAAGCTGGAATTCTGCCAAGCCTCAGTATAATGATAAAACAACTCCAAAGCACATTTTAACAACTGTGCCAGAATGGATCTTCCCTTTGCTCTTACAACATCCCCAGACCTTTTAATCCAGTCCTAAGTAGTTTCTACTTCCCAAATGGCATCTGTAATACTATATACTAGTGTAAGGCAAACCAAACTAATTAACATCTGCCACATACACGAACAGACATCAACTCAGCTCCACTTCCTTCACGTAGCACCCAGGAAGAGAAATCTCAACCTTCAACCCCAAATGCACAGGCCTCTGTCGCATGAGGTACAGAGATTACCCCTCACTCGCTGCAGCAGTGCTAAGATTTATGACCTGTAGCAGCAGCCGCTGGAGAGAGACATTGGACACACCTGATTAGCTCTGAGAGTACTACTGTCACTGTGCACCTACAGCTTCAATGCACTGTACTTACTTTGATTGACACATTCATTGTCAACACGCCACCGCCCGCCCCTCAGTGAACTAGGAGCGTCTCACCCCATAGAGGAGACAGCCAGGTAAAATGACTTGCCGAAGATCACAGAGGCAGTCACATGCAAATCTGGGATCAGAACTCTTACGGAAAGGAAAAGCCTTAGAGAACTGCTGACTAGTAAGTCTGGGAAAAATCCTCAAGTCTTACCCTTGGCAGAAATGCTCCTTACTCAGTTGACTCACCAGCCTGGAAGACGTAGCTGATCACCCACAAGGCAGACCTGAAAGAGATTTGTTTTAGAGGTAAATTAAAAGCACATTTGCTCACAGTTGATCCTTTACTATTTTCACAGATCCCAAGGCCAGGAAGGCCATTGTGACCACCTAGTCTGACCTGCATAACACAAAGGCGTCGTTGGGTTTTTTTTTAGTCAAACAGCAAAGATTTTGCAGCGGTCAAACAAAAGCAGAGGTTGGAAAGTGCTCAGAAATTCCCAACAGCCACAAAATACTTGAGAAACAGCTTCCCTGTTTTATGTCTCTTCCAAGACCCCAGTTTAAAAAGCTGTGTTTTCCCCCCTGCTTTGGCCCATCATATCTGAAGCAAGTGAGACTGATGAACATGACAAGCTCAGAATCCTGCATTTGGTCATGACAGGATTTTAAATTCTAGATGGAAAAAGTGGAGTAGAGACCAAGACATAATGGACTGAATTCCACATGGGTTTGGACTGTTGCATGACAGACGATGGGTGTGTGTCTCTCTCACACACTTTATTTTAGGGCATGGCAACTTTCACTTTAAAATGACTGACTTACTTTGAACCCCTGGCCTCTAGAGCTAAGAACTGTCTTGACGGCAGCCATTTTGAAATGAAAGAAAAGGCCTTACTTGGCCAGAATTTATAGGTTATTCGGGGACTGTAGCTATTGGCTGTTCCCTGCCCACTCACCCAATGAGCTGGGTCCTAGGGCACTGCTGGGATACTAGAGAATTTGGAAACCGCAAGATGCCATGTAGTGTTTGCATGCATCACAGCTCTTTGGAATGGCAACTAGTGTGTGGGCGAGTGTGACAGAGCAATCCTGTTGTCCTAGAGTTTTTACAGCCCTTGAAGCATGAAAGCCCTACCACTGCTAGCCCAAACAGAGATTCCCCTTTGGCTCTAGTGGTAGGAGTCTTTACCTCATAGAACACAAGGTAGTGAGTTCTGTTCCTGGGTTTGACTGAAAATTTCTCTAAGTTAGGCCTGGTCTATGCTTAAAACTTAGGTCTACCTAGCTCTATCACTCAGGGGTGTAAATTTTACACAGAGATATCGTTAAGCTGACCTCAGCCCTCATGTAGACACCACCAGGTCAACAGAGTCTTTCCATTGTATCCTCAGTCTTCCATGTCCTTGCTTGCTTTCCTTTTCATCCCTGGTTTTTTTTGCTGGTCATTCTTCTCCCATTCTTATCAGATGTCCAGCCCCCCCTCAAACATGCCCTCTCCATCCCATTTATCACTGAAGGTCTCAAGTTCATCTTACGCCTCATTTCTTCCATGCACACTCTGCCTACTCTGCACTTGCCTGCATTCTCTTCAGTATATGATTTTCTACTACTTATATCGTCTTTTCTTCCATCTTGGTAAGAGCCACTGTTTCCAAACCACGGAGCCAGCAGGGACAAACACAGGCTGCATACACTGTTCCTTTCAATTTGTTCCTTATTTGCCTGCCACCTTTTTTACTGCTGCCACCAACACACAAGGGGTTCTTTTCAATTCTCCTCATCTCTCTCCAGTGGCACTAAGTGTACTTCCCAAGGACACAGATTCTTTCTTCTGAATCAGCTATTCTCCTGAAATGTCTATCACCAGCTTCTTGCACCTTCTCAACTTGCATAACTCCAGCTTTCTTTGTGTTCTTCAAACCAGGATCTTCCAACATAGATGCCCAGTCTGATACCATATTTAGCCATTCCTTTTCGTTGTCAGCCAAAAGGGCTAGGTCAGCGGCATTCATTAGCTCTCTTTGTCTCCTCAGGCTTGGTGCTTCTACTAATTCATTTCATAACTCAGAGGAAGAGAAGTGGACTCAGCACTCTGCCTTGTCTCCATTGCACCATCACCTCAGAACTCTCGGAAATTCCATATATTGTTACCTTAGGTTCTGACCCTTGATACCGTTTCGCTATCCTCTCCACTTCTTGAAGGCCCCCTCCCATCCATCTCAATACTCCAAACACCAACTCTGGTGGAACCAAGCCATATGCTTTCTCAAGATCAACAAATGCTCCACAGCAACAATGCCCTCCATTGATCATTCTTTCAATCTTCTGTCTCACTGCAAATACCGGGTCTAGAGTTCTCCTGCCCAAAATGCATATTCCTCCTCTCCTATATTTTCCCCCACCTTGCCTCCAAAACTCTCACAAGGACTTTGAGAGGCTGATGTAACAGGGTGATCCCCTGATATGCGTTTGGATCATTTGCATCACCCTTACCCTTCCAAAGAGGCATCATCGATCCTGCCCTCCGGGTACCCAACCTTGATCCCAGCAAACATTTAGTAATCTACGAAGCCGCTTGACTCCAGTGCCTCCAACTGCCTTGATCATATCAACAGTTATCTCGTCTTCATCATTCTTCACTTCATTTCATCCAGTGCTGCTTCTGCCTCGGCTACAGAGCTCGACACCTTTTGAGGCATCCACATAACAGTTGGCAGCTTGCTTTTTCATTTAATATTTTTCCCATATCTCTACCATCGCTTATGGGTTGGTTCCCATTCTTCCCACAAAAAGGTTGGGTTTCATTGTTCCTCTTTTTTTTGCCAACCCAAACCCAATTTCCTGCTGCCATCTTCCTCCAGCCTTCTGTACAATTCCTCATCAGCCTCCAGGCTTGCCTTAGCAATGGCCTTTCCAGCACTGTGACGTGTGCAGAGCTCCCAGGATGGCAAGGAGTTAGTACAGCTGCTACAGCTGTTGGCCTCCTCGGCCTGGCGGCCTCCCTCCTGTTTATATGACAGCAGCTGCAGGCAGCAATGGAAGGGACACTGCCCATGGGCTCCAGCCTTGCTCAGCGAGAGACTATACCAGTAAGTTAACGGGTATGTGAGAGATTCCCCACCCTGCCCCCCCGCCCCAGCAGCAGGCAGCAACAGCTGCTTTAATCCCCACTCCCCCATCCCATCCTTCTGCCTCTGATCCCCAGTGTTGCTACTGACACCCCCGTGAGGGTGACAGCTGCTGTGAGAGCCCAGTGGGGCTGCTCCCAGCAGTGGCTGTGATGGAAAGAGGCAGCTACGGGACAGCAGGTGGGCAAGACTGCCAGCTGGCAGTCTCCAGAGATGCAGTCTCCATGCGCTAGCCAGAGGCTGCACTGGGGCCCATCCATCCCCACAACTCAGACCCAGCCCAAGAGCCAGAGAGCAATGTTCTCGGGAGAAGAAAGAGGGAATCTGCCCCTGGGGGAGCTAGTGGGCCTAGTCTCCTCGTAAGCTGAGCCAGTTGGAGCTGAGAAGTCTGGCCTCCACTCAAAGCCATCTCCTCTTGGATCGAGCTGCTGGGAGATCCACGGAGCTGGTCTCAGATGGGGTTTTATGTCTTGGCAGAGCTGGTGGGAGCCTCGTGCCTTCATGGGGTTGAACCATCTCCATCTGTGCTGAGAGTCACTTTGCTGGGGCTGGGCCAGGGTGAGCCTGTCTCTCTGGGAGTCACCTCGCTGATCATTTGAAGCGTGCTGCTAAGGCTGTCTTAGCAGAGCAGGGGTTTCCTGTATTAAGGAGCACTGTACCTGGGACCACCACTACAGGGCATCATGATACTCCGCATTAAGCCTTAGCCTCTCCCACAGCCTGGCACACGGGGCCGCTGCCATTCAGACTTTGCCCTTGGAGCCTCCCCGGTGATAGGGAAGAACCAGGACTCAGATATAATGAATGCAAAGGGGATTCTTCACTGAGGCCTCTGGGCACAGATAGGGACCCCAGGCACAGGAGCTAAGTCCTGGGCTGGACTTAGCTAGGGTGACCAGATGTCCCGTTTTTAAAGGGATGGTCTCATTTTGGGGGGCCTTTTTCTTACATATGCACCTATTACCCTCCACCCTCTGTCCCGTTTTTTCACAGTTGCTATCTGGTCACCCTAGAGTTAGCCATCATAGACGACCCTGCTGACTCCACAGCATCCCCCAGGGACAACACTGCTGCCTCCTAGTGGGATACTGGCTATTTTGGGGATGGCTGCAATACCCCATGAGGCCCACAGCAGACCCATCAAAATCAAGCCTGGCCTTTGCACACTATCCATGCAGGGGAGCAAGGGGTCCTGCCCAGCCCCTGGATGACCTAAAAACGCCCCCTCAGGTCCTTTACGGGGGGGACTGTGCTTCCAAGGCCCGTCCCTGGCATCTGAACAAGGGCCACTGGCTGCCTGCAGAATGAGTGTCCTTCACTCTCCCTTCCCTGCACTGACTCTGTGACTGTGGGGGAGGCGGGGTGCCAGGGTGGTGAAAGGCCCCTGTCCCTTCTTGGTGAGGTGATATTCTGCTGAGGCGGCTCCATTTGGTAGCGGGGGTCCCATCCCCTGCAGGGACTGCCTCTCGCCACTCAAAAGGAATCGTTCACAGTCATGGTGTGATGAAGTGGGAATGTTCTTAATGTTTTCTCTGAATACTGTATGGGTGCCTCAGTTTCCCCTATGCAGTTCTTAAGTATCTAGGTGGTGGGATAAGGGTATGTGATTGTTGCAGAGCCCCAGAGGGCCAGTGGGATGGTGTCTGCACAGAGAATGGCCGACACCCTGTCTCCTGGCAACTCATGGCCTGAGCCCCTCCCCTGAAAAGGTGCCATCTGAAGGTGTTGGAGAACAAAGAGATCAGGTGGCCTCCTGGCCCGGGAAAGAGACAAAGGCCAGAGGAGGGGCTGGAGGGAGTTTCAGTTTGGAGCTGGTTGGGGAAATGGAGGGGAGCCCAGCTCTGGGGTCTAAGCTCCCTGCCCCCCAAGATGGACCTGAGTGAGGGGTCCTGTTGTCTGTATCTACAAGTTCTGTTTTGGACTGTGTTCCTGTCAGCTACTAAACCTTCTCTTCTACTGGCTGGCTGAGAGTGACAGTGAATTGCAGGAAGTGGGAGGTGCAGGGCCTTGACTCCCCGCCACGCGGGGTTGGCTGATAGGGGATTGCTCCAGCCATTCAGAGACCCCCCATGTTCCTGTTTTGGCCTCGCTATCCCTCCAGTGAGGTCCGGTTCCAGATGGCAGCTGCTCTCGCCTCTCCTGCTTTTGTCTCACTTGCCCCGCCTGTGTGCTGGCCACCCTGCCTCCCGTTAGCTACTATACAGCCCCTCCTGGCTTGAGCTGCCCGAGCCTCCTCCGGTGTAAACACTGACAGGAGATGAGGGACCGAGCAAAGATCCCACCAGCCTGAGCCACGTTCCTGAGGCCAGAACATGCTCCCCGTGGCCTGAGGCGTCCAACACACAAAGCAAGGCCGGGCCAGCGCCTCTCAGAGACAGGCCCAGCACGGAATCAGCGGCCAGCTCCTAGCTCCAGGGAGACATGCTTTCCCACCCGGAAGGAGGCAGGGAGATCGAAGGTCAAGGAAGGGGCAGCTTTGCCTAGGGAAGCCTCAAGAAACAGGTTGCTTTCGCAGAGGCTAAGGCCCCTGTGAGTGGGGGATTCTGTGGCGTTTGTACCGGGCCGGTTAATGGCTCTGTGAGATGTGCTGGCTGGATACAAATCACTTAGCTCTTCTGGGACCTTGGTTTGCCTGTCTGTGACATGGGGATAATGATCCTGACCTGTGCAGAAGGCTGGGAGGGTTAGCCCACCCAAGGGTGTAAGGCGCTTGGACATGCGTGGATGGCAGGGGCTATGGCCAGGCTGAGGGGTGTGGCTACGCTGGAGCCGGATTGCAATTCCCAGCTCCGGCAGCCGTGCACACGTGGGCTCTGAGTGAGTGACTACACTGAGAACAGCAGTTAGGCCGGGGCCGCACAGGCTAGCCACCTGCGTAAGATCCTGGCCGAGACCCTCAACATGTACTCAGGGGAAGAAGGGGCTAGCCCCACTGGCACAGGTGCAGCCACACGGCTATTTTTAGCCCATTCTCTTGCTCAGTGCTAGCATAGGTAGGGCTGGAAATTACACGTCTAGCGCCAGGGTGGCCGTATCCTGAGGGTTGGCACTAGTGACCCCACACACCTTCCCCGAAAATCCAGCCGTCAGGTAACGAGCAATGGGAGGGTCTGAGGTGAGATTTAACGAGGGGAAGATTCATGATCACGCTGCTCATCGCCTTCAGCCAAATGACGCTTTCAGCTATTCAGTACTGGCGTCTCCTAAGAATACCCAACAGAACTGGCTCGAGCCTCTACCCAGCAATCGGGGAAAACTTATCACCACCCCTGGGCGCCTCTAAGAGGCAACCCGAGCACTGAGTCTGTGTATAACAAAAGAAAACATTTACTAAAAGGGACGAGGACCCAAGCATTGGCCCTGTCTAGCTGATCTATCTATGCCCATGATAAACTCCCACGACCCTGGCTGACACGTCAAACTGAAACACTCGCTGCCAACATCCCCAAGGAAAGCCCAGCTCCAGGGCAGGCCATATGCATGTGTGTCGGGTGCAGTGTGAATGGTGGAGCAGGCAGCCAGGGGCATTCTCCATACAGGAGTCTGTTATTCTGGTGCCATTCTGTCAGTACATCCCCACTGACAGCAGGCTAAATCCCACCCCTATGGAGATCAAGGGCAAAACTCTCACTGGGGTCAATGGAGGCAGGACTGGCCCCCTAGCTCTGCAGTAACTTCCTTGGCATCAATGGGAACTCTGGCAGATTTATGCCAGGGGGCATCAGGGGGGGCTCAGAAGCTGAAAGCCAGAATGCCAGCATAATAAAATGGGCTGAGCAGAAACAATACTCTAAATATGCTTTCCAGACACCACTGAACTAAGCTGCCCAGTACCCGTGTGAGGCGGGTCTGTATCATAGCCCCCATTTTACAGATGAGGAAACTGAGGCACAGAGCAGGGGTGGGGCGGGACCTACCTACGGCTAGACAGCACAGTTGGGAATAGGATGCAGCAGGCGTCCTGCCCCCCTGTCCTGTGCCTTAGCCAGGAGCCGCTCCGTCCCCATTATAAAGCCACTGAGGCTGCTGAAGTGATGCGAGCGCACAGCTCGCTGAATGGTCCCATGTTGGAGTGGAGGACAATGCTGACAGGCCCAATGGCCAGTGCCATGACGGATGAGGTTGTGGGTCAATGGAGTGGGGGAAGGGGAGGCTGGTGGCTGTTTTCTGCTAAAAGTGACTTAGTAAGAGAAGAAACTTGCTCCTAAAATAGAGGTCCATTAATCCTGCTCCCATCAGGCGGTGACCCAAGGGTCAGTGACGCCAGGGGACGCAGGCTCTGGCCCTGAAGTGTTATGCATTCCCATGATAATGCTGCTGTCACCCTTGGAACCCCGCCAAACTTGACAAGCACTGCTGAAATGCAGTTGCCTCTGGGGTGGAGTGCAGCAGCCAAGTGGCCTCCTGAGCAGACATTGAAAACAGCATTTTTGACCAAGGGTGCCATGCAGCATGTTGATTTTCAAGATCTCATCTGATACTGCATTTCATTACACATGGTTCTCTGCCTTGGAAGGAGCAAGGGCTGAGCTGACCCCTTTTGGGATTTGAACCTGGGATTGGAAGGAGTTTAGGTATGTCAGGCCTCCAGCTTAGCTCACTAAAGCCCTACCCTCTAGCATAACCACTATAGTATCACTACCTTCAACTGGAGAGCGTGCAGCATACTGAGCCTCTGCTGTACAGCGTTTACATGGATCAGATTGGCACCCCAGGCCCACGTATTTTCATCACCGATTTTAAATTGCCGCTAAACAAGAGATATGAATGGGGACATGAACCAGCCAGGTTTGGCTCAAATAAACTTTCCCCTACAGTGTTTACAATCCCAACCCTGCAGCCTTGTGCTAGTGCATGTGACCGGAGATGAACTAGACAAGGTGAAACTGGCTGACCTAAGTTCATTCGTTGGCCAAACCAGGAGAAATGCAGAAAGTGAACAAAGAGCATAAATAGCGAAAGCAGCCTGGAGTTTATACATCCTCTCAGCTGTCATAAGCTTCTACGTTATGCGTGATGTGGAGAAGGAACCTGGTACATGATTTTTAAAGCGTCAGCATAGCTAGAAACATGCTTCCCTTACAAGATTAACCCGCCCCTCGGGCATCGTTTGTTTTAGAGGTTTCAATAGAACAGGGCCAGTGTGGCAGAAGCCGGGAACCAGAGGGGTTTGATTTGATGTCTGGTTCAGCATAAGACTTTTGCCCATTTGCTGGTTTGGGTGCATCAAAATCGAAGCTGGAAACAGGGAAGGAAGAGTCCATTTTATTGGCCGGCTCTGGAGCGTTGCAAAAATCACAGTCGTTAATCAAAACTAGGACTAAACCACTTTGGCAGCATCTGGGCTGCAGGAGGCAGAGTGACAGAGACACTAAATGAATGATCTCTGGCTTAGGCATGGCTGGCTTAGGTCAGATTTTAGGGACTGCTAGCGGCCCATTCGGTTCTGCCTTCCTGCCTCTGAACTGTCTCCTTGCAGAGAGCTCTCTGTCTCTTGAATTAGAAACACAAAGTGCTGGGGAGTGTGGGGTTTTGTTCCTGTCCTTTCGAGCTATGTCGATTTTGTGGCAGGGTCTGGGAGGTGAGTGTGTGTCAGTGTATTTGGGGAGGTGCACTGCTAGGCACAGGCTGTCTATGCAACTGGGCATGCCATGCTAGGACAATACAAGGCTTCCGCTTTCATAGATAGCTGGCAATTGCGCTCTTTGCCCCAGATGATCAGCCGGTGAGATGGTGCAAAGGACGAGAGGCTATTGAACTGGGCAGGCGGAGATTCCCTGCAGTGGGGCAGAGTGGAAGGTTCTCTCTCTCCAGCCTGCTGGTGCAGCTTGGACTGAGCAGAACTCATTGCATAGGAGGCACATGGTGCTGGGTTTTCAGGATGCTATGACACCCACGCTGTATGTTAAAAATTACTTAGACCAGTTAGATGTCCTCAAGTCACAGGGCCTGATGAAACGGACCCTAGAATACTCTAGGAGCTGACTGAGGAGATAGTGGAGCCATTAGCGATTATCTTTGAAAACTCACGGAAGACGGGAGAGATTCCAGAAGACTGGAAGAGAGCAAAGCTAGTGATGGGCTCAAATTGCAGCAAGGCAGGTTTAGGTTGTAATTTAGGAAAAACTTCCTAACTGTCAGGGTGGTTAAGCACTGGAATAAATTGCCTAGAGAGGTTGTGGAATCTCCATCATTGGGGATTTTTTAGAGCAGGTTAGTCAACCACCTGTCAGGGATGATCTAGATAATCCTTAGTCCTGCCACGAGTGCAGGGGACTGGACTAGATGACCCCTCGAGGTCCCTTCCAGTCCTATGATTCTATATCTGTGTCTCATCCGATGCACTTCAGCCTCTCAGCAAGTGTCCAGTCGAGAAGACAGAGGGATGAGTGTGAGGGAAGCTGCTGGAGGAGATGGCAGAGGTAATCACAGCCCCTTTGACAGTGGGAGTGCAGCCTCCATTAGTTACCAGGGTTGGCCACCTAAGGGCAATTCCCCCCTGCTGTGTAATGCTCCCAGCAGAGCAGCGACCCACTCAGCTTCCACCCTCTGCATCTGGCTGGGAGGCTGCGACCTTGCCTTTTGGCTGCAGAGCCGGCCACCATCATCCAGACCTTTGTCACCTCGGGTTTAGACTATTGCAAGACACTCCGTTCGGAGGAGGAAGCTGGTGCAGGATGCAGCGGCTCACTGACTGTGCGGGGCATTTCGCTGGGAGCGCCCGAATCCTGTGCTCTGGAGTCTGCACTGTCTACCCCTTGGTCTCTGGGTGGAGGTTAAGGGGTTGGTTATGGCCTGGGTCTGAGCTCTCTCCTTGGGCCACACTGCCACAGCTGCAGCCAGTGGAGATGCCTGAGCTGCTCCCACCCGTTGGAAGAGAGATGCGGCAGCCGGCAGGCCACCTCGGGGCAATTTGCTGCCCTGCGTGATCCAGAAGGGCCTGGATTTGGTGGCCTGGGCACACGGCAAAAGATCCCTACCCACGGTGGGATTTGCAGAGCGCTGAGCACGCGCTCCCAGAACGATGAAGCAGTGGAAAGGAGCGGTTTTGGAGGTGGCTGGCCAGCCAAGTGTCTCCTTGATGGATTGTTTCATGCTACTGGGGTTACACCGGTGGTGGGCAACGTGCGTCATAATCTGATTGCTGGCCGTGAGACATTTTGCTGACAGTGACCGGCTGCAAGCACGCCTCCCCCCCCCCCGCAGCTCCCAGTGGCCGTGGTTCACCGTTCCCAGCCAATGGGAGCTGCTGGAAGTGGCAGGCCGGAGGTTGCCCACCACTGGGTTACGCGGTCATGTTGAGCAGCAGGGCACCTTGAGCATGGTCACAGCTTCTATTTTTGTTATTATTTGATGCAAATGAAATACATTCAGTTAAGGCCCCTGGTTCACCTCTGGGTGCCTGGCAACCAGTGCTGAGCACTGCGAGTAAATGAACCAGGGGCCTCTGTCCAGCTTTGCTGATGTGCCAGGCGATGGTTACGGTGCAAGATGCCGTTGGCAGAAGCCTGCAGCTGGCTTGTTGCAACTTGGGCCCAGGTTGCAATTTCCAGTGCAAACAGGAATGCAGCCAGCCAGGCACACATCCTGCTCAAAGCGCGCGTGTGCAGATGGCAGCTGCAGACACAAGGTCTAGAAGCCAGAGCGGGCGTTGCAGAAGAGGCATATTGTCTGGTCACTGGCTGGCAGAGATTAGGAACAGGTCAGTTATACTGAAACCAAGACAATGCCCAGCATCACCAGCAAAGCTTTCCCTTGCAAAACCGTGCCCCAGCGGCTGTCTGGTTCCCCAGTGCAGGACGACCGGGGCTAGGCATGACCCCAACACAGTGGGAAGCGTTCACACACAGTTAGAAACTTGTTCATTTTCTCAACCTTTTTTCTGAAAAGCTTGGAAAATTTTACTATCCCCCCGGCCCCAAAAGAAAAACTGACTTTTTATAGTAGTGGAAAACCCAACTAAAGCAAACATGAGTTGGTTTTCAAATGTTTGAGTTTTCGTCCCCTTTCTTTTTATTTCTCCCGCCTGCCCCTTTATTTTCCAAATGTATCACTGGAAAAGGGGCCGGGGAAGACCCAGTCACTGAAAAAAAAAAACAAAAAAAACTCCACAAAAGTCTTTCCCCATTAAAAAAAAAGGAAAGTTTTTCACTAAAAAAAAGTTGCTTTAAAAAGGTCATTTTTCACTTTAAAACGTTTCAAAAGGCAAATCTCCAGCAGCTGTCCTTGGCTTCTCGTTACAGACTCGCTCCTGCAATTCATCATTTATCACCGATCAGCCCCCAGTGCTCCTGCTGAGCCAGCTGGCCCAACAGAGCCAAATCCAGAGACCATTCTACACGCCAGAGCTACGCTGGGACTTGTCGGGAGTGTTCGATCATTATAGAATCACAAGACTGGGAGGGCCCTCGAGAGATCTTCTAGTCCAGTCCCCTGCACACATGGCAGGACTAAGTATTATCAGTGGTCCCCAACCTTTTCCAGGTGGCGGGCGCCAGACGACGAGCCACCGAGGACCGTGGCCGGTGGACAAGCATCTGCCGAAATGCCGCCGAGAAGTGGCAACGTCAAGAGGCATCTGTGCTGAAGTAGCGTCATCAAGAGGCACCGCTGCTGAAATGCTGCCAAAAATCAGCGGCATTTCGGCAGCAATGCCTCTTGGTGACGTCGCTTTTTGGTGGCATTTCAGTGGATGCTTGTCCTGTACACATGAGCACACATAGAAGCCCCGGCAGGCACCATGGCACCCGCAGGCACTGCGTTGGGGACCACTGATCTAGACCATCCCTGGCAGATGTTTGTCCAACCTGCTCTTAAAAATCCCCAATGACGGAGACTCCATAACTTCCCTGGGCAATTTATTCCAGTGCTTAACCACTCTGACAGGAAGTTTTTCCTAATGTCCAACCTAACCCTGCAATTTAAGCCCATTGCTTCTTGTCCTGTCCTCAGAGGTTAACAAGAACAACTTTTCTCCTGCCTCCCGGTAACAAACTTTTATGTACTTGAAAATGGTTAGTGTGTTTATTATGCAGCACGTCCATCATGGAAAATGATAGGTAAGGGCTGTATTGTGATTTAGGCCTCAAAAACAAACAAAAAAACAAAGAAAATCCCCGAAAACAGATTCCTTTTTTAAAAATTAGGGTTCTTTTAATTGGCCTTCTGGGTTTTGAGCCTTTAGGTCACACGCGGGGCACATTTGCAAGCTTTCCTCTGCAACACTGAGGCCCAGAAACTTGTATTTTTTTCAAACGAAAGCTGAGCGTTGCACCTAATCACACGCCTCCCGGTGCTGAGCCTCTGTGAAAAACACCAAATAGCACCAGGCTCGTGACAAAACCAGGAGAGTTGGAACACGGGCAGAGCTAAGTTACCAGGACCAGGAGATCCTTCTTATCGGGCTCCCTGAACGCAGTCTGAATTGGCCTCTTAGCCGAGACATCTGCGTGGGAGCCGAAGAGGGGCTTTTGTAGCTGTGTTATTATAGATCGGTGGGCAAGCTGCGTAAGCCACAAGGGATGGGAATGAATAGCCAGCACACATTGCTGTCCTTCCCCTGGGCCGGCAGGCTGGGGTAAAGCAGGAACACCATCACGTCTCTCTGGTTGCCCGGTGGGCCTGGTTAGTCACTCCTCACCTGGGACATGTTCACGCTGACTCACCCTCCTGCCACCGAGTGGCCACTTTGCCAGCAGAGCGCTTGGTATGAAAACAAGCAGGCGGTGAGACCAGCCTTTGGGCACCACAGCGTGACCCCCTCGGGCCTGATTTTTGGAGGTGCCGAGCACCTCCCAGGGAGTCCCAGAGGCCAAGTTCAGCAAGATAGACCAGACACTTGTATGGACAACAAGGAATAGAAAACCTCGTGCTGCAGGGTTTCAGCTGATCTTTATCGATCAGTGTTAGGATGAGATCTTCATTGGGGGCAGTGCATCCCACATCCTCCTACCCTGGGAGGTCCTCCTCCAAAGCGTCGGAGACGGGCTCCAGCCCTCTGAAAGCAGGGCCGCCGTTTCGCACCCAGCCCGTGGCCTCTCCTCCCATTCCAGGGCTGGTGGTGTTGAATTATTTTTGTTTTAAATACAGCTGCAGCCTTGCGTGTTTACAGCCGGCGATAAACAATGGGACAAAGGCTCTGTGTGTATGCATGTGTCCCAGCGATGGAGGCCAGGCAAAGCCCTGGGAAGGAAACCCCCAGCCCTCCGCAGATCCTGTCTGCAACTGACCCACCATAACACGCGCTCAGAGGCGGCAGGGCACGGAGTTCTTAAGGGGACCCCGTCCCTGCTAGCCACCTTGACCAATATATCTATCTATCTATCTTTGGCAGTCTCCTGCCCTCAGTCCAAGGGAAAGGCAGAGCTGCCAGGGTTCAGCGGGATCTGTGTGTAGGTGGGAGATGGAGAGCAGCTTGACTGATACACTCGGGCTTTCAGAGGATGGGGAGCAGGGGCGATAGGGGAGTTTTAAAGAGAGGGGAGGGGTGAAATCCCTCTCCCTGCTGTATTTGGGGCTTTAATGACCCCCTAAAGGCCACAACAACCCATCTCAGGCCCAGTGGCCAGGGAAGGAAATTGTATTTGCTGCTTTGAGGCATCCAAGGCCCCCGACCCGCTGCTTTCCCTGGGCTTCTACCCTGCAAGCTTCCCCCACACACACTCCAGTGCTTCTCCCTTCTGTGCCCCCCAGACTCCATCTCTCCATGGCCACCTCGCCCTACTCTCCCCTAAAATACCTTTTATCTGAGCCCCCCGCTTCTCACCCCTGGGCCTCCTTTTCCCTAGAACCCCCTTCCCCCATGCAGGGCCCTCCCCGCCCAAGCACTCTGCCCTGCCAGCCAGCCTCCATTTCCCAGCTAGCACCCTGGCCCCCCCCCCATCCCAAAGGGGCCACCTTCGGCTCACCTCCTGTCCCCGCCCCCCCACAGCAGAGGGGGTTCCAAGAGGGAAGGCTGGCGGGGGGGAGAGGCGGTGTCCTATCTGCTGAGCCATCCACTGGGAGCCGTAGTGGGAGGGAATGGGCCAGGGGTGAGTTATCCACCCCCACCCCAGCCCGGTTAAGCCCTTGCAAAAAACTCTTGGGCAATTTGGAGCTGGAGCAGGGAGGCAGTTTACAGACCGGTTTTCGGGGGATTATTACGAGCCACGCAGCTGTTCAGAAACTGTTCTGGGAATCCAGACTAGCCACTGATTCCCCATGATTCCTAGGTGACTGCACAGCACCAGAGCAGAGCACATGGAAGGAGGTCAGAGCCAGCTCTCCCCACCGCCGGCTCGGCTGGGGCCTGTCCTTCACTCCCCCCCGCCCTCCCTCCCAGGGAGGGAGCACACAGGTTCTGCTCCTGCGGCTGGAGATTCGCCCGGCCAGGAGCCACAGAAGGGAGATGGGCTTTGCTTCAGACCCAGCTCCCACCAGAACTAGTGTCGGGTGACCTGCAGGGGCTGCGTCAATGACTGGGGAGTGGGCAGTCACGCCTAGTGGCTGGAGCTGGAGCCAGTAGCCAGGAATCAGAGCTGGAGGCAGTAGCCAGATGCCGGAGCCGAAGGTCAGGACCAGGTTACCCAGAGCAAGGCAAGGCAGGGATAATACTGATTGTCCAGGCAGCAGCGAGCCTGGGAACAAGCCGGTGCAGCAGCCATCATTGCTGCTGGCCTAAGAGCCAGGCAGCTTTCTGCAGGCCAGCTATGTTCTGCAGGTGGCAAGGGGGCTAGCTCTGGTGCAGGCCCAGCTTCCCGACACGCTGGGATCGGGCTGGGAGAAACAGCCCAACCTTTGGAGGCGTCTCTGCACCCCATGGGCTGGTCTCACCACAAGGGGCTCCTGTAGCATTTCTGTGTCTGGGAGCCAGGGCCAGGATTCACAGTGAAGCTGGCGGCGGAAGCGAGGTGGAGACGGCAGCCTGAGAATTCCCCCGCACAGGGTCCTCCGCAGCTGACAAAGGCTCTGCGCTGGCATGGAGGGGGGGGGGCGGTGTCTCAGCAGTGCACTGGGTGTTGTTTGCTGTTCCAGGGCCTGGGGGGGGTGGGCCTCCTAGGCACTACCTCAATGCTAAGAACAGGCCAGCCAGGCGAAGGGGCCGGGACCCCCGGCTTGTCGCTTGTTCCTTGGCTGGGCTCCTCTTTCCTTTCTCCCCAGCCTTAGGCAAACGCAGACCTGGCCTGAAGCAAGAATTGCAGCCTGGGTAGAAAGTCCCCAGAAATTCCCCTACCCATGTATCGGGATTAAAGCTCAGCAGCTGGGCAGTATGGGGGAGCTCATCCAGCCGCTGCCTTGGCTGCATCTGTTCTGGGGAAAACACCGGACGTCAGCCCCCAGGGCTGCTGAGCCGTTACCTTGCCCCACAGCAATCCCTTCGATGTAACAGCGGACAAGATCCAGCACAGGCATCTGGGCACCAGGTGGACGGACAAACCACCTTTGCCTTGCAGAAGACATTCAAGGCCTACCTGGAGGAGAACCACCTTGAGAATGCAACCTGTGACAGGCCCAATACTAGGGCGAGGGGCACACGATCAATGCCCAGGGCCAGATCTGCAGGTGGGATAAAGATGTGCAGCATGAATACACAGGATGGGTGCATTAGCCGGGAGTGCCCCAACCAGCAGTGAAAGCAACCCCTTGCCATGGGCTATAGGGGTACCGAAATTAGAACCTTTTCTCTGCAGGGACATTGACTGGACTAGCTCCCCATGGGAACTCGATTATAGAATTGGTCACTTGGATCCCAGAACAGTGTATCCCTCCCAGGGAGCTATTCCAGTCAACTTCCCCACGTAGACAAGCCCCCAGTCAGGCCTCAGTTTCCAAGACTGAGGGGGCCAAAGCCAGCTGTGACATGAGAGGCTTGCCCCTTCCTCACTCACCATTGCTTTTCCAGTCACTTTTCTCTTTTGTTTCTGCCTCTTGGTGTCTCTCCCTGTGATCATGGCTGAATGTATAAGCTACAGGACACACATGCTGTGCGCTACAACCCCAAAGCTTCCTTACTTTCCTGATGCACCCTGGCCAGCAGGAGCTGCAGCCACTGTCCTTCCTTCTCAAAGCATTCCTGGGTTTTTAAAGCAGCAGAGATCCTACTGAGCATGCCCACTGGATTTCCCCTGGGGACTGCCGCTAGGAGGCGGGGCTTTGCAAGGAGGCGGAGCTGGAGCCCTATAAGTACAGGTCTCCCTGTCCATCAGAGGCAAGGTGGGGGCGATCCTGAGAGGTGATGATGAGCAGTGCTTAATTTGCAATGAAAGAAGTGCTGGAGTTCAAGTGATTTTTTATTTTTTTTTAATTTTCGTAACTGACGTGGCAAGCCCAGAGGTCCCGGGGCTGTGAACTGCCAGGCCTAGAGGTGCGGGGGCATAGTACTCATCACTTTCAGGACTTGGCTTTATGCAGAGAGCTCAGATGCTCCATAGAAAGCTTCGCTAGATGGTAAAGCTGGTAAAAAAAATGAGAGTTTTCCAACCCCCATTGAAAATTTAGACTTTTCAGTGAAAAACTGAAATATTTCTGCTGAAATCTGAAATGGCTCCCTCCCGCTGGCGAACCTCATGGGCTCCCAGCTCAGACTACATTTCTTACAGTGCAGCACCATCTCCCCTCCTGGTGGAGTTCTTGGCTGTGGTGCATCATGGTGCACCTGGCCCATAGAGGAGAAGAGGGACGTGGAACGACAAGCTGCATGAGGCTCCCTGGCAGGAAATATTTTGCTTTTTGGGTATTGGGGCTTGTTGATGAAAAACTGAAGTTTTCGATGGAAAGCAGGCACCTTTCACATAAGGCTTCACTTAGTCGAAAAGCCAGGTCTGCCTTGGGAAACGGTTGAGACAGAAAAATCCTGTGATGAGGACTGACTGGGGCAGGCCTCGTTTGCGACTGTTAATTTTGAACACTCGCTACCTCTACACCCAGGAAGTTCCCCCAGCCAGACACGCCCGCAGAAGCAACAAGTCCTCCTTGCAAGGGCTGAGCTGGAGGCGAGTAGGGTGGCCAGTTTCGGTTAGATGTATTCCTCACATGACAATCTTTAATTCCTGGAGACTCCAGAGGGGAGGGCTAGCTCAGTGGTTTGAGCATTGGCTTGCTAAATCCAGGGTTGTGAGCTTAATCTTTGAGGGGGCCATTTAAGGATCTGGGGCAAAAATCTGTCTGGGGATTGGTCCTGCTTTGAGCAGGGGGTTAGACTAGATGACCTCCTGAGGTCCCTTCCAACCCTGCTATTCTATGAATCCTGGAGGGTTGGCAACTGTAGATGCAAGTGCCCTGGGAAGGCTGTTGGAATTTTTCTCTGCCTCTAAAACGGTACCCCTGCCTCGGTGGGATGGCTTTTCCCAGGCCCAGAATGCCCCTCTCTCACTCTGTGATGGCGCTGCTTGGGGAGGAAGGCCACAGCCTTCTCCACATTCATGATTTTATGCCTACGCTAGTACCTGTGGCCGGCGCTGCCTCCCTCAAGGAGAGGGTTCAGATTCGCCTCAGCTAACAGCTCTAGAGATCCAGCACGGGGCATCTGAACTGAAAAGGCACCAGCTGCCCAGAAATCAAGAGGAAATAATAAAAGCAAAAGGTGTCCAGCTGGCTCTGTGCTGCTATGGAAAAACAGGCCCTGCCCTTGAGTCACAGAGGGAGAGTTTACTATGCAGAAGGCCTTTGTCTTCCCTCTCTGACGGCTGCTGCTGTCTTATTCCCAGCCCAGAATTACTGCGGAGGGGAAAGGCTTATGCTTTCGGGGCGTAAGCCGAATCCCACTGTGGTTACTGGGAGTTTTTCCATTGATTTCAATGGACTCTGGCTCTGGCCTTTTGTGCTAGAGGTCCCCGTCCCTGGCTCGATCCCAACTGATAACTTATGTGAGCTTGGTTAGAGCATCATTGTGCCCTCGTAGTCCTGGTGTCCGGCAGCCTTGCTGACAGGACCGACTCTCGGCACCAGCAAAACAAGCTTGGGGCGGCACATTTCCAGGGGCGGCATTCTGGCCATCTTCTTCCCAGGAATTGAGGCTTTCGGGTGTTGCAAGGAAAAGAGCACCGGTCCATGAGCTTACTCGAGATTCACGGGATTTACTGTACAATTGCCCGCTAGAAAAGAGAAGCTGGGCGCATGGAAAGCTAGAAGGAGCTCAGGTGCTGAGAACAGAGGCCGGGGCTTGACCAGACAAATGTCTGCAAGGTCTAGTTCTCTTTAAGATCTTGCCATCCCTACTAATGGGACTGACCCCACTGGCTCCAGTGGAACAAGTTGTGGGGTAAGAATTACTCAGGCTAGGAAGGGTTTGCAGAGCCACTCTCCAAATCCCAATGGAGCTGAAATCTAGAACCTCTCCGAGCGCAGACCTCACTGTTTCCAATCAGGTTTGCCTCTCTGGGCTCCAATCCATGCAGGGTTCAAACGGAAATCGGTACCGTTTTCAAGCTAACCAGTTAGCATCAAGCTCAGAAGCCCTCAATCCTGAATTTCAGGGGTGTGCAAGGGGCCAGCACATCTGGGAAGAGGAGAGCACGTAGGGGCTAGCACAGCGTGTCAGCCAATGCAGGGTCTTCACTGGGATACCTTGTAACCTCAATGGTTTATAGTGTCAGAACGCAGTAAGGCACCGAGGGGAGAGATCAAACAGCTGGTTAATGGATCTGCAGAGTGAAGTTCAGCCTGACAGCTGGATCCCACATGCTGTCATAATATAATTCCCAATTCTGAACCTTAGCGTCCAAAATATGGGTACTGGCATGAATTCCCCTAAGCTTAATTACCAGCTTAGATCCTGTAGTGCTGCCACCAATCAGGACTTAGAGTAGAGTGCCTGATAAACTCTGGTCTCCCCCAAAACCTTCCCTGGGGACCCCAAGACCCAAATTCCTTGAGTCTCACAACAAAGAGGAATAAACCATTTCCCTTCCCCCCTCCTTTCTTCCTCCCAGCTCCTTTCTGCCCTGGGTACACTAGGAGATCACCGTGATTCAAACTCCTTGAATCACCACACAGAGAGGAATGATACCTTCCCCCCTCCTCTTTTCCCTTCACCCAGAGGCAATCCAGATTCAAACTCCATGAATCTAAAACAAAGAGGAAATTCACTTTCCCCTTCTCCCCCATTCTCTCTTTCCCTTCTCCCCACCAATTTCCTGGTGTGTACAGACTCAGTTCCTTTGAGCCTTAACTAGGAGAAAAAAATCAGACAGGTCTTAAAGCAAAGCTTTTAATAAAAAGAAAGAAAAAAGGTAAAAGTCTATCTCTGCAATTTAGATGGTAAAAAGTTACAGGGTCTGTCAGCTTATAGAAATTAGAAAGAAGCCTCCCCCCCAGCAAAATACAATTTAAAATACTTCCAGCAAACTACACATTTGCAAATAAAGGAAAACAAATAAAAAGACTATACCGCCTTTCTACCTTTGTATTCACAAAATTGGAATAGAAGATTAGAGAGCCTGTAGGTACGTGTGGTCACTCTCAGAGCCCAGAGAGAACAAAGTAAAACCCAAAAAACACAAACAAAGGCTTCCCTCCACCGAGATTTGAAAGTATCTTGTCTCCACCGAGATTTGAAAGTATCTGGTCAGGTATTTGGTTCCCTGTTTGTTAATCCTTTATAGGTAAAACAGACATTAACCCTTAACTATCTGTTTATGACACGTGCATTGACCCTGTCCTCTAAGCGAACGTGGACTGACCCTTGGCAAGGCTAACACAGAGTTCAGGCTATTTCACACTCGTGTGTCTGGATCGAGAGAGAAATTCCAGACTGGGCTCTCCTAGGGAAACCTAGGGGGACCTGTCTGTACAAATAGGTAGCGTACACAGGGGGTCAGGCTGATGCAGCCAGCCCCATTTCTGCCCCACCATCACCACTGGAGCCCAATTCCCCCAATTGCTCTGTATGGCTGCAGCAGGCTGCCCCAGCCAAAGGCACCTGATCTGACAGGGCAGTGTCAAAAGAAGACTTGACTCTAAAGAAACAAGGACTGGTCAGAGGGACAGGGCATAAGGGCACTTTTCCAGAAGAGGCAATCTCCTCTCTCTCCTTGTCTCTGTATTTCGGCAGCACCCTGCTGCTTCCACCCAGGTGGCTTTGGGAGAAGCAAAGACTCCCATGAATGTAACTGTCAGACTCAAACACACTCCAAACAAAAGCGACACCAGACGCCATCCTGGGCTCATTCTGCGCTACTCTGGACATGACGAGGTGAGTCAGGGCCAGGCTGACTCCTCCCATGTGTTCTGTGCTTCTCTGAGAACCAAGCGTTTTCCCGAGCTGCTGCCCGTGACCCTGGCTTGCACCCAGGAACCCACACGTGCTCCCCCCTGAACACAGCCCCTCTGCCAAGCAGCAGCCCAGAAAGACAGGCAGGTGCTGCCCGTGTCACAGGAAAGACGCGAGGCGCTGGGTTGCCTGATAATTGGCTTCTCTCCCTCTCCTGTGCAGGCACATCCACACGGATACAAGATCTGCCAGGGGAATGTGCTTTGCAGGGCTGCATGGAAAGGCGCAGGGCTGGAGCCTACCCCTCCCACCCCCCGGCACTCAATGGGAGTTTTGCCTCAGGAAGGGTTGGAGAGTGAGAACTCCAGCATCCTATTTCCAGCCTTGCTCCTTCCTCGAGCTCACGACGGGCAGTGAGACCCCACACAACACAAGCCCCAGGAGAGCTCCCCGTGTCAGGGTGTAGCTGACTGTGGGGCAGCACAACAGATGTATAGATCCTGTCCAGACATTCTTATAAACTCCTGGGGAAGGAACCGACAGCGGATTGGCGGGGATCCGGATCTGGATCCGTTCAGTACCAGGGCAGGGTCCTTGCTGACAATATTTCCCCAGAGATGGCACGTTTCTGCTCATGGAGGGGATCCAAGCTCAGGAATGGGCCTGTGGTTCTGCTCAGCACATCAGCGGCCACTGGGCTGTTGCACTTCACAGCCATGTCTTCATTGTGGGTGCTAGATCAGGGGAGAGAGAGGAAAAGGACCCCGCTAATGCAGGGTTTTGTCCTCCCCTGTGCATCCAGCAGGGCAGAGTCTAGGGAAGGCAGGTTGTGTGGTTAGATGTGGTCTATGGGGTTTAAGAGCGGGTCACTTGGTCCTGCAAACAATCTTCTGCTCACTGCTATGGAAGCGGTGTGCGAAGCAACTGCAGCTCACCCAGCGGGGATGTCACCATGTGGAAGAGCTCATTGGAGGTCGAAGGAGAGAAAACTCAGTCTCGGCCTGGGGCAGGCTGCTGTTTATGCCTGTTGGGACTCCCCCGGCCAGCCAGGTGTGCCCAGGAACCCAATCCCACAGTGTCATGCAGGGATTGACAAGGATCTGTGCTGATTTCTCTCTCATGAGAGCAGGCTCAGAGCCTCGGGTGGTGGAGATATTCCCGGACCTGTGTCACACATGCTAGGTGTAGCTGAGAAACACCTTTGGGGGCAGCTCCTCAGATGGTGGGAATGGTCAGAGCTGAAGTCAGTGTCAATTCACACCAGCTGAGGACCGGCTGCTGCTTTCTTTTGGTCTTTTTGCAGAGTGATCAGAGCCGCAAAGGGGGAGGGGGTTCCCAAACCCAAGCGCCTTAAAGTGCAGCCCTGCTAGCAAAAGAGCGTCCAGTAACTCGTGTGGATTATTGTCTCGCTGCGGTAAAACAACAGGTGTAATTCACAGCTGCTTGGATGCAAACCCTGCTAGTGTTATGGAAGAGGAGAGAGGGATTTGGGAACTGACCTGTCCAGGTGAGGTTTTTTCATGGCTCTGGAACAGACTGAGTGGCACCCTCAGACCCCATTGTCCCAATCCCCCCACCCCCGCTTCCCTTTTTATTTGTAGGATATTTCCCGACCCTAGACATGTGAGGCATTCGCTGAGGAGCAGGTCACTGGAAGGAGGGTGCTGATGGGAAAGCGGGGACCTGGGGAGGGGTGACAGGGGACATTCCTTCCAATTAAGGTGAAAGCGAAAGACACCAGGAATCTTTTACCAAAAGGAGAGAGAAGCGAGGGAAGGAAACACTGGTGGCTTTTAGACTTAAAAGGAGTGAAACTCTCTGATCTCGCTTCCAGTCTGGGTGGGAAGTGAAGTTGGAGGGGCATGCGCTGAAAGAAGAGCAAATACAAAAGAGATTTTCCTTTAATAAGACATGTTGCCCCCAATAAACCAAGTAACGAATACAAGCCCTGTCTTTCTTTTGAACCTAAGAGATGCCCTTGGAATGAGGTTAAAGAGCCATCAGCAGCCGTTGCTGAGCAGAGTGGAAAACAACTCAAATCAGGGGCTGTGTAAACGTGTAAAAACCACAAAAAAGCGGGGGCTGGGGGGGAGTTGCTAAATTTTTTTTTGCTTGGGGCGGCAAAAAACTAGAGTCGGCTCTGCTTGCTGAGCAGTAGCTGCCTTGTCTGCCGTCCTCCTCTCCGGCAGGAAGGAGTGGCTCAAGCAGACCGCTGCTGAATGTTGGAGCCGGGGTGCTAAAAGCCTGGCCCAGGAACCAGACAAGGCCCCTCTGCTGTATTCATCCAACCCCCACACCGCTCTCCTGCAACCTCCCCTGCAATCAGTCCAGGTGCCAGCTTCAAGCACCAAGACAGAGTCGTCCCTGTGCAGCGAGCTGACTGCATAATGAAACTGACCGCGATCACAGGTCGGATTCTCTTTGCAGGTGCAGCTGCTTGGGTGAAAGGGCTTGACGCAGGAGGCTTTGTAGGCAGTGAGTGATGAAAGGAAAGGAAATGAACTAAGATTGCCTAGGGAACAAGGGCTGGTGCTGTCCCTGCTGCTCAGTGTTCGAGCATAAAATGAGAACAAGCCACAGGGCAACAGTCCCGAGTTACACTCACAGTTCTGCCAGCTAGGCAGGACGGGTTTCTCCCTGCCCATGACCTTGGGCCTCGGTCCCCTTCCCGCCACTCCAGCAGTCTCCTGCTGCCTGCCTGCCTCCCCTACAGCCTCTGTACATTCCCTAGTTCTTCACATGCAGCCAGACCAGAAGCCCAGGTGAACGGTACCACCCAGGCTGCTGGCAGGCAGATGGACAGACAGGCAGACATGTCAGGCAGATCTGTGCTCCAAAACGGCTTCGTTTCCTGGGCTGTGGTTTGATGCTGACGGGCCTGTGCTGTGGGCTGGCACTTCCTCCCACTCTGAGTCGCCACCAACATCCCCCTGCCTGAGACAGATCCCTTGTCATCTGACCAAGGGGCTTGGGCAGCATAAGAACGGACGCTGTGACTGCAGCATTGCCATCTGCTCCCTGAGACCCTCCTGTGTCCTGGTGTGTACATGGTTGGGTGGCACTGAAATGAGAGGTGTGCTGGGCCCATATGCCAGTGGGAGTTTAGCTCTCCTGGGCTGACCCAGGGACAGAAATCATTGTGTTCTGGCAGGTTTGTGCTAATCTCCACTGTGCTAAAGGCTTGGACGCTCCCTAGGCTGCATGGCAGAAGAGCACACGGAGGGCATGGAGGTAGGCTGGTCCTCAGATGAGGCTCACAGCAGTAGGAGAGGATCTGTCTTGAAGGGTCTGGAGCAATGAAGGACCCAGTGGCAGGATCAGATTTTTCCTGGCTCTCACAAGGACAGGCAGGTTCCTAAAAGCGCCAAACACCCGGCTGCAATGGCACGACTCCAGGAATGTCACTGGCCCTGAGTTTTCCAACGCTTCCTGATTTGGAGTAGGTAGGAAATATCCAACCAACAGTCCCGGGCTGCGCATTTTGGGGCCTCTGCTTCCAATCTTCCAGCGATAGCCCAATCCCACAGCGATAGTTCTGGTGGGCCCCTGGGACTGAACTGATCCTGGGGCTTGCATGCCAGTCCTGTGAGCTGGCTCCCAGCTGAGTGCAGCACGTGCGAGGAAGCTGGCTTTGCCACGGCCCGTGCTGTGTCTACTGCATGGCTAAACAGGGGGCTCCCCTCTCCTGGGTCAGCCCAGCACCTTCCATGACATCTGAGGGCGTTAGAGGTTCAGGATCTAGCTACGGTGCAATCTGGGGGAGGGGGGAGAGGTGACTGCAGCTCTAGCTGGGCTAAAGACAGCGAAAATGCAGTGGCAGGGCCGGCTCCAGGCACGCTTGCGGGAGGTCCACCGGAGCCGCGGGACCGGCGAGCAGCAGAGCGCCCCCCACGGGGTGCCGCCGTGCTTGGGGCGGCGAAATGGCTAGAGCCGACCCTGTGCAGTGGCAGGGTTAGCAGAAGCCATACCAGCTGGCCCAGAATGGTGGGTACCTACCTGAGGTCCTAGTCTCCATGCCACTGCTCTATCGCTCTATCGAGCCCTGCTAGCTGGCTGTTGGCCTATGCCTACAGGCGCTGCCATCACCCCTCTGGTTGCAATGTAGAAATGCCCCGAGCCACATTCTCTGCTCCCTTCACGCTGCTTTCACCCTGCCTTGGCCTAGAGATGGCTCCAAAGCAGAATGCCAGGGAAGATCCCCCTTTGAACTTTCGAGCTGTCGAGCTCAGGGGCCAAGCAATAGCTCTGCCTAGATTTCCGAGCCGCTCGTCCTTCCTCTCCCGAGTTGTGCTCATCCGGGCTCTGCCTGAGCTGGAAAAGGCAGGGGGGTCTGGGGAGAAAGGCCAGCAGCTGAGAGGTAGCGCGCATCAGAAGTGCTGACGGAGCCGGCGCCCGGGCCAAGCTTAGCAGGTGAGGCTGGCTCATCGCACAGCAAGCAGTGATGATAATGCAGCACAATAACTTTGCAACAAAGACACAGAGGACTTAAGCTGCAGGAGGAACAGCAACCTTGGGGATGTGGAACAGCTCTGAGAGCCAGCGACGGGTGGAACAGAGAGGAAGGGCTGGAGCACAGGAATGACTGTCCCATTCCACTCCAGAATTAGCTGCATTTCCATGGTGATCGCTTGACGCAAAGAGCCAGATTCTGAGATGATTCCCACCAGCAGCTCCCTTGCCCTGAATGGCGTTGCTCCTGATTTACACCAGCACAAGCGAGAGCAGAAGCGGGCTCGGGGGCTACAAAGCAATGGGATTCTTCCGGGCTCTATCAACGTGGTGTTAATAACTGGCCATATTTCTAGCCACCCCAGAGGTGGCTGCATTTTAGCCGTGGGTGAGCGAGCTCCCTATATAGAGACTGTAAAGCAATGAGCTTCTGTGCTAGATACTTGTGTTAATAACAACAGAACATCTTACAAAGAAATCCTCTCTCTGGGTGCAGTGTAATGGGCTGTCGGATTCTCTGAGGCAGGCCAGTACAAGCCAAAGTGCATCGATCTGCAGAGGGACTGACAGATTTTCCATTTTAAAACAGACCTCAGCCTATCTGTGCTTCAGCCCCCATGTTAAAATAACATGTGTGGTGCCTGCTCTGACATGCAGGGAATTCTGTTCTTGCTGGGGGCAGGTTCACTGCAAGACACTGTTGTGGCCTCTCCTCCCTCTGGCCCCGAGAGCCTGACTGCATGGACGGTGCATGGGAACAGTGTGATGATGTCAGGCTTCAAGGCAGCTTGGAGCTGCGTGGTAAGAGATGCCAGGCCACTTGCTGGGAAGGGAGGGGGCAAGGCAGGAAGGAAGGTCCCGTCAGCCTCCGCCCCAGCACCCAGCCACACGACAGATTGCTCTGAGCACGCAGGCAGGATATAGCATGGCTGACTCCACACGTGAGTCACATCCTACCACACCTAGGTTTGCTTCATTCCTGCTGCAGATGAGGTCACCGGGGCTATGACTACACCATGGAAACTGTGCCATCCTAGGTCCCTGGGGTCAAGGCAGCGTACGCCGGCAGAAGGGGTTTTCTGCTGCCAGTGTAGGATCACCAACTCCCCAACCAACCTTAACTCTGCCCACTGGGGTGTGATAGCTATGGGGGGTCAGGGGAGTGGTTTTATCACCCACCCACCCATCCCGACAGACCATGACAGTGTCACTCCAGACCAAGCCTAGATCACTAACCGGCTTCTGTCCCTTCCAGGTGTAGCTGTGTGATCGGCTAAGTCTTTCCTCCTAGCGCGAGAGGAGCCATCCGAAAGCACTGCCCTGGGTGAGAGGCACCTGTAACCTCACCGCCCCCAGCAGCAGCAGCAGGATGGGATGGGATAGGATAGCACAGACAGCACTGATGGCACCATGGTTGTGAGTAGAGGAGGCTTGGGCAGACCAGCACTGCGGGCACTCTGTTGTGAGGAGATAAATACCATCACGTAGACACACTGAACTGGAGTAGTGGGAGCTGGTCAGACGAACGTGTACGTCAGTCCCTCTGTAGCCCAGACAGGCGCCTCGGAGACGGCCGATGCGAGGATGCCCCTACATCAGCCTCACACCCAGTTTTGATTTCCGCTCCTTCGCCCCAAGGCCCTGTCTGCACTCCAGCTTTTCACTGGGTCTGTGACCCCTTGGGAAACCTGGGTGCTCCAGCCACGCTTTGCTTCCCAACAAGGCAAATACGAACCACCAGCTAGCTGTGCCCAAGACTGCCACATGGCGGTCTTCCTGGAGTCCGGCTCCAGCCCTCATACTGCTGCACAGAGGTGATCCCCAACCACCTGCCTATGACGGGGAGGCCAGGTGTCCATCCATCCATCCATCTCTCTGTGAGAGGGCACTGCTCCACCTGGCAATGCACGTCGCCATGGCATTCTGTACCCTGCAGGAGGGGAGAGCTGGCCAGATGTTCCCAGACTCTGCGAGTCCAAACACAGACAGCATGGCTGGTGGAAAAAGCAGCCATGGCAATCAGGGCAGATGAGTTGGTCACAAGTGGGTACCAAACTCTGATTGCTCGGGCAGTGCAAAGAGAACCAAAGTGGGACCATCTTACCCAGCCTGCCAGGAAACAAAGGCACAGGCAGAAGGGTAAAGAACCCCTCTTTATTGAAACATTGCCTGGCACAAAAGTACAGATTTTGGATCTTTTTGAAAGAAAGAAATTGTACAAAAATCTAATACTAAACTGCGCTGCCCAGGCTAGGTCTGGCTCCATGTCAGTTTTTAGCTGGGTATTAACACGTATTGGCATGTCAATAAATTCTAGTGTAGACAGGACACAACCCTTTGTTACTAGATATGCTTAACCCCAGGCTGGCCTCACGGCTGGGCAGAAATGTTTGGGGTGTAGATTTTAATGGCCAGAAGGGTCCATTGTCACCAGCTCATCTGACACTTTATTTCCAGTTTGAATTGCTCTAGCTTCAACTTCCCACTGTGGGAGCTTGCCTGTACACGAGCATAGTCAGTCATGTTCATTAACACGCGCCAAACCAGGACTCAAGGCTATTCAAGGGGAGACAGACCCGCGGTCCAAGTGCAAAAGGAATGTAAACAGCAGCGCTGCCGGGTTTCGATTTTGACACTTACCGGTGTCATTAGTAGCGAAAGGAAGGAGTGATGGACAATATCATTTTTAATAGGCTGTGTCTATTTAACCTCTTAGCAGAGTTCCCCGCTGCACCTTTTCCCACTTCAAAAAATGACTCTCTCCGAGACAGATCTCTAGACTATTGTTCCTCTTGGATGCCTGACATCACCTTTGTATAGAACCATCACAGATCAACCACCCCTCCCCGCAAAACCCCCCACCTCTCTATAGTTCTCTGCATACGGACTTTAAAGAAAAACATGGAAACTTGTGACCTGCTGCAAAAAAGAGGGTGGGGGAAACAGATATTTTATCAGAAGAGAAACTGAGGCAAAGAGGTGAAATTCCTTGGCTGAGGTCACCTAGGGAGTCAAAGGCCAGGGCAGGTCACAATCTCCGTGCCTCAGTTTCTTTAACTGTAAAATGGGAAGAATGTTCCTGTAGCAAATCCACAGTGGCTTAGAACGTCCTGGGGGTCTCTGTGCTGTGCCTCACGATCACCCAGAATGTCAGGGAAAAAATCTCTCCTCCGAACGCACAAGACTGTACAAGTTGTGCTAAAAGAGAACTCCCATGAGCTGTTTTCAGTACAGGGCCTATGACACAGAGCTCAGCAGTGCTGATTGCAACCAGCAGAGGGCAGCGGAGCCCAGACCCACTGGGCAACGTACTGCAATACAAACTCTCATTTTAGTTTCCTCGCATTAGCTATTTGGTTAGTGAGGGCTGCGAAGCTGCTCCTCTAAAACCCCCACGAGTTTTGGACCCACGCCCTGTTCAGCCTGGCTGATGAGGCTTCCAAGAGGCCTCATTATGCGTCCCTAACCCACAGGCTGGCAATAAACACTTGCGGAGGACACCAGCCATATGGGGCAGGTTGCATGACAGAAACACTTTGCAGCTGCCAGAGGCAAACTGCCTGCAGCCGGGCGCCTCCTGGTCCCTATGTGACAGCGCCATTGCCCGGGCGTCTCAGCCCAGCTCCGGAGACCCGCTCAACACCTGAGCGACCAATGTTGGAGGAAAGGATGGTGGGGGAGGACAGAGCAATGACATACCAGGGTGGGGGGGAGGGAGGAAATCTAGGGCGAGGCCCTGCTGCCATCAAAGCCATAGGCTCAAATCCCAGCTGACTTCAAACAGCAGCTAGGAGGAGCCTCCCCTGCACAACAGGACTAGTTCCTGCTCCAACCTGATAGGAATGAAACAGCAGTTGAGGTGCCCTTCCCTCCAGCAGCTCCTTCTCATGGGAACACTGTGGGGGGGGGGGGGAAGTAAAGGCTTCTCGTTCAGTGTCTCCATCCCGCTTGAGCTGAGTCAAGCAAGGACTGGACCCTCCATAGTGGATTCAGACAAGGCCTTAAGCGCCTGTTTCGCTGTATTCCCTGTTGAGCAAAGCCCTTCCCCTGGGATCTCACTGGGGGCAGAGACGGCCGCTTTGTTCCATATGTAAGTGGTTTGCTGGATTGGGGCCGAAATGAGGAACTACCACTGCATTTCGCACTGCATGAGAGAGAGGAACCACTTCAGCTCACTCCTCCGCCCCGTCCTGCGGAGGGGGGAGCTGCGCCGTGGCCCGCTGGGACATCCCATGAGAACCCAGCGGCGCGATCTGTCTCTCGTCAAAGCCAACAAGGGTACGTCTACACTGCCATAAACCCCCCACGGCACTGGGTCTCTGAGCCTGGGTCAACTGACTCAGCTGGATGCCCGGCTCTGAGACCCAGCCCCTTGGGTCCTTCATTGCAGCATAGACAGACACCGACGAGAGTTTAGCCATTGGGTCCAGTGGATAATACAATGGGCTGGGACTCAGGAGACCTGGGTTCTATCTCTGGCTCTGCCAGTGCCCTTGGGCAAATCGGTTCCTTTCCCACCCTTCTTGTGTATTTGGGATACGAGTTCTTCTGGGCAGGGGCTGATTCTCACTAAGGGTCTGTACAGAGCAGAACACAACCGGGCCTGGTCCTGCCAGGGGCCCTCTCGGTGCTGCTATAATAGACAGAGCATGGGAGCAGGCCCAGCTCTCTCTGAGCACCAGTCCTCCACCAAGCCACACCAGCCTGTGAACTTTGGCCTCCTGGGAACCAGAGGAAGAGGAGACAGGGCCAGGTGAGGGGGAGGAAGGAACCAGAGGAGGGGACATGCTGAATGAGGTGGGGGGACGGACAGAAAATACCTTTATTCCATGTCTACATGTTCAAATGCAACAGGAAAGAGAAGAACACAAACCCCAGTGGGATCTGATCCCTTTGTACGATGTCTTGCCCTGGTACACTCATGCCTACGCAGCCCGTGTGAGGTTTTCTGCAGCCCATGCGCCTGTCAGTAGCCACTGGGGAGAAGCAGCAGCGCGTCACGTTTGCACACGGCAGGTCGGGAAAAAAGACAGCAGCCGCAGTTCCTGTTCCTGTGACCGCCCGGGAGATGGCACGGACTGAGGGCCGTGCACAGGCAGCGTGGATCAGAGGGGCCTAAATGGGAACTCCAGGTCCAAACACACCCAGGCGCTGACTCTGGTTCTGTTTGCGCCAGAGCAGCCAATGCCCAGACCCTGGGTTCTGCAGCGCTAGCCTAGACTACGCGTGCCTCTTCTCCCCAGCACGCAGCCCTCCGCCGGCTAACAGGGAGGGCACATGGGAAGCTGTCACCAGTTCAGGAACCACAAATGTTCCTGGACCTCACAGCCTCCCTCCCACTCCCTGGTGTCTGAAGCCAAAACATCAGACGAGCTCAACGAAAATGTTCCTCTAGGAAGGAGTCTGGTGTCCTGACTGGGCCAGGCCAGATGCCACTAATGCCCATGTAAGTCAAGAGTGAAGTCAACAGCCCTAAACCCACAGGCACCAGCTCAGAGCCGAGCCAGATTTCACTGGCTGCACCTCCCAACTTGCTTCTGCAGCAAAAAAGGGGGGAGTTTGGTGGTTTGTGGAAGTCAACACGAATTAGAACTCGTCTCTACAGCTCTCTCTGATCCGCCCCCACAGCTTCCAGGTCGGCTGGCCTAAGTACGGGCTACGCTATAAAAAGCAGAGATGTGAAACGCCCACCCATCCCTGGGACCGATTAGTTGGCCACAGCCGGGAGTGCAATCCAGCCCCCGATGTGCCTGGGGCAGCTCTGAACCGTATCCATACTGGGTTCACTGCTACTTTATAAAGGCAGACAGATCCTTACACACACTGTAGTCAACAAGATTTCACTCTAGTTCCTTGGGACAGCAATCTCCGTCCTGTCCCCATCCCCCAATAAACCTTGCTTGGTCACAGCTTTTAGAGCGTTACAGCCCAATTATGGCTCTCCCCGGGGGACCAGTTTATATTGAAAAGAAAATGGATCCAATTCGGATCTCGCGCTCCATCAGCGAGAATCAGGAGTAATTACACTTTACGTCACCAGGTAGAACCAGCATGAGCCCCTGGTTCCGCACGCACTTATTACCTGGAGTAACCCCTATGACCGGGTGTAGCCCCACTGAAGTCAAAGGACTGTGCTCACTCCTCTGCCAGAGTGAATGTGAAATGCTCCCAGATCAGAACAAGGGAAGGCGCCCGCTCAGCACCCAATGGAAGTCAAATCAACAGGACTGAAGCACGTGTTAAAGTGTTCTGCTGCATTAGGGCAAAAGGTCGACGCAAGGGGGCTGAATTGCTGCTCCCTCCAGCACAAATGAAGAATGACTCTGCTCCAGTCAATGGATTTACACCATGGCAAAACTGGAGTAAGATGAGAGGAGAATCAGGTAAAGCGTGCAAAGCAACGGAGAAGCAGGTCAACCGCAACGATCCAAAGCACTGAGCCACTGCAGAATTGGGCCCTTTGATTTTAAAAGGGTTCCTCCAGATTTACATCAGTGCGAGCGGCCCAACGCCTGCGTGTGTTCCCCCAACCTGGGCACTGCTCATTAGGTCATTTCCAACGCCTGAATTAAAGAGACAAACCCACCTAACCGGAGAATATTCTTTAAAATGAAGTCAGAGCCTTCTTTTGGAGCAGAGATGGGTCCCTGTTCCCTGGGGGACCCACGGAGAGGCAGGAGGGGGAGCAAAGCGAGGCATTTGCACTAAGTGATCACATTTATTTGAATATTTTTTTTGTGTTCTAAAATTGGTTACAGAATAAATACCTGTGCCTTATAGCAGGAAGTCCACTTTTTTTTTTTATACAAAGTGCTTGTTACAGGAAGTTGCATCAGCGATACACGGGAAGGGGCGTGTGCAACTTGGCGACGCTTCCCCCCCCGGAAACTAAAACAGAAATATTTTTTCTTATTTATTCTTTTTTTTTTTAAAGTTTCTTTTCCCTTTTTTTTTTGTTTTTGTTTGTTTGTGCATTAAATCTCCTGCCATTGTGTATTTACAAATCTTCGAAAGAAGGAAAAAAAAAAAAAAGCCAGGATGCATGATAAGTGGCCTTTCCACACACACACACACAGAAAAAGATAAGCCTTGTTTTAAAAAAAACAAATCCAAAATCTACAAGTATCGTTTCTTACTGAATCAATGATAGAATTTTTTTTTTAAGGGAAGGAAAAAATAAGAATTAAGCAAACCAAAAAGAACCCACAGACACTGAAATAGAAAAGGAGCCACCATCCCTCTAAGTTTTCCAAACTAGGAAGTAGCAGGTACATGTGAAATTCGAAACCAGGTGTCTGATTGAAAAACCTCATTCATTTCTCTTCATTAATTTCATCCTCATCTTTTTCCAGCGAAGGGAGGAATTTTGAAAAAATTAAATTAAAAACCAATATTAAAAAGAGAGAGAGAGAGAGATGAGAGAAAAGAGCCTCCCAAATTCCGAAGAGGTGGGAAGGAAGAAAATTGGGTGCGATTTAAAAAGAAAGCAAGAAAACTGGATTTTTAGCTCCGAATGTGTAATTAACAACACTCTATGGGGAGTCTGATGGTTAACTGGTGACGTAGTGTTTGGTGGAAGGTTGGCCGTAGACTCTATAGAAATCCTGCCGCCCGTGCTGCTGGGATGCGTCAATCCATTCCCTCACGGCAAGTCCGGGAAGCGACTGAGGAACAGCCGGAGCAGGGGGGAGCGGGTGGGAGTACTCCTGCGAAGAGACTGTCCAGGGGAAGTGACCCGACCTGGGATACGGTTGGTGCCCGCTGTGGTTGGACACCGAGGAACAGTAACAGTTATCCACTGAACACACGAGGATCTTGCGTCCGCCGTACTGGGATAGCACAGACTGCTGAGATGACGTGCTATTGGGATAGTGAGACGGGTTGAAGACCGAACCAGAGTGGACTGGCTGCGGGCCACTGGGCAGTCCGACAATGTGCTGCGTGGAGGTACAAGGCACCATGGATTGTGCGGACTGGCCCTCACCAGCAGAAGCCCCCTGGCTCATATACTGGCTAGCCACTGTCCCAGACGATGGCTCTAGGAAGCTGCCTTCGGGGAAGGCCGCGGAGTGCTTGCGTTTCTCCGCTCCAGAGCTGCTGACGCTAGGGCACGGGTACATGGGGACGCTCTGTAGGAATGGGACCGGGGTGCTGAATGGACCTGGATGAGGAGAGAGAAAAGACAAAACGGCCAGATCAGAAACCAGCGCTGGAGTTCAGGAGCCAGAGCGGAAAACTAACAACGGCTCAGAGAAACAACAAGACCAAAGGTGCCAACTCCGTGGCTAGAGCACCCACCAGCCACTCGCCGATCAGCCCCGCTGACCAGCTCCTCCCCCCCAGCACCTCCCACCTGCCGCCAATCAGCTGTTCAGGGGGCCCCCTGATTGGCTCCTTCCCTCCCCCCAGTGCCTCCCCCCTGCCACCAATCAGCTGTTCAGCAGCAGGCGGGAGGTGCTGAGGAGGAGGGGGACAAGTGGGGGTGGGAAGAGGCAGGGCAGGAAGGGAGCACAGCACCTCCTAGGCCGTTGGTGCGGTACTGACTTGGAAGAGACTGAATCACAACTAGCTCTTCTGGAAGCATCGAATAGCCCTTGGTGGTCTCCCAACCACTTCTAGCCTGGCCCATCGCCAGTAAGTGACACTTTACACATGGCACCGCTGGCTTGCAACTGCTTCTGGGGTGGAGGCAAGCAGCCAGGCAGATCAGTTAACATTCGGCAACAAGGCAGAAAGAAGATTTTGACCCAGGACACATGGGCAAACTGCAGCTTCCAGGAAATACTCCAGAGGATTTTAATTGTTGCCCATGCTGAGCCCTGGGTTTGCAGGTCTTCCCAACCAAGAAACTGTCAGGAAATTGGCTTCAGCCAATCCGGCTAGCGTCAAGGCCTTTGGGAGAGACCTACCAGGCCATCCTGTCTCCCACCCTAAGCTAGTGGGAAGAGGCAATCCCCACCCCATCTGCTCTCCTGAGCCAGCCCACTAGGACCTGCAGACCTCTGTCGGTACCAGTCCCTCCCTGCGGGCAGGAGCTCTCCAGTTACTACAGAGAATTCTTTCCTGAGTGCTGGCTGGTGAGTCTTGCCCACGTGCTCAGGGTTTAGCTGATCGCCATATTTGGGGTCAGGAAGGAATTTTTCTCTAGGGCAGGGTACAGAGGCCCGGAGGATTCTCTGCAGCTTGAGGTCTTCAAACCACAATTTGAGGACTTCAATAACTCAGACATAGGTTAGGGGTTTGTTATAGAAGTGGGTGGGTGAGATTCTGTGGCCTGCATTGTGCAGGAGGTCAGACTAGATGATCATAATGGTCCCTTCTGACCTTAAAGTCTATGAGTCTATGAGGATGCTCTCCATCCTGCACAGACCGCAGTGGCCCAATCTGAGAAGCAGGCAAGAGCCCAGCGAGCAGGGGGGCTGCAGAAAGGATCCGAGAGGCAGGCGCTGACACTCCCGCTGCAACGCCCCAGCTCGCGTTCTGAGAGAGCAGGCAACGGACGCTTACCGGGGCTGTCTGACTTCCTCTCCTGCTACTGCAGAGTCAGTTCCACCCCGCTCTCCCAGCAGTCCCTTCTCCCTGCAGCCCTGCCCGAAGCGTCGCTGCCACGTTCCAGAGAGGGCGGGCACTGGAACCGGACTCCCCCAATCATCGCACTCGTCCAGAGGGAGGGAGCTGGAATCCGCACCCTCGGCAACCATCCAAAGAGAAGGGATGGAATTTGCCCCATGCACCGAGGCGAGGGCCCACAGGGAAGGAGCTGGAAGCTGGTTTCAGAGCCGTGGTCAGAGCTGTAATTACAGGGCCATGGTCCGGTTCCAGCCCTCCCAAAGCCTGTTCCCAGCACTAGAGCTGCACTGATGTCGGCCAGCGTACAAGGCGAACCTCGGCTGGGTCTCTTGGAAGTGCAGGGGTCCGTACACCAGCCAAACATTACCTCACCCTCCTTGCCGAGCAGCTGCTGGCTAGTGATGCTCTGCATTAGTAGTGCAGCCATTTGGCAGGGCCCAGGAGCAAGAGGAGGCAGCGCGGGAGGGCAGGCAAGAACCACAGAGCCTGGAGCAGCCAGATCTGGGGCTAGCTCAGTCACCCCTGTGTGTGAGGCAGCTCTGCAGTCCCAGGCGTAATTTCAGGAGCCCCTGCCTGGTGGCGATGCTAGCCACCATGGGGTGTTAATTATCCTGGAAACTAGTGGGAGCCATGGGGTTTGTCTGTGTCCAGCAGCCTCAATACAAAATCCCATCTACATCCATTAGAGAGGATTTCTGCCTCCTCTTTACCTAAAGGGGCACAACAGTAGACTTCCAGAGTAACACCACTGATTCCAAAGCCATTTGCAGGAGAAGAATCAGACTCAGATTTCTACCTTGTAACACGGAGCCAAGTTCTAGTTGACCGTGCGGACCTGCAGGCCTCTTGCTAACAGAGAGGCAGAGTTATGTCTGCTGACTCACCTTGGCAGCCAGACCAGGTGGGCCCTATTAGCTCCAACCCAGGGCTACGAAAGGAGACAAAGGGAACTCAGAACAGGGATAAAGGGGTCCTGCAGAGACAAACTCTAAGGTCAGCCGGTTGAGGTTTCTTTTGTTGTCATTTAAGTTAATGCTAAAGGCAAATGACAGAAAGGTGACCAGATACCATGGTGATGGGAACCAGAGATATAGGTAAATTTGGCTCAGATCCTGTGTGTTCTGTGATTGGAACAGGGTGGGAAAGTCACCTGCCTGCATAACCATTTTCTGTTACTATTTTGGGAGAGCTGGGACAGTCATTAAAAAGACTAGCATCTATTTAAAAGAATTCACTCCAGTCCCCTTTTGTATTAGCCTCTGAGCAGCCTTCAAGAGACAGTGCATTTTACTGGCACAAATGTTTGCAGAAAGCAAACCTAAAATTCACCCAGGTGCATGCGCAGCAGTTGTGCGTGGGCACCCGGCTCGGAGTTGTGCCGCCTCTTTTGATTTCTAAACCTGCTTGTCCATCAGGGTTCGCCCAGAGAAGCTGGTACAGCCAGCATCTGTGCACAGCATTTCAGGACAGGAAGTTGCATATGAGCAGCTCTGATCACCACTGCCCAATCCTCCATCCTGCCACATGCCTTCCCGCCAGACACTGTTCATTGTCCTCCTTGCTCGGTTAACTCTACGTTAGCTTGGAAGATTCTTGGGCCGGGTGAAGCCCCAGAGGTGCCCATGGCACTATATATACACAACAAATGACGCCATAACCGATGGAAATGGCATGTAGGGAGGGAGAATGCAGTTATCCAACCTGGCCAGGGCACCGGTGCTATCACTTGTCCTGGGAAAAGGGGCCAGGGATCCTTAATGATTGCTTAAACCAGAACTCTCATCCAGGTGATCCAGATCCAACTTGTGCCACAACCAGCGCTGGAGGCTAGTTCTGCAAGTTGCCTGGTGGCTGCAGCGGACCCAGGGAAGGGCAGCAGAGTGTCAGGAGATCTTGATCTCAGGGCGCAGAGCGCTGCGTGACAAGGCCAGTGCTTCAGGGGGATGTCTCACCTTCCAGCAGCTTCCTCAGCTGCTTCTCCTTCTTGGCGATCTCGTTCAGGAAGAGCTTGGAGTTGAGGTGGCCGATCTTGGGAGGCGGCAGGCTGCCGCCCGTGCAGTTCTGGGTCCTTGATGAACCGGCAAGGAGAGCAAAAGGACTTATTAAAAGCGTTGAGCTTCCCCTCCTCTCCCCTCACCCCCCCACGCTCTGCCCGGCTCCCATCTCTCCCCAAGCCTTTCCCAGAGGCTGACAGCTGCTGAACATCTGCCAGGCAGCCTCATCTGTAATTAGCTCCGCTTCAGCCAGGGACGGAAAGGCCTTTACATCAGCCAGTCCCTCTCCTGGGCGCCATTTCCTGGGGCTTTGGCCAGCCTAGTTTTAAAAGGGCCCTGTGGTGCGACTCCCCCAACCCCTATGTACTATTTCCCCGAGGAGACGCCCCTGCAGCCGGACACGGCACAGGCAAGACGTTGATCCTGATATCTAGCCTGCATTTCCTTTCCATTCAAACCATTACCCCCAGGCAGATCCCAGGGTACCATCCGACACTGGCCTCCTCCCTTCTGGGGGTCTTATGCACTGTGATCACAGCCCCTCATTTCCAGCTCTTTTAATCTCTCCTCCCAAATCAGTCCGTGGCTCTCTTTGGAGCTGCCCTTCGACGGGAGGCGAATGCATCTGTTAGGGCCCTTCCCAGGCCTGACCATGTCACGACTAGGGCATGGACTTCCTCGGGGTGCCCTGCGTGCATCTCTGCAGCCAGCAAATAGGCGAAGGCCAGGCTGGAGAGACCAAGAGGTGCACACTGCAGGGGTGGGGACCGCGAGTCCTCGCGGTGCCGGTAGTTAGGCCCAGGGATGGATCCACTATAACAGGGACGCGTCTTGCACTCACTCCCATCTGATGGGGGCTCGCCCTTCTGGGAGAGCGTGTGACTTTTCTCCCCACCTTCCTCCCCACCCCAGATAACGGCTGTGGATCACACAACCACTACGCTTTCTACTTCCACAGCGCTTCTCCGCTGAGGATCTCGAAGCACTCTGCACGTGGCAATGACTCAAACCTCCCAAACCCCTGGGGGATAAATTCTTTGCTCCATTTTTCAGAGGGGAGAAACTGAGGCACAAGGCAGGGAAGTGACTTGCCCAACATCACTCAGTGAGAGACAGGCCTAGAAGCCACGTCGTGCGAGGCTTAGCCCTGAGTCTAAGCCACGCTTCGTAGCCCTGCAACAAAGCCTGACAATGCCTCCGATCCCACTCTTGCTCAAGAACATGAGTTGGCAAGAAACTGGCTTCTTACCTGTCCATTAAGATTTTCACGGACTTGGTATTCTACGAGGGAAAGGAGAAACCCTGGTCAGTGGCTGCTGTGTCCCGATGCACCTCTCCCGGGACCTGCAGCCCCCCCATTCTACTCGCTCCAGGCCTGGCTCTCTCCTGAGCAGAGATCATGCCAAATTGCCGCAGGGGAGCATGAGATGCGGATAAGTCACCCACCGGGAGCTGGGATGGGACACAGTCACCTGGCACCGGTGTTACAGTTCAGGAGGAGGCTCTCCAGGGCTGAACGGCTAACGCAGCACTGCCCACCCCTCAGCTAGCTTCACTGCCACTCCCCAAAACAGCAGCCTTCGGATTCACCTCTGGGAAGGGATCTGGGGCCCTGGCCTTTCCCACTGGCTGTGTTTGCAACTGGCCACAGCGCTCCCCTCTATCAGGGCGTAAATTCCCACTCATCAGCTGGATTCGGCCAGAGATTTTCCCAGCTTCCTTTAAAGCCTCTTTACTAAGGAAGCCAGCACAGGCGGCAGCAGCTCAGGGGTTGATCATCCGCCTTAAAGGAGCAGAGCTGTCGGGGCCTGCGAGCAGGAGATTACCACCAGAGGAGGCTAAGGGGAGGGGAGGGGCGGGGAGGGGAGATACTGGCCCAGCCACTACCTCACCCCAGCTTCGAGGCCGGGAAGGGCCCCTAAATCAGTCGGAATCCACCCGGGGAGCGAGGTGAGGCAGAGGGATTGAACGCTTTGTGCACCAGCTCAATCGGGGTTTGGGTGGGAGGTCCTAAAACCCACCCAGGCTCAGGAAGGTGAAAGATCCTCAGGGTCCCCCTTTTCTGTTTAGAGACGATCCACTCGATGTCTTCCCCACCCCCGACCCCTAACTCTGCTGTGAGACTTGGACTTTGTTCCTGGCCCATCCCCGGGTTGGCTCATTATCCCCACGGGCCATGACACGGGCAGGGCCAACCACTGCCAGCCTATCCCAGGAGAAACCAGCTAATCCACAGCAAGGACGGAGGAGCGTCCCGGCTTACAGCTGAACAAATGGGCTGGTGGGCTGGAAAAGCTATTCCGGCCACCGGGAAACTGGGGCCAAATTTCGACTCTTGAGAGGAGCCAATCCTGCCTTGTCCCCTGCCCAGAAGCCCCCTCCTCTACGGCGCTCCACCTCCACTTCCAGGCTGGGAGATGGGGGTATCGATGGTGTGAGGAGAGCTGGCATGGGGGAACCACGAGGTTACTCTGCTTCCAGCCCATCACTAAACTCGACTGTCTTTGTTCTGGGGGGATATGTTCAGGTCAGGGACCCTGACAAAGTAGTTTCTGCCCCAAGATGTCCCCCATCCCTCCCCTACTCTGTTAGAATCCAGCCACCAGCCCCGTTATCCCATGGGCTCCCCCTCTGCTCTCCCATGGCCAGGTGGCCCCCTCCCGGCACCTTCATGAAGTTGATGTCCTCGGTCTTGTCGAACATGACCTGGACGGAGCTGAGCAGCTTCTTGGCCTCCTGCATGCGCTCGTTGAGGTGCAGCACCTGAGCTGCGTTCTCGTTGCAGAACTTGGCCTGGGCCTTCTCCAGGATCTCCATGGTCTTGCGCAGGTCCTCGTCCAGGAGCTGGTGCATCTTCTCGTACTGCAGGCGCACCTCATCCTTCAGCTGGCTCACCTTCTCCTGCCGGAGGGGAGGAGAGAGCGCGCAGGGTCAGCGCCCGCCACGCCCGCTCGCTGCAGAGCCCTGCCCACCACCCTCGCGGAGGGAGGGAGGGACGGGGACAGGGCCTGCTAGTACTTTGCTGACATCCCCGGCCTGCCCTGTGCTCCCCACCACCTGTCTCTTGACAGGCCGGCCCTTCGGCTTTGCCTCAGCCCATTGACCAAGATATTCAGGGCTGTGGAGGCATTTACAGGAGGGAACAGTGTAGCCCTGAGGGTCAGGACGCCTGGGTTCCATTCCTGGCCCGGGGGCGGGAGGATTGGCAGGGTGAGCTTAGGAGCGATCACAGTGGATTAATCAGTGTCGCCCACCCAGGCCTAGCTTCTAACAACCCAGAGAACAGCCTTTTCCTGCCCTCTGCCCCACCCTGCACTAACTCCGTCCTGCAGCCTCTGCCATGCATGGGAAGGCCCGTGATGGGTGGAAGAGCAGTTCCAGGGCCATCTGCCAGCTGGACCGTCCCTGGCCGTGCAGCTGAGCAGCCTGGAAACCGCAGAGGTCCTAGGGCAGCGTGGAGGCTCAAGGCCTCTGCTGGGAAAGCGAATTCCCTCCAGATCCAAGCAGATCGCCTGGGGTGTATGGGGCCTCAACTCTGTCCCAGAGCAACCAACTCCACCAGCGAGGGGAGCTGTCTCCAGGGCCCGTTCAGGCCTTGGTTCCTCAGCCGAGCCTACCCGCCGAGGGGCCAGATCCCTCCGCAATCACCGGCTTGAGACACCACTCCCCCCCGGGTCAGTTTCACCCAAAAGGCTTTGCTGACATGGGTTGGCCCAGAGCCAGCGAGCTAGAGCTGAAAGGCTCCACCTGCCCCCTGCTCTGCCTGAGCCCCCCAGGGGGGTGGCCTGCCATGCCATGGGGCCATCAAGAGGAGGGGGGCGGATGCTACAGATTTTCCCCCACACAAAATATTAACCTCAATCTCCCCTCTCCTGTGGATTTCGGCACACCCCCCCCCCCCCGGCCATCCCTATATAAGGGTCTCACACATCTGGGTTCCATGCCCTGCCCAAGGAGGCGCTGGCATCCTGCTTGGCTTGGAGTGTATTAAGATAGTTCCTTCCCCCACCCTCCCAACACCCCCCCACCCACACTCCTTCCTCTTCCATGGCGCTGGGGGAGAGCAGCGAGAACCCCCAATAGCCTGATGGAGCTGGGGACAGGCAGAGAGGCTGCGTGGACCAGCAACGAAAAGCTCTTGTACCAAATGACTTTCCCCCACTTCCCCAACCAGGGCTGCCTGGCTGGCACCTGAGGAAAAAGGCACAGAGAGACGAACCTAGCCCCCCAGCGTCTGAGCAGGGTGCCCCCTCCTCCGCCACGAGGGCAGCCCCACATCAGCCCCTTTGCTCCCCACACCCTCACTTAGCCACGGCTTCACTTGGGGGTCCACTCTGGGCACTGACTCCCTTTCCCTCCCCCAAGATCCTAATGAATCCGGATGATCAGCAGCTCCGGGAGACCTCCCAGCAGCATCGGGCCCCTGCTGGACCCCCAAGCAATGCAGCTCTAGGGTGACTGCCCTGGCCCCAAGCAGAGAGTTAACTCCATGACAGCTGGACCTCTGTCCCCCTAACCCCAGCACGCCCAGCACAACCGAGCCGCAGGCGCCTCGAGGACGGAAAGCGATGCCTGGGCAGCCCCCGGCATGGGAGGACTGGCTCATGCCCTGCTGCCGCGTGAGACCCTGCCTTGGTCGAAGGACGCGGGCACAAGGGAGGGAAAAGCACCAGCTACCTCGACCAGCCGCTTGTCCGACTCCAGCTTGTAGAGCTGCTCCTCGATGTCCTGCTCCCGTTCCTCCAGGCGGTCCTGCTGCTTCATCAGCATCTTCTGCAAGAGAACAGGGGGCAAGCGGCCGTTAGACACTGGGGAGAGTTGCAGGGGCACGCGAGGGAGGAGAGTCGCAAGCGGGATCAGCGTTACACATCACCGGGGCGGCTGAGGTGGCGTGCCGGGTCAACCGTTCAGGGGTCTGAAATTCCCCAGAGCAGCCTGATCTACAAGGTCCCATCCTAAGCACCTCTCTCCAGCTAGCAGGCAGCATCCGTCCCTGATTTGCGGCCTCTCATTAGTGCCAGTCTTTGCCTGGTTGGCTTTCTGGGGGTAGCAATGACGATGGGGAGGGTCTTACAGAGCGAGAGAGACGGTCCCGCCTCCTCCCTCATGGGGGACTTTATATTGGTTCTTTCTTGGTGGCTTTAGTGAACTGATCTGGAACTGATCAGTGGCTTTAGTGGAAGTGGAACTGATCAGTGGAGCCTTTCAGCTCTAGCTCGCTGGCTCTGGGCCAACCCATGTCAGCAAAGCCTTTTGGGTGGCTTTAGTGAACTGATCCTCTAGGCTGAAGGACTGTTTGTGCCTGGAAACCCCCTTGGAACAGCCGTCCTGAGGGTCGGGTTTGAAAGGTCAGCGTTCCCTCTCCACGCAGCGAGCCTGGCCACCGTGGGGTCCAACCTGTTTCTGTTTAGGACCCTGCATTTCGGCTCCCCGCTACGAGCGACACTGCCCAGCCCTGTCAGAAGGACAACGACCATCACAATTACCCCAGCGGGCCGACACTGACTGGGTTTGGTGGGGCAGACGCTCTGGCACCCCAGCAGGAGGTCTGGGGTTCCGGCTGGCCTGGAGGAAACAGCACACCGTTATAATCTGAGGGGGGCTGGGTCTAGCTGTATGCTGGCTCCACTCACAGCTGCCTCCCTGGATACGCAAAGATATCCACTTATCTCTCCACTGTCCCTCCCAGACCTTCAGAGAATCATAGGGCTGTAGTGCATTCCCGGGGTCTCCCATACGAGTCCCCTTTGCCACAGCTGCTTCCTATAGGACCACCAGGTCCGGCTGCAAAGAAGTGTTCACGCAGTCGGAAGGGGCTACCAAAAGTAACAGCGTAAACAAGACGAATGGAGAAAAAAGTGCATCCCATCTGCTCCCCATCCATTCTCCTCCCTCTGTCCCGTGCAGCCCCACTTCCCCATTACTCAGGGACAGGGTTTGTGTCTAAGCAACCAAGTAAAGAACCAGGGAATAGTAATACTGGCAATAAATTTAACAGGCTGGCTGAGCATGTTGTAGCCTTCTCTAATGGCTGGTAAGGATAAGAGCCTACTACACCAGCAGCTGACGGAGTTACTCCTTTAGCTTTACAGGTAGAAGCCGATGCATAGGTACAGAAGTATGCAAGTTCAATCCCCGCTCATGACTCCCAGTACAGGCTGTTACCTATATATGGATCTTATTACTACTGAGTTACACTTCTAAAGACCTTTCCCTACATGGGGAGGATCCCAAAGTGCTGTGTAAAAGAAAGGTTACTCTCATTGGATACACTAGGAACTGAGGCAAAGAGAGATATCCAAGGTCACAGAGCGAGGCAGTGGAAGAATAGGTAACGAGTGCCAGATCTCTTGACCTCCAGTCCAAATCCCTATATCCCCCAATTCTCTTAGGGGTGATGACAGAAGGAAATATTTATAGTATCGCCTCGCTGATCTGAGTGAAATGTGCAGTGTATAGGAACGAGGCAGTATCCCTTTTAATAGCTTGTGAGCCCTCTAGTGACGCTCACTGTGTTCTGTGCTGTAGACGCTACCAGAAACCAGTCAGAACAGCCATGTGTCTGTCCCAAGGCCTCACGTGTTCATGTATATTTAGTAAACATGGTTATCTGGGATCTAATTGTGGTCCCTTCACATTGTTTCTGTTGTGTACAGAGTGAAAGACACAAGATGGGCGATAGGAAGGTAATTCAGATAAACAGCGTTTCAGATGTGTCCCAAAAGATGGGAGAAAGTGACCTCATTTCTGATACACGTGTTTTTTGGATAACAAAGATTCAGCTAAACCAAGTGTGCGAAATCCTACTCCCACCACAAGGTGGGTTTTTGGCTGGGGGAGTGAAATATCATGATACGTTTTCCAGGCTGATCACCATCAAGGTGGAATCTGTGGCTGGGCTGGTACAGTTCCCCGTTGATTAAAAACGGGGTTTCAGGCTCCTTCGGTGAGAGAGGAAGCACTGGAGACAGCGCACCTGGAGAGAAGGTCTGTCCTTGAGAATTCAGGGATGAGAGAGGAAAGATCATTTTAAATGCTGCCCCGCAAGCAACTTCTATTTTCTAACAGGGGGAATCTTGTTCTGGGAAGAGGACAGTGTATTTTCCAGCTTCAGCCAGATGGAAGAGACACACACGCCCACGCCCTAAAAGACAGAATAAATTAGAAATCCAAAAATGGCTACGACCATATGAGTCATCTGCTAAACAGCTTGGCTCGGAGGCCCGGCATCCCTGCCAGAAGGCCAGCGAAGAGCCACCGGTATAGGATCAGCACTGGGCAACTCCAGTTGCTACGTCAGGGGCGCCCTACTTGTAACACACACACACACACACACACACACACACACACACACACACACACACACACACACACACACTTCTCAGACATTTGCCCTTAATTCGTCCTGCATTAATCCTATCAGAAAAAGCCGCTGGGCTCCTAACACCGAGGCAGAAGGGAGAGGTCGTTGGGAAACGAACCAGTTGGACATGGCACAGCAATGGGGACATGGAGGGAAATGGCAGCAAAGACCAATTTTGAGGGGATTATTGCTAATATAAACCAGCGCTCAGGGATTTATAATCAAGTAATTAATTCCTGGTCTAAGCAGGGGGAGGGAGGGTGGGAGAGAGGCGGTGGATGGAGTTGCCACGATTAACTGCACCACAGGGAGAGGCTGAAGCCTTCAACTTAATTCGTAAGCAAGAATTTGGAGCCTCCTCGTTCCTTGTTTTTCTGAAGGTCTGGGGCACCTGCAGCCTCATTAACACTTGGGTAAGTCAGGCACTAGTAGACAAGGGGGGCCTCTTGGGTTTCTTCGTCTCCAGCCTCGGTCCCTTAAAGAGATACTGACGGGTCAAAGTGGCCCTGAATCTCGGCTCTGGATCAAACCGGCAGCCCCCAGCGGGTCTGTAGGCAGCCCCCACTCTGCTCTCCTGGGTGGGGCGGGGCACGAGGACCTGAGGGGGAAGCCTGACTGGATGTGCAATGAACAGGAAGGGGGTGTATGCATCAGGAACAGCGGAAGCACCCTAAAAATGTGGGGGGGTGCCCCTCCTTCACCACCCCTTCTGCCTGAGCCCCCGCTCCCTATTCCCCGAGGCCCCACCCTGTCCCTTCTTCCCCAGCTGACCCTTCCCCTGAGGCCCTGCCCCCTGCCTCTTTCCCCCAAGAATCCCCCTGCTCGTTCCTCTCCACCCCCTCCCCCCAGCACTTGCTCTTATGGCCATGCCCTTCCCATTTTAAAAGTGGGGAGACCATGGCTCTCTGGCCCCCCCCGTTCTGGTGCCCCTGGTGTGTGTGTGTCTCTAGGTGGTTGAAAGAAACTGGTGTTGGAGGCTGTGGGTGTATATACACACACACACACACACACACACACACACACACACACACACTCTTACAGCATTAATATTTATATTGCAGTAGCACTGATTGGCCACCAGGGAGAGCAGGGCCCTGCTGTGTTAGGTGCTGTACATATGCAGTGAGCGCCCCCGCCCTGAAGAACTCACCATCTCAACAGCCAGGCCATGTGGGAAGGGAAGTGGAGGTACAGGGAGGGGACATGACCTGCCTAGGGTCACACGTGTCAGTGGTGGAGCTGGGAACAGAGCCCCAGTCCCCTGACAGTGCGATACACTGGGCTTCACTGCCCCCCTCATCACTCCCCTCTACTGGGTGGAATAAGAACTTCCCCCTTCTGAGTCAGGCCTTGAAAAAGCCCAAGTACAATTACTAACCACACAGGACGGTTTGAGGCACCAGCTACGATTAATCCTGGCTCCCCAGTGTAGCAGTGTCCGTGACCCAGTCTACCACTGCTCAGTCTGGGCCAGACCTCTCCCTCCTCCTGCAAACCACAGAACCATGCAGCTCTGGAGCCTGCGAGGGCCCGTTCCTTGGAGCCTGCATTGAGTGGTGTTTAAGGTCAGGCTTGACAAAGACCTGGCTGGGATGATTTAGTTGGGGATTGGTCCTGCTTTGAGCAGGGGGTGGGACTAGATGCCCTTCAGAGGTCCCTTCCAACCCTGATATTCTATGATTCTATGAGTGCAGCTTGGCCAGATCCCAGGGTAAAGCCCCCTAGGTTTGGACAGACGGACCAGTTAGCTGTGACCTATCCCAAGACAAATAAAGAGGACGTGCGTTTAAACACAGAGAGACTTTGGATCAGAGCCCTGGTGAAGGCCTGCTCAGGAGTCAGGGTCACTATTCTGGATGTAAAGGCCTCTAAGGCGCTTACACTCCGGAAGACAATAGCTGGCGTTTCCCCACTTGGCCACTGACTGATGGGAAAGTTACAAGCGGCAGCTCGGTCCTTTAGCCGTGTTAACTAGAACCATATTCTGCACTGCACAAGGCACACACAGGTCCTTGCTTAGCCTCCCTGCTTGGACTCATTCGCACTGTACCAAAGAGTGCCACCGACCAGCGTCACCCAGAGGACTCCAAGACTTCCAAGAAAACAGCTCCATCCTGATGCTTGCTTACTGCCAGCCACATCGATAGCTCCCACTCCACACCCAGAACAAGCGTCCGACTATTGGGAAGAACTGGGAATAGCCACAAAAGGAGATGGGGGTTTCCAGCAGGGTCCATTTCAAAGCAGGAAGGCATGTGGCATTTCTTTCCGAAACAACACGGCCCACCTGGAGCGGCATACCTCACAGCGGACAACGGGCATTGACAAGCTGTCTGAGTCCCCCGGTCCCAAGCCAAGCAACCGTTTGCCACTGACATAAGCCAACTATCTTCATCAAATGCAAGATCTGTCCAAAGGACCCTGATGATTTTTGTGGGTCACTTCTTCCCTGATGACTGGCTCCTGGTTCTCCTCAATCAACACACAGGGAACCAGCCGGAGAGCTGGCCCCCTCTGCATCTGCTCACAAGGTTACCTCACTGCTTGAAAAGATTTCTTTACCTTTGGGATATCCTTGGGAAGTCAGATCTAACCATGAATCACCACTGTCCAAGCCAGGAGTTGACAAAATTTGCCATGTCTCCAGCTTCCCCTCAGAGGAAAAACATCACTTCTCAGGGACTTCCCAGAAAGCCGAGCGCTTCATGAAACCTCTACAAAAAGCCACTACTGCCTCTGCAGCAGAAAGGCAGCCATGGAAACAGGAGTGACACAAGCTTCTCTGGAACGCTAAAGAACGCCCAGGACAATCTCCGGCACAGCTCCTGCTTGCACGCCCGTTCCGATCCCCGGCCTCAAGCTGCACACCGCATAACCCAGGCCGTTCCCACAGCCGCACAACGGCGCAGCAGCCTGATGAAAAGCCTTTCGTGAGGCCACCATACCAGCCTGTCAGAGCAAGGAAGGAAGTGGACGGCCCCATTCAATTCTCCTTCAGTGGCCCACGTAACGGACATTCTGTAACAAGACATGCGTCGCGCTGCAAAGAACTCCAGCCACGCAGCAAGAGGAATACATTGAGGGAGACGTCTCTCCACAACCAGAGCCCCTAACTCCGATGACTCCTGAGAGTCCAGAACCCTGTAGATCTCCGTGGTGACTGATCAATGTGGCCTGGTCATCGACTCTGTGGGACAGTAGGATTTTTTTTTTTTTTTAAATATAAAAATAGTGGGTGAAATCCTGGCTCCATGGAACTCAATGGGAACTTTGCCACTGGTGTCAAAGCATCTGGGTTCCTAGCAAGGAGTAATTAAACCAGAGTTGGTCATCTGATTGCCCGTGAGTTTTAAATGTGGGAGGGGTGCAGTGCCATTAGCAATCCATTCCAGGGAGGCCCACCCAGACCTTGTGCAGCACAGGTTGGTTTTCTCATGCTGCAGGCAACTGACCCATGAAGCTCTGGGGGCTGTGTCCACTCAGCAGCCTCGATGCAGAATCCCGTCCACATTCCCGGCTCCTGAGCCCTGGTTCTTCTCCCACACTCCAGCTCCATCATAAGCGCCCACACACATCCTGCAGCAGGCCCCCCGGAGCCTGCAGGAAAAGTTCCCGCTGACCTCAACGGGACTCTCCATTCCAACGTGAGAATGGGGCCCGGAGCAGGTCTACTGGCTCACAGTTGTTAGCACTGTGCAGCAATGCAAAAGTTCTGGGTTCGATTCTCAGCCCAAGCCTCTGGAAAGGCCAGACCAACACTCTAAGCACTTAGTGTCTCTCCTGTCCTGTGGCAGCTTATTTAACCGCAATCTATCTATACCTCCTTTCAACCCTTCCATGCAGTGCTGCCAACTCTCGTGATTCCACTACAAGCCCCATAATATGTGGTGTTTCCTCTAAAGCCCCAGCTCCTGGAATCCTGTGATTACATGAGAATCTCTGCTCACTTGCTTGCTTGAAGTTCCCAGGCCTCACTGGTGCAGAGAAAAGCTGGAAAATGTGTCAGAAGTATGATCTAAAGATTCAGACATCAGAAGACCAATAAAAGAATCTGAGATTTATGATGGTTTGATACAGCTCATGATTCAGAAGCCAATCTCTGATTTGGGGGAGGGTCCTGACTCATGATTTTGAATGCTTGAGGGCACAATGGGATAAGAGGTATTTGCACCCACAGCAACTAGTTCCGATAATAAAAAAGATAGGCAGAAACCACCCCTTGCTGTATTGATGACAGCAATTTCCTTTCTCTGTAGTATGGACTGAGTTCTTTAGGTATTTTGAAAAGGAAAATATATCCCTGTCCTCTCCCCCAACTTCCTCCCAAACAGGTATTTCTGAATTCGGAATGATCTGCTCCCCTCAGCTCAGCAGGGTTCACCACTTAACCAGTGATCCCCCCAAGATTTGCAGCAAAATCTCACAGTTCACGCCTGACTTTCCTGTAGGGACAACCTGAGCCCCTTTGCATTGGTTTGATGTCTGGATATCTGTTTGCATTTCCCAAAGTCTAAGAAACCTTATGCCCTCTCTCTGAGAAATGGGATGGTGCAGCCATTTTCTGGGATGGCAGCTGACCAATTTATTCCATTTAAAAAACATAAAAACAAAACCCCAACCCCTTATCCTTAAAAAGCAATAATCCCCACCCCAGTTTACACTGCCCCACAACGTGAATTTTGAGGAACAAAATGTACAAGAGATAAAATGAAGATTATGAATTTCCTTTTTGTTTCAGGGTAAAGAGTTGGAGTTGGTTTTTTTTAAATTTAAGTCTTCCCCTGTGGTGTTGTGAACCCAAGTACAAGGACATGAAGCTAGTAGCCTAAGAAAACAAAAAGTGAAACTGCACAGAAACACTGAGAAAAACTGACTGGTCCAGTTTCACCGCTGCAGCCAAGTGAAATGCAAAAAGAGAATCAACAGCATCCTTGGTGAAAAGTGGATCTGTTTGTTTAGACTCTTTGAGGTTTAGTAATTCACGGTGCTGTCAGTAACACAGGGAAGAAGTCTTATTTTATATGCAAATTCTGACAGTGTCTTATTAATAAATAACATTACTAGCCCCAGAAATCCCCACAAGTAAGGAGATGCTGCCCCAACACTGAACACAGTCCGAGTCCTGCAAGGTGCTGGAGGAACTGGGTGCTGAGCACATAGGAAGCAGGGCGCTCAGCACCTGGAAGGACTGGCCCCCACTGTGCGGAGTCTATTGTTTGCTCGGTGCATAGTTACCCCAGCAGTAACTGGTTCCTTAGCAGCCGGCGATACATTGGTTCACAGGCGGAAAACGGAAGCAGTTCCACCATCGGAGCACAATGGACTTCTGAATGGAGGGAAATACTGTTTTACTTCCTCCGAGTAGCCTGCCAGTGGGGACCCCAAATGAATCGGAGCCTGGGCTGAGTGGACGTACTACAACCCCCAGCAGCACAGCACTCCCCACCTGCCTGTTCCATTAGCGTCACAAATCATCCCCCCCAAAAAAGTAGCTGTATGGTTAGCTTCAATCCAACCGTGATAAGGGAAGGATGGGATCATGCTCTGCAAGTATATGAAGGCCACAAACACCAAGCTGTTATTAAAGGTAACTGGAGGAAAGAAAACCCAGGTTAATTATCAGAGAATCTACGTTGGTCTAGGCTGGGTGAACATCTGGGAATGTTTATTCGGGTTAGTGGTGTTCTGGTCCCCTGCGATCATGAACAGGAGCAAAATTTTCTTTGCGGGAAGTGCAAGGACCCTAAGCGCTAAGGACCCTGTGATGGCTTGACAAAGCCCTGGCTGGGATGATTTAGTTGGTGTTGGTCCTGCTTTGAGCAGGGGGTTGGACTAGATACCTCCTGAGGTCCCTTCCAACCCTGAGAGTCTATGATTCTAAGTCACCACCAGCAGCTTGCAAGCAGCTCCCAGGCAGAGCTCCACTGATGCAAACTGATCGCCGGGTCGTTTAGACCGACGGATACACTGGTAAGGATTGAGGCCTGGGAGCGGGGAACTGGTGAGCAGGAAGGAGAGGCTGCACTTGCTGCGAAAACAGCTAATTCTAATTGCAGGGCACACGCGCGGAAGAGGCTCGGCACTTCCTGAAAACCAGGCTCCTTTCAGGGCATGTCTACACTGCGACAAAAAAACACCCCACAGTAGTGAGGCTCAGCACCTGCCAACTGATTTGGGCTTGCATCACAGGGCTAAACATAGCCGTGTTGACGTTCCTGCTTGGGCTGGAGCCTGGGCCCCGAGACCCATCCACCCCTTGCCAGGTTTCAGAGCCCGGACTCCAGACTGAGCCCAAACGTCTACACTGCAACTTTTAGTGTCATAGCACGAGCCACACAAGCCCCAGTCAGTGACCCGGGTTCTGAGACTCGCTTTCACGGGTTTTTTGCAGTGTAGATGTACCCCATGATGTCTCAAATCGGGCACCCCAAAAACACAGGGACCTTAAAGTGCTAATCCGTTTTGAAAATTTCAGCTAAACTCTCTTATCTATACATGTCCAGAGCACAGTGAGCGCACGGGAGCTGGAATCCTGCAAAGGTGCCGAGGGGAGTTAGGTGCGCAAATCTCACTGAACGGCAATAGGATTTGCCTATAAAAATTCCAGCCATCACTACACACACACATACACACACACAGATCAAGGCCCCATGGTGCTGGGCACAATACATACACAGACCTGGGAGGAGGTGGTTTTGGTACTAGGGACTAAAACTTATATACCTATATAATTTCTACAGAGTTTCCAGACAGAAGGGAAAACAAACAAACAAGGTGTTCTAGGTAAAGAGAGCAAGGCAGGGCTGTTATCTGCATTTGACAGATGGGAACTGAGGGCCAGAGACACTCAAATGACTCATCCAAGGTCACAGAGGAAGCTCATTGCAGTACAGGAAGGAATTGAACCAGGGTCTCCCATGGCTAGGCGAATGCCCTAACCACTAGGCCATACTTTCTGCAGCTGGCCACTTGTACACAGTGTTTCCACCCAATCCGTTCGACAGTGATCCTGCGACTGTCCTACTTTCAAGCGTTGAACAGTGCTGAGCCCTGGTCAGCGCTTAGCAGATAATAATCGATGCCCCCAGCAGCACCCCACAGCCCTGCCTGGAAGCCGCCATGGCTAACCCGAGGTGACAGCCCAGCCTGCGATAGTTCAGTGTCTGAGCTGTACCCACAGCAGAAGCTGAAAACAACGTGCTCAAATCCCACTCTCACGGAAGCCGATGGCCAAGCTCCTATGGAATTCTGTGGGAGTGGGTCCCACCCCAGGCTGTCCTTGGAAAGCTGCTTTTTCCTGCTCTCTGGATCACAAAAGCGAGAATTCCCGTGCACACCCTTTCCCTTGAAAACAAAGGGGATCAGCCTCCTAGCAGGGAGCCCTTCCGTGCTTTTGTAGCGGCCCAGACTAAATTCACACTTGCAAGTGAATCTGCCACACGATCCACCCCAGTGAAGCACCCTCCTCCAAAAAGCTTTGTCTGGCTGAGGTTCTTCCATGGCACCTCTTGCCGAGATCTCTGCATCGCATCAGACCAGCGACCATCAGTGAGAAGGGGGTTCTGTCCGTTTCCAAGGAAGGCTTGGTTAAGTCCTTACTAACAGACCACTAAAGCAGCATTTTAAACCTTTACATTTCGCTGCACACTGGTTCTGCCTTTCATTGACCTTTTTGCTCCTTCATTGAGCTCGGGGCAGTGCACAATCAGAGGGACCCCCGTTTCTTTTTGACTCTAGTGAGTTTCGCTCACCCGTTCTCACGCTGCAGCAGAAGTCTGGGCTGCAAATGCCACAAGGTCATTTGAAATCCCCCCCCAAACACACACACACACACAAAAAAGCTTTGGCTAGCTAGTTTGCATGCTGTGACCGCTGCTAGCCACACTGATCAGAATCATTTTGCTGTCCTCCTGTGCCTCACCCTGTCTGTTGGTTATTTCTCTCACCTCTTGTAATGTACGAGGACCATCCTTTTGTTATCTGTGCACAGCGCCTTGCACAAGGAAGGCAAGACGGGGTCTCTCGAGGCGACCATTAATGCAAACAATAAACAATATGCTTTCACTGAACCACGAATAACACTTACATTCTGATCAGCGTGTATTACAGTATTTGTTTTAAATACCCAAAAACTTTTTTTTTTTTTTTAAATCTACCCCACCAGACACTGTCCCTTTAAGCACAACTGGCTAGCTAGTCCAGTTCTCTCACTGTACAGCGGGCAAGTGCTGTCGGGCTTTGATCTCTCTCTCTCCTCGCTCTGGCTCTCCCCTTGCAGCCAAATTACAGCGCTGAGCGCCCGAGTGAATAAGGACATTGTTTGCAACAACCGGAAAGACAGAGCTGAGGGAAAGACACGGGGGCGGTAGGGGTGGGAAGGTAAGGATGCAGCAAGAGCAAAGAGGTCACAAACGGTGCAACAACTCCAGACACCTTAAATCGTCCAGAGGTAAAACGGTATCCGGGCCCCACATTGAGACCAGAGTCCTGCACGGCGGTCCTGTGGGAAAGCTGATCCTGGCTGTCCCAGCATCCCAGCATAGCAGTGGGGTTAAGTCACTAGCTCTGAATTTTAGAACACAATGAACTAGAGACACATCGCAGGCACCCCCCCCGCCCCCTCCCCTCAGGCTGCATACAACACTGGACTCCTCCCTCCATGGTTGCTAACATCCTCCTTTTCAGCCCGCGCCACAAAAAAAGTGAATTTCCAATGAGAAACGCGTTCGTAACTATGGCGACCCCTTCCCATCCAGGGGAGGGCTACTGTGCTCCAGCCTGTAAACAAGCAACAGACTTTATACAGAGATGGCTCAGCCACCACTAAAATGCAGCCATCTCTGGGGTGGACCACGATGGCTGTTTAACAGCATGCTGCAGCCCGAGTGCAATTTAAGACAGGAATTGACGAACAGCGTACCCATTTGAAACCACAGAAGGAATTTTAGGGGGGAGGGGTGGAAGTAAACACTAGGGCTGGAATTTGGCAGGGCACTGGGCTGAACACCCCACCTACTGCAGAAACTTTAAATGACAAAGCGTTTAGGGTCCCGATACAGAAGACAGGGTCTCCTTCCTTAGTACTGTGCTGGGGAATTGCTCCAGTACTGCGGGAGGAGGAGATCAGTGACCCTGAAACCCCTTCGTGCCTCTCATTCAAATCCTATGCAAGCCCAGCCCCACTTAGTTCATCAGATGCGATGCGCTCACAGCCCGAGGTGATGTCTCTGTACAAACAGCCTCGTGGACAGAAGGAGCACTGCGTTGCCTTTAACACAGCGAAATCAGAGTGCAGAACTTAGCTGCTTCCTGGCTCTGAGGCCGTGAACTCCTTGGGCAAACCTTGGGACCCCACCTGTCCCCATCTGAAACAACCCCGGCCTCCGAAGGGATGAAACACGCTAAGCTCTGGATGAGTGCCTACGACTGACGCAAACAGAGAGGCACTGGCCCTTTAATTATCTCTCCAACCCCCAGGAGACTGACTGTAGGCAGGAAGGAAATGTTTTCTGGGTTTCATCTTACACAAATTTACAGTAACCAGCAGTCAACAGAGGAGGTCTTGGGCGAGCTGAACGCCTCTCCTCCCCCCCAGCTAGCGAAACACATATCTCATCTATTTTCAGGTCTGGCCAGTCTCATGCTACTTCCGGGTGGATCCAAATCTCGGGCCAAGTTCCACCAACGCTACGGGGAGAAGGGGAAAATATGCACAACGCCCGCAAGGGCTGAATGTCACCCTGGGAGGGAGAAAATGCAAAAATGGTCTTGAGAACTTACCACCCCCACTCAGCTACACCTCAAGATCACTCTTGCAGTTGGATTTCAAAGAAGCCTGTCTTGTTTTGCAAACCATTACGGATGCACCAAAACCACACTGCTTGCACCTATCGGTTCTTCCTGTCAGTCCAGCCTTTTATAAGGAAATCAGGTGTCATTTTAGGGGAGCCCTGTGGCCTGTGATATAGAGGAATTCAGACTCCACAATCACAGTGGTTACCTTCTAGCTTTGCAATCTATTCAGTTGCATTTTGGCTTTTGGTGTTTGCAAGTTCAGTGATTTGACAAAGGTGCCTCGTATTTCTGTGGACAGCCTTGTAACAAATCCAGGAAACGCTTCACAGAGGCCACTGGGCTGAATACAGCTGGGCCACATGGAACTTCACACTCCTAGCAGGGACAGAACTCAGATCCTTCTGCTCCAAAACGACAGGCCTTGCCGACTTGAACTAAAGGAAAATCTCCCCTAGCACCGAACTGTATAGGGCCCATGACACACAGAGAAGCCATTTGGTTTAAGATCCTTGAACAGAATAAGTTATGTAACCGCAAAACTACTTCTAAGTGGAATTTGAATATGATTCCCCAAATGATTATACCTTGTTGGTGTAGCTATGTTGGTCCCAGGATATTACAGAGCCAAGGTGGAGGAGGAAATATTTTTTACTGGACCATCTTCTGTTGGTGAGAGAGACAAGCTTTAAAGCTTCCACAGAGCTCTTCTTCAGGTCTGAAATATGTGTTCACTCCTTACGCTAAACAATCTTTCCCACCTTGTCTTTAGCTGTGACACTCAGTATGTTTCCCAGCCCCGAAGATGAGCTCTGTGTAAGTTCAAACGCTTGTTTCTCTCACCAACAGAAGTTGGTCTAATAAAAGATATCACCTCACCCACCTTGTCTCCCCAAATGGTTGCAGCTTTTATTGACTTCTATGTTTGGGGGTTATGCACAGAGCCCTCTTGCAGATCTGCCACAATTTAAAAAAAACCAGATATATGGGCACTGAAATTCCACGGTTAGCGCCAATGTGTTTGAAACCAGCATGTTGGGTGGTGAAGTCCTGACCAAATGCCTGCCTGGGGCAGCGTCTGTCACCTTCCCAAATAACCACCTTCAGTTGGCTCTAGCGCCTCATCGGAGGATCTCAAAGCACTGGACAAACATTTAATCAAACCTCACAACACCCCTGTGAGCTGGAGCCCCCTTCGACATGTGGGAAACTAACGCACGGAGAGCGGAAGTGACCTGTTTAAAATTCACACAGGAAGCGAGCCCAGGAGTCCAGCCACGCTCTCCCCTCCCCAGTATGCTATTGCTTGTATATTTCAGTCCACTTCCAGTCCTTCCTTGGAGTCAGGACTCACAACCATAGCGGGACATGGAGCAAGCTCAGCTCTTGGCCCCAAACAACCCCCTGGCCGTGACGGATGTCGTGAGATGCTACTTGGACAACACCTGCAGTCAAGCTCCGCCCTCATTTGCACCTGTCCACACAGAGTGTAATTTTGAAGAGACACATGGAAGGAACCCAGTGGGAGGATGTCGGGCGGGAAAGGGCTGAGAGCCTGTTTACTGTCACCGCCTGCTGCTGAAATATCGCACAGCTCTGGGCAGAGCAATCTGAATCTGTGTTGCAGCAGCAGTGACTTCATGTCCTTAATGGTACATCCCCTTTTCCCCCATCCCATCAGATTACCTCTCGCAGGCCGAGTGGGAAGAGGAGGGGGACATGGATGCCCGCAGGATCCTTCTTACCACTGGCTAGTTTTGGAGAGAGGTGCATCATGTTTCCGGTTTCTTTATTTTGTCAGCCAGGTGGCCCTCCAGCCATACCCTGCGAAAAAGCCCCCATGCAGCAGCACTGCAGAGGTGAGCATGTCTCTCTCTCACACCCCTTCCACTGCTCGGTACTTCCGGATGCTCAGCACCAGCACCCCTGCTCAGGAGACACTGCAGGCTAGCTCCCTATTCTCCTTGGGAGAGCTCGGGGGGTGAGGGGAGGAGAGGAGGAAATTAGAGGACACCATGAGGTCTGGATTGAGGTTCACCTGCAGAACTGGGGGCAAGGAGGGCTTGCACTGTACTGGGCTCCAACCCAGCTTGGTATGAAACAGAAGGGGCAGGGGAATAGCTCAGCGGTTTGAGTACTAGCCTGCTAAACCCAGCATTGTGAGTTCAATCCTTGAGGGGCCATTAGGGATCTGGGGCAAAATCAGTACTTGGTCCTGCTAGTGAAGGCAGGGGGCTGGACTCGATGAACTCTCAGGGTCCCTTCCAGCTCTGAGATAGGTAGATCTCCATATATTGAGTTATGTGCCTGGGTTCCCTCCAGAGTTCTCCACCGCCCACCCCGTTTCCAGTCACTGCTCCCTGCTGTTTCCAACCACTCCCTTCCATGCGCACACATCACTAAAGCAAAAAGCCCCACTGCACCCAGTCAATCATGCTCTGTTCCCCAGCACAGCTGACAGCGAGGGGGATAGTCATTGGTCACAGCTCCCCACACTCGCTTCGACATGCCAGAGAGCTCATCAGACTTTCTAACGAACTTCAGGGGCAGCCTTCCCAACACACGGTCTGGATTCACCATGAGGGTGGAGAATTGCTGCATGGGGGGGGGGGGGCGGTGTCTGTGCATCACTCCAGCCCTACCCGGAAATCTACCCCCTACAAAGCCAAACACACACAGGCAGAGCATCCAGTGACTGGTGAAAACTAGATAAATTCATGGAGATTAAGTCCATTAATGGCTATCAGCCAGGATGGGTAAGGAATGGTGTCCCTAGCCTCTGTTTGTCAGAGGGTGGAGATGGATGGCAGGAGAGAGATCACTTGATCATTACCTGTTAGGTTCACTCCCTCTGGGGCCACTGTTGTAGACAGGATACTGGGCTGGAAGGACCTTTGGTCTGACACAGTCTGGCCGTTCTTATGAGAAACTCCCCCTCCCTCTGTCTAGATGCTGCCTCCCTCCTCCCGCCACGGACACCATGTGCAAAATGGCTCAGAGCAGGGCAACAAAGGGCCCAGCAAACACTGATTAGTCCCACCCATAAACAGGGAGCAAGGAACAGCAAACACAGGCAGAACAAGCAAGAGGAGCTCCTTTTCCCCCAGCCTGGGAAAGCCAATTCGCAGAGGGTCAAGGAGTCAAATGCTGTGGCTGGATAATTTTATGGGCCATAATGTTCAAGTCATGCATGGAGAGATCAAGGTAATTAAATTTCATGCTTCAGGAGGCTGAGGTCAGGAAGAAATTCCCCACCCTCTCTGTGTGCACAGTGCCGTCCAATCATGGTGGCCTCCCTCTGAAGCATCACACACTGGCCCCATGGTCGGGTTGGCCAAGTGTTCCTCTGGAAGATCTTCCAAGGTACTGAGGCACCTAACTTCCACTGAAACCAATGGGATTTAGGAGCCTAAATACCACTGGGCCTGCCTGCCTCCCTTGTGTTGCGGCTCCATCCACATCACAGCCCACAGCTGCAGGAGAAGCCCCTTCTCTCTCCCCTCTTACCCTGACGCTGCAGTCGCAGAAAGAGACAAGCCACATTTCCCATGGGGCGGGGGGCCTGCGAGTGCCCTCTGCTGAACTCACTTCCTGGGCGCCGGTACCGCAGCGGGGGGCCCACCTGGCAAGAGTCCTGCCCGTTTCAATGGCCCCACAAATTGGCCCATTTTCTTTAGAGACACTTCCAGGCTGCCATGGGGAAAACGTCCCCTCTTGGAATCATGTGAGCCAGGGACCTCTGCTGGGTCCTCAGCAGCATTGTTATGGGTCACCCCTCTGGGGTGGTGAGTGCCTGAGACAGGAAAGCCACAGTCAGCGGTTTCCAGGGGGAGACAATGCAAATGATTGTGACTGCACACCGAGGCGGATAATTTGATCCTTTCCCGGCTCTCCCCCAGGCTGCCACCCCCTCAAGCAGGCAAAGCCTTCCTCCAACCGCTGCAGACCAGTGCATGCTGCCAGGCATGTCCTTAGCTGGCCAGGGTCCTTTGCCAGAGTAGGAAGGAGAGGGGGAGAGAGAGAGAGAAAAAGGGGTTAGGAAAGATAAACAGGAGGGGAGAAAAGTGGAAGAGCAGAAAGCTCCTGGCGGGAGTGAATGCAGGAGGATCCCTCCCCCACACCCAGTGCTTCCCCCCACCCCTGTTCCCCCTCGCCACAGATAAGGTGGGGACAGTGGGTTTATCCTGGTCACATTGGTGATCTCCCTGTTCCATCCAGGAGCTCCTTCCCTCAGTCCCAGCACTATACCGTGGGGCTGAGCACAGAGCCGCAGGCAGGGATCTGCAAAGGGGAACCAAACAAGCATGGTAACATCAGTGTGAACCCCTCGTGCAGAGACACTGCACCAGCACGATTCACCCCAGTCCAGGGTAACTATTGCCTAGAGTCACAGCCCGAGGACTAACTCACGTGCGACGGACAGGACAAATATTGCTGTGGTTAGAAGACAGATTGGACAGGGAGAGGACGTCACAGCTCCATCTTGGGCCAGCCAGACACACCTCCCCTTCTAACTGCCTGCCCTTCCTCAGCACTAGCTGAGAACGCTTTTCCTTTCTCATCAGGCTGCTCCCCCCCCCCCGACAGACTCATTAGAAGATGACACAGTCGAGGTTCTGCACATAATCCAGGGACAGATGCTTTATACGCATCAAAATACTCCGCAGAGCAGAGGGCTCCTGCATTGGCCACTAGACTAACAGGAACGTGGCAGAAGGCGAAGGCTGGCTGGATGTTGAACGGGGGAGGCAGTGTGGCCTAATGGATAATGAACAGGCTAAGGAGTCTGGAGACCTGGATTCAATTCCCAGCTTGCTACTGACCAGATGTGTGACCTACAGATGGCAACTGATTTGCTCTGTTTCCCTTCCCACCTTTTGGGTCCCACGTTTAGGTTTGGACATGCTCTCCGAAGCAAGGACGGTCTCTCACCATATTTGCACAGCTCAAGGTGCTACCGTCATGCAAATAATAATGCTAAAGCAGTGGTCACATGGCAGTGAGAGGATGTGCTGTCTCCAGGTCTACAGAGAGGTTCTTCTAGTGACCTCGGCTGATTTTCGATCTGCAATCAACTTACATTTTTGCCCTGGCAGAATTCCAAAACCCTGAACACCCTGAATACTAATGGTTAGCTCTGCCGCACGGCAACAATGCAAGAGACCGCACTGCTCTCAGAGTGAAAAATAACGCGGATTTCGTAACCGGGATAGTTCACAACAGCCGCAGATTTTGTTGGTTTTTTTAATGCTGCATCAGGCATCGTGGACTGATGAGTTCTGTGCAGGGATCCGGGTTTCACCTACACATGCTCTCACATTCAGTCACAGTCCCATGGTCCAGCAGAGAGAGAGGGAGTCTCTCTCTGTAATTTGCCCTCAATTGATATTGGGGGGGAGGGAGGGAATATCCCTCTTTATAAATCCTGATGATTAACAAGGAAAAATTCCCCCTTTCTGGACCACGGGGAGCTGGGAAGGAAACTGATCAATATTGACATTTCCCAACAAGGATCAGCCTCCTGACTGTAATTACACAACAAGCAGCAAAGTCTCTCTAAGGGCATAACGACATCCCCAGCCATAAACTTCCTAAGGGGCAGGCCCCACCACATCAAATCAGAGACAGCCACTTTCACTTGCCCAGTCACCATGGCAACAGGATGGAGAAACCCCCTTTCGGGGAAGGAGGGAGGGGAAAGAGGTCAGCAGCTCCCAGTCAACATGGCCTCATCAGCATAAGGACCCCCAAGTGCGGCCTCTGGCCCAGCGAGCGGATGAATGGCTAACAGTCGCCCACGCTGCCCAGGCTCCTGTCTGCTCTAAAGCAAAGGGGATGAGAAAGATGACAGGCCAGCGAAACCGCCACCTCCCTACAGAAAGCACGGCTGCGAAGGGCAATCTAGAGGCTATACGGCCCAAGGCAAGATCCAAACCATTACGGGTACATAACACCCAGGTGACCTGCCCCCAACTGCTCATCATCCTTGGTCTTTTTGCAGCAACCCTTGGCTCTTCTACAGCTGCCTTTCACCGGCGGATCTCAAAGCGCTTTGCAAAGGGGGTGGTAACAACTGTCTCCCTTTGGTTGATAAGGGCACAGGGTTCATTTTTAGGTCCTTTTATAATTCTGGGGGCGGAGCTTGACTGGGATGTAGGCTCCTGAAACGTCACAGAAAGGAGGCGGCAGGGCCTGCATAGAACTCAACCCTGTATCCACGGTGTTGTGTCTTCCTCCCCCCCCCCCCCGCATCTAACTGCTGGAACATGGGTTTAAAGCCACAGAGAGACCCCTTTCCTGACCCCGGAAGCACAGCCCCTCCGAATGCATGGTGCTCAGCACTGGTGGGGCTCCAGTGCACGGCCCCGCACCCCGCTCGCTTCCTTGGCTCATTGTTTTCTCTCTTGTGCTTTTTAACTATTAAGAGTTGTATTGATTTTCAGCAAAACAGCAATGCCAGGTTGGGGTGGTGGGGGCAGCGCACAGGAGAGAAAGTGGAGGGGTAGCAGAAAGGAAATCTGGCCAGGAAGCAGACAGAGAGAGGCTGAAAAGCCAGAGGAAAAAGAACAAGCCAGCCATGCTGTGGAAGAGGGATTTATTCCTACAGTCAGTGCACGCCCAGGTAGCACAGAAATGATGATTTATAACATGTATTGTGGCAGCAGCAGGGAACGCCAGTCACGGACCAGGTGCTATACCAACAGCCAACAGGACAGGGGCTGAAGCCAGCAGCTGGTATTTGCAAACGAGCCTATGGGAGTCAGGCACCAAATCCCTCGGACTTTGAAAGTCCTGGCCAGAGCCCTTTACAACAATCAAGAACGAACTGGGGGTGAAGTCCTGCCCTCACTAACAATGGGAAAACTCCCATTGACTTCCCGTCCCTGGATTTTCCCTAATTGTTGCACAAGCAGCTGATCTCTCCTGGTGGGGCCAACCCAGGGAAACAATGTGACCCCAAAGCCAGCAGCTGATCTCTCCTGCTGGCTTGAACATAATCAGCGGATGCCTGGAAGTCCTGGGTTCTAGTCCCAGCTGTGCCACCAACTCATTGTGCAACCTTGGGCGGCTCACCTAACTCCTCAGGTGCCACCACATGTCCCCAGCTCTAAAATAGGAGATTGCTGCTTAACTGCCCCAATATTGCTAACAACTTCTGGGAGTTGGGTGCCTTGAATCTCTCCCCTTTGTGACGCTGGCGAGGTTACGGTATAAATGAGCCAGAGATGAGCATGACCCCCTGAACTGAGAGGAGCTTTGAACCCAAACCCTTCTCAGAGCCCAGCAGCGAAGGCTGGTAGCAGAGAGAGATGCTGGGCTGTTGCTTGAAGCCGGCGCTACACAGCCAGCTATCAAACTTCCGACATCTGTTGGCTGGCTGGTCGTGCTCCCAGCTTCGCTTCGGGTCCCTTCCTCCTCTGCGGAAGCAGGCGAGCCTCTCCTCTCCCCAACTCCATTCCATCCCCTGCCAAGCCCAGGCAGATCCGCTCTGTACTTTAGAAGATCTAAACTAGGTCACACTGTGGCTTGCCCCGTTGCCGAGTGGTGCTGCCAGCGCCCCCCCCCCATGCACTGTGCTCTCCAAGCCATCTCCTCTGGCATGAGGTGGTTCTGCTAATGCATGCAGGCTGGGGCGTGGGGCCAGATCGGAGGCAGCAGAGAGAGGCCCTGCTGGATTTCCAGAGGGCAGGGTAACCAATAACCAGGCAGGCTCTCAGAGGGACAGGAACTCAGGAAATCCTGCACAACCCAACGACCTGGTACTCAGAAGGGAAAGCGGCAGATATCCCCACCCAGCTGCTAAGAGGCTGCGAGGCCAGTGTGGGAATGTAATCAGCCGTCCTCTCCACGACTGCAAAGGGCAGGCCAAGATTCAGGGAGCTCCCACACGGAAAAACTAGGTAGCACAGATAGCAATTGGCCAAAAGGAACCACAGGGTCTGCCTGTGTCCGGCAGCCTCAGTAAAGAAACCCCCTTTCGCTGGGCTACAGCCAAATCCTGTGTCTGCTTCATGGGGGTGCAGAGTGGAACCTGTGGGGCCTCTCTCAGTTTATTTTTTACTGTGAAGCAAAACACTTTGGTTTCAGTGGTGAGCAAGCTGCCACTTCCCTCCAGTTCACAACAGGCATCGCGATCCAACAGGAGCCTCCAAGTGCCTGACACAGCTACTCCTCAGCTGCCAATCCCACCCCCAGCTCCACCAAGCCGCGGTTGTCTGGTCTCCGAAGGCAATGCAAAACCGCATTAGAGCCCAGTCCATTTCCTGGTGGGCAGACAGCGTGCAGAACTGGGGACATGCAACGGTTGAATCATCCACACTGCAAAGCTGCCTTCCTTTATTTCCAGTCTAGACTAGGCAAGCAGGCTCCGAGGAGCGTGAGAGGGGAAAAGACCTTGAAATTCTCTGGGGAGTTTGAACTCCTCTTCTTGTATCCCAGCAACTCCACCTCCCTAACACACTCACTGTATCAATGGTGGATAAGCACAACAGCCAAATGATTTTGCTAAAAGGTTGAGCAGTGAAATAATCACTTGTGTTGGCATTAGGCTTCAGAGTTAACACCACAACTAGATGTGTGCAAGGTGTGACTTCTCAGAGCTGTTTCAGGCTGCCTGCAGACATCACAGCATTGGTTACATTCAGATCATCTTCACACTCCTAATGGTTAGAGACCTGACCTTTATTTTCCCCTATGAAAATCTAGATTCTGCAGTCAAATTCTTCAACACTGTGTGAATTCCACAGCCATGAAATCCTGGAAAAAACAGGCTGTGCTGGCTACAGCGCAGGAAAAATAAATTAGAGAGAGCAATAGGTGGTTTTGTGGCTCAGACCACAGGAAGGAAGAATCAGGAGATCTGGCTAACCTCAAGCAAATCAATTCACTTCTCGGGGCCTCAGTTTCCCTATTTCTCGGATGTGTGAAAAAGGGTTAATTAGGGTTTCTTGAGTGCTTTGAGAGCTTCAGATGGAAAGCGTGATAGACAGTAATATCTCCGCCTTTAAAATGCTTCATGTTATTTCGCTCTGTGCCGTTCAGTGAGCAGAGAACTCTGGTCCTCCACTGCATTCAGTCACTAACCGCGGCAAACACACCCTCACCCCCTTTCTTACTGGGGGAAATTCATCATTGCCAGAACTCCTGTGTCCCTCCAGTCTGAGACCACACAACAATCTGCACACAGGGACTGAGATAGCACCAGGGGAAGACCATGTCCTCAAGATCCTTGGGGAGCTTTGATCCGGAGTGTTTTCAAAGAGGAACACGGTACATATCTAGCCTACTGCTGCACTGCTTCCCTCACCTGTTCCGGAACACAAGGGGAGATCTTTTTAAGAAAGCACGAATGGGTTTAATGCTCGTCAGAGGGGGAGAACCCCCTACCTCCAGCTTGAGCCAGATGTAGCAGAGACGAGTGCTATGGGAGATCAAACCCGCTCTGATGACCTCTCCCACCCCCCCAAAATGTTCTGCCCGTACACCTCAAACTGGTCTTGCAACAGCCCATTTCCCAGCCCTGGACTCTACACACACAGCACTGCCAGTGCCCCTCAATTGCAATTCGCCTCCACCATTTCTCCTCCCCTTCCCTGCTCTGCCCATGCCCCTCAATCCCAGTCCTGGGCTCCACCTCACCACCTGCCTGCCCCTCAAGCCCAATCTGGCTAGTCCAGTCCAGGGCTCTCCTCCCACCCCCACGGCTCTGCTGATGCCCCTCAATCCCGACCCAGAGCCGCCACAGCTATCCCAGCCCCGGGTCTCGGTCTGCCAGTTGTGTGGGGGGTTTATGATTTCAACTGAGATGGGATCATCTCAATCCATCTTTATCTGTTACCTAAGCCTGACAGGCTCCCTCTCCTGCACCCCCTATCTGCTCTCATTCTTATTCTAACAATGGGATGAAAAAATCCTTATGTTTTGCCTGCACCTCCAGCTGATGATACACTGGCACCTCTAGGAAACAGAGCAGGCAACAAAAAATGGCCCACTTGTCTCAGTCCTGACATGGAAGACACTGCTCCAGGGGTGAGTGTGCGGTTCGGTCTCCATTCAGTCCTCGATTGCCCTCGGCCAAGGCCAGCAACAAGGGGACTAGTTGCTGTCCACTGTGGTGGGCGTTTTGCCCTTCACTGGGAATTGGGTTGAGACCACCCAGCAGGACAAGAGAGTAACAACTTTTAGTTGTCTCTACAGTCTGGGTCTGAAGTGCCCACTCTTCACTATCCAGCCCCTCTTGCCCTGTTTTAAGTAAATTGATTTTTAAACTCAATCTAGTTAAACTGATGCAAAACCCTAATATAGATGCACATGGTGGTTTTACCCTCATGCAAAGAGATTTAAATTGTGTCAGTAAGTTACCAATTTTGACTAAATCGATATGCACCTGGGTTCAAGCTGCTTAAATGCATCTCTAGGAGGTGGTTCCGCCAGTTTAAAGGGACAGATTTCCACACGGATTAAGTTAAACCGGGGCAACTTTTCTAGTGCCGATGTGGGGCAACATTTTCTAAAGTACCCAGGAACCTAGTCCCATTTTCCAAAGTGACTCAAGCATTCAAGAACCTCACTGAGAGTCAGTAGGATTTAGGCACCTCAACATGCAGATAAGAGCAATTCCAGTAGGTGCCCATCTGGATCTTTAGATGCCTAAATACCTTTGACAATCTGACCCTAACCCCTTCTGAATAGGATTTAGGCTTAGGCACTTTTTGAAAATGTTGTTGCATCATCATTCACTTTCTACAAACACTCCAGTTTTTACAGAGTCCCTTAGTGCCTCTAACAGTTGCAAAGGGCTAGTCCAGCAAACAGCAAACCTGCTGCCTCAGCTAAAGAGAGAGAGAAACAAACCAGAGGAATTTTAGAGCCAGCTGGACTCGGCAATCAAAATGAAAAATCAAATCAGCTTTTGCACTTCTACCGCACCGTCCATCGCAGGATCTCAAAGCGGTTTACAAACGTTAATTTAGGCCTTCTCAAATCCCACTCAGGGATCACACTACAAATACTAACACGCACTCACTTCTGGAGCAAAACCCGACAGCTGATTAAATAGCACACAGTTTATAGCACCATGAGATTTCTGCCAATGAAGCTTGGCATTTCAACCATGAAATGCCATTACCAATTACAATGTTGCTGAAGCTCAGGACCCGTCAGCTGTCTCCTTTAAAACAAAATCAGCTTGGATAATTTTTTTTTTTGAGGGGGTGTTTGCTCAGAATTCTAAAGGCTTGGATTAGGATCTTTATGAATCCCATAGTTAGAATGTGCTGAAAAACGGCCTGGGAACACCAGATGTTCCAGCAAAGCTGCCAACCAGCAGCTGCTTGCAGCCTGTTTTTATTTTAAAAAGCAAAATGATATAGATCTATATTAAAAAATATTATATACATTTTAGATACACGCACGCCTCATGGTATTGATTGAGGCTGTGGCTTTTGCTTCTCTTATGTGGGAATGGCAGCAGAGGGATGGATCTCTGCAACAACCCTCCCTTGAAACCTGGCCCTTTTCCTACTAGGAAAGAATCACGTTACTTTCTGAGTGGGAGGTGGATTTCTGAAGGTCTGTCCAAACTTGCCAATAAAAAGAAAAGCACCACAAATAAACACCATCTAACTAAGGGTGCCAGGACCGGGTCTCATGGCATCACCTCGCTGACACAGTTTATCTTGAGATGCAAGGGGAGAAGGGTGGGGTGTGTGAAGAGGGGCCATTCTGGGTTTCTATTCAGATAAGTGTTACTTGAGGGGTGCAGGGGGAAGGTCTGGGGAGAGAGAGGATGATCTTGTGATTGAGTCCCAGGAATAGGAGCCAGATCTTTGTTTATTCTCAGCTCAGTGACAGACTCGCTGGGCACAGGTCACTTAACCATGGTGCCTCAGTTTCCCCATGAAATGGGGATAATTATATTTACTGATTTCACTTACCCCAGGGCCCATTTAACACTTCGGGGCTCCCCTGCCACCAAAACTCACAAGAGCAAAATCCCACACATTTTCATTTTTCGCTCATGGTAAGATTCCCCACCCCCAACGCGCTATAAAAGGAACATGTACGGTACCACGGGGTGGCAGTTTCAGGATGAGGTGCTGAAGGGATACAGAGCCTCTCGCAGGATGGAGACTGACTAAAAGTCATCCTGATCATCCATCTGCAGAGGAGTGGGGTCTAGCAGTTAAAGCTGAAGACTGGAAATCAAGATATTATCAAGATCTGCCGCTGAGTCCCTGAATTGATCACTTCCCCTTTGCGGTCAGTTTCTGTGACTAATAATGCTTCGCCACGTTGGAACTTAATGAAGGTTTGTAAAGTGCTCTGCAAGCCTCCAATGGAAGGCGCTGGAGAAGGGCAGCTTCAGTCCTATTAGTAAACTAATACCAGGAAACAATTCCAGCCACCTTTCTTCTCCACGCTTCTTCACATTTTGAGGGCTCTGTTAAGACTATTTAATCTCTTGCCCGAGCTTCCATTGTAATGCTGGGGAAAACCAAACCTAGTAAGAAGAATCCAAGGCAGGAACGGGACTTGACTTTGAAGTTAATACTGTAGGCTACAAGCACTGAATGGCACAGGACAAAAGGAGTTGTCCTGTTGGAACAGCCCCCTAGTCCCTCAAGTCCAACATCCCATCTCTCACCATGGTCACTGTGGGATGCTTCCAAGGAAGGTGACAAACCCCGGCTGAAACACATCTGGCCAGTGGCACAATGCCACCCCATGGGGAAACCCCACATGGCGATTAGTTTACAGCTTGAAGTACAAGGATACAATGCAATATCATGTGATTTTTTTTTCTTCCCTGGGCACGTGAGCTCAAGCCATTAAATTCAGACCTGGAGTCAACGGGGCCAGGATTGCAAACCCATAATTCAAACACTCTCAAGGGTGGGGTATTCAGATCTGGAGTTTTGACTCCACTCCAGAGCTAACCCTTGCTTAAGTAACTTCAGAATCTGTTCCTATTACTAAACATCTGCTTCTTTGACAAAACTTAATAAATTATTTGCCTCGCTAATTTAATGTGGCAGGGAGTTCCAGAGGTTAATCACAGATTGTGTGAAATAATCTTCTCTATCCATGGCAATAAGCTTCCCGTGCATCAAGAGAGGATATAACCACCCCCATGGAGAAAGGGGATTTCTACCTCGCTCATAACAGCCTGCCGCATATTTTCTGTCCCAATGCAAGTGTTCCACACCTGTCCAGATCAGGTCCAACAATGATTCGTTACACTTAGCACTGCACGGCATTAATGAATCTTTGCCCTTAGTCTTAAGTAAAGCCCTCAACAAATACTTGACATCAGATTATTTAAATCTTGCACTCACACCGAAGGGACTAAATTCTCTGTTGGCATAAACAGGCCAAACCTCCCAAGCTAAATCCAGGCCTATGCTGGGAGGATGGAGGCTAACAGGGAACAAGGGTGATTAAAATCCAGCCACAGAGCAAATGCCGCTCATGGAGGTTCTGGGCCAGATCCCATTCCCGCTAAAGTCAATGGTAAAACTCCCATTGATTGCAAAAGGAGCATCAATCAAAGTGGCAACAATGACTGTGTCTCAGCATGCAATGCTCCATCTTGCTCTCCGGAGCCAGGCTATGTAGAACATTGCATTCTGGTAGATGGAGTTCCACTGCTGTGCCGGGGCAGCTGCAAATCCACATCATTTTGGTAAGAATCCAGTACAGTGAACACAGCCTCCTGTTTGGGAAAAAATTGGGGTCTGACCCCCATGTTAATCTCCTTGCCTTTTAAGCTAAGACAGGGTAGGGTGACCAGACAGCAAGTGTGAAAAACTGGATAGGGGTGGGGGGGGTAAGAGGAGCCCATATAAAAAAAGCCCCAAATATCGGGACTGTCCCTATAAAATCAGGACATCTGGTCACCTTAAGTCAGGGCTGCCAGCTTCCCCCCGGGCGCCTAAATCCAGTCCATTAACCTACCTGTGCTCAGCTGTAAAAGTGTCCTCACCAAAGAGATGCAGCACCCAGGCAGGAATGCTTCTCTGATGAATAAGGCCCAGGACTGGGAGCCAGCAAATCTGGGTTCTGATCCCTCTCCTACTGCTGGCTTCCCCGGCTGAGTCGATACCCCAGGTTCTCTGGGATTTGGCCACTGTTGCTGAGAGCAGGTGGCCTATGCTAAGCCTAGTACACTAGTGCAGGGGCAGCTCCACAATGGTATTTAGGCTCCTAATTTTCACCGAACTGCTCCAAGGGACCGTACGGGCATCTTGTCTGATCTCCTGTAGACAGATCATGGGAATTTCCCCAATGCTAGAGCCCAATCCTTCCCACTCAGCTGTGTGATTTCAGACCGATTCCATTTAAGCAAATGGAGTTACAGCAGCAAGCAGGAGGAAAATCAGACCCAACAGCTTGGGGTGGTGCTTTAAGACAAGAGCTTGCCTAATAAAGGAGGGAAAACTCTTGTACAGGCTTCTCGGCTCTTAATTCCAGCGGCGCCCGTCGTAGGTAAATTTCGTGCACACCCCAGATTGCAGGAGATACAAGGGAATTGTTTCCTGGATGCTCTGCCCACGCACTTTATGGCTCATAAAGAGGGCACTGAAAGCACCAAAGGGGGTCACGCCAATGGGACAGCAATGGGTATTTTGCTGCTTACTAGGGGCACTTGATGTGAACAAGCCCGGGCCAGCACCATGGTGTTGAGTATTTCCTCCCAAGCCCGGCATCTGCCAGCGAGCCTCTGGATTTCTTTGCCCCTTACTGAGAGCAGCACCTCCTTTCCCTTGCTGGGCCAGCGGACAGGTCATTCAGGAAGCCACTGACCCCTTTTGATATCATGAGGGATTATTTCACACAAAGGCCACGCCTCCTGGGAAGACACGGGATGGAAACTCACTGTGCCTATGGCAAACTGGGGCCTCTAGCTAACACTAGTATGGAAGAACAGTATGGGCTCACAGCAGAGAAATAAAGGAAATGTTATATTTCCCAGTCCATACGGTTAAATTCCCAGTGTCTTTACTATCATGCCAATGTGTCTAGGAGACCATCAGTTGCTCGGCCTTATCACAGCCACATCTGTTTGCGACTCTTTATGAGGTCCAAAGAAAAAATTGAAATAAAAAAAAATATCTGTTCAGTGTTTTTCTTAAAACACCCAAAATACCAAGTCTAGGAATTATTTATACTCTAGGTATTATCTGGGGAAAGTTCTCTGGCCATGTTATAAAGGAGGTCAGAGTAGATGATCATAATGATCTCTTCTGGCCTGTGAAATCTATGTACTCCCGTCTTCCTCATTTTTGTTGGAAAATTTTGTAGAATTGTGACATTTCAAGAGATAAAAGTTGAGCAAGGAAGAGCTGGGGTGGGGTTTTCCGACTGCACTGTTTTAATCAGGGGTAGTCAATAGGCAGACCATGGGCCAAATCCGGACATCCAGACGCTTCTGAATGGACCCTGAAATCTTATCATTTTTTAAAATAATTTTCTCTGGAGTCTGGACCTTGACTATACCTTGACCAAGAAATTTGGACCTTGACAAAAAGTATTTTACTATCCCTGGCTTAAACCCTTGGCTTTGCTCTACACTCGGTGTTTGAATTCAAACACCCAAAACACTCTTGGGAGAAAAGTTCTCTTTGTAAAGGCATCCACCACTCCTGCTCCTTCAGGCAAAGACTGCGTAAACACTCATCCACAGTTCTCTAAGCCCTGGTCTACACCGGGGGTGGGGTCGATCTAAGTTACACAACTTCAGCTGCCTGAACAACACAGCTGAAGTTGATGTACTTAGATCTACTCACCCCTGTGTTTTCAATGCAGTGAGTCAACTGCTGCCACTCCCCAGTCAACTCTGCCTGCGCTCTCACCCCATGGTGCAGTACAGGAGAGTGCCCGGGGGTCAATTCATTGCATCTAGACTAGATATGATAAATTGAGCCTGCTGGATTGATCGCTGCCTGCTGATCCAGTGGGTAGTATAGACATAGAATATCAGGGTTGGAAGCGACCTCAGGAGGTCATCTAGTCCAACCCCCTGCTCAAAGCAGGACCAATCCCCAGACAGATTTTTCCCCTAGATCCCCCTAAGTGGCCCCCTCAAGAATTGAACTCACAACCCGGGGTTTAGCAAGCCAATGCTCAAACCACTGAGCTATCCCTCCCCACTAAAATACTCCAAGGAGATTGCCAGCAAAAGCAAGGGAGATGAGGGTTTAATTCTTAATAGGTCAGGCTAAAAACAAAAAACCCCAAACACACCCAGAACAACCTTACAGCTTTTTCTACACATCATGAAGAAGGAATAAAGAGCACAATTGTTTTTTCCTTCCTTTTTGCAGATCACCTGTAAGATCAACGGGTCAGGATTGCTGGCCAGCCTAATCTGCCCACCAGCTCATGAAGACACCTGTCTTTTCTTTTTGCTCACTCCCTGGGATAGCAGAGAACCTTCTTGGAACCCTGGCTATATTTGCATTAAACCAGCATTAACTGGCTCAAATACCAACAGGGCCAAATGGCATTAAAAACCTAAGTTCAGCCTAGGTCTACACATGGCCAGCAGCAGCTCCTACTCCATGAAAATCCCTGCAGCTTCTTACTATCGATTTCCAGGGTCTGCTTCACACCCTGTTTTGCACCCACCTTTTTTTATGACCATACGCTTCCCTTGACTAGCACCAGTGATGCCAAGTTGAACAGTGGTTAAGCTGTTGTTAATTAACCCAAGAAAATTTTTTTCCTCCCTGACACACAACCTAATTTACCTTGCAACCTGGAAAGACCCCCATGCTCAGATGCGGAGCTCAATTTCCTTTGTTTCAAACTATAATCAGACCACACCTCTTCCCGGGGAGCGTCAGACCCATGGCTGTTCTCAGGGACTGAGATGTCCCGGCTGTTTGATGGAGACCATGAAGTAGCGGCAGGAGTTTCCAACATTCCTTTTCAATAGGTATGATTAGTAAATATTTCTCTGGGGATCTTCTTGCATCGTATGCTCCTTGGGGAAGGGACTGTGACTCCCTCTGTGTCTGGGGAGTACATTTTGGGTACTTGCCATGAGAATCAATTATTGTAACGGTTTTGTTTTAAAATTGCATTTTATTTTTTCTGCTAGCATCTGGATGCCTGTCATTGGTTTTTAATCTTCCCTGATTTGTTAGCAGCCTTTGACACTATTGATCTTAAGATCCTGATGCCTCATTTATCTTCTTGTTTTGATTTCCAGGGACTGGTGCTCAGGTGTTTGAATCTAGCCTAGTCAGTTACCTCAAGTGATGTGTGGCAACAATCTCTTTCTAGTTTTGGAAAATTAAGCTGAGGTATTTGAGGGAACCATCCTTGGACTTTGGATGTTTATCCTGGGATCTGCAAACCTACCCTGACGTTGATAAAGCTACAGTTGATTTCCGTATCCTCTCTCTGCAGCTGATATTAATATATCTAAAGATTCTCCATCACAATTCACCCCACTTCAGAGGCGTATAAAGCTGGTGGCGACAAGCCTGGGAAAAAAACCCTGCACAGGGGACCTTCCCAGCTGGCACATAACTAGCATAAGAACCCTGCGCTAGTTCAAATCTGGCATAAAGAGTAGCCAGAGTGCACTGCTCCTGCTTCCCACAGCCATGGGGTACATGTAAACCAGAGCAGCCCCAAGGAAGTTGGCCGTCAGCAGAAATTGAAATCGGGTCTCCTGACTCAAAAGTATAGCCCCTTCAGCTCCAGAAGACTCTCCGTTAGGACTCTGTAGTGTTCAGCAATACAAGGTCTATGACACCTTTTCATTCTCCCTCCCCACGTCTTAACATTATCTCCATTTTAAAGATAGGCAAACTGAGGCAGTGAGGTTAAGTGACTTGCCCGTGGCCACAGAGGGAAGTGTGTGTCAGAGCACTGGTTCAAATTCAGGCCTAATTTCTGGATTTGGGTGTATTGCCATTTTCTGAAGCAGCGATCAAAGAGGAGGCCAATTTTCTTGTGTCCAAGTGCCATGCCCTTCCACTGGGGCTGCAGCAATGGCTCTCGGAGACTTGGTTTGCCCGGATTTAGAGTTTGCTCATCATGCCCGTTCTTCTGGGAAATTCCAGAGGTCTCATCCTCTCCAAAATCTTTTTTGACCTTTTGTGCTCCCAGATCCTTACCAGGAGCTCCTGGCTTCACTCATGACGCTGTTTATTCTGACCTAGGGACTGTCTTCCTGCATTTCTATCAATCAGAGCCTGACTGCTTGCAGAGGTCTTTCTTGGCTGTTTCCAAGTTACCTGGATATTTGCACAGCAACACCTCAGAATCCAGTCTGAAATCTGGTTTGACCTTCAACAGGTCAACATTTGCTCCCTTCAACTGGCAGGATCTGGCTCAGGCAGCTGTGGGCTAATGGCGTGCCCGGTGGCTGGGAGCCAGGACTCCTGGGTTCTATTCCTCACTCAGCCACTGACTCACTGCCGTGGCTGGGGCAAATCAATTTCTGTTCCTTCATTCCCTACAGTCCCAGAAACGTGGGAAAACTGACTCTTATTCCCCCTTTTTTCAGGTGCTTTGAGATCTTTCGCGGAGAAGTGCCACATTCAGATTACATGTTATTTGAGGGGTCTCTTCAGTCTCCCTTAGGATATGGCTACACTGGGATTAAAAATACCCACAGCACCCTGCCTTAGATCCCAGATCAGCTGATTCAGGCTCACAGGCTATGGTTTAAATTCAGGCTTAAAACTGCAGTGGGCTGGAATCATAGAATATCAGGGATGGAAGGGACCTCAGGAAATCATCTAGTCCAACCCCCTGCTCAAAACAGGACCAATCCCCAACTAAATCACCCCAGCCAGGGCTTTGTCAAGCCTGACCTTAAAACCCCCTAAGGAAGGAGATTCCACAAATCAGAGCCTGGGCTCTGAGACCCTCCCTCTTGACGGGGGAGCCCGAATATCTACATTGCAATTTTAGAACCTGGCAACCCAACTCTCAGGAGCCTATGGCAGCTGATGCAGATCAGCTGCGGCTGTGCAGCGGGTCTTTTAGCACAGTGCAGATGCCCCCTTCGACTCTCCTCTCCAGCCCCTCCATCATTAAGCGCGCCCCTTTGCATGCCTCGCCTCTCGCGCAGGACATCACTCTGTTCTGTGGGGAGCTTTACCACCCAGCTGGAGGTTGAGCTTTGGTTTGTCACACGTGTGTTTGTTATTAGCCGGCCGTGGTGCACACTGGTGCGTGGAGATCAGTGCCATTTAAATTAACAGGTAACAAGAATCACAAGCCAAACTTGAAGTGAATCAAGGTCAGGAAGGACAACTGGGCCACTGGGGCCCCAATTCAGCAAGGCACTTAAGCACCTGAGTAGCCATGCTGACTTCAATGTGGACTTTTCACAGATTTGGCATGTGCGTAAGTAGCTTGCTGAATCGGGGACAGAAGCCACACGCTCCAGTCTTGGCCACCTTCTCAGCACTGCAGCGTGTATGGTGATGGCGTCTGCCCACGGACAAGCGGTTAGAGAACAGGACTCCTGGCTCTGCCCATGACTTGCCGTGTGACCGTGGGCAAGGTGTGTCCCCTTTCTGTGCCTCAGTTTCCCCAGCTGTAAAACGAGGGTAACACCAGCCTACATCACAGCGGTACGATTAAGCTCACTTCCCCGATGTACGGTGAGTGCTTTGAAATCCCTGGCCAGAGGCCAGAGACAGGCACATTGTTACAACTGCTGGGTTGGAACATTGGCCTGGGGCAGGGAAGTCACCTCCTGCTGGCTAACACAGGGAGGCAGCCTGCCCACACCTCCTAGCTGTGGGAACAGCACAGCAGGGGCAAACAGAGAAAACTGGGGACCCTGCATGGTGCAGGGATGTAATATTATGACCCCATCCACAAGGGCCTTCCCAGCGGAGCAAGGCGTGAGCTGCAGGACAGCTCTATTAAAGTCAAGCCGAGGCTGGAAAAGGCCCTCCCTATCAGAGTTAGAATGGTCTGTCGGCCTTCCCAGCCCAGCCCAGCCCCCCACCCCTTTTCCACTGGACCTAACAGCCCTGGAGCAAAAAGCGTCACTTGCCTGGGGAAGTCCAAATGACATTAAACCATCCAGGGGCCAAATCTCCCATCGTTCATCCCTCCCCCAACGCTGCTGGCAGTGACGGAGACCTCGTGGCTTGATTATTTATTTCTCTCCTTTGAGCCTGTTGGAAAGCCGAGCTCAAATGAGTTTTCGCCGTCGGAGCCCGGCGTGCCTGGCCAAGAGAACAAAGAGACAGGCGCGCGCACACACAGAGAGAGAATCCCTTTGTCTGCAAGCAGGGATCCTCGCCCAGCCACATCAGCTTCCACTGAGCGACCTGCCGTTTGTGCTGATGCAGGGGGGAGGGGAGAGAGGGGAGGTTATACCTGCATCTCATGCCTGCTGCACAACCTTGAAGAGGCCCAAAATAACACCCCCCTACCCCAATCCCAATCAATGCTTGTCTGTCTGGTGGAGCATCTATCTTCCCACTTACCTGCAGCACCCCAGTAAAACATCAGAAACGACGGGAGGGAGGTTCCAGGGAACAGGATATGAAACCCACACAATCACTGGCTCAAAGCAGGGTTTATATCACCCCCATGTATTTCTAGGGAAACTGCCAGTTCAATTTAATAACTTTTTTTATTATTATTATTGAAAAGGTCCAGCACTGAAGCAAAGCTTCAGAAGCCAGGTCACCCTGAGGTTTTTGAAAGCAGGAGCGCCAAAGAGACAAGAGGATCCTTCCTCAGAGAACATGCTGAGGGGAAGGAGAGCCCAGCTCACCATGAATCCACCAGACTGTACTATCTGTCGGCCTGCCAATATTCACTCATATTTTAGAGAGCGTGCGAGTGCTCGTTCCCCAGCCAGAACTTCCGTGTCTGCCAAGCGCTTCGTCTGGATCCATCCGCTGCTGACGTTTCCAAATCCGCTTGTGGATGTGTCCAAAAATAAAAGGCAAAAATCAAAGAATAAAAAGCATCAGTGGGGGCGGGAAGGAGGGAAGACAAGAACCTCAGGCTGAAAAATAAATCTCCATTTTTTCAGGTACATCACCACCAGGAGACAGGAAGAATTTAGATTGTGACGTCCTGCTATATTGCTATGTAGCACCCAGCAGAACCAATCCCCAGTTTTGGCTGGGGTCTCTCGGTGCTGCCGTAAGACAACCAATAAGAAAGAGGAAGAGGTTGAGGTTGAGACTGAGACTGAATGCTGGATCTGGGGCTGCAGATTCTCCTTTGCTGAAAACAACTGGGTTTGGACAAGGACTATTTTCACGGGTTTGATCTGCAGGAGAGACATAAAATACTTATAACAACCCCAGGATTTCGTGGCTGAAACTATGCTGCCCTCCAACAGCTGCTCAGGACCAGTTCTCTCTTCTCTCTTCCTCCAAAAGCACAGGCCCCTACCCTGTGAGCTAAAGGAGAATCTTCTTTATCAGTACAGCGTTTATGACACATAGCTGAACAGTTCTGACTCCATGCAATAAAGGGAAGTGGTGTACTTACCCATACCACACTAGCCAGTTTAACACAACGCTTTTGTCCACAGCACTATACAAACACACACAACCCCCGCACCCATGGTATAATGAATGTTAGCCCCATTTTATAGGTAGGCAAACCGAGGAACAGAGAAGTGAAGCGGCCTGTCTACATTCACAGAAGTAAATAAAGGAGCCAAAGATTAACTCAGGAGACCCTGGCTACAAGTCCACTAAACACCATCTCTCTGAACAAAGGGATTGAGAACCCCTGCTCCCCCTTAGTCTATTGCTGCCGCTAAGACAGAAAGGTGACAGTCACCCGTCTGGAGATAAATAAAAAGCACAGACTGGATTCTGCCCTGGAGCCCACGGGAGCGACATGCATGACCCAAAGCAGGATCCGGCCCTGAGTGTTGATTTATAAATCCGTATGTACGTGTCCATTTGAATTCTGACAGAACGACGGCCGCCAGCCGCTGAATTCACCGCATTCCACACCGATCACATTGATCGCTGCAGGCCAGGGCAACACAGAAGCGGAATATAAAACACTGCACCGGCTAGCATTTCTTTCTGCAAAGCTCCCTCACGGCGCTGCCCTCTCTCGGCTATTTCATTGTTTCAATGTTAGTCCCTCCTCTCCTTCCCCCTCTCTCGTCCCCTACTCTAGGGGAGGATCTGCCCAGTTCAGCTCTGATTACAAGTGCAAAAACTGGTAGGATCACTGAGATGTGCTAAGGAAAAATAAACCTCCCCCCCCACACACCCCAACGGAATAGGCCAACGCACTGCAAGGCGGGCACAGAGCTCTTTGCTTCCCTCATTGCTCTACCCTATTGCCACTAATCCAACAACCTGCCCTCCTGCGGCCAGACAGGCAGCTTCATTCTGCTCTTATGTTGGCATGAGCCAGGAGCTCACCCTGGTGCACCTGCTGGCCTCAGCGGGTTTTGAGCAGAATCAGGTCCACGGGCTCCTAGCAGTAGGGGGGAAGGGGGGGGTGAGGGGGTGGAGGGAGAGCTGCTGCTTTCTGCCTTTGGCCCAAACCAGCCCTTGCAATTGGGAAGTTTGGGAACAATCCATTCGTGGAGAAAGACGGAGGTGGGGGAGGCCAGTGGGAAGCGTCCTCAAAACCTCTCAGTTTACCAAAACTCCTCTGCTCCTTTGATTACAGCTGGTCAGGGAGGGTGTCAAACCTCCCCTCCCTTCCCCATCACACCTCTGTTCCAACAGGAGGAGAGTGGGGGGGAAGGGGAAGAAATTATACTTTCAAATTAAGGCCTCTTTTCTCTCCTCTCTTTTTCAACCACCGGCCCTCTCCTCCCCCAGCCAGAGCACGTGTAGAAGAGAATGGTTCTCCATTGCCTAGCTTCTCCGCTGAAGGGCACTCTATGAACACCACAGGTTAGCCTCAGACTGAACAAGATGCTGGACCAAGTTTATTACAACAAGGGTATTTCTGCAGCCATCACAAGCTCTGTTTATACCCGCAGGTTTATACTGGAACAGACCTGGCCAACGCTGCCCTGACTTCCTGTCTATTTCACGGTTGCCCCCACTTTGCTTTTGAAGCACTGCAAAACAGGCTGTGTGGCATGGTAGGAGCTGCAGAGGAGAAGGTCTTTGGGCCAGAATTTGTGACACGGGGAGATCAGCTGGAAGAGGGAGGGTCTATCCCCAAGCTATTGGCCTCAGTGAGTGAGCAAATCATCCAGTCTTTCTGTGCCTCAGTTTCCCCATCTGTAAAAAGGGATAATACCTAAACCATAGGTGAGGGGAGGACCTCAACTCGCTACTGGTTCTAAAGCACTCTGAGAGCCTTGATAAAAGATGCTATGCACAGTACCACATCAACCTGTCTCATATGAGTGTAATCTACATACACCTACCCTAACGCTGTCCCTCCTCCACTGCACATGTCTATATGCAGTCCGAAACTGCGGCCCAAGGGCCTTCTCCTCTGCAGCTCCTACCACACCAAGCAGCCTTCTTCCATCCTTCCCATTTCATCAGCTCCGTATCTTGTATCCAGTCTAGGCCAAAAACCAATCCCCGACCTCTGCCTCTTAATTCCTCCGGTCTCTGCCCTTATTTTTTTAGTTAGCTCTGTACAAAGCACTTGAGGATGGGAATCTGTAGCAAAGCAGGCACAAGCAACCAAGCTGTCTAGGTATGACTGCATTCCGAGCCTTCATATAAATGCAGCAAGGAAGACGAGGGGGAGGGCATAGGAAGAGGAAAGAACTATTTGAACCCACAGCCAAGGAATTCAACAGGGAAATTGAAGACAGTTTTAGTTGACTGATGGCCTAAAGGTACCGTCCAGCTTTGAGAGACTCCTAGGATCAAGACAAGTTCATGCTTGGGGTAACTTCCCGGACTTCAAAGGCTTTACACCAGGGATGGCTATGCGCTCCCAAGATTCCTCTGAAACACCCTTTCCTGCTATCTTATGCATTTAATTTCCTGTCTTCTAAATCGTCAGGAAAACCAAAGGCAGCAGCAAAGCCCACACAAACCAACGACTGTTAAAGCCATGGAGATGGGGACAGGGAGGTCTGATGAGATCACCTATGACGGCCTAAAAAGCCACTGCACATAAGGGCAGAATCCCAGGGCACAAAAAATGGTTCCCATTCGGCAGCCCGGCACCGGGCTAGTAGGACCATGATTTTAGCTACTAGAAGTACCAGAGTCTCAGCCCAGCACCGGAATAACCAGGGGCACTGCAGGTCAGGGCTGAGGAATATCGGAAGGGCTGTGGGCAGGGAACTGAAGGACATCAGCAGAGCTGTGTAACGGGTGTCTAGGACCAGAATAGCCAGGGACTTCCCGTGAGTGTGGTGGTGCACTGGCGTAGCTGGGCGAGACCTAATGCTGGAATAGCTGCGAGTCTGGAGTGAGGCACGTTTGCAGAGAACTATGGAAAATGCTTGCACAGCATCTGCCCCCACGGACCACAGTCACAAGTACTCAATTACACCAAGCTCTAGGCAAATATGTATGAACAGTACCCATCCGATGAGCTGTACCACACACACACACACCTGCTAACAAATCACCTGGAAATATACATGCCTATTAAAATCAAACCCTACGCACTATAAACTACAAAACCTGGTTTTGTTTGTTTTGAAAATGCAACCCACCTCAGCTCTCCCTACAGGCTCTCAGTTCTAGCCAGTGCCAGCCACCTGGTATTTAGAGGCACTCCAGTTCCAATAACATTTTTTCCCATTGGGAGAGAAGGACCCTTTCAAGGGAAAAAGGTAAATTCCCCCAGCTCCGCAGCCGTCTATCAAAGAGAGGCCTGCAGAGCTCCCCCTTTGAAACCCATTGTGTAACTGACAATTTTTTGTCCTTGCTGGAGTGCGTCAGGGAAAAAATCGATAGGGTCAGCCAGGAAAGGGGGTGGAAAAAAGTTACAATGGACATTTTTCACAGACCATCTGCAGGGAGTGTATGGCCGGCCACTGCTTTGCCTGGACAAGCACTATTAACAGGTCACTTCTGTGTCAGGCTCTGCAGCCAATTCTCCCAGCAGTGCACTGGCACAAGGCCTGCCTCTGTACAGAAATCTCGCTCCCAAAAAATCTCCCCTGGCAGGAGCTTAGAATTCATCACTGTTCCCCTCACCAATCCATTTCAGACTTTTGGCAAATACTACAGGTCTCCTCCCTCCTGAATTTTAAAACAGAGCTGAAATCAGTTCAGCTCTTTGTGTGATTAAAAACCAAACAACTCCCCATCCCATCATGTCCATCTATAAAGCCAAAACTACCTTCCTTGTGCAACAGCCCAATCAGCACTGCCCTAGAAACAGTGCTGTACTGCTTCATCACCTGAAGGGGGAGCACTGAACATTGTTTTCAAAAGGTCTCACCAAAATAAAGCTCCTTATATACAGCTCTCCCATTCTTCTTAAAAAATATGCTAACGCTATTCAGAATATAGAAGAATCCCCCCAAACACATCCCCTCCCCAAGCTATTCTACCTTTAAGGCAAGTCAAATAGCAGGATTAAAAACCCTCAGGATCCCTTAAGAAAAGAAAGAAAAAAAGAAAAAATACCCTGTGCTTTGGCCTAAATGGCATTTTAACTCTGTACTGTCTGCTTTGAGATTCTCAAGTGAGCTTTGATTCAGGCTAGTCTAAGTCAATTGCATCCAGTGTAAAGGCCAGGATGAACTCGGCAATGTTTGCAGAATGTTTGGGAGGAAAAATATTTTGCTGGTTTTGTTTCCTGGTATTCCTTCAAATCCCCATTAGGTGACTTCAGAACTGAATACAAACTTTTCTTTACTAGACATAAAACAAAAGAACAACAAATAGTTGTTCCCAAGATGGTTATTTTGCAGGGTTGGAAGGAGATTCCATTATGATGGGGGATAAAGGGAAGCCTGGGAACTTTAAGATTTCAACAATGAAGGCAGGGTCTGGCCTGAAGAGAAACCCCTCATGTTTTGATTCCTTGATACAAACAAAATGAAAAGAAACAAAACAGAGGGTTTTTATTTCCACGCCACAAAAACAGGAAATAAAGGAGAAAAAAATCTCAAGGGGCGGGGGGAGGCGATATTTGCACGCGACAGATTAACCACAAATGATATGTGCTATCTGTATTGCAACAGTGTCCATGAGCTTCAATCATGGACCAGGACTCCACAGTGCCAGGAGCTGTACACACAGAGAGCAAAAAGACAATCCTTCGCCCTGAAGAGTTGAAATCTACATACAAGACTATCTGCCTTTGCAATTCTGCATGCGTCTATTCGAGACACACCTGCCCCTTCTCCCACACAGTCTTAGCGCTGATGCTGCGCCACCACCCCGCCAACCTGGAGAGATCTCGCCTGACTCGTGCTCAACATACCGTTTATAGTGCGGTGGTACCCGAAGGTACCAACTAGATTGGTCTCAGTTGCGCTAGGGTTGTACAAACACACTGAACATGACCGTCCCTGCACCCAAAGAGCTTACAGTCTCCAAGACTAGACCTAACAAGTGGAGGACACAAACAAAGGGTCAGAGTTGGGCGGCGGGGGACCTGGGTAAGAAAAATAATATGACAGGCACATGCCTTGAGCCTGTCGAGGCAACAATCTCAACTTGCCATCTGGCTAGCTGTGATCAGGTTCCCTTCAAAGGCCTCCCATGCTGATGTCAGCCCCAGGCCCTTGCTCAGACACAGAGCTGGATCCAGAGTCCCGCTGCACATTGATATTAGGAAGGTGACAGAGCAGAGACTCAGGCCCGTAGTCTCCGAACGTTTTTGTTACATAATCAAAAAATGAGCTACAAAAAGATCTACGAGGAATATCGCATGACCAGTGACTTTCAGACACCTTCCCCCCAGCCCCAGATCTCACTAGCTATGCGCTATTAGCCATTCATCAATGTCATTGTATAGCCCAGCTCTTCGGGGGGGTTTGCCATCTCTTGTTGTGTTGTGGCTAACCAAAGGGAACATTCGCCTGAGAAAGAATCACCAGCTCCAGCTCTTACAGTCCAAGATCCTGAGGGCAGGAAGCTGCCATCTCTTATTTGTCTGCAAAGCACCATGCAAAACAAACATATAAATGGTCAGATCCCAAGACCTACTGACAACAAGTGGGTTTACTGCTATTTTATTGAAGGGGGAAACTGAGGCACAAGACCTAGGTCACATAGTGAGCTAATGGGAGAACTGGGAATAGAAGCCAGATCTCCTGACTCCCAGCTCTGTGGTTTATCCACTGGATTATGGTGCCTCGCTTATTCAGACAAACTCAGGCTGATGACTTGGAGAATTGTTGATTAAGAACCTCAATACTTGGCCTAATCTATGTAAGGAATTTATCAGGTCCCCATTACATCAGAGCACTTCACAATCTTCAGTGCATGGCTCTGTATGGGGGACCAGTGCCATCATCCCCACGGCACAGAGGAGAAACTGAGGCACACAGGGGCTAAGTGACTCCCCTAAGGTCACACAAGAAGTCTGTGGCAGAACAGGGAATCAAACCCAGGTCTCGAGTCTCAAGCTAGTTCCCTAACCACTGGACCATCTTTCCTGAATACTAAAGGTTTGCAGCGAGGCTGAAGTGTATTCCTTGACTGGCTGGAGCATTGCACCCTGCAGTTTAGCCAGGAAACCCCCTGAAGGGGCTGATGAAGAGCCAGCAGAAGGTATCCTTCGAGCAGCAACACATTTTAAAAGTGGGCGTGGATGAGATCCAAGTCTGCTGGGAACGCACCCGGAAAATTCCTTGGCGCTGGGCAGCGGACCGCCCCATTGCGTGGGTTTCCCAGCCTGGCCAGCCACTCCCGGCTCTGGGATGAAGGTATCTTTTCTACTTTTCCCAGAGAGGATGAATTAACAGAAGCAAACAAATGCTTCTCACAAGCCTGGCTGAGTCTTTGCCCTTCCTCAGGGTGGGTGTGCGGGGGCAACCACTAGCAGCTCCATGCAAGCCTTGGCTTTCCCCAAAAAAACCCAGAGGGGGAAAAACCACTTTTGTGTGAGCTCACACTGGCTCCTCTCTGCAGAGGATCCCCCCCGCTCCCCCGGCCTGATCATCCAACTGGAAAGTAATTATGTTGCGCTTCTTATTTATTACCGTGTTGTTGTTTTTTAATTGCTAAACGGTGACTCATCTTGGCAGTGTTAAAATACACAGGAAATGGTCCCCATTTCACAGCAATCACCATTCGATTCACTGTTAAATGTTTATTCCGTGCACTATGGAGCTGGGAGGAAGCCGAGGGCCCCACTGCCCTGAAGCAGTTGTACGGGAGACAGCAGGACAGAAGAGAGGCCTAGGGAGCCAGCAACGCTGGGACGGGCTGATGGCCTCCGCGCTTGTTAGCTGTCCCCAGTCTCTGCAGCTAAAGGCAGGGTCTAGACCCCAGGATTAGGGCAGGAAGGGCTCCACCAGGCCATGCTGCCAAACAAGCCTCAACGGACAAAACCCCCTATTATTCCAGTTCTGGGCACGAGCTCACAAAACCCCAGTGGTCTGTGCTCCTCCCAGGATGGGCATGGGTCCCACCCGTCCCCACCACAAACTCTTCATTGTTCAGCCAAATGTCAGCCTAAGTGCCCACAGGCAGAAAAGCTGGCACATTAGCCAACTGCGCCCCCATGCTGCCTTCTCCCCAGGGCTTTTGGAGAAGGCCGAGCACTGGTGACACCACCCCCAGCTGCTCATGTTCCTACCCCTGCCTCACCCCTCCTCCACAACACCCACCTCCAAGGGGTTTCAAACATCACCAGAGGAGGGAGACTCTGGTGGAGCCCCGGGCAGTGGGAAGAGAGAAGAGAGGAGAGGCTGATTTAAAGGGAGGGATGCATTGTAATCAAGGCATTGCTTGCCACCCCTGGGAGCAAGCTGCCTGAAACCAGATTTCAGTGCAATTCAACCTACGAACCCGTCTGAGATCCCTTCCACCCTCGCTTATTTGGAAAGCGGAAGACGACAGAGCCTTCAGGAAAGGTTCTGGGGGCAAGGTCTCGGGCAAGGGTCTTTCTTTGCTGATGTTTTGTTCTAAGTCAGGATGATTACGTTCAGCATTCATTCGCTGCGACAAATGGCCCATGGAGGGAATCACTCAGATCCTTTAAGTTATAACCCCATACCCATAATTAGCTGCATCGGCAAGTTACCCATATCCTCTTCGTTAATTAGTTTGCAAAGCAGTTTGAAGGTTTCAAGTCCTATTGTCACCAGTGGGTGACAAATGACTTCAAAAGATTCCCCATCAAATGCCTCGCTGCTTCCTCTCCTCCACCTCCGCTCCATTGTCTGAATAACCCCCTGAAAGCGGAAAACACATACCCCATCCCAGTGATTTTATCAATCACTCCTGATTGGCATGCACTTCCCCCCACCATGCCTTTCCAGCTGAGCTTGAAATTAACGTCTGCTTTAGTAGCCACGCTAGTCCACAGGATATGAGACACAGTAGGTAGGTTGGTCCAGGCAAAGATATTACCTCACCTACTTTGTCTGTCTCATGTCTGCTTTTGTTTACTTCCTCATTTCTACCCCAGCAACAGGGAGGAGCTGGGAACAGGACATTGTATCAAATGGCAGCTGCAGAACCATCAGGGGGGCGGAGTGCAAGGAGTTGTTTTGTGTAGGTCCTACATAAACATGGCCTTTTCAATAAACAAATAAAAAGATTCTCAAGGGCACAGCAGAGGAGTAAAGATAAGGCGGATCGGGGAATAGGTGGCAAATTCCTCCCCTAATGATTTTAAAGCAGATGGAATTTGGGGAGGGGCGGGGGTGTCAGAGTTGACCGTGCCCACTTGAGTCTGGAATCTTCACAACTGAGTAAAAGCCCTTGATCAGAAAGAATCACCGTGGGGGGCTAGGTGAAGGTTCAGAAAGGTAAATATGCAGCGTGGAAAATGCGGGGAAGTGATTCGCTTCCATCCCACACTTGAATTGGAAGAGATCTAGGAAGTCCCTTCGTTTTGCCCCACTGGCCAGTCCCAGGTCGGTTCCAATGACACATTATTTTTAAGGACTTTGACCATCTGTTTTCGACTGGAATGTCCTCGGGGCAGGGACTTCCTTAGCTTTGCTCGTCTCTTGGACAGCACCATGCACGCCACGGGAACGCTGCAACCTGCACAACCGTCTCAGAGAAAGAGACAAAAAGGGACAACTGCAGAGTCCACTTACCCTGATCTCGTTGCGCCGGATTTCCACGTCACACACCGAATGGCCCTGGTGGGCCCCGCTGTAGTAGCAGCAGAATTGGCACACAGCAACCTGCTCTGCTTCACAGTGGTACAGTCGGTAGGCGTTGTGTTGGGGGCAGCTCCAGGCCCGGACGTCATCCGCTTCCACCAGGAGGTGCCCCCGGGCCGTGGAGGGCTGCTGCAGGTGCGTCTGCACGTGAGATTGACAGCAGGGGGCCTCACACCTCACGCAGATCTTTTGGGCGGGCAACGGAGGGCCCCTGCGGCAGAAGACGCAGTGCAAGACTGAGGGGGTCTTCTCCAGGTTGAGGGAGTTGAACTTTTCCACAATGTTGGTCAGTTTCAAGTTCTTCTCCAGGTTGGGTTTCTGGTTGTAGGCCTGATTGCATTCTGGACAGCGCACTAACCCAGTCTCTTTGGCCCATGCCTCCCCTATGCAACCCCTGCAGAAATTGTGCTTACAAGGAAGTTGAACGGGTTCCACAAAGACATGCAGGCAAATGGGACATATAAGTTCCTCTTCGAAACAGTTCTTCCAATTTTCAGCCATTTCTACGGATATATTTATAATCTCTTTCTTACTATTTCAGCTTGATCTACAGATGCAGCTGGAGAGTGGGCTTCTCCCCCTGCAGTGGGAAATCTGCTGATAAATTGCTATTGAAAAATAAAAAAATAATAATAAAAAATAAAAACTACAATATACCCTAAAATTCAAAGTAAAATAACCCCCAGAGTTCTACGAAACTCAAACACTAACAAAAATGTATATATATGATCTGATTAAGGGCCACTGTCAGCTGAAAAACAAAACCACACAAGCTTTCAGAGTTTAAAGCCCACAATTTTAACAACTCTTAGGAGCAGTTTTGTTTCTTTTGATTCCAGAAGGTGAATCAAAACTTATTGAAGGTTGGGGAAAAAAAATCCATACAAAATCCAGTAGCAGAGTCCAAGTTCTATAAAAACCTCCTACATTTAGAACTCCGGATTTGATTTTTCTTGTCTTCGGTTTGCAACTGACATTCAATATTTTAAAAGGGACTTTTGTCCACCAACCCGGTCAGAAGCCCAAGAGAATAGACAGCCTCCGATTTTTTTTTCTCCCTTCCTCTTCTCCCTGAGGGGAGCTAGGAATTAGTCTTTAAAAAAAAAAATCTAAGTTAAGATCCAAATGGAAGATTAAAAAACAATGAAACAATGAACTGGATTCTTTCAACTGCCCCAGAGATTTCTTCTAACCCAGATGAGCAGCAAAAAAAATTCTTTCGGTTGCTTTGGAATAGTGAGATCTTGGACGGAAGAACACAGTGGGAAGACGGGTCAATCATTCAGATGAAATTCCAGCCCAGAGCCAAAGGAACCCTCCCTATCCCTTCCTCCTTTCACAAACAGGAATGAGAACGAAAGAAGAAAAAAGGTTTGGGAGAGGGGGGGAAAAAGGCTCATGAAACAAAAATCAACCTGTGCTCTAAATGCTCATGAGGGAACAGGTTTAGAAAACGAAAATCTTGTTTCAGGATCTGGAGAGATTCTCATTCAAGGTAAAAACATCCAAAAGTAGAAACAACAAAACAAAACAGAACCTCAATATTTGGGAGAGAGCTGGGTCGCTGGTAGGAAAACAAGCATGCCTTGATCAAACTGAAAAGGAATTTCTCAACTGCTAATGAACAGCCCTTCCCCCTCCTTTTCCTTCTCTTCTCTGTTTTCTCTCTGACATGAAAGCTATTTCTCCTTTCAGATCCAGGCTGCAAAAAGGGGCTGAGAGGGAGAAGCTGAAAGAGGACTGCAGAAATGTACAAATCCAGCAGGATCTAGTCAATTCTCAGCCATTTTGAGTTACTGCTCTCAGTTTAGATTTTAAAAACAGAGCGACAAGAGAAATAAGGGTAGATTAAAAAAAAAGTAATAAAAACAATAAAAAATAATCGATCTGGTAGACAGCACCACCCTGCAAAGTATGCGCCTGATGTGTCAGTTTAAGGAGGGGAAACTCCAAATTGAGTCTGTGCAGCGGCAGCTGCTGTTGTCTTTTGGCTTTATCATCAGATCAAAAAAAAAAGCCAACACGCTCATCACGGCCACCTCCAGCCATCTTGGTTTTCTGTGTTTTTTTTAAATAATCTCTTTAATAAAAATAGACGTCTCTTCTTTTCCTCCCTAGGCCCCCAGAATCATTACCAAGACTCTGGCAGCTCGCTGGTTTCAGGGCTCCCTCTCCTCTCCTCTCCCCCCGGATTCTTTGCCACACGCAGGGGGAGGTGCGGGGGGGCGGAATAAACCGACTCCCCACAAAATTAAAAGAAAAAGGAAAAAACCCCAAACCAGCCACCACTCAAGCGGGCTCGGCCCCGCTGTCACACGCAGGCCCGGGGAAAGGCGAGCGGGGCAGCGGCTCCTCGAGGCTGGGCCATACAGCAGGAATACGGACTCCTGACAGCTACGGAGCCATAGTCAATGGGCAGCTCCAGAACCAGGCTGTCACATCCCAGGTGCGGGGGGGGGGGGGGAGAGCAGGAGAAGCGACCCCCACCGCGCACTATAAATCCCCAAGGGGGGGGCGCGGACCCCAAAGTCCTCGGGACTGGGGGGCGGGGCTCGGCCAGGGAAGCGGCTCCCCGGTGGGGGGGGCGATGGAGGCTGCAGGGAGGGGGGTCCGGGTCCTCTTCGGGCTGTCGCTGTGCAGGGGGGCGGCCCGATCCCCCCGCCCCGAGCAGGCTCCCGCCGGCGAGTGACAACCCGGGGAGCGCGGGGGAATCCGGTCCGGAGGGTGCCGGTGCCGCGGCCGCCGCCGCCGCCTCGCCCGCCGCCGCCGCTGCCGCTGCCTCCCCCCGCCCGTGGCCGCGCCGCCGCCTCCGTCTCACGCCGGGGCCGCGCCGCCGCCGCCGCAGCCTCTAGCCCGAGCCCCGCCCCGCCGGCCACGTGACCGCCACAATTCGATACATTGAAACACCGCCGCGTTCGGCCTCCTGCCTTAAAGCGGCCGCGCCGGGCCGGCAGGAGGGGGTGGGGCCCACCTTTCTCCAACGCCCCCGCGCCTGCGACCCTCCCTGCCCCCCGGGCGGGCTTAGGGCTGTGACCGTGGCCCTCAGCACCCCCAGGCCTGGGTCCCGCAGCGCGAGGCACGGTACCGACAGCCGCTTCCAGGGTCACCAGCTGTCCCGATTTTACAGGGACAGTCCCCAGATTTGGGGCTTTTTCTTATACAGGCGCCTGTTACCCTCCACCCCGTCCTGCTTTTTCACACTTGCTGTCTGGCCACCCTAGGCGCTGCCCCAAAGAGCTTCCAGCCCTTGGCCGGAGAGGACGGGGGGGACCTGCGGGGAACAACCAGCCCCGCTGGTTAGCGCGAGAGGCGGTGGATGCACCGGTGCGAAACGCTATGGGCGGCCGCTCCGGCCGAGTGTGCAAGGCAGCAAAGGGGTCAGGGCTCTGGTGCATCAATTGTTTTACTCCAGCAAGGGGCACAGGCCTACAGCCATCGGCTCTGGCCCCCGTTCCCACAGTATCTTCGGCCCTGATCCTCCAAGGCATGTAAGGGGACATGGATGCGGTTAACAGCAGCAAGCCTCTGAGCCCGGCTCGACAGACTAGGGCCCACTCCACGGGTAGCGCAAGCCCAAGTCTGTTGACACGTGCTCGGAGGCTGGCTGCTGCAGGCAGTGTAGAGACACCCTTAGACATGTAATTCCCATTGAAATCAACGTCAGGTAGGTGCCTAAATACACCTCTACCCCAATATAATGCTGTCCTTGGGACCCAAAAAATCTTACTGTGTTATCATAGAATATTGGGGTTATAAGGGACCTCAGGAGGTCACCTAGTCCAACCCCCTGCTTAAAGCAGGACCAATCCCCAGACAGATTTTTGCCCCAGTTCTCTAAATAGCCCCCTTAGGGATTGAACTCACAAGCCTGGATTTATCAGGCCAACGTGCAAACCACTGAGCTAACCCTCCTCCTTGTAATAGCAAACTTGCTTTGATCCGCCGGAGCACGCAGCCCCGCCCCCCAGAGCACTGCTTTACCACGTTATATCCAAATTCATATTATATCGGGGTAGAGGTGTACCTTTGGGGAGCTGGGCCTCACAATCTTTAATATATTTACCATCACAACACCCCTGTGCAATAGGGAAACGCTATCATCCACATTTTACAGATGGGAGACTGAGGCACAGAGCAGCTAAGGCCTAAGCACCAGACCATGTTGTGTGCGATTAAAGCTCTCCAGGAAAATTGGTGGTTTTTCTAGCTGCCTGCCCTGCAAACTCAGCCTGAGATCTGAGAGACAGAGTAACGCATTGCCAGCAATACAGATTTTGGAGCTAGGACGTTGCAGGGATGTGTGCACTGGTTCTAGGGGTGTTGGTTTTTAAGCATAGCAGAGTCTTACAGATTTGCATACAACCTTGTAAAGGCCTCCACGTTTTCTGCACTCTATGAGAAAGGCAGTCTAAGTACAGCCAACCCCAAGTGTTCCAAAATCATGTCACCCCCTGCCCCCAAAAAAATAAAGACAATGAGATTGGCTTCAAAATCATGAGACTGAAACCAAAAATAATGAAGTTTGGTTACTTGTTATCTTACTTCTGTGTTTTGAGCCTTTGAGCTACACTTGGGTCATGTTTCTGAAGCCCAGACCTTACCCTTTTAAAAATATGAATAGTCACATGAATCTGGGAGCTGGGGCTTTAACAAAAAAACCCAGCCATGAGAGTCAGGATAAAATTGTGAGAGTGGGCAACACTGTAAGTGTCCCTGGAGCCAAATCCTTTTTGGAATTAAATGCTCACCCCAGTTTTTAGGAGTGAATCTTATCTCTTTCCTCAGCAAAGATGAATGATGTAGAAATATTTCCAGTTTTACTCACCAGTGCTGATCACACTGAGCTGACCTGTACTTCACCGCGCTCTGCATTTAGCTTCATCACAGCTTGGGATTTGGTGAAACTCCTTTCATTCAGGCCAGTCCATGGGCTTGTCAAACCCAAAGGGCTGGGAAGCCCTGAACTTTTGCAGTTTTCTTTTCCTGTTCTTGATCCTGCTCCAGAACGAGTTTATCTCTGGCACCGTCATGTGCCAGCGGCAAAGAATCCTAGAGACCATCACTTTCTTCCAACACAGAACATGGACCTTTATTAGAATATACATCGCAATGCTAACCCAAAAGCACCTCTGTTTCTCTCTGCTTTACTGTAGAGCTCTGCCCAGAAGCTCCCTGAGCTTCAGTGCTGCCTGGCGGATTGCTACAGATTTAAAGAAACAATTCACATAACGTCACCGTTTCGTTAATTCTTTTGACTATGAGCAATGCAGGCTAGAATCTGGATCTCTCTCTCTCTCGGTGCTGTGTTGGTTCTGCAAGGAGAAGGGGAGTATAAAGCAGGAGCTCAGAGTGGTGAAGACCAAAGTACTGAGGAAGACAGAAGTAGTAAGCACTCATTTTACTCGTGAAAGTGAGCCAGTCTGACTCTGAACACACACGGGGAGCAGGTCAAGTGAGAAAGGAGGAGCCAATAGCCACTTGCTTTTAAACAGGGGCCCAACAAGCTCTGTATGGCCTGTCCCCACCAGGGTTCATAACCACATTTGAAACGGTTGGTGGTGGCTTGCATCCATGCAATGGTTTCAAACACAGCTGAACTAGCACCTAGCAAGCTGGAGGGTGACAAGCGCCATTAGTGGTTTACAGCAATTGTTCCCAAGCACCTCCAGGCACTGATTCCACAGGCCTTAGAGCCTGTGGCTGCCCCATTCCTGCCTTAATAATGAGCCTCTTAAGTTGGGCCCTGATGTGCTACTGCATCCAACTCAGCTGCCCCCACCCTCGGGCTCAGGAGAGCTGGGTCGGCTCCAAACAGCAGTCTCACGATTTCGCAACCGGCCAGGTTAGAGAGCACACAGCAGACCAGGAAGCAGCTGCTGACAATCTATAGAGACCTTCACACCATTTTACAGACTACAATCTATGGTACCTTGCCTCAGAAGAGTTGCTCCGTGTAACCGACATCAGGATCTGAATGCTGCCATCTCTAGCCGGGAGGGCAGCACCTAACTGGTGAAAAGTAAGGAGAATATACTTCAGTTAAAGACAGATCCAAGTCCTGACCCACGCAAACAGTGGGTGATAAATCAAGTTGTTAGCCTGGCAAATGAGTACAATCAGGGTGAGCCTTGCACACAATCTGAACACACAGTCCCAGGACAGCTCACCCAGGGCCTTTGTCCCTATCATGCTGTGATTCCAGCGAGGGATGGAGAACCTCATCTCCAACCACACAGGGGAGCAATTCATAGACTGATCCAGCCCTTCCAGTAGCTGGTTCTAGCTTGGGGTCTTGCGAACTGCAGGACTGGCCATGGGTACCAAAATCTCTGGAAAGAGCCGAATCCTCATGAGCCAATCCAGCTCCCAGTGAGAATTTTGCCCTAGGGTCAGGACGGGGCCATTATTTTGTGTCCAGACATTTTAGCTGTTTTTTGAACAATTTATGTTTTGCTCACAAGGTCTCTTTAAACCCAAAATTCCCACCTGTGTTTTTTTGTTTTGTTTTTCCTTCTCTTGGAGATTGAGCAATTCTCCTTTTCCCTTGGAAGAGAACATAGGGGTGTGCCTGTTATCACATCTCTCCCGCCAATCTCCTTATCAGCAGCTGCTTTCGCAGGAGGAGGGGGGTTGTATATCCGACTCCTGCTGAATGTGCTAGGGTGTTGGAAGCAAAATATGTTTCCAATGTAAACATGTTTCCCATAAGGAGAACTGAAAAGGCAGAACTCAAGAGTGGCTTAAAAACAGAACATTTAGATTAAAAAATCCATGTAGTGCTTTCTGCCGAATCAAGATACTGCTGTAATGCATGTTAACAGAAGGAAGCACTACCTTGTGGTTAAAGCCCAGGACTGGGAGCCAGGACTCCTGAGTTCTATTCCTGACTCACTGTGTGACCTCAGGTAGGCCATGTGACCTCTCGTTGCCCATCTGTAAGATGGAGATACCAGTGATTTACCTCTCAGTGGGTTGTGAGATTTAATTTGTCACTGTTTGTAAAAATGCTTTGAGCTCCTTGGAGAGAGGAAACTAGAGCACAGCAAAGCAAAGTACACTCATTATTATAGTGCCCTGCTAGCTTCTTTAGCATCACAAAACACAGCCATCAGGCTGGCAGATGGCCCAGCACAATATAAATACAACCGGACCAAGTGCTCATCTGCCCCGACGGACGTGTAATTCAGTGCTGAATTCACTCCAATGGCAGTGCGGGATGTGAAATCTTCTGCCTTTGCTAACTTGACTGTCTTTGGAAGTGCCTGCAAGTCATTGCAACCTTGCCCCTTGCGTTGTGCACTGGTCGGGCTGAATCCAATCCCTAGTGGACAGGAGTCTGCACTGCAGAAGCCACCAAAACCCCTGGCCCCATTGCTGGCAATTTGGGCACAGAAGCCAAGCTCTGAATAAACCCTGCAGACTGACCCCTCTTTACACTTCTAGAAATGGTCAAGCCAGAATGGGCAGCGCTGTCACTGCCACCCTACCTGGTCTGTGGATAAACAGGAGACGCTGGTCCCCAGCACTGTCAAACTGGCACAAAATGACTGAATATATTTCCAAATTCACTGAATGCAGCTGGCAGATGAAACTCTTGCCCAAGACTTACAGGGTCCGTCTACACTTGCAGCTGGGAGTGTGCTTCCCAGTGTGGGTCAACAGACTCGCGCTGTGCTCAAAACATCACGGCAGCAGCTTGGGCTAGCCACCCAAGCCCAAAGCTGCCCAAGCCCCTGAGTATGTACTCAGGAGGCTTGCCTGGGATGCATTCACTCGAGCAGAGTTGGCGTGTGTCGGTCTGGGGGGCCTGCAACCCATGCTCCCAGCTGCTGTGTAGGCACCCCCAAAGATCCACACCATCCACACCTCTTTTTTAGCTGGGTTAAGTAAATACGGTATGTAATCTAGTTATACTTCCCATCCAAAGATCTCAAAGTACTTTGCACATATCAGTGAAGCAGGTAATTATTCCTGTTTTACAGATGAGGAAAATGAAACCCAGCGAGTCTGGCTGGCATTTTCAAGAGCAGTCCCTGCTTTTGTGTACCTGGCTTGCGACACCTGATTTCCAGAATGGCTGAGCGCTTACACCTCCTGTTGAAACCAGTGGCTCAGTCCCTCTGCAAAATCCAGCCCGAGGTGTCCACCTGAAAATCAGTGACCCCTCTGGAAACTTGACTTTAGCTGAGTTTCCCAAGGTCAGGGAGGATCAAATCTGACCTGCCTGACCTCCAGTCATGTGCCTGAACCACAAGACCAACTTTCCTCTTTAAGCAGAGTCTATTTGGGCAGCAAAGACACTCGGGCTCCGTGAGCCGTAGTTGAAGCTGTACTTGAGTTCAATCATTCGTGAATGAAATTGGTTTGCTGGGTTCTTTCCACACTTCCCCATTTCATAACTTTATGTAAAACTTCGGTGCGGTTGTGTGAGAGCCAGCGAGCAGGGGCTAAAACCCAGTCAGGACGTCCCTCTGTGGGCCTGAGACAAACAGCCTGTTTCCTTCCCAAAGAGCCCCTTCTGTAACAGGATCCCCAGACATAGGGTAACATCACCGAAGATTTGTATGCACCATGAGGTTCTGAGAACCAAGCTCATGGTTAATGAGAAGAATCTCACTATTTGCCTAGCAAATAATGACCGAAAGAAGAGCTCTGTGTAGCTCAAAGGCTTGTCTCTCTCAGCATCAGAAGTTTGTCCAATAAAAGATATTACCTCATCCACCTTCTCTCTCGAATATCCTGGGACCTACCCAGCTACACCACCGCTGCATACATATTTACCTAGCAGTCATTTATGCTACAGATCTACCCTAATGCAAACTCTCTCCTGCTTCCCACCCAAGCTCGTTAAAATCGGGAATGACTGAGGATGGTTCGGATTTTTTTTCAGGTAAATCAGGAGGGGATTGAGTGGAAACAAATAAAACAAATTTTATTTTTTAAAACAAATAAAAGGAAGTTCTTCTTCACGCAGCGCACATTCAACTTGTGGAAATCCTTGCCTGAGGAGGTTGTGAAGGCTGGACTATAACAGCGTTTAAAAGAGAACAGGATAAATTCATGGTGGTGAAGTCCATAAATGGCTATTAGCCAGGATGGGTAAAGAATGGTGTCCCTAGCCTCTGTTCACTAGAGGATGGAGATGGATGGCAGGAGAGAGATCACTTGATCATTGCCTGTTAGGTTCACTCCCTCTGGGGCACCTGGCATTGGCCACTGTCGGTAGACAGATACTGGGCTAGATGGACCCTTTGGTCTGACCCGGTACGGCCGTTCTTATGTTCTTATGAAAGGCAAGGTGAGGAAACCCAGCTTGGATGGCCCCCGAATGGGAGTCACTAGAAGTGGCAGAGTCAGTCCAGACAGCTGCTCATGCAGTTCACGCCTTTCCCAGGTGGAAATCTGACGTAAGGGATGATGCTGTCCTTAAGAAGGGACTTATGAACATGGTGAAGAATAGCTGAGACTTTACCGTGGCGTGCAACCACTCTCACTCTTTATGTTCCTCCCCAAAGAGCTCTCTGCCCTAAGCTCCCTGCACCTCAATGCAGCTCTCAAGGGGCGGATCTGGTGCTCTCGTTACCCTTGTAAATACCAATCCTCCTTGCACGGCTCTCGCCCAGGGGGCTGGCAATAGGGTTGCCAACTTTCTAATCCCAGGAAACCAAACACCCTTGCCCCACCTCCTGCCCCACCCCTCCCCCAATGCCCTGCCCAGGCTCAGGGCTGAGGCAGAGGATTGAGATGCGGGAGGAGGTGTGGGCTCCGGGAAGGGGCTCCAGGAAGGGGCAGGGGGTTGGGGTGCAGGCTCTGGGAAGGAGTTCGAGTGCAGGAGGGAGTTCTGATCTGGGACTGGGGGTTGGGGTACGGGAGGTGGTTTGGGGTGCAGAAGGGAGTGCAGGCTCTGGGAGGGAGTTTGGATGTGGGAGGGAGCTCAGGGCTGAGGCAAAGGGTTGAGATGCGGGAGGAGGTGTGAGCTCCGAGAAGGGGCTTCAGGAAGGGGGAGGGGGCTGGGGTGCAGGCTTTGGGAGGGAGTTAGAGTGCAGGATGGGGTTCTGATCTGGGACTGGGGGTTGGGGTACGGGAGGTGGTTTGGGGTGCAGAAGGGAGTGCAGGCTCGGGGAGGGAGTTTGGATGTGGGAGGGAGCTCAGGGTTGAGGCAGAGGGTTGAGATGCGGGAGGAGGTGTGGGCTCTGAGAAGGGGCTCCAGGAAGGGGGAGGGGGTTGGGGTGCAGGCTCTGGGAGGGAGTTAGAGTGCAGGATGGGGTTCTGATCTGGGACTGGGGGTTGGGGTACGGGAGGTGGTTTGGGGTGCAGAAGGGAGTGCAAGCTCGGGGAGGGTGTTTGGGTGCAGAAGGGAGCTCAGGGCTGGGAGCTGGAATGTGGCAGGGGGTGAGGGGTGCAGGCTCTGGGAGGGTGTTTGGGTGCAGGAGGGAGCTTGGGGATGGGCAGGGAGTTGGAATGCAGGAGGGAGTGAGGGGTGCAGGCTCCAGCCGGGCAGCACTGACCTCAGGCGGCTCCCAGTTGGCAGCACAGCAGATCTAAGGCAGGCTCCCTACATGCCCTGGCTCTCTTGGCTCCTAGAAGTGGCTGGCATGTCCAGCCCAGTTCCTAGGTGCAGGGGCGGCCAGGCAGCTCTGTGCCCACAGGTGCCGCCCCTGCAACTCCCATTGGCTACTGTTACTGGTCAATGGGAGCTGTGGAGCCGGTGCTCGGGGCGGGGGCAGCATGCAGAGCTTCCCTGATCACCCCTGTGGCTAAGGGCCTCAGGGAAATGCCAGCTGCTTCTGGGAGCTGCACAGACCCAGGGCAGGCAGGGAGCTTGCCTTAGCCTCGCTGCACCATTGATCTTTCTGACCAGGGGTTCCAGTCGAAAACCGGATGCCTGGCAACCCTAGGCTAGGCCAGAGGTTGGAGAAGCAGCTGCAGCACATAAGCCTTTGCACCAGTTCCCTTGATGAGCAGCAAGAAAACAAACATTGATGGATTTCTGACTGTGCTACAAGACACGCTCCAACATGCATGTATTTGCTTTGCCCAGGCTATTGAAACAGGCAGGCAGACTCCTTGAGCACACAGAAGACACATTATCCAGAAGGCCCAGCTGGGACCGTGACCCAGCAAGAGCTCACGATGAACTAGTAAATCTAGTTGCAGCAGAAAACTAGATAAAGTGGGTAGCAGTTGAATTGGCATCGTTCTAACAAGCCTGGCACACATTTAACCTCTGTGCTCTGGGAAGCTCTGGTGTGCAATGAAGCTAGTCTATGGGCAGACTCTATTAGGCCTTGTGTTGGGTGTGGCCCCCTAACGATCTCTTATCCCATCTTAAATGAAGGGCGTGTTCACATATCAGTTTGAACAAGATTTTGTCTCCACCCACGACAAGGATTCACCTGGTCAGGAGCGGTGCAAGCACCCTAAAGGTGGGGGGCCAGAAGTGAAAATCAGTGACCCCTCTGGAAACCTCCTAGAGCCCAAACTGTGGCCCTACCCCGTTCCGGCACCCCTGCACTCAGTTCATAACAATATCTTTAAACATGAGGACAGATTCTTGGCCCTCTGCCACTCAGGCACTATAGAAACAGGTTGCAAACCATGTTGGAGCATAGAATCATAGGACTGGAAGGGACCTCGAGAGGTCATCTAGTCCAGTCCCTGCACTCAAGGCAGGACTAAGTATTATCTAGATTATCCCTGACAGGTGTTTGTCCAACCTGCTCTTAAAAATCCCCAATGATGGACATTCCACAACCCCCCTAGGCAATTTATTCCAGTGCTTAACCACTCTGACAGTTAGGAAATTTTTCCTAATGTCCAACCTAAACTGCCTTGATGCAATTTAAGCCCATTGCTTCTTGCCCCATCTTCAGGAGGTAAAGAAGAACAATTTTTCTCCTTCCTCCTTGTAACAACATTTTATGTACTTGAAAACTGTTATTATGTCCCCTCTCAGTCTTCTCTTCTCCAGTCTAAACAAACCCAGTTTTTTCAATTTTCCCTCACAGGTCATGTTTTCTAGACCTTTAACCATTTTTGTTGCTCTTCTCTGGACTTTGTCCAATTTTGTCCACATCTTTCCTGAAATGTAGTGCCCAGAACTGCACACAATCCTCCAGCTGAGGCCTAATCAGCATGGAGTAGAGCAGAAGAATTACTTCTCGTGTCTTGCTTACAACACTCCTGCTAATACAGCCATGTTCACTTTTTTTTGCAACAGTGTTACACTGTTTACTCATATTTAGCTTGTGATCCACTATGACCCCCAGATCCCTTTCTGCAGTACTCCTTTCTAGGCCATCGTTTCCCTTTCTGTATGTATGCAACGGATTGTTCCTTCCTAAGTGGAGCACTTTGCATTTGTCCTTATTGAATTTCATCCTATTTACTTCAGACCATTTCTCCAGTTTGTCCAGATCAATTTGAATTTTAATCCTATCCTCCGAAGCACTTGCAACTCCTCCCAGCTTGGTATCATCCGCAGACTTTATAAGTGTACTCTCTCTGCCATTATCTAAATCATTGATTAAGATATTTAACAGAACCAGACCCGGAACCGATCCCTGCGGGACCCCACTCGTTATGCCTTTCCAGCATGACTGTGAACCACTGAAAACTACTCTCTGGGAATGATTTTCCAACCAGTTATGCACCCACCTTATAGTAGCCCCATCTAGGTTGTATTTCCCTAGTTTGTTTATGAGAAGGTCATACAAGACAGTATGAAAAGCCTTATTAAAGTCAAGATATACCACATCTACCTCTTCCCTCCATCCACAAGGCTTGTTACCCTGTCAAAGAAAGCCATCAGGTTGGTTTGAAATGATTTGTTCTTCACAAATCCATGCTGACTGTTAATTATCACCTCATTATCTTCAAATGTTTGCAAATTGATTTCTTAATTATTTGCTCTATTATCTTTTCAGGTACAGAAGTTAAGCTGACTGGTCTGTAATTCCCCAGGTTGTCCTTATTTCCCTTTTTATAGATAGGCACTAGATTTCCCCTTTTCCAGTCTTCTGGAACGTCTCCCATCTTCCATGACTTTTCAAAGATAATTGCTAATAGCTCAGATTATCCTCAGTCAGCTCCTTGAATATTCTAGGATGCATTTCATCAGGCCCTGGTGATTTGAACACATCTAACTTGTCTTTAATTTAATAATAACTGGAGCTATATCTATCTCCTAGAATTGAAAGGTCATTGAGTCCAGCCCCCTGCCTTCACTAGCAGAACTGAGTACTGATTTCTGCCCCAGATCCCTAAGTGGCCCCCTCAAGGATTGAACTCACAACCCTGGGTTTAGCAAGCTAATGCTCAAACCACTGAGCTATCCCTCCCTCCTAAGTAATGTTTGACTTGTTCTTTCCCTATTTTAGACTCTGATCCTACCTCATTTTTCACTGGCATTCACTATGTTAGACATCCAATCGCCACCAAACTTCTTGGTGAAAACCAAAACAAAGAAGTCATTAAGCACCTCTGCCCTTTCCACATTTTCTGTTATTGTCTTTCCCCCCTCATTGAGTAACAGGCCTACTCTGTCCTTGGTCTTCCTCTTGCTTCTAATGTATTTGTAGAATGTTTTCTTGTTACCCTTTATGTCTCTAGCTAGTTTGATCTTGTTTTGGGCCTTGGCCTTTCTAATTTTGTCCCTTCGTACTTGTGTTATTTGTTTATATTCATCCTTTGCAATTTGACCAAGTTTCCACTTTTTGTAGGACTTTTTTTTTGAGTTTTAGATCATTGAAGATCTCCTGGTTAAGCCAGGATGGTCTCTTGCCAGACTTCCTATCTTTCCTATGCAGTGGGATAGTTTGCTCTTGTACCCTTAATAATGTCTCTTTGAAAAGCTGCCACCTGTCTTCAATTGGTTTTCCCCTTAGACTTGCCTCCTGTGGGATTTTACCTACCAACTCCCTGAGTTTGCTAAAGTCGCCTTCTTGAAATCCATGGTCTTTATTGTGCTGGTCTTCCGCCTACCATTCCTTAGAATCATGAACTCTACCATTTCGTGATCACTCTCACTCAAGCTGCCTTCCGCTTTCAAATTCTCAACCAGTTCCTCCCTATTTGTCAAAATCAGATCTAGAACAGCCTTTCCCCTAGTAACTTTCTCCACCTTCTGAAATAAAAAATTGTCTCCAATACATTCCAAGAACTTGTTGGATAATCTGTGCTCTGCTGTTATTTTCCCAGCAGATGTCTGGTTGGTTGAAGACCCCATCACCACCAAGTCCTGTGCTTTGGATGATTTTGTTGGTTGTTTAAAAAAAGCCTCATCCTCCTCTTCTTCCTGGCTAGGTGGTCTGTAGTAGACCCCCTACCATGACATCACCCTTGTTTTTTATCCCTTTTATCCATACACAGAGACTTTCAACAAGTCTGTCTCCTATTTCCATCTCAACCTCAGTCCAAGAGTGTACATTTTTAATATATAAGGCAACACCTCTTCCCTTTTTTCCCCTGCCTGTTCTTCCTGAGCAAGCTGTATCCTTCTATACCAATATTCCAGACGTGTGTGTTTTCCCACCTAGTCTCCATGATGCCAACTATGTCATAGTTGTGTTTATTTACTAGCATTTCGAGTTCTTCCTGCTTATTCTCCATACTTCTCACATTAATATACAGACATCTAAGATACTGATTTGATCCCCCCACGAATTCTGTCTTGTCTCTCCCTTATTTCTGCTATAACAGCCCATGCTCCCGCCACATTCTGACCCTTCTCCCAGGTCTCCATGTTTCTGACTTACCTGTGGGCTTTAATCTCTTGCCCCAGTTGAACCTACTTTAAAGCCCTCCTCACGAAATTAGCCAGTCTGTAGCCAAATATGCTCTTCTCCTTCCTCGATAGGTGGACTCCATCTCTGCTTAGCAGTCCTTCTTCCTGGAACAGCATCCCACGGTCAAAGAAGCCAAAGACCTCCTGGCGACACCATCCTCACAGCCAAGCATTCACCTCCAGGATAGTTCCAGAGGAATGCGTTCTACTTATAAAACCCATAGGACCATTCCAGGATTTCATTGGAGGGCTCTTACCCAAGAACTGACCAGGCCAGAAGCTGCTGAGAGCTCACTGCTTGAGATCCGGGGCTGAAAGGCACTGTAGAAAGCGGAAGTGCACTTGTTATTATTAAGACAGATACCAACTGCCATTTAGAATCTCGTTGCTGGGCCTCTGAAGAGGGTGTTAACTCTCTTTTGCAATGCTAGATACCAACTGCCAGTTAGAATTTCTTTGCAGGGCATCTGAAGTGGGAGTTAACTCTCCTTTGCCATGATGGCTACAGAAAAATTGACAAGGATTAGGCAGTGAGATGGCTCAGACCACTGCCTGTCATGCGGACCAATATTGTCTCATTGTGCTCCCCCCTTCTGTCTGTCTGTCTCTCTCTGTTGTCTCCTACTTTGATTGTAAATTCCTTAGTGCAGGGACTGTCTTTTTGTTTTGTGTTTGTACAGTGCCTAGCACAATGGGGTCCTGGCCCTTGATCCATGTAATGACGAGTAGAAATACAGAAGTTATTTTCCCTCTGCATTTGGCACCGGTGTGACCGCTGCTGGAATAATATGTGCCACAATTCAAGAAGGATGTTGATCAGTTGGAGAGGGTTCAGAGAAGAGCCAGGAGAATGGTTAAAGGATTAGAAAACCTGCCTTACAGTGATCGACTCAAGGAGCTCAATCTAGTTAGCTTAACAAGGAGACGGTTAAGGGGTGACTCGCTCCCCGTCTGTAAATACCGTCATGGAGAACAAATATTGGATAATGGGCTCTTCAGAGAAAGGGAGATCCACAGCCTAGAAGTTGAAGTTAGACAAATTCAGACTGGAATTAAATAAGATGTAAATTTTTAACAGTGAAAGTAATTAACCATTGGAACAATTTACCAAGGAGAGTGGTGGATTCTCCATCACTGGCAGTTTTTAAATCAAGATGGGATGTTTTTTGAAAAGTTCTGCTCTAGGAATTATTTGGGAGAAGTTGTCTGGCCTGTTAGGCAGGGGGTCAGTCTGGATGATCACAGTGGTCCCTTCTGGCCTTGGAATCGCTGAAGCTACAACTTGGAATCCTGTGCGTTACGGTAACACAAATAATTCATAGTAATGATGTTAGGATTCTAGCACATACCTGGTACAGTAGCTAGCTGTCGGGAGGCTGACTGGCTGAGCTGGCTACCACACGTTAAGGCTGTAAGCTCTGTCACCTCGCCCCTCTTTGCAGCCAAAATCTACACCTGGAAGGGGGATGCTGGACGATGCTTGGTTAAGAATTCCTCTGGACTGAGTGATGAAGTTTTTGTTCTGTATGTTAAAAACACATCTAACCATATACACCCCATTTCAGATGAGGCAAAGCAGATGACCTGACTACTTGTGGTTAGTAAGGGCCTGATTTTTACCCCAGCATCCATTTCTGAGGGTGCAAAATTATACCCAGAAACAACTGTGCCTTCATTGTTGTGGACACAACTGTAATAATAATACTTGTTTGTACATTCGCTAGGGTAGCGAGTGTCATCTTTGTTAGTGGTCTGTACAGCACCTGATACAACAGGGCCTTGATCCTTGACTGGGGACCCTCTCACTGCTATTAAACAGCCCCTTAGCCCAAGCCCTGCCAGGCTGAGTCACTCAGCAAGCACGGACCAGCCATGGGTTTTTAATAGAAATTATAAGAAGCAGAGGGTAGAAGCAACCCTGAGCCAGCTAAAATTTCATCGCTGTTGAGTAGGTTCAATCTTTGGATAAGGAGCTCTGATTGCTGCTCACCCTCTACTCCATACATACCAGTCAGGCTGTTTAAAGGGCCATTAATACAGATCATGACAGGGCTCCATGTCAGAATTTCACAGCCTTACTCATTCCATACGGCACTCACTACCTACACTCTGTGGACACCGTTCCCTGAGAATCCTCTGTGCCAGTCCCTCTAGCACGTCCAAGAAGAAGCCACAAGTATTGACCCATGGGTTCCTGGTACTTGGGGTAGCTGGTGACTGAGTAAAGATCAGAAATGGACAAGAGGGCACAGGATCACCTCTGTGGTGTATTGAAAATTCTGTTAAAATTGTCATCTGACACTTTAAATTGCAGGGGGTTTTCCTGGTCCTGCTTGCAGTCTAGGTGGCTCTGTACAGATGTGTGCAATTTGGACCTAGCAGCAATCACTCTGCAGAGAACCAGTCTCGAAAAAGGAAGGGTGAGTTGTGTCACTCCATTTTTAGGGAGCAGCCTGCTTTCTCTCTCTCTGTTTTTCAGTTCTTGTGTGTTATTGTTCCAAATTCTAAGATATAAAGTCATGTTACATTACAACCTTCCAGCAAGAGTATTTTGTTTTTATCTAACTTCTGTGTGTGTGTGGGCCTGTGAACCAAACAACTTCCTGGCAGAAAACTGCTGTGATCCCTTAAGAGGTCATGCCCCAACAGCACAGAGTTGCTGCTCTGTGTGTGGTACATCATTCGTCTTTAGCATTAGAATGCAGGAAAACAAGGTGTGGCTGCAACCAGACTCCTTTTACTGAGAACTTTTCAGTGCACAGGCTGTGCAGAATTTGGCTTCGTCTACAGGTGGATGAGACCCCGTAAGAAAACCCATGATAGTACAGGAAAGGATGCTAGCAATGCAGTAGATCGCACTCGTCCCTCTGAATGCAACATGGTATTAAAGGGTGCTGAGGTTCTGCCAGCTAAATAATACTTAAAGCCAAAGTTCTGCGACTTTGCTTTCATTACATTTTTCTTTCTTTTTTTTTTTTTTTTTTTTTTTTGAAAAAGTAAGGGTACTGCCCAAGTGTGCTGGCCAAATCTTAACTCCAGTATTGCCTTCCTGGGCACCTTAAATTTAGCCCTGCTGTTTGACTTGGATATGGCATTTTTCACTTCTTGTCCTGAACGCCTGCATAATGTTGCTTTGTGGCATTAAACAGCTGCCATGTACCACCTCAGAGGTGGCTGCATTCCAGTGATGGATGACATGATCCCTCTCTAGTACCTTTACTTACTTCTCAGGGTGGTGTGAGACTTAATTAAGGTCTCTAAAGTTCTTTGAGCCCCTTGGATGATTTTTGTTTTATTTTAAAGGGAGCAGGCCGACTGAAAGAATCCGTCTATTTAAACAGCGGAAAGTAATTTCTTGTACAGCACTGGAAGCCTGGGGCTGTACTCCTCCTCCTGGATTTTACAAGCTTTCTTAAGACTCAGATCTGTGGGAGCTGGGCAGGGTGGAGGGTGCTGTGTCACAGGCTCTGTCAGCCAGACAGATTATTAATAAGGAAAACCTCCCCTTGGAAAAGCTCAGCTCAAAACTATTCATGACTCTTGCTTCTATATAAACTCCTGCACTCCCTGGCAATCGTGAGTGACAGCCGACCGGCTCCACCCTGGAAACCGCACAAGTCACTCCCCGGCAATCCCCACTGTGTCCAGAGGGCATGGGGCTGCGTCAGTGGCTTGCAGAAGAAAATGCTCAACCTTGATTCTAGCTTTGAAAGTGCAGGGCGTTCATTCTGGGGGAGGGGAACCTACAGGGAGGGCTTGTAAAAGTGATAGGCGAATAGCACTGGTGTAAGGGAAGCGCTGAGCAAGCGTCTTCCACGCAGGTCTGCCAATGCTGACCGGATTAGCCCATCCTCGGCACAGCGCTGCATGTGCATTTCAGCTTGGGCCTGCCCTGCAGCCCCTCCCACTAGTCCTTATGAAGTTCTACCAAATACGTCAACCTTGACACGCAGCCCCACTGTTGTTCCAGTCCTGGGCCTCCCGCTCTGTAACACAGATCAGTCCACTGCAGTTTTGTCTTGGGGCCACTCCTCTCTCCAGCTCTTCCTATGCACCACTCCCCAACACACAGCAACCCTGCTATCTAATATAACTTTCCAGAGTGCGCTGCTTTAAATGTAAGGCCGTAAGTACCTAGATCCTGTGTGTCACCTTATAAATACCTACGGTGAGACACAGACAAACAGGCCATGGCAGCATCCATGTGTGTGTTTCAGGAACAGTTGGTGCTAAGTCATTAGATATGTGCTTTGACCCATGTTATATTTTAGACTGGTAACAAGAATGTTAATTATCTCAGCATGTATGAACAAGGAGTAAACTGGAGTCTGTGAAATCTGCTGCTTTCTTATTGGCTACAGGTGCTGCAGACAAAAAAAAATCATCATTGTTTCAACAAATGTTCTAGCCGGCACCTGCTGCGTTTGTGTACTTAGTCTGAAGACACAGCTCTGTGTACAACAGCAACTGAGAGTGGGGGCTGCAGCTTCTGGAAGCTGGTTAAAGGGCTGCTTTGATCAATCTCACACATCAGAAAAATGTGTGCGTAATACAAGCAAAATATTTTCATAAGGAAATTCAAGCGGGTCATTGTCATTCTTCAACCACACAACATGGCCCTTCCTTGGATTTTTATATGAAGAAGTGGCTTGTTCTTTCTTACTGCTCCCACCTAGACACCACTGTAAGTTGTGCTCACAGCTCCGCGCCCATGGGCTAGTAGAGATGGACCAGACTCAGTACTGAGAGGAGAGAGCTCAGAAAAGAAAAGAACCCAGCATGCAGCAGAAAGTGGTGCTCATGATTTGGGGGTGGGGGCGCTCTGCCCTCTGATTCAGTATTAAACCCAGTATCCCACCATGGTGCTGGGGGTGCTAAGCTGCTACAGAGGCTATCTTTGGGCAAGAGTCCCAATTTAACCACAGGCATGTCACTGAGCTGCTCCGTGCCTCAGTTTCCCCATATGCAAAAAGAGGACATTAGCAGCTCCCAAACTCCCATGGGATGCTGTAGAGCCAAAAGTATTACCCTTTGTAGAGTGCTTTGTGAGCCTGAGTTAGGACTGCAGAATTAATTGGTAACAAATGGTGTCCACTTGGGCATTCATGGGTGTCATTATGTGGCACACATGGAATGTCCCAGCAGCAGTGGTAACCAACTCTGATCCTGCTCAAAGGGGATGTGGATACAGAGCTGGGAGTGGGGGTGGGATTTTCAGCTCCAGGAGACACTCTAGCAGCCAGGGCTAACTGCATCCAGTACGTGCCAGTATTTCGCCTCAAGTTGGGAATCTCACCCTCAGCTCCAAGTGTACCTGCACTGTAAAGCACTGGCACCCATCCACTTCAACTAAAGGAGAATCCCCATGTGCTAGCAACAGTATAGGGCCATGACACATGGGACAGCTGTTCTGATTTCACACAGTGGGAGGCAGTAGTAAATACACACACTCACAGCTATGAGTTTGATCCCAAATGAAGTTGCGACTCACAGGATTTAGAGGCTGGGGCTCAAGAGGCTAACACAATAGTCTCATTCCTGAGAGGCAGCCTGCAGCTGTGCTCTCTAATGTCTTGACATCCTGGGTCTGTCTACACAGAAGACAGCTGGTTCAGGATTCCATTCTACACAGGTCTAGATTGCCTTCCTCGCCGCCCCCTTGGGAGCAGGGAGACTACAAATAGCAACCAGGAAATGGCGCAAACAGAAGCCAAAAATGACCCCACTCTGCAATCGTTAAATAGCTTGTAAGGCTATAAGAGACTATGAGGATCACCTAGTCTGAGCTTTGCTTAACACAGGCCAGAGAGCCTCACTCAGTAACTGCTCCCTCAAGCCAAGACCTTCTGTTTGCGCATGTAGCATCTCTCTTAAAAAGGCACCTACACAATTGCAGTGTAGAGGTTCTGGCTGCAGCCCCCAAGCTCTGGGACCCTGCCACCTCCCCGGGTCCTAGAGGGACTTAAAATCTTCCAGTGATGAAGGATCCACTCCACCCTTACGTCAATCTGGCTGCTTTGTGGGAAGAGATGCTTTAGCCAAATCCCAGAGGCTGGGCTCAATACAGGGGGAACCGGGTGAAATCCTCTGGCCTGTGATACATAGGACGGCAGTATTCCATCAGACAGTCCCTTCCGGCCTTAAAAGCTGTCCTGATGGTTAATTACCCTCACTGTTAACATAAGAATAATATTAGAAAAGCTTTAAAAACAAACAGACAACTCAATTTGTTCACTGAACTTGAAGCCTTTCGTATGTTTAATTGCTGATAACTCTTTTTACTGGGGCTTCCTAGCCAGCTGAATTAGAATTCCCCTCTCACCCTCGATTCCTTTCCTACACAAGGAGCAAGGACTATAAAGGATAGAAAGGGTTAATCTGTGTCTGGGAGCCTCTAAAACTTCATGGCTCCAGTGTGTGGAACGCAAAGTCCTTTACCATCATTCAGAGTGGTAGCCGTGTTCGTCTGTATCAATGAGGAGTGCTTCTGGCACCTTTGAGACTAACATTTATTTGGGCCTAAGTCCACAAAAGCTTATCCCAAATAAATGTGTTAGTCTCTAAGGTGCCACGAGGACTCCTCCTTGTTTTTACAATAATTAATGGCCATTGCCGCACACGGGGAATCCAAAAGATAGCGATCAAGTTGCACATGGCAAGGCCCCCAGTATAGAACTCAGATCCTTCCAACTAAACAAGGAAGTGCTCTCACCCTCTCCTTGCGGCCCCTCAGTGCCACACTTCATGTTCAGGATGCTGCAGAAAAGGATTTATTTATACTAAACAGAGGTGTGGTTAAAGGCAGTAGGTCAGGGCGGCTTTGCTATGCATGTGGCACTATATGCATCAGGGGATATAACCCTAACCCTGGTTGCATGCAACAGGCCGTGCATCAGAGCTTGAGGGGTCACTGCACCTGTCTGCTTCCTAATTTCCCCTGCAGTGACAGATGATCTTAAAGGCACCCGGCTCGCTGATAAATTGACCACTCTCACCTATGTCCTGCTGCCCTGCCACTGGGAGCCACCTTGCCGCTTTCAGTTCTGATGGGGAGGGACCACCACAGAGATAAGAAAGGAATTCAGTCTCTATGGCCCTTTAAATCATTGGCTTCTCCGCTGAGGCGGCCAGTTAGAGCTATTGGCTCTGGGAGGTATTGGATACCTGCCCATTTCGAACCGATGGGAGTCCAGCAGTTTATTTCACTTACAGTCACAGGCCACCAAAATGCCCATCGGCCAGTAACAGCTTTCTTCACTAATGACCTATTTTGGACTCAAACAGGCATCCTAGCAGCAAAAGGTTCCACAGCCCAAGGCATCTCAATCCCCCAAACCAGCTTTTATGTGCTGTAAACGTCTCCGGCACTGTAGGAAAAAATTGCTTCACATCCAGGAAGCGAAGGTCGCTTTGTCACTTGGCATGCATGAAAATGCTGTTTCATGCTGTCTACAAAGAAGGCTGATGTACTTGTGCCTGGTGGATCGCATTAAGAACTTGCCTCTGCTTCCCACAGCTACTTGACTATATTTCATCAGCCCACAGAGGTACAGAGCCGATGTTTGCTATGTAGGGCCGCAGACCCTTATAATCTGATTGGAGAATGGAGCTGTTTGCACAGATTTATTGAGTGACGGTTTATTAAAGCGACAGATCCCTTCACCACCACTGCCCAGGACGATGGTCACTGGCTCTGAGCAGAGGGTTCACTTTAGTTTGCCAGAAATCTACTCTTGTAAAAATCTGTGGCCTTTTGAAAAAAGGTTTATAACTAAACTAAACAGGCCGGGGCAAGGCTGACAGCCCTGACTCAGACCTGGCTCCCACGGCTAAACCCCCGTTAAAGCCAAAGCGGATGGCTACTGTGGAACAAACTTCTCCCCCTGTGGCAAGTAATACGGTCAAGGCTTCAACTGAAGTTTTAAGACTGGGTTGAAGGTTTATGGATTAAGTGAACTCACAGGGTGGTAGGATCCAGGATTCAAATGGTTGCAGCCATAAATACATCTGCTTAATGGCAGCCCCTGGAACATGCTATGAGAGAGTGTCATAGACTAGAAATGACTTAACACTTGTCATTTCACAGCCCCGGCCTGGAGGGGGTACACACATCTCTTTGTCCCTCACAAACACACCCCCCCACAACAATCACACAGATATACACCATGTAGACATACAGGTCTACACATACATCACAGAGACACACTGCAGTACACCATACCGACACACACACACACACCACTCATGCTGACACACATATTTAGACAGTCACACACTTGACACACATATACACACACACACCACACAGACATACACCCCAGTCACACACCAGTTACCTTCCAGACACACACCAACATGCACCATACAGACTCATACATACACCCCCCAAGACATACATGTGTGCACACACCACTTTCCCATGATCACACACGCACACCCACACACCCCAATCTGTGTCTCACACCCCAATCACACAGACACGCACAATTCACCCTCATGCACAACTGCACCAGTGCACAGAAGTGTGTATGCCTTCCTGCTGGCGAAGGTTTGTGCCATGTACATGTGTGCTACACACACAGGCCAATCTAGTGGGTTTCTCTCCAGCAGCCTCCCACCTGCCCTGGTGCCTGAGGCATGGGTGGCTTTGCCCTTTTAAGAGCCAGCGCTGCCATTTGAAGGGACAGGCGCCTGTCCTTAATGATTAATAAAAGCTAGCAATCCACCCGCTACCAACATCTAAACACACAAAGCGAGCCCCTTACCCCTCCTGTTCCCCCCAGCCCCGTCCCCACTGCTGGCTGGGTCCAGCGCAAGAGACAAATAAATCCCTTTGCAGCTAGGAACCGGTGCAGACAATGGCTCTGATGCTGAACCAGTTATGTCTGTATCATCCCCTCAGTAGAGCTTTGTCCTTGTGCAACGAGCAGGCCAGCGGGGCTTAGCAGGGCCCCCAACAACTTCCCCCTGGCCTGGCCCGGCCCAAACTGGGGCACAAGGGGCCAGAGCCTTTCCTGCCCTAGCAAAGGGGTTGCTTTGGTTTGGCTTTAAATAGAGGCTGCTGTGTTGACATGGTAGGAGGTCTTCCCCTCCCCCCAAGCTTGGAGAAACAATCAAGGATGGACAGATGGATCCAGCTAGATAACCCCCTTGCACCTCAGACTGAGTTAAAGCTCCAAGGGATGGTGTCAATTTCCCCTTAGCTGGTGAGGTTTCTTTCTATGCAAATGCCTGCCTGAGAGCAGAGCAGCTGCCCCAGTGGAGTGACTCATTTCCTGCTCTTGTGTCACGTTCTGGTCAGGCCAGTTTGGCAAAATCTTTGCTCGTTTTCCCCAGCTCTCTGCTCCTCCTCCGAGATCAGGGGGCTGCGTTCGCTCAGGCCCTGGCAGAATGAGGCAGGGTTTTCAGGAAACTGTGTCAAAGCCGCACACAGAAGAAGAAGGGGAAAAAAGTACAATCAAGTGTGTTGTTGGAAGAGAGAGACAAGTTCAAACTCCTCCTCTTCCACGCACCTTCTGTTTCTCCAGGGGAGATGAGCCAATCCAGAGGCAATGGGGGAGCCCAAGGGCTAGGAGGACAAGAACAGGAAAAGTTCACTGCACTGGCTCCTGCACAACACTAGAAAATCCAAAACTACAGATAAAAAGCAACAGAGTCCTGTGGCACCTTTAAGTTTAACAGATGTATTGGAGCATGAGCTTTCGTGGGTGAAGACAGACAGCTGTGACTCTGGTGCTTATTGTAACGCCTGTCTCCCGCAGTCCAGATATTTAACAGTAGTACTGTTGCTTGTCTCCACTAGGATTTGGATGGTGTTTGCCGACATGCGTCAGCAGCCCAGTATAGTCAAGCCAGCGTTCCTTTAACATGCATTAAACTGGTCAAGTTAAAGCCTAGACCACCTCAGCCTTAGCACCTGTTAAACTGGCTGAGTTGATTTGTCTAAGGCAGTGGTTCTTGCCACCGAGTCAGCACACAGCTATGGCCCATGTGACGTCCTCAGGGCCATGCAGGTAGTGTATATACTGTGTTAGTCTACACTCTGAAACCTGACACTGTATATATTGTGTGGACGCAGCCCACAAAACACAGAGAGAGCTGCACATACAGCCCACAATGGTCAATAGGTTGAGAACCACTGATCTACACGAATAGATGTTAATCGCTTAGCAAACACCTTCCAAACCCGAGTGCAGACAAGGCCTGTGTAATACACTCCGGCGTGGTGTGAAAGCTCCGATATCTCGCAACCCTTGAGGGCTAGAAGTGGGCTCTTTATACTGTTGGAAAGAGAAGATTTTCTATCGCCCAGGCCGGTCCAGCTGTATCAGCTCAGAAAGCTGAGATAAGTAGAGATAAGTTACACCTCTACCTCGGTATAATGCTGTCCTCGGGAGCCAAAAAATCTTACCGTGTTATAGGTAAAACCGCATTATATTGCACTTGCTTTGATCCGCCAGAGTGCGCAGCCCTGCCCCCCCGGAGCGCTGCTTTACCGCGTTATATCCGAATTCGTGTTATAGCGGGTCGTTTTATATCAGGTAGAGGTGTATTTGAGGGATATTTCCTCAAATGTCATTAGTTCAGTTTTCCTCTCCCTTCCAGGCCTGCCTCTGCAGGTGGAGCAATTAAAAATGGGTTTAATCATTAGATAGGGAGTGCGGTTTATTTGAACGGTTTTTCTATTCGATGTGGCATTTCTAGAAAGTGTGTTGGAGCTGGGGGAAGGGAAGGGGATAAAGGTTTTATCAGCACCTGTTTGGCAGGATTTGCCTAATTCACTCATGCTGACAGAACCACATCATTCTGGATCTGCACACGGCCCTAGATGCCTAGACACCATGGGGATGTGAACGTGGGAAATACTGAGAGGCCTTCTTCGCTGCTTTACTCCCCACGGGATCCTGCCAGCAGCAGGGGGCACAGCAGGCACCCCCTCGTGCTGGGGTGTCTAGAGTGTATTGGGAGTGTGTGAGGCAGTCAAAGCTGTGATTACAGGGCCATGGTCCAATTCCAGCCCTCCTGAACTCTGTTCCCAGGGGCTGTCCATGCTCGCCTGGATGAGCCTGAACTTTTTGTCTGAGCTGTTTATGACATCTCAGCACTTTTTGGGTACGGAGGTTTGTTGAGGAACAGCATGTTCAGTTAGCAATATACCCTCACAATAGTACTCTGATGAATTTGGTGCCTTGCATATATAACAACTCATATTTCTAGAGGGCTTAAACTACATACTCAGGGATCACTTCATCCACCAGTGAAATGCAGCCACTTCTGGGCAGAACACAGCAGCCATTGAACAGCACATGGCAATGCTGCACAAATCTTTAGAACGTGGAAGTAATGGCTTCTTGCTGGCTGCCTCAGCTGAGAGCTGACTGGACCATGGAAAATGAACTCTCCTTTTGGTCAAAACGGGTCTAGCTGTTACAATGGTAGCTGTGTCTGAGCCTGCTAATGGGCTCATTCTCACCAGGGGATGCACCAGGGTTAGTGCAGTGGGGAGAGGTTTGCTAGCGCAGACCATACTCTTTCCAGGGTCAAAGTCACAGCTCCTTCAAAGCCAAAGGTGCATCAGGATTGATGATTTAGTTGGGAATTGGTCCTGCTTTGAGCAGGGGGTTGGACTCGATACCTTCTGAGGTCCCTTCCAACTAGGGTGACCAGATGTCCTGATTTTACAGGGACAATCCCGATTTTTGGGTCTTTTTATTATATAGGCTCCTATTACCCCCCACCCTGATTCCAATTTTTCACCTTTGCTGTCTGGTCACACTATTTCCAACACTGAGATTCTATGGTTCAGGATGATGCTGTTAAGGCATGTCTGTTTCATAACCAAAGGGACACAAGAGAGTGGCCAGCACTGATTACCTTCGAGTGTCCTAACCTGGTGGCTCGGGTACCCATTTTACAGCTGGGGGAACTAGAGGCAGCCTTTCAGCGTGAGATCAAATGAGATTCAAACCCACAGCCTTCAGGGTTGTAGTCAAGTCTTAACCACTCATGGTACGTCTATATATACAGCAGTTAAACACCCACCGCTGGCACAGGTCAGCCAACCTGGGTTTGCGGGTCTCAGGCTGCAGGGCTGTAAAATTGTTGTATAGACATTCAGGCTCAGACTGGGCTCTGGAACTTGCATCCGGGGAGGGTCCCAGAGCCTGGCCTCCAGCCCAAGCCAGCTAACCCAGCCCAGCCACGACAGGCCCCCACATCTTTTATCCCAGTGTAAATGTGCCTTAGCCATAGCACCTCAGGTCTCTCCAGCCTGGGAGATAGCGGGAGAATGTGTATGTGCAGAAGTCATCCACAACGTACCTGTTCTGAGGGCACAGAGAAGCCTTCAGTCTGCAAAGCTCCTGATCGATCCATCCATCACTCTTCACCTGCACCCAATTTACTGAAAAGAAACCAAGCAAAGACGCTGTCAGTTTCTCTGGCATTTGAAATCCTCAGCAGTTCAGTCACCTTATCATGAGAGTGACTTTTGGAGGCTGTGACAGTCTGTGCCTGGTCGAGACATTCTGTAACCTTTGCAACCTGTATTTATGCTTTTTAAGGATCTATTTCTCTGCTGTTCCTTCCTCTTCTATGTGTGTCACACAGTTAAACCCTGCTGCATCCAAACAACCAGGGCCGGCTTTAGGAAGTGCGAGGCCCAATTCGAACAGTTTCGACGGGGCCCCGACAGGGATGACTTAAAAAAACAACAACAACAAAAAACACCTGTAAAAAAAAAAAAAAAACACGTGGGGATTGTATTCACTGGGCGGTGCTCTGAGTCTTCAGTGGCACTTCGGCAGTGGGTCCTTCACTTGCTCCAGGTCTTTGGCGGCACTGAAGGACCCGCCACCGAAGACCCAGAGCAAGCAAAGGACCCGCCGCCGAAGTGCCACTGGAGACCCGAAGCGCCGCCAGGTGAGTAAAAATTAAAAAGGCGCCTCTAGCCGGGGAAGGGATTCTCAGTGGGTGCGGGGCCCTCTTAGGCACAGGGCCTGATTCGGGGGAATTGGTGGAATTGGCCTAAAGCCAGCCCTGCAAACAACTAGCATCATGTGCTTGTTAATCAACCCACCGCCCAGGAAGTTACTGAATGCTCCAACAAAATACTATTAATGCTTCAGACTTATAGAGCACCTTCCACCTACCCATCCCAGCACGCTTTGCAAACATCCATTTAGCCTCACAGCACCCCTGCGTGGTAGAGAAGTGAAGCTACTTCCCCCTGCCCTTTTACAGATAGGGAAACTGAGACATGGAAAGGTGAGGTAACTTGCCCAAAGGAGTAGAGCTGGGAATAGAATCCAGACCCCCTGATTGCCAGTCCAGCGCCCTAACCACAAAATCAACTCTCCTCGCCAAAGACCAAAAGTTTTGTTTGCCCAAAAGCAATGTGAAAAGCCCTTTAAAAGCACAAAGCTATCGATGTAAAATAGGCCAGGAATGCCTGTTAGTCAAATGTCAGTGCTGGTTGTGTACCGGGAGCAATTATACATCTGGACCTCTGTATATTTGGAAAGGACATGACCAAAAAACTCTGTCCTTTCAGGGCAACTCCTTGAGATCAAAGACAGAGGATGGTCTACTGACAGAGGGCCAAGCAATGTCTCTTACCACCTTCAGCTTGCTAGGAGATTCAGACCAGCGTTGAAGCACGTGCCAGGTGATTTATGCACATATGTAAGCGCCTTTTCTGAATAGGGATGCTTTCCTGACGCCAGCCCTTTGCCAGCTGAGCCACTATTCCACTCTCGGGATGGGTCCCACAGCCAGAACCTACGCCCTTCCTTCTCCTGCAACACAGCAGGCAGCCAGCAGGGGCGCTGCAGAGCAGTTGCCGTAGGACAGTAGTTGTTTTCTGCTCTTGGCTCACAGCTTTAACATTGCGGGGTCTGCCTTAGGGACACATTTTCTATTCATAATCCAACACACTTTTTCCTAATACAGTCACTCCCCCACCGCACCCCACCCCAGGAGGTCACAACATTGGCTCCAAGGTTTTGTTTTTTTTAAATTAATGGAGATATCCTATCTCCTAGAACTGGAAGGGACCTTGAAAGGTCATTAAGTCAAGCCCCCTTCCTTCACTAGCAGGACCAAGTACTCATTTTGCCCCAGATCCCTAAGTGGCTCCCTCAAGGATTGAACTCTCAACTCTGGGTTTAGCAGGCCAATGCTCAAACCACTGAGCTATCCCTCCCACCCTTGGGTGTCACCATTCTATAATGTCCACTGTATTAATCTGATTAATGCGCTCTCTTCCTATATGAGGGATCAGACTGAAATCTACCCTTGGGTCAAGTGTTTCTAAGGTGCCCATCACCTTGGTATCTGACACCTGCAGCACAAGCATTTATTCCTTAGCTATAGTCAGGGTGGCCAAATCAACATTCCCCAGTTGGGCCCCCTGCCACCACTAACGCCTCTGAGCCCCACCCAGCCGACTTCCCCTCAGCCACCTGCCCCCGTTTCCCTTCAGTATCCTAAGACTTACATTCTCTCTCCCTACCCATTTTCCTGGCCCCCATCTGCCCCACACCCACATTTCTCTGGTCCCCCTTTACCTCCTGCATTGCCTCGCAGTCTGCCCCTCCAGTCCCCAGATTTCCCACTCATCCCCTCAGTCTACCCTGCCCTCCCCAAATCCTTTGCAAACCTTCCCACAAGGCTGCTCCCAGTCTCCCTTGCATTTTCCTTGCCAGTTTTCTAACCACTGAACCCAGAGGGCAGCCTGGCTTCAGTCCCATTGGGAGATAATGGGAGATGGCAGCCATCTTGAGTAGGAGCAGTTTGCGTCCACAGGCCTGAGGAGAAATGGTAGCCATCTCCGCCGAGGGCAGCTTGCCGTCATTTTGGATGAGAGCAAAAATCCACACAAAAGGCTGGGTTAGAGCTCAGCTAAAAAACAACCTCCTCTCGGAGAGAGAGCATGTGGAATTAACTTCGGCGGAGCCAGGGGGACTCCCCTGTACTTGACTGTATGGGACAGACTTAGTCAGGTCTTTGGGAGACACACTATTGTATCCTCCCTCCAACCTGAAGCCAACAGCTGATGGTCAAAGTACATGCGGAGCCTAACAGCGCAAGGAAAGATTCCCTCAACGCTTCTACTGACAAACAAAAGCCAGATGGGGCCCTTTGTGGGTCGCGTCTCGCAGATCATTGAGTGCTGGCCCATTGGTGCTCTCCAGAGGACAGAATCCTGAACGCTGGCAGGAAAGCCAAAGAGACACTGATTTCTAAACAGCTGGCTTTGCAAGTGGCCTTGTAGACTCCCTTGTTGGCTGCTTCAGCAGAACGGCCAAGGACTGAATGGAGACCGAATGCAATGAGCGACTGGAATTCTGACGCAGAATTTCCTGGCGTGGGTGTGGGTTTGGTCCCCTTACAGCCGAATAAGATAGCTTTCCTCTTGTAATCACTTGATCCAGGCCAGGCCCTGGGGGCTCTGAGTCAGGCTCGTCAGATACCAAATCCGCATATCGCAGCAGGGTGTGTGACATGCTGGCTATTTTGCTGGGGCGTGACTTACTAAGGGGAAAACACATGACCATCGGAAGCCACAAAATGGTCCCATTGTTCTCAGCTGCCTTTTAAAAATCATCCACAGGTTAACCCAGCCATTAAATACCAAACACCCCGCTAACGGACCAGAAAAGTGACAAACGGGCCCGAACTGGAACACTGGAACCTTGTGGAATTTGAATCTGGGTCCATCTTGTGCAGTCGGCCCCATTCACCATCACAGGACACCTCAAAACCTGGATCCAAACACATTGCGAGTCACAGATCGGGGTCATCTCTAGGAGCAAACATCTCTCATTTTAAATAGGTCCCAACCAGGAGCAGGGTGCTGTACAACACATGCAGCAACACAAAGCACACAAGTGACATATGAAGGGCGGTAAGATGGTGATACAAGATGGGCCACATGTGTATAATTTTCTTTTAGGGTGCGTCACTTAGCCCCATCTCCCCGCAATGGAGCCATGATGAATGGGCTGGTGTCCTAGGAAGAGGTGGTCCTAGGCACCGACTCTGTGGGTGCTCTGGGGCTGAAGCACCCACAGAAAAATTGCTTGGGGGAAGGCAGAGAGAAGTGAGCAGCTGGCATTCAGGGGCCTTGGAGAGAGGGTGGAGCAGGGGCAGGAAGAGGTGGAGCAAGGGCATGGCCTTGGGGAGGGGTGGAGTGGGGCAGGGCTTTGGGGCAGTGCAGGGAGCAGAGCACCCCTGGGAAAAGCAAAACTCAGCGCCTATGGCGGATGGGTCTTGAGATAGGGTTTGAAGGCGACGTACAGCTGATGTCTGGAGCAGTGCTCTGTGTATAAAGGGCAGCAGAGAAAAATGGGGTGATACAACTGTGATGAACTGATGGACAGGCAGGCTTGTAGTTGCTGTCTGAGATGCATAGGGCCAAAGGCATCATTTCAGATCTGCGCTCACATGCGCTCTTGCCCCCATGACTGTCATACTGGCGCATCTCACAATCTTTAGTGTATCTAGACTCATGGCACCGCGGTGAGGGAGGGCTGTGTCCTCATCTGCGTTGGACAGGCAGAGAACCAAGACGCAACCAGACTAAGGCTCAAATCCTCAAAGGTCTCGCAGTTCCTGCTTAATGGAAGTTAGAAGCCTAAATACATCTGTGGAGCTGAGCTTAAGTCACTTGCCCCCAATCACACAAGAAGTCAGGTGTGGGGCCAGGAACCAAACCCTGGTCACTTGAGTCCTACGTTAGCGCCCCAACCATTGACCCAGACTTTCTTTTCTGAAAGCAAAAATGCAGAAAGAAGGAAAATTCTTGTGGTTTTAATTTAAAAAAGTCTCACTTTAGATAAAGTTCCAATGATAGTTTATAAAGAGTTAATATTAGATGTTTTAATAGATGGTTGATCAAATACAGTCCAGACAACAGGTGTCTTATTGCCAATTCTCCACCAATACACTTCTAATCCTCCATGACACATCATGTGCATGGACGTGACACGCTTATCACCTCTGTGAATTGTGTATTAACTCTTTACAAGCCATTTATGAATGGAACCTTGACAGCAAATGTGATAAAAATACAAGGGTCAACGTTTAAAGAGAGTCTGGGCGGATGGGCAGTTGGGACTTTCCCTATGGAAATCTCTGTCTCACTCTCTCTCATCAGGAAACGTGTGTCTCATCATCCATGTCCGTGTTAACCACCTGCAGTCTAGCCATGTCGGGTCCCTCAAAGCGAGGAGTCATTGCACCGGTTGGAAGCCAGACAACGCCAAACAGAAATCAAACACGTTTTTAACCACTGGAACAAACTACCAAGGGAAGTGCTGGATTTATCACCTCCTGAAGTCTTCTTCTCAAGACTTTCTGGACCATATGCTTGAGTCAAACATCATTTATTGGGCTGAAACACAGGTGTGACTGGATGAAATTCTCTGGTCTGTGCTATACAGAAGGTCAAACTAGATGATCACAATGGTCCCTTCCGACCTTAAATGCTATGACTCTCTGAAAACATCCTCTGCCACTGTTTTGAAGTCTGTCGGGTGCCTCCCTAAAGCCCTCTTGTCGAGTTTCATCTTGTTATTTGCAACCCAATTTCCAATCAAAGCACCCTGCTGGCTCCTTTGAAGGCAATGACTGGAATTCCCATTGCTGATCACATTCTCAGTGCCTCTTGTTCCTGCTCCATTGCCTGTAAATCATCAAGGCAGCCTCCCATGCATCAGAGAAGACCAAGCAGCGACTCGTTGGCTGGCTCAGAGGCCTAGGACGCAGCTATTTGCCAGGCGTCTACGAATTCATTCTGGTTTTGATTATTTTCCTTTTGCTCTTTAAAGGACTCTCAAGGTATTCTTCATATTAAAACAAGTCTTCTCCCAGCTCATTTCATGGGAAATGCCGGACTGGATCAGCCCCAGAGTCCATATAGTCCAGTGGCCTGGCTCTGGCTGGAGTCAGCGATGTTTCACAGGAAAGTGAAAGGATTTCTGACGCACACAATTATGGAAGAAACTGCTCATAGGAGAAGCTTCATCCAAACCCCAACCAATTAATGACTGGTTTAGGCTCTGCTGTAGGAGGTTTCAATATCCCTGTTATTCATTTTAATCCAGTCTGGTTAATCTCATTCTCCAGATAAAAAGATTATTCGCTTCTGAACCCTAGCAAGCTCTTGACTTCAGCATCCAGTAGCAATGAGTTCCACAGGTCAGCTGTAAGATTTCCCCATACTCATTTGCTAGGGTTGCCCACGAGGACTGAATTACATGCTTTGGATTGTTATTGTAGAATCTCTCACAAGCACTGGGTTTTACACAACTGTTTGTTGTACAGTGGCTCACAAATGCACAGTTGAGCACGCAGTGTGTCACTGGAGGGTGTTTCATGTGGGCTAGGCCTGCACACTCCAGGGTGTTATCAGCAGGTCACTCCTGCATACTGGGCTGCTGGCCCTGGGGTACGGGAGGAAAAAAAATGGTTTTAGTTTTCTAAAAACCACCAGCTACATGAAATTTGCAAACTAATCTAAGAACAAATATGAAGCACGTTACCATTTAAAGTGCCCGCTCCAGCTCAGAAATACCTCACCCCAAAGATGTCTTTGTGAACCCTGGCACTTCTCCTCCAATTTGTATTTGCAGAATTTTTTTGTCCGTGTGTTGATTAGCGTTTTCCTCCATCATGAGGTGTCCTGACTCCGAGCTGCCCTTCCAAGCCGTCGTCCAGAAGGCAAGCGGAGATAAAGCAGGAGCAATTGGAACGGCCTTTGAGTTTCAGTTTGTGTGTGGCAGTGGAGGGGGTGGGGTGAGGCTTAATTAGCTGCCGTTTGTCTGAAAAAAAATGTCAGGCACTACATGAATGCCGAGGAGTGTAACAAACACGCACACTGTTCGCTTGGAACGTCATTGCAGGAAGGGGGCTGGAACACCAATCGTCTTGTTCCAAAATCCCAAGCTACTGCTATTTGAGCCATAGGAAAATCTCCATGAATGTCTACCAGTATGGAGCTTACGAGACACAGCTGAGTAAAAAAAATATATATATATAAATGGAAATATATCTATCTCCTAGAACTGGAAGGGACTTTGAAAGGTCATGGAGTCCAGCCCCCCTGCCTTCACTAGCAGGACCAAGTACTAATTTTTGCCCCAGATCCTTAAGTGGCCCCCTCAAGGATTGAACTCACAACCCTGGCTTTAGCAGGCCAGTGCTTAAACCACTGAACTATCCCTCCCACTTGTACCCAGCACCAAGCTGTGCCACAGATGCAAGTGCATTATCATGTTATCTTAACTACTATTAGGACAATTCCCCTTTATAAACTGGTTGTCGGCTAAATCTACAGGAGCGAGTTGGGCAAAGGAGGGAGCACATGCCAGGAGAGAACCAACGTTTTTATCAGGTGTCCTGGACGCTGAGAGATTATGGGAAGAACGATATACCACAGCATGCTGCTCTTCCCCTTAGTCTGGGTCTGAGATCTGGGCAAGGGGTTTTCATAAGAAGAATTCCTTGTCCCTCACCATGTGCAGTGGAACTGCTGAATTTAACGGCCGCTCCCCCGAATCCTCTGGTTTGCTGTGCAGCTCCCACCAGGACAATGAGATTTCGCCTTTAACCGTTTATTTTCATTGCTGGTTGTACTTAGTAGCAGTGATGTATTGGCCCAAAAGCCGCAGTAGGCACCGAGCAGCTCTAACTTCACCGAACAACATACCTCGGCCCTGACCCGAAGGGACCAGCTCCAAGGAGGAGAAAATAGTTTTCTGCTTGGCAGATCTGCCTGAAAGTGACAAGTCTGGAACAAGCAGGAGAGGGTGATGAGGACAGCTGCTCACTAGGATCTGGACTGAGGAACGACCAGCCACCTTCCCACAAAAATACTCTGATTTAGTCTATTGAAATAAACATAGATTCCCCCCGCCGTCTGAGTAGGGACCAACAGGAGATGTTTGTAGCTATTAGTTTCTCTCTAAAGTATGAAATACACTTGGGTCTCAGCAGTGTATTAAGCAGTGAGTTGTAAAGTTTTCAGAGCAGTAATCATGCTAATGGGGCTCACGACTGCTCTAAAAATAGATAAAATGGTGGCAATTGAAGTGCACTGGGATATGGCATGCAATGCCTCTGGATGATATCACATCTATTAGTACAGCGCGGTGAACTCTGTACGCTACACGTCGCAACCTGCGGAGTGGGAGGATTTTCTTCCTGCAGGTGAGGCAGACAAGGTAGATGAGATCAGAGAAATTTGAGAGAGAAAAACAAAAATCTTCCAGTTCACCATCTGCACCCTCTCTCCGTTGGGTCAGGATTGTTCCCTCCGGTTCAGAGGCAGTGTCATCTCCGCTAGACAGAGACTCGGGAGACCAGGGTGCTATGCCGAGCTGTGCAAACATTGACCTTCAACCTTTCTTCTGCCGCTCCTTTCCTTGTCTTGCGCAGAGCAGGCCTCTAGCAGTATAAATAATCACACAGTCTCTTCTCCAGTGCTTTGATCAGTCTACGTTTAAATGACTCAAGCCGCTTGCTTTAGGCAGCTGTTCAGCAGCCTAAGAGATCTCACTGCTAGGAATTATCCCTAAGCGTCACCCTTCATTTTTCATTTTGTTCCTCTTGTTCCCTTTGAGCTGCCTTTGGACCAATTCCTGGCTGGGATGTTCAGACTGTATTGGCAGAGCCGTTTCTATGTCACGCTCCCGTATACACCTGCTCTCACCCACTCACCTTTTGGCCTCGGCGTCCGCCCCAAGGTGAATGATTTGTGGTTCGGGTGTGGTAAGTTTGAGAAAGCGAGAGTTATGGGAAAGCAAATTACAAATACTGTTCCCACACGGCGAAAAGATGATCACCTCTTTTGGAAAACGGTTGCAGCACAGACAGCTGCCGTTTGAAATCCGAGGCAGTTAGTGTTGTCCTCGGGCACAGCTGGAATGGGACAAGGAGGATGTGTTATCTTCTACTGGGCCACCCCCACTTGATTTACCGGAAACTGTAGCATAAACAGACACAAGCGTTTTCATCCCCATATCTTCTAAGCCGGGCTTTCTCACACTGGGGGATATGAGGTTATTATGGGAGAGTCGCAAGCTGTCAGCCCCCATGCATGCCGGGGCTCCAGCTGTCAGCCATGCATAGGGCTGACAGCCGGAACCTTTCAGAGCTGGGCAGCTGGAGAGCAGCAACTGCTGGTCAGCTCTGAACGCAGCGCTGCCCTAGCAGCAGCACAGAAGTAAGTGTGGCCTGGTATGGGGGGATCGTCACTTTGGGGGGGCGGTCCTCACAGCCTGACATATTTTCAAAATGGGGTCCCAGCAAAAAAAGTTTGAGAGCCCCCGTTCAAAGAATAGTAAGAGAGGAAGCTGCACAGGCTAACAGATAGTGCATTGAGCTGGGACTCTGGAGATCTGGGTTTGGTTTCTGGTTCTGTACCCTTGGGCGAGTCATTTCCCTCTCCTTGCCTCTGCCTAGCTTGGAATCCCTTCAGACGCAGAGACCATCGCTCATGACAAATGTACAGTCCTAGCACAACAGGGCCTCTAAGAGCTACTGTCGAACACATTCATAATATAAACAAAACCACTTTCCCCCTCTTTATATTATAGCTTCTACCTTTGGTAGCACAGAGTGCTGCCCTGGTGCACAAATATGCATCCAAGTTTCTCTTGTGTCAACAGGGCCTTTGAGGCCGAGTGTCTCAGTTTGGTTGGAAAAAAAACTGGTTTTGATTTCATAAAAGCTATGAGTGTTTGTGAATGACTTTTTACTTTACTTTTGCAAGTAAAAAGTTCCATGAAATCTACAACGAGGCCCTTAACAATGGACGGCGGGCACACGCCTTCTCACCTCGCTGCACGCATGCTGCTTAGATCGTGGAATGACAAACTCCCCTGATCAAAGGCCCCTACATTTCAGATAGTAAGATCTGCAAATGTATTTTCTCTTTTGTTTTTAAAGCTAAGAAATCAGATGCAAAATACTGTATTAATGGAATGCCACCAGCTGCACAATTAAAACGAGAAATTTATTCTGGAAAGACCAAAGATAATTCATAAGCTGACAGATTTTAAGGCCAGACAGGATCATTAAATCATCTGGTCCAGGGATAGTCCATAGGCAGACTGTGGGCAGTCCAGACCACCAGACACTTTTGAACGGATCTCAAAATCTTTTTATTCACTTATTATCATCATGATTGTTCTTTGTTAATTATTCTTTTCTCCAGAGTCTGGACCTTGACTAAAAAATAATTAACTACCCTGATCTCCCGCATAACACAGGCCCAAGAATTTCACTGAGTCACCCCTGACTTGAGTCCAATAACTTGGGTTTGACTCAAGCATATATTTCGGAAAGGCATCCAGTCTGATCTCTCTGAAGGACAATCCACCCCTGCAATGGTAAATCACCTATACACAGGAAGCAATTTTATTTGTTTTCCTCATTAACTGGGTAAAATAGATTCACAGATTCATCTACTACCAGTGAGTTTGTTAAATCAGCCGCAGTAACTCATGAAAGGAGATGTCAGATAAGAAACAAAGCTAACGCTATTTGGCATTTCTGTAGCGTCAAAGGCTCACAAAGTGGTTTACAACAAAGACACACAAGAATGGCCTCACCCACCTCTGAAATGCAGCCAGCTCTAGGGTGGATCATTGCAGCTGTTTCAAAGCACACAGACACCACAGGTGAGTGAAGAATACATTCTCCGGTGACTAGTGCTGGATGAATTTGAGAGAGGAACAATATTGAGCTCTTATATTGGATTGTCTATCTGGAAAGCTCAAAGAGCTTTAAAGCGGGTAAAGAAGAATGAGAAACAAAGGATACAGAAAAACAAGGGGACCTGCTCAAAGTCACAGAGCAAGTCAGTGGTAAAACCCAGCTCTCTCGTTTCCCAGTTCAGTATCTTCTCTGCTGCCTCTAGGTTTAATGCTGCTTAAAGGCCCGAATCAAAGTCCTGGATCCAAAGAGCCTCAAAAGTTTGGTGAAATATTAATCTCCCCACTCAGACTACCCTGGAAGAATGGTGAATTTGACCTCTGGCTACCAACATGGCAATATGGACCATGTGTAGACTTGGCAGAATTAATTGTTTTAAACATTAGGACCAATAATATTGATGGTTAGTTTGAAGCATTTTTTTTCAATTTTTATCGATTTAAATGTTCACGGTTGTGGGCAATTATGGGGGAGTCAGACACCAGGGCAGATCAGGCAATAATTATTCCATGACAATAACGCCTTTGAGCAGGGGGGTGGACTAGATGACTACCTGAGGTCCCTTCCAGCCCTGATATTCTATGATTCTATGACAGCAGAAACTGATTTCAAAAAGGGAAAGCTTCAGAACCGTTACAGCACAAATCGCCGCCACCACATGTCAAAATATACAAAGTAAATATCCTTAAATCAAACTCTACTAAGTTCTCAAGCAGCAGTTCTCTTACTTTGCCTCTCTGTATATTTTGATTATTATCGATGGAAATATTTTTCGTCAGTTTTTGCATGGGCAGTGAAATCAATGTTTACCAATAAAAATCCAAGCCTTTGTGTATGCATCACCTGTGGAGGGTGAGAGAGGAGTGCGTCTGGTGAACTAACCCCAAGGTAGGTTTTCAGTGAGGTATTACATTTTTCGTATGAAGTATCAGAGGGGGAGTCGTGTTAGTCTGGATCTGTAAAAGCTTTTACAGATCCAGACTAACACGGCTAGCCCTCTGACACTTGACACCATGCAAGGCACTGCAATTAGCCGTATGGAGTGGAAGTCCATCAACCTCATGAAGAAACTTGCAAAAGCACAGACTAATACGTCTGTTAGTCTATAAGGTGCCACTGGACATTTTTCGTATGGTATCTTTAGACAAATTCTGAACAGCAATACACTAACTAAGGGCTAGTTCAGGGGCATAGCCCTTCATAGCACATGACAGCTGAGCCGTGATACTATCAACCCCCAAAAGCTACTATTGGTCAGAAGTTTGGAACACACAATGAGAATCCCTTGACTGACAAGCCCTTCTGACCAATCATTGCCAGAACTCGGACTATAGCCACTAAATTGTTTATTTTTTCATTGTGGAAAAATGAGCATATCAAGAGAAGAAAACAATGCAATTTACTCAAGGGGCAGCATGGCCTCATGGCCTATGCAAGGGGCACTGGGCCTGTGGAAGGCCTGGATTCTAATCCCACTTCTGCCTCTCACTCCTGCAACCTCAGCCAACACTGTGCCACAGGACCTTTCTAAACGTAACCCGTGCTCCCACGACCAGTCAAGCTGCAGGATTCATCAAGACTTATGCAGCGAAAGAGGCAGCAGCCGGTATATTTCAATCCACACTTGGTGAAACTCACCCTGATCTGCCTCCAGCCCAAAAGCCAGGCAGCAGTTGCTGCTGCCTGCCTGCTTTCCGTTTCCCTCTTCCTTAGGCTACTGATATGGGCGAGGTCAGCAGGTGCCTGACCCTGTTTTCATAACAGTCTAATCAATTCAAACTACTGTCCTCATCCAAGCTGGGACCTTTCAGGAGTGGATCAATTACAAGTCAAGTTAAATCGTTAATCATCTGTGTTTGCATATGCTCAGAGGCAGGCTATATGCTGGCATGGGTAGGAAGGCGTGGTTAAGGAGATGGGCTCCTGTTTCATGAGGCGTGCAAAGCTCTGGGATTTGGTGCTGTCAGAAATGGAATTAACATAATCATTTTGTTCATTACTATCAGCAGCATTTCTGGCTCCGTATCACGCAGTGGATACTCACAGGGCACAGGCGATTGGAATAGACAGCTCCCAGGGATGGGGGCCATGCTGGAACGTGCCACATTTCAGTCTCGTATAAAGCGAGATCTCCCAAATTATCAAATGCAACGCTCGAGAGTATTAAGGGCGAATAATCCTGATTGCCATTGCATAAACCTCGGCTGGGATGCCACCTTCAGTTCTGGCTGCCTCACCTCAAAAAGAATAGAGCAGAAAGCAAAAGGCTATTAAAATTACTAAGGGGCTCAGAAATGTTTCCATCAGAGCAGAGAGTGAAAAGATTAGGTTAGTGAGACAAATAATGAATGGGAAAGATTGAAGGCTCCTCTTCAGTCCCTCATCAGGTTAGAAAAAAGGAGACTGCCAGCCAGTTACATTAAAAGGTAACACATGTAAAAGACAGCACACTGTGAGCCTGTGGAACTCACTGCCACAAGAAGGCAATAATGTAGTATTGGATTAAGACTGCTGAGATGCGCAGGAATCACTGGCTGAAAATCTCTGGCCTTCAGTACACCAGAGGTGAGAGAGTGGGTAAACACAATGGTCGCTTCTGGCCTCACAGTCAATGTACAGGGATACCAAGAATAGCTCCGGTTGTACTAGCTGGAATAAAAACATAAAATAAATACAAACCTCATGCTTCAGGGCACAAAATAAGCCCTGGCAGGAGTAAGGAAGGCAGGTGCTTTCCCAGACTGCATAACCCTCCATTGGGGTGCTCGCACACTTCCTCTCGTTCCATAGCGCTACTGGGGACAGGACACTGGACTCTGATCCACGAGCTGCACCAGGGGCCTGACGTTCACTCAAATCTCTCTGGCTGATGTTTGCTCTTCTCTTCTCTCCTTGGTTTCCTGCCCTGCCGCCTGTGCATGGCCAGCTGGCTGGAGAAGGGCTGCACTGGTTGGAGCGTGGCTCTGGCAAAGCCGGCGTTTGACGCTATCCAGCACTGCACCCCAGGGCTAGCAGGTCACTAGGGAAGATGCACTGCAGGGGAGGGAAACCAGCATGCAGTAAGAAAAGAATGCAAGCAGGCCCGGGGCAAGCAGTGCGGCCTAGTGGCCAGGCTGCGTGCAGTGCAGTCAAGAAACCCCATACTGAGCAGTGGCAGAAGCGGGAGGGGAGCCTCTCCTGCCTACAGGCAAGCAGCCTGGCCACACCCCTGTGCAGCTGCCAATCATGGAGGCAGGCACTCACAGGGGCAGCCAATAGGGGAAAACAAGGCCTGCTATAAAAGGAGAGGGCTCAAAGCCAGAAGAGATGGAGAAAGGCCTGGGAGAGCAAAGGGGTAACACTCCAGCACCAGGCTGCCTCCAGAAACAGCCCAAGGGGACTGACACACACCACTAGGCCTAATTAGGGGCCTGGGCCAAGAACTGTTCTGACCAGGGGCTTACCAGAGAAAGCCAGTCGGGGGTAATAGATACCCCCTGAAAGACCACATCAAGGACCAGTGTCACTGCTGAATTAGGCCTCAGGAGACCTGGGGTTGTAGTTCTAGCTGTGCGCCCTTGAGCAAGACACATCTTCTGTGCCTCAGTTTCCCTGCCAACTTTTGTCTGTCTAGTTGATTTTGCTTGGAAGCTCTTTGGGGCAGAGACCCTGGATCACACTCTGTGTAATGCACCTAGCCCAATGGGTCCCGGGAGCTCTTTTGGGATTTCTACGCCCTCCTTTAACACAAACCATCATCCGCTCAAGTGCCAAGTTCAGACCGCAAGGCCTGCTGATGCTCCTGGCTGGATTTTCAAGAGAATTTGGCATCCACTGTGCAGAGCTATTCTGCAAATCTAACCGTGTACTCTGGTGCTCTTGAAAGGCGGGTGCCTAGTGTGGGTGTCAAGCTCAACCAAACATCCTGGTCGATGTGTGTCTGTTCTGTTCAGAGCAAGGTGGGAATTCCCCTTACTTCCAGGCCAGGTATGGAATGGACCAGAGAACCTGAAATCAAGGAGCGGGGAATCTCTCCCATGTGACACACTCTTTGTCAAGGCTTCAGCCTTCGGGCCTATCCAAGCAGCTCCTGAACTGAGCTAAAATCACCCCTTGCCCCGCGCCCCAGCTGATTTTGTGCAAATCTTGAAGTGTGGCAGCCCACTCCTGCTTTCTGAAGTATTGTCCTTGGGATGAGGCAGGTGAACTGAAGCGGGCTGGGGCCAGGAGGTAAATAACAGGAAACAAAGAAAGCATTGGAGCTGACCCCAGCAGCTCAGCCTTCGCCTGTCTCTCGCGCTGTTTGAGTTAGAGTGACTGATGAGGTGTTGTGGCAAGACAGAGCCATTTTTTATCCAACACAAACTTTGCTGGACAGATGGAGCCGTTGTTATGAAAGATATTTGGAGAATTCGTAATTGCTCTAGCTTTTGGGCATATCGACGTCTCCAGGAAAGGTTTCAGTGCCTCGGCAGCAGAGCAGGGGGGAAGGGCACCAAGCCCTCGGTTCAGGAGGGCGGCTTTGTATGGTTGTTTCATATGCAAAGCCAACGGTCAGGCCAGGGCTCGGTCTGGGTTCCAGGTGCCCCCCCCGGGTCACTCCCTTTCAGAGGCGATTGGCCCTGCAGAAAGGAAGGAGAGGGATCCCGCATTCAGCAGTCACAACACAGGCCCTGACTTCTGTATTTGCAGGTGGGTGCTCCTCTCTGCCCCCCCCCCCGTACTATGTGAGCAGTGGATGTGGTCTCAGGGAAAAGCAGCCACGTGGGGGTGAGGCCTCAGGGCAGAACATGGGCAGGGCCTTGGGTGGGTGGGGGAGGCTGAGCATGGGAAGGGCGGGGTGCAGGGGGCGGGGCCACGGTCCAGGCACTGGGGCACACAAAAGATTAATCCAGCCCTGTGGGTGCGGAGCACCCTCTATTTTTTTTCAGTGGGTGCTTGAGGCCCAGAGCACCCAGAGAGTCAGCGCCGATGGTCAAAAGAGAGAGAATAGGGCAAAGGGGCTCGGTGCAAGAAGCAGGGGCCTAACGAGATTGTCCCCACCCTTCAGTCACTTTGGTCCCCTACCTTCAGTGGGTCTAATCCTGCAAGGTGCAGGACACCCCCCATTGGTGACTGAGTCCCACTGAGTCCATAGGAGTTGAGGACGCCGGGCGCCTCAATTCCTATGGACTCAGTCACCAATAGGAGGGATCCTGCCCTACAAGCAGGATTGGATCCCAAGATTGTAATATTTACTGAGCAGGGACTTGGACTTCTTCATGTCCATACAGCGCCTGGCACCCTGCTGGGGCTACATGGACACGCCGGGGACTCAGACTGTGGGCTGCATAACCCTGGCTGGTGATCCCACAGGCAGTTGGCTCTTCCTCCTCCTCGTTCCCAGCTGCTTCATCGCTAAAACTGCACGAACACCTTTCTCAACAAACGGCTGCCATGCAAGCAGTTACTGCAGCTGGCACGGGGACGTGATACGACGGGGTGCCCACGAAACAGACTCCCACATTAAAACGTGGCCAGGCTGTGAGATAAAGATTCCCTTGCAAAGACGACGTGGCTGCTACTTCGGCCTCCCGCTGATTTACCCCGGGACGGACGATGGGCCAAAGGGATGGGGATCTGCACTGGGATTTTCCTAGGAGAATTAAATGCCCAGCTCCTTAACAGGCAATCCTAGGCCTTCTCTAGCACCTCCTGTCTGAGACCGCTCTCCTAAGAGGAGAGATGAAAGGGACGTAAAGGGAGGGGCGAGCTCTGTGTAATGGGGAGGAGCTCTGGGTTTATTTGATCCGATTGGTGTGGAGCAGTTTGGGGCCAAACGTGACCAGCTGTCCTGATATTAGGGGGGTTGTATTATATAGGCCCCTATTCCCCCCACCCTCCATCCCAATTTTTCACACTTGCTACCTGGTCACCCTAGCACCCACAGCAAGATGTGGGAGCATTTTTAGAACATGGGGCGAAAAGAAATGTAATATGCACTTTGCAAAGCTCTGCACAAACCTTGGCTGACCCTCCCCATGGCAGGGAGCATAAGCCCCACCAAGCAGAGTAGACGGGGGGTGTGTGATGTGCCCCAGGCCACATACTGAGCCAGGGGGTGGGCCAGATTTAAAACTCAGGAGGCCCTGGGCTTCCAGCCTTGTGCTGTGGTCACTACACCGTGACCAAGCTGCCTTTAGACACAGAACAAGGGCAAGTTAGGAAGCACTGCCCAGCGCACGTGTCCCAGCCCTTACCTGGACAGATCTGGGGATGAGAGCTTGGTCCACGTGTGAGGAGCAGCAGAGGGGGAGGCCGTGAGGTGAAAGCTGAGCGTGGGGTGGGTGGGACGTCTCGAGGGAGGGGGTTTGGAGCCCCGAAAGCAGGCAGAGAGATCCTGGGATCTGTATGGCAGTTTTAAGGCCCTGTACATGCCTCCTTTGCCTGCAGAGAGACCCTGGGAGGTTTCCTGTCTCTTCTTCCCAGAGACCATAATGTCACCTGCAAAACAAGCGAGTGGAAAAGGGGGCCAGGGCAGAGGCCAGGGTGAAAGCAGAACAAATGAGTGAGAACGGGCATCCCACAGAGGTCACCTGACAGGGAAATAAATTCGGTAGAAGCCTGCACTTGTCCTGAGCAAACCCAGCAAGGACTAGAGCTGCCGGGGGCGAGTAACCAGGATTTCAGGAGTGGTTCCCCAGGAGCTGCTTGGCCACAGGGACGTTGAAAACTCTCTGTGCTCAGGGACAGCGACAGGACACCCTGAATCCTCTGCACCAGCCTGGGTCACACCGCTACTTCTACACATGTTCAAACAGGAGCCCGCAAGTGCTCACAGACAGCACATGGGTGCCGGTGCGTACACCCAGGGCCATGGCCATGTGCACACAAGCAGGTGTGAAGGTAGCCTGGTGCAAACAAACACACACAGAACGGTACACACAAGAATGTATCAGTGACCAAAGCAAGGCCTCGCACGCTGAGATCCAGCCACAAAGAGGCACGGGCATGTGACAGCAGCCATGTTGGATGACACACCAAGGACCTGCTGCAGCTGGAGCTAAAAATGCCAGGCTGCTTAGCCAAGGTGGGACCAGGCTCATCTCTTCTGTGGGTCAGTCACAGAGAGGCCCCCATCACACAGACCCCAGCGGAGGCAGACGGTATCATCTCCCTCTCACACACAGGGTTTTGCAGCCTCCTGTAGGCCGGCCGGTGATTTACCCATCACCTCTGCAGGATCCTGCAGCTTCCAGCACCGCCTGGGATGACAGTTCAGAGCAAACCCAAGTCAGGTTATTTCTAGGTTCCAAGGTCCCAATCATCATGTTCTTCCTTAAGGCAAACCAAGGGAAACTCCACCTCCCTGGACAGCGAACAGCCTCCTGGCGCTGCCAGTCCTGCCTTTATCCGCCACATGGCCAGAGATCTCCTGTCCCGGTGGGCAATATCTGCCCCAAACATAACCCGCTGTGTACCTGTCGGATCCTGGTCGGGAAATACCATCTTGGCTGGAAATAGCAGCCGTTCCTCCCTCTTCCAGCCACCTCCTCCTCCCCCGTTTCTCCCCCCAGGACCGCCCCCCAGGCCTCCCATGACTGTCACCATCTTGCCATGGACGGGATGGGTATCTACGTTTGGAGCCAAGGTTGTTCTGCCAGCCAGCTAAGGGATCGCACTGAGTGACAGGACAGAGGACTCCCTTCCCCCACCAAGTCCCAAGGCTCGGAGGTACGATCGGCGAGCCCTGTGGCATCAGTGAATCAGAGCTAGGGAGGGGGACTTGAAAGAGGCTCTTCAAAGCACACGTCAGACAGTAAGCTCTTCGGGGCAGGGAACTGCACCTTCCTTCGGTTTGTGCAGCACCTGGCACATTGCGGGCACTGCCAGAAATGAATAACAAAGCCAAACTAAGCCCAGAGCTCGACCTCCTAAGCTACTCCACAGTCCTGTCATGAGCGTTTAACAAACAAACGCTGACGTTTACATAGGGCCTACACCAAATCAGTGTCTCCAGAAGCAAAGAGCTAGTTGTCTGCTGAGGCCGGTGATCACTTGGATCACTTCAGGATGACCAGGAAACCAGCCCAGCTTGTTCGTTAGTGTCAGAAGTTCATCTCTGGTGAAGGGGCCCTGGAGATCTCAGGAACTCTGGAATATCCTTAGAGGAGGAACAACGGCAGGACAAGCCTTTCCTGCCACACCATGCCGCAGCCCTGGGCCGGAGGGGCCATGGATCAGATCTGGGAGAAGTCGGTCTCCGTGGCCTATTCAAATCCATGCTGAGGCTGCCAGCAAAGGGGCTGGTTAGCGAAAGCTCCTCAGACACCGAACCACCATCACACTCTGGCTCTGGGCTGGGAACCGGCAGCCTGCAGGGGAAACGCTCCCTATGCCATGGCCAGTCCCTGGACCAGCCCGATGCCCCACCCTCTTCTGTTCTTTCCAAGGCAATCTTGGGGGGAGAGAGGGGAGCAAAAATCCCATAGCCTGGGGCCAGTCAGAGAAGGGAGATGGCTCACTGCTATCCCTCCGCCCTGTGGGCTGGGAGAGCTGCTGAGAAACCGGGAGGGCCCCTCCTTTGGCACCAGTGCCAGGGTGGGGAAGGAGCGCTGCCCTGTTCCCAGCTGGGTGACTCTGCATCTCCTGTTATGGTGGCGATGGTGTGACTCAGAGCCCTGCAGGAGTTCAGGGTGTTAATGTGTCAGCTCCTGCACGGGCGGGGAGGCATTCCTGAGAGCTGAGCCGCCGCCAGGGCAGACCCTGATGCAGGCCTCTCACGGTCATAAAAAGCACAGCACACCAACTGCGCAGCAGAGCCAGCAAGGCCTCCACCACCTGCGCTGAGCAGCACATCACCTGTCCTGGGCCGAGGGCTGGCGTGTGGCCCCAGGACACCACAGAGCGAGTCCGACTACCTCTTCTGCCCGCCTCTGGCCCCAGTTACGTCCAAGCCTGAATTTCGATCTCTGACCCAGGACAACAGCCGGACTCCTCAGAGACAGTACAGACCTCAAAGCCCAGGACGAAGTGGGTGAGAGCTGGGGACAAAGGGTCTTCCGTCGAGGGGCTCCAGCTACAGGACAACCTTCCAGAGGAGATCAGGCCTATTCAGAGCCTGACCCTACTTAGGAAGTATTGCCTTCCCACCATAGCAAGAATGACACTCAGCACTGGCACCCTCCTCCCCAAAACCGAAACAAACAAATCCACCAACAATCCCCACCCTGCCCCAACAGGAGAAGAGCCAGAGACAGGACTATGTCCTCTAGGGACTTGGCTACTCTTCTTATCCCATCACCTGGCTTGGGGTCCTCATGCCAGCGTCCACTATCTTTGCCTGACGTGGCGATAAGACCCACCTGTTTGCCATCCTTTTTGGTGCAATCCATCCATCACTTCCTCTGCTTTCCGCAGGGTCTCTTCCTTAACACTAGTCTCCTGCCATGCTGTCTTCACCAGGTCCCCTCTATTCACCTTCTGCCTGTGTCCAAATCAGAAAAGTCAGGCTTCTTGGATTTTGCCAGCCACATCACAGACTTTGGACGTCCCTCCCAATGCACCAGGGCCTTTGCTATTGCTGTTGATTTGATATGGAGGGTGCACATACTCTACAACAATGGGTGATTTCCAGCTCCTGACTCCTGCTCCCACCATGAGGCACGACTGCCCACCTCCCAGTCACTGACACGGGTGGGGCTTGGCCTGGCCCGCCCCCTCCCCAGCCTGACTGCGGTGGCGCTGGGGCAGTTGTGCGGCAGGATTCTGCCCGCACACCCCCGAAGAGAGGCCTGGGGATCCCTGTGCGCAGGGCCGAGAGGCTGGTGTAGATTCACTGGCTATTCCCTATGCCCACACCAGGAGGATAAGCGGGGCAGGGGGGAATGCAGGAGCAGCATGGGGGGTGCCTGCCCACTGAGCTCCCTTCCAGCACACAGCCCTTGTCATTCAGGCCTCAGCCTGTCCTATGGGGCAGGGAATAAAGCGCCGGCTGGTCTGTTTGCCAGTCAATCTAGTTCCTTCTTCTCCTCCTCCGCTCCCTGCTGTCTCCCATGCTTCAGCGGGGCAGCCCCATAGCACGAGGGGCAGTTCAGAGCAGGCCTCTAACGTCCAGCACCAGAGCAGCCGGTGGAGGGTTTCCTGCCATGAAAATGGGGGAAGCGGACAGCCCCCTCCCCGCTCTAAAAAAGTACACAGCCCCCAGGGAGCCAACTCTTAATTCCGCCCCATAGGTGGCTTATCCCAGCCCATTGCTATTTACATTCCACAGATAGGAATATTTATTTTGCTGATTTAAAAAAAAAATGAGTCACATGGCGGGGGGCTGGGGAGGAGGAGAAGGACCTCTCCATCCCAGCTTGGCAGCTGCTCTGAGCCATTATTAATTAGAAGGGCCCAACCGCTCCTAATGAAGATCAGAGCCAGGAGGGGATCTCAGACTCCTTTGTTAGAAACCTTAATTAAATTCGCAGCCCAGAGGTGGCTGTCTCTGGCCAGAGGAGCCCCTCAGGAAGGCAGCGGGCAGCTTAGACTGACTCAGAGAAAGGGAACTTTTCACTCAGGGAGGGGAGGGGAAACCCTCAAATTCATTCTGGTTTGGGGGTGGGATTCCTCCCTCGGCATCGGACCTCCTGCCGAGGCAATGCCAGCTGTGAACCTCCTGGTGGCGAAGGCTAGCACTTAAGCGACTCATCGGGGAACACGTGCTAATGCAGAGGAATCTACGAGGTTGCAGCAGGGCCTTCCACAGGACGCCAACGAATGGGCGAGACCCCCCCATCTATGCTGGGACAATGGTTGTCATCAACGGGCCCTCCCCTCCCCATCCAGGATCGCACTCATGCTTTGTAGGGTGGCACAGGAAATATTCTGGACCAGGGCAGTGAGGGGGTGGGGCAGAGGCAGCCATCTGCCAGCGGTCCACTTCCTAGCATGGATGGATGCTTGTGCGTGGACGAGGATTGTGGCCACTGCAGGACCGGAGATGCTTGGTAGGTCCCCCAGGGTTAGTGCAGGGTGGAGTCAGCTCAGCCAGGCTTCCTGCCGTGGGGCTGGGAAGGGTTTGGGCCAATTGCCAGGCCATGACCCTATGTTACGACAGGAAAGGGCCCCGTTATTCCCCTCCCAAAGAGGTAGGACATGACCCCTGAGCTAGACAGAAGGCGAGGGAGGGTGGTCCCAACCCTGGGGGCATGGGATGCCAAGGCTTGAGAACTCTATGGGTTAAACTAATCACATTAGTTGTGAAGGGTCTAATGATCATTATCAGTAATATGTTCATTTCTTTCCCTAGTCAAGGTAAAGAGAAAGGGGGATTAAATAGCCAGGGATCGCAGAAATCTTCATTTCCCCGCCTCTTAGTCGCTGCTGTTAACAAAATTCCTTGCTCCCTTCCCATATCTTCACTGTGGGGCTGTGTAAGGGGAAGCCCATAATAGAAGATGTTTTCAATAAGCATTGAGTGTTTGTGCTTTTAAGCCACATACTGCGGCCAAGATTTTGGAAATAAACTCTGGTGGCGAATGATGCAGTAGCAAGGTATAGGGCAGATAAAACTAATAAACTAGGAGTTGTGTAAGAAAGATTATTAGATGGCCCCAAGCCCCACAGTTCCTGAATCAAGATTAAAAAAAGGCTTTAGAGGGTTAAAAAAAAACACACACACTCTGATTAAGATGGGAAGTGAAAGCAGCAATAAAAAAACATTTAAATCAATGAATAAAGGAGGACATTTATAAAAATGGCTAAATTAGCAGTCATAAAATGCAGACAATTGATAAGGGAAGCTAAATTTATTAATGAAAAAAAACTAAGGCCAGTAAGTTTGAGGAGGAGAGCTAATGTGCCAGCATTTTAAAAAAGTTAACAAGATAACCTGGGTAACCCTGGCCCAGTTGCCTGACATCAGTCTCAGACAAAATAATTGGAAAGGTACCACAGGATTCAATGCGTGAAGAATGAAAGGATGAAGCATAAATAATTCCAATCAATGTGGTTTCATGGAATAAAGTTCTTCTCAAGTAAACTTGATAAAGTATTCAGATGAGATCACAAGTTTGGTTGACAAAAGGTAACTGTGTTGACATAATATACTTGAATAGTGTGTCCAGTTCTGGTTGCCCCATCTCAAAAAAGATATATTAGAACTGGAAAAAGTACAGAAGGTGGCAACAAAAATGATAAGGGGTATGGAACAGCTTCTGTATTAGGAGAGATTAAAAAGACAAACTGTTCAGCTTAGAAAAGTGACAATTTGGGGGGACTATGAGAGAGATCTATAGAATCATGACTGGTGTGGAGAAAGTGAATAAGGAAGTGTTATTTATCCTTCACATAAAAACAAGAACCAAGGGTCAACCAGTGACATTAGTAGGCAGCAAGTTTAAAAAAATAAACATAAGGAAGTACCTTCCTCACACAATGCACAGTCACCCTGTGGAACTCTTTGCCAGGGGATGTTGTGAAGGCCAAAAGTATGACTAGATTAAAACAAATTAGTTGAGTTCATGGAGGATAGGTCCATCAACAGCTATTAGCCAGGATGGTCAGGGATGCAACCCCATGCTGTGGCTATCCCTGAACCTCCCAGAAGCTAGGACTGGAGATCAGACAGGACTAACCTGAAAGAAGTGAAACCTCCTTTGTTCAGCCTGGGCAATAATTTGCCCTATTCTGTTCATTCCCTCTGAAGCATCTGGCACTGGCCACTGGTGGAAAACAGGATACCAGGCTAGATGGACCATTGGTCTGATCCAGTATGTTCCTACGTGTCGGGAAGTGTGATTACTACTGTATACGGCATTACTGAGATGATAACTAAGAGACTGCGGCCAGTTCTGGTGTCCATGCTTCTAAACGGAGGTTGACAAATTGGAAAGAGTTCAGAAAAGAGCTACAAAAATGATGAAAGCACGGGAAGACGTGAGAGGCTAAAGAAACTCAATCTATTTAATTTAACAAAGAGAAGGTTAAGAGGTGACTTGATCACAGTTGGCAAGTACCGATCTGGGGAGAATATTCTGATAGTAGAGACGAGAGCACTACTCTACAGCTACCCTCATCTTTTCAAATGAGCAGGGGCAGGGCTTAGTCTAATGCCTGTTGACACGCTCACGGTTGAGGCACAGTAGGTGTCAGGCATCTGTACTCACGTGAACACAGCCCACAAAATCCAGCGTGAGAGAGCAAGGAAGGTATTTGTAAATGTACGTGTTACTGCAGTGGTGGTGTATCCGTGCTGGTCCCAGGATATAGGAGCGATCACGTCACTGAAGAAGAGCTTGAAAGCTCGTCTCTTTCACCAACAGAAGTTGGGCCAATAAAAGGTATCACCTCCCCCGCCTTGCTCTCTCATGTACATTAGGCAGTTCACCACCTATGTATGGTGCACAGCTGGATTAGATCAGAGCAGAGTCGGCGCATGCACCTCTCGGAGAACATCTGTACGTTACAAGGCCATTCACTGATTCACAGATAAGAGCAGTCCCCACAGAACACGGGATCTTCTCTGTAGGCACCTCCCTCTCACCTTTCTTAGCTGAAGTCATCAGACAAGCTCACTGGCCAAAGTCATGTGGCTGCTTCTCCCCATCACGTCTCTATAGCCTTCACATGGTTGTCTGGCTGTGCAGAACTGGGTTTTAACTGTGTATTTTGCAGAAGCAATAGGGGATCCAGGCACCCTGGGGTGGGAGATGGGAGGCTCTCTTGTTCTCCAGTTTGCTCTGTTACTCTACTGGTCACTTCCAAGCAGAGGAGACACTTGGGACTGAAATTCAAAGGGATCATATGAGACCCCCACAACTCAGTGGAGAGGCACAATGGCTGGGGAAAGATGACAACAGAAAAGTAAACAAGGGGGAAATATGCATCCAATTAAATTTCCAGCAGGATACAGCAGCCAGCGGTGCCCAGTGCAGTTAAATGTACCCAGGCCAGGCTGATGAAGAACCCACCATCCATGAAGCATGTGGCTGGGTATGTCCTATTAAATGCTCTCTGTGGATATTTACATACACAAGGAGAAGGCAGAGAGCTGCAGGATTCATGACAATAGGACTCAGCATCCCCAGGGCCTGCAGCTCAAGGAGGAACCACAGGTCCATTGGGCTGGGCGCCTGTGCTGATATTGTTAATTAGCCTACTGACCCGTTGTGTTTGGAGATCAGACAGAACTAACCTGAAAGAAGTGAAACCTCCTTTGTTCAGCCTGGGCAATTAAGGGAGCTGTTTTTTCTCCCCAATTTTACTAACAGAAACCATCCAAGTCCAAACTGAGCCTCGCAGTACAGCCTCCAATCTGAATACCAAGGCGAGCGACCTCTGCGAGGATTTCCTCTCCTACATTTTTGAGATGCCTTGTCCAATGATCCACCTCTTCCCAGGCACAGGGCATCACCATCAATGGTTCCTTCCTCTTTCTCAGTGGATCTTGGCTTACGGCTTGAATTTCTTCTCTCTTGGCAGGGGCTGGAGCTGGAATTGGTGTCCCAGTTTAACAGTTTGTTTTCTCTTTAAGGATCTTACCAAAACAGGCTTTCTACCCATAACTAACCAACCACAGCAAGCTATTCGAGACAGCAAAGCTCCTGCTTTTCAGCATCACCAGGCATTTTCATTCACTGAAATAAGTGAATGATCAGCTTCTGGCTTCTCGACGGGGGGTTGCAAGCAGGTTCCATCAGCTTGCCACAACCCTCTTTATCTTGATGACTAGATGGGAGGGAAAAGGATCTCAAAACATCTGTTGTATCAAGGCCAAGAATCACTGGACTAGCTCATTCATCTGGTCCACTCCTGGCAAACCCGGATCGAGCATGCTGCCTCCGGATGGAAGTGGGATTGCGTTCCCTACCTTCTGTCAACGTGATGTAGCAAGCCAGTTGCTACATGAGACTCCCTTAGGATCCTTGGGGATAAGGTGTTCTGTGGCTGCTACGTATAATGGCATATTCCGCCTTAATTTGGGAACTCAGTCTACATACAATTGATTAATTCTGTTTATTATGAGCTCTCTGTAGGTTTAAGCTCTTATGAGTCTGTCCTGTGTTCTCGCCTCGTTTTCCTTGTGCTAAGGAGACAGGCAACGGTGCTTGTGTGTCTCTTGGGTGTGGACTGAATCATCCCAGTTATGATCCACATGGTTGAGTGTCGTTGTGTGTCACCCAATTTGAAGTGAGATGATTGGAACCAGACCAGAGGACAGTGGTCTGCTGCAGAGTACCAGAGGGCTAATGGCTGGCGAGTTTGAGTGTTTGCTCCCCGTGAAGTCCCAGGCAATTTGCGTAGAAGGTTGTGACACAACCTCACCTTAGCTGCTGTTTTCCTCAGTTGGTTAAGATATATGAATGATCTATCGACGGCAATGGTTTTCAACTTTTTTTTCCATTTGCAGACTCCTAAAAAATGTCAAATGGAGGTGTAGGTCCCTTTGGAAATCTGCGTCCACAGACCCCCAGGGTTGAAAGCCACTGGTCTAGGGTTACTCCAAGGTAGGCTGGGTGGGATTTGTGTTTCAAGTGATATCTATTGAGAAAGATACTCAGCTCGTGGGCTGTTCTGGCACTGTCAGATACTCAAAACCATCTTGGTCACGTTTGGTTTTATATACCACTGACTACAGTTTTCAGCCATCTTAATCAAGTCAGCGTTTTTGTGTGTAGCCTCTGAAAAGGGGTGGCCAATCTGAGCCTTAGAAGGAGCCAGAATTTAAATTAAAAAAATTAAATTAAAAATAAGGCACAAAAATGCGAGTGGATAACCACTGCAATAAACTACCCAGGGAAGTGGTGGATTCTTCATCTCATGATGTCTTCCGATCAAGACCGGGTGCCTTTCATAGAATCATAAAATCACAGGACTGGAAGGGACCTTGAGAGGTCATCTGGCCCAGCCCCATGGCAGGACTAAGTATTATCTAGACCAGGGGTGGCCAACCTGACCCTGAGAAAGAGCCAAAATTTACCAATGTACATTGGCAAAGAGCCACAGTAATAAGTCACAGCAGCCCCTCATCAGCTCTCTGCCTCCCCCAATCCCAGAGCCTCACACCCACCGGCAGCTCCAGTCATCAGCACCTCCCCTTCTCTCCTCGCAACTCCCGATCAGCTGTTTCATGGCATGCAGGAGGCGGGGGGGGGGAAGGGGGAGGAGCGAGGGCATAGCAGGGTCAGGGTCAGGGGTGGAAAGGGGTGGAGTGGGGGCAGGGCCCGTGGCAGAGCCAGGTGTTGAGCAGTGAGCCCCACCCCCAGCACACTGGAAAGTTGGTGCCTTTCGCTCCAGCCCTGGAGTCGGTGCCTGTACAAGGAGCCGCATATTAACTTCTGAAGAGCCACATGTGGCTCTGGAGCCCCACGTTGGCCACCCCTGGTTTAGGGCATCTTCAAGTTCTGGGCATGTCCATGCTTGGATCCCTAACCAAATGTCTTCTGCAGACGTGAATTTGCAAGACTGGATGAGAGGAAGGTTGTTTGTGTACAGGTTGAGAATCGCCTGTACAGAGCCTTGGGATAGATTGGTGGCTTGTCTTTTCCATGCACGGTCTCCCACGTACGCTCGGAAAGGTCTGTTGCAGAGGAGATGGTCAACCACGTTGACTACCCAGGCTGAGTGCTCCTGACAATTTAACTCAGAGCCCCGTGCGCCAGTCCATGTCATATCCTGCTGCCAGGACCAGAATACGGCTCCCTTCTTCAAGTTTGTGTGAAAACCTTTTTTCGATGAATGCTGTCAAATCTAGCACTGATTGACGGTGCTCTGAGCTCTCTGAAAGCCTGCTTACTCAATGCTGAGTATTGACTCCAGTTCTGAGGAGATGCACTGAAGGACCCCTCTCCAGCACCTTAAATAGCACAGACAACAGGGAAATCGGTGGATAGCTTGCAACATTATATAGGTCTTTCTCCAGTGTCAGGAGAACAAGGAGTTTTGACATTCGCCATGTCTTCGGAAGTCATTCTTCATCGACCACTTGCGTGAAGAACCGTGCCAGCCATTAATGAGCACAAGTTCCAAGGTGCTTCAAGAGCTCTGGTGATATGTTGTCATAGCTAGCAGCAGCACCGCTCCTATCATCACTCAGAATTTTGTCTAACGCTGCGGCTGTGAACAGCTCTCGGAGTGGCGTTTCTCTGATGGAACCGACGCATTTGTCATGGACATTTTCGTCTGACATGTTACTCATTGGGGGCCTTTGACACATTCAGCAGACAGCTGGCCGCTTGGCTTGGCATGACAGGTGGTCGGTTTAGGACTGATGGTTGCTGAGCTGTGCCGAGATGATGAATCAAATCCCAGCATTTCCTGCTTTCCATTGTGCCCATCTAGCAGCATCTAGCACAGGGGTTCTCAAACTGGGGGTTGGGAGGTTATTACATGGGGGTCGTGAGCTGTCGGCCTCCACCCCAAATCCCGCTTTACCTCCAGCATATATAACGGTGTTAGAGATATAAAAAAGTGTTTTTAGTGTATAAGAAGATCACACTCAGAGGCTTGCTGTGTGAAACGGGTCACCAGTACAAAAGTTTGAGAACCACTGAGCTAGCGACTCGATTAGGTGATCAGCAATGTCTGGATCACCAGAGGATTCAGACTGGCTGAGCAGTTTAGCACGTTCACCATCAAGGCCCAGCGTGTAGACCGGATGGTGGCTGCGCAGTATGGATGCAGAGACAGCTTTGAAGATGGCTCCAAACGCAGCATCACCATCAACAAAGAGACGAGATGTGGGGGCGGCCCTTGAAAAACACAAAGCCTGGGTCGGTCAGATGGACAAAATAAGCTTGGGGCAGTGGACACAAGGTTTTGTCGCAGAGGGGACCTTTTGACTGCTGAACCAGCCAGGAAGTGGAGGATACTGACCGCTGGAGTCAAATAAAGAGACTCCCTATTCCCGAGGAAAAGCTCTTAATAAGATGGTGTCGTGGGGTAGAAACACTCCATTGTGGGATGCCAGGTTGAGGCAGGCAAAGGGGTAGCTACAGCTCAAGCAGCCAGAGTCTGCAGGGCCCGCCCTTGCCCTTGCCCTTGGGGTGGTGCAGCCTAGAGACCAGAGTCCTTAGAGCTGCCCTTGAGAAGTTGTGTCCACCGTACGGGAAGTGACTGCACCTAGTGGTAGGTGCAGAGGTGGGTAGGGGGCCCGGGCCCACCCTACTCCACTAGGTCCCCACCCAGGGCCTTGTTCAACCAGGAGTTCTGGGTTCAGGCTCCGTTTCCTGTTTCAATCTTCGTGTTCCCCGGGCCGCTTTCTATCCTCAATTCCTGCTCTGTCAGTTCCCTTGCGGGTAGCTCCTGTCGCTCTCGGCCTCCGCGGCAAGGGGAGTTCCGGCTTAGATTCCTTCAGCCTCAGCAGTCTGCAGCTCCAGCAGCTCCCTGGTAGGAGCCTGCAGTGTACATCCACTCTCCTCCTCAGTCAGTCCAGACTGAGCTGAGCAGCGGCTCTCAACCAGGAGTACGCGTACCAGTGGGGGCACATCATCTCATCTAGGTATTTGCCGAGTTTTACAACAGGATACAGGAAAAGCAGTAGTGAAATCTGTACAGACTAAAATGTCATGCAGACACTGACTTGTCTATACAACTCTATATACTACAGACTGAAAAGTAAGCACAATATTAATATTCCAATTCATTTATTTTATAATTATATGGTAGAAATGAGAAAGTCAGCAATTTCTCAGTAATTGCGTGCTGGGACATTTTTGTATTTTTATGTCCAATTTTGCAAGCAAGTCATTTTGAAGTGAGGTAAAACTTGGGGGTACACAAGACAAATCAGACTCCTGAAAGGGGGACAGTTGTCCAGAAAGGTTGAGAACCACTGAGTTGAAGCATGCCCAGCAGGGACGAGGGGACGTGGTCTCTTCAGCTGACAGTGTGTGGTCAATCTTAGGTAGGCCAGTGGGGGGTAGATACACCCTGTCGCAGATGGCTAAGAATTGTCATTATTAAATGTAAAGGAACCCAGGTCAGAGGAGGGTGTAAAGTGACCAGAATGACCAACCAGAGGGCAGCATCAAGCATAAAGATTCTTGTCAGGATGAATCACAAGGAATTTTTCTAGCCCCTCTTTAAGGGCAGCAAGGCTCTACCAGACTGAGCACAGGGCTGGATGGAAGTCAGGAGACCCAAGCTATCTTCCCAAATCTGTCACTGATTTACTACAGCCTTGGACAATTGTTTAATTCTCCCCTGAAGAAATGGGATGGTGATGTTCACCCCATCTCTGTGTTGTGCTTTGAGGTCTATAGATAAAAGGTCGGATTGTCAGTTCCAAGCCGTAGTAGAGCAGGAAGGTTGGAGTGAAGGGGATTAATCAGGGAATCCGTGTGACCTCTTCCATCTTTTGAATCCTTTGTTACCACCTGAGGAACATAAGAACAGCCAGACTGGGTCAGACCAAAGTTCCATCTAGCCCAGTATCCTGTCTTCCAACAGTGGCCAGTGCCAGGTGCCCCATAGGGAATGAACAGAACATGGAATCATCAAGTGATCCATCCCATCACCCATTCCCAGCTTCTGGCAAACAGAGGCTAGGGACACCATCCCTGCCCATTCTGGCTAATAGCCACCGATGGACCTCTCCTCCATGAATTTATCTAGTTCTTTTTTTGAACCTTGTTATAGTCTTGGCCTTCACAACATCCTCTGGCAAAGAGTGCCACTAGTTGACTGGGCGTTGTGTGAAGAAATACTGCCTTCTGTTTGTTTTAAACCTGCTGCCTATTCATTTCATTTGGTAGCCCCTAGTTCTTGAGTTATGAAAAGGAGTAATACTTCCCTTATTTACTTTCTCCACACCAGTCATGATTTTATATCCTATCCCCCCCTCAGTCGTCTCTTTTCCAAGCTGAAAAATCCCAGTCTTATTAATCTCTCCTAATACGGCAGCCATTCCATACCCCTAACCATTTTTGTTGCCCTTTTCTGAACCTTTTCCAAGTCCAATGTATCTTTTCTGACATGGGCCGACCACATCTGCACACAGTATTCAAGCTGTGGGCGTATCATGGATTTATGTAGAGGCAATATGATATTTTCTGTCTTATCTACCCATTATCTATCTAACATGCCACGGTTGGGCCTTACTGAGGGGTTAATAGGAAGCAGCAGATCTGTTGCTTCTGGCTTGTCTTCACTGGAGGCCGCCCAGAAGCAGCAGTTGCGTTTCCTCGCAGCACAGAGAGGTTTCTCCCTTAAAACATCCAGTTGGCAGCAAGGCAATGAGGGCCCTCTCCCACCTCCCCGAGGAGCCGAATGTCATGCCAGATGCTAACCTCGTCGGAAGGAGACCAGGCCAAATTCTCTGTGCTGCCCAGAGCAGTTTATATGTAATTAATTAGTCTATGGCACTGGCTGAGCTTTGCTAACAAGGCAGCAGAGGGTAAACGGCCATCGAACAAGTGACTTGCTCGTCAGCTCTAGGGTGCCAATGGTCTTTAGCCGCACCACCCGAGTGCTCCACAGACAGTGGCTCCTGGAGGGCAGCACTTTGTACAAAATAGATCCCAAAGGGGCAAAAAGACTCCGGCTCCCTATGTCTTGGGAGACAGAAACCCCGCCCCGTGGAGGAACCCGAGCCCAGCAGCTTGGTTTTAGTTAATCGACATGTAAACTCCTACTGGGTTTAAAACGAGCCTAAGCAGGAAACCAAAGAATGTGTGGGGGCCCAGCAGTGCTTGTCATAGGTTCCAGGAAGTGTTACTGACTAATCTGGTTAAGTCCACACTCAAACAAAACTTGTGTAGGCAGAGTTCAGCGAGCAGCTGAAAGGGAAGAAAGCAGCTGCTGCCGCTGCCTGGCTCAGAGGCCGTCCCAAAAGCTAGAACACAAGTGGGTGTGGAGATGATCTTGACAATTCCTCCCTGCCCCCCCAAGAAGCCAAGTCAGAGGCTTGGGGTTTTTCGGGCTTGATCTAAGGCTGCAACCAAAGCAGCACATGGATGGCCTCCCCTATGCCAACTCCCCCCATCCAAAGGCAGGTTTTGGTGACACAGGCAGGCTTTCCCTTTCTGGCCTGCTACCTTCCGCCAGTGTTTGCACCTTCCCCACTCGCTGCTATGGAAGGGTAGATCATAGCGTCACCTCCACCATGCTACCAACCCATCGTTGCTCTTACCTTGTCTTATATTTAAGCAGAAAACTCTGAGGCAGGGCGCATCTTGTCACGTGCCTACACCCACACTGGACTGAGCACAAGGGAGCCCTGAATGCTGCTTCGGGCCTCTGGGTGCCCCCCAATACCAGTAACTTCCTTGGGGTCCCCAGTTTATTGGCAGGGCTCTCCAACAGAAACAAAACCCAGGCATGCCTCCGGGCACATCCTCTCCTGCAGCGTCTCAGCCTGAAATCCAGCCAACCTGATAGGAGCCAGACTAGTCGCAAGTCTTCAGAGCCACCTGCCCTGGCTTCTGGTCAGCACCTCGTTCTCTCCCAGATTAGCCCAGCTCCATGAAAGCTGAGGCTTTGCGGTGCTCAGCGCTACCTTATACCCCAGCTCACAGACATTAACCACTGGGGCATCAAACCCCGATCGGATTAAACCCCCAAATCCTAATACCATTCAGGATGAGCAGTGGAAAGAGTGTAGTCAATTTCAGTTTCACTTGCTGGTTTCTCTCCCAGTAGCAGGATGCTGTACTGTTTATAGGACGAAGGTTATTCCTGTGGAAATGAATGGTTTCCAAGCTCAGACTTCAAAAATAACCTCATGGAACCATTTCTGCTGACAACAGGATATTTGTTTCCATTTAAATTAAAGAGTGGGTGGGAGGTGGGGGGGATGATGTGACCCAACGGTATCTCTCCAAGGAGAGAGAGAGAGAGAGAGAGAGAGAGAATATCTAGACCGAAAGTGGATTTCTTCTCCTCATCCATCTTTCTCCCTTCTTTTGTAGGCTGTCATTTCCCCTCTCCCAGCTCAGATATTCCACCCTCCCTTGCTCTGACCTTAAAAGAATTTATTACTGAAGAGTGTAAAAAGATGACGACTGCAAAATCATTCTGCATTACTGGGAAATCATTGCAACATTAGCTCAGTAATATGTTTTTCATAAGTGTTCTCTGTGCTGCCTCTGCTGTGCTCCCCCGCCCTCGATTTACTTGTTCCCTGCAAGCATACCTGCAAATTCCCCCTGCAGCCAAGGGGCTGACGTCCCTGAGGACAGAAACTGGCCCTGAAGTACTTAAGTTCTCTTCTCCTTTCTAACTTCTGAGCTGCCCTAGCAGTTCAGAACAGGAGCCCCCCCCCCCACGTAAGACCTATAGTCTAGCTAATTGTAAGACTAAGGAGAGACTGGTTGATAAGCAAGGATCGAACTGCAGCTCTGATAACGAACATGAATCAATCCATCCCACTTTCTTTTGCAACCACGCACAAAAGAACACAACCAATTATGCCAATATGTTTAATGCACTTAGAATACACGTGAGAAAAACTGTTTAGTGATTCACAAAAATATTACAAAAGTCACGTGCAGGTGGACTGCACTGGTACTCCAATAACAAAGTAAGAATTTACATTAGGAACTAATATAAAATATTTAAAAACCTCTGCTAGTTTAGCTTTCCATTTTTAATTTTTTTTTTTTTTTTTTGGTTAAAAAAAGTCCAACTACAAAGTACTGACAGACTGACTGCAGGAACCCAGGCTCCTTGCAGATCGATTCTGTAGTGTCCTTAGAATTCTAATAAGAAAAATACACACACACACACGCAAAAGAAAACAGATGAACTACAGAAATGCTCACCTCTGCTGATGGCTGCAAAAGCAACCACAGCAGTCAGGGTTCTGTCCATTTTATGTAACTCACAGATAAATGCTTATTTTCTCCTAGGTTATCCAGCTCAACAGCCTTCCAACAGTTAGTGTCGTCAACAACAGAAACAAAAGTTCTATCTCTTTACAAAAATATTTATAGGTAAGGAAAAGGACTTGGTACCCAACCCTGGCCCTGTGGATATAAAAGAGTTTTGAAAAAGCAAGTAAATCCCTTCGTTGTGAATATGGCTAATCATTCCTTTAAACATCTCCTCCTCTGCTTCTGACTACAGCTGAATCCAAGCCCACTGGGACTTTAAGGGAGGGCGGGAGCTGGATTTGAATGCATTTGGGCCAGTTAAGAATCCTGCATTTGAAATGGCAGGTTCCTAAGCACAGGAAACAGTCTGGTGCCATTGAGCTGTAAATTGCTGCTTCAAGGAAAGGCAAAAGGACAAAATCCTCAGATTCTGTGATCAGTCACTGCTTGAAGGACACAGTCGTTTAAACTCACTTCCCCTGTCTTCTGTCCCCAGTGGGCTTGACATTCTGTAAGGCAGGTGGTATCTTGAAATTCTGTATGTTGTTACAGAGGAAACCGGCAAAGGCATCTTGGGCCTAATCTGGACCTACTGGTACCAAGAGACTATTATACTGTGGAATATTCCCTGGATTCTAAACCACTCCATTGTCAAGAAACAACCAACAGCCACAACTGTTTATGTAGGACCTTCATCGAGGCAACGTTTTGCCCCCTCCACTGGTTCTGCAGAAGAGCATTTACAGAGCCGTGCTGTAGTTGGGCCTTGGGGAAGAGAACAAAAACCATGTTGCTTTAACAGCCCCCTTAGCAGAGAAGTGCAGAGAAGGGAAAAAAAAAAATCAGTGTTTGCAAAATAGAACAATCAGCGACAAAGGAAATTTTACTCCTGCTTTTAAGAGGGTGTTGAAAAAAAAAAGGAGAAAAAATTATTTAAGTCATTTAAAAAATAAAAAAGCATTTGACAGTGTCCTTTTACCATCTACCACATAGTGATTTCTATATTTGTGTAACAGTTATCAGGGACCTAAAATTTCAACCGTGAATAATGAGGCACACAAGATTATTTAACACTTTTACCATCTCCCATTATCTCATGGAGGGAAGGAAATAGGCACCTTTATGGCAGACTTGAAATGACATTTCTAAGCTAATATGCCACTTTTTATGATTTTATGGTCTGTGAGCAATTTTAGGCGAACTAGAATGGTACTAGAAATGAATAAGTGGTGACGTGTATTACACGACAGGTTAATTGCCTGAGAGATACAGGTCAATATGGGGGCTCGGTTTAAAACACACTGCCTGCCACAGGCTTATTCTCGGTTTGAAATTTTGGACTCGCACGGAACGGAAGCTTTCCAAAAAAGGAAAGAACGAGCATATCCCATTATGCTATGGAAGTGTCACAAAAATAACAAGCTGCTACAGATCTCGCTGGAAACTGCAATAGTATCAGAGACCTAAATTAGGCTTAAAACGTTAGGACGTGATGACTCGGAACAAAAACGTGCAATCCGGATAGATTCCTATTCAAACATTTGCTCACCACTCATCCCTCACGTCCCTTGCTTTTATTAAGCAGGGAGGAGATCTCTGCTGCTTAACAATTAGTCTGCTCCTGTCGTTTAACAAACTAGAAATAAGGTGCATTATATACAAGTGAGGGTGATTAGCCATTGCAAAATCTACCAAGGGAACGAGCGGATTCTCCATCTAACGTCATCCGGCTAAAAGATGCTTTAGACAAATTCAGGTTATTGGGCTCAGTCATGGGTGACTGGGTGAAATTCTGTGGCCTGGGTTATACATGAAGGCAGACTAGAGCAGGGGTGGCCAACCTATGGCCCTGGAGCCACGTGTGGCTCTTCAGAAGTTAATACGTGGTTCCTTGTACGGGCACCGACTCTGGGGCTGGAGTGACAGGCGCCAACTTTCCAGTGTGCTGGGAGGAAGGGGGGGGACTCACTGCTCACACCCGGCTCTGCTGCGGGTCCTGCCACCACTCCACCCCTTTCCGCCCCTGACCCTGCCGTGCCCTTGCTCCTCCCCCCAAGCCTCCTGCATGCCACGGGAGCAGGGGTGAAAGTAGAAATAGGGACTCTCCAGTATGGGGCTGGGTTGGGGCCGTCTCTGGCCCCCAGAAGGGGTGGGGATGGGGGGGGAGGGGTCAGAGCCAGCTCCAGCCTGCTCTGTACCAGTAAGTGCCCTCCCCTCCCCCACCGGGGTAGCAGCAGCAGCAGCCGGGGGCTCCAGCAGCAGTTTAAAGGGCCCAAGGCTCAGCCGCCCGTACCGCCCCAGGCCCTTTAAACCACTGCCGGTGCCCCCGGCTGCCGCTGCTACCCCAGGGCTCCGGCAGCAGTGCTCTGGGGACTATTTAAAGGGTCCACAGGACTCCCCTGCTTCGACCGCCCTGGCCCTTTAAAGAGCCCCCAGAGCCCTGGGGTACCAGCAGCAGGACTCTGGGGGCTCTTTAAAGGGCCCAGGGCAGTAGAAGCAGTGGGAGCCCCGGCCCTTTAGATAACCCCTGGAGCCTCGCTGCTGCTACCCCAGGGCTCCAGTAATGGGGCTCTGGCAGCAATTAAAAAGGCTTGGGGCTCCACTCACTGCTGGGAGCTCCAGGCCCTTTAAATTGCCACCTGGGGAAGCCGGGCTGCCCTGGTACAGTGCACTGGCTCTTGCCGGTACGACGCACCGGGGTGCACCAGCTTACTTTCACCTCTGCACGGGAGGTGTGGGGAGGGAGGGGCAGGTGCTGATTGGTGGGGCTGCCAGTGTGTGGGAGGTGCTGGGAGCGGCGGGGCTGCTGATGTATGACTGTGGCTCTGTGGCAATGTACATTAGTAAATTCTGGCTCCTTCTCAGACTCAGGTTGGCCACCCTTGGGCTAGATGACCTAACAGCCTGTACTATTTCCCGCCCCTGAAGTTGCAAGAGCAATCCTTGCTAGCAGCTAGTTACAAGGCAACAAAACTGGGGTTACGACTTTGGACGTGAACATGTGAGGCAGGAATAACCAGCAGCTGCAGGACGAGCTGTTAAGCAACAAAGATTCCTTTTCCACATAGGCCTTTCGTAGTAATAAAAAGGCCAGAGAGAAGGAAGAGACGATGTCGCTCGTGCCCACCACCGGAGAAAAATGTGAGCAGCAGCCATGTTTTTCTAGATGGAGCATCTGAAAGCGTTTTCCTTGGAGGTGCTGCTGACTAGTCTCGTAAATGCACAGCACATGAGTAATGATAACGCAGCTCATTCAATTAAAGTCACACAAGGGGATTGAGAGAGAAGCAGCAGTAACTTCTGTAAACTGTTAATGATTAAAACAGAATAAGAAGCAGCCACGTCATAATTTCACCTTCCATTTGCTAACAAGACAGCCATTTGTGGACAATGTCAGAGAAAACAAATATGACCTTTTGCTCTCTCTATTATAAATGACACTATTGTAGATTTAAACATTCTCAACTTGCTGTTTATGTCAAGTGGTTACGCTTTGCGCGGACAATCAGCACGGACCGAGGGCCAGTCTCCATGTGAGCAGATCCTGTGTGCCTCACTCACGTCAGCAGGACTGAGCACTGGAACGAGGATTTGCTCACACGAATCCCTTCGCAGAACTGGGTCCTAAGTCAGATTCATTTTCGTTTTAGTGAATTTCACCGCCAGGTTTGCTTGCAATAGCGCAATTTGCAACACTTGGGTCACGGACACTGCAGGTCAATGTCTAACAAACTATGCATCAATTCATTATGATGTTTAAATTCCATCCTCTAGTACTTCTACTGGTATCAAGTTTTGTAAGAAAAAAAAAGTTTATTTCCTCAAAGACAATCGTGTACCCTGTGACCATTCAGGGGCTACAGATTATTTAAAATGTAGGGCTTTAGCATGTTATCTCAAATCATTCTTGGCAAATCTGTGTACAATCAAACCAACCTACCGCTGTTCTCAAAGCCATTACACAGCAGATATCCTAGATCTAAGCCACAGAAAATATTACAATAGGTCATACCAGTTGCAAGGGCTCTCTGGTTTGCTGAGAGCTTAGTTTCTTTAATACTGTAACTTTTTTTTAAACAGTGTGTGAGGGGAAGAGTGTTTACAGCTCTTGTTTGAAGGTGGCTGTCCCCATGATAGACTTTCAAGTCATCACAGGTCTGCCATAAGGAAGTATTCCTATCTATCTGCATTGGGAGATTTCTCTCTTTTTGGAGGAGTAGGGGGAAGAGAACCGTCTACACACTTCTTTTAAAGTACAATTTACATTCAGACCGCAGCTTCCAGCCAACGCAAATTGCATGGCTTGTGTTTTTGTATAATCCCTGTTCAAATCTCCGCCAGCCTGAACAAATCTAAAAGCAGCATGAGTGGAACTGCCATTCTCAGCAAGACTGGCCTGGAAAACCACCTTGGAATTAACACTTATGCATTTCCCTTTTCAAGCCATTTACTCATTTAAAAATATATATATATTCAAAAGTTCTCTTTTTTCCATGTCACCCCTCCTCCCAAGACAAAAACAACTAGAAAAGTATCAAAACTCAAGATCTCGTTTAGCTGCCAACTGAATAGTCTTCGGCACGACTACAAACTTCAACTGCATGCAGGGAAAAATGTTACGGGAGACGAGTTCTCTAAATATTGATTAATGTGCAACTTTCTTGTTCTAAAAGAACGGAGACAGGAGTGGGACAGAGTCAATAGGTTTCCTTTCACCAGTGAATCCCTTGCAGAGAGGCTGGTAATAAGCCGGAGATTGCTATTTTAGCAGTGATTTGTTTAATTGGTTTTTTATTTATTTTACTTGCTAAACTAATTAGGAAGACCTGACTTCCTTTCCTTGACACAAACTGTAATCTGGCAGCCTGCAAGGCTTTAAGAATAGGGTTTGTGAAAAAGTGTCTTACAAATAAAAGGTACCTATCTTGCCAACTGTTCATAACTCAAATACTGATGACTGTATATAAATACATGACATATAAACAAAAACACATGGATAACAGCTGGGATTTCCAAAGCACTCAGGTCACGTCTACACTACAAAATTATGTCAACCTAATTTTTTACGACATACAGCCACCGGAGTTATTAAATCGCTCGTGCACTTGGCTCCTTGTGTTGGCAGCACACATCCTCCCCAGGAGTGCCTGTATAGATTGTATTGTCAGCGTTGGCCATTGCAGGATGGCTCCTGAAAGCCAATAACAGTCGACATAAGCATCATAGTGTCTACACTGACATTAGGTCAACCTAATTACATTGACTGTGACGCTACCCTGCTTGGGGAGGTGGCATTACTAAATGGGTGGAGACAGGCACTTACGTCGTCAGGAGCCAAACTGGACAGAAGACACTTCCACAGCTAGGTTGACACAAGGCAGCTTACATTGACCTAACCATGTAGTGTAGGCCAAGCCTCAGTGTGCTCCCTTCCTATCCCCCTCTGAAGCCAATGAACATCCAACCCACAGCATCAAACAGGCGTGAATGCAGAACGGAAGAACAAACGTGGGAGAGGCAGATTTGGAAAATCCTGCAGAGAGAAGGTATTTTACCTACAATCCAGTACTCGCTCACGTGTCTCGTGGAAAGGTTTCAAAGAGTCTCAATTCGAGTTAGGGCAGAGACACAGAACTCAGAGATGGCCTCCTGGTCTCTGCCCCTTTGTGACTTCTGTGGGAACAGCAGCAATTGCTGACATGGACAAATCACCCTAGGAAAGTCCTGTTCTTTCAGCTTCTCTTAATGAGACTTTGCAGCTGGAAAGACGGAGGAGGAGCCAGCCCTGTGGCAATCAGCCAGTTCTCCAAACACCACTGGCAAGTGTTTGCCATTCTACAATGGTTCATGGGCCACTTTTTGAAATCTGTGGATTTAAGGCAAAGTCTTCATTGTCCACTTTCCCTCTTTTCTGATTGGTATGATGCCACTATTTCTTCACAGTGAGGTGGGGAGGGGAGTCTATTTTGTGCCTGGGTTGGTAGATTTGCATGTCAATTTTCAGTCTCTCTCTAGTCCACTGGCCCCTGGAAATGCATCTACAGCTCCCACTAACGTTAAGGAACAGAACAAACCGGCACCGCGTACACATTTCATACTAAATGAGACGCTGAAAGCCAGCCCAAGATTCTCCTGGATAAATGCAGACTGCCACAACACAAAAATCACTCTGACTGGCCCTGAGATTCGAAACGCTGCTCTTTAAAAATATGATTTCAAGATGACCCTTTGAATTCAGACAAAATTACAGACTCATTTACATCTAAATTGCTTTCATAGATTTGTAAAAAGGAAGCTGATAAGCAACGTAGGATCTGGATTTGGCTTGACTTAAATAATGATAAAAATAATGGTACTTGTACCTCCCTCTGAGAATCTTGGTCCACTTCACAGATGCTAATGGTCTAGGCATCCCAAACCCCCCAGGAATATTATCCTCATTTGCAGAGGAGGAAGTGAAGTGATTTGCCTACACTCACACAGGAAATCCAGAGCAGAGCCAGACCCCTCGGCTCCTAGATACAGGCCTCCACCACAGGACTATACATCCAACAGCAACCAGCTCCAAAATATATTTTTAAAATGTTGACAAAATCCCAGTTTGTTGGGAAGAAATTAAGACAACCACCACCACCAGCTTCTGTGAGGTATGGGCCAGTTTTAGCCATTGTGGTTTGATCAAAGGCAGTCAGTTGTTAAAAGTTGTTGCCACAGCCATGTTAAGACCACTGTATTATGTACAACCAGAGACAAAGAAACGGCCATGTTAGCTTGTGAGTGAAAAAGGGTGGGGGAGAAATCTGCACCCACAGAATTAGAAGTGACTGTATTCCAGTGTGAATCTGCTTTAGAGAACAATCCAGGATTGGCAGGGGAAGGACTCAAGCATAGGGTAGCCTGCAGCCCATCTGTAATGCACCCACCAACGGCCTGCTCTTTGGTACCAGGATGCAACCTGCAGAGACAAAAGCTCTCAGCACGCATGCTCCATCTTGGTCTAAGGGAGGCCGCTGGGACCAAGAGGGAGTTGCATGTTGGAAGCAGAGCTTGAAGCTTATACTACAATACAGCTGGGGGGGGGGCCTGGATACAGCCTGCTCGTCCCCCAATCGTTAAAGCAAGGTTTAAGGCCTTAACACATGGCTACGGTCCCATGTGCACCAAGAAAAAGCAGCAGGTAGTCAGAGTCTGGTAAGATAGAACTGCGCTAAGGACAACTGTGCTGTAAGCGAGTCCCTAGCAGGGTTTATTTTGTGGTGCAGGTAGGGCTTTCTTCCAGGACTCCGCTGGTGGCTGCTCTCTGTTGATGGGGAGGGTGGACAATTTAGAGCAGCCCCCTGGTTCCTGGAGCGTGGCCCCTCTGAACACACAGGTCCTTTCCCACTTCTAGGATTCAAAGGGATTCTGTACAATAGCAAGGAAGAAGTACTTGACAGCATCCCTTGAAAGATAAACATTCTGTAAACAGGAGATCTCCTCCTCTGCCCCGGTAGTCTCTCTTCCTCCTGCTCGTGCAAAAGCAGAGGTCACAACCTTCTCTGGGGCTCATGCATACATTCATACACTAGGACAGGATGTGCAAGAAGAAAGTTCCCTCTGTTTGCAGCGATACCAGAGCTAATCAGACTGAGCTCAATGCTCAGACCTTTCCTAATTCTAGCAGCAGGGAGGGTTTCAGTTTGTTTTTTGACTAAATTTGATTTAAATGAAGCATGCGAGCTTCTGGCCTCGTTAACACCATTCTGTTTCTGAAAAGACAAAACAGCCCCTGGAGGAACAGTTCTGCAGTCAGTAAAAGTTTGGCTAACCAAAAGGATTCTAAAGTCACGTAGAGAACATTTAATCCATGTGCTTGCACCTGGCAGAGCGCGTATGTAAATAAAGGCGTACAAGGTATCGACACCCTGGGCGAAGACTGCAGGTATATTTGTAGCCCCAGCTAGAACAGGGAAAAAATTCTTACCACTACTTTTCATAGTTAAATATTTCTCACTTGCACTCAAACACACGCAGGTTGTTCCTGGAGAGCTCAGCCCAGGAAAGGATGGGAAGAAAGGGCCCAGCACTGTCCAGTTCTGTCTGGGTTGGTGTTGTGTAACTCCTCTTCTGTTTGCAGCGGTTGTGCAGCAATCTCCTTTATTTGAAGGCCTAGTTCTTACTGCATTAATTATCCTGTGAGTCACTGAGCAATGTACAGTCACTCGGCTCTCCCAGATGTCAGAAGGGTGTAATTCGGCTCTAATGCAGAGGGTTGTCAAACACAGCATCTGGTAAGATGGAGACTTTCAGTTTCTTTTCAGGCCAGCTGTACTCTTTTGGAAGTTTAAACTACGAGGCAATAAAGGGACTCAGTTAATGTATTTCCCTGCAGCCTAAACCGCATTCACCCAAAGCTATTCTGAAAGCAGGCAGCCCTCCGTTTAGGAGCTACGTTTTATTTTATTTTAAAGCAAAGGGCCACTAAGAAAACGTTCCTTCCTCCCCCATCAGTATGTTTTGGACAGCAGTGGACATTAGATAATGTGGTTTGTGTCTCTGCTGCCAAAATAAAGTTACGAGATTCCAGCCCAAGCGTTGTTCATTTCATTCGGTGAATTCTGCCAGGGTTCCTGTTCCCACCACCATTTTCCCTCCCCTCCCGCATCTCAGTGAAAGTCTGCAACTTGCAAGAGTATTTCCCTTTCCACTTCACTGTTTCCTCCAACTACCCCCAGGCCCCACGAGCCCCCTTTGTTTGCTTTAAAGCAAGAATCGGACAGCAGCTTTAAGATTCTCTGTGTCATGTGATATACGTGAGGCTGTATGGTTCTGTATGTAGCAGGCAGAAAGTGGCGCAATGATTCACATGGCCAGCAGCTAGTCATGCTGTCCTGGCGGAGGAGAGCCAGTGTTTCTGAATACCGTCTTTGGGCCACTTTATTTATGGCAAAAAAACCTCAAACCAAACCTCTGGAACAAACCCCTTGACTTTGCAGTGACTGTACCCTGGCTCATGTCCACACACACAGCTGCCCTGACTATTAAGAAAGTGTTGGTTGCAATACCCAGCATAGGAACTTGAGCTCAAGTCTGATTTTACATACCACTGCTTCCAATGGCTACTTCTTCATGTGGAAGGGAAGCCACAAATATTGCAGCTGCTCTGGTTCATCCAGTCCTAGCTCCACCCCACCACAAAGACCCTCCTGTTGGAAAGCAACCCCAAAACTCCTGCTCCCAGAACCGGCGTTGGGCAATCTTGGACAGCTGTCTGAGTAGTCCTTAGAATGTACTGGTCTGACCGTGACTAACATGCACGTGCCAGAACAGCTCCGTCAAAAACAGTTTTTCTGTGGGATGTACTGAACTGCCGGCCCGCTCAGAGAAACAAGATGACTGGCCCGCTCAGAGAGTCAGTGCCCCTGCATCAGTTCGTTTGAGCAGGAAGCAAATGGAAGGGTGTCTGCACTAAGGGTAAGCCCAGGCATAGCCATGCTGGGTGGCAACAGGGTTTGGGGCTATCATGGAGTTACAGGATAAGCGTCTCAGAGGAGGAAAAAGATCCTAACTCCATTTCATTTTTGCTTCCCGCTGCTGGTTCTGCAGAGGAAAGTCAGAGTGGAAAAAGATGTCAAGAATAGAAGCGGGGGGGGGGGGGGGGGGGGGAGAGATGCAGGGCTGATTAACATGATAAATTCCTAGATGTGTACAATGGCAGCCTATTTATTTAAAGCTGGCTCTAGTGTTTTAGGGCTTGTCCAGACTACACATTTGCCCCATTCATAAACATGCAATGAGCTGATCTTGAAAGCTGTTCCAGGGAATAGGATTGTCCCAGTCACCCCCAGCTTGTGCAGACAAAGCACGGGAATTTCTGGAAAATGAATTGCTTTGTTTTTAAAATTTTGCTGCATGCACAGCCTAGCCCCAGCTGACAGAAGGATTTTACCTGGTATTTGAACAGGGGCCTCTACCCAGGATTCTGCCTTGACTAAGGAGGACCATCTAAACGAGAGATGCTAAATTCAGAACTAGTGCAGTGAGTTCCTTTCCCACGAAAGTTCTTGGGCCAAATTCAGAGGGGACACAGGCGCCCATGTAAACTATGGCTGTGTCTACACTGCAGCCAGGTGTGAGTGGTGGCTCCCACAGATGTACCCACAGTAGCTGTACTTCTGCTAGCCCGCGACAATGAGATGCAAGAACGCCGTGGAGTGAGCTTCAGCGTCAGCTGCACAAGCAATTGCTTGTCTATGAAAACATGAGCTGCCATTCACCCCACCACCACAGCGTAGACTTGCCTCTGTTTGGTACAAGGGTGTTGGAGAGTGGGCATAAGCAGTAAAGCACCCCAAAATTAACCTTCCACCATTCCAGTAATTGTATTTTTGGGGCTATCTGCCCTCTCAGTTCCTAAGTGGACACTCAAATTCACTCCTCTAGTGAATAAAAACTGGTACAAGTTACACTACTTGGCCAACCATTTTACAAACCTCTGTATAACCTGCACCCTTATTTTTGGTCACTATCTGATTTCGCCTATGGGCCCCTGTTCCAGCTCTAACTTCTCATGCACTTAACAGACAACCATTCTAACGTTAACAAAGAGACACAAAGACACAGCATGAGTTTCTGAGGTGCTCAGCCAGACTTGTGTGGTGTTGCAGTTGGTATTCATTTCACTTTCACCTGGCTCATTACACCATGAAGGAGAGGTTCTTTTCCTAGAACCCCAAATTGGATTTTCATTCTACCTGGTTGGATACCGGCAACAGCCAAAGGCTTATGAAATCTGGTGGGATTTTGGGTGATGAAAGATCATAACAACCTAAAGTATCCCCCACCCCTTTTCTTTTAAGCTGGCAAGGTTCCAAAATGATAATGTCAGAGAAGAATATGTCAGAAAACATTTTAAAATGAGTAATGTCAAAGCAATGTGGAAGCCAGTGTCTCATCCTTTGTCTGGCACTACAGAACCACCCTACGTACAGCATTAGCTTCCCAGTAAAGCTAGGGAACACTAGCCCTAGCAAAGGGACTCCAAAATGGTCACTTCTGTGCTAGCAAGTCCCTGGCACAAATGATCTTTGGCTTAGGTTTAAATGGATAAGAGCTGGCCTGGTAATTCACTACACTGCTAGCGAGGTGCTTGATCCACTGCTGCGCTCGTTCACAGGGCATATATAACCCTGGCATTACGTCAGCTCAGGGTTAAACAACTAGAGCACTGAGGTTTTTCTGGGAGGAGAAGCAGGGAGGGACAGAGGGACAGGAGGGCTACTTTACAAGCCTAGAAAAGTTTCTTTAGAGTCCGCAGGGAGCTGTAAAAAATGGGATAAAAATATTACATGTCATTGCTGCCACTGCTCTTTGAAGGGAGGCAGGATATTTATGTGGAGTGCAGGGAAGAGCTGGTGTTAAATGCTCTTGAAGACTGGGTCACACGATAGGGAAAGTCCGTCACCGTGGTGCGTCCCCTGCTGCTGCAGCTCAGCACTGCTGGCTGGCCGTGTGTGTCTGTGCGCCACACGCAAACTTCACAGAGTTTGGGAGGGAAGGGAACTAATGAGGGACAAGCAGCAGGTATTAAATAGCCCCTCCCTCCCCACCCATAAGAGGTTCTGAAGTGCAATATGAAGTGGCAGCAAATATGCTGGGTGTTCCGCATTGCTCTGCAGGCCCCAGCACGAAGTGTAGTTAGCGCCACAGCTGCACAGAGAACGTACAAAGGGGTCATTCAGCCATGCTGCTGCAGGGGTGCAGTGGCCAGGGCTGCCACACAGCTCTGCTCCATTGGGGCTTTGGCTGGGGGACGGCAGCATCCCAACTGCTGTCGGGACCCCTGCCAGTGAAGGCTACCTGGGGAAGCGTGCCGAATCAGTGCATTTTGCAGCAGCGGTGGCCATGGCCTCGCTAGCCAACACCCCCCACTTTTGGGGCGGTGTTGGATGAGCTGCAGGTCCCCAATTGCCTCCGCAGTGCCTCCTCTTCCGGGTGGCCTGGTTTATGCCAGCAGGTTCAAAGGGTGGCTGAGCCCTGAAGCTGTGGGAAGGGCTGGAAGCTGCCAGACTCCAAAACTAACAAAACAAGCGAACTGGGCAGCTTTTCTCTCGGCCAGATATGGGAGCAACGCAGCCTTACTTCCTCTGGAGAAGTCAGATCTTCTAAGTCTTCCAGCATTCTTTCCACGAACTCTTCAGTCAACAGGATCTGCAAGGGGAAGACACTAGTTTACTCTTTTACACTCCAAGCTTTATGTAATTGCCAAGCAACAGACGCCTTTCTTCTGCACAGAGGGGAGACTGTACATACTTTTCTTTGGCGACACAAAGGTTTGAGGTCTCTAGCTCCTGGCTTTACTCCCCCCCGACAACCCCAACCACTGCAAAAAATGCTAAGATTACAAGGCAATCTTTTGCTACCATCAATTATCTCCCTATGTCTAAAATTAGAGGCTCAGCTTCAGAGAGGAAGGGGGGAGGGAGGCAGGGGAGGGCAAAAAGGGGTCAAGCGAACAATTGCAAAGGAAGGCAGTGGGAAACAGAGACATTTTCATTGTCACAGTGGAGTTAAGTCTCTAGTATAATTGGGCTACAGCTGGTGGAGGGGGACAGCCTGGAACCTGCACAGAGTCTGCATTTTGGGCACCTCGAGGACTCTGATCTGGAGACCTGGCTTGTTAAATGGTGTATCATTTAGAAAAAACACAGATTCAGCAGGGGAGGCATTCAGAGAGGTGCCCAAGCCAGGAGCGGGAGAGTGCGGGATACGCAGCCTGGCTCTCGGACTTGGCTCAGAAAACCAGTCCTTGGTCCTTCCCAAATGTGCAACTCCCCTGACTCCCAGTCAGAATTGCTCCCCTCTCCCCCCAGCCGTGCTAGTCTGTGTGAGAGTTTAGGGGAGTGGTAGAAGGAGGAAGGCTCAGGCTTTTTCCAGGAGAGGACTAGCAAATGTGAAGTTCCTTGGACAATAACTTCTGACTACACGCCCCCAAAAACAGAAGGCCAGACCCTAGCGGGTGTAAGTCAACATAGCTCCACTGAAGTCAGATATGCTCACTGATATCAGTGGGTCCCGAGCAGTAAGTGCGGAACCAGGACCCTCCCTCGCCCTTTTCTTAAAAAGAAACAGGCTGTATCAGAAGGTGCCCGCACACACAGCTTCTCTTCAGCATGGCTTCTGGAGGGCCAGAGCTGCTGATGTGGGGTAGCATGAAGGAGAAGGAAATCACCACCACACCTGGGTCCGGTGAGGGGTGCTGGGTGTGGTGCTGCAGGGTTTGGGTATACAGCAGACTATTCATTTTGCAACTTGCAGCTCACAGCTCTGTTCTTTCTCTGCTTCTCCTTGTGTTCCTTTTTCCTCCCTTCATTCCACCCTTTCCTTTTACAGTCTGTCTCCAGCACCTCTCCATCCTGTAGTGACCAGCATTCCCGCTTCGCTTCTCTGCTATGCCTGTATTGCACTGCATTGCATTCTCCCTCCTCCTCTGCTCACTCCTTACTCATCCTCTCCAAATCCACTCATGGGTCCCCCACTTCCTTCCCTCTGGCCCCTCAGCTCTGCATTCCCTGTCCAAGAGCTCAGGCAACTCTCCCCAGCTCCCAGTGCTGAAAGGGAGCAAGGCCCACCCCCAGTTCCACCCCTTTTCTGCTCCCCTCCAGCTCCAAACTGGAGATCATCTCAGTGCTGGGTGCTGACAGCCTCCCTTGCAGCACGGAGTTCGCTAGGGGAAGTGCGTAACAGCGCTGATGCTGCAGATTCCCTCGTAAGTTCTGATCTATATACTAGGAGCCCAAGGCCCACACTCTGAGAACCCCTGAATCGGCTAGATGGACAGAAAAGGCACTGGCCACTCAAGCTACTATCATACATGGCAGTGGCACTGGACAAAAAGGAAGACCTTGTCTCTGCTCCAAAGAGCTTTCAGTTCAACTTAGAGTTTAGATTCAGTACCCAGTTTGTGGTGTGGTGTGGAGCCACTCCTGAAGCCCAGTGGAAGCTGTGGCAACAGAGTCAGCGGCATCACATCACAGACCCACATGCTCCATGAGGCTTTTTGGCTACAATCAGATGATTCCGTGTCTATTATTGTCTGTGCTGGGCCTTAGACGGTCATCTCTTTGGTTGGCACACTAAACCCAAACATCTATGAGCACTATAGCAGGGCTGGTTTATACTGCTGTGGGCAAGTTCTTTGGTGGAGATGGTAGCCCTGGCGCACGCTGAACTGGAAATACCTGCACATCCCAAATTCCCCCCACTCCCTCTTCTCATGCCACTACCTCCTCCCACCAATCCCCAATTCCCCCACCTCACCTTATATGTGCGTCTTCTCCAGAGTCCAGGCACCTAATTAGTGAAGCCATGCCTACGCAGTTCCACTAAATAGGTGGGTGCCCTTCATTCTCTTGTGTGCGACCATCCAGGCACGCACTTTAGAGGAAACTATCCGCGGACCACCTGAATGGAGCTTGCGGACCACAGATGGTCCACAGACCAGCCTGAGAACCTCTGCTTTAGAGGTTAGCCTCAGCAACTATAATAGTCTGCTACTTACTAAACTAATGGAATTACTCCCATAGCTCAGGTGGGAGGAGGTTTGTACTCTCCATACTGAATGTCCAAGGGTTGATCCCCACTGATGACAGACACCTACACTGTTAGCATGATTTTTTTGTACTTAACCAGTGATGGTATGCACAAACTGTATATAGTGTGTGTGACTTGGTGCCCAATATCAAGATTCAGTCTATTAACCACATCTGTCAAGTTGTAGATCAACCTACATATTACGATGACTGGCACTCAAAAACCACATCAGGCTAATCTAAGGCTATGATTTTAAGTCTACAGGTGCAACTGCACGACTAATGCACGATCTCTCACTTCTGGGGTTCAAAGCTATTGAAAGGGCTTGAAATTCTTAACTTGAAACAGGCTGGCTCTGACCCCAGGCTACAATAGTACATTTCACACAGCTGTTTATAGTCTGCCACAGTTGGTAAATCTCCGATCAGGAAAGAGTCCCCCAAATTCAGCTGGCAAGCAGACCACAGCACCTTTCATCTTCAGAATGCCTGGCTTGTAAAATGGTATAATATACCCCAAAGTAAGTTATACAGCAAGCCCTTAAGAAATCCTCCATCCATAAAGCTGATGCTTCTAGACTGGATGAGCCAGCAGATCCAAAGTTTGTGACCTGCTTCCTTTCATCAACAACATGTCTAATTTCCTGCAACTCTTGGGAGCAGATAGCACGGAAAGTGTTCCTGCTGAATTCCTGCCGTTAATACTGTACAGCAGAAGAAGGAATTCCTTTAATTCAAAATGCACCTAATCAAACTCCTTGTAAATAGTGCTCTGTGCCATGAGCAGACCCCCCTGCTCTCTCATCTACCCTCCCCGTTTCATTGTGTTGTCTCTCATTTAGATTGCAAGCAGCTCAGGACGGAAGCCTTGTCATTTTCTGTGATGCAACGGCACTATGTGAAAAAGGACATGAGTTCTAAACAGACACCCTGCTGTATGATTTCCACGATAGTTTTCACCAGCGTGTCACACATACAAGTACTGTGAACAAACAAGGGGGGCGTTTCTCTGGGGGGGTGGAATCCCATTGCTATACTCCAAGGAAACTACCAGACCTTCCTTGTAAAGGAGAAGATAATTACACCTGCCTCAGGCACCATATTGCAGCATTCAGGGATCTTACATGAGGATTCGAAATGCTATCTACCAGGAGGGTCTCTATGTGCACTAAGGAACTGCTAGGACTCCCCAACTCTGTTTCATCAGTTTTAAAACTCCACCTGGACTGGCCCTGGGGAAGGGTACTTTTTGGAGCCTGTAAACATTGTTCTACTGCTCTTCTGGATAGGATCACTGCTGTGTGACTATGTACAGCTTGGCTCAGCGCTGACAAGGGTCTGAAGGGAGACAAGCTAACAGTGCATGGATTTTAAGGGGGCAAGTGTTAAGGAGGGAGAGGACTTCTCTAGGGTGCTACCAGAGGCTGGGAGTAAAGCTAGGCAGTAAAGATCGGACCTTAATGGATAATTTAGACTGATTAGCAGGAAAAGCTTCCCGACAGTAAGATGCATTACGCTAAGGGATAGTCAGTTTCTCAGGAAGCGGTAGAAGCATTTGAGTCATCCAAAATGAGACTGGATGAAGCACTAGAAAATGTATCATTGGCCTCTAGGGGAGGATCTAGATCAGTGGTTCTCAAACTTTTGTACTGGTGACCCCTTTCAAATAGCAAGCCTCTGAGTGTGACCCACTCTCCCATAAATTAAATACACATTTAACACCATTATAAATGCTGGATGCAAAGCAGGGTTTGGGGTGGAGGCTGACAGCTTGTGACCCCCCCCCCACGTAATAACCTCGCTGACTCCGAGGGGTCCCGACCCCCAGTTTGAGAACCCCTGGACTAGATGACCTAATAGCTTCTTCCATCTTTAATGTACGATCTTAACACAGTCTCATTAAACAACGGGAGGTGATAATACAATGTGCTTCCTGGTTTGCTTGTACGATGTTATCACTTCTATAGTACTAGCATGATGGATGCTCTAGCCACAGTGCTATATTACAGATACAGCTGGTAGCCGTGCTGAGGGTTAAGGTTTCCTAATACTCATAAAGACCCTGTTTTCACCTGTTTATAACTTGGCCACTCTAAACATTCAGACTGAAATTTCCCATGCCAGTATCTGTGCCTCACTGGAAAGGTTCCAGTAAGAATGATGCCGTCATTCCAGAGAACAAAGTTTAGGAAAAATATTTTTTGACAAAAGTTAAAAAATTCTTACCCTCGTTATGCTGAGAAGCCCTACTGATTCCACGCTTTGGAGGAAGGACTAGAAATTTAGCAGAAGGTCTCAATGGGTTCAAGGATGTGCCTTTGCTGACCCCATGAAGATGAACCCAAATTGGTGGCTTTATAAGCCTCTGAAAATTGCCATATGCATGTTTCAAAGAAGTTTATTAGTCGCTAGTAACAAAATTCTCTGAAGATTCCATCTTCACTTAGCATGTTCCAGCCCCACAGATCATGCTTCAGCCCAAGGATACTGGGGCTGAGCAGTACTTTTCTTGCCATTATACCTCCCTGCTGTGGGGGCCACGGTGGCACCAGAGTTGCCCACACAATATTAATTCGGACCTCTTTTGCGTACACATTATGACGCTGTCTTCAATTACAGCAGAACCTCAGAGTTATGAACTCACTGGTCAACTATGTAATCATCAGCAGCAGAGAGACAAACAAAAAAGCAAATACAGTACAGTACTGTGTTTAATGTAAACCTAACAACAAAATAAGGCGAAAGTTTAAAGAAAGATGTGACAAGGTAAGGAAACCGTTTCTGTGCTTGTTCCATTTAAATTAAGATCATTAAAAGCAACATTTTTCTTCTGCACAGTAAAGTTTCAAAGCTGTATTAAATCAATGCTCAGCTGTAAACGTTTGAAAGAAAGAACCACCATAATATTTTGGTTTGGTGCGTTGCCTGGCCCTTTATTTTTTACTGCACACCATCTAAACCTTGCACTGAATCTCTCTCTTAGACAAGCAGATAGCCCCTAGCACCAAAGCACTGCAGCACCTCACCATCCGATGCATTTATCCTATGAAGTAGGGCAGTGTTGTTATTCCCCCTTTTACAGATGGGAAACTGAAGCACGGAGGTACTAAGGCCAAAATTGTCAGAAGTGTCCACTAATTTTAGGTGCCCAACTTGAGAATCTTTTAGGACCTGATTTTCCAAAGAACTTAGCATTATATAGCACTTTATATATTCAGAGGACAGCTCCCATGGACCTCAGGTGCAGGCTGGGATGCTAAGTGCTTTTGCAAATCAGATCCCAAGAAAATTAGGAACATATAATTAGTGACCACATGTGAAGGTTTTAGTTTAAGTGACTCGCCCAGCACCACACAGGAAGTCTTTGGCAGAGGTAGGGACAGACTCCAATTCTCCAGGGCAGTGTTCATCTGCCTTCACCATGAGACCATCCTCTCTCTCTGCCTGCAACCCTGCTTCATTCACTACATACCTTCCAATTTGCGGAAACAAATGCTGCACAGGTCCTATAGAAAACAGCTGCCTTCACAACACAGCCCTACTTCATTCCCAGAGCCTGGTCCACGAGGTGCAGTGAGTGAGATGTAGTCCAGTGGAGAAAACCTGATCATGTAATTGAAGATTGTAGCATAGTGTACATGCATAAGGGAGTCAAATTAAGGTTGTACAGGCAGTCTTCAGGCAATTCCTAACTTCCGGGTGCTTGACTGTGCAACCTAATGGACAATTGTACCATATAGTTGTTTTTTTTTTTAAATGTGCTACGTAGATTGGCTTGTATGTTTAACAGATACTGCAGTAAACACTGATGGGTAACATCTACAACGTGCACAATCAAAGCCTCCCACCTCTCTTTCCTAGAACAATGACTGCCCAGAGCAGCAGGAGCAGAAATTATCCCCATCACTCACCATCTCTCTGGAGAGAGTAAGTGCTCCAAGTAAGCAAGATGGGGTCAGGAAGAGTGTGCCTTGTGTTGGGCAGGTAGGGAATGCCACGTTAAAGCAGAAATGTTTTGCATAAGCTAGTCCTGACTCCCAGCGTTTGAGAGCTAAAGATGGCAATTCCCAGCGGCTGACGCATGCATGTTAACTACCTTTGACACAAGCTACCCTAGGATAACATTAATATGTAGTAAAGGTTTGGCCAAACGTTATTGGGACAGATTAATTTCAACGGTAAATCTCCACACATACTGTCTAAACATGCTCAAGTAAAGGGTTGGGGGGAGCATATGTCACTCTCACTCACCTTGAGCAGGTTTAAAGATAGACAAGTGAGATTTCCAATGAGAGGTTCAGCACATCCAGACAATTTGTCCCAAGAACTTTTAATATATATCAACACCATCCCACATTAATTGTGTTGAAGCCGTTGGGAATTACCAGCCTTAACTCTCTAACCCTGGCAGTCAGGATGGGCACCTCTTCCTTATCGTTTCTTTGCTTACCTGGAGCATTTACTCTCCCCAGAAGGGGAAGAGAGGTTTTGCTCAGCATTGTGGTCAGGCTGTTGCCTGGGGACAGCCAGTGTTCTGGGGAAAGGGGAAGGGTCAAAAGCCTTGTGGAAGTCTTTGGTCATGCACAATGTTAGAGACTGGCACAGTAGTTAACACATAGCCAAAACTCTAGTGTTAACAAGTAGGACTTCGGGAATATGTCTGTACCTTTGTGAATCAAAGTAATTTTTGTATTCAATAATACAAGAGAGAGTGCAAGAAGCTAAGAAATAACCCAGCCTGACATGACAGACCTTTATGAGAATTTAGCTTTTATAAATAATTAAAAAGTTACTTTCAGGACAAATATGCCAAGTATTTGGGAAAGGTTCCAGTTCGACAGCTTGGGGAGAATGAAATAACCTCAACATCCCCAGAGTGTGGACAGCAGCAGGGCAAGCTTCCTCATGTATGCCTTCGCTACTATGCCTTAAACCTGAGCTGGAAGGACGACTTATAGGAATGGGGTGTTCTGTCTCCATGGTCTGTAGTCAGTCCTTGATCCGTCTGCTGAGACTGCAAAAAATGATACCGAATAGTGCCAGCTGCGGTGGTGTTTTGGTGGTATGAACACCTATCTATTAGGAATGGCACTAGGACTGGACCTACCAAACTCAAGCCATATAAGCTAAACATCCATCAGATGCTAGTGACTTTCAGTCTGCTGTGGAGGTAGGCAAGCCAGAGCCAGAAGTCCATATAGCATACTACTTTGCCAATCCCACCTTTGAAACCTGGTGCCAGAGCACTCCACTCTGGCCATATCTGTAAACAGTGGATGCTGCGTTTAGTCTGCAGCTTTGGGTTTTCACTGTAGCAAGGCTCTGCATCAATAGAAGCTAGTAGTCTGGGGCTACTGCACAGACTCGTAATCAGGGCTTCTCAAGACTCTCATAAACTGTTCCTTCCCCATGGTATGGAAAAAAGTCTACATCAGCAGAGGCTTGCAGCTTCCCTTCCTCTGCACAACTGCCCAGTTTATACGCCTTCACAACAAGCCGTCACACCACAGTGATCTGCTTTCAGCCAGGGAACGATCCCCTCTGGAGCCCATCAATGCCTTTGTGTGGCTGGGGTCTTGGCAGAGTGATGTGAGGATTCCCTTCCAGGCTTTACTTTGATGACACCAGTGCTCACAGGCCCTGCTACTCCAAAAGCTAAGAGGAGAAACCAGACTTGGGAATTGCCACTACATCTCTTGCATACCACAACTTCTCTTGCCCCTTAGGCTGAAGCCGATGGACTTGGCTTTAGGACCTCGCATCTTCAATCCCAACCCCTCAGCTGCTGCTCATTCAAAAAGTGATCCCTCCTTCTTTACATTAAGGCAAGAGTCTCAGGCACCCCACCAGCTCTACACAATGTTGGTGCGCCTGCTAGTGTTCTCTGCTGGGCCCTGCCTATCTGCAGTCTGAGCACCTTACCTCTGCTGGCACTAAACTAAGAGACAGGGCAATGGCCAGCAGCAAGAGGAGCAGGTCCCAGAAGAAGTGAAGACCAAAGAAGTTCCCCAGTGTAAGAAGCAAGGTGGGGACTTGCTTCTGCAAAGAGCTGCATCCTACCTCCCAGCCACCAGAAACCTTTCTTCCTTCCCAGCAACCCCATGTGGCCCCAGTAAATCTGCAGATCCTAGTAACAGATGTTTGGGAATTAGCTCATTCCATAAGGGTTAATATTAGTTATATGCCTGAATGAAGGCATAATTATTGCCGTTCTCTACCCTTTAGAGGCTACCCGGCAGCTCTACACATTAATACATTTCAGGAAGTGGTGTAAACTCAAACAAACAAATACTGTTATGTTTGGAGTTAACACAGTCACAAGATCTTGTGTGTCATGTGTTGGTGAGCACAAATACCAAACAGTGAATGATCCACCCTTAAACCGACTGTTCCCTGTCAACCATTGTAAGAGTGCTGTGCTACACAATCAGCTCCTTTAGGAGTTACAGATTTGCATGTATGGTTTCCTGCACATTTGTGAACATACACACTGTGATGCCTTGAATACTAGCCATGGCCAACTTAATGGTGATACTGGAACAGTGGGATTCTAAATAGTGTTCAAACAATAGTGCACCTTGGAGGAACAGTGTACAATAGAGAGAGATAGAGCGCGTGCACCACGCGTCTAATTCTTTAGAAATCGAGCTTTCCTCCCAAAGCTATTTTATTGTTGCTTGGCCATAAACAAGACTAGGAAATGGCTATGACATCCCACCATTGGTGGTCTTAAGCTAACCAGGGTTGACCCTTGTTAACATGTGGATGGGGAAACTCCAAGGGAAATCCAGGGTGCTGGTGCAGGAAGTTGTGTGGTGATCTGAGGTGGTGATGGTGCTATAGGATGACGTGCAGCGGTTAGTGCCCTGTTTTGGGGTCAACACAAGACAGGGTTCCTGAACACTTCCAATCACTAAAGAGCCCATAACTTTTCCCAAGGATTAAGCTGTTAACCCTGATGGCCCCGGCTAACTATTAGTTTAGGTAACTCCATTCTGCCTCCCTAAATTCCCCTATTAGGTTTCACCCCTAAGGTATTTACACTGTAGTGGCAGGAGGCAGGAACCAAAATATGTAGAATTTCTAAAGGGATCCAGGCCTCTGAGAGATGAAAATTGCTGTATTCATTTAAGATATTAGAAAATGCCAACCAATGTTTTATATTTCAAATTCCATTCACCTAATGAGGAATAGTTCTACATTTTTAATAATTTCTGGAACTACTGAGAGTATCATATAACAACCAGGTGTTGGTTGTCAGAGAAGCTGCAGCAGGATGTATAGCTTTGTTATAAGATTTGTAGGTCAGAGAAACCTGCACACAGGGACTGCTTTTTGAAGGAACTGAAAAGGAAGGAGGTAAAAGAGGAAGAAGGAAAAAAAGAGGCTCTTACTTGTAACCAAGGCCCATGTGCTGCATAAGGATGCTCCTCTGTAGCAAAGGCTCCTTCTACTCCTGTCGATACAAATGTGATTGCTGTATCCCCTGTAATACTTTTATATGTAAAGTGCCGTCCATGTAACAGCCTGCCCCTGGAGAATAGAACAAACATATATATACGGAGGTCATAAGCAGGTCAGTACAGACCCACTCACAAGATATACACTGGAGCATCTGTGATCACTTTTAGGAATACATCACACTCCAGTAACCACTAATTCTCAGTGAATGTACGAAGAACTTTCACAGCCTTGTCCCTTAGTGCAGGTCACAAGTCTCTTCTGGAACTCTGGAAGTGCACATGTGCTCTCACATCCTCAGACCCAAAGCCCCACTTCCCAATGCTTCTAGCCCAGGAAGACTGAATGGGACTTTATTCACATCCCATTTGCACCAGTCCCTGCCACTGATGCATAAGGCACAGTACTCCCAACTCCATCATCTCAGAGAACACTAGCAGAACCGACTCCAGAATTCACATCTCTTCTGTGATGGTGCAAAGCAGTTCCACTAGGATAACTCCTACACATTAATAGCTCATGTTATATATTAATCCATTACCTTGTAACTTATTAAATTTAGTCTGTGCCAGTTGAGTCATGTTAAATAAAATGTTTAGGAGAAGAGATACATGTTTGTTCATCTATAATAAATAATACTTAATTACGACGGTGCTTTCCGTGTGGGAATCTCAAGTCACACCAAAGGCATTAAAGTTCACAACCTCAGGGAGATGTGAATATGTTATCCCCATTTTACAGATGGAGCTAATTAAGGCACAGAGGAGTTAAGTGACTTCCCATGTGACCTGGTATAAACAACTAGGGATAGAATCCAGATACTATTCCCAGCCCTGTGAATTAGCCACAAGTCTATCTTTTCTGGAAATCCAGGAAAAATAACCTGAATTAACAAAAGGTGTGAATTTGAAGTGGATTAGTTAAATTGTATTAAATCCCTGCATGGATGCTATTAATTAGAATTAAAATGGCCTTAATTCTGAATGAGGGTGTTCACACAGGTATTTAATGCGGTTTAACTAATCCTCTGCAAATTCACACTTTTTGTCATTTGGATTAACCTTCCTGGATGCACCCATGTAGACAAGCCCTTAATTTATGATGTTGCACAATTCAAATCATAAATATCTAGTGATATCCGGCTGACCAGTACATCTGAGAGAAAAGAGTTAAGAGGCAAGTTACTGCATCCTTCATTGCATTTTTAATTTTAAAGTACTCCACAAAAATTATTATTGGTAACTCAATAAGAATTAGTGGCCTTCAGTTTATTCAAAGATCAGAACTCTCTTACAATTTCTGTCAAAAGCATTTAAACAAAAAGGTCATTAGCTGAATTTTCTGGAGATTTAGACAGGTCATTAACTGGCCAAAACCCTGATCCCCTCCTTAGGTGCAACTTCTCAAGATACAACCTTTACAGTGTATGTGCAGTGCAACATGTGCATTTAGGGATACAAATGACACAATTTACATATATAAAACTGTGTGCACAACTGATGGCAAATGTTTAACTTTAGCTTGTGCAGTTATAGGCAATGTCTTAAGGGATTTATGTGACAGGACCGTAGGAGCCATCCCTTAGTTTGATAAGATACTTAGCAGCATTGGTCTGATCAAAAAACTCTGTTGTTTCAAACCCCAACATAAAACATGGGAAACACTTTTGGCATGATGAACTTATGTGCACAACAGAAAGACAAGGTGGATGAAGTAATATCTTTCACTGGACCAACTTCTGTTGATGAAAGAGACAAGCTTTTGAGCTACACAGAGCTCTTCCTCAGGTCTGTGGATAGTGTCATCGGTTTCTAATGTTTCTGGCAAAGTATCTCAGCTGTTGTTTTTTTTAAATCTATACAGGATCATCTGTAGGAAGAAACAAGGCCACAAGGCAGAATTGCAGCCATTAAAGCAGAGCTCAGAAAGAAACCATCTCCTCTCACCTTAGACAAAGTGGAATCAGTGCTCCAGACTCCTGATTGAATTTCAGGTGCACGCTCTCAAGCTGTCTTGTGCGGATCAGCTCATGAGGAATGATAGCTGCTGAGCTCTCACTCTCTAAACTATCCTTACGGCTTCTAAGAGAAAAAACAGAGTGTACCTATTTAGAACCTGAGACCCACATTCCAACTATTGTCAGCCTTGTGAAAAGATAGCAGAAAAATTCAATGATTATTTAGAGCAGTTCCATGACAGCTGTCTAATGGAAGGACACAACAGCAGCTTGCCAGAAGGACACAGCTAATTTGCAAGTCACCTGTGTCTGCATTTTACAAGTGTGACCCACAGACTACTGATCCTACATGCAATGCTTCATCTTGATCTAGTGACCTTAAAAGTTCTGGAAATAAAGTTTAATAAAGAATGGGAGTAAAATTATACCGTGAAGCCAGAAGCACGACAAAATGTTCTGTAAGGTACAATGCTGTATGGGCAGAGACAAAGCCTGTGGGATCTAGCAGGTCACCCCACACCCCATTTCTAGTATTCTTGAAGAAACGGTGCTATCTGGAAAGCTCTGTGCTGTCCCGACTCACTGCTATAGAAGCTTAGCGTTAAGAGACCTATGGTAAAGAGACAATCTGAATCAACCCAACCCTTTTCCTTTATCAGACCAACCAAAGGCTTTAGATGTTGCATAACCAGTTCTTAAACACTCTTAACTTCTGCTAGTATTAAGTACAATATTCAAAGTACAAAAGCCACACACAATTTACAGAATATTTGTAGACCGTTTTCCCTTTGAAGTAGAGCTGCTTTAAAACAATGCAGTCTTTATACTATAGTTTACAAGGGCAGTACATTACACAAGGTAATGTTGTTTAACTTAGAGGTTACCTTCTGCAATTACGAACTTCACAAGCCAGAATCTTCAGTACAATCAGGAAGATATCTCAAAATATCGGATCATAAACTAAAATACTTTATAAGTTCAAACAGTAGCATTATAATTCCTTGTGTGTTTGTAGAGAACACAGGAAAAGATGGTGCTTCATCCAACAATCTTACATGCAATAGGAAAACCCCTCCCTCCAAAACACATCAAACGAAAAGCACTGAGTGATCAGAAGGACTGGAGACAGCAAAGAGGCCAACTGGCTGGAAAGGGAGGCACATATAGAATGCCATCAACATATATGATGTCAGAAGAGACAGGGTTTACATTTCTCTAATCTGTCAATCTTGGTTTAATAGAGGTAACACATTGCTAGGGTCTCATCTACACTACACAATCATTGTATTTGGTTGGGGAGAGGAGAGGAGAGAGGAAGGAGCCTGGCTGACAACACTCCAAGCACCTGTCCCCTGACAGTTAAAACATGCTTCTAATTTCATTCTGCAGGGCAGACCAAACAAACCATGTTACCATGTCACAGCACAGTTCAGGATCATCATTAAAATATGACTTGACCCCTTCTATGTTGCAAGATGGAGCCTTGTCTCAGATGCACAGTGTGAGAATCATGATGTAACAGCTTGTCCACCACTGTTGATTCAGGGTGTGTCTTCACTGCAGAGTTCCCCAGGGCTCTCACTCCCCTCCCCATCCACATCCCTCTCACCTGAGTTTGATGATACTTTAAACTAGGGCTAGCTGGCTTAACTAAGGCTATCAGCTAAAACCTAAGTGAGGCTTTCAGGAGGGCTGGTTCTGCAGTGAGGAAACAAGCTAACCCACTCGAGTGCTGACAATCTTCCAATGCCTTTCCAAAATTCCAACCCGCCCTCTTGTGCCCAGAAGGGCAGACATGTTCTCCCAGTTGATTGGAAAACAAGCAGAGCAGCACAAGAGACCATGGTATGTGTCCCCTGCAGCCCTAGTGACACACATGGCTGAGTGCAGAACTGGTGAGGACACACTGGTGAGGACACACAGTAACTCCCATCTGGGCTAGGCTAACCCGGGTGCTGAGCACCTGAATGCCAGTCACCAGGTTAACTCTACAGCGAAGACAAATCCCTTTGTAGTCTACCTGGCATCTAAACCTGGGAGTTTAAACTGGTTCAGCAAACACATTTTACAGCTCCACATAGGTGGGGCCTTAAAGCAGTGGAATGGGCCAGACACTGAAGAAAATATTTTACAGTTTGATTACCCAAGAAGTGCATGGTTGATTAATGATCAATTGACCTTAACCTAAGGTTTACCTGAACTCCCTTATCAGATCTTATATACACATGACGCTGTGGGAACGTTAGGCTTTGTCTACATTGCCAATTGAACCACAAAACTTTTGTCATTCACAGGTGCTTTAAAAAGCACTCCCCCATGCCCCCAAAAGAAAAGTTTTGCTGTAGCAAATGGCAGTATAAATAGCTCGTTGTGCACAGGAGAGTGCTCCTGCCCACAACGTGAACCCCGCATGGGCGGTGGGGGGAACAACTTTTGTTTACACTGCCTGACAAAGCCTTAGCCTGTCACCTAGAGTTCCCAATTATTCGTTACCAAGCCCCCCAACGGGATGTCAGCCACCAGAAACATTAGAGATGTTAGACTTTAAGTTTATCAACTAATATGTGCAAACTGCAGAATTTGTGTATATGTGGGCATATCCAGAGTTATTCAGCAATTTAGTTAGTAAAGATGAGAGATTGGATATTGGCCCTTTTCTACTCAGACTGGTTAATGTTTTGAGCAGCTTCTGCCAGGAAATTTGAGTTTAGACTAGGTAAGCATTTACAGAATCGAATTCCATAGCATTTGCCACAAACCTAAAGCATGCAAGCTCTCTGGGGTTGGGGCCGTTTTTTTGTTTTGTTTTTAATTCACTAGTCTGTACAATGCCTAGCACAATGGGACTCGGATTCCTGATTAGCCCCCACAGGCTCCAATATAACAAACATCACAACACTGTGAAGGCAAGGGCTGGGCTTTGTAGGTCATATTAAAAAACTCTTGTTTTTAAATGGCAAATGCTGCTTGTGCTTTATGTGCTCACCAGATGACACTAACGCACGCAGGGGTCGGCAACCTTTCAGCAGTGCCGAGTCTTCATTCATTCACTTTAATTTAAGGTTCTGCGTGCCGGTAATACATTTTAATGTTCTTAGAAGGTCTCTTTCTATAAGTCTATAACATATAACTAAACTATTGTTGTATGTAAAGTAAATAAGGTTTTAAAAATGTTTTACGATGCTTCATTTAAAATTAATAAAAATGCAGAGCCCCCCGGACTAGTGGCCAGGACTCAGGCAGTGTGAGTGCCACTAAAAATTAGCTCACGGGCTGTCTTCAGCACCTGTGCCATAGGTTGCCTACCCTGAACTAACGTATAACTTTGAAATACAACGAACAGGTTTTGTCAGACCCTAAATAGTTAAGACTTTACATTAATCAGTAACCAGCCATTCCATTAAAAAGGTGAAGGTGTGAAGCAATATGGCAGTTAACACTTAAGTAATATCAAATAATCAGCAATCCCTTCAGCTAAAAACCTTTCCCAAATAGTTAACACCCCCATGTTTATTGTTGTTGTTTTTTTTTAAATGTGGGTTGTTCCTCTGATTGTGGTCTGGGGTGGGATCTGTTTATGTGAACAAGAGTAAAGCTGGGGTAGCTGAATCGAGGTTTAGGCCCTGTCTACACTGAAACTTTCTGAACACTTTGTGACATAGGTCGTTCTAGACATGTGTGTCCACACATGATGTAGTTAATACAAGTCACTAGCCACAGTAGCTATGTAGCCTACATCACTGTATTCCTATAATCAGGTTGTAACATGCCTTTTGCTGTCTAGATGTAAACCCACAATTATGAATGTGTAGCAGAGCTGGCCTATTCCCATCCTTGCATAATAGGCACCCCCAAGTGCATTGCCCCCAGTGTGGATACTGCTGTGGCTCTGTGCACACATCCCCAGGGCACATGCTCCTCTGCTGAGGTAATGGGGACAGTCGCCCAGGTTTTCCCAAAATGCATGGATATGAACACAGGTAGGCAGCATGATGGGTGCAGACATTGTGGGGGCTGGGTGACAAGACAGCTACACTGAGGACACAACTCAACCACAGTTTGTTGTAACTGGGTCAGATGAAAGTCACAGCCTGTTTACAACGCACTGGGCCTCTACACTAGGAAGACCATATGCATTTCTAGCAACGGTGCAGCTGCCCCAATGTAGTGCTTCTAATGTAGACCTGCCTGCAGTTCTCTCAGTGTGAAAACCTAGCGGATGCACAAGTAGTTTTTACCTTGATAATAGCTAGTAGGAGTAAAAAACTATCCATGTCTCATCTCTGCTAGGATTTTACCTCGACATAGCTAACTCGAGGTACAAAACACCTCACCTTTTTTTGCAGTGAAAACAAAGCCTTGGACTTCTTTTTAAATTCTGTCTCGGTTTTCCCATCTGAGAAGTGGAGCTACTTCCCTCGATTGCAATAATTAACAGAGTGGCGTTTATAAAGTGTTTTGAGATGCTCCGATGGAAGGCGCTACAGAAAAGCCAAGAATTAGATCTGACTTTCAGATTATCGCGTGTGCACTGGACACAACTCTGCAAGAGACATTAACATTCTTTCAGCAGGAATGGAAATCTTTGTTCTGGCCTGTAGAAAGGGTGACGGTCCAGATGAGGGGTTGATGGAATTGCTGGGGCGTTATTAATCAGAAGCTGACGGTGTGGCTTTCCCTGCCATGTCTAGCTTGTAGTTTCAATTTTAAAGGAGAGTTAGAAACACTTTGGTTTCTAGCACCAAGATATCCATTTTATGATTTTGTTTACCCATAACCTTTCATTTCCCCACCCATCACCAAATAAATCAGGAGCAAAGGCTGGTGTAATTTTTAGTGTTATGACTTAGATCAAGCTGACTATGAGGTACATCGTTGCAAACTTTGTCTATTCCAGATTTAATACTTCATCCAGCCCACATAAATAATTCTTGTTTCTCTTTGTCCAGAAAAAACAAGTTGGCAAAAGCCAGGGCTGCAGTGTTTGGAAAGGCAGTACATTTAAATGTAAGCAGGATACCGGAAATGCCCCAGTTTGAGGACTGCACATCTAGCATTTTATAAAATTGGAGGGGAGTTGGAGGAGATTAAAGCACATTTCCAAGTGATTGAAGACTTGTGGGAGGTGTAAGTGTGGGCAGTTGTCAGATTAATTCTTTAGATGATTAAATTCTTTTTGTTTCTTTAAAGCTGTTTGTAGCTGGGTTTGATGTCTCCTTGTTCTGGGCAAGTGCATTGCAGCAGTTACCAAGGTGACTTTAGCTGCTTTTAACTATTTTTTTTCCTCCAGCTTCAGTTTCTAGCAACAGCCTGAATCTGTTTTTTTCTTTTTAAATCTTGTGAATGAAGATTAACAGCAATAGTTGGCCAAAGCCACATCAGATTTCTAAAGCTGGGCTTCTATAGCACGAGTGGCCATACATGGATTGCAGCCTCATCCTGCTTCAAGCAGGGAGAAGAGGCCTTGGGGAGACTATAGGCTCCATCTTGATCTGAGTGGCCAAGAGCTGGGAACTGTAGTCGCCCCAGGCCCTCAGTCCAAATTAAAAGGTGAGGGTGACTGCAATCTGCTTCAATTTATGCCAATTAGCAACTGCTCTTCAGGCTCCCAGAAAATTGCCAGTATAATGTTGGTTGCACAAGTTGGACATCTCTTCTTTATGAAACAAGTCATGTTTACAGCAACCTCTTCCAAAGCTGTCCAAATAGCTATTTTATAGGTTTGGTTGGGGTAAGGGGACTTTCTCTGTGAACAGCAATGCCAGTGGATAGGGTGCTGACCCAGGACTCATTTGTGACTCTGTTACTGACCTATTCTCTGACCTTGGGTATGTCCCCTCAGCTCTGGGCTTCCAGTGCCCCTCCAACCCTTTGTATGTCTTGTCTATTTACACTAAGCTCCAGGACTGGGACTACCTTAGTATGGCTTTGCATAGTTCCTAGCATAGTGGGGCCCTGAGGACATCAACTGAATGCAGCACAAGTAGCAACAAGCCACCCCAGCCCCCAAATCCATTTTGAAAATTGTATGATAACTTAATACACTGAGGGTCACTGATTCTTCCTGTAGCTAAAACTGGATTGGAATCAGGAGATCCGAGTTGTATTCCTGGTTCTGCCACTGACTCCCTGAGGGTTCCTGAGCAAATCACACAACTTCTGTATGCCTCAGTTTCCCCATCTGTATAACTGAGATAGTGCTTCCCACACACGGATGTCATAAGGATTGGCTACTTAACGCTTGACAAGCAGTTTTTGATTCTCAGATGGAGTGAGCTACAGAAGAACAAACTATTATATCAGTGACAGCAATATAGTACAAAAGGCAGTGCATTTCCAGGTGTTCGCTACACTATGTTGCTGACTAGTCAGTCAATCTTCAGGCCTATGCCTGATGAGATCCCTGAAATGTATTAACACCCTAAAATGCACCTGCTTCTGATCTGCACTGCATTTGTTACTCAGGCAAGACTCCCACTGAAACTGATGGGAGTTGGCTTATGTAAGATAGTAGATTGAGAAATAAGCTGGGAGATCATGGAGGACTTCAATCTGAGTGACGTGCTAGAGGATTCATATTGCCAATACTAAAACATCCTTGGAATGCTTAAATATCAGAGATGACAGTTTCCTAACTCAAAAATGTTCCAGCCAACATAGGGGAATCCTGTATTAGATCTCCCATGGACAACCAAAGAGGAACTGATCACAGCACTAAAACACTAATGGTAGTGTAGGTACAAGCGATTACAACTTGATCACATTGATAACGTGCAAACAGAACGGAGTCCAGACCAGTAAATTCACACACAAACAGTGCTGTAAAAATTCCACAAAGCTGAAAACAATCAGCTGGAGGGACAATTTAATCAGAAAAATATGAATGGTGATTGGGTATTGTTTAATAACACTTTATTAGAAGCACCAAAAGTCTCAAGCAAGGGAAAAGGTCATGCTAGTTAAAAAAAAGTGCAGGTTACCAGCTGTAACTGGAAGTTCTTAGGGCTGTTGGGTCCCTATCCATATTCCACACATGCATGCCATGCGCCAAAGTCCAGAAATTCTTCAAAGCAGTGTCCATTGTCCCGCACATGCACAGTAGCTCCCCTCATGCTCCCAACCCAGGCTAGAGGAGGCAGTGTGGGTCAACACTGCTCCAGTTCCTTCTATCACTGCAAATCCAACGGATCTGAAGTATAGGGATGGAAGGCAGGTAGTGGATAGATATAGGGATGATATCTTGAAAAACCTCCACTTCTTTGAGTGCTGGCCCCTAGGTGTATTCCACACATGGGTGACTGGATTGGCAAGCACTGTTCAGATTGGAAGTGGGCATGTGGAAGATGGCAATAAAAAGGTATTTGCAATACTGCCATTCCTATCACTGCATCCACAGCCAATGTTGCAAACGTGTGGACAGAACTCCAACTTGCTGCCTTGAAAATGTCCCGCGGTGGGTGTCAGATAGCGATACCATGCAGGCAGCCTCTGCTCATGTGGCGTAAACTGTGATACCTGCAGGGGGAAAGATTCTTGCTATTTTCTAGCTCTCTGGGGCCTACTCTACACTAAGACTGGGGGGAGGGGAGAATATAAATTACACAACTTCAGTTCTGTGAATAATGTCGCTGAAATCAACACACCGTAGGGTCTTCACTGCAGGGAGTTGACTGCTGCCGCTCCCCTGCCGACTCCGCCTGCACCTCTCGTGGCAGTGGAGTACGGGAATCAATGGGAGAGCACTCAGAGCTGGACGTATCAGGTCTAGTGTAGACGTGATAATAGACCCCCACTGGATCGATCGCTGCCTGCCAATCCAGCAGGTAGTGTAGACATACCTAAGATGCACCCCGAAACCCATTCAGAAATCCTCTGGGAGGATAGGGCTTGCCCACCTGACCTTTCTGCTATGGCAATAGAAAGTCTCAGATCTCCTAATGGGATTGGTTCTTTGCAGGTAGAATGCCAGGGCACCGGACGTCAAGGGAGTGAAGCCTCTTGTCTTTGGAGGAAGCACAGGGTTTCAAGAAACACACAAGTAAGTATCATTTGATTGATGTGGAACTCAAAACATCCTCGGGTGAAATTGGGGATGTAAAATGAAGATAAAACTCTTTGTGGAATACTATACAGTGGGTCTGCCCTGAGGGCACCTAGCTCACTAAACCCTCCTAGAAGAAGTGACGGCCACTAAGAATGAAACCTTCATGGATAGGTGGGCCATGTCACATGTCACCATATGTTCAAAAGGTGGACCTATGAGTGTTGACAGAACAAGGGTAAGGTCCCATTGAGGCATAGGTATAAGGATTGGCGGGAAGGTCCCAATCAAGCCTTTCATAAACCATACAGTAGTTAGGTGGATAAAGATGGAATGTCTTTCCACTAGAGGAAGGAAGGCATTAATCACTGCTAGGTGTACCCATAGCGAACTAAGAGTGAGACCTGAAGCCTTCAGGGACAAGAGATAGTCTGCAGAATATGGAGAATGTTGGTGGAGTCGTGCCCAGGCCAAAAATCATCTCCATGTGGTTGGGCAGCAGATTCTAGTAGAATCCTTTCTAACTTGGTTAAGGTTTCCTAAATAGGAACAGAACATGAGCATTCTAGTTCTGATGCCCATCCAAACACCAGGTCCCGAGGTGGAGTAAGCCCAGACTGGGATGTTTGATTTTACCCCCGTCCTGGGTTAGGAGATCCAGAAATGGCCAGATCCTGATTGGTGGGTGGGCAGACATTGTTAGTCATTCCATGAACCAGATCTGTCTGGACCAGAGGGGTAAGCAATGTAATGATGAGTAAGTGAATATACAAACGGTTTTTCAAAGTCAAAGATACATGAAGAGCGTACTTTTCCTGCTGCAGGGAGTACTGCTGCTCTAATTCTTTATGCTATTTAAGGTCTCTGGGTGAAGAGAGCTAACCCCAATACTAAGGAGTAGTACAGTCAGTCAATATTGTATTTTGCCAAAGTAATTCAGTCTCAGTAACAGGAGGCCTCACTCAGTTGCTTACACTTTTTCTGAGAAAAGGGTCAGATCACTGGGGAATTGGGTGAAAGGTATTGGAGCACTGGCACAGAAAGTTGTAGCCAGCAGTATTTTTAATCTTAGTTTGTACATTTCACGAGCTGTAGATTTATATTCTATCCCTTAGTTGATGACTTCAGCCAGTTTACTGATATAGTGTTTACAAATACCATTGCCCTCTGTGATGAGATGTTCATCCCACACTAGCCCTGGAAGGGTTAATATAGGCAAGAGGTGCCAATTAGCTGTTGGCTGCACCTGGAGGGAAGCTAGGATGAAATGAGGCTTAATTGGGGATGAAGCTCATCTGGTCACAAACAGGTGGGAGCTTCTATCAAGCCAGGGAGCTGGCAACAGAGAGGGCTGCAGTGGGAAACCCTGCAGACATTCCCTGATATATGAGGGGGCGGGGGAGAAGAGCAGGAAGCAGTCCAGGGATGGAGCAGAAAGGACTGGGAGAATAGACCTGAACTGCTGGTTCAGGTGTCTCTGAACTGGAACCTGGAGTAGGAGGAGACCGGTAGGAGTGTTGAAGTCAGCGCAGGAGACAGGGAGACTGCCTGACACTGTGTGGAGAGTGACTCTGGTGAGACCCCAGAAGGGGAAAATGATTGTGGCTCAGGAGAGGAGCGAGAGAGGGGCCGCAGAACGAGTGATTGAGGCCAGGGGCTGAGTGACCCCTGGACAGGGCACAGACAGCAGTGAGTGAATTCCCCAGAGGAGCCACAAGAAGGTGCTGCCGAGCAGTGAGTAGCTGACCCTGTTACACCCTCACAGAAGGAGAGTTTTCTAGAGGGTTCAGGAAGGGGGCTAGGAATTAACAACTCCCAGGTTCCAATTTTGGCTCTGCTTAGAACTTCTGGCCTTGGGCAAGTTAGTTACCCTCCATTTCCTCATCTGTAAAGTGGAGAGAACACTTACCTACCTTCAGGTGGTGGTGTGAGGATTAATTGCCAGTGCTGTGAAGATCTCTGCCCAGGATCTATTACATTAAGAAATTAAAATAGAGAACAAAGCTTGACTCTACGAGTGCCACTGATCTTTTACATCAGGAGTCTGAACAGTATCTGGCTCCAACACGGATTCCTTGCAGCTTAGACTGCGAGCTTCATGGTGCGGGGACCATCCCTTATCTGTCTGGAAAGCACTTTCGATGCTGCAGGTCCTACCCAGCAAATAATGCACACTAATGAATATATTTATGCATATAAGCCTCATTTTCCCCAAGCAGTGAAGCAGAGTATTATGTTTTCATGGTCCAAATGACAAAACATTTCCAAAGATTACCAGACATGTTTTTATTTAATTTCTATGAACTGATTAATAGGTGTTTATGAATGGAACGAACAGTCATTCTGAGAAACAATTGTCCAATGCACTTTTAAACCTCGGGAGTGTTTTCAGTCATATCTTCAGAAGAGGAACTGCACTGTCTACAGTAGTAACTACAAAAGAAAGTCCAGTCTTGTGACTCGTGCTACAGCTGCTCTGAAGAGTTTAGACCGAAAACAATTTTCCTCAAGGAAGCTTTTCTTAGGACTTGGGACAAACTGAACTGGTATTAAATCAGTGGAATTACTTACATACTTACAATTAAGCACGTGCTGTGCTGGACTAGGGCCAGAGTGCTGAGCACACTGCAGGACTGAGCCCTCTCAGCAACCAAAAAAAAGGTTACTGTTTCTGTAACTGGTGTTCTTCAAGATGTGCTGCTCACGTCCATTCTGTAATAAGCGTGTGCACTCGCACACATGCACCGGTGCCGGAAGTTTTTCCCTCAACCGTATCCGCAGCGGCTAGCTCTGGCGCCCCCTAGACTGGCACACGCATGGTGCGGTACAAGGGACACCGCTGGCTCCTCCCACCCTCAATTCCTTCTTGCCACTTACACACTGGGGCTGGGACAGACCCCCCCAGGGTTTTTAGGGTGGTGTAGGAGTCCTTGAGACCATGCAACTTGCTGTCTGTTTGCTCCTCAATAGGGCCCCACTGTCGAAGGGCAGGTCCTGCAAAGACTGCTGGGCCCTCGGTGGATGGATGGTACCAGGAGACCAGGATTGGGCTGAGTGGTGGCTCTTGTCTGACTGGTGACTGTCACTGCAACCCAAAGCCAACCTGTCCGAGCAAGATCGTCTTGGTTGGGCTCTCGGGGAACGACAGCGTTCAGTAGATCTGGTCAGATACAGCTACTTGGACCGGTACCAGGACATTGAATAGGACCGGGAGTTACTACAGGCTGGTTACCGGGAGGATCGTCCTAAGCAGGGCAATGACAGCCCCGGCGATCAGCAGTCTCTGGCATCGGTACTGGGCCCTTGGAGATGGTCGGGGGCTGGTCTCGGAGCTCTTGCTGGGTGGCACATGCCCCAGAGGGTCTGCACCAATCTACTGGCAAATTACGCCTCCAGTTCCTCGATTGGTGCCCCTGTGCAGGAACTGAAGAGGGCTCAGCTGAGCCTGCCTCCTAGTCCTGAGGCATGATGGCTTCAGGCGAGTGAGCAATGGCAGGATGTCCCTCTCGATGGAGAATGGTACCACTGAGACTGGGACACACAAATAGGTCCCAACGCAGGTTTCCTCGAGACCGGGTTACTGCTGAAACTGGTGTGGGTGGCACCGGGAGTGTCAGGATCTCCTGAGCTGCTAGAAGGGCATTGTGCATTTACGGCACCTGATGCTGGCCTGGCCCGCACCACTATCCAGGGTCACAGGCAAACCATTGGATGGGCTGCACCACTCGACCAAATTCCCAATGGGGGCGTTGTGCTGCCCGGCACAGGTCATGGCTCACCCCTAATCCTCTCCTTTTCCTTGCACGAGGTAGGAGATCTTCCTCTCTGTCTTTTTTGGCTTCTCCAGAGCCGTGGCAGGGGACCGGTGCTGGCTCGTGGACTGCGCCGGCGGAGCACTGCGCACAGAGGCCATGGTGCTCGGTGAGAAGTCGGATTGCTGCTCCGGTGCCGAAGTGAGTGCCGACTCCATCAAGAGCGCTTTCAGATGGATATTGCGCTCCTTCCTCATCTTAGGTTTGAAGGACTTGCAGATACAGCATTTGTCACGTGTGTCCTTTGCCTAAGCACCTTAGGCAGCTGGTATGTGGATCACTGACGGGCACAGGCTGTTTGCAGCAATCACAGGGCTTAAAGCTTGGGGATAGGAGCATGCCCCATCCCCTGGCTGAGTCCCGTCCAGGACTAACGCAGAGTTGAGAACTACTGCTAAGAACTACTAACTATATACAACTCTATTACAGGTTTTCAAAGTTTGCATGAACTGAGCATGAAACAACGCTAGCCGAAGCAGCAGAAGTTCAGCACCATCACTGGCGGCAAGAAGGAACTGAGGGTGTGGGGAGTCAGTGGCACCCCTTATACCGCACCATGTGGGCGCCATTCCAGGGGGCACCACAGCTGGTCCCCTACAGATATTGCTGAGGGAAAAACTTCCAGCACCAGTTCATGTGGTGAGCACACACACCTCATGTGGAATGGACATGAGCAAGCACTCAAAGAAGAAATATGGGTCTTAGAATACAAATGCTTCAGTTGCAATGATGCAGGGTTAGCAAATTACACCCAGGTCTGCATCCCTTCTGCACAGTTTTATGCATAGAACTATTAGAAAACTATGTTTTGCTGATTTAAACACTGACGGATTATTGAAGGAAGGAAAGACAGTGGTCAGCAACTGCAAGTCTTTGGAATAAACAGCACACACTTTTTAACTGCATAAGCTATTGGAGTTTGCCTGTGTGTCAGATTTTAATATTTTACTCTCAGCTAGGTGCAAATGTTATAATCTTAAATTCTGTGGACTTCCAACATGCAAAGTGGATGAGATATACTTTACCCTGGCTGAGAGAATACTTCTGTCATGTTCCTGAATAGCCCCCCTAAAGCACTTATTCACACGGCTTTCAAAAATAGCCACAACTTGATATTTTACGGTCTGGAATAAACAGTGCAGTGTATGATCACACACTAGGTCACATCAGTGTAGTTTTTGAGGACTCTCACAATAGTCAATATATCTAGCCTCACAACACCTTGCAAGGGAGGGCAGAGCTACTATTCCCATTTTACAGATGTGGAAACTGAGGCACTGAGAGGCTAAGGGTATATCTACATAGAAAAAAACCTGCAGCTGGCCTGGGCCAGCCAACTCAGGGCTGTGGGGCTGTTTCATTGCTGCGTAGACCTTCTGAGAGGAGGCTCTCCCACTCTGCAGGGTCCTAGAACCCATGCTTCCAGCCTGAGCCTGGAAGTCTATATGCAATGAAACAGCCCCGGACCCTGAGCCCCACAAGCCCAAGGCAACTGGTGTCTAGTTGCTGCATAGACATACCATAAGTGACCTGCCCAAGGTCACACAGGAAATCTGCAGAGACCCATGCACCCTGTCTTTCAACCTTGCTGTTTGTCACTTTAGATACTTGCATAAAGACTGGAGATTTGATTTCATCTAGACATGCTAAAAATGCCACCAGTTGTAGCAGTTTTATATCAGTGGTGCTGAAGCTCTTCCCCCATTTGATCTAACACGCTCAGAGTCCAAGGATACTTTGTGATGGTCTCTTAGGGCAGGAAGCTGCTTAATCAGGTTGAATTCTTTAGCCTTGTCTATACTGGGAAAATGCGTTAACTAATACGTTTTAACTAGCACACACAACTGCCCATGTCTTAAATGAGATTACCGTGGCACTAGTTAAAATGTATTAGTTAACACATTTTCCAGCATGAGTCATTTTCCCAGGACAGAGAAGGCCTAGTCGAGATTTCACTGCACTTTCTTCCATGAACATGGTGATTCGGGAAAAGGCATCAGCATGAAGTGAAAGCTTCTCTTATAAACCAACGTCTAAGGTAGCAGAAAGAACGCAAGACATGGGGGGAGCATATGGCTGTTTGATTTCAGGGGTGGAGAGCTCTTTTAGCACTAGAGGGGTGCTAGCTATCAGAGTGACTTCCAGGAAAAGACACAGCCTTGTAGACGCTGTCTTCCCCTATGAGATCTGCTATTATGGAGAAACAGGGTAGCTATCTGTTTCCAAAGTGGTAAACCGTAGACTGAGCAAAGCAACTTATTGATCTTTCAGCAAGCAAATACTGGGAAGCAATCATTCCCCATCTTTTTCGCTTAGGGGAATACTGATAAGATAAGGAAATGAGATATGTTCATTACAATAGGCACTGTCAAGGTCAGGAGGGTTCCATATTTGATTCACCTTCCTCCTTGCCTTGAGCTGTTAAAAAAACAGACATGTCAATATTTATGCAGGTGTTCTGCCTTTCACCCTTGCTGAAGTCTCCCTCCAACGCTTCAGTGCTCTGTCTTCAGTAGAGACCTGTTTATCTGATCCCTGAATGCCTGTCTTGTCTGAATTATAGCTGCCGTTCCGGTACTAGTGCTTGTATGTCAAACTGACAGTGACCCCAAATGTTTTGCTGTCCCTGAAAAGTTGTGAACATAGGAGATGTACTGCCTATTTAATTCCACACCAGTAGCACAGTACTCAGGAGCAATCCTGTAACAGATCAGCAGACATGCATCATAAAAAAAAGATTTTGGGTAAATTTCAACCTTCCAAGGAACAGATGTGATAGCCAAATAGTATCTTAGCCAACAAGCAGTTTTTTAAAAAAATTAAAATTTCCATGGGACCACCCTTCATGGAGCAAGATGTTACTCAATATCAATAGAGATGTCAGAATCTGGCCCCACAGTATTATTATACTGAATCTAAGAATGATTTTTAAAATGATGAAAAAATCTCAAGTGCCTTTTTAAATACAGCCACGCCACATCTATTTCATGTTACTTGATATTTATATAGCATCATGAATTAAGAGACCCTGTGACCCAAAAGATTTGACCAGCCGAACAGTGAACAGAGAGGAAGAAACAGGAGAAAGGATGAGAGGACTATAACAAGTACTAAGAATGATATTTCTTGGCTATGATGTGTCAGTTACGAATGAACTAGCACAGGAAAGGCAGCGAACAGTGGGAGGTGAAGGGAAAGGAGCAGTTTGAAGGACAGCGAGCATTTCTGACCACTGAAAAAAGGAAGAATTTCACGCTGACCTCTACTCTTTGGACAAAAGCACAAGGCTGAAGGAGAAGGAAAAAAAAAATTGTAGCAAAAAGATGAGAACCGTGCAGTAAAGATTAAGTGTAGATGACAATCCCCTCCCATATTTACTGCTTTTAATAGCTGCTTTAGAAATCCACCGCCCACCAGCCATGCCCTGTCGCCATCCCCCTAAGAGAAAACATGCACTGGGTCCAGAAAGCGAGACGCTCCAGATACAACCATTCAAGGTAGGTAAACTGTGGTGCTGACAGCATTGCTCAACAGTCTTCCTCCACTGCTCTCTCTCAGGGCAAAACAGTGCCACTGGTAACTGAAAATGAGGTCTCACGTTCAGTGGGTGGGGAAGCCCTCAAAGGAAAAAATGATCAGACATGTGCGCATGTGCAAGTAGGCCATTTGCCATGCACTCACCAACTCAGAAGTTACGTAGGAAAAAGATCTACATTGTCATCTAGTCCAGCTAACTCTCTGGATGATACTGGCAGCTATTTTCCCTACAATACATTCTCCAGTGCTTTTTCCATTCCAACTTCAAACAACTTAAGCGAAGGGGCTTCTTTTGGAACACTATCGCACAGTACAAGATCGATCTCTATTTACTATTGCCATTAAACCACCCTGAAAATTCATCTCCCTCTGTGTTTCCTAGACAGCAAGTACCCACTGTACCCTTTCCCCTACTCCCCATGCAATGGTCCCGCCAAGCCATAATCTCATTTTCACTCTCAACTCTTCTACTCTTTCCCTTTCCCCAAATCTGAAGAGCATGGGATCCTACTTACGGTGCTCGATCATAGTTCAACCCATTCTGTCTTTGGGCGTTTATTGGAGGTAGAACCGGTTTGCTGTATAATCTCAAGCCCTCTCCGCAAAGTCTCCCTGATTTGCTCTGTATCTGCAAAAGAGAGTTTGTTTGAACGTGATTTATACACACACATCCCCCAGCCCCGCAACATCTGCTAATGAGAACCTGAGGAGGTCAGCTTCTTTTGGCGTCTGTTTCCATAACAGGTATTCAACTGAGCCTCACCCCTTTTGCCTGGGTGCAGAAAGAGGTGCTCTCCATGACACCTAAGGCTTATGAAGTTATTTCACTGCAGTTCATTTCAGTTTCGTCCATTTTGGTGCCCCCAATGTATATCCAACCTTCCAGCAAGGAAGGATGGAGCCTTTGGTAAGAAGTCATCCAGAGGGGGCAAATATTAAGCAATTAGGTATCTCATCCACCCCTTTTCATAGGGGAAAAAGTTCTCCCTGAACCGCCTGAATTCAAGACATATCCATGTCTATACTATGAAATTAGGTCGAATTTACAGAAGTCGAATTTTTAGAAATCGATTTTATACAGTCGATTGTGTGTGGTCCCCACTTAAGACCATTAAGAACATTTACTCAGCGGAGTGTCCCACAGTACTGAGGCTAGCATTGACTTCTGGAGCATTGCACCTGTGGGTAGCTATCCCACAGTTCCCGCAGTCTCCGCAGCCTACTGGAATTCTGGGTTGAGTTCCCAATGCCTGATGGGGCAAAAAACATTGTTGCAGGTGGTTCTGGGTAAATGTCATCAGGCCTCCCCCATGAAAGCAACGGCAATAAATAGTTCTTCCTCCGCCTTTTTTCCTGGGTTACCTGTGCAACCACATACCATGGCAAGCATGGAGCCCTGCTCAGCTTCATCACCGTATGTCGCCTGGGTGCTGCCAGACATGGTACTGCATTGCTAGCACAGCAGCAGCTGATTTGCCTTTTGGCAGCAGAGAGTGCATTACGACTGGTAGCCTTCGTCATCGTCTCCTGAGTGCTCTTTTAGCTGATCTCGGTGAGGTCGGTTGGGGGCGCCTGGGCAGATATGCGTGCTCCTGGCAGGCCTCGGTGAGGTCGGCCGGGGACGCCTGGACATAAATGGGAGACGACGATGCCAGCAGTCATACTGCACCGTCTTCTGGCAAGCAGCCAGGAGACGACAGTGGCTAGCAATTGTACTGCACCGTCTGTATAAGAGAGATGGAATGGATCAAAACAATAAAGAGATCAGATTTGTTTTGTATTCATTTGCTCCCTCCTCCCTCTGTGAATAGTGGGGGGAGGGATCGCTCAATGGTTTGAGCATTGGCCTGCTAAACTCAGGGTTGTGAGTTTAATACTTGAGGGGGCCATTCTGTGTGACAACCCTGTAAGCCAAGTCATCATTCACCCCTCCCTCCGTCAGAGCAACAGCAGACAATCGTTTCACGCCTTTTTTCAGCGCAGATGCCATAGCACGGCAAGCATGGAGCTCACTCAGATCACCACTGCAATTATGAGCACTATAAACACCACACACATTATCCTGCAGTATATGCAGAACCATAACCTGCAAAAACAAAACCAGGAGAGGAGGCGACGGCAGTGCGGTGAGGAGAGTGATGAGGACATGGACACAGACTTCTCTCAAATTACAGGCCCTGGCAGCGTGGACATCATGGTGTTAATGGGGCAGGCTCATGCTGTGGAACGCCGATTCTGGGCCTGGGAAACAAGCACAGACTGGTGGGACCGCATAGTGTTGCAGGTCTGGGATGATTCCCAGTGGCTGCAAAACTTTCGCATGCGTAAGGGCACTTTCATGGAACTTTGTGACATGCTTTCCTCTTCCCTGAACTGCAAGAATATCACAATGAGCAGCCTCACAGTTCACAAGCGAGTGGTGATAGCCCTGTGGAAACTTGCAACACCAGACAGCTGCTGGTCAGTTGGGCATCAATTTGGAGAGGGCAAATCTACTGTGGGGGCTGCTGTGATCCAAGGAGCCAACACAATCAAAGAGCTGCTGCTATCAAGGGTAATGACTGAGAAATGTGCAGGTCATAGTGGATGGTTTTGCTGCAATGGGATTCTCTAACTGTGGTGGGGCAATAGACAGAACCCATATCCCTATCTTGGCACCCTATCTTGGCACCGGAGCACCAAGCCACCAAGTACATAAACCGAAAGGGGTACTTTTCCATGGTGCTGCAAGCACTGGTGGATCACAAGGGACATTTCATCAACATCAGTGTGGGATGGCTGGGAAAGGAATATGATGCTTGCACCTTCAGGAACTCTGGTCTGTTTCAAAAGCTGCAGCAAGGGCCTTTCTTTCCAGACCAGAAAATAACCACTGGGGAAGTTGAAAAGCCTATGGTTATCCTGGGGGACCCAGCCTACCCCTCAATGCCATGGCTCATGAAGCCGTACACAGGCAGCCTGGACAGTGGTCAGGAGCTGTTCAACGACAGGCTGAGCAAGTGCAGAATGGTAATAGAATGTGCATTTGGATGTTTAAAAGCACGTTGGCGCAGTTTACTGACTCGGATAGACCTCAGCGAAACCAATATTCCCATTATTATTACTGCTTGCTGTGCGCTCCACAATATCTGCAAGAGTGAGGGGCAGATGTTTATGGCAAGGTGGGAAGCTGAGGCAAATCGCCTGGCCACTGATTATGCATAGCCAGACACCAGGGCGGTTAGCAGCGTACAGGAGGGTGCGCTGCGCATCAGAGAAGCTTTGAAAATCAGTTTCATGACTGGACAGGCTACGGTGTGAAAGTTCTGTTTGTTTCTCCTTGATGAACCCCTTCCCCCCTTGGTTCACTCTACTTCCTTGTAAGCTAACCACCCTCTCCTCCCCCCTTCGACCACCGCTTGCAGAGGCAATAAAGTCATTGCTGTTTCACATTCATGCATTCTTTATTAATTCATCACACAAATGGGGGATAACTGCCAAGGTAGCCTGGGGCGGGGGAGGAGGGAAGGACAAGGCCACACTGCACTTCAAAAATTATTGAATGCCAGCTTTCTGTTGCATGGGTAGTGCTCTGGGGTGGAGTGGTTGGCTGCCTGGAGGCCCGCCCACTGTGTTCTTGGGCATCTGGGTGAGGCTATGGAACTTGGGGAGGAGGGTGGTTGGTTATACAGGGACTGTAGCGGCGGTCTGTGCTCAAGCTGCCTTTCCTGAACCTCAACCATACCCCGGAGCATATCAGTTTGTTTCTCCAGCAGCCTCAGCATTGCCTCTTGCCTTCTGTCAGCAAGCTGATGCCACCTATCATCTTCAGCCCATCACCTGTCCTCGCATTCATATTGTGCTTTCTTGGACTGACATTGTCTGCCTCCATGCATTCTGCTGGGCTCTCTCAGTGTGGGAGGACTGCATGAGCGCAGAGAACATTTCATTGTGAGTACGTTTTTTTAGCCTTCTAATCTTCACTAGCCTCTGGGAAGGAGAAGATAGTGTGAGCGTTGAAACATTTGCAGCTGGTGGAGGAAAAAAAAAGGAGAGTAGTGTCTTTTTAATTACATTTTAGAGAAAAATGGGCAGACTTTCAGGGTAAACCTTGCTGTTAACATTACATAGCACATGTGCTTTCACTACAAGGTCACATTTTGACTCTAATTGAGAGTATGCTGGTTTGGTGTGAGAGATCTTTCACGCAGGGCCAGGCAACAGAATTTGACTTGCAGGCACCCATGGTAAGACACAGTCTTTTGGCTTCTTTAACCTTCATAACATGTGGGAATGGTTTCAAACAGCAGTGCTCTCATTTCCCATACCAAGCAGCCATTGGATTGGCCATTTAAAAGGAGGAGGGGCTGCGGTTTTCAGGTTAGAGTGCAGCAAAATCCAACTTACCCCCTCACACACCCAATTCTCTGGGATGATCGCTTCACCCTTCCCCCCACCGCGTGGCTAACAGCAGAGGACATTTCTGTTCAGCCACAGGAAAACAGCCAAGCAGGAACAGCTACCTCTGAATGTCCCCTTAATAAAATCACCCTATTTCAACTAAGTGACCAGGAATGATATCACTCTCCTGAGGATAACAGAGAAAAATAAGGAACGGGATGCTGTTTGAATGCCAGAAAACACCGGGACCACACACTGCCATGCTGTTATGAAATGATTCCAGACCACATGCTACTGGCCTGGGGTGGTAAAGTGTCCTACCATGGAGGACGGAATAAGGCTGCCCTGCCCAGAAACCTTCTGCAAAGGTTTTGGGAGTACATCCAGGAGAGCTTTATGGAGATGTCCCTGGAGGATTTCCGCTCCATCCCCAGACATGTTAACAGACTTTTCCAGTAGCTGTATTGGCCGTAAATGCCAGGGCAAATTAATCATTGAACACATTTGCTTTTAAATCATGTATAATATTTACAAGGGTACACTCACCAGAGGTCCCTTCTCCGCCTGGTGGGTCCAGGAGGCAGAAACAGTTCCTGGCTGTCGGGGAGAATGGCTTCTCTGCTTCCTTGCTGTGAGCGATCTTCCTCGTTCTCAAAACCCGCATCCCCGTTGCGTGCTACTCCACTGACGGAGTTAAAGCACACGGGTGGGGCAGTGGCGGCTGCACCTCCTAGAATGGCATGCAGCTCATCATAGGAGTGGCATGTCTGGGGCTCTGACCTGGAGCAGCCATTTGCCTCTCTGTTTTTTTGATAGGCTTGCCTCAGCTCCTTAAGTTTCACGTGGCACTGCTGTGGGTCCCCTTATAGACTCTGTCCGTCATGCCCTTTGAGATTTTTTCAAATGTCTGGGCATTTCGTCTTTTGGAACAGAGTTCTGATAGCACTGATTCATCTCCCCATACAGCGATCAGATCCCGTGCCTCCCGTTTGGTCCATGCTGGAGCTCTTTTGCTATTCTGGGACTCCATCATGGTCAACTCTGCTGATGAGATGTGCACTCACCTGCAGATCGCCATGCTGGCCAAACAGGAAATGAGATTCAAAAGTTCACAGGCCTTTCCCTGTCTACCTGGCCAGTGTATCGGAGTTGAGAGCACTGTCCACAGCGGTCACAATGGACCACTCTGGGATAGCTCCCGGAGGCCAAAACCATAGAATTGAGACCACATTACCCCAAATTCGACCCAGCAGGGTCGATTTCAGCGCTAATCCCCTCGTCGGGGGGAGAAGTACCAAAATCTATTTGAACAGCCCTTTAAGTCGAAAATAACAGCTTCATGGTGTGGATGAGTGCAAGTTAAACTGATCTAACGCTGCTAAATTTGACCTAAATTCATAGTATAGACCAGGGCTAACCCTTTGACGCTGTAAAAGCAGCAAAGAGTCCTGTGGCACCTTATAGACTAACAGACGTTTTGGAGCATGAGCTTTCGTGGGTGAATACACACTTCCTCAGATGCATGTAGTGGAAATTTCCAGGGGCAGGTATAAACATGCTAGCAAGCTAGAGATAACGAGGTTAGTTCAATCAGGGAGGATGAGGCCCTGTTCTAGCAGTTGAGGTGTGAAAACCAAGAGAGAAGAAACTGGTTTTGTAGTTGGCAAGCCATTCACAGTCTTTGTTTTATCCTTTGATGCTGAGAATCAGGGCCGGCTCCAGGGGTTTTGCCTCCCTAAGCAGCCATAAATAAATAAATAAATAAATAAAAAAGCCGCGATCGCGATCTGCAGCAATTCAGTGGGAGGTCCTTCGCTCTGAGTGGGAGTGAGGGACCCTCCGCTGAATTGCCATTGAATACCTTAAAGTGCTGCCCTGCTCCAGAGTTGCCGCCTCAAGCACCTGCTTGGTAAGCTGGTGCCTGGAGCCGGCCCTGCTGAGAATTTTCCAAACCAGGTGACACAATGGAACTTTGTCCCTTTATCAGATTAAAAATGACTCCCTAAACTTCTACACTTGGCTTTGCAAGTCTGTCAGTTAATTTAAACACATTCATGTGAGTGCGCTCCACGAAAGAAAGGAACTGAACAGAATTTTACATAGGGCAAAAGTTCATCCTGAAACTTAATTTTCACATTTAGCTTCAAATACACATTCAATGCAGTCCTTAACCTTTTTTCAATAATGTCTGATAGACAAATATATTACAGGGAAATTTGCATGCAAGCCTTCCTAAGAAGCTCCCTCTACTTTTGTGAAAGGTTGGAGTGAAATATTCTATATAAAGCATTTCAGAATCATTGGAAGGGCATAACAAATATGACTTTGTATAGATCTTCTAGATTTTTCATTTGGGAGAGCGGGGGGAGAGGCGGGAATTGGTGTCTTATGTACTATGACTTACATGTCCCCAAGACTTCATTTCTCAGTTAAAAAGAAAGGAAGACAAGAAAAATATTAATTGATTATCTACAAAAATCATCATTACTTGTTTTTAATGTCAACTCCTCCTATAAATCAGACTTCCACACATTTTATTGTAATAAATCTACAAATGAGATCTTTCAAATCCATAAACAGGACTTAAATTACACATACTCATGTGTGCACCACATCCACCCCATGTGTAACCCAAAATGCCACTCACTATAAGGTCTCCAGTGTTCTCAGCCTGTTCTCCAGAGCCCCTTATTTACAGGTATCATTTGAGTTATTGTTGCAACAAGCAATGTCAGTCCAAGTTGACAGCCAATACTTGGAAATATTATATTAGAATTAGAGCCGGGTGGGGGAAACAACTATTGTGCACAGGTGTCTGATGAACCTTTTTGGTTTCACATCACATGGGCTTGCTTCCTAAGTTTTACTCTGGACCTTCCGATTGGCATTAACCCCAAACAAAGCTAAACTCGGACAGTCACCTGAAACAATAAATTCCCTCCTTCCCTGAAGAGGGTGAAGTTGAGCAGGGTTGGGCTTTGCAATGAACCCCAAGATTGGGCACAACTTTAATGTGAACTTTCAAGCTCTATAGAACAGTCCTAAGGCTATGCAAACCAAATGCTTCAAATACATGGGGAATATCTCTGGGAAGGAGGATGGGGGAAGAGAAGGGGACTGACTCAGTCAAGTCCCTCTTACCTTTCCCAGACAGCCGTCGTGGCTGCGTTCCAATGCAAATGCTTCTACTATCTTCGTCATCCTCTGGGGGCCGGCTCAGATCATCCCAGGCACATTTGGCGCTCACTCCACTCAGGTTCGAACCATCTGTCTCAATCCCTTTATCGACTCTCTCCTGCTTGAAAAGATCCCAAGAGCCATGACTTTTTTGGGTGTGGTTTGGATCTAAGCAGCTGTCAGAAGCACAATCTTGCAGTGCACCTGTTACCAGCTGAGTGTAAAACAGCTGCTTTCCAAATCAGCTCCTGGGTGACCAAAGCTATGATCTCTGACATGCTTCTAAAAGACCCAAAGCACAAGAAGCATGAATATACTATCTCTGCAAAATGACCAGATTACTTCCGCTCTTCATTCAATTCTTAACCGTGTATCAATGTTACAAACCACAGATAAACTCAATGAATGTAGCAATGAGCAATTACTGTTTGTGCAATGTTCTGAGGTTTTGCGTAACACTCCCTTTAATTACAAGCACATGAATGTCTTGCACCTCTGGAGTTAGAATTTCCCAGCATACAAGAGACTACTCTGGTGAGGCTTACACCATGGGTATGTCCACACCTGACTTTTTGGACATCAGATAATAAGTGCTGACTAACACTACTGTATGTTCTTAGACACCACAAGTTTTCCAGGACACACACATTTGTTGCTAGCAACGTTCAGACTTTGAGCCGCAGCCAAAAATTTAAGTGCAGGCCTACCTAGTGAAGGAACTATTTTTAGTCTGGATTTCCAGCTTTTACCACTAGGAGATGCTGTTGAGCCCAAACCACTTGAGGTTTCAGAGTGGTAGCCGTGTAGCAAAAACAACAAGCAGTCCTTGTGGCACCTTAGAGACTAACAAATTTATTGAATTGGCCTCATTAGCCCTGACCTCCCACTTGGTAAGGCAACACCCATCTTTTTATGTACTGTATACACACACACACACACACACACACACTGCCTACTGTATTTGTCACTCCAGGCATCTGATGAAGTGGGCTTTAGCCTGCAAAAGCTTATGCCCAAATAAATGTGTTAGTCTCTAAGGTGCCACATGGACTCTTCGCTGTTTTCATTTTAAGGTTGAAATACAGAGATGAACTCAGCTTCTATTCATTGTATGCATTTGAATGCAAGTGTGGAACTTTCTTCCTGGTTTCAATTTGTACATAGTAAACAAAGTGACCGTTTTGTCAGCACCACCCACATTTTAAATAGAGTTCTTGCTTCAGTGTACTGACTCAAGCATGCTTGCATGTTAGATGCTCTGAACTTTGTTTTTCAGCCATCAGATTTTAATGGAAACTTACACGCAGTACTTGTATCCTCAGAGTTTCCAGATTGCCAGTGCAAGCCTAACTGCAGTGGTTTAAAAGGGGCTGGTTTTGTTCAATAACTTTATTAATGATTTGGATGATGGGATTAATTGCACCCTCAGCAAGTTTGCAGATGACACTAAACTGCGGGGAGAGGTAGATATGCTGGAGGGTACTGATAGGATCCAAAGTGACCTAGACAAATTGGAGGACTGGGCCAAAAGAAATCTGATGAGGTTCAACAAGGAGAAGTGCAGAGTCCTGCACTTAGGATGGAAGAATCCCATTACTGCTACAGGCTGGGGACCGACTGGCTAAACAGCAGTTCTGCAGAAAAGGACCTGGGGATTACAGTGGAAGAGAAGCTGGATATGAATCAGCAGTGTGCCCTTGTTGCCGGGAAGGCTAATGGCACATTGGGCTGTATTAATAGGGGCACTGCCAGCAGATCGCGGGAAGTGATTATTCCCCTCCATTTGGCACTGGTGAGGCCACACCTGGAGTACTGCATCCAGTTTTGGCCCCTCACTACAGAAGGGATGTGGACAAATTGGAGAGAGTCCAGCGGAGGGAAACGGAAATGATTAGGGGTCTGGAGCACATGATTTATGAGGAGAGGCTGAGGGAACTGGGGTTATTTAGTCTGCAGAAGAGAAGAGTGAAGGGGGATTTGATAGGAGCCTTCAACTACCTGAAGGGGGGTTCCAGAGAGGATGGAGCTTGGCTGTTCTCAGTGGTGGCAGATGACAGAACACAAAGCGATGGTCTCAAGTTGCAGTGGGGGAGGTTTAGGCTGGATATTAGGAAACACTATTTCCCTAGGAGGTGGTGAAGCACTGGAATGGGTTACCTAGGGGAGGTGGTGGAATCTCCATCCTTAGAGGTTTTTAAGGTCAGGCTTGACAAAGCCCTGGCTGGGATGATTTAGTTGGGATTGGTCCTGCTTTGAGCAGGGGGTTGGACTAGATGACCTCCTGAGCTCTCTTCCAACCCTGATATTCTACGATTCTATGAAAAGGCTGACTCCAAGCTAAAGTAAACATCAACCACAAGCGTTTCTATCCAGTTTTACATTGCTTTACTTATGTACCCCATGCTCACCTTCAGAGGTATCTCAAGTTCAATGTCTGCAATTACCAAATTTGTGCTTATGTTGCGAGGTCCCTGCATGCTCTGGACTGGTGACATAAGGATCAGGGCTACGAGTCAGCTCAATAGGGGGAAACTCATTCTATTTATAGGCAAAACTGAAGCCATCTCTAAAAGTTCCACTAAACTAGTACAAATTACTCAGCACTGAATAAAGTCAGGTTCCCCCTTCCCTTGCTAGCATCCTTCAGTGGTCTATGCTTCTATGCATTCCTCAAGGACATCTCAATAAGAGCAAGAAGCCTAGCAAACTGTGAAGCAGCAACTTCAGGCATTCAGTTAAAGAATGGTTCTTCAAGTGGTACATACACACTCCAGTATCAGCAATGACGATTCCTTATCTCTACCTTAGAGCTCTACCCTACTAGGTGCTTAGCGTACTCATCTCCCATTGACTTCCGTGGGAAACTTGGAAGCACTCAGCATTTTGCAAGATCAGTCCCATAACAAGAAGCATCTCTGCTAATCCCTGATGTACCTCTGTCACCCACACTCAGCTGCATATGCTGTAACCCACAAAGCAGCGTGGACTGTTCTGGTGATTGTGAGATGGATTCAGAGCAGTCCAAGATCCACACAACTCAGTTGGAGGCAACCAACGCTGCTGAGTATATATATAGCTGTCCTCTTAGGACCTAAGTTCAGCCCTGGCTTACCTGGGCACAATTCTCAATAATTTCAGACATGCTTGCTGTTTTGCTTATGCCCGGGCTGCATTTGGTCCCAAGCCTGGCTAACACATAGTTGTATGGAAGAGGTTGGGAACCACTGTGCTGAAGACAAACCTCCCCTTCCACACAAGACAATGCAATCTAAACACAGGCTAGACCCCTCATTAGTTACTGGGCAGCTGGGCATTACCAGCTCTCAGGAAAGTGGCGAGGTTTTCTCCTGAGAAACATTTCCAATCACTGTCAACACCCAATGCAACTTCAGCCTCCACACCCCCATTCTGAGCATGCAGCTCACTAAGGCCCACCACTTGCTGTATGTGTCATAGAATCATAAAATATCAGGGTTGGAAGGGACCTCAGGAAGTCATCTAGTCCAATCCCCTGCTCAAAGCAGGGCCAACACCAACTAAATTCCCAGCCAGGGCTTTGTCAAGCCTGACCTTAAAAAACTCTAAGGAAGGAGATTCTATTACCTCCCTAGGTAACCCATTCCAGTGCTTCACCACACTCCTTGTAAAAAAGTTTTTCCTAATATCCAACCTAAACCTCCCCCACTGCAACTTGAGACCATTGCTCCTTGTTCTGTCATCTGGTACCACTGAGAACAGTCTAGATCCATCCTCTTTGGAACCCCCTTTCAAGTAGTTGAAAGCAGCTATCAAATCCCCCCTCATTCTTCTCATCTGTAGATTAAACAATCCAAGTTCCCTCAGCCTCTCCTCATAAGTCATGTGCTCCAGCCCCCTATCATTTTTGTTGCCCTCTAATTTTTCCACATCCTTCTTGTAGTGTGGGGCCCAAAACTGGACACAATACTTCAGATGAGGTCTCACCAATGTTGAATAGAGGGGAATGATCACATCCCTCGATCTGCTAGCAATGCCCCTACTTATACAACCCAAAATGCCGTTAGCCTTCTTGGCAACAAGGGCACCTGTTGACTCATATCCAGCTTCTCGTCCACTGTAACCCCTAGGTCCTTTTCTGCAGAACTGCTGCCCAGCCATTTGGTCCCTAGTCTGTGGCAGTGCATGGGATTCTTCCATCCTAAGTGCAGGGCTCTGCACTTCTCCTTGTTGAACCTTATCAGATTTCTTTTGGCTCAACCCTCGAATTTGTCTAAGTCCCTCTGTAACCTATCCCTACTCTCTGGCATATCCTACCATTCCTCCCAATTTAGTGTTATCTGCAAATTTGCTGAGGATGCAGTCCACGTCACCCACCAGATCATTAATAAGATATTGAACAAAAACGGCCCCAGGACTGACCCTTGGGCACTCCACTTGATACCTGCTGCCAACAAGACATGGAGTCATTGATCACAACCCGTTGAGCCTAAAAATCTAGCCAGCTTTCTATCCACCTTATAGTCCATACTTCTTTAACTTGACACACATTAAACATGGGCCTGGCACGGTACTCAACACAGCAGCAGCCGCTTATGCCTGCACAGCCCTCTGCTGAGTCTCTGTTCTGCAGCACGGCAGGAAACATACATTCATCTGCTTCTGTATGCACCTGGACAGGACAGGGGCAGGAAATGCCGAGGATGTAGACTGTTTATACCCAAATAGATCAATGACCCAAACAGATAAGGGAAAGCACAGTTAGAGCCTGATGGGAAAAAAGTAGTACTTCTACACCTCAGCTTGTCATGGCTGACTTGCGTGTCAGGAAGTTTGGTTCCCACCCCGAGACACACTTTTACTTTGAACCTCTATGAACAAAAATGTGGGCACTAGGGGGCACCATTGTGCAAAGAACAGTCTAGCACTGTCTCGGCATGGAAAGCACTGAGAGGCAGAAACTAAATATTACAGACAATCTTTTAAAAGTAGTAATCAAATCTTGCTAGCTGGAGTGGAAGAACAAAAACAATACCGAGGTAGAACTACACTCCCATACCTCAGGCTGTGACCTTTTCAGATCTTGTCAGCCCTGATCAGCACTTCATGGGAGGCCAGGATAAAAGGGTGCTGGGAGAAGCTGAGCTTGTGACTCAGTAAAGTGGCATCCTACCCCTCACCCTACCAAGTTAATACTGAACCAACACTCCAGCTTGGGGTTAACCATGATGAGCTGCTGGTAGTGCTGTGGAATATACAAAATGTAAAACTGAAGTTCACTTGGGCTCATTCAACATCCTATGGCATTTCCCGTATGAGTAGGGGTGTTAATCAGGCCCGATTCCTGTTCGGTTCATTTCATCCTGCCTCTATTCTCTATAGATTCTAACGAAAAGGATTCTTTACAATCTGCCATAAGCTTCTGTGTAGTGTTGCTTCCACTGTTAAACATCCATGTTTCAGCCATGCATTTCCATGGTAGGAGATCATGTATCTTTCAAGGTTTTGTATTAGTGCCTACTACTGTCAAATCTGAGCACAAAACCCCCACACATTTGTTGGATTTGTGGAACTACGTTTCTGTCAGGTTTTGATTAGGGTTTTCAATGTACATGCCCCGGGGAAAAAAAAAAGGAATATAATTTGGTTTTAATATACAAGCTTTCACATTAAAGATATTCAATAGCTACGTAGGACAATTAGACACAGATGTATGGACCATAAGACAGATGGAATAGCTAACGTAAAACTTGTTACATTGGGCCAAATCTGGAGTTCTTTACTAAGACAAAATTCTTACTGATGTCAGAGAAGCACATAATTGTTATAATGAATCTTATCTATGGCGCAGCTAGTCCAGTATCATGTCTCTGACAATGGCCAGTAACAGATGCTCCAGAGGAAGGTGCATCAGGGTCTTTTCCTGATCTTTAGTAGTTAGACTGGCTTAAACCCTAACGCCTGAGGTTTAATATCCTTTCAAATTTTGTTTTATAACAAACTTTCTTGATAGCCTTGAAATCCATGCATCAGAGGGGTAGCTATGTTAGTCTGTATCCACAAAACCAATGAGAAGTCCAGTGGCACCTTAAAAGACTAACAGATTTATTTGGTCATAAGCTTTCGTGAGTAAAAAACCCACTTCTTCAGCTGCATGGAGTGAAAATTGGAGATACAGGCACAAATATATATTGGCACATGAAGAGAAGGGAGTTACCTTACAAGTGGAGAACCAGTGTTGAAGGCCAATTTGGTCAGGGTGGATGTGGTCCACTTCCAATAATTGATGAGGAGGTGTCAATACCAAGAGAGGGAAAACTGCTTTTGTAATGAGCCAGCTACTCCCAGTCCCTATTCAAGCCCAAATTAATGGTGTTAAGTTTGCAAATGAATTGTAACTCTGCAGTATCTCTTTGAAGTCTGTTTTTGAAGTTTTTGTTTTTGAAGAATAGCAGGATTTTGAAAGTAGCTATTGAATGTCCAGGGAGATTAAAATGTTCTCCTACTTCCTATTGTATGTTACCATTCCTGATGTCTGATTCATGTCCATTAATCCTTTTATGTAGAGACTGTCCAATGTACATGGCAGAGGGACATTGCTGGCACATGATGGCATATATCACATTAGTAGATGTGCAGGTGAATGAGCCCCTGATGGTGTGGCTGGGTCCTATGACGGTGTCGCTAGAGTAGATATGGGGACAGAGAAGGCAATGGGGTTTGTTACAGGGATGGGTTCCTGGGTTAGTATTTCTGTGGTGTGTAGTTGTTGGTGAGTATTTGCTTCAGGTTGGGGAGCTGTCTGTAAGCGAGGACTGGCCTGCCTCCCAAGGTCTGTGAGAGCGAGGGATCGTTTTTCAGGATCGGTTATATATCACTGATGATGTACTGGAGAGGTTTTAGCTGGGGGCTATACATGATGGCCAGTGTTCTGTTATTTTCCTTGTTGGGCCTGTCCTGTAGTAGGTGACTTCTGGGGACCCGTCTTGCTCTGTCAATCTGTTTCCTCACTTCCCCAGGTGAGTACTGTAGTTCTAAGAATGCTTGAAATCCACATCCAGTTTTGTTTTGAATCTTTCTAAATTCTCAATGACTTCCTGCAGCGATGAGTTCCACAACCAATCACACGTGTGAGAGAGTTTTTTTAATTGGTTTTGAATGTCTGACATTGAAACGTAATTGAACATCCCCTTGTTCTTGAGTTACAAAACAGAGATAAGTTCCCCATCCATGTTCTCTATACCACGTGGATTATATACCTAGATCCCCTCGTATCATCCCCTTACTAAGATAAAAAGCCCCAATTTTTCAATTTCTTCACATACGAGTTTCTCTACGCCCTTGATCTCTCTTATCTTTCTTTGAACCCTTTTCTAGCTCTGCAATACCCTTTCTGAGATGGGATGACAGTACTATCCACTCTATTCCAGACAAGTCCACACCATTGATTCACATCAAGGCATTGTAAAATTGTCCACTCTTTTCCTTAGGTACCCTAACATCTTGCTCGCTCTTCCCTCTAAAAAAAGCTGTACATGCAGCAGAGGACTTCAATGAGCTGTCTACAATGACACCCTTTCCTCAGCTGACAACTTAATTTAAAATCCTGTAAGGTGGGAGAAATTTTTACCAAGACAGTATTTGGACAAACTGAGTAAGGACTTCAGGATTTGGCCCTTCATCAACAACTGTAGCACCCTTTATCTTGAAGGATCCTAGAGCAGTGTTTCTCAACAACCAGCCCGTGAAGCAGCACTGGTCTCTGAGATCTCCCTGATACAGTTTAGGAAGGTAGCAAGCCGGTCCCTGGTATCAAAAAGAAACACCGTCCTAGAGCATTTTACAGCAATACTTAAAGGAATCAATCCATTCATGGCTGAAATGCAGACATCTCTAACGTGGAATGCAGTAGTTCAACAATGCACAGCAACAGTAAACAGATATATTCAATTTTGTGCCTGGCAACAGTTGATCATGAGAACTACTCTTCCTCAGAGAGAATGTTAATGGAGGACACAGGAATTATCCCTAACCAGGAAGGGCTGTGGGAGGATCCACTTGAACGAGTAGTTCAACTTCACAGAAAATGGGAGGGGCTAACTAAAGACATACTTGCAGATGCGGATCAATCTCAAATATGGTCTCTCCTCTTCGCATATCTGTTATCAGCCACAGGCCTCCAGCACTACAAAGAAAGAAAGGCAGTGAACCAAAGTTACTCATCCTGACCAGGAGCTCCCACCATTATGGTGCTTAATCAGAACAGGTGCCTGGACAAAACAGGTAATGGACGGACTTCTTGTAAGACCCAGAGTGCCCCGTGACCCTTTAAATCCACGATTACATAATGAAAGTGCATTATACTGCATGGTTGTGCTCAACACTACTCAGCCTTGCATTGGAGACTCTCTCCTATTCTTGAATCCTGCTTAAGTTTTCCAAAGTTCAGAGCTGCTGCACAGCTCAGGAAGACAGTTCATATGGTTTGATCCCATTTACTTTGCAAGACTGAATTAAGTTTTAGCCTTGCTAGGCACTGAGCTGTAACCAAAGTAAAATTTCAGAGTTTACATTTAGGCTAAATTTAATAAGATCATTGCCCATATTGACAAAAATATTTAGGTTAAATACCTTTGTCAATCCATCCTAGATCAGCAGAGTCACATTCAGTATCATAACTAGCTTTCTATCATGGCTAATGTTCTTACATTTTGCCTGGTTAGTATCCACAGTGCACATAAATGGTTCAGAGCAGCCTCAGCTTTTGTTAGAAATGAGGGTTGAAAGGCTCAACACCTCTCCTAGCAGAGGTGAAGGGAGAGTTTATTGCAAAAAGAGGAATCCTGAATTTTCACTTTGGGTCACAAGCAGCATAGATAGTCTACGTCAGTTTAGAGCTGTATTTTTGAACTGATTTACTAGAATTGCTGCGAAAGCTCATTTGCTCATCGAATATGTTATTGAAATCAAACACCTCTTCTTGCCTTAAATGTTCACCTTACACTTTCCTTCTACACTAGATGTTAAAATGGTAAAAATTAGTATTCCATATTTTCTGATATGTATTCATGATCACTGGTTTATCATATCATTTTGGGATTGGCAATTGTTAACTACAAGATGCTATTCACTGCAATCTCTGAAAAATGCAATACTACAGATGCAATTCCTGGTTACCTAAAATCAAGGCAGCTTTTGGCTTCAAAACACAGGTATTTCTTGGTTTTTGGCCTATCCCTGGAGATACAGTTGAAAGAAATGCCCATTCTAGTAGAGCTGGTCAAAGAATTGCACTCTTTGTTTTGTCTTTTTGAGCATTTAACAAGGAGAATGAAATGGCTCTACACAGACTTTAAGCAGTCAGGGTCAGACACTGTTTCAGTGTCTTGGGGTCATAGGAAAAAGGCTTGCATCCATGCTAAAGTTTTCCTCCCTGGGGCATCCTCAAGGACTGTCTGCCCTTGTGCTGAGAGGAAAGGTTCAGAGTGAAACAGAGATATCAGCTTAAATCTGGACTGTCCCAGATATCTAGCCTGGACTTTTGAAAATAAAGCACTTTGTTGGGGCTAGAAAAGCCTGAGAAGTTTAATGGAGCCTTGGCATGTGCATGCAAAAACATTTAATATAAAACCTTTTGATCTATTACTGTACCACAACACCTTCCTCACCTTTAAAGATATGAAAAAAACATGTGAATAAAATGTCCAATGATGTGTAGCCTAGCCAGCAAATACGGTAACAGTGACCTGCTGCTAATTCTTATATCTTTAAAACCACATCTTTCTTTGCCCAACACTGACTTGGATTTTTGCAAGATGGAAATTACACAAAACCAGTCTTACTAGGAAATAAGTACCATTCCTCATGTGAATTAGCCCACCTGATCGGACTCAATAGTTCATTTATAGAGATGCGGTCCAAACTTTGCTAGTACTCTAACAAACTAGGCTCCTTCCCTCTTATTTTGAGCTGTATTGAAAGGTCACCTCAGTAAATTATTCTGGCTTAGCATCTGGTTCCTTTAGGAAGAACTCATGAGAAAATGCCACAGGCATAAGACGAAGGAAATTAAAAGTCGAATGTCTAATTCTACAGTAACTCTCCACTTAACGTCCTCTCGCTTAACGTTGTTTCGATCTTATGCCCCTGCTCAGTTACAGAACATGCTCCATTTAAAGTTGTGCAATGCTTTGCTATAACATCGTTTGACTGCCTGCTTTGTACACAGTTGGCAACCCCTCTATCAGCTCCCCCACGCCTAGGGTGACCAGACAGCAAATGTGAAAAATTGGGATGGGGGTGGTGGGTAATAGGAGCCTATATAAGAAAAAGACCGAAAAATCAGGACTGTCCCTATAAAATCGGGATGTCTGGTCACCCTACCTATGCCCCCCTCATAGCACCTCCCAACCGCCGGCAGACTCCATGGATCAGCGCCTTCTCCCTCTGCAATCAGCTGTGGCAATCAGCTGGCTTGCCACGTTCAGGAGGGAGGGGGAAGGAGAGAGGACTTGGCGCGAAGGCTCCCACTCCCTCTCCGCCTATCAAACGCCGCATACCACCTGATTGCTGTGGGCAGGAGGCAGGGGGGAGAAGTGAGGACTTGGCGCACCTCCCCTCTCCCTCCTCTTCCTCCTGCCCCTGGCAAGCAGCTGGCTTGCAGTGTTCAGGAGGCAGGGGAGTGAAGGGGGGAGGAGCAAGGACACAGCATGCAGAGTAAAGGGGAGGGGGAGGCGAAGAAGAGATGGGTTAAGGGTGGGGGTTTGGGGGAAGGGGTAGCGTGGATGGGCCAAGGATTGAGTCTCCTGCCCCTGGTGCTTGCAGAGCAGGGGAAGCTGCCGCTGCTGCTGTGCAACATGCTTCTCCTAACCTACAGCACCTTCAGCCTCCTTGTCTGCCTCATTGTCTCCAGTGCCAGTGGACTGTCCCTGTGTGGGGTAAGGCAGGGGCACCTCCCAACTATAGTACTGTATGGGAAAAAATATTTCCCTGGAACCTAAGCCCCCCATTTACATTCATTCTTATGGGAAATTGGATTCGCTTAACATTGTTTCACTTAAAGTCGCATTTTTCAGGAACAGAACTACAACGTCAAGTGAGGAGTTACTGTACTCTATTCTGAACAAGTGGATTCCCACATCTCAGTCTCTGTAGGTAAGGAAAGAGTTGCAGTGAGCTCCCACCTTCCACAAAGCAAGTTTAAATAAACAATCTACACATTACAAATAAAAAACAAATGACAACATTGCCTCCTGTTAGGCACCATTTCTGCCAGGCTGCTTGGGGTGATAAGCATTTATGAGCACTTGCTTCAGAAGTCAGGTGGGGTGCTGTACTTACACGGGCACAGTCCGAAGCAGCTCCAAGATCCCCTGTCCGTTCCACTGCTGTGCTGCATGCAGCTCCTCAGTGCAAACCCCAACGATCTACAGCAAGAACAAATGGACTAAACACAACGCAACAGGTGCAAACGTACCGAGTGCCAATGGAGTGAGTGTTGGCTGGGTAAGATTCGGGGGCGCGAGGCTGTTCCTTTAAGCTAGTTGGAGATATAAAACAAGCCTGGGCTTGTGCAGAAGAGCTATTATCCAGCCTTCAAGCTGTCGTTCACATGAACCCTCATGGCCCCCGCCCCTCTGTTTCAACTTGCCCCTCCTACATGCCCTACAACAATCAAACTTTAAAATAGGAAAGTATCTCATTAATTTCTTCATTTTCATGATAATTTTTTCTTAGGGATCAAAACAAAACCACAACAATAAACCATCATACAAATGAAGAGGAAAAATAAATGTTCTCCCTGGGAATAGGGTTGGAGGGCTAGGATCCATGAACGCAGGGAGGTGGGCTATGCACAACAGAGGGATAGGGGCTGCAGAGTTGTGAAGAGCAGGGAGTCAGCTAGGAGCTCTATTGCTTAGCCTTGCTCCCCGGTCCCCATCTCACCCAGGACCACCTTACTGATCCCCCCATTATCTATCCCTTCCCCAGTCAGTCTTCCTCTTATACAGTAAAGCCCAAAAGTCAAGTTTTAATCTGACAGACTTCCTCAGGCCCACCACATGGGGACTCCCTGCTGATGAACTTTGCAGCAGAGTTGCAAGCTGTGGGTCTCTGATTACATGGGCTTCAACTTTAGGCTTCGCTTGGTCTCATCCCTGACCCCCTCCCCATTAGTAGCAGGGGATATGGACAGGAAGGAAAAGAGCTGTTCCTACAGGAGAAGCTGCTCCCTGTAGCATGGGAAAAATCAAAGCAGCTGGTGGATCCAAGCAGCAGCTAGTTTTACTGGCATAGCTCAGTTAGGATCTCCTGAATAAGGGGAAGAACCGTTTCAATTTAAAAAATTTAATAAGTGACCTAAGATGTGAGCGAGAGACGTTTGCTGAAGGGGGAAGACAGTCGATTAGCTAGAACCCAAAGAAATGAGATTCAGGGCTATGTTTCAAGGAGTCTTTTTAAAAAAAAATGTTTCTTTTGGACATTAATACTTTTCTTAAACATTAGCTTGTTAGATGGAAAATTTCACTGGCCTCCGAAGAGTTTTTTGGATCAAATTTGCAGACTAAAATTCAACCATTAAATATGCAATTAAAATTCAACCAATAAGTGTTTCCTGCTCTAGGTGCAAATCTCAATGCAACCTTAACTATGGTGCCACCTACTGATGCTCCTATAATATTTTAGATATAATTTAGGTCAACAGCATAAGTATTTTTGCTCACTGTATTTTATTTTCCCACTGATTATCCAAGTTTTATTGGACCAAATACATATTATAGTTCGTTAAATACCTGGCTGCATATTTCAGTGGGTCAAATTACTTTTCTGTCAGCCCCAGAAAGGATACAGCTCCATTCCTGATCTGAGAACTAGAGCGCAGGGGATGATACCTCCTGGTTATAAGCAAAAGAAGAGTGAAAACCCAGGTAAATCCCATCTAAAAACCTGCTGTGACTCCTCAGTGACAAAACCTCTTGATCATCAAAAAAGCTGCAGGAAGAAAGGTGGAAATCAGACAAATAATTATTAAGCCGAAAATGCTGCAGAATGCTGCTATTTATCATCAGGGAAGAATGTGATGTCAGCTCTGTACGGTAAGTATTACTTCCCAGAAAACGATGACCAGCCCAGCCATTACTTTTCTATACCTGTAGGAAATTAACAATCCCAAAAGGGGTCTGTACTGGTTGCATTTGAGGATCTTCAGTCAGCAGCATATGCTGGATTCTGGATTCACTGTTGTCCAAAGGACTGTGCCAGGATACATGGTCGCCACTACAGAAGGTATTTTCTGTGAAAGAGGAAAAAAACAAAGATATTTAGCAATAAAACTGCAGCCAGTATCCACCCATGCTGGGTCTTTGAATTGTCTGCAGGAACTCATCCTTAGAGAAGGAAGGTTATCTAGCTAACATTAAGACACTTGAATTTACACTTAAAATGCATCTGTTTCTGATCACAGACCTGCTATAAGCACAGAGCTCTGGACTGACCACCACCACCACTGGAAGCCAGGCTAAGAGCATTTGTCTTGCTTCCATCTATTATTATAACCCATTTAATTTCTCTTGGAGGGACATGCTAATGAGACTATAATGAGACAAAGGCATCTAGCTATATTGTATGATTACTGAATTGCAAATCATGGCCATAATGAACAAAAAGATGCCAAGTGGCAGATGAAGTTTATCATCTGCAGAAGTTCATAGCTAGGCTTTTACAAGTCTGGCAAGAAAGCTAAAATCATTTTCTCCTGCAACTACATGTTTTAACTACTCTGGTACTGCAATTTGAATTGCAGAGTGCCCTCTCATCTCACTCCACAATGATGGAAAAGCCTCTCGATGGCTATAAACGTCACTGTATGCTGGGATAACTGCAACAGATTAGGATCCAGAAATTCCTCCTTACACTTCCCTGCTATGAGTGTGTGACAATTTCTCTCCTCTCCTGCTCAGACAGAAGAGGAGGAAGAGAGAAGATTAGCTCCATGCACTGTATCTGATGGCTGTTAGGCAAGGTATTCAGGGGAGTGGCACAATGGAACCTGTTTATATAGGAGAGAAAACTTCACAGTAAAGATATGACGCTTGCTACAATCAGAGTGAAGTATCCTGAAACGCAATGACACAACTCAGACATTTTCACTTCAATATAAGCAGGTTCCCCTGTGAATGCCACCAGAGTTAATTCTGTACATTTTGTAAATTGAGAACCCTGTGTTTGGTTCTCATCCCATGCTTGTAGTTCTTGGTACTTTGACAGTAGGTACTAATTAACATTCCAGAGACCAAGTTCCGTCCTCTAACGCAAATTTGGGGTTTCCAATCTAGTCAGTGGATATGGGCACTGTGTGCATGCCTGTGAAATCACAGTCCATCACACTGCCTTCCCTTTCTCTAGGAATGTTTTATAAAGCCAGCAGTGTCTCAAAGGTAGGGAGCCTGCTGTCCTCACAATGGAATGTTCTAATGTCACAGTTGTACCAGAGGTGAGAGGAAACATTTTCCTTTAAAATTAAAAATCACCCAGAACACTATCCTGGCATGTGAATGGTTACTTTAAAGTACTGTTCCATCTGGAATACTGCCTATGGGATCAGAGCATGAGCCCGTTCAGAATAGGGACGTTGTCTGCTCTGAAGTTCTCTCACCCTCACTATTCACACACACATACCCCCACACCTTTTTGTACCATTAGTGGTATCCCTTCCCTACAGCACCCTCCAGCTGCATGACCACCATTCTGAACATTTCCTTTGAAATAAATATCTGCGTGGCTGACCTCTCAGTTCTTATTCACTGAGCAGTCCTGCCGACTTCTATGGCACTCTTTGGGTGGGCATGAATTAATCCTGTTGAGTAAAGGATGTTTGCCTGTAATTGTGTCATCAGCTAACATTAGACAATGATGGATTAAAGAGCTCTGGACTAATTTACTGTGGCAATTCTTAGTTTCTCCACTAGATGTCCCCACTGTTTATTCAAAAGTTTAGAAGTCATCTTTTACAGTTGCGTTTATTGGAGAGCTGATTTATTTATTTTTTTTTAATCAAATCAAAGTGAACTCCAAGTACCAAAGGCAACTTGGCCAGAGAGGTTGGGTGTGGAACAGAAGTGTTGTCATAAGTAAGGGAAAAGATTTCACATGTTCAAACTAGAGAAGAAAAAAAGCATCAGATAAGAGCTGCTTAAAACAGTTTAACCACTGTACATAATAAATTAAATGCCCTGAACTCTTCAACTGAAGGGAATGAGGGATACACATTTTAGTGCACGGCTCTCTCACCCCTTTCTTTTAGGGTTACTGAGACAACAACAAGATTGTAAAATAAAATTAAGTAAGATTTCCAAGTATCAAAATTCAATACATTTATTTTTAACTACAGCTTGAAATAGTGTTTACAATTTCATGAAAGATCCTTCCAATATTTTCCAGTGAGCCAGACGATTAACTGAGATCTGGCCGATTAACAATTTTTTTTAATGATAAAAGCCTTTTAGTCACAGTTTTCAGGCATTAAACAAAGCCACAAAAGAGCTCATTCTTGGGCCCTGTCTTTATGCCACAGATTTTGCACATCAAATGCTCACTCAATTCTATGCTGATCGGATCGCTAAGTTTCACTGCTGGTACTGCTTCTCCTGGGAAATCCCAGTCCATTTAGAGCAGGTTTTCAAATGCAAATGTCTCTGCTGGAAACCCACCTGTTTATGTCTATTCGAACTCTGAACACTTGGAAAATGTTTTTCTCTTTCTCTTCCCCCTCACCCCCTACCACAAAATTCACACTGACTGCTTAATTAAACCACAAAAAACCTAATGTGCAAATAACATGATCCCCAATTTAAACCCACAAGAGCCAGGAAATTCAGAGTTCAGCCTTGAAACTCCGCTCTTAATTTACTGCACTGTAATTGTAGCCCATGCAAGACGAACTCTTGTACAGAAACCATCGCTATACCTACTCAAGTCTGAATTAGAGAAGTTTCAACAGCGTGAGCCAAGAAATTATAGGAACAAAAGAGGGCCAGATACATCATCTAGGTCCATTTCCTTGTGTGGAGGTAACAGCTGACATGACCGACCGTCTTCCCTGGCTGGCCCCCTTCAAACTTACCACATTATGAAAAAAGTGCAAGAACAATGGAAGTCTTTATTTGTGAGAGTTTAAGATGGAGAAGATTAAAAAAAAAAAAAAAAAGCCCCACACCACACCTAGAAACTCCAAAGCTTGATTCTCCAATCAAAAGTTAAATTAGAGTCAAACAAACAAAGTTTTGGCACAGTCACAGTCGCATCAGAGCGCTCCCTACCACCCAAACCTTAAAAGTATGGAAATAAGAAGTTAAAGGAAAAGCCCCCTGCATCGTTTGCCCCCTTCAAATGGCCTATACCACCACTGATGAGACACTCCAACACTTCATAAACCTTCTCTCCCCTCTCCAAAGGCATGCCAAAAATGTGGTATGTACGCCAGCTTCACGAAGTGCGCATACTCACACAAACCCAAGCAGGAATAGGCCACGGGCACTACATCAGGTAAATGGGAAACACATGAGGTGCGGTGGGAGAAATACCTTTCCTGCCCAAACGTGAAGTGTTGCATGCTCGAGGGGTCTGCCTCACAGAATCAGAAACCTTCAGGAAGGGACCTTGGAAAGGTCATCTACTCCAGCCTCCCGCACTGAGGCAGGACCAAGTAAAAGTGTAAGGGAGCTGACCAGATACCTGCTCCTTTGGACCAAACAGCATTTTTCTGTTACAGTGCACTTCCATTGTTCCCATACTATGGGAATCATCGTAAAGATGCAGCAATTCATCATCTCCAAACTCATTTTTACAATCTTTGCTTTGTACTCAACTACATCTCTAAGATTGTTTCTCAAGCTGGCTCTCACTAGACTCTGCCAATTTTTGTGATTTTGCAGCCACCACTTCCTATTCTTCACACATTTCTCTCCATAATAGTGTGTGACAGAGTTACAGAGCGGGACACCAGCTATATAGGAAGCTCTGACAGATGTATAGAATAATACTGCAAGAGAAAGATTTTCATAGGTGTTAGATGCGACAGCAGGCAAATTTTCAGAAATATGCGAGTTGTTTGGTAAAGCATTGATACCTCTTAGGCAGGGGTTGCCACTCCTTGCAGCTTTTCTGGAAGCTTCCATAGGGTCGAAATAGTGATTATACTGCACCCACTGGCATGATATCTAGCCCCTCTAATGTCCTCTGTCATGGCTCCCTCTTAGTCATTGACAGGCTATGCAGATTAGCATTACTTAGATCAGCGGTTCTCACACTTTTGTATTGGTGACCCCTTTCACATAGCAAGCCTCTGAGTGCAACCCCCCTTATAAATTGAAAACATTTTAATATATTTAACAACATTATAAATGCTGGATGCAAAGCGGGGCTTAGGGTGGAGGCTGACAGCTCATGAACCCCCCCCCGATGTAATAACCTTGTGACCCCCAATTTGAGAACCCCTGATTTAGATATACTTTTTCCTATTTGGGTGGTTTCACATTTTTTTTGCAACTGCTGACTACAACATACCCTAAGGGGTTCTTTCTTGCATCTTGCAGTTTTGTTTACACATGCTTCCTAACAACGCAAAATGTAAGAAATATTTATATGGGGCTGGAACCTAAATGATAGATGGTGGGGTTTATAATAAAAGTGGAGAGATGCCATTAGTTACCACAAAGCAAACACCTCCTTGACTACCACCACAAGAGAGGAAGCCACCAATCACAGGACAGTCATGCTAGGATCATGATGGGATTGAAAGCTAGGATCATGATGGGATTGCCCTTTCTTCTTCCATCTTCCACTTTAACTCTCTCCCTACACGAAGCTAGCAGGAGCCCGTTTTGCCCAGAGGAAATAATTTTATATAGCAGGTGAGGAATTTAATCTGCACTTGCAGTAAGGGGGCGGGGGAGAAATAGTTCAGTGGTTTGAGCATTGGCCTACTAAACCCAGGGTTGTGAGTTCAATCCTTGAGGGGGCCACTTAGGGATCTGGGGCAAAAATCTGTCTGGGGATTGGTCCTGCTTTGAGCAGGGGGTTGGACTAGATGCCCTTCAGAGGTCCCTTCCAACCCTGACATTCTATGATTGTCCTGGCAGTTGGGAAGAAGCCAGTTGGGGTGTTTGTGCCCCAGGAGATTTTATGGAGGTTTTTTTGGGGGGGAGGGGGGAGGTTAAATGGAGGAAAGCATCATTGGTTGGCACAACAGTGTGAGGTGTGCCAATTGTGTGGAATGGGAGGTATGAGACACAGATGGGAAGGAGGGCAGGGGGATGGGACTCAAAACAGATCAAGCTTTAAAGCAAGGGGCTTTTGCTCTCAGTAATTCAAATTGTACATGCAACACACCAGAGATTTACCTTGGGTACAAGTAAAGAAGGATGGGGATGGAGGAGTGTTCCAAATGCTCTGTTCTCTGCCAGCACTAAATGTTTTAAGCATGTTATACAACTCCACCGACACATCAAAAACAGCTACTTTACAAAAGAAAATTTAACTTAAAAAAAATAAAATAAAGCCAAGTAACTAGAAAAAGTTAGAAGCGTCTCTTTAAGGACGTATCAAATCTGCGCACTTAGAACAAAGCACAGAAAGGGTGCTGGGAGTTGGCTAAATGGAAAGCTGTGGTGAAGACCCAAAATACTTTGCACTGGCAGGTGGATTTGAATAATGAATGGGGACTGGAAAGAAAACATTTGTTTAAAACTGAAAACCAACATTTAATGTTGTGCTTTGGGGAATCTTGGAAATTCCTGAGAAACCATTTAACATAATTTTTATACCAAACTGGAATGTGCTCAATTTCTATTAGGTATTTGTATTGACTAGAGCTGGTTGAAAGCGTTTGATGCAACATTTACTCTGACAAAAAACATTGATTCTATGGAGATCAAAACACTTTCTATCAATTCCAAAATTTTTGATGGGAAATTACCAAAACATTTCATTTCAATAAGGTCAAAACATTTCATTTCAACTTTATAATACAAAAATCAAACCATTTTCATTACATTATAGCTTGAATGTTTCAATTTTTTTTTTATCATCAATATTGACAAGTTAGAAACATTTCAATATGGTAGAAACAAACTATTTCATTTCACAAAAAATTCAGATACACCTCTACCCCGCTAAAAACATCCTTACAGCATTATAGCTGAAACCCTGTTATATCGGGGTAGGGGTGGCAGGGCTCCAGCGGCGATTTAACGGGCCCGGGGCTCCCCACAGCAGCCAGAGCCCTGGACCCTTTAAAGCACTGCTGGAGCCCCGCTGCTACCACACTATGCATGAACCCGTGCTATATCAGGTCGCATTATAGCGGGGTAGAAGTGTAATTCTACTTTTCATCCCAACTGGGAAATAACAACATTTTTGAAATCTCTATTTCCTGTGAGATGGGAATTCCCTTTTTTGACCAGCTCAGTGTTCATGTTTTGCAATGTCTTTAAGACAGTAATACCAGATCTACCCCACTTTTCTCTATATCAGCGGTTTTAACTTATCAGTACCAAACTTGGTTTTACAGCCCACATTAAGCAACTGAGCCCCCTTTTTTGGAACGGGGTCATAATTCAGGGGCTTGGTCTGTCATAGTGACACCATCCAACAGCTCCACAACTAGAGCTGGGAACATAATTCACAGTGATGTTCCACACCTTTGTTTTTTGCCTTTGGTCATTAGTTGTCCTTGAAGAAAATTGTGATTTTTCTCCAATATATGTTACTTGCAATTAGCCACAATTTTACAGGCAATATTAATGCCAGGAGAAACAATAATTCAAAGTCACAACTGTGGCCTGGTGATATTTTGCCAACAGTTTGTTGAACATATTCAACATTTAACAGGTGCCAGTTCTAAATAAGAAACAGGTCACGTCATTTCAAGTTTGCTTTTCCACACCCATTCTTCAAGATCTGCTTTAAAAACCTGCCATTTCCACAAACATTCCAGTTAGTAAACCTTTTTCACTAGAATATTCACATGAAGTAAGTAAAAAAGGAGAACAAACTCAGCTGGTGCAAAACAAGTGAATAGAAAACTTTTCAGCCTAATTTAACAAAAAGCTTTAGAACAAGTGTGGTGCTTTACACAGAGAAAGTTTCAATCCAGGGAAATAGATTTCTACCCTGCCCTCCCTCCCACTCTCTTCTCAACCGCCACCTCTTAGGAGTTTTAGACTGAGAGCTGCAACATGATTAGTAGCTAGGCACTAAGGATATACAAAATCTCTCACTGCAATTAGATGAGCTGTCCGTTGCATTCAAATCAGTACCTCCCTCCTGCCAAGTCAATGTAATAATGCCAGCCTTGTAGTACTGCTTGTCATCAGGTGATACTACTGCAAGGAGACTAAAAAGTTCCCTTTACACAAGTGTAATTGGCAGTTAGATCTTGGAAAAGCTGCTGGGATAGTTTATAACATAGTTCTTTTAAGCAGCTGGTGCTCAGACGCAAGTCAAATGTTTGTCCGCTACCTGAACTTTTTTCACCGCAATAACTTTTCTGGTCAAAGCTACTGCTTATCAGATATAAAATAGAAATGTCACATTCTGCATTTTCTTGTTCCTCTATGACAGTCCTCTGTTGTGGGGCTGATACACCCCGTCACTCTCTGTGGGCGGGGGAGAGGTGCATTACAGCCCCCGGTCTCGGGCTGCATGGCCCTTTGGCCTTAGTTCGTGACCTGGCCCTTGCACTCAGAGCAGTGCAGCCCAGTGGCCAGAATCAATAGTGCAGGGGAGCTGGGCCGCCACCCCCCCGGGGTGGGCAGTGACCAGAATAGGGGGACCCGGAACTACCCTCTCCACCAGGTCCCAACCCATGGCCTTGTCGGTGGCAGGGTTGCCCACCACCAGCCGGAAGGGGATCCTACTGAAATGTGCAGAGCCTATCTCCAGTTCTGCAACCGTTTCCTCACAGTTTCCCTGGGTCGCTTCCTACCCGATTCTTTGCAGTTTGCCACCTCCAGGTCTCCACAGTCTTTCCCCTCTCTGCAGTGTCCCGAGCCTGTAGTTGGGGTCTGTCTCTGGCAGGCTGGCCTCTGCGTCCTGCAGTGCAGATGTTCCTTCCCAAGGAGTCAGCAGTGCACCTCCTTCCTCACCAGTGGCCAGCCCAGACTGAGCTGCTCTGCTGCTTTTTATATCCTGTGTCCAGTTGGAGCATGCCCAGCAGAGCCGAGGAGGCGTGGCCTCCTTGGCTAAGAGAGAAGGGTTAATCTGTGCTGTACCAGTGTGGGTCTGATACACCCTGTTACTCCCCCACACCTGCATGCCCCTCAGTATCACCACTGCCTAATCTCTTCTAGTCTCCTGCGCTCATATCCTTCATTCACCATGGGCATGTTTCACAAAGACATGAGAAGAATGGAGAAAGTTTAATTTAAATTTAAAACTTTAAAACTACAAACAAAGTGTATACAAACCAGAGACATCAAGGTGAAAACCAGTTACCCAACTGCACAATCTTACACTGCTCTTTAGACTCCTTTCTCCCTTCCGCCGTTCTCTCTCATCATGCTTACTCTAAATGTAGACTAAATTCTGCAGGACAGTGTATCTTTCATTAGTCTAGAAAGTCCTGTGCACAGTTTTGGTGCTGAATAGGTGTTGCTCAATTAGTCACTCTTTGCTTTTATTCAAAATTGATGGAAGTTGGTTGAAGGGCAAAAACATTCCCATCCCTTTTCTACAGGCAGCGAGTCGTTTCTCCATGTACTTGACAGGGTTAAGGATTGTCTATTCTCCTTCTACTTTCCTTTTTCAAACTCTGTATAGGGTCTTGGTCATAGTTGTGATGGATGGGACTTTTTTGAAAATAATCAAACCACACTTAGAGTTTCATAGGGACTGTCGCTGAGTTGCACAGAACATGATCGCTCGTCAGGTCCTGAAAATCTTTGAATTTTCAGCAACACAGGCCAATGATAAATTTGTCTTTTATATTTTGATCCCTAGATCGAATATTACTTAGGTAGAGTTTAGTATCCTGCATTTCTTGGTTGTCTTAATCTTGGTATAAGACATTTATAATAAAAATATGTGATGGGATGTGGTAGCGATGGTTACAAGATTACCACATTCCTCCCAGGGGCCAGATAAACACTGTCTGTATCACAGGAAAGTCTGGAATCTCATCTCTCCAAAGTGGAAAAAAACAACAACAAAAAACCACGTTTCTAGTTCTGAGTTGGGACATTTCACTGGGGACTAGTCAGGAACCTGAAGCCAATGTCACTTTGGGAGAAAGTCCATCTTTAGGGAGTGTGGAGGAGGAAGTATTGTGGCAAGATTTTACGTAGTCTGAGGCTAAGATATTGTGGAATGTGAGATGGATCCCTGATAAATTACAGAGCAGAATGCAGATGATGCAGCCAAAACTTTAAATTAAATGCAGTTTATCATATAGTTGCAGAAATAAAGGAATTTTTCACATTGATCTCACCACCACTACCACCCAGTATGTGTAATTTATCTCCATATAAATAGCTTTTCTTCAGCATGGTTTTAATATTCAGGCTTTTTTTGTTTTGTTTTTAAATGTGGCAGTTCATCTATAAAGTAGATTTATTGTAGATTTTCAGTAGCGATTTGCCGTTTTGAACAGCTACCACCATTTGGGAAGAATTAAGTACAGATGAAGGGCGCAACTCTGTAATATGTTAGCCATAATTTTTTTTTAAAAACCCTCACTGTATTTCCAAGTATGATCACTAATAGATTAAGGATAGTCTTATGACCACACCTGATATATGAATTAGGCACCCAAAATTAAGTCTAAAACACTTTAGCAAATAGTCATAAGAAACTGTTACTCAAAGGTAAATAAAACCGTAGAATAAAGAATAAAATCTCTTTCAAATCCATCTGATGGCCACACTAATTTAAAATAATCTAAGGATGACGAAATTACCATAATTAGGGTAACAATGTATACGAGGCTGTCCAGCATTTAACAGATGGACTGCAAAGAGGGAAAGCAACAATGATGTCATCTGCAGGGTTTGCTGGCAGCATTGGTCTAATTCCATTTTCAGCTTGAGTTGAATGTATTTTGGGAACAGCTCCCACAAGGAATTAATAGAATTTAAAAAACACGATATATGTGCATTACGTAAAAAATAATTAGAGCTCTCCTTCCTGTGTTTCTCTTCTGCAGTTTGGTTTTGCACTCACTTACCTTCTGTCTGGAAAATGGAAACAGTAGGGAACTGCCATAGCCTCGGGAATATAAAGTGGTACAAAACTGCAGAATACGTCACATTGTGCTGCCCGCCAAAGACATGCACCGTAGACAAGATGCCTTAGGAAGAATTAAATCCCAGGAGCACAATTAAACAATGCCTCCGCTGCAGGGATTCAAATTGGGCTCTTAGAAAGAAGGGGGCCTAGACAGAAGGTTCTCTAAGAAAAATGTGTGAAAAAACTGATCAGCAGTACCATAAGTACTGCTGGGCCTTTGTGGTTTGAAAACTGAGTTCCTAAGGACAGAACAGTGACCGATCTTGTATTTTCAATCTGCCAGTCAACTGAAAAAAAAAAAAAAAAGTTCTTTATTGCACAGCTCAAGCTTAATGACTTCAAAAGTCCAGTCTGTTTTTACATCCAAATTATTTTAAATGAGCCTTTCAATAGAATCCAACCAATTCATACAAGTTAAAGATTATAAAGACCTTGCTGATCATCCAGTTCACCCTGACAGCAGGCTCAGGGGGCAATGGGTGTGGCCTGTAATACTCTACCAGCAGAAAGAGGATTCAGGCTTTCCCTCAGCATTAAACACTGTCATTCAATTCTACTCAGAGTAGGGTTAGACAACATGGGAAAGCGACCGAGGCCGATTTATATTATAGCTTCCATGGGCAGACAATTAAAGATACTAGTTTTTTTTAGTGCAGAGTAAGCTCTAGATAATACGACGAATAGCAGCGATAAGAGTGCAGCTAATATATTCCAGCATTCACATCTATTTTATTGTAGAATTTTAACTATTTCCTAAATATATTAAAAGTAACTGTCTTTGCCTCTGTACCTCCTTTACCCCTTCTCCTGCCTGTCAGATTGTTTATTTCTTTGTTTGGCATCTTGGTCTCTTTGCTGGTTCCTTCAACCCTGTTTCTCTTTCCTGGCTTGTGTTTTCTTCCTCTTTCTATGCATGGTCTATCTAGGGGCTTCTACAATCCTACATCACTGTAGCATCTGAGCACCTCTCATTTCTGGATTTATCTTCACAACACCCAAGTGAGGGAAGAAAGCATTACCTCGTTTTACAGATGAGGAAACTGAGGCACTGAGAAGGGTAATGGCTTGCCTGAAATCTCAGAGCAAGTGTGACAGAGCCTGGAACAGAACTGGTGGCTAGGCTGGAAACCAGAAACTGAAGACTGTTACAGGAATACCAAACATCTGCTGACTGGAACACTGCAACGTCCCTACAAGAGCCACTGAATTTACCGTGCCATCAAAGATGGATTGACATAGTGGAAACTGTGGACTTTACTCACTCACGTATGTATTGGCTATTATTGTGACAGCTTGGGGCTGCTAACCCAGTGAGACACTGAAACCATCAAGTCTCAGCTGAGACGACTGCAAGAGCACTTTATATGAACTCAACAGCATCACCCCACTAACCTTCCTTCACCTTCTGCCCTGTTCCCAATCACCACCTCCATGCTCTGTCTTCTACCACAAGCCTCAAACGCCACTCAGCTTTACTCCTACAGGTGCCTCTGAGTTTGTCTGCTCAAGTGTCCTTTGCGTCCTACCATCCAGGCTTGGAGATATTCTCTTATCACACAGCTCTCCCTAAAATAATCAGGTGAAAGGGGTTGCAGAAACACCAGCCACTCTCCTTTCCATGGACAGAAAGCAAGGAGTCTGGCATGGCAGCAGTTAATAGGAGTCCTACTAAGGTCTCAGACTCAGACAGCACTTGGCTCCACACTCTCAGGCAGTGCTAGTCATGCTTATTTGACTATGTGTCCTGCAGTGCATCAGCACTACAGCAGATCCATAGGATTTCCCACAGGAAAGCCTACAGAAAACAGCTGCGCATTGTACAGTTAACAAGGCAATATACTGTGGTAATGCCATTGCTTTTTGTATACCACTTTACCTAACACTGGACCTAGCACCCACTGACCAGCTATGTAGCTGCAGGCATTTTGCATCTGCACTATTTGGAGAAAGAATGGAACATGTTTTAGAGAGTTACCCCTAAAAGGATAGTATTTTAATGTACTAATTAAGACGTAATGACTAAACCGCCTCAGCTGGGGTGGGAGAAAAAAGGGTAATCCCACATGAATCCCCTTAAAAGACTATTCAAGTTTAAATTTTTTTTCTAGTTTTTTAAATAGATTTCTTTGGATCACACGGATCAGTCTCTCTTATGTCTGCAGCTTAGATCTGAAGGAACATTCACCTTTTTTCTGAGCTAGGGTAGCCAGTGTTGAAAGTTATGAAGCGAGTTATAAAGCAGGCTGCCTGGACACTTTCCAAAGACACCATAACTGAGGCACAATTTAAATGTATACCCCAAATTAAAAAACACAGTAAAAGACCTAAAAAAGAGCCATGGTGGCTTAACAACCATGTAAAAGAAGCAGTGGGAGATAAAAAGGCATCTTTTAAAAAGTGGAAGTCAAATCCTAGTGAGGTAAATAGAAAGGAGCATAAACACCGCCAAATTTAAAGTGTAAAAATGTAATTAGAAAAGCCAAAAAGGAGTTTGAAGAACAGCTAGCCAAAAACTCAGAAAGGTAATAACAAAATACATCCATACATTGGAAGCAGGAAGCCTGCTAAAACAACCAGTGGGACCCCCGGACGATCGAGATACAAAAGGAGCTCTTAAAGACGATAAAGTCATTGCGGAGAAACTGAATTCTTTGCTTCAGTCTTCACAGCTGAAGATGTTAGGGAAATTCCCAAACCTGAGCCAGCCTTTGTAGGTGACAAATCTGAGGATGTGTCACAAATTGAGGTGTCACTAGAGGTTTTAGAATTGATAAACTTAACAGTAACAAGTCACCAGGACCAGATGGCATTCACACAAGTTCTAAAAACTCAAATGTGAAATTGCGGAACAACTAACTATGGTTTGTAACCTTTCCTTTAAATCAGCTTCTGTACCCAATGACTGGAAGATCGCTAATGTAACCCCAATATTTAAAAAGGGCTCTAGAGCTGATCCCGGCAATTACAGACCAGTAAATCTAATGTCAGTACCAGGCAAATTAGTTGAAACAACCATAAAGAATAAAATTGTCAGATACATAGAAGAACAAATTGTTGGGCAAAAGTCAACATGGTTTCTGTAAAGGGAAATCGTGTCTTACTAATCTATTAGAGTTCTTTGAAGGGGTCAAACAAACATGTGGACAAGGGGGATCCAGTGGACATAGTGTACTTAGATTTCCAGAAAGCCTTTGATAAGGTCCCTCAAAGGCTCTTACTTAAAGTTGTCATGGGTTAAGAGGGAAGATCCTTTCATGGACTGAGAACTGGTTAAAACACAGGGAACATCTATTCTTATAGATAAACTAGGAAAGTACAATTTAGATGGGGCTACTACAAGGTGGGTGCATAACTGGCTGGATAACTGTACTCAGAGAGTAGTTGTTAATGGCTCCCAATCCTGCTGGAAAGGTATAACAAGTGGGGTTCCGCAGGGGTCTGTTTTGGGACCGGTTCTGTTCAATATCTTCATCAACGATTTAGATGTTGGCATAGAAAGTATGCTTATTAAGTTTGCGGACAATACCAAACTGGGAGGGATTGCAACTGCTTTGGAGGACAGGGTCAAAATTCAAAACGATCTGGACAAATTGGAGAAATGGTCTGAGGTAAACAGGATGAAGTTCAATAAAAGATAAATGCAAAGTGCTCCACCTAGGAAGGAACAATCAGTTTCACACATACAGAATGGGAAGAGACAGTCTAGGAAGGAGTATGGCAGAAAGAGATCTAGGGGTCATAGTAGACCACAAGCTTAATGTGAGTCAACAGTGTGATACTGTTGCAAAAAAAGCAAACATGATTCTGGGATGCATTGACAGGTGTGTTGTAAACAAGACATGAGAAGTCATTCTTCCGCTTTACTCTGTGCTGGTCAGGCCTCAGCTGGAGTATTGTGTCCAGTTCTGGGCACCGCATTTCAAGAAAGATGTGGAGAAATTGGAGAGGGTCCAGAGAAGAGCAACGAGAATGATTAAAGGTCTTGAGAACATGACCTATGAAGGAAGGCTGAAGGAATTGGGTTTGTTTAGTTTGGAAAAGAGAAGACAGAGGGGACATGATAGCAGTTTTCAGGTATCTAAAAGGGTGTCATCATGAGGAGGGAGAAAACTTGTTCACCTTAGCCTCCAATGATAGAACAAGAAGCAATGGGCTTAAACTGCAGCAAGGGAGATTTAGGTTGGACATTAGGAAAAAGTTTCTAACTGTCAGGGTAGTTAAACACTGGAATAGATTGCCTAGGGAAGTTGTGGAATCTTCATCTCTGGAGATATTTAAGAGTAGGTTAGATAAATGTCTATTAGGGATGGTCTAGACAATATTTGGTCCTTCCATGAGGGGACTGGACTGGCAGGGGACTGGACTCGATGACTTCTCGAGGTCCCTTCCAATCCTAGAGTCTATGAATCTATGAACAAAGGATAGGAATAAATGGCAAATTTTCAGAATGGAGAGGAGTAACTAGTGGTATTCCCCAAGGGTCAGTCCTAGGACCAATCCTATTTAATGTATTCATAAATGATCTGGAGAAAGGGGTAAAAAGTGAGGCGGCAAAGTTTGCAGATGATACTAAACTGCTCAAGATAGTTAGGACCAAAGCAGACTGTGAAGAACTTTAAGATCTCTCAAAACTAAGTGATTGGGAAACAAAATGGCAAATGAAATTTAAAAGTGGATAAATGTAAAGTAATGCACATTGGGAAAAATAACCCCAATGATGGGGGCTAATTTAGCTACAACTAATCAGGAAAGATCTTGGAGTCATCATGGATAGTTCTCTGAAGATGTCCACGCAGTGTGCAGCGGCAGTCAAAAAAGCAAACAGAATGTTAGGAATCATTAAAAAGGGCACAGAGAATAAGATGGAGAATATCTTATTGCCCTTCTATAAATCCATAGTACACCCACATCTTGAATACTGCATACAGATGTGGTCTCCTCATCTCAAAAAGGATATACTGGCATTAGAAAAGATTCAGAGAAGGGCAACTAAAATGATTTGGGGTTTGGAACGGGTCCCACAGGAGGAGAGATTAAAGAGGCTAGGACTTAGTTTGGAAAAGAGGAGACTAAGGGGGGCTATAACAGACGTATATAAAACCATGAGTGATGTGGAGAAAGTGAATAAGGAAAAGTTATTTACTGGTTCCCTTAATATAAGAAGTAGGGGCCACCAAAATAAATTAATGGACAGCAAGTTTAAAAACAAACAAAAGGAAGTTCTTCACACATCGCACAGTCAACTTGTGGAACTCCTTGCCTGAGGAGGTTGTGAAGGTTAGGACTAACAGGGTTTAAAAGAGAACTGGATACATTCATGGAGGTTAAGTCCATTAATGGCTATTAGCCAGGATGGGTAAGGAATGGTGTCCCTAGGCTCTGTTTGTCAAAGAGTGGAGATGCATGGCAGGAGAGAGATCACTTGATCATTACCTGTTAGGTTCACTCCCTCTGGGGCACCTGGCATTGGTCACTGTCGGCAGACAGGATACTGGGCTGCATGGACCTTTGGTCTGACCCAGGATGACCATTCTGCTCCCTTATTAACATTAAGAAAGGCCTGAGAGCCCCCAGAAGCGGCATCAAACATGTTCAATCCACTTCTGTTCCCTTTGCACATGATGCCTCTTCAGTTTCAGCTTTGCTGTTACAGATCCAGGGAAGAACACACACAAACTGAGCATGAGACAGGAAGTGCGAGTGACTCAACTAGGGCTGGTTAACAAAATTAGGTTTTCAATTAAAATAAAATATTTTGACCCAAAATCCAAAGTATTTTTATGTGGAAATGCTTCCCTGGCCCATCATGGGAGCTGTAGTTTGGTTACCAAATGTCCCTACTCTCCACTGTGTGTCAGGCTTCCCAGATTGAGAACATTTTCCATGATGTACCATGGCAAGACACTCCCACTATATACTGTGGAAGTAGAACAAGAACTGAAAGGGATTTCAATGCATGACAGTCTCTGTTAGCAAGAGTCAGGCCAGCTGTAACCCTAACAATGCAAGATTTGTAGAAGCGAGGATTGTGTGAGGCAAGTGGGAAAGAACTGTGTGAGAAGTTGTTGCGACCTTGTGTCGATATAAGGAATACAGACTGGTGTCTAAATAGAAGTGAGAAAAATAAGATATCAGGATGGCCTATGTATAAACAAAATGCAGCTGTTATTATTGTATGTAACAAAAAGTATAAATGCTTGCTGTAATTGTTTACCTGGAGAGAGACCTGCCTAGGACTGGGGAAACCCTGTGTCCTAGGGCACTCCCTCCCTCTATACAATTGTAAAAAGAGAAAAAGTATCTGACTCTGCTGCACCAACCACAAAGTGAGAACTAAGTTTTTCTCCGACAATATGAATTGCCCTTTCTAAGAGGGGAGACCATGGTGCATCATGGGAACTATAGCGCAACCAGGGACTGCAGGGGAACATGGCCTGACACACCCAAACTACAACTCTTACAAGGCATCACAGCAGCCTTTCCAAAAAAATAAATATTTTTGGTTTGGGCCAAAATGTTTGTGATTTCAAGTTTCCACAGAAAAATTGAAGACTTCCAAGGGAAGACAACAAAAACATTTTTTAACCAGCTCTATCATCAAACCAGAGTGTAGCTGTCTTCACATCAAATTCTGTCAAAAAAAATTCTAAATATTCGAGATAAATTTTTCTAACTTTTAGTCAGAAATGTTTTTAAAATGGCACACGGTGAAGGTTCATTACTGCAGAAATCAAAAGAAATAATTCTTGAGCCTCCCTTGAAGAGTAATCGAGCAGATTTAGGATTTTGCTCATTGTTAAAGTCAATAAAGATGTTTGCATGCAATTATAAACGTTAAATGAAGACAGATTTAAACAATTCTGTGCAACAATGTTCTGCCATTAGGCTTGTGCATAAAAACCTGAAGTTACCTAAGGAATGAGAAACTATAAACAAAGGTGCAAGTGTAAGAGGAAATACAAGAAGTCAGTAGATGTGTCAGTGAGATCTAATTTTTTCCTGTTAATCTAGTTGATATGTAAAAATGATTAACCTGACCACAAAGTGTCCTTTGAGAGTCTGTCCCAAGTGTCCTAAAATTATGTCCACAAGTCCCCATTAAAAAAGAAAGCAGAAAAGTCCAGTTTCATTAACTCTGTGGTTATAACCTCAGAAGACAAACTATTGCAGTTTCTCTCTGGATGACCAAAAAGAACAGGAGTACTTGTGACACCTTAGAGACTAACACATTTATTTGAGCACATTTATTTTGTGGGCTAAAACCCACTTCATCGGCTGCATGAGGCTGGAGAAAGGGTGTCAATGCAGACGAGCAGTTTTTCAGAGCTGCTGCTGCTGCCACCATTTGTTCAGTCCCTCAGTTTCCTGGTGTCCCGGAGTCACCGGGCAATGTTCTGGAACTACTCCATACGAAGCAAGTCAGGACTCTGGGGAAAGCATGCCTCCTCTCTGTGAGCAGGGCAAGAAGCTTACACAGTCAACCTTCCTTGGCCTGACCTCGGAGCATTCAGCGCTGCCTCCTCACACTGTGCGCTTCCCACAGTGAGTCCGCACAGGCAGGGCTCCTGGGGAAGCCAGCGGGCCCTGCGCCCCCAACTCTGCAGTCAGATGTGACTCTCAGCCAGACAGGAAAAGAGGTTTATTAGACCAGTGGTCTCCAAACATTTTAGACCGCACACCCCATCAGTAAAAATATTTTGAGTACGTGCCCCCTGCTCCTGGCCAAACTGTCGAAGCAAAAAAAACCAAAAACAAAACAAAAAAAGCCGCTCAGACTCCCGGCCGTACTGCCGCCGGGAGGGGGGGGGGCGGGGGAATAAGGGGATGTGACTGTTGCAGAGGGCTAGTGTGTCGGCCATTTTCCATGCAGATACCACCTAGATACTTAAGAAAGGCATAGGGGAAACTGAGGCACCCACACAGTATTCAGAGAAAACATTAAGAACATTCCCACTTCGTCACACCTGGCTTCTTGCTTCCTGATGGAAGGAAAATTCTTCCTTGGATAAAGGCTCTGTCCTTCCTTGGGTTGCAGGAAACAGGCCTCTACAATGTCCTCTGGCATTATCTGCAGTTCAGACTGTCTGGGCCTTTGCTATTAAAGCTGGCTGCTCCTGCTTCCTGGAGGGCAAAGCTAGCTGGACAAAGGACACAGGCCCCAGACAGCCTGAGCTGCAGATAATACCAGAGCACGTTGCAGAGGCTGGTTTCCAGTAACCCATGTCCCTCTTCAAATCAAGGGACAGAGTCTTTATCCAAGGCAGAGTGAGCTTCTGCAACATTCTCTTCCACTTCCTTATCCTAATAGAAGGGCTACAGAGGCCTCTGAGGTACTCATCCAGTGAGTGGAGGAAAGGAGAAAGGGTTTAAACTAAGGCTGTCGATTAATTGCAGTTAACTCACATAATTAACTAAAAAAAATTAATCACAATTTAAAAACTTAATCGCAATTAATTGCAGTTTTAATTGCACTGTTAAACAATAGACTATCAATTGAAATGTATTAACTATTTTTGGATATTTTTCCTACATTTTCAAATATATTGATTTAAATTACAACACAGACTACCAAGTATACAGTGCTCACTTTATATTATTTATTAGAAATATTTGCACTGAAAAAACAAACTAAAGAAATAATATTTTTCAATTCACCTCATACAAGTATCGTAGTGCAATCTCTTTATTGTGAAAGTGCAACTTAAAAAAAAAATCTACATTCGTGTTACATAACCACATTCAAAACCAAAACAATGTAAAACTTTAGAGCATACAAGTCCACTCAGTCCTACTTCTTATTCGGCCAGTTGCGAAGACAAACAAGTTAGTTTACATTTGCAGGAGATAATGCTGCCCGCTTCTTGTTTATGTCACCTGAAAGTGAGAACAGGTGTTCGCATGGCACTTTCATAGCCGCCATTGCAAGGTATTTACATGTCAGATATGCTAAACATTTGTATGCCCCTTCATGCTTCGACTTCCATTCCAGAGAACATGCTCCCATGCTGATGACACTCGTTAAAAAAACAATGCATTAATTACATTTTGACTTAACTCCTTGGGGGAGAATAATATGTCTCCTCCTCTGTTCTACCTGCATTCTGCCATGTATTTCATATTACAGCAGTCTCAGACGATGACTCAGCAGATGATCTTTTTAAGAATACTTTCACAGCAGATTTGACAAAAAATGCAAAGATGGTACCAATGTGAGATTTCTAAAGATAGCTACAGCACTCAACTGAAGGTTTAAGAATCTGAAGTGCCTTCCAAAATCTGAGAGGGACAAGGCATGGAGAAGGCTTTCAGAAGTCTTAAAAGAGCAACACTCCAATGCAGAAACTACAGAACCCAAATCATTAAAAAAGAAAATCAACCTTCTGCTAGTGGCATCTGACTCAGATGATGAAAGGGAACATGCATCAGTCCTCATTGCTTTCGATTGTTATTGAGCAAAACCCATCATCAGCATGTACGATGTCCTCTGGAATGATGATTGAAGATGAAGGGACACATGAATCTTATAGCGCATCTGGCATTTAAATATCTTGCAATGCTAGCTACAACAGTGCCATGCAAATGTCTGTTCTCACTGTCAGGTGACATTGTAAACAAGAAGCAGGCAGAATTATCTCCGCAAAAGTAAACAAACTTGTTCCGCTGAGTGACTGGCTGAACAAGAAGTAGAACTGAGTGGACTTGTAGGCTCTAAAGTTCTACATTGTTTTATTTTTGAATGCAGTTTTTTTTGTACATAGTTCTACATTTGTATGCTCAACTTTCATGATAATGAGCTTGCATTACATTATTTGTATGAAGTGAATTGAAAAACACTATCTCTTGTTTTTGATAGCACAAATATTTGTAATCAAAAATATAAAGTGAGCACTGCACACTGTATTCTGTGTTGTAACCGAAATCAATATATTTGAAAATGTGGAAAACATCCAAAAATATTTAAATAAATTGTAGTCTATTAGAAAAATTAATGGCGCGATTAAACAGTATTCACTTGCCAGCCCTAGTTTAAACCCTGTTTTTACACAGCTCACTCATTAACAATATGATCTATTCTACACCCTTAAGAAGGGTAGAAGTGCTTGCTTTTTTTGGACCTGCGGCTTTTGGAGTTTGCTACATTTACCCCAAGCAGGCTGTGAGCGGTTCTTATCTGCTTGGGAACCATTATGCTCCTAGTCAATCCTTCCCACAGCTGAGTTGTGGATTTGAGTGGCTGGCAAAGCCTCAACACACCAGTTCAACTCAAAGTCCCATGTACTGACAGAATGAAGGTCGGTAGCTTGTGGCAACAATGCTCAATTCACTCAATAATGCTCCTGAAAAGCTGATCCTACTGCCTCTTGGACTTGCCTTTATGCTTGCAGGGCTTCTCTACTGTTGAGGCAGAGAGAACTCCCTAGAAAGGTGCGGTAGTGGAGGACCCAGAGGGTCGGAGCTTCAATGCTCAGCTGATTCCTGAGGTGAGAATGGGAGGGGCAGAGCCAGAAGATGACAGGACGTTGCTACTGCACAAAAACAAATAAAAGTTAAAGCTATAAAACCAAGTGGTCAAGAGAAGCTTAACTGCCAACTTGTTCTACCAATGGAGGTAGAACTACTGGTTTTCTGAGCTGAAAGGTGGGTTTAGAGTCTTGGATCTTCAGGCAACAAGACTGGTGCCCCCTGGGTGACAGGCATTACCCACTTACTAGGAACGAGAGAAGCTGTGCAGCAGAAAGTGAACTTAACAATCCAAAATTCTTGATAGTTTAATTCAGAGGTCCCTAAACTGTGGGGCACACCCCCATAGGAGGGCACTGAGGAGTGTTGGGGGGTGGCACGCAGTAGGGCCCGGGCGCTCCACTCCCAGCTCTGCTTTGGCCCCACCCCCAACTCAGTCCCCCGCCTCAGCCCCAGATCGTGACCCAGCCATGGCTCTGCACCTATCCCTGGCCTGGTCCCAGCCCCACCTCCAGCCTAGGCCATGGCTCTGTTCCCGGCCCAGGCCCAATCCCAGTTGTGGTCCCAGCCTCGTCCCCCTTACTCCTGTCCATGTCCTGTCCTGCCCCACCCCCCACGAGCCATGGCCCCGCTACCGGCATGGTGTGGACAGGGGTGAGAAGGCACGTGAGCCTGAAAATTTCCAGGACCACTGGTTTAATTGCATTTATGCTCTCAAGAACAGCAAAAGTGGTAATATTGCATGAATTTCAAAATTCTGTGAAGCAACATTTTCTGTGTAATCTTACACAGTGTTTAAATTTATGCTTGTTTGTGATTTCCTGATTAGCTCTGACTAAAGTCTTTGAGATGTATCATCAAAAATCAATATGCTGCTGCAAAGTAGTCATACTAAATGAAACAAGGAGGACGGCCCAGCGGCTAGGGCGCTAACCTGGACTTGTGGGTCCTGGGTTCTAAGTCTCAGCTCCACCACAGTCTGAGACCCCTTTGACAAATTGCTTAGTGTCTCTCTGCCTCAGTGCCCCATCTGCAAAATTGGGGATCAGCATTTCTTTACCGCCCGCGGCGTTCAGACGATAATTACAGATTGGGATGTCTTCAGAGAGTGAATTGCTTCATGTATCTTATCTAGCGATAACTCAGAAGCAGTTCCTGATATTGTATTTGCAGTTCCATGCATGACCGTTACTATTGCCTGTATTATGGTAGTGCCCAGAATGTGCTATGTGCTGGCTGCACAAAGAAACAGTCTTTACCCTGAAGAGTTCACAGACTAGGAAGGAAATCTGACAGTTGTCACTGCCATTTGCACCTTCTTATCTGCCTTCTCTTCATCGACAATGAGACCAAAAAAAGCTAGAAGAGTACAATTGCATGAGGAAAGGGAGAGGGGAAAAAAATAAAAAGCAAGCAGAGCTGTAATAAAAACCCCTTCGGTGCGCTCTGCCCAGAAAATTCACAATGTCAAAACAGTAGAGAAAAGTGTTTGATAAGTGTTGATCAAAGACTAAACGCAACAGCAATAACGCTTCATGAGAGCCCTTTAGTAATTATATCAGGGAAGCAGATAAGTGTTTAGCCCCCTCCCCAACTCGGATCATTAGTTAGTCAGTTAGTAAGTAAATAAATAAGGTATGCAGAACTGAATCCTGAGACCAAAATAGACACCCTACGGCTTTACCTACTCTCAACTTCCTGTTTCCCCATCATTACTTCTGCAGGGCCAGCTCCGCTGGTGGGAATATTAACGTAGCTAAGCCTGTGGTGTTTTGACCACCATCTCATCTAGACTACCTTGAGCAGGGTTAGATGTTAGTTAAAATGCCAACAGGTAGTCTAGAGTTACGTTTTCATCCCTGGAGCTTCATGGGTAGTTGAACCAGTGGGAAATTAAGAGAAAAAGCTTAGCACAGACCTAGTGTAAGTGTATTGCGTGTGTAACTCTTGGAATCGTTTATTTCAAGAGTGCATATATCCATCCCTACAAAATTTAGACTCGGAATCATTCTACATATAGCCAAATAATTTTTCTTTAGTCTTTTTAATGCTGACTGTCTGACTGAACTCTGGAGGCAGAAACGCTCTATTCTAGATCACTGGCAACATTAGCACAAGCTTCTCCTATACTACCACACAAGCGTTCTCTCATATATGCAGGGAGTGAGAGGGTAGTTCTATCTGCACACAATCAGTGTTTGGCCATCTCTCCTGCGAGTCTGGACAATGATGTCAATACAGGGCTTTGGGGGGGGGGGTGTAAAATGATCCCTCTTACAGGAACTGGGCTTAGACCCAAATGATTTCACATGGACCACTACACAGCTAATCATTAGGGCAGCCTATGCAGGGGTTCCAGTCCCCACTCCCCACCCAATAGTCAGCAGGGGCACAGAAGTAGCTCTCTCGCTCTTCGCGATGCAGCCAAGTCCTTGTGCATACATTTGTTGAGATGGCTCCACGGCCCATGGTTTTTAACTGAAATGGTGAGTGTACTGCTGTTTACTTCTATGCATATGACGTGATGCATGTGCGAGTGTTGATATGGTTTAATGTGTATTGTGTGTAGTGTGTGTGTACACACATGTACCATGCCCCTCCAAAAGCAGTCAAATTTAAATTCCTGTGCACGCTCCTTGATCATGATCGGTTTTGGCCATCACCACCTTGGCCTAAATTGGAAACAGGGACTTGAACTTAGGTTTCCACACCCCTTCACAGAACTGAACCATGCAGTCTACTTACACAGCTGAACGCTACTCACCTAAGGCAAACAACTGGCCCACAGTATATTTTATAAGCACTTCACTGTGTAGAAGTTCCAATGTTTACATGCAGCAAAGTTAACTGCATAACTGGTTTGTTAAAACAAATTTATGAAGTAAATTTATTCTTTTGTGGAGTTGAAACGCAGCTAATCCCCTCCATTTCTAATCTAAAATACTGCAGGGAATCCAGGGCCAGTTCTACACTGGAAACGGAACACATGTTTCAGAACCATAGCAACCAGTAAAAAAAAAAAATAATAATAATGATAAATGAGTCTGGGATTTAAAAACAAAGCATATATAGAGTCAGAAAAATAATATGAACAACTAGGCAACTCTTTGGCTTTATTCATCCTACTGGGAGGAAATAAGGAACATTTTATACAAGCTAGACAAAACTCATTTGTATTCAGGGAAGCACCATTTTACAGAAGAAGATGCCTACATAAAAAAGCATTTACAAACATGCATGTAAGGACACAGTCATTTGGACAGAGCACAGACTTGTAGATACTAGTGACTATGAGGGGACGTGTCTAGTGATTAGAGCAGGACTCTAGGAGTCAAGAACTTATGAAGTCTGACTGCTTTAGGTTGTATGACCTTAGTCAAAATTACTTAACCTAAATGAGTCTCTCTTTCAACAGTAAAAATTAACATGCTCACCATAAAGCAGGTTGAGATAGTCAAGTGCTGTTACTACTCATTGGAATTGGGATGAAGATGAATTTGGGCAATCCTCGTTTTAGTTGTGTTTGTTGTTTTTAAAGAGATACTGAAACAGCTCCCATTGACTTTAACACAGTTGTTCGAGTTCTGCACCTCTGGGGAAAAAAGAGCACCTTACATTATGCCTAAATAGTCACTATATTCAGATCCAAGTAACAGTGATAACGTCTTAAATCAGTTACAGGCACAGAAGCAAAATTCTCCAACTTGCTAGTATGAAGCATGTTCTGCCAGGCAGGTAAGTGCCATGGAAGCTCTGTCAGTTCCTCACATCGCAACATTTGTTACCCGCAGCTCAGAGACACTCAAAGCTGTGAAATTCTTTCCTACGGTCACTTTGGAAAAGGAGAATCTAATAAGTTATTTCTTAATCTTTAAAAAAAACAAAAAACAAAACACTAAAAAAGATGAACTTCTCACTGATCACTAGAAACAAGGGCCAAGACGTGTCAATAGGGTTTTCTGAATCTGAATGTCTTTGCATTAATTTTTGTGGTAGTCCGGATGACACTTATTGACGTGTGTGAATGGTACTGGTAAAATCATGTACTATGTAGTACATTTTAAGAAATGTGACAGTTTAATACATATCAAAGAATAATTCAGTAACAATAATCTAAGAGACTTGAGCTCTACTTACAAAAGCAACTTCCCTCCATGCGGTAAAGTAACAACCAAAATCCACATTAAGCTTCAGCACAGGAGCACAGGCTGCCCTACTTAATCAAAGTCTTCCTTTTTATCTTCACTTGTATTAGCCTAGGAGCCCCATGCATGGGCCAGGGCTGCAAAGTGCTAGCCATTGTACAAACGCAGAAAAGACGGTCCCTGTCCCAAAGACTTACAACCTAGTGTTTATTGCAACGAAGAGCTTGTACAAAGAGGGATACTTTGTCCATCACATGAATGACTAGACACATTACAAGTCTTAAATACTAGCGTTCAATATTTAAAATAATTATTTTAAAACGGTCATTTACAGATATCAATTTTCAAACAATTTGCAAGTAGGAAAACTACAGGGAAAGTTTAAGTGTGCTTAATCCATAGCAGGTCTCCCTTCTAAAAACCTGATTTCCTGCTAATATTTTTGAAGTCAGTGTTTGATTTAAGAAACTGACAAACATTCATTGTTATAAGCTTCACAGACAACTAGTATGATGCATGCTCTCCCTTGCTGTTTTTGTGTTGTGTTTATCATGTACCATTTACTAGCAAATCTCTCCAAAATCCAACTGCTTGCATGCTGTAGGACTATCAATGGTTTTCTCAAGCCAAGAAACATGGAAACTGTACAAGTTCTCAGATACCCAATAGGTTAATCTTTGTGCTACACAAATACAGTGCTACATGAATACAGTACTACTTTCATGTGGCAATTAGGTAGATTATTGAAAACAATTAGACTTGAGAATGAAGGTATTGCATAGTTTCATTTAAAAAACAAAAACTTTCAAAACTGGTAAACTATTTTATAACTGCAGCACAGAGTTAACCACAAACCTGAAAGGCCTTGAACAGATTTTCCATTGGAGCAGTGTTCCCTCCCCTACACCCCCTCAGCTTGGACTGAGGCATAAATCTGTTCTACCATGAGATATTCCCAATGAAGCCATGAACCATGGCAAGTTAAGGTCACCTAATGGTGAACAGTTTCATTTAAAAAACAAAAAATCGTAGAAACTTTGAAACTAAAAATAACAGAGTTGGAATTTGTGGTCATGGTCAAACAGTGATAAAATCAAGAACAGATAAAGCTACAAACAAAACAAAGATTTGCAGACTTGGTTTTGTTGAAGCACAGGAGCCAGTGCTATTTAATCAAAAGCACAAAGCATCAAGTGTTTGTTACAGTGAACAGAAAAGCCAAAGCTTGAAGAATTCTAAAATTCAGTGCAGAAGAGAGATTGTCTAAAGTAAAGCAGCAACGCAGAAAAAGTAAGAGAAACAGAGAAGTGCGACACTTGTGTGCTTAAAAGTGTTCATCACAAAATCTAATGCAACTGGGGTGAGAGCACAGGTACCACCTGTGATACGCGTTCTAGAATCATGGGTAATGTGGTACTGCAATTTTAAACAGTAGTTGGTTGAATTTTGCCCCCACTCTCCTTCATATGAAACTACTCAGTAACAGTGAGGGTATAACATCATCCCACGCCCCCACCACTATAGGATGTGGTAAATACCTAACACAACAAAAAAATGACTTATTCACAGGTACGATTTAGAGTTGTGCACTAACAGGCCCGTGGGGATCCTATTGGGATCCACAAAGTTCCCTAGTGTGGGTCTGAAACATGACTACGTGCACAAGGGCCAGTTAGCGTGCACTAAAATTTACATCCCTCTAGTGCAGACTAGTGCACTGTGTAGACAAGCCCTAATTCATTAACTGGACCAATAGATTTGGAGCCCATTACCAGATGTGGCTTTGAGACCACCATCAATACCCTGGGCCAGTTTTATCTTTTCTACTTGTTCAGAGTGTGAAGGACGGAGCATTAATCAAGTTGTTTTGGTTCAGCAAATGCTTTAAAGATCTTTTGTAAATAGTAAAACCTCCATAGGTTTACAAAGTACTATTGATTTGATATCCAGGTCCTTACCCATGCTGATTGCAGTGGTATTTAACAGCCACACCATGCAACTGGGTGGGCAAAGAGTTCTGAGTAGGAAACATCTGAGCATAAAATAAAATGCTGTTAGTACCATAACGTGCCTTGGGCAGATTGTGTTTCAAGGAGAAAGAACCTACTTTCTTTCTGAGCCTCCCCACTCTCCCGCCCCCCCCCCCCAACATGCTATAAAAACTCCACAGCCCACCTGTACTACAATAACTGTTTTTCTCATATCCAGTAGATTAAAAGACAGTGCCGGCATTAGGGGCAGCGAACAGGGAATTGATGGGGGCCCCACAAAGCTAAGTTGGTTGGGCTTTGGCTTTCTACCCAGGGCACCAGTAAGTCTGATGCCAGTCCTGCTTTCTTGTTTATTTTGGTGGACCTCCTGAAACCTGCTTGCGGCTCCACAGGGGCCATGGACCCCCTGGTTGAGAATCGGTAATCTAGACCATCCCTGACAGATGTTTGTCTAACCTACTCTTAAAAATCGCCAATGATGGAGATTCTACAACCTCCTGAGGCAATTTATTCCAGTGCTTAATCACTTCAACCATTGGGAACCATGTGCAACCTACACCGCCCTTGCTACAATTTAAGCCCATTGCCTCTTGTCCTATCCTCAGAGGATAAGGAGAACAATTTTTCTCCCTCCACCTTGTAACCACCTTTTATGTTAAGTTCAGTTATATTGTACAACATGGGAAAGTTGACATTTCCTCGGAGATCTTCTATATCACTGACACAACCCTGAGGCTTTCCATTTGTCTCAGCTTTAACCCCTCCTCCGTAAGATCTCATATCACAGCCATCTTCTTCCACCACTGAGCAGCTCCTCATTTGTCTAGAGGAGTAACTAACAGGTAATCTCAAAGACTCCCTTTCCTATCGAGGCCTAACCATTCTGTACCTTCAAGCAGCTTACGGTAGGGGGAACCTAGATCACCTATATAGTAGCACAGAGATCTACCAATAGGCTGGCGAAAGCAACACATTTATTTTGACCAAACAGCATTTTCACACAAGACAGATCTCAAGACTAAAACAGCAGAGATTTAATTGAATAAATACAAGATTCAAATCCAGCACTTTGACATTCACGTAACCCATCAGAGTTAGACTGATAGAAAACAAGGCAGCAATTGTTTAATGTTACAGTACCTGACTGGAAGACGTATCTGGCTAAGCCTTGCATTAACTCTGCCGGCCACGTAGGTGGTGCTGACTCCCCCGTTTCTCTCTTTAGTCGAAACGTCAACTCGAATCCAAAACCACTTGGCCCATCCGTTCCTGTAAATCTGGAGGGAAGGAAAAGCAAAAAGATCACATATTTCACCTTAACAAGGGTGGACCTAAGGATTATGTAGATGTGAGCAGCAGCAGTTATGCTTGGCATTGGTTTTCAAGAGGTTATGCCTTTTCTTCCTTGGACGAATGAGGAGTTCAGAGTTTCTCTAGTTGTGTTTAAATCTACGTGCATCCAAATGGCACAGAATCATTAGGTTAGCTAGCTAGTTTCTGCATAAAACTAATACAGTAATTCAGAAATTAAAAAAATCTAAACACAGTTTTCTGGGATATGGCATGGAATATTCTGTACTGGAGACAGGTCAATGGAAAAAGGTGAAAAAGTCTTACTATAAGCACTGATTTAATCCCTTCAGCTACTTCAGTGTGTGTTGTGGATGTTAGCAGTCCACTGGAACTAGCATTACAGGACCATTTTGTCCAGAGTATCCAGGTAAGGTAGGCAGCACTAAAAGTGTTAAACAAGAAACTGACTACAGAAGAAACAGGGTGAATGCTTGGTTAACTACTTTAGTAGAAATTAGGCGGCAGGTTTATTGGATTGTATTTTGCAAGCTCTACTCAGGAGAGTAAGGCCACATTGGCAGAGGTGGGGAGATCAAGTCTGAAATGTAGGCAAGACTGTCCAGTGGAAAATTAGTAAGGCTTCTGATATTGTCTCACATGACCTTCTCAGAAACAAACTGGGGAAATACAACCTAGACGGAGCTACTATGAGGTGGGTGCATAACTGGTTGGAAAAAACTGTTCCACAAAGGTAGTTATCAGTGGTTCACAGTCAAGCTGGAAGGGTATATTGAGTGGGGTCCTGCATGGAGAAGTTCTGGGTCCAGTTCTGTTCAATATCTTCATCAATTGTTTAGATAATGGCATAGAGAGTACACTTATAAAGTTTGTGGACAATACCAAGCTGGAGGGTGTTGCAAGTGCTTTGGAGGATAGGATTAAAATTCAGAATGATCTGGACAAACAGGAGAAACATTTTGACATAAACAGGATGAAATCCAATAAAGGACAAATGCAAACTACTCCACTTGGGAAGGAACAATCAGTTGTACATATACAAAATGGAAAATGACTTCCTAGGAAGGAGTACTGCAGAAAGGATTCTAGGGTCAGTGGATCACAAGCTAAATATGAGTCAGTAACACTGTTGGCAACAAACAAACAAACAAACAAACAAAAAGCAAGCAAACAAAACATTCTGTGACATATTAGTAGGAGTGCTGTAAGCAAGACAAGAAGTAATTCTTCCACTCTACTCTACGCTGATTAGGCCTCAACTTGAATATTGTGTCCAGTTGTGGGCACTACATTTCAGGAAAGATGTGGACAAACTGGAGAGTCTCCAAAGGAGAGCACAAAAATGATTAAAGGTCTAAAAATCATGACCTATAAGGAAAGACTGAAAAAACTGGATTTGTTCAGTCTGGAGAAGAGACGACTGAGGGGGGCAAAATGATAACGGTTTTCAAGTACATAAAAAGTTGTTATAAGGAGGAAGGGAAAAAAATCGTTCTCCTTAACCTCTGAGCATAGGACAAGCAATGGGCTTAAATTGCAGCAAGTGTGGTTTAGGCTGTGGAATTTCCATCATCGGAGGTTTTTAAGAGCGGTTATAAAAAACCTGTCATGGATGGTCTAGATAATATTTAGCCCTGCCTTGAGTGCAGGGGACTGGACTGGGAGACCTCTCCTTGTCCCTTCCAGTCCTATGATTTCTGGCTTTAATATCATTAGTCCTTCATTCTGAGTTCTACATTTCACTCACACAGAAAGGAAAATGTCTGCTCTCACAGATGCCGAAGACTGACAAAACGTCAGACTTGCTCTGAAATTTCTAAGTCAGACGTACAAATATTTAAGTCCACAAAATTTGAGACTAGTTAGTGACTCTAGCCTCCTTCATACTAATGCCATTACATCTTTTATTTGCTTGTTATGGCTGTGCCAGGAAGTTCAAAGCAGGCATATCACAGAAACAACCCTTCATAAGCCAATACCATTCTGTAAAATGAATAAATTTGCAAGAAACTTTAACTGGCAAAGTTCACGGAAAAAGTGAATTTTTTGGATCCAGGTCCCTTGCTGACATCTATGAAAGACAGAATGTTAACACCTTCTGCATTATATTTATACTAAAAACACACAAACAGGGCAGTTAAAAAGCTGACCAGAGTATTTCCCAGTTGTGGTGCAGGGACCACCCGTGATGTTCAGAGCACTTCCAGGTGCCATAATGGCAAAGAATGTGTCCCTTCACATAGAGATACTTCCCAGAAATTCTGGGATGGACAACAGCTCTCAGGATTTTGAGACTAACAAAAAACCCCAAAACTCAAGTACTACTGTGTACTCTTTAGAGCTGCTGCATCATCATTAGGCTTGGCAGAATTTTTGTTTGTTTGTTAGTTTTGTAATTGCAACAGATTGATTTTTTATTACTAAGCCCTTTTTTAATTTTTATCAATTTAAATTTACAGTTGTAGGAAATTACAGGGGAGTCAAACAGTAGAGTATCAGAAAATTTAATGATAGCAGATGGTTATAAAGCTTTAACTTTTTGAATCTAAACATTAAAAACAAATTGTCAACATCACATCAAAATATACAACATGAATATCCTTAAACCACACTAAGTTCTTAAGCAGCCTTAAATTTCTTTCCTTGCCTATCTGTAAAGTTCGATTATTGATAGAAATATTTTTCATGGGTTTGTTGTACAGTGAAATCGATATTTACCAACATTTACAGATAAAAGTCAAATCATGCCAAGCCTAATCATAACGATCTTTGTCGGGGTTTCTTTGATGCAAGTTTCATCCAATTTGCAGATGATAAAAATGGAGAGGAAGCAATATACCCAAGGACAGGGCCAAGCTATGAAATAACTTGGAGATTAGAGTAGCTGTAACTGTAATGAGAGACTAAGCACAGGGGAGAAAAGAAACAGAAAAGAAAAATGTGATATCTAACTAATCGGCTCTACTCTCCACATTCAAGCATGTTCGTTTTCATCTTGACTACTTAATACACTCCATCACTGGCATAGAGAAAAAGCATATCTGCTACAAACAAGACAGATCTGGTATTCAAGAATGGCTAGTCAAGGGGTGCAAATACATAATTCCAAGAAACTAATGTAGCTTGCAGTAAGCCACAATAAACGCACAATTACAGACTGTGCATAAACCATGGAAGTGCTTATTGGTTACCCAGACAGATTGGGTGTGGAATTGAATTTTGATTAGCAGAGCCTGTCTGAAGTGAGCACTTATGAGGACCAACCAAAAAGGCTGCTTTAGGGAAAGTGGGCGAGGTAATATCTTCTATTAGACCTATTTTTGTTGATGAGCTAGAGAAACTTTGGAGCCAAAAAAAGCTCGTCTTTAGGTCCGGGAAAGGAACTCACAGGTCACAGCAAAATGCAAGGTGGAACAGATTGCTTAGCATCGGGGCCGGCTCCAGCTTTTTTTCGGGGGGGGGGGGGCGTGAAGGGAGAGAAAAACCCGATTGACCTGTCACCAAATTGCCGCTGACGAGGAAGACAGGGATTGAAGGACTCGCTGCCGAATTCCCGCGGAACATTGAAGTAGGCAGATTGACATGCTGCCCCAATAACAGATGGCTGCCACCCCTTTCTATTGCCCACCCTAGGCACCTGCTTCCTTCGCTGGTGCCTGGAGCAGGCCCTGCTTAGCATAAGTAGTTAACACATACTGTAAGAGACCATTCAAAGCAGAGTGGCCCATTAATACCTCTGCAGTCATAGGGCAAAAAGAAGAGGTTAGAGGATTACAGACTGTTGTAATAAACCATAAACCTGGTGTCCCTATTCAGCTTATGATCTTTGGTGTCTAGCAGAGAAATGAATTTAAGCTCCCAGGCTCGCCCTTTGAAAGTGCTGTGCAGGTATCCTTTGAGGATGAGGCACCATTTGGGAGCAGTAAATCTGTGAATACTGCGAGAGCTCAGTGGACCAGGCCAGGGGTTCAACACTCCAGGGAGATGCTCGCAGGGCTCAGGTGCGCTGTGCTAACCTGCAGAGTGTCAGCGGGGCACCGACTTGCATTGCCCATGGCTAGTGCAGGTGCTGATGCAGGGCAGACACAGACAAAGCTTCTTCACACTAATGGCAGGGGGTAGTGAGGTGTCTTGCATCTCTGAGTATCCCCAGGAAGCATTACACTGTCCTAGCTATGAAGGATGTTCTCTTCAAGGCCACTTCCAAACCTTACATCAACTATCATGTTCAATCACTTGAAGCTACCATATAATGTCATCATCTGAATTAACATACACCTTTACCTCGATAAAACGCTGTCCTTGGGAGCCAAAAAATCTTACCACGTTATAGGTGAAACCGTGTTACATTGAACTTGATTTGATCTGCCGGAGTGCGCAGCCTCTCCCCTCCCCCAGAGCACTGCTTTACCACATTATATCCAAATTCATATTATATCGGGTGGCGTTCTATCAAGGTAGCAGTGTATTTATTGTTTTAGGGCCAGATGCACAACCCTCTCTCAAACTGGTGAGCACTTAGTTGCAAGGTGTGTTTCAGATTTACAGTAACATTGAAATTCCAGTCTGACCAACATTTAGAAATTAAACACTGCAGATGGGGAAGGGGGAGGGAGGAAACAGGGTGGGAACACAGAACTATCTATCCATAGACCCCAGGTACATAAACTGAGAGCTCCAATACAGGATTAAGTTTCTATACTAACAGACCCCGAATACCTCACCTAGTTTGGTTTATGCCTTGTTACTGCTGAACTATGCATTATTGAGTGAAAGACATTTTACCAGAAAATAAAACTGCGAGAAAGAAGGAATATTCATACTTGTCCCAAATTCCAGAGACACTAGATAGGAAAAACCCTCTAGGTACATCCCGTTATTTCTGCCTCTTCCAATAAAGGAAGCTTGTTATGGTTACAACTATCCTGATTCTTAAGCATTCCGCTAGCCATATTTTCACAAAAACAGACATTGATGGGGGAAATCTGGGCTTGCCACATGTCAACTGGCTAGCACCAGTGACATACATCAGGCACTTTCATATTTTAACTACAGCAGTAATGGAAGATTCTTATGTCTGCCAAGTCAAATCCAACCCCATATTTAATAGTCAAAATTATTTTGTCATATGAATAAAAATAAACCTTTTGAAAGCCAGAACCATATACTACATGCCATTCTTTGGTTAAGAAATCCCTTTATCTGTTCAGCAAATCAGAGCAATGGAACGAACAGACCACATTTTGCACATACACTGCAGAAGTCTGGCGTGTTCTTTTAATGAGGTAAGAGTTTCACTGATCATGACATTTAGTTCCAGCAAAGGAATCCAAAGAAAGAGAGGCCTCTTTATTTATGATCAGCATAGCCAGCTTCCTTGAGCCCCCTGCCACTCAGTGCTCTGCCAGGACCTCTCCAGAAGCCACACACAGAGAACTAAAAAGCTGCTCCTCTCCTCAGCAGAGTATCCAGGGTGTTTTTCACATCAAATAACCCAGCTTTAAGAGGATCAAAAGCCAAACTAGCACTCTGCATTAAATCAGCTCTAAAAACTAGAGCCTTTTAGTTTAAAGCAAAGCTGCTTCCCAAAGTGCGTATGTTCTCACTGTAGCAAGAAACAAGAAAAGGTTCTTTTCATTCCAGTGCAAAGATGGCAGTATTTCAGTTTGCTTCTAAAAGCCATGTGAGAAAGATACACACTCCTGGACAAGTAGCGGAGTGTACTAGGTGTTTACTTTTGAGAGTGAGTGTATAAACATATCTGGTACATGAATCCCTGAAAATGGGCATTTACAACTGGAAACACTGACCCTTAGCTATAGCCACGCCAGCTAGCAAATGAGAAGCACTTCAGAATGTTTAATTTAATCATAGCTTCACTTTCACAAGTTACAGAACAGGTCTAAACAACCATTTCTGGCCCCAATAATATGATCCGTCTTTCACAAGAAAGCTAGGCTAGCAGACAGGGCAATGACCATTGACTCAGAAACCCTGAGTTCAGTTTTCAGCTTGGCCATGTACTTCCTGTCTGACCTTGGGCAAGTCATTTCAGATATTCTGTGCCTCTGTTTCCCTCTGTAAAATAGTGACAGCACTTTCCTACCTCACAGGGATGTTACAAGGACTAAATCTTACTATTACTTGTGAAGCATTTGGATACTATGGCAGTGGTCCCCAACCTTTTTTGTCTGACGAGTAGCGGAGGACCATGGCGGCAGATGAGCATCCACCGAAATTCCGCCGACAGGGGGCAACGTCAACAGGCGTCGCCACTGAAATGCCAACAAATAGCATCATCCAGCAGCGTTGCCGCCGAAATACCGCTGATTTTCAATGGTATTTCAGCAGCAATGCCTCTGGATGACGCAGCTTGTCGGCGGCATTTCAGCAGATGCTCGTCCGCCGGCCAGTACGCAGGCACACTTAGACACTTCAGCGGGCACCATGGCGCCCATGGGCACCGCGTTCGGGGACCCCTGTACTGTGCCATTGAGGGCTATATAAATTACCTAGACAGAGCTCCCATGAGTTTGACATCAGCAACAGCTACTGCTCCTTCCTGTGCAGAGACAAAAGTTTTCCAAAAACTCTGCCCTACAAGTGATCTGTAATTGTCTATCTACCCTTTTGCCTTTGTAAGTATTAATTACTATTAGTCTGTCATTTTCAAAGGATTTTAGTTATTCATTGAAGATAGCAGCTAAGGTACAAGGCCATTGACAGGGAGTTCAGTTCACCTCCCACTTAAGTCAATAAAAGCAGAACCGGGCCCAAGTATTTTAGACTCCAAATTCTAGTTATGTGAATAAGTCTTACAAAAGATAAATATGACATTAAAATGGAGATTTTTTTTCTGTGCCAGTGTAGGTCTACAACCCACCCCCCAAAAAAAGTGTTGTGCTAGTGCACGGGAATCAGAAAGCAACACTAACCTGTCTAGATTCACAGTCCCAAACTGTGTGAAGTTTAACGTTTTAGAGATCTCATTTACATTTCACCATTTCTGCCAAGTTAATACTACTACTACCACTATTAAGAAGGCTATTTAAAAAAATTTGAGAGACCCCCGTAGGCCATGTACCAGTATCTCAGTTAAAAGACGGTCCTATAGTCTTCATTCTCAGCAAAATATTGGTCAAGAGCTTATTTGCTAGCACAGGGGCTCAGATTCAGAGGGTCACCCTCCTAAAATAAAACCACAGAGGCACTCTATATGGAAGTGATATATATTAAAATAAATACACATTCCAAAGGTAAAAAGCTACCCCATCTTGCTTAAATCAGGAAGTGAAATTTTGTTTTAAAAATACAGCTGTAGAAACTGTGCAGAAAACTGATTTGAGAAACTTGTCAAGATTCTAAGCAGCACAGCCTTCCCCTTGCAAATAGATTTCTTAACACACACCACAACCCCTACCCCAAAGACTGAAGCATCCAGAAGAAAATCGCTAACATGCCAAACAATTTATTTGCACAACACAATTCTCGAACTGCCCCTAAATGCATCAGTATTTTTTTTTTAAACATAGAAGTTGCATTTATTTTCTGAATGCACAACTGGCTGCACTTGTAATGTGCAGATAAATTTCATATTCTAAGGAAATCTTTTCATAACCTTCAATAGGAAATTCCCCAAAGTCATGCAAACAAGAATCTATGAATTTTAACTACACTAATAGCAGCAGAAACTTCATAGCTAAGCAGAGAGAAAATAAGAGTGCTAAAATCCACTCATAAGGATTTGGTTTAACATAAATCATACTGTTGCAAAGATCAGATGACAAACACTGCCTTACATTTAAACTTTTCCTGCTACACTAGTCTGTGCCTAAGAAACGGCTTCAAAGAGAAAGGTCACACCTGAAGTCACTAAAAACACTCTTGAATATTATGCATTTGCAATCAAATATCAGGGAAGTCTTTTGTAAACAGCCTTGCTGCAAGTTAAATAGTTTTCATAAAATTATTCCAACAGCTAAAGCTAAACATGCAGAAGCATCCAAAAAAGCTTTTTATTTTTATTATATATATATATTATTAGAGAAGAACCTACTTAATAAATTGACAGCCAGCTACCCTCCCTCCCCACCCCCAATTCAGACAGCAATAGAACAAGATTAAGAAATTGTTTCAATTCAAACCAATGTGCAAAGGGTATTTCTGGTTACAGCAAACTACCATTTAGGGAGGGAAGTTATTCCATGGAAAAAAGACTTCAGTGCAAGTTCCACTCTGTTGTATACGTTTATTGATTACACACATTTCATGGCTGAGTTTTCCCCCAAAACTCATCTGGTAGCAATCTTGCACGGAAGGTTGTAGATTCTTATGCCCAAATAAATGGGCTAGTCTTTAAGATGTCACTGAACTCCTCTTTGTTTTTGTAGATACAGACAAACACAGCTACCCCGATACGTTTTCTACTAACACTCGGAAAACAGGATACTAAATGAGGATACAATGGATAAAGCAGGGGTGAGCCCGATAAGGGGAAGGTACCTTGGGTAAGTGTGTAAATGTATTTCCCATCACATTTATTTAGTCGCACTAGAAGAGGCAGCGCTACAACAAAAAGAGGTAGAGTTATCCGCTTTTCGTTCCCCTATACAGTTAAGTGGGGGCGGAGGAGCAGTTTGTTTATATATACAGGGATATCCTTTTAATCCTCCTGAGAGATCTTGAGGAAACTTTCAGGGAAGTTCTCCGCAATCCTCTTCCAAAGGTTTCTAGGGAGGGCAGCTTTATTTCTTCCTCCACGGTAGGACACTTTCCCGTGCTAACTGGTGATAACTTCAGCAGGGACCACTGCAGTAAACAAGTTAACGGCATACCGGCGTGGACAGATTCAGGTCTCCAGCAGCAGAGGTGCTCTCTCTGTGCCCTTGTTCCCCTTGAGTGATATATCAGCTAAAATCACCATCACCTGTGGAAAACAGGGCGAGCATCCAGTGTCATTGCTTGACGCTCTTCAAGTCTTGCTACACGTGAAATTCCCCCCTCATTCCCCTCGCCTCTGGTGGACCATACTCACCATGGCCAGTACCGTGAGTGGTGCCGTGCACAAGCCTTCTGAAGCAGAAGCATCAATAAGCAGGTCTTGTTTAAAACTTTAAGGGAGTAAGAGAAAGCAGTTCTGAACACTAACTTTCACTTTCCCTTGTGACTATAGTAATAGTGGTACCTCTGGGTGCTTTATCTATAGCTGCTGCCATTGCAGCCTTGAGTGGTTCCTTCTCCACACCCATGGAACACCTGAGCCAGATGATCAGAAGAAAGAAAAAGGACTTGAGGTGACACATTAAGTGAGACCCTACAAGCCAGTGCTGCACCAGATCACGAACAAAGGGCAGGAGGGTGAATTAACAGACAGAAGAAAGGCCCAGGAGTCCCAACAGGACAAGGACCAGGACACAATGGGGCTTCTCCACCAGCAAACACAGATGCTGCAGACTCTTGGGATCTCCATATTCAACAATCCTGGGCTCAACTCCTATTGCAGCATTCCACACAGCCTCAGGGCCCACACGCCTACTCCTACCAACCCAAACTAAGAGAAAGCACACACAGCTTCACATACAGCAACTATGGCTGTCACAGGTCAGTGTAAGCGTAGGCTAAATGGACGTGAGTGTTCTTTCCCCTTGTTAACTTTGTAAATTGCACAGATTTTTTTTTTTTGCCCTGGTTGTGTTACCCAAAATTCTATTATTTGGAAAATAATTCTTTATTCATTCTCAACGTATGCTGCAAAGAGCAATGAAAGCACCCACTTCAGTACTTGTTACTGTGCAGTGTGACAACTCAGAGTATTAGAGACAGTAATAATCATAAATGTATAGCAAGAACAACAAAATTGTGATGCATTGACAGTGTTATATTCATACATGTACACCAAGCACCCCACAATTCTTAACAAGCCCCAAAACATCCAACGCCAGGTACAGCAGAGTCCATCACAATGCATTACTGTGGCTCACTGTTAAAATGCTCTTGCAAAGCCTCCCTGAACTGTATCACTCGGTGTCAAGTTCTTCTAATAGCCCTTATGTCTGACTGTTCAAACTCAGCCAATAGCCACTCTACCCCTTCCCTATCCCCCAGGGGCAAGTTTCGCCCCTTTGCTTCACAGATATTATGCAGGACACAGCAAGCTGCTATAACCATTGGATTTTTTTCCCCACTGAGATCCAATCTTGTGAGTATACAATGCCAGCGTCCCTTCAGTCGACCAAAAGCACATTCAGCTGTCTTTCTGCACCTGCTGAGCTGGTAGCTGAATCTTTCCTCGATGCTGCTGAGGTGGCCAGTATGCGATTCCATGAGCCAGGGGAGAAAGGGTTTGGCTGCGTCCCCCAGGACCATTATTGGCAGTTCAACATCGCCAATGGTAATCCGCCGGTCAGGACAGAAGGTCTCTGCTTGTAGCATTCTGAACAGTCCTGTGTTCTTAAAGATGCAAGTGTCATGCACCCTCCCTGATCAGCCAAGGTTCGTGTCAGTGAAGCATCCCTGGTGATCCACCAGAGCCTGCACAATCATGGAAAAGTAGCCCTTTCTGTTGACATACTCTGTGCAAGGTGGACCAGTTCTAAAATAGGCACGTGAATGCCTATTTGCAATAGGCATTGCTGCAAATCCATCGACTATGTCCAACACATTGCTGAGACTCTCAGTCTGGCATAACAGGTGGTGATTAATGGCTCCAGGTGCTTGCATGACAATGGCCCCCATAGTGGATTTTCCAACTCCAAAATGATTCCCACTGACGGGCAGCAATCCAACGTTATAAGTGTCCACAGTACGATTGCCCCTTGCTTCTCCACTGTCAGTACAGCTCTCGTTCTGATGCCCCTGTGCTGGAGGGCTGAAGTGAACTTGGGACACAGATCCAGGAACACGGCCTCCCACTGCCAAAAGTTCTGCGGCCACCGTTCATCATCCCAAGCGTACATTACGGTGCAATCCCAGTCACTGCTCATTTCTCAGGCCTAGAACTGGTGGCCCACAATGTGCTGCTGATCTGTGAATGCCATCAACAACCTCGAATAGGTTCTCGGTCTGTCCCCCAGCAATCTGTCCTCTAAGCAATCATCATGTTCTGCGCTGATTCGATTCTTATCGTGGCTCTGTAAATACTGGAGGATTGTGTAGGAGGAAGGATGGACAAATAATCCAAAATGAAGAGCTGATCTAATAACTAATTAGTTTATTACAACAAAGAGTCCTGTGGAACCTTATAGACTAACAAGATGCCAAATGACTCTTTGTTGCTTTTTACAGATTCAGACTAACATGGCTACCCCTCTGATACTTAGTTTATTACAGTAATGCCTAGAGGTCTCAGACAGTGATCAGGACTCTATCATACCATGTACTGTACAAATAATGGTGTCTGCTATTAGTTTCCCCATGCCCCCATCAGCTACATTATGTAGGTAAAATAAATCTTATAGGAAGCATCTTTAGTGTACCACTTGGATTCAACCTAAATTCTTAATTATCACGAAGAAAAATTTCTTCAAAAGTAAGGAAAGTCTTGTTAAGGCACTGACTGGAACTCAGATTTAGGCTTTAGTCTCTAGTCTCAGCCATACTATATGCTTCCTGAATCCTGAGTGATTATGGTCAAGCCACTTAATCTGAGAGCTGTTTCCCTATCTGTAAAGGTTGGGATAATACTCCTTTGTCACCCAGGATGATGGCAAGGTTTGCTCAGAAAACGTAGCTATGAGCACCATAGAAGAGTCTATACATTAAACAAGAAAAGAAACCCCAGGCTTAGCCTGGATCTCATTAGAGCAGGGAAAGGAAAAGAATTAGACCAATAGTGACAGTAGAATACCAGAAGGGAAATTCAGATAGCTGAGCTACATTTTATCCTTAAAATTTAAATTTCTCTTGAAAGTTTATCCTTCTTTAACTCTTAAGCTTTCAGGGGCATGGATTCTGCAGTGTATTTACTGCTTTCGAAAAGCTGTCCATAGTCCATTATTTGTGCCACAACCTTAAGAGAGAGTTTTTACACAAAAGGTAAAATCCTGGCCACTCAAAGTCAATAGAAAAATTTCCAATGGAGTCAGGATTTCCTCCAAAGATTTTAGTCAAGACCAAATAGCCTTGTCTCTTTGCCAAGCAGTATTAGTTTTGGAGTGAGTCAGTTTCTTGCTGAAAGAGAAAAAGAGAGGTTTCATGGACATGCACATCAAACAGCTATGTATATTTATAGCGCATTTCAGTATCACCTTCATCATAATAATATAATCATAACTGCACTAATCCAGAGTGTGTTTACCTCAGGGAGACAAACTATACTGCAAAATATGGCAACCTAACATATAGCTCTTCACACCCATTTTGCTAAACAGAACTCCCTATCCATCTTTCAACAGTAAATTCTCCATTACCCATAAAAAAAGATTTTAAATAGAGAAGTGAAGCATAGCCAAAAACATACAGATGTAAGTAACGTATGAAACATCAATTTAGGGGTTATTCACAAGGCAATTTACTAGCATTAGTATCATTATGTCAAATAAGCTAAATTGAAGAAAGTCCACTGTGATTCCAAATAAGAGTGGCTACACAGGGGGTAACATCAAGATAGCTATGGCAGGGTAGTTATACTGGTACAGTAGTGCTGGTAAGTTTTCCTGTGTAGACAAGCCTTTAGTCACTGCAAAAAAGGAAGAGTAACTGGAAAGTTAAACTGAAGTTCAATACAGACCTCTTTCAAAGCAATTTATAAACCAGGTTTATGCCACAGAATAAGCAGTAACAGAACATCTATCATGGCATGGGATCTAGATGGAAAATTGTGTTTCTACCATACCACTGTGACAGGAAAACAAAAACAAAAAGAACAAAACCCCCACACACAGGTGTGAATCAAGACATGCATACCTTGCATTATTTACTTTGTCAGTATCATTATTAAGGCATGAAATAGATAACAAAATATATTCCCCCTTTGATATTGGAGCAGGAGTGTACACACAACTAGAAAAGCTGAAGTAACAGCAAGAACTGGGGGGGGGGGGTGTTAATTACACCAACAGGAGAGCTCTCTCCCATCAGTTCAGAGCAGCTAGAGGAGAGCTTACAGAGGCCCACCTTCGTCTGGGCAGGTGCACCACAGTAAGCCCTCTAGTGTAGACATTGCCTAAAATGGGGCCTTGCATCACATTGACAGTGCCTGCATTCTATTCACCACAATTTATCCTTTTGAGAGGGTTCCTAGAGTGCCTGTGATCCAACACATCCAGAGGCGGAATCTCTGTTACTACACAAATTATAGGATCTTTTTCACCAGAGCAAAGTGAGCGTAACACAACTGATCAGATATGGTAGACTGTGCATTCACTTTACACAGGTATAAATAACTTAAGGCAAAGGGCAACAGAAAAATCAGGCCTTCAATGTCTAATAGAGTGTAATCTACCCGCACCAGAGTAAATACAAAATTTGATGACGTGGGTTCTGTAATTTTTATGGTAATGTTCAGCAAGTATACTGTTGGGAGCAGCAAGTTTTCAAGCCATCCCAGACTTATTTACGTTGGGATTACAAAGAAAGCATTTGAATAGTGAAACCACTGACAAGAATGAAGTCATACTTTGGGGAGCTGGAAGAGAAAACTATTCCCACCTGCAACAAATGCCCCTTCCTTATGAGCAATGGTGGATATTTTCACAAGACCTCTGTTTTTAAAATTTGAACTACAAAGAAAAACTAAGCAGCAGCAATAACCTCAGAAGTCTATGTAAATTATTGCCACAAAGCAGATAGAGGCATTTAGAAGAGATTTGAGGTAAGTGGATTTTTCCTTTGCACTTTAATGAAAATTTCTTACTTCCTCCTCTATAATTAAAAGACTTTCCTTCCTGTCTGGCGCATGCGTGTATATATATATCGAATCAAGCCCATCCACACAACTGGAGAGTTTAATATGAGCCACTGTCCAGCAATGGAAGCTGAGCATCTTGTTAGGTCCACTTTACCTTTTAAACTCCTATAAACCTTCTTATTCAGTTAGTATTATTCTTGTTCCTCCATCAACATCCAAGAGTATCCAGCTTTACAAGTCATGGGTATGACTGGGTCTCATCTTTAGAGATTACTCATTGTGTTCCACTATTAGTGCTATTTGTCTACTAGTATACCTAGTGCTTCCTCCATCTCCACTCCTCACTGCCAAAAAATTCCCTTCGCATGTTTTCATGGAAATCGAGCCATCCCCTAAGTATTCTTTTCTCAAACATGTGTCAAATCTACTAGACTTTTTCTAGTTGACATGGACTTGGGTCCTACAGCGCCAAGCTGTCATTTGAAGAAGTTAGATTCCCAATCTCGTCCCCTGGGCTGACAGACGGAGCATGCTGAACGAGACGGGACAGCTCTGCCTCTCTGCACCAGTGACCCATCAGATAGGTTCTGAAGGAAACCCTGCCTCTCTCAGAGAGGAAAGCATTTTGGATGAACACACATAGGCAGAGAATCTGCTGACAAACATTCAAGTCGAATTTTAAGGAGAGGAAAAAAAAACAATTTGCCAGCGTGCGGTCTTTCTTCAGCCCCCTTCACTGTGTGTCAGGAAAATGTTTTTGCATGGTAGAGAAGATGCTTATCCTATGAGGATGCACATGCAGATGTGCTGCTGACTGAGAAGCTGGCTTTGCCTCCAGCAATGCACAGCTATAAACCTAGTTACATTCATTTTATTGAAAACAGACCACCTTATAAATTCAGTGACTGGGCTGTAAATGTTAAAATTTCCCTCCACACTTCAAAAAAGTCTAATTTCCAAATCCAACACAAGAAGAATGTGCTTTGGTTCCAGCCTCTGCACGCACACATACAACAGCACAAGGCAGACTTCTCTGTAGGTGGCCCAAGACGTCTGCATTATTAATGGAGCTAGTTACCTCAAACAAATGAGGTTTCAAAACCAAATATGCTTGGGGGGAAGGGGGATGTTTCCACATGGTGACCACAGCTTCAAGGGAGGTCTACCGCCAACACAGAATCAGAAGGCTTAAACAGCCCTAGTGCATTACCTCAATGAGGTATCTGAAAAAGTTACCTCCGAAGCCTGCGTGATGGTAGGTGTGATGCTTGGTTTAAATTATTCTTTCAGATGTATCAGATTTGCTTAACTAAACAAACATACAAAGAACAAAAATGACAATTCATTAGGTATATGGATTCTGCCAACCCTTGTCCCCCCCCTCAGGCAAAAGGCTGAATGAAAAGAGGAGCATTACCTTGAAGGTCAATATATTTCATCTCTGATAAACAAGCAGGAGAGGAAGGCAGAGGGGGGAGTTCCAGGGTAAAATGCCCTCCTCCATAAACTCAGACTCCTTGCCTTAAGTCCCATTAACTTGGATGTAGGACAATTGACTCAAGCTCCTCTCTCTCAGCTGAGCTTAATACTCATCTCTACATTTCCCCCTCCTCTGTAGCAGATGCTGTCTCAGGTGAGGATGCCCAGAAGAAATACATTTTTGGATGTACTGGCTAAAGCTCCATTCATGACAAGACAAAGTGATGGTGGTAGAAAGTGGGAAGCATTTGAGAACGGGCAGAAATCTGTCAGAGCAATACTGACCCTCCAGAATTTTACTGGACTTATTGCTGCTCTTTAACATGCACATCTCAACACAATGGTCAGAAACACCTTCCATTTTTTGCCAGCCAAACAACTGCAGCTTCCTCAGATATGGACCCAGTCATGACAACTCATGCTTTCGTCATCTCAAGGTTCTCTACTGCAGAGTGGTATACCTTGGCCTGGCTGTGATCATCACAGGGTAAACTGGAGTCTTGACAATTTAAGCAAAATTGCTGACTTATCTTTTCCAATGCCTTGCTATAATAATGGAGGCCATCAACCAGCCTAATTTTTTTTTATTATTATTATTATATCCCTGCTATCAATGGAAAGGAGCAGAGAATTTGGTTCCACAATGGCTACAAAAGGTGCTATTCTTTTAATGGACGCCCAGAAATTCTGTGAGCACATTATGAAACCATAGATCAGGAGTGTCAAATCCATTAACTGGGGAGCACAGAATTTAAGGTTTTCATTATGGGGTAAGCTGGAACATACGTTCAGGACTCTATGCCACCTTAAATCCCCAACAGATTTCCCACCAATGTGAACAGCACATTGGCACACAGATCAAGGACAGATTATGGTATGGACTTCATTTAGTAACCACAATGAATTATTTGGCCAGTACTTTATACGTTACAGTTCTGGGCAACTGCACTTATATTTCCTTCCACAGTCCCTCCAGGGCACTCATTCTAGGCTCCCAGCTCCTCAGCCGTCACCTCCCTTGGTTAGAGACCTGCTGCACAGCTCCCCATCTATATTGTGATATCCCGAGCAAGCCAGACTGCCTAAAAGACCAGCCAGTATCTGTGCATTGCTTTCTCTCCAGAGGTTATAAACAGGATAATGCATGCAGTTGCAAGTTACCATAGCTCTTCATCAGCAAGAGGATTTATCCTCAAGGTGAAAGCATTTCAGAGAAATGCCTTAAAAACCAATACAAGAACCTACACACATGCCTTAGATCATACAAACTCAAACCTCAGGCGGCTCTGGTAGGTGTCAGCCTCCCTGAGGGTTTTTTCACCTTCCACTGCAGATGGAACATGGGTCACTTGCAGGTTTAAGCCAGGGTTATCAAGCTATTAAAATTAATCACACTGTTAATAATAAAAAAACATTTATTTAAATTTTTTTTATGTTTTCTACATTGTCAAATATTTTTATTTCAATTACAACACAGAATACGAAGTGTACAATGCTCACTTTATATTTATTTTATTACAAATATTTGCATTGTAAAAAAGAAATAGTATTTTTCAATTCACCTAATACAAGTACCATAGTGAAATCTCCATCATGAAAGTGGAACTTACAAATGCAGAATTATGTACAAAAAATAACTGCATTCAAAAAAAAAAAACAATGGAGAACTTTAGAGCCTAGAAAGTCTGCTCAGTCCTACTTCTTGTACAGCCAATTGCTCAGACAAACAAGTTCGTTTACATTTGCAGTAGATAGTTCTGCCCATTTCTTGTTTACAATGTCATCTGAAAGTGAGAGCGGGCATTCATATGGCACTGTTATAACCAGTGTTGCAGGATATTTACATGTCGATATGCTAAAAATTCGTATGCCCCTTCATGATTCAACCACCATTCCAGAAGACATGCATCCATACTGATCATGGGCTCTGCTAGATAACTATCCAAAGCAGTGCAGACTGACGCATGTTCATTTTCATCATTTGAGTCAGATGTCACCAGAATGTTGATTTTCCTTTTTGGTGGTTTGGATTCTGTAGTTACCACATCGGAGTGTTGCGCTTTTAAGACTTTTGAAGGCATGCTGCACACTTCATCCATCTCAGATTTCAGAAGGCACTTCAGGTTCTTAAACCCTGGGTCAAGTGCTGTAACTGTCTTTAGAAATTTCACATTTGACAAAATGCAAAGAAGGTATCAATCTTCAGTGAAAGTGTTCTTAAAAATCAACAACGTGCTGGGTCATCATCTGATACTACTATACATGAAATATATGGAAGAATGCAAGTAAAACAGCAGGAAACATACATTCTCCCCCAAGGAGTTCAGTTAAATTTAATTAATGCTTTTAAAAAAAAAAAAAAGAGCATTGTCAGCTTGGAAGCATGGCCTATGGAATGGTGGCCGAAGCATGAAGAGGCATACGAACGTTTAGCATATCTGGCATGTACATACCTTGCAATGCCGGCTACAAAAGTGCCACACGAATGCCTGTTCTCACTTTCACGTGACATTGTAAATAAGAAGCAGACAGCATTATCTCTTGCAAATGTAAACAAACTTGTTTCTCTTAGCAACTGGCTGAACAAGAAATAAGACTGAGTGGACTTCTAGACTCTAAAGTTCTGCATTGTTTTGTTTTTGAGTGCAGTTATATAACAAAAAAATGTACATTTGTAAGTTGCACTTTTATGATAAAGATTGCACTACAGTACTTGTATGAGGTGAACTGAAAACTTATTTTTACAGTGCAAATATTTGTAATCATAAATATAAAGTGAGCACTGTACACTTTGCATTCTGTGTTATAACTGAAATATATTTGAAAAATGTAGAAAGACATCCAAAAATATTTAATACATTTCAATTGGTATTCTGTTTAACAGTGCAATTAAAACTGCCATTAATATAATTTTTTTAATTGCAATTAATTTGAGTTAATCACGAGACTTAACTGTGATTAAACTAGGGCTGTCGATTAAACTAGTGTAAATGATGGATTCTCTAACTTGAAGTCTTTAAATCATGATTAGAGGGCATCAGTAACTTAGACAGAGGTTCCGGGGATCTATTACAGGAGTGGATGGGTGAGGTTCTGTGGCCTGCAACGTGCAGGAGGCCAGACTAGAGCAGGGGTAGCCAACCCATGGCACGTGTGCCGTAGGCAGCACGCAAGCAGATTTTCAGTGGCACTCACTCTGCCTGGGTCCTGGCCACTGGTTCGGTAGGGCTCTGGCTTTTTAATTTATTTTTAAATGAAACTTCTTAAACATTTTAAAAACCTTATTTACTTTACATACAACAATAGTTTAGTTATATATTACAGACTTATAGAAAGAGACCTCTAAAAACGTTAACATGTATTACTGGCACGTGAAACCTTACATCAGAGTGAATAAATGAAGACTTGGCACACCACTTCTGAAAGGTTCCGACCCCTGGACTAGAGGATCAGGATGGCCCTTTCAGAACTTGACGTCTATAAAACCCGACACTGGGTTTTCCCCATGGTTTCAAGTTCATAACTGTTTCTGATTCAGAACTAGAACTAAGAATAATTCAGTCTTTCCTTCATACAACTTGGCCCTTTGATCTTGACCTCATGCAGCAGATGATCAGCAGACAATGGCCCATGCCTCAGGGCATGGCTTCAAAAGGCTGGGGTTTTTTACATAACCAGAGGTGGCACATTTGCCTTCACCTGCCCATAGATATTCCTAGGCAAACCACTCAACGCAAAGTCCATTCTTGGCTGGCACATTGTTCAATATAGTCCTTGAAGTCTCACATGTTTTATCTTCCCCCTCAAGAGGTTACATACAAGCCCAGCCCACAATAATACATAAAACATTCACTTAATACAATGAACTCTAAAGATTATTGAATTAATTTTAAGTAAGTCCCAAAAGATATTGCTGGCAATTGCCACATCTATCACACTTAATTGTTGCATTCAGCAAGGGAAGAGTGACCAACTTTAGAACCAGCAACATTTCTATCCTGCTCCCCCCGCCCCGCCTGGCCAATAATCTGTATTTCCTCCCCTAGCAACACCTGGCTCTTTACTCAAACCACTTTCCTTATTCAATCCACTACAATGGTTACCAAAGAGTTAATCTTTAAGTGTCATTTGACTTGAGAGCTAACAACCTAGTGAAATGAGATGAAGGCAGGTTGCACCTCTGGACTATTGTTTTAAGGCAAACTGAGGCAGATGTGTCTGCATTGGTTAAGCTCAGTTCACACATTTGCACATCTTCACAGCCATGGAAGCTAGAAATTTATTGCTTATACACATTTTCCTGGAATCACAGGCTTGAATCCAAACCAGACTAACTTCATTTTTCATGATTTCAAGGCAAATACTGTACAATGAATTTCATTAAGTTTGTGGGCAGATCTTTCAAATGTCAAACAAAAAAAATTCCAGTGTCTTATCTGCTCTAAATGGACATTTCTCTAACATCACTTTTCATGGAAGAAACGAGAGACTCTGGGTTAAGCCTGCCTCCAGGGGTGGCTCCAGGTACCAGCACACTAAGCGCGTGCTTGAGGCGGCAAGCCACTGGGGGCGCTCTGCCAGTCGCTGTGAGGGCGGCAGGCAGGCAGCCTTCAGTGGCGTCCCTGCGGAGGGTCCACTGGTCCTGCGCTTTCGGCGGACCTCCTGCAGGCATGCTGCCGAAGGCAGCCTGCCTGCTGTGCTTGGGGCGGCAAAATGCCTAGAGCCGCCCCTGCCTATCTCACTACCTTTCAGTGTCCTAGCTGTCAGATTTTGAATGGCATCGTTTAGCCAGAACACAATGGAACAGTATTCTGGTTCCACTACACCACTATGCCCCACCCTCTGAAGTATGGGGGTGGGGTGGAGTGCCATGCTGGTGGGGGCTGACACTGCACTTTAAGACTACATCACTGCATAGTCTCACCTCAGTTATTTTATTTCAGTGGTGCTTTATGTAGTTTGTAAAGCACTTGGGGACTCTTTAGGATCTAAGGCCATGTCTACATCTAAAATTTTGCAGCGCTGGTTGTTACAGCTGTATTAGTACAGCTGTATAGGGCCAGCGCTGCAGAGTGGCCACACTTACAGCAACCAGCGCTGCAAGTGGTGTTAGATGTGGCCACACTGCAGCGCTGTTGGGCGGCTTCAAGGGGGCTTCGGGGAACGCGAGAGCAAACCGGGAAAGGAGATCAGCTTCGCCGCGGTTTGCTCTCGCGTTCCCCGAACCCCCCTGCAAACCGCAGGGAAGGAGACCTGCTTGCTCGGGGGTTCGGGGAACGAGAGAGCAAACCGGGAAAGGAGACCAGCTTCGCCGCGGTTTGCTCTCGCGTTCCCCGAACCACTCTGCAAACCGCAGGGAAGGAGACCTGCTTGTTCGGGGAACGCGAGAGCAAACCGGGAAAGGAGACCAGCTTCGCCGCGGTTTGCTCTCGCGTTCCCCGAACCAACCTGCAAACCGCAGGGAAGGAGACCTGCTTGCTCGGGGGTTCGGGGAACGCGAGAGCAAACCGGGAAAGGAGACCAGCTTCGCCGCGGTTTGCTCTCGCGTTCCCCGAACCACTCTGCAAACCGCAGGGAAGGAGACCTGCTTGTTCGGGGAACGCGAGAGCAAACCGGGAAAGGAGACCAGCTTCGCCGCGGTTTGCTCTCGCGTTCCCCGAACCATCCTGCAAACCGCAGGGAAGGAGACCTGCTTGCTCGGGGGTTCGGGGAACGCGAGAGCAAACCGGGAAAGGAGACCAGCTTCGCCGCGGTTTGCTCTCGCGTTCCCCGAACCACGCTGCAAACCGCAGGGAAGGAGACCTGCTTGTTCGGGGAACGCGAGAGCAAACCGGGAAAGGAGACCAGCTTCGCCGCGGTTTGCTCTCGCGTTCCCCGAACCCTCCTGCAAACCGCAGGGAAGGAGACCTGCTTGCTCGGGGGTTCGGGGAACGCGAGAGCAAACCGGGAAAGGAGACCAGCTTCGCCGCGGTTTGCTCTCGCGTTCCCCGAACCACTCTGCAAACCGCAGGGAAGGAGACCTGCTTGTTCGGGGAACGCGAGAGCAAACCGGGAAAGGAGACCAGCTTCGCCGCGGTTTGCTCTCGCGTTCCCCGAACCATCCTGCAAACCGCAGGGAAGGAGACCTGCTTGCTCGGGGGTTCGGGGAACGCGAGAGCAAACCGGGAAAGGAGACCAGCTTCGCCGCGGTTTGCTCTCGCGTTCCCGGAACCACCCAGCAAACCTCAGGGAAGGAGACCTGCTTGCTCGGGGTTCGGGGAACGCGAGAGCAAGCTGGGGAAGGAGACCAGTTTGATTACCAGAGGCTTCCTCAGGTATGCTGGGATACCTGCTTATTCCACGGAGGTCAAGAAAAGCGCTGGTAAGTGTCTATACTTGATTACCAGCGCTGGATCACCAGCGCTGGATCCTCTACACCCGAGACAAAACGGGAGTACGGCCAGCGCTGCAAACAGGGAGTTGCAGCGCTGGTGGTGCCCTGCAGATGTGTACACCTCCTAAGTTGCAGCGCTGTAACTCCCTCACCAGCGCTGCAACTTTCTGATGTAGACAAGCCCTAAATTTCAGACTCTGGGCTGCCAAATTGAGGTCAGAGGAGTTATATGAGGGGTTACAGAACTAAGAGGCCCACTAAAGAGACACCTGTCAGCACTATCATAATCTACATTCAGACAAAATCAGAAGAGGAAGACAGTTCTCACTGACAGGAGAGTGTACTGATTGCAACTTTCAAAATACTAAAATCCCAATACCAAAACAAAAACCATCAAATTCAATAACAGCTTTAAAGAAAATTCTTCTCCTCCTCAATCCCATATTTGTTACCCTTTCCAGTTTTTGCACCTTTAATAGCCATAACTAATATCCTATCAATTCACTTGGTCTGTATGAGCAACTAGTGCACGCCATGGAGTTCTTGGAAGTTTGCACGTACTGTTATCTTTAGTAGGGAGGTGCCACGCAGAGAGACAACATGTTGTCTCAGCATGCAATGCTCCTTTTTGATAAGAGTGGAGAACAGCTCAAATCAAAAGGAGCGTTGCCAACTGGTACCTGTTGTCTCAGCAGGTGGTGCTGTGCATCTGTATTAGAGCTGATTGCAGCTGCCTTCATCTCTGTTTTATGCAAATTTGCTGCAGCAATTAGGCTTCTGTCAAGCTGCCAGAACAGTCAACCATCTGTGTGTAGATCAGGACACAAACTTCATCGTTTAGGAACTTGTATTAAAAACACCTGAACATAATTTATGAGCAGTATTGGAGTTCTCTCCTCTGAAGAGAGCAAATGTTAAATTAAAAAAGCCACACACCCACAGTCCTGATATAAGTTGTGTTTTCTGCTGTGACTTGATACTATTTCTTTGCAGATTTCAATACCACTGAAGTTATTCAACTCAGTCAGGGTTTTTACAGCCCGCAGGTCTCTAGAGGGGATAGCAACATACCCCCAGTAGTTTAACAAGCACTTGAAAAGAGGGTAAGGGGAATCTTGTGCTGAACTGCAGGCCTGGGAAGTGGGATATGGCTCTGCAACAGACTCACTTTGTGACCTTGGGCAAGTCACCTCCCCCTTTGTAAAATCATGATCATCTTTTCTTTTTTCCACCCTTTGTCTGTTTTGAACATTTAGATTATAAACTTTTGGGGGGCAGGGACTCTCTCCTATTGTGTATATACAGGGCCCTAAACTCAGCCAGGTCTTTAGGTGTTGTTATAAAAAAACAAAAATAATCCATGTGGAAAGAAGGCAGTGTATTACAAAAAGGTAGATGAATTATTGGAATAGAGGTTATTCCTCTTTGAGCAGGAAGTTGATTTGTGTGGCCTTGCATAGACTTAGAACGTGATTTAAATAAAAAATAATAATATACAGATAATGCCAATGTCTATTTATGCATTTTTATGTATTTAAATTTTCATAGCTGCAGGAAATTATGGAGGGAATCAGACAACAAGTGACAGACAATTTAATGACAACAGATACGGAGATTCAAAAAGTTAAAGCTTTAGAACTGTTAAAGCACAAGTTTCAGCATCACATCAATATACAAAATAAATATCCTTAAATCAAAATCTCATAAGTCCTCCAGCAGCAGTTTTCTTACTTAGCCTTTGTAAATTTCAATTATTATTGATGAGGAAATGTCCACTGCGCCATACACACACAAACCAATGAAAAAAACATTTACCAGCATTTACCAATACAAGACTAATCCTTCCAGGCTATCTTTAAGAGCGTTTCAGATACCTTTGACAGGTTGAATCTTATACATTTATAAATACACTACCACCATGCCATATATAGACTTCACAAAGTTACACATCCAAAAGGACTGTACTCTCCAACACTCTATGGCAGCGGTCCCCAACCTTAGGACCGTGGCGGCGGTTCAGCATCTGCCGAAATGCCACTGAAATTCAGCGGCATTTCAGCGGCAACGCCTCTGGATGATGTCACTTGTCAGCGGCAAGCAGCGTCATCCACAGGCGTCGCTGCAGAAATGCCGCCAAATTTTGGTGGCGTTTCAGCGGATGCTCGACGGCCGGCCAGGACGCAGGCACATTTAGATGCCCCCGCGGGCGCCATGGAGTCTGCAAGCACCATGTTGGGGACCTCTGCTTTATGGATTCACTGCTTTCTACAGCAGTGGGGTCCTCTCCTGAAACAAGCTACAAACAAGTCTGAATTTTAAAGGCAGAGAAGTTAAAGAAAGAGGAGAAACTTTTTCAAAAGATTAGGAAGGGGATCTCTGCTGCCACTTAGGTAGTTGTGCGTGAAGTCCCAATCAAAGACCTCTGGTTCCATAACACTGTCATGATGTAATGATTTAGGACAGTGAGGACAATCAAGCCACCACAGTTGGTGTCATGGCTGCCATTATACTATGAAACACTGATTGCTTTTTAAATGAAAAAAGTTCTCCCACTTGAAATTCTTAAAATTTCTTCCATGTTATTCTGTGGCTCCTAAAAACAGACCTGTTTTCTAAGCAGAGCATAACCAATATTTAAACAGTACAGGAAATAGTGCTATTTTAACTGAAAATAAATCTGTCAGCAAGGAGTCACAGGGAGAGCTACACTTCAGACTTTTCAGGTTCTTATTAAAAAATATAAATTAAAGTCAACATGTTCACTTCATTTGCAACATCTGTTTGCTATTTCATTATTAACACACATACAGGGGGCCCCCCAATTCAGGCTGGGTTCACTCCTAAAAACCTTTCAGCTATATTGCATTATAATTGGTCTAAATTGTACAGAATAACAGAAGTATTACCAAAAGAGTCTGAGTGCGCTAGGTCACAAGCAGAGAGATTTAAAGGCTTGCAGAGCTTTTGGACTGGGGTACATTTTGTGTAGGAAGAAGACAGTGTATTTTATAACAGGTTAAGCAGGGAGAAGTTATGAAAATACACACTTCTTAAAAACCTTACAGACTGCTGTGATCTGGTCAGGTTCAGTACCATTTGATTTCAGTGGGTTTTGGATTTGATCTATAGTGTAGTACCGCAGGCTCCACCTTAAGAGAGGTCTATGATTGTGTGGCAACAGTGAAAGTCATCCAAAACAACTTTAGTTCTACTTTATACCACTGCCAACCTCTTCCATGTGACCTTTTTACCTTCTTTAAGGACTCTGAACCGAATTTTGTTGAAGATATTTTCATAAGGACTTCAATAAGTTCACTCCCAAAGAATGAGAGGCTCTTTAAGACAGGGAAGCCACTATATTTGTTCAGATTGCACCCAGACTGAACTACAGCACACCAGGTTTATATGTTTGTCGAGACACTAAAAGATTTTCAACACCCAGCAGAAGCCACTGAAAGCTACTTGGTGCTGATCTCTTTTTAAAATCTGGCTATATATGTGGTCTTTTGCACTTAACTCCACCATGCTCTTACCATGAAAATCTCATAAGGTTCTGTGTGTAGGCAATATGTATCTTTGATATAGTTACTGTATTTCTAACAAAAGGTATGTTTGGACAGGTGTACCAGTAATGGCCTTTGTGCATCCACGAGAATTAACACAAAGGTGGAGTTTGGTTTAAATGATATTGCAGTGTCCGATTAAGCGTAAGGGAGATTAGTAAACTGTTTTGGAGTTGGTGATTACCCCATGTTCTTTGGGGAGAAGACTGACAGTTTCTGGCTCTTCTTAGTGAGACACTGAATTGTTAATATTAGAATCATTAGGTCTTTCATCTATGGATTGTGAAGTGCTTCACAGAGGACAGCAAGTATTATCCCCATTTTACAGACAGGTAAACTAAGGTACAAAGGTGAAGTGACTTGCCAGGTAGGGTTGCTTGAGGGTTCTTGACTGTGCATGTCCCCGCTCTGTAGTGTTTGGAAGGTTGGGTTTAAACTGAACCTTAAACCTTGAAAATCTGAAGTTAGGAATTGAGGGGGTTGGTCCCCAAAGGGCACATAATATTAAGGATTTTTCAACCAAAAAAGAAAAGCTAGCTCTCAAATCAATTTGAGAGATGGGGGGGGGGAGGAAATTGCTCAGAAGTCTTAGTGGAGTGTGCACGCTCCATAAAGAGAGAAATACTGCTCCTCCAGTGCACAACACACACCTCACCAGACATGGCTCTCTATCACCCTTCATTTGAGCCACAAGAGCTGAATATGTCAATAATCCCCCTGCGCCACAATCAGCAAAATATCTCTCTCCACTGAGATCAACCAATTTGGAATTTCTAGGCCAAGTCATTTGACCAGATAAAAAGTTAGAAGGTTTAATTTTTGGAAAATTCTACTTCAGATTCTGAACACTATTTACTAGGTTGCTTCTGGAAAGTTTAGCCCACAGTAGATATCTTGTCCTAAGAATGACACTTAATGTTTCAGGTACATCAGCTTGGTTTAGGTAAAGATAGGGTACATGTTAAAGTCAGGTTGAAGGCTGAAGAAAGTAGTGTCCTTACATAATGTACTTTTTGATGGATAAATGCATTTATCCAACACAGATATCTTTAGGAGGGACGCCAACTCCATACCCTACTCATTACCATTCCTTTCAGGCAGGAGTTTGAGCAAATTGATAAGCATTACACTGGGTTCTGAAGGTCAGACCTGGGCTCTGACAAGATAACACGCAGCAGCAAGACACCTCTCTGCATAACACGCTAAGGTTTGTGTGTCCAGGATAGAGTCTCTTCTGTCCGGAGAGAAAGAAGTCTCTACCTCACCCTCCCTTTCTCCTGATTTGCCCCTGCTTTCTTCTTGGCCTACATTGTTACTGAGTAGCTAGTAGAGTGGGGTCAATTGGGTCAGTACCAGGCTGGTCAAGGTTTCCTGCCAGGTCTCAGAGATGCAGACGTTTTGTCTAATCAGCTTGTGAAAGATACTAGCTTAGCTGACAAGCAACTTTGCATTCCTCAGCAAGACCTTAAAGTGTCTGGCTGTGGATACCTACTCACTTTGCCTGCTGCATTGTGGATGTGGGGGGAAGTTAAACGAGCTGGCTGTGTGCCTGCGAGACAAAGCACCTGAGAGAAAAACAGCTGGCTGGAGCTTAACCCAGGCAAGAAAGAGGTGGTAAGCTTAGATTAGCTAATTTAGACCCCCACAACCATACCAACAATCAGGGGTATTTGCCCTTCAACTGCAAAACACTACAATTCCAAGATTCACTAGATCAGCTGTCTCTGCTCCATAAAAGCTAGGTAACAACAGGAAGGTCTCTCCACTCCTGGCTAGTTAGAAGACTAGACACACTACTCTGAGAAGGCTTGGCAACCACAGCCCATATGTTTATCAGCTACTGTTGCTTGCTCTACCTCTAATTAATGGTCAAGATCAGTAGAAAAGACCAGAATAAGATCTAGCCTGACTTTTCTTAGCCTGATGCAACATAACCTGACAGAAGCCTATTCACCATATCAGAAACTAAAAAAGAGGAAGGAGAAGGAAGAAAGTAGCAGGGAGAGAGGAACCATCTCCATGTGTGAGCAGCCCAACACTAGGGGAGTGAGAACAGAGACCAAATGATTATTTTCTTATGCTTCTATTTCTGTATCTTGGCACCTTTATATTGAGTGGCATGGGGTCCCAGAATCTACAAATGCCTCCTATGCCCACACTGATATTAAATGTTGCCTTCCCAGCTCAAGGAAAGGTGCTCCAATGGCATTTTAAGGAGGTGGTTCTTAACAGGTGATTGGTGAGGGTTTAAGAGGACCACAGCGGAACAGTTTAAATATCAATAAAGTATCAAGCAGAAGAAAAATAAGAATTTTATCAGAAGTTAAAATCATTAAAAAAATAAGTTAACCAATCACATTCTAAAGTAGGCCCTGGTCTTGCAAGGAGAACTGTACGGTAGACTCCTACACCCATGAGGAGTTGCAGTTCCCTTTGCACGATCTTGGTCTACAAAGCAAAAAATATGCATGTTTGACCCACAAACAAGATGCTGTTTTACTGTCCCTCACTCCTTCTCATCCACAATCTACACAAAGCACAACATGCAGCAATAGAATCCATAAGACACTCACTCGTGAACTCTGTTGTCTCCATACAAGTCACTTAACCCAAAGCTGACATAATGCCAGTGCTCAGGAACATTCAACGCTGGGTTTCCCAAGTTCCTGTACATGCTAACGTAGTCCAGAGGATCTGGTCCCCCCAACCTGTAAAAAAACACAAAAGGAAGCTCAGTATAATATTGGAGAAAGACAATTTTAACTGTTTTACATGCTCAGTATCATTAGTCCCATATATATTTTTTTTAAAAAGAAAGTTATGCAGACAAAGGTGAATTTTTCCATGTATTATCACAACTGTCTTGTTATGACACTTTCAGCTGTGCTTTTTATTTTCATGGGAGTCTTGAAAGGCTGTCTTATGCTAAATGAATATGCAGTCTGCACAGATGCTGGTATGAGCCTTTCAGACAAAGGCCTGCTTCAAATCACTGCAAGTGACAAAAATGAAATTAGCATACTCGAATTCCCTCTGGAGAAAATAAAGAATAAGGCCAAGTTAAATCCAGAGTTTTAAACATAGCAAGACAGGGTGCTTGCATCTCATATGCTGAGTGTTTTTAAAGTTAAAGCATGAAACTGTCTGGAGGACCATTACTAAAAAAAGTTTCTACAAAACACTCAAAATGATTGAAAAATAATAGAAAAGTGGTGGTAGCAATACTCACACTGCAAATCTTTAACTCAGTTCAGAAATGTATACTCCCACTTTTTCTAAGTCATTCTGTTTCTTAAAGTAGAATTAGAAAAGATTGAGTTTTAAGAGAATATTGCATATGTTTGAAAACAAACAAAATGTGAATACCGGAGACAAAAGTCATTCTCTCTGCAAAGTTATGTTATTAATGTCCTCTAAGTACACTAAGAATGTCAATTTAGAATGACTTAAAAACATATACCGCAGCATCAAGCTAAATATTAGAATTGGTTGCATAGTGGAACACTACTTACAGTCAGAATATAGCAACTAGCAGACTATTTAATGGAATAATCCATTTTATATAAAAATGGAATTTGCAGAATTTTACTGCTGTAAGATGAAAAAGAAATTTGGTTGACATTAGCAAAGTTAGTAGCCTCATTATCAATTTGTAGTCACATCTGGCTGTGCAGAGAGAAAGGTAACTCCCCCGTTCACATGAGAAAACGTGTTAAACTGTTTTCCTTGCTATTTACACTATCATAAAACAGAAAGGACAGATGAAGACAAGAAGTAACAAGATGTCAGCCAAGTTTATGGAACAGAGCAAATAGCTGTTTAACCATTTCCTGTCTGATCTACCTGTAAAAAGATCCAAACAAAAAAGAGGCAAGAAACTAAAATGGCCACATACAACCATCTCTCTTCTTATACCCTAGCCCCTAACTCTTTGTATGTTGTCCGGTCAGGCCTCAATCCTGTAATTTACTGCTCACAGGCATATCAGGGCCCTAGACTGTAATTGCATCAGGGCAGAAGCTTGTCTGTAAGCACACTTAAGTACACTCTGCATGCTATACAAATAATTCACCAGAACAATCCATATGTTGCATAAATATCTGAATCATCATTATTTTCGGCCTTCCAAATACCTCTTCAAATACTGTCCTCGGCAGGAGTATGCTATAATGCACGCTTTGCAATTATACTATAATCTTCATTTCTCCATATAAAGGTTCCGACAAAAAGTTGTGATAAATGGAAGTGTTTAGAATTTTTTTGAAAATTCTAATTGCATAAAGTTAACACGTTAGCATAGGAAATAAATGTGTTACACCACGTTCAGTTGGATAAGGGATGTGAGCAATAAGATTAGCCTCAGGGAGAAACTGTACTTGCATGAAGAATTCCCTGTTGACCAATGTTAAACTTCCTGGGCTTCTGTCATGGAGAAATACCTGAAAAATGTATTCAGCTAGAGCAGTGTTTCTCAAACTATTTACTATTGGAGGCCCTCAATGTGTTATGTGGGCTGCATCCAATATTACCTGTATGGCTCTGAGGATGTCATATAGGCCGCACCTCTGTGCTGACTGGGCCGCAAGTTGAGAACCACTGAGCTAGAGCCTCCTAAGGGATGATTAGTGAAAGGAGGTAACATGATACATTCATTAGAATAGGAACTAATATAGCACTACTAGAAAAATGCCTTGAAACGATAAAATATGGCAGGAAACAGACTAGTGAAAGAGTGAAGCTGAAACAGTCACCCTCAATTCTACAAAAACTTTGAACACTTTTCTACTAAAGCAAGGAATACAACTAACAATGCTGCTCTATTGCCTGCAATTTTATGTTCTGAAGGAATGTTACTTTGGAAATATTTAACCACTTCTCTTAATAAGGGCAATCATCTGAAGATTACAAAGAAGAAATTTCCACTCACATAGGTACAGGAGTGCTTCCAAAAGCTCTGAGAGCTATCTGGATTAATTTCCAAAAATATGCAAATGAAACATGTTAAAAGGACACACCTGTCGCATGAAGTATTTTTCATCCATCAGTTTTTTCCCCCCTCAAGAGGTAACATGTCACTTGGTTTTGCTGGATGTTTACATAGATACTTGCCTTGCTTTGCAAGCCAGAAAACCCTTTAAATACTGCAATACTCTTTAAAAAAAAAAAGTTGTGAATTTTTTTGTTTAAAAAGAGACTATGTATAATTAAAAACTGATTAGCTTTCCAATATTATTCCTGAGGCACTGAGCTATTTCTTCTTTTAATCTAAACCAGTGATACTCAGACCTCAGTGGTTCAGGAGCTAAGTTAGAGATCAACATTACCCAAAAGAACCACAATGCTGTGAATTCATTGTTCCATTACTATATAAAAATAAAATGTAAATGAAACAATTATTCTCACAGCAAAACTGACCAAATAATCTTTTATAAACTATAATTGGTTAATAACATAGTAAAAGCATCCTGATTTATTAATAACTTAAGCTGGTTAATAATTACATCACACCATGTTTTAATATCATGTGCACATTAAAGAGCCACTTCCAGCTCACAAGCCTCAATCTGACTATCACTGATCTAGCTTACGGCCCAGAGGGATGAGGGCAGAAGACAACATATGCACGAGTGAACAGCAGCAGTGAATTCAGCAAAGTTTCCACAAATGTTTAAAGACGCCCATGAATAGGTCATCTCCCCTTCATTACACTAGGTCTACTCTAGCCCTTGTGCCAAAATCTCCTCTGGGAGGCAGCTGTGGAGTATACATTTGCACCACTGGTGCTCTGTTAGTGCTAGAGGAACTCCCACTATTATAATGATCACCAATTAAACCGCACACATGGTAACAATGGTGATAAACATTAGAGCCCACCTCAGATCTGACCACAGAAAAGCAACAGTATCATCCCTGCCATTAGCTCCTTTCCCAGGATCTAGGAGGTTAGTGCACACAGATCTCATTCAATCAGCACCTTGGTATTTATTTATTCCCAAAAACCAAAGAGGGCTTCATCATCATCATCACAGATCCAAATCTATCTTCGTCTCACACAAATCTTGAGTCATTCCAGTCGACATTGGCATAAACTGATGCCAGAAGAGAAATACTGACTCCTAAACAGAAGTGACTGGAAATTCTTGTCGCACTTGAATGCTTAAAAGGAAGGCATCTAAATCTATATTGCAGCAACTGTAGTGACCTGATCTGCTCACTTACGTTAGGTATCAAACTTGGACAATGTTAGCCTGCACTCACACGGGAAAAAAACCCAACCATTTTTATTCCAAGCTTCCTCAGATATTCCACAATTTTAGATCTACATCCCCGATTTGGATTAGCAGCCAATGAACCTACAAGAATCAGACTCTTCTCCAAAAAGCACTGGTCTAGATTCTCACAAGAGCAGCACATCTTTCCAAGAGTACCAGTCACTGCCTGGTTCTGTCAGAGATGGGTACAGGAAGAACCACTTTTCTATTTCTACCTAGCCAGAGGAAGATCTGATGAAATTAAAGGGAAAAATGCCAGAATGCAGAGAGCCTTAATTAAACTTTTTCAAAGCACCAGAAAAAGTTCTGCAGGGAAAAATCCTAAACCTGCACCAGCCAGGATGACCCACTACAGATTTCCAAACCGGGGTCTGTGGCCCGCAGCTGTTCGCAGAGAAGGGACAGTGTGCCTCGGCCTGGCTCTCCTTGGTGCCAAGTGAGGGCAGATTAAAATGAAGAACAAGAGTAGATCACAGAATTAACTCCCCTCAGAACAATGCACCACCTCATGACATGCCCCGATCCTCTCTCACAGGCCCAGGCAACTCTTCCCACTCAAGGAACCTCCCCCAGCATCTCCCTTTCCCACTCAGGGAGCCCCCCATTCAAGGCCCCCTAACCTGGTCCAGCCCCCCATTCACCCAGGGCCCCTCTGGCCCAGCCCCCCCAACCAGGATCCCCTTCAGGGAGCCTGCCCTCCGAGACAAGACCCTCCCCATCCTTCCCCCCAAACAGGGAGCCCAGCCCTGCCACTCAGTATACCCCCCATCCCACCGCTCCCAACCAGGGCCCCCCACTCAAGATCACCCCCTCCCACTCAAGGCCCCCTAGCATGGCCCAGCCCCCTACTCACCCAGAGCTCCCCCCTCTAGATCCCCACCGTCCCGGCCGCCCAGCCCCCCCTAACGCTCAGGGAGCCCCCCCGCAGGATCCCCCCCATCCCGTCCCTGCCCCCTCACGCTCAGTGCGACCCCCCAGCAGGATCCCCCCCGTCCCGGCCCCCCCCACGCTCAGTGCGACCCCCCCCCGCAGGATCCCCCCATCCCGTCCCGGCCCCCCCACGCTCAGTGCGACCCCCCAGCAGGATCCCCCCCGTCCCGGCCCCCCCACGCTCAGGGAGCCCCCCCGCAGGATCCCCCCATCCCGTCCCGGCCCCCCCACGCTCAGTGCGACCCCCCCGCTCAGGATCCCCCCCATCCCGTCCCTGCCCCCTCACGCTCAGTGCGACCCCCAGCAGGATCCCCCCCGTCCCTGCCCCCTCACGCTCAGTGCGACCCCCCCGCAGGATCCCCCCCAGCCGCCCCGCCCCCCCCCCGCTCTCACCAGTACTTGAGGATGGCGGTGACCTGCAGCGGGTTGGGCTGCTCGGGGTAGAGGCGGCGGCACTCGCCGTAGATGCCGTGCAGCCCCGGGGGGAAGAGCGCGGGGAAGGAGCCGGGCCCGGCCCCGGGGGGGGCCCCGCCAGGCCGCGCGCCCTCCATGGGGCCGCCGCTCCGAGCGGGACGGGCTGGGGGGGGGGTCCCTGCGCCGCGCTCCGGGGGGAACCGGCCCGCCCGGCCCAGGCGGCTGCTCCGGGCTCCGGCTCGCCACACGCCCGGCCCAGGCGGCTCCGTCCACCGGCGGCTCCCGAGGAGGCGGCGCCGGGCGGGCCTGGCTGTCCGCACTTTGACTGGCGGGCGGCCCCGCCAATAGCAGCGCAGGAGGCCAGGCCTCCTCGCCCAGCCGGGCTCCACCCCCTGCTGAGGCGGGGGGAGGCGCGTGCGCGACCCCTAGCGGCGGCGGCCTGCGGCTGCAGCAGCGGGAGGGAGGAGAGTGAAGCCCTCTAGGGGCGGGGCTATGGGAGCAACTGGGGGAGATGGGGCGCTATGGAGCCCTGTGTGGAGGAGGGAGCTATAGGGGCCCTGTTGCAGAGGAGGAGAGTGATGAGGGCCCTATGGAGACAAAGAGGGGAGGAGAGAAGTTATGAGAGTTGGACCTATGGAGGGAGAAGAATGGGGGCCCAATAGGGCAGGAGGGGAGCTATGGGGACTCTTTGGGGGAACACTGGAGCCCTATAGAGGAGGAGGAGAGGTGTGGGGGCCCTATGGGGGGGTGATTAGGAGGAAGGGGAAGAATACACCCTATAGGGAAGAATAGGGCAGGAGTGGGAATTATAGGAGCCACATGCTGGAAGAATGGGGCCCTATAGGATGTGAGTAGAGGAGTGGGTGGGGAAGCTATAGGGACCATTTGGGAAGAGGAATGGACCCTAGGATTGGAGAACCCCCTAAGACTGGTAATATGTTCCCATAGAGCAGTGGTTCCCAAACTTTAACAAACCACAAACCCCTTTCACTAAAATATCATATTTCGTGAAACCCTCCCCCAAAATGAATACTTCGATGGATTTTCTCCTTTACCTGAGCATAAATTATAGAAGCAGTGATCCTGGAAATAACTTGTGTTTTTTATGACATGCTTATTACACACTATTTATTATTACATGATTATTTTTCATTACATTGTCAATTTTATTACATAATGAAAACAGCAACATTCTTCCAAGATTTTGTAGCTCATATCACTTCAATTAAGCCTCCTATATGTTTCATCAATGAGTACCAGACATGAAACAACATGAAGGTATTTAAGAAGACAACTCAAATAAAGAGTTCTTCCGACATGCATTTGGGTCTTCCAGTCCAGGCAAACAACACACAATTACAAGAAAGCTTAAACTTCTTGTGCTAGGAAGTCATGGTCACAGGGCTCAGGCTGCCAGCCCCCAAAGATGGCTCCATGTCCCGAGGGATGACTCCACCATTACAGAATTTTTTTCTGAGAACTCCCTGATACATTTCACGAACCCTCAAGGGTTCACGAACCTCAGTTTGGGAACCACTGCCTTAGAGACTATGAGGTCCTAGGCAATTCTGGTGGCTACTAGACTCCAAGCACAACTAAGAGACTGTATTAAGGCTATAGGAGACCAACTCATAGTTTTCAGTGGTGGCCCATTTTTCCCCCTAATCCCACATGGTGACCTACACTAACAGCAGCTGGACCAGGGCCAGTACAACCATTTAGGGCACTGGCATTTGGGGAAGCGCCATTTTCTTTGGCAGCGACCACAGCAGCCGGATCTCTGGCCGCTCGGTCGCTGCCGGTATTTAGGCGGAGGGAGCTGGGGCAGGGGAGCGCGGCGAGGGCCGCCTACAGCAAATAAGGGGAGGGGGGTGACACGCAGGGGAACTCCCTGCCCCGCCTCCTCGCCAAACATGCCGTGGCCGCTTCACTTCTCCCGCCTCCCAGGCTTGCGGTGCCAATCAGCTTAAGTGCTGCAAGCCTGGGAGGCGGGAGAAGTGAAGCAGCAACGGCATGTTTGAGGTGCTCATGCTCGTGCGCGGAGCAGGGGTGAGCTGCGGCGGGGGGGTGCCTCAGGGCGGAGGGTAGGGGGTGGGGAGCTGCCGCAAGGGGAGCGCCTCAAGGCAGAGGGGGGGAGCTGCCACGGGGGGAGGTGCCTCAGGGCAGGGGTGTGGGGGGGGAGGGCACAAGGTGGAAGTTTCGCCTAGGGCACGAAACATCCTTGCACCGGCCCTGAGCTGGGAAATTTGTGACACACACCCTGCTCTTTTGCCATGTACATTCAGAGTGGGAGGAAAATACCCAATGATCCCTGATCAGGTGTTAATTTGGGTGTCTGCTACAGAGTAGCACAGGCAAAGACTTCATCTTGGCGACCCATAGCCCAGGGGTCCTAAGTGAAGCTACATGGCATCCTACACATCCTCCTCCCCATTCTCCCTCATAGAACCCCATTCTTTCCCCAAAGGGCCCAGATAACTCCCCTCCTCCTCTCTTAGGGCCCCATTGCATGCTGAGATCAGAGCCTGCATCTCTATATTAAAGTTGAGGGCAGTTACAAACTGCTCTTGGAACTCTGCCCAGTGTGCACCAAGTTGGTAACTCTTGCCATAGATGAACCGAGGCAGTGTCTCTCTGAGAACCTTCCTCTCTGCTGTCAGAACTCACTTGATAATTGACACACCCATAGAGATTATTGTCCCTCAAAGAAGTTGTAGACTCCCAGACTGCTGCACTGGGCAATACAGTATGGGGAGGAGGTGAGCAGCCCTCAGTGGTAAAAGAACAGGCTAAACACTATTTAGAAAAGCTGGACATGCACAAGTCCATGAGTCCAGATATAATGCATCCAAGGGTGCAGAGGGAGTTGGCTGATGTGATTGCAAAGCCATTGGTCATTATCTTTGAAAATATGTGGCAACTGTGGGAGGTCCCATATGAAGGTGGATAGAAAACTGGCTAGATTGTCGGGCTCAACGGGTAGTGATCAATGACTTGATGTCTGGTTGGCAGCCAGTATCAAGCAGAGTGCCCCATGGGTCAGTCCTGAGGCTGGTTTTGTTCAACATTTTTATTAATGATCTGGATGATGGGATGGATTGCACCCTCAGCAAGTTTGCAGATGACACTAAGCTGCAGGGAGAGGTAGATACGATAGAGGGTAGGGATAGGGTCCTGAGTGACCTAGACAAGTTGAAGGATTGGGCCAAAAAGAAATCTGATGAGGTTCAACAAGGACATGTGCAGAGTCCTGTGCTTAGGAAGGAAGAATCCCATGCACCACTACAGGCTGGGGACCGACTGGCTAAGCAGCAGTTCTGCAGAAAAAGACCTGGGGATTACAGTAGACAAGAAACTGGAAATGAGTCAGCAGTGTGCCCTTGTTGCAAAGAAGGCTAATGGCATTTTGGGCTGTATTAGTAGGACAATTGCCAGCAGATTGAGGGAAGTGATTATTCCCCTCTATTCAGCACTGTTGAGGCCACACCTGGAGTATTGCGTCCAGTTTTGGTCCCCTCACTACAGAAGGGATGTGGACAAATTGGAAAGAGTCCAGAGGAGGACAACGGAAATGATTAGGGGGCTGGGGCACATGACTTATGAGGAAAGGCTGAGGGAACTGAGGTTATTTAGTCTGCAGAAGAGAAGAGTGAGGTGGGATTTGACAGGAGCCTTCAACTACCTGAAGGGGGGTTCCAAGAGGATGGAGCTCAGCTGTTCTCAGTGGTGGCAGATGACAGAACAAGAAGCAATGGTCTCAAGTTACAGTGTGGGAGGTCTATATTAGGAAACACTATTTCACTAGGAGGGTGGTGAAGCACTGGAATGGGTTACCTAGGGAGGTGGTGGAATCTCCTTCCTTAGAGATTTTTAAGGCCCAGTTTGACAAAGCCCTGGCTGGGATGATTTAGTTGGTGTTGGTCCTGCTTTGAGCAGGGGTTGGATTAGATGACCTCCTGAGGTCTCTTCCAACCCTAATATTCTCTGATTGTAAGACCAGCTCAGTCAGGGTGGATAGTATTAGAACATCAGCAGCCTCAGCAGCAGAGGATTTTGTCTTAAGCCCCTGCCTGCACACTCAACTTCTCCCATGTCTCAGTCTTAGGCCGAGCAAATATGAACAGGTTGTAGGTATTCAGGATTGGGAACAGAACACAGGAACCTTATTGTCACTTAGCAACCTTAATGGTTTTTGTTGTTTTAGAATTCCCCACCTTTAATTACATTGCTCCTATTTTTCCTTTGCATAATTAAATCAGACATTTTTAAAACTGTGATTTATCAACTGTCTAACCAAGGCTTTTGCCTGCATACAACACAAAGTGAAGTACCAGTCTACACTAGAAACTGGAGTCAGGGCTCTGATCCTGCAAAGTCTTGTGCATGTGCTTAAGTTTATACACTTATGAATAGTCCCATAAGTAGGGCTCTACCAAATTCACAGCCACGAAAAACACGTCATGGACCATGAAATCTGGTCTTTTGTGTGGTTTTACACTATACTACACAGATTTCACAGAGAAGACCAGGGTTTCCAAAACTGGGGTCCTGACCCAAAAGGGAATTGGTTCATGGGGTTACCAGGTTATTTTAGGGGGAGTTGCAGTATTGCCACCCTTACGTCTGCGCTGCCTTCAGAGCTGGGCATCCAGCCAACAGCTGTTGCTCTTCAGCCTCCCAGCTCTGAAGGCAGCACCCTGCCAGCAGCAGTGCAGACGAAGGGGTGGCAGTACCATACCATGCCACCCTTACTTCTGTGCTGCTGCCTTCAGAGCTGGGTGGCTGGAAAGTGGCAGCTGCTGACTGAGGGCCCAGATCTGCAGGCAGAAGCGCAAAAGTAAGGGTGGCAATACCATACCAGGCCATCCTTACTTCTGTGCTGCTGCTGGAGGTGGCTCAGCTTTCAGAGCTGGGCTCCTGGCTAGCAGTCACCACTCTCTAGTGAATTTTTTTGAGTTAATCATGTAAGGTAACTGCAATTAGTCAACAGCTCTAATTATTAGCAAATAAAAAACAGTTGCTAAGAGATTAGACGATGATACTATGAAGCACTGACTAAGGCTATGTCTACACTAGCACTTTTGTCGGCAAAACTTTTGTCATCAGGGTGTGAAAAAAACCACACCTGCGTGGCAAAAATTTCATCAACAAAAGCACCAGTGTGGACAGCGCTGTGTCGGTGGGAGAAGCTCTTAGTTTTGCCTATATAAGTGGTAGTGTAGATGTGGCCTAAGTCTCTCTGGTCACTTATCTGGGTGAACACAACTCTTGGTCTACACTACAGCCTATGTCAGGCAAAACAGACCCCGCCCCCACGCACCAGAACCCACCCACAGACTACAATTCCCAAGATGCCCTGGGCCCCCTCACGTACAGACTACAGTTCCCAGCATGCAGCGCTCATAAAGCGCACAGCGCCCAAGCTGCCCTGCGCTCCCTCTCCGCGCATGCGCCCCGCAGCCCGGGCTGTCGCTCCCTGGCTGGCGGCTGCGGCGAGTCCCCGCTATGGAGTCCTACGATGTGATCGCGAACCAGCCCGTGGTGATAGATAACGTGAGTCCGGGCCCGGACCCCTCAGGCTGGCACCAGGGAAGGGGAGGCGGGAAAGACACGGCCAGCAGGATCCCTTTGTCACTGGGCCCCGCCCTGCTGCTCCCCCCTCCCCCCCGGGCGAGTCCCCTCAGCCCCGCCCCGTCGTGATTTGGGGCCCGCCCAGACACAGCAACGTGTCAACCGAACTCAATGAACTCTCTCATTCCCGCTTTTTCATTGGCTCTGGCGCCTGTCAGTCACCGCAGGAGAGATCACCCTAACCTGCTGGTTCGACCGGTCTTACCTCCGCGGAGGTTCTCGGCACGGGAGTGCTTTGATGACCTGATTGGCTCTCTCTGCTGTCACTCACATGGGATGCCCTGTCCCTTAGCTAAACCTGACGAGCCCGCCACTGTGTAATGTACATGCAGTGATTGGCTACCATGGCCGTCTATCATAGGTATAGGCTGGGACCCCTCAAGTTCCATGGTCCGTTGCCCTGCCAGGACATCTGACCAGACTGGGCAGGTTTAGGGTGAGGGGCTTGGAGAGGCTCTGCCCTGACCAGGCACCCAGCAGGCACCGCTGACGTACCCAGGAGGAGTGGACCCTCTCAGAGACACAGCTCCCAGCATGCACTGCTCCATGTTGAGCGCAGAGGAGCATGGCATCTTCATGGGGATAACTGCTCCCAGTGTGCGCCCTGTGGGGACAGCTCCCAGCATGCACTGCTCCATGTTGAGCGCAGAGGAGTATGGCATCTTCATGGGGATAACTGCGCCCTGTGGGGACAGCTCCCAGCATGCACTGCTCCATGTTGAGCGCAGAGGAGTATGGCATCTTCATGGAGATAACTGCGCCCTGTGGGGACAGCTCCCAGCATGCACTGCTGCATGTTGAGCGCAGAAGAGTATGGCATCTTCATGGAGATAACGGCTCCCAGTGTGCACCCTGTGGGGACAGCTCCCAGCATGCACTGCTCCATGTTGAGCACAAAGGAGTATGGCATCTTCATGGGGATAACGGCTCCCAGTGTGCACCCTGTGGGGACAGCTCCCAGCATGCACTGCTCCATGTTGAGCGCAGAGGAGTATGGCATCTTCATGGGGATAACTGCGCCCTGTGGGGACAGCTCCCAGCATGCACTGCTCCATCTCCAGACCAGTCAGAAGGGAGGCTTATGGGGATGATTGCTCCCAGGACACACTGCACTGCCGTGAGTTTAACAGTCAGGGCATGGCCTGCGGAGATGATAGGTTCTAGCCCATGGCCCTTCTCATTGATTCAAGCCAGAACTGTAATTTCTATGAGACACACCTCAGGATTATAGATGAGGTTGGCTCCATGCCTTAGTGATGTACTTTAGAGTCCCATGCGGACAGCGGTTTCGTTAGCTCTGATCCAAGAGGCTTCTCAACAGCAAGGACTATCCAGTAAAGAGCGAGAGAAGGAGGGGGATGATTTAGAGAGAACCTCTTTTGTTACAATGGGTCACACGCTCAGTCTCCTCCCTTCAGCCCCTTGATGCCAATATTCCAAACAAATTTTACTGTTCACATGTCAAATGAGGGGATCCTACCTGTGCTCGCATACTTTTCCATCACCTTTGACAAAAGGATTTAGGAGTAATAAATGGGCTTGCTTGCCTTGCAGCTCTGAACACACTCCCTGTTTTCTTGTACCTTGCAACTTTAGACCTTTTAGGCTCACTCTAGACATCCTAGCATGTCTGCCCTTATATGGGTGATTCCTAATTTCCCCTTATTCCATTTTTACTGTCCCTCCCAATTGCCATCTGGAAATCCACCCATCTCTTGAACTCTTTCATACCTCTTTGCCAATGTGCCTTTCCCAGTAACTAATTCCAAATATGTTTCAGTGTTGTGACTTGTATATGTCAGAATGGAAGGGGTGACTCTTGTTTCACTCTGCAGGGTTTGACTTGGTAGGCCTGGCTTTTTTTCCTTGTAGAGAGATTTTTCTGAACTGGAATACCATATCTTAATCCTTCAAACTTTGAAACCTGATCCAGACAGTTTGGTCCCCTCATGCCCTATTCTCCCACTAAGTCTGTGTGACCTTGGGCAGGCTGCTTAACCTCTCAGTGCTTTTGTTTTTCCATCAATAAAATGGGAATAGTGGTGCTTACTCACCTTGGCAAAAGGCTTTTGAGCTCCTAGGATGAGAGATGTGGGAGAAATGCAAAGGAAATATTATTAGAACTGAGTGCTAATAATATGCAGATGCTACTAGGAGTCGAGCAAGGTATAAAGAGGCATATTAGCATATCTGGTTTCACTTTGTCCCTGACTAGTTAAACTGAGATTTTTTGCGGTATATGTGAGAGAAATAATCGAACAGTTTATGTTGTGAGATCAGCATTTTTCACTGGCGAGGCTCCTAGATCAGGATCTTACAGTGACACTGCACTTTTGGGGCTGTCCATGAGTGATACAGGACAGTGCTAGGAGAGAGAGAGAGAGAGAGAGAGTGTGGAAATAATACAGACAATATACTACTGTTCTGCACTTCTTTGTAGTGCCTTTCATCAGAGAGTCTCGAAGGGCCTTACAGAGTTGGGTGTTATCTGTTTTAGGCATGTAAAATGAGGCAGTGAGGATAGAGAACAGACCCAGAGAGTCCCGATTCCAGTCCTGCTGTTAACACTAGTAATACCTACTTTTACCTATTACTGTTCTTTATTGCCAGCTGTATACTCATGTTTCCAGCACCGGGCTTTTGTTGTACAAAGCTGGAGGTTGGGGTTGCTGCACAATACTGGCTTAACACTCCCTCTTTTTCCCATAAGTAAATTGTATATTACTTGAGTCCTCATTCTGCGATGAGTGCCATGTGAGCAGATTGCTGCACCCCCATGGAGCCTCGCTGAAATCAATGGATGGGTGGCCTTGGTGAACATAAATGAAACCAATCGAGGTGAAGGGTCAGATTCAGCCCTGACTCCACTGACCTCCGTGTAGTCATCCCTGCTTACATGAGGCCTGGCCTGAGAGAGGGGAATCAATGTGTCTTTGTGATCTGAATGTTGTTTTTTTCCACTGCTGATACAGCACTACTGGATATTGTTTCTTTGAGTGAATGGTTTTTTATGCTCTTGATGTTGTCAAAAGAATATCTACCCAAATGGAAGTGAAAGAGGAAGTGTTATTTCCATCAAGAGTGAGACCAGAGTAGATTTAATCTGTCAATGAATTCCATGTTTATTCAGATCATAAACCCCCTTCAAGATTAGTGAATCAGGCCATGGCTACACTGGTGTTTTACAGCGCTGCAACTTTCGCGCTCAGGGGTGTGAAAAAACACCCCCCTGAGCGCTGCAAGATACAGCGCTGTAAAGCCTCAGTGTAATCAAGGCAGCAGCGCTGGGAGCGCGGCTCCCAGCGCTGCAAGCTACACCCGTAAGGGATGTGGTTTACATGCAGCGCTGGGAGAGCTCTCTCCCAGCGCTGCCGCTCCGACCACACTCACACTTCAAAGCGCTGCCGTGGCAGCGCTCCCGCAGCAGCGCTTTGAAATGTCAGATGTAGCCATACCCTTAGTTTTGTAGTCCACTACAAAGCTGGTGAAAGGGCTGTGCTTGGGTAGCACGCTCCCAAAGTTTAGGTATTGTAAACAAAATATATTTTCACTGACTTCAAAACAATCTTTAGGGTTTTTTTCCATATTTAAAATGCAAAACCAATCAGGATAACTGAAGAAGGAAGAGAGAGATAAAAATCTATCAGCCTTAATAAATGTAATATGCTTTTGGTGTGGAGTGTTGTTGTAGCCAGAGGGGAGGTCACATGTTTTTGCTGTACTTAAAATTGCTTCCGCCACATTCCTTAAAATGAACTTCACTCCAGGACAACAAAATCCCACAAAATACATATTTTAAAATCATGATTCTTAACCTGTCAGTGTCCTTTTAACCACTTACATTCTTTTCTGTGTGCATCTACCGGGACAGTGAGCAAAGATTAAATAGATCCACCTACCCAGTGCGCACAAGTGTAGCTTTGTTTAGAAAGATTAAAGCATTTACAGGGAAGCTAAATAGACTGGAAAGCATTGTCAACTCTCATAATAGAGAGATGGCTAACAATTGCAGTTGGATTAGTACCTGGTGCTACTGCATTTGGGCCCGGTCCTGCAGGCTCTTGTGTTCCGCGGAAGTCCAGTTTATGTTTTTGAGGGATAAATAATCTCAACTGATTTTGAACTTTAATAAGTAAGTTAAAAATGCATCCCTTGCTGGGAACCTCTCAGTGTAAAATAGAAGCATCATTGTTCTCCTGCAACTCCTTCCCTGAAGCCAAGCATGCTGGCAGTGTAGTGAGTTATCATCTAGACTCAAATATTAAATAAGAACTGTCTTTGGAGGAGGTTGCCTTACTGTATTTATTTGTCCTGCTCTTTGCTACGGTGAAATTGTGAATTACCAAGTATATATTAAAGCTATTGCCTAGGAAACTCAGGACTGTGTTTTGTAGACTAGAATAATGGCTTTGCTCTAAAATGGATGGTCAGAAAAGAGTCCACGTCACGCTGACCCCATCTCTTATTTCACAGATCATTTCTGAGTGTGAGTAGGTTAGTGCAGCAATCCGACAAAATTGGGGGCCACCAAGCAGGAGTCTACTCTGGGTCACGCAGAACGTCTGCTGGCAGGATGGGGGTGACTCACAGTGCTCCAGCATGATTCAGCGGGTAGGGCACTGGCCTAGGAGGCAGGATCCGAGTATTAATCCTAGTCTGCCACTGATTCGCTGAGTGGTTTTGGGTGAATCAATTTGTCGGCCTTCCTGTCTGTAAGGTGACGACAGAGATACTAACCTGCTTTTTGGGGGTGCTTTGAGATCTGTGGGTGAAGAGCACCTAAGGGGTTACCAGATATCCCGATTTTTGGGTCTTTTTCTTATATAGGCTCCTATTATCCCCCACCCCCTGTCCTGATTTTTCACATTTGCTGTCTGGCCACCCTAAGAGCACCATTGGTTGTCTCAGATCCTGTGTGGCCGATAGAACAATCCTCTTGACTTGTAAACCAAGAAATCATGCTTTGGAGTCATTGAAGGTGACTAGAGAACCCCATTATTAGAATCACTTGGCGTCAGCATGTGTCACATGCCTCACTCCACTCTCTTCTTTATTTGCATGCCTTTCCACGAAGGTGCTCCTTTGCAGCGTCCTGAGTGAGCAAACCTTGATTATCTGACTACATGGTTTTCTCCAGTCGGCTCTTTATACTAAAAACCTGGGAGCTTCCCTGAGGTCACTTTGTTTCAAGCTGGCGCTCCTACAGAAAGGGGAAGAGGAAGTGGAGGAGGGGAGAGGATCCGCAGTGATTGTGGTAGGGAGCTACGTTCCCAGGATGTATCTTGAAAATATCCATGAGGAGAAGTGCACTTTGCTGTTTGGTCTGAGAGATTTCTGCAGCTCCAGGAGGTCAGCCGCCTGGCACAATTGTTACCGAAGATTCAAAGTGCTCAATTTTTAGCTACTCTACATGCTCCTGTGGGGTTTTGCTGCTTTGAATAGTGCCTCCTTGCACAAAAAAAAATCCACCATCCTTGCCGTACCCAGCCTCTTCTCACTGGCTTCCTCTTGAATCTGATTCAAGTTCCTTGTCGCATCCAAAGCCCTGTGCAACTTAGCTCCCACGTTCCTCTCTGCTCTTGTTTCCTTTTGCTCCCTACTTGTCCCCTTAGCTCTGCCGATTATTATTAGCCCCAGTCATGGCCCAGGACCCCACCGTGCTGAGCGCTGTAGGGACACAGAACTACAAGTCTGTCCCTGCCCCAGAGTGCACCCTCTTAGCGTCTTCCCCTGGCCTCAACTCCAGTCTGTTTTCCACGGGGTTGCTCGCCCCTTAAAACTCCTCCTTGACTCAGTCCCTCCCTCCAAACCTCATCCTAAGGCATGCTTCTTCTGAAAGCCTGTGAACCCTCCGCCTTCCCTTCTAAGAAATGAAACTGGCATGGTTTTTGCTAAACTCTACCCTTTAATTATTTGCTCTGTGTTGCCCTCTCTGCCATCTGTCTATTGTTTAGATTAGACGGGCAGCCTGTTGAGGCTGAGGCCTCTTTTTCTGTGTCTGTTGAGCCCGTAGCTTGCTTCTGATGCTAAACAGGTGACAGTGTTTGGGTCTAAAATAATCTGCTATATGAAGCAGACTGTATGTTGTGGGATTGCTCTGTGCACCAGGGTGACGGCCGAGAGGGGCGGATGCTTTTTGCTGATGTCCCTCAGCTTTCACACTCCAGGTCTGCCCAGCAAGGTGTTGTCGGTGGAGGGTGGAAATTACTCCCTTAGCACACTGCAAAGCACATCTTCTGGAGGCAGAACTTGTCTGGATTTGGATTGCCTGTGTAGGGGGCTTTCTTTATGCTGGGTCGAAATGATCCGGGGAGGGCTGCTCGTGCTGCATTTAACATGCTGCTTGTATTTAAGTTGTTGTGAGCACAAGTGCCACGTGACTGACATGCAGCATTAGTCAGTATTATTTACTTGTTTTTCACATACTTCTCTGTTCCTCCCGCAGGGCTCGGGTGTGATCAAGGCAGGTTTTGCAGGTGACCAGATACCGAAGTACTGTTTTCCAAACTAGTAAGTACCCTAGTAACTCTGGTGCAGGGGTTCAGTTGCTCTGAGTATCCCAGACTATTTGCAGTCTACATAGAGGGAGGAACGGTCTTGTGGTTTAAGCAGTGTTGGGAATCTGAGGAAGTAGGTTTTATCTCTGGCTCTGCCACTGAGATAGTAACTCACCTTCCAGAGGGGTCCTGGAGCTGAGTTCAGGAATGTGAAATGCTCTGAGACTGCCTGAAGTTGCTAAAAAAACATGCAAAGGGTAATTCTGTGCGGCTTTGAGTCAAGTCCTGTGGGCTCCCAGTAACTGGTTGTAGTTGTAGAATTAGAGAGAGACCAAAGGTGGAATTAATTTAACCCCAGTACAAACATTGGTCATCCTGCTATTAGACACCTGAGGTACTCTGGAAACCTGAGAAAACAAGAACAGGGTGGGTAAAAAATACCTTTATTTATTTATCCTGAGCCCAGTTCTACCATCTTGACTCATGTCAAATGGCTGTGGAAGTTAATGGGAGCTCTAGCGGAGAAAGGACTCCGGGGTCTGGCTGCCTGGGCACTGCTGACAGCTGTTAGCTCACCAGACTGACTCTTTCCTGGGGGGGTATGTGTGCTCACCCAGGTGAAGTAGTCCCTCCCACCATTGCTAGCAATAGCTTCTCAGGGAATAGAGAAGCGCTGACTAGTTAGTGCTCGGGAACGTCTCCTGTCTTGCATGAGACTCTCTAATACTTGCAACTTCCATTGTAGTGTGGGCAGACCAAAGCACGTTCGTGTCATGGCTGGTGCTTTAGAAGGGGACATTTTCATTGGGCCAAAAGCAGAGGTAAGAGCGTCTGTTTGTCATGGATCCCCATGTGTCTGGGGGTAGGCTCCCCGGGGAGGTCATGGCTCCCAGCTGAGAAGGTTGCAGCAGTAGTGGAGGGCAGTGTTTCCACTGGAAGAGGAAGAACTGCGAAGGGGAGTAGTCTAGACCTTCCAGTGCAGGGTGCTGCCTGCAGCAAGCTGAGGTTTGTGCCCTGCCCGTGGGTGGTAGCGTTAGTGGTTTCAGCTAAACACGTTTTATATTAGCTCAGAAACTACGGAGTCTTTCTGTGCTCTCCCTGTTCTCTGGGCCCGTAGGAGGATAGTGTTTTTTTAGATGATATCCCTGTCAAAAGGGACATAAAACTAATGCCCTGATCATAGGAATCGTATCTGGAGTCCATAGCCCTTTCCTGGAGTGGGATTTCCACCCCCCAGTGTCCTGGCTCGATTCCAATTGGACAATTACATCCTCCCTCCCTAATCTCCCCTGCCGTTTTGATTTGGATACAACATTCGTTGACTGCTGTGGGGTGTTAAACATCTGCTGTCTTTCTCCCCAGCGGTAGCGGCATTTCAGTGGAGAGTGATGGGAGTCGATAGCAGGTTCCTCTCTCTCTGTCACTGAATATAGTTGTGCCTCAGTTTCCACTCCAGATCTGTGTTTCAGCCTCTGGTGCTGATCTGCAGTCTCTCTCTTTTTGTAGGCCAGTTGGTTTTGTTTTTTTTAATAAGTTCTTTGACCCTCTGGCCGAAGCAAGAGAGTCTTCCTTGGGCTCAACGCTTACATCCTTCACACATCCAACTTCACCCCCTATAGATGCAGGGCTGATCAGTACCAATAGTAGTCCTTTCCTCCAGCATCTGCCCCTGTTTATGCACAGGGTGGAGGTGGATTTCTTTCTACCCTACCTGGACACCCCTGTTGCGGGCCCAGAAAGAGGAAGCTTGCCCACAGCCTCCTCCATCATGTACTTCACTCCTCCCTGGGTCCTCCTATTTTTGGCCTTTCTCTAGCCAACTCGCAGTTCCTTCTCACGCTGCACCCCCATCTCTCATGGTCGAGAACCTTAAATACCAGATCTTGCTTCACTTCTGGTTTCCATAGCCTGAGCAAGAAGATTGCCGTATGTAGTCCTTTCTTGCACATCACACTCCAGACTACAGCCCCCTTAACGACCTTGTTGGGGCTGAACTTGGCCTATAGACTCTCCTAAAAGGTCAGTGCACACCCCATTAGAGCTTCCCATCGTGCATACTAGAGAAACAAAACATACCAGTTTCTGGATATTTGTATATTGGTTGATTATATTCTATCCTTTATAATTAAATACGGACATTCAGTGTTATTCCTTGGCACTTACAGCAAGCAGATGCCTCTGTAAGAGGAGCAGTGTCACTATTAATGGGCAGTGAGGAGTATGTTTGGAAATCTCACTCAAAGGCGTGCTACGTTGTCTTTTCTGTGTGGCTAGGAGCACAGAGGTCTGCTCTCGATCAGATATCCCATGGAACATGGGATAGTGAAGGACTGGAATGACATGGAGCGCATCTGGCACTATGTGTATTCGAAAGACCAGCTTCAGACTTTCTCAGAAGAGGTGAGATTTCATGCAGGCCCAGTGCTTTGTTGCTAAGTGTGTGTAAGTTGTAAGCTTTGCTTTTCCTTGCAGAAGCTCTAAATGTACCTGTTCATTCATCAAAAATTATTGCTTCGCTTTAGACCTCCGCCAGAAGTATGCAAGCAAAATGACCTAGTGGCTAATATGATACTGTAGCTTTACTGCTGATCCAGCATTCAGCCCTTGCGCACACATTCTCCCCAGTGCAGCATCCCATTATTTCTGAGCTAGGCTGGGTGCTTCTAATCGTTCCTGTCCTGCTTTGTCCGCTCACCAAATGTTTACTAATGAAATTGTTTGAAAGGAAGGAAGCGTAAACCCCGTGCACCCAACATGGAGAGACAGAAAAATAAAATAGGGCAGCGTCAGCGAGATGTTCTGCGAAATGGCTCTGGAAGTGGCTTAGAAGTGTTTCCGCTCTATGGTGATGAACGAAGCCTGCAGCCCCTTGTCAGGGCCTGTGTTTTAAAGGCAGCCCTGCCGGAAACTTAATGATGTGACTTCTGAGTGGACAGCTGGAAAAAGATCCATTCGGTCACAGCAGGATAGTCCCCTATAGTCTGTTCCCCAGCGCTCTGTCTAATTTAGCTTGAAATGGCCCAGGTCCTGAGGATTCTCCAGCCCTTCCAGTGGGAGATTATTCCACAGCCTCTGAGATCTCACTGGATGCCAGTGTTCCCTCATTCCTTAACTTCATCCCATGTTGCTATTTATATCCCCGTGGTTCCTAAAGTGTGCGAGTAAACAGAGTTATTCTGGAACACGTTCCCAATCACGCCAGCCAACCCCCAGTCCGTATGGACACTCGCAGCCTGTGGTGGGGACAGAGCCCCCCTCCTCCGTCTAGCTGTGATAGAGCATTCCCAGCTGCAGCGGGTCAGAGCTGCAGAACGAACCCCTCTGCTGAGTTCTGTTTTGTCTCTATTAAACCAGCATCCTGTGCTCCTGACGGAGGCTCCCCTGAACCCACGTAAGAACCGAGAGCGAGCCGCTGAGGTTTTCTTTGAGACCTTTAATGTGCCTGCGCTTTTTATCTCCATGCAAGCGGTGCTCAGCCTGTAAGTATCTTCCCCTTCCTCTGCACAGCCTGAGCAGAAGGGCAGAAATAAAACTTCAGTGAGATTGTCCTGCAAACCAGCCATTCCTTTGGAGAATGACTATTGAAATGGAGACAGATCTGCCCATCCCAAAACCACGGGGGCGTTTGGGTCTTGCTTGATGTTTGCAGCTTTGTCCCATGTCTAATTCTGACCTTAACCTCCTGGAAGGAAGTAGAAATGTACAGGCTATGAGGCTTTTTTTGAACAATCTCTCCAGTCATTGCTAGTGTAACAAGGTCCACCACGCTCAAATCCCTGTAGAGGCCACAGTCTGCAACTTTGCACCCTAGATCAGCAGTGGGGCTTGAACCTGGGGATCTTAAAGCAGGAGCCTCTACTGCCTGAGCTAGAAGACCCAGCTTTGTTAACCAGGGCGGCAGCAGGCTCAACCTCTGTTTGGTCCAGCCATGGCTAGAGGAGGCAGAGTGCCACACTGAGTAGGTGTCAGTTCAGCTCCACTTCTGGGAGTGCTGGTGTAAACAGGGGCAAGGATCTCGCCGCCATTTGTAATTTTACCACCATGTCATCCAGGTCTGCCTGCAGTATTGGGTTGTGGTGGTTAAAATGCTGGTGGCTGCTGGTGCCTTGACTAAATTAGTGCCCGACGGTTGTTGGTGGCAATGGTTGGGGGAAAGGCTAGTGTATCCAAAGTAGTACCTCTCGCCCCATGGCCTTGCATTGAGGCCATATTGTGCTCGCCGTGAAAAGCTCCAGGCTCATGCTTCCAACCAGAAGCTCTCTCTAGGCAATGGGAGGCACCAGAGCTGGCCGACGTAACAATTCCTGCCCCTCTAGCTGCGTTCAAGTGTGGCATTTTGGGAGATGGGGTGAGCAGGGAACTGTGTGTGACTGGCTGGCTTAAAAAAAGATTTGCAGAGTTCATCTGCAAGGACTTCCATTCTGATCTTTACCAAGCCACATTAAACCAACGGAGGCTTTAGAAAATGGTCATATTTTGTGCGCGGTTCAGTTTCAAATGGATTAGCTAGTGACACTGGGATTAATCCTGTTTCTTTTCAAATCCTTCCTTTTTTATTAGTAACCCATTGGATTGTTAAATGCATTTTTTAACTCTAACATGATATTCTTCATTCCAGTCGTTTACTTTCTGCATTTCACTTTCTAATTTTACTAACCTTTACATATATTAATTATAACTACTTATTTTTATCCATATTGCATTCTGTAAAATCTTATTTCAAAACAACCACCCCAGATCCTGCCTCAAGGCCAAAATTAAACAGAGTTCTTCAGAATTGAAAAAACTTTTTACTAAAAACAAAAACAAAAGTAGAAATGCCCATTTCAGAAGTAAGCTGAATTATTCTGCAGTTACTTGCTTCTCTCTCTCTTTGCTTTAGTATTTGTCTGGAGTGTAATCATGGCGTCAGCTGGGCCAGGTAAAAGTCCAGGTAACACTTGTGAAATTTGCTGCCTGTCTCTCAAATACAATCTTTCCCTCCTTTGTTGCAGTTACGCTACAGGGAGAACCACAGGGGTGGTGCTGGACTCCGGAGATGGCGTTACCCATGCAGTTCCTATTTACGAAGGGTTTGCTATGCCTCACTCCATTATGCGGATCGATATCGCTGGCCGCGATGTATCCCGCTTCCTTCGCCTCTATCTGCGGAAAGAAGGCTACGACTTCCACACGTCATCAGAGTTCGAGATCGTCAAAACCATCAAAGAGGTGCCCTGCTGTCTGTGATTGGTCTAGGGGTGATTTCTGCGGCAATGAGCCAAGGAGTCTCTGAAATGGGGTGCAGATCCTTAGTGGCCAGCTCCTTGATGGCAGTCTTGGCGGCAGGGCCCCTAAAAACTGAATAGGCCATTGAGCCAGAACTCCCCTCTGATTCTGACAGAGGATCTCTTCATGTCAGGACCGGTCAGCCTGGGGGACACTTGCATTGCCAGTGCCTGTGCTGTACTGGTTGTGCAGATAAATGCAGAACTCCAGTCCCCAAGGCTGGCAGGGTGACACCTTCCATTTGCACTACAGTAATCTTCTGAGGAAAAAAGACTAGTTAAATCCATGCCGGATCACAATGAGAAGTGTGAAATATTCCATATTGCATTATTCCACTATCCGCAATGATAACATTTAAAATGCAGCACCCAGATTAAAGACCCCTTCTTAGGAGCCCAGTATTTTGTGATTATTAGCATCAAAGTCTCTCACAAATATGCACGCTCAGGGAAGTAAGCAACCCAGAGCCATCTTGGCTACTGTTCTGTTAGAAACGCGGAGGAAGGCAGCTCATTTCTGCCAAAGAAGAGGACAGAATTGGGGGATGGGAGATGAATATTTTAACTACAAGAGTGACTGATTCTTAGCAGTAGCTTTGCTATCTCTTTGGACATGGCCCAGCAGTTTTACACACATAGGACTCCCATTGGTGGATTTCAATGGAAGCTTTGCCTCTCTAGGTGCTGAGTTGTTGCAGTGACTAGCACAGAAATGCTCATAAATACATACAGGCATTCAGATCAGTCCTGTCCTGATTAGAGCCAAAAGCCCCTGAATTTCTGACTGTGGTCGCTGTGTAACGACATCTGGTGGATAACCCCCGTACTGCATAACTGCTGCCTGTACAGTTGGATTAAGACAGATGCATATGCCTGGTCTCAATGAGTTTTTTCACAATCTGTGATCTCCTGCCAGCAAGAGAGAGTGAGAGGAGGTGGAAAAGGTGCTTGTGATTTGGGAGTCCAGTTCCAAGTGCAGCTGCTTAGCATGCTAAGGGAGAGGCACCTGCACTTGGTCACTGCAGTTGCTGGTGACTTCAGAAGGCACAAAGCTCTGGAGGGGTGAGGCTTGTAGATGGTTGGTCTGTTGTTTCTGTTTTGTAAGTGCTGATTACAGGGGAGGAAGGGCTGGTATTTCAGTGGCTAGAGAGAAATATAGAAGATTCTCTTCTGCTCTTCAAAAGTGGATAGAAAACATCCTGTAGCTTCTGTGCCTGGCAAGATGCTGGGCTTGATAGGATGGGGAAAAGCGAGAAACATGCATACGTCCAAATCGGGGTATATTGCACCTTGGAAACGCTCGTACAAATGGCCAGAGTCCTTGGTGTGCTCTGCCGCTTAGAAAATGAAACCGCAGAGCCGCCTGTATTGGAATCTGTGCTCTAGCGATCAGGCTCGCCATCTCCCAGCAAAGGGATGACTTTCTGAACCGTACCCTTACGAAAGCAGAGCTCCAGAAGAAAAATGGAGACGAGCCCAGACTTGCATGCTGAACCTTCTCACTAGTGGGGGCTGCGGGAGTGCAGAGTTAGCACACGCAAGAGCTTTCCCTCCCCACATTGCCCCCCTCATATTTCCTGCTTCACGAAGAGATGCTAGAATTCATCATTCTCCGACAAACACCAGTGATTTCTGCTATTTGTTTTCACCAAGGCAGCAGGCAGTGCTGCCAGCTCACAATTTTACCACGAGCATTACTGTTTGATTTCCTTGAAGACTCAGCTTGTGGAGACAAGGGATAAATATGAGAATCTCTGCTTACTTTTTTTTTTTTTTTAAATGAAAATTTGCACCCCTCCTGGTTGTGGAGAAAAGCTTGAAAATGCACCCAGAGTGTGACCTAAAGGATTAAAACCAGGAGGAAAAATGAAAAAGAAACAGTAATTTATTATTTGTCACATGATATTTAAACCAATAATGAGTTTTTCGGTGCCTGACATGATTTTTGAAGGACTGAGGATTTCAGAGGGAATCATTTTAAAAAGCCTGGTCAGCAGGGACAGTAGCAATGGATTTCTGGGCTTAACGCTTTCATAGTTTATTCTTTGCCTTGTGACTTTCACACTGCTTCCTTCTTAACTAGCTTGTGGAGCTGCCTGGAAAGCATTTCCATCTCTCTGAAACGTGAGTCCCAAACAGGGATCCAGTCAAAATAGCAAAGCTTCTTTCAGAACAAAAAGTTCACAAAACTTCTGTTTGAAAATGTCAGAATGTTTTTGTTTCCCCATGAAGCCCTATAGTGGCTAAGCTGCCAGGAGACTTAGGTGCATCATGGGAGATGTAGTCCAGCTAGCGAGTAGGGACCAGAATGAGACACCTCAGTGGCTCAGAGTAGACTAACAAATGTTTCAGTTCAGATTGATCTGAAAGATTTGTTTGTCCGAACAGAAGGTTCTGCTGAAGATTGCTCTCTTCCCAAAGAAAAATGTTTTGTTCGGAGCCCTGCTCATCTGCCTGCGTTCCCTTTGCAGCGTGCCTGTTACCTGTCAATAAACCCACAGAAGGACGAGACGTTAGAGACCGAGAAAGCCCAGTACTACCTGCCAGATGGAAGCACTATTGAGGTGCGTAAGGACAAATATTAAGTTATTTTTCATAAGAAGTTCATTGTTAGTAGACTGTCATGGCCCTCTCACTGCTCGGGGCTGGGACGTCTTGGTAGAATCTCTTGCTAAAATGTAGCTGCAGTGGGGACAGGATTTCTCTTGTAAAAGGTTAGAATAGTTCCTTATCTATTTCTTTCTAAAGACCTACAGTTATTGAACCAATTGATAAACGGTTTCTGATAAATATAGCTTCCCCCTGAGGATCGCTGTGTACCCGTAACTCATTGAAATCCCAGTGATCCAGAAACACGTGCTGTTCCTGTGACACAAGAGACCTCAAGTCCAGGGGTCTGCACTTGCAGGTTCTGATGCAGGATCAGGGACAGGATGAATGGGTCTCAGCTTACTGCAAATCCAGCAGCAACCTCTAGATGGGGGTTTATCTTCTCTAGCAGCACAGAAACAATCCCTGTGAAGAATGACTTGGAAAGAAACCTAAAGGTGAAACCTTCCAGGTGAGGGCTGAAGGGGAGAAAGTATGGGTTGTTTTGCCCTAGCGCACCAGACTTGGAATTAGGAGCTCTAAGTTTTGTTCCAAGCTCTGTTGCTCATTTGCTGTGGGGCTAGGAGCAAGTTGCTTCCTCAGTTCCCCCTCTCCCCCATCCATAAAGTGGGGGTAAAAATTGACTTAGTACTGTAGTGGCATGTTGAGGCTTGCTTCACGTTCATGAGATCTTTGAAATCTTCGGCTCTGTGAAGCTACATGAGTTATTGTGTGTTAAAGGGAGCAGCCCATCAGCCTTTGTTCCTCATCGGGATGTTAATGATGTCATACAAGCGTCTGGTAGGCCAGAGAGACTCTTTATAACTCACTGATGTTTCGGTCATTGAAGGGTTAAGTGTCTCTGCTATACAGGCATAGGCCACGCTGCTGCTTGTGCCGTACTGGAAGCTAACCTGTTCCCTCGTGGTGTTTGCAGATTGGCCCTGCCCGTTTCCGAGCCCCCGAGTTACTGTTCCGGCCTGACCTGATTGGAGAAGAGTGCGAGGGGCTGCACGAGGTGTTGGTGTTCGCGGTTCAGAAATCGGACATGGACCTGCGGCGAACACTCTTCTCCAATATTGTGCTGTCTGGGGGCTCCACGCTCTTCAAAGGTCTCTTTGCCTTCCACCTGGGCAGGATGCCCTGCACACTACTGGGGGTGGAGTGAGGGGTGAGGTCATGGAATCCTAGGAAAGCCCCGTTAGATCCTCCAGCTGCTCTCAAACGGTCAGGGCAGGAGTGAGGCTTTGTCCAGCTTAGCAATGGGGACTCCACCACTTCCCTGGGAAGATGATGCCACAGCCTGAGACTTTATTCTTTTCTCCAGAACTATTGACATCCAGTGTCATCTCATTACTCCTAGTCACACACACCCCCGTGTCCCCCTAGATAATCCCTCCCCTGCTTGGAATCGCCCCTCAAGCTTCTGTAGACTGAAGTAGAGACTTCTTAAAGGCATCCGGCTCCCACATATGTCACTGATGCTCTCCCCTTGCTCTCTTATCCTTCCCCTTCTCCCATCATCATTTTGTCTAAGAACGGACTGGACAGCCAGGCTCTTTCTGCTCTTCCGTTGCACCGTTTTAGGGCAGGTTCTTTGTTAAATCTGTAGAAGGCTGGTGCACGTCCTGAAGTTCCCTTAGATCTCTGCTTTAGTGGTAGGGATGTCGAAATCCCCTCAGGCATGAGCTGAGCATGTGGAGTGATGGTAGCTACATCACCATCTGGATGTCCCTGCCCACCTCAGAATGGGGGCCATAAGAGAAGGATGTAGAGGGAGAGGTTGTTCTTAAAGCCAGGGTGTGTGTTACACTCTGAGATGGTGCTAATGGAAGAACCAGTTTCTAGTTGTAATAGAAATCCCAAGAACTCTGACACGGCAGCAGGAGTCAAGGTACAAACACTACTCATAAAGATGACTCTTTCCTAGGCCCTCCTGATCTGTGCTTCCTAGGGGTCACCCACAACCACTTCCTCAGTGCAAGCCTCCCTGCAAGTCCCTCAGAAGCAGAGTCTGTGTTATAAAAGCAACAGACTCCTTCCACTTCCCAGCATGCTTTGCAGTGAAATGAGTGACAGACAGGCTTGCCTTTCCCCCACTCTGCTGTCATTGGGACTCAGACAGGCTCATGGGGCTCACTCCTTCTACTATGTGGCAGGGCTGTTCTGCACCACGGTGTGAGTCCATCCTTCTGGTAAGAGGATGAAACTCTCCAGGACCCACTTCCTGGTCTTCCACCCCCATGTGGTAGCACTGGAGGGACAGGAGTTGAGGGGAGAAGGGTGGACCTACCCACCCTTCTTTGAGCTTTGTAGTTGGGAGACTCAACCAGATAGAAACAGGAGGCCAAGCCTACCAGGCTCTTCTGAGACTTCTCCTTTCTCCTCAGGGACAGCTTGTCTTCTCATTTGTCCAGATAAAGCCTTTCCACCGATCCCGACAAGGAATGGTTATCTTTGGAGGGAGCAGGTTGGCTAGGAGGGTGAATCCAGTTATTATTAGCACGAATCTTGGTTGGTGCTTAGGGACCAACCAAGATCTGGGTCCAGTGTACTAGATGCTGTAAAAATACAGAGTGGGTCAGCTCTGTAAATTATACCCCTACATCCACTGTATCAGGATCTTCTTTCTGGTTATGCTCTGTGGGCTCCCCGAGCCTGCTCAGGACTCTGGGAAGGGACTTTACAGGCATGAGCTCAATGGTCAGGTAGGGCTGTCACCCCGCAGTATTTTGCGCAGAGCGTCGCTGCATCTGCAAAAACTGGTCGGGGTCCGTGCTCGGGCCCAAATTAAAGCAAGTTTCCTTTTCTGTGCAGGCTTTGGAGACAGGCTCTTGAGCGAAGTGAAGAAACTAGCACCCAAGGACGTCAAAATAAGGGTAGGAGTGCTTGCCTCTCGAGGCTTCCTGGCCTGCCTTTCCCCTGCGGTGGACGGGCGAGGTTCAGCAGCCTTGAGTCCCTTGGAGACACTAGGCTGAGGTGGCCGCTGCCCTGCCCTTCAAACCAACTCCAACTTTTCTGGAACAGCCCGGGCACCCCTGTGGTGGCTGCTCTTAGAACTGAAACCCATTTGGGTTCTGGAGAGGGGCATTCTGCTGGCAATGCAGCCCACCTTCGGGATCTCTGACCATGACCATGGTCATCCCCTGGCAGCGCAGCTTGAAGGCAGAAGCAGTCCCAATACATGTGTCTACTGGATGGGAGTGACTTGGGGGAGGAGGGTGTAACTAGGGAGCAGCTTGTATCCTGGGGACAATATTAATCTGAGTTCCCTGCCTCTCCTTTCAGATATCTGCTCCTCAGGAGAGATTATATTCCACGTGGATCGGGTACGTACTGCACAGCAACCCCGTAAAGCCCTTTGGCCTCCAAGCCTGGCTTTAACCGTGTAGCTCAACCCTGAGCCCTGCCCCTACCACAGTTAGACCCAGGGTAGCCCCGACCAGATTGGTCATGTTTGTTGCGAGCAGGGTTCTGGTCTCGTCCCTAATCCTCGGCATGGTCTGTTCCATCATAAAGCTGTGCTGGATTCTGTCCAGTCATAAGTGCAGCCTCTGCCAAGGAAACACTGCTAACCATGTTATCCTGTTGCTGTACCCAGTGGTCTCCTCTTGTCCTCCCATTCTCATCTCATCCTGCACCCTCCCGGTCAGTGGGAGCAGGCCCTTGGATGGTAGAGTTTGGGGCCGGATTCCCCTCATTGATACCGTTACTTCAGTGGAGTTACTGCTGATTTAGACCAGTAAGTGAGAAGGGAATCAGGACTGTAGGCTCCTATCTGACTGTGCCCATTTAAGGTGTTGTTGAAATAAGAAAATCCACTTTGCTGGCAACGCGTGTGTTTTGCAACTTGCTGGCTGTTGGTGCAGTTTCAGGTCCCCCTGCACCCCCTGGACAAAGCATGGATGATGGCGGCTGAAAGCTCAGCATAACCAGCCTGGGCCTGAAGCTAATGGGGATTTGGTTTGTAAGGTCTTTTGGGCAGGAACTCTCCCTGTGTTTGCACAGGGGTTAGCACTCTGGGGTTCTGGCCCCTGGCAGCAGCCTGAAGGTGCCACCTCAGTCCAGATAACACCTGAGGGAACAAGACCCACACGAGAACCACTGGCTTGTCCCGGTCTGCTAACACACTCACTTGTTCTCCCCCAGTGGTTCTATTCTGGCCTCGTTGGACACCTTTAAGAAAATGTGGGTTTCAAAGAAGGAATACGAAGAAGATGGAGCCCGTGCCATCCACCGGAAAACCTTCTAGCCCTGGGACCCGTCCTACACTCGCTTTTCTGAGTCCGAGTGTCTGTGAGGAGCTGCGTGTGTGTGTATGTGTGTGCAGAGCATGGCCCCGGAATGTCATGGAGCAAAGAGGAGAAGGATTAGATCACTTTTTTTTTTTTTTTTTTTTTTAATTTATTTTAAACTGTATGAGGAAAAATAACCAGGCCCCATTTCTCCGGTCGGCCCCATTCCTTTTACCTTCACTCCTCTCGCAGCCACGTCTGTCACTCTAGAGAAAGGGGATGGCTTAGAAATGGAACAGCTGGACAGAAGGGATCAGACCACTGCAAGGCAACCAGTCAGGGTGTTGTCACGTAGCCGAAGACTCCAAACCCTCCGGCACGCCACAGTACTGGCTGCTTCACCCTGCGGGGGTGCCCAGCAGTGTCTCTCTCACTGGCCAGTTCGGCTTTTTTTTTGTTTTTTTTTAATATATTTTTATACAGAAAAAACACATTAGGAGAAGTTACAACCCCCCCTTTTTTTGTTGTGTGTGTGTGTGTGTGTGTGTGTGTGTGTGTGTGTGTGTGTGTGTGTGTGTGTGTGTGTGTGTGTGTGTGTGTAAACTCTTAGCCTGCTCTGTGGCTATGGACCATGACTGCACAGCTGGAGCAACTGCTGACAGGACTTAGTTTGTATTGCATGGTGTAGGTCACAACCACCCCTCCGCCGCTCTGATTGTAGTAGACGGTTATGATCTTAGGCTCTTGTTCGCTGACATTCTTCCTCCCTGGGAAGCAGGTGCCCAGGGTGGGTACAAAGGCACTGGTGTGTTTTGCTCTGATTTTGTTTGGAGAGGTTTACAGAGCTGTAAGAGAGGAGGCTGCATTTCCCCCTTTCTCCTAGAGCAGGGTCAAGGAACCATCCATTTTCAGCCAGACAAAACCTCTTCCATTTGATCCATCCTTGGGCAAAAAAGCACATTGTAACTTTTGAATTATTTTATTTATTGAAATGTTTAATATCTAAGTTACTAACAGGGCTGCTGGTTCCAGGGGCAGCGGCTGCCCCTCTCCTTCCAACACCCTTGTATTGAATTTTCCATTGTTTAATGCGAACACTAATGTTTACAGCACGCATGCTTAGCATAGTAGCCAGCTACTCAATCCCGCAGTGCTCCTTGGTTACGGTTAGCGAGTCAGCGTTCTCTAGGAATGCACCAAATGAGAGGACAATAAACTTAGTACGCTGGCATTATCAGCGGGTTCCTGAGCACTAGTTCTTCATTGCACTGGAGTGTTACACCAGGCTAACCCTTCTGCCATGACACTGCTACCGCGGCTGTAAGGCCACGGACCTGCTCTGGGGGCGTGTTCTGTTGGGAGGAAGCAGCTGGTGCTTTTTACGTCTCAGTGTTTTTGGTTTTTAAATGAGGTTGCTGCTGAGAACCAAATATTTTGCCTGGTTTAGCCACTTAAGTATTAGAAGAGAACTCACCAGAGTTGTGGAGTCAGGGTAGTAATCGTATCTCTATATAGAGCCAAGTCTCGGTCTTCGAAAAGAACAAGATTGAAGTAGGAGGAAATCATCCTGGGGAAACCCAGAGCTTTTCCTATCGCCTAACAGATTTGCACCTCTAGCGGCATGGAGGGAGTATAGACCCTTCCAAAACTTTTTTTTTTTTTTAAACCACCTGTTTTTATTTTAGATACTACATGGATGGTTGGAGATTCAATCCCTGGATTTAGAATGTGCAGTTAGCTTTATACTATAACAGCCAGCTGCCTCCATCAGACATGCGAAGATGCAAATGCAGCCGTTGTGCTTATCATTAAACGGAAAAAAGTGTTAAAGCCTGCGCAGTTAAAAGACGAGACAGTCTGCATAGTGTTTGTGTTTTTTAAAGTAACATGCCTGTGGTAAATCCCTGCTTTGGGGCTTGAAAAGGAAGCAGTAAACGGCAGTAATTCCTACATGTACTTTTGCTTCACAAGCTACCCCTCCCGTTAATATCCCTGTGCTGCATCATGCCTGCAGCTGTGGTACTGACAGGCTCCAGGACAACTTCTGCGTGTGCAGAACAGAATCTGGTCATGGCAGCTCTGCAGTGGAGTGATACTGTGTGTTTGGAGAGAGAGAATTTTCTTCTTAGCCTGCCTAGGAATAAATTCCAGGAGGAGGCTGCTCTCAGCTGGATCCCGGTGCCTCTCCGAGTGCTTTTGGCAGGGCATTGTCTGTTTACACCAGCAAGAACATGAGTGGGAGTCAGTCTCCCCTTCCACCCCCACTAAAACGAGCGAGGCTGGCAGTGCCACGCTCTGAATACAACTGGGTGAGACTGCAGCTGCTTTCAAGTGTCTTAAAATCCAGGCAGGGCAAAACAAGAGCAGATTTGACACCCATTTAAGAACAGTGAAGATAGACAGGAAGGGGTGCAAGATAGGACCTTTCCATGGCAGTACTCCTGCACCGCTGATTTAATCTGATATACTGCACCAAAAACAGTGCAGCTAAGTGCCCTTAGTACCACCTTTTAAAAATGCACAGAGGCCCAGTATGCCTAAGCCAGACCTTAATGCAGCTGGGGTGTTGACTCAAGTAAGATCAGGGCCTCCTATTGCAACACATGGTCCTCACTGGTGTAAACTGATAATGCCTTAATGGACAGCCTGCCACTATGCCTCATTAACACCAATTAGTGCTTACTGTCCAGGGGTGAGATGTTCAGGCTCCTGGCCTTAGCAAAATCTCCTGCTAGAGAAACCCCGGGGGGTGGCAAGATGCAATTTCATTTTGGAGTGAGACTTTGGTGACATTACGAGTTATAGGCTAGCAGCAGATGGACTACAGAGAATTTTCTATGGAAGGTCTCACTCAGAGGTCAGGTGATTTAGCAGTAGCAGGGGGACAGTGGGCAGTAGTCTATAAAATGTTACTAGGAGCTGTGTAGGCTGCAGCTACGCTGTAGTTTGTTATAAAAGCAACATAGCCTAAAGCAGACAGCAGGAGAGAGAGAGCTCTGCAATGAGGGTCTATTCTCTAGTCAGCTGATAAAGTCCTTCCCCTGCTTCCCCCATCCACCAAGGTAAAAGTGACCTAGGTTATAACTGTAGCACAGGAGTTAGTATGATCATCTTTTCACAGCCTTGTACGTCAGTTGCTTGTTGATTCCCTTTCCATAGCCCATCAATACACTCCCCACTCAAGCCTGCCTGCACCAGGTGGATGTCGATTTGTTCTTAATTCACCTTTGAGCTGTACCAGTCTCCTTCCCTTGCAACTCTGGCTAACTAGCCTTGCCTCTTGAAGGTTGGCACACTCCCTAAATGGGATTTAAATGGTTGCTTTGGAATAGGCCAAGGAGCTGGAGGAGGGTCCCCCTCAGCTGAAAGCAGCTAGTGCCACCCATGGAGCCTGCCCCCTTTGCCAATCTACTGCCTCTCCAGAGAGCTAAACATGAGTTTAAAATCTTTGCTGCATCATCAAAAATGAGCCTAAGAAATTACTGTAGCTTTTCCAGCCACACAAGGAAGAAATCAGCTTATATCATTCCCACGAGTCTTAGCTGCTCATGTTTTGATCACCACTTCTAGCAAATGCTACACACTTCTTACAGCTTCAGTGGTTGGCAGTTGCTGGTGAAGAGAAAAGGGAAATGAGGATTTAGACCCCAGACTAATTTGCATGTAGGCAAATCCTTGGCCCGCATCCATTTGTTTGCATGACTTGCAGCACATTCACTTTCTAAAGTGGCAGCAGATTCAGCCATGCAGGCTGCACCTGGGCCCAGAACTAACCTACTTAAGCTGCAAAGCACCAGAAGAGGCCTCTGGCTTTGGCAAAAGCTGCCAGATGTGGTTGGAGAAAGCAATGGGATGCAACAGTCCACATAGGGAGAGGGCAGTTTGGGAACATACTTCCATTCAGTGCCCTGTCTTCTGCACAGTGCCGGCTTTGCACCTGGACAAGGCAGGGAGGTCAGCTACCCCATGGGCAGTGCACGTTAGGTACCCAGAGCACAATTCAAGCAGTAGCAGGTAGTATAAAGGCTTAACCACTACAGCAGGTGTTGCAAAAGCTCCATCGTTTTCCCTCCCCTCCCCACTACCGAATTCATTTCCCCTGCAAACGAACAGTGGGAAACTGGGCTGCTGTTTAGCTTCCTGCTAATCCCAGTCCTAAGAACAAAGTAACTGGTTTGAAGTAAGAGAACCTGTAACAGCCCATTGCTGAGGGAGAGCTGCTAACAATGAAGAGCCTGTTCCATTGGAAAAGAAGCTGTACTGTGTTCTTGTTGGACAGTATCAGATTGCAGGTGGTGCATGGAAAAAGGGAATGACTGTGTTAAGGACAGTTGCCTGTTCTCTTGCCTGACCCCGTGTTCCTCAGCCTGACTTGGAGCTAGCAGGAGCAGCAGCTCGGGGCAGGGTTCTGGTGTAAGCCCCATTGACCAGCCAGAGGCGCTGTCTGCAATCTAGCATTTGTTCTATCAGCCCAACGCTGTTCCTCGCACACCTCTTCCTCCCCCATGATGCCTGCTGGCGCCCAACATACCTAAATAAAGTTGTTCATATACAAACCTGCATCTCTGTGTCTGCAGAGGGGGGCTGGATGGGCTCTTACAGCAATTGCTCTGGAGACAATTTCTTCCCCTGGAATGCTGGTGGTCATCGGAGAAGTTACTGTTGTGGGCTGTACACTTACACTCCACAGCATTCCAAGTGGGTAAGACAAAGGGACCGAACAGACAATGGCTCCATGTCTAGTTGGCAGCCAGTATCAAGCGGAGTGCCCCAAGGGCCAGTCCTGTGGCTGGTTTTGTTCAATATCTTCATTAATGATCCGGTGGGTGGCGTGGACTGCACTTAGCATGTTTGCAGATGACACTAAACTGGGAGGAGTGGTAGATACGCTGGAGGGTAGGGATAGGATACAGAGGGACCTAGACAAATTGGAGGGTTGGGCTAAAAAAATCTGATGAGGTTCAGCAAGGACAAGTGAAGAGTCCTGCACTTAGGATGGAAGAATCCCATGCACTGCTACGACTAGGGACCGAGTGCCTAGGCAGCAGTTCTGTAGAAAACGACCTAGGGGTTACAGTGGATGAGAAGCTGGATATGAGTTGATAGTGTTCCCTTGTTGCCAAGAAGGCTAATGGCATTTTGGGCTGTATAGGGGCATTGCCAGCAGATCGAGGGACGTGATCATTCCCCTGTATTTGACATTGGTGAGGCCTCATCTGGAGTACTGTGTAGTGTGGGGCCCAAAACTGGACAAGAAGGATGTGGAAAAATTTTAGAGTCCCACGGAGGGCAACAAAAATGATAGGGGGCTGGAGCACATGACTTATGAGGAGTGGCTGAGGGAACTGGGATTGTTTAGTCTGCAGAAGAGAAGAGTGAGGCGGGATTTGATAGCTGCTTTCAACTACCTGAAAGGGGGTTCCAAAGAGGATGGATCTCGGCTGTTCTCAGTGGTAGCAGATGACAGAACAAGGAGTAATGGTCTCAAGTTGCAGTGGGGGAGGTTTAGGTTGGATATTAGGGAAATCAGTTTCACTAGGAGGGTGGTGAAGCACTGCAATGGGTTACCTAGGGAGGTGGTGGAATCTCCTTCCTTAGAGGTTTTTAAGGTCAGGCTTGACAAAACCCTGGCTGGGATGATTTATTGAGAATTGGTCCTGCTTTGAGCAGAGGTTGGACTTGATACCTCCTGAGGTCTCTTCCAACCCTGATAGTCTATGATTCTAAGTTGAGGGGGAATAGGTTAACTGACAGATGTTTTGTTTTTTTTAAGTCTCCATCTGCCCTCACCCCAAGCAGCTGGGTAATTTACCGTAGCCAGCACGGTAGAAGTGGGGCACTTAGGAGGAATCTAACTCCAGAGAAGGTAACAGCCTGGTGGAACCGTTCACAACAGGCTACTCCACATGGAGCAATAGGCTGAAAGGAAGGGGGCAGATTCCTGTCAGAGCCAACAAATGAGTCTGCAGTTGGACATTTAAGACTTCATTTCACAGCATGATGGTTAGCAAGGATTATTGAACAACCTAGCTGCTGACAGGAAAGAGGTGACCTATGGTTTGAAAGTAGTAAAGGTGTAGTCCCAGTAATCACAGCTGGAAGACAGGCCAGAACAAGTACAAGACCATGTTTTACAAGGGACCTATGAACCGGACTGCATCCGGCGCCTGCTCCTATTCTGTGGAGCAGAAGACTGCCAAAGACAAGCCCCGTAGGTGTTCGTGTGAGGCTGAAGGCCAATGGTTCTAGAGCAGAACACACGAGCCAGACCAAAAGTTACTTCGGAGGATCCCAGCCCAGCTTCCCCAGCCCTTGCTTTGCATTTTCATTTCTTGTTTTGTCTGAAGCATCATGGTTGGGGCAGTCACATGTGGAGCATGTCCTGAAAATGCCAGCCATGGACTGTATTGAATTCAGTCAGCTTCCTGCCTTGGAGCTGGGTGTGAACCACTGCCCAGGGTTACTCAGGCACCTGTGGCTAGTTTTAGCTCAGCTGCTCATGCACTGACTTATTTAGAAACTGTTGCTTTTCAGCTAGTCGTTCCATAGGGGGCTGCCCCCTTCCTCCCCTGTCCCAAGGTGGCTTTGAGAGGAAAGGAAGCAGTTCCTGTCTGTGTAGAGCAGAGATTATCAAACTTTTGTACTGCTGACCCCTTTCACATTGCAAGCCTCTTGAGTGCAAGCCCCTCCCCCCATTGAAAACACTCAAATATATTTAACACTGTTATAAATGCTGGAGGCAAAATGGGGTTTGGGGTGGAGGCTGATAGCTCACGCCCCCCCATGTAATAACCTCATGACCCTGAGGGGTCCTGACCCCTAGTTTGAGAACCCCTGGCAGTAGGGTGCTGAACAGAGGAAAGCTATAGCCCAGGGCGATTACCTAGCTGATGGTAGAATGGCTAGGCTCAGGGGTTACCCTTTGCCACAGGGGCCCACTAGTGTTCACACCAATTTTGCTGCAATAGGTCAGGCAATGCTGCCCTGAAGGCATTTGTGCCTGAAGCTTTAAGATGGTGTCCAGGCGCGACAGCTTTCCCAGAGAATAGAGTGCTGCAGCAACGGAGGTGAAGGTGGCCGTGACTTGTTCAATGCCAGCTGAAGACCAATGTCTGAGGGTTGTTTTTTTGGAAGAACAGACCACTGAGGGGGTGAGGGAGGGAAGTCCAGCAGGAAGGGGAAGTGGTAAAATATCTGAGTAAGTCCTAGTCCCCCCCGTGTCAAATTGACAGCACTGCACTCCCCCTCCATGGGAGAAGTACACATGCTCAAACAACGGATTCAGCTACTTTCCAGCGGGAGAAGAGAACTGGTCCAGGGGGGTAGCTGCTCCCTCACTTCCAGGTATACAGGAGAGCAGAAAAGCCACCACGAGAGCTGGCTGGTAGCAGAACCACGCTGGAAGGGGCAGCACTGGCTCCAGCCACTAAGTGTTTATTAGCTAAGGGGAATCGGGGGAGATGGAAGAGCCATCTGATGGGGCAGGAGCAGTCAACAGAACGTTACCTCTAATTGTATTTGTGGGAAGGAGGTTTGTGCACAGATGGGGCTGCGAGTTCACTCGTGCTCAGAGCCAACAGACGAACGTGAAATGAGGGGAGCCAGACACCAGATCCAACACTGTTGAATTCTCTCACTTCCCCCGGGGCCCTCGTCCCATGTAAAATTGATAGCCCCTGCGAAGAAGGGAACCACCACCAGAGGGATGCAGAGGGACTGTGAACCTCAAACAGATACAAACCAAGGCAAAAATGTTCCCAGGGCCGACGTCTGCAGAGTGCTCTCAGTGACAGTCACACAATCCGGTTTCTCTGGAAATGGAGGCCAACTCTCAGCAGCTGAAGTTCCTTAACAGAACCTTGGAACGGAGGAATTGCCAGACTGGCTCCAGGTCCTGTCTCCAGCAGAGGCCAGAAACAGAGGCAGGTGTAAGAACCCCACAGTAGCAGATGTAGGATATTTGCTCTCCACATTAGGTCTCCTGGTCTCATAGCTACCAATCAGCATAAACCCTGCAGCATGAAAACAAAGGAACTTGTTTGTTTGCCATGGTGTTTGGGACAAAATTAAGGTCCCATAATTTCCAGTCTGCCATCAGGGCTTGCCCAGGATTTGGGCATGGGACCTCTGGCCCCAAAAGTGAATCCTACCCCTACACCACTGATGAGAACTTACTGATCTTCCAACAGTGCATAACCCCCTCCCTGCTCAGCACATGCTTCCCACTTCCACCCAACTCCTGAGTTGTTACAGCGAATACAAATAATGCCTCACCTCAAAACAATTCCTTTTGAGCCCTGGCACAGGCAGTGTGGCTAACGGTCTCTTGAGAAGCAGAATTACAGGCAGTTCATTATTGCTTTGAAGAGTCCCTCACTACAGGGCAGCAAGTAGCTCAAGCAATGCCCCAAATCATTAACACTGGCACCTGCAAGTGCACACACAGGCCCAAATCCAACCAGCTGGATTTCATTCCTCCGAACAACAGGAACAGAGCAGAACTCCAGTAACAGAACCCTAAGGAGAGGGAAAGCCTAGGTTCCCCTGTTCCAGCACCAGGGTCTTCAGGCCAGAGAACCAAGTGGGATGTGCCCTGCTGGGCTGAATTGAAGCAACAGTACTGTAGGCATTTGGAGCAGGGACCATATGGCTGCCTTGCCTATGTCCAAGACTGAAAAGTGTGCAGTTTACAGTCCACAGCAGCACCTGTGGGGTGATGTTGCCCAAGGAAATGGGCTTGGAAAGAGACTGATGCTCCCAGCCCGGCAGAACCTGGAACAGGTAATATACCAAGGATACAAAAACCCAGTCACACAAGCAAAACCAAAATTGGCACTGGCTGCCCCAAGGGCTGCAGTTCGGATAGGGAGCGCCTGCCCAGGCTGCAGGTAAACGAACTTGAGGGGAGCATTTGGGAGGACACTGGTATTTGGTTTGTGTGCAACAGCTACTGGTGATGCAAAGGGCCAAAACCTCAGGAACTACAGATCCCACTTGGCTCATCCTGGGAGCCTGAGATCCAAGAGGAGCAATCTAGTCCAGAACTGTGCAGACCGAGCTTAGCAAATTTAAAAAGTGATTCTTCAGCGCTAGCTGGTTTGTAAAGCACTCCAGAAACTGACCCCAAACTGAACCGCAGAACAGCAACACACAAAAAAAGGTCATTTTTAATCAGCTCATTAGGAAATGAAGAATCTGTCAAAGTTTGTTAAAAATTACATAAATAAGTTATGATTTAACCATCAAAAGATACAGACGCCTCCAGGCGGTAACTATTACAGCTTTGTTACATCTTGGTCTGAAACCCGAGGCGGCTGGGTCCTGAGGTGAAACGGTAATTTGGTTGGCTCCACCTTTAACAGCAGAACAAGAGGAAGCCCCAAAGCGGGCACCTAGCTGGTGTGTGTCTGAATACACAGCAAATGCATGATGGGGGAGTTTGGCCTTCACATGCTCCCGATGCTTTCCTCGTTCCCCTGCAGCTGTGAGAGTAGGTAGGTGCTTGTCCACCTCCAGCTAAAACTGAGACCAAATCCCAAAGTGCTTTGGCATGATGCATCTTGGTCATGAGCCAGTTTTGCCGACCAGCATAAACCATTCCGAGACAAACCAGTTAGGGGATGTCACAGATCAATGGCCCCTGCATGCAACCCGGATCAGAGCTGTGCTAGCTACACATGCATGCTTGTTCTGACCCCAGCGTGATCAAGATGTTCTATAGATTTCAACCCCTCAAGCTATCTCGCTCCAGAACTTCTGTTTGGCTGCTGAGTTAGTCAGTCAGTCAGTCAACCACTAGGATATGGTTTAAAACAAGACATGACAAAAAATCTAAGCAGTTTATCATCAGAGCTGGCATTCTCACTGGTTTAGATACTGCTCTAAAGTCTCAGCACGTGTACTCTCTGATGACACAAAACTAACGTCTGTTTACACAGATGGGGTGAAATCCTGCCCCCACTGCAGACAGTGGGAGTTTTACCGTAAACTTCAGCGGGGCCTGAATTTCACTAATGGTAGAAGAGAAGAACTAGGAGTACAAGAACCAGCTGGTAGCAGGGCTGTGTTGGGCTTCCCCTCCCCAGCTGTGGAGAGGGATGGGCTCAGTCTTAAGCTCATAATCAGGTTTGTCAAGATGATTTAAAATAGAGGCTCCACTGCCCCCAGACTGGGAGAGAAACAAAACTATTCTCCTTACTAGGTACAGTTTGGTTCCATGGAGCTCAATCCTACAGCTCCAGGCTGAGGCAGTTCTGTTATTTCAGGGGGATTACTTGTGCTGCAGGGATGAATGCTTGTGTGGTAAGGCCCTGTGCCGTCTTGCTTACAGGCTGCAAAGAGGAGGGGTTACGGTGCTCAGCAATCTCACTGGGCCTGGGTCTTGCTGGTAGACAGGTCCCCAACAAAGCTGGTGTTGCTGTATCAATTCCCTTTGGGGTGGGGGTGGCTCTAAAGCCCCCTCCCCACAGCAGGAGGTCCTAAACTCTGTTTAAAAATGGGCTTCAAGAACCAGGAGCCATTTAGCAGAGAAAGAAGCAGATAAGCAACCCCCAGATGAAAGGCAGTAACACAGGGAAGGTGGGCTCTCCCCCACCCTGCCCGTTCACTGCAGGGACTCCAGCATCACATTCACACAAGCCTCTGCAGGTTGCGTGAAAGCAATTAGCATTGGGACTTTGAGCAGAGAGTTCCCCTCATTTGGGCTCCCAGCTCAATGGGCAAGTCCACCCAGCTTCTCTGGGCTGTTGAATGACTTCAAGAACTGTCGCATTTAGCAACATCCCAGGAGAGACTTCTGCAGCAGCGACACGAGCGTTGATCTTGCTAAAGGAATTCTGCTTCACATTAAATGATTCTGGGGAACAGACTTGTCCTGAACCCAACAGAATGGGCTTGATCTAAGAACTGTGTCACTTCTCTGCAGTCAATTAGGTGTCAGGCATTATGGCAGCAGGGAGTAGCTACATTGAAGAGTCTCAAATCCCAATTCCCAAACACCTAGAAGATTCCCCCATCCCAACTTTTCATCCTGTAAACCCCCTTCTAACTCCAGAGCCCTGCCTCAGAGTCACCACTTCTTCCAGTTGGAGAATGTCACTGTAACTGGCTGCATGAGGAACAGCATCCATTCCCCGAAGGAGATGACCACAATGCCTCTGCAATCCTACCTGCTCCTGCTGACCCAGGGAGCGAGAGCAGGGCAGGAGAGAAAGGCCTAGCCCACACTAGAAAGGACTGCAGGTCAGGCTAGGCAGAGATGCAGCTTATAGCCTCACAAGAGTGCTTTTGCCTGTGTGGCTTATACCAGTTCCCTGAACCAAATAAGCCTTATTCACAAAAGCTTTATTTTGCTGGTATAACCGCATCTATACTGGGACTTTTGCAGTAAAAAATAAAACAAGTTAGCCCCTTAACTAGCACACTGGTAAAATTTCTAGTGCAGAGCTGCTCTGAGCCCAGGACTCCTGGACAGCACTGCACAAAACCACCCTGAGGCTGGCCCAACAGCATCTCCCATCGATGCGCCACAGGGTGAGATACTGCACTAGAGACCGTGTTAGAATGTCTGTCTCCTTTACGCTATGCCACTGTCACCCACCCTCCCTTGAGATCAGCAGCACCTCAGAAAGTGCAAGAGCGAAGACTCCATCTGATTGCCTGAGCAAACGCCCCCACTCTGAGCACACACCAGTCACCCCTGTCTCTGGCGCACCTGCCTTCCAAACCGAGTGCCCCCTGGAGCGAGGAAACGTCTGCATTGTGAGCATTTCACAGTTGAATTGTAAACACTTCCAGTTCTTAGCCAGCAAGCCCCCTCGCCTCAGTCTGCATCCCCTGGACTGCAGAGAGGCGTAACCACACCCACAGCACAGAGTCAGTGAGAGCCGAAGGGCTCAGGCACATCTAGATCATTTTGATCTCTCGTGATCGACTCTGAGTCAGGCTCTGGCGCTGGGACTTGACCGTCTGGAGGCGCCTTCCATGCAGGCTGAACTGCGACCAGCTGAGGAGCTGCAGTAATGCACATGTGATGGGGATGAAGACGAGGAGGTAAAAGCAGCCCTGGCGCAGAGTTGGTTCCCAGGCTGCATTGGACATCAGCTTCGGTTGGGCGCTCACCACGTTGCTCAGAGGGGCCCGCTGGAAAATGTCATAACCTGAGACCAAACAGTGTGTAAGACTCAGCTAGAAATCATAAAAAATTCCATGCACCCTCAATCACCATTGTAACACGGAGCCCACCACACCTCCCTCAGGAGTCTGTGCACAGGCTTCATAGCCACCAAACACAACGTCCCATAGCCCAAGCAACTCGCAGTGCAATTCAGATACAATGTCCCTGGGATAACGATGCACAGACAGAGGGGGGCAGACCTTGCTAGGGAGGAGTTCAGCACAGGAGCGGGGAGATGGATTAGCATCAGAGCTCGATCCCACAGGCCTGGGTTCAAATCGCACGTCTCCCCACACGAGAGGTAGGCGGTGGTGTCAAGCTAATCCGTCGCGGAATGCAACACATAGAGCCTCACTGGGACATGGGTCCAGTACGAACATCCACAGTGAATCGCTACAGCCACTTCCCACTGCCCAGACCTCCCCCGTGGAGGTTATTAGCTCTGACAGTCACCGCCCCAGGTGGCATGGATGCAAAAGTACAAGGAGTGTTAACTTAGACAACCTGTTAAGTAATAAAACATCCTGCAATCTATGTTGCCAGTGGACCTTGTCCAAGTATTTCACATCACAAAAGCCAGCAGAGGCACTCATCTCAGCCCCCCCCCGGCTGCTGTCCCCAGAGAACATGTCCTACGTCACGTACCAGTATAAGTACAGAGCAACCAGGTGCCAATCAGGGGGGCAAAGGTCTGGCCAGGCTTGGTTACCAAGGCAACCATCCCAAACAACAGCGCCGAGGCGGCCTGCTTCCTGCGGTTCAAGACAAAATCCTCATCCACCAGGTCAGTGACAACCAGGTTCAGCAGCTTGCAGGTTCCTTCCGTGAACACCCGGTTACTGCGGAGCATAGCAGACAGGGTACGACTCAGCAGCACACGAAAACGGAGAGCACATCAATACAGAGAGGGCGAATACAGAACAATGCCTCTTGCCCTTCCCTAGCACCTGCCAGCCACTTTACATGAAGTTTAACATGAAACACGCCACTGAGGCGGGTACCACCCCCATTTACAGATGGGGAAACAGGCACAGAGAAAGGGGAAGAGACTTGCCCAAGGTCACATCACAGAGCTGGGAGCACTGGTTTCAGTTCCCGAGTATCAGGCTAGTGCCTTAGCCACAAGCCCAGCCTCCCTCCCACCCACCCAGAACTACCAAAATGCAGTTGATCCAGAGAACCACCATCTGTCTCGCCTTGAACACGAGTCCATTGTACAGCCTGCTGCCTTAAGGAGGGTCACTTGGTCCAGGGACAGTCCTGCTAGGAACAGGTCACATGGCAAAGGCTACAAGTTGAGTTCACACACCAGGTGACAGTATGTTTGAAAGCAGCTGCCTGTAGTCACCCTGCTTGCGTGAGGACAGTCCCACACGCCAGAGCCAAGCCTGCATTTGCAGACATAGCCTGATTTTTGTGAAGAGCGTGTTATTTCCTCATTTGTTCTTAAACAAGGTTTGTAGGAAGTGTGGTGTAATCATGGATTGTTCCGTTCATCTTGCTCAGTCCATTGGAGGTGAGGGAGTTCTTCACTAGAAGGGACAACATGATCTAGTGGTTGGAGCACTTGGTCAAGAGTCAGGTCTTCTGGGTTCCACTCTCAGCTCTGACAGTGACTTGGTGCATGACCATGTCTCACCTGTATGCCTGAGATTCACCAGCTGTAAACTGGAGATGCCTCATGGCCTCGCTAAGGTGGCTAACCACCAGGACTGCTCCACCAGCTCACCCACAGGCACAGAGGTCAATGAAACCCTAGATAAGCAACATACCTGGCTACGAAGATGCAGAGAAGATGCACCTGGTCGGGTCCAGCTAGAAGCATGATGATGCTGAGAGCTAGCTTCAGGAAGAAGAGCCCTCGCACCACCGCGTAAACCCCACATCTTTGACAGAGAGACAGAAAATAGAGGTTGTTGAGATGAGGGGCGATGTAAGAAATACCTGTGAAGAGAGGCACAGACAGTTCAAGGGAGTTTCAGCATCTAACAGTGCCTAGAGACCAAGCAGAGACAAGACAAGGCTCAATTCATCCAGCAGCGCATTAGGAAGAAAACCTCAGAACAGCTATACACATTTAAACAGTGAAATACTCAGCCCTTACATGGCACTTTCTACGTTCAAGCACTGCACAACAATCTCCACAACTCTCCTGCAGAGGACGCGAGTGCTATCCCCATTTCACAGATGGGAGCGTTGGGAGGTAAGTAACTTGTCCAGTGACACACAGGCAGTTAGCATTAGAACCAGGATTGAAGCTGCAAACTCCCAATTCTGTGCTTTCCCGACCAGATTCCACACAGAAGCTGCTTGACTTGGTGGAAGTCAGACAACATGGCAGTGCCAACGCGTCTCAGCCCTGACCCAGAGACAACCCTCGGATTCCAGAGCTGAGGCTCCATTGAACCTTGCATGGCCAATCAGGCAGATCTGGATGGCAGCTTGGGCATGGTCCAACACCAGCTAAAGTTTGCAGAGCTGACCAGAGCTAGGTGTCTCTCTCACACACACACACACACACACACTCTTACATCTGTGAAACCCAGGTCAGAGATCCAATGCCTGCCTCTCCCCCTCTGGCCCCTGAAAAATGTTAAAGATTATTTGTTGTGTGTCTGGGAAGGGAGGGGAAAGTCTAAGATCCAAGATGCTTGCAGCAATGGTCCCATCTGGGGATAGGTGGGCCAAGTGCCACTCCTGGAGGCCGGAGAAAAAAGTGCACCTTTCTCCCAAGTCTCAGTGCTTTCAGCGTTTGTAAAGAAAGAACTCAGGGCTAAGCCAAGTACCAACCAGCAGCTCTGGGGTGCTGCTCACTCCAGTTCCCCACGCAGGCTCACCTAGTAGGAAGGATCCTGTAGAGAGAGAGATCCGATCTGACAGCAAGTGTTCCAAGAAGAGAGGGAAGAAGTTGCTGTTAAAGTGGCAGTGAAAAACCTGTGACAAAACAGCACGAAGATTAACTGAGCAGCAATACTCAGAGCAAGAAGAGGAAGGCTAAGCCAATTGCATGCTAGGCTCCGCTCCACTAGGAGTCCAGTGCCAGGGTAACATGCAATTCTTACAGGTAGGATCTGTGAAGCAGAGAAGTTGGTTCTGCAGACGGTGTGCTTTGTTTACACAAGTGCTCCGATGCCATCTGCACTCACCTCTGAGAGCCATCAGTTACATCCTTGTGCCCCAGCAGACATATGGGCACCAGGAGCGGCCCGTAGCCAGGCCAACCCAGCAGCTTGTCTGTGCGTTACTGTGTGGAGAACCAAACACTCAGAGGCAATTGAGGCTGCACGTGCTGCAGCGATGGTGTGAAGAGTATTGTGTTGTGTTGTTTGGCAGTTACCTCTGTGGGCACCTAGCTGAGGAACCAAGCACTAGCTCTGAGCAGAGCCCAGTGGCTGTGACATGAACCTCAGGAATGTGTGGGGAAGGGGAGGATTCAGCACTCGCACAGGAAGGCTGGAAAAAAAAAAAAAAAGGTTTCCAAGCTGTTCTCAAAGGCGTTTGATGACAGGAACTAGGATTTCTCTGGCCATTGCTTTTGCACTAGTAATTCTCCCCAACAGCCATGATAAGGCATTAAACTGCAGCATCCTTGTTAAACTACACATGATGGTCTCTGCAGGGCTGAGAGTTTTCACTCTTTAGTAAAGCAGGAGCTCAGCCTACACTGAATCACCCCTCCTGGCTGTAGATGGAAGAGTAAGACCCCCAGACTCCGCAGGGAGTCCCCACATAACAGAACAGCTGGCTGGTGCAAAGCCACACAAGCAGGTGCAGAAAGCACCAAGAGGAGTTATGGCATTACTCAGACACAACTACTTTCCTTATAAGGAAGCAATATCCTGTTGAATCAATTTCAGACTGGCTTGGCTAACAGCTCATTGTCTGAATCACTGGGTTAGAGCGTCCATGCTAGACCTACCTGTACTAGGTTCATACAGACGAACCAGAGGAAGTTGTGGTGCCGGGACAGCTGTTTGAGGTATTCGCCCAGTGTAATCCTCGTCTCCAGCCGGGCAGATGGTTGCTCAATGTACAATCTACAGGGACAAAGAAACCACTCTAATCGTTTCTGCACATGTGAGAATTTCTGTTATCCCCCCTTCCTCTGCACTCCCAAGAGGCTTGTAAACTCAGCGCTCCCTGCTCGGCTCAGAAGTGCATGCACTGATGCAATGCTGGCTACTTTCCTCATCCTACCAGTTCCTACTATTCATCTTCTCTGTTCACGGAGCAAGTCAGAAGCTGGCATGATATCTGTTCCCTAATGGAACCAACCACCAGAACCAGGGTCATCAAAAAAAACTTGAAATATTTGCCTAGTGCGTCAGCAACTCAAATCTGCACCAGCATCCCTCCCCCGGGCAGCTGTTACACTCCAATGCAGATTCCTACTACTCTAGTCCCAATCTTTATAGTTAGTTTTATTGTGGGAACACCTACAGGATGCGAGACACTGCACAAACAAAGACAGTCCCTGCCCCAAAGGGCACTTACAATCTAAGTTTGAGAGATGAGACAAGTGGATACAACAGAGGGGGCAGTCCGAGGGCACAGTGAGTTATGAACACTGGAATGAGCAGCATGCACAGATGCCACCTGCTTAGCCAGCGTCAGGCAGTAAGATGAACAAGATCAATACATTTACTTTTTCCATCCTCATGGTAAAGGGAGAGCAAGTACATTTCTATGACAATGCCGTGTTGACATTTTAACAGGTACAGGCCTTCTACTATTAGTGTATATTCTTGAAATTAAGGGATGGAAGCTACAGGTAACTTTTTGTCCATCAGCCACCAAAAACAGGATTACTGTCAGCAATACATTCTCTAGTGCTATGCCCCAGTCTAGTTTCAGATGTCCCACGAGATGGGGGTTGCACAACCCTTCCCTTAGGAGCCTATTCACGGCCCAGGAGATCTCAGCATTAGGATACCTTCCTTGGTCCTCAGCCTAAATCTTCCTTCTCTTAAATTCATCTCATAATTCCCAGTTATACACAATCTAAGTAATTCCCCTTTTCCTCACTAGTATTCACACTTAGATACTTGTAGGGAGACGTGAAAACCACCTACTAGTTGTCAGCTTGCCAAGCTAGACACAAAGAGCCTATTTTTCAGTGAGCCAGTCACAGCTGTGTGCAGAAAGACACATGCCACTACTGAAGGTCTGTGTACATGGGCTCTTGGGCACTTGTAAGCAGGATACTCCCACCACCACCTGCACTCAGATTAAAGTTGCTTTCTGGCATGTGCAATGGCACGTCTGACTTTAAGGGACTAGTTAGTGTGGGCCAGTTTTCTGAGTCTTGCCTCAGCTTGTTTGATTTTGGCTACTCAATTTTGAAGGGAGAAAGCTACAGCTGTCAGCTAACTTTTTCAAAAATGCCTACGTGACTTGGGCTTCTTAGGTTCCCATTTTCAAAAGTGATGTAGGAGACTAAGGGTATATCTACAATTGGAGCTGCAGGTCCGAGCCCCAGCTGATTGAGCCAGCACGCTAAAAACAGTGTAGCCATAGCAGCAGCAGGGACTAGCCACCCTACGTACGAACCCATCCAAGACCCACAGCATCAGATGGGCATTTCTCTGATGCTATGTAGTTTGGTGCCACTTACTCTTTTAAAGTCGACTCTTGGTCCCATTTCACTTCAGTCTCAAATCGTTGTCTTAGCAACCACGTTGCCAGAGTAAACCCAGCAACAGAGCAGAGAGCTAGCACCACACAAAATATCCGGAAAGAAAAAAAGTCTTCTTTGTTCCACACTGCATAGGACATGAAGACTGAGAGGGAACCAATGGCACTAAAAAGCGAACAGTAGAAATTTAGGCTAGTCCTGTCCTTTGCAGAAACAGCAAGGTCTGCGAGCAAGGCATTGTGGTTGAGATCCACCACGGTAAGAAAGCTGTCATAGAGGCAGAGGCAGAGGAGGAACTGGAGACCTGGATGGGCCCATGAAACCCAGAAAGCCAGGAAAGAGATGGCAAAAAGGGGCCCATTGCGGCTCAGTGCCTTAAGTCTCTTAAGAATGACTTCTGGTGAGGAGATCTCCACCCCTGACCTGCAAGAGAAGAGAAAAACTTTGATCACAATCCCTGGGAAGTGTCCCTGCCACACCCTCTATTCCCTGATAGGGAAAGCTCAGAGGGCAGTGGAAGTGATCTCAACAATGCATTTGTCAGGGGAGTAAGTGTCTTTGTTCAACTCCCGTCTCACTCTGCTAATATGAGGAGATAACAGGCCCCAGACACACAGGAGTGAACAGAGCCCATCTTGGCAGGCTAGCATTGTCTGCTTCCCAATCCCACGGTAAATCTGCGGCAATGCAGATTGTTCAGTTGGTTATAAGAGTGTAGCTCTGTCTCCCTTTAGTGGATGGACCACGTATAGCGGTTAGTACATCAGCTATTGTCTCCAAGTTTAATGGGACTTAAATAAATATAATCATAATAATAAATGACTTAAGCAGCAGAGGCTTGTGCTTTTAAATCCGGGAGTTCCAGACTCAGTCCCGCAAGGTGACTTGACTGGGGGCATTAGTATAACTACACCTGTGGATGACCTCCTCCTCTATACACTCCAGACACTGAAATGATGGACAAGTAGCACCCAACCCTGAAGCCACAACAGCAACATCCAACTTTTTAGGATACCATGAGCAGGGAAGTTTAAGATTTTCATACCCAGGGAATATTCGTCTTCTAACAATCAGTCTTTTTAAGGTGACATTTTCACAATCTTTTCCAGCCTACTCTGAAGATATTAACTTTTCAGCATTTAACAGAGGATACGAATGGCACAAACTCACTGTTGTGTGCTAAGAAATACCCGGTCGCTCAACCAGCCGAAGAGAGGGTCATTGAGGCTGTTCCAAATTAAAAACACTGTCTAGAAACGAGAGATACAATAGTGAGACAAGCCACAGTGGATCACTCCAGCAGTCGAGTCTTGTTACTGAGGTAACCAGCATCCAGATGGGGACCCATTACAATTCCTTGGGATAATAACCAGTTGGTACTGGATAGTGATAACGTACCACCTAACACATATGCCATGGCACTATACTGCAAAACCTCCTTTCTGTGCCCGTACTGCGCCTTTCCAGGCTGAGAGTCATACTGTTTAATGGCTTTATGTTGTATAAAAAAATATCTACTGCCAAGTAGGGTTACACCACCCATTTTCATACATGACTCAAAGTCATTTTTGAACTCATGCTTTGGGAGGTGATGGAATAACGCACAGAGGCCAACATTTTCAAACTTGGGTGCCTAATGTCAGGTACCTAAATCTAGACACAGGCACTCAGGAAGTCTGATTTTCAGACTCATTCAGTGCTGTGCTTCATTGCTGCTGTGTGTAGTTTGAAATGTGCTGGGATTCTCCAAGAGGAAAGGCACTCTTTAAAATGTACGTTGCTGGTGTTTAAACCGCTGACTCACTATCTTTGTATATTTGTACGAGTGAGGAGAGCTAGGTCACCCAATTTAAACCTAATAGACTAGCTCCTTTATCATTTCCTGCCAAAAAAGAAATTAAGTTACCAAAATGTTCTCCTGTATTCTAACATGATGCTTTGGTTTCAGATCCTACTGCATATCTTGAGAACGGTAGGAAAAAAATCTCAGAAATTTACCTCCCCAATCCAGAAGGACAGTTTATCAATCTTGTAAACAGAAACAAAGGTGTCCACGTAATATAGGAGGAACACATTGTGCAAAATGGAAACAAAGAGCGACAGGGACCCATAGATCACAGCAGTGGGTAAATTAAAGAGACAGCCCAACACTCGCAAACCCATGTTGGTTCATTCAGAGTGCTTCAGCTTTCCGGATCATCTCCATTTCAGGTGGGATACCTCCCCCCAGCATCTGTTGACTCTTTGTTGGGGGCCAGTCCATTGTTCCTCCTGTTGAAAAAGAGATTACAGAATTAAGTCAATTTCTTTAAAAAACCAAACAAACCACAAAACCCACCCACCCACAGGACTGTAAGCTTTGCCAGCTGATACAAATCAAGTCAGAATTAGATTGCTTTGCTCTGTTGTCCAAAAGTGGATTTAATGGGATTTAAAATGCTAAAGGCCATCTGCTGTGGTAAAGCCATTCCCTTAAGCTGAGTTATCATTTGACCCAAACTATTGGACTAGATCAAGGGCTCTCCTCGGTTCAGCTGTTCACTAGTAGGAATACTGACAGTTTTTATGGTCTGTACTTTAATGCTCTTTGTTATCTGGCATAGAGTAGATTAGCTATTTCCATACTTCAAGGCAAGAACACAAGAGGAAACATGATTTATGGTTGCATACAGAAACAGTCTTCAAAAGACAGAACTAATCGCAGATATTTTCAGATAGTCAAATGAAAGGAGAAGAGTTACTAGGGTGAATTTTAGACTCAAAAACAAATGCCAGGAAACCAGCAGGAATAAGCAGGTGGGATACAGCCTGACACATGCACACTCCTTCCACAAAGCACCTCAGTCAGCACTTGCTGCAGCTGGTCTCTCTCAGACAGAAGTTACCGAATTTTGAGTTAGATTGTAGTTTTGTGATGTGGAAAGTCAATACCAAACCATTGTAATACCTAGTTGATACCACAATGTTACATGACATAAGCCACTTTGGAATCCAGGTCCCCAGAAGTAGGAAACAGAAGTTTCTGTTTCTCACACAGTGGGGCCTTGAATAACTACTGCGATACAACTAAACCCACTGGCAGGTCCTCATTCCCTTCCAAAAGGAAGTGAAACATATTGACAGTTAAGAGAACTGCATCTTCAGCACAAAAAGTTGAGTCCCAAGGATTGCCTGACGGCACTTATAGAAAGAACTCACATTTTATTAAGCTAACTTGCAGATGAACACAGGCACTGTCAATTCTGCAATATTAGCAGCGTAAGAAGTCCCCTAACAAACAGTGAAAGTAACTCATTTAAAGGCCAGGCCAGCTCTCACTGGAGTCTGGTATCTTCCTGTTGACTTCACTAGAAGTTGCATCAAGCCTAGATCAAGGGAGGAAGAGGGGAAAAAAAAAAAAAAAAAGTCAAGGGCCAGAATGAAACTTGATGGCAAAATTCCAGATCCATTCAACATTTACCAGAAGTCAGGAGTACAAGTACTTTATGGCAAATGTAAGAATAGCTCTCTGCCCAGCCCAAGGAATGCTCAGTCACTTCCTTCTAACTCAGTCATCGTAAGCAGCGTTTATTCTCTCATGAAAGTACTCCTGGGCGAATTCTGCACCACTGCATGTGCGCAGAACTCATATCCCCCGCAAATTTCTTTGCTTCCCCACAGAAAAACGACTCTGTGATGGGGAAACAAAGGGAAGCCACAAAAGTGATCATGTGCTGCTCCCCAGCAGTGTGAGTCTGTTGTTTCGGGCATCCAAAGCAGCAAGCGAAGCAGTAAATCACTGGGGGAGCCAGTGGCTCCTACCCTGTGCCAGGCTCAGCTGCTAGTCCCAGCAGGTCTGGGGAAGATGGGACTTCCTCTTCCCCTGCAAGAAGCGGCCAGGGCTGGTCAGACCCCCCTTGTCGAAACCTCTTCAGCTGCAGGAAGCTTCGCACCATCCTCCTTCCTGTCTCCATTGCTCCTCAGCCATGTGGGGGATAGGTCACTGCACAGGGAGCTGCTCCCCCGTCCGCCCAACCCCTGTGCATCCAGATCCACTTCATACCCAGATTGCCCCACCAAGCCTCACTCCCTGCAGAACCCTCCCACTGAGCCCCCTGAACCCAAAGCCACACCCCAACAAGCCTCACTCTCTGTGGCTGGAGATCCCTTGCACCCACACACCCCTGCATCTGGACCCCACCCCTGCATCCAGACTGCCCCACAGCACTTCAACTCCCACCTCAACAAGCCCTACCTCATCTGCACCTGGACCACCCTGACTAGCCCTCCACACCCAGACCCCTCACCCCACTGAACCCCACCAAGACAGCACCCCATCTAGCCAGCACTCAGACCCCCACCCTGCTGAGCCCGCCACACCCAGACCCCCCCCCCCCCGCTGAGCCCCACACACCTTCACCTGGACCCCCCTGCAGAGTCCCATTGCCTCTGCACCAAAACTCCCCAAAATAAGCCCTTGTTCATCCAGATGCCACCTGGACCCCCTCCTCCCCCACCAAACTGCTCGCAACCAGATTCCCCCCCACAAACCCTATCACCCCACAATAAGCCCCTCCAAACTTGGATCCTGCTGGGCTGATCCTGCCTGTCTACATCTAGTGAGGCAGGCCTGGCCTTTGTGGTGTGTGCAGCTCACTGGTGAGTCTATGTCACCGTGTGGGGGCTGCAGGGTGATCTTTACCTCTGTGCAGACAGTGGCCTGTGCTCCCCACTGCCATGCTGGAGCCTCCACATTTAATTATTGACAAAATCTTCAGAATTTTAAAATGTTGTGTGCAGAATTTTTAAATTTTTGACACAATTCTCTCAGGAGTAATGAAAGGGAAACAGTTTGTCAAATGGAAAAGGAGAGAATCTGGAGGGAAAACATGGGCTGCTACCGTGTGCAGAGTAAAAAAACAAAACAAACTGTGCTTGTTTCTGATCTCATTCACATTAGTTCTATACTGGGGCAATTCCACTGAAGTCATCCTAGTTACTCCTGATTTACCAATGCAAGAATAGAACCAGAGCTATTTTCTCTGGCTATGCAGGATATCCACACTGAGCCCCAAAAGATGCTGTCCACCATACTAAGCTTAACCCCATGTATTCTCAGACTAAAAGATCTCCCTACTACTTTGACTCACTATAAGGCAGTACTAAATCATAAACATTTAGTGAGAAAACAGAGGATCTAAAGGCTCCAGCGCTGTCAGCATCTTTCACAAGCACTGACAGAACTGCGTATCTTGAGAAGCGAAGCCCTGACCCAAAGCCTGTATCAGAGCAAAGAGTCAATCTAACACTGTACATCACCCTGAATTTGTAAAGGCAACAGAGCTCCTGGAGCTTCCGCAGACATTCCATTTTGCCATTTACATACCATACTGTTGATTTAAATAAGAGTAAAAGAAGCTTTGGTTTTTCCCTGTGACTCCATCACAGATGTATAATCTCTCACAGAAGGTTAAAGCATTGACATCTGTAAGCAATTAAAGTTTGTTTGCGTAGTCATGAGGTCATTCAATTTTTCCATTTGTAAATGTGTGGATGAAAGGAACAACATTATAAAGAACTTGCATGTAAAGAACTTAATTGTCCTCCAAGAGCCATAAAAGCACTATGTTTAAATTTGCCACACTGCTATTTTTATAGACTTTTCCCTTGGGTGAAGTTACGTGTGACATATTTCAGAACTTTTCAATATTCAGCATCAAGAAATATGGGACAGAAGAGTTTCAAGAGAGGTATATCTGTCAGTTAGTTATTCTGAATCTCAGAAGTGCAACCACCGAGCTGGAATTTTAAGTTCAAAAGCAATATACACAGCAATTTCAGTTTCAGAAACTTTAACTTCTGCAAAGTTTGCATGTAGTACATATGTTTCACTCCTGCCAGTTACAGTCTACTCTCTCAGAAGGTGATGTTCATACATAAGACACCTGGAAGGCACTGCCTTTGTTACAAAGGATGTTAAGCAGACTGTAGCTGGCTTTGCATTTTAGGATTCCTGCAACATCTGGCATAGTTCTCCAGCCAGTCACAGCCAGAGCGTGAACAGGTAACAAACATTCCATAAACCCCGTTCCTACCCCCCACACTCTTACCTTGGGACTCTCCAGAGCATGGAAGGCCTCATACAAGCTTTCCATAAAGGGCAATTTTCATCTTTTACTATAAATTTACCTTTATCGTATTAAATGACTTGTTCCTCACTGAGTAGCAGTTTATACTTTTTCTAAAATGTATGGAGATTTCTAGGCAAAAAAACCCAAATCTTTAAACTCTGCATTAAGATTGAAAGAATCAATCGGATCAGTCAAAAAAGCCTTGTTCTCCCTTCTTGTGAGAAAGATACAAGGTTAAAATCCCCCAAGAAGTCCACAGCAAAGTTCCTCCTTTACCCAAAAAACTCACGACATTTAATAGTTAAGTTCACCCAAACAACCTTAGCTCTTTCCTTCAAGCACCACCCCCAGAACAAAACAAAACTCCAAGACAGTCTGGTCCATCTTCCACAAAACCATAAATATCTTATTCTTAATCTTCATGAGCCCATGACATGGATGGATAAAGTTGTTGCAGAGTTTCTAATTGTTCTCAAGGGGGCACTAGGGGTCAAGTTCCAGGACCGTGGATTTAGTTGCAAGTCATCTGAGAAATCTTAACTCCTCTATGTTTCTTCAGGAGTCCATTGGGGAGTCATTGCTAACACAGGTAGAATTACAGACACGTACTGATGGGATACCAACTGACAATACTAACAAACTCTCAGAACATGGATTCGTACTATAATTATATTTTTATAAAGCAATGGAATGTGTGCGCAGTAATGTGATACCAACTGGCTCAGACAAGGAACACCACAAATAAGGAAACATATCACATGCCCTTTAATTGCTAAGCACAACAGGGAGGCGCCCAGCTGGTTTATTTAGCCAGACATATGACACCCAGATACTGGAGGAAATTGAACGTCTCTTTTCTTTTATAAACTATCCAATCGTGCTTCTGTCAAACTGGTTCACACCCTTAATGATGTTCATTGGTGCATACACGCAAATATAACTTTGGGCTACACAGATGATATAATTCACACGATTTATATTAGTTGATGCTCTGCATTAACATGGTTTTATGGAAAACAGGGCTTGTCAAACAAACCCATTTCCTTATTTGAAGGGATCACAAGTTTGCTTGATAAAGGGATCACAAGTTTGCATAGACACAAAATACTTAGATTTTTGTAAGGCATTTGACTTCGCACCACACGACAGCTTGATTAAAATTAGTACTACATGACAAAAAGCACATGTTAAATGGATTAAGAACTGGCTAACTGACAGATCTCAAAAAGTAGATGTCAATACAGAATCCCCACTGAATGGGTGCGTTTCTAGTGATGTTCCACAAGAATCAGTACTTGGCCATGTTTTTAAAACGATGTTGAAAAGCTGGACAGGATGCAAAAATGATTCAAGGGCCGGAGAAAATGTCTTGCAGTGAGCAATTTAAAGATCCTGATCTGTTTAAGTTACCAAAAAGATTGAGCACTGCCTTGATTATAGTATATCGGTAGCGTCATCGGGAGAAAAAAAAAAAGGTGCTGCTAATGCAGAGAAAGGCATAACAAGGCATTATCTGGCAAAGAAAGGCATAACAAGAACAAGTGGCTGGAAGCTGGCACCAGAAATTTTCAAATTAGAAACAAGACACAAGTTTTTAAATAGTGAAAGCGATTAAGCTTTGGAACCAACTACCAAGGGAAGTGGTGAATTCTCATCTCTTGATGTCTTCATAAAAGATGGAGTCTTTCTGGAAGATTCGCTTTAGCCAAATAAATTATTGGGCTGAATAAAGAGTAACTGGGTGAAATGTAATGACCTGTGATGTACAGGTCAGACTGGATAATCTAACAGTCCCTTCTGGCTCTAAATTCTGTAAATGTATGATTTTTCTATCAGAGACAGAGCAGGTGAGGTAATATCTTTTACTGGACCAACTTCTGCGGTGAAAGGGACAAGATTTTGAGATCCCCAGAGCTCTTCTTTAGGCCCGAAGAAGCTGACAGACATTCAGGCCCAAAGAAGAGCTCTGTGGAGTTCAAAAGCTTGTTCCTTTCACCAGCAGAAGTTGGTCCACTAAAAGAGGTTACCTCACCCACCTTGTCTCTCTTGTATCCTGAGACCAACACAGCTACAACACTGCAAACAATGAAGCTTATTTTGACTGCCGCAACCAAGGGTTTGAGAATGTCTTTAACACATCCAGGTGTGCCTATGTCATACAAAATTAATTCACTATTTGAGGAACACGTGAGCTACTGTAATACTGGGAAGGTTAAAGGGACACAGTCATCTTGAAAACCATTTATGTTTGACTTTTGTACCTCTTGTTATTACAACAACTAGACTTTCTAAAATAAAGCAGCAAAAGCCTCCTGGGGATCCAGTTTGTTTACTTTGTGCATTTGACAGCAGTTGGTGCATAGTCAGTTTCACTGTTTCCCTATATAATCAGTTAGCAAAGGAGAAACTGATTGCAACTTGTCAGTGAGAGAACAGGGGAAAACCATTTTAAGAGAGTAATTGGTATCAAAAGATTGATGTTGACAGTGCGCCTTTAAAGATGAGTTTATGGCACAGAGTCACATATCTCAGTCTATCTTCAAATCAGTCAGTGGCCTGGGCCCAGCATATCTAAAAGACTGCCTCATGAAGATCCTTCTAGGCAGCTTTGCTCCTCAGGCAGAATGGAACTTTTTACCAGAAGGGAAAGCTCATCTGTGCAAAAGTCTGAGATTTCTTGGAGGCCTGCCCCAGACATTAGGACAACCAACCCAGGAACTAATGACCATCACAAGCACCACCTTCTGCTCCAACTGCAAGGTGCTTGTCTTCTCTGGCAAACACTCAGCAATGTGTACATGTTAAAAATATTAAATCAATCCCCTACAGAGACATAACTGCACACAAAATTCTTCCTTACAGAGAAGACGAGAAAGAGAACGACCCACACCTGACAGATGTTAGTCTCCTGGCTCAGATACTAGTGATAAGGGTGGTATAAGAATCTGAACAAAACATCAAGTTGACAGGTTCACTCACAAGCCAGATATTTAACATTACTTTGATTTTGTTTTGTGTTCAGGTTTAAAACAAAACTCAACTACTCTTGTGCTGAAACCCTGGAGATACAGCACTTCAGTACCTGCCCACTATTCTCATTAGCATTAGCAGGAAGCGTACAGCAAGCTGAGATGCATTCGTGCCACTTTTCATGCTGTTAAAGAGAACATCTCTGTCTAGGCAGTTCTTCTCCACTCATCATCATGGTATCGGAGCAGGATTCCCCCACAGAACTCATTTCAGTATGGACTGGTCAGCGAGGGTTTTTTTGTTTTTGCTTACAATCTTTTGAAAACTGCAGTCATTCTCTCTCTCCCACCCTAGGGCTTCAATCACCAGATCATAAGGTGTTTCCTGAAAGGCTTATTGAAGTCTGTCACAGGGCCCAAAATTGAGGCAGTCAGGAACCTTTGTAATGATTCAATCCTGAAAGATACCACTGGACCAGTTTAAGCAGATTTTCCTACACTGCTATGAGCATTTCCCCATGCAAGAAAGAACTTCCCAATACGGAACAATGCAAGTTCTCCTTTACCCACTACTCACACTATTTGTGCAGCATTTGGATACAGGTTTCAGAGTAGCAGCCGTGTTAGTCTGTATCCGCAAAAAGAATAGGAGTACTTGTGGCACCTTAGAGACTAATAGAGGAATTGTTTGCTTTGTCACAAAGGGGGATGGTTCAAGAAGTGGTGACAGCATCATCTCCACCTGAAGTCCTAGTTCAGATCAAGTTTTCACCTGGTCATTCAGACATCCTTGAAACTGAATATTGAGAAGAGATTAGTAACTGGAGTAGGGGGATGGAGAAGCAGGACTCCTGGGTTCTAGTCACAAGCTCTACCACGGACTTCTTGTGTGATCGTTGTCAAGTCACTTCCCTGCTCCACACCTCCATTTCCTGATCTGTGAAATGAGGATAACACACACCTACACCCCCCCAGGGGCAGGAAATGGAGTTTCTGCTTGTGAAATACTTTGAGGTGTTCAGATAAAAGTCACTAGAGAAGTGCAAATTACAATGGAAACTGCTACCAGACTGTGAAGAGGAATGGGGATAGAGACCCTACTCCCCCCTCCCCACAGGACAGATCCCTATGATGGGGGGGAGGGGGGACAGACATTCTCCCCACAGCACTTTACCCAGGACAGACCCGTATGTTGGGAGGGGGGGTACAACCCCACCCCCTCCACGCTTTACCTAGGACAGACCCCTATGATGGGGGGGAGGGGACAGACATTCTCCCCACAGCACTTTACCCAGGACAGACCCCTATGATGGGGGGGGCAGACACTCTCCCCACAGTACTTTACCCAGGACAGACCCCTATGATGGGGGGAGGGGATAGAACCCCAAGCCCTCCACGCTTTACCCAGGACAGATCCCTATGATGGGGGGGAGGGGACAGACACTCTCCCCACAGCACTTTACCCAGGACAGACCCCTATGTTGGGGGGAGGGGAGTACAACCCCACCCCCTCCATGCTTTACCTAGGACAGACCCCTATGATGGGGGGGGCAGACACTCTCCCCACAGCGCTTTACCCAGGACAGACCCCTAAGATGAGGGGGGAGGGCGGGACAGACACTCTCCCCACAGCGCTTTACCCAGGACAGACCCCTAAGATGGGGGGCAGGGGGACGGAGCCCTGGGGGCACCCCCGGGCCGGGCACGGCACGGCAGAGACACAGCGAAGGGGCACTCGGGGGTGCAGCTCCCCCCGGGAGGGAGGGAGGGTTAGAACCGGGCACCCATCCCCCACACCTCCCGTGAGGGGGGGGGGGGAGCGCGCAGGCCCCGCCCCGCGCACCCCCCCAGAGCGCGCGGCGCCTCCTACCTGCATCGGATCCCGGCCCCGGTGCTTCCCCCTCAGCCCCAGGCGCGCGTGCGCAGCGAACTGCCGCCACTCCAGAAGGGGGCGGGGAGGCCCGGCGGCCCTGAGGCGGAGCCCGCGGAGGCCATCTTCGCTCCGGGCAGACGAAGCCAGGGAGCCCCACCCTTCCGGCCATCTTGGGTGAGCGCTGATCTTGAAGGGGGGTTCTCAGATGAGTGACATAGCGACGAGCCAGTCAGAAAGCAGAACATCTAATTTACATATTCACGCTGCTCAGGCCGCAAAGCGCGAAGATCCGGATTCGGAATGGGGAGGGGATACGACAGGGGCCCTTCTAGCCGGGCCGCTCCGCAGCTCTATGGCCCGGGCACTTGAGGGCCGCGAGCCTGACCCGGGCCGGCGGTGCGCTGCCCCCCCCCCCCCGTGTGGCTCAGAGTGTGGGGCCCGGCTCAGGGGTCGGGACCCTGCGGCTGTGTGAGATCCCCGCCCCCAGGCGGTGTGCGGGCCGCACCCCAAAGTGGTGTTCAGCGGTGACGCTCCCCAGCGCCGGCGGCGACCAGGGGGAGTCCCTCGGCCCCGGGGCGCCCTGTCCCCAGGGCGGGGGGAGGAACGGGCTCCCTTGACGCCTTCGAGGAGCAGCGGGCGCTGTCCGGGGTTCCCTGCTCGGTGCCCCGTCAGGTTCCCTCCTTCTGACCCTTTGACCTCACTCCTGTCCCTGTTCTTTTATTACTTGTCCCCCGCACTTCTGTGGCCCTGTGGGTCCCCCCCTTAGGCTGGGGGGGGATCCTTTAGCAGCCCGCCCACTTCCCAGACACCCAAAGTCTTCTACTCTCCTTGATGTTCCACAATCCTACATCTGGTGACAAGGGAGGAGGAGGGGGCAGGACTTAACACCTTTGGTTGGAGATCTCCACCTTACGCTAATTAATGTTTCTCTCCTGTCTGATTGATGACACAGTCACAGAGGCTTATTACTCAGATGCTTAAACATTACCGTACAGTGTGGGATACAGATGTTACAAGTGAGATTAATGAATGCAGCAATTTATAAGCATTCAATAAAGTCTAAACACTAAGCACATTTTTATAATTCTAATACTTATTGTAACAATACTGACACACAGGTCAGACTGGTTCCAGCTATGTATTTGTCACTGTTCCACAAAGGCCTGGGGTCCTTGGCATGAGCTGGCACCTGGTCTGCCAGTATCACATCTTCTACTGTGGGGAGCCCTGCTGGGGACCTTGTTCCCCTGAGACTCTATGTGAGATCCCTCAACCCCAATGCCTGTCTCTTCTACCTCTGGGGCCATGTCTCCTTACGACTGTGATCCCTAGCCCCCACCCCTTCCACCCCCAGGAAACCCAATTATGGCCCAAGTACCCATGAGACTCTGTGCAGGACCCACAGCCCCTGCCTTCTCTTTTCAAAGATTTTCCTAATGCTTTTTGGATTTATATCTCCAGAACAAGATCAGCAGACAGATGGCCCAGCTGTGGACTGCAGGCCATTGGCGGTCTATGGAGCACATGCCAGCAGTCAGCAGAGATCTGGCTGGTCACATTGTGCTGAGTCCAGCTCCTAGCTGAGAAAGACAGAATAGATGGGAGACAGGTTGAAATGAAGAGCAAACACTGACGCCATGACCAGTTTTTCTGAGAGGTCAAAACACGTGCTGCATTAAAGACAGCTAAATACATTACCATTCTTACGGACATCACTTATTTTCCCATGCACTATCAGGGGAGTCTCATGGGATTACAGTCTTGAGATGAATCAAGACTGGACACCTTTCTGAAAGAGATGCTTGTACCACATAGGAGTTATGCATTAGTCAAATGTAAGTTATCACTCCCAATACAGGGATAACTGGATGAAGTTTAATGGTCTGTGTCATAAAGCAGGTCAAACTAGATGATCATAATGGTCTTTTCTGGCCTTTAATTCTATGAACTACATTTTTAAAACCTTCACAGAAACACTATACAGTTTCAAAATCATAAAGCAAATGTCAGAAAGTCTGGAAATGGGCTGTTAAGGTATTCATCAACATCACCAGCTTCAACCAACCATAGTTCTCACATCACATATGGAAATTTACCTTTCCTCCTAAACTAGATCCATAAAATACACCAGTGTCTAATATATATCAGCTACTTACCCTTTGCTCTAGAGATAGCTAGTCTGACCTATTTTTCTCATTAGCTACCCCAAATAGCCCATGAAAGCTTATGCCCAAATACATTTGTTAGTCTCTTAAGGTTCCACAAGTACTCCTCATTCTTTTTCCCAAATACTAAGACATTACTGTACATTAGAGTGACTAGATGTTCCAATTTTATAGGGGCAGTCCTGAGTTTTGGGTCTTTTTCTTATATAGGCTCCTATTACCCCCCCACCCCCATCCCGATTTTTCACACTTGCTGTCTGGTCACCCTACTGTACTTGTGTATTAATACTATTTAAAAAGCCCCTTCAGGCCTTCTTTATTTCTCACAAAGAGACAACTAGAAATGGGGGCCCATTTTGTCCCCATGCAAGGTACCTTTATCTTCTCCCTACGGCAATTGATTTAACTGTTAATGGATATTCCCCTAACGAGGTGATACAGAAAGCTTTAGTTAGTGTTGGTAAAGGGCTTTGTGAGCTTTAAAGTATCATCATTTGCTGTATATTTCCTAGTCATTCTCAAAGCATTTTCTTATTTTATTATCTTCTGACATTCTATGAAATAGGATTACCAGCATCTTCACAAATAAGTCCTTTTTATATAGCCACTAACCACAGAAGTTCACGTATTTGCACTCAACAACATAATTCCAGCTCATGTAATTGAAGAGTGATTCACAGGCATACCTCATCAGACATTGAGATCACCTGTAATGTTATAGAGAGTCCTTTTATGTAAAACGCCTCCATCACTATCATGTTTGGTAATTTTCCGTGTATAACATCAATTATTCAATAAGAACTAAAAAAACAATTTTGACTCAGAGCAGGACACAAGCTGTCATTGGAAGGTTGTTTCTATAATATCAGTCAGGCCTGGTAATGGAACCATCACCTTTTGGGTTTAACTTTATAGCTCGATTTATACATTTTAAACTAATATCCAGTTTGTTGTAAGATTTATTTATGGACAACTAGGATTGCAACATAATACTACAGGTGCCTACAATAGTAGCTGATATGGGTCGTTCCAAGTAACAACTGGAATTATCGCAGTGATTACAAATAGATGCTGTGCTTCAGTGATCACTGATTCTGACTGATAAGCTGGGGAGTAGGCTTCTTCAAAGTAGTAAATGGTAATTTTTTTTTTTTAGTTTACTCTTGATACTGTTCAAAGTTATGATCTTCTGAGGAATTATGCTAATGTTTGTCTGCTGTCTGGGGAAGGGGTATGAAGTTTTAAGATGTACTTTCATAAGTTCTTATTTTTAAGAGAGTTTGAATGTATATAGATGTAGGTAGTCTCCTTTCTCTTCTTCCCCCCACCTGACTTCACTTTTAATTTCTTTTTTAATGTATTGTGACTATCTTCAAGGACAAAAAGTGCATTTTTTTTTTTGCTTTATCAGTTAAGTTATACTATTAAGACAGCTAGCTTCTGTTGTATTTTATCACTTAAATGCTATATATAACTTTAAAAAATCTCTTTACATATTAGAATCTCTTTTTATTTTGTTTTGAAGCTCTGTTTGCAGGTAAAGAATGTCTAAGTATAGATTAATTGTAGTATTGTAGTTCATCTACTGGTATTTTAAATCAGTAAGCAATTCAAGGGGGGAGAAGACCCTGATCTGAAACCAGAATCTGTCCAGCTGCTATCCACTTTGATAAGTGTTTTAGAGTATTTAACCCCCTTTTTCAGTCTGAGAGTAGCTACAATAATAAATCTGTTTCCACTTGAGGGAGGACAGAAAAAAGCAATAGATTGTTGAAAGTTAAAAGCAGTTTAATGCTGTGGCTTATGTAATGAATTGTGCATTAACAGTACATGTGTGCATCTTCAATTGTATTACCTTATTTTAACAGACAGCCTCCTATTTACACTTATGTGAACTTAATCACATCTACCTAAAAACGTATTGGATTTGCTTAGCATAATCAGTATCTTTATGTACGTAAGTGACCCAAAGCTTGAGTACAAATTGGCAAATACTATCCAATAGCTCTTGTAACTCTTATCCCACAATAAGAGTGGCTTTTTAAGTTTAGTTAAACTCCATCCCAGACAACACTAATTATTCTTATTCCAAAATAAGTGTGTCCACATGGTGAGTTATATCAGTATAACGACACTGGTCAAAATTCACACTTTCACTTCTACTGGTACAACTTTCCTGTGTGAATAGTCCCTAATTCTGAAGATCACCTGAATATAAAATGTGCTTTTCTTCTATTTAAAATGTCACGGTCATTGTCGCACTGGAGTGCAGAAGTTTGTAAACTGGAAGATCTAGAGCAGCGGTTCGCAAACTGTTGGTCAGGACCCCAAAGTGGCTTGCAACCCCATTTTAATGGGGTTGCCAGGGCTGGCTTAGACTTACTGGAGCACAGGGTCCAAGCCCTACTGCCCAGAGCCAAAGCCAGAGGACTTTAGCTCTGGGCAGTGGGGCCCAGATTATAGGCCCCTTGCCTTGAGATGAAGCTCTGGGGCTTGGGCTTTGACCCCCAGCTCCACCCCGGCTACAAAGCTTGGGTAGGTTCAGGCTTTACTTCCTCATCCTGGGGTTCTCGGAAGGGGGTTGTGGTGCAATGAAGTTTGAGAACACAGGATTGAGGCCATAGGAGTGTTTCTCTAGGAACATTTATTAGAGTAGTCCCCTTAAAGTCAAGGGGATTGTTTTGCATCAGTCAGGTGATGCATGTGTTTACAGCATCATCAGATTAGAAAGTACCACATCTGCACCAGGGTCATCTAGTCTAGCCCCCTGCCAAGAGGCAAGATTTGTCATGGCTAAGCCATCCAAGACCGATTGCCATCCAGATCAGAATGCTTCAGTAGAAAGTAGTGGGATTATTTAAAAATAATCAAGTAATCATGTCTCAGCAGTGTTTGTAACACACAGGTTGTTAGTGCATGAGACAGTAAAAGTCACCTGAAACTGGCTAGTCAGTTTTACTGTTCGAATTAATTAAGATCTGCAAAATGCAAGAAGCATTCAAATATATAGAATGCATTTTGAAAGCATTTAGACTGAAATAATTGAAGATGTTAGTGCAATAGATAATACAATTTTTCTTTAAATGTTAAAGGGACCCCATCTTAAATTAATGTTCTTTTTCTATAGCATATTTCATACCTTCCACACACAATTGAAGTAACAGTAAACATGCCAACTGATTCTCATTATAAAATATCCTCTGTATAGATGAAACTTGCCACCAGCTATTATAGGTGAAAAGTGATGCATAAATGTAATTTTCTGTATCATCAGGGCTACAGCAGGCACAGCAGAAAGTTGCTGCTAATAAATGGTCTTTCCAGGAAATCTCTGCTAGGCATTGGGGCTGGAATTTTCAAAGACGCTTAAGGGAAGTAAGTACTGAACTCTTGTTGAATTTCAATGGGAATTGGGCACTAACTTCACTAAAGCCCCTTTGAAAATCCCGGTCTGTGTCTGTGAAATAAATCTGCTGTCTAAGTTTTAAAAAACCCACACATGTCTAAAGCATGATCTACTGTAACAAGTCTTAACCACTAATTCTATGTACCAAATCTGCACCCTGAAGTCTACAGGTAGCAGGACTAGGACTCAGATCATCCTGCTTCAGAAAAGCAGGCCATCACCTGAGCTCAAATTGTTAGCTGTGCAAGGCCCAATTCCTTTTATGAGAAGGCAGTGAAGATACATTGGCTAGTCCACAACCAGCTTGAAAAGGGTTAGGTGTTTTGCTTGACTAATTGGGATGTGATGAAAGACAGCTGCCTAATTCCTGCAGGAAACACCTGGGGGCCTAAGCAGCCTCTCTCCAGGTTTTTTTGGGGAGGTGGGTGCGGGAGTGGGGTCTGAGTCATGGATTGCAAAGCAAAGGAAGAGGATACCTTCCATGAGCGTGACAGGGCTTAGGATAAACTCCCGTTATCTGCATCTCCCATTGGCTTAGCTAGGTTAGTCAGCTCCCTGACTGGCATGCTGGCTTTTGTGATGCTCTCATTCTCAGGTGCCCCTCTCTCCCCATTCACTGTATAGGGAGCCTAGATCAGTGTTGGTCCAATGATTTCTCCCCTCCTCCCTTCAGGTGCTGTGATGCTGAGCATTGCAACACCTAAGACTCTGTGGATTCCACCCTTTGTTCCTTGTTTCTGCTCCTCTTTCTGGTGCAATGGAGCTGAGGTGGTGCTCTCTCAATGAGCATCCTTTGATTGTAGCTGCAGCCTATCAACCAAACTCCAGCAGGTCTGCACAGTAGAGCTTCAAGGCTGTGCTGAAATGTTAAAGGACAAAGTCTGCTGGTAGAAATGTTGTACACTTATCCATGATTGACAGCACCTTTCTATCCCAAATGGGCTGAACCATGTCTTTCTGTTTGGATAACTTTTCTTAAACTGTACCTGGAAGCTAGTAAAAATAGCAGCACAGGGTCTAGGGTATCTGGACAAACATGTCCATGTATATAATCTGTTTGGTGTTTAAAACCCATTACTGGAAACTATTCAGCTGTGTAGCCTGTATTTAGAGTATTTGCTCATTTGTATGCTAAGTCCTATCCTCTTTTATACTGCTATCATGCTGTCAGAGACCACCTTCTTTTTCAGATCTTAATCCCTTGAGGCTACAAAGGAGGATAGCAAGTATCCTTGCAACTTTTTCTGAAAAGTAAAGAATAAGCCTTCTCCAGGCCAACACAAACTTTCAGTCAAAACCTGTCTAATGAAAAACATTGTATATAAACCTTTGAGCATAAAACAGTTGCTGTATTTGTAAACTGTCACCTCACTCCCAGTATCTAATGCATTTGAAAGCATTTTGGTTAAGTTTGTATATAAAAGGCAACGTACCTAAAATCAAACTTCATGCTATACTAAATGAGAGTGGGAAAATCAGGGCAATGTTAAACTGACACATTTTTAACAGTCAAATTAAAATGTGAAGATAGTTTACTGCAGTAATAAGTGGAACACACTGCACCTGCTATAAAGGACACTTCCTTCTCTCCTCTCTAGACTTAGCTTTGTAAAAGCAAAAACATATCCTAGGCTCTTGGAATCCTTAAGACCTTAAAAATGTAAGTCCTCCAGTAAGAGAAACCCAGCAGCCAAACCTCCCCAGGAATCAAATAACTAACAAACCATTTAAAAAATGTAATGGGTTGTGCTTATATACACATTCTTCTCTCTGACCCCCCCGAACTTTGATAAGATGAGACTGCACTGAAGAATGAGGGGTTTTGTCCATGTTGGACTGAAGTTTGGGGCTTGAGTTCCAAGGATGAGAATGTGCTGCCAGCAGTCTCTTGTGAATATTTTGGGGAATACTTTGTGGAATGGTGGGAGTGGGAAGGATAGTGTGCAAGATCTGGTTCAGAGTGGGAATTAAAGTATACATGGATACTCTAGTTTAGAAACCTTACCTTCTCTTAGGGTTCGTCTACACTACAGGATAAATTCGAATTAGCTAAAACCAAGTTTATAAAACAGATATTATAAAGTCGATTGTGCGCGTCCACACTAGGCACATTAATTCGGTGGTGTGCGTCCGTGGTCCGAGGCTAGTGTCAATTTCTGGAGCAGTGCATTGTGGGTAGCTACTGTAAAAGAATGAGGCCAATAACGTTGATTTGCATCTACACTAACCCTAAATCGATATAGTATATCGATTGTAGCATTACTCCTCTTGTTTTGTAGAAGTACAGAAATTGATTTAAAGAGCACTTTAAATCGATATAAAGAGCAGCGTAGTGTGGACGGGTGCAGCGTTAAACTGATTTTAACAGCGTTAAATCGATTTAACAGCGTAGTGTGGACCAGGCCTTAGAGTGGTAGCTGTGTTAGTCTGTATCAGCAAAAAGAACGAGGAGTCCTTGTGGCACCTTAAAGGAGAACCAAGAGAAGGGTCTCTATCCTACCACTTCTAGAGCGGGTAGGGGCACCTGCCTCACTGCTTTGGCAGCACTGCATCTCTCTGGGTGAAGTTGGTAGCTGGTGTCTTCGCAGACAGTAGCCTGCTTGGGTTATGCAGGAACAGCTTTGATATTCTGAAGTTAGTCTCCATCTAGCTCATCCCACTGGTAGCTGCTATGACATAGCAACAAGAGTGATACTTGCTAGTCTGTTTACTTGGATACCCTGTCTCCGACAGTGCCTGGTAACTGTACCTTCCTCTGAAGGATCAACATCCCCACCCACAATATACTTAACTATGCCAAGTAGAAACTTTTTCCTGACTCCATCTATTGATAGTCTTCGGCCCTGAAGAGGTGTTAGCCCTCAATGCTTATCCTGCCACAGTAAGTTCCACTTGTTAATGATAGTGTTCATAGTGACTTACTAGTCTTTTTTTTTTTTTTTTAAATCCATTGCCTTTTCTTACTGGCCTTATTTCCTCCTTCTATTGTGGGACAGGATCAAAGGTTATACCAATAGGGGAAGATGTAATAGGTTCTCTTGAGAGTCATCTATAGGTTGTCATTCTGGGATTGGGGGGAAGATTATAATGCATAGCATTAGGCTCTATCTTAATTTGCATGTCACTAGCTTCTTGAGTTAGCCTACCTCATGTGAGAGCAGCCATGCTGCAAAATGACGAGCTGTCCAGTGTCTGTGTGAGCAGGTGGTGAATTGCATGAACTGGGGCAATGGCTTACACCCCTGATGAGACAATCAACTTGAGTTAAAAGTAGTGCTTAATCTGTGCCAGGGCTGAGCCCTGGCACTCCTAGACTTGGCAGTTCAGTGCCCCATGACCTCTGGGCTGCCTCTTTCAGTTCTGAAAGGGTGTGTGGTTTAAAAAAAAAAAAAAAGTCTGAACCCTGGCACCTCTTCCATTACAATTAAGCACTGGTTAAAAGTCCCACAGTCCTGTTAAAGCTTTTGAGAGTTCTGGGATTCAAGTTAGGGGCCACGTGAGGTAATGCTGCCGTGACGACAAGCCCCCAGAAGGAATTTATAAATCTTTGGGCTTGTGTGTGCTGAAATGGTTGTCTCTTGGGGTGTGGATTTTTTTTACACCTTGAGAGGCCTACCTGACCCAACCCCAGGTGTAGATAGTGGTAGGTAAACAAAAGATTTCTTCTGTTGGCCCAGAAGACTTCTCCAGTTGACCTAGCTACTGCCTTTTGCAGAGGTGGATGAAGTACAGCGATGAGAACCCCTCCTGTCACCATCGGGAGTAGCCGCACTGCAGTTCTGTTGTCGTGTTTTGAAGTGTAAATGTACCCTCATATATGGGGGTGGAAGGGAACTACTCACTCATGTAGTCTAAGCCATTGGCCTTCACCTCAGCCAGTGCAGGGCTATTCCCTGACAGACCATGCCCATGGCTCTCCTCCAGGAGGTTGCTGGTGAACAGACTGGGGTCTCTTCCCTTTAGAGAACTTTCTCTTCAGGAACTGATGAGGAAACTTCAAAATGTGATTCTCCCAGAGGGCTTTATGTTAAGATGCCAATGGTACACTAACAGTGACTTAGCAGTTTTCTTGGAGAACATATTTATATCTTCCCCCAGATTAGTTGATCATCAAAGTGCTTAGTCTAAGAGCACAAGCTTGTTGTTGGATCAAAGATGATGGGTACATCGACACTACGGAAACTATATTGGCGTAATTATGCTACCACAGCCCCATGGCATAGACCCAGCCTATGCTGGCAGAAAACATTTTTCTGTTGGTGTAGGAATATCACCTCCCCAAATGACATTAGCTATGTCAGTGGAAGCCTTCTTCCATCAGTGTAGGCATCTATGCTGAGGTTATGTTGGTATAGCTACATCAGTCGTGGTGTTGGTGGCTTTTTTTCTTCACGTTCCAACTGACATTAGCTATGCTGATAAACTTTTAAGCATAGACCAAGACTATATAGCAAATCATTTAGCCCTTCATTGTCAAATCCTGGTGGGGCAAAGAAGTTAGAAACTGACTGTTGACATGACCAAGTATTGATGCTGCTTACTGCCTGTATCTGCTCTTTGCCATATGCTGTGTCGTTGTATCCCTGACAGTCCCAGGATATTGCAGAGACAAGGTGGGTGAGGTAATAGCTTGGTAACAGGAGTTGGTCCAATAAAAGTAATTATCTCTCCCACTTTGTCTCTCTTGGTCATAGACTTTTTCAGGCCAGAAGGAAGGAACCATTATGATCTACTCTGACTTCCTGCATAACCTTATAAGCCATGGAATTTTTCACCCACTCAGTTCCTACCCTGAGCCCATAGCTTCCTGGTTTGAGCTAGAGCTTTTTAAATTTTTTTTAGAAAGAGAGAGCCAGTCACATCTGCTTAGCTAACTGATGCTAGCTGTGGAAGAACAACACAACGCTGCTCTTTCCTGCTTCCCCAACAAACCTGTTGGCTTAAACTCTAAGGTCAAGATTCCTGAGTATTGCTGAAACTAGACTGTTCTATAGAACATTCGAGGGCTCTTTTCTTCAGTCTTGCATTGGTCAGAGGAAGCGAAAAGAGTGGGTAGAAAAGACAAGCTAAGAAAGCTTCCCTGCTCCATCTCTGATTTCTCTGATGCTATGTCTTGTTGTGCTTGGTAATGAGGTATAAAGAACTCGGCTTGACATCTTGACACCAGTAACAGTTGGTGGGGAAAAATTCTGTCTTGTCATGTTAATGCAATCCACTTGAGCAAAAGCATCACTGAGGGAGAACAAATTTGGAAGCCCCCACTCTAACATGATTGGTTTTTCCACTAGTGTTTAGGTGACTCTAAGTCAGTGGGACTTATGCTCCTAAGCAACAGTGTTTTGGAAACTTTCTCTCTTAATGCTTTGATTAAAGATTTATTGGAAAACTCTCAGTAAGGCCTCTACTCTAACAAAGGTCTTGCCATGTGGTGAACCTCCTCCAGAGCCTCCTTGAAATGGTGTAGCTTAATTGAAACAGTGCAAGATTTGCTCATCCTATGGGACAGAGGGGTATGCAACTTCTGAAATGCGCTCAGATCCTGCTTTTCTTGGGGAGCTCCAAAAGAGCTGTGGCCCTGGGATGGGTGGAAGAGGAAGACCATAAAGAACCAAACTCTAATCCCTTTGAGTGTTGTGGGTTTTTTTGTTTTTGTTTGGTAGAATATCCAGTTAGATGCGAGTCCTGGCTGTCTCAGATTTCCTTTTTCCACAAGATTTTGACAAGCAGCATGAGGCTATTGAAGGAATAAGTTTGTCTTGTTGAACCAATAAATCATGCATTTACTCTCCAGGAAGGTAGGGTAGGGGAATGGCAAGGCAAGTGTTTAACAACTTGGTATTAAACTCTGGAAGATTCTCAGGCAGTGTGGTGAACATTCTTGGGTCACTTTATTATTAGACCCTTGTTATCTTTCCCCTTCTTACCCCCACCCCCTTCCTTTTTTTGCATTCATGAGTATTCTGCCAGGTAACACTTTAGAGCAGAAACCTTGGGCTCTGAATCCATCCAGCCCAGACCTGATGACATGATAAAATATCTGGCTGCTTCTCCACACTAAATCTGATTATATCAGGGGGGTTTGGTCCTGCACTAGTCCAGCAGCAAAGCAGCTCTGATGACAACTTGATCAGCAAAACCTCTCCCTTGTGAAAACAGCTGGCATTAAATAGAGAGAGAACTGGCAATGTGATCATTTGGGTATGGAGTCCCTGCTATTTCAAAAGGCACCCTGAAGAACTGTCTTTTTGAGTGCCTGAATTGGATTAGGGTAGTTGAGGTAAATATTCTGCACATTTGAACTAACCCTCTTGTTGTATGCTGCAAATGTTTTTGGTTTCCACTTGATTGATTGAGCCATAGTAATTCTATATGGCACAAGTCAGCACTGAAGCATGCTCCTCTGCATATATCTAAAAAGAACAGGAGTCTTTGTGGCTCCTTAGAGACCAACAAATTTATCTGAGCATAAGCTTTCGTGGGCTACAGCCTACTTCATCAGATGCATAGAATGGAACATACAGTAAGGAGATAGAGCTACTTCCACCTTTTCATGTTCTGTTTATCTATCAACTCTAAGAGGCTAACTTTTTAATACGAGCTATAATCAGCAGGAGGAAAAAACACTTTTGTAGTGATAATCAAGATGGCCCATTTCAGCTAGTTGACAAGAGGTGTGAGGATACTTTACATGGGGAAATAGTCAATCTGTGTAATGACTCGGCCATTCCCAGTCTCTGTTCAAGCCTAAATTAATGATATCTAGTTTGCATATTCAAGTTTAGCAGTTTCTTGCTGGAGTCTTTTGAAGTTTTTCTGTTGCAAAATTGCCACCTTTAAATCTGTTGAGTGACCAGGGAGGTTGAAGAGTTCTCCCACTGGTTTTTGAATGTTATGATTCCTAATGTCAGATTTGTGTCCATTTATTCTTTTGCGTAGAGACTGTCCGGTTTGGCCAATGTACATGCCAGCAATGCCACATTAACTTAGGCTTGAATAGATACTTGGAATGGCTGAGTCATTACAAAGATTGAATCTATTTCCCCATGTTAAGTATCTTCACACCTTCTTGTCAACTGTCTGAAATGGGCCATTTTGATTATCACTTACAAAGTTTTATTTTTTCCTCCTGCTGATTATAGCTCATCTTAATTAGCCTCTTAGAGTTGATATTGCTATTCCCCCTTTTCATGGTGTGTGTGTGTGTGTGTGTATCTCCTTACTACATGTTCCATTCTATGCATCTGAAGTGGGCTGTAGCCCATGAAAGCTTATGCTCAATTTTGTTTGTCTCTAAGGTGCCACAAGTACTCCTGTTCTTTTTGGGAATACAGATTAACATGGCTGCTACTCAGAACTAGATTTATGCAGGTTTCATTCTGAGCTGCAGTGGAAAAGGCTCTTCAATTTGTAAGCACCTAGGGGATAATAGGGTTAAAAGTAATAGCCAGCATGGATTTTCAGGAACAAATGCCAAACCAACCTGATTTCCTCCTTTGACAGGGTTACTGGCCTAGTGGGGGGTGGGGAGCAGAAGATGTGGTGGTTGTGGTTTTGTGTGTGTGTGTGTGAGGCTCTTGATAGTCTAGACATCATAAGCAACCTAGGGAAGTGTCGTCTGAATGAGATTACTAAAGGTGGGTGTACAACTGGTTGGAAGACTGTCCTCAAAATAACTTCCAGTGGTTCTCTCTCAAACTGGCAAGATGTATCTGGTGGGGTCCCACAGAGTCAGTTTTGGGTCTTGTACTACACAATATTTTCATTGACTTCCTGATGAAAGGAGAGTGTACTTGTGAAACTTGCAGGTGACACCCAGCTAGGAGGGGTTGCAAGTACTTTGGCAGGCAGAATTAGAATTCAAAATGACCTTGCTGAATTGGAGCATTGGCCTGAAATCAACAAGATGAAATTCAGTAAAGATAAGTGCAAAGTACTTCACTAAGCAAGGAAAAATCAAATGCACAGCTACAAAACAGAGACTAACTGGCTAGGTGGCAGTACTGCTGAAAAGGATCTGGGTTTAGTCAATCTCAGATTGAATGTGTCAACAATGTGATGCAGTTATAGAACAGGATAATATCCATGTAGGGCAGGGCTTGGCAACCCTTCAGAAGTGGTGGGCCAAGTCTTCATTTATTCACTCTAATTTAAGGTTTTGCGTGCCAGTAATACATTTTAATGTTTTTAGAAGGTGTCTTTCTACAAGTCTGTAATATATAACTAAGCTATTGTATGTAAAGTAAATAAGGTTTTAAAAATGTTTAAGAAGCTTCATTTAAAATTTTAAATTAAAAAGCAGAGGCTCCCCCAGACCAGTGGCCAGGACCCAGGTAGTATGAGTGCCACTGAAAATCAGCTCACGTGCCACCTTCGGCGCACATGCTATAGGCTGCCTACCCCTGGTCTAGGGCATAGTAACAGGAGTGTCATGTGTAGAGCACAGGAGCTAATGGTCCTGCTCTACCTGCACTGGGGAGGCTCAGCTGGGGTATCATCTGAGTCTGGGTGCTCAACTTTAGGCAAGATCTAGACAAATCAAGAGAGGTTTAGAAAACCTGACCTATGAGGAAAGATTTTTAAAATACTGAGTGTTTAGTCTTGACTGAGGTAGGGGGGAGAAATCTGGTAAGTCTTCAAATACGGTAAGGGCTGCTCATAAAGAGGACGGTGATTGATTGATTGTTCTCCATGTCTGTCATAAACAGATAGCTAAGGGTTAATGTCTCTTACACCTGGAAAGAAGTAACCTGAAACACCTGACCAGAGGACCAATCAGGAAACCGGATTTTTTTCAGGTCTGGGTGGAGGGAAGTTTGTGTCTGAGTTCTTTGTCTTGTGCCTGTGTCTCTATAGGCTATGGGAGGATTTCTGTCTCTTGCTTTCTAATCTTCTGTTTCCCAGCTGTAAGTAATAAAGATCAGATAGTGATTTATGTTTTTTTGTATTTTACATGTGTGTAGTTGCTGGAGTGCTTTGAATTGTATTCTTTTTGAATAAGGCTGTTTATTCATATTTCTTTTAAGCAATTGACCCTGTATTTGTCACCTTGATACAGAGAGACCATTTTTATGTATTTTTCTTTTTACATAAAGCTTTCTTTTTAAGACCTGTTGGAGCTTTTCTTTAGTGGGGAACTCCAGGGAATTGAGTCTGTGCTCACCAGGGAATTGGTGGGAGGAAGAAGTCAGGGGGAAATCTGTGTGTGTTAGATTTATTAGCCTGACTTTGCATTCCCTCTGGGTGAGGGGGGAAGAGAGATTAGCTCTCGGTACTTCTGTTTTCCAAGGCTGGAAACAGGGAGGGTGGAATCCCTCTGTTTAGATTCACGGAGCCTGCTTCTGTGTATCTCTCCAGGAACACCTGGAGGGGGGAAGGGAAAAGGTTTATTTCCCTTTGTTGTGAGACTCAAGGGATTTGGGTCTTGGGGTCCCCAGGGAAGGTTTGGGGGGACCAGAGTGCCCCAAAACACTCTCTAATTTTTTGGGTGGTGGCAGCTTTACCAGGTCCAAGCTGGTAACTAAGCTTGGAGGTTTTCATGCTAACCCCCATATTTTGGACGCTAAGGTCCAAATCTGGGAATATGTTATGACAATGTCCACTGCAGGTTGTACAAGGGGTGTAATGGGCTTAATCTGCAGCAAGGGAGATTTAAGTTGAATATTGGGGAAAGCTTTCTAACTATGAGTGTAGTTTAAACTCTGGAATAAGCTTTCTAGGGAGGCTGTGAGAATCCCCATTGCTGATGGTTAATCTCTGACAGATTACTTTGTCCTGCTTCAGTGCTGAGGGCTGGACTTAATGAACTCTCAAGGGCCCTTCCAGACCCATATTTGAGACTTTGACTTGATTCCATCAGCAGTGGCTAAATGTTGTGAAAGGTTTAGAGGAGGCCTATGCAAGATGAACGGATGCAGAGGGAGAAGAGCAGATGCACTCCATTATCTTGCCCAAGTCTACCTCATGGATTATGTGAACTGTCCTAATATCTTCCAAGCAGAGATGGTGAAGATCATGTGTCAACTAGTAATGTGTTTTTTGTTTTTGTATTTTCTAAGGCAGTCTCTTCATTCTGTGGGTGGCCTTGACTGCAGCACCAGCTGGGTTGGGGTGAACACCCTCCTAATTGAGGAGGGGGCCATTGGGAAGGGCACATTCAAAGTTGGGAAGAAGAACATTTAGGTGGGGGAAACCGACAAACCTCTCTCAACAGATCCCTTTTTTGGCAGGTTAGTACTTGTTACTCATTGTCTAGTAACCATAGTTGCCTGGAATGTGCCCAGGCTTGGGAGGAGCTTGGAGCGGTTACTAACACAATAGTTGGCTAGTCTGCAGGTTAGCTAGTCTGAGAATTCCTCTGGAGATGCCAGAGCCTTTAAAATTAAAGAATCAGAGGTAAGGTCTGGAGCTTGGTGTGAGTCTCTTCAAGGGTTATGCTACAGTGTCTTTCCTCGTTAAGCAAACAACCTGGTTGACTCCACTCTGGGAATGCCTGATTTCCAAAGAGGGAAGCATAGCAGAGCTTGAAATCTTTTTTCTAAGGAAACAAAGCACACTGCTGCCTACAGAGACAGGTAATGGCCTTTTTCCTAGCTGCTTGAGGTGTGAAGCTCACCACGGCCCTTTCTGGCTGGGTGTGCTTGCTGTCCAGAAATGACCATGTCCAAAAGTGTCTGTTTTGCACTCTTGTTTACAGTGACTCTGACCTGAGGGCTCCGGGGTTCCTTCTTCCCACTGCTCCCTAAGATACAGGAGGTCCAGGTGTGATTCTGTGCTGAGTGCCTGGGTAACATGCTGTGCACTGTTTAGTTGTCACCGTCCATCCCAGAGGTGGCTGCATTTCAGCAGTGACTTGTACCTACTGGGCATTAGGAATGAAAGCGGCTGTAGCAACGCCGGTGCCTTGTGTGTCTACACTACTTGCTTGCTGTTATCCAGCAAAGCAGCCACTGGCCATCGCCAGCTCTAAACTTTATCCCCACTTTGTCACTTTTTCCACCCTTCCTCCCTCAGGGTAGCCCACCACCACCTCAGCAGCTTCCTGCCTGCACCCCTGGGAGTTAGGGGTACAGGCAGGAAGCTGCTGAAGTGGTGGTGGGCTGATCCCTGCCATGTCTGCCATACTTTGCTGCTTCAAGTGACCATCCTGATATGGACCATGGATTGGAGTCAAAGCCCCACTTTCCAAGCAGGGAAGCCACTGAGTGCAATGAAAGATTCTGGTGGGGTGTGACTGTGAGTGACTGTAGACATCTCTTGCTCTTGTATGCACAGCAGGGTGCTATGTGGGCAAATAGGTTGCAAAGGCCTGTTCTATTAATTTAGATGGAATAAATGGGCCCAAGGAGTTCAGAGGTGTCAACAAGACCCTATCACTGCTCAACATTGTTAAACAAGGTTCAGGGCTTGGTATTCTGAGGCCTCAGCCTGCTTAGTACCATGGCAAACACTCCCTTAAAAATCCCTTATCTAAAGATACAGAGAAGAGAAATGGAGCCTTTGAAATGCTGAGTATTAAATAAGGCTCATATTTGAACAGCATCCCTCCTTGCTTTTTTTTTTTTGAAAGGGAAGAAAATGTCCATGTCTGACTGTCTTTTTGCTCGTATCTAAGATGGTAAAAACTATTTTTGTTTGGTTTTGGTTTTGTAGATTGGGGATGTGGAGGGGAGAGAAGTTAAAGGTTGAGATGGGCTGGACCTTGTTGTAAGTTGGTTCCCATTTCCTAAGAAAAACGTGCACACACAAGGGGAGAGAGAAATGCTTTTCCTATCCTTGCTATCCTTGTCTCTGGGGGGTGACAGCCATGAGGACAAAGCTGGCTGCAGTGGCTGTTTGTAGACCGCTGCTTCTATTAATTTTTTTCCCCAAAAGTCATCTTTTTAAAGATCCTCAAAAGGGAGCATTTTGCAGGTGGGGGTAGAAGGACTTTTGTGCTCATTTTGTTCCCCAGTTAGGACTAACTTCTAACACTAATTTTGTCTCACTTCCTCTTCCCTGCCCCCCTCCAGTCTCACATTGTTCATGTGTACCAGGCATGACCTTAACACAGTTGTTGAGTTATAGCAAGAGGCCTTTTTGTTTCAACTAACTTGAGTCCATCTCTTTCCCATTATCACTTGTTGCTCTGTTATGGTGTCTTATGAATTTACAGCTACTTCTTAAATTAAGTAAATTTGTAGGTCCAATTATGCCAAGAGGCCTAAGGCTACAACTGCTGTTAATACAGACTCAGACACCTGGGATGGGTGTTGAAGTGTCTGAGAGAGACAGCCTTGTGGGAGCAGTGTTTGTTGGTGCATTGCACTAGCTACCACTTCAAACCCCCTCTTCTGCAAGACCCCGAAAATGGAATGTGGAAGAGAGAATGGGAGGGTCTAGAACATCAATTTATCCTGTGCCCAGCAATGCAGAGATGGCACAAAGTGCGTTTCAATTGTCCATGATTGAAGCTCTTCTGGGTCAGGAGCAGTCTTGTTGTCTGTAGACCAGTTAGCGCAGGGTCTTGATTCTCATTTGGGGGTGCCCTTGAGGTGTTGTTTGTACGGCAATAGCACTATTAGATAAATACTGCACATGTAACGCTGACCGACCCTGGTTGTCGGTCCCCAGTTTGATCCTGCCTACCTTTGTGCATGAGCCTCTAACACATGAACTAAGAACCACCGGCTCTTAGGTAAGGCTGTAGAGCAGACTCATTTTAACTCTCGTCTTGGTGACACTAGATGGCACAGATCACCACATCCAGAAGGTGTGTGTGTTACACACACACTTGGCAAACTGGGCCTAAGACCTCCAGATGTCAGTGTGTAAAAAAGCAAGTCTCTGCCATGGCTACCTTAAGAGATTTCTTCTGTCTCAAGGTAGAGCCCTGAGGTGAAGAAGCAGGACAGCACTAGATGGTTGAGGAATGTGGGCTTGTGAAAGTGCTGTAGTGTATTGTCTGCATTGTGCTAATGCCCTATCGCTGAGCGATCTGGCTCGGTGGGAAATGGTGCCTGAACTTTCTGTGGTCTGGCATGTGATATGCTGCTGTGCATCCCTCTTGATTCCTTGGGAGTCTCCAACTTGCATAACAGCAGGCTTGATCCAGCTCTGAACGCTAACAAGCAGAAGTTATTCTGGCTGACTGTAGAACAAGGAAGTCCTCACTCTGGTGTTACGTCCAAGGAAAAGCAATTTAGTCTCATTGTACCAGCCATCTTGGCAACTTTCCATCTAGTGCTTAACAGCCAGGGTTGCCCAAACAAAGGCTGTGATGGCAACTTGCTAGGAACCCCGGGGACGGGCCATGATCCTTGCATAAAACAGAGTGCAGTCATGCTAGTCGAGGTCCCAGCATGCAACACTCCATTCTGATCCAAGCATATTGCCTCAACTCCATCCCTGTTGAGATGCTTATCTAGCCCTTCAGCTCACAATTCTGACAGTTCTATAACTTGCTTCTCTGCCATTCCAGACTGTGGCATGACCACGTCACAAGCTATTGTCCGACACCTCACCTCCCCCAGCTTCTAAGTCACTTCAGATCCACTTGGAAGAGGGGGAATAAAAATCTCCCTTCATTGTGTCTAACTCTCACTGATTATTGTGCTCACTACACAGGCCTGGTTTCTCTCTGCCCCCCTCCCTGCTCTTAAAGAACCAGCCTCCTGATTGAGATTGTCAACAGTGTCCACACACACACCCACACACACCCCTACCTTTTTCTTAGAGGAAACGATATTCTTGGAGTAGGACCCAACCACCAAGGGAATAGAAAGATCCATTCCAGGCTGACCAATACAGCTTTAATTCTGCACACTCCATCTAAAGATGAGGAAACGTGTAGAAGTTGAACTAAAATGCTGATCATAGGCGTGGGGGGGTAGCTTGTTGTGGAGGTGACCATTGTTGAATGAATGTGGCGTGCCTAACCTGTTCAGCTTGGTCAGCATTGCAGCTAGTGTCCAGGGATGTGATCGTGCTGGGTCTATATGCACTGCATCTGTTCCTAAGTGGGAATCGATTCATCACAGCATGAACAAAGCCAGGTTAGCATCCAAGTGGATCAGAATGATGCAACCAGATGACTCTCTTTAGGAAGTGACCCTCTACTTCATCACACCTGTGGTGGTTAATCAATTTTCAATTCAGTTCCTCTCCTGGTTCTTTTTACGTTCTTTCTGATGGGTGCATTAGAAATAGGTTTCTCAGTCAATCGAGTTGATGGCCTCAGATCAGTTACTAGTGTGCACTTATGGTACCAAATGAACCACCAGTCAGTTGCCTCAAGTCTGGATGGGTTGCTTTCTGATGTTTGATCTCAGGAGCTGCTATAATCTGCCTAGGTTTATACTCTGCCTATCACTTCAGTATCTGCGTTGTTGGAAGGCAGGCAACAGGGTAGGGCCTGTTTTAAACTGGGGATATCAGCACTAGTGTATTTACAGCACAAACTCCTTGTGCAGAAGCCCTGCACCAGTGTAAAATGGTTGTGCAACTTATTCCGGTAAACTACAGGAGCCATTTGTAGCTGGTATACTGCATTATCTCCCCAGTGACCTGGGCTGGGGTAAGCACACCAACGCTCCTCTGCTCTCCATGCCAGCTTCCCATGAAACACAGCCCAGGTTGAGGTCCTTTTTCTTCAAGGTCTGAGTGCCTTGAAGAAAAGGATAATGCCCTGACTGCAGGGTACCTAAGGGCCATGCTTAGCCCCATTCTGCTTGAGGAGAAGAAGAAATGTCATCCATCTTCTGGGCAAAGCATGTCTGTGCAGGAGAGGGGAGGTTTTCTCGCACTACGAACGATCCTCACCAGGCCCCACAAACATGAGAAGCATCACCACCTTCTGCTTCAAGTGCAGATTGCATTTCCATATGTGCTGGAACTATGGGTGCTACCACACTCCTGGCTTCAAGTGGTTTCCATCAAATGCAGGGTTTACAGTTTGGTTCAATGGCTGTCAGCACCTCCACTATACAAATTGTTCCAGCCCCCCGTGTGCCCTTCTTTGTCCTGGCTTCGCTAATATACACCTACATACATGGCACATAACTTTCCCCCAGGGGAGAGGATGAGAATGAATAATATGTAACAGATATTAATCATGTTGCTTAATACACTGCTGGTACTGGTGATGAGGCTGGATGAGGAATTGGAATGGAATTTCACTGGTGAGGTCCTAACCTAGACAGGCATGTTCAGACCTCACCAGTAACTAGAGAAAGGTGAGTGAGATTTTAGAAAAACCCAAACCCTTTAAACTAAACTTCTGCTTCTGTAGGTTAATTCTTGGTTTCTTCCAGGAGTGTCAGAATAGCTAATTGAGTCATGTGAAAAGCCAATTACAAGATGGCTGATGGTGGCTTTTTTTTTTTCTTTGGCAACACTTACTACTAATTCTGCAGCTCCAAGAAATCTGGGTAAATGTTGCATGTGAATGGGTGTCACCTGACAGTACATTGGAAACGCTGGTACTGCTGTGGTGTGTTACAATTTTTTTTTGTTCCTCTAGGCTAGTTAATTGCTCAGTATGCTTTAGTTATATGAAACTCGTTTGTTATCCAGCATGCTGCATGAACAATGCTGGGACGGAAATTATCTACATCTATGTCTCTTTTCTCCTGTCCTCAGTATCTTCTGTTTATTTCCACAGCTCAGAACACAAGTTGCTTTGAAGCAATGACCCCTGTTTGACACAAGGATCTGGACCATGTACCATTATGGTTTTGTGCCTCAAGAGCATTATCCAAGCATGAGCCAGCCCTCCCCATACACCTACCTGCCTCTTGGGCCTGGCAGATTGGCTGAATCTCCAAACTCCACAATGTTCCCTCCTATCCAGATGCACAACTTCTACAGCCGGCCTGTCACCACCACCATGGACTGGAACGGCCACCATGACTATGCAGGAAACCAACTAGAGTATCATCATTTCTACGGCAACAACCCATACTTCCATCCTCACCCCTTCTGGCAGTTCTCTCAGGTGACCCCCATGTCTCTGTACAACCCCTATACAAACTACAATCCGTATGCAGCATACCAGAGGCCAAGCCAGGGTCAGGACATATGGCCTCAGGGCTTCACCATGAGAGGAGAGCTTCATTGGGGGAAACTCGAAAGGGTCTTCGGACCTAGACGGGAACTTCCAGAGTTTGTGAAAGAGGATCTCCGCAGGGTTTATGGCACCTACCCAAGGACTGATGTTTCCATAACCTTCCAGAACAGGGAATTCCTGGTGAAAGGAGACCCCAGAGTGGGAGAACAGGACTATACAGTCGAAAAGAGAGTCATCCGAAGGGATCCTACCCCAACGGCTAGCGAAGCAGATGATGATGACAGCGAGGAACGAAACAGGAAGAAGAAAAAGAAATCTAGACGTTGATCTAGCCAACTCCCCATGAGACTGGTGCTCCTTGTCATGGCCAAAGTTAGTAGCTGAATTCTGGAGCTTGGGAAGAATACTGGGAACTAGCATGGGCATACAACGCTGTCCACTCCCCTTGGCAAATGTTGAACTACTGCCAAAAATGTAATTAATTCCTCTGCCTACTTTACCCACGCTCCATAAACACACTGGCATAGCTTATACTCAAGCTGATTGACACGTACTACACATTCTCCCCCGCCCCCCCCATGTGCACCTCCATGTCTGTTTGGTCTCTCAGATGTTGGCTTTGAATGAGATTGTATAGGCTTCCATTTGGCTGACCAAATATCGTCAATCTGCTTGCTAAATTGTGCCCCTTTTAGAAGAAGAGTTAGAAAAGAGACTCACCAACTAGGGGAAAGAGCCACAAGTCACTAATTTGGCCTCTTGTTGGCAGCCCTCTGCAGGGTGAATAGCCAGGAAGACTGGACTCCCTCCATTCTGCCAACTTGCCCCACTTCTGAGGACAGTGTGGTGGAAGTGTCTTGTCTGAACACTAACCATGCAGCTGTCTTTTTGTACACCCTGTAATTACTACTTCATACAGAAGATTGTTGTTCACTATGGAATTTTGTGTTGACCCTTCACTATGGGCTGGAAGAAGATGATGTAAAGAGATCCTCTCTTGTACTCACTGATGGGCCTGGCGATCCCTCTTTCTGACTGCACGTCCTCATTCTGAGGACAAGAACCTGCTGTATCTTCCTTTGAAAAGAACCTAACTCAGATCCGAGTGAGCACAACTATTGCCAGGTGGGCACTGGAAAAGACACAACTGTGGATGCCAGTTTACAAGCATCACTGACATACTTCAGATGTCACAGCTGTTGTATGTTCCGCAGCACTAGTCTTTTCCCTTCCCCAGGTCTGAAGAAGGGATCAACTGCTTGAAGGACAGGCTGCACTTGAAACTTACCGCAGGCCCCAGGGCAGTCCCTAAGTTGCTTGCAAACTTAAGTAGCTTTTAAATAATAAAAAAATGTGAACCCCTGTATGTGCTTGTGTTCATTGCCAGTGACTAAAACTGCTGCTTGCTGGAGTTGTATAGTATACTGAAGTGTGTGTGTGTGTGTGTGTGTGTGTGTGTGTGTGTGGAAAAGCACAAATTATGCTTGCAAAATTAAGCACTTAAGAGTTAGGTAATGGCTGAATTAGGGTTGCAGAGGCAGCCTTAATTTGCCTGCCTTGTGAGGTGTGCATGATGAGGCAGTCTTTAATTTCAGGTACGTGATTGCATACACCTCCCCCCTGCCTCATTCAGTGTGCGGGATGAATCTGCTATTGGGGGTGGAGCAGGGCTGTGCCGTGAAGGAGGCTGTTGTCTGTCTGTAGAACCCTTGCTTGGTTTGTGGAAGTTGGAAGCTGCATAGTGAAAGAGAAAGGAGGGTCTCCTGGTATAGGCAGCTGAACTGTGCTGTGATCCTAGTCCTGGCTCTGCCAGACGCGCTGTGCAGTTCTGGGCCAGTCTCTTAAAGCAATCTTCCCAGCCACTAGAGTCTGATTTGCAGAAGTGCTGAGTGCTCACATTGCAAGTGAAGTTAGCTGTGGCTTTGAATGCAAAGAAGTACTAAATTTCTCTGGGATTGTGGGGGGTGGAGGTCAGTCAGGTCCTAGGTCTCAAATTGGGTACCCACAATTAATAGATATTGACCCATGGAGAGGCTGAGCTTGAAGGTTAGTGCACAACATGCTAATACAGACTAAAGTTAGACCTCCTCTGGTGCAGAAAACTGAAGCTCTGTAGACCAGCCCTTAAATACTATACTGCTAAATGCCATGAGGAAATTATTGACTTGTCTGCACAGCAGAGTTTGGGTAAGTGTGCAGTAAATGAGGCACGAGACCACTCCCTGAACAATGAGGATAAAACCAACTCTTGTATAGCTGTGCATTAAGAGAGCACCCACCATCCTGTGCACTGAATGAGGCAGGAGTCCTCTGGGAGAAAAATAACATGTGATCATGTAATTGAAGACCATATCCAAATGCATAGGCATGAGGGGGCCAAATTCAAGTTGCACAGGCAGCCTTAATTCAGGGGCCTCAACTTTTGAGGGCTTGACTTTACAACCTTTAATGTTTCTAGTGTAGCTTTTTGCGGGTCCATTTCCTTCCCTTTAAAAAGGGGAAAACTGTTGGTGCACAGAATAAGGATTCTATTGGGGGGTGGGACTGCCACCCACACTGTACCCACTGGTCTAGGGGGTGGGGCATGGGGGAAGCTTTCTACTCCCTGCAATGGCTGGGCAGTCTCAGCAACAGAGACTCGTCTTGCTCCCGGTGCAGGTGAAGCAAATGGGGCTATGCTGAAGGGTCAAGAGGGGAGCAGGCAGCTGCCTCCTGCCAGACACTCTCTTCCCCCACACCCAATGAAATTCAATGTTAAGTGCAAAGTACGGCACATGGGAAAACCATCCAACTACCTATACAAAACGATGGGGTCTAAATTTTCTGTTAACACTCAAAGATCTTGGAGTCATAAGAACGGTCATACTGGGTGAGACTAATGGTCAATCCAGCCCAGTATCCTGTCTTCTGACAGGGGCTGCTGCCGCATGCTTCAGAGGGAGCAAACAAACAAGGCAGTTTATCACGTGTTCCATCCCCTGTCATCCAGTCGCAACTTCAAGCAATCAAAGGCTTAGGAACACCAGAGCACAGGATGGGGGTCCTGGCTGCTTGGCTAATAGCCAGTGATGGACTATCCTTCATGAACATTCAGAATTATTTTTTGAATCCAGTTTACATTTGGTCTTCACAACATCCCCTGGCAACAAGTCCCACAGGTTGACTGTGCATTGTGTGATGTATGTACTTGTTTCTTTTTTAAATCTGCTACCTATTAATTTTCTTGGGTGACTCCTGGTTTGTGCATCATGTGAAGGGGTAAATAACACTCGTCTTCTCCACACCAGTCACAATTTTCTAGATTTCAATTATATCCCCCCCTCACTGTTTTTTTTCCCAAAATGAACAGTCTCAGTCTTTCAAATCCCTCCCTGTATAGAAGTTGTTCCAGCACCCTGCTCATTTGTTGCCCTTCTCTGTACTTTACCCCAATTCTAATATATATATATTTTGAGATGGGTGATCAAATCTGCATGGAGTATTCAGGATGTGGGCATAAAATGGATTTATAAAGGGGCATTATAATTTCTGTCTTGTTAACCATTAGGAAAAGGATAGATGGCATTGTAGGCTTTTTTGACTATTGTTGCACATGGCCCAGATGTTTTCAGAGAACTATCCACAATGACTCAAAGATCTTTCTTGAGAACAGCAAACTTATCACCGTGTGTGTGTGTGTGTGTAACCCTTCTGCCCCTCTGAGTTGGCAGCAACAAGGACCGGGTTCAGTATCCAGGGGTTCTGTTTCAGTAACACAATACATAACCGGCTCGAGCCCCCACCCAGTGACCTGGGACACTCACATACCACACCCCCCTGGGCACCTCTAGGAGGCAATACTTCCCCTCTCGCAAGCACGGAGTCTGAGTGTAGCAAAATCCTTTTAATAAAGGAAGGAATCAATGTGGCATCCTATTGGAGAAACACCACAAACAGGATTGTAACACAAACCATAAACAAAATCCACCTCCAAGTATGTTTGGCACTGTCCTTTTTCCCCTTAGGGTTTTAAGTCCAATCACCCTGAAGTCCAACAACCCAAAAGTCTCTGGTCAATGCCACCCCAGAGTTCGAGAGTTTATTTGTAGAGGTTCCTCCCCCCAGCCTGGATAGAAAGAGGCACCTTACGCGGTCTGGGGCCAACTGCCCTGCCTCTCCGTGGGTTCTGCTTCCGCCTTCTCCATAAACTGCTCCGCTTTACCAGCCACTCCACCCTGCTCCTCCAGCCATCCTCACACACTGCTCCACTCCACCAGCTGCTCTGCTCCATGAGCTGCTCCAGTTCTCCCTGCAAACTCCTCGGCTCCGCTCGCTCTGTGGGCAGCTCCACCCGTCCCGTGGGCCGCTCCACCCGTCCCACAGCTACTCCGCTCCGCTCCACCAGCTGTCCCGTGATCCGCTCCAGCCGTCCCCACAAACTGCTCCACTCCGCCAGCTGCTCTGTTCCGCAGTATAGCTTCAGGCTCCCCCACTAGTTAGCACAGTACTCAGTGCTCTCAGCTCAGTCATTTCAGCTCTTAGTAGGGGAGCCCCACTCCTAGTGCACCATTAGCCAAAGTGAGTTCAGCTCAGTAACCTGTATCTAGATTCTTGAGGGAATAAAAAAAATCAACTCTGACATTCCATAGTGGAGAGAGGAGGGGGTGGAACTGGTGCTTCTGGCTCCACAAGGAGACTACACCACCAATACCTCTCCCTCTCAATTCACTGGGTTTTGGAACCCATGTCCCTTGTCTAGCAAGTACCACCCAACTGAGGGTGAGTCATTTGTCACCGAGCAGTCCCACAGCTCGGCAGTCTGGGATAGGGTAGGCGTGCCTATGCAAATACACTCTCTGACATTCTTTCCACCAGATGTCAGGGTAGAGCTTATCCTGACTCTGTTTACATCTATCTATCTATCTATATATATATATAGTTGGGATTACATCTATCTATCTATCTATCTATCTATAGTTGGGATAACATTTTCCAATATGTATTACTCTGCATTTGTCAACACTGAATTTCATCTAACATTTTTCTTGCCAAGTCACCATGTTTTGTCAGATCCCTTTGTAACTCTTTGCAGTCTGCTTTGGACTTCAGTAATTTTGTATCATCTGCAAACTTTGCCACCTCACTGTTTAACATTCATAAATGATCTGGAAAAATGGGTAAACAGCACTGGTCACAGTACAGATTATTGGGGAAACCCTGCTATTTACCTTTTTCCACTGTAAAAACTGACTATTCCTACCCTTCGTTTTGTCTTTAACTGATCCAGAAGAGAACCTTCTCTCATCGCATAACTCTCTACTTTGCTTAAGTCTTTAGTGAGGGACCTTGTCAAAGGCTTTCTGAATGTTCCAGTCAATATAATTTACTTGATCATCCAGGTCTGTGTTTGTTTACCCCCCTGTCATGGTATAATTCCCCACTCTGAACCTTAGTGTCCAAAAGATGGGGTATCAGCATGAATTCCTCTAAGCTCAGTTGCCAGCTTAGAACCTGTAGCGCTGCCACCAACCAGGAATTCCAGTGCCTGGTACACTCTGGTCCCCCCCAAGACCTTGCCCAGGGAACCCCAAGACCCAGACCCTCTGGATCTTACCACAAGGAAAGTAAACCCTTTCCCTCACCGTTGCCTCTCCCAGGCTTCCCCTCCCTGGGTTACCCTGGAAGATCACTGTGATTCAAACTTCTTGAATCTTAAACAGAGAGGAAAATGCACCTTCCCCCCACCTTCTCTCTTCTCCCTCCCAGACTCTCCCTGAGAGAGAAAGTAATCCTAACACAGAGAGAAATTAGCCTCTCTCTCCCCCTTCCCTCCTTTCTCCCCACCAGTTCCCTGGTGAACCCAGACCCAGTCCCCTGGGGTCTCACACCAGAATAAAAAAACAATCAGGTTCTTAAACAAGAAACTTTTAATTAAAGAGAGAAAAACAGTAAAAATTATCTTTTTAAATTTAAGATGGAATATGTTACAGGGTCTTTCAGCTATAGATACTGGGAATGCCCTCCCAGCCTAAGTATACAAGTACAAATTAAAATCCTTTCAGCAAAATACACATTTGAACTCCTTCCAGCCAAATACACATTTGCAAATAAAGAAAACAAACATAAGCCTAACTTGCCTTATCTACCTAGTACTTACTATTCTGAATTTATAAGAGCCTATATTGGAGAGAGTGGAGAGAAACCTGGTTGCACATTTGGTCCCTCTCAGCCCCCAGAGTGAACAACCACCAAAACTAACAGCAGACACAAAAACTTCCCTCCCTCAAGATATGAAAGTATCCTGTCCCCTGATTGGTCCTCTGGTCAGGTGACAACCAGGCTCACTGATCTTGTTAATCCTTTACAGGCAAAAGAGACATGAAATACTTCTGTTCTATTAACCCTTGACTATCTGTTTATGACACCCCCACCAAAGAATTCTAATAGAATTAGATTGGTGAGGTGTGTGGGTTTTTTTTCCCTTCATGAAAGCCATACGGAATCTTCCCCCAACATATTGTGCTCATCTGGGTGTCTAAGTCTGTTCTTTACTCTAGCTCAAACGATTTCCTGAAACTGAATTTAGGTTCACCAGCCTATAATTGCCAGGGTCAGCTCTGCACCTTTTTAAAAAAAGGTGGTGTCACACAAGCTATTCTCTGTCATCTGCTGCCTACAACGGCTGGCTAAAGCAATAGGTTAAGCAGAGTTTGTTCTGCAATTTCATAGTTGAGTTCTTTCAGAACTTGAGTGAATATCTGGTCCTGTTTACTTATTGATAAATTGAATAATTAGTTCCAAAAGAACCTCTATTGACACCTCAGTCTGAGACAGTTCCTCATATTTGCCACCTCAAAAGGGCTCAGGTTTGAGAATCTCCTTTCACCCTGCAGTGACGATGGATGCCAAGAATTCATTTAGCTTCTCTGCAAGGGCCTTATCTCCCTCCAGTGCTCGTTTAGCACCTCCATTGTCCCAGTGGTCCTAATGATCGCTTGGCAGGCTTCCTGTTTCTGGCAGGAAAAAAGTGATGGGGCCTTGAGGGGAAAAGGCAGAGTGGGGGCAAGCACAGGCAGAGTGAGAGCAAGGTCTCAAGCGAAGAGGCTGAGCAGGAGAAGGGCCTCAGGTCGGGCTATGGGGGGAGAAGGGAAGCACCGGTGCAATCTTGGGGCTACAGTCTGAGCACTACCCCTCCCCCCACTTGTAGGGAGTCTCAGATGCTCTTGCTCCAGGGCGCAAAGGTGGCAGGCTAGCACGCCTCCAAAGGGAGGTGACCCGCATTCAGCATTTGCCCACTGCAGGGCCAGGTTTTAAAGTTTGGCCTCTGTCCATACTACCCATGTAGAAACTCTATTACCTGCCCTTATAGCACAGAGGAGACTGTCCAGTGCATGTTTCCTTCTCCCACCTCTTTCTACTCTGTTACAAGCCTGTTCGGCAGAGTCATGGTTAAATGCTGCAAAAAATAAAATGGGGTTTTTAATCAAATGCGCGTAGAGAAGTAAGCACCTCTGCTTGAGGAGGGGTGCGTTTTGCACCCTAGATTATCACAGCATGGGGAATTGCATCTCCAGGAGGTGTCAGAGGGGGTGTTTTCTAGCTGTGAGTGGAGGCATGTTGCCACTGACTGGGCACATATTGTAGCACTCAACTGTACTTCCTTATGAAGGGGTGGGAAGTGGAAGGTCACAATCTGAGCTGCTGTTACTTGTGCATGGGCTCCTCCATCCCACTTACCACTTGCCTGGGATGGCGATAAGGCAGAATTTCACCTGTGTAGGGACGAGAGAGGAGACTGCGATTCATCCAGTCACATTTATTCATGCAATACAAACCGTAATAGATCCAGCACTGAATTTGAACCAAATTACACATTTGTGCATAGCAAACTAATACTGGTCTATTGTGCTGAGCTAGGATGTCATTGAATACAAGCAGATGGCTCTGGGAGGTCTGAGGTTTAAACAGACAGCAGAAAAACTGGTAACAACAATTCCTAATTGTGGGAGCAGGTCTGTGTGACTACAGGAACAACATTTACTGCTGGGCTATTCTAGGTCTCCCTTTCCACTGGCTATTTCTCCTGGGCTGTGGTTTGCAGGGGTATCTCTTGGCAATTCTAGTGGTACTTGTCCACTTCAAGCACAGAAAGAACAGGGACCTCTCTAGGCCTGTTCCATTTGTACTTTTTGTTCAAGTTTTCCATCCAGGCTGTGCAGGGGAGACTTGGCTGGTCCCACCCAGCTTGGTGCTATTCTAACTCTGTATTTTTAGCACAGGGATACAGTTGTATACAATAAATCAGCACACAAACAAGTTTGTTTTCCTAAAAGTGCCTTTATAAAGCTGCGCACAAGCGACCAGGGAGCTTAGCGAACAGGAGCTGCTAACAGGGAGTTTTGCAAGGGAGTTCTCCAGGTGAAGGAGGAGCACAGACAGCATCTGTGGGGTAAGTGACTGTCTGCAGTGTTTGGGTTTGTGTGTGTGTTTGGGGGTTACTTGCTGTGTGCTGAGCTTGTGTTTGTCAGTCTGTTTGGTTTGTTTGTTTGAAGGACCGTGTGCTGTAGCTGGCAGTTGGAGGTGGAGCTACTAGGAAGGTTTGAAAGCTAGAAGCCTCTGGTAATTGGCTGAACCTTAACCAGTGGGCGGGGCATTCACTCAGGCCAGGGCTTTATAAAGCTGCGCACAAGCGACCAGGGAGCTTAGCGACCAGGAGCTGCTAACAGGGAGTTTTGCAAGGGAGTTTGGAAGGGGGGGGGTCCCTTGTCGGTCTCATCTGTGACCCATTGGTCCCCTGAACCCATAACCTGAGCCACATCAAAAATCTTTCTGTTTACAGCAGAGAGGAGCGGACAGGGAACTGTAGACGGGAATTTGCGAGAGTTTGACAGAGGGAAGCTTACAATGGTGAGGAGGACCCGCAACACCTGTGCCAACACTGCTTCTGTCTCATCCACCTGCGCCTGTAGCCAGACAGAGCACCAAAGCATGGATGCTTTTACCCAGATTCTGGTGTGGGCTTGCAAAGACTGTAATTTGCAATTTCCACTTACTGATATCCAGGCTGGGGGTGGCATCCAATGTGAAAGGTGCCTGCTGGTGGAATCTCTCAGGCAGCAGGTGGGAGAGCTACAGGAGGAGGTGGCCAAGCTGAGGAACATCTATGTCCATGAGCAATTCCTGGACAGTATTCATGTGGAGACAGCTGATGGTGCTGTCCCAGTTGACAGGACTACCGACACACCAGTGGAGGAGGAGATGCCTCAGGGTGTATCTGACACACCAGTGGAGGAGGAGGCTCAGGGTGGACACAGCCAGCTGGTTACTTCTAGCAGCAGGCAGTGCTCCACCGCTGCTGCGAACCCTCCTGTTGTGGTAAAAGATAACCATTATGCTCTTCTTGATACAGGAGAGAAGAAATCACCCCCAACAGTTAAGGGGGTGAAGCCTCGTACCCCTAAGGCTGGGAGGTCTGCTGCCACCACTGATAAGAAACGTAGGGTAGTGGTGGTTGGAGACTCTCTGCTGAGGGGGACGGAGACACCCATCTGTCGCCCTGACCGTTCATCCCGGGAGGTATGCTGCCTGCCAGGGGCCCGTATCCGAGATGTTACAGAGGCTTTGTCGAGGATTATCCGGCCTTCTGACTACTATCCCATGCTACTCATCCATGTGGGCACAAATGATACTGCGAGGTGTGACGCTGAGCAGATCAAGAGTGACTACAGGGCTCTGGCAGTGCGGGTTAAGGAGTTTGGAGCGCAGGTGGTATTCTCTTCGATTCTTCCTGTTGAAGGTAGGGGTCCGGGCAGAAACAGATGCATCGTGGAGGTGAATGCCTGGCTGCGAAGATGGTGTCGCCAGGAGGGCTTTGGCTTCCTCGACCACGGGATGCTATTTGAGGAAGGACTGCTAGGAACAGATGGCGTTCACCTTTCGAAGAGGGGAAAGGCCTTATTTGCGCACAGACTGGCTAACCTAGTAAGGAGGGCTTTAAACTAGGTTCGACGGGGACAGGTGAGCAAAGCCCACAGGTAAGTGGGGAACAAGACCTGGGAGATGGGTTGGAAACAGGAGGGAGCATGGGCTATAATGGCAGAGAGGAAGGAGGTTCAGGGCAAAGCTGGGAGGCAAGATCAAACCAGTATCTTAGATGCCTTTATACAAATGCAAGAAGTATGGGTAATAAGCAGGAAGAACTGGAAGTGCTAATAAATAAATACAACTATGACATTATTGGCATTACTGAAACTTGGTGGGATAATACACACGACTGGAATGTTGGTGTGGATGGGTATAGTTTGCTCAGGAAGGATAGACAGGGGAAAAAGGGAGGAGGTGTTGCCTTATATATTAAAAATGTACACACTTGGACTGAGGTGGAGATGGACATAGGAGACGGAAGGGTGGAGAGTCTCTGGGTTAGGCTAAAAGGGGTAAAAAACACAGGTGACGTCGTGCTGGGAGTCTACTACAGGCCACCTAATCAGGCGGAAGAGGTGGATGAGGCTTTTTTCAAACAACTAACAAAATCATCCAAAGCCCAAGATTTGGTGGTGATGGGGGACTTCAACTATCCAGATATATGTTGGGAAAATAACACCGCGGGGCATAGACTATCCAATAAGTTCCTGGACTGCATTGCAGACAACTTTTTATTTCAGAAAATTGATAAAGCTACTAGGGGGGAAGCTGTTCTAGACTTGATTTTAACCAACAGGGAGGAACTTGTTGAGAATTTAAAAGTAGAAGGAAGCTTGGGTGAAAGTGATCATGAAATCATAGAATTTGCAATTCTAAGGAAGGGTAGAAAGGAGTACAGCAGAATAGAGACAATGGATTTCAGGAAGGCGGATTTTGGTAAGCTCAGAGAGCTGATAGGCAAGGTCCCATGGGAATTAAAACTGAGGGGAAAAACAACTGAGGAAAGTTGGCAGTTTTTCAAAGGGACGCTATTAAGGGCCCAGAAGCAAGTTATTCCGATGGTTAGGAAAGATAGAAAATGTGGCAAAAGACCACCTTGGCTTACCCTTGAGATCTTGCGTGACCTACAAAATAAAAAGGCGGCATATAAAAAATGGAAACTAGGTCAGATCACAAAGGATGAATATAGGCAAATAACACAGGAATGCAGAGGCAAGATTAGAAAAGCAAAGGCACAAAATGAACTCAAACTAGCTATGGGAATAAAGGGAAACAAGAAGACTTTTTATCAATACATTAGAAGCAAGAGGAAGACTAAGGACAGGGTAGGCCCACTGCTCAATGAGGAGGGGGTAACAGTAACGGGAGACTCGGAAATGGCAGAGATGCTTAATGACTTCTTTGTTTCGGTCTTCACTGAGAAGTCTGAAGGAATGTCTAGTATAGTGAATGCTTACAGGAAGAGGGTAGGTTTAGAAGAGAAAATAAGGAAAGAGCAAGTAAAAAAGCACTTAGAAAAGTTCGAGGCCTGCAAGTCACCAGGGCCTGATGAAATGCATCCTAGAATACTCAAGGAGTTAATAGAGGAGGTATCTGAGCCTCTAGCTATTATCTTTGGGAAATCATGGGAGACGGGGGAGATTCCAGAAGACTGGAAGGGGGCAAATATAGTGCCCATCTATAAAAAGGGAAATAAAAACAACCCAGGAAACTACAGACCAGTTAGTTTAACTTCTGTGCCAGGGAAGATAATGGAGCAGGTAATCAAAGAAATCATCTGCAAACACTTGGAAGGTGGTAAGGTGATAGGGAATAGCCAGCATGGATTTGTAAAGAACAAATCGTGTCAAACTAATCTGATAGCGTTCTTTGATAGGATAACGAGCCTTGTGGATAAGGGAGAAGCGGTGGATGTGATATACCTAGACTTTAGTAAGGCATTTGATACAGTTTCGCATGATATTCTTATAGATAAGCTAGGAAAGTACAATTTAGATGGGGCTACTATAAGGTGGGTGCATAACTGGCTGGATAACCGTACTCAGAGAGTAGTTGTTAATGGCTCCCAATCCTGCTGGAAAGGTATAACAAGTGGGGTTCTGCAGGGGTCTGTTTTGGGACCGGTTCTGTTCAATATCTTCATCAACGATTTAGATGTTGGCATAGAAAGTACGCTTATTAAGTTTGCGGACGATACCAAACTGGGAGGGATTGCAACTGCTCTGGAGGACAGGGTCAAAATTCAAAATGATCTGGACAAATTGGAGAAATGGTCTGAGGTAAACAGGATGAAGTTCAATAAAGATAAATGCAAAGTGCTCCACTTAGGAAGGAACAATCAGTTTCACACATACAGAATGGGAAGAGACTGTCTAGGAAGGAGTATGGCAGAAAGAGATCTAGGGGTCATAGTGGACCACAAGCTTAATATGAGTGAACAGTGTGATACTGTTGCAAAAAAAGCAAACATGATTCTGGGATGCATTAACAGGTGTGTTGTAAACAAGACACGAGAAGTCATTCTTCCGCTTTACTCTGCGCTGGTTAGGCCTCAACTGGAGTATTGTGTCCAGTTCTGGGCACCGCATTTCAAGAAAGATGTGGAGAAATTGGAGAGGGTCCAGAGAAGAGCAACAAGAATGATTAAAGGTCTTGAGAACATGACCTATGAAGGAAGGCTGAAGGAATTGGGTTTATTTAGTTTGGAAAAGAGAAGACTGAGAGGGGACCTGATATCAGTTTTCAGGTATCTAAAAGGGTGTCATCAGGAGGAGGGAGAAAACTTGTTCACCTTAGCCTCCAATGATAGAACAAGAAGCAATGGGCTTAAACTGCAGCAAGGGAGATTTAGGTTGGACATTAGGAAAAAGTTCCTAACTGTCAGGGTAGTTAAACACTGGAATAGATTGCCTAGGGAAGTTGTGGAATCTCCATCGCTGGAGATATTTAAGAGTAGGTTAGATAAATGTCTATTAGGGATGGTTTAGACAGTATTTGGTCCTGCCATGAGGGCGGGGGACTGGACTCGATGACCTCTTGAGGTCCCTTCCAGTCCTAGAGTCTATGAGTCTATGAGTCTATGAGTCAACTCCCAGACAGAAGCAACATTGTGTTATTAGTTTCCTCTCTCTGCCTCCTCTGCTTCACCCACCCTGTATGCGCAAGAGGAAGACGCTGAGATTAAACACTGAGATTTCCTAGTATAGACTACAAACTCCACTACTTCTAACTCATTCCTCCTTTGCCAATTGGCAAATAATTATTAGTTCCTAACATGGGAGATCCAGGCAACAGTAGTCCAATAAAGAGGCTCCAGGAGGTTCCTTCTTCAACCAGCCACTCTAGAGAATCTGCAGGTTATGTGCTACCCAGCTACAGAACTGAATCCATAGGGCATTTTCCTTATTTTAAAGCCTATGGAATTCAGTTCTCAAAGCCAAGCAGCTAGGTTCCAAGGCCGGGTCACTGGGCCATGGCAGGTTACTCTCCATCTGTAAGGAAAAGTAGAATACGCTGGTTCAATGTATTAGTAAGCAGCACAGACAATACTGAATTGACACTGATTTTGCAATGGATAGAGAACAGAACTTGGGTATCTTTCTATCCTCGAGGTAGGATGCAGTAGCCATGTCTCCTAACTTAGTAACTTTAATTGGTGAGGTTTCCTATTCAGTGCTCTCAGGCTCTCTGTTCCATTATTAGGAATATAGGAATTGCCACAGTGGGTCAGCCCAGCTTGAGAATTTATAGCCCTGATGAAGTTCAGCTATGCTTGTTATCCCCATAAATGAGAAGGCTTTCAAAATCCTGCAGAGATTTTTGCCTCCGTGATAGCTTGTGGAAATGAGTTCCACAGTCTAACTCCTCCAGCTTTGATCAGTAACTGCTTTTAAATAGGAATAATTGTGCACCAAGTGTTTGGAATTAAGCAGGTTCCTGTATTTACATCTTGAGCATGCAGGCAACATGTTCTACAACGGCTTGAAGTAACTCTTTCCTTTGTGGCACAATGACGGCATTGGCATATACTGTATGGGGCCCACTGGTCCAGAAGCCAAATGGAGATGGAAATGACATAGGAAATGTCAATGAAATTGAAAGGCAACAAGTTTAAAATGAATGAAGTGAAATATTTTTACATAGCGGGTGCTTTGCATGTGGAACTAACTACTTTAAAGGTATCAGGGAGACCACAAGCTTAGTAGGATTAACAATTTGATACTTAAGGGTAAAAATGTGTTACCCTCCTATTCCCCACTAACAAAGGTTGTTCCAGAATTGTGCCCTCTTCTGAAGAGTCTGCTGCTGACCCTGCTCCCACAAGATAACTGGCCCAAGCTCTCATGGAAGTCCCCGTATGAGTGTTCTTTATACCCTAAAGCTTCTTGGTATCTCTGCAAGGTTCCCAGTAAAATTGGTTTGATCTTCAGTTCAAGGCCATTCCCTAAAGAAAATAGGATTTCAGTGTGAAACCTTCCTTAAGTGACCGCAAATACAGTTCTGGGAAGGAAGATTAATCTCAAAAGCTTTTCTACAAAATACTGTTCATTCTGCTTTCTCACAGTGCAAAAATGGCAGCTTCCGGACAACCTCTAAGGCCTGCCAAGGGCACAGGGGCACATTTTCACATACTGTGAAAATTAACCCTTCACACAGTTGGTTCAAGACAGACTATTAAACAGATCTGCTGCCCATAATTTCACTTAATTTTTTTTTATCCTTATTTCCAAATATTTAGTTTGCACCATCTAACACTCTAGGGCACTGCTACCTCTGGCCGTGAGCCTGTCCTTTCAATGTCTATATTTCACTTCCACCCGAAGTTGCGGGGAAGAACTCTGATAGCGCTCCCCAGGGGCACAGTTTTACTCACTAAAGATTCTGTCCACCCAGTACAAGAATTTAGAGGAACAAAGGTTTCATTCTCTTCTCTCCCCTTCAGAGAGATGACAACAGCTGCCTAATAGATAGATCCTTTTTTTTAAGCAACAAAAAATCTGGTTTATTGCAGCTATCTGAGATGTGGCCATTTGGCAAGGTATGGTTAGCATCACAGGCTTAATGCAGAATCATAGAAACATCAGACTGGAAGGGACCTTGAGAAATCCTCACGTCCAGCCCCCTGTGCTGTGGCAGGACAAAGCAAACCTGGACCGGCCCTGCTGGCTGTTTGTCCAACTTGTTTTTAAAAGTTTCCAACGATGGGGACTTCATGACCTTCCTTGCCAGCCTATTTACACTGGAGCTTTACAATGCTGCAACTTGCTGCACTCAGGAGGGGGTATTTTTTTTTTCACACCCCTGAGCAAGGAAGTTGCAGTGCTGTTAACTGCCGGTGTAGACAAGCCCTAGATCTTTCTCTTGCTCCTCCTGTAATTAAAGGACCTCTTCTTGTTGCCTTCTATGGCCCTTGCCAGCTGTAACTCATTTTGTACCTTAGCCTTTCTGATTTTGTCCCTACATCTTTTGTACGTCTCCTTACCCTGTCTTACTACGTTTCCACTTGTGTGGAATTCCTTTTAGGTTTTTCAGATCATTACAGAGCTGCTGATAGAGCCATATTGGTGTCCTGGGAGTCTTCCTGTCTTTCCTTTGCATTGGAAGAGTTTGCAATGGTGCCTGTAGTATGGTCTCCTTGAGGAACTGCCTGCTCCCCTGAACTCCTTTTTCCCCTTAGATTTTCTTTCCATAGGACCTACCTACCACTTCTCTGAGTGAAGATGTCTGCTTTAATATAATTGAGTTTATGTATGCCAGACTGGAGGCTAAGTGCTAGTGAGGAGTGAGATTTTTTTTCTAGTAGAACAAGCTTGGGTGTGTGTGGGAGGGAAACTATTAGTAGAATTATGGTAGCCTCATGGCGCTAGGCACTGCACAAATACACAGCTCGTTTGTGCCCCTAAGAGAAATGTATGTTGCTGCTACTTGGTATTTGTGTTGCATTTTCTCTGCTATTGTTATGCAGTAGCGAGGCCTGGCGGAGAGAGATGCAGTGAGACCATGTGGAATCCAACTGGCAACTTGGTTTGCTCTGTGCAACCATACCTACTCAACAGGGGAAGTGATACAGCCATCTTTCCTGGGAGCAGCCCTTAGGACAGGTCATTTCTGAGATGACTCAGGTATTCGTAAGGCAGTTGTGCAGGGCAGGGACCTCCCCGCCCCCACCTTTCCAATCTGGAACAATGGCAAGGAACTGATCAGATACTGTAGTGATAAAGAGGGATCCACGCTACTAGCAATGAAAGATGCAGGGGGCACATGCTGACTCAAGCAAATCCATCTTCTCTCTTTCTTGCTGTCTTTCAGCAAAATGAGATTTATACGGGGGGCCCTGATTTTTCAATAAAATAGGTAGGAAAAGATAAAGTAGATGTCTGTAAAAGAAAAGTCTGTTCTGTTATTACTCACTAGGCCAGTGCAGATCATGTCTCTTGGGGCCTGATTAAGATCGCTCTGGGAGCACGAATTTGTCCGGCACTACGGTTTATTCCTGCTGGTAGGGTGTTGCTGCACTTGGCATTTTACCTCGCTGCTGATTACGGAGTGACCTTTAGCTGGATACCTTTGGAAAAGGAGTTTATAGCACAGGGTTCAGCCTACAGCCTCTGAGGCAATGGGAGCAGCATTAGGCCCTGCCTTGGAGGACAGAGGGAGGGGTGAGTAGATGCTTTGAAAGCAGTGAAGTCTCGCTTTTCAAGAGTGACTTCAGCGCCTCGGTCCATGGGCGTGACAGCCCATAGGGTTACGTCACTTTTGCAAAGGGGATGAAGCACTTTTGAAAGTGGGGGGTTAGGGGGGTGCAGTTTGAAGCCCCTGTGGATGTAAATGAAGGGGGTGGGCTAAGCGCGAGTAGGATGCACAGGCTGTTGTTGAGGAGGGTTGTCCTTCCTCAAGGCACCCCTGGAGAAGTGCTGCCTCCTCTGGGCTCTGGAGATGAAACTCTTTCCAGCAAGGTTTTGGGCTGCAGGGCAGAAAAGAGACTTGGTTTGAACGGTCTGAGGACTCTCACCCCAGCCTAAAGCAGTGACTCGCATGAGGAAGAGGCACTTTTCATACAAGGATCTCAAAGCACTTTACAAAAAAGGTGATAGGATCACTGTCAGTTCAAACCCCACACTGGTCTCTGATTTTACCCTCCGTCGTGTACGAGAATTGAAAGGGACTAGAAGGGGAGAGGGGGAAGGCTGCAGTTTAAACTTTGTGCATTTGCCTATGCTTTGCATAGAGTAGTTCATTCCCCTTTGCTGTTGTAGGAGAGACCTACACAAAACAAGGGATAGAAACATTTTAAAAATAGGAAAACGTGATTGTAAAACCACAAAAATTAACAGGATGACTTGGGGAAAGATAAGGTCTGAAAGTACTTTCAACTCATTTTTTTTGAAAGTGAGAAATTTCAAATTGGCTTCCCCTTAAATCAATCTCTCTCTCTCCTCATTTAAAAAAAATACAGATGGGGAAACTGATTCACAGAGGTGACGTGACTTGCTAAAGGCCACCCAGAGCATCAGTGGCAGAATCAGGCATAATGTAGAACTCAGCCATCCTTGTACCCAGGCTGCTGCCTTTTCCTTTAGAGGCAGTTTTGTCCAAATCTAGGTTAGCTATATATATATATTTTTTTTTTTTTGCTAAAATTTTCAAACACACATCCTGTTAGCACATGCTCTGAATCAACACACCCAGCTCAAAAAGGTCACGAAGCCACAGTCGGCCTAATGCACAAATTAACTTTCACAGTAATAACTGAGCATCTGTTGAACCAGGAGTGGAGATGCTGACATGCAGAACTGATGTTAACAATTCAAACTATTCACTGACTTAAGGCCAGAGTTACAGCTAGCTTGAATCACCACCGCCCCCACCCTGAATCACCACCACCCTCAGCTACACTTTCTATAAATACTTCCCCTTACTGTAAGTCTAGCGCCGATTTAGATGTCATTTGCACCCATGAAACCAAACAGGACCACTCCCAGTCCAGAGGGCATTTAAACAGAATACCTTTGAACAGCAAATCAAGCACAGAGTGGGGATAGTTTTGTGCTTTGGGCCTGCTCTTCAGCTTAGCTGTTGGCTCGGCTCATGATGCTCTGCCTATTTCAACTTTGCCTGGGATGAATTTTTATGTTAGAGTATCACAGAGTTGAGGGTGGATGGGGCTGATGAGCAAAGAGTCAGACTTTGTGGGGAGCGCATTTGAATCGGTTATGGAGTCAGCGCTCCTGCATTCTACTCTTGACTCATGCACCAGCACCACAGCGCGAGCTGAGAAGTCACAGCCTGTGTCGGTTTCACGGTCTTTAAAGTGGGAATAAGATTACTCACCTATTTCACAGGGACTATTATGAAGCTTTTAGCTTAGTCCACTCCTCCAGCACAGGCTTCTACACCAAGATGTAAGAGAGACCTGTTTGCTCATGGATTCTCCGGCCATGCTTTCTACCCAGCAGCACTGCATGTGACCTGGGTGATGGGCACATACACACAGTGGGGACGCCCGCCATCAGTCGAAGAGAGGCTGGTTCCTGCACTGGCTACAACTTATTCGTTTCTAGTAAGTGAAATGAGGAACCACGACAGCTTTGTTAGCAGAGCCGGCATTGCTGACCCAGCTCTGTCTAGGAAGAGACAATTGCCACAAAATCAGTGCAGTCAGCTACCCCTACTTCATACATGTTGCACATGCACATACAGGGAGGATATTCTAGGTGTCCTGGATGCTGGCGTATCCCAGTAAAAGCCAGGTGGGGGAATACAGGATTTGCCATGCAAAAATCAGGCTATTTACTCCAGCTAGTACCTTAGTTACCCCCAGCTTGCCAGGAGCTAATGCTGTAGAGGACAGTAAAAAGAACAGTCTGAGGTACTGACCAGTTGTGCAACTCTGCACATGGAGGGAAAAAGATTCTTCCTGACCTCTGCAGGCAGTCAGCTGGTGACCTGAAACAGGGAGCTGTGCTCCATGCTTTGAAATCACCCAGAGACCCTTGCCCTACACAGCTTATGCTCTAGACAGACAAAAGGCGGGAAGGATGTTACACACGCCTTTATTTTAAGGCCATTCTCTTTTGTCTGAAGCCTGTAGGATGACAAATATATTCACAAGGCACCTTTCTTTCCAAAGGAACTACACGCACTGCCACGGAACAGGCCTTGAAAGCCATGGCTGTGCAGAGTAGCATCTGTCCTTTCATTTGTTCTAAGTGACAGCCCCCCATTTTCTGTCCCTTTGTTCTTATGTTATAGGCAGCATAACAATTGACAGACGGCCCAGTTTTCTTTCTGTCCATCATGCTGCTAGCTCCTCCTTAAAACAACAATCTGGGTTTTAGTCGTTTCTAGCCATGTAAAATCACAAAGTTCTGTTCTTCCCCGGACCTTTACCATGCATGCTATGGCTTTCTGAAGGCCCAGTGTCTGGTTTTGGTCACACTACTCTAGGCAGGAGAACAGAGCAGCTGCTGGATAGACCATAATTGAGCCACCAGACCATCCTTGCCTATCGCCCAGGCCTGAGAATCAGGAAATCTAGGTTGTAATTCTAGACAAGTTTCCTTTGGGGCAGATCATCTCTGTCCAAGGTAGGCGTTCCAGGAAGGGGCTCTGAGACGGGATCTCCACAAAGGAATCCTTGCAAAGATTTCCAACCACATTATCCCCTTAAGTATCAGAGGGGCAGGCAGGTTAGTCTGAATCTGTAAAAAGCAGCAAATAGTCCCTGTGGCACTTTATAGACTAACAGACGTATTGGAGCATGAGCTTTTGTGGGTGAACACCCACTTCGTCAGACGCATGTGGTGGAAATTTCCGGAGGCAGGTATAAATATGCAGCCCCTTAGTAGGTTTGTTTGCCTCCTGTCCCCCTAGGAAAAAGGCCACAGGGCTGCTACCACACGAGGAATCCATCCACAGGAAGCCAGGGTCATGTGTTTTGAGTGTCTGGTCCCCACCCATATCCTTGGCAATGGAACCATGCAGCCAGAGGCAAATCTCTTCCTCAGGGAATGTCCATGAGAATGGAGGGAAGATAATGTGTCCCTTTCACCCTCCCCAGTTCAGTCTCTGCCCCCTACCCCAGCGTGGGCCCTGGACCTGCAGAGCAGCCTTCCAAGGTTTTGGAGAAGGGATGAAGAGGCTGGGTTCTTCCCCAGGGTCAGCTCCATGCTTTGGTGTCATAGGGACAACCCAGGCCTCTTTTCCTCCTCTGTGCCACTGGGATAACAGTGATCTACCCCCTGGGGGTGCTGTGAAGCTTAGTGTGTGCAAAATACGGTCACAGGGAGTATTTTTGATGAGCATACAGACCGTCCACACGCACACACAAATGTAAATGCTGCCCAGCGCTGATAAGTCAGGAAGCGACCATTACTGTTGACCATGTAACCTTAACTCTGTCCTTTTGTGGTTTTACTTTCTATTATAGTCTTTAGTGACATCAGATTCTGCTTTTCTTCTGAAGATTCGCAATGCAGATGTCATTGCACTGGGGTTCTTGCCTCCCAGAACCCCAAGGCAGGGAAGAAAGACAGCTGGCTGCATACAGACCCCATCCCTTCCCTTCCTCCCATAAGTAGGGGCTAGGCATTCAGACTGCACCACAGTATAGGTTTGAGCTCAGACTAGAAGTCACACTGTTTAGATTGGATTCAGTTCCTGGGCAGGTTTTACTAGACCGTCCACACAGCCTGGACTGGGACAAAAATGGTAGGATAGGGGAAGAGGTCAGCTAGCTCCGTAGGTCGTCCCCTTCATTTAGTTCAGCTTCCCTGAATTCCCCAACAGAGCCCTCAAGCCCAGATTTCGTCCCCAGACATCAGTTTGGGGTTTTGTGCACAGTGTGATCAGACAAATACCAAATTTAAATATCAGATATCTCAGTCTGATCAAAGCGGACAAGTCCCACCTCTTCTGAGAATCAAGCTGGCGACACTGACATATACACCCCTCCCTCCCCCCGAAAGAGATCATTTTTGCAAGATTACAGCATTAGTTCCCTTCACAAGCCAAAACTCTGTGTATACATTGTGAAAAGAACAGGAGACCTTGTGGCACCTTAGAGACTAACACATTTATTTGAGCATAAGCTTTGGTGGGCTAAAGCCCACTTCACCAGATGCCTGGAGTGGAAAATACAGTCGGAAGATACATATATACACAGAGGACATGACAAAATGGGTGTTGCCATATTGACTATAACAAGAGTAATCAGTTAAGGTGGGCTATTATCAGCAGGAGGGGGAAAAAAACGTTTGTAGTGTTGATTATAGGCCACCTTAACTGATTACTCTTGTTATAGTCAGTGTGGCAACACCCATTTTTTCATGTTCTCTGTGGATCTAGATCTATATCTTCCTACTGTATTTTCCACTGCGTGCATCCCATGAAGTGGGTTTTAGCTCACGAAAGCTTATGCTCAAATAAATGTGTTAGTCTCTAAGGTGCTACAAGTACGACTCCTTTTTGCTGATACAGACTAACACGGCTGCCACTCTGAGACCTTTACACATAGTGCTGCCCATACCGTTCTCCCAGTGTGGCCAGGGACGTTAACATTTTGAACTTAGTTATACTCTTTGCTTCACTCCTTTTGGTTCAGCCCACGTATTCCATACGTGTTTCCCAGATTCACTTTCTAGATAATCCATTTGCTTCTGGCGGTGGGGGCAGGGAGGCGGAAGAAGAATCAGTCTACCCGATCCAGCGGTGAAGATACTGTGCTGTGAATGACAAGACTCACAGATCCCCTACTAAGCAAGAAGCCAACAAGAGGAGGAGCTAGAGAGGTGGTCTGAGATTCACAGCAAGGGAAAGAGAAGGATTCAGCTAATGGCTTCTGATTCAAAACTGGAAAGATTCCTGTTCACATCTGGCCCAAGGCCTTCAGAGAGAGATTTCCAACAGGCTGTTTATGCTACAGAAGAGGCCAAAAAATGTGTGATATTAGACTGAGAAAGGCAGTTCCTGACCCCCGAGAGCTTACAATCTGAAGCTGCAAAAGACAGAGGCAGACAGAGGAAAGTGATACAACATACAAGCAAAATGATTGGCACATGTCGAACAAGTCCCCTGAGGTCTCTCCTAACATATGTAATAATAAAACCTGAGGCCTGATTCAATTTCAAAGCTTACCCTAAACCTGCCCCATGTTAAAACATGAACTCTGCCTCCTCCGCCCTTTTTCACAGAATGAAAACAGAAGCGTGGGGTGGCAGAAGCCATGTCGTAGTTCCCCAGGCCACAGCACACATCAAACTGTGTCTGTTTGGCCCTTCACCTGCTCTCTGCTCCCTAGCCTCAGCTGGGATTTCGGGCAGCCTCTGACAATCACCAAGCAAAGCTGCCTCAGGAATGTTTCTCTCTCTTCCCATGCGTAGGAGCATCGTGACACTCCAAAACCTCACTGATCTTTGAAGCAGAACTTGCAGTGCTCAACCCCAGGCCAGCCACAGCTTTATTATTAAACGTTTATATCACCGTAGAGTCTAGAGGCCAGGCACTGACGGCTGCACACACCGTTCCTAGCTCTCATCCTGGGTGTTTCATCAGTACGTCTCAAAGGCTAAATAAAAGTCAGTAGTAAGTGGCAGACCCTACTCCAACGAACTGACAATCTAGAGCAGGGGCAGGCAACCTAGGGCATGTGTGCCAAAGGCAGCACGCGAGCTGATTTTCAGTGATACTCACACTGCCTGGGTCCTGGCCACAGGTCCGGGGGGGCTCTGCATTTTAATTTAAAGTGAAGCTTCTTAAACATTTTAAAAACTTTATTTATTTTACATACAACAATAGTTTAGTTACATATTATAGACTTATAGAGAGACCTTCTAAAAACGTTAAAAATGTATTACTGGCACACGAAACCTTAAATCAGAGTGACTTAATGAAGACTCTGCACAGCACTTCTGAAAGGTTGCCAACCCCTGGTCAGGAAGGCTGCATTTCCCGTTGCCAAGCTGAGATTCATTACTGAACAACGTGTATATTATTCCAACACATCTTAATGGCACCACGTAGGGTTGAGACTTAACATTTTTGAGGCCTTAGCAGCTCTATGAATATTTAGAGAGCTTTAATCTGCAGATGGAGCCCTTACAGTCCCTTGGGTGACTGGCATAAAACGTGACACTACCCCCATGCACAACACAGCCCGGGGGATAGAAACTCCATCGTGCCGTCGGAAAGAAAGCAGAGTCCAAGGGCTGCAGTAACAGGCACTCAGATGCCAGGACAATAGGAACACGGAGACTTTGCACGGCAGAGAATAGTTGCTTCCTCGGGTTCTACTAGTGCAGGATCCGCGCAGTGTGGATATTCACCTCTGTGCAGAGGACCAGCATGAGGCAGACTAAATGAACCACAGCCTTGTGCTGGCCCCCTGCACGAGGGTGAATTTGACTGTGTTCCTGGACCCTACGTACACAAATCGGCCTCCTGCAGAGAGCAACTTGGGGGGCAGTTTCATCAGCCTCACTGGAATGGCTAACCTGGCTCTGCCGCCTCTCACACCGAGTCTCACAAGCCCTCACTGGAGAATCCTCGACACCCAGGATTGGCCAAATTGCCATCTCTGCTCCCCACACGGACTTTTAAATCTTCCCTTGCTGGGACGGGCATGAGATAGGTACACGCAGTTTTGTGTCTCAGCTAGGACAAGAAACCCACAGGGAGGTTTAGCTCTAGAGAGTCAAAGCCAGACACCCTCACAAGAAAACAGTAAATACAAAATGTTCATTTCGCTTTTAAGCATTTGGGCTTCAAGATTCTTCTTTTGACTTCCCTCTGCAGCCTTAGGGCCTGAGCCAAAGTCCATTGACTTCAATCATCTTTGAACCTGGGTTAGAGAGACTTACAACCAACCACAGGCAATGGCCGTTGTCGAAGCCTCTCTCCCCCTCCCCCCAGATAAATACATATGCACCCACGCCCTTCAGGCCTGACCCAAATCCCACTGAAATTAACAAGTCTTTCCACTGACTTTAACAAAAGATTGATCAAACCCTTAGAACTGTCCTAAACCAGCATGTTCCCCAAGGTAAAGTATTTGGGTTTTCATTAATTTGGTAAAAGTCGTATTTTTGCCATGTCCATTAGCAGATATAGTCCTTGTCCTGAAATAACCCTCATTTAAAAAGGAAAAATTAGCCCAGTATTATAGGCAAAACACAAAACAAGTTTGTGAAAAGCAGGAGAGTTTAGTAAGTTCTTTTCTGACTACAAATCACTTATCAGGATTGGCTTCATGAGTCAGGATTTAATGAGGTTAAAGAGAAACGCCTGGTGAAGTATACAGTTACAGCTGAGAGAGGTGCAGTATAAATTGTGACATATAAATCTTACACAACTGAAAGTAATAAATGAAGTTATCCCCTTTATCTTTCTGTCTGCCCTTTTTCTCCACATACAGGGCTAAGCCAGGATTTAGAGATGTGGGGCCCAATCCTCCTGTCATTTATGGTGGTGTAAATCAGGAGTGACTTTACTGAAGTCAGAGTTACACTGCTGTAAAACTAACATAAACCCACAGGTCTGGCTAATATTTAAGGCGTTTTGCTACAGCATCCAGTTAATGGAACCTAGAGATCAGAACTGGCATTGGACATGTTAGAGTTGGTTTATTAACAAGAGCACAAAACCCTAAATTCCAATGTCCACCACTAATTACCCAAAAAGTTATCAATTGGAAAAAAGAGTCTAATGAGCCAGACATCAGAACTTTCATAGGGCAGGGTGTGTTTGGAGGACTGGCAGCACACCTATAGGAGCATTTCTGCACACTATTCCATATTATATTCCAGAAAAGGAAACAATTACACACACACACACACACACACACACACACACACACACACACACACACACACACACACACACACACACACACTCTCTCTCTCTCTCTTAATCCAAAACGGTTTTGAAAGAGCTAATCTGGTTTTACAGTTTACAAAAGAAGCTCAATGTTCCAACCATAGTGTTCCCGAGATCCTGTTAAATTTAGCATCTTGCGGGACCAGTCTCCCCTCTGTTCCACTGCTATGGTTGAGAGTGAGCATGCTTTGGTTGTCCGTAAATGTCATCGGGTGACAGCTGAAATGAACACACTGCTTAGAGGAAAAACCAAGCTCTCTAAAGCTTCTGGAGCTATAAAAATCAAACTGATTATTGTAGGACAAGATCTGTATTATTCAGAGATGTGCGTCTCCCTGGTCCAGGAATGGATCTCTGTTCACTACTGTGACTCTTTCAAAAAGCACTTACCCAGTAGCTGTCTTCGCAGCGGCTCCAGCTGTTGTGAGACTGAGAGAGACACAGCCTGAGATACTTTTAAATGTTACAGCCAACATACTCACTTCTCTTCCTGGACTGAAGTGTGCACATGAGCTGCGCAGCTTCCACCACCCACCCCCTCCTTTCACCTTTGGTTTCCAGGCTTTTCTGAGAAAGGAGGAAAGTGTGGGAGTGTAAAATCGGCATCCCCATGCCAGTGACACAATCATTACCAGGATTTGATTCAATTCAGTTCTTGAGAAACTCCCCAGCACCAGTCAGACCAGCCTCCTGTTCCTAGGAAAGGAAAAGCCAGAGTTTCAAAGGGTTCTACTTTCCTGGGAAGTTGCGGGGGAGGCAGGGGAACAATTTCTGATGTTACCAGGATCGTGGGCAAAAGGACAACACGTTTTAGGCACTTAAGAAAATAGTCATCGAGTCCAGCCCCCTGCCTTCACTAGCAGGACCAAGTACTTCTGAGAGTTGATGAGTATCCTCCTCTCTTTCCAAGCCAGGGATGCCTGGACTTTGTGACTCAGGGGCCACATTGGCAGCTTACCAGAAAGGCTGCATACTTTCTGAAATGCACGAAACCACCATGGGACTGTATCTACAAACACAGCTGTCGCTTCTGCTTGTGCCTGTTCCTTCCTCAGCAGGGGATTAGAGGCTGGAAGAAAGTGCTCACCTAAGTAAGCTTGCACAACAAGCAGAGTGAAACGTCACCTGGCAAGTGCGGGGAAGGGTGAGTCACTAGAAACCTCTGTATCAGAGGGGCAGCCGTGTTAGTCTGGGTCTGTAAAAACCGACAAAGAGTCCTGTGGCACCTTATAAACTAACAGACGTATTGGAGCATGAGCTTTCATGGGTGAATACATGCATGCGTCTGACGAAGTGGGTATTCACCCACAAAAGCTCATGCTCCAATATGTCTGTTAGTCTATAAGGTGCCAGAGGACTCTGTCGCTTTTTATAGAAGCCCCTGAAAACTCTGGCTCATTATACTTTGCTCTTACACAAACAATTTTCCTCTATAGATCTCAAAAACACTGTACAAAGAAGAGTAAGAAGATTATTATTCCCATTTTACAGATAGGGAAACTGAGGCAGAGAGGCAAAGTGACTTGCCCAAGGTTATCCAGAAGGTTTGTGGCAGAAAGCTAGGTGCTACCCCCTGGTCTCTTGAGTCCCAGTCTAGTGCCCTTTTCACCAGGCCACTCCATCTCCCCTGGAGCGTAGTGGCAAAAGCACAGTTTAATGGCGTGACTTGGTTTTATAGCTAGGGACATGAAAGTGAAGCAGCTCATTCAGATTAATACCGAGGATGACAACTGCTCAGCCAGGCACCACAGCCTCTCAAAAGCCGCATGTGACTTCCCACACCACCCCCTAGAGCAAAGTTGCCAGTGGATGGAGTGTGCTGGTAGTTTTCAGAAAGCCACTTTTTGTGTGTGTTAAGTCTAGTTTCTCATGTTTGTATCCCATCTTAGCAAGAGCTATGTCTCAGAGTCAGACTAACCCGGGGACTGGCAGCAAGGCGACATCTTTAAGCCCAATCAATTTTGCAGGGTGACTCAGACCCTTGGGCGTATTTCTGCAGAAATCTATTTTTACAGCACCTGGTTTGGAATGAAGTCACTTCTCTCTAGCATCATATGTGCACCTTTAAAAAAGAATACAGACACCTAAGGAAAATTAGAGACAACATTGCAGGCTCAGAAGAGATTACGTGGGAAGACGGAACATTTCAAGCTATTAGCAGAAGAACAGCAAAGGGGAAGAACTGTTCTAACCCGGGATCAGGGGGTGCTGACAGATGAAATCCATTAAAGATTGTGAGGCACTCCTACTAGGACACCATTACAAGCGCCTCAGATAGACCTTACTTTTGCCCGTTCCGTTCAGCACCTGGAACGCAACTGCTTTGGTGTTAGATGTGAAAGGACCACCAGAGTAGGGCACTCTGCACACAAGGATGCAGAGAGTTTAAGGCCAAAGGGAACCATTAGATCCAGTCTGATCTCCTCACTAGCAGGCCACAGAATTTCACTCAGCTCCCCCTGTGCTGAACCCAACAACTTGGGTTTGGTTAAAGCATATCTTCCAGCAAGGCCTTCAGATCAAGACTGAAGGCTCCAAGAGATAGAGAATCCACCCCCTTCACAGTCTGTGTTCCAGTGGTTCATCTCCCTGACTGTTAAAGATGTGGGCCTTATTTCTTAGCTGAAGTTGTCTGCATTCACTTTCCAAGCACTGCTTCTTATTCTGCCTTTTCCTACTAGATTAAAGAGCCCTTTGATATTTTCTCCCCCACGAAGCTACTTCTGCACTGCAATCAAGTCAAGAGAGAAACAGACTGAGCGCAAAGTTTCTCACTACAAGGCTTTTTCTCCTGCCCTCTAACCATGTGGCTGATGTTTGCTATTTTTTTCACATCCCTTAAAAGATTGACTCCAGACCTGTACGCAGTGTTCCTGTATCCACATCACCAATGCCGTATGCTGAGGAAAAATCACCCCTTTACTCCTATGCCTCTGTTGATTATACATCTAATGATCACTTTGGGCGCTTTTTTTGGGCTGCAGAATCACACTGAGAGCTCAAGTTGAGTTCCCAGTCCACTAAGACCCCTAAATGCTTTTCAGAGAGTCACTGCTGTCCAGGAGACAGTCCCACCCACCCCCCTTCCGTGGGTGTCACTTGCAGTCCTTGTTCGTAGATGTATAGCTTTGCATTAGGCCATATTAAAATTATGGCTAGAACAGGCCCATCTTACCAAGCAATCAAGATCACTCTGTATGATTACCTTGCCGTCATTATTTACCACGTTGCCAATCTGTGTGTCACCTTCACGTTCTATCAGGAGTGGTTTCACCTTTACTTCCAGATGGAGGACAATATTATTCAGTGTCTGGTTAGTGCTGATCCCTGCAGACACCCACTAGAAACACTCCTCTGCATTTGATGAAGATTCCCCTTTGACAACTACTCCAGTTCCTCAGTTCTTCATCCACTACACGTGGTTTGATATGGTGTACTACTAATTTTTTTAATCAGAATGATGTGTGGTACGAAGTCAAATCTCTATGTATATCAATCCAAAAAAATCAGTTGCACACATACAAAATGGGAAATGACTGCCTAGGAAGGAGTACTGCGGAAAGGGATCTGGGAGGTCACAGTGGATCACAAGCTAAATATGTAAAAGCAGCAAAGAATCCTGTGGCACCTTATAGACTAACAGATGTTTTGGAGCATGAGCTTTCGTGGGTGAATACCCACTTTGTCAGATGCATGTAGTAGAAATTTCCAGGGGCAGGTAATTTCCACTACATGCATCCGACGAAGTGGGTATTCACCCACGAAAGCTCATGCTCCAAAATATCTGTTAGTCTATAAGGTGCCACAGGATTCTTTGCTGCTTTTACAGTTCCAGACTAACATGGCTACCCCTCTGATACTAAGCTAAATATGAGTCAACAGTGCAACGCTGTTGCAAAAAAAGTGAACATCCTTCTGGCATGTATTAGCAGGAGTGTTGTAAGCAAGATACGAGAAGTAATTCTTCCACACCACCCTGCGCTGATTAGGCCTCAACTGGAGTGTTGTGTCCAGTTCTGGGTGCTACATTTCAGGAAAGATGTGGACAAATTGGTCAAAGTCCAGAGAAGAGCAATACAAATGATGAAAGGTCTAGAAAACATGACTCACGAGGGAAGATTGAAAAAACTGGGTTTTAGTCTGGAGAAGAGAAGATAGAGGAGACATGGTAACAGTTTTCAAGTACATGAAAGGTTGTTACAAGGAGGAGGGAGAAAAATTGTTCTTAACCTCAGAGGACAGGACAAGAAGCAATGGGCTTAATTGCAGCAAGGGAGGTTTAGGTTGGACATTAGGAAAAACTTCCCAACTGTCGGAGCGGTTGAGCACTGGAATAAATTGCCTAGGGAGGTTGTGGAATCTCCATCATTGGGGATTTTTCAGAGCAGGTTGAACCAACACCTGTCAGGGATGGTCTAGATAATACTTAGGCCTGCCTTGAGAGCAGGAGACTGGACTAGATGACCTCTCGACCTAACTTTGTCAGCCACACTTGTGATCTCAAAGAATGAAATCAGGTTTGACAAGTTCCATTTTCCATAAAACCACATTTACTGGCAATAATTATATTCCTGCCCTTTAGTTCTTTATCAGCTGAATCTCCTATCAGCTTTCTCATTATTTGCCTTAAGACTGGTGGAAGCCTATAGATACCCAGGTCATCCTGCTTGTTTGTTTTGAGCAGTAGAGCTCAAACAGCTCAGCTGGTAGAGCATCAGCCTCTTAATCTGAGGATTCAAGTCACTGTTTGCGCAAAGGCTACACGGAGCAGATGAAGAAGAGCACTGCATGAGCTCAGAACCTCTCATCAATAGAAGCTGGTCCAATAAAAGTTGTCTTTCTGTAGTCCCCTATGACTTGCTAGTACAATCTTTTGCTTAATAAGCACACTAAAGAACCCTGCATTGGGTTATTCAGTTCCTCTTAGCAAGCCTGTCTGAAACAGTCTTGTCCAGCAACAGTCAAACCTATTTAGGTACCTTTGCTGGGTGTTTCTTTTTTGCGCCCATTTATATTTCTGGGGCAGGAACAGCTAAAAACAGGAAGTGCCTGGAAGACTGTTCTTGCGAGATTAGCAGACTACTTTTGCAAACCCAAAAAGTTCAGGCAATTTTCTGAAGCGGCTGAACTTCTGAGTGTTTATCGAAAGCAAACCCAAAAGCTGACACGCTGTAGGAGGTGGATTCTGTAGGAGGCTGTTAGATTTTAATCTCATTTCAGACACCCACAAAAAAAAGTGACTGACATTTATCCAGGGGCTTAGGGGCATAATTTTCAAAATCAGAGGACAACAACTGCTCCAACTCCCATCTGAGCCTTTGAAAATCTGCCCCTAAATTTTTTTTTAAATAATGTCAGGTTGATCCGAACACCCAGTACTTAAATTCCCCACCCAGCATCTTCGGGATTAGGGAATGAACAACCACAGGATGAAGAGAGACAGTCAGCACATAAAGTGACATGGAATTTTGATCGTCTGTTTCTCAGTGTTAAGCTACCCCTGAGCCCGAGTAAGACCTTAAGTAAAGAGTCACACAAAAAGGCAATTTCCTTTCAACCTCTCTGCAAACATCATCCAAATATCTTATGAAGCATGAAAGTTATGGCAACCCAGGTCTAGGCGTCAGGGTTTCTAGTTTCTAATCCCTGCTCTACCATAAACTTCCTGTATGACTTGGGGCAAGTCACTCATCGCCCTCTGTACTTCCATTTCCTCTTCTGCACCAGAGGAAGGAACATTGTAATGTCGTGCCTGTTCAGGAGAATGGATGAGTAACAGGTTCTTACCTCATTCAGCGTCAGACCCTACAACTGCCACCATTTTCACAGGGAATCAAAGCCACTACACGGGAGGTGCTTTCAAGTTACTTTTCCTTGCTTGGGATCTGTTTTTTATTAATTATTATTATTATTATTATTATTATTAACATTTTAACTAAGAGCCAGAATCTCGCAGCCCTCTGGTCCTGGCTCATCAGTCCACCGTGCCTTTCCCAGCTCCTGATTTCCTCTGAAGTGCTTTGTGCCTTCCCATCACTGCAGCTAGCTCCAGACAGGACTTTCCCTCTGACTAAGAAGAACTTTTTCCTCAGTCCTCATTAACCCCAGGTCCCTGCCCATCAGTATCTTCCTGCAGCTCTCTCCTCTTGACCTGAACTGGTAATCAACTCGCCAAACCACTTTAGACTGCTCCAGAGATTCTCTCCCCAGTCTTTCCTAATCTCAGATGGATCTTCCTGTGTCAGGGAGCAAATTCCCTCTTATATGAATCACAGCCCTAGGTTATCATCATGTGATGCCTGTCAAAGCCCAAACCCATCAGGGGTGAGGCAGATGATTCAACACAGCTCCAGCTGAGCCCAGCTCCCCTTAAAGGGCCAGTCTCCCCCCAGCCCCTGCCAGACCGTCTCACCCACCGTGTACTGTACAAATACAAAAGAAGGCTCAGTGCCTTCCCAAAGAACTTCGTTAAAAGACCTGCTGTAGTGAGGTTTTGTGTTACCACTCCCTAACTTTCAGTGCAGTGAAACAGAGTGTAATGTTCGAGAGTTTAATGGCAGCCATCAGTCACAGACCTGGTGCTAACCATCCTTTGAGGCTAAATGGAAGAAGCAAGTAAGCCTCTTTATGAAGTGAGACTGCCTTGGGCAGTAACTTCTCTTGTCTCAGGCCGTCTGTCACATGGCCAAGCCTGAGCTGGGCTAAGCAATGTGATCTGAGGGGTTGCCCCTGGAGCTGGTTGCAAACTCTGAGCGAGGTGAATGTTTGGCAAGCTATGTTAGAGTCAGAGAAAGCAAACAACCAAGGAGTGTAGCCCTGATATTGAGCAGTAAGACAGAGCTCCCTGGGACACAGGACTGGCTGGAGAACAGGCTTGGAAACGGTCTGCAAGGAGACTGCCTGCTATTATTGGTTTCTACTGTTCAGGGGAATGGGACTTTGGGTACGTTCTTGGTAAATAAACAGGACTGCATCAAAGAATTACCTGACTTGTATCATCAGTTTCTCCTTCTAACAGAAACAACTTGGCCAGCCCCACAAGATTAGCTAGCCAGTCAGCCTAAAGGGCACCAGTAACATACCAGAGAACATTTGTGACAGCAGTGTTCACAGAAGTTATGATGATCAGTAAAATAGGACGCGTGCATTTCTGATGCACTATCCTTGGTTTTTAAATCTGATCAACTGCACTGCACCTCCCAGTTTTTTGCCTCTAGGGGAATGAACTGTGGTCTGAGAAGAGGGCTGGCAGAAACAGGGATGTGGACAGTCATGTCTAGTGGTTTGTACAGGAGACGATAGCCATGAAGAGAAGCCCAGCGTCAGAGCTGGAAACCAGATGCCAGAGCCAGGTTACCTGGAAGAAGCCAGAGACAAGGCCGGCTCAGAACAAGTCCACACACAGGCACTACCACAGCCAGGGGCAAATGCTTTGAGCGATTGCCAAACTGCTGCTGCTGTTGTGCTGTGCTTTGGAGATGATCTGCTGATTCTTCCCACCAGTCAGGTGGTGGAGCCAGCCAGGCAGCCTACTACACCCTGCGATGCCCAGTAGGTGCCAAGAGACTGACTCTGCGGCAGGCTCTGATTTGCATCAAAAGACCTGGGTTCAAATGCTGACTCTGTCATAGACTCACTTTGTGATGGTGAACAAGTCACTCCACCCTTCTCTCTGCTCTTTAAAACTGAAAACGCGACACTTAGGCCCAGAACTTCAAAAGCATGGAGGTGCCTAACTCCCATTGGTTTCACTTTTGCAGATCTGGGCCACCCTCCCCTTCATAAATTGCTTTGAGATCTATGGATGACAGGACTATGGAAGAGAGACAAGGTGTAGGAGGGAACGTCTTTTACTGGACCTACTTCTGTCAGTGAGGGAGACAAGCTAGTGCAGTGGTTCTCAAACTTTTGTACTGCTGACCCCTTTCACATACCAAGCCTCTGAGTGTGACCTCCCTTATAAATGAAAAACTTTTTTATATATTTAACACCATTATAAATGCAGGAGGCAAAGCGGGGCTTGGGAGGGAGGCTGACAGCTCACGACCCCCCATGTAATAACCTCGAGATCCTCTCAGGAGTCCCGACCCCCAGTTTGAGAACCCCGGAGCTAGTACGGTATCAGAGCAAAGTATTGTACTAGGAGTGTGATTTAATGTGGTTCTGCTCATAGGCGCCAACTTTCCCCAGCGCCAATGGGTGCTCACATGCCCCCCAGCCCCAGCCCCACTCCTACCCCAACCCCAACTCTACTCTTTCCCCACTCCAACCCCTTCCCCAAAGTCCCTGCCCCAACACCGCCCTCCCTGCCCCTATTGGACCCCTTCCCCAAATCCCCTCCCTGGCCCCGTTTCTTCACCGAGCATGCTGCGTTTCCCCTCCTCCCCACTCCCTCCCAGCTGCACAAAACAGCCGTTTTGCAGCACAAGCACTGGGAGCTAGAGGGAAAAAGTGGGCATGCGGCACGCTCAGGGGAGGAGGCGGAGGTGGAGCGGAGGTCAGCTGGGTGGGGGGGCGGGCAGGGAGCTGCCAGTGGGTGCTGAGCACCCACCAATTTTTCCCTGTGGGTGCTCCAGCCCTGGAGCACCCGTGGAATCGGTGCCTATGGTTCTGCTGCAATATTAAAATCAGTGGCCCTGTTACTCTTTTGCTAGAGAAAAGAATGAAATTTTCAAATGTCCCCACCCCCATCCACTGCTTAGTGATCAAACGGCACAGAGTGGACTGGACGCCTGCCTCTGATTCTGAATGAGCTAATTCTCCTACGCCGATTGCCCCACTCCTTCTCCTCTCCCACTGCTTTCCCCTACAGCCAGAGTCAGCCCACATGAGTGATCAGCCTCCTTCAGGAAGTGCAGCAGCAGCTCAACACTTCTCAAAGAGAAACCAAAAACTTCCCGGAATCTCATTAAATTCAGAGCCAGCATATTGCATAATTCTGGGTAGGCACAGCCTTCCGGGAGGGGATGCTATGAGAGGGGAGACACTGATTTCTAACCCTGGCTGCTTTGGGGGTAGGGGATTTGCCCTGAGGAATATATTTTATCCCCAGTTCTGGCTAGTCTGGTTCTGATTTTAGCAACGTTGCCCACTTGCATGATTTGTCATGCGTCTCATGATAATTATTGTTTTCCTTAAAGCCACAGCTCCAGCAGTCAAGGAGCTATATGAAGAAACGTAATTGTAGCTGCTGTCAGCAGTACAGTGTCACCAAACTCTCTCGATTTTGTGGTGAATCTGCCAATTTTCCTAATCCTCTGCTCCTTGATCCATGGCATGGGAGGAGAATCTCAGGTTCTTTTTAAAAAACCTAAGTGTCTAGCCCTCATGAGTGCAGAGAAAATGTGACCCCAGTGAACTCTACAGGATCGGAAATGAAAAAGAAAAAAAAACCTAAAAAAAAATCCTTTTCTGAGGAACGTGACTCATGATTTTTGAATGCTTGAAACCAGCAGAGCTGAATATGGCTAGTCTGCTCATTATTCATAATGATACAGCTATCCCAGCTGGGAAATACTTTGACTGAGAAGTGATGAAATGGCTTCAGAGTGCAAGCAGTGCTGAGCTTACAGCAGGCTTGCCAGGGCTGGCAAGTTATGAAAGTAAAAATATTGCTTGAGCCCTGGTACCTCTTTCATTACAAATTGAGCACTGGATGCAGGATGCGTGGAGCTCTCCAACTGACTGGCAGTGGTGGCCAACTGGAAACCACTCAGGCCCAGATGAGATCATTTTGCCTGAACTAGTTGGGAAAAAAGTTTGAGTTTTGAGGCCTGGCCTGCACTGCAAGGATAACTCGGTGTTTGTTACCAGCTGGCAACAGTCTCAGCTGACTTGATGACACGACTGTATCAGAAGGAGCAGACTTTGGCCTACTTGGTTGAGTTGTGAAAGAGCTACTGTGCTGACACAGCCATAGCTGTCCACCTGTACCCACCACGTCTCTCAGCTGTGTTTGTATCAGTGCATCCTGGGAAAAACTGGGCTATTTGCCCATAGTGCCTTCCCTTCTTAAAGCCAACCAAGGCTGTGGAATCTCCGTCACTGGAGATTTTAAAGAGCAGGTTAGACAAACACGATGTTTGTCCTCACTTTATCCCCAGGGACAGGACATATCCTTCTAGTAGTGTAAACCACAGGCAGAAGCCCCAAGCAACTCACCCCTGGTACGCGGAGAATGGGGGCGGGGGTCGCAGGGAGCTCCACGTGTTACACATCAAGTGTAAAAGAGCCGCATGAGGCTTCTGACCCATAGTTTGGCCACCCCAGATGTAAAACATCCCTAGCGAAAGGACACGGTCCATGCCGAAGGCAGGCGATTGGCTGTTTCTAAGCAAACAGTTAAACAGCATTAAGTTGCAACAGATTACAGCTAGGGAGGGGAGGAAAACAACAAGGCTGAATAATATGTTACAAGCCATTTGCACTGAGCAAGTTCCAGATGAATCCCCCACGACACAAGGCAAGTTACAGGAATGCCTTGCCTGGCTTTAAAAGATCTCGCTGTGATAACGGCGCTATTGCCCCTGGCTCATTGTTCTGAAGCTCTTGGCTAGGGTTAGTCATCGCATTGCTACCCGGGTCACTCAGCTGTAGGGTGCACATCAGATTTTCTATTCCAGAAGGTTTCCATTACAAGGTAGAAACTTGCTCAAATAATGAAATCTGCACTTTTAGGCAGAACTGAAAACGGGATGAGTGTGGCTCGAGAGCCTTGAGGGTAGCAGTCAGCAGTTTATTCCATTTACTGAATCCAGATCATTTACAAGAAACAGCAAGGTGGGTCACACGCTAACACAGCTGCCGTGTCCCCCCGGCAGACTTTCCTTTGAACGTTCCGCTCTACGGGGTTTCCCCGCTCCTTTCATTTTAGGAAGGACACTCGCTTTGATTAAAGAACAGCAAAGACCAGTCCCAAACGCAGAAGATATTATCTGTGCCCACAGCTTTTCTACCAGCTTCAGTAACTAGCTGTCTCCTCCCTTTCTGAAAGGCCACATGGCTGGGGAAACAGGAGGCACTCTATGGGTGTGAGTGCCCACAGATGGAGGTCTCCTCAGCAAAGTGCTTGGGGTCTGGGGCAAGGGTGGGCAAACTTTTTGGCTAGAGAGCCACATCTGGGAATAGAAATTGTATGGCAAGCCATGAATGCTCATAAGATTGGAGTTGGGGTGTGGGATGGGGTGAGGGCTCTGGGGTGGGACTGGGGATAAGGAGTTTGGGATGTAGGAGGGTGCTCTGGGCTGGAAACAAGGGGTTCAGAGGGCAGGGGTGCAGGAAGGGGTGCAGTTTCTGGTTGGGGGTATGAGCTCTGGGGTGGGGCCATAGGTGCCAACTTTCTCCGGTGCAGGTGGGGGCTCACCCCCCTGCCCCTGGCCCTGCCCCAACTCCACTCTTTCCCTGCCCCTGGCCCTGCCCCCATTCCAACCCCTTCCCCAGAGTCCCTGCCCCAACTCCGCTCCCTCCCTGCCCCTATTGGAACCCTTCCCCAAATCCCTGCCCCGTCCCCGCCTCTTCCCCCAGCATGCCATGTTCCCCTTCTTTCTCCCTCCCTCCCTGCCCCACGAAACAGCTGTTTCGCAGCACAAGCGCTGGGAGGGAGGGAGGGAGGAGAAGCAGGACACGGCAGTGCGCTCGCAGAGGAGGCGGAGGTGAGCTGGAGCAGGGGGGTGGGGTGGTGAGCTGGAGTGGGGGGGCGGAGAGGGGAGCTGCCTGTGGGTGCTGAGCACCCACCAATTTTTCTCCGTGGGTGCTCCAGCAGTCTCCAAGTGGCGCTTACCTCAAGTGGCTTCCAGAAGCAGTGGAATGTCTCTTCTCCGGCTCCTATACAGTGGTGCAACCAGGCAGCTCTGCACGCTGCCCCATCTGCAGGCACTGCCCCTGCAGCTCCCATTGGAACGCTGGAAGGGGCCACTGGAGCACATGAGAGCCGGAGTGGGGCCATGCCGCTGCTTCCAGGAGCCACGTGGAGCAGCCCCCGACCCTGCGGCCTGGCTAGAGTGGGGCCACGCCATGGCTTCCAGGAGCCACGTGGAGCAGCCCCCGACCCTGCGGCCTGGCTAGAGTGGGGCCATGCCATGGCTTCCAGGAGCCACGTGGAGCAGCCCCCGACCCTGCGGCCTGGCTAGAGTGGGGCCATGCCATAGCTTCCAGGAGCCACATGCAGCAGCCCCCGACCCTGCGGCCTGGCTAGAGTGGGGCCATGCCATGGCTTCCAGGAGCCACGTGCAGCAGCCCCCGACCCTGCGGCCTGGCTAGAGTGGGGCCATGCCATGGCTTCCAGGAGCCACGTGAAGCAGCCCCCGACCCTGCGGCCTGGCTACAGTGGGGCCATGCCATGGCTTCCAGGAGCCACGTGGAGCAGCCCCCGACCCTGTGGCCTGGCTATGGTAGGGTCATGATGCTGCTTCCAGGAGCCATGTGGGGCGGCCTCTGACCCAGCGCCCTGGCTGGAACACTGGAGCGGGGCCGAGCCAAGTGGTGCAGCCCCCAAACCAGTGCCCTGGCTGGAGCTCGTGGGCCGGCTTGATCCGGGCTGTAGTTTGCCCACCTGTGCTCTGGGGTAAGAAGAGGTGGCCTCAGCAGTGTCCCATTTTACCCCTTCCTATCTGCAGTGCAGTATTATCGGCTCAAGTTGCATCTGCTCACATTGCCAATTCCACAAGATTTATTACAGTAACACCTGCAAAGCGAGGCACAAAGACAACTACACTTAATACAAGAATAATGGGGGGAGAAGATAGCAGAAGACACGCAAATGTATGCGGAAACAAATGAAACAGAAGAAGATTGATTCCTTGAAGCTAGTCTATGGACCTTCAAAGGTGGGCACAGGTTCACTCATGATGGCTGATGGCAGGAGAGACATCAAAGACAAACATGGCATGGAACAGAGAGGGGCTGAACATTTCAGCCAACTACTGAACAGACCATCCTCAATTGAAACAAGTGCTATTAATCAGATACTTCAAAAGCCTATTCAGTACCACCTTGACTCACCAACCTCACTTGAAGAAATAGAAAAGGCAATCAGTATGATGAGCTCCGGAAAGTCCTCGGGCAGAGATGGAATACCGGCAGAAATGTATAAATCTGCGGGTCCAAAAGTGGTAACAGCACTCCAGAAGATCCTTACCGACACCTGGGACAACAAAGAAATGCCACAAGACTTCAAAGATGCCACAATTATTCCTTTATTTAAGGATAAAGGCAGCAAAATGGTCTATGATAACTACTGTGGGATCTCTCTCCTATCTGTCACTGGAAAAATCTTTGCTCATGTCCTCCTGAAATGACTGATTTCATCTATCTTAGAAGCCAAAAAACCTGCGACTCTGTGAAAATTCAGACCAGGCCGTAGCACCCTAAACATTATGTTTAGTATAAGGCAAATACAAGAAAAATATATCAAACGAAACATGGTTCTATTTAGTGTCTTCATTGATCTGACAAAAGCATTTGATAAAAGTCAATAGAGAAGGATCATGGACAATCCTCAGCAAACTTTGTTGCCCACCAAAACTGTTAAACAGCAGTTGTTTATTTCATGAGGGGATGCAAGGTCAGGGACTTTTTAATGGAGATCTCACTGACTCCCTTCCCATTTCAAATGGAGTCAAACAAAGCTGTGTCCTTGCCCCTGTACTGTTCAACCTCTTCTTCACCCAAGTTCTCAACCATGCTACAGATGGGCTCAACAGAGGAATAAACATCAGATACGGACACAATGGCTGAGTCTTCAATCTTACAAGGCTTAAAGCAAAAACAAAAGTAACAGAACTACTAATAAGAGAAGCACTCTGCAGAGGATTGTGCCCTTCTAGAACACACAGAGGGAGATCTCCAGTGCATCGTAGATCGCTTTGTTGAAGCATCAAAATTGTTTGGCCTCACAATCAACCTAGAGAAAACCAGGGTGTTGCATCAGTCATTTTCACCACTCCGTGTCATATCCCCAAGCATCAGAGGTGAAAGTAACTTAAAGGACTTACTAGTACGCCGGAATCCTGAGCAGGCGGTGGGGCCTCAATCAGAAGGGGCATGGCTTCAACTGGAAGAGACGGGGCCTTTAGAGTCCCAGGCCCTTTAAATCGAGATTTAAAGGGCACCAGGCTCTGGCTGCGGTAGTGGCAGCTGGGAGCCCAGGGCCCTTTAAATCATTGCCAGAGCTACTAGCTGCAGAGGCAGCTGGGAGCCCCGGTGTTCGGGGGCTGTTTAAAGGGCCTGGGGCTCTGGCTGCTGCTGCAGCACCGGAGCCTTGGACCCTTCAAATTGCCAACGGAGCTCGGGGGATCCTGGCTGCCACCCCTACCCCAGGGCTCTGGCAGCAGGGCTCGGGTGGTAGCAGCAGCTGGAGCCCCACGCCCTTTAAATCACTGCCCAAGCCCCACTGCTGGAACCGGTGGAGATTTAAAGGGCCCGGGGTGGTAGTGGTGGCCAGAGTCCCAGGCCCTTTAAATCGCAGCCTGAGCCCCACTGCCACCAAGGCTCCGGCAGCAGGGCTTGGGCTGTGATTTAGAGGGCCCGGGGCTCCAGCCGCTGCTGGGAGCCCCAGGCCCTTTCAATTGCCACCTGGGGAAGCTGGGCCGGTACGCTGTACGGGGCATACCGGCTCACTTTCACTTCTGCCTATCACATCCATCAGTGGAATCCAACTAAAGCAAGTTGACAGTTTTACCTCTCTCGGCAGCAATCTCTCTAACGATGGATCTCTGATAAAGAGATCACAAACAGGATACAGAAAGCTTCTCAGTCATTAGGAAAGCTCTGTAACAAAGTCCTGAAATCCCACAACAATAGTCCTCTCAACAAAACCAAAACTTAATCATGCTTTTGTGCTCACATCTCTCCTCTACGGCTGAGATACCTGGATAGCACACAAACGGCATATCAAACAGCTACAGACCTTCCAAATGCAGTCTCTGCGTGCCATTATGGGGATCCGCTGGCAGGACAAAATTACCGATCTGGGGAGTCTCCAAAAGTCAAATGCCACAAGGATCCAGGCCATGCTGATAAAAGCCCAACTACGCTGGGTTGGACACATCAGTCAGATGCCTGAACATCGACTCCCCAGAAACATTTTCTCTGGCGAATTAGCACAAGGACACCGGAATCAAGGCCACCCGCAGAAAGCGCTACAAGGACAGGATCAAGAACAGCACACACTTTGGTGCAGTAAAACCGGATGACCTTGAGAAGGCTGTGTTAAATAGATCAGCAAGGCAGCACACAGCACTCAGCTTTCCAAGCCTTTGAAGAGGATAGAAATAATCGATTGTTAGCTGCCAGGGAAAAGCGTCATATCCCTGCTATAGCTACCAAGACGCTCACCACTAACTTTGTCTGCTTGATATACTCACGAGAATGCACGTCACGCTTTGGACTCCAGAGTCCACAAAAAGAGAGAGCATGAAAACATCATCATCGAACCAACGGACTACACACACATCAGACAGCCAATCCATTTCCTCAGCCCTAGGACAGCTATTCAATTAAAAGAAGGCAGGCAGAGGGTATGTCTACATCTACAATTTTGCAGCGCTGGTTGTTACAGCTATATTAGTACAGCTGTATAGGGCCAGCGCTGCAGAGTGGCCACACTTACAGCAACCAGCGCTGCAAGTGGTGTTAGATGTGGCCACACTGCAGCGCTGTTGGGCGGCTTCAAGGGGGAGGAGACCAGCTTCCCCGCGGTTTGCTCTCGCGTTCCCCGAACCCCCCTGCAAACCGCAGGGAAGGAGACCTGCTTCCACAGGGGTTCGGGGAACGCGAGAGCAAACCGCAGGGAAGGAGACCTGCTTGCTCGGGGGTTCGGGGAATGCGAGAGCAAACCGGGGAAGGAGACCAGCTTCCCTGCAGTTTGCTCTCGCGTTCCCCGAACCCCCCTGCAAACCGCAGGGAAGGAGACCTGCTTGCTCGGGGGTTCGGGGAACGCGAGAGCAAACCGGGGAAGGAGACCTGCTTGATTACCAGAGAGGCTTCCTCAGGTATGCTGGGATACCTGCTTATTCCACGGAGGTCAAGAAAAGCGCTGGTAAGTGTCTACACTTGATTACCAGCGCTGGATCACCAGCGCTGGATCCTCTACACCCGAGACAAAACGGGAGTACGGCCAGCGCTGCAAACAGGGAGTTGCAGCGCTGGTGATGTCCTGCAGATGTGTACACCTCCTAAGTTGCAGCGCTGTAACCCCCTCACCAGCGCTGCAACTTTGTGATATAGACAAGCCCAGACAATTGTAACAGTCCAGAGCATCCAAAGTTCAGGGGACATGTTTCCAGGTCTCTCCAGGTGCCTGCAGCTCCCTACATCCTTCTTGTATGGCATCCCCCGGTGCAGGAAGTAGGATTGGTTTTCGTTACTGTTGGCCAGAGTGCCCATCCCTCTACAGCAGTGGTTCTCAACCAGCGGTCCAGGGCTGCCTGGGAGACCGCAAGCCGTTTTCAGGGGGGCCGCCAAGCAGGGCCAGCATTAGATGTGCTGGGGCCCAGAGCAGAAAGCTGAAGCCCCCACCACATGGGGCTGAAGCCTGGGGCTCTGAGCCCCGCGACCCAGAGCTAAAGCTTGAGCAACTTAGCTTTGTGGGGTCCCTGGTGGCATGGGGCCCAGGCAGTTACCCTGCTTGCTACCCTCTAAAACTGACCCTGCCTTTTATATGCAGAAAAACAGTTGTTGTGGCACAGGTGGGCCGTGGAGTTTTTATAGTATGTTGGGGTGGGGGGGCTCAGAGAGAAAAGGGTTGAGAACCCCTGCTCTACAGGCATTTAGGAAGACAAAAGCCCTACCTCAAGTCACGTCCACTCTAGTTCAGGCACAATGTGTTTCAGACATACACAAAACATGGTTGTACAACAAGGTTCTTGCTTTGAAGCTCAGTCTGAGGTAGCCCTTCAGTGCTTAATACAGAACTCATTCACGGCCCTGGCAGGTATTGTGCACATAGCAGTCAAGGTTGGTCAGAGTGCTTGAAAAAAGCAACACAGTAGCACAGCAATTATGTCTACAAATACAGCAGCTCTTTGAACGTCAGGGCTAGCTAACCGTACAGTGGAAGACAATTTATGGGCACAGGGAATGTTGGCTAGCACATGCAGGTGATCTCCTTTCAAAATCTTGCTATCTAGGCAGCTACCAGGAGTCCCAGACAATTGCCTTCAGAAGTGAGGACAGCAGGGAGTGGGTTAAAGGGACTAAGTGGTAGGTGAAAACCAGATCACTTCAGGGATGTAGGAGAGAAGCCACCCTGCACTATTATAGAAGCACCCCATAATTAGGATCTGGCTTTCAAACATTCCCACCAGCCATAGTTCATATACAGGCCAGTGGGTCGGATCCATACCTATATTAATGCTCCGTTAACAGTAGATCCAAGTATATCCAGTTGCTATTGTGCAGTGACACGGTGGTAAAGACCAAGGATCTTCCTTCGGTTTGGAAGGCGGGATGCTGGAGAGCAGGAGGCAGAACAGTCGAGGGCAGGCTGAAACTTGCCGCAATTTCTTGGAGCTGTGCTAGGTATTGTTTAAATAAAGAGAGGTTTAGATAAAAGCCTCCACTGCTTTAACGCAAAGGCCAGTGCCCCCAGGTTTGTTTGCTGGGGGAGGCAGCGGAAAGGAGAACATGGCATCAGAATACCTTTTACCATAGTCAGCATCGCCTACCCTCAAAGACTTACAAACAAATCAAGAGATTTCAAAACAAACAAAAACAAAAATCACAAAACTCCAAAGTTTGTCTTCTGGGCTTTGAACCTTTAGGAGATTGAATTTTCCTGCTTCGCTCAGCAATCATGAGAGACAGACACTTTTAAAATGGAAGCTGAGCGTCTCATGTAATCACTGGCCCTCGGGAGGTGAGGTTTTAAGGAAAACAATAAAAAACAAAACAAAACACCCATCACAAGAATTAGCAGCACCGGTTAGGCAATGACACTATGAACGGGGAGCCGGGAAAGACCTTGTTCAAACTTCATATTTCCCGCTCACCGCGATTTATAGTTCTGTGTATTTTGCTGCCTGTGGTACTTTGCAGCCCTTTGGCTTTGGTTCAGACATCCCCAAACGTTGGTGATGTTCAGATCTGAGTTTTGGGGCTAGATATAATAATTCTGAGCTTTGACAGAGGAACAGCTCTGAAAATACACTGAGCAGCCAGCCCATCCTGCTGCTGATTCATGCTGCTCTGAAGAGGCCATGACCATGATCATATTCTACAGCACCCTCTAGTGGCTAGACCATGTTGAAGCAACTGGCATCCAGTTATTTTGTGATACTAGAATTGATACAAACAGGCTGAAGTTCATGGACTGCTGATGAATTGGGCCCAGTGTGTCTATGTAATAATTTATTTGGTGCCTTTCCTCACAAGAAGGAACTCAGCGTGCTTCAGGGACACCACCACTGAAACGCAGCAGCTGTTAGAGTAGACAGCAGCAAGCGCCGTGCCTCCCACGCTACACAAAGCAGGTGTTCTTATTGTACGTGCAGTGAGCCTCAGGTGACATGTGACCAGAAGTCATCACCCAATTAGGTCCGCTGAGTGGATCATTAGCTTCCCCAGTTTGGGCCAGGTGCTGACGGGGAGTGCGTCATGAGCGCTGACCCATGCCCCCCAAACCATATGTTGAAAGGAAGGAAAAGAGGAGGAAGTTTTGACTAACACCTCAGCAATCAATCCATACTCGTGAAAGAAGCCACAGGTTCTCAGCAGCCCAGGCAGGTGGTACAGGCCTCATATGAGACAAAAGTGACAGAGCTCTGATTTCTTGACCGTAGCAGGATGGAGGACAAGTCACCTCTTAATCTTCTTTTTGTTAATCTAAACAGACGGAGTTCCCTACGTCTCTCACAAAAAGGCTTTATCTCCAGCCTTCTGATTATTCTTATGGCAAGTTAGAAGAACATCCTGAAACTATATGCTGCTTTGTTTTTTACAGTGCCCAGCACAATGAGGCCTTTTCTTGTTTGGTCCCTTGGCACTGTATAATAAACATAATTCATAATAATAAAATAAAGGGCCCGGGGTAGCATCTTTCAGGGGAAATGGAAGTGACAAGGTGAACAGTCAGTATTCTGTGACTGGCAAGAAAACAGTTAACTTTCTTGCCTTTTGAGGGACCACAGATGTCTGCTACTCAGAGCAGGGATATTGGCGAGGGAGCAAAGACAGCTGTGGAGAGGGCAAGTGTCTCCTCCCCATGCTCATATGAAAGGGATCAGATGGTGGGGAAGAGGAAAGGATGTGAGCAAATGGGCTGAGATAAACCACCCATTCCCGTGAAACTGGAAGTACCGTGGTAGGATGAAGTCTTTTCTTTAATATCTCCTGGAAACTTGGTCAAAGGAAACCATATTTGGCTTGGAATTACTGGCTAGAAAAAGAAGAGGAAGATCTTTCTGGTTGATCCTTGGAGGGGTGGAACTCGGCTGAACATGGTCTATTCTATTGTTACCCCAGCCCCTTTTGACTCAAGCAGGTAGGCTACATTTGAGGTCTTGGAGACGTCCCAGCTGGGAATAGAACTTGATGGAGTTGGGTGTTTTCTTTGATGCAGTCTTGTTTGTTTACAAGGAACATACAAATTCCTGCTTTTTCCGAGCTCAGAAGAAACCCAAACCAAAAGCATAGTTTCTTAGGTTACAGCACTCAGCCTTTTTAGACAACACCAGAATCAAAAAATTCTCTGGCTTTTTCCAGGTTGTACACCATGCTCAAAGGCTGCAGCTTGGCTGTCTTGCTTTTTGTCTCTGGGGCAAGTCTATGCTACTGCTTAAGGTGATCTAGTTTACGTTGCTCAGGGGTGTGAAAAGGACATCCGCTTGAGTGACGCAGATTACAGTGACCTAAGGGCTATCTGCACCGGCGCTATATTGGTGGGAGATGCTCTCCCACTGATTTAGCTTCCACCTTTCACAGAGGTAGAGTCATTATGCTGACAGGAGAGCGCTCTCCTGTCAGCATAGAGTGTCTTCACCAGATGTGCTACAGTGGCACAGCTGCATCGGTGCAGCTGCATTGATGTAGCACTTTTACTGTACACCTGCCCTAAGTCTGTCTCTGTCAGTCTGCTTTCCCTTCCCTCACACACGCACAGGCTTTACCCAAAACAATGCACAGCGAAAGCCCCTCCATCTACTCAGTCTAAAATTCATCAGTGGATTCACAACCCCTTTTGTGTAGCTGGGGTCTTGTGATTAACTTGTACTGACAGTTTCATTAATTGTCACACCCAATCTTAGAGATTCGTGATCCATACAGGAACCAGTATTGCTCAGCATAACTGTATTAACTGCAATAAAATCTACTTTCCTGGACTATGGAACAGGGTGTTTTTACTGCTGCCTGCCCTCCCTGTGACAATTACTAAGGAGATACTAATAGTCTATTGAAATCTTAAACAAACAAACTTAATCCCCTGCTGCTCTGGGGTGAGCTTACCTTTCTGTGTGGAAACTTGTTCCTGCAAATAGGAATTGGAGGAACCTTTTGGCCAGGTGAATGAGGTATAACAGTCTTTCCTAGATAGCAGCAAAGAATCCTGTGGCATCTTATAGACTAACAGACGTTTTGGAGCATGAGAGAGAGAGAGAGAGAGACGCACACGCACACGCACGCGTGCCTGGCTGCTTGGGGACTCACCCAGGGGACCTAAAGAAAGGCAGGGCTGGGGAAAAAGCCTTAGGAGCTGAGAAGCCCTAGGCAAGCAGCTCCCCAGGCTGCAGGGCCTAATTTTAGGCCTGCAAGGTACTGGGCTTGCTGAGGGGCAGTCGGAGGGTGGGTAAAGGCAGCCAGTACAAAACCCCTTTGCTGATGATGAGTGGCTGATACTGCAGTCTGCCCAAGGGCGTGGGGCTAGACAATGACTGGCAGTAGCCTACACTGAGGCAAAGTGGGGATAGAGGGTGGGGGGGGTTCCCAGGGAGGGGAAACCCCTAAGGAAAAGGGGTTGCTGCCAGGGGGCAGAACCCCACATAAAAGGGGCACCGGGGTCCAGGGAGGGACACGGGGCCCGTAGCAGGAAACAAGGTGGATCACTGGCCTGCAGAGGGTGCTCCACTGGAACCTGAGCTAATTCCCAAAGTGACCAACAGGAGGCGCTGCAGGGGTGACTGCCGCCAGTTTACATCGAAATTTCCAGGAGCAGGTATATATATGCAAGCAAGCTAGAGATAATGAGGTTAGTTCAATCAGGGAGGATGAGGCCCTGTTCTAACAGTTGAGATGTGAAAACCAAGAGAGGAGAAACTGGTTCTGTAGTTGGCAAGCCATTCACAGTCTTTGTTTAATCCTTAGCGGATGGTGTCAAATTTGCAGATGAACTGAAGCTCAGCAGTTTCTCTTTGAAGTCTGGTTCTGAAGTTTTTTTGCTGCAGGATGGCCACCTTAAGGTCTGCTATTGTGTGGCCAGGGAGGTTGAAGTGTTCTCCTACAGGTTTTTGTATATTGCCATTCCTAATATCTGATTTGTGTCCATTTATCCTTTTCCACAGAGACTGTCCAGTTTGGCCGATGTACATAGCAGAGGGGCATTGCTGGCATATGATGGCATATATTACATTGGTGGACGTGCAGGTGAATGAACCGGTGATGGTGTGGCTGATCTGGATAGGTCCTGTGATGGTGTCGCTGGTGTAGATATGTGGGCAGAGTAGGCATTGAGGTTTATTGCATGGATCGGTTCCTGAGCTAGAGTTACTATGGTGTGGTGTGCAGTTACTGGTGAGAATATGTTTCAGGTTGGCAGGTGGTCTGTGGGCGAGGACTGGCCTGCCACCCAAGGCCTGTGAAACTGTGGGATCATTGTCCAGGATGGGTTGTAGATCCCTGATGATGAGTTGGAGGGGCTTTAGCTGGGGACTGTATGTGATGGCCAGTGGAGTCCTGTTGGTTTCTTTCTTGGGTTTGTCTTCCAGTAGGAGGCTTCTTGGTACACGTCTGGCTCTGTTGATCTGTTTCCTTATTTCCTCGTGCGGGTATTGTAGTTTTGAGAATGCTTGGTGGAGATTTTGTAGGTGTTGGTCTCTGTCTGAGGGGTTAGAGCAGATGTGGTTGTACCTCAGTGCTTGGCTGTAGACAATGGATCGTGTGATGTGCCCGGGATGGAAGCTGGAGGCATAAAGGTAGGAATAGCGGTCAGTAGGTTTTCGGTATAGGATGGTCTTAATGTGACCATCACTTATTTGAACCGTGGTGTCTAGGAAGTGGACCTCCTGTGTAGATTGGTCCAGGGTGAGGTTGATGGTGGGGTGGAAGCTGTTGAAATTGTAGTGGAATTTTTCCAGAGTCTCCTTCCCATGGGTCCAGATGATGAAGATGTCGTCAGTGTAGCATAGGTAGAGAAGGGAAGTGAGTGAACGAGAGCCGAGGAAGCGTTATTCCAGGTCGGCCATTAAAATATTGGCATATTGTGGGGCCATGCGGGTGCCCATAGCGGTGCCACTGATCTGGAGATATATATTGTCATCAAATTTGAAATAGTTGTGTGTGAGGATAAAGGCACAGAGCTCAGCAGCCAGTTGTGCTGTGGCATCATCAGGGATACTGTTCCTGACAGCTTGTATTCCGTCTGTGTGTGGGATGTTCATGTAGAGAGCCTCTACATCCATGGTGGCTAGGATGGTGTTTTCTGGAAGGTCACCAATGCATTGTAGTTTCCTCAGGAAATCAGTGGTGTCACAGAGATAGCTGGGAGTGCTGGTGGCATAGGGTCTGAGTAGAGAGTCCACATATCCAGAACTAACACCGGAACAAATCAACATACCCTTAGAGCCCCGACCAGGTTATTCTATCTACTACCCAAGATCCACAAATCCAGAAATCCTGGGTGCCCCATCATCTCGGGCATTGACACTCTCACTGAAGGACAGTCTGGTATGTGGACTCTCTACTCAGACCCTATGCCACCAGCACTTCCTGATTGAACTAACCTCGTTATCTCTAACTTGCTTGCATGTATATACCTGCTCCTGGAAATTTCCACTACATGCATCCGACGAAATGGATATTCACCCACGAAAGCTCATGCTCCAAAACATCTGTTAGTCTATAAGGTGCCACAGAATTCTTTGCTGCTTTTACAGATCCAGACTAACACGGCTACCCCTCTGATATTAATCTTTCCTAGTTCTATGTTTCCCAACTCTTGTGTATTTTACTTCTGGCCTAACCAAAGAAGCATTTAACATGTTACATTTTTATATGGCTCAACTCTTCTAAGTTGGATATTCCTAAGAAGGGAAATGTTCTTTGGATATTGTGAATATGATATTACACAGATACAGAATTTGAATTCACTCAGGCTGCTACCTGAAAATAAAACTTTCTTAATGGAACAAAGGCTGATAATGACTTAAAACATGATCTGTGAACTATGTGAACCATCTTTACTGAATCTGTCTTAAAACACAAAACTGTTTAGAAACTTGGGTGTGTGCTCTCTCTCTTTTTTACACACACACACACACACACACACACACACACACACACACACACACACACACACACACACACACACACACACACACACACACGTACGTATAATTGGACTTTAACATGCCCACTAATTATAGCTGAGATGCAGCTACATTCCTTAGTCATTAAAATGAAATTTAACAAGCTTGTTAAAAGTTTTTATCTTGTACATGAAAACTGGGCTTCTAAAAGTTGCATATTATTCAGCATGTATTTTAGAGAGTCACTCAAACGTACAAAGGTTTATTTTGGAACTGTACCAGTTCCAATCAGCTCAGTATTTGAACTATGGACTGGGGAGATCAGAACAAGAATGCTATCTGAAGAGTGATATCAGATTCTGTAGTTCATTATTAGTTTTAGATAAGTAACAAAGAAACATTGCAGGCATCTTCACTGGGATTCCCACAACAAAAGTTTTGGTGGCCTCAGAGTGTGGCCACCGCTGCTCTGACAATTTTTCCTAAAATACTTAATTAACGTTAGGAAAAACAAATAAAAATGCACATAAACATGTCCAAACCAGTGTAATTTATTTATGTAAGGGTTTTTTTTTTTTCAGAATCAAAAATAACATACAGTTGTCTCTGTTCTTTACTGGACTTAAACACAAATAAGGTACTTTGCATGTTCTTCTCTTTTGTTGTTGTTGGTTTTTTTCCGCCTTTATTTATTTATTTTTTATTAGACTTGCTAGGTAGTAAGCCGCTTCTGTAAAAGGTTATTCTTGTATGATTGTTAATATCACTTTTCACAGCATCAGACTTGCTAGCTAGCTGGGAGGCAGTGAAAAATGATATTAACAAACATACACATTGCTTTTCATAGCAGACTTACTCAGCCCTGGCAAGCTAAGGCTTAATTTATTCCCTGAATGGCAGAGGTGGGTGGGGAGACAGCAGGGGCTAGGGGTGATCAGGTGGATGGATGAGGCGCCAAACATAGCAGCAGGGGCCACGGGCGATGAGGTGGGCAGTGAGCCTAAAGCCCAGCAGCCGAGGCCTGGAACCTATCGCTGTGCAGCCAAAGCCCGGAGCCCAAAACCCATGGTCGGAGCCTGCCACCACATGGCCAGAGCCTGCTGCCTGCCACCCCAGAGCTGAAGCCAGGAGCCTGAGCCCCACCACCCTCGAAAAGGTGGGGAACTCAGACTGGCTGTTTGTGCCTCCTGTCTTTTGTGGTTCCAGAGGGGGCAGGGCCCAACCTCTCCTTGCAGTCCCAGAGGAGGGGCCATGGGTGGTGGGTATCATAGGCCAGGGGAGGCTAAGCATCCCCTAACCCAGACCATGGCCCTGCTCATGCTCTGCCCTGGGGGCCCACCCTCGCTCCCCCTCTCCCATGAAGTCAACGGGTGCTCAGCTCGGGCTGGCATCCTAGAGCTCAGGGCTTATCCAGCTGGCAGCCTGGGAGCCAGGCCAGTGCTGGGGTCAGCCAGTGGCCAGGGGTGGGCCTGGGTGTCGGCATGGCCGACAGCTCAGGACTCAGGGTGGCTGGGGCTGTTTGGCCAGGGCTCCTCTGGCCATGGGGGCTGAGGGCACATCAGGGCTTTGGTGGGCTGGGGGGGGGGGCTGAAGGGGCAGGTAGGGGCAAGGCCTCAGGTGGGACTGGGGACTAGCCTCCCTGAAGTGGGGGGTTACATGCTGCCCATGGGAAGGGCTGCTGCTTTGAACCTCCTCTCCACCCCCCATATCAGTGCCCAGGAGGCTTTGGCTGCAAGAAAAGCCTCTGGTGGCTGCATTTGAGAAACACTGCCCAGTAACCCTTTAGTGCAACCCTGTGTCTCAAAAGATGACTGTCAAAGAAATTGATGTGAGATCCAGACATGAGTGGAAGTGTGGAGGACAAAGGGGCCCAAGCCAGCTTCATTAAGTAACCAGTGCAAAATAACAAACCCTTACAAACACGAAATGCAACATTAAGCATTCCCTTTCTCTCCATTCTGCTCACTGGCAAGGGTGGAGCACAGTGAGACTGCAGGGGAGGCAAAGGCACTGCATGTTTTCGTGCAGTAGTGCTTGCATTGTTGGCCTTAGTCCATTTTTTTGATATATGCATACCTCATAACTGGCTTGGTTTTCTTACAGTTACCATAGGAGTCACCCAGTCATGGTTACTGAATCCATTCAGTAAAATCTAATCCAATGAAGTTCAGGTTTATTTAACCTCTGTGTTACAGGGACTCCGTATCCATGTAATGGATGAATTAAGGATACAATACCAGTCCATTAAACACCACACTGTATGCTTTGGTTTAGTCGATAAGCTATACTGTACATAGATTATTTGTATTTATAGGCTAATCTTCCACACAGGCACACACTGGACTTCCTGTTCAGTTATTTCAAACTCTGCTCAGTGGCATCTGTCCTTATGCAAATATGCCAGTGTGGGCTCTGGGACAGAGGTGTGGGCTCTGGGGTGGGGCTGAGGATGAGCGGTTTGGAGTGCAGGAGGGGGCTGTGGGTTTGGGGGCGGCTCATGGCTGGGGCATGGGGTTGGGCTTATCTCAGGCGGCTCCCAGTCAGCAGCACGGCAGGGCTAAGGCAGGTTCCTTGCCTGTCCTGGCACTGCTCTGAGCCCTGGAGGTGGCCAGCAGGTCCAGCTCCTAGGTGGGGGGGATCCAGGAGGCTCCACACGCTGTTCTGGCCCACAGGTACTGCCCCTGCAGCTCCCATTAGCTGTGGTTCTTGGCCAATGAAGCACAGACCCAGTGCTGGGGCAGCACGCAGAGCCCCAGGGCCCCCCTGCCTAGAAGCCAGACCCGCTGGCCTCTTCGGGGGCACAGCACGGTGCCAGGACAGGTAGAGACTAGCCTGCCTTAAACCCACAGCACTGACGACTGGACTTTTAACAGCCTAGTTGGCGGTACCGACTGGAGCTGCCAGGGTCCCTTTTCAACCGGGTGTTCTGGTGGAAAACCGGACACCTGGCAACACTAATTAGGATAGTAGTGATAGCTACCTTTGTCCTTGTATGCAATCTGCCAGGTATTCTCTGTGGAAGTCTTCCACCTGCACCCTCATTTCTCTATCATTGGTTCTGTCCTTTTGTCTTTTTTTTTAAATTTGCTTTTTCCATCACAGACCTAAACATTCTCTGAGTTTCCTGTTCCTCTTCAGGTTGACAGAAGTATCTGCTCTCATTTTCAGTCTGATTCCCTTGTTGAAATAGCAGGTGGTCACTTCTGGATGCCAGGTCCCTCTCTTGATCTGTGATGGCTTTGGTGTTGCAGTTCACATCAAAACCAGGAACGGGTTAATAGGCTTATTAATGATACAAACAACCCTTGAAATAACAAAGAGTATGATTTAAAAGCAAACTTTCCTGTTTACTCTGGGATATAAACCAACACTATCTTAAATTCCAAATACAGTTGGAGAGGAGGTTTGTATTAATGGCTGAGTGGGAACGATGAGTGCAGAAGTAGGGAGAGTTGGTGAGTAGCATGCAGAACAATAAAGATTACACATTGTGGATGACAGGCATCTCAACAATCTCTGTGCTGCGAGTTCCATAAAGGGAAAGGAAGGCAATGTCACACTTTTGTAAATGGAGTTTCAGAATGAACAGGTTTCACTGTATTTTGAAATCGAAAACAAATAGAAACTGTCCAGGAAACTGAGGTTCCTTCTTTCTTTGTGATTTCTGATGCAGCTCTAATACTGGGAATGTCAAATGCATAAACTGCTAATGTGGTATTATTTTAGGGTTATTGACTGACTGTTTTTTTCCAGATGCTGTGGCGGAAGAAAGAAGTGCATTAATGTAATTCAGATTTTAGTTGAATTCCACAGTGATTCACTATACTTTCTGGAGCCTGAAGCAGATTTCCTCCCAGATTGACAATGGTGTTTTGGTTTCTCTTTGTTTTGATTTTTTGCCTGGGAGTATATTTGCCCTTTTCAGAATCAGTTTTTCTTAAAATAGCTTTATCTAAAATCTTAAATTTTGAGTTATGTAACAGACTGCAGGATTATGGCCAATCCATTCCAGATGTTAAAGGCCCTTGGGCAGTGTCTAGTTCTTCCCTATGATTTATCTGTATTGTGACAAGTCCATCTGGGGCTTCTTGTGGAATATTAGTCAGATCAATAGCATCTTGATTTTGCTGAACAGCAAAACATGAGTAATTCTGTAGGCAGAAATGAAACTTATTGCTATGAATGTCTTGTGTAACATGTACTGTATAGTGCTGATTCCACTCCAAAATTGTAATAGTTTTCCAGATATTTAACTTTCTTGGTTTTTGACTGTTTGCTTTTATGGCGAGCAAAATGCAGAAATACATGTTTTAAGACCAAACCATCAGAGAATACAGGGAACATTAATGAAAACAGAAAGCAAGGGGACTGGATAAGAAGTTTTAAACTCATCTGACTCCTATAATGCAAGACATTATGAGGTAAGCTTCGTTTAACTGTTTTGCTTAATCCAGAGGAAAGGAATGTGAAAGTGCAGAGGCATGTCTAAAACAAGTCAGTCAATTTAGTGCTCTGGTTAGAAGAAACTGGGAGCATGAGATTCCTCATTCTCCAGTAGTAAAAAATGTTTAGGGTGATCTTCATAGCTACTCTAGTTAAAATGAGAATTAATTAACATAAAGAGGACTAGCAAGTGTTGTATTAAATCCTATTTATACCTGTATCTGTGCCTCTAAAGAGTGATGCCTACATCTTTAGGGTTAAACCTGCTGTTGTATGGGCATGTTAAATGGCATGCATCTCTAGCGTTTATTCTTTCCAGCTCTCTCACTGAAAATACTTGACAATACAACAGTAGACAAATGTTTCCTATCTTCATGTTCCCCTCTCTCACTCTTTGCCATGACTATTTACTCTTTTCAGTTACTCTGGTTCAAGTACTAGTCAAAAGATATCACATATCTAGTCTGTTCAATAAAACAATTTCTGTTTTTGTATTTTCATTATCTTCTCCTTCAGATGCCCACATGACTAATGTTATGCTCACACAAAGCACATGGGATCTTTACAGAGGAAGGTAAATACACAGCATTTATTGAAAATACAACACTTAGCATATGCTTTTGTATAAACCCCCACTCTGAATCTTAGTGTCCAAAAGATGGGGTACCAGCATGAATTCCTCTAAGCTCAATTACCAGCGTAGTACTTGTAGCGCTGCCACCAACCAGGAATTCCAGTGCCTGGTACACTCTGGTCCCCTCAAAACCTTGCCCGGGGACCCCCAAGACCCAGTCCCTCTGGATCTTAACACAAAGAAAGTAAACCCTTTCCCTCAGCGTTGCCTCTCCCAGGCTTCCCCTCCCTGGGTTACCCTGGAAGATCACTGTGATTCAAACTCCTTGAATCTTAAAACAGAGAGGAAAATTCACCTTCCCCCCTCCTTCTCTCTCCCCCTCCCAGACTTTCCCTGAGAGAGAAAGTAATCCTAACACAGAGAGAAAATTAACCTTTCTCCCCACCAACTCCTTGATGGATCCAGACTCCGTCCCCTGGGGTCTCACCAGAATAAAAAAACAATCAGGTTCTTACACAAGAAAAGCTTTTAATTAAAGAAAAAACAGTAAAAATTATCCTTGTAAATTTAAGATGGAATATGTTACAGGGTCTTTCAGCTGTAGACACTGTGAATACCCTCCCAGCCTAAGTATACGAGTACAAATTAAAATCCTTTCAGCAAAATACAAATTTGAACTCCTCCCAGCCAAATACACATTTGCAAATAAAGAAAACAAACATAAGCCTAACTCGCCTTATCACCTAGTGCTCACTATTCTGAACTTATAAGAGCCTGTATCAGAGAGATTGGAGAGAAACCTGGTTGCACATCTGGTCACTCTCAGAACCCAGAGAGAACAACCACCAAAATCTAACAGCACACACAAAAACTTCCCTCCCTCAAGATTTGAAAGTATCCTGTCCCCTGATTGGTCCTCTGGTCAGGCGACAGCCAGGCTCACTGATCTTGTTAACCCTTTACAGGCAAAAGAGATATGAAGTACTTCTGTTCTATTAACTCTTAACTATCCGTATATGACAGCTTTTTAACAGGTTTCAGAGTAGCAGACATGTTAGTCTGTATCCGCAAAAAGAACAGGAGTCCTTGTAGCACCTCAGAGACTAACACATTTATTTCAGCATAAACTTTTGTGGGCCACAGCTCACTTCTTCGGATGCACAGAATGGAACATGCAGACAGGAGATATTTATACATACAGAGAACATGAAAAGGTGGAAGTACCCATACCAGCTCTAAGAGGTCAATCAATTGAAATGAGCTATCATCAGCAGGAGAAAAAAAACCTTTGAGGTGATAATCGAGGTGACCCATAGAAGGTGTGAGGAGAGCTTAACATGGGGACATAGATTCAATTAGTGTAATGACTCAACCATTCCCAGTCTCTGTTTAAACCTAAGTTAATTGTATCTCATTTGCATATTATTTCGAGTTCAGCAGTCTCTCTTTGGAGTCTGTTTTTGAAGGGTTTTTTTGTTGCAAAATTGCCACCTTCAAGTCTGTCACTGAGTGGTTAGAGAGGCTGAAGTGTTCTCCCACTGGTTTTTGAATGTTCTGATTCCTGATGTCAGATTTGTGTCCATTTATTCTTTTGCGTAGTGTCTGGTTTGGCCAATGCACATGGCAGAGGGCCATTGCTGGCTCATGATGGCATATATCACGTTGGTAGATGTGCAGGTGAACGAGCCCCTGAGTGCATGACTGATGTGATTAGGACCTATGATGGTGTCACTTGAATAGATATGATATGAATAGATATGTTGGCAGAGCATTCTATCAAGCATTCTTAAAACTACAATACCCACCTGCTGAAGTGAAAACACAGATTGACAGAGCCAGACGAGTACCCAGAAGCCAACGACTACAGGACAGGCCCAACAAAGAAAATAACAGAACACTACTGGCCATCACCTTCAGCCCCCAACTAAAACCTCTCCAGCGCATCACCAAAGATCTACAATCTATCCTGAAAGATGATCCCTCACTCTCACAGATCTGGGGAGACAGGCCAGTCCTTGCTTACAGACAGCCCCCCAACCTGAAGCAAATACTCACCAGCAACCGCACACCATACAACATAAACACTAACCCAGGAACCTATCCTTGCAACAAAGCTCGATGCCAGCTCTGTCCACATATCTGTTCAAGTGACACCATCATAGGACCTAATCACATCAGCCACGCCATCAGGGGCTTGTTCACCTGCACATCTACCAATGTGATAGATGCCATCATGTGCCAGCAATGGCCCTCCGCCATGTGCATTGGCCAAACCGGACAGTCTCTACGCAAAAGAATAAATGGACACAAATCTGACATCAGGAATCATAACGTTCAAAAACCAGTGGAAGAACACTTCAGCCTCTCTAACCACTCAGTGACAGACTTGAAGGTGGCAATTTTGCAACAAAAAAACCCTTCAAAAACAGACTCCAAAGAGAGACTGCTGAACTCGAAATAATATGCAAATAAGATACAATTAACGTAGGTTTAAACAGAGACTGGGAATGGCTGAGTCATTACACTAATTGAATCTATGTCCCCATGTTAAGTTCTCCTCACACTTTCTATGGGTCATCTTGATTATCGCCTCAAAGGTTTTTTTTCTCCTGCTGATGATAGCTCATTTCAATTGATTGGCCTCTTACAGTTGGTATGGGAACTTCCACCTTTTCATGTTCTCTGTATGTATAAATATCTCCTGTCTGTGTGTTCCATTCTGTGCATCCGAAGAAGTGAGCTGTAACCCACGAAAGCTCATGCTGAAATAAATGTGTTAGTCTCTGAGGTGCCACAAGTCCTCCTGTTCCTTTTGCGGATACAGACTAACACGCTGCCACTCTGAAACCTGTTAAGCAGCATCAGCTGAGTGTTGTGTTTCCAATAAATGCCCTGTATTTACTTCCTCTGTAAAGATCCCATGTGCCTTGTGTGAGTGTAACATTGGTTACTCATGTGGGCATCTGAAGAGAAGAGAATGAAAATACAAAACCAGCAATTGTTCTATTGAACAGACTAGATATGTGGGGCGGGGGGGGGGGTCACTACAGCGAGCCCCAGGCGGGGCGGTACCTCCCCTCACACAAGGACAGAGCGTTGCCCTCCCCCCCATCGCTTTGTGACACTCAGGCTAGATATGTGGGGTGGGGCGGCGCGCGGGGGGGTCACTACAGCGAGCCCCAGGCGGGGCGGTAACTCCCCCCACACAAGGACAGAGCTTCCCCCTCCCCCATCGCTTTGTGACACGCAGACGACGCTTCGCGCGCGCAATAAAGGGGACGGGGCGAACCTTTCCCGCCCTCCGTGCACGGACCAATGGGAGAGGCGGAGGCAGCACACGGGAGACTCGCCAGACATCTTCCCACTCCCCGCCTCCATCCGCCGAGAGGCGGAGTCTAAAGGCAGTTGCCCCGCCCTTACAGCCTAGCACCCAATCAGAGGGGCCCTCGGTCTCTTGTTCCCCCCCCCATGCATCCTGAGAGCCAATTGGAGAGTCCGCGTTTTGCCTATGTAGCCAATCAGAGGTCTTCAGGCAAAGCGGCGGTGCCGCTGACGGTGCTGTGGAGAAGGGCGCGGGCGCGGCTCTGGTTTCCTCTCGCGGCCGAACGGAGGCCTCCCTGCCGCCGGAGACATGACCCGGCAGCTCAGCGCCGGCTCCGCACAGGGCTCGCCCGGCCGCCATTTTAGGCCGGCGGCTGGCGGGAGAGAGGGCGCCCGGGAGTGCAGGTACCTGCTGGCAGGGACATGGCTCTGGGGCGCGGAAGCAGGTGTAAGCCGATGTCCTGGCCCGCCCTCTGCCGGCGGGGGGTGCCTGCTCCCCGGGAGACCGCTGCGCCCGGCCTGCCTTGGGGGGGGCTGTCCCCCGCCCAGGGGGGACCAGCGTGCCCTGGGGTGTGTGTCTGTGTGTCCCTACCCAGGGGGGACCGCAGTGCCCGGCCTGCCCTGGGGGGAGGGTGTCCCCTCCCCACCACCCAGGGGGGACCGCAGTGCCCGGCCTGCCCTGGGGGGGGGTGTCCCCTCCCCACCACCCAGGGGGACCGCAGTGCCCGGCCTGCCCTGGGGGGGGGGTGTCCCCTCCCCACCACCCAGGGGGACCGCAGTGCCCAGCGTGCCCTGGGTGTGTCTGTGTGTCCCTACCCAGGGGGAACCGCAGCGCCCGGCCTGCCTTGGAGGGGGGTGTCCCCTCCCCCCCACCAGGGGGACCGTAGCGCCCAGTGTGCCTTGGGGGGAGTGTCCCCCCCACCAGGGGGACCGCAGCGCCCAGTGTGCCCAGGGTGTACGTGTGCCCTCCAACCTCCCTCCCAGGGAGACCGCAGCGCCCAGCCTGCCCTGGGGGGTGCCCCGCACCCCTCCAAAGGTGACACCAGAACTCAGCATCTGCTGCTGTATCTCAGTTTTTGTAGGAGGAGTCTCTAATGTATACATGTGCAAGTGCCCGACTCAGAGGAAAATAAGTACTGTAGCATGCTACTTTCTCAAATTCCACCCACTTGAGACTGTTGGGCAGGTGCCTTCTGGGCTTGGTTTGGCCTTCATGGGGTGCAAAGTACTACTTGTGGTTTAGGAGGGTTGTGAGATAGCTCAGTGGTTTGAGCATTGGCCTGTTAAACTCAGGGTTGTGAGTTCAATCCTTGAGGGAGCCTTTTAGGGATCTGGGAATTGATCCTGCTTTGCGCAGGGGGTTGGACTAGATGATCTCCTGAGGTCCCTTCCAACCCTGACATTCTATGATTCTATGACTCGCCTCTGTGGAGCTCTGGGTTGTTGCTTGTGAAATTCCCGCGTTGATTCTGCTGTTTATCAGTTCTTCACCTGCTTGTGAGAAAAATAGTGTTGTGTTGTTTAATAACAGGTGCTGATGGCAAATTGATCTCTGCTTTTCGGAGGGTTGTAGGCAATGGGCTAGATCTTTCTTTTATTTGGTGCCAGTGAGTCTGATAACACAAGATGGCTGAATGGCAGACTTGGGAGCAAATTGAAAATGGTGACTGAACCAAAAAGTTCTAATTCAGCAAGTCAGTCCTACCCATGTGTGCAGAAGTTGCAGCTCTCAACATGTACTGATCTGTTTGGCTACAATTTTTCTGGACTCAAATCAAGAGATCTGGTCTTAAGCACTGGAACTTCTGTTTATGTTTAGCTCTAGTTGGCCTGTCCCAGATATGACTAATACTAGCTCATTATATTGAAATAAAAGCAATGTGAGTGTGGCACCAAATGAAATTTTTTTTTATACCAGCTTGGTTCATCTGTCCAGCTGTTCTTGTAACCCATGCTTGCTTGGTGTGCTGTGTTCCCCACTAGTGGCACCTAGCCCAGCTAGAGATGGATGAGGCAGCTACAGTCTTAGGTAAGAGCCATATTACTTTTAGCTCGTGCAGTAGAGGCTAATACACTAAGCTTCAGAGGTCTCGGGTTCAATCCTGCCCACTGATGACCAGGTTCTGTTGGTGTTAACGCTTGCAATCAGCTGAATTCTGCTGATGATTGGTCAGCTCCATCCCAAACTTTCTGTATGTGACAGGAGGTTTTCTCCTACATGATGGAACACCTTATTTTGCCTTTCTGTTTCCTTTGTTTTTCCTCCGTCTTAATATTACCTGTTCTGGAGGGTAAACTGGTATGGTTTCATTTTCCTTTCTGCATGACTTCCTGTTTGGGAAAGTGAAACTGATCTGTATGGCTTTTGTTCTTTGTGAAGCATTCAGATGAAAGTGGTTATTTTGAAAATGTCTGTTGGCCAACTTGCATCCTGTTACTTTGCAGACTTTGAAAAGACTGTCATGAGATGGTAGATGTTAAGCTTCCAGAAGGACAAAATGAAGCCATCACTCTTATAGATCAGTTAGTTTGAGATGCTGTTGTGGCAAGGGCAGGTATGTTTGGTACCCTGCTCCCATTTTGTGTAACTGTGGTTTGTTTGTTGGACTAGCGATATTGGTGCTGCTGCAGATTTCTTTAAAGATTAAACGTGAATCTGACTGGATCTGAGTAAGATGGATATAGATAATAAACACTTTGGAAGGACTGTGGGTCCTTATGTTCTTAAGCTATTAAACAGATTAGTTTCAGTGGTTAAAAGTCCTTTATAAGGAACTTTTTTAAAAAATAGGTTTGTGTTATTTCCTGTCTTATGAGATCCAAAGAAGGCTTGAAAAGTATTAGATGGATTGTTTGCTTTTTTTTTTCTTAAATTGAAGGATTTTGTTTATGCTTCTTGTCTTCTTATCATGAATGTTGAATAAGATCATCCCAGTTGTGTGGGGGGTCCCCCTGAGTCCTTTTTGGTGGTCTCAGATGTATTGTGTACTTGCACACTAATTGAAAGAGAGAGTTGGTAAACACTTTTTTCCCCCTTGAAAACATAAATTGAAGAAGATGTTGACAAAAACATTTTAAAGTCTGACTGAAAAATCTTTCCCCTCTCAATTACTTACTTTCAGTAGTTGTAACACTGTCACTTCACACCTCAACTGCTAGAACACGGCCTCATCCTCCCTATTTGACCTACCTCATTATCTCTAGCTTGCCTGCATATATATACCTGCCCCTGGAAATTTCCACTGCATGCATCTGACGAAGTGGGTATTCACCCACAAAAGCTCATGCTCCAAAATGTCTGTTAGTCTATAAGGTGCCACAGGACTCTTTGCTGCTTTTACAGATCCAGACTAACACGGCTACCCCTCTGATACTGTCACTTCACTAGTTCTCCATCTTCCAGGCTGATGACCTGGATTTTCAATTTTTTTTTTAAAGGGGAGGCAAAAATGCACTCCTTCCCCAAATACACACAAACCTATGCATCCTTTTAGGTTTTTACCCCCACTGAGTTATTTGTCTTTATTGTGGTTGCCTTTATCTGAAGTATCTAATATATTTCATTGTCTGAGAGAGGATATTAGCCTTGAGTGATCATTGACTTATTAATAGGACAGATACTATTGCCCATGGTTACAAAAGGCAGCGTGTCTTTAAGGTCTATCCTTCTACCCTTTCTGTTCTAAATTTTACAGTGACATTAAAAAAAACAAAAAATGATGAAAAGAACAAATATCAAATAAAATTGCATACCATTTACTATATGCGCCTTTCTTTCAGGGCTAAAATACTCAGGTTTTTCTGTCTCTTCTTTGGGACTGAAGTTTCTGACCACTGTTGCTTCAGAGTGCAAGGGCCGGGAAGATGGTGCTTGTGTGGGCCTGCAGGGAGAAAGCTGGAGAATAGAGCTTCCTACAAGAGCCTTTCTTCTCCTGCTGGGTGATGCAATGGTGGAAGATATTTAATTATCAAAATAATGATGATCAGGGCTTTTTATGTACTGTTCATGACTTGTCTGTCTTGATATGTAAAATTATTTTCTCCAAAGTATGGATTTTCCCCCAAGTGTGGCTGTGATGTTACATCTACCCATGATGTTAACAAGAATACATAGTTAGTTTTCATGTAGTCATATAGTCTGGTCACAGCACACATTTGTTGCAACTGTGAGTATACTTTGAAATTCAAATTAATTTAACCCATTTAAATTAACATTAGGTGCAGGAAATTTCCCATGTGTGCGCGCCTTAAAAGCAAGGAAAACAAAAGTTAATGGGCTTTTTTAAAGATAAGATTTCTCCTCCAGTCTTCTTTTTAAAATCAAATGTAAAAATTAATATATAAGTACTCTTAAAAGGTGACTGAAAAGTGCTGCAAACTCAAACCTCAGTTCAGCAGGGTACTTAAGTATATTCCTAACACTAAGTGTGTGAGTACTGTAGTCACACTGACTTTCTGGGGGCATGTGCTCAAGTCCCTGAATTGAGGTGTTTGCTGGACTTCTAGATACAGAGCTAACTGTCATTTTCTGGCTCAGAGCTAAAGACCATTTTGTAATGTCTCTCATAGCTTATTTTATTGGAATTAAGTAATCACTTCAATCTGTAAAAGCATAACCAAAATATGGGTAATTGGAGATCTTAAATGACAGTCCTCAGCAAGTAAAGCTGGTCTTTGTAATCTTATACTTTCCATCTGCATACTAATTCAGTTTGACTAGAGTGTTAGAAAGTACTCTCTGGTTACATCACCCCTAGAAAACTATTTTAATAAAGACCACTCGCCGTACATCAGATTCCTCCTTTCAACATCATCTATTTGGAACCTAAAGAAACTTCCACAATAAAAATAGGAACCATCTTGCAAGTCAGCAATAGACTCATGGACTTTAGGGTCAGAAGGGACCAATATGGTCATCTAGGCTGACCTCCTGCACAAAGCAGGCCACAGAATGCACAAAGCAGGCCACAGCACCAGAGCCTTCCAGGACAACAGATGCAAAAGCTGCAGACATAAATCTCCACTGCTACAATGATCAACATTTCCCACAACACACGTTTCAAGATCCATGGGCCCTACACATGCCTATCACAATCTGTAGTGTACCTCATTCAGTGCACTAAATGCCCTAACAACTATGTGAGTGCAACCAGACAGTCCTCATGCTCTCAAGAGGCAAACAATAGGACAAAAAAATACAGTATCACCCGTGGATTAAAACTTATCACAAAATGATCACCCTACATCTGACCTCTCAGTCCTCATCCTCAAAGGAAACTTACACAACACCTTCTAAAGACAAGTCTGGGAGCTTAAATTCATAACTTTGCCAGACTAAAAATCATGGACTGAAAAAGAGACTGGATTAATGTCTTTGTTATAACAATCTATAATTAAAGCTGCGAGTTTGTCATAACTTCATTCTCTTCTTGTAGGTGGTGCTCATTCCATTACTTTTGAGTTAGACTGTTACAGGTTCTGCCTCCAGTGGCAAGACTTCAGGAGACAGGCTCAACCCTGCCCTTGCCCCCATTGCCCTGGGCCCTCACTGCCTTTCCCCTCTGACCTCCTCATCTAGGGCTTAATTTTCCTGAGTTTTGCTGAGAAGTAATATTAACAAACATAGATGTATCAATTTTCACAGCAGACTTACTAACTAGCTGGGAGGCTGTGGTAAGTGGTACTTGTATGTTGGTTAGTATCCCATATGGTTTGTCACAACCTCCCAGCTAGCTACTGAGTGTGCTGTGAAAAGTGACATTAACAAATATCATACAAATCAGCAAAAACAATGAGGAGTCCTTATGGCACCTTAGAGGCTAACATTTATTTGGGCATAAGCTTTCATGGGCTATAACCCACTTCATCAGATGCATGGAGTGGAAAACACAGTAAGCAGGTATGAATACACAGCACGTGAAAAGATGGGAGTCGCCTTACTGAGTGGGGGGGGGTCAATGGTAAGGAGGTCAATTCAATTAGGGTGACTGTTGTACTTAAAGTACTGTACAGGATCTTTTCCAGAGGGTAAGGCAGAACACCTCATTTATTAGTAATACATATATTAATTAACACTGTATCATATGCATATGATATATATATTTTACACTTATACATGTGCAGACACACAGTATTAATTGCTCCCCCTAACTGCACTGGCCAGGTGAGTTAGATGGGGGAGGGAGTGGAGCCGGGCTTCTGCCAATCCGGATTGATGCTCCCATGTTGACAAGATGAGACCTGGGTTCCTCTGCAAGACACCTCACATTTATAGCAGCTTCCCTCTTATGCAGATCTGTACCAGATTCAAAATCTGTGTCTGTGTCCATTGGTCCTTTGTCCTGCTTTCTTCTGGATGTTGTCCCAATGCTGCAAAGAGGGTGTTTCCAAAAGAAGGTGCTTGCTTCTAATCCCCACAGCTGTCAATAAGTCTGCTCTTCTTTAACGAGCCCACTTAACAGGTTTTATTGTCCTTGGGTCTGGCTTCCATCCGCTCTCTAAGGGTTGCAACATCTGGAGGTGCTGCGTTTTATGCCTTGCTCATTCAACAGGGCAGTTGATTATGGGAGTAGGGGCGAAGATCTTATTCTCCTCCTTGCAAAAAGACATTTTTCTTCTACTTTAACTATCCTTAGGGGCTATAACTTTATACCAAGGATTAACACTAAGTTTTCTATAAGTTTTTCTACATAGGGATCTGATACTAAGTTACTATATCAAAGGACTTGGTACAAAGTTGTGTGAAAATAGCTTAATACAAGGCTATATGAAGAAGCATAATACAAAATCATATGAAAGTTATGTGAAGATGCTTAATACAGAGATTTATCTACAACAGTTGACAAGAAGGGGTGAATATCAGTGGAGGGAAAATTACTTTTTGTAGTGACCCAGCCTCTCCCAGTCTTTATTCTGGCCTGATTTGATGGTGTCAAGTTTGCAAATTAATTTTAGTTCTGCAGTTTCTCCCTGAAGTCTGTTTTTGAAGTTTTTTGTTGAAGAATTGCCACTTTTAGGTCTCTTATTGAGTGTTCAAGGAGATTGAAGTGCTCTCCTATTGGTTTTAGAATGTTACAATTCTTGAGGTCTGATTTGTGTCCATTTATTCTTTTGCGTAGAGACTGTCCGGTTTGGCCAATGTACATGGCAGAAGGGCATTGCTGGCACATAATGGCATCTATCACATGGGTAGATGTGCAGGTGAACAAGCCCCTGATGGTGGGGCTGATGTGGTTAGGTCCTATGATGGTGTCGCTTGAATAGATATGCGGACAGAGTTGGCAATGCGGTTTGTTGCAGGGATTGGTTCCTGGGTTAGTGTTTCAGTTGTGTAGTGTATAGTTGCTGGTGAGTATTTGCTTCAAGGCTGGGATAGGAACCCAGTTCTGCTGAATGTAATCCATTGTTCTATCCATTAGACCATACTGCTTCTCGTTTTACTATCATATTTTTTTCCTGGTTAGTGGCTGAGATTTGTTTCAATTAAAGGATTTAATCCTTATCAGGGTAGATAACGTTGCTTGACTGGCTCCTTTCTGAAAGGACACAGAGGTTAGAGCTGGCCAACTTACCTATCTTGAGTCTCTCTTGTGTGGGTTTTCCCAAGATTTAATTGTTACCCCTTTTGATAGATAGGTATTTGGGTGATTAATGCAGCCAAAGCAGCTCGCTCTCATCACTGCACTGACATTGAGTTTTATGTCATCTGATCCAAAAGGGGAGTCTTTCTGCTTCTGTACTGTCTAACTGAGTTTGGGGTCTGAAAAAGGGCTACTTGGCTAAGCACAATCCACAGAAGATGGAGGTGACACTGATTTGATTTGGAGTGACCTCTAGAGACAATGGTAGAGTTTTTATCTATCCTCTTGAAGGTCGTTGGTTTGGTTTTGTCAGCTTCTTATAGTAAGATACGCAACATATACCGTATGTACTTGATCATAAGCCGGTTCATTTATAAGCCGACCCACCTCAAGATGGATGAGTAAAAATGGAAAATTTTTATAACCTGTTCATAAGCCAACCCTATAATTCACCAGTCAGCAAACTTTGACTCCTGGGCCATCAGGATAAGCCACTGGTGGTCCGAAATGGTTTGTTTACCTCGAGTGTCCGCAGGCATGGAGGTAAACCTAAGTAACAAAGTGTCCTGGCATGCCAGCTGCTTACCCTGACGGGCTGGGACAGCAACTAGTGGGGAAATTTTTTGGGGGGAGAAGCTGGGAGTCAGGGGAGTAACTCCTGTGACCACCCCCCACATGACCCCCTCTCTAGCCCGGGACCCCCACACTCTCCCCATCCCATCCCTTCCGACCTTATCTGGAGCGGGCCAGGGGAGGATGTCTCTGACCTGGCTGCAGCCTGCTCCAGAGCTGCAGCTGCTTTGGAGGCTGTGGGGAGAGCAGCGTGGCCAAAAGTGGAGAAACTGTGGCCCTGCCTCTTCCCTTATGTCTCTGCTGGCTGTGCTGCCTCTCCTTGCTCTCTCTGTCGGGGAGGAGGGGCTGATCCCATCTCTCCCTCTCTATACCTGTTTATAAGCCATGTCGGATTGCTGTTGCTGCACATAAGTGTCAAATAGCAGCAGTGCCCAAAAGTTTGCTTTTGAGGGAAAGGATGTGTACGTTTGGCAAAGAGATTCCGCTTGGATGTGTACCTGGTCAGATAGACAAAAGGTGAGTGAGGTAATATCTTTTATAGGACCAGCTTCTGTTGGCGGAAGAGACTAGTTTTTTGAGGTTACTCAGAGCTCTTCTTCAGGTCTGGGAAACTTATTCAGACCAGGACTACACTATAGACCTATGTCAGTATAACTACATTGCTCAGGGATCTCAAAAATCCACACACCTGAGCGATATAATTATACTGGCGTAACCCCCTGTGTAGATAGTGCTATGTCAGTGGGAGAGCTTCTCCTATCAACATAGCTACCGCCTGTTGGAGAGGTTGTTACACCAATTATATTAGCCCAGTAAAAACCAGCAGGATCTTATTAAAGGGGACAAGACAAAGATGCCACATTTATTATAACAATTTGATTCATGACTAACAACTAATATCTTAATTCTTATACACACACATTATACCTAGCACACGCACACACACACGCCCATCAGATGTTCTGCAGCTGCTGCATAGTTACCAGTCCTGAAGATAGCTTAAGTTCATAGCCTGATTTTGTAGCTTGTGGCGGCTAACTGGCCAGGAAAGCCGGGCACAAGGACAAGCTGGATCTCTGTTGGGCAGGCACTGATGTCCTTCCATGTTGGCAGCAGAATGTTACCCAGAGTCTCTCATCTCACCCTTCTTTTTTATAGGCTTTTAGTTTGGATTCAAAGTCTATAGGTCTTGCTGTGTCACACTGCCTCTGGGTTTAGATTGATCACCCATCAATTGCAGGCGTGACTTTCAGCCTTGAACCTGGCTTTGATCTTCCTTCTGTTGTTCCGTTGTCCTTTTCTTTTTAAGGTGGATGCTTCTTACTTTGTTTAGGGCTGTTGTCTAGGTCTTCAGCTGTTGGTATTTGAACTTTATCTCATCAGGACAGGCTGGGCCTGGAGGTTGATTCCGTCATTCATACATACCTCATTCACACATCTAAACTAAACTAATAAGATTGCAGCAGGGTTTGCAAAAATGAAGGTTGGAGGAAGCTTTTACAAAATGGAGTGAGTGTTTTAAAATGGGGTTTGAATTGCAGTATGGAACAGAAGTTACAGTGTAGGCAAGTGTAGTGAATGGTGAACAGAAGTTACATTAATAAAGTGAACAACTAAAAACAATTTCATTTATCAGTTCTACAAGATGGATTAACTACACTAATGGGAGAAGCTCTCCCATCAGTGTAGTAGCATCTTCAGTAAAGTGATGCAGCTAAGCTATAGTGCTGTACATGAAGGAAAGCCCTCAGGGCGGGGTCTACACTTAAAATGCTGCATCTGATACAGTTTCACGTGGGAAATTATTGATGATGGGAATTAGTATGAAAATTGAAAGATGGATAAAGAACTGGCTAAAGGTGAAACTACAATGGGTCATACTGAAAGGTGAACTGTCAGACTGGAGGGAAGTTACTAATGGAATTCCTTAGGGATTGGTCTTGCGACAAATCTTCATTAACATTTTTATTAATGTCCTTGGCACAAAAAGTGGGAGTGTGCTAATACAATTTGCAAATGAAACAAAGTTGGGAGGTATTGTAAGTACGGAAGAGGACCAGAATATCGTACAAGAAGATCCGTAGGACTTTGAAAAATTGAGTAATAAATAGTAATGGGATGAAATTTAATAGTGCAGAGTGCAAGGTCATGCACTTAGAGACTAACAACAAGAATTTTTGCTGTAAGCTGAGAACTATCATTTGGAAGAGACAGAGGAGGAGAAAGACCTGGGTGTATTGGTTGATCACAGGATTACTATGCCCATGTGATACAACCATGAAAAAGGCCAGCAGTCCTGGTATGCATCAGGCGAGGTATTTCCAGTAGAGAGAGAGAAGTATTAGTACCCTTATACAAGGCAATGGTGAGCCCTCATCTGGAATATTCTGTGCAGTTCTGGTCTTCCATGTTGAAGAAAGATTAATTCAAACTGGAACAGGTGCAGAGAAGGGCTAGTAGGATGAACTGAGGAATTGAAAACCTACCTTATGAAAGGAGACTCAAAGAACTTTGCTTGATTAGCTTAACCAAAAGAAGGCTGAGGGGGAGATATGATCGCTGTCAGGGATAAATACCAGGGGGGAGAGGAGTTATGTAAGTTAAGTCGCCAGTGTAGACACAAGAACAAATGAATGTAAACTGGCCATCAATAAGTTTAGGCTTGACATTAGGCAAAGGTTTCTAACCATCAGAGGAGTGAAGTTCTGGAACAGCCTCCCAAGGGGAGCAGTGGGGGCAAAAAACCTAACTGGCTTCCTGACTGACCTTAATAAGTTTATGAAGGGGATGTTATGTTGAGACTGCCTACAGTGGCACGTGACCCATCTGCGACTGCTAGCAGCAGATATCTCCAATGGCCGGTGATGGGACACAAGATGGGGAGGGTGTGACAGGGTATCCCATAAGGCTTTATGGGGTGGGGGGTGCTCACAAACGTATGTGTGGTATAACTGGAATAGGGTTTTGCTACATATGCTATGTAACATCTGTGTGAAAGTTATGCTCTACAGGTTATGGTCATCCTAGTTGTATGCAGGCACCGTTTGTGTCTTCAGAGTTATGAACATTGGCTGTATAATTGCTTGATTTCTAAGTAGCCTTAGTTAGAACATTTGGTCACTTCTTGGGAAAAGAATGTGCAAATGAAGTGCTTAATACAAAAGCACTTAATGGATAAAAGAGCTTGGAAGACTCCAATCCATGCAAGAAGTCTACCTGAGGATGTTCAAAGTAGCATGTGGGTAATGGCTGCTACCTGCAAGTCCTGAGTCATGCATGGGCATGTGACTTGCCCATGTGATTCTGAATCTCCATTTTGTGACTGGATTCTACACAAGGTGAGGAGGGGGTCTGGACCCACAAGAGAGAGTCTATTTAAACCCCCGGGAGACCCCTCCATTTTGTCTTCAACTGGCTAAAGAAGGAGCCTCTCCACCCCTGGGGATACTTGAAGGAAACTAGAACAAAGGACAGTAACTACAGGGGGTGTGAGTGATTGCTGGACCCAGGCTAAAAGGAGATTAGTGTGTGTGAAAGTAGAATGAATTATATTATGAAAATAGAAAGGATTAAAGAAATGCTGTCTGTACCTTTAAGAAAACTGTTGGAATGCTGCAATCCAGGTGTCAGGAATACAGACATTAACATAGAACAATTGCACCATTTACAGGCAATTGGTGAAGTATTAGCCTTAGATGATAAGAGTTAGTAAGGAAGTAGGATATGCATGCTGTGCCGCAGGTGAATTTTACTGTTTTGCTTTCTTTGTCCCTTTGTCTAATTCCCGCTCTTTTATCTGTATAGATAAGACTGTTTGGGTCTTGCATGGCCACTCACATTGTCTGGGTGTTATTGGCGGAGCACTGCGCTAATAAAACAGAGTAGTCTGACAAATTGTGAGTCCCGATTCTAACTTTGACATGTGTAAAAGGAAGCATTCTGGAACTGGTGAGGATCTTATCTGTATTTAGTTTGATTAGACATAGATTTGCGCATTTTATTTTATTTTGCTTAATGACTGACTTTGTTCTGTCTGTTACTGCTTGGAACCACTTAAATCCTACTTTCTGTATTTAATAAATCACTTTTTACTTCTTAATTAACCCAGAGTATGTATTAATACCTGGAGGAGCAAACAACTGCATATCTCTCTATCAGCGTTATAGAGGGCGAACAATTTGAGTTTAGCCTGCATAAGATTTATACAGGGTAAAACGATTTATTTGGGTTTGAGAGCACTTCAACCTCCCTGGCCACACTATAGCAGACCTTAAGGTGGCCATCCTGCAGCAAAAAAACTTCAGGACCAGACTTCAAAGAGAAACTGCTGAGCTTCAGTTCATCTGCAAATTTGACACCATCAGCTCAGGATTGAACAAAGACTGTGAATGGCTTGCCAATTACAGAACCAGTTTCTCCTCTCTTGGTTTTCACACCTCAACTGCTAGAACAGGGCCTCATCCTCCCTGATTGAACTGACCTCGTTATCTCTAGCTTGCTTGCTAGCACACATATATATACCTGCCCCTGGATATTTCCATTACATGCATCTGAGGAAGTGGGTATTCACCCACGAAAGCTCATGCTCCAAAACGTCTGTTAGTCTATAAGGTGCCACAGGATTCTTTGCTGCTTTTACAGATCCAGACTAACACGGCTACCCTCTGATATTTGGGTTTAGACCCCATTCGGAGTTGGGCATCTGAGTGCTAAAGACAAGCACACTTTTGTGAGCTGTTTTCAGGTAAATCTGCAGCTTTGGGCAAGTAATTCAGACCCTGGGTCTGTGTTGGCGCAGACAAGAGTGTCCGGCTCAGCAAGACGGGGTGCACAAGTCCTGAGCTGGCAGGGAAAGCAGGGGACAGAAGTAGTCTTGGCCCATCGAGTGCTGACTCCCAGGGGGTTTCTGTGGTCCAACCTGTCACAGAGGGCTCTGAGTTGTGACTGAGAATTCTTTCCCATGTTTCTGGCTGGTGGGTCTTGTCCACATGTTCAGGGTCTGTCTGATTGCCATATATGGGATTGGGAAGGAATTTTCCCCTAGGTCAGATGGGGAGAGACCCTAGGGTTTTTTTCTCCTTCCTGTGTAGCATGGAGCATGGATCAATTGCAGGTTTAAACTAGTGTACATGGTGGATTCTCTGTCACTTGAAGTCTTTAAATCATGGTTTGAGGACTTCTGTAGCTCAGCCAGAGGTTAGTGGTCTATGACAGAAATAGGTGTGTGAGGCTTTATGGCCTGCAGTGTGCAGGAGGTCAGATTAGACGATCACGATGGTCCCTTCTGGCCTTAAAGTCTGAGTCTGAGATGTGTCGCTGTAGCACTTAAGTGAAGATGCTCCTGTGCCGATGGGAGAGATCTCTCTGGTTGGTGTAGTTAATCCACCTTCCTGAGAGGCAGTAGTTACATCGATGGAAGAAGCTCTCCTGTACATGGTTTTGTGTGTGTATATTCAGGGTGAAGTGGCCTATTACCACCCCTCCAGTTATAGGGAAGAAAAGAAGGCGGGCGGGAAGCAACTGGGGGGGGGCGGGGCTTGTTAGTTGATTATAGGTTGTTGTAATAAGCCATCAATCCAGTGTGTCTATTGAGTCCATTATTTTTAGTGTCTAGCAAAATTTTTAATTCAAGCTCCCAGGCTTTCTTTTGAAAGTGTTGTGCTGATTTTCCTTTGACGATTCTGACTGATAAGTCAGAGATGGTGATCGCTTTGTGAAAAGCATTCACCCGCTTGTGATGTAGTGTTTTTGTCTCTTATCACTTTCCTGTGCGAGTACATTTAACAGCCTAGTGATTGTCTGGTTTCACCCACATAGTTACTATTGGGTATTTAGTGCATTGGACGAGGAACACCACATTGTGCTAGGCATGTATAGGATCAATGGATCTTGAAAGTTTTGTTGTGCGGGGTGTTGATCTTTTTATAGTAGAAATAGGGCATTGCAGCATCTCTAGTGTTGCTTTGCAGTCTGGCTGTTCTAGGTCATGCTAGACTCAAAAAGAGTTATACTAAAGAGAGAAGTGGGGAGGAGCTTATAGAGTGAAGTGTAAAGGTTTTAAATGGTCTGACGAGAAGCTTGAAGGGGCTGTGTTGGAAGAGTGGAGCCAGCGGAGGGATTCAGATAGGGGCATGATGTGATGATTGGATAACAGAGAGAGAAGGCATTGTGTTCAGAGAGGAGGAGGTTGCAATTGTTGTAAATAAGTATAGTTTTTAAAACATCCGTGATCTCCAGAGTTTGATCAACAAGACTGGTTGATTGAGATTTTCAGAGTCAAATGCAGGGGTTTTAGCCACGCAGGTTCAGTCGAAATTAATGGAAGCTGTTGTCAGTGGATACCAGTGTGGTGCTCTGCTCTTGTCCAATGATAACAGTCGGCTGCGTGCGTGTTCCCACTGTGCGCTGCTCCAGCTCTGCACAGATTGCTGACACAGACTTGAGAGAACCCCCAAAGACCACAGACTCTAGTAAGGTATGAAGGAACGCGAGCCAGGTTTATTGTCAAATGAAGCACAGTAATAGTTTCCCATAGACCAGGCAGGGGTCAGCAACCTTTCAGAAGTGGTGTGCTGAGTCTTCATTTATTCACTCTAATTTAAGGTTTTGCGTGACAGTAATACATTGTAATGTTTTTAGAAGGTCTTTCTATAAGTCTATAATTTATAACTCAACTATTGTTGTACATAAAGTAAATTAGGTTTTTTAAATGTTTAAGAAGCTTCATTTAAAATTAAATTAAAATGCAGAGTCCCCCCCTGACCCAGTGGCTAGGACCCGGGCAGTATGAGTGCCACTGAAAATCAGCTTGTGTGCCACCTTTGGCATGCGTGCCACAGGTTGCCTACCCCTGCCTTAGACTCTACAAGACATACTACGAATTTGTACCCCCTGGCAATGGACCGGCTCAGTCAGTGGTGGGACTTTCCACTGCCCCCTAGGCCAGACAAAGATGTGCACTCTGGGACCTATATTTATACAGTTACAGGACAGATAACTCATCCCTACTGACATATTGAGGTACAGCCCCTTGACTCGTTAGGGTGCTGTCTCCTCCTTTGATCATGTTGTTTCAGGCCTTAGATGGGCCTTTGATACAAGAGTTTGTTTCAGGGCCTCATCTTACTACAGAAGCAGTTTGGCTAAATCCCCATATCGGCTTTGAAAAATCTCACCTGTAAAAAATGACCACTTACTACCAGTGTTCCCTCTAATTTTTCCCACCCATGTGCAGAATGAATTTTGTTATGTGCACCATTATGGACGTGATGTGTGGCACATCACCTTCATATCGGTACACATAACAAAATCCATGTTGTGGGGGTGAGGCCAAGGGGTTCGGTGTGTGGGAGGGGGCTCAGGGCTGGGGCAGAGGGATGGGGTGCAGGGTGTGAGGGTTCTGGATAGGGGTGCAGACTCTGGGATGGGGCCAGGGATGAGGGGCTCAAGGCTGGGGCAGAGGGTTGGGGTCCAGGGATGTGAGGGGTCTCTCTGGTGCAGACTGAGGCGGGGATGGATATGAGGGGTTTGGGGTGCAGGTGGGGGCTATGGTGGGAAGAGAGGACTTTTCTCTCCTCCCCACAGCAGCACCTGGGCGGGGGGGGGCGGGGTGGTGGCAGGGAAGAGGAGGCACCTCCCCCTGCTGTGGCAGCTCCGGGGCTGGGTCTGCAGGATAGGTGCCCCTCCCCTGCCCCCGCAGGTCTGGCTGGGTTCGAGGAGGGGCACCTCATGACAAGTCCAGACTGGGGCCAGGCTGTGCTGCCCCGTCCAGGCCCTGGCATAGTTGGGGCTGGGGGCCTGCCCTGGCTGCAGTAGGTTGGGGGCCAGGCTAGGTTGGGGCTTACAGAGAACTTTTTATAATTTCTCATACCATGCAGGGTGGGAAAAGGAATTCTGTCATCTGCTTGTTTTTTCAAGGCTTTATACTGGACAGACTGCTATTGGAACTTAGTTTTAACACTTACAAACTTTCTGAACAAATAGGTAAAATATTACAGGATTTCAGTTTTATCAGTATTTCCTACAGCACAGCAGCATTGATATCATGAAAACTGTATATTTAGGATACAATACTTCTGTTTACTTTTCAGAAATCAGTCTATTACAGATTTCTTCAAACCAGCTCCAAAACAAGGTAAGTTAATCATTGTTATGAAAGATCTTTTGTACATGAGTTTTCTTAAATTATTCAAGTGCAGAAATGTAACTCACCTTATTTCCAGTTGTGAAACTTCTAATCTATAGAAGACCCTTAGCTGTATAACCAGATGTGTAAGAAATGTTGCTGATCAGTTTCATTTTTGTCTTGGGCATGAAAATACTGTTTGAAATAATTTACATGGTGCAAGTGAACATTGAATTGCTTAATAGTCTATTTGGCTGGTGAGAGAGAGAGATGGAATCTGCAGGTATATCTATGCTTTGCAAAAAAGGTTGTTCTTAATTCGGGTTAGTTAACTAAACTAGCAGTAAAGAGACAGCAGCTCAGTTTTTAACTCTGATTAGCAGGTTGAGTTAGTCTCTGGGAGCATGTCGCTGAACTCAAGCTGCTAATCCAAATTAGTTTTTAACTTGGGTTCACCGCTTGAGTTCAACCCCACATTCCTACAGAGGCTTTAACTCAAGCTGCTAAACAGAGTTAAAAGCTAAGTTGCTGTGTCTTCACTGCCATATTAATCAGATAACCTGAACTAAGGACATATCTTTTATTTATTTGGCAGTAGGTTTTTGCATTGTTACTTCATATTTTGTGTCTAAAAACTTCTTTATTTCTCTTTGTAATAGTGTGGTGACTAAATTATGCATAATTAATTGTTTATATTTTGTATCTCTTTAAATTTGGCAATAAAGACAGAATTGTATTGTGTTCTCCGGACAAAAGAAATGTAAAAAATGGGGATGTTGAACTGTCGGTCATACGTACAGAACGATTTGAAAAGAAAATATCATCTCAGAAGAAAACTAGAAGGGAGAGGATTCCAGTCCAATCGCCAAACAAGAGTCCTGTAATGGATGACTTATTGCGAGGAGCTAACAGAGAGAAAAAGGACAGTCCAAAAGTTGTAGAGAACAATAGAGCATGCCCGGTGCTAAGCGCAAAGTATCCAAAGGTTGTGGTTCGAAAACTCCTTATGTCTGGAGGCCCTTCCAACTATTCCTTGACAAAAAAGGATACGGCCAGTAAGAGAGAACCTGGGAGAAATGAGAAACGTCCAATTAGAACACCCTTGTTTTATGAAAATGGTAGGGAACAGCGGAATGACTGTATGGATCTAGAGGAGGCCAGTTCAGATGCCAGCAAATGGGTTTCAACATCAAAAGCTGACATCTTTAAAAACTATGCCAGAAGTCATGGTAATGTGAACAATAAGCCTTTGTGCCAAAAAGCCGGGCATTCCACAAAGCTCCAGTACAGCCCTGGTGAGTCTCAATATTGGTTACCATTGGAAACTTACTGCAAAGAGGAAGAGCAGACAAGACAAAGAATGGAACAGTCTAAACTGCAGCCCTTCAGTCCAGTAAAGGTATTCTTAGGAACAGGTATATCAAACCAGGTATGTCTGCAAGTGTCAATAAGGGACAAACCTGACTAATATTTTAGGTGAATGTGATTACATAGTATTGTTGCCTTAAGCAAAGCATTGGTAAACTGATTAATAGTTATTTTTAGGTTAGTCAGAAATAACTAGCTTAAAAATTACCTGCTCAAAACAGAAGACTACCCAAGCTAGGTATAAGTTTACTTTAACGCACCAAATCTTGAGGACCCATTTGATAATTCATAACCTTAAGTCATAACCATTGAGCAATAGGAAGGGACATTAGCTCTCTTCCTGGCAGCAGTGGTCTGCTTTTCATTCTTGATTTTCAGTGCAAACACAGTGCTTTGATGGAAATTGCAGACCCCCTCACAGTGATAAACTTAAATGCGGATGTACTGATGCTGGAAACCAGTACAAATATGCAAAAATAGTATAAAGTGAAGTATATTGATATAACTGGCATTTTATTTAAAAAAAACTTGTTTTGACAAGGTAATTTTAGGTGAAGCAGTGATCCTCTCTCCCTGTATGCCACTTGTTGGGTATTTACAACTTCAGAATTAAGGCAGCAGTTCTCAGACTGGGTGGGGACCAAAGTGATCATGACCCCATTTTAATAGGGTCACCAGTGCTGGTGTTAGATGTGCTGGGGCTTCTTCCCTGGGCAGTGGGGTGGGGCTCTGGCTTCGGCTTTAGCCCTGGGCGGTGGGGCTCAGGTTACAGGCGTCCCGCTCGGGGCTGAAGTCCTTGGGCTAGGACTTTGTCCCCCCACCTGGGGTGGCAGGGCTCGTGCATGCCCAGGATTTGGTTCCCCCTCTTGGTGTCATGTAGTAGTTTTTGTTGTCAGAAGAGGGTCATGGTGCAATGAGGTTAGAGAACCCCTGAGTTAGATGTGAACCTTACAGTCAACAGAAACAAAAAGTAGTTTTAAATAAATGGAAATGGCATTGGTGTTTTTTTTCCTAAAATTTAATACGGCTTTTATTTCACCAACCAATGAGCCCTGTTTAAAAACACTGTCAAGCTCAAACAAGTAACTTTTTTTTTTTTTTATCTTATTAACAGGGCAATGGATGTCTCTTAAGAAAAAGATCAAGCTCTGCCTCAGGTAGAAACAACAGTGCTAATGATGTAGAATTAGTTGGTGCAAACCGGTTACCTCATTTTAATGATTAATAAATGACAATGGCTAGAGTCTTTTTGAAGGTTGAATACTCCTTGTATGTGCATGAGGATGAATTGAGATTCTCATAATTTTATAGAGGCTCATCAGTAACTAAGAAACTAAACCTGAAATTTTACCACACTTTATGCCACATATATATAATTATGCATTGCAATGGTTTGATCTGTTGTGGCAAAGTTTAGAAATGACTTGGAGCTGGTGAAAATATTCAAATACAGTATATGCACCTCTACCCTGATATAACACGACCTGATATAACACAAATTCGAATATAACACGGTAAAGCAGTGCTCCAGGGGGGCAGGGTTGCGCGCTCCAGTGGATCAAAGCAAGTTCGATATAATGCGGTTTCACCTATAATGCGGTAAGATTTTTTTCCAATTCATACAATCTGTTTCCAAAAATCAGTTTCTGTAAAAGTAGAGTGCACGCAGCCATACTAAGCGCGTTAATTTGGCAGTGTGCGTCCATGTACCGAGGCTAGCGTCGACTTCCAGAGCGTTGCACTGTGGGTAGCTATCCCATAGTTCCCGCAGTCTCCTCTGCCCATTGGAATTCTGTGTTGCGATCCCAATGCTTGATGAGTCAAAAAACATTGTCGCAGGTGGTTCTGGGTACAGCCTCACCCCTCCCTCCGTGAAAGCAACAGCAGACAACCATTTTGCGTCATTTTTTCCTGGGTGAACTGTGCAGACGCCATACCACAGCAAGCGTGGAGCCCGCTTAGCTCAAGACAGCAGTCATGAACATTGTAAACACCTCGCGCATTCTCGTGCAGTTTATGCTGAACAAGGACCTGAAAAACCAGGTGAGGAGGAGGCGGCTACGGCAGCACGGTGACGAGAGCGATGAGGACATGGACACAGAATTCTCTCAAACTGCAGGCCCTGGCGCTTTGGAAATCATGCTGTTAATGAGGCAGGTTCTAGCCGTGGAACACCGATTTTGGGCCTGGGAAACAAGCACAGATTTCTGTTACAACACAGAATGCAAAGTATACAGTGCTCACTTTGTATTTTTATTACAAATATTTGCACTGTAAAATGATAAAAGTAATAGTATTTTTCACTTCACCTCATGCAAGTACTGTAGTGCAATCTCTTTATCTTAGAAGTGTAACTTACAAATGTAGATTTTTTTTTTGGTTACATAAGGGCATTCAAAACCAAAACAATGTAAAACTTTAGGACCTACAAGTCCTCTCAGTCCTAGTTCTTGTTCAGCCAATTGCTAAGACAAACAAGTTTGTTTACATTTATGGGAAGTTGGATGGACGTACCAGCAAATAGCTTTATATATGGTAGCATTTTCTAATCTCTTCTCTCTTCCCGTGTGCTTACCCCTCCCCTCCCTCCTCCCCCCCCCCGCCCTCCCAGGCTGGTAGAGGTGATAATGTCTAATTAGAACGTTGGAATTGGACCAGGACCTAGAGATCAGTACTTATATTTTAAGAGAATCTTTATCCAAAAGGGAATGGGATCTGTTAAGTGTGTTAGTTATTGTCATACTTCTAATTCTGTTTTCAAAATCTGTTTTCAGAAACACACTTATTTATATCTGGATTTGAAATAAACTACTTCAGACTTATGGAAACTTTTCTCTGTTCTCAGACATGATCCCTCTTCCCTTAGTCTGAGCTACGATCAGTCCAACATATTTTAATTCTAGCATGTGGAGCAGGTGCCCCAATATGCTACTGAGCTCCTTTCTTAAAAGAAACTGTTCTTAGTTCATTGCCAAATTAGTTACAAGTAGTGACACACCTGTATAATCTCAACTAAAGATAACTGGTTTTAGCCTGAATACTGTGGACTAAGTGAGAGAGTTGCTGTTTGTGCCCAAACATTTTGTCAGTTATGTAATTTAATGAGGAACTAACAGTTGTCTAGTACCTCTTAAAAGAATGTTGAGACAGTTTCACGTGATACACTGAAATTTTTCCAAATATGAAACTTTTTTCAAACTTTTTCCACAGATAATTCAAGTCAATCAAAGCAGGTTTCAAAACCTAAAGTTTCTTCAGTTATTTCAAGATGGTCATCTGAAAAGGCTATTAATGTATGGAAAAACCAGTCATTCTACCTAAACTCAAAAATTTCTTCAGGACTATCCAAACAAAAAGACTTTACTGGAAAAAGACAAAGGATATCTATGCGTATAGATTCGAAAAGTTCAGGAAAACCTGTGGCACAAACTTTGAATGAACTTCATTTCAGCAGGTCATCTGAAAAATGCAAAACTAGAAAGTCTGAATTCATGAATCATGTACTAGAGTCTCCAGGTGATGGTGTTTTGCAACTAGTGGATGCTGCTATGTCACATAGAGAAGACTTGTCTCTTTCACAGGAATATTTTGACATAAACCACAAAAAGGAAAAAGATAATCCCACGTGTGAGGAATTATCACCTTTATATTCTGGACACCGTACTAATAAAAATGACCAAATCTGTGTTGCAGATACCAACGAGAATCAGTTGCAAGCAACCCACTCACATTTCCTCTTAGAAAAGTCAACACCTCTTTCTCAGGAAAATGCTACTGTAAAGACTCATCTTCATGAATTAACTAAAACTCAGTCAAACACAATATGCACAGAAAAAATGAAATGCCTGCATTCTTCTTCCCCCATTCAAAGTGCTAGTACATCTCAAATATTGGAAACTGAGAGAGAGCGAGACAGAGTGAGACAAATTGAACCTGTCCTTTGTAAAGATAATGTACAGCTTCCCCCAGATACTCACAAGAATTTTACTAAATCAAAAGAGAACACTGTAAAGGCTTCAGAAGATAATTCTAACTTGCCTTCAGTGGAAATTTTTGAGAAGCCTGTATTTTCAGTAAAGATTGGCAAAGTTGTTGCACGTTCACTGTATTTTGAAGATGGATGTTCAGCTAGTATCACTAGTTCTTCGCAGATTTCAAGTGAGTTGAACATTGAAAGCTCCAACATAACTTCTATGTTGAATAGAAAATTAAGCAACAGTTCTGATAGTGAAGATGAGAGTTTTGACTATAATCTGGACAGCGATGAAGAAGAAATACTCTTGCCACTACAAGATATCCTGTCCTCAAGTTCAAAACCACATGTTGGAACTCCAGAGGAAGCTTGTCTCAAGGATCTTTCACAGGACACCTTGACTCCATCACCCAAACTTCCTGTAAGTGGCTAAAAAAATTTGTTCATCTGAGTCAAATTTGTCAGTGTTTCCTATAAAAGAGGAATCTCTTCTAAAGTCTTGTCTGGCTGTAAAACTGGGTAGTCAGTCTGATCCTATAATGTCCTTCTATCGTGTATTACACCTGTGCTATCTGAGCATTTGCGGAGATTACATAAAGTAAATAAGTTCCTTTGGCTCTGTTCCACTTGAGCATATTAGAAGTTTCAGGAACTTTGTTTTCCGCTTACCCTTCCTGTTAAAACAGAAATAGGCTTTACATTTTCATATTGTCTTGAATGTGGCAAGATCGTTCCTTGGTCAACTTCAGTTCTTTTGGGAGTTCAATATTTGTTGGGCTAGCTGCTGAGTAAGATGTTTCCTTGTCTTAAGAAGTTCATCCACCTTGATGAATTTAAAAGTCGTTGTGGTGTTCCCTCTAATTTTTCCCACGCATGTGTGGAATGAATTTTGTTATATGCACCAGTATGGAGGTGATGTGTGCCATATTGGTGCACGTAACAAAATTCATGTCGCGGGAGCAGGGCCAAGGGTTTGGAGTGTGGGAAGGGGCTCAGGGCTGGAGCAGAGGGTTGGGATGTGGGGGGTGACGGCTCTGACTGGGGGTGGGGCTGGGGATCAGCAGTTTGGGGTGCAGTGTGCCCTGGACTACAGTGGGGAGAGAAGACTCCCCGCAGCTCGCTCTCCCCACAGCAGTGCCTGGGTTGGGCAGGAGAGGCACCTCTCCCCTTCCCAGCTGTGGCAGGTCCACAGCGGGGTTGAGGCCTGGGGAGGGGCACCTCTCCCCCAGCCATGGCAGGTCTGGGACTAGGAGAGAGGCTTCTCTTCCCACCGCAACCCTGAAACTTAAAGTCTGCTGAGCGGCCACACGGCTTAGGGGGAACTTGGGTAGTTAGTGAGCTCTCAAGTCTCAGGAGGTTGACCTGTGAGCATGAAGTGTTCTCTGAAGTGTATAAGACCATCCTATTGAGGGAGCCTAAATTTCAAAGAAGCTGAGAATACTTGACAACTTGCAGGAGGGGCCAGGACTTGTCTTGCAGTCACTTCTCATTTTTTCCTCAGTCTGTCCGTTAGGATGAACCCCATCTTACAATTTACGTGGGTATTATGGGGATAACTTAAGGTTAGCACTTTACAAATTATTTGTTCAGTAGCACAGCCTGGCAAAAAATGCTGCTTTTTTAAATTTAAAATTTATATAAAAAAATATAAAAGAAGGTTAACTTTAAGCACTTCTAGCGTAAGACTTTCCTAATGTAGTGCTCCTAACAGAAGGCTAATTACCTTGAAAACAGCTGATTTTTTAAAAAACCTTATTTATAAGACAACTTTGACTATCATGATTACATAAAAATGTATTCTGTTTCTAACTCTTGAAATAGTGGGAGAGTGCTGTTTGCCTTTTTTCCTGAAAAAACACAAATGTAATACATGTAATGACCATTAGAGGCACATACTAGCTCAGATGTCTGGTCACATACATTTACTGCAAACATATTTCCTAGTATGTGTCTGTAGAATTAAATGGACACTACTGATAAATAGTATGTTACTCAAGAATTGCCATGACCATATCTTTTGTGAGATAGTCTCCTGTTTTGTTTTTTAAAAAGGGCGTGCATAAAATGTAGAACAAAAATCAGAAGAAAAAGAGGCTCCTGAATTGTGCTAAAGCTGTCTCAGGCTGAATTTCTAAATGCTAATCAAATGCAGAATCTAGGGGTGTGTGTTTAAAAAAAAAAAAAAAAAAAAAAAAAAAATTCTTTTGAGCTTCTGTGATTGGATCCAGCTGACTCTCAACCCTGTGCCCAGTGTTTTAGACTCCTCTATTCTATTGACTAGCCTTACTTCTCTTCAGCCCTTTTATTTGGTAAATCCTGGTATCACTTCCTTAAGAAGGGAGCAAGTGCATTTGTTTAACTTTTATATGGTGCTTTTCACTGCAGTAGCTGACACACATTTTACATATCGGTTAAATGAGGCTAAGAGAGGTTGTGATTTTTTTTTTTGCCCAGTGTCACCATAGGAAGCTTGTAGTAGAGCTGAAAACAGAACTAAGATCTGAGATGGTAAGACCGATGTTTCATCTGCTGGTCGGTGCTGTCTGTCAGAGAGAGAATGTTTCTGCTCTTTGCAATTGATTGTGTAATCTGTCAAATGGGGCTCTTAGGCTTAGATTTTATTTTTTAGGAGCTCCTGTATGTTTCTAAATGCAAATTCATATAATAGATCTTCTTGAGCAGATGGATTAAATTACGTCTTGCCATGAATCTTCTTAAGAAGACTGTTTTCCCTATTCATAAAAAAAAAAAAAAAAACCTTCATGCTACTTCATTACAGCTTTCTAAGATTCCTGTTGTGAGTCAAGTGTCTTATGTGAACAGCCTAGAGCATCTCTTGAAGGAGAAGGAAGAATCCAAAAGGTTAGCATGTTTATTATTTTAAGCTAAATCTAATAATACTTGTGAAAAATGCTAAACTTGCTCGTGGAATCATAGGTTCTTTATTCCTCCCAGAAATGGCATAGCATGAGCAGTGGCAAGTTAAGATTTGGTTACTGCTGCCAGTGTGCCTCAGTCTGTATCTAGAAGGACCACCTGAATGTGTGTTAATGAGACTGTCATTAAAGGGACATATTGTTAGTTGTGGCTTTTGTGATGTGTTTACTTGTCCTTAGTCTCATTCCAGTTCCTATCAACTCCCTGTAGGCAGGCATGAAATACAATTACTTGCATAGACTTTTTACTGTAGCTTCTTCTGAGCTGGTTGCTGTTACAGAGGTAGGCCTATCAGACTCTAAAATCTTTCTTGCTGCCTACTAGGATCACAACAGCCAGTTTGGTGGATGCAGTCAATTACCATCCTTCCAAGATGTCCTTAAGGCAAAAGGCATAGGCTGGAATGTGTATTGATGCCCATTTGTAATGATGGGAGGGGGTACTATTGACAATCTAGCTAGTAATGAACTTGATCTTAGAAGTATATTCAAAAGCTGATTAAAGTAATAGAGTATTCTTCCCGTTGATCTTTTACCTGCCAGTAATAATTTCTTTGTATCATTTACAAATAGGATCATACAGCTATAGTAGTCTTCATCAAATTTTTGTTTTAAACTGATATACTCAGAAGAGTGTATTCAGGAAGTTTTATCACATTATAATGTGCTTCACATGATGCTTTAATACAAGATCTGAACTCTAATCTACAATGGAATATACTTGTTTGTTGTAAAAATGGACTAGCAATAATATAGTGTTCTGCTCTTGCTGCCACCGCAGGGTAGATGACCTAGAGAAGCAACTACAGGAAGACATACAGGAAATTGGACTAAATTTGGCATCTGGAGAGGAAGAGCAGGAAAACTCTGATGAAGATAGAGATCTGTCAGAAGAACACAGGTTTTTCCTCTTTAATATCACCTAAATCTATTCTTTAGTTTCTTTAGTCTCCCACATGGGCACGCATACTCAGTGTAATGTTATTTATGTCAGTAGTTCTCAACCAGGCGTCTGGGCCTCTCAGGGGGCCACAAGCAGGTTTCAGGGGGTACACCAAGCAGGGCCGACAGACTCACTGGGGCCCAGGACAGAAAGCCAAAGCCCTGGGCTCTGAGCCCTGACATCCAGGGCTAAAGCCGAAGCCTCAGCAACTCAGCTTTGTGGGGCCCCGGGCAATTGCTTTTTATATGCAAAAAACAGTTGTTGTGGCCCAGGTGGGCCGTGGAGTTTTTATAGCATGTTGGGGGTGACTTGGAAAGAGGGAGGTTGAGAACCCCTGATTTAAGTGGCTGCTGTATCCTATCCCTGTTACCTTTTAGTTTTTTAAAATACAAGCTCCTTCTTTGTCTTCAGGGTCCTACATAATTACTTGGCAATAACTGTATTGAATCTAGGCTAAAGAGGCTTTTCAGTTTAAGACTGAAATTTTCATCAGCCCAGGATACATCTGTCTTAGACAGGAAGTACCAGTTATCTAAGTTCACAGGAACAATTTTGTGTATTATAGGGCATTTATAAAGAGGTTTTCGGTAGTATCTGATGCCATTCCTGATTATCATCCTGGAGAAGAAATATTTTGCTTACCAAATTCTGGGAAAATCTTCAATCAGCATAACCTTGATTTGAGGAATTCTGGTTTCATCCCTCAAAATCCTATAGAAAAACTACTTCTTAGGTAAGGATATATTTTTTTTTTTCCTGTGTTGTTGCCCTTTATTTGGAAGACTGTCATAATGGCTAACTCTTTCTGAAGATTAAAAAGAATACCTTTGAATGGAAGTGAGTTCTGCTTTAACTTGGAAAACAGTGCTAACCCCTTTATTTGGAACTGAGGTTTTCCCAGAGGGCTTTACAATACAATTGTGCTGCTCGAAGGGAGGTTTTGCTGTTTCCCCTGTAGATGGAAACCTGGGTCTCCTGCCCAGTGGTTAGGGCTCCAGGTGGCAGCTCCACCTCGTGGGCACAGTTCCCAAGTAGCAGCCCTACCTTGGTGCAGTTCTCAGATGGGGTAGGGAACCCCAGGCCCTCCCACTTCACTGGGTTGTGATCCGGGGCCCAGGAGGTTGGTTTGGCTTCACTCATCTGGTAGTGCCTTGCATCAACCTCAAGCCAGCTTCCCTGGGTCATTTCCTACCTCCCTCTGCATCCTCGCTGGCAGTCCCTGCGGAGTGCTGTCTTCTGGGCTTCCTGCTCTAGTCTCATTCTCTAGGTGCTAGGGTGCTGTGGCTCCTCTGTTCCTTGACTTGGTGTGGTTTTGGGTCACCTTCCCTGGAGCTCCTGGAGTCTATCCTTCTCCATGGCTTGCCAGCCCCAACTATGCTGTCTGGCTGCATTTTCAATCCCATCTCCGACCCAAGGATGCTGGGCACAAGTGGAGGTGCAGGGCTTCCTGAGCCCAAAGTTGCTCCTTAACCCCTCCTGTTCAGTGAGGGGTTTATAAACCCAGTCACACCACCTCAAGGCTCATTGAATAACCCTCCTCCATTTTTCATTAGCATGGATGAAGAAGGATTCAAGATGGAGGGCTTCCCCCTGTTTCTGTTGGCTCTTGGAATCCATGGCCCATGGAATCCTTCACAAACTTGACAGTTCGCTAAAGCAGAACTGAAAAATACAGTATAATGAATGAAGAAAGTTAGCTGCTTGGGTATGGCAAGACCAAGAAGATAGGGTCTCATAAAATGGACTCTGAGCTGTAGTACTTGTTGCACACGTTTGTAGAAAGATTTCCATGCTAAGGAGGATTTAAACAAAAAGTTTTTACAACTTACTCATTATGTTCTGGAATGACATTAAACCTAGAATCCTCCGTGTTTTTAATCACACAGCCCATCAGAACTAGTTGAGTCTCATTGACAAAAACTCTAGAACTGATTTAAGCCTATGACTGTCTTGTCATGAGAAAATTTGGAAGAAATGATGAGTCAGTCATGGCAAACTTCTTTCATCCTCCTTCCCTTACAGGGAGATGGCACTTTATTCTTTGTTTTACATTAGCGTTTAGAGACCCCAACTGTATCTGAAACCCAGTTGTGTCAAGCACTGCACAAAGATCTGACAGGGGACAGTCCATGCCAAGAAGAGCTTGGCATCTCGAGAGACAAACCAAACCACGTTGTAAGGGAAATAGAGGCACAAAGAGGTGAAGTGGCCTGTCTTAGGTCACATAACACATCAGCTGCAAAAAGAACCAAATTCTTCTGACTCCTAATCCAGTTCTCTATCCACTGAACCAAACTGCCTTCCAGAGGAAGGGGAGGGAAACCAAGGCTCCAGCAGCTTCTATTCATTCTCTTTTGGGGAAATAAACAGAAGTGGTTTCTCTTCACCTGCCATCAGAGGATGAAATTAATAAGGACCTAAAAAAAAGTTACAATCTGTGACATCCCTATCCCTGTTATCAAGGCTTAATCATAGAACTTAGATCCTTTGTATGCCTGTGTAACCCACAAGAGCAAAATTTCCTCATACTTTAAATGGTTTCATACACATCACAGAAGCCACAGCTGACACTATGCCCCTTTGATAGTTCCATAAAGATCAAAACTAAATTTTAAAATTCTAACATTTCAGTACTCAGTTTAAGTTTCCCTTTGCATTTCTCTTGGCTTGGGTGGGAAATTAGACTATACTGCTTTCTTTTTATTCTTTTTTTAAGTTAGTCAGTTTCACCTCCAGAATCTCTTGTTTTTATAATGCTGCGGTGACAGCTATTTGCATTCCATCTTTAATTTTATGAAACAATTTCCAGAATAGAGACTGAGGTGATTGGCACTTTCAGTTTAGAGAAGGGATATATAATATATATAGTTAGTGAGTGAGTGTATATATATATATATATATGTGTGTGTGGATGGATGGATAGATAGATATTTTTTATATATATATATTTCAATCAATGAGGTATACAAAATTATGCTTTGGACATAGGATAAATAAGAGCATCTAGTTTTTTTCTTTCTCATAATATAGGAACAAAAGATTCAATAGGATTGCAATTCCACAAGAATAAAACTAATAAAAGGAAATACTACTATGCATAATTAACTTGTGAAACTCTTACCACAAGCTGTTATAATTGAGGCCAATGATTCAGCGAATTAGACACTGATGATAAAAACATACATGATTATATTAGATGGTTGCTTAAAAGGGGTAAAAACATACATGCTTCAAGGTATAATCAAGTATCTAATTAGGAAGACACTTCATCTATGGGCTTATTTCAGAAGTGTTCACTATAAAGTTTCTTCTGCTTTTCCACTAAAGGAACTGGTAGCACTTACTTTCAGAGGCAGGGTACTGAACTAGAGGGGCCCCTGGTTTGATCCAGCTTAGCAGTGCATGTATTTAGTTATAAAAAATAGACTCCAAATTAGTCTTAGAATTTGTTTCTTTATTCATAGAGCTAGTACACCGTTTAAAAAGTAGTACTTTAAAACACCATGGAGAAGTCGCCTTTTTGGTTGGTGTACTGTGTTGCAAGATGGTCAGGGATCAAAACTGGGATATGCATTCCATCTATCACCCCGTTGCAGCTAGGGAATCTCATTGCCTCAAAGCCATCAGTTATTTCCTGGACATTACTGATAGTCACAGTCGTTCATAGCTGGAGGCAATTAATGGCCCTGCACACTTGCATCACCGCAGCACCCATGGTGGACTTTCCCATTCCAAACTGATTTGCGACTGACCGGTAGCATTCTGGAGGTGCCAGCTTCCGTACAGCAATTACCATTCATTTTTTTCCCAAGTGAGGGCAGCTCTCATTCTGGTGTCCTTGGGCCTCTGTCTGGGGCGAGCTCCGCGCACAGTTCCAAGAAGGTTGCTTTACGCATCTGAAAGTTCTGCAGCCACTGCTTGTCATCCCATACATGCATCATTAGGTGATCCCACTACTCAATGCTTGTTTCCCGAGCCCAGTACTGACAGTCCACCGTGGCAAGCTGTTCCGTGAATGCCAGCAGCAATCTTGAATAATTTGTTTCCATGGCAGACTGCAGGGCAGGCATCACCGATTCACTCTTCTGCAGCTCATGAAATACTGCAGGACCAGCTGCATTGCGTTTGTAATGTTCATCACCACAGTGGTCAACAGCTGATGATCCATGCTGTCAGGAAGAGGTAGTGGGCACACAGTTTACAAGGACTGTTGAAAAATGGTGTGAAACGAAGTAGGAAGCCCATGGAATGATGGGACAGAAAGAATTGCATGACAGGATGGCGAGCACATCCCCATGATGCACTGCGATCCATTTCCAGAGCTCCCAGCAGCAGAGGGTGACAAAGGGTAGTGAGTTGCACAGTGGAATAGCTATCCACAATGCAACCACTGTGGATATGCTCAGCTGACACAAGTAACGTTGCATGGACATGTTCCACCAATGTTGTTAAAGCAACTTATGATCATTGACGAAACTTAAGGTGACTTAACTCAGTAGCGTAGACATGGCCTACAACTTGTATTCATCAGAAATGTAGTGCCAAGAATATCTGTAGTGGAGGTTTCATAAACTCAAATTCTTAAGTGAGATCTTGGAAAAAATTTTTTTTATGGTTTTGAAGATATCAATTTTATCACCAAATTGATTCCTGTTCTCTTACTTACTATTTTCACAGATCAGAAGTAACACAGCAGCTTTCTTTAACAACTCAGGGTTTCCTCAGTTGTGCTTACAGTTGTACACAGTGCCCCATACCAGTTTTAAAGTGGCTGTTTCAGGTAAGATCATTGGTATTTTCCACTTCTCCTAGGTTAGATTATACAATTGTATTCATTATTGGTTTATTTGGGGACCAAATGTGATGCGAACTTCATACAGTTAGAACACCCAAGATTCTGAATCTACTAGATGAGTTTCTAATTTTAAACATAAATCAACCTCTTTCTGGATCCTGATCTTTTCTCCAGTCTGAAATATTTCAGATGCACATCTCTTCCTGCAAACACTAGAGACATTTCAGACATTGTGGGGTTCTGGGGCTTGGTCATGCCACTTCTTTCTTTTCATCTTCCTGGCGCTACAAACAGAATAGGACTTCGACAATCCTGCCTTATTCTTTAGAATCCTAGTGTCTTAAATCTTATTTTAGGGGCAACAGAAAGCTGTCTTCCGTTTTCCCATCCCTGCTATCCCTTTTAGGAGATCAAATTTCTTGTACCATTCTGTCTAGTAGGACCACCTGCCAAACTTATTTTTTCTCCTCTTCCCTCCCCAATCAAGGCAGAGTAGGCCAAACAGAGCAAGTGGAAGACCAGTAGGTGCTCCTTCTTTCAGGAGTCATAGAAGGGTTAGGGAGCTCTGCCGCACCTACTCCCATTCCATAGAACCTTATGGTGGGGAAGGGACTCTGACTTTGGACAGCAAATTAGGATTTCCATTCCCTTGTGACCGTTCCACCATTAGCAGCAGGCTTCTCTAGAGACCCTTAGCAGAAGTGATTCTGTCCTGAAACAGGCCTAAGGGTGGAATATCTCCTCTATCATGTAGATACTATTGACTTCAGACATGTGGGTACAGGAGTCTGTACAGCACAGATGTTCTCTGGAGCTCCTCCATGCCCTTCATTCCCTCTTTAGACCCAGAGAAATACTAAACCGACTGAAGGAGACCTTTCACTTCTATCGTTAAGGGCCTTAAAGCCTGTCTTTCATGATAAAAGATGCTCAAGGCTGTAGTCTATATTCTCCATGTAGTAAAATGAGGCCCTGAAACAAAGTTTTGTGTCAGAGGCCCAGTCTGAGGCTTGAAGCCTGAACCAAAGTACTTACAGGCATTGCTAAGCAAAAGCTGGGCTGTGAGCCAGAGGCAGGCCCTGCACACAGAAGTTGGCGAGAAGAGGGTTGCTCGAAGCAGGTGCATCTTAAGGGCAGGGTCAGAAGGACAGCCTGATGGATAGATCTGTTTGAAACAACATGATCGAAGAGGAGACAGCCCCCAATGAGTCAAGGGGCTGTACCTCAATACGTCAGTAGGGATGAGTAATCTGTCCTGTAACCGTATAAAAGGAGGAGCTGGAGTGTGCATCTTTGTCTAGCTTAGAGGGTAGTGGAGTGTCCCGCCATTGACTGATCCATGTCCATTGCCGGGGGCACATATTCGTAGTATGTCCTGTAGAGTCTATAGGAAACTATTACTGTGCTTCGTTTAGCGACAAACCTAGCTTGGGTTCCTTCGTACCTTACTAGAGTCTGTGGTCTTTGGGGGTTCTCTCGAGTCTGCTGTGTCAGCTATCTGCGCAGAGCAGGGGCAGCACACAGAAGGAACATGTACGCAGCTGACTGTTTATCAATCGTCGAACAGGAGCAGAGCACCACACCTGTAGCTACTGACAACACTCCACAGTAAAGAACTGATTATGAAGAGTTTGAGCTGTCTTAGACCTCAGGAAACTGCACAGGTAGATGAAGGCAAAGTTCAAGATGGAGGCTCTAGTTTCTGCTATAACTGCAATCTCTCCATCAAACATATTGACACTGGTAGTTATGGCAGAAGCTTTCCTGCATGTCTCTATCAGACCCTGTTTAATTTCGGTTCAGCTGCAGAAATCCCCACAAGTACAAAAGCATTACTTTTTAGTCTGTCTTCTGCCCCCAGGATGTTCTGATGATGTTAGTAGTGACAGCAGCTAGACTTACGGCATCGAGGAATTCATCTTGATGTCATCAGAGCCCCATCCTTAGGGGCCCTACAGGAAGTGCCCCAGGGCACTTTCCTGGTCACATGATTCAGGCCCATGGGATTCTGATAAATAGTTCTGACACCTCACCGCCCCCCCATGCAACTGCTAGAATGAGTGATTCAGAAGATCAAAACTGAAGAAGGAATCAGTGGTCATTCTCATCACCCCAGATTGGCCAAAAATATATGGTTCTCAGCTAGCTGAATGAAGAGATGTAACCGTTCCTCCTCTGCAGACAGCCTCTCCTGTCCCGTCGTCTGTTCTTGCATACCGCCTCAACTCCTGACACTGGGTAGCTTGGCTGTTGAACAGCAATTCCTAAACAAGGTACTCTCTTAGCCACTTTCTTGTGGGCATTTTACCCTTTTCAGCTTACTCTGAGTATTGACAGAATTCTAGTAATGGTGACAAGGGAGGTGAATCAACTTGAAAACCAGGCATTCCATCTCCACTGGATTACATGCAGCTCATCCTAGACTTGGACTTAAACAATTGCATCTCAACAGTGAATAATGTTCACAGGCTTGTCATAAGGTAGCTCACAGACTGATATCAAAGTTTTTAGGGCAGTTTGTCTATCCAAAAGTTAAAGCTGCTTTCCAACCCAGGAGGTGCCTGTAGGGTTATAAGCTCTTGCAACCCATCAAGACACTGGAAAGTAGATGTCCCCTCGGTTTTTTCTCTCCATAAAGATGTGCTTCCTGGTGCCAAATACATATACAGAAAGAGTCCGAAGTCTCTGCTCTTAGAAGGTACTGACTTTATAACATATTACATACGGCAGTTCTCTGTAGTTCATTTATTATCAAGGTGAACATCCTTCCATTTATCACAAGGAATTATTCATCTTGCCCAAAATCCTCAACGTGCATAAATTCACTGTGGGTAGGTAAGTCAAGTTCTGAATCATTGGAGAATATGTAGCTTCAGAAAAACTGATTCCAGAAGGCAGGAGCCCACTTACCACATTCCACAGTGGCCCTAGGAAAAGATGTGAACCACCATTTAGGAAATCTTCAGGGTTTTCTTAATACCTTTAAAAAAAAAAAAAGAAAAAAAAGAAAAAGAAAAAAGAAAAAAAAAGAAACTTATTCCCCAGTTCTCAGCAACAATATTCAGGAAGATGGTCCCCAAATGGATTAATACAGTACTACTGGTTTTAGGAAATGCTGCTCTCTTGCCTTACCAATTTTTCTTTACTGTTTGCTACATCTCAAATGTTTGAGGGAAGAGGTCAAGATTCAGAGAGCAGATCTTATTTCCTTTCTTTCTCCCAATCTGCCTGACTCAAAATAAGTTCTTCCTCTACAATTGCCTCTTCAAGGGTCGTGTATATACACCTCTACCTCAGTATGACGCAACTTGATATAACACGAATTCAAATATAACTCAGTAAAGCAGCGCTCCAGGGGGGCGAGGCTGCGCATTCTGGTGGGCCAAAGCAAGTTCGATATAACACGATTTCACCTATAATGTGGTAAGCTTTTTTCGGCTCCCGAGGACAGCATTATATTGAGGTCGAGGTGTAGTAATACATTTGAATAATGTCTTAAGAGTTTATCTACTGAGAATTCAGTATTTCAGTACAGTATTGTGGATGCTTATCTGGCCAAGAGTTGAAATCAAGTTACAACTGCTGGTTAAAAGAGAGACTCTGTCCAGGTGGCTTGGCCTGGGGGAGACATCAGTTCCAGAAGGAAAATCCTCATGTGACATATCTGACATTGAGGATGCCGCTACTAGAATTCATCTTCCCATGGACTGTTGAGACATGGGGATGTAGGATTCTGACCTTATCCTTTGCAAGAATGTAACTTTTTATTAAACATTCACAAGATAAGAACTCTTTTTGAATGACGCAAATAGCCTGAATATCTTGTGGTATCATTCCTCACACTGTTCCTTGCTTAGGAGGCTTTGGCATTTATTTATTTTCTGTTACCTGTTTCTTCTCTTAACAAGGATTCAGATTATTTTATTAATAAAACCTCAGTGTAACTAATATGTAACTTAGTTTGTAATGCTTCTTTCAACAGATGATGTCAGTTCATTCAGACTACTGTGTTTCAATGCAGATCTTGGATACGCTGATGGATACAACAATTAAAAATGGTGAGTCTTTAAATAAGAGACAGTTGTAATGAACTGAGGATAACGGTCATGGGTCCCAAATCTAGAAAAAGGAAAAACAGAGAATTCTCTGATTCTCTTTGTTTACATCTCCCTTGTGAGTTCAGGTCCCTTCACTGGGTGATGTAGCACACATTTCATAGCCATTAGTCTTTCAGTGATTGTGTGCAAGCCAAGTAGCTGGTCATGATCTCAGTGTACAGCTGTAGAGGCAATACACCCAATACAAAGATCACTCTGGTCAATTACCTTCCGTCATTGCCCAAATAGCATTAAAACTAGAAGGACATCTGTCCAGTAGATCAAATAGATCAGAAGTCTTTACCATTTCCTCCTCACTTATTTTGTGAGGTACAGGCAGACAGTCCATAGACTGAAAATTAGAAGACCGTGTTATTTTCAAATGGTTATAGCCGGGACCGTAAACAGAAAACGCTGCATGGTTTTCCTTCAAGATGAATAGCATAAATGGTAAGAGGGCCCCATATATGGAAATTGCCTTCAAGCATCTGCCTCTGCTCTCATTTCCTGCTTATCCTCCCCTCTCTCATTTGTAGTCTTAAGGACTTCTGTCTGACCACTCCATATATTCTCCAGCTTTTTTGTTCATTCGAATCCCTCAAAACTCGCTACTACTTGAAGCCTACCAGCTAATTCTTGTAATTAAAATGCAGTCACTCACCCATTTCATATAAATTTCTAAAAAACTGGTATGGGTTTAGAGTTTCTCTGAACCATCCTATTTATTTTGTACTTGATTTTCTGTTGTCTGTTTAGATTGTAAGCTTCCGGGACAGGAAGCTTGTCCTCCTTTGTCTCAAATGTTATTCAGTAGGAGTAGGGTTTGATCCTGTCTCGGGCACTCAGTTCCCACCGTTTTCAGTGTTCCTCGCAGTAGCATCAACTCTCAGTTTACAAAAACTTAACCCAGTTCAGAGCTATAATCCTGATTTTTTTTTTTGTCTGAAAAATTTTTTATCCAGTTTCTATCTTCCCTTCTTAATTTAGCTACCCCTAGACTCTAGAGCAGTGGGCTCCAAAGTGGGGTGCGCAAGATGATCCATTGAGGGGCGTGCAGCCAGCAGCGGGAAAGAAGCTGCGCTTTCCCCTTCAAAGCTGGCTGGAGAGAAGTGACGCTTCTCTCTGGCCGCTGGCTGTGCAGCTGCCCCTGCTCCTCCTGAGCCCTCTGGCCCGGGCTTTAGAGCTGCAGGCCAGGGCTCCGGGGCCCCCTTAGCCCAGGGCCCTGTAGCCCCTAAAGTCCCTGCGTCCCAGGTGGCCCTGCCCGAGGTAGGGGGGAGCTCCCAAAATCATGGCCATGGGGGCAGTGCCGTGCTGTGCAGAGCCACCTGCTCACTCCCTGCACCAAACAGGAGCTGCCCCAGGTAAGTGCTCTGCACCTCCTGCCTGCCCCAGCCCTAAGCCGCCTCGTGCACTCTCCCAGACCCCGCACCCCAACCTGAGCTCCCTCCCGCACCCTAACCCTAATCCAGACCTTCGAATGGCTGTATCACAAAGTGTTAAACCAAGATTTTCAGGAATAATGAAGCATATTCAATCACATTGCTCTCACTAAAAAATTAATACTTTTTTTGAGAGCAAAAAGGTTTTTTTGTACTGTTAATAAAATACAATAAATATTTTAAGAATAGTTTTTCATCTTTATCTCATCCTTTTTTAATTTCTATTTTTTGTATGTTTTATAATGTACATAATATAGTAGTACATGTATATAACTGAGGTGCGTGCTCAAAGTTTTTAATGATAGGGGTGCGCGATCAAAAAAGTTGAGACCACTGCTCTAGAGCATCTTCTGCAATTACTGTGTGTGTGTCAGACGGTAATACATGCTATAAACCAACATCCCTTAGGCTTTGAGCATCATCTCTTCGTTAGCTGCCATCAAGCATAAGTAAGTTATACCTGTACAATGCTTTCTGGTTTAGAAATTGTCCCCTTTCTTAGAGGCAAGCATAACCCTTCCAGTGTTACAGCAAGCCCACTGGCAGTTTATCTGATCCTCTGGAAGTAACTCGCTCCACATATCATGCCCTTGGTTGGGCAGCAACTTCAAAAACTTACAAAATCATAAACTGCTGTCAACTGGACAACCAGTACCACCTTTCAGTGTCAAGCTCCGCACCGTGGTGCTACAAAATTATCCTGGTGGCTTTGAGAATAAAAGGCTTCCACTTTGATGTACAGAAGATCCTCATGTTAGTAGTGCTTAGCACTGGCGTCACATAGGGCCATTACACATATTCAGTTTCTTAAAAAGCAACAAACTAAAATTAACTTTTTAAACATTAATTTCTTGTTTTGTACTTGTAGCTACCATCAGTGATGCGCAGTCTGAAGTGTGGATTCCCTCACTGTCTGATATATCGGCTGTATTGATCAATATGGGAGTACCTTTTAGATCTTTATTTCCTCTGCAGCATCTACAGCCCACTTTTACTGAAGATGACATTTTGTAAGTATTTTGCTCTTGTTTTCTTTGCTCTAAACAATAAATATCCTCTCTTGTGCTGTAATGTAAACTAGAAGCTGCTTCCCTGGTTTTCTTCCGTCATGCCCACTCTTTTACCGGTGTACAACAGCCTGTTAACCATATAGCACATAGAACATATACCATTATAACAATTTCTGCCAGTTAAATGTTAAACCCTCTGGTTTGTTGATCGATCCTTCGCTCTTCCTGCTTTAACTTGAGTTTTGCGAAAAGCACAATCTAGGAAATTGGGCCAAACCGTTAAGAATGCTTTAGAACAGTGGTTCTCAACCAAGGACCTGGGGTCCTCTAGGAAGCCTCAAGCAGGTTTCAGGGGGACCTCCAAGCAGGGCCAGCATTAGACTTGCTGGAGCCCAGGGCAGAAAGCCGAAGCCCCACTGCATGGGGCTGAAGCCTGGGGCCCTGAGCCCTGCCAGCTGGGCTGAAGCTGAAGCCTGAGCAATGTGGCTTCGTGAGGGCCCCTGTGGCATGGGGCCCCAGGCAATTGTCCTGCTTGCAACCCCGTAACGCTGGCCCTGGCTTTTATTTGCAGAAAACCAGTTATTGGGGAACAGGTGGGCCGTGGAGTTTTTATAGCATGTTGTGGGGGCCTTCAAAAGGAAAAAGTTGAGAACCCCTGTTTAGAGAGCCCCGGAGCTTGTTCCCTATGACACTTTCTAAGAAACCGTGCAATATTTTCTTAAATTGAATCAAAATGGCTTTGGAGTATCTCTTTTAAAAAAAAAAATATTTATAGGTCATTTAACATGTTTTCTGTTAGATCTGAAATGCAAATAACAGTGGGAAAACAAACAAGTGGAGACACATCTGCAGGTCCCGCTTTTTCTTGTCTGCCAGAAACCAACCTAATTAATGTGGTCAAGGTGAGATTCTCAGTGCTTTTTTTAAGGGAGACCTATGTCTGAGTGCAGTACTGTGTATGTCTTGTGAAGGTAATACTATCCGGAGAGAAAGCCAAGCTTGTGTTTTTGAGAGAGCTGCTATGAGTAAAAATTTAAATACAAAATTTTTAACTGGCTTCAAAAATATCTTGTGGAAATACTTTGTCGTAACATACCATTTGTGTAGGGAAAGTGAAAACTGTATTGATAGCATTACTGTTTACAGGAAATATTTAGGGCAACATTCCTGAGAAATCCAGAATAATACGTGTGTCTCAGGATGTCAGTAAAGGAATACATATATTTTCAGAAAAGAATAAAGTGAGATTAACCCATAAATACCTGAAAAATCTATAATTTTGACTAGATGCTCTCAATTATTGTTTGTTTAGCTGGGTGGTTTGTCAGCATGAAATTCACACCATATATAAACAGGATGTGTGTTCCATGAGGGATGATCACCACTGCTGCAGCACCTTTTCGCAGCCTCTCAAGGGAATATTATATTGGAATCAGCTGAAAAGACACCTTGTCTGAATGACAAAAAGTGAATAGCTTAAGAAAAATGTGCTACTGTAAAGGAAACAATACTCCCTTTCAATGCCCTTGTATGATAGGAGATGTTGCAAATTCATCTGTTGATACACATTTAATATGCCTGCTGACAAATTTCAGTTCCTAGAATATATTTTAAAATACAGCAGGGCCCTGTTTTTCTGGTCTCTTTGGGACCCCTTGCCAGATCAGATAAAGAATGGGAAAATGCAATGCTGCATCACCATCTAGTGGCCACAGGCGAGATCACCTGCTTCTGGCCCTGGAGTCCTGGTGGTTCCGTAAATGCAGAGAGCCAGTTAAGGAGGGGGTCGGATAGATGGGATTCTACTGTAGTAATTTAACTAAAATCTCATAATTTAATGTGTGGTTTTTTTCCCCCAAAAAGTTTCTTAGTTTTTGTACAACTATGTATCCAGATGCTTATGCGGACCAAGAAATATTGCTGCTGCTGTCACTGCTTTTTAAAATTAGCCTGGAAAAACTGTTGAAGCAAATTCCATTGATAGATTTTCAGTGCCTACTGTTAAAACTACTGAAAAATCTCAGAGACTGGGATGCCAAGGTAACTTCATAACTAATTGCATAGTGCTACGTATAAAAAATCACAGCTTGAGTCCAAGGAAATCCTCTCTTGTTTAAACCTTGGCCTGTATTTAAGTACATTAAGCAAAACATTTTTTAACATAAATAACAAAATCCCTGTTGGAAAATTCAGTCTAAGCAAGATGAGTTTTGGATCTCTCCATGATTCCATGGGGGAGTGACTGAGTATGTGTGGGAGAGGGTTAAATGTAAATGTTTCTTTGCCATTGTGCTTGTCTATCTGTTAGTAAGTGAGCAGTATACTGAAATGTACAAGAATCTGACTCAGCAGAATTCTTGTAAATTTAGAATGTCTGCTTGAAAGAATGACGCAAAGCATTATCCTAAATGTAGCTCGCAAACAAGTTTTTTGGCATACAGCCTTGACTGTCTTACTGTAAATTAATACACCTGGAATATATATGGCCTACTAGCTACAAATGCAATGCAGAAAATATCATTAAGGACATACTTTCCCTTCTTTCTGCACGGCTCGAGGGAGGGGGTAATCTTTTGACTGCAGATATGTGGATTTTCTGACAACTTTTCATACATGTAATAGCTGACCATTGTAATATAATCCATTCTTAGTAAATACTTTCTTTTCATTTTAAGATGCCTCAGCTCTGTCTGACAATAAGTGAACTTTCCAGTCATCACCATGATCTCCTTTGGTTAGTTCAACTGGTACCTAGCTGGGTAAAGCGTGGAAGGTAATAAGTATTGCATTTATTTGATGTTAACAGTTTATGTAATATCAAAATTGTGCTAATAAGCACATTAGACATCTCTTGAAATACACACAGTTTTAAGGAAAGAATCCTATAAAAAGTGGAAACATTGGAAGAAATTGCTAAGGAGAAGTATAAAAGAATAGCATAAGCATGTAGGTACTAAATGAAAAAAGCTAAAGTACAAAATGTGTTGCTTCTAGTAAGGGACATAAAAGGCAATACAAAGATTCTTTAATTACATCAGGAGCAAGAGAGACAAAAGAAAGGTGTAGGTCCTTTGCTTAGTGGGCAGGAAAAGATAACTGATCACATCAAGAAGATTGAGATAGTTTTGCTTCAGCCTTCACTAAAAAGGTACTCAACATAATATCAAGAACAAGGGGGAAGGAAGACAAACCAAAATAGGGAAAAGAACAAGTTAAAGAATATTTGGGTAAGTTAGATATATTCAGGTCAGCAAGGCCTGATCAAATTCATCCTCAGTTACTTAAGGAACTAGCTGAAGCAATCTCTGAACGATTAGCAATTATCTTTGAGAATTCATGAAGGACGGTTGAGGCCCCTGAAGATTGGAAAAGGGCAAACATAGTGCCTGTCTTTTTAAAAAGTGAAACAAAGAGGACCTTGGGAATTATATACCTGTCAGCCTGACTTCGATACCTGGAAAGACTCAGGAACAAATTATTAAACAATCCAAATTAAATTTATTAAATGGTTTGTAAGCACCTAGAAGATAATAGGATTATAAGGAATAGCCAGCATGGATTTGTCAAGAACAAATCATTCCAAACCAACCTGATTTCCTTATTTGACAGGGTTATTGGCCTAGTGGATATGGGGGGGAAGCACTACAACTGTTGACACAGTACCACATGACTTTTTTTCATAAGCAAACTAGGGAACTGTGGTTTAGATGAAATTCCTGTAAGGTGGGTGCACAACTGGTTGAAAGACTGTTCTCGCGGTAACAACCAGTGGCTCTCTGTCAGACAGACGGTGAGGATGTCTATAACGGGGTCCCACAGGCATCAATTCTTGGTCTGGTATATAATGTTTTCATTAATGACTTGCAAATGACTTGCCCAGCTGAGAGGCATTGCAAGCACTTTGGAGGGCAGGATTAGAATTCAAAATGATCTTGACAAATTGGAGAATTGGTCTGAAATCAACAAGATAGAATTCACTCAAGACAAGTGCAAAGTACTTCACTAAGGAAAGAAAAATGTACAACTGCAAAATGGGGAATAACTGGCTAGGTGGTGCTGCTGAAAAGGATTTGGGGGTTAGAATGGATCACAAATTGAATGAGTTAACAATGTGATGCAGTCCTGAAAAGGGCTAATATTCTGGGGTGTATTAACAGAATTCTTGTGTGTAAGACATGGGAAGTAATTGGGTCCCACAGTACTTTGCACTGGTGAGGCCCAAGCTGGAGTACTGTGTCCAGCTTTAGGAAAGTGGACAAATTAGAGAGTCCAGAGGAGAGCAACAAAAATGAGAAAAAAATTAGAAAACCTGACCTATGAGGGAAGATTTTAAAAAAGCTGGGCCTTTTTTAATCTTGAGAAAAGACGTCTGAGGAGGCACCTAATCTTCAAATATGTTGATGACTGTGATTAATTGTTCTGTGTCACTGGAGGTAGAACAAGTGTAATGGGCTTAATCTGCAGCAAGGGAGACTTAGGTTAGATGTTAGGAAAAACTAGCTAACTATAAATGTACTTAAGCTCTGGAATAGGCTTCCCGGGTTTTTAAAAACAACAGGTCGGACAAACTCCTGTCTCAAGGATGGTCTGGGTTTACTTGGTCCTGGTTCAGTGCACAGACTTGATGACTTCTCGAGATCCCTCCCAGCCCTACATTTCTAGGATTCAATAATTATATATGTAATTTGTGATTAACTCTTAGACCACAAGCTTAGTTTTAGTACATAGGCTTAAGTACTTGGGCCTGAAACACACTTTAGTTCTATTGCAAGGACTTAACTACTTGATTCTTTCTGACATCAGCTTTTTCAATCACTCTGTCTGAATGCTCTCTGAAAGTAGTAATGTCAGTTTTTTCCCTATTTTTTTTTTTTTAGGAAGTATTAATAGGTTTACAAATCCTTGCCATATAAATATTGGAAACGAAACAATTATTACAACAGTGTTTTTTGTTTAGAGATGTTTATACGGTAACACAATGATCTGATCTATTTAATAGAGTGTTACCATATTGTAGAGTGAGCATCGTTACAACACTCGTGTGTTTTTAGTAAAAGTCATGGACAGGTCACAGGCAGTAAACAAAAATTCACAGCTCACAATTCACATGAATTGTCCATGAGTTGTACAATATACCCCTGATTAAATCTTAGGGAGGAGAGCTGCCTGGAAGGGTGCCACGGGGTGGGTGTGGCCTGTGACTCGCACTGGTACTGGGTGGGGGGCTGTTGGCAGTGCTGGCAGGCTCCCTTCCCAGAAATGGCAACATACCTCAGCTCCTAGGCAGAGGTGTGACCATACAGCTCTGCGTGCTGCCTCCTCCTCGAGCACCAGCTCTGCAGCTCCTGTTGGCCAGGAACTGTGACCAATGGGAACTGCAGGGGCAGTGCCTGCAGGCAGAGGCAGCACGCAGAGACCCCTGGCCGCGCTTCCCCCTAGCAGCCGAGGGATGTTGCCACTTCTGGGGAGACCCCCCGCAGGTAGGCGCCACCCAGAGCCCTCACCCCCTCCTGCGCCCCAACCCTGAGCCCCCCCCCCCAAACTCCTGCTGCTGGGAGGGGGGGAGGTGAGGTTGTGGCTGCTGCAGAAGCCTTGGGAGTCTCAGAATCCATGACCTCTGTGACAAACTCACAGCCTTACTCATGACATACCGTTTTTAGTAATTTCATTAAATTGAGTCAAGTGTCAGGGGTAGCCATGTTAGTCTGTATCCACAAAAACAACAAGGAGTCCGGTGTCCCCTTAAAGACTAACAGATTTATTTGGGCATAAGCTTTTGTGGGTAAAAAATCACTTCTTCAGATGCATGCAGTGAAAATTACAGATGCAGACGTTATATACTGAGGCCATGTCTACATCTAAAATGTTGCAGCGCTGGTTGTTACAGCTGTATTAGTACAGCTGTATAGGGCCAGCGCTGCAGAGTGGCCACACTTACAGCAACCAGCGCTGCAAGTGGTGTTAGATGTGGCCATACTGCAGCGCTGTTGGGCGGCTTCAAGGGGGGTTCGGGGAACGCGAGAGCAAACCGGGAAAGGAGACCAGCTTTGCCGCGGTTTGCTCTCGCGTTCCCCGAACCACCCTGCAAACCGCAGGGAAGGAGACCTGCTTGCTCGGGGAACGCAAGAGCAAACCGCAGCGAAGCTGGTCTCCTTTCCCGGTTTGCTCTCGCGTTCCCCGAACCACCCTGCAAACCGCAGGGAAGGAGACCTGCTTGCTCGGGGAACGCAAGAGCAAACCGCGGCGAAGCTGGTCTCCTTTCCCGGTTTGCTCTCGCGTTCCCCGAACCACCCTGCAAACCGCAGGGAAGGAGACCTGCTTGCTCGGGGGTTCGGGGAACGAGAGAGCAAACCGGGGAAGGAGACCAGCTTCGCGGCGGTTTGCTCTCGCGTTCCCCGAACCACCCTGCAAACCGCAGGGAAGGAGACCTGCTTGCTCGGGGTTCCGGGAACGCGAGAGCAAGCCGGGGAAGGAGACCAGCTTGATTACCAGAGGCTTCCTCCTTCCACGGAGGTCAAGAAAAGCGCTGGTAAGTGTCTACATTGGATTACCAGCGCTGGATCCTCTACACCTGAGACAAAACGGGAGTACGGCTAGCGCTGCAAACAGGGAGTTGCAGCGCTGGTGGTGCCCTGCAGATGTGTACACCTTCAAAGTTGCAGCGCTGTAACTCCCTCACCAGCGCTGCAACTTTCTGATGTAGACAAGCCCTGACACATGAAGAGAAGGGAGTTACCTCACAAGTGAAGAACCAGTGTTGACAGGGCCAATTCGATCAGGGTGGATGTGGTCCACTCCCAGTAATTGATGAGGAGGTGTAAATTCCAGGAGAGGCAAAGCTGCTTTTGTAATGAGCCAACCACTCCCAGTCCCTATTCAAACCCAAATTAATGGTGTTAAATTTGAAAATGAATTTTAGTTCTGCTGTTTCTCTTTGAACTCTGTTTCTGAAGTTTTTTGTTCAAGTATAACTACTTTTAAATGTTATAGAATGTCCAGGAAGATTGAAGTGTTCTCCTACTGGCTTTTGTATGTTACCATTCCTGATGTTTGATTTGTCCATTTATTCTTTTTCGTAGGGACCGTCTGGTTTGGCCAATGTATCTAGCAGAGGGGCACTGCTGGCACATGGCATATATAACATAAGTAGACCTGCAAGTGAATGAGTGTCTGATGGTGTGGCTGATGTGATTGGGTCCTCTGATGGTGTCACTAGAATAGATATGAGGACAGAGTAGGCAATGAGGTTTGCTACAGGGATTGGTTCCTGGGTTAGTGTTTTTGTGGTGTGGTGTGTCATTGCTGGTGAGTGTTTGTTTCAGGTTGGGGGGCTGCATGTAAGTGAGGACTGGCCTGTCTCCCAAGGTCTGTGAAAGTGAGGGATCGTTTTCCAAGATAGGTTGTAGATCGTTGATGATGCGCTGGAGAGGTTTTAGCTGGAGGCTGTGTATGATGGCCAGTGGTGTTCTGTTATTTTCGTTGTCGGGCCTGTCCTGTAGTAGGTGATTTCGAGGTACCTGTCTCGCTCTGTCAGTCTGTTTCCTCACTTCCCCAGGTGGATATTGTAGTTTTAAGAATGTTTGATAAGGAACTTGTAGGTGTTTGTCTCTGTCTGAGGGATTGGAGCAAATTTGGTTGTATCTTATTGAATTGAGTGAGATCTGTCACTATTTTAATATCTCAACCAGCCAAGGATCCATAAATAGAAGCTGGTATAACATTCCTGGAGAGAGAGGGCCTGTGTCCTGCACTGTCGGCGTAGAGGCAAGCCTCTGAGATGACCTCTACATGTGCATGAGAAGGATTGCAGCAGAAAGAGGGAAACTGCTCCTGACAGATGTTTACCCACTTGTTTGTTTTGGGAGCTTTTACTCTTATTCAGTGAAGCTGGAAGAGCTTCACTAGGTATGCAAAAAAGCACATGCTAAAATACTTTAGGGAAATCATATTTTGCCCAATATGCAATGTAAAAAGCCCTTCTCTGAGATGTTCATTTTTAAAAAAAACAAACTTCTCTTTCAGACAAATAAGACGACATCTTAGCCTAACGATAATTTCAAAGCTTCTTAACAAAAACTATACAAGTTTACCTGTTACCAGTGAGCTGCAGGTACTGTATACATACCTTTTGTTAAAATTTGTGTATGTGTGGGTTTTGTTTCATTTTGTCATTTAGTGATTAACTGTGTTTAATTTACATCGTGGTCTTGACTCTCTGAGGCTGATATTTGCTATGGTTTAGGAGCTCTGCAAGATGACAGATTAGATTTCTAAAATTCTGTAAATCACTAGTGATGTATGCTGTTAAATATAGCTTTCAGTTCCCTGACTTATTCCACAGCTATCATTGCTTTATTCTGTAATATGTGAATTTTTTTTTTTAATGTTAACTCCTGAAGATCCATTTTCCTGACAAAAAGAGTACCCTGCCCTTTGCAAATTTCTCCTGCTTATTTCTTCTCATGCAAAAATCAGCCCTTGGTTACTAACATAGTGTTGGTTGAGTGGTGCAACACACAAGAATTAACTTGTTAGTTTGTGAATAGAGTAAAATTACCTGCTGTTTTAGATGTTATCATTTCAGTGGACAAAATCTCCAACTGGTGGTGGTGGTCTGTTGTTGTATACTGTATTGAGCTGTGCAATGTCAGTAAACTTTACTAATTCCTAGAACATTTGTTTGTTTGCTTTTACATAGATGTCTCTCTTGTATCAGTATCTGGTGCAGATGAAGCCTTCTAACTTGTTAAAGAGAAAGATAGAAGCAAGAAAGGAGCAGCAGGATGACCTCAACATAGAGTCTGATCATACAGAACTAGAGCAGCAGGTATATGTTTAGGGCTAGTGATTTGCATTCCACTTACATATTTATTTTGTAATTTGGAACATGCTGACTTTCATAATTTTAGAGTTAAGTGCTTGAGGGGTTCTGTGTATGGAATGCCTAGCACATAATAAGGCAGTTTGCACCCCAAAGAGCTTACAGTTTATATAGAAATTGACTACTCAGCATTGATATTATTCTTTGCCTATATTGGAAGACTGAAGATTGCCATAGGATGGCTTTGTCTGAAAGCCATTCCTTCAGGATCTTGGTGTACGTGTTTTGTTAGGGAATAAGATAAGAGAAAAAGATAGCTACTCATTTTATGCATCCAGTTTGTTTTAATTATAATAAATGGAAATACAGAAGACCTTTCGGGTCATGTAGGGACCCATGTAAAATTGTTCCTAAATTGTATTTTCCAGTGCTCTTGCCCATAATGTTTCAAATTATTTAGGCAAACTTTCAGATATACATGTTTGATGATCTGGCCATCTGGCTTTCTGGAGGGCTTAAAACTAGATATTATTGCAGTAAAATAAAATGATCCTAAAATAAATTCAGTGGTGTAGTTTCAGAGGAGGGTGGCTGCACTCTGAATGTGATTAAGATTCAGGTTCATACTTGTAATATTAAAAGTATTAATTATGTTGGCTTCTTTCCAGGCATACTACTTGACCTACAGTCTTCTTCACCTGGTCAGTGAAGTTAGTTGTTTCAACGTTGTGAATTCTAATCAAAGAGTAAGTAACTGGTTTAAGTGATTGGCTGTTTACGATGGTGCTTTTTTTGTATAGGGTCACAATTTAAATTCTGTTAAATATTAGAGGAAAACGTTTCTTGTGTAAGAGAACAGTGGAGCTGGCTGGAGGGCAATTCTACTTTGCAACAAATTTCAAGGCTTCAAAATTTGTTTTCATTCCAAAGTAGAATAGAAACAAAATCTTCTTTGAGTCGTGTCTCTGAGGATGCTCCACTTTACGTGTCTTGATGGCCTGTGCTTGTCATTGAAGATTTGTGGTAGCAGTGCTCGGTTGGCCCGTGCACACACCGTAGCCATCTTGCACTGTTCTGAGCAGTTACATAGTGGTGCTCAGCCAACCGTCCCTCAGTTTCTTCTCTGTCGTCTTTGGCTTGAGTTGGAGCGATCAGCAGTGCTCTCTCTTACGTCAGATAGTTCATAGTTAATAGCGTTAGCTTAGTTGTAATTAGCTACCCTACTCCCTTGCCCTACTATAATTTCTTTTATTTCTTCCTTTATATATAAGACAGAAAATACCATATTACCTCTATATAAATCCTTGGTGTGACCACATCTTGAGTACTGTGTGCAGATGTGGTCGCCCCATCTCAAAAAAGATATATTGGAATTGGAAAAGGTACAGAAAAGGGCAACAAAAATTATTAGGGATAGGGAACAGTTTGTCATCTGACGAGAGATTAATAAGACTGGGACTTTTCAGCTTGGAAAAAAGATGACTAAGGGGGGATATGATTTGAGGTCTATAAAATCATGACTGATATACAGAAAGTAGATAAGGAAGTGTTGTTCATTCCTCCTCATAACATAAGAACTACAGGTCACCAAATGAAGTTAATAAATGGCAGCAGGTTTAAAACAAACAGAAGTATTTTTTTTCATGCAACACACAGTCAACCTGTGGAACTCCTTGCCAGATCCTATGTATCCCTCTGTATCCTATCCCTACCCTATAGCGTATCTACCACTCCTCCCAGTTTAGTGTCATCTGCAAACTTACTGAGAGTGCAGTCCACGCCGTCCTCCAGATCATTAATGAAGATATTGAACAAAACCGGCCCCAGGACCGACCCTTGGGACACTCCGCTTGATACCAGCTGCCAACTAGACATGGAACCATTGATCACTACCCGTTGAGCCCGACAATCCAGCCAGCTTTCTATCCACCTTATAGTCCAATCATCCAGCCATACTTCTTTAACTTGCTGACAAGAATACTGTGGGAACTGTACCAAAAGCTTTGCTAAAGTCAAGAAATAACACATCCACTGCTTTCCCCTCATCCACAGAGCCATTTGTCTCCTCATTGAAGGCGATTAGGTTAGTCAGGCATGACTTGCCCTTGGTGAACCCATGCTGACTGTTCTTGATCACTTTCCTCTCCTCTAAGTGCTTCAGAATTGATTTCTTGAGGACCTGCTCCATGATTTTTCCAGGAACTGAGGTGAGGCTGACTGGCCTGTGGTTCCCTGGATCCTCCTTCCCATTTTTAAAGATGGGCACTACATTAGCATTTTTCCAGTCATCCGGGACCTCCCCCGATTGCCAGGAGTTTTCAGAGATAATGGCCAACGGCTCTGCAATCACATCCACCAACTCCTTTAGCACCCTCGGATGCAGCACATCCGGCCCCACGGATTTGTGCTCGTCCAGCTTTTCTAAATAGTCCCGAATCACTTCTTTCTCCATAGAGGGCTGGTCACCTTCTCCCCATACTGTGCTGCCCAGTGCAGCAGTCTGGGAGCTGACCTTGTTTGTGAAGACAGAGGCAAAAAAAGCACTGAGTACTTAAGCTTATTCTGTATCCTCTGTCACTAGGTTGCCTCCCTCATTCAGTAAGGGGCCCACACTTTCCTTGACTTTCTTCTAGTTGCTAACATACCTGTAGAAACCCTTCTTGTTATGCTTAACATCTCTTGCTAGCTGCAACTCCAAGTGTGATTTGGCCTTTCTGAATTCACTCCTGCTTGTCTGAGCAATATTTTTATACTCCTTCCCTGGTCATTTGTCCAATCTTCCACTTCTTGTAGATTTCTTTTTTGTGTTTAAGATCAGCAAGGATTTCACTGTTAAGCCACGCTGGTCGCCTGTTATGTTTACTATTCTTTCAGCACATTGGGATGGTTTGTTCCTGCAACCTCAATAAGGATTCTTTAAAATACAGCCCCTCACGTTATTTTCTGAGGGGATCCTGCCCATCAGTTCCCTGAGGGAGTCAAAGTCTGCTTTTCTGAAGTCCAGGGTCCGTATTCTGCTCTCCTTTCTTCCTTGTGTCAGGATCCTGAACTTGACCATCTCATAGTCACTGCCTCCCAGGTTCCCATCCACTTTTGCTTCCCCTACTAATTCTTCCCGGTTTGTGAGCAGCAGGTCAAGAAGAGCTCCGCCCCTAGTTGTTTCCTCCAGCACTTGCACCAGGAAATTGTCCTCTACACTTTCCAAAAACTTCCTGGATTGTCTATGCACCGCTATATTGTTCTCCCAGCAGATATCAGGGTGATTAAAGTCTCCCATGAGAACCAGGGCCTGCTTTCTAGTAACTTCTGCTAGTTGTTGGAAGAAAGCCTTGTCCACTTCATCCCCCTGGTCTGGTGGTCTATAGCAGACTCCCACCACATCGCCCTTGTTGCTCACACTTCTAAACTTAATTCAGAGACTCTCAGGTTTTTCTGCAGTTTCATACCAGAGCTCTGAGCAGTCATACTGCTCTCTTACATACAATGCAACTCCCCCACCTTTTCTGCCCTGCCTGTCCTTCCTGAACAGTTTATATCCATCCATGACACTAGTCCAGTCATATGAGTTATCCCACCAAGTCTGTTATTCCAATCACATCGTAGTTCCTTGACTATGCCGGGGCTTCCAGTTCTCCCTGCTTGTTTCCCAGGTTTCTTGCATTTGTGTATAGACATTTAAGATAACTCGCTGATAATCCTGCTTTCTCAGTGTGAGACAGGAGTCCTCCCCTCTTGCGCTCTCCTGCTCTTGCTTCCTGACAGTATCCCATTTCCCTACTGACCTCAGGGCTTTGGTCTCCTTCTCCTATTTGAACTTAGTTTAAAGCTTTAATCTCCTCTGAAAGTGGAGAAAGAGTCATAGTAGCTTTATTGTGAGGATGTTAGTGACTTGTATTGTATAAACCTTTTGTTTACATATTTTTTCCTGGAATTTTTTTTTCTAAATAAGTACCTCAATAATACATTCTCCTCCTCCCATGTTGTTTTTCAGTTAGAAATCCCACTAATCTCTTCTCCACCAGATTTACATTTTAATGAAAAGTGGCATTGTGGCATGATAGAATACTTTTCTACTGTCTAGTTAGCGGGATAGGCAATGTATAAAGCCGGCAGCACTTGCTGCTATCTTCAGGATTCTCTCTCTCCTGATTAGACTGTAACAACTACGCAGGATTGTGTGATGTGATATTGTGATACTTGTGGATGTACCTGAGAAGTGGTTCTCTACTGTGAATCAGCAGTGGTCCACAGAATGAAACCTTTTGACAGCAATGCACTGGGAGATTGAGGACAGAAATCTCTTATGAAGTAGTCCACAGAATAGAAAAAAGGTCAGGATACTATTGCTGTGGAGAGTAGGATGTTGTCAGCTTGCTTCACTTCTGATGACCTTAAGTCAGAGATTGGAATATGAGGTTTCTAGAAGTGAAAAGCCTGTGCATAACCCACTAGTATGTTTTGCATTTAAATAATCTACCTTGAGATTCAGACCTTTCTTGGTTTTTTCCATTTTTATTAATCAAAAATAAAAGGTCCATGCTTCAAGGTGCAAGCTTCCCTCCTCCAAGCACACAATTCCAGGCTCCACAGAGTAAAGTCAAGCTCTGCTTTTTGAAGACTTGTTTAGGAAGGAAACAGAATTCTCCAGTGAAGTTTCTGTTAGATATGGGAACCAGCTTTCATTGTCCAAATAAAATAGGATCCTAGTTCATTTTAAGCAAAAGGATGTTGCCAGAAGATTAATCATCTTCTAGGAGAGCTGCCACAAACATGAAAAGACCATTAATTCCTCCGGGAAATGCCCCTTGATTACCTGACTTGTCTGCTGAAGTTATATTTTGACTGTTGTAGTTTCAGTGTTTTCCATGAAGATTTGATCTGAGTGGCACCTTTGGTCTTATTACTTCTAGGGCATTGAAGACTCGAAAAACTAGCCAGTTAGAATTCATTTTCCACTGCATAATTCTGCTAAATTAATATAACTCTGGAAATACTATTTTAAAAAATGTTTAATCATGAGTTAAGCGGTGTTAATGGTGCCGAATAGCAGTGGCCTTATGGTTCTATTAGTAGTGCTGCTGGGTCATCCAAATGTGTGTGTTGGAGAAAATGCTTCAAATAAAAAAAAAAAAAAAAAAAAAAAAAAAAAAACAAAAAAAACAATTTAAAAAGCCCTGCGAAAACTGCGTGTGCTTTTTCCTATGTTTGCAGTTTTTCTGTTTAGGATTTAGATTAAGTTCATCACTTCAAAATTAATCTTTAACAATTTTGAATTTGTGTTTATTTAGAAGTGCTTACTGAGGCTCTGTGGTGCCTTAGAAAAACATGTGAAGTGTGATATTAGGGAAGATGCAAGGCTGTTTTATAGAACTAAGGTAAGCATATGTGTGTCTTTGAAATGTGTTCCATTTCCGTGCCCCAGTTTGGGAGGTTCTAGAAGTACTGATGATTCCTTCACAGTTCCTTGCTGGCTTTATATACAACACTACCCCCTTATAATGTGACCCGATATAACACGAATTCAGATATAATGCGGTAAAGCAGCACTCCATGGGGCGGGGGAGGGGGTGGCGGCTGTGTACTCTGGTGGATCAAATCAAGTTCGATATAACCTGGTAAGATTTTTTTGTGTCCCAAGGACAGCGTTATATCGAGGTAGAGGTGTATGTAGGCCCTAATCCTGCCAAGACTTGCACATGTTGCTTAACTCTGTGCACTGCAAATGGTCTCATTTGCTGTCAGAGAAAGACTCTTCAGTGCATAGAATCAAGCATGTGTGTAAGTCACTGCAAGATCTGGGCCAAATTGCAGCTATCTTTTTTTTTTTTTTTCTGGCCAAGGATCTCTGGCTATTGCTGCTTTTTCCGGCCTAGAGGCGTCACTGATTGTTGATGGGGGAAGCGCTCTTTGGGACTAAGGAAACTGTCCAAGCAGCACTTACAGAGAAATAGAGGACTGGGAAAGTAATCTGATTCTTTTGCACAGTGATCCATAACTTTTATTTGAATTAACAAGTAACTTGCATACATAAATAATTAATTAGGCCACCAAAAAACCCAAGTTGATGCAGTTACACGCTTAGCTCACCTATTTTAGAATATGTTATGGTGCTTTACTTATGAGGTTCTCAAGTTTGTTACTTGAGTACTTTCATGTGCATTAGTAGCAAGCCATGTCAGAGTAGATGGACGGCATGGCAGTCCTTACCTTTCAAAAGCCTTTTGTTCAGTTAAGTCAAACCTCTATATTTTTATGCTTTTTTTACACCAGCTTAGAGACTTCACTAAAATTCTACCCTTCAAAAAGCCTCTTTATTGACATTTGATTCTATGGAGGTGTCATTTGGTGAAGTTAATACTGCAGACCCACTTCAACTATTTTCAAGTTTACACTGAATCCCCACCACCATGCATATTTTTTGTGTGCTGCTTCCGGTTACCCTTGAGGTGGGAAGGGGTTATTGTGTTCCTGTTTGACTGCTTCTCCCCACCACTTCTGCTTATATGTAGTGTCATGACTTAGCTCTTGTGGGGTACCAATGTGTTGGGTGCTGTACAAGCAGAGTAAGAAATAATGTAAGCTCTTCAGAGCAGAAGTTTAAGTGCTTGCTCAAGATTGGTAGCCATGAAGTATGGCGTTATGTATGAGGAACACCTTTTAGAGGCTGTCTGTGCTGCTGCTTATTGGCCTGAGTAATTACTTTACCAAGACAATCAATCCAGTGGCAAACTGCAAGATTTGCATTTTACACCTTGCTAGCCCAAAAAGAGAGAGACACCAACATTTAAGGCAAATGGTTTCACACTGATCTCTTAGCACTGATATTATCCATGTGTTAAATTTGAGATAAGTTCATCTTGCTTGTAAAATTGTCTCACTATAGTATCTGCATATGGAGTACAAGCATTAGATTAAGAGCTCCAATGTCATCACCCCAAAGCCCTGCTGTATCGCAGCTTTAAAAGAGATCTTCATATGCTCTCTTTATAAGTGTCACACTTGTTTTTATTTCTATTAAATAGTTAAATGAATTAATTTTTGTTTATAGGTCAAAGACTTAGTTGCTAGGATATATGGCAAGTGGCTGGAAATGATACAAAATTCTCGGCCTACTCAGGTACTATTAAACCAATTTTTCTTACTGCTAAGTGCATTTCACTAATTTCTGTGTTACTTGAAAATATAATGTAGCAATTTTAAAAAGCAAGTTCTAATTAGTAAATGAGTCAGTAGTAAAGTACACTATCTACTAGCTGTGCTGCTATAATCCTTGCGTGAAATCCTGCCTGTGACTTCAGTAGGATTTCAACCTTGTTTTTAACAAATGGCTTGAGTGACCAACTAAACTATAGTCTACTTTGATTTCACTTTGTAAGTGATATGCAGGTGGTCTTGCGTGGAATGTACAAATATCCAAGTTGGATTGGGGCTATTTCTATCAATCTCTAGGTTAGTGTCTCAGTAAGATGCCATGATATTGGAGTACCTGTTTTTACTTTTTTAATACTAACCAGGGATATAAAAAATTATCTTAAAGGGAAGTTTGTTTAGTTTAAACCAGTAGTCTGGAAGAGGGTTCTTGGACTGAGTTTTAAGCATGTATAAACACTTACATCTATTTGAAATAAATACTTGAATAATTAAACACTGGCATTGTTAGCATATTGATAGCTCTTACAATCTTGCTGAAAAGTTGACATAACTGTAACACTGGTAAAATGAATGGAAGAATCCCTATGTGTGAGAGAAAATGCCATGAAAGGAAAGGAACTAGAGGGTGATGCACTAAAAAAGCTTTCTATAAATCAGTTTGTGGAAATTGCTGACAGTGCAATTCTCAAATTATTTTTTAATGTGTTTGCCTGTTGCCTAGGAAACTTGCTTTTCATTGGTAGGGTTATTCTTTAAAATAAGATGATTATGTGGATTACAGGTTTAGTTGCAATACAGGTAGCTCAAGCTAACTCACTTATCTACTCACTTTATTACTCTCTCAGAAATAAAATTTGTGTGTTTCTCAATTTTTTCCTGTGTTTTTTTCTTTTAAGGGGAAGCTGCATGATTTCTGGGAGCCAGATTTGTGAAAAATAAACCAGGTCAGAGAAAACAACAAAAAGAAATTGAACAAGAACTTTTGCAACTGAGAGAGACTTTCCTAGAGGAATGAAACTCTAGCCTGGTCAAAGAACAGACTAAATCAACAACTGGAATCAAAAATTCAGCTTGGTGCAGGCAACTAGAAAAAACATAACATCTGCAATTTATTTCTGACTTTCTGATATATGATAGATATACACAATTTTTCAGGAATGTTATTGTATGTATGTGCAACATTTAAAAAAAAAAAAATTCTCCAGTATGTTTGTCTGAATTGGCCACTAATATTATATCCTATTGAAAGCTGAGAGAATTTTCTCATTTCCCTTCCCTTGATAACCACTACAACGTAAAACTATGGTATACTTCTTCTTTTGGTCTGTTGCCCAGATGCATCCATAAGTATTGTTATTGCACAGCTAGAAAATGAACAGCCATGAATTGAGTGCGCGAAGTAGGGAATGGTGGCCCCTCAATTAAAAGGATGGGGGCTGTGATGTAAATAGTTGTCGAGGCAGATTGATGGTTGAACTTTTCTTTGCTCCAGGGCTGTGCTGTACTAATAAACAAAGGAGAATTTCAGAGGTCATGACGGTGAGGTATTAGCTTCAATTTAAACTTAATTTTCCTCCTTGATGCTTTAGCAGGTCTGTTTAATTTATATATAGTGACAATGTGCAAAAAATTAAGTTGTATGTAAGGTGAATATTACAAGGAGAAATCTTGCTGCAGAGTTAGTATCTGCTGTCTCAGTATCCAAAACACAAATTTCACCTGTTTATATATGTAGTCTGACTTCAGCACCTTTCTGTAAATGTCCAAAATATCAACTTAAAAATATCAATTTAAAGATGTCAGCAGAGATTTGGGAAAATGAGAACCTATTTGACTTTGCTAGCATGGAAGTAGCTGTGAAAATCATATTAGACTTGTCCAAAATAATTTGTGCTAAATTTTGCCCTTAGAGGTGTGCTCAGAACTCTTGTTGAAATCTTTGCAGTGTGTGTAATATTCTAAGGACAAAATACCTTTGTTTTGTGAGCAAATGTTGGCATTCACTACTTATAGTGTGCTTAGCATGCCGCTTTATCTGTGAAATATATGTGCTTAAATAGATAAGTTCAAGTATTTGCTAGAAACATCAACAAAGAATCTTTAGCTAATTAAGACTTACACTATGTCTACATGGCCCCCCAGTTCAGACTACCAGAGTGTGAACTGCAGAACGCACTGCCCCATGTGGATGCTGCTGGTGCAAACTAAAAGGTGTACCTGGTTGGTGTGAGTGTAGTTTTCTTTTAAACAGGACTGCATTAATGCGAACTGAGTACCTTTTCGTTCACGCTCCCAGGGTCTATGTGGGGAAGTTATAGCATAGCATACTAGTGTGGGCTGCTGGGTTGTGTAGGCAAGCCCAGAGATTCTAGTGATATCAACATAGAATACACACCATCTTTTTTCTTTGGTTTACAAGTGTTCTTATGGTTGATTTGTATAATATTCATATGCCAAACTCTTTCCCAGAAAAAATGGGCAAAAAAGACTCAATTTTAAAAAAAGCTCCCACATGTAAATATGTAGAAGAAACTACTATAGAATTGTGGAGTGACCTATAAGGAGGAGAAAAGTATCCTTACCTGATTTTATTTGCTTTTGATACTTGCTGCTAAATTGCTTTTAAGTGACTATTTCTTGTCCTCCATTTCAAGTGTTGCTGTGTGAATTTATTAATAAAGTTGAAAGCCACAGCATCTATGTGCCTTTCACAAGGCGAAACAGTCTGCATATGTTAGAACAAGATTCATGCTGATGGCACTATTAAAAACAAAGAGACAGAAAATTTTAACCTGTCACCAGGATTTGGAGAAATCTACCTGAAGGGTATTTTTTTTTGTTTGGGTGCAGAACTATTTAAGCCTAAACATTACAGTGGTAATGTAGAGTAGGGGACTGCGTGCTCTCTCTCCAGTTTGTCCTATATAAATGCTCTTTAGTGTCAGATTGTTGTTCTGTGAATATATAACTACATAATTTTATTAGTGTTTATATTTTTCTCACATTGTGTAAAGTTTAAAAAAAGTGCCGAACATATTGGTTTTTATTTACTGTAATGTGTATATATTTTCTTACTATGTGAAGAGGAGGCTACTGTCTTGTACATTTCTGAGGAATGATAGATAGGTGAGGGCTTGGGCAGCCAGTCTCGTTTGTATTGCAGTTCAAAGCCCATTGAAACTGCTGATTTTTTCAGATTAAATAGCCACTTTGATATTCGCTTTTTTATTTAATATAATAGCTTCGATAGAAAATAAAGCTAGAATTGTTTTTAATTAAATGTGTCTGCACATAAAACAGGCAGTATTCAAATATCAACTTTCACTTTGTGAAAAATTGCTGCATATCATATTTCTGTCTTTCTTCAAAACTTCTTGTAAGGCACTGCAGTAACAGCACTTGTACTACTGCACTTTTTTCACTTAATTCCTTTTGCCTTTTTTGTAAACCCTGGGATTTTTCCTTTCTCTTTTTTAATTTGTACACAATCACTTTCAACTCTCCCGTGTTTGAAGGAACAGCTCCCCAGCCAGTGGAGATTGGACAGTGGTTCTGTGGGAACCCATCAGTCATTACAGAGATGGGCCCAAAAGTTTGCTTGAGTGTCATGCCAGGGATTCCTTCCATTCTCGTCATCTGTTCTGAGCTGAGTGCTGCTGGCTATTGCCAACTTTGACCAAACCCAGGACTGTTGTGCTTTGCTAGCCCACTGTGCTCCTGCTAGCCCCCTTTAATGCTAATGATCCAATGGAGAAAGGCCAATTGCACAATTAATGTCACACAGCTTCTGCTGTCTTCAAATAAGCACTTTACACTGAGGCTCATCTTTCAAAATGATGCTAGCTGCACCAAGAGCCACTTTATCTCATTCCATGGGTAGCTAGGTACACCTTGCTACAGTGTCACAGGCAGGAAATGAGAGGATGGCTACGCAATGTACATTCCTGCTTCTGCACAACAAATTTATTTTACTGACAAACGTTAGGTTTGCAAAACTAGATCAATGAAATGTTTTTAAATTAAGAAAATCTGATAGCACAGTGGCAACAAACATTTCTACTCTACTGACTTGTCCCTACTATTGTGCTTTGATCTCAGGTAAGTGAGTTGGGCTTTTCAACAGTGCCAGAATGATTTGAGTCTGAGTCCCATTAAAAAGTCAGTGGGGACTTACACTCCACAAGTGCATTTGAAAGCCTCATTCAAGGTGACAGTTGTGAGAACTTTTTGAAGCCTATGAAGGGAATTGAGCTGGGTTGAGCTTAGTGGATCTCAGGTGAATAGAACATCAGGGACATATGGCACATGTATAACTTGTTGGTTTCATATCTATCAAGATCAGTACAATAGGTGGGTCATGGAAGTAAACACGTTTTTAACAGAAAATGCTTTTTGATAAAATTGTTAATGGGTAGTGCAATTTTAGCTATTCGAGCTCTGTACACTTGGAGTATGGAACTAATGTATCTAGATATTCTGTTCTATATATACCATGCTTGTTACTGTAGTATCTGAACACTTTCATTACTGCATTAAGCAAGGTGACTACAAATCCGCAACATGTGATTTTGTTCTGTCCTTGCAAGGAGAGAAATATATGTATGCAGTACTATGCTTGTGTTTGCTAGTTTTTTTTAAATGTACATACTGTAAGTCAGAAGGTGCTGAGGTTCCTGATGGGCCTTAGGTCTGGTGGAGTTTATTCCACAGTCTTAGACCAGCCCTACTGACAGATGAGCTTTACCCTTCTGGTAGAAAATTCTATTGTACCAGAGGAGTAGAGCTCTTTACCGCTGTCTTTACTGAAGAGCATTAACAATCTTCTAGGAGCGCTGGACCCAGGCCACTGAGCACCTTGAAGAGAAGGACAGAGACCTAGAACTTAGTATTCTATGGACAGTCCGTGTAGAGGATGGAGATTAGGTTTGATGTGATTGCAGTAGCCCGTGATGCTGAGGTGACATGCTGCAGAGCTCTGTACTAGCTAGAGTTTCCTGAGAGCTGAGGGTTTCGTGCTCTGGTGTATTGCATTGCTGCAGTGCGGATAGGCAGTGAAGATAGAGTGGATAACCAAGGGCCCCGCCACTGTCATGCGGGATGAGCATGTCTGCTAGACAATTTATATGGTTCCTCTCATCTGCCAAGCAGTTAAAAATAGAAATAAAAACAAGTCTCCCATCTTGCCCAGCCTGTAAGAGAGCTTGGTTAGTTTATAAATTGGTGAGTTTCTCACTGTGAGAAGAATTTGGGAGGGGGGCAGGGTTTGCAGGATCTAAATGCAAAATCTTCCTCTGACTTAACATAGCTGATTTCCGTTGTCACTTCCATGATCTAGGCTTAGCTCCTGAGAATCTTTTGCCTCCAGCACTCATGCGCCTATCATTTACCACTTTATTTTTCAGTGAAATGTAGTAATTGGTGGTGGGGGGTGGATTCTGGTTGCAGAGGGAGTAGCAACCTCTGAGGAAGCCAAGGGTGATCCCATGGAGGATTTCAAGGACTACTTAAAATGAAATCCCTTTCTATGGTGAAGGAGTGCAGAGTGTAGGGGCGATGTGTTCGGTGACGTGTGGCTGATCAGATGGGCTTCTGTGTTTTGTATCAGTGGGAGCTTTTTTAGGCTCTGTTGGCTGCATATCTAGCCAAAAGTTTTCCAGTCAAGCCTGGAGGTTATTGTGGCCAGATGTGTGCAAACATAATGGGATATAAATCTGGTTGGTCACAAATGGAAGTAGGCATGTTCTTCCCCCATGACTCTTGGAGCACCCAGTAGCATCCCAGGAGATCTGAGGCAGTAAAATAATCTGAAGGCAGGTGCCCTTGAAAATGGGGGCTGTTAAAGTTCTTCAAAGTATTTCCCTCTTCTTACCATCATTGCTTTAGTCTTGCCTGAGTTCAGCTTTGGGCATCTCCTCTTCATCCTCATGGTGAGAAAGCTGAGAGGTGATGCAGAGCTGGGTATCTGCAAACTGCTTGGCACTTGATCCCAAGTCATCTCACTGATTCTTTCATGACGGGTGTTTGAATAATAGGGACCAATGGAATCTTGGGGATTCTGCAGGTGACTGCTCTGGGGATGAAAAATCGTATCCCCCCTCAGCCTTCCTTTGGTTAGGCTAAACAGCCCAAGCTCTTTGAGTCTCCTTTCATATGACAATTTTTCCATTCCTTGGATCATCCTAGTAGCCCTTCTCTGAACCTGTTCCAGTTTGAATTCATCCTTCTTAAACATGGGAGACCAGAACTACACACACTATTCCAGATGAGGTCTCACCAGTGCCTTGTGTAATGGTACTAACACCTCCTTATCTCTACTGGAAATATCGCCTGATGCATCCCAAGACCGCATTTAGCTTTTTTCACAGCCATATCACATTGGCGGCTCATAGTCATTCTGTGATCAACCAATACTCCGAGGTCCTTCTTCTCCTCCATCACTTGGTAGAGAGGCTTATTTAAGCGCTAGGTTGCCATGCCCCAGTTGGTAATAAGTCACCAGGACTAGATGGTATTCACCCACGAGTTCTGAAGGAACCCAAATTTGAAATTGTAGCTACCATTTAATTTATCAATTTGTCCCCAAACCACCTTTACTGACACCTCAATTTGGGACCGTTCTTCAGATTTGTCACCTAAGCCCACCTCCCCTATATCCTCTTAATTGAAGACTGATGCAAAGAATTAATTTAGCTTCTCTGCAATAGCCTTGTCTTCCTTGAATGCTCTTTTAGCCCCTCAATCATCCAGCTGATTATTTGGCAGGTTTCCTACTTGTGATGTATTTAACTATTTTTTTCCCCTTTGCTTGAAAACTGCATGTGCACCTGTTTCCAAATTGGCTCTAATTCAACGGCACCAATCCACTATGCTGCCATCAATCATCATGTGGAAAAAAAAAAAGTGGCACAGTGAGTATTTAACCACAAGCAGATTGCTGGTTGTTCTCTCGGAGCTGCAGCGACTAACTACCTGCTTAATTTGGAGATATAAAAACAATCTGCGGCAGTGGAATTTCAAAGTGTCAAACAGTATTGGCAATGGAATTTCAAAGTGTCTTCCTCCCCCCACCTTTCATAAATACAACACATGGGAGGGATGTTGGATTTATAGCAAGTCTGAAGTCTGTCTATTGCCAGATCAGGTATATGGGGCATAGGTGGTTATAGGGCAAACTCCAACACACAGGCCTACTAAGGCAACTCACTATAGAGCAGGGGGCTGCACTTAGAATGCTGCACCAGTGCAGCTGTAGTGTTTTAATGAAGATGCTCTAAGCCAATGGAAGAGCTCCTCCCGCTGGCGTAGTTAATCCACTTTCCTGTGAGGCAGTAGCTATGTTGATGGGAGAAGCTCCCCCAGCAACAGAGCACTGTCTACACCTGGGGCTAGGTCAGTATAACTTCGTTATTCAAGGGTGTGTGGATTTTTCACACCCCTGAGCAATGGAGTTGTTCTGATGTAGCTCTGTAGCGTAGACCAGACCTAACTCTCTGGTTCATTCAGTCCTTGACCTCTTTACTGAAAGTGCCAGGGCATGGCCTGACCAGAGTCAATGGTGGGGGTCGGGGGAGACAGAAGAGAGAGGCTCTTCATCCCATCACCAAACAGCCAGTAGACCTTCTCTCACAAGTGTCTCCATAGAAGTTATCTCTGCGATGCACTCACCCACCGTGACTAGCAATGAAGGAACTTGTCCAGAGTCACACAGCACCTCAGTGGCAGAGCATACAATGCTGGACTTCCTGCTGTCTAAACCTTGCTTTCCTTCCTCTAGACTGGCCCATCTTCTGTAGCCAGGCATATATATTTTAGGCCATCTTACTTCAGCTTTTCCTGGTATGCTGCCAAGCTGCACCAATTTATTTGGGGGAAATTTCCAAAATTGAGATGTTAAAATTGATCTCTCTGAAATGCTGCAACCTCCTTCACTACATGAAGAAGATCATTTTAAAAATGCCCTGAAATAAATCCAGAATGAGGGATTCTCCCTCCAAAGAAATGAGATTTGGACAATCAGCATTTTTTATTGTAAATTGCACTGCCAGCATGACCCTTTGCAAACCACCCAGGCTGCGCATTACAAGTTTCCTTTAAAAGAAAAATGTTGGTGATACAATTAACTATGGTTTAATCCCTCCAGTCTTGTGATAACATAAGCCTTAAGGCAGAATTTGTCCTGTCACCTTTAATCTTATTGTATTCATTTGCCTATACGCCCTTAATCTCCTAGCAGTCCATGCATGTTAAGATTTCCATAGTCACACATGGGAACAGAAGCTCCCTTGTAAAAATCCGACTACATATAATTTTACTACATCATCTTTAAGGCAAAGAGATTGTATAACTACAAGAGCCACATGAAGGTCAGGGAGACCCTATGCAATATTACACACCTGGAGTTTTACAGATGTAGTCTCACTATAGGGGAACCTCAGGAGTAAATAGCTGAAAAATATTTGAAGTTAATATTAATTCATTGAGCTTTACTGCCAATAATCTCAATGCAAGTATTTATTTGAACAGATGAAATTAGTGAGCAATTTTAATCTTAAACATTTTTTCTTTTGAAGGTGTGTGTGCAAATGCGCTGAGGGGGATGCTAAATTGATAGCCCTAGAAATGGAAGTGGGCTCTCTACAGAGGTGGTACAGCATGAGTAATATGTACAAGATTCCACATGTTGCCTGACTAGCAGAGATACTCGGTGATACCTAGACCTCAGTGGTTCAGGAGCCATTACCCAAAGGAGCCACCATAGTGTGAATTCATGGATTCATTGACTAGATATGATTCTCTCAGCAAAATGACTGACCAAGTAGTATTATTTTATCAAGTACAATTGGTTAATAACATGGTAAAAGCATCCTGATTGGTTAATAACTTAGACTGGTTACTAATTAAATCACACTGCGTTTTCATATCATGTTGCAAAGAACCGCAGGAGGCACAGGAAGGAGTCTGTCTGACTAGCGTTGCTGTCTAGCATCTGTGGCCCCACTCAGTCTTTGGCCTCCCTTCTGAGTCATGGTGCTGTTTAGGTTGCTGGGTTTTGTGATGTAAACACCTGTCCACTAGGAACTGGACTAAAATGTATCGACTTGTACCACAACCGGAGGTGAAACTGGTGCGCTGTACTGGGGCGGATTGGCTTCCCCTGGTGGCCATTTAAAGGGCCTGGGGCTTCTCCTGGCGGCTGGAGCCCCGAATCCTTTAAATGGCCGGCAGAGCCCTGCTGCCAGAGCCCTAGGGAAGCGGCGGCGGGGCTTGGCTGGCGATTTAAAGGGCCCATGGCCTCTGCCACTGCTACTCTGGGGCTCCAGCAACGTGGCTCGGGGCTCCCACTGCCACTACCCTCTGGGGCCCTTTGAATTGCCACCCGATCCCTGCTGCTGGAGTCCTGGGGTAGCGGGAGCGGGGTCTGGCAGTGATTTAAAGGGCCAGGGGCTCCTGGCTGCTGCTACTGCAGCGGTGCCCCGGGCCCTTTAAAGCTCTGCCAGAGGCTGGGGCCCCCTCTGATGGTGATTGAAAGGGCCTGGGGCTGTGCTGCAGCAGCTGGAGCCCCGGACCCGTTAAATCACCCCTGGGGCTCCCAGCCACCTCTGCAGCTGGTAGCTCTGGGGGTGATTTAAAGGGCCTGGGGCTCCCAGCTGCTGCTACCACCGCCCCAGGCCCTTTAAAACCTGATTTAAAGAGCTTGGGGATTTAAAAGCCATACCTCTTTTGGTTGAGGCCCTGCCCCCTCCTAAGGACTCTGCAGTATGGTAAATCCTTTGTTACTTTCACCCTGACCACAGCCACCCAGTAGATGGTAACTCTTGCTCTCCACTGACCTGGGCTTTGTTTATCTTTTTCAATTAACACATTGGCATTAGTGTATCTAGTGTATCCGCCTTGATGCTGCTATTTTTTTTGGTGGGGGGTGAGGGGGGTTCCAGCTTACATATAGCAGCTTCAGGTACCCACCATAACATAGTTTTGGGTACAAATGCTACATTAAATGCTATTCATGCAAATAGATGCTGTAGTCAGTGAAGTTTCTCTGGTGGTTTTAGCAAACGTATCACATCACACTACTACCTGTTACCCTGGTCAGATTCTGAATTAGGTAATGTATACAACGATGTACTTTCCAAATGAATCCGATTTTTGAAGGTGTAAGCAGACAATTTACAATCCGACTCTATCCTTAGATTTCCATACTGGACTGCACCTGGATCCTGGTTTTATAGCACTTCTTCTATCACTGGAGTTTGTACATGCAGATTTGCACAGAGCCAGCAGAATTCCTTTGACGTCATGTTCTCTCTCACCCATACAGCTCCCTAAAAGCGCCATTAAAAAAGGACAGAATCCAAGCCCGCACACCAACTGCTGGGTAGAGCCATCGGTTCCATTCCCAGGAGGGGTGACCCAAATCTTCATCGTTCTGGGTCAGAAAAAACAGAGCTCTTTGCAGCTTCCTGTCTCTCACTTTAGGATGGGACCTAAAATTCAAGGTCTTCTCTGCTCTGTCGTGACACTTTCCATAAAAGCTTTGTTCCAGTGTCCCAGGATTTACCCTGTCCCTACTGCTGTGCAGCCCAGTGTCTGCTCGTTGATTGCTGCTGAGACCTCAGCGCCTTTCATGGGGGCTGTGTGGTTAAAAAAACATGGAGACGCTTCAGCATGAAGTGTGAAATGTTAATACTGATAAACTGACCTGCCCACCACAGCTTACGTGTGACTCTTTCCACGGTCATCCTCTCCTGTCTTGTAACCAGAAGAGCTGATGGTTTCTTTCGTACGACTCTAGTAATGTTAAACTGCTGGGTCACAAGGACACTTGCAAGGTGAGGGAAAGAATTACGTTGGTCATGATACTGTACATGTACCTCGGACTGTCCTTTCTGCCGGCCAAAGCAAGCATATCCTAGCACCCCATAGACCTGGGAGGCCAGTGATCAATGTAGAGTTACCTAGAGAGGAAAATTCTGTTAGTAACACCACACGGCATTAATTCAGGGCTTTAGCCGTCCAGAGATTACAATGCACTTTTAAACAGTGGGTACTAGCCCCTTTACAGCGAGGGAAGCTGAAGACTGGGTAAGTGGGGTGACTTAGTGAGGCAGAATTGGAGTGGGAAATAATCCCACATCTCTCTGACTTATGTGCAATCTATTAGGCCTCAGCTGTAACAGCCTTTATGCAGCACCCGGCTCTTTTCGGAGAGGGAGACAGGCAGCAGGTGCGATGGGATAAGGATGTAGGAACTGGGAGAAGACTTTCTGAGACCGTCTTGTCATTTTTAAAAGCTAGGTAGCATTTCAGCCCAGTCAACCTTGGCCCTGTCCCCTTTTAAGCCTTTCAGCAAATAACATCTATTGCCAAAAATGATCTTGTCTCTTTTGTTCCATTATCAGCTGACTCATTGGGTAAGTGCATATTCAACTCCCTTGTCCTTTGCAATGCCAAAAGCGATACTCTCAGCTGCATCTGGGGAAGGTTGCCCTGAACAAGCAAATTCTATTCGGCAACTTTAGCTGGAAATCAGTGAACTCAGCTCTTAAAATGTGACTTACAAAGGATTTTAAAAAACCAAAGAAACTGGTCACTTGTCCTTGTTTTTGCATCTTCAGGAGGGAAAGAGAAGTGGAAAGGATTAGGGGTTTGCTTTGTCTTTAAAAATGTTTTTCCTCTGCTTGGTTCTAGAAATCTTAGATTATAACGTAGATAACATGTCAGACTTAGGATACAACTAGAGATATCAAGAATGCCCTCAAATCTTCCTGGGTTATGCTCACTCATTTGATCCCATGGCAGTTCATCCTAAGCTGGGACCAGCTAGTTGGGCAAGGATGTGCATGAGAAGTCTTTCTGAAATTATCCCATGCTTCAGAAAGAGAAGTTGGAAATGCAGGAGGCCAGTGGTTTCCAACCTGTGGTCCTCAGACCCCTAGGGGTCTGTAGACAATGTGTAAGGGGTCCATGAAAGGTTGTCATTACCATAAAACAGTGGTTTTCAACCTGTAGTCCACAGACCCCTGATGGTTGACAGACTGTCTAAGATTTCCAAGGGATCTGTGCCTCCGTTCATAATTTTTCAGAGGTCCACAAATTAAAAAAGGTTGAAAACCACTGCTGTACGTGTCCCTCCAAGTCATTAGTGACCCTAGGGCTGGTGAAGGAACGACGACATGAGCTGTAAAAATTTAGCTTTTGGCCAGTGGAGGGAGACTGCAGTTTGGTTTATTCACATCCTACTGACCTAATTGTTTCCCCCCCCTAGAGGTGGCTGCACTGGTGGTAGATAAAATAATCTGTACACATGGCCAAGATCTTCAGACCAATTGGAATGAATTCATATCAGCAGGGCCGGATGGTATTCACCTGAGGTACTGAAGGAATTACCTGAAGGAATCTCAGAGCCATTGGCGATTAATATTTACAAACTCATGGTCACAGGACAGGTCCTGGAAGACTGGAGAAGGGCTAATGTAGGGCCTGTCTTTGAAAAGGGGGAAAAGGAAGAGCTGAGGAACTACAGACTAGTCAGCCTGACTCCGATATCTGGGAAGCTATTAGAGCAATGGATAAAACATTCAATTTGCAATACCTGGACGATGAAGGGGTGATCGCTAGCAGCCTGTATGGATTTACCAAGAACAAATTGTGCCAAGCCAGCTTGTTTTCCTTCTTTGACAGGGTAACTGGTTTGGTGGATGGGGAATGCAGTAGACATAATATACCTGGACTTCAGCAAGGCTTTTGATGCAGTCCTGCACACTGGCGCCAACTTTCCTTGGCACTGGTGGATGCTTGCACCCCCCGGCCCTGCCCTGACTCCATCCCCTCCCCAAATCCCCGCAAGCACTGGGAGAGACGAGGGAGAAGCAGAACTCGGCAGTGTGCTCAGGGGAGGAGGCAGAGGCAGGGTGGAGGTGAGCTGGGGCGGATCAGGGAGCTGACAGTGGGTGCAAAGCACCCACCAATTTTTCCCCATTGGTGCCTATGGTCCCACATGACATTCTGATAAGTAAGCTGGAGAACTGTGGTCTTGGCAGAACTACCATTGAGTGTCAAGTATCAGAGGGGTAGCCGTGTTAGTCTGGATCTGTAAAAGCAGCAAAGAATCCTGTGGCACCTTATAGACTAACAGACGTTTTGGAGCATGAGCTTTCGTGGGTGAATACATGCATCTGATGAAGTGGATATTCACCGATGAAAGCTCATGCTCCAAAATGTCTGTTAGTCTATAAGGTGCCACAGAATTCTTTGCTGCTTTTACCATTGAGTGGACCCATCATTGGTTGAACAACCGCTACCAAAGAGTAACTATTAATGAAATAAGGTTAGACTCGGGCGAGGTCCCAAGTGGGATTCCCTGGGGATCTGTCCAGTGTTGTTTAACAGCCCTATTGATTACCTAGATGTAGGTATACAGAATACTGATCAAGTTTGCAGGTGACACAAAGCTAGGAGGGATTGCCAGTACTTTGGAGGATAGAACTAAAATGCCGAGGAATCTTGATATGGAGAACTGGGTTATAGACTACAAAATGAAATTCAGTAAAGACAACTGTGAAGTGTTATACTTAAGGAAGAAAAACCAAATACACAAATGCAGAATGGGGGCTAACTGGCTGGGCAGCAACACTGCTGAGAACGAACTGGGAGTTGTGGTGGATCACAACCTCGACATGAGTCAGCAATGTGAGACTGTTGCAAAAAAAGCAAATGCAATGTTAGGTTGCATTAAGAGAGGCAGAGCCTGCAAGTCACGGGAGGTGATAGTACCGCTCTACTTGGCGCTGCTTAGGCCTCAGCTGGAGAACTGTGTCCAGTTTTGGTCACCATTGTAGAGAAGCTGGAAAGGATCCAGAGGCGAGTGACAAAGCTGATCAGAGGGATGGAACACAAGCCTTGTGAGCAAAGGCTGAAGGAGCTGGGTATGTTTAGTTTGGAAAAGAGGAGAGCAAAGGGGGATATGACTGCGGTCTTCAAATACTTCAAAGGCTGCCAGAGAAAAGATGGAGAAAAGTTGTTTTCTTGTTATAGAGATCAGGACAAAAGGCAACGGGTTCAAACTCCAGCAGCGCAGTTTTAGATTAAATCAGAGGAAAAACTTCCCAACTGTAAGAGCAGTAGGACAATGGAACAGACGCCTGTCCTGATTTTTCACACTTGCTCTCTGGGTGTGGAGAAAGTGAATCAGGAAGTGTTATTTACCCCCATCACATAACACAAGAATCAGGAGTCACCCAATGAAATTGATAAGCAGCAGGTTTAAAACAAACAAAAGGAAGTATTTCTTCACACAACACACAGTCAATCTGTGGCACTCCTTGCCAGCAAGGCTGAAAGTATAACAGAGTTCAAAAAAGAATTAGCTAAATTCCTGGAGGTTAGGTCCACCAGTGGCTATTGGCCAAGATGGTCAGGGCCGCAGCCTCATGCTCTGGGTGTCAGAAGCTGAGACTGGACGGCAGGGGATGGGTCACTTGGAATTGCCCTATTCTGTTCATTCCCCCTGGGGCACCTGGTACTGGCCACGGTCAGAGACAGGACACTGGGCTAGATGGACCATTGCTCTGACCCAGTCTGGCTGTTCTTATGTTTGTATGTAAAGTTTTGCTGGGGAAGAGGATGGGAATCTAAAGCAGAGGAAGGACAGTTCAGTAATGAAGACACTAGCTTGGTCCTGGGAGACCTGAGGTCAGTTGCCTGCTCTGCCACAGATGGCCTGTGTGCCCTTGAGCAGATCACTTAGTCTCTCCGTGCCACAGCTCCCCGCCTGGGAAACGGGGATAAAAGCCTGCCCTGTGTGGTGAAGAGGAACACAGCAGAGAGTGGGAGGTGCTCGGATATGCTGCTTACGTGGCCCATGGAAGGAATACAGGTAGGAAGCGAGATGAGAATTTCTGCTATTTTTAAAAATGATTTCTGTCCCTCTGACATGGCCAGTGTGAAGCCAGCCATCATTTCCCTCACTTCACCTGCAGCAAGCAGCACAAGAGAAGAAAGGGGAGTGTAATGGAGGGGGAGAACGCAGAGGGCGTCCCACGTGATAATTCAGTGCCAGAGTTTGGTTGCTGCTTTGGCCACCTGACAGAGACAACCCACTGCTTCCTTGAGTAAGGCTGAAGGTAAACTCGAGCAGTTCCTAACACCTGCTAATCCCATTCACCGGTGGTTCTCAGTGTGCTTTGTACACACACCATTAATCCCCATGGGAAGTAAATAAGTCTCACAATCACTGTTTCTAAGGCCATGGAGAGAGGTTTAAGGACACACTCAGGGTCACACAGCAAATCAGCGGAGAAGCTGGAATAGATGCCAGCGTTGTGTTCTGACCGCCATACCACAACCACACACACACCTGTGACGGAAGGGCAGCCTGCATACTGCTCACAAGGCTGTTTCTCATCCAGCCAGCAATTTTAAAGTCGGGGGGAAAAGGCAACTGTCCTGATTTACCACAGCTTTGTGATTGCTCATTTGTGTGTGTGTTAGGCGCTGGACAGACGTGGCAACTGGCAGTCTCTGACTGGAAGGACGATAAGGTGTTCTTTGCAAGGTGAACGATGGTGTCCTTGGCCTATCACATGGCAGAGGTTGCTGCTTTTCATCCCGGTGCATCTGAAAGAGAGGGGAGAATTGAGAATTAGGGCCACTTAGGATTTCAGCATGGCAGCTGCACAGGATAAGGGCAGGAGAGGACCCAGCCCTGTATATCTGTTTATAAAAGCAATCGCAACTCCTATTTCCTGCAGCAATGACACATCCTGAGCCAGGGAAGTTAGTCACATTGTAACGCAGGTCTAGGTAACGAATCAACCAGGCTCCTGATCCAAACTCTTGTCCACTGTGAGCCCTGAGCTTAATTTACATGTGGGAACAAATCATACACTGCCATGAATCACCCTCCTTTCTCCTGAGGAAATCCAGGCATTGCACTGCACGGCTGAGAGTCACATGGCAGGAGCCTGGGCTAATGATCAGCCTTAGGCAGAAAATCCCAATTTTCACCACCAAATGAGGCCAGCAGAGAAATACAGCATGTGCTCAGGAAGCTGGGGGAAAGTACGGCTGCTTTATGTAACTTGGGGAAGTAAATACTGCTGTTACTGAGCATTAGGAGCTAGCAATTCCGCATTTCGCAAGAGGAAATGAAAACCAAGATACAAATAGGGTGTGCTTTAAGGTTGAGCCCCAGGTTCTAATCTGACCTCCCCTTGTCAGCTGCTTATAACTTTCTCCTACACACGTTCCCTTGGAACTCAGATTTTTCCCTGCCGGCTCCCGGCCAAGAGATCGTTATTTTGAAAGTTAGCTTCAGCCTTTCCAATAAACCAAAACCAAACTCTTTCAGCCAGAAATGGTGCTTGGTTTGCTTTGTAGATCTCACTGAGATCTAAAGAAATAAGCCATGGTTGATGAAAATTGGTTCAGCAGCTTGAAAGTAATGAGCATTTCTATTGGGACCTTTTGCACATGTGCTTTATCATCTTTCTGCTGGTTACATTTTATGAAATGTTCCATTGCTGACAAGCTTGGATCAACTGGCCACTGCACAGGAATAAAAGGTCTAACTCACTTGGAGTGAGCTGTGGTTTGTTACAGCAGATAATGCTGAAATCCCTGTAAAGTATGTTGCCATAAAGCCCTGGAAAAAGATTTCAAAAACATCTAGGGGTTTTAGGTGCCTTGATTTTTGTGGTAGCCAACCTGAGACGCCAGGAAGGAGATCTGACGGTCATGAAGTGCTGAGCAGCCACCTGCTGACAACCAGGTCCCTTTGAAACTGGGTACCCAAAATCACGGCCTTCGTGTGATGGGGGTAAACCCCCTATGCCAGCACTGGAGAGGTTACGAGGAGCTGGAGAGCCCAATAAGTGCATCTAGTTGCATCGGGATGAGGGGTCAGGAGCAATTTGTGATGAGACCCACCTGGTGAGGACTGCTGGCTGCTCCAAGGGTAGAAGAGGAGGAGGCAGCCCTGGGATTGTTTGCTGAGAGGAAGCTCTGGAAAAAGGTCAGGAAAGCTGGGCTGAAGGGGAAGGGACTGGGACCATCCCTGGGCAGCAGGCAGGACTGGGTCAGGGCTTTGAGAAGGGAACTGAGCCCTGAGATAAGGGTCAGGCTCAAGATAAAGGCGGGGGGGAGACAGGCTGGGAACAGTACGTGCTGGTCCCCGAAGGGTGGCCTGTGGGGGAACGGAGTCGACTAAAGTTTTTAAAGATGTTCTAACCCTGAAAGGAGCTAAGTGCTAGAGAGAGTCTCTAGAGGATCAGGGAAAAGTCTGAAGAGGCGTTATCCTCCCAAAAGGGGCAGACACAAACCATGAGGTGTGGGGAGGGTGGAGGCATGAGAAGACCCAGACCATGGCAGGGCTGCAGCAGCCATTGGCAGGGGAGGGCAGAGGAGAGGAAGCCTGCTATGCTCGGCCACACCGGAGTGCCGGCAGCGAGCAAAAACCTCCACGCTCGGCAGGATGGCGACTGGCTGTGAGCACGGCGCTGACGGGCGGACCCATTGCTCTGGGCTGTTTCATGGAGCAGTTGACCGAGACACCCACATGGGGCCTGGGAAAGCCTGCAGAGTGCCTGGCATTCTGGCAAGTGTGGCTGGGCCCTGCTGAGTATTCCCACCATTTGGTTTTTGGAGACATGAACATACTTGCTGCTCATTCACCCTGACGAGTGATGCCAGCAGGGGAGGGGAAGGGATTGGAATTGATTTCAACCCATGTGCTGCCCCAGTATGTTTCCCAACAGGCCCATTCAGCTATTTAAAAGTCAGTGTCAGAGACCAGGATGTGGGCGGTTGTGCCTTGTGGTTGGCACAGGAGGCACTGGCCACTGTCAGAAGACAGGGCACTGGGCTAGATGGACCCTTGGTCTGACCTAATGTGGCCGTTCTTATGTCCTTGGGGTGAGAAACTTCACGCCATCTAGGATAAGAACACGTGGGTGCATCCCTTCCATACACAGTGCCGTTACCCAGCCTGACCTTTGCAGTACTGTGAGACGTTTAAGGACCTGGTTTAATGCCTTTCAGGAGATGTGGGCTCTCATCTGGCAGGGCTGCCACAAGTTACAATGAGACTGGGGGTTTCCTTCGGCGGCTGATGCACGTCCCAAAGCTATCACTGAAATCTGGCATTCTCCAGCTTGATAGTCTGGGCTGTGGGGGTGCCCGGCCAGTTAGTCTAGCAGCTGTGTGCTGCCTAAGGTTGAGGGGCCTTGGCAGGGTAGACATGAGATGTTTCTAGGGCTGGAATAAGAGGTGGGGCTGCAGATCAAGAGGAGATGCATTGGCAGAGAGGTGTGCATGGGGTCCCAGGGCTGGAACAGCAGGAGCTGCTGTGGGTGGGGTTGAGGAGCATCAGCAGAGGTTCACATGGGAGGGAGCCCTAAACCCGGACTAGCAGTGGGTCTGTTCTTTGGGAATTAAATGGCATTGGTAGGGGGTTGGGTATCGCCCAGGGGCAGTGTAGCTAAGAAATGAGGTACAGTGGCAGAGCTGTATGGGCAAAACTTGCTCAGAGTCTACCCACCTTCCACCTAGTGCTTTTATATGCCTGTGACCACGTGCAAGGCAACAGCCGCTGATCCGGCACATTGATCACTGCAACCTCTGTTCAATGCCCCACACATGGTGCTTCATTTGTGCCATGGCTGGGTGGTTCGCAGCCCCGGGCGCCCCTGGGCCAGGTGGCTCGCAGCCCTGGGCACCTCTGGACTTGCCACATCATTTATAAAAGTAAAAAAAATTTCTTGAGCCAGGGCACCTCTTTCCTTACAGATGAAGTTCTGCCCGCACACACCTGAATAAGGGAATTGTGCCCAGTCGATCAACTGAGGCTAGGCTGGGGAGAGCTAGCTAATGACCTCATTAACTCCAAGGGTACAAAGGTGCAGGAAGGGGGTGAGAAAATGCAGGAACCGAAGTCTGGTAGAGCTGAGCCAGAGGAGGTCTCCCCTGGCTGGGCTCAAGACCCTGTCAAAGCAGCTGCAGACGCTGTAACGGGGGCGGGAGCCACCGTTGTAAACCAGTCCCTGGGTGTTTTACCTGAAGAAGGTCTCCAAATAGTTTGGTTGTTTGGAAAGAGGCGGAAGCGGACCCCCACCCCCGCACCAGCGCCCCTCAGTTTCCCAAACGCCAAGATCTCTGCTGCCACCTTTGACCTGTGCCCCAGGGGCTGGGTCCTTTGGAGCTGTTTGTGCTTGGGCAGCCAGCGAGAGCCCTTGCAGTCCGTCCAATCTCAGGAGCTTTTCTAAAGCCTCGTGGGCTCAGAGGTCTGAGCACCTGAGTTCTGCCAGCCGGAGGTGCTTCCAGGGCAGCAGTAGATCAGTGTGGAGGAGGTCTCTTGCCTTGGTGTAGTGAGCAGGAATTAAACACAAGTGAGGGCATGTGCGCCAAGTGGCTCGCGTTGCCAGAAGGAGGGGAAGCTGGCTTGGGTCTGCTCTTGGCTGGAGGATGACGGTGGGGAGCAGGAAGGAAAATTCGGGTCATAGAGGCCAAGACCAGAAGGGACCATTGTGATCATCTCGTGTGGCACAGGCCAGAGAAGGGTCCCAAAGCAATTCCTAGAGCTGATCTCTTACAAAAACAGCCCATCTCGATTTAAAAATGGTCAGCGATGGAGAATCCAGCATGGCCCTCCCCTGAAGCCCCGCCTTCCTTCCCCAAGGCCCCGCCCTCTTCCCCAAAGCCCCCCTCACTCTGCCCTCCTCCCCTCCCCCAAGGCCCCGCCCTCGCTCTGCGTTTTCTCTTCCCCTCCCCAGGCCCCCACCTGCTCATTGCTCTCTGCCCTCCCCCAAGCCCCTCCCCCAGCCTCCCAATCATCTAAATGGGGGCACCACCAAACAGCAGTGTCTGGTGGGTGCTGAGCACCCCCCTATTTTTTTTCTGTGGGTGCTCCCAGGAGCCCCCAGGGAGCTGGCGCCTATGACATGGGCTGTTTGTGGGTTTGGGGCCAAGCCCAGAGTTGGTGTAGGGACATAGGCTCGTTTATACCAACTGAGGCTCTGCCTCGCGACGTTTCCCTCCTTGGCAGAGCGGAGAGACGGTGCTGCCTGCCTAGACAAAGCCACGCCGTCTGCCGGAGCGTGCGGGCTGCTGACATGGCAACGAACTTTGGAGAGACGTTCGCTCAGGGAGAGCTCGGCCCTGGAGCGTGGGAGCCTGGTGCTCGGCACACAAGGGTTCGGGGCAGGGCTGAGTCAGCGCGGGGAACCGAGAGTGAAGGGTCGTCTCACCTGGGCGTGAAGAGCCCTTGTAAACGCAGGCAGACTGATGACGTAGCATGAGCCTGGCCCTTCCTCCTGCACCGGGCAGCCAAACAATGGAGTTACCCACGCTGTCTCGATACCAGAGAACCTGCCTTTTGTGCTCGTGTACCGGGCTGTCATCCCACTTCTCCGGGGCTAAAAGCGCCTGCTTTGGCATTACCGGGGCAATCGCAGAGGTGGAAAGGCTTGTTTGACATTATTCATTTGCACATGTCATTGTCCACAATGCGCTTCCACCTGCCTGCTGATGTCTGACCTGTGGGAGGCCAGACTGCGATGGGGTCGGGGTGGGCATGTGCAATTTGCATGTGAGCTTTGCAGAAACTTTTCTCCACTTTTAGCTTCCAGACCTTCGCCCCTGTAGTCACCAGACTGCGGCTGTGTTGAGGAGCGGGTGTTATTCGTTTATCTCTGGTCCTATCCTGCATTGCTTTGCACACCCAAAAATCTACTTAAGTCAATGGGAGTTTGGGGGGTGCAAGGCATGAGGACCTCGTGCTTGGTAGCCACCCCGTAAAAACTCCAGGGCTGGAACCACAGAGGCCCAGAGCGTTGGATCTACCAGCCCCCATGCTCAGAGGACAATGCTAGCTCTGCAGGCCAAGGTGACTCATTTCCAAGGGGCTGTTGGCTCTCATGTGTATTAGGGGTAGGAATTCAAGGGCTGCTCAGACCTGTGCCTGGTAACTCACTGTCCCAGGTGGAGCCTGCTCCCTTCTGCAGTAGGAACCCTGCAGGGTGGCTGCAGCTAGACACATGTCTTGGGCTGCCCCCCTCAGTCGCCAGTTCAAACAGAGACACTGAATTTGATGACCTGGTTCAGCTCAGTAGCCTCTGTAGCAGCTGGAAATCCGGCCCCAGGGCAAAGATGCTTCCAACAGCATCCAAAAGAAGCAGTGACACTGGCACCATGGAGGAAATCCTGCTGTGCACTCGTCAGCGGCCCTGTCACTCAGGAAACACATTCGTCTCCTGCAAAGCCAAGGGGAAAAGTCGGATTTCCCCAGGATCAAATTCAGTGGGAGCAGGGAGCAAGGTGCCCCCCCAAGGCTGATGGTGTGAGACTTCCCTTCCTCTGTAATTAGCCAGGGATGGGCAACCCCTGTGTGCTTTGGCATGGGGGGGCTCTCTTTTAGCAAAGCAGTGTGGAGTGGGGTTTAATAGTGCAAAACCCAGCGTTGGTTCTGATGGAGCTGAGCTGCTGGGGAGCCCCTGGGGAGGAAAAGGGGACCCTGGTGTCAGTGCAAATTTCAGGGGCTCTGAAGAGGAGCCAACCTGCTGCCTCAGAAAAGGTAACAAAATTTTGGGGGAGATTTATATAAAGCCGGTCTGGGGAGTGGGAGGCCAGCAGCTTCTGTGGGGCTTTCCGCTAGGACAAAGACATCTGCTAAGCAGGTCAGAAAAGGACAGGATGCCCCTGGCCAATGAACTGACGCAAGGACAGGGTGGAATTACCAAGAAAAGTGATGGAAAAGTAACAAGATGTCGAGAAGGAAGTTAATAAAACAGGAAAGTGGCTAAATCTTATTTTCTTTCTCTCTCACACTCATACTCCTGATACACACCCTCTAGGGCAGTACTGGAGCCTGGGTTTTCGCTCATCGTTGTCTCTGCCTCTCCCCGGCAGGCTCTCAGCATCGGGCTGCCCTATCTCTGGGGCTGCTCTCGGAGGTGAATGAGACGTAGCATCTGTCTGGATGCCTTCGATAAATCCAAGCCACTCATTATGGTGGGGAATCCCCCAGTGCCCACCTGAGCAGCGCAGGAATCTGTCACTTCCTGGTTAACTGTCAGTTCCCAGCACCAGCTGACAGGTTCGGCTCAGCGAATGTACGTGTCTATTTGCCTTCAGAGCGGTCCCCTGAAGGAGGTTATTAATTCACTGAATGGAGATAGTGCGGAGAGCTAATCACTCCCCTTTAATTATATCATTGTGGAGGGGACTGAGGGCATGGGACTGTCGGCAGTAAGTCACTGATGGGCATTTCAAGAGGACCGTCTACCCTGGCATCTCACAGCTACTTGACAAAGGATTGAATTAACCCTCCTGATCTCCCTGGGCAGCGGGGGCAGAGATCCTTGGCCTACCTCAATTGTATTACCCCATCAGCCATGTTTCACCATGGGGGGAAACTGAGGCACGGACTAGGGACATGACTTATCCAAGCTCACACAGTAGGTCAGGGATAGAGAAGGGAGTAGAACTCCAGTTTCCCAGCCCCATGTCCTACCCACGACCCCACAGGGGGCGGGTATCTGGGAGGAGTGCCCTGTGCAGGGTTTTAGCCCCAGCTCCCCGTGCTGGTGACATGAATGTGAATAAGAATGTTCTGAGCACTTCTGATGGCTTGGACAAGCCCTTGTGTAATTATGCACATGTCCTTGTACCATTGAGGCTGTTGGGGTTCCTTCTCCACTCTAAACTCTGGGGTACAGAGTCCTTTATATTTCCCTCAGTAGGATTTAATGTCCCGTTTTTAAAGGATTCTTTTTGTCTCTGAATCTTTTACTCTGTTTAGCCATGGTGGCATTTTTTTGGTCCTCTTGCTGATTTTATTTGGGGTATACATTTAGTCTGAGCCTCTGTTATGGTGTTTTAAAAATGTTTCCATGCAGTTTACAGGCATTTCACTCTGGTGACGGCTTCTTTTTTTTCCTTCCATTTCACTAGCCTCCTCACTTTTGTGCAGTTCCCCATTTTGAAGTTAAATGCTGCTGTGGTGGGTTTCTTTGATATCTTCCCTCATTTTCATTTAAAGTGGATGCAGGACTAGGAAGGTTGCTGGCTTGATGGCACTGAATTCCCTATCTAACCCCGCAGCATGTGTGGCTTCCCCTACCCCATTGCCCCCATATTTCTCACGCCTGACTTAGAGGGGCCAGCCGCCTGTCCAGGCAAGTTCATTCTCCATGACCCAGTCTCTGCTGAGACAATGACAAAGGGACCAGTTAAAGCCACTTGCAATGATGGATTTTGTGATGTTTCCGGGAAACGGGTGGTTTCCCAGGAGCCCATTTCACCCAGACTCTGCACAGCCGTTAGGTGGGGTTGGTCCCTGGGACAGGTGCAATCATTCATCTTCAAGCTCGTAGAATTGTCGTGTGCTGGGCCTTCTATGCAAGTCTAGGCCGTTGGCGTTGGGGGCGGAACACATCATTTTCTGCAGCTTCCCTGGCTGTCTCCCCCCTCTAGGTAGTGATCAGGCCCATACCTGCGGGGTGTGTGGGTGCGTGTGTGAAATCTGAGGAGCTGTCCAGCCCCGACAGTCACTGCTCAGCTTAATTTTCCCCAGATGCGGCGATTCCAACAGCAGCTCTCCCAACTGCTCTCCAGAGACGCCGCTCCCACTCCAGCCGTGGGCACTGGAACGCAGAGCTCCATGGCTGCCTTTTGCATAACTACGCACATGACTCTCTAATTACACGGCCAGCTTAGTTTCAATGGAATGCGGCGGGTTATTCGATCCCGCTAAGCCTCTTATTGTTTGTTTACACTGCTGCCACCTGCAATTAAAACTTCCTCCCATCTAAATAAATGGACCAGCTCCCACCTCTGGCAATCGGGCAGCAGGGCTGAGCTCCGTGCTGCTGGAGAGGGCCTGGCACAGAAAGCTAGTGGGGCGGGGCATTGCTCTATACAGGAAACAATTAGCTGACCTACTTCTCTGGCTCCCGCCACTGAAGCCCCCGAGCAAAGCTCAATCAGTAATGCCTTTCCCCCTGACACCTCTATGAGCCAGGGCTGGGCTGTTGCACCCATTGTTCAGATGGGGAACTGAGGCAGAGAGGGTAAAACACAGAGCCTCAGTGGTATTTAGGCTCCTAAATTCCTCTGGAATCAATGGGAGTTAGGAGCCTATGCTGGGCCCTGGGTCACCCAGGAAGGCTGAGGCAGAGCAGAGCAATAAAGCCAGGTGTCAGGACCATGGTCTCAAACCCAGGGCTGCTGGGTCCTCGGGAAGCAGCCTAGGCCACTGTGCCTCACTGACTTATCCCATCACCAGGAGATTCACAGACGTGGGTAGGCCAGCTTCCAGGGTCTGCCACTTGCTTCCTGATTGGCCACATGAGCTTGACCCTGATTGGCTGGTGACCATATAACTATATATATATGTAAATATCCCGCTTTCTATCTAGTCTTGTCTGAGCAACAAGTTGCTGCTTGCTAGTCTCTACCTGAACCCTGGGCACTGCAGGAAGTACCGCCCAGCAGGGCCTGCTGGGCGGTACTTCCTGCAGTGCCCAGCTTCACAGGCTCCCCCAGTGGAAACCCAGCCTGAACTTCCTGCTGGCAATACAGAAGTGTTGGCAGCCTAGAACCCCCATGGGCCCAGATTCGTACACCTGCTCACACTGCGTCTGTCTGCTTTGGGATTCCTTTCTCTCTCTCACAGCCGGCTGCAGCCAAATCGTCCTGGGAAGCAGCTGGGAAGGTTGTGATGCCTCCTGAGGGTACCCAGGGTTGCGAGGCATCTCACTATCCCCTGCCCTTCATGTGAGGAAGCTTTGTCAGTGGCCGCTATGCATCAGCTCCACTAGCCACTGGCAACGCCAGCCCTCCCCCTCAGGCCCTAATGACACTCTAAGGTTAGTGAGTTACACACCACAACCTCCTTGCCCTCTGCGAATCTCCATGGAGTGTTTAGCCCTGGGACGCTGGCAGTATTCACCAATCCGTTGGTTCCACAGAACCAGTGCACCCCAGCTTACCAGTTCCCCCACAGATCACCAGTCTGCTGAACACACAGCACTGAGATATGCTGATAGTGAAATCACGTACAAAGCATGGAGGTCCAAGTGAGATGCCAGGTAGAAGGATTGGAAGCACACAGTTACATATAGAATCAAATCATAACACGCATCCTAGAGCCTAGAGTTAATTAACAGGATACTCATCTGTCTAACCAAGTATTGCTCACCAAAAATCCTTGCAGTGCTTTACGGCTGGGCTGGCTGGGACCCTTCTTTCACGAGACGTGTTCTGTCAGTTTGCCTCTACTTGAAGGATTCAGTGTGCCCCATTGCACTCCAAGATATTCCAGAATAAGCTGATGTCTTTATTTATAAATAGGACACCCCCTGCTCTTCGTTTCTTCCTATAGATTTATTCTTTTGTAGATTTTGCAGTTGCTTAATTCACATCTGGGTCCATATGCAAATAGGCCTACAATACACAAGTATATACAATATATAAGGAGATAAGTCTTAGTTATTTCCTGCCTGAAAGGAACACTTCTGAGGAATGTCACTGCCTGGTGACCTGCCTTAACTCCAAGATCTTAAGAACATAATTTTTAGCATAGAGACTTAATTCCTTAATGATTGTCAATACATACATTCCTCAGTGATTATGCTCATGGTGGAGACCTCAGTTGCCACACGTGAGTGAACTATTATACAGCTATTTGATTCAGGGTTCCCTATTAAACCATATGCATGCTCTGTGCCCACTGCCAATTAGCACCAATGCATCCCTGGGTCCCAGAGATGTTATACAAAATTACTATCCTGGCATCTGCTTCCCATCCACAGTAACTGCCGGGGGATAGATCAGGGGTCTTTCTCGATGATTGAATATAAATTCACAATGAGGATCCATTTATTCTCAGAAGCTGCATAGCCAGGAGAGAAGGGCCCCTTTTTCATACATATCACAACCAAACAGAAACAACTGGCGAGCCAACCAATATGGCCAGGTTGAACGTCTCCATTCTGATTGGCTGAGACAGATTTGTTTGCAAGGGCACTCATAAAGAAATGTCCTGATTTTAATGAAAAATTCATCCCCCTGCAGATTCCTTGCAATTAGAACCAATGTGTGTGCGCGTGTGCGTAACCCGCTCCTGCTGGGTGTGGTGCTCTGTCCCCCACTAGTGGCACCGAGACCACTTAGAAATTAATGAGTCGGTACAGCCTTAGCTAAGAGTCACGTGGCTTTTAGCTCATGCAGTAAAGGCTCATCCACTAAGCTTCAGAGATCCCAGGTTCAATCCTGCCTGCCGACGCCCAGGGTCTGTCTGTGTTACACACGCGTGTGCTAATGCCAACGAAAGGACCTCTTCTGCATTACAGCTTAACTAACAGACAGCTCCCTGCACTTGGCCACGGTCACTCTGGAAAGGGAAAGGAGCCTGAAATGTGTGCGCCTTTGGCCGCCTGGTTCCTGTCGAGAATCATACCAGACTGAGGTAGCTTTGCCTGCTGGGTTTTACTTTTAATGAGCATCTTTGTTTCTTTTTTTAAACCAGCCTTGACATCGTGTGGTCCCCCCAATGAACCCTGCTCAGGGCAAGACCTGTCCCTGCTTTTGAAACAATGCCGAAGCGCATCCGTGCGCAGGAGTACATACGGCAAGGGCTGGAGCAGTCAGTCAGCGTTCTTATTTATAGAAGAGCTGATACCATTTAAATCCCATTAATATTTCTCCGGCTGGCATCGCTAATTGCCTGGATAGAGCTTAGCTGCCTCTGCAGTTCGGAGCTGCAACAATCTCACTGCGCCACCAAAGTGTGATAATTACTCACTTCATCTGGCACACCAGCCGGAGAGAAAACACATATATTGTTGATTGAAATGTTTCAGTGGAGCTGGGTTTAACCTAGATTTCTGGGTGCCTGAAAGGCAAACCGGTCTCGTTCCGTGTGTAAATGGAACGGGAGTGCTTCGTACTTCACACGTTGAATGACGGTTTGGACTTGCTGGATGTTGCAGATTTCAGCAGAGGATCTCGGAGCCCCTCTCCCCCCGCAGACAATCAAAGGCCTGATCCTGCGCGGTGCACCCTCACTGCCCATCGCCTCCATTTGATGTTGGGCATGTACGAGGGCTGCCCTTTTGGCCGACACACCTGGGCTTGTACGAAGCACCTCCAGAGCTATAAGCAGCAGCAGCTATAGCTTGAAGTAAAGCTCTGTAACGAGGGGCTTACAGCAGGCTCCTCCCCCTGTAGATCGGGCCCAGAGAGGGCATCCCATAAAACACACTCCCCGGTGGTCACAAGTGCTCACTGTCTTACAGGGACAGGGGCAAGCCCCCCGACAGCCCAGTGGGGCAGCTGGGGCAAGGGTTATTTGGGGATTTTCTGTCTAGTGTGTACTGCATGGGACCCCAACCTCTGTTCTGTTCTAGTCTATGTGGGGGTCTTATACCATGCCTGCCACTGTTGTATCTGTGGTCTGGGGCTCTGGGGGCTTTTCTACACAGGAAATTTATACCGGTGGAAGCTACAGGAGGAATTTAAGTCAGTACCTTCCTATGGGGATCACTCCCTGCGTGAACACGCTTATTCTGGTATAAGAATGGCCTTGTTTTAGGCCTGGTCTACACTGGGGAGGCGTTGATGAAAGATACGCAACTTCAGCTACGGGAATACCATAGCTGAAGTTGATGTATCTTATTCCGATTTATCTCCCATCCTCAGGGTGTGGGATCGACGGCCGCGGCTCCCCCATTGACTCCGCCACTGCCGTTCACTCCGGTGGAGTTCCAGAGTTGATGGGGTGCGGGTTCGGGGATTGATATATTGCGTCTCGTCAATATATCGATAAATTGACCGCTACCCGCCAATATGGCAGGTAGTCTGGACGTACCCTTAGTGTTGCTTACGTCACTGTGGAAGGGATTTAAGCTAAACTGAAAAAGCCGGCCTAAGAGTGTCCACACAGGGTATAATTATACTGGTATAACTTTCCCATGTAGACACACCCTTAGCATCTGGCACAGGGTATCCTGGCCCACCACTATTTACTGCTCTCCTTTCTGAAAACTGACCCTTTATTCCTACCCTATCTTTTTCCTATCTTTTAAACAGTTACCGATCCATGAGAGGACCTTCCCTCTTATCCCATGACAGATTACTTTGCTTAAGAGCCTTTGGTGAAGAACCTTGTCAAAGGCTTTCTGAAAATCTGTATATACTGGATCCCCCTTGTCCACATGCCTCTTGACCCCTCTCAAAGATCCCACTAAGTTCTTGGCCTCGTCAGTGGCAAAGAGTATGTTAGATTCTTCCTTGAAAATGACGTGGTCATCCCAAAAAAAAACCGTATGTTGTAAACTAGTGCAATGTATTTCTCTAGCTCACTGACTTCATCTTAGGCCAGATCTAGCATGGAGACTTCTGCTAGCATAGCTGTGCCCGTCAGGAGTGGAGGGGTATGATCACTGACTGATATAGCCTGATTGGCAGAAGCCGCTAGTGGAGACAGAGTTATACCAGCAAAATTGCACTGTTGTTGTTTTGTCCCACGATAACCAGATTAGGCCATGAGGTTCAAGAGTGAATTTGGCAGCTCATCCGGGGTCTTTTGTAAAGGTTTGCTCCAAGGTGTCCAATCTGAAAAGCTTCACTTTCCTTAGAATATTACCTTCAAAAGCGTGGGCAGGTTTCAAAGCCAGCTCCTAACACATCATGCAGAGATGCTCTTGGTCCCATCTCTGTTGGTTTTCAGTCCTGCAGTGAGCCCTGATTTTCTGAGATGCTTTGATATCAGTCGGAGGAGCTTCCATCTTGTGACCATTTATTTCAGCCAATATTTCCCTTTTAAGGGTGTCAATATCCTCAGCCGCTGTCATTTCAGCTGCGTTTCCAATCTTCCTGTTTTGGCCATCAGTTACTTCATAGACTCACAGACTTTAAGGCCAGAAGGGCCCTATACATTCCCATATACATCAAATTGTGATGGAATCCACTGAATAGTCAACGTATTGTCTTGCTTTCCAAGTCCTCTTATGAATTGTGTTGTTGTTGGGATTCTGGTTTCTCCAGAAGGAACCAAGAACTGCCACCTGCAAGTTAACAAACATCATGACATCCACTTCTATTCCTGCTCTGTGTATTTCTTGCAGTGTGGTGAAGAAAGCTTTCAGTGTGGCCATTTAGTTCAAGATGCTATGGCCTGAACTCGGTCTCCTTCCAATAGGCCACTGCATGAAGACACCACAACCACCTTTCTTGAAGGATTTATCTGATGGGCCATCAGTGTGCACACGAATCTGTTTGCCTTGTGACTGAGGCTGTTGGATGGGCTTTTCTACAGTATTCCTTACTGTGGCCAAGTCTGTGTGTCCCTTGGAGCAAGGCTCCAAAGGAGGAAGACATTTACTAAAGCAAATAGGTTAAAGTGAAGGAATTACTGGGCATACAAACTTCTTCACACAATCTACCTCCCTAGTATCAGGGGCATCCTTTAGACATATGCAGTATATGCAGCTGCAAGAATTCGGGGCACCACTGCGACCATAGGCAATGACTTCTCATCTTGCTGCGGGGGTGCTCAACACCCCTACTTGACTCTAGGCCCCACCCCCACTCCACCTCTTCTCCCAAGCCCCCGCCCCACCTCTTTCTGCCCCTGCTCACTCCTCTCCCTCCCCTCATCCCTCCCTGTCACCCTTATAGCCGCTCTCCCTTACAGCCACTAAAAAGTTGCAGGCCATCGCCCTCCCACTTTTAAAAATGATGGGGCCATGGCCCCTGGGCCCCCCTGTTCTTGCACCCCTGATTGGACAAGATGGATGGTGAGACTGATCCAGTCTGGCAGTTCCTCTCTCCCATTGTCCTTGACACTGGAGATGTTCTTCAGTTACTTTTATTTCTCTGGGCTTGGACAATGACAATCATTTTTGTTGCTAAGTCCTGTCAGGTTCTTGGCCCTGCAGTCTCAGTGTTTCAGCCCCTATGGGGGTGTCATAAACAGATAGCTAAGGGTTAATGTCTCTTTCACTTATAAAAAGGTTAACAAACAGTGACCTGAAACACCTGACCAGAGTACCAATCAGGAGACAAGATACTTTCAAAACTGGGTGGATGGAAGTTTGGGTGTAAGTTCTTTTGTTCTTTGTCTTGGTTCGGTGACCCTCTCGGCTCTGAGAGTGATCTCTCTATCTTCAGGCTTTCTAATCTTCTGTTTCCAAGTTGTAAGTACAAGGATAGTAAGACAATAGGTTTATATTGTTTTTTTGTATTTACATGTGTGTAGTTGCTGGAATGTGTTAAATTGTATTCTGTTTGGATAAGGCTGTTTATTCATTTTTTCCTTTAAGCAATTGACCCTGTATATTGTCACCTTGATACAGAGACCATTTTTATGTCTTTTTCTTTCTTTTTATATAAAGTTTTGCTTTTGAAGACCTGTTTGTTTTTTTCCCCTTGTTGAGGCTCGAGGGAATTGAGTCTGTACTTAACAGGAATAGAGAAGGGGGGGAAGGGTGGAATCCCTTTGTTTAGATTCACAGAGCTTGAATCTGTATATCTCTTCAGGAACCCAGGGAGGGAACACCTGGAGGGGAGGAGGGGGAAGGGAAATGGTTTATTCCCCTTGTTGTAAGACTCAAGGAATCTGAGCCTTGGGGTCCCCCAGGGAAGGTTTTGGGGAGACCACAGTGAGCCAGACACTGGAATTCTCTGGCTGGTGGCAGCGATATCAGATCCAAGCTGGTAATTAAGTTTGGAGGTTTCATGCTAGCTTCTCATGTTCTGAACTCTAAGGTTCAGATCTGAGTAGGAGAGGTATGACAGGGGGAGAGTTTTTTGTTATATAAATGACTGTTTTCACTGGAATGTTTTAAAAAAACATGTTGCTTTTGGCTTTTATAAAAATGTTTCTTTTCCGAAATGGTGGGCGCTGAATTTAAGGGGATGGTGTCTCTTTAAATTCTCTCCCTTGGACCAGTCTAAGTGGTTGTTAGTAAAAGAGGCTTTTCAACTCTCTAATCTCTCACCTGACAACGTCTCTTTAATTAAGACATTCAGTTTTTGGCTTGTGAATGTGCAGCGTTTAATGCACAAGGCTGTGATCTCTCTTCTCTGATGTGATAATTATTTCATTACAGGGTATGTCGTTAATGAAGCTAAATCCACGAAGAGTCCAGTCTTTAAGCCAGAGGGGTAGCTGGCATGAGGAGTGTGGTACGAAGTAATACCAATTATTAAGTAAGGGCTGATCCTGTAATTGACTGCACCTGCTCGGGGCCTGCGATTCCAGACCACACACAGCCCATGTGGTCACAGCAGTGATCAGGTTATGCGGTGTGTGGTCCCGCTTTAACTGACTAAGATCATTTCCGTGTGTAACATGCACTTTACCCTGATCGGTTTTAGAGAGCAAATTGATTTTTGCAGTGGAGGAAGTTTACGCAGATGGGCAGGAGATGAACAGCTGTGATTTCCTGCCCAGACCTCCTCCGGGCCTCATTCACTAGCGCTGTCTGCAGCAAACAGGTGTGTTCCTTCACAGCCACAGCCAGGTAACGTCTGGGTTCCCCTGTTGCCCAGCCACACGATAGTGTTTCTTAGGGCGAGAGTCAGCTGCAGGTGAAAGCGGGGGCTGGGCGTGTGTGTGCCCCCATGATACAGGCTGTTTCAGAGTCTGGGGAAAGGGTCTCTCTTGACGCTGCAAGAGAGGGGCCAGTCCTGCCAGGTGGGCTGGATATGGTGATGTCAGCCCCTGTCCACAGAGAACTGGGCAGAGACCCACCAAACTCATCACACACAAGGCCAGCCATTCCATTGCCAGCTGAGCAGCGCCTGGCTCATTTCCATTTCCTCCCTCCCACCCCCATTCCTCTGGGGTCTCTGTGAAGCACACGACACTGCAGCAAACCAAGAATGCTGCTTAATGGCTGCTTGGATGGGAACAGCGATGCGTAAAATGCCCTTCCCACGCAGGCCTTCTCCAGGAACAGCGAGGTGGCAAAGCAATCCGGTGAAAACAAACTTCCCAGGGATGAGAGCTAATTAGAGCAGCAGATGGCACAGAGAGAGAGAGAGAGAAAGCAACCCCAGCAGGGGGGCGAGAAGGCAGCATCCAAGGGGGTTGTCACAAAAGAACCAGGCCTGAAAAGGGTGACATTTTAAATTGATTTTTTTCCAGGTAACATTATTAGAACATGAGAGGCAATGTGACCTAGTGGGTAGAGCACTGGCTTGGCATGCAGGAGACCAGACTCTGTTCCTGGCTCTGACACTTGGCTGCTGCATTATTGTGGACACGTCACGTCATCTTTTGCCTCAGTTTTCCCCTCTGTAAAATGGAGCTAGTGATCTGGGCCCAACTTTGTAAAGCGCTTTGAAATCGACTGATGAGAAGCCCAACAGAGCGGTTGCTACGGAACTTGCTCGTGGTGCTATTACACCCCCCAGCACGTGCCATGCAGGAGGGGTGGGACTGCAAAGCTCAAGGAGCATCCATAAATGATCACACATGGCTGCTAATCTCACCTCCTGCCCCATTTCTACAAAGCTCAGGGTCAGCAACTCCTTCTTCATGAGCTTCCTTCCCAAAGTGACTTCCCTCCAGGGCACTGTCACAGCCACAGGTCCAGCAGGAATCCCGGGGCAATCTTTTATCCTCCATTCTGATGCACTCTTAGAGATTCTGGGGCAACCCTAAAATCTTTGGGCATTTATACTCCAGGCCCTAAGAGAAAGTTCTGCTCCCAGATCTCAGAAGCACTCTCAGAATCATCAGCAGTTCTAATAGAGGACAGGTGAGGTCCCAGAGGCCTGGAGAAGGGCAAACGTAGTAGTTATCTTTTAAAAAGGGGAAAAAGAGGACCCAGGGAATTATAAATCAGTCAACCTAACTTTGATACCTAGAGGACAATAGGATTATAAAAAGTAGGTAACGTGGGTTTGTCAAGAACACATCCTGTGAAACCAGCCTAGTTTCCTCCAACAGCTTTCCTGGTCTAGTGGATACGAGGGAAGCATAAGACGTGGCATTTCTTGATTTTTAATAAGGATTTTGGCACAGTCCCATGTGACATTCTCATAAGCTTGGTTTTGACGCCCGTTTTGTAGTGTCTCATTTTTGATTGGTTAATGTTTATGTAATCCTGCCTGGCAACTGAGCAAAGGCGGGAAACTCAGACAAAAAGAACGGGAAAGAGTCACATGGTCCTAAGTAATCTGCCTGGTAAGAGGACAGGATACGAGGGACTGACATAATGTGACAGGTTGCTGTCCGCCTGGGAGGCAGCCTGTGTTCCTGTGTTTGGGTTGCGCAGTTCTTCAGGAGAACATCAACCACCTGCCTGCAATCCGCCCGGTGATTGTGACCTGCTCCAGACATCTGTGGGTCCTGATCCCTTGGTGGCGTGGTCCTGGAGGTTCCCCAGACTCTGGTCTTCTAACTGTAACGTTAAGATTATTTGTTCGGTAGCCCACTTATTCTCGTTGGGGGTCTGGCTTAATGCCCATTTGTTTGGTAAACCACCGAGCTGCTGTATGTATGTTTTGTATCGGTTTATATCTGTATATCTTCTTTGTTAATAAATCCTCTTAGTTCACCCTTTAATTATCTTTAAGTGTCTTGTTTTACTGCGACTATAGGTGATAGACCCGAAATCAGGGAAATCGAACTTGCTTTGGCAGCGGGGATCCCTAAACTTCTCTCTTAAGTGTTCTTCTGGTAACATCAGGATCATGGAGGACAGTTGCCTGTGGGGGTGAAGGAACAAACCCCACCACCAACAAAACAACCCTCTAACAGGTCCTCCTGACTCCATGGGCAGCAGAGATAGTGTGTCTCGGGCTTCAGTCCTTCCTAAGAATGGCTGTGCTGGTCCATCTAGCCCAGTAGCCTGTCTCTGACAGTGACCAGTACCCAGGACCGGTTCTAGCCATTTCGCTGCCTCAAGCACTACGGCACGCTGCCGGGGGCGCTCTGCCGCTCGCCGGTCTCGCGGATCCGGTGGACCTCCCGCAGGCGTGCCTGCGGATGCTCCACAGGAGCTGCGGGACCAGCGGACCCTCCACAGGGACGCCTGCAGGAGGTCCACCGGAGCCACCTGCTGCCCTCTCGGCAACTGGCAGAGTGCCCCCTGCAGCATGCCGCCCCAAGCATGCTCTTGGCATGCTGGGGCCTGGAGCCGGCCCTGCTAGTACCAGAGCTTCAGGGGAAGTGTACAGAACCGGGCAGTTGGAGTCATCCACCCCTGGCTTCCCCTCCTGGCTTCTGGCAGTCAGAGGTTAAGCATCACCCCATGCCTGGAATTGCATCCCTGATCATCTTGGCTAATAGCCATTCATGGACCTATCCTCCATGAACTCACCTTATTCTTTTTTTAACCCAGTTATACTTTTGGCCATCACAACATCCCCATGGCAATGAGTTCCAAGGTTAAGTGAGTGAAGTGTGAAAAAGTATTTCCTCTTGTTTGTATTAACCCTGCTGCCTATTCATTTCATCAGGTGCCCCATGGTTTTTTGTGTTGTGAGACTGGGTAAATAACACTTCTCTATTCTTTCTCCACACCATCCATGATTTTATAGAACTCTACCATATCCTCCTAAATCATCTCTTTTGTAAGCTGAAAAGCCCTAATCTTTCTAGCCTTTCCTTACATCAAAGCCATTCCGCACAGTGATCATCTCTGTTGCCCTTCTGTGTACCTCTGCTGTTTAAGATGGGGTGACCAGAGCTGAACACAGTATTCAAGGTGTGAGTGCACCCTGGATTTATACAGTGGCATTAGGATATTTTCTATCTTACGTTGTATCTCTTTTCTAATAGTTCTTAACATTCTGTTAGCCTTTCCGACTGCTGCTGTTCACTGAGCAGATATTTTCAGAGCACTATTCACCGTGCCTCCAAGATCTTTTTCTTGAGCGGTAACAGCTAATTCTAAACCCATCATTATATACATGTAGCTGGGGTTATTTTTTCCAATGTGCATTACTTTGCACTTATCAATGTTGAATGTCATCTGCCTTTTTGTTGCCCAGTTACACAATTTTGTGAGATCCCTTTGAAACTCTTGACAGTCAGCTTTGGACTTAACTAGTTTGCATAATTTTGTACTTTATGCAAACTTGGCCACGTCTCTGTTCATTCCCTTTTCCAGATCATTAACGAATATGTTGAACAGCACAGACTCTCTCTCTCTCTCTCTATTTAGTCAGCAAGCTTTGGAAACTCTGCCATCTAATTTCCAGCTAATCATTTTTTTCTTTAAGGGAGTTCTGTAGTTGTGCAGGGGGTGTTGCCAGCTGTCACGGAGTGTGGGGGAGTCCGGCCCTGCACCCCTTTTCCTGGGACCCACAGTGACTCTTAGCCGGCCAGTAAAACAGAAGGTTTATTGGACAACAGGAACACAGGTTACAGCAGAGCTTGCAGGCACAGTCAGGACCCCTCCATCGAGTCCTTCTGGGCTTTCAGGGTGCTTGGATCCTAGCTAGGATACCCTGAATTCCACCCATCCAGCCCCAAGCCCAAACTCAAACTGCTTCCCTCCTGCCACTCCCTTCCTTTGTCCCCTTCCCGGGCAAAGGTGTTGACCTTTCCCCTCCCTTACCTAGCTCAGGTTACAGGCCCTGGCATCGTCCATCCCCTCAAGTCCTCCCCTGCTCTCCCACTCCCCACACAGACAGTACTTACTGCATCACACCAGCCTTATGGACGCACATCTGCTAACTATCTCCCAGAGCAGGTATGCTATACAAAGCTGTAGAACAAGCAGTCCCCACCTCACTCCCCCTCCCCAGGTACTGGGCCATCGGCCTGGCCAGGAAAGATCAACCCCTGGAGTAAGAGGAGGGTTTATTCTCCATGGACCCCTTGGGCATAGATTTTAAGGCTAGAAGGAACCATTATGACCCTGTAATCTGGCCTCCTGCATAACACAGGTCAGAGAACCCCACCCAATAATTCCTGCCTCTGTCTATACTTCCTGGCCTCCATCCCCATGGGACTCTTCCAGCCCCAGCTTAGCATGATGACAATTGATGGTGGAGCTAGATCCTCTCTTGTAGGCAGACATCCAATCCCTGATTGAAAGAATCCATGTGGTAGACAATCCATTGCTGTGCTCTTGGGAATCTATCAACAAGGGAACCAGCTCAAGTCTATTACGGGAGACACCTGCACATTGTGAAATGACCTTAAATGCATCCACCAAGAGAACATAGTATTCCCCTCTCCATCCCTATCTCCTTTGATTCCTGCAGAGAAGCAATAATGATTATTTTGAGAGAGCCATTTCCATGGCAAAAAATGGATGCAGTAAATATAGATGTAGCTTCAGGATGGAGAAGGAGGATCACCAGGGGGTGGGAAATTACACAGGAGATGAAGGGAAAAAGCCCTCCCCAATGGTGCAGGGTATTCTGAGCACCAGCTAGGTTAGCAGCAGCTGGAGCAGAGTTAGAAGAAGGCTGAGAACGGGGAGATCGCTGGTGAGCAATGGGAGACATGACATCTCCTTAAAGCGATTGACTGAGGTTAAAGCACCATTTTCAAATGCACTGGCTGGAATAAACTCTAGCCCTGCTGCATAACGGCTGTGCTGACAGGCTTAAACAAGCCCAGCAGTGTTGTCAGTGTCAAAGGAGCGGCGGGAACGCTGGGGCAACAGGCTAAGGGAAATGGACACTTCATGGGGATTCAATTTACCATCTTGTCCCCAAAGTATATTCATGCCATGTGACATTGGTGCCTAAACCTGGCATTAGGGGGCGCTGTTCTTCTGGAGGTGCTGTCTTTTGGATGAAATGTACAAGGGAGCTTCTGGCCAGGTGTGGTCATTAAAGAACCTACCATGTATGGTTGCAAGGGTGTTGGGTTGTTAGGCTGGGCATCCTGGCCAAACTGCATGCTGGGTAATCACGTCCCACCTCCCTCCATTCTCCCTGCAGTGGGAGGAGCTGCGGCTATTAAAGGTTGCACAACTGTTTTCATTCCACTCTCCTGCTGTTTTCAGTCGCTCCCAGCTTCTACCTTTTGGGCTGATGTTTTTCAGGCTCCCTCTCTGCCTGAGAGTGGCTTGTATTTGGAAAGTTTGGGCAGACAGGGAGGGGTCAGCTCAGCCACCTGGGAACAGGAGGAATCAAATGTTCTAACAGTGCCTAGCTCAATGGGATGAGGATGGCTGGAGTGTGCTCTGCATCTAGAGGTGTGCCAAGCATTAGACGCAGACAAGTCTTAACAGGGCCCTGCATCAGACACTTCGCTCTCTCGCCTGAGTTCAGACGTCAAGCAGCTGGCTCCACATTCCTTTTCCTTCCTAGTGAAAGTGGCTTGGAAAGAACAGTGCTCACTCATCCTGCTTAAAGCTACCGTCCCAACAATTCAGGAGGCAGTAGTACATTTCAGTGGTTCTTATATAACAGGCAGGGTGACCAGACAGCAAATGTGAAAAATCAGGATGGGAGTGGGGAGCCTATATTAAAAAAAAGACCCCAAAATCAGGTCTGTCCCTATAAAATCGCAACATTTGGTCACCCTAGTAACAGGTCACCTATAGGTGTACATTCGGCTCGGTCTTTGTAGGCTTCCTGAAGACTTGCCACAATGTCAGTGACCGGTCAATTTAGAACAAAAAAGGGGCAATATTTTGTCACACAACCTGTGCAACTCACTGCTGCAGGAGGCATCGGCTCAAATGTGGTGGCTGGGTTTTGTCAGGGGATGGATAGTCTCACGACCCATAATAACAAGCAGCTTAAGAGCCAAATCCTTGCTCACGTGAGTTATGGCACTGACTGAAAGCATTGGAGAAGGGCTCTTCCACTGTGCAGTCACAATTCCCCACCCTCTAGTCCTGCTGCCCCACCTCTCATCTGGAGTGACGGCCTCTAGGACCAATCTAGTCCAATCAGTGTCTTCCCTGAGTCTGTCACTTAGGGATCAAGTTAATGCCAGCATTTCCCAAATCCCTTCTGAAACAGCCTTTTGATTGCAGCCGCTGCCATGGGTACAAAAGATGTTTCAGGTGCCCAGCTCCCATGGGAAGTCAGTGGAAATTGTGCACCTTCATAATCCTATCTGTGCCTTTGGAAAACTTCCCCTCTGCCATTGTGCCCTGGGTCTGGGTTGGAGCCAGCAGCTTAGAGGCGGAAGGCTCTGTATCTCATTACCAAAGCCCTGGGCCATCCATGTGAACAGAGTTTCTCCTAATCCCCATTGTGTTTGCTTCCCTGTGAAGCTGGCTGCTTGATCTAACCTGTTGTTCCAAACAGCTGAAATCCTGTTTGAAGTTGTTCTGTTTCCCTTAAAACAGACCTTTCCCGCCCTCTGCCCCACCTCCGCTGGTTCCCAGGAAGAAGGGTTTTGTTAGCCCAGGTGGATTTATGCATGTGATTTATTTCGGGGGAGCCGTCTCCTTTTGCCAGGCCCATGTCCCAGTCTGCGTTGTGGGATTGTGTGGGCTAGAATGGGGAATGTCCTTGGTGGAACATCAGTGTGGTGTATTTGGTTTTCATGGGTTTTGTTCCTATGGCAACTGAGTTAGATTATTAGGGGATAGCCCAGCCAGCTTCGGCCGGTTGGGCAAGCTCTGTGTCTGTAAATAAATGGTAGTTTTGTTAGCTGTCTGCTGTCTGGCCTCGAGTGATTTCTTCCTCAACCGGCTGCCCCCAAGGATATAACAATCAGGACCCAGCACGGTGTAATCCTGACCCCTTCAAGTCAAGGAGAGTTTTGCCGTTGGCTCCAATGGGCACCTTGAAGTTGGGAGGCTCTGAGACCAGTTACTGCTCAGGAGCAGAGTGACTGGCAACCTCCAGCCCAACTCTGCTTTGACACCACACGTGCTTTGGGGTTGGAGGCCAGGCTTGAATCCATGCTGGTTCCAAGGTGAGTCTAAACACAGAAGGGGCCTGTTTTCCGGATCCAGCTCAAGATGGTGGCCATCTCCCAGGAGCTGATCTCCTGGGATATCTGCTACTCAGGGTGGTGAGAAATCTTTGTGAGACCACAAAACTTGGCCTACCCCTTGATCTAAACATCCCTGGCTCTACCATGTGCAGTCAGAAGCTCCAGCAGTGGCATGTAGACTCCTAGTCTGGAAGGGAAACAGGCTACAACTTCCCAGAGGACGTGGCTGTCCAGGTAACGGGCTGGTTTGTTGGCCTTGGACTGAGGAGCCCTGAGCCATCAAGAGACATAACCAAGCCCCGTTCTGCCTTAATGAAGATGCGAAAGGCTCACGGTTGTGTGTATCGGAGAAGCAGCACTATACAGAGTGTTCTACAACGTGCTTTCCCGAGGGCCATGCACTCCAGCCTACGATGGCTCGGCTCCTCTCAGCTCACCAATGGCACATTGGCTACTCCCCGGGTCTCAGTGTTTTGATTCTTCCATCAGTAACGTTGAAAACAGGCCGCTGCGGCAAAGGTCTGCGGAGCAGGACGGGTTCTGTTATGGGGCGAGGTTGAGGGGAGGGCGTCTCTGGTGTGGAACTTTGCAAGCACTTGGGATATTTTGTCTGAGAACTTTGGGGATGGGGAAGCCAGTGTTGGCCCTAAACTGGGGGCTCTCATGCTGAGGGTCATGAACAGGCATTGGGGGTAACAATGACCCTGCCCTCTGCACATTGCTAAACGGATGGGCAATCCGAGCTCCATCCTGGTGAAATGTGAGGGAAATCCCAACCTGGAAATGTTGAGAATGAGCCACCTCCTTCCCCACCTGCATCCCACTGATCCACGTGTCCTGTGAATGCGCCACACTCTCCCAATAGCAAATCTTCACTCTGGGTTGCTACCTATAGGCTGTAGCAATAGAAGACAAGGAGGGCTCCCAAAGTATTTAAAGGGACACTATCCAATTTCTATACACTGAGCGTTGGCCCTAATTGACAAAGCCTTCAGCAGGCTCCCTTATCGCCCACAAGCTTATCACCCACGACCATGGGGCTGATCGGCCTGGAAGCCTCGGCGTTAGGCTCTCTAGAATCAGGACCTTCTCAGCAGCAGGGTGCCAGCGAGGGAAACCCTTCCTGGGAGAGACCAGATTGGCTGATCACAGGCGAGGCCTAGAGTGACCAGATGTGCCGGTTTTATAGGAACAGTCCCAAAAAACCAGTCTTTTTCTTACATAGGCTCCTATTACCAAGGCCGGCTTTCAGCTGATTCTCCCGATTCCCCAGAATTGGGCCCCACACCTGCACCTAAGGGCCCCATGCCTTAGGCGTCTTTTAATTTTAATTTTTTTTTTACTTACCCAGTGGTGGGGTGGGGAGTCTGCTCTGGGGCTTCGGCGGCATTTTGGCGACAGAGGGGGATCCACTCCGGGGCTTCGGCAGCATTTTGGTGGTGGGAGGGGGGTCTGCTCCGGGGCTTCGGCAGCATTTCAGCAGCGGGGAGTCCTTCGGTGCCACGGAAGACCCGGAGCAGACCCCCTGCTGCTGAAGTGCTGCCAAAGCCCCGGACCGCCACCAGGTATTCAAATCGGGCCCCGCCGTTCATAAAACCGGCCCTGCCTATTACCCCCCACTCCCGTTTTTCACATTTGCTGTCGGATCAGCCTAGCAAAGCCCTGCCTTTCAGCAAAGCCTTCTCCCAAGTGGCGTGGAGCGCAGCAGGGTGATCTAGTGAAGTGGGAGCTGGAGTGGATGTCAAAAGCCAAGTTTTTGTGCCTTTCTGTGCCTCTGTTTCCCCTCCCACTCTTTATCTGTCTGAGCTCTCCAGGGCACGGGCTGTCTTGCTATGTGTTTGTACCGCGTTTAGCCCTGCTCTCAATGGGGGCTGCTGAAAGAACATTCTGGGTTGGGCTAACCACCACCCTTCATTTGGTGCAAGACGCACCTCAACTCTTTTATGGAACTAGGGAGCTGAAATAACAGCAGCCTCCACCAAGACAAAGGCATGTGTGGGTGGAGGGGTTTCACTGGCCATTGTTTTGTGAAGGTTTGTGTGTCTGTAAGAGAGGCAGAAAGACCGGAGAAGTAGAGAGAGGAGGAAGCACCAGACACAGCCACAGAAACACTGGTCGTGTGACCCTAAGGAAAAGCTGAAAGAGAGCGAGCTTTTGGGTTGTGTGCTGGCTAGAAAGGGGCTTGGGATTGTGAGCAAGTAAACCGTCTCCTGCTGTTTGATTCCTCCTGTGCTCAGAGAAACAGGAATTTGTGCATTCTTGGTAAACAAACAGGAGTACATCAAAGACTTACCTGATTCCACCATCAATTTCTTCTCCTAACCGAAATAGCCTGCAACACCCTGAATTTTGGCTAACTCCTTTGGTCAAAAAAGAGTAATAACACACACTGATCTGCATCCCTCGAGAGAAGAAACCCCTTTGTGACTTGTCATGGGCTTTTTCTGTACTGGTGCTCAGGCATTTAGATATGGGGGTTGGTCCTGCTTTGAGCAGGGGGTTGGACTAGATGACCTCCTGAGGTCCCTTCCAACCCTAATATTCTATGATTCTATATCAACATAATATGTGCCTCCCCTCCCCTCCCCTCCCCAGTGCCAGTCTGTGTTTGCAGGAGAAATCCCTGATTTTCCATCTGTCCTATTTTACTATTAAAAAGCAGGGTCTGGTTTCACATCTAAAGAGCAGGAAAGCTGCTTTCAGGTTCTGTTTGGTCTTCATGTCTTGACAGGCCAGCAGGAACTTTTATTGCAGCAAACTCACGTCAGGGAGGATGTGCAGGCCGGTGCAGACTTGCCAGCCAAGCTAGGGAGCACAGTCATGAGGCTTCTGGTATGGACAGAGGAGATGAAGCTGTGGAGTGGGCAATGAAATAGCCTTGGCTGGTCAAAACTCCTGGTATTTGAACATAGAATGAATGATGCAAACAGCCTGGCCTTCCAGTAGCTCTACCAACTCCATGGTTCTGCCTTCTGCTGACTACCGGATGGCTAGCTCCTTGCTTTTCCTTCCAGGGCATCATTGGGGCTTCCATCTCCTGGGAGAGCTGAATGGGGAGTTAACCCTTTGTCTCTGGGAAGCACAGGGGTTGATTGACAGGGGGTGGGTCTGCCACTTCCATCTTTCCTCAGTTGAATCAGAACCTGCAGCCGGAGGAGGGTAGGAGTTAAGCAGCTCGGGCCCCGTCCTGCAGGACCCTCTGTGCATGTGTAAGCCTGTAGCCAAACACTTCCGAGTGGAAAGAGCTCCTGGCTCCCTCTGTTGGTGAAAAGGGAAAAGCATGGCTATAGAGCACCTCATTTACATACGTTACATACCCACAATCCACCAGTAGCCCTTGGCTCTCACAGACTTAGGTTATGTCTGCACTTGTAATTGAACAACCAAAGTTTTGCCATGATAAGTGCCAGCGTGAACAGCATGTTGTCTGCAGGAACACTCTCCAGCTGAGAATACAAGTGCCTCTCGTTGGGGTGGAAGTTTTTTGTTGGCAGGAGAAGTAGGACGGGAAGGTACCTTGATGGAGACTGGATGATGATGAGCTCTCCAAGCAAAGGAGTTGGCTTTTGAAATATCCAGCTGTCTGGCCCCGTTGGGACTGGGTTTTGTTTGTGTGGGTTTTTATTATTTTCATGTAACAAACTTTCTTCAGCAGCCTTTACAATCCAAACACAACTGGTTAGTCTAAGGCAGAAGAACTAGAAAGTGCTGACCAGTCTAGTGTCACTGCCAGAGTGAGTCCAGGAGGATTTGCATGTATCAGTGGCTCTATCTCCATCGCCAGGCAATGATGAATGGTGCAGTGGAAGAAAGAATCACAGTCACCTCCTACAAGATGGAAGAACAGTTTGGATGATACACGAGCCTGGAAAAAATAACTGCTAAAGTGAGGGACAAATCCAGAGCTTTGACAGAGAGCAGGCTCTGCATGTGGACAGGAGTTAACCAAGTCCTCTGTTCTCCTGGGGACCTCCTTGGCACAATCACACTGAGTTGCTGAATTAACCTGCACTGCCCCGGCCAGCCACAGCAGAATGCCAACCTTGGAATATAACCATGAGTTAGTCACGTGATTTATTTTTTCTTTTTGCATGGTCTGACTACAGGCTGCATTGTGAGGGGGAAACTCTCTTATCAAATGAATGAAGATCCTGGCAGTTATGTGTAGACAAATAACAGGCTATAGCAGGAGTTGGCAACCTTTCAGAAGTGGTGAGCCGAGTCTTCATTTATTCACTCTAATTTAAGGTTTCGCGTGCCGGTAATACATTGTAATGTTTTTAGAAGATCTCTTTCTATAAGTCTATAATATATAACCAAACTATTGTTGTATGTAAAGTAAATAAGGTTTTTAAAATGTTTAAGAAGCTTCATTTAAAATTAAATTAAAATGCAGAGCCTCCCAGACCGGTGGCCAGGACCCGGGCAGTGTGAGTGCCACTGACAATCCGCTCGCATGCCGCCTTCAGCACCCTTGCCATAGGTTGCCTACCCCTAGGCTATAGAATGATGAAGAGGCAGCACTGGACTGGGACGCAGGAGGAGTGGGTTTGATTCCTGGCTCTGGCAGGAATGGGAGGTAGAGGATCTGGGCCATAATGCACTGCGAACAGGTGAAAGCAAGGACATTTGGGGTTAAAGCCTCACCCTATGGAATTAAAGGGTAAGCCACCATTCCTGGAACTCAAACCTATGAGTCTAGTGGGCTGAGGTAGGCCAGCCCCCAGGCTCGAGCAGTCAGCCGTCCTTTCCTGCTAAATGTTCATAGATTATCTATATTGAATCCTGGTTCTTAAGGCCTCAGTCCTGCCCTCACTGAAATAAAGGGTAAAACTCTCTTTGACTTGAATCGAGCAGGGTCAGGTCTAAGTGAGAGTAAAGAAACGCTTGTTTAAATCCAGGGCTAATATCTATGTGGCTTTAAACCTGACCCCCTGGAAGATGCTGCAGTTTCCATGGAGATCAACTGCCCTTTGCCTCTTCTGCAGAGGCTTTAAATAAAGGGGAGATTTGCAGAGGCGCTAAGGTTTAGCTTAGAGAGCAGGAGTCTGTAATTGCCTCCCACTGAGTCAAAGACAAACAGTGGGCTCCGGGGGAGAGCCTGGAGGCCCTGACTCTGAGAGTCAGAGGATGACGACCACAGGCAGTTGCCTAGACAGTGGAATCTTGTGGTTTCTGGAGCCAGTGTTGATTTTCATCATTCTACTGACCTGTGGGGCTGGGGATGGAAGGCTGCAGAGCCCCTGACATGACATGCCACTGGGCTGGCTCAATCAATCAATTGTTCTTGGCACTGGCATCTAGGAATCTCAGCTGAGACTGGGGACCTAGAGTTAGGTCCTACCCTTAAGAGCTTACAGTCTAGGTAAACAAGACAGAGGCATCATGTCTTAGGGGGGTGAGCTCTTCCTGGTGCTCAGAAATGCCGTACACACAAAACTGCGCAGTCTCAGCTGGCTACTGGAGCAGTTTTGTAATGGACATTGAGTAGGTTCACTGCTGCCCTCTACTGGCTAGATTCAGAACTGCTCATCTGAGTGTCAGAAGCCCTAGACTGCAAACTCTTTGGCTTCAAGGGGCCTTTTGGAGAAGAGGAAAATGGCTCCAAAGGCTGGGGAACTTACAAAACTGTTAATTAAACTCATGTGAATGGTTTATTTCAGTGGAATGGCATTGTTACAGCATAGCTTGTCTCCTGCCCTGCCTTTCCCACCTGGTCAGACCTGACCTGTGGTTCCTTTACTGCACCACTCAGCACTCTGGGTAGGAGCCCAACTACATCTTCATCTTTTCTACAGTGTGACAGTTGGAAAAGTGGTCAGGGGACCAACCCAACAAGGGGCTGAGTGCAATTGGCCCCCACTGATGTCACTGTGTGCTCAGCACCTTGTGGGCCCTGGGGTTGGCTCGCCTGTCACTATCTGTGTGGCAATGTCTTATGAGAATGCTATTTCCTTTGGAGTCTGTGTCCGAGAGAAGCCGTGGAACGAGGATTAAGCATCCCATGTAACGAACCAGGATGCCCTGGCACCTGTTATGCAATGCCTGCTGGGCCCCTGCTCTGATTGCAACACACTTTCCTTGAACTCTGCTCATCCAATAAGGTGATTCAGTGGGAGAGCTGAACACCACCTGTCTGACGTGGGAGGCTGCAATCTCTAATGTGTTTACCTTTGCCTTGAACTAGTCACGTGTCTGGGTCACTGTGTAATCTGCGGATGGAGGGGAGAGGTCAGCCACGTGGTCATAGGGGGGAGGAATTGCACAAAACGTCTTCCTCATTAAACTGAATAACCTTGGTGGAAAAGGCATAGCAGCTCCCCCACTTTGCTGGGGATGGAGTATGAGACCAGCTGAATTGGCACAACTGGTGCAAAAGCAAAGGAAATCTGCACACTCCAGAGAAATGACCCGAGTCAGGCTGGACTCCCGCCACAGCCCTGGAGCCTTTGCCAGGGCTGTTCCCAATTGCCAGGCAGAGGTTCTAATGAGGCTCTGTGAATCTGGGCCAAGTGCTAAGCTGCTGCAGTGCAGAAGATGCCTGGCACAGATACCCGTCCGGCTGGCATGAGCCAAGCTGCATCAGGCTATGTGGAGCAATGGGGTTCGAGCCATGGACTGGGAGCTGATCTAAAGAGAACAGATGTGGATCCAGAGGCAAAAGTTTCACAAATCGAGAGTTGTGTTGGGTCAAAAGGAGGGATAGCTCAGTGGTTTGAGCATTAGCCCCCTAAACCTAGGGTTGTGAGTTCAATCCTTGAGGGGGCCATTTAGGCAACTGGGGTAAAAAACTGTCTGGGGATCGGTCCTGCGTTGAGCAGGGGGTTGGACTAGATACCTCCTGAGGTCCCTTCCAACCCTGATATTCTATGATTCTAACGGCCACTCCACACTGAACTCCTCTTCCAGATCCATACTGCCTGGGGCATCCTCCAAGAGCATCTGCTATCCCCAAGCACTGTACAAATTTGATAGGAATGGATTCTCCCATTACTAAAATGCAGCTGCTCCTGGGGTAGAAAATTGCACTCTGCTTTATACAGCTGCATAGAACAAATGACGATTGTGGTGAAGTCCAAATTTCTGTGCTAACTTCCCCACTAGCCAGACACAGGCATTCTTAGCCCAGAAAAGTGTCTCATATTGTCAAGATTAAAAAAAAAAAAGGAAGCATTTCTTATTTCACTGAAGGTGTCCTCGCCTGCGTCGCCCGGTGACATTGCAAATGCAGTGAAATGCAGCACCGCTTCTGGTGACTGACATCCCGTTCTAGGATATTTACAGTGAGCTAGAAAATGCCAAGGGAGGATTTCACAGAGGGCGAGAGGAATTTTATAAAAGAAGGGCTACTGCAATTCTGCATCAGCTGCTTCTCCCTCCCTGTGGCCTGGCTAATGGGGATATTCAGCCCAGGAATCTATGGAGTGGCCGGACCTCGCTGCAATGCTATGTAGCAGCCATTGGAAACAATAGCATTGATGGGCCAGACATGGAGCAAGTTATACCAGCCAGATGGAGAGAAGATTTTATAGGCCAGAAGGGATCATTATGATAATCTATCCTGACCTACTGCATAGCACAGGCCAGAGACTATCGCCCGGTGAGTCCCGCATTGAGACTAACAGCCATGACTTGGTCATTCCAGTTTGACCCTGTTCGGGTTTGATTCTTATCTGAAGGCCTTGCATCAGCCTGTAGTGTGTAGGTGTCATACTTCCTGGCTTCCAGTGCAGTGGGAGGGAAGGCAAGTACACTCAGTCTAGCTCAACAGGAAATGCTAATCTGCCCTTGAGGGGAATTTCAGGATCCAGAATGCAGCCACCCAGGAGAATAGGACTAACATCCTCTGTGGCTAACATCCTGAAAAATTCTGCGGGCTTTCCAGTGATCACGTGGTTGGAGACCTCAGATCTATGGCACCTCCAGCACTGGCTCAGGTATCCATCTGGGGGACGTTAACCAGTTGCAAGAACCGGTGAAAGAGCAAATCTCGTTTGCGTGAGGCCAAAGGCCCCTGGCGCCAGGATCTGAGAACTCGGCATGATGGAGGCAATGCTGGTGGTTAGACTCGAGAGAATGGACCAGCTTTGCCACGAGGTGGCTGGCAAAGAACAGTTGCTTTGCTGGGTCTGGAGGGCAACAGGATGTGTGACGCCTTCCTGCAGTTGAACATCCCCATAATAATTGAGCGTTGGTCGGTCTCCCTCACTCGAGGTGATGGCTGGATTCTAGCATCTTAAATACCACAGGTGGTTCCAGTGAAGTCAGCGAAAGCGGTCAGGACTCCATGTCTAGAACCGAACCAGAGAAATAACCGATCTGTCTAGAGTCCAGAAGATGTTTTCTGATTCTAATCGAAACTGCACCAGCAGGCTGGAGAGGCAGAACTGCAATTCTCCTGCATCCACAGCAGCTCTGCCTGCAGAATTTTTAAATTTAGGCTTCGGCCAAGCATGAGATCACAAATGCCAACTCTGCCCATCCCCTGAGAGCAGGGCACTGCTGATAGCTGCCTGGTGCTTGCAGGAGATGCAGAAAGCTCCTGCTAAGGAACAGCTGTGGTTGCACTGTTTAGCGTCAGGAAGAGCCCCATGCTGAAGGACCATCCCAGTGCTCCTGTAATGCACGCGAAGTAAACACCCCACAGCAGGGCCACTCCCAGAGAGCTAACTAACTCCCATCATCTGTAAACAACGGGGGACATATCGATAAGGGTCCAGAAAGGAACAGCAGGGTTTTATAAAGGAGAGCAACCTTTATAGCAGTTGTCAGTTGCCAGCCAAACCTGGCCGTTCCTCCGATAGGATTCACAAGACTGCTAGCTGAGGGGGAAGCAGGCGATCTGAGGCTAGTTAAGCACTGAAACAGGGAGGTTGTGGAATCCCCATCCTTGGAGAACAGGTTCAACAAATGCCTGAAAGGATGGTTTAGGTCTAGGCCAGGCAGTAAGGGCTGGCTTAGATGGTCTCTTGCGGTCCCCACATTTCTATGATCCCATGGCATACACTGGATCTGATCGTAGTAAAGCACTACAGGATCTCGGTTTTACACGTGAGATTAATTCAACTGAATTTGGATACGAACATGGTAATCAAACAGAGTCTTTGTTTCTGATCTGTGAGTTGACTTCCAGTGCCTGGAACGAAGGGCGGGATCTAGGTGCAACAGGGATCTGGGCTGGGTTGGATTTGATTAAATAATTGGGATGAGGAAGTAAACCTAGGAATGAAACTAGCAACTGATATTAAACTGGGAGGAGCTGCAAATGCCACTAAGGACAAAGATGGGCTACTAAGGGCTCCAGAGACACTGGAAACATGGCCAGGCAATGAAAGCTAGGGCCACCGAGAGTGGGATCTGGTCCTGGTGAAAAAATTTTTCGGGCCCCCCAGCAAGGGCGGACTGGCTAAACAGGGCCGACGAAGCCGGGGAAGCCGGGCCTTGGGCCCCCTTCCGGACTGCTGGGTCCCAGTAATTTGTACCGGCTTCCCCACCCTCTCGTCAGCCCTGATGAAAGATAGAACCATAGAGAAGTAGGACTGGAAGGTGCCTCCTAGGTCATCTAGTCCGACCCCTTTAAGGTAAATGCAAAATAATCTGACGTTCAGCTATTGAGTAGGCAGGTAAAGTGGGAAACAGAGATGCTGAACGAGACCTAGAGGTGGTAACAGACAGCAAATCGGACACAAGTTTGCAACATGATATGGCAGCAAGAAGAGACCGACACAACTGGGTCTGGGGGGAGTCTATGCAGAGGCATTGCAGGATGGGGAATTAATAGACTCATCTCTACGGGTATGGCCTCAAGCCCACGGCACCGAGGTGATGTCAAGACTAGCATGGAGTGCCCACATGGGAGATCTTACAGCTGCAGCGGGTAAGCGCTCTAGGGTAGGCATGGCCCAAGTCTCAGAGCCCAGCTCAATTGACTCGGGCTTGCAGGGCCAAAAATAGCAGCGCAGAGGAACGTCTCCTCTGCTATTTTATAGCCATGCAACCTAAGCCCCGCAAACCCGAGTCAGGTGACCCAAGCTAGCCGTGGCCATGCTGCAGGTCTTTTAGTACTTAACCTTTATGGCTCTGATGCAGGCCTTCAGTTACAAGAAATGCACGGAGGGAATTCAGAGCAGAGGAACAAAAATGGCTAAGAGGGCTGCAGGACTGGTCTACAGGGGCTGATTGAGAGGGAACAGGAGGTGAATCAATTCAGCGCCTGGCTTTCTAGCTGGAAACTTCCTCTCTATAGTTGCAAGTGAGGACGGCCACTAAACCTGCAGAAACAGGCACAAATGTGTCAGCCTTGTTCACCAGGAGCTGGATGGGCCATGCAGTCTGAACCCCCCTTTCACCCCTCTGCCCAGACACACGCTGGCTGGGGCTTGCGCTGCCCGCTCTGGGGGACATTCTCTGGCCTGTGTTATGCAGGAGGCTGGACTAAATGATCATGATGGTTCTTTCCGGCCTTCGATCTCTGGACTGTACTTGCTCCAGGGATGAATGTAGCGGGCTCCTTCTCCCCAAATAGTATAGCAGGGTGAAATGTTTCACCCAAAACCCCTTTAGGTGAAAAATGCAGATTTGGTAACACCAAAACGTTCGCCAAGTCGGTCCTTGAGAAGGGAAAATCCAAATTTTGCTTTGCCAGCTTGAAATGACGTTTTATCTTGAAATTCCCTTTACTTTTATTTTTTTTTAAAATCCCCAAATGGTCATTAAAAAACGCTCTCCGTTTGGGCTGAACAGGTGAGGATGGAATTCCTGTCACTGCAATAAACCCATTTGCCCAGTCTGCAGGGGAGGGGGTCCTTGGCATGGATGCATTGCACGCCCATGGCCTCATGGTCCTGCCCCATCATCAGCCTCCAGGCAGGGGCACAACCCTCATCCCCCTGGTCTGTCCCCATGGGAACCCAGTTACTCCAGCGTCGGGGAATCCCAGCCCCCCGGCCGTCAGAGCTCTGACTCCCCTCCTTGCCCCTCCTACTCCAGCCCCATCAGGGAGCCCCATAGCCAGAAGAACTTCAGCTTCCCAGCATCAGGGGCCCCCCTCCTCAGTTCCCCAGGGCCAGATCCACCTGTGGGGGTCCCCCTGCCCCCACAGCCAGGGCCCCGGGGCCCAAGGACCCCCAACCTCAATAGCTAGGAGCCCTTGGGCTCCCAAGCTCCCCATACATCCTCCACTGCCAGGAGCCCCTGAGGTCCCACCCCATCAGTCCCCCCGAGCCCCACAGCCTGCCCCTCTATGGGGCCTCCACCCCCCCATTCCCAGGATCCTCTCAGCCCCCCCAGCCTCCCAGCCAGCCCCCCCATGGGGCCTCCACCTCCCCATTCCCAGGAGCCCATCAGTCCCCCCAGCCCCACAGCAAGCCTCCCATAGGGCCTCCACCCCCCTACTGCCAGGAGCCCCTGGGGTCCCACCCCATTAGCCCCCCCGAGCCCCACAGCCTGCCCCTCCATGGGGCCTCCACCCCCATTCCCGGGAGCCCCTCAACCCCCCAGCCTCCCAGCCAGCCCCTCCATGGGGCCTCCACCCCCCCCATTCCCAGGATCCTCTAAGCCCCCCCCACCCAGCCTCCCAGCCAGCCCCCCATGGGGCCTCCACCCCCATTCCCGGGAGCCTCTCAACCCCCCAGCCTCCCAGCCAGCCCCTCCATGGGGCCTCCACCCCCCCATTCCCAGGATCCTCTCAGCCCCCCCAGCCTCCCAGCCAGCCCCCCATGCGGCCTCCACCCCCATTCCCAGGCGCCCCTCAGCCCCGAGCCCCACAGCCAGCCCCCCGTGCCCGGCAGCGGCCGCTAGGTGGCGCCGCGGTGCCCCCCGGTGCCCGGCTCCGCGGCGCTCGGCAGCGGCTGCCGCTCACTCGGTCCGGCAGAAGGAACCTGCGGCGGCCCCGCCGCCCGGCCCGGTGCGCAGCGAGCCCCGCCAGCCCAGCCGGGACCGCGGGCAGCGCCACAGGCAAGCGCGGCAGAGACGGGCCGGGCCGGGGTGTGGGGAGACTCTGGCGGGGTGGGGAGTGGATCTGGGTATGGCCCGGGATCTGGGGAGCTATGGGGGTTGGGGGGCAGGATTAGGGGTGGGGTATGGCCCGGGATCTGGGGAGCTATGGGGTCTAGGGGGCAGGATTAGGGGGTGGGGTGTAGGGAGGCCATCTGGAGAGCAATGGGGCCATGGGGTCTGGGGGGCAGAATCGGGGGTGGGGTATGGCCCGGGATCTGGGAAGCTATGGAGGTTGGGGGGCAGGATTAGAGGGTGGGGTGTAGGGGGGGCATCTGGAGAGCAATGGAGCCATGGGGTCTGGGGGGCAGGATCGGGGGTGGGGTATGGCCCGGGATCTGGGGAGCTATGGGGTCTAGGGGGCAGGATTAGGGGGTGGGATGTAGGGAGGCCATCTGGAGAGCAATGGGACCATGGGGTCTGGGAGGCAGGATCGGGGGTGGGGTATGGCCCGGGATCTGGGGAGCTGTGGAGTCTAGGGGGCAGGATTAGGGGGTGGGGTGTAGGGAGGCCATCTGGAGAGCAATGGAGCCATGGGGTCTGGGGGGCAGGATTAGGGGGTGAGGTATGGCCCAGGATCCGGGGAGCTGTGGGGTCTGGGGGGCAGGATTAGGGGGTGGGGTGTAGGGGGGCCATCTGGAGAGCTATGGGGCCATGGGGTCTGGGGGGCAGGATTAGGGGGTGGGGTATGGCCCGGGATCTGGGAAGCTATGGAGGTTGGGGGGCAGGATTAGCGGGTGGGGTGTAGGGGGGCCATCTGGAGAGCTATGGGGCCATGGGGTCTGAGGGCAGGATCGGGGGTGGGGTATGGCCTGGGATCTGGGAAGCTATGGGGGTTGGGGGGCAGGATTAGAGGGTGGGGTGTAGGAGGATGAGCTACGGGACCATGGGAGTTGGGGGGCAGGATTGAGCTGGGAGTATGGGCAAGGATCTGGGAGGCAGGAGTAGGGGGCAGGGTATAGGGAAGATCTGTGGGGCTTCGGGCCATGGGGACTGGGGGGCAGGCTCAATGGCCAGGGGAAGGATCTGGGGAGCTGTGGAGGTCTTATGGGGCAGGATTAGGGGAACGGGGTATAGGGGGAGGATCTGGAGGGCCACGGTGCCATGGGGGTTGGGGGGCAGGATCGGGGGTGAGACTATAGGGGGAGGATCTGGGGACAGGATTGGAGAGTGGGGGTGTGGGTGAGGATCTGAGAGGTTACAGGACCATGGGGACTGGGAGACAGGCTTGGGGGACGGGATATAGGGAGAATCTGGGGAACTATGGGGCCATGGGGGATGGGGGGGCAGGATCGGTGGTCAGGGGAATAGAGGAAGGATCTGAGGAGCTATGGGAGTCTGGGGGGCAGGACTGGAGCATGAGGGTATTCAGGGCAGAACTGTGGGGTTATGGGACAGAGGTAACATCCATCAGGGTGTGGAGGGTAGGATCCAAGAGGCAGAGATATAGGGGGAGGATGGAGGGTATGGGGCAGCAGTAACATCCATTGAGAGCTGGGAGACAGGATGGAGGCGGGGATAGCCAGAGGATCCAGGGGTTTACAGGGCAGAAGTAATATCCTGGGAGTGAGAGATATAAGGGGGTGTCTGGGAGGAATTTGGCGGGCAGAGGTCTGGAAGAGTGGCATGTTGGGGGCTGTGGATGGGGCTGGATTTAGGGGAACAGGTGCAACGTGCCGGAGGCCAGGATCTTGGGGGTGCATGATGTGGGAGTGGGTTTAGAGGAGCAAGTTCTGGGGTGCAGGGGGAGTAGGAGACATACTGTAAAGTGTGAGATGCCAGTGTCTGGTCCTAGGGGCACAGCGGGGTGGGGGATGCTATGGGTCAGGGAGTGTGGTGCATGGAGATGGGCTGGGAGGCAGGGGTTACGTATGACGATGGCCAGGTTTTGGTGTCGGTAGCTCAGGAAATGTTCAGTGTGTGGGTGAAATCCAATGGGATATTGATGCCTTCTTTGCCTCCCCACCCACATGAGTGCCCTCATGGACGAGGGGAGGGGGATGGTTTGGGGAGTCACCTGGATTGAAGACTGGAGCCCCTTGGGGGGGCTGGCTGTGCGGCTTGGGGAGTTCAGATTCATGACAAATTGCAGGCCAGTGACACGAACTGGGAGCTGGAGAGGGATGCTGCTGATTGGGATTGTGATGCTGGAATGCAGTTGTTTTTCTCTGCCAGCTGGGCACTTTCCCTTCTCCCCCTTCCCTGAATGCTGGGCTGCGTGTGATGCAGGGATCTTTCACATGTGCAGGACAATCTTCCTTCGCTGGGCACCTCCTCATCCCCACTGTGCCCTGCGCCTCGGCGTGGCCTTTCAGAACGCGAGCTTGAAAGCGAGGTAACCAGGAGTCACCTCTTCTGCTGCCGACAAAATTAGTCTTGCAAGACAAAGAAACTATCCAACAAGGATGAGCAGTGCAGGTTCCCCCAGAGGCAGGGAAATTATTATTAACAACAATGCCATTTTCCTGTGCTCCTTAGAAAGTGGCTGCCCTCCCAGACAGGGTCCTTCACCCTCCCTTAACCAGGAGCTTAAGGGTTGCCCTGAATAAAGGCCCAACTCTTAGTGACTTCGATAGGTCTTAAACTTGAATCTGGGCTTCAGTGCTTTGCTGAATCAGGGCTATGGGGTTCTATTATGACCACGTTTCCCTCTGGTGTGTTAAGGCACCATGTTTAACGCAGTGGATCTCTGCTCATCTTGGCATGGTTGCCCTGGGGAGGGCAGAGAACCAATGTTTGTTGTGGCCCTGATTTTCGGTTTAGTGACTTAGGGGCTTCTCGTGTCTGGAAAACGTGTTTCTAGCCCGTTGGAAATGAGGGATTTGTGTAGCATTGAGGGTTTTTTTTTAAAGTCCGTTCAAATGGTTCCCTTCCCTTCCCTTCCCTTCCCTTCAGGAATGTAATGGGTTCTTGTAGCGGTGAGATTTATTCAGCGATTGTGACAGACTGAATAGAGGGAAAAACAACCAGTAGCACTTGGAATAATTGCTGTCTAGTCTGTGCTCTGGAGAGGAATAGCTGCTTATAGGTGCATTACCTTACTTCAGAACTATGCATGGAGCATCTGTATCAGCAGCTCAGGTAAGGATCCCAGCACGGGAGCTGGTGTTAAGGTAATTACAAAGCTGGATGGGATGGGCTGTGTGAAGGGTGGGGAGGGAGAGGCTCTCCTCTGGGTTTCTGGAGTTTACCAGGAAGGCTGAAATTGACGGTTTGATGGAACTTGTTGTGTATCTGCTGTAGCTTAAGGTGCGGGGAAGAACAGTTTATCACTAATGCTTTGTAAAGCTCTTTGAGCTGATTGAATGAAAGCTGCTGTAGAATTCAAATAGCAGTGCTCTGCTGAGAGTCCCCCCAAAGACTTGGTATCTGCTTAAACTATCAGAGAGTGTGTGTTTATATCCAGCCACCGCGGATAAAATAGTTAGGGGAGAAAGCTGAGTTTGGCTGCCAATCTGCTTTGCTGCCCTTCCTCTTGTGTTGAAAACCCTGTGTAAGATATTAGGGGTGTGTGTGTGTTTGGCTGGAAGGTAGGGTGAAGCTCGCTGGCTCCTTGTTGCCCTGTTACTTGGTTTGGAAATCTGTGTGATTAGAATTTCTATTTTTGTTACTCTTGCTGCTTTGCAACCCCTCCTCATATTTTACCAGGACTCTGCTGTAACAATGTCATGGCGAAATCATCTGCATGTGAATTTTCTGAATAAACTCTCTTTTCCCCCCATGGACTTCCCAGTCCCAACCCTGCAGCTAACATGAAAATGAAACCTTCAAGCTGAGCATTCAGGCAGCCTTGTAATAAGATGATGCCCAGAACAGAAATCAGCTATTGGACTTAGGCTTTGCTCTAGTTTGTCTCTTAGAAAAGAAAGAGAGAGAGCGAGAGAAAGGACTTTAGCAGAATTAAAATACCTGATGTGCCTACTGGGACTTCTGGGGGCAAGCAAGACCATGCTTTTAATGTAGGTCCTATTCAAAGCTGTGTATGTGCAAATCACTTTGGATGGGATAAAGTGCTGTGCAGCGCTAGTATTCTTTTATCCAAGGTAGAAGTAATTTTCTTCTTATATTCAGCTTGAAAGCTGAGTTAAAGGGGACATCAGCTTAAAGTTAAGCTATGGGGGGGAAATAAACAAGGTCTTAGTCAACTTGAAGCCAATAAAAATGCTTGTAACAATTGTTTTCATTGGATTTTTTAAAGAAAATGTATCTTTGAATAAATAAAGGGAGGTGATTCAGTCTTGGGGTTAAAGCACAGGACTGAGACAGTTTGGTTCAATTCCCGGCCCTGCCACACACTTCCTGTGGGACCTTTAACGAGTCACTTAGCCTTTCTGAGCCTCAGTTTCCCATCTGTAAAATGGGGCAAGTACATCCTACCTCACAGTGCTGTTGCGAGAATAAATCCATGCCTGTTTGTTAGGCGCTCTGGTACTGTGGTGATGGGGGGTCCACGTAAGGGGGTTGCCAGTAAGGGTTTTTGAAACCCAAACCTTGTGGCAAAGAAACCGAAAGTAAAACTGGCACAAAACGCACACGAAACTGACTTAAATGGTCTTTCATTGTTCGAGCCCAGTGAAATGCAGCCTGTCACAAAGAGCACGACTGGGGACAAGCAGATTGGATCTATAAATAGTGGAAAACTCTTGAAGTCTGAGGTATTGCTAACAACAGCAGGGGAACTTGTGAATGTAAATAACTTGTAACGAGTCTCTTTACGTTTGGGGCCCCTTTTTCTTCTCAGGGTAACTCTAAAATTACGCTTCTGCTTCTAACCTGAAAATAAAGCCCTTGCATCACAAAGCCTTAACTGCAGGTCGCATCCAGCAGGTTATGATGCACTGCACGGCTTTGTTTGAAAGAAAAGACAAATGCGCGCTACCGGGAAACTTTGCCTCAACACGGTCAGCCTGGCGTTAGCTCCTGCGTAGATCGGCTGTGGCAATGATCATTTCCCAGCCCCACGCGTGGTCTTTCCAAACGTACTTAACATTTGCGTGGTTGGTTGTTACCTTTCCTTCTGAATTTTATCTCCAACCCCCTGGTGCTGGCCTTAAAGGGAGAGCATGTCCCACTGAGCAGGGTTTGGATGGGCTGTCTTGGTGTGCTGGAATCTGACTCAGTCTGGGGATATTTGTGCCCTGTTCTTGGTCTCTAAGGCAATGGGGCCACGGATGAACTTGGCGCGAGTGGGAGCAAATCTGGCTAAGCTCAGTGGGCATTGTGCTCACTAAGGTCACAGCTGGATTGCTCTGTTGTGCTGCACTCCTGTCTGAGTTGGTTACTGGGATTCCCTCTCGCTTGGGCAGATGGTCCAGGGTAGCAGAGACGTAGAGTTGCTTGGGGAAATGGACCTACCCCGATGGGTCTGTCTTCACTGCAGAGTTCACTCGGGCTCTTTTTGGTTGTTGCCTCTCAGCCCTCTCCAGTCCACATGCAAAACTCTTACCTGAGAATGGTGATTTAAACCCTGCCTAGCTGCGGGGGCAGGGTTAGAGCCCGGGTTTCACTTATAGTGGGGCTGGTTATCTGCCCACTTTGCAGCGAGCACACAGGCTAAACCATCCCTGGGCTGCTAGTCTGCCAGTGCCTGCCCACAGTTCCCGCCATGTGCCCAGGAGGTCAGACAAGTTCTCCCACAATTTGATGGGAAGGAATCGGAGCGGCTCATCTCACCGCAGCTCAGAGCACCTAGGGATGTGCCCCCAGAAGTCTTAGCGATACACACGGGAGCGCAGTGCAAGTGAGGACATGGTCACATGTGCTGGCATTGTCACGTGGCTTCTTGCAGGCTCAGCTTGGCTGGTCAGCACCTGCGTCTAACTCCGTGCAGCGCAGGTGCACTGTGTGTACATTGCAAGGAAAAAAACCAGCCAGAGCGTTTGAGGGGAAAACGGGGGAGCAGTATGGGGAGAACACCCCTCCTGTGAACGAAAACTCTCATAATAAAAATTGCATTTCTCTGGGTTACCCAGAACCTTGGATTATGAAAACTGAGCTCTGAATCGCCTCTCACATAATGTCTTGAAGCTGGATGATTTCCCCGGGGGTGAGATCCGAATCAAGCCCTCCGCTTCACCAGTTTCACTTTCAGGTTCTCATACGCCCTAGCACGTCTCTCCTTTTGTCCTTTCTGGTAAAAGGTCCTCCCCCCGCCCCTGGCCGTCTGGCATGTCACTGTGCAGACCTGAGGTAGGAAGGCTCCGCAAATCACTGGTCGTCCTCAGACCACAGAACTAGCCCAGGGCTGTTTTGTTTGGTTTCTGATTAATAACTAAAAGAGAAGATTCATGGAAATTGCTTGTACGTGTCCTTTCATGGGAGCGTTTTGCAAAGCTAAACAGCTTTCAGCAAGCCCTCCGTTGTGCGGCTAACTGATGCGAATTGTCCTGGTGAGGGACAGGGGTTTTTTACCCCAGAGTTGAGGGACAGGAGCCAGGTAAACCTGGCTTTTGGCTTCCCCTGGTGAATGAATACGAGCCTGCCTGTCTCTCCCCACAAGTTCTGAAAGAGGGACCACTCGCCACCCACATCCCTGAGTCTTCAGGATGGCGCTGCTTTCCGGTTGTGTGGCGGGAAATCCCACATGCTCACTGCCTCTGTTCTGCGCTAGCTACCTGCTGCTGCCTCCCATGGAGAGGCAGGGGCCAGTTACCCTGTGCAGGCTGGTGGAGAGAGGCCTGGTGTATCAATACTGGCTTCTTCCACAGCTCCAGGCCCTCCTGCCTCTCCTTGTGCCCCCTTCTGTCAAGCCCAGAGCCCCCTTGAGGTTTTCCCTGAAGGAGTCAAAATCAAATCCCTAACGCCAGAGAAGTGAGGGGGCGGAAGTCCAGGGGTGGGGGCAGGGCCGGCTTTACAGTTCTCGCTGCCCCAAGCAGTGCACCGAATTGCCACCGCAGGCGTCGGGGGCAGTCCGTGTGCCCTTAGGGCGACAGGCTCGTTTCCACGGCGGGGGCAATTCGGTGGCAGCTTCTATGTTTAGGTGAAGCCGCTCTGGACAACTAAACATAGAAGCTACTGCCGAATTGCCCTTACCGCAGAAACACGCCTGCCGCCCTAACGGCGCACGGACTGCCCCCGCCGCCCGGGGCGGCAATTCGGTGCGCCCCTTGCAGAATGCCGCCCCAAGCACCAGCTTGGACTGCTGGTGCCTGGAGCCGGCCCTAGGTGGGGGGAAGGGTTTGTGTCCCGTACCTGTTTTCTGGGAGCACCAGCTGTGTCTCAGGTGTCCCCAGGCTTGTCATCACTTGTTTTGCATCTGCGTTCAAGCCCTGGGCTGAACATCTTCCCCTTTCTAGCATGTCCCATCAGCTGTTGCTCTGAGTTGTGACTGGCTCTGGAGGGGGAAGGAGTCTGTGGGCTCCCTTGTCTGGGGGATGTTGCAAGTTGGTTGTTAGTTATTGGAGTGATGGAGCAAGAGCTGCTGGAAACTGAAGACAGCTGAATAAACAGAACCAGCAGACCCATGCGGCTTTTCTTCCGCTCCGTAGCAGTCAGAGAGGAGCTCCAGCCAGAGGGGTCTGAGCGTGTCAAATCCTGAAGTGTGTGGGGGAAACAGGGATATACTAGAAGCCAGTTTATAGCCTGGAGTGCACAATATGCTGGCCCCAGCTCCCATTAATGTCCCTGGACAATTCTCAGCCATGGGACTAGGAATATTCCTGGAGCTGCTGAAGGCAGATAACGAGAAGCTCTGGAGATTGGCCTCTGAGTATGACTCGGGACATTTCACTTTCTGAGCCTGATGCATTGTCATGAGATGTTCTTCCTGATTCTAGCAATTCACTAATTTATTCCCTCTCCAGATTAGGGAGGTAACGAGCTAGATCAGCTTTTGGCTCTAAATCTAGCAGATACTTCAGCCCCCTTTTGCCAGACAAATAGCATCTGTTTGACTAATCACCAGTTTTCCGTAGAGAAGTGGAGAAGCTGATCTTTGGGTCTGTGTCACAGTGAGCTGGGTGCCCTTTATGAGCTGACTGACCATTTGGAAAGGAGTTTGTGGGTGTGGGTGTAGGGGAAATCTAACAACTGTCTGGGAGGGCTGAAAATCAGCTAGTGTGAACTATCAAGACCATGGAGGGAACTGATCTAATGTGAGCCCTTCTGACCTTAAACACTGTGAAACTGTAACGAGTGTGCAAGGCACAGATGTAATCAGTTATGATAACCTAATGTAGAGTAACCCTCCCCTTTTAACTTCTGCGACACATACCTAAAACCCAGGAAATTCACTTGAGACCCACGCTGTCTCCAGTACTGATGGATGGCCAGTGGCTAATGTAGTTACTGTCCATAAGCCAAAGACTCTTGCTCTGGGGAGAAAGTCCCAGCAGACCAAGTGTCTCTAAAGGGATGAAGAACGTTTGTCTGAAGTTCACCGTTGGTCACCATCCCATGCTGGAGAAGCCTTGAGACACTAAGGCATTGCCATTACGCAGCCGGTGGAGAATGGTTCCAAGGTGGATTTCTACACTCCAAGAGCTTGTTATTAAAACTGTCTAAAAGTGGAATGGAATTTGATCTAATTCTACTGTCCAAACTGAGTGAGATGCAAAAAGCAAGCAGGACGAAGAGTGGAGAGAGAACGTTACATAAAACGCGGTTTTATCAGTAATCAGTTTTGCCAAGTGCACACATTTGAAAAGCATGAGTCAGGGCCCAAAAATCAGGAAATTGTCTTGAAAATCAGGAGATTTTCAAAGAGCAATCTGGGCTTTATTTGCTTCTGGGTTTTGAACCATTAAAGTTTCACACGTTCATGCTTTTCTCTGCAACTGTGAGGGCTAGAAAAAAATATGTTTTTAAAATGAAAGCAGCGATTCTAATGGAATAACGCGACTCCCAGCTGGGGATTCAAAAAATATATTGTGAGATTGGTAATAAAACCACAAGAGTGGGCAGTGCAGAGTAACAAAGGCAAGGAAGAGTTTTATTGGTCGACGGTGTTGTTGTTGTTACCTTTCTGAGTTCGATCCTTCAGCTAGAAATCGTATGGATTTACAGCTCCCTTTTTTGGATGCAATACATATTAATCCATCCCTTGGTTCTTGCTGGCTTTTTTACAGTGGGAATGCTGAGAGATCTGTTCTGAAGTAGAGTGCCTGTGCTGTCATCCATCACTTTGTTTTTCTACTTCCCAGTAAGTTCACCTCCCTCCCCCTTCTTCTCTCCTGACGTGTGCAGGATCAGAACATGAGACAGTGTTTGCACTCCAGACATGCCTGTTCTGAGGGGGCAGGTTAAAGGGACACTGCGCAAGGACACAACCCAGATTAGAATTGAATTTGTGCCCCATTCTTAACAGTCAAAGAGGGTGTTACATGGGCAACTCCTGGTTTTAAGAACAGGAGCACTTGTGGCACCTTAGAGACTAACAAATTTATTTGGGCATGAGCTTTCGTGGGCTACAGCTCACTTCATTGAATGGAACATATAATAGGAGTATATATATACATACAGAGAAGATGCCATACCAGCTCTAAGAGGCTAATTAATTAAGAGGATCTATTATCAGCAAGAAAAAAACATTTATAGTGGTAATGAAGGTGGTCAATTACATACAGCTGACGAGAGGTGTAAGGATAGTTATCATAAGGAAATAGATTTGAGTAGTGTAATGACTCAGCCATTCCCAGGCTCTATTCAAGCCAGAGTTAATGGTATCTGGTTTGCATATTAATTCAAGCTCAGCAGTTTCTCGCTGGAGTCTGTTTTTGAAGTCTTTCTGTTGCAAAATTGCCACCTTCAGGTCTGTTACTGAGTGGCCAGAGAGTTGAAGTGTTATTCCGCTGGTTTCTGAGTGTTCTGATTCCTGATGTCAGATTTGTGTACGTTTATTCTTTTGCGTAGAGACTGTCTGGTTTGGCCAATGTACATGGCAGAGGAGCATTGCTGGCACATGATGGCATCTATCACATTGGTAGATGTGCAGGTGAACGAGCCCCTGATGGTGTGGCTGATGTGATTGGTGTCACTTGAATAGATATGTGGACAGAGCTGACATCAGGCTTTGTTGCAAGGATTGATTCCTGGGTTAGTGTTTTTGTTGTGTGATGTGTGGTTGCTAGTGAATATTTGTTTCAGGTTAGGGTCCCGTCTGTAAGTGAGAACTGGCCTGTCTCCCAAGATCTGTGAGAGTGAGGGATCGTCTTTCAGGATAGGTTGTAAATCTATGTAAATGATGTGCTGGAGAGGTTTTAGTTGGGGGCTGATGGTGAAGGCTAGTGACGTTCTGTTCGGGGCGGCTCTAGGAATTTTGCTGCCCCAAGCACGGCCTTCCACGGCGTGCCTGTGGGAGGTCCGCCAAAGCCGCAGGACCAGCCGACCCTCCGCAGGCAAACTGCCGAGGGCAGCCTGCCTGCCGCCCTCTCGGCGCTGGCAGAGCGCCCCCCACGGCTTGCCGCCCCAAGCACACGCTTGGCATGCTGGGGCCTGGAGCCACCCCTGGTTCTGTTACTTTCTTTGTTGGGCCTGCCCTGTAGTAGGTGACTGCTGGGTACTCTTCTGGCTCTATCAGTCTATTTCTTCACTTCAGCAGGTAGGTATTGTAGTTTTAAGAATGCTTGATAGAGATCTTGTAGGTATTTGTCTCGCTCTGAGGGTTGGAGCAAATGCGGTTGTATCTTAGAGCTTGGCTATAGACAATGGATCGAGTGGTGTGTCCTGGCTTTAAAGCTTTCAAGCTTCCCGCAGCAGCCAGGTCTCAGCTTGGGTGCTGATTTTGCTCCGTTTGATGGAGTAGACTGCTCTGGCCTGTTCCTGTGGTACCATCTCCCTGATTAATGAAGGGCTGATGTGTTCCTGGCTCTCCCAGGTCACTTCTTCCAGGTTTTGTGCAGGGAAGTGGAGAGCAAGGGAGCTCTTTGGAAGGAGTGGGGCTCTGATTTATTGGAAGACGTTCTGCATGTCTCTGTATCTTCTCCTATTTGACCATCCCTTCCTGAGGTTTTTTTGCATGGCACATTCCAAGCCATCCTCCAGTTAAGAATGGGGGGAAAGTGTTTTCCCCTCAACCCCAGATGGCTCCTGTTGGTGCTTTAATATGTGATCCACCCGCTCCTCCCAGTCACCCGCTGACCAGCAATGGTCGGTTGTGGGTACGCTCGCCTTTCCCTGCCTATCTGACTGCTGCAAACTTAACATGAGGCTCTGATGGCTTCCAGAGAAAACCAGCACAGCAAAGCTCCCCTGGCTCTGCGCAAGGGAGATGTCCTGGGCTCATTTAGTAGACTTACTCCCTAGGCGCCGTAGCGGTCATGGTGTTAGAATGGGGCAGAAAACCATCTTCTTGTCCTGGGAAATTTTTCACTATTTTGAACACTTTTCCTGGCCCGAATTAGTCAAAATCTTGCACCTTTTCATAAACTGCAACGCCTCCCCACCCCAAATATTTTGCATCGGGTCAATGAAAATGTTTTGATTTCAACCTCTTTTTAATGTTTTTTTTCTATAAATTATCTCACTTTTCCAAACGAAAAGCCGCTTTGAACCGAAAAGAACGTTTCATTTGGAGAAATGCCCAAACAGGATGCGCTGGCAATTTTGAAGCTCCCTTCCCCGTCCTCCAAACAGGGAAGTCACCAGGCCAGACCCTTTCCCATAAAAAAAAACCTTTTGTTTTTGACCAATCAGCATTTTCCAGTGAAAAAACATTTCATTGACGAATTCCCAGTGAGCTCACCTGACAGTGCTGGCTCCGTCTGTGCCCGTCTCCCAGAGGCCGAGCAAGATCCCTGTACGCTCACTGCCCTAGGACGCTCCCTACTCCATAGTCAGCAGCAGGCTTCCTTCTCCCTCCTCCACCCGTCTTCCTTAATATAGTACCCCCAGCTCGTCTCTTAGGCTGGGATGTGCCATTGGATCATGAAGCCACCATAAAAGCAGCAAAGAATCCTGTGGCACCTTATAGACTAACAGACATTTTGGAGCATGAGCTTTCGTGGGTGAATACCCACTTCCTCAGATGCATGCAAGCCACCATATTCTCCCTCTTTCCTTCCTGCTGCTTTCTCCCAAAAACCAGCCTTTGGGTACCTGCTCCATGTTTGCCTTGAGATGAATGAGTTGTGGGCCACACGCTGCATAGGAAGACTGCAGTTGTAAAGGGCTAATTATATGGTCCGTGACTGGGGCTTCTAGCCGCTAAGATAATGCAGATGACAATATAAGCATGTTACAGGCATTGGTTTCTCTTACAGAGGTTTATAAGCTGCCTGGAGCAGATGATTAATACAAGGCCTATAAATGGGTTAATTTTATATAAACTATTCAGAAGAACGTTCAGGCTGCAAAGTCAGGATGTGGCAGATTTAAGATGGCCCCCATGCAACCCTAATTCAGCCCCCTCTTGAACATATGCATTAGGTTGAATACTATTCCCTCTACCCCTTTAGTGGGGATCTGCTCTGGGGACAAATCAGGGCTGAGTAGCGAAGGAGGCTACCTGTGCAGGACCTGTGCCTCTTTTGCCTAAGGCCCCGCTGGTTTAGAACCTAGGCCTGAAGAATTGCTGGCCAGCTGGCAGCTCCATTGTGCCACCCAGCAGCAGCTTTAATCTGCTTGCGCTGCACCTTCCGGGATCCGCTGTGGACACAGACCATGGGACATTCTGCCTCAAGGATTTGACAGCAGCCTCGTGGCTCCTGATTGGCTGCCTGCCCTATGTAAACCCACAGGGCGTTCCATGAAGTGTCCCGCCACCGGCGTGGCTCTCCTGTTGGTGCCATGATTATTCCTGCTCCCAAACGCCTGGCTTTGACCTCAGCTTGATTTGGACTTTGTCTCGTGACCTGAACCCTGAAACCTAACTCAGAGTCTGACCCTTGGTATTTGCCCTGGCCTGGAACCTGACTACGAACTCCTCTGCTACTCCCAGACCCAGGTTTGCTCCTGCTCTGACCCCTGGTCCTGACCGCCCGCGTTAGGATCCCGACGGGTTGTTGCAGAGGTTAGAAGGTGTGTAATGAATGAAGATGGTCTCTTGGGTAAGGCAGCTGAATGCTGCCCTGGCGAATTGGATTCTTTTCCTGCCTCTGCCACCGAGTTCTTATGTGGTGCTGGGCAAGTTGCAGAAACTCAGCTTTTCCCAGGTGGCCACTAACTGTGTGTTCCTCATTTTCTGGGTGCTCAGCACAAACCACGTGGGACTGGATTTGCAGAAGTGCTGAGCACTCACAGCCGCAGCAAAGGTAGAAGGAGCTGTCCTTTGAACTCATGTGCTATGACCACGCTAAGGGCTCTGGAAAACAGTGGCCTTGTTGTCCCAGAGTGGGCACCCAAAATTAGTGGATGCTTGGCCTTAATCTCTGTGCTTCAGTTCCCCATCTTTAACAGAAGGGTAATAATCCCCCCTACTCTCGGGTGTGGGATGAAGATGAATGCCTGTTTGTAAAGCACTCGGATGCCATGGTGAGAGAGCATCATAAAAACACCCCAGGAGGAAGTTGTTAATCTTGTACTCAATGCAGGGTTTAGAAGAGCTGTGCTTAAAACAGGCCTGGGGCCACACACTGAACGAGGAAGATGGAGAAAAAATAGTGACTAACTCTTCAGTTACTGAATGAGGCAGGGTCCTGTCAGGGGGTAATAGTCTGTGATCGTGTAATTAAAGACTGTGTCATAATGCATGTGCCCAAGGGGGCTGAATCAAGCTCAGAACTGGCAGTGTTTAACTTTGGAATGCCGGAATGTTGACAGTGTAAATCTCTTAATTCAGGTTTCTTTGATGATTTTCTAAGTTTTATTTTTAAAAGCCCCAAATTCATCTGGAACCATATTGATCCCCAGCTTGGTCAAGAGCAGGCTGTGGACCTTTTGATCCACAGCGCAGACATCTGCCGCTTGAGCTAATGGAATAATAATAGCAGTAGTAGGCTGTCATCCTCTCCGCAGAGTCGCCACTAGAGGGAAATGAGACACACACTTTGCTGGTGGGCTTCACAAATGTGTGCTGACAGCAGAGGAATGGAGAGATTCAGGACTTTGGGTACAATTCTAGGTTTTGGAGGGGGAGTGTGCTCTATTGATTACACTTCCACCCCAAACCCTGTCTGTGTCCCCCAGCCCTCTCTCTTCCTACCCACTCTCACCCATCCTGGCTCCTGCTCCCCATCTTCTAGCTCCTGGAAACCCTTCCTCCCACTTCTTCATCCTCTGCATTTGAATCAGGTGCTTCCTCTGTCTCCTCCTCGTTGCCTGGATGCCAGAAGGGGAAGCGTGAGAGTAGACAGTCTCCCCGATCTTCGTTCTCGTGCCCAATGCCACAGTGGCCACCGGCAGCGAGAGGAGCAATTGCAGGGAAAGTCCTGCTCAGCCCCTGCGGCCCTGGGACGGTGCATGCTCAGTTGCTCTGTGGGGATGGCGTATGTGCAGTCCAGTTGCATGTAGGAGCCGTGAGGGGCTAGAGCATGCTCAGTGCAGATGGCATCTTGGGAGAATTTAGCTGCCAAACTTTAACAAGTCTGTCCTAGTGTGTGTGAATCGAGAGTCCGTCTGTGACTCCCCTCTCCCTGGGCTTATAATTTGGCCAGATTTGCATGAATTTTCACAGGGATGGCAAAAGACACGTCCCTGGCATCAGGGTGACACCTCCCCCCCGCCAAGTTTCAAGTCCTTGTTCCAAAGCAGAGGCACCAGAGCTTCTCAAGAAAACACGGGGAAGAATTATTTATTTTTTGCATGGGCAAAATGTATTTAGCTGCAATTTTGAAAAAATAATTCCGTCTGAGGTGCGGACATGGGACACAGCCTGGAAGCGACTTCTGGGGTCATCAAGACCCCTCCCATCACAGGGGCATGGGGCATATCAGCCTGAAGGATTTAAGTTTTGAAAAGTTACAAGCAACTGAAAACTGGGTCTTATAGTCCAAAGTGTTGGGCAGCTTTAACTAGAGGTGGTACTGTCAGCTCTGCGTATGATACCCTGAGTCTAAAGTGTGACCAAATGTACGTGAGTGATGCAATGAAAGAAGACGGGACTTTTCGTTTTAGCCGTATTTGCGTGGAAGTGTTTTTGAGCACTTGTATGTTGCCGCCTTTGAATGTACTATCTTGTAGTCTGCTGCTATTCTGGTTTGTATTTTGTTAGTGCTTTCACAACTCTTAATACAGAATTCCAATGTATTTGGTCGCATGTACTGGAGGATAAAGAGCATTCATCTGTTGACACAGGGAGAGCCGTGCGAGATAAGGCAGAAGGCACGGCAGCGTTTCAAGGGAGTATAATTGCATTTGATTAGTGCAGAGAGCTTGGCAGAGCGGATCTTCTGAGACTTCACCCTGGCGCTGATCTTTCAGAGTCAGAGATCAGGGACACGAGGGAACATCAGAGACCCGACTCTGCAAATCTTCACACAGTTCTACAATGTAGTATAATTCCCTGAAATGCTGGGGCAAGTCCGTAACTTCCAGCTCTCACTACAGCTGCTGAGTCTAGCATTCGTTGGGTTTGTGAAGGAGGAGCTGAAGGCGCAGAGTGGCACCTCACTGTCCTTCTGCATCTTATGTACTTTTAAAAAAAACGTTTAGCCCGTTTTTCTTAACTTAGAAGATGTTGCTCATAGAAAGTCCCTGAAGAACGGCCTGAGCCGCTATGTAACACGGAGAATAGAAGATGGGACCTGACGTTTTCCTCTGGACTATCCTCTTTTTTTTTAAATTAATGCTAAAAAGGGGGAGCTGGCTCTGGTTTCAAATAAGCCTCCAAGCTGGGTTGGAGAAGCCCTTAAGCTATTCTCGGGTGCACATTGGCTGACTTGATATCAGTGGGGATTGGTTGGGGTTGGTTCTGCTTTGAGCAGTGGGTGGGACTAGATGACCTCCTAAGGTCCCTTCCAATCCTGAGATTCTGTGATTCTATGATTGATTGATTCAGTGCTTCTGGGCTCTGAACGTGGGCAGGTTTGAGTGTTGGAGTTCCACAGTCCAGTGCTGCCTCCAAGTAAAAAAACACTTTTACTGGAAAAATTAAATGAGCTACGCAAGATAGATGTGAGGTGATTGGTCATCCCTGAACGAGAGCCACATGTGATGCTGTGCTAGGCTCTGGAGCCAATCTGCAAGCCAGGAGCAGATCTGCTGACTCTCAGGATGGGTATATAAGCCTTGCAAGAGACGTAGCAGCTGAGTCTGCCCAGTGTCACTTCCTGGCTTGGACTTGTCCCCTGCCTGATAGTGGTGACAGACTCTGCATGCCTTTGTTTGCTCCAGCCCTACCTGTGCCTTGTTCCTACTCCACTCTTGACTCCTGGCTCCGGCTCTGACCTCTGGTCCCTGGCCTGGCTGCCATCACACTGACCACTGAGCCAGACTGCCGCTATAGGATCGTCTCTAGTTAAGCAATACCACACATAGAATTACCCATGGTTCCAAGTAACTAGGGGTGTGTGGAAGGCCAATGAGCGCTAGATCTACTGGGAATCACCACCTCTCCAAGGATAGCCTGGTGATTAAGGCGCTGGAGTGGGATTTAGGAGATTGGGATTCACTTCCACATGTCACTTAATCCTACACTTCCGTTTCCCATCTGTAAATGAGATCATATTCCCGCCTCTGTCTGTTTGGACTGTAAGCAAGGACCATCTCCCACTCTGTATCTACACAGCACCTAGCCCAATCTCTGAGGCATCTGGGTGCTACTAGAATATTAATTGTGGACCCAGCGATATGATGTAGGTCCTCAAGTGTGAATCTAACCTAAACAGCAACTCCAAGGGAAGGCAGTAACTCACGGACTCTAACATTAGACTGGCTTGCTAACATAGAGGAATGTTCTACCGCCCGCTGATCCCTGCGTTATAGATCTGCCATTTTAAAGTGATCTGTGACCGTTAGCATTTTAGTCCACAGTGATGGAGTTCTGGGAAATGGAAAATCCACTTGGGGCAAGTCTTGCTTGCTTTAGAGTTAATGGAAAAATAAACTGGTTAGCCTTCGGAATGTAATTCACAGCCCCTCATAGGACATCTGTCTTCAGGTATGTATTTTTGCAGTGACTGTCAGAAAGAACAGTACCAAGAGTTCCCATTGTGGGCGGATGCTGTGCATGGGCAGGTTGTGTTTGATTTGAGTCAATGTCACACATGCTAATAACAGTGGTGTGGGAGGCTGTTTTCCAGTGGGGAACATTCCCTCTGATTGTAGGAGCGTGCGTATATACTTAATGAATGAAGCTGCGTAGCTGGCTGGCCTTGCGAGGCTTTACACTCGACTTGATGGCATTTCTCTGCTTGTAATGCAATAACTTTTGAATGCCACATCCAGTTAATTCCAACATTTAAGGGAATGTTCCAGGCATCAATGGTTAGAACTCTAATGACTTTTTCTGGGGGGCGGGGGAACTGAAAGTAGAAAATGGGGGACATCCGGAGGAGCCCCTGGCATTTGGCTAGCAGAGTTATTGGCTTTTACCACCTCTGTAATTATTGGTTGATCGCAACCATTAGCACATTCCCACATAACAACCTCTCCTTTTAGCCTTGCCGATACTCCCAATAGAACCTAAAAGTGTTGACACCCTGGAAGAGAACGAAAGAAGAATAATATGTAACAAATGGAAGAAAGGGGAATTTGATAGTAAGGAATACAAATCAGAAGTTAGAAATTGTAGAACATTGATAAGGGAAGCAAAGGCACACAAGGAGAAATCAATGGCCAACACAGTTAAGGACAATAAGGAGTTTTTTTGAATATATCAGGAGCAATAAGAATCCTGACAATGGTATTTGTCCATTACTAGAGAGAAATGGTAGAATTAACAATAATAATGCAGAAAAGGCAGAAATTCCAATAAATATTTCTGTTCTGTATTTGGTGAAAAAACAGATGATATGGTCTCATCCTATGGTGATGATAACACTCTTTCCATTTCAATAGTATCTGTGGAGGATGTTAAACAGAAGCCACTAAAGTCAGACATTTTTAAAGCAACAGGTCCAGATAACTGACATCCAAGAGTTTTAAAGAGCTGTCAGAGGAGCTTGTTGGACCATTAATGTTGATTTTCAATAAGTCTTGGAGTACTGAGGAAGTTCCAGAAGACTGGGCAAAAGCCAATGTTGCGCCAGTTTTTACATAGGGTAAACTGCATGATCCCAGGTAGTGCGTGACGTGATAAAAAAGCTAGAATGCTGTCAAATTAACAGAATACACGTTAAACGGATTTAAAACTGGCTGATTGACAGGTCTCAAACTGTAATTGTAAATGGGGAATTGCGGGTCTCGCAGGGATTGGTTCTTGGTCCTACGCTATTTAAGATTTTTGTCAATGACCTAGAAGAAAACATGACATCACTAATAAAGTTTGCAAATGACTCACAAATTAGGGGAGTGGTAAATAATGAAGAGGACAAGTCACTGATTCAGAGCGATCTGGATCGCTTGATAAACTGGGCACAAGCAAACTATGTATTTTAATCTGACTAAATGGATACATCTAGGAACAAAGAATCTCGGCCATACAGTATGGGGGACTCTAACCTTGGAAGCAGTGACTCTGAAAAAGATATGGGGGTCGTGTTGGAGAATCAGCCGAACACGCGCTCCCAGCGCAACACTGTGGCCAAAAGAACTGACATGACCCTTGGATGCATAAACAGGGGTATCTTGAGTAGGAGTAATACAGTCATTTTACCTTTATATTTGACACTGGTGCTACTGCTCCTTGAAGACTGTGTCCGCTTCTGGTGCCCACAGTTCAAGAAGGGTGTTGAGCAATTGGAGAGGGTTCAGAGAAGAGTCATGAGAATGATTAAAGGATTGGAAAACCTGCCTTATAGAGCTCAATCTATTCAACGTAACAAAGAGAAGGTTAAGAGTTGACTGGATTAGTCTGTAAGTATCTACATGGGGAACTAATATTTAATAATGGGTTCGTCAGTCCACCTGAGAAAGGTGTAGCACAATCTATTGGCTGGAAGTTGAAGCTAGACAAATTCAGACTGGAAATAAGAGGTACGTTTTTAGCGGTGAGAGTGACTAACAATTTACCAAGGGTCGTGGTGGGTTCTCCGTTGCTGGATTTTGAAATCAAGACGGGATGCTTTTCTAAAAGCTCTGCTCTAGGGATTATTTTGGGACAGGTCTCTGGCCTTTGCCGTACCGGGAGTCAGGCTAGATGCTCCCACTGATCTCTTCTGGCCTTGGCATCTAGGAGAATAAGAATGGTGGTGAGAATGGGGCACACAGATCCCCTGGCATGGGACGGAGCGAGAGGGTTGCAGGGAGTCCCTATAATAGATGGGATGGGAGGATGACAACAGGGAACCTGTGGGGGCGGGGGGAATGGAGGGATGGTAGGAGCCCAGATGGGCTTCTAATGGAACAGGTGACAAATGTGGGTTCTCTTAAAAGCTTATTCCATTCCATCGCTCTTAGTGTTCTGAATAAGAAGGCTGGGTCTAGCGGTTTCTGGGCTATCCTTGTCTGGTCTGAGGCAATACTCTTGTGATAGTGCCTCGAATCCTCAACCGGATTGGTCTCTGTTCAAGCCAGGATACAAACATGGCACATGGCCTTCCCTGTCCTAAAGCGCTTACAGTCCTAGGGTAACACAGAAGCCAAGGTCGGTTAAAAACATTCCCATCCAGCTGGTTGTTCCAGCTTAAGTTGTGGTGTGGTGGGAACCAGTCCCAAAACTGAATGCAGGTTTGCTGGGCGAGGTGTAACAAAATACATGAGAAAAATGGAGGGCCCCCACCCCTTTTGTTTTATAATCATGGAGCAGTTTTTAGTTTGATTTCTGACGTCTAAGAAGAAAGGAATAGGATTGGATTTCAATTTGGACTCTAGAAAAGCTGCGACATTTGCAGTGTGTTGTGTCTCTGGCTTGATACCTTTAACTGTTGATATGGTGGCCTATAATGTGGGGAGAGAAATCTATGGACTGTGATTTGAATGTGTTTTTCTTAACCAGGGCTTGCAGGTTAGCAGGCAGAATATTTTCCATAGAAGGCAGAATATGTATTCCTAAGTATCTGAGAGTTTATGAATGAGAGAGCAGGATTGTGGGAATGTTCACAGTGAATTTCAGCCTATTGGATTTAAGGAAATAAATGTATACCCCAAAAACGATGGCGTGGGGGATTTCTGTTGTCCTCCATGGCAGGAAGAGACACAGGTGCTTTGTTTGACATGCTCAGTCGAAAACTCTTGGGAGCACTGAGTATATTGCTGGCACAAAGGCTTGTTTGGGAAAGCTTTTGATCTGTGTAAATGGCTTGGAACTCTTTCAAGCCACACAATTTAATAGCCAACAGAGAGCACAAGGGCAAAAACTAGGAGTGGGAGGAGGTGGGGCAGCCTAAGCGATAAGTACAATGCAGTGGAAACGGGGGATGTTTCTACCCCAAGCTGGAGTCTAGCTTTCAGAGAGCTGGGTAGTAGTTTCATTTAAGATGTTCCTACATCAGTGCAAGAACAGCTTTTCGTGTGCAGGCCCACTCGACGGGATCATAGGTTTTTCCCACATGCAATCAGGTGATTGGGAGGACAGAAGGAACTCAAATGAGGCTTCCTGGCCCATTAAAATAGATTCTTTTAAGTGTAATAAGGCTTTGGACAGTTAGCAGGTGGGACTGTGGCATCTTGCATAGAATACTGCTCTTTAAATGTAAAAGGCTCTGCATTGGGCACGGACGTTCCACTTTGATGCCCACTGATTTGAATGGACACTAAAAACTTAAAGCCCCTTCACAACTTATTCTGATCTGGAGCGACGCAGGAGTGTCTTAACTGGTGGAATAGCACACAGCTCATGCGGACTGAGGGCTGTGCTATGTCTGAGCCACTCTCTGCATTCCCTTTGTGTGCAAAGCTAAGGACTTTATGAGAAGTATTTAGACGAGCTCAGTGTTACGAAACTGTGGTCTCATGGGGTAAACTCTGTTTATGAAAATCGGACACAGCAGTGGCCAAAGTGCAGACCGACCTAGGATGTTAATTTTTAAATGAAGTGAACTGAGATAAATACGAACTGTGTCCTCAAGCTGCAGCTAATCTTCCTGATTCTCCCTTATAACTGAGTTCACACCACTCAGCTTCATGTTTTGCATGGCCCATGGGGACTGATTTTACTGTTTCCCTCCTAGGAAAAGAGACATTGTCCTGGCTGGAACAGATCAATGGCCAACTCTAGCCTTGTGTCTTTTCTATCCCTGTGATCCCTCCAAAAATATAGCCAGGCTGGAAAGGAGAGGGTGGTCTGAACAACGGTGGCAGGAGAACACAGTCGGACACATCTCATGCTTGGGGACTGGGTGCAGAGCCCTGTATCACACTATACTGGAAACCTGAGCTACTATCACTCGTTAATATCAATATTAACTGCTTGGATGATAGGGATCAGGGAACAAGATTTAAAAGTTAACAGATGCTTCGTTTTCCAGCAGAACAGTTAAGCGAGGGTTACGTCAGTGTAAGAATCAAGAACAACTCCACTGAAGTGAACAGACGCTTGCATAAGCAAGATCAGAATCAGGCTCCAAGGAGCAGTCCAGGCACACTTCCTGCCTGCCGCCCGGGGGCTCTTTCACACTGTGATTGGGAAACATGTCAAGTGAGCACAGAGAGGACAGCAGTGAAAAGGGGGGAGACCACAGCAGCCAACAGCCCAGGCTCTAAGACCTCGTGAGGTGAGACAGTCCCAGACGTCAGGCAGCAGCCCCAGCCACAGTATCTACACCACAGTTAAACAGCCCCTCAGCTGGAGTCCCTCGAGCCCTGGTCAGTTGGCATAGGCCGGTCCCAGGTCTCTACCATAAGGGAATGTCTACACTGCTGTTAAAGTACTCGGTCACAGCTGGTATCCGCGTGCATTCCACAGCTGGGTTCTTGGGAACACTGCTTTTCCTCTCCACTCCCAGAAGTCTGACATAGGGTTAAGAGCCCTCTGCGAAGACATCAAGAGTCCCCACTGTTTGAGCGCGGGATCAGAAGTCAGATAGGATTTCAGCTCCTGTGTATTGTAAGTCTCTCTGTTTTTTTTTAAAGGAAGCTTTTAAATTAGAATTAGAAAAATGTAATTAGGATCAGAAACTAAGCAAGGAGCTTGCCCCAAGAAAAACAGGCCGACAAGAGGCATAAGCTTTGCTTTAGCCAGGAGTCCTATGCTGCCAGCTTAAAAATGTCAGCTTTAAAAAAAACAGCCAAAACACATGCTGCTGCCGAGTGTGTTTTCAGACGCTGAGCTGTTGGTTATGGTGTGAGGTCTGTGTAGCGGCAGCACATGGAAATGTAATCCCTCTGCATAGGCCCTGGCCAGGAGATTTTCAAAAGTCTGTTCGACGCTAACTTATTTCCCAGCACTATTTTATCTGGGGAGGCCATGATAAGTAGAAAATTGCTATATTAACGTAGAAATGCAATTACACCAGCTAGAGTAAACGTTAAAGGGGTATCTATTGTCATGCTTCAGGGCACAACCTAGACTTGTGGAGTAGGGTCAGGAAGAAAGTCGCTACATATACAGCCACATCATGGTATAGTCCAGTTCAGCACTGACTTTTGAAGGGGAACCTTCCCACTTGATGATCCTGCTCTCTGTTGGCAGCGAACTTGATGAGGCTTTGGCGAAGCCCGTTTCACAGCAAAGCATTGCCCTGTTTCTCCAAGAATGCTACAAAACTCCCCCTAAAAAGGGCCCTGTCAAGATAAAATTTCAAATAGGTTCATGCCATTTGTGTACAGCACTTTGTTAATGCGCCTGCATGTTGGAATGAGAGTTATTATGCCCTTGTTTATCTTGTGCTGGCTGTTGACATCTGGGCTCTATGTGGTTAGCATGATGGTTCTGAGACTGGTTAGTTTTGCTCTCCAGTTCTCACATGTTAGAACAAGACTCTCTGGGTTCCCAGCTTGGCAGGGGAATGCTGGAATGTAAATAAATTGTGTAGAATTTTTTTTTCCATGCATTATTACTTTTTTTAGTTGAGTAATTTAAATACCAGGGGCTTAGTCTCCTGAGAGCTATTATACTTTGGTCTAATCGTGAAGTCTGTGGAGAAAGTGAATCAGGAAGTGTTATTTACCCCTTCCCATAACACAAGAACCAGGAGTCACCCAATGAAATGAATAGGCGGCAGGTTTAAAACAAACAGAAGGAAGTATTTCTTCACACAACATCCAGTAAGCTGTGGAACTCCTTGCCAGGGGATGATGCAAGGGCCAAAACTAAAATGGGGTTCAAAAAAGAACTAGATAAGTTCCTGGAGGGTAGGTCCATCAATGGCTATTAGCCAGGATGGGCAGGGATGTAACCCCATGCTCTGGGTGTCCCTAAATCTCTGATGGCTAGAAGCTGGGACAGGACTACAAGGGATCAGACACTCCCCTGTTCATTCCCTCTGAAGCATCTGGTACCAGCTGCTGTTGGAAGACAGGATACTGGGCTAGATGGACCATTGGTCTGACCTACTCTGGCCATTCTTATGTCTTAATTCTGGTCGTTCACTTGGTGGCCTGTGATATGCAGGAGGGCAGATGAGATGTTCTGGCGAATCTTTCTGGCCTTAAACTCTGTGGCTCTGGAGAACCTGGGGCAGGCCAGGGAGTGCCCAGGTGGCTTTGGGACTCCCTAATTTTGACCTTCTTCAGGAACCAGCACAGCCCCCCAAGTGGATTGGATCCAGCTGCCTTCTGTCCTGACCCCTGTGTCAGGTGGGCTGTGTTGGGCTGCTTACCTTGGCCTAGGCTGGGAAAAATCTCCAAGGGGTTGTTCCCCCCACCGGGCCCCTCTTGTTGAACAGAATTGGATCAATTTTTGGGGTAGCAAGGACTGTCTTGCAGGGCCACCCAGAGGATTCAGGGGGTCTGGGGCAAAGCAATTTTGGGGTCCCCTTCCATAAAAAAAAGTTGCAATACTATAAAATACTATATTCTCATGGGGGCCCGTGCAGGGCCCTGGGCCTGGGGCAAATTGCCCCACTTGCCCCTCCCTCTGGGCAGCCCTCCTGTCTTGTCCGGCTTAGACCGTCTGCTTGGGGCTGCCCAGTGCACAATAGCTCACGTTGTGGCAGTTTCTTTCATCCTGTAGCTTGTCCCCTCCCGAGCTGTGGCATCATGGATGTCGGTGTTAGAACGTAGACTGGCGTGGTCTGTGGCTGGCACATCCTGGATGAGGCCTGAGAGTGACCTGCAGAGCTGAGATGCATCTGTCCAGTCAGATCGTGCAGTTCTGTTTGTTTCTCTCTCCCTTCATCCCTTTCTGGGCTGAAGGGGGATCAGTCCAGGTAGGAGCAGAGGTGGGGGCGTCACGTACTGGCTCAGGGAGGAAATGCCAGGAGCCTGCCAGGGCATCAAACTTCTAAACCCAGGCTAACTCTGAGGCTGGGACCGAATCTTGTCTTCCCCCCGTCGCTGATTTTCCCGGGGAAAGCCATGCACTTGTTGAACCTGCAGAACAAACCCAGCTTCCTCTGGGTGTGAAATGCCAGCCAGCCAGTCCCCTCGGTCCATGTGGGCACTTCCTCCTCACTGCACTGCGAGACTTGTATTGGCCCCCGAGACTTGTATTGCCCCCCGACTTGAACTCTGCCATGTGACTCTCTGATCCTTTGCTGAGGAACAGGGTCGAGTTTCTCTCCGCTTTCCCCATGCTGAGGGAAGGCCTCTGAGCACCCAGGTTTGCCAGTCGAACAAGGCCAGGGATGAGTTAATGTCCCCTGCTTGCAAAAAAAAAAAAGAAAAGAAAAGAAAAGAAAGAAATTAAAACCCCAGCAGTTCCTCCTTCTGTATCCACTGGGTAAAAAATTAACCAGCTTTTACAGTGAATTGGATGATTGTCCTTGGAGACAAAGAGCTGCCCCATTGATCGCAGGCAAAGGAGTGCTGGGAAGGAGGTGTAATTACTGCTCTGCAAAAACACCGAAAAGCTGACTCCATAACCCCTAAGGTGGGAAGACGCGCATGCACTGGCCTCCGGGTCGGCCATTAGCTTTTGCTTTGCCCTATCTGGTTACATTTGAGACTGCTGTTTGAGCAGAGTTTGCTTTGTGATAAAGAAAGGCCCAGCAATCTTTCCTGAGGCCGGGCTTGGCCCCGGGCTTGGCCGGCGATCTGCCAGCTTTCTAGAGGAAGAGATGGCAAGGAAACAAAGTTTACGGCTTATTTATTTTTGGAAGACAAACTGCACACGCCTGTCTGTAGCCAGGCAAATGGCATGATTTTTATTGATCTGTTTTTCATCTGGGGCACGGAAGAGAAGTAGTCCAACATTTACCAGCCCAGATGTACAATTTACTTGCATGCTGTTTTGGGGGCAGGGAGCGATCCACTGGCTCCGGACAAATGATTTCATGTTCTCGCTTCTGCTCGATGCAGCATGGTCCAAGCAGTGCGCAGGGCTCGCACGTAGGAGTCCCAGAGATCTGGTGCTTGGGAGCCCGAAGCCGGCTTGCATGAAAGCACTTTGGTGTCGCAGCCCCTGGCAGCCTGTGACACACTGTGCGCCCGCATATGCCAGTGCTTGCAGCGGTACTCAGATAAATGCCACCCTGGTGCTTGCCCTTGCTCTTGCGGACCTGGGTGCTGTGTCCTCCATTGCTGGTCCAGCGACTGCTCAGATAGGGGCTGTGCCTATCCAGTTGGTCCCTACAGTGAAATTCCCCGCATCCTGCCCACCCTTCGGGGACTGCTTGGAGCACGGGCCCTGCCTCCTGCCAAGCCCCTCGCTGGCTAGCTGTACGCAGGGCAGAGAATGGTCCTGCTCCACACTTGGTTTGTCCATTGTCCAAAGCAATGAAGAGACACCAGAACAATGAAATTTCCAGTGCATGAGCAGAAACTCTGTGCGTCCCCCTAGGGTTCCGTGCAGCGTTGTTCTGGGAAGACCTCAATTTGGATCCATCCCAGCTTTAGCCCCTCCAGAGAAACTCAAGGGAAGGAAACTTAGCAAAGATCCAAACCCACCTCTAAGGAAGGAAACTGTTAACGAAGATCCAAACCCAAATCCTAGAAACATAGATTCCAAGGCCTGCAGGGCCCATTGTGATCATGTAATCTGACTGCATGTGCAGCACAGGTCAGAGAACTGCCCCCCAACAATTCTGAGAGCAGAGCTTTCAGAGAAACATCCCATCTTGGTTTTAAAAGGGTCAGTGACGGAAAATCCACCATGACCCTTGGTAAATTGTTCCTAGGATGAATTATTCTCACCATTAAAAGTGTACACCCAATTGCCAATCTCCGGTTATGAGCAAGGGTGTACCAACTGCATGCAGATCTGGTTGCCCCGTCTCAAAAATGTCATATTAGATTTGGAAAAGTTACAGAGAAGGGCAACAAAAATGATCAGGGGGGTGGAACAGCTTCCATAAGAGAGATTAAGAAGACGGACTGTTCATCTTAGAAAAAAGAGGACAGGTGGCATATGATAGAGGTCTATAAAATCATGACTGGTGTGGAGAAAGTGAATAAGGAAGTGTTATTTATTCCTTTCCCGTAACATAAGAACCAGGGATCAACCAATGACATTAATAGGCAGCAGGTTTAAAACAAACACAAGGCAGTATTTCTTCACACAACGCACAGTCAACCTGTCGAACTCCTTGCCAGGAGATGTTGTGAAGGCCAAAACTATAACATGGTTCAAAAAAGAACCAGATAAATTCATGGAGGGCAGGTCCCTCAATGGCTATTAGCCAGGCTGGGCAGGGATGGTGTCCCTAGCCTCTGTTTGCAAGAAGCTGGGAGTGAGCGACAGGGGATGGATCATTTGATGATTCCCTGTTCTGTTCATTCCCTCTGGGGCACCTGGCATTGGCCACTGTTGGAAGACAGGATACTCGGCTAGATGGACCTTTGGTCTGACCCTGGATGGCCGTTCTTATGGAATAGCTGTGCAGGGGGCACTGACTTACGTACTGGTTGAACACCATGTATGCTGCTGGCTTTGGCTCAGTAGCCAGGTTCAGAGCTGAGGGTCTCTGGATCACCTTAATCTTGCAGTGATTTGTTTCCAGATGGAGGGTCTCTTACTCCAGCCCCAGGCCCACCTCTTGGTGATATATATAGAGCAGAGGGAAATAAGACTTAAATGGGCGTGAGCCGTTCTGAGAATCTGCACGGGAGTTGTGCTGCACAGCCTGCCATACAACAGTTGCCTGGCTTGGGCCAGTAATCAGCTGGGCTGATTTAAAATCAGTGACTTCGAGGGTGGAGGCTCTGTGTACTGTTTTATCAGTCTCCCACGCCAGCCGGTTCTCCCTTGCCTGTGCTGCACCCAGATCTTGCACCGCTCTGGTGAGCTTTAACAGAATGAGCAAACTTACTGTTGTAAAAATGAAAGGCGGCCATGTCTGGAGGCGAATGCGTGTTTCAGGCAGGCTGGGAAGCGAACTGATGTCTCTAAATAGATGTGAGAAAGTTACAAGCCATTAATAAGCAGAGCCGAGATGGGAACGGATCCCGTGGGGGCATCTAAGCAAGGCCACTTTCTGTGCATGCCTCGCAAATGAAAAACAAGGTTATCCATTTCTCGGTGGGCTGCGGCAGTTTTAGAAGTGCTTTGTGGGAAGAGGAATCCAGAGGGGAATATTAGGGCGACTGGTTGTTGCAGGAGGGAAACAGTGACAGCTGCATTCGATATCCGCATACAGAGCTAATGAGGAGATTTTTAACGGCCGCTGGCGTACAAAGGAATGGGAGGAAGTGGCAGGCCCGAATGTTCTGTCGGCAGCTGCTGCCATGTGGGAATGGATTGCTACGGGAGAGGAGGGCCAGCGTTTACAGCTCCCCCATGATCCTTTCGAAGCCCTGACTGCCAGCATCAGACCCCAGTGGGAGTAGCAAGAACTCAGCACCTCTCGCAATCTCAGGCCAGAGGCTTTTGACCCCTTATCCAGCAAAGCACTTTTAAGCATGTGAGTACTCCCGTTAGCAGCTCATCAAGCCATGGGACTTGAAACAAAGCACGTGCTCTGCTGGGCTTGGGCTGCAGAGCCGACGAAAATGGCTCTGCTGATGTAATCGCCATCCCGGAGCAACGGGCAGTGATATGGGACGGTGGTTTAGTTTTTCCCAGATGGCCATGAAAATTAAAATGGCTCCCACTGTTAGCTCCGCAGAGGAGGACAGTGCTGGGGACGGACGGGGGGCGAGCGGCCGTCTGGCTGGTGGGGGCTTCCTCCTGGGAAGCAGATTGGCCCGTGTGGTGGGGAAGAGAACATCCCATCAGGATGCATGGGGAACATGAGCTTGTCATATCTGTCAGCGCTAAACTCTGATTTTTTGACTAGCCTGGTGGAGTGGCGCGGAGCCCAGACCCCAGGCCGGGTGGAGGGAAGGAATGCCCGGCCGGTTTTTGCTCTGATTACTGTTGAATAAACACTTGAGTCAACCAATAATTAAAAAATGTCTTGCCACTCTAGAGTAAACGGAGCACTTAGATTCTTCAGTGTCTTACCCTGCCCTGTCGGGCTGTCAGCTACAGCAGGTGCTTCTGGTTCAGTCCTTCATCTTGGTATTGTATTAGAGAACAAGTTTGTTTCCAGTGTCCAGCTCTCCTCCTAACGCAGCTGCTGTAACACCTTCCTGCTTTTCGTGGGTGGTTCCCACCAGTGGCCTGATCCTGAGGATTTGTACCCATCACTCCTCTTGTAGGCTCCGCTTGGGTGTCTCAAGGTCGTCCGATAAGTGCTAGTCCCAGTAGGGTGTTTGCAGAATCAGGCCGTTTACTCTCCATACCCAGCTCTCCTGAAGGGCTGCGTGCATTGGGCCTGGTTCTCCATTGCCCCGGCAAAGTGGCCGTGTGGATGATCAGGTAGCGTTTGCCGCTCGCTTTGCGCGGGTGTCTCTGATGAGACAAGGCTCACGGCAGGGGACAGTCTGGCTCAGTACATCCTGCTGAACTGGAAGCCGGAGTCCAGCTTTCTGACAGCTGGGTAGTGAGGCGTGGGATGGTGGATGGGCCGTGTCTCCTGGAGAGACGGGAGGACAAGCTAAGGTGCAGGATAGTGTTAAACTGCTCTGGAGACGCTGAAGTGGCCGTCGCAGAAGAAGTGATGGAAGTTGGGACTGAATCTACAAGAGAGTGGAGGTTAAAGGATGAGGAGGAGACAGCTATAGGCAGATGCTATGAATTGGGAGGACCAGCAAGGAGTCTCTGGTCATGCTGGATTCTGCCCAGGGCTTCTGAGCTGGGGGCTGGGATGATGGCAAAGCACCTCTAATCTGGGTACCTATCTGGCCCCCAACACTTTGTCCTGTGGCATTAGGGGCAGGAAGCACAAATGCCCATTTCCAACGTCTCCTAGGTGGGAGGGTTGTAGGTATGTTCCCTTGGTAGTGGTCGAAACACTTTCATTAAAGGTAGGGCTGTGTGAGTTGGGGGTGGGCGTTTAAATGAGAAGTGGCCCCCAACCCCCTCTTTTCCAGCTGGGATGGGGGAAGAGTGAAAAAGTGAGTGGGTTTTTTCCCCAACAAAATCATATTGTCATTTTTTTTTCCACCAACAAAATTGATTTGACACTTTCATGGGCCGACGGAATTTCAAACAAAACAAAAACACCTTAGTTTTTTGCAAAATATTTTGTGAAATATTACCCCCCTCCTTTTCCCCCCTCCCCCCCCGGCTCTGGTGTGCTTCCTGAGAAGTGTATTGCATTGGTCCCAGAAAGACACCGGACTAGAGACGCTGAAATAGCTCAGTGATCATCAAGTGGAGAAGCGCTGCCTGTGATGGAGAGCAGAGATCTCTCTTCTTTGTGTAAGTTTAAAACAAAAAAATCCACACAAAGATTTTGCTCCACATGCTTAAAATCCAAACTGCCCCTTTTTGCTCCCAATTGCAGGGGGCAGCTGGTGGCCCAGCGACTCTGATCTCAGAGGCTCCAGTTACTGGAGTTTAGAGATGAGTTCCCCCTTTGCACTCCGCGCAGTCATTTCCCTCCTTGCCCCGCATCTGAGTCAGCTAGGCCTCTGCGCGCTTCTCTGTAACGTGGGAGGGTGCTTGTGGGGAAGACGGCGCTCTCTTCTGTGCTTGGGGGGAGGGGACGGAACAGGCTTCATGAGCAAAATGATGGTGCCACCCCCCAAGAAGTGGCTTAATGTGACCCTTTTGGGGGGGTGGGGGAGTAGCAAAACTGTATAGGAATGTTACACCAAGAGAGAGAATAATGGAGAGAATCCACTTAGTGCTCTCAGGGATTTAAACCATAGGTATGCACAGAACAGGTCCAGCAGAGGCAGGAGAGGGGCTAGCTCCTTCCTTCCTCTCCTATCTCCCCCTACCCCCATTCACACCTGCCATGGAAGTGTGCCCCAGCTCCCGTCTGGATAAACTGCACATCTTGGGATAATTCAACAGCCTCCGTGGCTCTCACGGGACTGCCAGGCAAAGGAGAAATGACTGTGACAGCACTAATGGCAGGTGTCACCAGCTGGCGCCGTCCTAGTCATCCACGTTCTTAGCATGTGAGCAAGTTTTCACTCTTGGGGAGACATGCTGCCGGGTTGTGTTTTGAGAGTTTCTGTGTAGAGGCAGCCTGGGAAGAGAGGTTGCTATGCAAGCAGGGGAGTTGGCTCTCTGCCTTGGTCTCCGATGCCTCAAAGAGGAACAGGGCACTGCTGTTGGGCCGAGATTCCTGGAAGAAGGGATGGCTTTGCATGCTCTTTTGAGCGCCTCTATTCCCGGACTGGTGTGTGTGTAAAACCAAGGAGTTACCCTTGGAGTGTACCTGGATTCTTTGACTTTAATTTCTCCTCCAGACATCGGTGACTGCTGACCAGCAAGACTCCAGACGTTGGCGACTGCTCAGCAGAGACGTTGTAATGGGCCGCTGGGCAACACAGCCGTCCTATGGGACTGGCTTTTGATCATGCCTGGAAAATTCATCCCTCCAGCTTCTCTCTCCAGGCCCGCAATCCTGTTTAGCCTTTTAGAATTTGTTTGTTCTCTGTTTCAGATCTGATGAAATATTTGCTCTTGGGAAACCATCTGCAGCAAGCGTGTTTGAACAGTGTTCTGGAGGGCTAGGTAGTTGGTGTGTGTGTATATATATATATATATATATATAAACAATATGTATATAAACAAAATCTTAAGCAAACAAATCCACATTAGTAGCTTTATCAAGAGGTCATCTATTCAGAGTTCTTGGCCCATCTCTCCTGTTCTCATTAGTTCCTTTTAAAATTAGCTGGCAGCTTCTGCTGGAATGGCTATTCCTGTGGTGGGATTGGAGCTAAATAGCTTAGAGGCGATGAGGATTTTGTTCATTAGAGCCCAAAGCAGAGGCAGAAACGCAAAAGCAGGCAATAAAGAGACATCGGCTTTTAGGTTTGGTTAATGGCCTTTAACACCCACCTCCCCAGAGTCTGGCCTGTACTGGTTTAAAACAGGAACTAGCAGGCCTCAGGGCGACGTCAGGGATTTTTTGGTAAATTACAAAGCTCTCTATACGGATCAGCTTTCTCCACTCGATATTCTGACTTCCCCTGCTTGAGACCGGCAAGCGCTTTGAGAAGTAGCTTGAAAGCTTATCCCAGGGCTGTTGCTGCTTCTGTGAACGCCTTTCTGTCCTCTCCTGAAACCGAAGAGAGGAACGAGGGAGGGGAGGGAGCAGTGGGAGACGCTCTGGGAGGGTGTTTAAGGCTGCTCCGTGCAAGTGGAGAATCAGTGGAATGAAACTGTGCAAAGAATGACTGACTTGTGACCCAGGTGGGCATAGGGAGGCCTTTCCATTGTTCGCTGCTGATCAAAACTTGCTGCTGGAAATAGCTTCTTTGCTCATGATTCTTAATCAGGCGCCGCTCTAATGTTTTGGGTTTTGTGCAGGGGGAGAGAGGGCTTGGTTTCCATTGCTGGGCCCTCCGGGTTTGGGATGCGCTGGTGGTGTCTGTAAAGCTGATGGCGTGGAGTTGGAGGCAGAGCTGTAGCTGTCTGACGTTCACCCTCTCTGATGTTTTTCCGGTTGTGCTTTACTTGAGTCTCTCTTGCCTCCCGAGTGGAAATGAGAGGCCAGTCCGGGGTCAGGACTCGGCTGAGTCTCATTCCCACCCCCATGGCCAAAGAACCATTGCAAATACTTAATCTTAAATCTGTGCTCCTAATGAGCTGGCCCACATAAGTGGATCTAGATAGTGGTGAGTTCACTAGGGTTGGGTATTTCCTCCCTCGCTGGCTGTTGGGGGAGATGCTGCATAAGGGGCACCTGACTGCTGGGACAGTCCTAGCCAGGGTCTCCCCTTCTCCAGTGCACGTGAGGCCTGATCCTCTGAAGCGAGCGTGCATGAGTTTGGGTGTTATCGTACATGCGGTCTGTCTTGCTGAGCGGCTGCTTCTCCAGCAGTAGCACTGCCAGCTCTGCTGCTCACGCCTGCACCCACATACTCAGTCCAAGGCCTTGCCCACCCTCTGCTTTTTGCTCTGGTATCAGCCAGCCTAGGGTGAGACAAGCTGGTGCGTCCTGGTCGGGTTTCTACTGCAGGAGCTCGACTAGCACTCGGGACAGAGGGACCAGGACTGGATGGGCATGAAGGGCGAGTGTGCAGGTGCTCTCTTAACAAGATTGAGGTTGTTGGTGGGGTAGGGACGGATAGGCCGGCCCTGGTCCTGGACCTGCCTTGAGATGGCTGGTCTCTGAACATGGCCCCGTGTGCATGGAGCCCAGGGCCAGGTGTCCAACCCCATGGAGAATAGGAGCCCTGCATGAATCGTTCGGCACTGGCTAATACTGCCAGGGGTCTTATCCTGGGTTTTCCACGAATGCATCCTCCACTGGCTTATGACCGAGGTCCCGTGTGAGCAGGGAGCAATGTGCTGACAGAGAATAGAGAAGGGCCTGGGAAACCCATTCACTTAGTCTTGCTTCCCCCCTGCTTCAAGTCTCCAGTGGCAGCGGGAAGCCAAGCCAGCTGGCAACGTGCCGCTGTGAAATGCTCTTTGCTGGAAATGTCTCTGCTGCGTTCCCGAGAGCCGATGGCTCCAACCCGGTGCTGGGCTTGAGGCCGGGACTGCAGGTAACTCCTCAGAGGGGACTGTCCGGGCCGTATCAGGGACTCGGTGCCAGCACAGGCGGGTGAAAGACATTCCTGAGAAAGCAGGGGCGACTAAGGGGCTGGGGATCGTAGAGGGCTCTCCCAACCATCTCTCCCTTTCTGGCTAGGTGGGGGCGCTCTGGGTGGCAGACCCAGGGTTCCACTGTGCGACACCTGACACCTTGCAGTGCCTGTGAGCCTAAGGAGTAAAGCATAGGACAGTATCCGGTCAAAGCTACAGGGGGGAACGTCAGGACGCTCCACGGCCCCTCGTCATGCAAAAAGTGCCCTGCAATTTTCCAGGACCACGAATGTTTGGAGTCTGTTTTGCATCCCCAGCAGGATGACCCAGCCCGGCACATTGATTCGTGGCTCCCTCTCAGAGGTGAGGAAAGCCACCAACTGACCCACCGTCCCCACTGCCTGCCACATTCTGGCTTCTCCAGGGAGGTGTCTCTCAAATGCTGTCCAGACCTGACCCTGCGTAACTTGGGGGAGCTGCTGAGGTCACAGCCGGTGGTGCTCATTCCGCCTCAGCCGGGCGTGGGGTTAGACTCACCCTCATTTATCAGCAGCGTGGTGCTTGCAGTGTCTCTGAAGCCCTCGGTGTGGGGTTCTGGGGCCCTTTGATTCTCCCTCCCCAGTGCCCTGCTGGGAAGAGCTGGCCCCCAGGTCCTGCAGAAGCCGTCGGCACAGCTTCCAGTTCACCCAGAGGGGTCAGTATAGAGCAGGATGTGGGGCGATAGCTCTGAGCCCGAACTCGAGCTCAAGGGTTGAGTGGGACAAATATGTTCCCATGACTCGACACGTGACGAACCCACGTGTCTTTTCCGTAGCGCTGACAGGCGGAGCAGGGCTCATGGGCGTCCAGGCTTCCAAAGCTAACAGCGGCTACTGGGGCGGTAACAGGAGCTGATCCTCCAGGCACCTGGAGATGGCTGCATTGGGCATATTAGCAAGAGTCTGATTTTCAATCTCTCTCTAAACAGTGGGCGCAATTCTGCCAGGGAGGGAAACAGCAGAGGCAGAGATGATCCGAGAACGCAGGCAGGTGGCTTCCTTGGGTGTGCTTTGCTCGGAGTCATCTGAAATACTCCAGCTCCCTGAAGGGAGCAGTGCAGAGAGACAGGGCTCTGGCAAAGCCCGGGCTCTGCCCCTGGGAAGCCGGGCTCTGCAGTGACAGCTTACCTCACCGGCCATCTCTCGGATGAGCTTCTTGCTCCTTCTGCATTGGGAGCAAGGGAAGTCAGTCATGCCCACAGGCACAGGAAGGGAGTGCTGCTGAGTGGTTAGAGCCGGGCACTGAGCTGGGATGGCTGGGTCCATTCCTGGTTCTGGCAGACTCTCCATATAACCTTGTTCAAGCCACTCTAAACTGGGTCAGACGGCCACCTTGCCGTGGGTGATGCTTGTGCCATGTTTGTGACGCACCTCGGGCCCCCTGGCTGACGTGTGCTATACACTAGGGCTGCAAAGAAGCCATTAAAGTGAGGGGCCGTTTAAAAGGCTGGGGACTCCCTGCCTGTGTGATGCGGGGTCAGTGACAGGACTTGGACGAGTCTCTCCTGTTTTCTCTCTGACGGTGTCTTTTCCCATCAGTCACGTTGGCTGGAATTTTCAGAAGTGCCCGAGTGGATTTCCAGCCACACCCGGCCGGCGGGGCTCTGAGCTCTCGAAGCTCCAACCCGTTATTAGGTATTGCCTAGCATTCCCCTCCCTACTGGCCGTGCCCTGGCAGATATTTAAAGACATATTTATATAGTGGAGCCGATTTTCTGCTTAACAGGCCCCGGGGGTGAAACCAGAAGCTATTGGTTTATGATGCAGCAGGGAAAACATAATGCAATTCTTAGGCACAATCTTAGCCATTCAGCCGATGGAACAAGCTGAGGTAATGGGGGATCATCTTGGCCAGAGATAATCAGGGCTAGACTTTGCATCTGTCTATGATGGGAGAGTCAGGAAGGTTGGAACTGGTTGTGTCACAGCTTGTGTGCGAGGACTAATGATTCACTTAGAACATAACATAACATAAGAGCAGCCACCCTGGGTCAGACCAAAGGTCCATCTAGCCCAGTGTCCTGTCTGCCGACTGGCCAATGCCAGGTGTCCCAGGAAATGAACAGAACAGGGAATCATCGCGTGATCCATCCCCTGTCACCCATTCCCAGCTCCTGGCAAACAGAGTCTGGGGACACCATCCTTCACTCCACATGAGTCTCTGTTAGCACCTTAAACCCACAGTGACTTGCATCGTCCTGTCTTGGTGAAAGAACTTAATTGTCAGACTCTGGGTCAGACCCCAGACCTTGTCCTTTGCTCCTCTGCCAGCAAAGGAACTAACAGCTGGCACGACTGTCTGAGATAGCAAATAGAGGGATGGATGGAAGAGCCCCCTAACCTTCAGTCCTGTGTGGGGTTGGGGGGATCCTGTTATCTCACACTGAGCTTCCTATAACCAGAGAAGAGTTGGAGACTCAATGAGGTTCGTTGGGCACCTCCATATGGCAATTTAATTTAAGCTAGGAAGTGATCAGACACTGTGGGTGGGCAGCTGGTGTGCTGAGACCACTGCCTGTTCTGCTGTGTGCTGACCACTGTCACCTGATTGTTTCCTTCTGCTTCCCCTCTTGGAGCAGGGACTGTCTTTGTACAGCACCTAGCGCCTTGGCGCCCTGTTCCACAACCACCGTACATATACTGACCATGGTGACGGCAGCTATTGCACTCTCCGTAAGGCAGCGGTCCCCAAATTGTGGGGCATGTCCCCCAGGGAGTGCTGAGGAACATTCAGGGGGACATGCAGCGAGGGCCAGGCTAGCCCCCATGGAGTGCGCAAGGGAGTGCCACATCCCCAGCCCCGCTCTGCCCCCAGCCCTGCTCCTCCCCCAACCCTGTTCAGCCGTAGTCCTGCTCGGCCCAAAGCTTGCAGATGGAAGGCTCCACTAGGTTTGCCTAGCCTTGAAGAGTCCCAGAGGAATAATTATCTAGCTGGGAACCTCAAGGGCATGTCATATAGGTCAGGCCCTGCTTTATTACCCGGACCTTTAGTGTGAAAACAAGGGTTTGTGTGGTGAAACACCAGCATCATACATGTGGGTTGCACAACCTTACGGTGCTGCATCCTGCCTCGACCCCTTTCCTTGCATGCTATGCTGTGTTCCCCTCCCTGGCCGGCCGTGTAAGCTCTTCCAGGCAAGCACTTGTGTTTGTACCGTATCTCGTGCCCTGATCACATCATCCTAGTTACCAGTAAACCGACTGGAGTTCGCTGCTGCAGAAAGTCAGCAAGTTCAGTCTTGCGTGGCTGGATTGTTTTAATCCTCCCGCCTTTGTTGAGCACAGCAGTTCAGGTTTCCCCTTCTCTTGGTGTGCCGGACTCCGTACTTCAGGGTGTAAACCGATCTCCTGTGGGAGGCCAGGATGTGGGCTTTTCCCTGCACACCACAGTGCTTAATTGGCTCCCTCCATTATGGTGTTAGACCTTCCTTTGAAACACAGGGAGTCAGGCGCGGCCGGATTAGACGGGTTTGCTGGACCGGATCAGGTCACTGGCACGTTACGTGCGCTTTGGGCCGGATTTCCTCCCTACTGGAACGGAATCCAAGACAGATACTGAATTTCCAGGCAGCGTATTAAGGAGAAGCTGAAATCTAGTGGAATAATGTTGGGAAACCCGCTCACCTTACAGACAACTCGGCTAAGGTGCCAAATTGCTCCTGTATTCTCCCTCCGCTCCTTTTCGTTTCTGGTTCTCTGGTTGTGGTCACTGCCTGAAATGTCTTCACCTGAAGGCCCCATCCGCTCAAGTCTCCCCGCTGTGACTTGTAGCTTCAGAGACGCCTTCCCCGGCCCGTCTCAGCACCCGTCCGTAAGCTGAAGGCCTAGGACACAGCCGCGTCAAAGCTGAACAGATCTTGTTAGGAGACTCCACATGTTAATTGCAAAGAGGCCGGACCTCCCCTTACCTTGTCTCTCTCAATTGCAAAAAGAGGCATGAATCCAGCTGTGCAGGAAAGGGCTGCCTTTGTGAACAGATGCTGCCTCATGAAAGGGAGCGTCGAGCTCCCTCGGGCTGCAGGAGAAGGTAGGGAAATTGAAAACATCTGGATCTGTTCAGTCTCTTCCTCACATGGTCAAGTTTGTTCCTGGCTAGCTTTTCTCGTCCGAAGGGGCTGGCCCAGGCTTTGGTTTTGAAATGTACAGTGCAGGGAGCTACAGTCCTGTTGACTTGGTTGTCCACTTCCAATAAAGCTTTCAGCTGAAGGGGAACGTGCCCTTCCGGTTTTGGGAACACTTGCTGTGGTCTTTGTCCCTATCTGGAGAGGAGTCTTAGGGCAGGTCTACACTACAGAATTACTTTGGTGGAACTACGCCGCCCCAGGGTGTGAACCCCCTCCCCCCCAAGTGCCGATCTAAGTGCCAATGTAGACAGCGCAGACGTCGCTACTGCCTCTCGGTAGGATTAATTACACCGACGGGAGCGCCCGTCGATGTAGGGCATCTTCATTGAAGTGCTACGGCTGCACCGATATCAGCGTTTTATGTGTAGACCTGCCTTTCGAGTCTGTCTACCCTGCAGTGGGGACGTGCGATTGTGGCACATGTGGACATAACCGAGCTACCTTTGAGCCCCGTAAGCTGGCGACTTGGAGCGCCTTCTGGCGGTTCAGAGAGATGCTATGACAGCGGAGCCCTAACTCTGACTAGACAGAAGGAAAAATTGCAGAATGAGCCGTATGGGCCGAGCGGCTTCCCCCTCCTGTCTCTCTCCACCATACCCAGCTTTCTTTGCCATAGCCTGAGGGTTCTCTCTACTTCTCCCTCACGCCATCTTCCATTCAGCAGGGACTGGTGCAGAGAGCCTGGCCGGGGGGTGCTCTGCCTCGCAGTGGAAAGGGCTGAAGCGTTGTCCTAGGGAGGAGCGGGCGCAGTGCTGGCTGTCCCTTGGGGCTTCTGAGCCAGGCAGTGAGGGAGCTTGGGTCATGCAGCCCTGCAGCTAATTGTCCCCGCAGGAGCCCTAGGAGCTGCAGAGCAGTTGGAGGCTTCTCAGCTCTGCACCTGGCTGGCATAGGAGCCCCAGCTGTGGTCTGGTTCCTCCTGCCCCCCGTCCACCTCCAAAGCCGCCATTAGCTGGCCAAACTGGCCGAAAAGCTATCCCGCCATGGATCCCCTTAGCCCCGATGGCCTGAGCTTCCTCTGCCACTGGCCAAATGGGCCCTGCCCGTGGATGCATTTCGTGGGGCATCTCTAGAGTTACTTGGGTAACATGAAAGGCTCCCCCCACCCCTCCGTTCTGTGACTGTGGCCCTCTGCCCTGCTCTGCTGCCGACACCGAGCGTGCCACACACTGCAGGGAAGTGCCGGGCTGGGGGCTAACACTAGGGGTTGTGGAGGTGACCTGGTGCGTGTGAAGCACGTGTGCTGTGTTAAACCGAGCCTGCTTGTGTTCCTAGTGCTGCAGGGAGCAGGGGAGGCCTCCTGTCTAAACGCACCTTCCATCAGGCTGAACAACCTTAATGCTGCTCTTCCCCAGAAAACCCTCCCCTCCGCCACCTGCCTTCCCAGGCCTCGGCAGGATGTGAGGCCTGGTCTAAACTACGCGTTTAAACCGATTTTAGCAGTGTTAAACCGATTTAACGCTGTACCCGTCCACACTACGAGGCCCTTTATATCGACATAAAGGGCTCTTTAAATCGGTTTCTGTACTCCTCCCCAACGAGAGGAGTAGCGCTGAAATCGGTATTACCATGTCGGATTAGGGTTAGTGTGGCCGCAAATTGACGGTATTGGCTTCCGGGCGGTATCCCACAGTGCTCCACTGTGACCGCTCTGGACAGCAATCTGAACTTGGATGCAGTGGCCAGGTAGACAGGAAAAGCCCTGCAAACTTTTGAATTTCATTTCCTGTTTGGCCAGCGTGGAGCTCTGATCAGCACGGGCGGCGATACAGTCCCAAATCCAAAAAGAGCTCCAGCATGGGCCGTACGGGAGATACTGGATCTGATCGCTGTATGGGGAGACAAATCTTTTCTATCAGAGCGCCGTTACAGAAGACGAAATGACAAAGCATTTGAAAAAAATCTCCAGGCTACACAGTGCTGCGTGACAAGCGTAACGGAAAGCCAAAGAATCAAATGGACGCTCATGGAGGAAGGGAGGGGGTATTGAGGACTCCAGCTATCCCACAGTCCCCGAAAATCATTTGAATTCTTGGCTGAGCTCCCAATGCCTGTAGGGTCAAACACATTGTCCGGGGTGGTTCAGGGTCTATCTTGTCAATTTACCCCCCTTCCCCCTCCGTGATAGAAAAGGGGAAAAATCATTTCTTGACTTTTTTATATGTCACCCTATGTATACTGCATGCTGCTGGTAGACACGGTGCTGCAGCAGTAAACAGTAGCATCCTCTCTCCACCCCTCCCCGGTGACCGACGGTACAGTGCAGTAGGACTGATAACCATCCTCATCATGAGCCCGTGAGTGCTCCTGGCTGGCCTCAGGTGAGGCCGGCCGGGGGCGCCTGGGTAAAAATAGGAATGATTCCCGCTCATTCCCAGTAGATGGTACAGAATGGCTGGTAACCGTCCTCATCATAGCAACTGGGGGCTGAGCTCCATCCGCCCCCCTCCCTTTCATGCGTAAAGAAAAGATTCTGTCCTGCCTGGACTATCATAGCAGCTGGAGGCTGCCTCCGCCCCATTTTATCTCACTAACAAGTCAGTGTTTCTTATTCCTGCATTCTTTATTACTTCATCACACAAATGGGGGGGACACTGCCACAGTAGCCCAGGAAGGTTGGGGGAGGAGGGAAGCAATGGGTGGGGTTGTTGCAGGGACACCCCCCGTGAATGGCATGCAGCTCATCATTTCTGCGGGATCTGACATGGAGCGGCTGTGCTCTCTGGTTCTTTGGTTCTCTAGTACACTGCCCCATAGTCTAGGCAGGACTGACTCTATTTTTAGATACCATAAAGGAGGGATTGACTCGGGGAGTCATTCCCAGTTTTGTCTTTGCACCCCCGGCCGACCTCAGCCAGGGGTACCTATGACAGCAGCAGACGGTACAGAACGACTGATAACCGTCATCTCATAGCCAATTTACAATGGCACAGCAGACGGTACAGAACGACAGATAACCGTCTCTGCTATCATGCAAAGGCAAATGAATGCTGCTGTGTAGCGCTGCAGTACCGCATCTGTTAGCAACATCCAGTAGACATACAGTGACAGTAAAAAAACGCTGAATGGGCTCTATGGTTGCCGTGCTATGGCGTCTCCCAGGGCAATCCAGGGAAAAAGGACGCGAAATGATTGTCTGCCGTTGCTTTCCCAGAGGAAGGAATGAGTGATGACATTTACCCAGTACCACCCGCGACAATGATTTTTGCCCCATCAGGCACTGGGATCTCAACCCAGAATTCCAAGGGGCAGGAGAGACTGCGGGAACTATGGGATAGCTACAGAATAGCTACCCACAGTGCAACACTCCGGAAATCGACGCTAGCCTCGGACCATGGACGCACACCGCCGAATTAATGTGCTTAGTGTGGCCGTGTGCACTCGACTTTATACAATCTGTTTTACAAAACCAGTTTATGTAAAATTGGAATAACCCCGTAGTGTAGACATACTCTGAGAGCGGAGTGGAAAGTGACTAACCGAGCAGGCAGAGGTGCACCCAGATTAAAGCTCACATCTCTGTCCTCAATTAGTTCCGTGCGTGTGTCTGTCCGCAGCCCTCTTGCCTCTGGAAGTGCCGATCTCTGCGTGCAGAGCTGGCAAGCAAATCAGCAGAAATCCAGACACCACATCACTGCTAGGCCAGCCAACCATGGCGGACCTGTTCTCTGACTTGCTTCTTTCTTAGGCCAAATGCAGCAGGGAGCGATCTTTGCTGAGGTTCTCCAGGAACGACCTGTTGGGTTTTTTTAATCTTTTCATTGGTTTCATTTTCAGAGCCAGCAATTCCCTCCTTTCCCCCTCCAGCTCTGTGGTGTGACTAAGATCAATTGTTTCTCCTACACAGTACTCCTCACGCAGATCAGCTGTGCAAAAAATGGCCTGAAGGCAAAGGAAGGAAAAGTTTAGGCCAGACCTTAAGGAAGATAATTCTCAGCCCCCAGAGCCATCAGGCCAGAATGCCTAGGGAAGCTGGCAGAGGCACCGATGCTGCAGATCAAAGCAATGAGGAACGATGTTGCAAAAGGCAGATGATCTGAGGGATGACAAGCCCCTTCTGCCCTTGCGCACAGCCCATCACCCCCTCAACTCCCACGGTGTGCTTTGGGTGCACAAGGAATGTCGGCCCAGATGCTACGCTCCCTTGAGTCAGGAGGGAAGGAAAGCAACCAAAGTTCCTCCAGTCACCGGCCATGAAATAAGCTCCAGTTTCCTGAAACGTTGCCAGGTGCAACCTTGGGTCATGGGTGATAACGAATTTGGTGGCTTCTCCCCACTTTTGTGTTCATGCACCACCTGTCTGATGCAATGTTGCTGGATCTGGACTAGTGGGGAGGGGCCGGTAGCTCCGAGTGGAAGTGGATTGTCCTCACCATGCGTGAGTCCTGAGACGGGAATAACACCAGGAATGCTCCGGACCAGGGCTGGGTAGGAAGGTAATCCAGGACCTCCCTACCTGGCAGGTAACTCAAGCTGCTGTTATGTCTGGTACAACATACTTAACTCTGCCCGTTGAAAACACAGCTCGCTGCTGGTTTAACTGAGCCAAGTGTGTGCTGCTCCGGCTGATCTCCTGTTCGATGCCTTGACGGAGAGCAGCTTCCCCATTACTCCAGGCACGGAGACGTTCTTGCTGTGAAAGTCAGGCCCCTGCGGCGTGGCCCGGCGCTGGTTGTTGCATAAACATGGACGTTTGTGTTGGTACAGCCTGGCCGTAACGAGCGACAGTCTGCAAATATCCTCCCGCGAACGCCGAGGGCTGGGTGGTCTCCAGCACACACTGGCAGCACGGGGGCCCCGCCAGCGAGACCAGTGCCAAGTGGTGAGTAAGCGGTGGCAGCTGGTCTCCTCCAAAGGAAAGCTGCTCTGTGCGTGTGGGGGAGAGAGGGAGCCAAGCAGTTCCTGTTCCACGTCCCTTCCAGCAGCCCAGGCTCAAGGCAGTGTCACAGAACCATCCTCCATAGAGCCGTCGGGTCAGCTAGTCTAGCCCCTGCCAAGACGACTTGGTACTTTCCAGCGGGATGTAGCCCGGCTTCGGGAAGAAGGGAAAAGCCTTCGTGCCTTCCCTGGGCTCCCTTGGTGAGTCAGCGGTGGAACGGAGCGTGGGCCCCAGCCTTGTGCTCCGGGCATGAGAGCCTGGGATTACAGGCTTGGGGGCAAAGCCTCAGGCTTGCTGCCTGCCATAGGGCTAAAGTCAGAATTCCTGTGCACGACGCAGCAGGTACATCTGGCCCCTTGGAGCAGCGTTGTTACCGTAACCCCCCCCCGTGCAAAGGCCAGGTGCCTGTGCCCACAACCGCTGCCTGTGCCGACCGGTTGTTTCCCTGTGCTTCCCCTGGCTGTCACTTTTCTCGTATTCGGGTTGTAAGCTGTTTGTGGCAGGGTCAGTCGTTTCAGGGTGTGGGGGATGTGCAGTGCCTAGCACAGCAGGGCCTCGATCCAGGTTTGGGTCCCTAGATGCTAGCATAATAGAGATTATCACGTCACCTTCCCACAGCACAGGGGTTACCACACTTTTTGCCGGCACAAACCCATTGTAATGAATTATTTCCTGCCCCAGGCAGCACGGAGGGTACCATCGTGAAGAGCACCAAGGCGTGCCAGGTCACTCTAGGAGGAGCAAAATGGCATCCCCTGTGCACTCGGGATTGCAGTGATCCCAACAGCTGCGGGCGTGATGTCATTTGGGTCCATGGCCCACTGTTTGGGAACTGCTGCTGTAGCACTAGTCACTGGATGTTCTTGCAAAGCAGTAAATCTCCCAGTGCGCTGGGCCGTGGGCATTGTCCCTACTTTACCTCGGCAAATTGATGTGCCCAAGGGCAGTTAGTGGCCAAGCTGAGGATAGATCCCAGGAGTCCGACTCCAAAGACCTCCCCTGCTCTGACCACTGAGCCACCCTTCCCAGGCAGGAGTGGCTCCGGTACAATGACATCACGGCCTGCCATGAAAGGAACCTTGTTGGTGTGGTTTCCAGGGAGCCTGCTTCAGGGGCAGCTCGAGCAAGGCGCTGCACAGAGGCACAGAAGGGACCACAAACCCAAGAGGAAAGTGATACCTTATGGGGATCAGTCGAGGGGCGACCTGAAAGCCAAGCCTCTCCTGCTTCCCATTCTGAAGCAGATGGATTCCCAGCCAATAATGGGAACAAACCCCTCCTGTCCCAGGGGCCTCCTCTCTGCTCCAGAGGCTGGTGGCAGGTTGAGAAATCTTTCTCCATAACATGTCTTGCAGGGGGTGAAGATCTCTAACCTACGCCTAAAATCTCTAGAGACTGTGGGGTCTGTCCGTGCTGCTCTGGCTTGCAAGCAAACGCAGGGTGCGACCAAGAGAGACCCAGGCTGCTGGCAGCGGGGAAGGGTAGACGGGGACAGAAGACTGGATGGCTGGGCATTGTACTGGGAGCCAGGAGCAGCTGCCCTGCCTCCCATGGCTTTGGGAGATTGCTGAATCTCTCTGCCACAGCTTTTCTATCTGCAAAACAAGGGCAGAACCTCCCAGAGGCATGGAGGATTCAGAGCTGAACTGCTCTGAAAGGAGGAGAGCCCTGTGCCCGGGCCAGTGGTGTCCTGATGCCCCAGCATGTTGCCACGGGGCGCTAGGTTGCAGGTGCCATCTGCTGGGCAAAACTTAAACCCAAGGTTCTAACCACGTGCAGCCATGATATATCCTAGTGGTTCTCAACCAGGGGTCCGGAGCCCCCTGGGAGCCATGAGCAGGTTTCAGGGGGTCCACCAAGCAGGGCCAGCATTAGACTCACTGGGCCCAGGGCAGAAAGCCAAAGCTCCCCTGCATGGGGCTGAAGCCTGGGACCCTGAGCCCTGCCACCTGGGGCTGAAGCCAAAGCCTGAGCAACTTAGCTTTGTGGGGGTCCCTGTGGCGTGGGGCCCCAGGCAATTGCCCTGCTTGCTACCCCCTAACACCGGCCCAGGCTTTTATAAACAGAAAACCAGTTATTGGGGCACAGATGGGCCTTGGAGTTTTTAGAGCATGTTGGGGGGAAGGGGGGCTCCGAAAGAAAAAGGTTGAGAACCCCTGTTATATCCCACATGGCTACCCAGGAGGCAGGAGTGGTCTGTCCTTGAGTCCTGCCCAAATTCTACCTGGCCAGTCTCTTAGTCTCCTTCAAATTCTTTACTAGAGTCAGCTGGAGGTGGCACTTTTCACTTCCTCTCCTAAAGTCCTGTGCAGTTGACACAGCTGCTGCATTGTCAGTAGTAGGAGGTGTTAGTCTCTCTCTCTCTCTCTCTCTCTCTCACACACACACACATAATGCATTTGCATTTTGAAAGGTGCTGGTGAGAGATTAACCTATATAGGGCCAGTGCTTTCAAACCCAGTAAGCGGAGAGAAAAATTGCCTGGCTGTGAGCCAGCCTACCAGGCCTGGGATGTTACGGGGTAAGTCTAAGGTGTGCTTCCCTCGCTTTGAATCATTACGTGACCGTGTTCCTGCTGTGACGGGGGCTCGCAGAGAAGCTAAAAGCTAGCTCTGTCTCTCTGTGATCCTTTGGGACGAGTTGGCATTGCTCAGAACTCCTACAGAAAAGCTGCCCCGATGAAAGCATGGAGAGTCTCGCTGACTTACTCGCCGTGCTGGAGAGCGCTGGAAAGCTGGCAGGGATCAAAGGCGACGGCTTTTATTGGAGTCCGGACAGCTCGGAAGCTGTGAAATAAAGAGAACGGAGTCTGGCTGCCCGCCTTGGCTGCTACGCCTCTCTGCCCACCCCCCTGGGTGTGAAAGAGAACCTGACGTGTATGCAATGGCTCTCTGCCTCCAGCAGTATCTCGGCCTCCCTCTGAGCTCTGCAGCTTCCCCTGAGCGGGTTCAGTGCTGATCAGCGAGACCAGTAGATGGGAACACGGGGCAGCTGCAGGAGGTGCCAGTCAACAGGCCGCAGCCTTTCCTCGGGCTGGTACTGGACATATTCCTGCAGCGTGGCAGTAGGAGGCGCCGTCTTTCAGGTGAGACTTAACCCCCAGCCCTCGTATCATGGGATTGTCTTCCATGTGGGGCTCACAGCTCCCACTTCCCTCACCGCCCTCTGCTCCCGGTTTAGCTAGTTAGGTGCTTAAAGCCGGAGCAAACGGTTAGCTCTGCCAAGTCTCTCTGCCCTCCTGCCTGTCTAAGTGGCTTTGCTCTCCCGTGGGACGGCCGGGTAAGTTTCTGGATGATAAGGGAACCGCAGTGCCATATCCTTCCTTTCACGCGGCTAGAGCAATGTGACCGTTCAAGCTGGAGACGCTGGGCAGAGCTGACTCCCTTTGGTGTCGCTAGCTGTCTGCCGGCTCTTGCTCCCCACATGCTTTCAGCCTGGGCAGGTGCACCGGAGGGCCCCGTTTCTTGCCACAATATTCTGAACTGGAAGAAGACCAGCTGCAGCAAAACTCGAAGGGATTGGGAAGCCGACGCGCCATGCACGCCCTCTGCTTTGGTGTTAGCAGGAATTCACACCTTTCCCTAGACTTGCTAGAAAACGACACGGCACATGGGGAGGGCGGGGAAATTTTTGCTGATGGTTTCCACCTCTGGCTTACGGTTTAGCAAGTTGCTGCAACTGGTTTGGCTTAACGAATGCAGCATGTTCAGTTAACGACGGCTGCTGTCTGGAAACGGCGCCGCATGTCATGAATGAGAGGCATTGCACCTTTAACTCCATGGTGTGGCTGTGACCACCACTTGCTGTCTTGGAAATGAGCTACAATTGTCAAAGGGGGTTTGCCCTGGTAACCTTGCTTCACCGTGCACGGACGCAGTTGGAGGCTCGTGCAGGAGCCTGGGACCACCTGGGTTCTCTTCCAGTGACCTCCCCAGAACCGTAGGCAAGTAGCCCTGCCTCTAACGAGATATATACTGTAGACAGATAAAAAGACAGAAAATGTCATATTGCCTCCATAAAAATCCATGGTGCACCCAGATCTTGGATCTTGGATACTGGTCGCCCCATCTCAAAAAGGATATATTGGAATTGGAAAAGTTACAGAGAAAGGCAACACATCTGATTAGGGGGATGGAACAGCTTCTGTATGAGGGGAGATTAAACAGACTGGGACCGTTCAGAGACAATTCTGGGGAGATATGATCGAGGTCTATAAAATTATGACTAGTGTGGAGAAAGTGAATAAGAAAGGGTTATTTACTCCTTCCCATAATGCACAAACCAGGCTTGCCCAATAAAACTAACAGGCAGCAGGTTTAAAACAAATAAAAGGCAGTATTTCTTCACACAAGGCACAGTCAACCTGTGGAACTCCCTGCCAGAGGATGTTGTGAAGGCCAAAAATATAACGAGTCAAAAAAGAATTAAATAAGTTCCTGGAGGATAAGTCCCTCAATGGCTATTAACCAGGCTGGGCAGGGATGGTGTCTCTAGCCTCCGTTTGCTAGAAGCTGGGAATGGGTGACGGGATGGATCACTTGAAATTGCCTTTTTCTGTTCATTCCCTCTGGGGCATCTGACACTGGCCACTGTTGGCAGACAGGACACTGGGCTAGATGGACCTTTGGTCTGACCCAGTCTGGCTGTTGTTATGGTCTTAAGTAATTCTCTTTTGCCTTGTTTGTAATCGGTTATCAAAGTTATCCATTACCCATCTCCATAGTGTCTGAGTGCCTCCCGAGCAGTTAAAAATAGACATCACCCTAACTCTGTCTCTTCCTTCCCTGGCTGTAGAAGCAGTTTGGTTGGTTCCCAGGGTCAGCGGGTGGGTGGCGTATGGAAAACACTTTCAGGGACAGATAACTCTAAGAAGTGGGTGAGGTTTTTAGTCAGGGAGGTCTCTTGCAAGAGCGAATGAAAGCACTGAAATTGTGCAGTCCCTGGGACTGTTCTTGCTTCCCCCTCGCACCCTCCCCCACTGGCATTGTCATTGTTCCTGTAGCTCAGACCTGTCCTAGGAGATTGTCGTGGTAGAAGGTGTGCTGCTCTCTGTGGGAACCGGCCCAAATGCATGGAGGGATAGCGAGACCTTGAGCTGGAATCTGTAGTGGGTGAACCTGGCAAATCGATAAATGCAGTGCACTGGAGGAGTGACTCCCCCTAGGTTGCTGTCTGAAGCATGAATCAGCTTAGATCTTCTAAAAACCCAGACCCGGGAGCAGGGTTCATGACATCATGCAGCAGGGAGTTCCGCAGGCTACCCAATCCCTCAGGTGTTTCCTCTTGGATTTTTTTTGGCTTTAATTTGGTCCTAGATTAGTTTGTTCTTTCAGGTGGGGCAGATAAGTACAGCAGGAAAACAAGAACTAGCCGAAATGAGGCTGAAATATTGGCCCTAAATGTTCAGTGCATTCCATAGGACTCTGTGCTGGATGCAGAATGCAAATAGAGACTCTGGTACCACAAGGATGGCTGGAAGTCCCTCTTCTTCTTTTTAATTATGTTTATTATCTCAATTATCTAAACTGAAGCGCTCGGATTGCAAGGTGTAATAAAACACAAAGGATCCCCTCATCCTAGAATTCATGGCATTGTTAAACGTGAAGTGTTTGTGCATCTTGCATAAAAAGATCTGGAGGAGCAGGGATACATCAGTTTATTCCCATGCCGCCTCTTCCGGAAATGGCTGCTCCCGAGCCTTTCAGACGCTGTATTTATGATGCACATTGAATGAGTAACTGAGCTGTTATCCAGCTGCACGGCATCTTCCGATTTCTATAATACGTGGGCCACTGTTTGCCTGTGGGAGAATGTAGTGATGTAGATCTTTGTGCGTTTGGATTTAACGAGGATAGCAGGCTTCTGGGGTTTGGTAAGGTGTGATTTCTATTTGAATGTTTTTCCCATAGGCTGTGCATGTTTATTAAATTTAGCAGATTAATACCGTTGAAAGAGGAGAACCTATCGGAACAGAATCCCTAGCCAGAGGGAGTGATGTGCAGTGGCTAGTGCAGGGGACGCTCAGAACTCCTGAGTTTCTATACTTACCCTGCTACTGACTCATTCTGTGTCTTGGAGTAAATTGTGTCCCCTCTCTTTGCCTCAGTTTCTTCATCTATCAGAAGAGGATAATGCTTCTCATAAACAAACTAGGGAAATGCAACCTAGATGGAGCTACTATAAGGTGGGTGCAGAACTGGTTGGAAAACCGCTCCCAGAGAGTAGATGTCAGTGGTTCACAGTCATCCTGGAAGGGCATAACAAGTGGGGTCCCGCAGGAATCAATTCTGGGTCTGGTTCTCTTCAATGATTCAGATAATGGCATAGAGTACACTTATAAAGTTTGCAGATGATACCAAGCTGAGAGGGGTTGCAAGTGCTTCAGAGGAGAGGAATAAAATTCAAAATGATCTGGAGAAATGGTCTGAAGTAAATAGGATGAAATTCAGTCAGGACAAATGCAATGTGCTCCACTTAGGAAGGAACAATCAGTTTCACACATACAGAATGGGAAGAGACTGTCTAGGAAGGAGTATGGCAGAAAGAGATCTAGGGGTCATAGTGGACCACAAGCTAAATATGAGTCAACAGTGTGATACTGTTGCAAAAAAAGCAAACGTGATTCTGGGATGCATTAACAGGTGTGTTGTAAACAAGACACGAGAAGTCGTTCTTCTGCTCTACTCTGCGTTAGTTAGGCCTCAACTGGAGTATTGTGTCCAGTTCTGGGCGCCACATGTCAGGAAAGATGTGGACAAATTGAAGAGAACCCAGAGAAGAGCAACACAAATGATGAAAGGTCTAGAAAACATGACCCATGAGGGAAGATTGAAAGAATTGGGTTTTTTTTAGCCTGGAGAAGAGAAGACTGAGAGGGGGCATGAGAACAGTTTTCAAGTACGTAGAAGGTTGTTACAAGGAGGAGGGAGAAAAATTGTTCTTAACCTCTGAGGATGGGACAAGAAGCAATGGGCTTAAATTGCAGCAAGGGCGGTTTAGGTTGCACATTAGGAAAAGCTTCCTAACTGTCAGGATGGTTAAGCACTGGAATAAATTGCCTAGGGAGGTTGTGGAATCTCCATCATTGGGGATTTTTAAGAGCAGGTTGGACAAACACCTGCCAGGGATGGTCCAGATAATACTTAGTTCTGCCATGAGTGCAGGGGACTGGACTAGACGACCTCTCGAGGTCCCTGCCGGTCCTGTGGTTCTATGATTCCCTGTCTCATGGGGCTGTTGTGGAGCTTAATGTTTGGGGAAGTGCTTTGCGATCCTCAGATGAAAGGATCGGCATGTTCCGTTCCTCAGCTTCCGCTTTGTGTTTCAGGAGCACGGTCGTGGTTTGCCGTGAGACGCACAGGAGCCGGTGGGGCGATCTCCAGTGAGCTAGGCCCCTGTCCACTGGCACAGAGTTTGTGTTGGCAGAGCAACGAGCTCGGTCACCTGGGAAGATGAGAAGACGTATGGCCTGTTACCTGTTGGTCCTGTTGGCGACCGCGACAACAGGCTACCCCTCTCGACGATCCGCTGTCGATTTGGACGCGACCCCAAGGACGACGATCGCCTATAATGGTAAGGAAGTTTGGTTTTACCCCTGCCCTGGAGAGTTGTAGGTCTTGTGAGAGCAGCCGGACACAGTGCATAATTGGAGCATGGCCGGGCGGATGTGAAGGCCGCCTGGCTACGGGGAGTGGAAGGTCCTGGCAGGGCTGGCTCCAGGGTTTTTGCCACCCCAAGCGGCAAAAAAAAACCCCAACCCCCTGCAATCGGGATCGGCGGCAGCTCCACCCCACTACTTTTTTCTTCGGCGGCAGGTTCTTCCCTCCAAGAGAGACCGAGGGACCCGCTGCCGAAGAGCCAGACGTGCTGCCCCTTCCCCTTGGCCGCCCCAAGCAGCTGCTTGCTCAGCTAGTGCCTGGAGCCGGCCCTGGGTCCTGGGCAGAGGTCCTTAGATCTGTGCTTAGCTTCTGCAGCGAGCACTGTGCAAAGCCCCAGGGCGCACAAGAAATGGGGTCTGGTGAGCTCGCGGTGTGCCCCCTCCTCCTCTCTCCGATGGCTCCCTGGGGTTGAGGCTGATGATTCCCCCTTCCCTCTGGTCCCTTTGTGTTTCGGGAGGTGGGGGAGGGGGAACCGGCTGGGAGAGCAATCAGCCTGCCCTGCGTGCTGTCTGGGAGCTGCTGCCGATTGCTAGTGCCAGATTGGAGCTGTCAGCACGACAGCATCTGCATGTCCGATGACATCAGCATCTCCGCTTTCCCAGGATCCTGAGGCTCAAGGACGTACGGCCGCAGCTCCTTGAACACGAAGGCTCTTTGGCAAGGCCTGTTGTTCCTGCCTGCCTCTGCTCAGCCCCCAGATGCTAGAGCTTCCCAGAGCAATTGCATTAGACTGACCTTCCCTGTGATATCCCTACCTGCTTCCTTCCTGGGGCTTGAAGGGAGGGTTTTGTCTCCTTTGCAGAGGGACCAGCCTGGGGTCCACACACCATCCCACGTAAACCCCAATTCTGCTCATAAGTGGTGCGTGAGCCTTGTCCTGGCCCCTCTGCCTAGGGGTGAATTCTGCCTGTGATGGGCTGGAGGGTGGTCAGATAGGTTGTTCCAGGCCTGCCATGGTATGGCTTTGTTGGCAGGACTGGTTTCTCCAGCATCCTGCATCATCTTCCCCGGCCCATGGACTGACTCCTGGTTGCACTGTCGGAAAGGAGCAGGAGTCTTGCACTTGTCTTTGATAGACAGAAGGCAGCTTGGCCTTTGCCCTGCGGGCTGGGGTGGTGACATCTCACCTGAGATGCCGCTAAATACTTCTAGACAGTTTGGAAATGAAGCCAAGGCCAGAGCCTCTACCTTACAGGGATGATGAGAGGGCCGATTAATTAACTAACGGTTGCACAGTGTTCGCTTAAAGGCTGATAGAGAAAGGAGAATTCAGTTCTCATGGAAAAATAAAACCTTCATGTAACTGCAGCAATTTCTTTGCAACAGCAAAAGTGCTGGCTGAAATATCCTTGCAGAATGCTCAAGAGAAGCCGAGAACTTGGTTAGAAGTTCACATTTGAGATGAGTAGACGTCCCATTAGTGTCGTGTGGGCTAGCGGGTTTAGTTTAGGGCTTGGCACCAGGAGGTTGATCCCAGTTTCTTCACACATCTACTGCTGAGGGCGTGACTGCTTTGAAAACCAGAGAGCTCCTTATAAACCCTTAGCCACGAAGCAGTTCGGTGTCATTGTTCCATTTTACATAAGAATGTCACCACTGGGTCAGACCAATGGTCCATCTATACCAGTACATAAGAATGGCCAGACTGGGTCAGACCAAAGGTCCATCCAGCCCAGCACCCTGTTCTCTGACCGTGGCCAGTGCCGCGTGCCCCAGAGGGAATGAACAGAGCAGACAATCATCACATGATCTATCCCCTGTTGCCCATTCCCAGCTTCTGGCAAACAGAGGCTAGGGACACCATCCCTGCCCAGCCTGGCTAATAGCCATTGATGGACCTGTCCTCCAGGAACTTATCTAGCTCTTTTTTGAACCCAGTTATAGTTTTGGCCTCACAACATCCCCTGGCAAGGAGTTCCACAGGTTGACTGGACATGGTGTGAAGAAATACTGCCTTGTGTTTGTTTTAAATTTGTTGTCTGTTAGTTTTATTGGATGACTCCTGGTTTGTGTGTTATGTGAAGGGGTAAATAACACTTCCTTATTCACTTTCTCCACAACCGTCATGCTTTATAGACCTCTGTCCTATCCTCCCTTAGTCATCTCTTTTCCAAGCTGAACAGTTAGTCTTATTAATCTCTCCTAATACAGAAGCTGTTCCATCCCCCAATTGTTTATGTTGCCCTTCTCTGCACCTTTTCCAATTCTCACATACCTTTGTTGAGATGGGGCGACAACATCTGCACGCAGTATTCAAACTGTGGGCACACCATGGATTGATACAGTGGCAATTTGATATTTTCTGTTTTATCATCTATCCCTTTCCTAGTGGTTTCTAACAATCTGGTCGCTTTTTTGACTGCGGCTGCACATTGAGTGGATGTTTTCAGAGAACTATCCACAGTGACTCCACAATCTTTTTTGAGTGGTAACAGCTAATTTAGACCCCATCATCTTGCGTGTGTAGTTGGGATTATGTTTTCCAATGTGCATCATTCTGCATTTATCAACAATGAATTTCATCTGCCATTTTGTTGTCCAGTTTTGTGAGGTCCTTTTGTAACTCTTCCCAGTCAACTTTGGACTTCACTATTTTGAGTAATTTTGTATTGTTTGCAAACTTTGCCACTTCACCGTTTACCGCTTTTCCCAGCTCATATGTGAATACGTTGAACAGTACAGGTCCCAGTACAGATCCCTGTGGGACCCTGCTATTTACCTCTCTCCATTACCTTTGTCTCCTGTCTTTTAACCAGTTACTGATCCATGAGAGGACCTTCCTTTTTATCCCATCAGTGCTTACGTTGCTTAAAAGCCTTTGGTGAGGGACCTCGTTAAAAGTGTTCTGAAAGTCCAAGTACACTATATTCACTGGATCCCCCTTGTCCACATGCTTGTCGACCCCCTCAAAGAATTCCAGTGAATTGGTGAGGTGTGAGTTCCCTTTACAAAAGCTGTGTTGGCTCTTCCCCAGCATATTGTGTTCATCTGTGTGAGTGAGAATCCTGTTCTTTATTATAGTTTCAACCAATGTGCCTGGTACTGAAATTAGGCTCGCTGGCCTGGAATTGCCAGGATCGCCTCTTGAGCCTTTTTTAAAAATCGGTGTTACATTAGCTACCCTCCAGTTACCTGATACAGAGGCTGATTTAAGCAATAGGTTACGTACCCCCGTTAGTAGTTCTGTAGTTTCATAGTAGAGTTCCTTCAGAACTCAGGGGTGAATCCCATCTGGTCCCGGTGACATAAATGACACAGTAATACCAGTTTGTTCCAAAATCTCCTTTGTTGACACCTCAGTCTGGGACAGTTGTTCAGATTTGTCACCAAAAGAGAAGGGCTCAGGTACGGGAATCTCCCAACTGTCCTCAGCAGTCAAGACCAATGCAGAGAATTCATTTAGCTTCTCTGCAATGGCTTTGTCTTCTCTGAGTGCTTCTTGGGCAGCTGGATTATGCAGTGGGCCTAATGATTGTTTGGCCAGCTTCTTGCTTCAGGTGTACTTTAAAAAATGTGCTAGTTGCTCTTCTGTTCTTTTTGGGCCTGCCAGGTTATACGTTTACACTTGACTTGCCAGAGTTTTGGGTCCTTTCTATTTTCCTCAGTAGGACCTGACTTCCCATTTTGAAAGGCTGTCTTTTGGCCTCTTACCGCCTCTTTTCCTCTCTTCAGCTATCGGGGCGGGTTTTTGGCCCTCTCGCTGTTTTTCTTTTTTCTTCGGGGGAGCCTCTGTTACGGTGGTGGTTTAAAAGTTGCCAAAAGTTTATTGATGAGGAAAATGAGGCACAGAGAGGGGAAAGGAAGGAATAACCCAAGATGGTATCAGAGCCTAAACCACTACAGACTAAAATCCTTCACCTCTTCCTGCAGGAGGGGAAGTTGCGGGTGGGGGGAGGGCTCCCCTCTGGTGCTGCTTTTAAAAAAAGAAAATCTAAATGTATTATTTCTTAACAAGGTTTCAGCCAAAGTGGACTGGGCTCTGCCCTCGAGGAGCACATTGTTTGCTAGATGATGGCGGGGGGGAAGAACGTGCAGGAGTGAAGAATAATTTCAGTGCGTGCTCAGTGGGTGTCAGTGGAGCTTTTGAGCAGAGCCTGAACGAGCTCCCTCCCCCTTAAGACATCTGTGCGCTTTGCCTGCCTGGGCTGATCTGCTTCTGGGACAGCTGGCGTGAGCCGGTGGGGAGATAACACTTCACTGCTGCATGCAGAAGAGTCCTTCCTGGCCAAAGCTCAGGACATCCAGGAGAGCTGGTGAAAAGCCCATGCACCCCAAAGAGTGAGAAACCTGGGGTCTACCTGCAGTCCTATCTTCGAAAAGAAATCCTAGGAAATGAAATGCCAAAAACTTGGCTAAGATGGCCCAGGTAGGGTTGCCAAGTGACCGGTTTTCGACTGGAAAGTCCAGTCGAAAAGGGGACCTGACAATGTCCAGTCAGATCTACTGACCAGACACCCAAAGTCTGGTTACTGTGGGCAGGAGAGGCGCCCAGTTGTCACCTGCGCCATCCCCTACTCAGCTGGGGCTGCCTCTGACCTGCGTTAGTTAGCCGCAGCTCCCAGCCCCGGCTCTGCAGGCAAGTCCCAGGGGTGGGTTGAGGGTGGAAGAAAAGCAGCAAGCGATGGGGGGAGCGGGAAGAGAAGCGAATGGGAATGGAGCCTTGGGGGAAGAGGTGGGGCAGGGATGGGGCCTCGGGAAAGCAGGGCCTCAGGGAAGAGGCGGGGGAGGGGAGGGGCCTATTGGGAAGGGGCGGGGCAGGCAAGTTCCATAGGCGCCAACTTCACCTCTGTCCGGTGGGTGCTCAGCCTAATCCCAGCCCGTACTGCCCTTGCCCCACCCCCATTCCACGCCTTCCCCAAAGTCCCTGCCCCTCCCCACCTTTTCTCACCCCAGCCCCGCCCCCATTCCACTCCCTTCCCCCAATCCCCCCCCCTGCCCTGCCTCTTCTCCGCCTCCTTCCCTGAGCGCACCGCATCCCCGCTCCTCCCCCCACATCCTCGAAAGTCCATCGCGCCGCCAAACAGCTGTTAGGTGGCGGGAAGCTCCGGGAGGGAGGGGGAGGAGCAGGGATGTGGCACGCTGGGGGATCTTAGCTGCCGGTGCGTGCGGAGCACCTGCTAATTTTTCCCCCTGGGTGCTCCAGCCCCGGATCACCCACAGAGTCGGCATCTGTGGCATTCCTGCTTGGAGCGTCCAGTTTTTCAGTATTACAAAGTTGGCAACCCTAGGCCCAGGGTCCAACAGCATCACCGACTCTGGCCCCGCTGTGCACGCTAGCAGGGACTTTGTTCCTCCACCCGCTGAGGGCACGTCTGTGCTGTGACTCCCAGCCTGGGCAGACAGACTCGCGCCATCTTCGCTCCGCTCACAGCAGCTGGGCACCCAGCTCAGGCTAGCTACCCTCACTCAGGCTGATTGGAATGTGGTTGGCCAGCCCAACTTGCTGCCCGTGCCGCAACATCCATGCTGCTGCTTTTTAGCGTGCTGGCTCGGGCAGAGCGCATGCAAGGAATCGCAGCATTCAGCTGCCGTGTAGGCATAGAGGCCCTGAGCTGACGGGCCTGTGTCTCTTGCCCCTGGCAGGAGAGGCTCGTGCTTCGACGTGCGGAATCAGCTGGCGACATTGGAGGAGTGATAGATATGCTGGAGGGTAGGGAAAGGATACAGAGGGACCTAGACAAATTAGAGGACTGGGCCAAAAGAAACCTGATGAGGTTCAACAAGGACAAGTGCAGAGTCCTGCACTTAGGACAGAAGAATCCCAGGCACTGCTACAGGCTGGGGACCGAGTGGCTAGGCAGCAGTTCTGCAGAAAAGGACCTGGGGGTTACAGTGGATGAGAAGCTGGATATGGGTCAGCAGTGTGCCCTTGTTGCCAAGGCCAATGGCATATTGGGCTGCATTAGTAGGAGCATTGCCAACAGATCGAGGGAAGTGATTATTCCCCTCTATTCAGCACTGGTGAGGCCACACTTGGAGTATTCATCCAGTTTTGGGCCTCCCACTACAGAAGAGATATGGACAAATTGAAGAGAGTCCAGCGGAGGGCAACGGAAATGATTAGGGGGCTGGAGCACATGATTTATGAGGAGAGGCTGAGGGAACTGGGCTTGTTTAGTCTGCAGAAGAGAAGAGTGAGGGGGGATTCGATAGCTGCTTTCAGCTACCTGAAGGTTACTAGATGGTTCTCGTGATGGCAGATGACAGAACAAGGAGCAATGATCTCAAGTTGCAGTGGGGGAGGTCTAGGTTGGATATTAGGAAAAACTTTTGCACTAGGAGGGTGGTGAAGCACTGGAATGGGTTCCCTAGAGAGGTGGTGAAATCTCCTTCCTTAGAGGTTTTTAAGGTCAGGCTTGACAAAGCCCTGGCTGGGATGATTTAGTTGGGAATTGGTCGTGCTTTGAGCAGGGGGTGGGACTAGATACCTCCTGAGGTCCCTTGCAACTCTGATATTCTGTGATTCTATGATAATAGTGGTGGCCCAAGGTTGTCTGTGTGTTGTTTCTTTCCAGCTAGCTGAGTTTTAGTATGTTCCTCACTAATCTAGTTGAGTTGATTCTCCTCTCCCCTCCCACCCCCCCCACGAGGTTCAGGACCCGCTCCATGAGCTGGGCTGCCACTTAACTCAGCAACCATGATGTGCCCTGGATCGCCCAGCTTACAAAGGCAGCTGCGGGCCTGGGGCGGGAGGAGAGAAACGAGCTGGTTTGCCTTTTTCGCTGGAGGATGACTGTCAGCTTGTGTGTGGCGGGTCCCAAATGAGGCAGCGAAGTGGCTGTGGCTGGTTTCTCTAGCAGCTGGAAGAGCGTCCCTCCATGGCACGGAGACGATGCGGGTGCGTCACACACATAGATTGGCAATTAATAGTGTTTAAATGGAGCTCTGGAGGCTTTTCAAATAAGCCCAGCACACCAGATGATTGAAATCCACTTAGCGCAGGCCTGTCAGCGCAGCAGAGCCCGTGTCGTGCTTTCATGATCTGGGCGCAAGCTTGCAGCCATGGACAGTGTGTGGGATTCGCCGTGGCTCTTTGGACCTGTGTGTGTGTGTGGGGAGGGGGTTCCTGCCTGTGTGTGTTGTGTTCACAGGTAGCAATGGGCAGTATAGCCTAGTGGAGCGGGCACTGGGACTCAGGAGACCTGGGTACTATTCCTAGCTCTGCCATTGGCCTGCTGGATAATTGCTGGCAAGTCACTGCACAACTCTGGGCCTCGGTTTGCCCATCTGTGAAACGGGGATAATGCTCCCAACTGCCTTTGTAAAGCGCTTTGAGATCTGAAGAGGAACAGCACTGTAAGAGCTAGGAATTCTTATTATTCGACAGTCACCTCCATCGCCTAGGCTTTGAGCAGACAGGTGCATGTGGGCACGAATGGGCGAGCGGATTCTGGGGCGCTCGCCTCGCGTCTGAAAGATTGTTCTAGGCGTCCCCGCTCTGTTTGGCTTATTCGTCTGTGTACGTGGTTCTCAATCCACCCCGCCCTCCCAGGGAGGTTTTCCTTTGCTGAGTCAGGCTGTTTTAGGGTGACCAGATGTCCCGATTTTCTGGGGATAGCCCAGATATTTGGGGCTTTTTCTTATATAGGTGCCTATTACCCCCACCCTCTCTCCTGATTTTTCACACTTTCTGTGTGGTCACCCTAGGCTGTCTAGAGATCTCTGTACCGGCCACGACCCCAGAGCAATTGACAAAATAAGGACATTTCCTTCCTAGGGAAGTGTGCAGGAGTGCGTGTGTTTTGGGATCACTTTTTATTGCAATAGAGGCCCCACTGGAGTGTACAGACCAGAATCCAGATATTCCTGGAGCCTCTTTGCCAGCTGGCTTTAAGACAAGGGGAGGGGATGTGACTTGCCCACTCAGGATCACACGGCAGCTCAGTAGCAAAGCTGGGATTGGAATGCAGGTCTTGGTCCAGTGGTCTAGCCACTAGGCTACGCTGCCTCTCACCACACTAGCTTGGCCCTTCAGTTTTTGGCTGTATTTGGCACTCCATGAAATGCAGAGCCCATGGTAGTGCTAATCCCAGCGCATGCTTCCCACTTGTAACTCTGGCCGCACACCGCCGGCACGATCAGAATTCCAGGGGGGTTGAACACATCCCTTCTGTTTGCCCGGTTGGTTTGAATAGGCTTTGCCCTGGGCCAGCTGGGGAAGACGTGTTTCGTGGTGCAGGTGACTGCTCCCCTCCCCGCCCAAGGCATGGGAGCAGATAGCTTAGAGGTCACTGTGTCCCCCAGAATGTCACATCTTATCTGTGTAAAGCACATCTCTGGGTGTCCCCAGACCGCCGTGAGCGAGGGGACAAAGGGCTCTGACTGCGCACAGGCGCCACGCAGGAGTGGGGGAGGAAAGTGATGGTTTGTTCCCACACCATGAGACTGCACCTAGATCTTCCTGCCCCGGCCATTCGCCTCCTCCCCTGCATGCTCTACCCAGCAGCGAAACAGAGCTGGGAGACAAACGCCAGTAACACTGACACCTCGTCTCACTGCGCCAGCTACCGCTGGCGTCCCTGCTTCCGTTCCCATTTTTGAAGGCTTTTCTGTGTGTGTGACCTGAGCGCTGGAGACAAGACGTTAACTTCTAAAATAAAGGACTGGCTTGGTGAACCGCTGAGGACGGAGCCAGTCCAGCCCCTAGATGTGTGCATGTGTGTGATTCCTCCCACACACACCCTGTATGCGCCTTGCATGCACACACTGGTGGGGAGAGAGACTACGGGAGGTGCTGAAATATTCTTCACACTTCTTCAGAACATTCAGCGTCTTAAGATGCAAATCTGCAAACCACGGGTGTGTGTCCCTGTGTTAATCGAAGGCCTGTGAATAGCGGTGCTTGTACAGAAATGTAGCTGCAGGATATAAACAGCTGGAGATCACACATTCCCCGGAAACTGCTTGTGTTGGGATGTTTTGGTCTCCCTTTCTCTGCCTTCTCTTTCTAACAGCTGCAGGGGCCACACGGAGAGGGGAACAGTGCGGGGCAGGGCTGAAGCCACCTCATCTGACATGATTTGGTTCCATCCCTGGTGATCTTTGGAATCCTTGAACCACTCCCCAAATTGGAGCACAAAAGTGAAATGGCTCCACACTGGCTTGGTGGCGTTTCATGGCGGGATCCTGGTGGGCAGCTTTGTACCGGGGCGGCTCCTTACCCCCATAAGGGGACTTGGCTAGATGTTGGGATAGCCCATTTCTGTGGATTTGTGCATTCATGACCTTTTGGCCACCCAGGTGTCTTCAGACCATCTGGAATTTGCATAATCTCTCTTTAAACAGAAGTCCTGGGGATCGGGGACATGGTCACTGGGGAGGAGAGAAATTCAGACCCGTATTGGTCCCTGTCTGGGTTTTTTCTCTGTAGCGCGTGTGGAGTGAGTACTTCCTTCCGTGCCCTCTGGGTGCGGGGAACCCGAGATCTGGGCAGAGCGGTTGGCTCCTGAAGGAGCTGGGTTGTCAGGCAGGAGCACAGGGACCATTCCAGGAGCACTGTGGGTGCGGCCCACGGCCCAGCGAGATGCACCGTGCGTCACGAGGGAGCTGAGCCTGCTCTCTAGGCTCGGGAATGGTGTAACGAGGGCCTTGAAACAATAATGGGTCATCCTGGCATGGTTCTTCTCATCTCACAACTCTCTCTTTTGGCACTAGGCTGTTAATCGACTTAACATAGCTTGTAGTGTAGACATGCCCTGTGACACTCCAGGAGTTGCAAGAGACCATTCAGAGAGAAGTGGGCGGATAACCCTTCTGCCGCCACAGGACAAAGGAGAGTTAGTGAGTTACGGGTTGTTGTGATGAACCCAGAAACCAGGGTCTCCACTGAGTCCCCGGCTTTTGAGGCCTGGCAGAGTTATGAATTTAAGGGCTGGTCTGCCCTTGAAAATTCCATCGACCCAGCCATGGTGCTCGGGTGTGAAAATCCATCCCCTGAGCGAAGCAGTTAGGCCAACCTAAGTCTCCGTCTGGACAGCACTAGGCCAACAGAAGAGTTGTTCCATCGCCCTGGCTCCCTCCTCTCAGGGAGGTGGATGACCTAGGCTGCTGGGAGACGCACACCCCCAACCCTGTTAGCATAGGGAGCGTCTCTACTCAGCACCGCAGCTGGGCCGTTGTCACGTTTGAAGTGTGGACGAGGCCTGAGCTCCCCGGCTGGTCTTTAGAAGGTGCTGCGTGGGTTTCCTTTGAGGAGGAGGATGGAGAGTTACAGTCGCCCTCGTTCAGGTAAAAACAGTGTACGTGTTTCTTGAGGGTCAGGGGCTTCTGCACCCCACCCCCTTCCTGCCTCCCTGAAGGGTTTGCCCCACTTCCTCCCTCCAGGGACAGCTCCATCGTGTAGCCACCAGCTTTCTTGACCTGGCTCTTTGGAGCTGGCCCTCGATGCTCACCAGCATCAGCTGAAGCTAGGGTGACCAGATAGCAAGTGTGAAAAATCGGAACAGGGGGTGGGGGGTAATAGGAGCCCATATAAAAAAAAAGCCCTAGATATCGGGACTGTCTCTATAAAATCAGGACATCCGGTCACCCTAGCTGAAGCCCCTGTGCTGAGGGTTGACCATAGCAGTCTCTAAAAACAGCCCCTTGCAGCCCCACAGCTCCCCACCTGTCACCTCTGCTCTCTAGGTTTGGCCCCCGTCACCTCTGCTCTCCAGATTTGCTGGATGGGCTTGTTTCAGGCCGGAAGCCCAAGGGGAGGTTGGCAGCTGCAGTCGGAGGGAAAGTGGCTTTCAAGCCCTGTGTTCGGCCAGGAGTCCCCCTGTGACGCAGCTCAGTGTGTTAACAAGCCATGACCCCATCAGGCAGCCTCCCCTGGGGACCAGGTCTAGATGAAACATCTGGATGCCGCGGCTTGTGCTGCAGATGTGACCCACTTTACGTAATGTATCCCGTGTTAAATGCAGAGGGGGTCGATTCATAAATTCTGGTCCGGGAGACGCTGGGATAAATCCAGAGTAAATAAATTGAAGTCAGAATTGAGCAATGCTGTGGTAAATTTGTACCAGATCAGAATCTGGGTTATGGGCGGGAGGGGGCCGCGTGCGCCTCAGGCATTGGAAATATAGCTGCCCTAGCACAGATTCAAGGAAGAGTGAGAGAGAGAATGCAACACATAAGGAATAATATTCCTGGACTTCCCTGTAGAGTAGGTCTATATGTGCTTCCCTGGCACAGGCCTCACAGCTGCTTCTGACTTTTCCCATGGCGTTCAGCTGTGTGGGCAGAAGGCTGGATGGAAAGCAGGGCCCTTTCTATCAATGAGGGGCTAGTGCAATTGAAGGTTCTGTAAACAAGAGGCATTGGATCTGCAAGGGATGGCTAGATGGCCAGCCAGGTAGGGCTGGGACAAAGATAAGGGCAGTATGAGGAAAGGTTAAAAAGAGACAACTAAGGGGGGATATGATACAGGTCTACACAATCATGACTGGTATGGAGCGTGGTGGTGAGCCCAGGCCGGAATCCACTCGCAGCAGCCTGGGTTTCCCTTCCTCTAAAGTGACTTTGCAGGGCAGTACCACCCAGCGCACCTGCGCCCTGGGAGTGGCACAGAGCCCTCCCTTCCCCTGATCAGCTGAGCTCTCCTCTCGGCTGGCTGCAGCAGGGCAGAGCGGTTCAGGGCAGAGATGAGGGGGAAGAGGTGGAACGAGCTGTGAGCCACCCAGCTGGGGAACGGGGACCCAGCGACAACCCCTGCACGTGGAAGCTGTGCTTCTTCGCTCACTCGTTTGACTCCATCGGCAACTGCGTCAGAATCCTTATCAAGGCCACATGCAGAATCAGAGTGTGCCTGGTCCTGCGGGAGCTGCTGCCCCACTGCGCCAGCTCTCTGCGCTGGCACACAGCCATTACCGAGACCTCGTTTCACAGCAGAGGGCAAAACTGGGTTAGGCTGGAAGCTGCTGGGAAAAGGGTCCTTGCAGATTCCTCCCTTTTCTCCTCTGCTGGAGTGAAAATCTGCCCCACTTCCCTCCCCTGGAACAAGCACAGCACAGGCACACACACACGTACACACCCTGGGCAAGCTTTCCTCCTTCCCCCAGGTCCTGGTACTGTGCTTTACCTAGCCCCAGGGGTCAGGCTGCTGCAGGTAAGAGGGGACGGTAGGCTCCAGGCCTTCTTACCCATGGCCTCTCTGGGGATCCGTCATGATGGAACCTTTTGTGCTATGGTCACCCATGGATTAACGGTTGGCTTGCTGAGAGATCTCCAAATGGCATTATCCGTGGGGCAGCAGCACCCAACAGGAGGTCCCCAGGGGGGTCCTGTTCTTGGCCCCCCATTATTTAACATTTGTATTAATGACCTGGAAGGAATCATGAAATCATCGCTGGTAACATTTGCAGACGACACAGGAATTGGGAGGCTAAGGTGTAATGGAGAGCACAGGTCACTGATCCAGCGATCTGGATCTCTTGGGAAACGGGGCACAAGCAGCCAATGTGTTTGGATATGGCTACATGTAGACATATCCGGCTAGGAAGGAAGAACGCCACCGTGCACACAGGGCGGGTGGGGCTATCTTGGGAAGCAGCAACTCGTCAATTTGGAGCTTGAGGTGGAGACTCAGGAGAACCTGAGCTCTCAATGCTGTGGCCAAACATGCACAAACGGGGGATCTCGAGAAGGAGCAGAGAGGTTATTTTTCCTCTGGATTTGGCCCTGGTGCGACCGCTGCTGGGATCCTGTTTCCAGGTCTGGTGCTCACCATTCAAGGAAGATGTCGATGAATTGGAGGGTGCAAGCCATACGGCTTCCTGCATCGGCACTTGAATTGCAGCGGCTCTGTGGATGCTGCCCATGCCGGCCCACACGCGGCGATCCTGCAGTATCCAGTCATGGCCCTACAGCCTGGTAGCTTGTCTTGATCCTTAGGAGGGGTCTCGGCACATCCCAGGGCACCAAATTAACCAGCAGGGCTGCAGCTGGGAAGCAGGCAGCAGAGCACAGAAAGGGACTGTGGTTGGGTTTAGATGGCTCCGGGATATTACCCAGACTGAGCTCCACCCCCAGACCTGTACTTCCCCCAGGCAGCACCTGTCCACTCCCCTCCCTCCGTGTCCATCTTCCCAGCTCCCAAGGCTGGGGGGGTGCGGGAGGATGTGAAAAACGTTTCAAAATCTTCCGCTTAAGAAATGAAATTCAGAGGGTCTCACAAAACCTGGGCTCCAGGCAGCTGGCGCCCCAGCACAGGGACGGCTGCTGGGGAATTTATGATGCGAGTGATTTCTGCTCTCCACCCCCACGTGCAAACGGCATCTCTCCCGCCCGTTCCCAGGCCTTTGTGCCAGCACATGTATCCTGCTGTCCGATCCCAGAATCTTATACTGCAGAGCCCCGGGCAGGGAGGACAGAATCAGGGAGTGGAGGGGGCTCGTCCAGCTCGGAGTCCTTGGAGCAGAGCTGGCTGGTTACAGAGTGGGCTGTGGGACTGAAGTAACACAAAACGGGCGGGTGTCACAGCTTGGGCATGGGGTGGGGTGAGAAACCTGTGGCTGAGAGTTCTGGGCTCTGGCCCCCCCATGGGCCTGGGCCCCCTTAGCTTGGGGAGAGGGGAGATCAGTGATGATGTGTCTGGCCAACGCCCCCTACTAGCTCGCTTTCATACTAAAAGTCCCCAAATGGGGGGAAGGGGCTTTTCTGAATGCTGGTGAAAGGTACCTGGAATCCCCCAGCCCCTACTGCTCTGTCTCCCCCCTCCCCTGTTGCTGAGCAGTAGATCCAGGCAGACACCTGCATGTTGGGACCTGGAAGGAGAGAACCCCCCGCCCTGGTTGGTTTCACACCGAGATAAGTCTTCATCCTCCCCCAGCTCTCCCCCGTCCCTGATCCCGTAACTAGCTGAGAGACAATCTGTGTGGTCCCAGCTTCCAGGCAAATCCAGCCAACCCAACCCAGGCTGCGAGCGCAGGAAGCACGTGCGAAGATCTCCATCCGGAGTGGCCCCATGTTGCCAGCAGCTGGCGTCCTTCCATCAGGCTGGAGCCTGGATGGTGTCAGGCTGGCTGGGGACCTTCCGCGTTAGAAGAGAATAATCACTCCAGGTGGACACGGTAATGTGACAGTTTCTAAGGCATCGGCAGCAGGTCCTTCTGCCCTCTTCCTCTGGCCGTACTCCGGCAGAGCTCCCGGTGCTTTACCTGGGAGGCTGCTGGAGAGGAGACCTCTGGCTCTGGGCCGTTGTCACATCCACTGGTTGGGAAGCTGCGTAGAACTGGGTTCCCTCCCCAGTCATTCCCTCGGAGCAGAAGCACACTCCGAAGCGCCTTGGCAAGGCAATCAAAAGACGCCCCCAAAAGCAGGGTGAGTGGCTGCTGTGTGGGCCTTTGGGTCCCTTCCCTGTGCCATGTAAGCCTGATCTCAGATCCGGCCAGGAACAGTCAGACGCCAGCTTTCCAGTGGGGGTTGCAATGTATAGCACTCCAGGGACCTTTGGGGAGAGAATGCGGTTGCCTGGTGCTGCGTGAGGTTGCTGGCTCCGAAAACCAGCGCAGAACGCGCATGTGGTGACTGCTTGCAAGTGCCTGATTCCCATGTCGCAGCAGATGGCAACCGGAGTCCTGTCGATTGCGATGTCACCTGCTTAATTGCAGCTCTTGGCCTAAGTTACCTTCCTTCCCTCCCCGTGGCCGGAGCCTAGAATGTCTTGTTTGTTTCCTGACCGCTTTGGAGAGTCAGTCTGCTGTTGTGCATTACTGAAACAGCAACAGCATTTCAAAGGCAGGTGCATGCCATCTGTTCTCACTCCCCTTGGCTAGGGTTCCAGCACCCTGGAGGTCAAGATCAGATGGTTTGTGCTTTGCTTGCGGGGGCAGGGGGGCGAGTTTCCTTTATTTACTTTGCACAGGCCGGTTTGTTCATAAAAGTTTAGCGATGCAAATACCTTGCCTGTGTGGATTCCAGGTCGTTTGGGCAGGCAATTGTGCACCTCAGTTGTACACACTGTCACAGCGATTGCGTGTGCAGTTGGTCAGGCCAGTCATTTCGGGGACTGGAAGCTCTTTTTGGAAGGGACTTTGTCTACCTCAGTGTATGCACAGCATCGTGCACAGTGGGCCCCCGATCCTGAGTGGGGCAGCTGGGCAGGACTGTACGATCGATATTACGTGTGCAAAATAGTAATATCTGGTGTTCCTAGCAATCTTTAGCAGCAGCTCTCAGCATGCTTTGCAAAGGAGGGTGGTATTATTATCCCGATTTTACAGATGGGGACACTGAGGCAAGGTCACCCAGCAGCCTAGTGACAGAGCTGAAGAATCCCAAACCCCCTCACAACCATTGCTGGCTTTTCCTGTAGAATGGGGACACACTCACGTCTCTGTCTAGCATTATCTGCATTGACACACAGAGAGGTTAAGTGACCCGTTTAAAGCCACACAGTGAATCCGAGGCAGCGCTGGAGATGGATCCTTGTTCCTTGCTCTGCCGTTTGTTTAGTGTGTGGTTATTAGGGAGCGGGACCCCATGGTGCTAAGGCGGCCCAGGGCTTTTGGGTAGTTACCTTCTTTCTGCAGGCCCCTCGGGATCAGGCCTGGACGCTGTTCCCACGCGATGGCTCCTCGGGGGCCTGTGTGAAATGAGCGTTGCCCAGTCACCGTGCAGGGAGTGCCCCTGCCCGCTGTTGGGCTCGATTGTGCCCCTGGCAAGCAGCCGCAGCAGGGGGGCGATGTGTTAGGTGGGCCACAGAGGCTGAGCCCCGCTTTCACCCCTAGCAACTTACTAACCCCTTGGAAAGCTCCTTCTGGCATGGGCCGGGGCCCTGGGAGCCCCTCATCCTTTGTCCTTTCAGTTTCGAATCGCAGCTCCTGTTTGCAGTAGCCCCGGGAACAAGACACAAACCTCTGGGTACCTGTGGGGAGATGGCACTGCCGGTGCTTTAAGGAGTGGCTGGAAAGGTTTGGCTCTTTTCCCTACAGCCGCAGTCAGGTTTCCGTGCGTCCTTCCTTTTGTGTCTGGCTCTCTAACTCCTAGACAACACCATTCCTTGATGAATTCCAGCTGTGCTCTGTACACAGCCCTCAGGCGGGCTCTTCGGGGACTCATTTCTTCTCCTTCCAGCAGTGGAAGGACACTGGTGTCATAAGTGTGATTTGTTGTAGCAGGATCCAGACACTAATGGCTCCTGAATCTAAAGAGGGATTTTAATTAGTGGAGAAAACTTTCCAACAGGAGACTGAAAGCAATTAGGGCCTTTCGCTTTCCACAAGACCTTTCCCCTCAATTATTTCGTTTGTCCTCTTCGCTTGTTAGCCGAGCTGTTTAAATAACAATACTTGGTGTGCACATTCAAAGTGCTTTACAAACACTGGCTAATCTTCACCCCTGGGGCTGCTTTCAGGTTCTTCAAATGAAAAGGGGCTTTTTTTGGGTGGGGAAAAAAATCCACCTTTTTAAGAACAAAATTGGCAAAATAAAATAAAATAAATAAATGGTGTCACATTTGTATGGCAGTGTTTTGTTTCCCCCAAACCAGGGCTTTGGTCAATGGAGATGGAATGTTTGGGAGGATGTTTTCAGTAATTTGGGGGGCGGGAAGTGGATAAATGTCACCCACAAAACTTAAAATTGGCTCATTCAAACACTTCCAAATGGAGACAGTTTTTAAGTTGTTCAGTGAACGGGTTTCCAGCCAGGTCTGGCCCAGCCCCTTTCCTGGGCTGGGTAAGGACCCCACGGTTCCTCTTCGTAAACCAGGGCAAAGAGAAGGTGACTTGGCAAAGGCTGCAGAGGGGAGCTGTGGCAGAGCCAAGATAAGGAGCTGGGCGTTCCTGGCAGTTAGTCCTTCACCACTACACTAAATCCCTTCCTAGGCCATTGGCTTTTGTTTTAATTTTTCCCACTGTGCTGTGAACCTAGTGACCGCACGCATGTGAAATGTCACAGGAAAACATTCACTGCTTTGCCCAGTGGCACGTGCTTCCTGCGTCTCGCTCTGCTGTGAAATGCAACAGATCGGCCCGGCTCGCTGCAGCAAGGCGTAGGGATTCCCGAGCCACCATCTGATTGGAAACGGGCCCCTTTTTGGGCCCACCAGGCCCAGTCTCCTGGCTTAAAACCTGCATGATATTGCAGACTCTAGCTGGATCCGTCTCCAGCTCATGAGCGGGGAGGTGTCGGGAAAGCCCTGGAAATCACACTGTGGCCTTGTCCCCGGACCGAAGAGGCACCAGTTTAATTAACAGACACAAACATTCATATTGCTAGCCCAGTGCAACCGCCTGTGTGGCGACCGTTTCAGGGAGGTCAGAGAGGCTCAGCCGAACTCAATCGCCTCTATTGCATCAGGCTGGCGGCCGCGGGGCTAACCAGCTTTAAAGTTAGTTAAACCAGTGCCTAATACGGGCCTAGCTTATCCCCTCTCCTGCGTGGGAACAGCGCTAGCGCTGCTGTTAATGCACTCCGGGTGTAGTTACAGCTGTACGGCTCCTGTGGCTGTACACCAGGCCAGCGGTGCAGAGCTCCGTCTTCCTGCGGTGTTTCTGTCACAGTCGCTTCCCCTGCCGTGGCCCAGCAGCCAGAGGAGGCTTTCCCTCTTCTGCTTACGAAATCCCAGCCGGCCTTGGCCCCCCAAGGGAAGCAGCAAGCCGCCTGCCAGCCCCCACTTCCCGTCCATCTGCCTGTCTCTCCCTGCCCCTGAGCGTGAGCCAGGCTGGCAGCCCTAAGGAGAACTGAACGTACCATGGTCATGGGCAGCCCTGCCAGCTGGTGCCGCTTGGAAAGGTGCCTCCTCCCAGCCAGGATCCCCTCCTCCAAGTGGGCACTTGGTGCAAACCGATGTAGGGAGGTCCTGTAATGCACTAAAGCCAGGGGGCAAGGGAGACGTTCTGAGCAGGGCTCGCTGTGGGCCCATCTGCTGCCTCAGTTTCCCTCTAGTCTCCAAAGTCTCCCTAGTCATTTTTCAGGGCTTCCCCTGGCTTACAGCCTGGCCTGCAGCCTGCCTTGCCTTCCCTCCAGCCACACGACTTCTCAGTGGTCCTCCAAGCTGGGGCTTTTTACCCAGCAGGGCCTTCTCCCTGCATGGCTCTCCCTCTCTCCCTGACCTCAGGCCTTCACTGCAAGACCCACCTCTCCACCGACCCCCACCTCCGGGATAGAGGAGCAGCAGCTCTGTGTCACCGTGCAGTCTGTTGGGCAAAGTCTGGGGGGAGCCTGCGTCCCCTGCACCAGCACCTTCCCCACCCAACTCCACAGCTGCAGGAGTTTGCTGTTCCCATCTGGCCATAAAGCACAGATTCACGTTTCTTATGGACCCTCTTGAGCCCAGGCAAAGGTCCAGATACGAGCTGTGCAGGCCAGGGGAGTGACAGCTGATGCCTGGTACATGCAGCGCTTAGAGAGAGGTGAGAGACCGGGGTTCCCTGGAGCGGGGGGACCTCATACAGCAGCCTTACAAAGAGCAAGTGCTGCATCAAAGGGACCAGCATGGACAGCTGGTGTGCGGCTCGCGGCCTCCAAAGCTGGCTCCGGGGAAGCAGCCTTGTCCTTCAGCTCCTAATAAATGCAGCCCGGCAGCAGCAATCACATCCGCCTGCGGGTGCCCTGGCGCGGCTACAGAAGGGCATCAGTTCCTCTGCCTGGACTCATCTGGACATTTGGTTTCCTTTTCCCACCCTGTCCGTGGAGATCAGCTGGGGGATCTCTCAGGGTCCCTTCCAGCCCTGCCTTTGTGTGAGTCTGGGAGATGGCTCCCAAACCCACGCTGCCGCCTACGCATCCCGACGCTGACCGCTGTCCGCAGCTCCTGGTCTGCTTTGCCTGTCTACAGTCATTCCAATGCAGTTTAGTTCTGGGCGGCCACCAGATCCCCAGCTCCATCCCCTTCTGGAGGTGCAAGGGATTTCCCTGTTGTGCACGGCCAAATCCTGAATCCTTCGCTCCCCTTTGAAATCTCACAGTAGCACCCAGGAACCTCTGGCATGGGCCTGGGAAAACGTCCACTCAAATAGATCTGCGGATGCGAGGAGTGGATTTCCTTGCTAATGCCATTGAAGTTATCCCCGCTCCTGTCTCATGCAGGTGCATTAGAGATGCAGTTCACCCCTTTGGGGGCTAGTCCCAGAGACCTAGATCCCTCTGGGCTGAAGTGGGACCTAGGCCTTCTTGTAGGGGCAAATGTCACCCTAGATGAGCTGAGCCAACTCCCCAAGTGTCCTGTTCTAACACTGCCCTGTGCTTCTCCCCCCACAGAGTTATCCAATGTCCGGCACTTCAGCAGCCGCGCCCTGAACTACACCACTCTGCTGCTGGAGGACGAGAAGGGGATCCTCTACGTGGGAGCGCGAGGGGCCATATTCTCCTTAAACTCCAGCAACATTGCCGACGGCTCCCAAAGGGAGGTGAGCAACACCCCGCCTGGGCTTGGCTCTCTTTGCAGCAGTTCTGGCTGAGGTTCCTGAATGGCCGGTTGATCGCTTTGGGTGCTGAGCGTCAGGCGTCTGCAGCTGGGCAAAACCAAGTCACTGGTCACTTGAAATCTTGGCCTTGGCTCCTACCTGCTTTTTTTTTTTAATGACATATAGGGGTCAGATTAGTGTGGTGGGAGGGCAAGGTGGTGGTACTCTTCTAAGCTCCACCCACAAAAATAAACCCCACCCACAAAAATAGGCCCCACCCACGTGTCCCCCCAAAACGAAGCCTGGCTCCCAGGAGAATGTGCGGATCAGTGACCTCCCCTCTGCTTTCTCCCACAAGCAGTGACAGATTTAACCAGACTGATGTTTGAGTTATTGTCCTGGGTGTCTGAGCTAACCCCTGGCAGAGCTGAAGGAGGCAGTTTTCACCTCTTCTTGCGATTGCCCCAGGCTCTCTGCCTCAGTGACGCTTGTCATGTTTTCGAGATTGTCTTCCTAAGGAGGAAGCTAACGACTTCTTAGTTTGTAATACAAGCTGAGATTCTGGAGGGCAATCAACAGCTCCAGCTGGATGCTCGTTAGGGCTGGGTGAGAGATGGTTTTCTAATCCCAGGAGGATTTTCAACAGTGTGAAAAATGCTCCTGTCCCAGATTGTGGAAAAAAGTCAAAATGTCAAAAATGTTCAAGAACCAAAGATCCACTGTCCGGGTCAACCCAAATGTAACGTTTTGACCCTTTTCTCCTCCCCCCACCCTTTTTTATGTGTGTAAATTTACAGACATTTCTGAACTCAAAGTAATTTTGACAACAATTGGAAACGTTCCGGTGCGACAGTGTCTGGCCTCTTTGACCAAGGGGTTCCAAGTCTGGTGTTTCATTGATCCTGACCTAGTTATGGCTTTTTTTGAGGGGGGAAAACAGCTGTTCGTCAGAGAGTTCCCAGCCTGGCAGCGCAGCTAACCGGGCCCGTACTGTCTGCTTCTGAAACCTGGACTTAAAGGGGAGAAATGGGCCAGGTTCCCCTAGCGGTTCCCAAAGCGCCCTGTGTTGCTGCCCAGATGATTGGGGTGACGACCGTTGCTCACAGCACCTGCCCTCTCTCTGGGGCAGGAACAAGAGCTTTGCATGCTAGTGGACAGCTCGAGGCAGACAGCCCCAGAGGGGACGCCCTCCATAGGCGCAGCAGCAGCAGTGCACGCTGCTCTGCTCGCACCCACAGGGCCAGGCAGCTGAAGGGGGGGTGTTCCTTGGCAGAGCAGGCAAAATTGACTCTCAGGTCCATGAGAGAGGGAGGGTGGATGGGCATGCAGCTAAAGCACAGGACTGGGACCCAGGAGATTGAGGTTCGTTTCCCAGCTGTGCCTCAGGAGCCCCATGTGACCTTGGGCAAGTCACTTCTGTGCCTCAGTTTCCCATCTGTAAAATGGGGCTAGTAATCCTTCCCTTGTTTGCCTGGCTGTGTCTACGGTAAGCTCTTCAGGACAGGGCAGGGACCTTCTCTTGTTATGTACAGCACCTAGCACCCGGGGGCCCAGATCTCGGCTGGCACTGCTGTGATTTCAGTCATTAGTGTCAAGAACCAGGCTCCGTCATCTCTCAGTTGTCTACCTTAGCCAAGCTAGTTCTTGGTACCAAGTGAGTTTGCCCCCAGCATCCCCCTCTGCCTGAGCAGGGTGCAGTTTGCTGCTCGTGTCCCCCCATGGGGCCGGTCCATCACCTCACGGCGTACAGGGCCATTTCGGGTACCAGTAGCTGCACTGGAGCCGTGACTTGCAGCTGCTCCTGCGTATTGGGGTTGGTCCATCTGTCCTCCCAGCTGACGCCCCCAAGTGCTTCTCCCTCAGAGTCTCAGCTGCTTTACCTCCTTCCTTCGGGGTGCATGCCAGGCCCCCCGGCAATGCCGACTGCTATCTGCTGAGCAAGCTGGGCTGGGGAGAACACCCGTCCCGCAAAACCCGCCCTGGCCCTGGCACCCAGCAGCTGAAACCCAGCCAAACCCATGGTGCTGTAAAGCCCAGCACAGTCTGAGGTCACAGGCATTAAGGCAAGAAGGGCCCTCCCTCCCCCCCGGTAACCTGCTGCACAGCACAGGCTGTTCTTCCACACCCAGCAGGGAGCCTAGGAAAGTGGAGTAGGCCAAAGACCAGGCTGTTTGCCCCAGGGGGGATCGGGGGTGGGGTGTCCTCAGCCGCCAGCCCTCCCTTGTGGACTCTGCTGTTCCCCAACCCAAGCGCGGCCACGTGGAGGAAGCACTGCAAGCTGCGCTGCCTTGCCAGGCTCTCTGCTAGCCCCATTGCTGGCTGTTCATCCTCCCCGGCGGCTTCTTACGGCGGAGGCGGACGGGGATCGTGGAGCACTGGTTCGCTGCGCAGTGGAAGAGCCCTTTGCCTTCATCTGAGCCGCGGGCAGTGCCCCCAGCCAGCAGCATCCGTGCCCATCTCATAGAACCCCTTACCCCAAACCCCACGTGGTCAAACACATCTGGCACCCAGCTCCTCCCCAGATGTGACCTTTAACCCCCAGGCCCACTGCTCCCCCATGCCATGCTCCTGGGCTGCCATTGCAAACACGCTCCATTGAAGTCCATGCAGCCTCCAGCTGCTAGCTCCCCTGCGCCGCCCTACGGCCAGTTCAGTGTCTCCCCAAAGCTGGAGGCCTCACCCCGTTCCAGGTTCTTCTCTGCCTGTCTGTCTCAGGCCCTTCAGTCCAGTGTCCCCTTCCTCGCTGCCCCAAACGCCAGCATCCTCCCCCAAGCTGTGACCTCTGTAACCCACACGCGGGTGCTCCTGCTTCTCCCCTCCCCTGCCAGCCCATCCCAAATACTGCCACTAAAGTCCTTCCTCCCCCAGTGCTGGGACACTCCCCTCCCCGGATCCCCTGGCCAACCCCTCCTGCAGGAACTTGACACCTGCCGAGCGCCCCGTTTCCCTTCCCTTCAACTCCGCAGCCGCTGCTGGGTGCCTGGGACAACTGGAACCCCCCAGGGTGCTAGCTCGATGGGATGAACTGGGGTGGCACATCCTATCCCAGCCCTCTCTGCCCAGGGTCTTCTGCAGTGCCAGCCCAGATGCTCCGATGAGGGACGCTGTCAGAATGGGCATGCAGGACCGGCAGTAGCCGGCAGCTAAGGATACGCGCCCGCAGGCAGTTGGGAGATCAGACCATTGCAGAGTAGAGTTAAGGTTTTCCAGCCATTAAGTCCTTCCAGATCATGTTGTCCTGGGGACACACACAGTCTTTTGTGTCCCGATTTTAAGATCCTCCTGGCTGACAGGCGCAGCGGATGCAATTTCGCAGCCTGACAAATAGGCTGGTGATGAATGTTGTCTCTGTGCCAGCCTCCGCGGAGCTGTTTTCCCCCGCGAGAGGCCAGTCCATCCGGAGGACTCACTGATAGCAATGCCGTCTCTCTGCCAGTCCCACTGCATGGGCAGGACGGTGTCGCCAGGCGGTGGAGGGGCATTTTTGCTTCCCGTCTCTGTCTCTCTGAGCCTTTCCCCTGAGGGACCCCTGGGCTTTTGTCACAACGGCAGCAGCGTCCCAGTTGCACAATGGTTTTATGATGTGTATTATGGTGGCACAGCGAGGCCCCGGCATGCCAGGTACTGCACAGACAGAGGGACTGTCCCCTGCCTCAGGGAGCTTTGAAATAGGTAGGACGGAGCCCAGGCAGCAGACAAGAAGGATTGTGACCCCGATTGCATGGCGACATTAAGTGGGTCTCCCAGGGCAGCGGAGAGAGGGTCTAAGGTGCCAGTCGCAGCCCCCTCAGGCCCTACGTCACTCAAAGCTTGAGGGCAGGGGAGAGCAGCTTCAGGTATTGACGCAAGGATCCTTCGCCAGCGGAGAATTCGGCACTGCGGAGCCCTGCCCTCCCTGTCCCTGTCTGGCCCAGGAGGCGGTGGGTTTGGGTACTACAGCTTCACATTGGTGGGCAGTGCCCCCTCGTGGGGTGGATTCTCCAGGGCATTAGCTGCTGGTTTAAGCTCCTTCCGGTTCTGTTCAATATCGTCATCACTGATTTAGATAACGGCGCAGAGTGTCCATTCATACAGTGTGTGGACGATGCCAAGCTGGGAGGGGTTGCAAGTGCTTCGGAGGACAGGATTAAAATTCAAACTGATCTGGACAAACTGGAGAAATGGTCTGAAGTAAATAGGATGAAATTCAATAGGGAGAAATGCAAAGTACCCCACTTAGGAAGGAACAATCTGTTGCACACATACAGAATGGGAAACGATGGCCTAGGAAGCAGTACTGCGGAAAGGGATCTGGGGGTCATAGTGGATCACAAGCTAAATATGAGTCAATAGTGTAACGCTGTTGCAAAGGCAAACATCGACCTGGGATATATTAGCAGGAGTGTTGCAAGCAAGACGTGAGAAGTAATTGTTCCGCTCTACCCCACGCTGATTGGGCCTCAACTGGAGCGTTGTGTCCAGTTCTGGGTACCACATTTCAGGAAGGATGTGGACAAATTGGAGAAAGTCCAGAGAAGAGCATTATGATTAAAAGTCTAGAAAACATGACCCATGAGGGAAGATTGAAAGAATTGGGTTTGTTTAGTCTGGAGAAGAGAAGACAGAGAGGGGACATGAGAACAGTTTTTGGGTACATAAAAGGTTGTTATAAGGAGGAGGGAGAAAAATTGTTCTCGTTAACCTCCGAGGATAGGGCAAGAAGCAAGGGGCTTAAATTGCATCAAGGGCAATTTAGGTTGGATTTTAAGAAAAGCTTCCTAACTCTCAGGGTGGTTAAGCACTGGAATAAATTGCCCAGGGAGGTTGTGGAATCTCCATCATTGGAGATTTTTTAAGAGCAGGTTGGACAAACACCTGTCAGGGATGGTCTAGCTCAGGGGTCAGCAACCTTTCAGAAGTGCTGTGCCAAGTCTTCATTTATTCACTCTAATTTAAGGTTTCGCGTGCCAGTGATGCATTCTGACGTTTTTGGAAGGTCTTTTTCTATAAGTCTATAATATAGAACTAAACTATTGTTGTATGTAAAGTAAATAAGGTTTTAAAAATGTTTAAGAAGCTTCATTTCAAATTAAATTAAAATGCAGAGCCCCCCCGGACCTGTGGCCAGGACCCGGGCAGTGTGAGAGGCACTGAAAATCAGCTCGCATGCCGCAGGTTGCCTACCCCTGGTCTAGCTAATACTTAGTCCTGTCTCAGTGCAAGGGCCTGGACTAGATGATGCCTCGAGGTCCTGTCCAGTCCTGCGATTCTCTAAGTGGGACCAAGTGAACTCATCAGTCTGGACTGTCTGCCCCTGTGCTTTGGGCGGGGAACTCAAAGCACTAAAACCCCAGTCTGTGAGAGGCATTGTCCAGCTGAGTTGGGTGCTGCTGCTGCTCAGCAGGCCCCCGCCTGGGATTAATAGCAGCCAGTCAAGAAACGTGGAAAGCAAATGGACCCAGGCATGGGGCTGTTCCTGTGCCATTAGCGTTTACCAGCCGAGCCGGCTCTTTAGGGGCTTCAGTGACATCTCTCCGGGGCGTCGCAGGGCAGCTATCGTCTCCACAGACGGGAGGCGCCAGTGAGTAACAACCCCTTTTCCCTTCACAGATCCGGTGGGAGGCGTCTCTGGAGAAGCAGATCGACTGCCTCCAGAAGGGCAAGAACAACAAGGTATTTGCGGCGGGGTCTCTGCACGTGCGGGGGGGGTGGAGGGGGCGGGTGGCCTCCAGGCGCTGGAGTCAGGCCCCCGTGTGATGCTCTTTCTTCCTCTCTGCAGACCGAGTGCTTCAACCACATCCGGCTCGTGCAGAGGCTGAACGACACCCACCTGTATGCCTGCGGCACTTACGCCTTCCACCCACTGTGTGCGGCCATCGTGAGTGCGAGCACGGGGGCGGGGGGCAGAATTCACGAGGAGGGAGACCTCGCCTGGGTGTTGGATGTTCCCTCCATCTTTGTTCATCACTCTGTACTTCCGGCCCTGTCACAGGCTTCTGTTGCTCCTCGCTGCTTTCCCTCCTGGCTGTTAGTATCTTCCTGGCAACAAGTTGCCACCAGCAGAAGACAGCCCGCATGGTTGATCCATGGACCACTCAGCGGGCGAAGCGGGGCATTGTTAGCCAGCAGGGAGCTCTCCGCCTGGCCCATGTTTGGAAGGGTTATGGGCCTGTCATTTTGTGGCTGGTTGAGCTTTTCTTCTCAGGGGAGCTGGTTGGATTGGTTCAAGGCCCCGACTCGTGGCTATTTTAGAAACGGGAAGATGAGCGGAACCGTTTTCAGGAAACGTAAGGGGGAAAAAAGAAATCCGGGGACATCAGTGTCTTCGTTTGAGCGTCTGCAACCCAAATCTCCCAGCCCAGGCCCCGCTGCGTGACAGTCACGAATTAAACGTGGCTTGCAAGGAATGTGGCTGGATCTTGGCCTCTACCTCAGGCTGCCCCGCCCAGGGTAGGGAGTGAAAAAGTCCATTCTGGGCTTTCTGTTCTTCACCGTAGTCACCTCCGGTCTTTGATACCCAGGAGAGGGCACATTTTAAACCAGTGTGTGGGGTCTCAGCTGAAGGTCCCTTCGCTGATGTCAGACGTTGTGGTTACGGGCGTGACAGGGCTCTCAAATATATAAAAATAGGCAGGGCTGGGGGAAGGTTGCCTGAGACTTCCCATTATAAGACCCTGTTTTCAATTGCTTCTGACCATGCCTGTCCAGTAGCCGCTTGGTCCGTTAGTTAGCTAGTCTAGCCGTCTGGTTGGAAGAGTCGAGCCCCGGGAACCTCCAGACTCCACCATGTTCCCCAGACCGTCGGTAATGATGGCACGTCCCGGTGGGCTGGCTTCCAGCAGTGACAGCACAGCACGCCCTGACTGGCAGGGTGGGTGGGGATGGTGGCTCTAGCGTGTGGCCTGGGGGATGAGCTAATGGGCGCTGGAGCTCTGCATCCTCAGGCTGCCAGCTCCTGCCCAGCCCGGGTTGGGCAGCGGCTGACAGCCATAGCCATTTGGGGGCTCGGTGATTTGCCTGGGGGATGTACTCTGCCCACTTCTCTGATCAGGCAGTGCCCACATCCCAGGACATTGCTCTGATTGTCTGCCCCTGGAGGGGGTTGCTGCCAGCTCATGGCCTGGGGAGCCTCACCCAGCAGCTGCCACTGCTGTCCCTGGTCTGTGGCCCCTGGAGCTGTGGGTGCTGGTTTCATGCCATCCTGCCCAGCCCAGCAGCTCCTCAGCCCCTCACTCCCCTCTCTCTGCAGGATGCCGACAGGTTCGCGCTGCCGCCCCACTTGGAGGAGGGCAAGGAGAAGTGTCCGTACGACCCTGCCCGCGGCTACACTGGCCTCATCGTAGGTAGGTGGGTCCGGAGGCCGACAGGGCTGCTCGCCTGGAGTTCCCCGGAGAGGTCGCGGCTTGATCTGGCTCTGGGCTGTCGCTGGGCGAGTTGGAGCAGCCCAGGAAGGTTTTCCCCATGTCCCTCTGCCCCCACCCCTCAGGGACTAGAGCCAGCCTCCCCCACCTCTCCTTTCACAGCCAGTCACCTTCCCACAACAGCCACCTGCCCCATGGCGGGCCAGTTTCCTTCTAACCCGAACACTGCCTGAGCCCTACGCTGCCTGCCGTGGTGGAGCTGCATGAAGGAGAAATCCCCCCCTCCTTCCGACAGGGTCTCTGTGATCAGGGCTGGGGAGCAGTGTCCACGGGCAGCGCCAGCCCTGGGCTGCTCAGCACAGCCCCACGTTACATAGCAGTCCCTAAAGTGGGTCCAGCCTGGCCATGTGGCTTCCCCTTTCCTCCCACTCCTCCCCCGGCCCTGGGGCTAAGTGAATGGGATGTGGGTTGGGCCACAGGTGGCTAAACAACAGGAGGACCCTGACCCATCCTTCTGCCCCGATCTTAGACGGCGGATTGTACACGGCCACGCGGTACGAGTTCCGCAGCCTGCCCGACATCAGGCGCAACCTGCAGCAGCGGCCCCTGAAGACGGAAGAGTCCCCCATGCACTGGCTAAACGGTAAGATCCAGCGACCCCAGGAGAGACCTGACCCACCCCCTCCTTTGCCGGCTCTGAGTGCAGCTTCACCCCCTCCGGGCCGAACCCTGCCGTCCTTGGGCAGAATAACGCCCAGGGGACATTTAAACGGGCGGAATAGACTCTTCTGAGTTGAAACCCGGGGTCTGAAGGGCGTCCTGGGGTCAGAATCTTGGCTGTACATTTCATCCACAGCCCGGCATCTCCTCGCTGCCCATCTGGCATGTGGCACAATGCAGTGTGCTCGGGGGGCAGGTGCCTTGCCTACCTCCAGATCGGCAGGCGGGCGGCCCTTGGCAGGCCTGGCAGTGGGGCAGAGATGCACATGGCTCGGTGGGGCTGCAAAGTATTGGCACGAACGTGGTCGGCCAAAGGCAGCCGAAAGGGCGTTTCTGCTCTTTATGCCACGCGTTCTCCTTTGCCATGGAGAGGGCGGAAACCGGGGCCTTCTCCATTAGCGGATCCTAGCAAACCGCCTCCGTGCCCCTTCCCCGGGAGGGCGTGGCACTGGCCATGGAGCGGGCAGCTCTCCTTGGTTCATCAGCTGAGCCCTAACCCTAACCCTTCCTCCTTCTCTTGTATGTCCTTTCAGTCTTTGCCCCCGCCTCTTTCTGGGGGTGTCCTGGCGGTGATCACTCTCCAAACCTTTTCACACCCTGGCCCCATGTCGAGTGTCAGCCTGTCCCGCTGCCCACCCTGGCGAGAACCTGCCGCTGGGAATTTAGGTCACTCTGGTGACAGGGCACCCTGAATGTCTTGCCATGTCTGGGTGGGCGGGATGCCCTATATCACTAAGAGTTGGGGGGCTCGCTAACCAGACCAGCAATGGGCACAGATGCCAGCTGGAGTGCTCTGGGCTGGGCAGGGGGGGATGAGACATAGCACGGATCTCAAAGCTCTTGTCAGGCCCTGCAGTAACCCTGCAAGCAGAGGGGTGAGCGGTATCATCCATCCTTATTTCGAGTGAAGGAAGCTGGGGCATCCAGAGGGAAGGGACTCAGCCAGCGGCAGAGCTGGGTACTGATCAGATCCACCACCCGCCCGGCGGCGGGGCACGTCTGATGTTGCTCCTGTTTGCAGATGCGGAGTTCGTGGCCTCTGTGCTGGTCCGGGAGAGTGTGCGCAGCCCAGTGGGGGACGATGACAAGATCTACTACTTCTTCATGGAGCGGGCAGCGGAGGAGAGCACCTCCTTCGACAAGAGCCAGGTGGCCAGGGTGGCCAGGGTGGCGCGGGTGTGCAAGGTAAAGAGACACTACCAGAGCTGGGGCACGCAGCTGGGCAAAGCTTCCCAGGGAAGCCTGGAGGCTGGTAGAATGATGGGCCCTGGGCACGGCCGTTAGGCCAGGAAGGATTTCACCCTCCCAAGGGGAAACACCCTGAGTGCTGATGAATTCGCAGCCGCCCTTGGCACCTTGGCCAGACCAGTGTTGGACCCGGGCACCCCCTCCCCAGGTGCATGCAGGCTGGGCTGCCCCTTGCTTCTGTTGTCACCGACGGTGGCTTTTATGGCCCTCCCTCCTCCCCTGTCCACCAACCTCCCTCTGTGTCTATTTCACGCCATGCCTCTTGCAAGCGGCCGTCCCAGGGGTCCTGGTGCTGCTGTGGCTGGGCCTCTGCAGGGCCCACATCTCTGGAGAGGAGACCTCCAGTGACAGCTACAAGCGGGCAGCCTCAGATCAGTTAGTTACGCACCAGTGTGGGCGCAAGAACAAATGGCTGTAAACTGGCTTGACATTAGGCAAAGGTTTGTAACCATCAGAGGAGTGAAGTTCTGGAACAGCCTCCCAAGGGGAGCAGTGGGGGCAAAAAACCTAACTGGCTTCCAGCCTGACCTTGATAAGTTTATGAAGGGGATGTTATGTTGAGACTGCCTACAGTGGCACGTGACCCATCTGCGACTGCTAGCAGCAGATATCTCCAATGGCCGGTGATGGGACACAAGATGGGGAGGGCTCTGGGTTGTGACTGAGAATTCTTTCCCGTGTGTCTGGCTGGTGGGTCTTGTCCACACGTTCAGGATCTATCTGATTGCCATATTTGGGATTGGGAAGGAATTTCCCCCCAGGTCAGATAGGCAGAGACTTTGGGCTATTTTTGCTGTCCTCTGTAGCGTGGGGTAGGGGTCATAAACTAGAGTAAATGGTGGATTCTCTGTCACTTGAAGTCTTTAAACCATGGCTTGAGAACTTCAGTAGCTGAGCCAGAGCTCAGGGGTCTATTACAGGAGTGGGTGAGTGAGGTTCTGCGGCCTGCAACGTGCAGGAGGTCAGACTAGATGATCACGATGGTCCCTTCTGGCCTTGAAGTCTATGAGCCCCCAGCCCTTGGTGTCGGCGTCCCGCTCCCACCACCGGATTGGCCCGAACCGGGCCTGGGGCCTGGCTGCCTCTGTGGGACACAAGAGGGTTTAGCCTCCCTCAGCTGCATCCGGCACAAAGGCTGATGTGACGCGAGGGTGGGAGCTGGCCAAGTCCTCTCTGGCCAGGGCAGGCAGGAGTGGGCATGATGCTGCTGTTTGAAGCAGGAGAAGGGAGAGGCTGGTGTGCTGGACACTTCAGACAGGAGCTAAATACACCAGGGTGAGGCAGGTTGAGGGGACGACACGGCCTGTCCTCAGTCCCGACGTCCATCAGGGGCAGGAAGGCGCGTGGCTGGGTCTCCGCTGGTTGCCCCTCGGGGATCTCGATACTCAGTCTACTCCCTCCGCATGAATGGTGCGTGTCAGTGTCCACGGGACGGCTTTGCAACAGGGTAACGCCCAGCAGAGCTAGCAGTCGTCTGCAGGGTGTGAGGGGGCTTTGATGGCCGGGGAGGGCGCAGAAGTGGCTCCTGAGAGCACCTCCCGGGTCTGCTGCAGGATGGTGCGAACGTGAGCCGGATTCAACTCACAGCCAGTCCCAAGCCAAATCGGGTGGCTGCCGGCAATGCAGAGTAGTCCCGCCCATGAACATGCAGATGAGGATTGGTTTTGTGGCTGTCCTGGGAGCCTGAGGCACGGGCCAGGACCCCGAGGTGCTAGGAGCTGTACAGACACAACAGAAGGACAAGCCCTGCCCCAGCAGTTTGCAATCGAAAAGCCAACTGCAGTGGGGTTTACATCTGGGGACCCCCCTTCCCTGGCCTATCTGGGGCCCTAAGTAGCTGCAGGGGTGGGGGGGTTGGAAACACCCCAGTCCTGGGGGGCTCAGAGGCTGTGATGGGGCAACCCAGGCGACAGCCTCGCCCTCTTCCCTTCGCAGAGCGACCTGGGTGGGAAGAAGATCCTGCAGCGGAAATGGACGTCGTTCATGAAGGCCCGGCTGGTCTGCTACATCCCCTACTACGAGGTGCTCAAGGCCGTGCACAGCGTGGACGGGGGCAGCTGGCCCAGCACCGTCTTCTACGCCACGTTCACCTTGTCGGCTCAGTGGTGAGTAGGGTCTTGCCTGGCCTGCTTTCTCCGCGGGGCCCACAGGCTTGTCCCCAGAGCAGGGGGGCCGTGGGCTGGAGCATTTCAGCTGGGTCGCCTGGTCCCCTGCGGGCAACCCCAAGAGCTGAGAACGGCTGACCCCAGGCTGCAGGGGCTCCTGCCTCTGGTCGGAACAGCTGGTTCTGGCCATTCCCCTAATGGACATGTCACAGCTCCTCCCCCTTTGCATCCCGCCAGCCGTCCCCAAACCGGTCCTCTCCCACCGCGGGTTCGGCAGTGGGCTCCGTGCTTTGTCCACTGCCGGCATCTGACCCATTCCCCCGTCACAGCCCTGCTTGGCCAGCCAGGCGGCCGGGCCGGGTCCATGTACTTTCAGCTCCCTGATCTGTGCCAAGCCAGGCCCTGCCTCTGGCTCTCTGGGCAGGCAGATCCTCCTCCTAGCACCCGCTTCTGAGAGCTGAGACCCCGCGGTCAAGCGACCTCAGCCCTGGCACCCCCTTCCTGGAGCTCGAACCTTCGGGCTCTCTGGGCTACGCTGCACCCCAGCAGGGAAACGTGAGAGCCGCAGTGCCCAGCCACAGGCTGTGCAAACAGCATTCCCAGACCAGTCCCTCTTTCCTATAGACCACACAGGATATACGCAGCTCCAGACAACCCACTAAACCACCCATAGGCCATCTCCTGCCTCAGTTTCGCCCCCCCCCACTCTGCGGAATTTGGATCAGCATCCTTTCAAGGGTCCTGGGCTGCCCTTCCCCTCTCCATCACTCTGTGTGGGTCTAAAGATTTGTTTTCCCCTTCCTGGGGAAATTCCACTGCTCCAAATCCTCCTCCTGGCCAGCCACCTGGGGAGCTCTGGTTCCCCCAGCTCAGGCAGCCTCTTTAGCATAACCATTGTCCTGTCACAGCACAGACAGTAAGGTTAACAACTTCCTCCGTTCGTTCAGCGGCTTCTCCGGAGCAGGGGGCGGTGATAGAGACAGGGCCCCCGATGGCTGACTCACGCCCCATTGAGGCAATACAGCAGTTTCACTTAGTGAACCAGACTTCATGAGCTGTACATAGCCAGATCCGCCAAAGCGTGTCTCCTCCCTCACTCCCAAGTGACGATCTCCCTTAGCGCGCGCAGATCTGGGCACGCTCCGCAGCACGGGAACGGTACCTGTAGGGACCGTGAGAAAAGCTGAGAGCATCATGCGGTTGCCTGGGGTGGCTCGGGGCTGTTGATGGCCCCAGTGTCACAGCTGACTTGTTCCTGGGAACGGAGCGAACAAGACACAGTGTATAAACGTGTCACTGGGAAAACCCAGTGCCCGGAGCTCAGGAGGAAGACACAAAGCCCAGGTTACTGGGACCGCAGGGAGAGAGGTGGTGTTTTTCCTAATTTGCTGGATTATTTCCCAACCTCGGCACTCCTGCTCCACGGGGAGCTTTCTGCTTTCGCCGTCCATTCCAAATGCGTCGGGTGTTACGAATGTTTGGGCCCCTGTTTGCAATGCTTCATTTGTGTGGGGATCAGTGGGGCACAGAATCAGAATATCAAGGTTGGAAGAGACCTCAGGAGGTATCTAGTCCCACCCCCTGCTCAAAGCAGGACCAATCCCCAACTAAATCATCCCAGCCAGGACTTTGTCAAGTCTGACCTTAAAAACCTCTAAGGAAGGAGAGTCCACCACCTCTCTAGGTAACTCATTCCAGTGCTTCACTACCCTCCTAGTGAAATAGTGTTTCCTAATATCCAACCTAAACCTCCCCCACTGCAACTTGAGACCATTACTCCTTGTTCTGTCATCTGCCCCCACTGAGAACAGCCGAGCTCCGTCCTCTTTGGAACCCCCCTTCAGGTAGTTGAAAGCAGCTATCAAATCCCCCCTCACTCTTCTCTTCTGCAGACTAAACAGGCCCAGTTCCCTCAGCCTCTCCTCGTAAGTCGTGTGCCCCAGCCCCCTAATCATTTCCGTTGCCCTCCGCTGGACTGTCTCCAATTTGTCCACATCCCGTCTGTAGTGGGGGGCCCAAAACTGGATGCAATATTCCAAGTGTGGCCTCACCAGTACTGAATAGAGGGGAATAATCACTTCCCTTGATCTGCTGGCAGTGCTCCTACTAATGCAGCTCAATATGCTGTTAGCCTTCTTGGCAACAAGGGCACACTGCTGACTCGTATCCAGCTTCTCGTCCACTGTAACCCCCAGGTCCTTTTCTGCAGAACTGCTGCCTAGCCACTCGGTCCCGAGCCTGTAGCAGTGCCTGGGATTCTTCCTTCCTAAGTGCAGGACTCTGCACTTGTCCTTGTTGAACCTCATCAGGTTTCTTTTGGCCCAATCCTCCAATTTGTCTAGGTCACTCTGGACCTATCCCTACCCTCCAGAGTATCTACCTCTCCCTGCATCTTAGTGTCATCAGAGAAGCCCGGAGCCCGAAGGCTTCCCCGCAGAACGGTTCATTGTCGCTGCGTGCGTTATGTCACAGGGGGCAGGGGAGGGAGTGGAACAGTTCTGGCAGGCTTCCTATCTCTACCTTATCTGGTGGAAACGCAGCCCAGTTAAACAGGAGGAGGTTTAGCAGGAACCAGAGCTATCAAGGAGCCGGGGCGTATTTCATTTGGGCACATCTGGACCAAGCGCCAGTGGCCGTTTCCTGTTGGTTATTGACATGGATGTGAATTCTAATGAATCGCTGCCTGGCTAATTAGCCGGGTCTGTCTCTAGAAGCCTGACACTGACAGTGGCTATTTATAGCACAGTGGCACAGGGAGAAGGACTGGGTGGTTTCTATAGAGAAATTCATTAATGATCACTCAGGGGGCTTGTTAACCCCCCAGGAGTGGATCAGCCTGGGGAGTGTGCAGGCAGCTGGGAAGAATCCAGGTGTGAGAGAGTTAAATTAAAGGGAAAGCGGTGATGGCACCATAGCCTAGTAGTTAGTGCAATCCCAGGCAGGGGTCCTGATCCGCTCTCCAGGGCGGCAGCCTTCCTCGCCCAGCCGGTAAGGGGGAGGGTGAAGATGAGCGGGTAGCTGCTTGAGGTGGCAGCAGCAAGCACTAATCCATCCCGCTCCTGATGAGCAGGAAACTGGAAACCACCTCCTGGGCCGGGGCTCCCCCAGGCCCGCCCCCCCGCCCCTATGCCATCTTCTCGCATTGAGTGCACCGGGCGAGGAAGGGGCAGCGGCCCAGGGCAAGCGTCTCCCGGGATCACAGGGCCACCACGCTACTAAGCACAGAGCTGGGCGTTTACCCTTTCACCTCCCAGCTGTACTGTAAGCTGGGCAGAGGGTGCCAGGCCAGGGCTTAGGCCTCCTCTGTGACCTTGGGAAGGTCAGCGACTGGGAGGTGGAAATAGGGCCGGGCCAGCACTGAAGAAGAAGCCCCCTCTCGCTCCACCTCACAGTGGGGGCTGGATGCCAGGCTGTCTGGGGTTGGGAAGGAATTTCCTCTGGGGTAGGGCACAGAGGTTGTAGGAGTCAGCGGGGCTGTGAGAGCCAGTAGGAGTCCCCCGAACTACATGCTGAGGGCTGACCGCTCACTGGGGACTGCCCTTCCTCAGCTCTGTGTGATGTCTGGGGTCACAGGGGTAGGTTTAACAGAGTGGGGAAACTGAGGCACTCGGGGCTGGGGCTCGTTGTGCACTGGGTCAGTGGCAGAGACAGGAATAGAGCCCTGGAGTCCTGACTCCCGGAGTCCTCGAATGGCGGCTTCCGTCCACCTCCCGTCCTGCTGATGTGCCATCGTGCCAGGCCCGGCTGGGCAGCATTTCCCTCTGGTGAGAGCATGCCCTGTGGGCTGCGGGGATGCCACTCTCAGCACCTCCAGCAGGCCTGGTCTGGGGCCCCCTCGGGATCTCCCAGAGAGCCCTGGGCTTGAGAAATCGCCAGGCTCCCAAACTTGGGGGCTCTTCCCCAACCTTTGGGGCCTCTGCCTGGCACTCCCCCACCCCCTGCTGTGGCAGAAAACGTGCAGCGGGTGACCGTGCTATTGCCAGAGGCCCGTTAGCATCTCTGTTCCCTGCCAGCTCATCTCCGGTGTCTTTAGGGCTGATCTGCCCACACTGCTGCGGGCATGGGGCTGGCAGACAGCGTGGGGACGCAGCGACCTCGCTGCCAGAGCGAGGCAGCCGCTGGGAGCAGAACTGGAACCGTCTGGGCTTGTGCTGGTTCCTCTTGCGGAGCAGCCTACCTGGGAGACCCGGACCTGAACAGCAGGGGGGTTGCGGGTCAGGACTGAGGGGCATTGGCAGAGTTGTGTGACGCCTAGGTTGGCGAGGTCGCCCATCTGCTCCCTATGCTGGGCTTGGGCAGTGGCTCTGTGTCATATGTGAATGCACTGTCCATCCCCCCGTCCCTCGGAGGGCCTGCTGCTCCCACGTCCCATCCTGCCACAGCTCTGCCAATGCCAGCTGCCATGCTGGCGTTTGCCAGCTGGTGCCTGATGGAGCAAAGGGGGGTTCTCCATTTCCCATTCCTTTTCCCCGGAGACACACGTCTGGGCCTCAGGAGGCTGCGGTTCTCTGCCACTGCCTTGCCGTGTGACTCTGGGCAAGCTCCTTCCCCCTCTGGGCCTCAGGTTCCCGTCTGTAAAATGGGCATCATGCTACAGATCCACCTTGCCTCCTGCTTTGAGGTCTCTGGCTGCCGGTCCATGGGATGGTCCTGTCGTTATTTCAGAGAGGGCAGCAGTTCTTTGTCCCCCTCCAGGAAAGCCTGGGTGTTTGGGGCTGTTTCTGTAGGATCCAGCTCTCGGTGAGGGACAGGGCGGCATGGTCAGTGGCGGGGCGTCTGGCGGATGGGGCAGGGAGGTGCGTGTAGCCCTTGAGGGGGGGCTGCGGGTCGCTGATCCTGTCGCTGTCTCTCCTAGGAGGAGCATGGAGGCATCCGCCATCTGCCAATACAACATCTCTGAGCTGCAGCGGGCTTTCGAGGGCCCCTACATGCAATACGAGGACACCACCCGCAAATGGACCCTCTACGACGGGGAGGTGCCGTCCCCACGGCCGGGCTCTGTAAGTGACCTGGCAACGCCAGCGCCCCCTGCTGGCCTGTAAACATGCCCTCAGGCTTCATCCCCATGAGGGTTGGGCAAGGGGCAGCAGGGGTGGGGCTGGGACCCACGAAGGCCTGGATGCTTGTCCCAGCTCTGCTGCTGACTCACGGCCAGACCCACCCGTTCCAGCATGCATGGCTCGCTCCTCGGGGCCTGGGAGGCAGGGGGCGGCGCTCAGACCCCAACCACCAGCCACTTCCCGAGTTTTGGAGGGTTGAGGGGAGGAATCAGTTGAACGTGAGCTCCCAGGCCAGCTAATGCAATCTGGGGATGTATAAACGGGAGTCTCGAGGAGGAGCAGAGAGGTTATTTTAGCTCTGTGTTTGGCCCTGGTGTGACCGTGCTGGGGTCCCGTGTCCGGGTCTGGTGCCCGCAGTTGCGGAAGGATGTTGATCAATTGGAGGGGGTCAGAGAAGAGCCAGGAGAATGGTTCAAGGACTGGAAAACCCGCCCGGTAGCGATAGACGCAGGGAGCTCAGTCTAGCTAGCTGAACACAGAGCAGGTGATCACAGTCTGTCAGCCCCTAGGTGGGGAACAAATCTTGGGCAATGGGTGCCTCAGTCTAGCGGGGGAAGGTCTGACACCATCTGAAGCTAGAGAACTTCCGACCGGAAATAAGGGGTAAATGTTAGCGGAGAGAGTAACTAACCGCTGGAGCAGTGTACCAAGCGCCTGGTGGATTCCCCATCTCTGGAATCCAGACTGGGCACTTGTCTGAACTCTGCTGTAGGAGGGATTTGGGGGCAGGTCTCTGGCCTTTGCTATGCAGGGGGGCAGACTAGTTGGTCACAGTGGTCCCTTCTGGCCCCGGCATCCAGGAAAACCCTGGAGGCCGAAGGAATCATTTAGTTTGCTCTCCCGTGTAACACAGAGCAGGGTGTTTCACCCCGTGCTGAGGCCAGGTGCAGTCAGACCACAGCACGTCAGTCGTCAGGACTGAAAGGAACAGCAGCGCCCATGCACCGAGCCCCATGCAATGGCTGGGCCCTGGTAAGGTGAGACGTGCCCAGGGGACCCCAGCAGATGCCCCTGCAACCTCCCGGCCTGGCCTAGCCTTCCAGGCGCTGTTCACCAGCTGCTGTGTCCCGCCCCAGCGGTGGCCGCATTGCCCCAGCGGGCAGGCTGCGTACCCGTCCCTAGCCACCTCTCCTCCCCCGTGCAGTGCATCACCAACCGCTCCCGCGAGGACGGCTACCTCTCCTCCCAGGACCTGCCCAACAGCGTGCTGGAGTTTGTCAAGCTGCACCCACTGATGTTTGAGGAGGTGAAGCCGGCGCGGGGGGAGCCCCTGCTGGTGAAGAAGAACGTGCTCTATACGGCCCTGGCGGTGGACAGGGCGCCGGCCCTGGACGGCCAGCAGTACGACGTGCTCTTCATGGGGACGGGTGCGTTGGCGCCGCCCCTCCCCCACGGGAGGGTTTGGGGGGGCAGTGTTGTCTGGGGGCCCTGAGTCGCTCGCCCAGGCTGAGCAGGACGGGGGATCCCAGAGCGGCTGGGGGGCCTGGGCGGAAACTGCCACTGGAGAGGGGACCCACAGAAGTAGGGGGGGTAGCACAGAGTCCCACACCCCCATTGGGGCAGCAGCCGTGCCCAGGCCAATGGGGGAGCTTAGCTGTGCGGTGGCCTGTGAACACAGCGCTCTCCCGACGGCGCTGCCCTGACGGTGCCCCTCTGCCTTTGCCCAGGTGATGGCTGGCTGCACAAGGGGGTGGTAATCGGCTCCGCCGTACACATCGTGGAGGAGCTGCAGGTCTTCGGGGCCCCCCAGCCCGTGGAAAGCCTGGTGATCTCCAAAGGCCAGGTGAGACGCCGCTCCGGGCTGCACCCCGACTCCGCCGGGGGGCACAGAATGGAGCCGGCCCCCGAGGAGGAGGCACTGCGGACACGTTGCCCCTCCAGGGGCCCTCTCGCTTGTAGATGGCAGAACAAAATGGCCACGTTGAAGCCCTGGGCTGCCACCACAGCCAGGCCCACTGAAATCTAGTGGCGCATCGGGGCACCCCCCTGAGGAGGGATTGGAGCCGGGGAGACAGGCGAGGAAGGAGAGGCAGGGACTTCTGCCAGCTGGAGCAGGGTGCCGGGCGTCAGGGTGCCTGGGTTCTATTCCAGAGTCTGCCACCAACTCCCGCCCATCCGTGGCCCCTCTGTACAGTTGCCTGGGCGGGGCAGGAGGAACAGCCGCCTTTGCGGCGTTAGCTGGGCTGGCAGGCCCTGGCGCTGCAGGGCGGCAGCGAATGGGGCCCCCGCAGGCTTTCCCGGGGCCTGTCTCCCACCCAGCCATGCTTTAAACTCCTTCCTAGGCAGCTGGCTGAGCAGAGAGGCCTGGCGGTGGGTGCCCGGCGCTCCCTGGGGCCTGTCTTGCCCAGAGAGCTGGCAGCACTGCAGGGCGGCTCTGATTAGCCAGCCTGGCCCCCTGCCCACGGCGGAGGCTGACCCCAGCTTGGAATGCCAGAGCTTATCGGAGCCTGGGCGCCCTCGGCTGCCTGCCAGCCTGCCCTCCCCAGGGTGGGGACTCAGAGCTGTGCTGTGGGGCAGGGCGCTCTGCTGAATGAGAGGGGTGTTCCTGGGGCCCCTCTCTGCCCTCAGGGTCTCAACCTCCCTCTCTCCAGCCTGCTGCCCTTATCCAAAGCCCTGGGGAGGCCCCCCCGTGCACCCCCACTGGCTCTCCAAGCACAGGCCTCAGCAAGCCAGAGGAGGGAGCAATGGCAGAGCCAGGCCCCACCCCCAGCCCAGTGGGGCAGGGCCTGGGGCTGTTCCCCCATGGCCATTGTTACTAGAGACTCTGCATGGGGGAAGGGAAACCCCCCTCTTTGTAGCACCCCCATCCCAGCCCCTCAGACAGGGGATGCAGCCCAGAGCCTAGGAACCAGGCAGCCAGGAACCGTACTGATCCCTGGGTGCCACCCAGCCCCGGGCCCCCATTGCTTCCCCAACATCACGGGAGCGAGTCGATTGGGGGGGTGAGCCCCATCCCATGGGAGGCTGAGGCAGTGACCTGCCCAAGGACACACATAGGTCAGTGACACAGCTGGGAGGAGAACCCAGGAGTCCGGGCCTTCAGCCTCCCATTCTAACCACTAGACATGCTGCCTCCCAGAGCTGGGAATAGAGCCCAGGAGTCCGGGCCCCCAACATCCTGCTCTAACCACTAGACACACTGCCTCCCAGAGCTGGGAATAGAACCCAGGAGTCCTGATCTCCAATGTCCTGGTCTGTGCCCAGCGGAGCCGCTGCCTGTCTGGGGCTAGTTTCTGGGGGGCAGATTCTCTTAGGCCTTGGTTCAGATGTGTGTTTGACGATGCCCTAAGGGAAGGCACGTTCCCACGTCAGTGTGATCGAGTTTCGCCTCGGCCCGGACCAAGGTTTCAGCCGGCTCATAACACTGGGGTCTCTGCTCTTTGCCTTGCAGAGAAGCGTGTACGTGGGAGCTGCCAGCGGAGTCCTGCAGCTCCCCCTGTCCAGCTGTGCCAGGTACAGCTCCTGCTACGATTGCATCCTGACCCGGGACCCCTACTGCGCCTGGGATGGCGAGGGCTGCAGGGAGGTGGCCGGCGCTGCGGACAGGTACAGAACCACTGAGCTTCTCCTGCCCCAGGCCTCCCAGCGGGGAGGTCCTGGCCCCTGAGCGGCCTGCTGCCCGGGTGAGACGGCCGTGGGTTACAGGAGCTGCCAGCCAACCGTCATCCAGGCTCCAGCCTGGGCTGGAGGGATGCCGGACTCAGCCAGCCAGAACGCCATCTGGGAACTGGAGCGCTGCTGGGTGCGGGTGGGGGCACCGCAGCCTCTCCCAACGCTGCCTGGCGGGACGGCTCGCCCTGTGCAGGTGAACCCACCTCCTGGTGTCTCCTGCTGGGAACGTGCGCCAGGGCACTGGGACTTCCCTATGCCCCCACCCACCAAGCAAACCTCCCCCCTGCCAGCTCCACCGCCAGAGGTGCTGCAGTGCCATCTTAGCCCCTCGTTGGCACTGGTGGCCCCTTCCCAGAGCTGGCCTGGTGCTCAGGGAGCCCCAACTTCTGACCCCGGCTCCCACGCTGACCCCTGGTGCTTTCTTCACCCAGAATGGCACAGTTAACCAGGCTCTGATCAGAGCTGGGATGCTGGGGACCAGCTGACTCTGTGCGCATGTGTGTCGGCAGGCGGAGCTGTGTGCATGTGTACCTGTCTGTAGGTGGGGCAGGGTGTGCACACGTGTGCGTGTCTGCGGGCAGGACTGCATATGTGTGTGTGCATGTCTGCAGGCTGGACTGCATGTGTGTGTGTGCAGGTGTGGCTGTGTGTGTGCGTGTCTGCGGGCGGGGTTGCGTGTGTGTGTGTATGTCTGTGGGCGGGGCTGCGTGTGTGTGTCTGCAGGTGTGGCTGTGTGTGTGTATGTCTGTGGGCGGGGTTGCGTGTGTGTCTGCAGGTGTGGGTGTGGGTGTGTGTGTGTGCGCGTGTCTGCGGGCAGGGTTGCGTGTGTGTCTCTGCAGGTGGGGTTGCGTGTGTGTATGCGGGCAGGGATTTAGGTGTGTGGCTGTGTGTGTGTGTCTGGAGGTGTGGCTGCGTGTGTGTGTCTGGAGGTGGGGCTGCGTTTTGGGGAAGTAGGGAAAGAACTGACCCGGATTTGAAGGGGATTTCATAGTTAAATAGTCCCCTTATGTGAGGTGGTAACAACCCCTCAGCACCGGTGCATTAACCTTACTGGAGTGGGGGGGCAAACTGTAGTCCCCAGTACCGCGTACAACTACCTGATTGAGGGTGGCAAACTAAGTCCTCAGCACCACTTCAAACTAACCTTACTGGGGCGGCGAAACAGTTCTCCAGCACCGCTCTGCATCTCATCTTGCTGCACAGTCAATACGTTCGGATGGCTTAAGCCCAACAGGGATAGACGGCCCCACGGACAGTCCTCCTCCGACACCCCAATAGAGATTTCCAAAGGTTTTGAGGCGCCGTGGGGTTCCAAGGGGAACGATCCGCAGCAGCTGCCGTTGTCTCAGCAGGCATTGCCATCCTGGAAGAGCCCCCAAAATTGTCGGAGAAGAATAAAGTTCTCACTCTCAGGTTGGGTGCAGCAAGTCAGACACTTTATTATCTCTAGCAATTGCCTGGAGGGAGAGCGCTAAACAGGCTCTCCCAGGTAAACAATCACAGCAGCGTTTATACCTTTGTTACGTACAATAATGAGCAACAGCTGCATTTTGTTTATACATAGGTCATCCTGATATCTGATTTTTCTCACCTGTTTAGACTCTAGTCTACATTCCTACTTATCTAACACAAGGTCGCAACAACTTCTCACACAGTTCTTTCCCAATCACCTCACACAATCCTCATTTCGACAAATCTCTCGTTATTAGGGTTACAGGTAGCCCGACTCTTCCTCACATAAGGGGACTATTTAACTATGAAATCCCCTTCAAATCCCTCAGTTCTTTTTCTCCTTGCACACCGTGCATGTCTCTTAGGGCCGTCGGCCACCGGCCCCCTGCTGACACGGCCCATCTTGCTCCTCACAGGACCCAGCTGACCCAGGACGTGCAGCACGGCAGAGAGGGCTGCAGGAACGGCTCTGCCCAAGGTGAGGCTTCGCCCCGCACCGGCGAACTTATGCCAAGATCATCCAGCCTCTGCTCCACGGAGCCACAGGGGCTGGGCCCTGGCGGCTTGGGCTATCGGCAGCACCAGCTGCGCTGGCGCTGCCCGGGGGGAGAAGGGGAAGCGTCTCGCTGGCCCCCTCACAGCCCCCACCTTCACCCCCAGTTCCCCGGGAGGGAGGTGTCTCCCTGCCCTGCCCAGTCATTGTGCTGGGGGGGCTCCAGTTCCAAAGCATTCTGGGAACTCTAATGGCTCAGACATTGCCTTACCATGTCAGTCCCAGGCGGGGGGGAGGAGGGAGGGAACAGTCCCAAGGCATTCTGGGAGCGTGCTCTGGGCTCAGCACGGGGCGCAGGTCATGGGGCACTGGCTGAGCTCCCCCTCTCCCGTCTCTCCCCCAGTGCCTCCTGTGCAGAAGAACCGGACGGTGCTGCAGGGCGACGACGTGCTGCTGCCGTGCGAGCAGCGCTCCAACCTGGCACGGGCCACGTGGCTGGTGAACGGCACGGCGAGGCTGGCGGCTGGGCGGGGCCACTTCCGAGTGGGGGTGGACGGGCTGCTGGTGACAGACACCCTGCCGGAGCACAGCGGGGACTATGGCTGCTACGGGGAGGAGAATGGCCTGCGCTCCCTGCTAGCTGCCTACGCCCTGACGGTGCTGCCAGAGCCGCCCAAGGAGCCAGCGGCACCCACGGCCCCGCCGCTCCCCAGCCCCGACCGCCAGGCCTCCCCCGACATGAAGTTCGTCTACATCGCGGTGATCGCCATGCTGGGCGGGCTGTGCCTGGTGCTGAGCGCTGTGCTGCTCCACGTCTCCTGCCTTCAGCGCCGCAAGGGCAGGTACGTGCTGGGCGACCCCAGCGCCCCCTCCGTGGAGCTGCAGACGGTCTCGGCCAACTGCCTGGGCGGGGGCCGGGAGGAGGAGGAGCTGAGCCGGGAGGACGGCTGCCTGCAGATCATCCCGGGCGAGGCCCCCACGGCGGCGTCCCCAGCCAGGGAGACGCCTCTGGCGCCCCCCCCGCCGCCCCCGCCACTCCCGGCCGAGTTCACCAACGGCATCGCCGCCCTGCCCAACATGCTGCGCAAGATGAACGGCAATAGCTACATGCTGCTGCGGCAGCAGGAGGAGCCCAGCCCCTCGCCCCTCTACAGCACCACCTTCGCCGAGGAGCTGAGCAAGATCCTGGAGAAGCGGAAACACACGCAGCTGGTGGACAAGCTGGATGAGAGCTCCGTGTAGGGGCCCCCGGACGCCAGTTGGATTCAATCCCCTGCCCCCGCCCCCCCCCCACCAACCAGTGTTACACAAACCCACGGGAAACTACCTCTGGAACCGAACCGCCGGGCTGGGCCTCGAAGCGCCGGGATCCCTCTTGCTGGGACCGCTTGGCTCAGAGCCTGTTGTAAAGAGACATTGATTGAAATGGCAAATCTATTTATGTATAAAAGATAACAATCCGGAAACAGAGCCAGAAATACGGCTGTGTCGGGGTGGGGCGAGAGGAGACGCCTGCCCGGGCACTGGCCTCGGACCATGGCATCGAACCGCTCCGGTGAGGTCTCTCCTCAGCCTTGGGAGCGGCAGCTGGGCCGCGGAGAGGTGGGAGCTGGCCCCTGTGCGCTGAGAAGAGGTAGGTGACAAAAGCAGCAGTTGTTAAAGCCCTGCCTGCGAGCTGCTTTCTGGTGAAAGCTCTCACGTAGCATCCCAGTGCCAGGTCGAGGCCGAGCGCTGTGGTCGTTGCTTGCCAGGGGCTCGCCCAGCGCTCAGGCTTTGGCACCTCATTGCTGCCGGTGGTGGTGGGGTTGGGTCTGGTAGAGCAATGTCCAGCAGCCACAGCTGAGATCGGGGCCCCGTCGTGCTGGGGCTGGGCAGAGACAGTCAGGCGGTCCCTGCCCAGTCTAAGCAGACTAATCGGGGGAGAGAGGGAGCTCCAGCCATCCCCACCATTCAGAGTGGACTGAGTGACTCACCCAGGGAGCTGAACCCTGAGCTTCTGGGGCCCAGCTTACTGCTTGAACCACTAGGCCAGCCTGCCTGATGACAGCTGTGCCCTGCTGTGTGGTTTTGTTTAATAATAATAGGAGATCTGCCTATCTCCTTGGACTAGAAGGGACCTTGCAAGGTCATTGAGTCCAGCTCCCTGCCTTCACTAGCAGGACTTGCCCCAGATCCCTCAGTGGCCCCCTTGAGAGCTGAACTCACAACCCTCGGTTTAGCAGGCCAATGCGCAAACCACTGAGCTAGCCCTCCCTCCTTGCTGATGAGCCTTGGAGCTTGAGTATGTGTGTGTACAAGGATGTGGGGTGCACAAGGACAGGAGGGGTGTGTGTGTGCGTACAGAGGATGAGACGGGGGATGTGCACAAGGATAGGGGAGGTGTAGGGATGCAGAGCCCTGTGATACACATGGAGATGTGAGGGGAGGGGTGTCTAGCAGGGTGGTCCAGTGGTTTGACCAGCAGACACGGGACAGCTGCGTTGCTCACACAGGGTGACCCAGCCCCTCTCCTATGAGGGGGGCCCCCTCCTCATCCGTCCATCATGTGGATGGTACTTTAGGGACAGTTCTCAGTGTCTGAACAAATTACGTTGGGATTATTTTCTGTCTCCCTCCACCTGTCCCGCCAGGGGCCATAGTTTCCTGGCTTCTGATGCCCAGTGGGGAGGAAGTCCTCCCCTGCCCGCAGCATGGGGCAGGGATCCCCATCCCAGCAGGTGGTGGGCCTGTGGTGAGGGGTCGACCTGCAGAGCCCTGGTGTCTGCTGGCCGAGAAGAGCTTCATGGCCTTGGGCGGCCTGACGCCCATCCTGGCCCTTGGGTGATTTGAGAGGGTGGATTCCCCATGGTGGGAGGGGGTTCCCCATCTGGGGGCTCTTTGAGCTGCTCCGACATGGGGTGCTGGGCTCAGCCCTGGGGGTGACAGGCGAGGGGCAGCAATGCGCTCCAAGGCTTGCGATTCTTGCACGGCTCTTTCCTCCCTCCACGTGTGTCACGGGGCCCTGCAATTCATCACATGCATGCAGATGGGGTGAGACACAGAACCCTCCCCCCCACCAGCTCTGTGCTGCCTCGTCCTAGCCTGGCTCAGCCTTGAGCTGGTGGCAAGCGGCTGCTTCCAGCCTGGGCTGAGTCTGTTTGACATCCCTGGGGCCTGGGCAGAGCACGTGGTCCCAGCCAGCCCCAGGAAGGGTAACTAGCCCAGGTTCACTCCTCCAAGAGTGTTGGAGATGCCGGCAGATGGGGCGATGGGAGAGTTGAGTTGGCGCCAGCCTGCAAGGACCTTGCCCAGCTCCTGAGGCGTGTGTGGCTCGCTCCTCTGTACCTCTAATGCTTCTGGTGGCTCGACTCCTAGGGGTCGCGCTCTGCTGCTTAGCTGGGTTCAACACTCGTCTCGGCCCTCGCAGGCTCCTGCCCTGCTCCCTTGAAGCCCATCAGACCCCAGATTGGCCCACCTTCCCCCTGGCTTGGTGAGAGAGACCTGCCCTGGACCCATGAGAACTGCTGCTCTTTGGGGTCAATGGACCATGCAAATGCAGAAAAGTATCCAGGGAAAAAACAGCCCACCTGCCCCCTGGCCTGGGGTCTGGAGGAGAGATACCCGGGAGGATCTAGCCCTGTCACTGAGGCCTGGAAGCTGTTGGCTGGCTTAAGAGCATCTTTTTGTTCAGTCGGCAGAGGTGCCAAGCTAGTGGGATCGCCCATGCCCTGTGGGAAGCCAGGCGGCAAAGGAACAGGCCAGCAAGGCGGATTGAAGGATGCGATAGACCTGGGGTGTTAGCTAGAGAAATGCCCCTCACACCCGCGCTCTGAGTAGCCACCTGGCTCTTTGAGCCGGCCTAGCTTTGCCCCTGACACCGGGCTGTGTGTGTACTGCCGAGGTATCCTGGCTTCTGCGGGGCTTTAGTCAGTATGTGAATTTCGGTAAGGCCTGGGAAACCCCAGGTGAGTATCAGGGCTCATAAACATGGCCAGGCTGGGTCATCTGTCTAGCCCAGTGTCCTGTCTTCTGACGGTGGCCAACGCCAGGTATTTCAGGGGGAATGAACAGAACTGGGCAATTTATCGAGTTATCCATCTGCTGCTGTCCATTCCCAGCTTCTGGCAGTCAGAGATTTAGGGATATCCAGAGCATGGGATTGCATTCCTGCTCATCCTGGCTTATAGCCATTGATGGACCCGTCCTCCAGGAACCTATCTAGCTCTTTTTTTGAACCTTGTTATAGTCTTGGTCTTCACAACATCCTGTGGCAATGAGTTCCCCAGGTAGACTGTGCATTGTGGAAAAAATACTTCCTTGTGTTTGTTTTAAACCCGCTGCCTAGTAATGTCTTTGGGTGAGCCTTGGTTCTTGTGTTATGAGAAGGAGTAAATGACACTTCCTGATTTACTTTCTCCACGCCAGTCATGATTTTCCAGACCTCTGTCATATCCCGCCTTAGTCGTCTCTTTTCCAAGCTGAACAGTCCCAGACTTTTGAATCTCTCCTCATACGGAAGCTGTTCCATCCCCCTCATTATTTTTGTTGCCCTTTCCTGATCCTTTTCCCATTCTCAGATCCATTTTTTGAGATGGGGCGACCAGGCCTGTATGCACTATCCAGGATGAGCACATTGAGGTCCGTGCATGCAAAGATCTTTCCCCAGCACAGCAGAACCACTTTAAAGCAGTTAAACAATTGGATCTGGGCGTAGGGCCCAATTTGGGGTCTGGGATGGGGGAACCTTCATCAGGGGTGGCTATAGGAATTTTCCCACCCCAAGCACGGCAGGCAGGCTGCCTTCCGCAGCTTGCCTGCGGACAGTCCGCTGGTCCCGCGGCTTTGGCGGACCTCCCGTAGGTGTGGCTGCAGGAGGTCCTCCGAAGCCGCGGAACCAGCAGACCCTCCTCAGGCAAGCTGCCGAGGGCAGCCTGCTTGCAGCCCTCGCAGCACCCGCAGAGCGCCCCCCGCGGCTTGCCGCCCCAACCACGCGCTTGGCATGCTGGGGCCTGGAGCCACCCCTGACCTTCATGCGCTGAAGTGTCTCAAACACATTGATGCCTGTGTGTATTCCCAGAGCCCAGCCTCCAGCACCCACTGCCTGCTTACAGGCATTCACAGGGACATGCTGGGTATGAGCATATGCAAAGTAATCGCCGCAAACCCCTCCACCCCCAACTTGCTTGAGAATTTCACCCCCTCTTCACAAGCTGTGATTTGCTCAGCGATCAAATGGGGGGGCTGCCTCTGCAGTGCCCCCCTTTTCCTGTGCCACAGACACGGGACCCACCGGACCGAGAGACAGAGCCGGGGAACCCGGCGTCGGAGAGAGCTGGGAGGCGGCGGGGTGAGGAGCGGGCAGTGGCTCAGCGCGGGATGGCATCTCAGCTCCAGCGCTGGGCACGCGGCCCCAGGTAGGATCCGTGTGGGCACTGCAGAGGGTCTCGGCAGGTCGGTCCCTGCCTGTGGGAAGGGGAGCCCGTCTGCAGGGAATCGGGTGGCAGCTTGGGGTGGCCTTGGTGGAGGGCGGGCAAGGGAGAAGGGCAGCAGTATAGGCACCAGACAGGAGTGGGTCAGGAGCTGTTGGGAAGTGGGGACAAGGCGAGGGGTGGAGGAGGAGACGGGAGCAGCGGGACCCGTCAGCGCCAGGCTCGCCCAGCTCCTGCTGATGGGGTCGAGCCCACGTCCCACCTGGCTGCATGAGCCATTCCAGCGCAGTGCCCTCTGCCTCGAGCTGGGCAGCAGGGCTGGTTCCAGCCCCCTCCTGGAGCTGGGTCTGGGCATGCCGGGTTTGCAGACCCCCAGCCTCCCCCAGGGGCCTGTGCCAAACAAGGCCCTTTTCCTCCAGCTCATTAACGAATCACTGACCCGAGGCAGCTGGGCTCCCCCTTCCCCAGGCCAGAACGGCTTGGCTAGACCGAGCGGATCTGGGGACAGGAGCCAGACCCATGGCCCCCTCCTCAGCTGCTCCCCATAGCAGCCTGCCTCCGCCCTGCCCTGGAAGGATGCCCTCTGGTGGCTAGAGCGGAGACCTGCCCGCAGAAACCTGTGTGATATTGGGAGGGGGCACGCCCACATCTCCAGGAGCCACCCCCAAAGCACTCAGCAAAGCCCTGGGTCCTGGCCTCCATTAGCAGCGGGGCCGCGCCACTCAGAATTTGGGACAGGCTGGGCAGCCCCATTGCAGATTCCAGTTATGAGATCCCGGGGCAGGGGATGTACTCACCCCTGCTGGAATTCAGCCGGGACGCCAGGGCAGAGTGCCGCCTGCCAACCAGCCATGGCCACTGCTCGCAGCAAGGCAGCATGCTAGAGGGATCTCCCCTCCACTTCCTGACACCCCTGTGGGCATTGCTATTGGCTTCTCTCCCACCTACCCCTGCCGGCCTCCTAACCCCAGCTCCCACTGCCAGCCTCCTGGCGCCAGTGCCCATCCCACGGGCAGGGGGAGGGACTGGTTTGGAAGGCTGTGTCCGGTGTCACAGGGGGCTACAGAAATAACGGAGAGGGAAAGGCACCGTGCAGCACTGGCAGGACGTGCCCAGCCAGCCCAGGAGCCAGGAGCTGACATGGGGTGGGGGGGACGGGTGCAGTGCCACAGCCCAAACCCGCCTCCTGAGGAGAGGGGCTAGAGCTAGACCGGGCCCTGGAGCTGGAACTGGATTTTACAAGAGGCACTGAATGGCAGGGGGTGTCCTGCTCCGCTTAGGGGGTGCCAGGGGGTGTCCCTGTGCTGCAGGGAATGTCTCAGCTCAGGAGGTGCAGGGGGGTGTTGCTTGGGCTGGGGACTCTGCTGCACATTCTGTGCAAATGCCTTGACAGAAGCCGTTGTCTGTGTCTCTCAGCAGGAGCCCGTTAGTCTGTGCAGAACGAAGAGTCGTCGCAGTGGTCCGGAAGGGGCTGGCTCTGATGCAGGGCCCTGAGCTGCAGTGCCTGAGGGATGCCGGCTTTCAACACAGCCTGACCTGGTGGGGAGAGCTGTGCCTGGCCCCTCCATCTGCTGGAGAACCTAGCAATGCCAGGCTGCAGCCAGGTCGCAGGGCAGGGGGTGGGGAGAGAGTCACGGCGGAGTGAGTGCGTATGGGGGTCATTGCAGCGTGGGGGTGGAGTGGTACGTGTGGGGGTCACTGCAGCGTGGGGGTGGAGTTGTGCATGTGAGGGTCATTGCAGCGTGGGGGTGGAGTGGTACATGTGGGGGTCACTGCAGCGTGGGGGTGGAGTGGTGCGTGTGGGGGTCATTGCAGCGTGGGGGTGGAGTGGTGCGTGTGGGGGTCACTGCAGCGTGGGGGTGGAGTTGTGCGTGTGAGGGTCATTGCAGCGTGGGGGTGGAATGGTGTGTGTGGGGGTCATTGCAGCGTGGGGGTGGAGTGGTGCGTGTGGGGGTCACTGCAGCGTGGGGGTCGAGTTGTGCATGTGAGGGTCATTGCAGCGTGGGGGTGGAGTGGTGCGTGTGGGGGTCACTGCAGCGTGGGGGTGGAGTGGTGTGTGTGGGGGTCATTGCAGCGTGGGGGTGGAGTGGTGCGTGTGGGGGTCACTGCAGCGTGGGGGTCGAGTTGTGCATGTGAGGGTCATTGCAGCGTGGGGGTGGAGTGGTACGTGTGGGGGTCATTGCAGCGTGGGGGTGGAGTGGTACGTGTGGGGGTCATTGCAGCGTGGGGGTGGAGTGGTACGTGTGGGGGTCACTGCAGCGTGGGGGTGGAGTTGTGCATGTGAGGGTCATTGCAGCGTGGGGGTGGAGTGGTACGTGTGGGGGTCACTGCAGCGTGGGGGTGGAGTGGTGCGTGTGGGGGTCACTGCAGCGTGGGGGTGGAGTGGTACGTGTGGGGGTCATTGCAGCGTGGGGGTGGAGTGGTACGTGTGGGGGTCACTGCAGCGTGGGGGTGGAGTTGTGCATGTGAGGGTCATTGCAGCGTGGGGGTGGAGTGGTACGTGTGGGGGTCACTGCAGCGTGGGGGTGGAGTTGTGCGTGTGAGGGTCACTGCAGCGTGGGGGTGGAATGGTACGTGTGGGGGTCACTGCAGTGTGGGGGTGGAGTTGTGCGTGTGAGGGTCATTGCAGCGTGGGGGTGGAGTGGTACGTGTGGGGGTCACTGCAGCGTGGGGGTCGAGTTGTGCGTGTGGGGGTCACTGCAGCGTGGGGGTGGAGTTGTGCGTGTGAGGGTCACTGCAGCGTGGGGGTGGAGTGGTACGTGTGGGGGTCACTGCAGCGTGGGGGTGGAGTGGTACGTGTGGGGGTCATTACAGCGTGGGGGTGGAGTGGTACGTGTGGGGGTCACTGCAGCGTGGGGGTGGAGTGGTGTGTGGGGGGGTCACTGCAGCGTGGGGGTGGAGTGGTACGTGTGGGGGTCACTGCAGCGTGGGGGTGGAGTGGTACGTGTGGGGGTCACTGCAGCGTGGGGGTGGAGTGGTGTGTGGGGGGTCACTGCAGCGTGGGGGTGGAGTGGTACCTGTGGGTGTCACTGCAGCGTGGGGGTGGAGTGGTGTGGGGGGGGTCACTGCAGCGTGGGGGTGGAGTGGTGTGTGGGGGTCACTGCAGCGTGGGGGTGGAGTGGTGCATGGGTGTCACTGCAGCGTGGGGGTGGAGTGGTGTGGGGGGGTCACTGCAGCGTGGGGGTGTAGTGGTTCGTGTGGGGGTCACTGCAGCGTGGGGGTGGAGTGGTGTGTGGGGGGTCACTGCAGCGTGGTGGGGGTGTGTGCGAGGGTTCACACCCAGCCACAGCTGCACGGGATCTCCTCATTACCCAGCTTCTGCCCAGATGCCCTGTGAGCTGCATCTGACCCCGGGTGATCTCAATGTGTCCTGCCCCCCCCCCACCGGCTGTCACTCCCCAGCGCTGGTGCCCAACCTGCGAGACCAACCACTGCCGGTGGCAGCTGTCGACATGGGCAGACCCCAGCTCTCTGCTTGTGGCCCAGCTTCTGCCTTGGTCTGCCCCACGGGCACATACCCTGCTGTACTGGAACAAGCTGAGTTCATGATGGGGGAGCCGCCTGGTCCGGGGTACAGCTTAAAGCCCTCCCTGCCCCCAGCCTGTGCTGGCCCAACCTGGAGCCCTGAGCTTGGCCCGCTCTGGCCTGGGGCTGCCCGGCTCTTCGCCATGGGGTGCCCTGTGCCCTGCTGCACTGTAGCCTGGCTGCCCTAAGTGTTGTCACGGATGCACCCACCCCAGCCCCTCGGTTTTCACCTCTTACCTGTGGCAGGGCCCTCACTTTGCCAGGCCCCACCAGCCGTTGGGAACCAAGATCCCAGGAGCCAGGCTCAGCAACAGAGGACGGGGTGGGTGAGAGGGCAGGGTGATGTGGACCTCAAGCAAACACCTACCTCCATCCTCACATCCAGGGAAGGGCCCCATCCTGTGCCCTGTCCCAGTTCAGGGCTCGGGTTACACTGGTGTAGCTGGGCGCTGGTGCCAGATTCCAGCTCCTCTTGGCTTCTGTTGTCTGTCTCCAGGGTCTTTCCTGCCCCGGTGGCACCTTCCTGCCCATGCGGCCGCAACGCCCCCTGCCTGTATAAGGCCAGAACGGAGCTGGGCAGGGGAGGGCATTGTGCCAGGCCCTACTGTGTGTGTGTGTGTGTGTGTGCGCACTCAGCTCTGTGGGCTAGACTAGCAGACACATGCCGTGCGACCGTGCCCACTCACTAGCATGCCTGAGTGCAGCTCCGGGGGGTTCCCTTCAGCTCCAGCAGCAGGGGCTGTGTTTTGGGGGCACGAGCGCCGGAGTTCTGGCCCCCGCCGTGCACATATCCTGGGTTTAGTCCAACCACTGACCCCAGGAGCGTGCGGGTGTGCGACACGCGCCAGAGACCGGCCCTCTGCTCGGTTTGTTCTTACGGCGCCTGGGACTGCGCTCGGCTGTCCCGAGAGAGACCAGCTCCCAGCTGAGCTCCACAGCCTCCTCCGTCCCCGCTCGACACGGCTTCACCCCCGCAGAGCTGCTGTCTGGTGCAAAATGACTGATTCATTAACAAGAGCACTCGGCGCCCAGGCCTCCAGTGTGGCTTGGGAACAGCCGGCGACAACCGGCGCTTCAAACACAGGGACAGTCGGCTCCAGAACAGCCACAGGCAGATGTCCCTGAGCATCCTGGCGAGAGCAAGAGAGACGGCCTGGCTAAGGCAACGCGCACACACACCTGGCTCCAGTGGTACCTGGCCAGCTCTCTAGGCAGTGCGAGTTACTGCATCGTCTCTCAAACATCACCGCCACTCAGAGAGAGACAAGGCCCGTCACGCCGTTCCCCCTGCCCAGCCAGCATGGTCTGCCCGTGCAGCTGGAAGGGGCCCAAGCCCTGGGGCTGGCGCTGAGTCCCTCGGGGCAACGTTCCCACAGCCTGGCAGAGCCCCGGCCTGCTCTCCTCGGGAGGCTTCGTAGGCTCTCACGCCATGGGAGTTCGCACCAGCTCTCCCTGGCTAATTGACTTTGGCCTTCGCTCTGTTACCAGGCTGCCCTGGTATTCGGGGCAGGGTGGAGGGAGAACCACCTGTAAAGCTGCTTCAAAACCCTGCTGTGGCTGGGAGCAGAGATGTTTGCCCAGCAGACCTGCCTGCGTAGCCCCCACTGCTCTCGTTACAAGGGGATGGGGGTGGGGGAAATACTTGTTCTCCCTCCCTGCTGTTGGGAGGTGCAGTGGGGGGGCCTCTGGCATTGGGACAGCGTGGTAGAAATGCAGAGCGAGCCGGCTGATGATCCGACAGCAGTGGCCCCAGGCGCTGCTGTAGCCGTCCGGGGCCGTTGCTGCAGGGTTGGCAAGGCTGCTGTTGTGCCCTGCACCCCAGCATTGCGGGGCCTCACCCATTCCCCAGCCATGCCAGGGAAAGCCCCCGGTCAGCATGTCTCAGGGAGCAAAGTGCAGACCCAGGGCGGTGTGTGCGTGCCAAGGGGTGGTAGCCCTGCTCCTGCACAGATCATCAGCCAGCCTCGGTGCCTGGTTCCTGGGATGGGAAGAGGAGGGAGGCATCGGCGTGGCCGGGGCTGAGTCCATGGCTGATCCCCTGGGAAGAGACAGGGCTGGAGCCCTGCAAAACGGAAGCACCTCAGCTCCAAGACAGCTTGAGCTAAACCCAATGTACCAACCCGGCTGCCCAGCAGCCTGGCTCATCCTCAGTGACATTCCACCATGGACAGTCATAGCGGCAGCGTACAGCACCGTGCACCTGGTGGCCTCTGCCCCTTGCTGCTCAATAAACCTGGATCTGTCTGAATGAGCCGGTGTGGTGTGAGTCTGGTCTCGGGGGTCCATTCTCTGCTAGGGTCTGGCACTGCTGGGGTGGGATGAAGAGCTGCAAGGGTAAAGGGGCACCATTCATTAGGGCACTACAGACCCTCCGGATTCAAACCAGGGAACCAGCTCTCTCTGGTCATTGTACTGGGACAGCCCTGGGGTCACCCCGCGAGGGTCCATTGGACCATCTCTGCTACAGTATAAGAGGCAGTATGTGGCTGTTAGCTACTGGTGTGAGGCCCGGCACTGTAATTTCTAAGTGCCCTCGGTAGGTTCAAGGGTTAACGACGGCAGTGAACTCCGCTGGTGGAGACTGGGCCAGCTATGTTGTCCTCACTGGAATTGTGCTGATTAGCACCAGCTGAGGATCTGGCCACTGGCTGGCGGCTCCCTGCTATTCAGATTCTGAGACCGTGCCTGTCACCGTGGCATCTGGCCTCTTTGACCTCACAGGCTGAACCCAGCCCAAGGTGTACGGTTCTGCTCTGATGCTGAGGGAGGTTCCAGGTGTGAGGGTTTGGGGCAGGAGAGGCACAGCCCAGCCAGGGAAGGGTTAAGGGGCTGGCTGCCCAAGCCCTGTGAGTGGCCAGCTGGCTTATAAACCCCGGGTATGGGGGCCAGGGGAGCCGTGTGTGCTGGGAGAGACGGCTCAGAGCATGGGGCCCTGCATGGGTAAGGCTGGTTTGCCCCACCTGGGGCTGCTCTGCGCCATGCGGGCGGGTGAGGAGTAGCTAGTGCAAAGTTCTCTGCCTCAGCTGGCCTGAGGAGCCAGGAGACCTGGCGGGAGGAAGGCAAAGCAGGATTGCTACCTGCTCCCGGGCAGCAGCTGGTGCCAGGCCCAAGACCACTCGCTGACACGGGGGGGCTGAGCCCTGGTGTCCGGGCCACGTGCTGACTCGGGCCATTGCACACACACCCCCCCGGGCGCTGGAGCATGGCTGGACTTCCTGGCCTAAACTATGTAGCACTGTTAAAAGTGGCAGCCACGGCCTGCCCCAGAAGTGGTCGCATTTCAGCAGTGGGTGGTGTGTTCGTGCTCTGGGGCCCTTGGGGATCCTGCAGGATGAAAGACGCTGGAGATGTTTGTTAGCAGGGAGGGGGTGCTTCAGCCCTCCCTGCCCCCCCATCTCTGTGTGGCCCCTGCTCGCTAGCAGGGGCTCTCTGCACCTCCCCACATCTCGTCAAGGGATTCTGTGCCCCTCCTCCATGCCAGGTCCCCCATTCCCCACCCCCATGGCAGGGGCTCTGTGCGCACCCCCAGCCCATCCCCAGCATTGTTTATCTGGGAGATTCTCCCTCGGGAGGCTCAGCCAGGGGCGTTAATTGGAGCCATGCCCCAGCTGTTTGAGCGACAGCCCCTTGCTGGGGTGCTTGAAGCTGGGCCTGTACTACGGAGCTGGCAGGGGCATCCCGCCCGCCCCATCCCCGGGGCCTGGAAACCTGGCAGGGCTGCAAACTCCCTTGCCCCATGGGCTGGCCGCGCCCAGCGCTGTCATGCCATGCTGGATGCAGCCAGGGCAAGAGGGTGTGGGCCCCCCTGGAGAGAGGGGGAGCCGGGCATCCTTTTAGCCAGGGAAGGCAGAGCAGGCCTGGGTGGGCCAGTGCTGCAAGGTGGGGTGGCAGGAGACAGGAGCTGCCAGGGACGGCCTGGATGTGCCAACCTTGACCGGGCGGGAGGCTCAGTACCAATACCTGCCCTGCAAGGAGGGGGGTTGGGGTGGCACTGCCCAGGACCCCCAACCAAGGGGAGGGGGTTGGATTGGCGTGGGTCTGCCCAGTGCCATGCTCAGGCCCTGCAGGTGCCTCCTGCTGGTGATAGGGCATGATCACTGTCTGACCCAGCGCAGCAGGGCCTGCCCACCCCACTGGGCCCTGGGATGGCTGGGGGGCAGGCCACAGGGCAGGAGGTGGATGGGCTGGTGGGTGGCACAGCCCTGTGCTGGGGCGGGGGAATCATGCTCAGGGAATGGGGGGGTAGCAGGCCCCTAGCGCTTGGTCAGTGGCCTTTGCTAGTTGTTGGGGTGATGCCCCTGGCTCCTGTCTGGTCTTCCCCCTTCTGCCCCCTCTCACACCCACAGGAGGGGGCTAGGCATCTGGCTACACAGGCTGGGGAAGGGCTGAAGGGGCAGGAGCATTAAAGCCAGGACGCCCCACCCCAATCTGCAGCCCACAAGCACCCCTCCTCCCTAGCACTGTCCAGGGGCAGCAGGGGAGGGGGCCCAGCACTCCCTGGGGGAGGAGGGAAGGGCTACTGGGCCACACAGCCCACGGTAGTGCCCCTGCCCTGACTGGAGCTGAGCCCATCCTCCTCACGAGACAGCAGCCAGGTTCCAGATGCTTCAGCAGTGGCTGGGGGTGTGTGGGCTGCACTCCACCCGCCACTTTCAGGGGAGCGTGGTACAGCCTGCCTGGGTGCTGTCCCCGCCCAGGAGGGGCCTGTGGGGTCCATGTCCCGGGCACCGCTCAGGGCTGGTGAGTGGGTGGTGGTCCCTGCCCTGTCCATACAGTAGAAGCCCCCGATGGTGGTGGGCCAGCGTGGGGAGGAACCAGCTGCTGCAGCTCCTCTGCCAGTGACTCAACTCTCCTGTCCCTGCTCTGCTGAGGCCAGGCCCCTCGCTGGCACGAAATCCCTCCAAGGTGCATACACCCCCCACCCGAGGCCAATCGCAGGGGGCTGCCCAGCAGCCGGCCCAGCTTCCCCGTGACAGAGCCCCCTCCCCAATCCCCCTTCCAGTCAGCGAGGCTGAGGGAGCCCTGGTGAACAACTGGCCATCTACCACCTGACTGCACCGGCCTCTGGGTCCGTGCAGTCCCTCCCTCCCCCCAGTCCATGGCCTGAAGATCTGGGGTTTTCTCCAGAGCTGCAGCAGTCTTGCAGCAGGACCTGATTTCTGCACCTCGTCTGGCTGTTTCGGGCTGGGGGGGGGGGGAAGCCGTCGCTCTGAAGGCCTGTCCTGTCTCGCTGTCACAGCGAGAAACACTGCTCAGGCTTCCTGCCGCAGGAAATCAGCAGCAGCCTCCCCGAAGCAACGTGAAGAATGGCCTGGCTGTGGAATTCCCCCAGGGCAAGCGAGGGGGGGGGAACCACATCTGTTGGGAACTTGAAAACTCCCTCGACAAGAAACGCTTCATTTATCCCCCCGAACAGCCCACGTGGGCCCAGGCCTGGGAGGTAACACTGCAACGCCCGAAAGTTGGGATGGGAGAAAAGTTCAGGACTTTGCGAAGGTGAGTGTGGGGGCTGGGACTGAAAGAACAGCTGCCTCCACAGCTCCCTGATCCCTGTGTGCTTTACACGCTCTTGGGATAGAGATCTCACCCCCCTGAAATGCAGCTGTCTCTGGGGTGGAACAGGGCAGCTGACTACTAGGCACAACAGGAATTAGGACTCCTGGTTCTATTTGCTGCTGAGTGACCATGGACACGACTCCTCCCTTCTCTGTGCCTCTATTGCCCCAAGTGCAAGGTGGGATAAGGGGTCTTTGAATCCCAGGGGGTATAAGTGCTTGGAGAGGTTCAGTTGCATGGCCCCTGTAGTTCCAAGCGTTACTATTAATGATGGGCTGGGTGGACACTTCTCAGAAGTATTTAACCTATGGATCCCTGGGTCTGAACCCGAGAGATGTGTCATCCCCCCTCGCGCGCGCGCACACACAAAAAGCACGCCTGGTCACACTCTCTTTCCAGCAGGTCACACTTTATTAGGCTGCTGCTCCAGCCTGCGGAGGCTCCGTATGGGGAGGGCGCTCGGCTTGTTGGTGAACGGGTGCCACTGGCCCTGGATGCTGGGGTTGTCCGTGTGGAAGGGCTTGCGGATACGAATGATCTCCAGCCCTGACTGGTTGGCCAGCTTCTGGACCAGCTGCGTTATCTCAGCCACTGTCCTGTCAGCGATGATCTCCTCCCTCACTGCTCCGTTCACTGGAAGGAAAGAGAAGAGCCCAGGGAGTTGGCCTAGACCCGCTCTGATTGCCAGACACGCAGGCTACGCAAGGCTAGTAATAAAGCACATCTGCAGCGCCTCATTTAAAGGGATCCCAATGTGAGCTATATGGACTCCCCCGCCCCACCCCAACCGCTGAAATGCAGCCACCTCTGGGGTGGAATGGGGCAGCTGTTTGACCGCGCACAGTAACACTGCACAACACTGAGGATGGGATGCAAAGGAGAAACAATTTAAACTGCAGGGGGCTTGGGGCGGTAGATCACCCTCCCCATTTGGAATTTGGACACTGAAATATCACCCTGATCCACGCCTGCTTAGCTGTAGGTCTGGGCACGCGGCTGCAAGCCAGACCCCTCTGTCATTCCCACCCAGCTACTCCTCGGAGACGGATGCAGGAGAGACTCCTACACTTCTGCTAGCTTTGGGCTGAGGGGGCGTCTGCCTGCTCTGCCCCCAGTGGGGGGCACAAGGATCTGCATCTTGTCGGCTGCCTGAGTTATCCCCGTCCAGTCCCCCCCACCCCCCCAGGAATAACAGGGCTCGTGCCCCTGTGGGCTCTGCAGGAAGGCCCCTATCTCGGCACTGTCAGTGTGTCTATGTGCTGGCACAGCACAGCGAGGGGGCCGTCTTCACCTCCCTGTTGCCTCCCACCATTTGTGTGCCTGGCCCTCCCAGGAATCAAAGCGGCCCTGGCCCAGGCAAGCCCCCTTCCTGCCAGACCCTGGGGCGATTCCTGTGCAAGCCGGGGAGACGGGCAGCTGCTATTCTTAGCCCTGCGTGATGCGATCTGCAGCGGCAGGTCCCATTCCACGACCCTGCGTTAGAGCCTCCTGTGGTTCTTCATGGCCTGGTTTTTAAAAACCCTCCGCAGCCCCCCTGCTCAGCCAGTGCTGTCTGCTGAGCTCTGTAGCTGTGCTGCTGAAAGGGGCTGGGCCGGCTGGGAGGAGCCAAACAGGAGAGCTCCAACTAGCGAAAGGGCAGGCTCTCCCTGCTCCAAGGTGCCTGCCTCTGCTGAGCGTCGGAGAGTGGTTCTGAATGGGCCAGTAACATCTGAAGGGCTCCGGCATGGGTTTGGCCACCTTTGGGAGTGCTGCGATGGCACTGGGGGCAATGCAGGCAGCTGGGCCCCAGCTGAGACCCCGCCAGCTCACTGCACCCAGGCTGCAGGCCTCAATACCCCTGCCAGCTGCATTCAGAGGTGTCAGTCAGGATGGGCTGACGGGAAGCCGCAGCCCATGCACTGCCCAGGCACCTTATAAAGAGCCAGACAGGAAACACCACTGGCCTTTTGGCTTAAAGTCCAGCAAAGGACTCCTGTTTCCCCGTAACACCACCCACGTCCCTGCGGTGAACTCAGCAGCCCTTCCAGCATGACCAAGGGGAGAACATGCAGCGAAGCCCATGCAGGAGATCCAGGGCCATGAGTCTTTCCCGAGACCCTCCCACTGGCTATGGAGAGTCAATGGCACTTGTGGCCGTTAACCCCTTTGCTGCTGCGGGAAGAGGCTTTGGCTTTCTCCAGGATAGGAGCGATCTTAATGAGCGCTCAGCGAATGGAACACAGCCGGGTAACGCGTTCCCCTCAGGACATGTCTCAGATCAATGCATTTCCACACGTGATCCCATGTTGATACCTCTCCAGCCTTTCCAGCCACAGCAAAATGCTGAGTGCTTTGCATTTTCTTCTCCAGATACAGTTCTTTACTCTGCTTTTTGTCTTATTCTTCTTCGAGTGCTTGCTCATATCCATTCCAGTTAGGTGTGCGCGCCGCGCGTGCATGTCTGCCGGAAACTTTTTACCCTAGCAACTCCAGTGGGCCGGCAGGTCGCCCCCTAGAGTGGCGCCACCATGGCACTAGATATATACCCCTGCCGGCCCGCCCGCTCCTCAGTTCCTTCTTACCGCCGTGTCGGTTGCTGGAACTGTGGAGTGCGGTTCGCTGACCTCCACGTCCCTAGCTCTCCTCGTCGTTTGGCTTATAAAACCTTTTTTCTCAGTTAGTATAGTTACCTTTTCAGTATAGTTGTAGTTAGTTAAGTTTTGTAAATAGTTATTGAACATTGCCTGTGGGTGGGCTGTTGCCCTCCCCGGCACCCGGCACCGGGCCCATGCCTGGCTCGCCGGGGTTTAAACAGTGCTCGACTTGCAAGAAGCCGATGCCTACAAGCGACCCCCACGACGCGTGCCTGAAGTGCCTGGGGGAGTCGCACATTAGTGACAAGTGCCGCATTTGTAAGGCCTTTAAGCCGCGCACAAAAAAGGAAAGAGACCAACGTCTCCGCGCCCTTCTCATGGAAGCGGCTCTCTCTCCGGCACCGGCAGCGCAGTCCACCGCTTCGGCTCCGGCACCGGACCGCGCCGGCACCGGCAAGACTCCCCGGCACCAACCATCTCCGGCACCGGGAACAGACCTACGTCCCTCGACGTCTGTCTCCACACCCAGGCAGACCCGAGTGGACCGCCCGGCTCCTACCTTAGCCGTGGCACCGCCTGCAGGACTGTCGACTCCGGGTCCGGAGGGTCCGTTGAGTCCAGCTCCTCCTAGCTCCCCAATACGATCAGGGGTCGAGCTAAGGGTCCCGTCAACGCCGGAGACTTTCGCCTCGGCTCGGGACTTGATTGCTCTCACGGAGCCAACTCAACCACCCACGGGACGCATAGTCTCCACGGGCAAGCCGATGCTTCGTCCATCCTCTCCCGCGTCCCGACGCCGATCACCCCGATGGTGTGACCGCTCACGCTCGGGGCACCGCTCGGAGTCCCGGCACCAATCGCCTAGACGGTGCCGGTCGTACTCGCGGCACCGATCACCATCTGGCCGGTCCCGATCGGCTTCATCTCACCATCGGCACCGAGCCTCCAGGAGTCGTTCACCTCGGCGTTTGGCACCGCGGTCGACCTCCCGGCACCGAACCGGTGGCAGGTCCCGCACCCGGTCGACCTCCCGGCACCGCGCTGGTAGTAGGTCCCGGTCTCCATTGCCGTCTCGGCACCGGGCCTCCAGAAGGTTGCGATCTCGCTCCAGACATCGTCATCGCTCCCGCTCCAGGTCGTGATCTCGGCGCAGGTCATCACGCCGCTCTCGATCTCGGTCCCGGCCCCGGTATGAGTCACGGCACCGGCCCCCGGCACCGAGGGCAACGTCAGTCGCGGCACCGGCGGCGCTGTACCATTCCAGTTCAGCGCCTCCCTGGCCTGCTCTGGAGCCCTCCGTCTCCTCCCTTGATGATAGTGCTCTCGACATGCACGAAAACCGCTTCCCGGAGCAGGATAGAGGACATCCGCAGTGGGGATTCTGGACCCCGTGGGCATACGCCCAGGCGCAAGGTCCTCATCAGATCACCCCCCCGTCCATTGGCGGAGCGTAGACCACCGGAGGCTACGGTGTCCAGGCCACCCCTCTCTCCACAAACGGAGGACACTTCCTGGGACCCGGAGCTCCCTCAGGATACCGAGGTGCAGCCCCTTGTGCAACCCCCCGTCGATACTCTGTTGCCCAGAGTCTCCTCATCTTCATCCCCGGATGAGGCGGTGGCCGGTACCTCTTCCTCCAGCCCCCCGCCATTGGATTTAAGGGCACATCAGGATCTCCTCCACCGAGTGGCTCAAAATCTAAACCTCCAGGCGGAGGAGGTAGAGGAAGTGGAGGACCCAGTTGTGAGCATCCTGGCAGCCGATGCACCAACCAGGGTTGCCTTGCCCTTCATGAAGACCATACAAAATAATGCCAATACCATCTGGCAGTCACCGGCCTCCATTCCCCCGACCTCTCGGGGAGTGGAGCGGAAATACATGGCTCCATCGAAAGGGTATGAATATTTGTACGTTCACCCGACTTCCTGCTCTCTAGTGGTCCAGTCGGTGAACGACAGGGAGCGCCACGGACAGGAGGCCCCGGCGCCTAAGTCAAGGGAGGCCAGGCGCATGGACCTTTTGGGCCACAAGGTCTATTCGGCAGGGGCTCTACAGCTCCACGTATCCAACCAGCAGACTCTCCTCAGCCGCTACTCCTTTAACACCTGGGTAGCGACGGAGAAGTTTGCGGAGCTCTTGCCACAGGACGCACGCCAGGAGTTTTCCACCATCCTGGACGAGGGCAAGAAGGTGGCGAGAACATCACTCCAGGCCTCCTTTGATGCCGCTGACTCGGCCGCGCGAACCCTGGCTTCCGGGCTCACCATGCGGCGCCTCTCGTGGCTGCAGGTCTCCGGCCTTCCGCCGGAACTCCAGCACACGATCCAGGACCTCCCCTTCGAGGGCCAGGGTCTGTTCTCCGACAAAACTGACCCTAGGTTGAAGGACTTAAAAGATAATAGGGTCATCATAAAGTCGCTCGGAATGCATACTCCGGCGATCCAACGCAGGTCCTTCAGACAACAGAACCAGCAGCAGCAGCGGCGTCCATACCCCCTGTTCCGCCCGATACAGGACCCCTCGCGACGCCGGGGCAGGAACAACCGCCGCAGGCAGTCGGGAGGTCAGGCGGGACAAAATCAGGGTCCCACTAAGGCCCCCCCAGGGCCTAAGCCCTCATTTTGAAGGTGCGCCCGAGGGCGCAGTACCAGCCTCCCCTACGGATCCTTTCCTGCCGTTTTCCAACCGCCTTTCCTCTTTCCTCCCGGCATGGTCCCAAATAACATCGGACCGCTGGGTCCTACGCACCATAAAGGACGGTTATCGCCTACAATTTTCTTCACCCCCACCCTCCCACCCTCCTTCCCCGTCCCTCTTCAAGGACCCCTCTCACGAGCAATTCCTCCGTCAGGAGGTGCACACGCTCCTGACCAAAGGAGCCATAGAGGTGGTTCCGGAGAACGAGAAGGGCAAAGGGTTTTACTCCCGCTATTTCCTGATCCCCAAATCCAAGGGCGGTCTCAGGCCCATCCTCGACCTGCGGGAACTCAACAAGTACATCGTGAAGTTGAAGTTCTGCATGGTGTCCCTCAGAACTATCATCCCATCCCTGGATCCCGGAGACTGGTACGCCGCCCTCGATATGCAGGACGCCTATTTCCACATTGCTATCGCCCGCCATCACAGGCGTTTCCTCCGCTTTGTGGCCGACCGCCAGCACTATCAGTTTGCGGTCCTCCCATTTGGCCTCTCTACGGCCCCACGAGTATTTACAAAATGTATGGCAGTAGTCGTCGCTCATCTCAGACTATGCCATGTCCACGTCTTCCCCTACCTGGACGACTGGCTGATCAGGGGTACGTCAGAGCAACAGATCAGGGATCATGTCACCAGGATCAGCTCCCTTTTTGCAGCTTTAGGCCTCATAATCAATACCGACAAGTCCACTCTACTCCCCACGCAGCGGATAGAGTTTATCGGAGCTGTTCTAGACTCTACCCACGCCAGGGCCTTGCTACCCCCGCCCAGGTTCCGGTCATTGTCAGACATTATTCTCTGGTTGCAAGCGGCCCCGCTGACCTCAATCCGAACGTGTCTGGCCCTATTGATTGCTCAGTATCGACCAACCAAACAGTCCTTGGATTCCGTCGTCACCATCCGTCAGGCGGTGCTGGACTCTCTACACTGGTGGCTGGACCGATCCGTGGTGTGTGCGGGGCTCCCCTTCCATCCGCCCCAGCCTTCCGCATCCCTAACCACAGACGCTTCCGACCTGGGCTGGGGAGCTCACTGCTGCACCCAGAGGACTCAGGGCTTGTGGACCCCGACAGAGATCAACCTCCACATCAATGTAAGGGAGTTGAGAGCGGTCTGCCTTGCTTGTCAAGCATTTGTCCATCTCCTCCACGGTCGTTGTGTTGCGGTATTCACCGACAACACGATGACCATGTTCTACATCAACAAGCAGGGCGGCACCAGGTCCTCTCCCCTCTGCCTGGAGGCGATACGTCTCTGGGAGTTCTGCATAGCCCATTCTATTCACCTGTCCGCCTCCTACCTTCCCGGAGTGCGGAATACCCTCGCGGATCGGCTGAGCAGATCCTTCCTCTCACACGAGTGGTCCCTCCGTCCGGACGTCGCCCTCTCACTCTTCCAGAGGTGGGGTCGTCCCCGGATAGACCTCTTCGCATCCCGGATGAACAGGAAGTGTCGAACATTCTGCTCCTTCCAGGGTCGGGAGCCCAGGTCTCTCGCGGATGCATTCCTGATCCCTTGGACAACACACCTCCATTACGCTTTCCCGCCGATTCCCCTGATTCACAGAGTTCTAATCAAGGTGCGCAGGGACAAAGCCCAATTTATTCTAATAGCCCCGGCATGGGCCAGGCAGCACTGGTACCCCGTGTTGTTGGACCTCTTAGTGACCAACCCCGTTACCCTGCCTCTTCATCGGAATCTCATCACGCAGGACCACGTCAGGCTCCATCACCCGGACCTTCCGTCGCTCCACCTCACGGCGTGGCTCCTCCATGGTTGACTGACTCTGAGCTGCGGTGCTCCACCCCGGTCCACGAGGTTCTCTTAGGCAGCAGAAAGCCTTCCACCAGAGCGACTTACACAGCCAAGTGGAAGCGCTTCTCCCGCTGGTGTGTAGAGAAAGCTCTTCGTCCTATGGAGGTTCCCGTCACCACTCTTCTGGACTACGTCTGGTCCCTTAAGACCCAGGGGTTGTCATTGTCGTCCCTACGAGTTCACCTCGCTGCCATCTCCGCTTTTCATCCTGGCGTGGACGGCTGTTCTGTTTTCTCTCACCCCATGGTGGCGAGATTCCTGAAGGGGCTGGAGAGGCTCTACCCCCAAATTCGCCTTCCGGCCCCCTCATGGGACCTCAACCTGGTCCTGTCCCGACTCATGATCCCTCCTTTCGAGCCCTTAGCTACCTGATCCCTGCTTTACCTCTCATGGAAAACCGCCTTCCTTGTGGCCATTACCTCAGCTAGAAGGGTGTCAGAGCTGCGGGCCCTCATGGTGGACCCGCCGTATACAGTCTTCCACAAGGATAAGGTACAGCTGAGGCCGCACCCTGCTTTCCTTCCTAAGGTGGTCTCAGCTTTCCATGTCAACCAAGAGATTTTCCTCCCAGTTTTCTTCCCTAAGCCCCATTCGTCCCGCAGGGAGCAGCAGCTTCACTCGCTAGATGTCCGACGGGCGCTAGCCTTTTACATGGACAGGACAAAACCCTTCCGTAGGTCCCCTCAGTTATTCGTGGCAGTGGCAGACAGGGTCAAAGGGCTACCGATCTCCTCTCAGAGGTTATCATCATGGGTTACGTCCTGCATCAGGACCTGCTACAACTTGGCCCAACTCCCGTCGGGCCGAGTGACTGCTCACTCTACCAGAGCACAGGCATCCTCGCTGGCCTTCCTCGCCCGAGTGCCCATTCACGAAATCTGTAGAGCAGCGACCTGGTCATCCGTTCATACATTTGCTTCACATTATGCCCTGGTCCAGCAGTCCAGAGATGATGCTGCTTTTGGATCTGCAGTGCTCCAGGCCGCGACCTCTCACTCCGACCCCACCGCCTAGGTAAGGCTTGGGAATCACCTAACTGGAATGGATATGAGCAAGCACTCGAAGAAGAAAAGACGGTTACTCACCTTTGTAACTGTTGTTCTTCGAGATGTGTTGCTCATATCCATTCCACACCCGCCCTCCTTCCCCACTGTCGGAGTCGCCGGCAAGAAGGAACTGAGGAGCGGGCGGGCCGGCAGGGGTATATATCTAGTGCCATAGTGGCGCCACTCTAGGGGGCGACCTGCCGGCCCACTGGAGTTGCTAGGGTAAAAAGTTTCCGGCAGACGTGCACGCGCGGCGCGCACACCTAACTGGAATGGATATGAGCAACACATCTCGAAGAACAACAGTTACAAAGGTGAGTAACCGTCTTTTTGTGCATCTGAGAAATCTATTCTAGGGAGATGGCACCACCTACCCTTCAGAACATGTACTGCGATGCCAAGATAGTACTTCCCTGGCAAGATGTTAAAAGCCCATTGAAACTGCCTAGATTTCAAATTAGCCGTGTTGCTATAACCACATACCTGCCAGGAAATGAGACAGACAAGGCGGGTGAGGTAATAACTTTTACTGGACCAACTTCTGTTGGGGGAAGAGACAAAGACAAACTTTTGTGCTATGCAGAGCTGTTCCTCCGGGTTGAGCTCTGTGCAGGCTGCAAGCTTGTTTGTGTCTCTTCCACCTACAGAAATTAGGCCAATAAAAAATTATCTCACTTGTCTTGTCTCTCATGGATTTCAAGCTGACAAACACTGACTTAAATATAGTTGCAGGTCCTACAGCTGGTCCTGACCAACTGCTGCAGTCTTACAATCACATTTTTAAATTGTTTTTTCTCTTTGCTGCTGCAAGAGACCCAAACCAGGGGAGTTGGAGTACATGAGGCATATGCGCTGTCAAAAGCAAGATCACACAAACTTTCTTCTAGTTTCTTGTTAGTTCTCTTTGTTGCTTTAAGAACAGATACATAATTTTCAGACTATGACTAAACTGGGTGTCCATTTAACAAAAGCCATCATTTTCTTGGGCACTCTGACAGCACAATATAACAGCACTATACTTCCAAAAGCTTATTCCCCAAATCCAGCCATCAGTCTGGTCTGGGTATAGTTTTACTTGGTAGAGTTTGATTCTCTCCATCCACAAAAGACTCACAGCTCTACTGCCAGAGAAGTCCATTGTCATACACCTAGAAGCTGGGGCTTGTCTATGCTCGAAAATTCAGATTAAGATAGCATGTAAATGTAAAGCACTATAGCTAGGCCTGAATAATTCCATGTGTGGACACTCTTATTCTAGAGTAAGAATGCCTAGCTCTGGTTTAACTTAATCCACTTTAAAAGTGGATTTATCTTTTACCTTCATACAGCTCTTCCCTTTCATTCAAGCCTCTTTGATCTGGGAGGAAGCACCCGCCAGTGCGAGGCTTTAAACCCCCTGTTTTCTGGGATGACTGTTAAATAACAGGGAAGTTCTCAACAAGTCTCCCCTTCAGTTAAGGTGGAAGCAGCATTTTTCATACTCACAATATTCTGCGACCACTGTGGGACTTCGGCATTTCTGTGGGGTCACATACACCACAATGCCAGGGTTCTGCTTGGCAAAGTCCAACACCTTCTCTTCTATGTAGCCTCTACAACAAAAAAGCAGGGAGAAATCAGAGGTGAGGGGTCAGTACTGTAACATCTATGTGTGAGCTCTGCGACCCACCTTACAGAAGGAGTCAGGGTGCAGGTGTGCTCCCCCCACGTGGCACCTGGCAGCTCGCTGAGTGAGATACGGGAGCCAGAATGTAAGATCTGAGTGCAGGGAGTAGGAGCTTAGTGCAAAGATCTTAACGGGTCCTTGGTGAGTGGTGAGAGCGCCTGGGGGTCAGGGGTTGGGTGTACACACCTATCCCCCGCCCCGGGGTAGAGGTCAGAGTGCAGGGGTCACAGCACCTGGCTGCCCTGGTTAGAGTGCAGGGGTCAGGAGTCACAGCACCTGGCCTCCCCGGTTAGAGGTCGGAGTGCAGGGGTCAGGGGTCACAGCATCCCGCCGCCCCGGTTAGAGGTCGGAGTGCAGGGGTCAGGGGTCACAGCACCCGGCCGCCCCGGTTAGAGGTCGGAGTGCCGGGGTCAGGGGTCACAGCACCTGGCTGCCTGGTTAGAGGTCGGAGTGCCAGGGTCAGGGGTCACAGCACCTGGCCGCCCCGGTTAGAGGTCAGAGTGCCGGGGTCAGGGGTCACAGCGCCTGGCTGCGCCGGTTAGAGGTCGGAGTGCCGGGGTCAGGGGTCACAGCACCTGGCTGCCCCGTCAGAGGTCAGAGTGCAGGGGTCAGGGGTCACAGCACCTGGCTGCCCCGTCAGAGGTCAGAGTGCCGGGGTCAAGGGTCACAGCACCTGGCCGCCCCGGTTAGAGGTCGGAGTGCTGGGGTCAGGGGTCACAGCACCTGGCTGCCCCGTCAGAGGTCAGAGTGCCGGGGTCAGGGGTCACAGCACCTGGCCGCCCCTGTTAGAGGTCGGAGTGCCGGGGTCAGGGGTCACAGCACCTCGCCGCCCCGGTTAGAGGTCAGAGTGCTGGGGTCAGGGGTCACAGCACCTGGCTGCCCCGTCAGAGGTCAGAGTGCCGGGGTCAGGGGTCACAGCACCTGGCCGCCCCGGTTAGAGGTCGGAGTGCTGGGGTCAGGGGTCACAGCACCTGGCTGCCCCGTCAGAGGTCAGAGTGCAGGGGTCAGGGATCACAGCACCTGGCTGCCCCGTCAGGGGTCAGGGGTCACAGCACCTGGCTGCCCCGTCAGGGGTCAGAGTGCTGGGGTCAGGGGTCACAGCACCTGGCTGCCCCGTCAGAGGTCAGAGTGCCGGAGTCAGGGGGTCACAGCACCTGGCTGCCCCGTCAGGGGTCAGGGGTCAGAGCACCTGGCTGCCCCGGTTAGAGGTCAGAGTGCTGGGGTCAGGGGTCACAGCACCTGGCTGCCCCGTCAGAGGTCAGAGTGCCGGGGTCAGGGGTCACAGCACCTGGCCGCCCCGGTTAGAGGTCGGAGTGCTGGGGTCAGGGGTCACAGCACCTGGCTGCCCCGTCAGAGGTCAGAGTGCCGGGGTCAGGGGTCACAGCACCTGGCTGCCCCGTCAGAGGTCAGAGTGCCGGAGTCAGGGGGTCACAGCACCTGGCTGCCCCGTCAGGGGTCAGGGGTCACAGCACCTGGCCGCCCCGGTTAGAGGTCAGAGTGCTGGGGTCAGGGGTCACAGCACCTGGCTGCCCCGTCAGAGGTCAGAGTGCCGGGGTCAGGGGTCACAGCACCTGGCCGCCCCGGTTAGAGGTCAGAGTGCTGGGGTCAGGGGTCACAGCACCTGGCTGCCCCGTCAGAGGTCAGAGTGCCGGGGTCAGGGGTCACAGCACCTGGCCGCCCCGTCAGAGGTCAGAGTGCCGGGGTCAGGGGTCACAGCACCTGGCTGCCCCGTCAGAGGTCAGGGGTCACAGCACCTGGCTGCCCCGTCAGAGGTCAGAGTGCAGGGGTCAGGGGTCACAGCACCTGGCTGCCCCGTCAGAGGTCAGAGTGCGGGGGTCACAGCACCTGGCTGCCCCGTCAGGGGTCAGAGTGCTGGGGTCAGGGGGTCACAGCACCTGGCCGCCCCGGTTAGAGGTCAGAGTGCAGGGGTCAGGAGTCGGTGGGACGCACCTGGCCCCGCGCGAGGTCTGCCCGCCGGGGCTGAAGACCAGGCTCAGGCGCTGCAGCTGACACACGTAGCGGCCCAGCCCGTTGCGCAGGACGCTGCTCAGGTAGCGGCTCGGAGTCCCCCGCGCGGTCATGGCGCCGCGCCGCTCTTCCGGCTCCGGTCCCGCCCCGGAAGTGACGTGGAGATGTTGTGATTCCGGGGTCGGGGTCGGATGGCGCCTTTCCTGCGGCACGTGGGGAGCTCGAGAGCGGGCGGGGGCGCGCGGGGGCCGCCGGCCTGAGGGGCGGGAGCAGGGTCGGCGCCGGGGAGGGGCTGCGGGGCGGGGGGTGGCGCGAAGGGAGGGGGCTGCAGGCGGCAGGGCGTTGCGGGAGGGCAGGAGTGGGGCAGGGGGAGGGGTACGGGGGGGTTAGGGGGCTACGGGAGGCGGGGGAGGGGTGCAGGGGGCGGGGGGCTGCAAGCCGTAGGGCGTTGCGGGGCGGCAGGAGGGGGTTGTGGCGGGAGGGGGTCCCCAGGGAGTAGGCGGGAGCTGGGGGGAGGGGCTGCAGGGGGCGCCAGGTGAACTTGCGCTGCCCTGTGCGGGAAGCTGGCACTGGTGGGATGATGGGGGTCCCCCCCTGCAGAGCCCCCCTGCGCCTGCTGCCTGCGCTCACCGGCTGGGCAAGGGGCTGGGGAGCCCCGCTGGGCCTGGGAACCCTGGTTGGCCCCTCCCTGCGGCACTACAAGAAGGAGACGCTCCCTGCCTCCGAGGGCCCCATCCCAGCCGTGACCGTCACCGAGATCCGCCAGTACCTGCGAGCCCAGGGCATCCCCTTCCACGACGGCTACAGCTGCCTGCACGCGCCCAGCCTCTTCGTGGAGGGGCCGGGAGAGCAGCAGCCCCCCGCCGGCAGCGCCCGCTACAGCCTCTTCATCGACAAGACCACGGGCAGCTTTGTGTGCACAGCCACCCTGGCTGAGGGCACTTGGCAGGACTTCCAGGCTAGTGTGGAACTGAAGCACAAAGGAGTCCCTCATGCTGGCCTGGAGCAGCTTGACGGGGTGGACCAGGCTGGGGAGGACGCCCGCCATATCTGGAACCGGGCGCTGCCACTCTGGGAGCTGCTGGACGAGGAGGAGACTCGGACGGCCAAGGCAATGTTTGGCATCTCCAAGGTGTCGGACGCCACCCTGAAACGCTTCGGGGTGCGCTACCTGAGGACTGCCCGCACCCTGGTCTTCCCCTGGTTCAGCCCCCGTGGCACTGGCCTGAAGGGCCTGAAGCTGCTGGGGGCCAAGTGCCAGGGGGACACAGTACTTTACATGGAGAACACTCTCCCTCGGCCAAGCGCCTACCACAATCTCTTCGGGCTGCCCCTGATCGGCCGCAGAGACACAGAGGTGGTGCTGACAGGCCGGGAGCTGGACACCCTAGCACTGTACCAGGCTACTGGCTTGCCCAGCTTGTCCCTACCCCGTGGGGCTACCTGCCTGCCCCCGGCCCTGCTTCCCTATCTAGAACAATTCAAGCGCATCACCTTGTGGCTGGGTGAAGACCTTCGCTCCTGGGAGGCCGCCAAGCTCTTTGCCCGCAAACTGAACCCCAAACGCTGCTCCCTGGTGCGACCCGGCGACCAGCAGCCCCGGCCCCTGGAGGCTTTCACCCGCGGTATGAACCTCTCCAAGATCCTCCGCTCCGCCCTGCCTGCCGGGCACAAGTCCATCATCTCCTTCCGCCAGCTGCGGGACGAGGTCTTCGGGGAGCTGTCCAATGTGGAGCAGGTGGCCGGGGTCAAGTGGGCCCGCTTTCCTGAACTGAACAGACTCCTCAAGGGCCACCGGAAAGGGGAGCTCACCATCTTCACAGGTGTCTGGCTACCGGTGTGAGGGAGGGGACTGGGAGAATAGGACTCCTCTGGCAGCTTCAGCCTCTGTGTTTGAGCATTTCATCCCTCTGTCTTTCATTGGCCTAGTTGTGAGGGGGTTGTCTCTGCAGAGGAGTTCTTGTCGCTGCCCTTGTCTTTGATCGTACTCCTATAGCCAGGACTCAATCGAGGTGGCTGCTGCAGACTGGTGGGTTCCTGTTTAATCCTCTCTTCCACACCTGGAATTGCTGGTAATGTCATGTCCTGCACCGTAAAGCTGGCTGTGATGTTACCAGTCTGATTTCCAGTGAGGAATGAGCAGCAGGAACTGCCAGACATTGAAGAGATAAAGAGCCTGTTTTCATACCGTTGGCCTTAGAAATAATATTCCCCCTTGTTCCCGCTCCCACTGGAAAATGTAAGATACTGCATGAGTTTCTCAAGGACTCTTGGGTGCAGTTGATCCTGTTGAAGTGCTTCCAGGTTAACGTGGCCCAGTTTCTTTTTTCCAAGCTGCTTTAAGTGATGTGTAAATGCCCTGTGCGTCTGGCCTGCCTGTTACTGCAGGCATGGTGACGAGAGGTCGCGTGCTAGTTCCGCATCACTGTTCTCATGTGGAGAACCCTCTTGTGAGGGTGTACAGCAGCGCAACTCAGCACAGAGTCTGGCCCTTCCACGTTAGAGACAGAAAAGACCTGTTGGGTCTCACTGAGTCCTTGACCGGAGGAGGGCTGGGCCCTATTGTATATTCCCCAGTGATTTCCCCACCCCAGAGAAGTGGCTCCCAACTAGGGAGGTTCTTCTCTAGTCTCTATTAGGAAGAGTTTCCTGCTGTTCAGCCTCCCGCAGCATTCTCTGGCTGGCAAGGCAGGCGAGCCTAGGGGCCCTAGCTCTTATTCAACCCTCTTGCCGTTGAAACAGGCCCGACGGGCAGTGGGAAGACGACCTTTATCAGCGAGTATGCCCTGGACCTCTGCACGCAGGGGGTGAACACCTTGTGGGGTAGCTTTGAGATTAACAACGTGCGCCTGGCCAAGATCATGCTGACCCAGTTTGCTGTGAGGCGGCTGGAGGAGCAGCTGGAGCAGTTCGACGAGTGGGCAGACAAGTTCGAGGACCTGCCACTCTACTTCATGACCTTCCATGGGCACCAGAGCATCAAGTAACGTATCTGCCAGCAGCCCCGTTTTTGCACATCCACCCTCGTGAGACTTTTGCACCGTGGAGGCAGTGATCTGCCCCCAGAATATTTCGTATTGATATAACATGCTGTGGGGCAGTCGGGCGCCCAGGGACTTCCCCAGGGTCACACAAGAACTGTCGGTAGTGTCGGGATTAGAACGAGGCAGTTCTTTGCTCCAAATCTTTTGCCCGGTCCGCTGGACCACAGCTCCGAGAGGGATCTAGGGGGTCCTGTGTTGCTATGCAGACTGTGATCTGGGGCACTTACATGGACCGAATGGAATCACCAGAGCCATTTGGTACCTAATGCCAAGTGTATGCCTGGGGCTAAAAACAGGTCAATGGCCCTGGCCACAAATGCCTGCCATCTGCTGCGGGACACTAGAGGGAACACACCCTGGCCTCTGGGGGAAGAGAGCAGCAGCAGCTTTTCAGGCAAGGAAGGGTCAGGCCTTTGGTTTGGCCTCTTACAGCCGAAAGTGTGTCTGTGATGCCTTCTGCCCAAAGCACCTTGTGAGTGTCGATGTAATTAACCACACAGCCCAGCCTGTAGATCAGGGGCCAACCCCTGGTGTAGCCGGTTGGCTGAGGTGGTAACTTACCCTAGGCCTTGCAATGAGTGAGTGGCAAGCTGGGAATGGCTCTTCAGCGTCCCCGTCCCAGGCTTCCACCACAAGCCCCTCGTTCCTCCTCTCACCTTCAGAGGAACCAGCTTCCCTGGTGCCTCGCTGAATGCATGTGACTGAGGCAGCTTCTTCTCCTTTTCTCCGCAGGACGGTGATAGAGACCATGCTGCACGCGGTGTACATGTATGATATCAGCCACGTGGTCATTGACAATCTCCAGTTCATGATGGGGCAGGAGCAGCTCACTGTGGACAGGTGACCCTCTTCCCTCGTACTTGGTGTGTTCCACTCAAGCTTCCTCTCCCCAGCTTAGGACCTCCTCATGCAGTCCTCTCCGGTGTAACCGGTGAACCCGGTTCCTTAGGGCCCCAGCTCACTTGTTCCCCTTCTTACCTGGACCCACATGCCCCAGGGAGCCTTTCCTCATGTAGAGGTGCCGCCTGTATAATGTATTTAGGGAATCTGGTTTTCTTACCATCTGCATTGTGGCAGCACCTAAGTCGTAGACCAGGCCTCGCTGTGCCAGGCATTTTACAAACACAGGACATGCATCTGACGAAGTGGGTATTCACCCACGAAAGCTCATGCTCCAAAACGTCTGTTAGTCTATAAGGTGCCACAGGATTCTTCGCTGCTTTTACAGGACATAAAGACAGTGCCTGCCCCAAAGAGCTTCCAATCCAAGTCATGTGTTTTTTCAGTATCAGTCGATAAAATACCTTTGAAGAGAACATCCCGTTAGTCAGTGTCTGCATAGTGAGCTCTGGAGTTTACACCGTTTTCGGGGTTTCGATTTTTTGGTGCAAAGTGTTTTCTCAGCTGGGAATTTTACGTGACAGGAAGATCAGGGCGAAAGTGGGGGGGAATTGCTTCAGGTGGGTTTGTATTAGGAGATACATTAAAAGCTGTTTTATCTGGCACGTTAGGGGAATAGGGGGTGCCGGTAAGTGAAAAATGCCGGCTAACTAAGAGGGAAGGAGTTTGGGTACGGGAGGGGGTGGGGGCACAGGGGGCGCTCATGTCAGGCAGCTCCCCGCAAGCAGTGACCTGTCCTGGCTGCTCCTAAGAGGAGGCGTGGCAAGCAGCTCTGCACGCTGCCCCTGCCCTACCCCAAGCACTGCCTGGCCAATGGGAGCTGTACTTTATTTATTGACTAGAATGATTTTGTGCTTCTCCAGCCCCTGCAGAATCTCAAGGAACTTTGCAAATGTAGCAGCCTGCTATACAGACAGTGCACAAGGCTCACTTCAGCCACTGCTGAAATGCGGTCTCTTCTGGGGAGTGAGGGGGAGCTGTCTGATAGTGCGCAGCAACACCAGGTAGCATTTCAGTGCTGGAAGGGCACTTACTGGACTCAAGCGGCAGGGGGTTATAGGGAGGCAGAATGTACCTGAGTTTTGTCATTTGGCCTGGAGCCCAGGATTGTGGGGTCTTTGTGATGCACAAGAGATGAGCATTTCGGTTTCTATGTAGCAGCCTTTCCTTTTAAAGAGGCACCGTGTGCAGTTTGCTGCAGCCTTGGGAAGCTCCAGTCAGGACTCCGTTGTGCCAGGCACCGTAAAAACACAGCAAGAGACAGACCCTGCTCTGAAGAGATTAGTCCAAAAATAGAATGACACTGAGATTTCTCGAGCGCTCGGGTCTCCAGTAACCAGTCTCGATGGGGATGACACAGGACCAGGTTCTTCATCTCAGTGCCTCTAAGTGCTTCCCAAACATCAGTGGCCAGAGCCTCTGCTGATGCGAATGGGTGCAGCTCCACTGAAGTCAACCCACCGGCACCTCTCTCAATCCCCACGTGGGGCAGGGAAGCCTTAGTAGAGGGATACGTTGAAATGCAAAGAGATTAAGCAACTTGACTATGGTCATGTTGGATGTGTGTGCCAGAGCTGGGATTAGAACCCAGGAGTCCTGACTCTGCCTGCTGCGTTCACCGCCGCATGGCGCTCTAGCTGCTAGTAGGAAGGATGACTTGGTGGATAGGGGACAGCCTGGGACTTGGGTGCTGTGGGTTCAGTTGTCTGCTCTGCCAAAGACTTCCTGGGTGGCCTTGGGCAAGTCACTCAGTCTCTGTGCCTCAGTTTCCCATCTGAGCAATGGGGACAGTAGCTCTTCCCTGCCTCCCAGGGGCATCGGCTCCATCAGTGAGCCTGAGGTGCTCAGGTACTGCGGTGAAGAAAGTCAGACAGTTCCTAGAGAATGGATAATCACCGGGAAATGAAAGACGTAGAATAACAGTGTATCAGGGAGGGCTCATTTCACTTCCTAATGTTTCCCCTCTCTCCTCAGAACTGCATCTTTCCCTCACTTCATGCCCCACTGCTGTTGGGAACCAGAGCTGAGGAACCCCCTTCTCTGACCAGCTGGTTACTGGCTGGTAGCCTGCTGCCATTTACCATCCCCCAGCCCCATGTGAAGTGACCCCCTCTGCTTGCTAGCTGGATGGAGAGTGGCATGTTTAATGCCATGCTTCCAGCTCTTGGGCAGGGCCCGGTACCCGGTAGGAGCGGAACGTGTGACTCCCCAGTGTTAGGCTGTCCCCCTGGGTGCTATCAGTGCCTATAAACTGGAATCGCCTGACTGCTCCTGTGAGACGGGCTGAAGACAGGCTCCAGGGCTCTCTGGATTGCAAGGAGGCTGGTCTCTTTATTCTGCTCTCAGATTTTATCTCGTCCAAAAGCCCAGTTTATTGCTGAGATGGAACAGTGGGAGCTGTATCTTGTAAAGAGCTCTGCGTTTTAAAACCGGAGACAGCGTGGCCATGCCTGTAAGAGGCATTTTTTTGTTCAAAGTTGGTAACAAGTGTTGTAGGCTAATTAGGATGTGCTGAATCCAGATACGGTTATTCCTAAGCTGTACGTTGGGAACAAAGCCTCTACAGAGAGGACAAGGTAGCACATGGAAATCACTGATGGTTCAATCTTTATTACCTTTGCGGTTAGGATTAACAAACTTCAGTTGGATTTTACTGAGCTGCAGGATGTAATAAAAGCGAGCAAACAATATGCACGATCTTTTTATCACGCTATTGAATTTCAATTTTTATTTGGCAACAGGTACTGGGAATATTTGAATGTAATACCACCAGGAAAGAGCGTGTTTACGCGGCTCTTATAGAGTAAGCATTAATACCTTGAAACAAAAGTATGCAATCTGATTTAACTATTAGAAACACAACATCTAATCCAAAAACACCTGCTTTGAAAACAAGTGAGAGAACTTTCTTGACTGAACATTAAGAGGACATTTGAATGCACGCGTGTTAATGTTGTACTAGATCAAGAAACTTCGAGTCTTGACAGCGGCAGATTGAATCAACTTCTGATTAGGTCTCTTGTTATGACACACCTGCTCATTTAATGCAACCATCCTAAGCGTCAAAGACATTGACACAACCTTGTTCCAGTTCTTTACGTTTGCATGCTCCTGCACAAACAAGCCATGCTGTCCTGTGCCTACACCACTAACTTTTGCACCTTCTTGTGCAGTCACAGAATATGGTGGTATTGGTGGCAGTGACATGAGCAGTGGCACTGGACTCTGTCCTCCTGTTTCCCACCCATTGTATTTGGCAGAGGAAGTACTGGATTTGGGCAGTGGACCTGTTTCCAAACTAGTGCATGGTAATGAACCCGCTGTATGTGGAAGAAAAGAGCATGACTCGTTGGGTGTAGAGCTTCTGATGACTGCAAGTGTGTGAACTAAGTGGTACATGTGTTGTCAGTGCTGTGAGCTTCTGGCATGCCAGACACTTCACAAACGAAATCTTCTGCACCCGAGTCCAGCTCACCTTGCCCCAGGTGCGTGAGAAGCTGATGGTGTCACATCTTCTTGCCGTGGTCAGCAGTAAAGGAGGTAGAACCACAGCCAGACAGGGCATGAAATGGGAGCAGAGATTCAAGAACAGTGGGTCCATAGTGTCGTTTCTCACATGACAGGAATGGGAACATACTTCGGTTCCTTGGCTACGCCAGCATTCATCCAGAGCTGCCCACGTGTCGTCGTGCTATAGTGAGCCAGCGAAAGGCTCTGCGTTCCTGCCTGTTGCCATTGCAGTAGACAGCGTAAAACCATTCTTGTGTCGTCTTCTCCCTGATGTGCACACAGCCAACTGGTGTCGAGCGCAGTGCTTCAGCCTCACCCGGGAAAACGACCAGCCAGAATGATGGTTTTATCACGTGGTGCTTGTGTCATTAGTGGCTCAGATAAAAATGTGGCCAAGTCCTTCTTATTTTCTGGAAGTGCAATGAGATTTCACTCAGTTACTTGGAAGTGGCATGTATCTGCCTTCCACCACTCTTCAGATGGGTCTTGTACCTCTTGGCCATTTTTGTCTTGTACCACCCTTAATAGATTCTTGTCCTTCCTGTAGAAGCCTGCTGCAAGGTCTCCAAATATTTTGACCCAAACAGCTTTCCTATGGCTTGTATATCTATCACAAGACATCTTCTCCCAGTTGGTGGGAACTGGACATCAGCCGTCAGTACGACACCCAGTGATGCTTCTGTGCCTGTTCTGAGATGGCCATGTGCCTGCTAATGCCAAAAGGAAAGGCATTAACTTACGTTTCAAAATCTATGGCAAATTCACGGTCCTGCTGGCTTCATAGGCTGTGCTTAGTTGCTGATGGATATTTCAGTCTGCCTCCATGTTTAAGGCCTTTGACTTCTTTCCCTACCTCATATAGCACAGAAAAAGTTAGAGCTTCTTTCTGGGCAGTGGATCATGACTGTGTTCCATGTCCAGGCTCCCGCTCTTGTGCCATAAGCGGGGGCGGCTCTAGGCATTTCACCGCCCCAAGCACGACAGGCAGGCTGCGTTCGGTGGCTTGTCTGCGGGAGGTCCATTGGTCCTGTGGCTTTGGCGGACCTCCCGCAGCCATGCCTGCGGGAGGTTCACCGAAGCCGCAGGACCAGCGGACCTCCCGCAGGCAAGTTGCCGAAGGCACCCTGCCTGCCGCCCCCGCGGCCCTGGCAGTGCCCTCCCCGCGGCTTGCCACCCCAAGCACACGCTTGGCGTGCTGGGGCCTGGAGCCGCCACTGGCCATAAACCATTACACCCCAGTGCTGTCCAGCTGCACTCATGCTAAGTCTTTGCATTCAACGGTGTGTCTTGTGTGGCTTCCGGAGCCAGATCTTGGTTGCAATATTTTGCAATGAAGTGGGTGGTTCCTTCTCAGAGAGGTTCTTGACGCTTTGAAGCATTTGTAGGAGTGCATCCTCCTCTTCACTGTCATGTTACTTCTTTGCCTTGACTCGTTGTGAAGACGCTGGACATCCAGACCGATGTGGAACATGCATCTGGTGTCTGCTGCGATATGGGCTCCTGGATTGTAAGACCAGGCTCATCTGCAGAGGGCTGAGGGAGTCCTGGTGATGCCTTCCCTTCCGCCTCCCCGTTAAGCCATGCTTGGCCCTGACCGGGGCCACTTGGTTGAACTTCTGACGTGATCTCTTGATGACGACAGGAGAACCCCTTGAGCACTTCAGCTGGTAGCTGATGCATTTCTGTGAGGTACGTGGCACCCCACCGAGCATAGTTTGTGTAGTCAAGATCTCACGAAGAATGGTATGATGTGTCAGGTCTCGAACTCAGGCCTCCCCAGACAGCTGCCGTGTCCTGGCCTCCATCCACTACTGAAACCAAGTGGACTGAGAAGCTACTCGGCATATAACCCCAGCCAAGGCACCACCCACGGGAGCTCTGATTGGAGGATCACCTGGCTCCACCGATTGGATCAACTGCACTATTTAAGCCAGGAGAAGGCACAGAAAGTTTGTCCGAGCAATGAGGTGGTTTCCTATTGTGGTTACACTGAACCCTGCTTGTGCCTGCCTCCTGCACCCTACCCTGTTCCTGGCTTGTGACATTATTGATATAAACTGGGACCATATAGAACATGGTTTGCAACCAAGGTCCTGTAGTGGCACCAAATCTTATGTAAAGGGGGTCATATAAGGTGTCTAAGACCAAGTTATGAGTTACTGATTATGATTATGCTGTCTGTATGTCTGTATCATTTTGTAGTTGAAGTTATGAATATTGGCTGTATACTGTCTGTATTTCAAACTTGTGCTGTGTTACTGGGAGAGATCCCAGACAAGTGGGTGTTAGCTCTGCTTGGCCTGCTTGATGGCCCATTAAGGACCATCAGCTACACAATTGACCCATTGAGAGGAGGCAGATACGCCTCGTGACTCAGCAGGGTGTGCAGAAACTGGCCCATGTGACTGCAAACTCCATTTTGCTGTAATTTTCCACAGTAAGAACAAAGAAGTGTTCTTACACCTGGAAGTGCCTATATAAGGCCGATGCCTCATCTCCATCTTGTCTTCAGTCCTGCTTCCTACCTCTGGAGGGACTTTGCTACAAGCTGAAGCTCTACACAAGGAACTGATGACCCATCCCAGCGGGGATGTTCTCCAGAGACTTGATTTAAACCTGCAGTTTACTCCATCACTGCTACAAGCCTGAACTAAGAACTTTGCCATTCCTGTATGTAATTGATTCCATTTAATCAATTCTAGCTCTCATCTCTATCTTTTTACTTTTATGAATAAACCTTTAGATTTTAGATTCTAAAGGTATCTCACCTTGGCTCTGACCCTCTGCTTTGATTCCTGGTTCTGACTCTGGCTTGGCCCCTGACTCTGGGAACTGGCAGTTGATTCCGGTGCTGACCCTTGGTTTTGTTCCCAAACCTGGATGCCTGCTCCGCCCACTAGTCCTGCTCTGACTACTAGGTCTGACTGCCTACATCCTGGTCCATAACAAATGTCATTGTACATTTGAAGATGTAGAGATGCGGCTCCCAATTTCCTTCTCTCTAGGCATAGGTGAGCATGATCAGTGGGGCCAGCATTTCCATGGACTGCCACCAAAACCTGAAGTTCACACGACCTTGACCGTGGCTCGTCACAGAAGTGGAGGTGAGATCTTGTGAAGTACAAACTGACGTGAGCTCACCATAAAAATGTGACCCGTTGCCTCTGTGCTTGAAATGTCAGATTGTGAGCCTGCGTTGCCCTGGCATGTGGCTTGGCATTCAGAGCTTGTTCTGTTTGGTCCAAGAACTCCACTTCCCATCCAGGCATCTGCTGGCCCTGAAGCCAGTGTGTGCCGACCTGTGTGTTTTTGAAAGTTTATTGAGAAGTGGAGACCTCCTGATCCTGATGTAAGTCGCTCTCTGTACTCTGGTGTGGCCCATTTTAGTTCCATCAATTTACAGTACAGAGCTCAACAGAACCATGTACTGCTGCCCAAGCACTGATGACACGTTTGCATCTCTCCCGTAGTTGTTATTTCTGGGTCTGTTGTCGTGTGCAGTTGGTTGAAATGTGTCCACCTGGAGTTCTCATTTGGATGTTTAACGATAAAGCCCATATCAGAAGCTCTTTCCTCCATTGCAGGTTTGCAGTTTTCTTCAGAGTCAGAGCACCACGTTTTGCAAACACAGCCCTTGGATGGACTGGTTTTGCTTTCCCATTTCGTACATTGGCTCATGCGATTGTCGATGGCTTGAGGAATGTGGAGTGTGCTGCAGTTTGTAGGCTTTGGGTCAGTCAGTATCGGATCAGGGGCAGGTTCTCTCTGCCAAGCGACGACTGGGGTTGCATGGAAGGAGCGTTTCCCATCCAGAGAAGATCATTTGTGTCAATTTTGCCAGCTGTGTATGAACAGACTTCCTGGGAATCGGGTTGGGAGAAGTAGCAGCACCATTCTCAGTATCCGTAGTTAATAGGGTTTTCTCTGCTAGGGCAGTGTCCACCTTTCAGATTCCTTGGTAAGTAATGCAGTGGCCGGCCTTATGGCCTACGACTCCTACCACTGATGTAGGAATGTGGAATTTCAGGACCAGCTTTTATGCAAAATTGCTGTAACGATTCCCAATCTCAGATGGCTCCAAAACATAGCCTTGACTGGCTACAGGTTGAAGCTCATTTTGAAGCCAAAACGTTGCTGTGTCAGTAATTTTGCTACCCTCACTCTTTGTCATCACAGACCCCGCAAACGGGATGTAACCAATCAAGTGGTTCTTACCTTTACAGCAGCTAAACGAACTCTCCTTTTGTGGCCAGACAGCCTCCTTCATCTGTTCATTCATCTTGAAAGTAGTTACAGAGATGAGCCTCTGTTTAAGGGGCACTTCTTGACAAAAGATGCAGCATCTCCAGTCCATAGGTGTCACAGAACTAGACTGGCTTGTATTACAGCCACTGGTGTCTTTACTGGGAGCACTACAATTCGCCACATATCAGTTGCAGATCCTCTTGCTTTGCGTAACCTCTGGATTTTGCCTTTGTCAGCGTATTGGGCACTGCAGTTTCTGTGCCCCGGGACTGATATTGTCTAACATGAATGAAAGATGGACTCCATTCTGTCAGTGGCCACTCTGTGTTTCACATCTTGCATCTTCTCTTTACTGGCTCTTGCCTCCCTTATTCTAGGCAATCCTTGTTCACCTGTTTTACGCACATCTACTCTACTTGATTCCTGGAGAATAATACAGAGACTAGGAAACTCAGGTGGCTCTGTTGAAACTTTCAGTTTCCTGTTTTACAACTGTGACCAATAGGAGTGTCATAAACCACCGCCCCATCTAACTACTGTTCTCTGTTTGTAAAATATATCATCCTCACCACTTCTGTGTTAATTCTCCCCTAACCACAAAGCACAATGGGCTATGAAACCAAGGCCAAGCATCCGAGAAAATGATTTCACATATTACAGGAAAAATAACTTCTGAGTTACGATTGACTTATTGCTAATATTAAGGTCTATGGATGACTGGATATTGTAAAGAGTTGAAGACTAGGATGCAAAAGGTGTTAAAGCCATGATGTGTGACTTTTCCGTTCTGATCTGAAGAGACCGAAAGGGAATTATGGCAGACAGTGTGACAAGTTCCAGCACACCCTGTTGGTGTACCAAACCTTTTTGGGGAATTTTGTTTGAGGGTCTAAACCTCTGAATTCAGCTTGGTGACAATCATTTTTAAAATCAGCAGGTTCCAGTTATGGTAGAAGAAGTTGGTACCAGCTTTTACCAAAGAGTGCGACTGGACCGCTTCTAGAGGATGGATTGAGATTTCTGTCTAGTTGAATGGTCCGTTTGTTGGAGCAGGAATCTGGCAATCAGGACTCCTGGGTACTAGTCCTGCCTCTGCCTGGCTGTGTGAGCGTTGGGGAGTCACTCCCCTTCTCCCTGCCTCCATTTGCTCATCTGTTAAGTGGGGATAACGGTCCTTTTAACCCGCCACCTCCATGGAGCTGTAGATGTGCAGTGTGTCTGAGTATTTCATAATCATTAGCATATTTATCCGCACAGCACCCCTGAGGCAGGGCAGGGATGTTACCCCATTTTGCAGATGGGGAACTGAGGCACAGAGAGGCTTTGTGATGTGCCCGAGGTCACCCAGTCTGTGGCAGAGCAGGAATTCAAACCCAGCTCGCCCAAGCCCTCGGTTAGTACTCCAACCATTAGACCATCCTCCTCCTTAATTGCCCTGTCACTGTGGGCAAGAGGTTCATTGCCTGCATGTTGGAAGCACTTCCCAGAGCCATGCCACAAGCAATGTCTCTTTCTCATTACCCCCTTGCCATCTTGCTGCTCCAGGCTTGCTGTCCAGGACTACATCGTGGGCGCCTTCCGGAAGTTTGCGACGGACAACAGTTGTCACGTGAGCCTGGTCATCCACCCTCGGAAGGAGGACGAAGAGCGAGAGCTTCAGACGGCCTCTATATTTGGGTCTGCGAAGGTGAGCAGCTATTGGGAATAACCCCAGGCTTGGATCTGCTCAGGCTGGGTCAGCAGCTGGCCAGCATTGTGTGTCAAATGGAGCAATTTGCAGTGGCCTGTCTTAAAAGAGTTGGTGGCCCATGCGGACTCCATCTCCCAGAATGCAGTGCTCTGTTGTGATGAGTCTTCCTGGCCACGGGTGTGATAGAAATGAGCCTGTGCCCGTGCGGGGCTGTTCCCTACAGCACAGTCCTGGTGGGCACTGGTAGCGGTTCCTGCACCTGGGTCACTGATAACTTCTGGTCTCAGCCCAGAGAGGAGAGGGTGTCTTGTAAATTGTGAGTAAAACTGGTTTAGGCAGTTCTGGGTCTAGCACCTTCCTCTAGTATCGAGAACCCGCTTCCGTAGCTCGGGCACCTATGTGTGAAACTTCCAGTGGGTTTGTTCTGCAGTCATCCCTTCGGGACCAGTGCCGGTTGGGAGCCCTCTTCAGGGAATAAAATAAAGAGTTAATGGTGGGAGGTCAGCTGAGGGCATGCTCTGGTGAAGAAGAGACCTGCAGACCCTGCAGTGAGGGAGCCAAGCCCCTGGGTAGGGGACACAGTGTGGAGGTTTGAGGGTTGAGCCCGATTCTTCATTTGTCTTTCTCGTTGATGCTGAACTGATGTTTGCTGTTACACCCTGAGCGCTGTAGCTCTGCCGGCTTAAGCCCTGGTGTAGACGCAGCTAGGGCGACAGAAGAATTCTCCCATCAACCTAGCTCCTGCTGCTCGGAGAGGTGGGTTAAGGACGCTGGTGGAAAATCAGGAAGCTACAGTGCCAGAGCTGCGCCAGCGTAGTGTAGACGTACTGGTAGTGGGGAGACCGGGGGGGATGTGCATGAACGACCCTGGCAGGTGGAGTGCACGGAAGGCTCTGTCTCTCAGGGACACTTGTACCCTCCTCCCAGTGTCTCGCTGTCCCTGGGGCTAGCGGCCATAAAGCTGTAGCAGTCCAAAGCGCTGGAGGGTCCCAGAACAGTGAATAGCTGTGAGCCGGTATCTCAGAAGGGTGCCAGAGGTCCTGACTATTGCAGCCTGGCCCAGTCCCCCTCCTGGCCGGCCACGGTCTCTTGTAAATGGCCCTAGCTGCTGGGTCCCAGCCACCGGAGGTGGGCAGAGCCTGGTCGCTGTTCTGGTGCTGGCTCTGTAGGGTTCGCTCCCTGTCTCTGCACCCTTCCGTGGGACAGGAGACTCTGCTGTCCTGCTGCCCCTGGTACCAGGGCCTCTGATGATCTCCTGAGGCCCCCTAGTCCCATGGCTTATGCTTACCCCTGCCCAGGCTGTGGCAACTCTGGGCTCCTAGTTTAACCCCTTCAGGGACAGCGTGGCAGAAAAGCAAGGAGCACAGGGGCTTTCCCAGCCACTGGAGAGTGACAGCTCATTGGAAAACAACAACATTCCTGAGACATCCCTCCCACCCCCACACACGCACTCCTCTGAGGGGAGTCTTGTCAGCGTGTCAGGCCAGGCAGAGCCCCTTCTGCCTCCTCTCTCTCCAGCCTCGGCTTGCGTGGGCCACGGTCTCTGCTCAGGCTGCCCCCCTCCCGTGGTCTCTGCCCCCTTTTGCCAGGTGCCCAGGGTGAGAAACTCCAGCCCTTTCCCCCAGCCAGGCTCCTGTCTAGAGAGTTCATTGTTCATGGGGTCGGGCCAGCAAATCACAGCTGATGGGCCGAGGTTGCTCTGGGATGGCTTCCCAGTCCTACTCATTCCACCCTTTCCCAGCCCAGCTCCTGTCAGGAATGCAGCACACAGGCTGCCCTTGGCGAGGGCTGGCAGCTTTCAGCGCAGAACCAACTGGGAGACAGGGTACATACAGAATCTGACACCAGCACGTCCTGCTCTGTCCCACTCACAATTCAGTCATTGCTGACTCTCTGCACCTTCCCCAAGTGCCAGGGGCTAAATTCCAATTGAGCAGGTCAGCTTCGCCTACTGTCTCCTGTAGTTTTACTTGGCCGTGGAATTCTTCACTTCCTATCCCCTAGTGTTGCTGGGTGCTGTTAGATGTGTGCTCCACCCCAAAGGTGGCTGCATTTCCGAGGTGCTTGAGGCATTTATGTTTGCATAAACGCATAGGCGCTGTCTGAAGTGCTCTGAACCCCTCAGTCTGACAGGCATGTGTCCAAGTCCAGGTACCTCTCTCCCCATGGCCTTCTCCTTTTTGTCTCTCGTACCCAGGCCAGCCAGGAGGCCGACAACGTGCTGATCCTCCAGGACAGGAAGCTTGTGACGGGGCCAGGGAAGCGGTACCTGCAGGTGTCAAAGAACCGCTTTGATGGGGATGTGGGGGTCTTCCCCCTGGAGTTCAGCAAAGCATCCCTCACCTTCTCCACCCCCGTCAAGGGGAAGGCCCGGCTGAAGAAGGTGAAAGATGACAATGGAGCGCCGCCGAAGCAGGCTCCAGCTGGAGGCAGTGGGGCTTCTAAGAAGCAGTGACCCAGCCCGTGGTATGGGCTGCTCTGGTGCAATGCCTTCCCCAGAGCACTCCTCGGCCAGTGTTCGTACCAGCCCTGAGGGGAAGGGGGCTGATGCCAGGTGCTAGGGCAGAGGAGATGGGGACACAGCACTGCCAGTTTCCATCGGAGACTCTTAAAGCCAAGGGTTTCCCTGTGCTGCTGCCAAGCGGGCCTGGCCAGGCTTGGGTTTGCTGCAGGCTCCTTGCCCCTGGGCAGGGGGGGGCACCTAGGTCTGGTTGCGTTTGGGGAGGAGGAATCGCACACCTACCTCTGCGTTATAGTCAGACGATAAGCTATAACCGGCTCTTGTTTTAGAGCCTGCCAGGGGCCCGCGACACCCCGGCTGACGGATACAGGTTGGTGTATGGGGGGAGTCCTGTGGGTTATGTCCCCGTCCGTTCGCTTAGCACAGGTCCCATCTGTTTGTCCCTGGGAGCCGTATGTCCGGACGCTGGGGTGCTGAGTCAGTGGAGCCTTCGGGCTGGATGTCCATTTGCCAGACCCTCTCTCCTTGCTCCCGTCGCTGGAGTATTTCAGCCAATGGGAGTAAATCCTGACCCCAGACCCTGGAACCGAGGAGGACACGGCACAGGTCACAAGCCAGTGTGAGTTTGCCATGGGCTTCTCCACTCAGTCCCTATTGCACGTCTGGTCTGTGTCGTAGAACTGCTGCTGAATTAGCTCCGCTTGTCTCAGGAGACCTCCCTCCCTTTGCTCCAGGACCAGGATGGTGGGTTATGCAGGCCAGTCTGGAAGGACACTAGCAGAACTGGGCAAGTCCTGGGGCTGGGAGAGCTGTGGCTGCAGATCAGGAGTGAGGGGCACCAGTAGACCTGTGCAGGGCAGGTCCCAGGACTGAGATAGCAGGGGGCTGCGAGTCAGGATTGAAGGGCACCGGCAGAGCTCTGCAGGGCTGGGATAGCAGGGGCCGCGGATCAGGCTTGAGGGGCATCAGCAAAGCTCTGCAGGGCTGGAATAGCAGGGGGCTGCGAGTCAGGCTTGAGGGGCACCAGCAGAGCTCTGCAGGGCTGGGATAGCAGGGGCTGCGAGTCAGGCTTGAGGGGCACCAGCAGAGCTCTGCAGGGCTGGGATAGCAGGGGCCGCGGATCAGGCTTGAGGGGCATCAGCAGAGCTCTGCAGGGCTCCGCTAGCAGGGGGCTGCGAGTCAGGATTGAGGGGCACCGGCTGAGCTCTGCAGGGCTCCGCTAGCAGGGGGCTGCGAGTCAGGATTGAGGGGCACTGGCAGAGCTCTGCAGGGCTCCGCTAGCAGGGGGCTGCGAGTCAGGATTGAGGGGCACCGGCAGAGCTCTGCAGGGCTGGAATAGCAGGGGGCTGCAGATCAGGCTTGAGGGGCACCAGCAGAGCTCTGCAGGGCTCCGCTAGCAGGGGGCTGCGAGTCAGGATTATGGGGCACCGGCAGAGCTCTGCAGGGCTGGGATAGCAGGGGCCGCGGATCAGGCTTGAGGGGCACCAGCAGAGCTCTGCAGGGCTCCGCTAGCAGGGGGCTGCGAGTCAGGATTGAGGGGCACCGGCAGAGCTCTGCAGGGCTCCGCTAGCAGGGGGCTGCAGATCAGGCTTGAGGGGCACCAGCAGAGCTCTGCAGGGCTCCGCTAGCAGGGGGCTGCGAGTCAGGATTGAGGGGCACCGGCAGAGCTCTGCAGGGCTCCGCTAGCAGGGGGCTGCGAGTCAGGATTGAGGGGCACTGGCAGAGCTCTGCAGGGCTCCGCTAGCAGGGGGCTGCGAGTCAGGATTGAGGGGCACCAGCAGAGCTCTGCAGGGCTCCGCTAGCAGGGGGCTGCGAGTCAGGATTGAGGGGCACCGGCAGAGCTCTGCAGGGCTGGGATAGCAGGGGCCGCGGATCAGGCTTGAGGGGCACCAGCAGAGCTGGGAGGGGCTGTATGTGATGAGTGAGGTGAATAGCCAAAGCTCTCGGCTGAGGGATACACAGCTCCAGCCTGCACTGTCCCATGAATCCCTCGCTTCCACACGCCCTAGGAGAAGGCAGGAGGGGAAGGCGGGTGCAAGGGAGAGGCAGAGAAGTAGAAGTGACACAGTTGATGGCACTTGTTCCTGTCTGGGGGGTAATCACCAGCCCTGCTTCGGTAGCGTGTGAGTGGAGATTGTGAAGTCCCTGCATGGCAGGTCAGGAGCCGGGGCGCCCCACCACCATGACACCAGCATCATACAGTTGTCACCGCTGGAGCCTGTGGGCTGCACCTGCTTTGCATACACAATTTTTTTAAAATAGCAGGAGGCCCAAGCCAGCAATGTGTCGAGAGCCCTTTGTTGCCATCAACAGCGTCTGAGCTCACGGGGCTGGGACACCTTGTTACAGGATTCTCTCAGCTTTGAATTGCCCCACAATCGGGGGGAGAACAGGCCTGTGTGAATGCACCAGCAATAAACTCCCAGCTGTTCAGCTCTGTCCTTGCCCTGCAGCAGGCCACACTGTGGTGACCTCTGCTCCGCTCAGCTCTGGGATTCCAGCCCTCGCTGCCCCAGCAGTGCTAGGTTTCTTTGAAGGTCAAATAATGCTGCTTGTGTCTGAGGTGGGTCCCAGAGTGAGGCAGTGTGAAGGAAATGGAGCCCCCCAGTGAATGCGATGGGGGGGATTTCTGAGAGGGTTTTATAAACCATGGTCCCAAAAGACTTTTCAGAGGGCAGTCTGGATTTATTCCTCCTTCCCCAGGATTTGGAATCCTTGTGCTGGTGCGTGGGAACCGGACCCTGAATCTCAGAAGGCAAAGGGAATCCATCATGCAAATTAGGGTTTTATAAATCCCTCTGGCTAGGCCTGGCTGGTTTCTAATGTGACGGTGATTATGAAATGGTTTGCAGAGTTCTCCCTGCATGGCCGTCTGCAATCCCACGTCTGCTTTGGAAGGCAGACTCCGGGGGGGGGAGTAGTTTTCAGTGTCGAATGCTGAGTACTGTGATTTGGGGTCCCATTGCACTGGGAGGGAAAAACCTCCACAGTGATTGGCTCTCTGCAATAATTTTGTACACACGAGAGTGTGAAAAAGATCATGTTGATCAGATATTTTGTCTACAGCTTGTCATTTGATTAAAAACAAAGGTCGCTTTTCCGTGCTGCGTTGTCCTGGGTTTGTCCACAAGGTGTCAGTCTGCGTTAGACTTGAATCTTCTTCTTTTCAAAAGGAAAACTTGATGGAACTTTCCTCAAATTCCCAGGCTCACGGGCAGTTCCTCTGCGTAGCACTAAGCATCTTGATTTTACGCAGAGCTCAGAAATCTCCATTCCTCAGGCTATGGCTGCTGGCTGAGCCAGCACTTTCAGAACATGGGTTTGCTTTACCTTTGAATGACCCTGTAAAATTCACGCAGGGCCAGATTGCGAGAGCCCCATACTCCGGGTGGGTAGTGCATGACTCCACGTCCATGGAACAGCGAATACACAGCAAGAGTGAAGGTGCTGAGAGGGAGAGAAATCCAAACGCATCCCCGGAATACCCCTGCTGGAAGGGTGTCAAGTGATCGACATCTGCTGAGTACAGTGTTAGTCGACTGCTCCTGTCGGTGCAGTCTGTGGGCATAGGCAATCCAGCCGCCTGCCGTCAGCAAAAGGAACCCTCCTGGATGACAAACGCTCCAATCTCCGTTACTTAGGAGAGCGAGGGGTGTGCATCGCGTGCCGTAACACCGTCCACGTGGGAATTGGAGAGGTGTACAGCCCAAAATCCCTAGTAGGGCTCCAGAGGGAGGAGGAGAGACCTCTCCCCAGGGTGCCTGGGCTGTCTTGGTGCACATGCTGGGGTAGATGCTGAATCAGAGAGCTTCGTGCAGACAGGTACAGGGATACGCCTGTGCCCAGGTCTGGGGTCAGCGCCAATCAGAATCAGTTATGATGCCAGGAGCAGGCCCAGGCAGGAGGAGGCCAGGTGCCTGGACAGTTGTGGGACAGGAGGGTTGCCATGGTATTTCCTAAACATTGCTCTGAAGAGCCCATATGGGGATCCCGCCTGGCTGCAGGAGCTCCTGGAATGCAGAGGCTCTCAGCCGGCTGAGGTGTAAGCGCTGGGGGGCACCTCCAGCCCCAGTCACAGGCCCCATGCGTCCTGCAGCCCCACGCAGGCCTTTGCCCTAGGGAGGGGGAAGAGATGGATTCCGCTGTCCGATGGCATGTTCTTCCCTCTAGTTTGAGAGCTCTGCCCCCAAAGGAGTGGAGTTATGGGATTCCTCTTCATTTAAAGCAGGGGCGGGCAAACTTTTTGGCCTGAGGGCCATATTGAGTTTCGGAAATTGTATGGAGGACTGATTAGGGGAGGCTGTGCCTCCCCAAACAACCAGGTGTGGCCCGGCCCCCACCCCATCTGACCCCGCCTCCCTGCTTTTTCCCCGCTGATGGCCCACCTGGGACCTCTGCCCCATCCACCTTCCTACTCCTTGTCCCCTGACCACCCCTGGGACTCCCACCCTGACTGCCCCCCGCTGTCCCATCCAACCCTTCCTCTCATTCCTGACTGCCCCCCGCAGGACCCCTGCCCCATCCAACCACCCCTTTTCCCTGTACCCTGACTGCTCCCGGGCCCCGCTTCCCTGACTGCCCCCCTGCCATCCCATCCAACCCCCCCTCCTTCCTGACTGTCCCCCTGGAACCCCTGCCCTCATTCAACCCCCCTGTTCCCTGTCCTATGACTATCTCGACCCCTATCCATGCACCCCCAAAGTCCCTTGCCCTCTATCCAACCCCCCACCCCACTCCCTGCCCCCTTACCACACTGCCTGGAGTACCGGGGGCTGGCGGCGCTATGGCTATGCCACCGTGCAGCACAAAGCACCAGGTCAGGCTGAGCTCCCCAGCTGCGCTGTCCCAGGAGCTCACAGCCCCGCCACCCAGAGCATTGCGGCTATGGCAAAGCAAGCTGAGGCTGCGGGGTGGGGGAACAGCAGGCGATGGGCTAGGGGCAAGCCTCCCAGGCCAGGAGCTTGGGCAGGAGGGTCCCATGGACCAGATGTGGCCCCCGAGCCGTAGTTTGCCCCCCTCTGATCTAAGGTGTACATTCTACATTTACATCCTACACACTGGTTCAGGGGCATCATTTATCTGGGGAGCTTCTTTCTCAAACCAGAGGCCAAGACTATAACAGGGTTCAAAAAAGAATTAGATCAGTTCATGGAGGATAGGTTAATCAATGGCTGTTAGCCAGAGTGGGCAGGGAATGGGCGACGGGATGGGTCACTGGATGATTCCCTGTTCTGTTCACTCCCTCTGGGGCACCTGGCATTGGCCGCTGTTGGAGGATGGGATACTGGGCTAGATGGACCTTTTGTCTGACTCAGTCTGGCCGTTCTTATGTTCTTAACCAAAGGGTGCATTAACTAGTGGTGTGATGGTGGCGGGGGGGTTATTTCTGTACTGAAGCAGATTTTATCAGGGTATTTGAGTCATCCATTCCATGATACGATCTGCTTTTCCGGTAGAGTGTCTGTTTGATGAAGGCAGTTTTAAATGTGTTATAGTGTGTATCCTCAACTTTCTCCTCAGAGCATTTTCTGTTGTGTCTGAGTGCTTGGCCGTAGATACCGATTTCTTGATGTATTTGGGGTGGTTACTAGATCGGTGATGGTAGATGTGGGAATCTGTGGGATTCTTGTATTTAGTTGACTGTAGGGGTCCATTGTTAAGAACAAAAGAACAGTCATACTGGTATCATCTGCAGATTTTTCCACCTCGCTGTTTACCCCTTTTTCCAGATCATTTATGAATATGTTGAATAGGGCTGGTCCCAGAACAGACCTCTGGAGGACACCACTATTTACCTCTCTTCATTGTGAAAGCTGACCATTTATTCCTGTCCTTTGTTTCCTATCTTTTAACCAGTTACCAATCTATGAGAGAACCTTCCCTCTGATCCCATGACAGCTTGAAGCAGATTGTGGTGTCCAGGAAATTGGTGCTGGTGTGGGAGTGTTTCAGACAGAATTTAATGAATGGGTGATGGTGGTTGAAGTTGTGGTGGAAATCTGTCATGGAGTTTAGGTTGTCTGTCCAGAGGATGAAAATATCATTGATGTTTCTCAGATGTCTCCTTGGTTTCGTGGTGCAGAAATTCTGACTCAAGATGGCCCATGAAGAGGTTGGCATACTGGGGAACTGTCCAAGTACCCCTGGCCGTTCCCATGGTTTGACAAAGGGTTGATTGTTGTCAAATGTAAAACTGCTATGGATGACAATGAAATGGATGAGTCTGGGGTGGAGATCTGAGGGTTGTCCAGTGTCTTGTAAATATTAGAGGCAGGCAGCGATGCTGTCATGGTGAGGGATGTTGGTGTATAGAGAGGTGACACCCATGGTGGCAAGGATGGGTTCCTGAAGGCGGTTGTTAATGGTGCAGAGTTTCTGATGGAAGTCAGCTGTCCTGGAGGAAGCTGGCCCTTTATGCGATGAGTGGTTTGAGGCTGGTTTCTGAGAGTCCCAATACCCCATCATGTCAGAGTGCTGTGGCCAGATACGATGGGCCTGCTGGTTCCCTTGTTCGTGTGCTTGGAAAGCACATAGAAGGTCCCTGGGGTGGGTTTGAGGAGGGGATGAGATTGCAGAGTGTCTCTTGGAGTTGCTGGTGAAGGGTTTGACGATGTCCTTGAATTCCGGGGTGACCTGCGGTGCAGGGTTATCTTTGCGCTCTGTACAGTAGCTGTGTCAGAGAGTGCTCGGTTGGTTCATTAACGTAGTTATCAGGGTTGAGGACTACATTGCATTCCCCTGCCTTGGTCTGCTGGCGTGGTCACTATCGACTGGCTGGATTTCAGAGACTGTCTAGCTGTCCTCTTGGCAGTGGAGATATTGTGGTGGATGCAATGCTAAGGATTTCATGGGAGAGGCGGGCAGCTATCCCAGAATGCCCTGCTAAAGGCCAGCTGTGTGTTGATGCACCAAGAGGGGCAAGATGCCTCAGGGCTCTTCTGATGTCCCTGCAGCACTGGCTCCACCCAGCACGAACGCACGGACTGCTTCCCACCCGTCACGCTTGAGTGGCCTTGGTGAAGGCTGTGCTTGTGATCAAGCCAGGACATCTGCCTGGCAACATCTTGTCTGGGGAAGAGGTTCGGAGCCCAGATGCTCCTAGGTCCTTGTAACAGGTTGGGTCACAGAAACCCCCTTGGGAACTGCCACCTGATGTGCTGGGACTACCCCTGAGCCTGTTTGCCCTAGTGGCTTGGGACTTCAGTACCCTGCCTGGTTGTGCCAGACATGCCAGCCTGCTACAAACACAGATCCAGGACTGAACCATGTCCCCCCAAAACTGCACGCATAACTGAAAACAGCTTAAGAAGTGCCTGCAGTACTCAGATACCCAACTTCTAATGGGATCCAAACCCCAAATAAATGTGTTTTACTCTGTACAAAGCTTACACCGGGTAAACTCATAAATTGTTCGCCCTCTATAACAGTGATAGAGAGAGATGCACAGCTGTTTGTTCCCCCAGGTATTAATTCTTACGCTGGGTTAATTAATAAATAAAAAGTGCTTTTATTAAATATAAAAAGTAGGTTTTAAGTGGTTCCAAATAACGACAGATGGAACAAAGTGAATTACCAAGCAGAATAAAATAAAACATGCAAGTCTAAGCCTAATACAGTAAGAAACTAAATGCAGGTAAATCTCACCCTCAGAGATGTTCCGATGAGTTTCTTTTACAGACTAGACTCCTCCCTAGTCTGGGTCCAGCAATCACTCACCCCCCTGTAGTTACTGTCCTTTCTTCCAGTTTCTTTCAGGTATCTCTTTGGGGTGGAGAGGCTATATTCTGAGCCAGCTGAAGACAAAAAGGAGGGGGTTCCCAGGGCCTTATGGGAGCTGAGCTTGGCAGTTCTGGGCCCCACGGTACTGTGCTCAGTGAGAGAGACAGAGATTCCTGCTCCATGCCAACGTTGGCTCCAAGCGTGTGAGCCCTGTTCTGCACATGGGAAACTGAGGCACGGCACTGTGACAAGGCTTGACCAGACAGAGAACCCAGCTGTCCTGCCATGTGAGCCCCAGCACCTCTCTTGGAATCCCTCGCTCAGTTCCCAGGCAGCTGGAGAATGAGGAATTGGAGCAAAAGGGGGGGGCGGGGCTGGCTGGTGTCTTGGTGCTGCAGACTGCCTGCATGGGGATGGACTTCTCCCTGTGCCCAGCCTGCTCCTGCTTGACTTTCCTGGCTAGGGCCTAGCACTGCACATGCCCCACTGCAGGCTGCCGCTGGATCGCTGCAGAGGTCACTGCTTCTCCCGCTCCCCGCAGCTGTCTGTCTGTCTCTCTCCTCACTTGGGAGGGGACCCTGGTTCTTAGCTTGATGAGCTCCCCAAAGGTCAGAGGATGGGGCAGGGGACTGCCAGGGAGGTGACACCTTCTCACAAAGCTGGCAGCACCCCCATGGGCACCTCATCGTGGGTCTGTCCCCTACAGAAGTCACCCACTACAGGACAGGCCCACAAAGAAAGTAACAGAACGCCACTAACCATCACCTTCAGCCCCCAACTAAAACCTCTCCAGCACATCATCAAGGATCTACAATCTATCCTGAAGGACGATCACTTACTGTCACAGACCTTGGGAGACAGGCCAGTCCTTGCTTACAGACAGCCCCCCAACCTGAAGCAAATATTCACCAGCAACCACAGGCCACACAACAAAAACACTAACCGAGGAACCAAACCCTGCAACAAACCGCATTGCCAGCTCTGTCCGCATATCTATTCAAGGGACCCCATCATAGGACCTAACCACATCAACCCCACCATCAGGAGCTTGTTCACCTGCACATCTACCAATGTGATAGATGCCATCATGTGCCAGCAATGCTCCTCTGCCATGTACATTGGCCAAATCGGACAGTCTCTGCGCAAAAGAATAAACGGACACAAATCAGACATCAGGAATTATAACATACAAAAACCAGCAGGAGAACACTTCAACCTCTCTGGTCACTCAGTAACAGACCTAAAAGTGGCAATTCTTCAACAAAAGAACTTCAGAAACAGACTCCAACGAGAAACTGCAGAACTGGAATTAATTTGCAAACTTGACACCATCAAATTAGGCCGGAATAAAGACTGGGAGTGGCTGGGTCACTACAAAAAGTAACCTTTCCTCTGCTGATACTCACACCTTCTTGTCAACTGTTGGAAATGGGCAACGTCCACCTTGATTGCATTGGCCTCATCAGCACTACAAAAGTTATTTCCCCTCTCTTGATATTCACTGTTGAGAATAGGCCACTTCCACCTTAATGAATTGGCCTCTTTAGCACTGACCCCCTGCTCAGTAAGGCGACTCCCATCTTTTCATGTTCGGTGTGTATATATATATAGGCTGCTTACTGTATTTTCCACTCCAGGCATCCGAAGAAGTGGGCTTTAGCCCATGGAAACTTATGCCCAAATAAATGTGTTTGGGCTCTAAGGACTCCTCATTGTTTTTGTCCGCGCAGCTGGCTCTTTGACGGGTGTGAGCGCTGCAGACTGGAGCAGACTGGAGCGAAGGCCCCTTTCTCGCTGCCCTGTCTGGCTCCTGGGGCCTGAATTTCCATGGGATAAAGAGGCCCAGTGAGTCAAAGGGGTAAAATAACCCAGGCACCGTCCCGCATTAAACAGTGTTAAGCAAGGATCAGAAGTGGGCAGCCAGAAACCTGCTTAGTGCCCCTGCAGACGCTCCCTTGAAAATCCTTCCAGCTGTAGCCCGCTCTATGAATCGGATATTAAGAATGCCCAGTTCTCTCTGAGCATTGCCGGGTGCTTGTCCCCAGATCAGGCCCAGTCTTAGTAAAAGTGCTGTTCCGTTGGGACCCCCATGTGCACCAGGGCAGCGCCCCCCAACCCCACCCCACCCAGGACCCTTCTGTATTTGCAACAGTTGGTGTGTAACTTTGCCCAAGGTGTGAATCCTCACACCCAGCCCGGGAGAGATGTGAAGAGCTCAATAAGATTTCACAGGAACAGCCTCCAGCGGCCCCTTTCCCTTAAGCTGGGGAGAGTTTTTAGAAGGAACCCGACAGTCCAGCGATGGTAATCCCTGTCCGGTGATGGGGAGATGGGAGCTGAGCTGGGGGGAACTGTTGTCTGTTCCAGCCCGTTTCCTAAAAGACAGATGAGCCAAGGCAGAAAACGAAGCTTCTTTCTCTGGTTGACTCACTTCTAACCTCCCTGCTGGAAAAACACGGCCACGGCCCCCCCCAGTCGGATCAGCCACCCTGTGACCGGGCAAACGTGCACCGGCGTCGGGCCCTGGAGAACGTAGCTTCTAGCTGCCTTTCTCTGGTCGCAGGCTCGCAGTGGGAGAGAGACAGCAAAGGGGAGAAGGAAAAAGAGGCAGTGGGGTGGCAAGTCTCCCGTTCCAGGTGCTGTTCAGGATGGAGCTGGATCTGGATCCTCCTTCTCTTTTCTTCCAGCCAGCCAGCGTCATTCCTTTCCCCCCCACCAAAGTCTCCCCTCCTAAGGCCCCAACAAGGGATCGGGGGCGGGGGAAGACTAGCCCCTCCCTTCCTTATTTGGTCCATAGGCCTAATTTCTGACACACCAACCTCCCCACTCCTAGAAGCTGCGCGAACGTGCTGGGCTCGGCGCCAGCTCCGGGAGAAAAAGGCTGGTGTTCTGGGGAGGAACCGTGCCAACGCAGTCAAACTGCCACTGGGGGAAAAGCCAGAGCAGCTGGAGAGTGAGACGGACACGCTGGAGGGCTTGTGCGCCTGTGTCGTGCCTCAGTTTCCCCATCGGTATAATGAGGAGTCTGATCTGCCTTATGGGAGGGAGGAGTTTGTGTGAGATCCTCCAGCCCATCTCCCTGCGGTCAGTCTCTGTGCTGGTAGATGGGCTGCAGGGCAGGGAGCCGGTTGGGATATAAAAATATTGGCCTTTTTTGACATTTTTTCCCCAAGTAAATGCTTTGATTTCCCCACAAACTTTCCAGATTTTTTTTAACATCCCCGTTGGTCAGTCATCAGTTTTAGGGTTCATCGTCCCCCCACACACCCCCAATCAACAGTTTGGTCGGCTGTGTCACATGGTGGGATCTTCCAAAACCAAAAAGGAAATGAGAATTTTCAGGGCTGCAAAGCTCCAGAGCTCTTTGTCAGAGTCCAGGAGCCCTCAACGCCCCATCAGCAGAGCTCCCCTGGACTTAGGTGCTGCCAACGCAGATGGTCCTGAGTTCTAATCCTGTCTGCGTGGGAGAGTCTGTCTAGCTGCAAACTCCAGAGGAATTTCCTTGCCTAGGACGTTTTTATTTATTTTCCAGCCATCCCTAGCTTAGGATATGGTAAAATATTTACCAGCCCCCACAGTCTCAGTTGCTTTGCAGCACCAGGGGCAACTGAAATGCAACCTTGTTAGCCAAGGGAGAGTTTTACCCTGCAGACTACAGATCCCAGCATGCAATGTGTCTGCTAATTAGAGAAGTGCATCCTGGGACCTGTAGTCTCTGAGTGCTGACCGGGAGCTGCCCTGGGTTTCATGCTGGGAAGATGCTGTGGGTGAACGTCCAGGGTCTGATGGTGCTTGCTGATGTCTCCCCTAGCTAGGTACATGCATGCACCAGGCGCTGTGTAAAGCTCTGCCACGTGGGGCTGTGGGTAACGAGGGGCAAATGGTGACTGTTGTCCCACCCCAGTTCCTACAGGGCACCGCGGTCCCTGCCCTGAAGAGAGTGCAGGGCAAGAGGGCTAGAAACTCATGCTGTTTTAAATGAGAGCCGAGCGTCTCCCGGGCTCCCCTGACTCCAGGAGCTGGGGCTTAGCGAGAAGAGGGAACGTCCCGAGACCTGCAAGAGCCAGTGCCATTGCTCCAGGCTCCGGCCGAGAGTGCAGGAAGGCAGCTGGGGGGAGATGGAGTGGGGAGCAGGAAGGGGAGCGTTGCAGGGTGGGCGGGGGGAGCTTGCCCTTGTTCTCTCCCAACTGCAGCATGGCCCCGCAATGCTTCCCCCCCATCTCTTCTTGTTCTTGGTGAGTAACAGCCCCCTGCCCTCCCACAGCCCCAACCCCAGCACGCATAGCAGTGGGCAAATGAGAGCAGCGCGGCCCTGCAGCACCACCCCCAGCTGGGGCATCGTGGGCAACAGAGTGATGGGCACCGTGCCTCCATTGCTGAGACCTGTGTCTCCCAGAGAGCACCAGGCAGATCTCGCACTCGTGCACGTGTGTGTGTGTGTGTGTGTGTGTGTGTGTGTGTGTGTGTGTGTGTGTGTGTGTGTGTGTGTGTGTGTGTGTGGCAGAGGCTGGCACAGAGATGCACCCAACACCACACAGACTCTCTCCCCCTGTAACGCTGCCCGGGGCCGTGCAGAGAGGTTCTCTCTGGCTTGTGCTCTGCCCTGGCGCTCTCTCCCCTCAGCTGGGTTTTAGGCTTATCAGACAGGCTGGAGCCGGCTGGCGCTCTAATCCAGCTTTAATTATTTCCAGCAGGAGATTGCACTGAACCTGGCTCGGCCCTCCAAAGCGAGCCCCTGCCTGCACCCCAGCCAGCAGGACGGAGCGGCATGGGTCAGAGGACCGCCTGGCGCTGGGGGGCCATGGATGCTGCTTGGATTCAGGAGCCGCGGGCCCCTGAACCTGCCCCTTCCCCAGCTCCCCGAGCCTGTCCCATCTGTCTGGGCCCTTCTCAAGCAGGTGAGTTACTTCGGGTGCCCCCTTTATTCCACTAGGCCCTGCCCCTAAATCCAGCCGCACCCACTCCGAGGACCCTCTGGGCAGTTTGGGGTCCAGCTCCTGCCACCTCCCACTGAAGTTTAGTGACCCCCAGGGCCTGTCCCACCTCACCCTACTGCCATAGACTCAGGGGTGGGGGGCAAGGGGTCCCTCTTGCTGGAGCTGGTGATTTCAGGTCGTGCATCCCTGTCTCCCTCTGGCCACCCCCGCTCAGGCTGGCACGAGGCCTGCATGAGCTGCCAGGGCAGGGTTTCTTCCCTGCTGCTGGAGATGGTGCCCAGATGCTACGGTGATGGGCAGCGGTATAAAACCCTAAGCCAGACAGGCCCGGCTGTGGTCTGATCCAGCAGCCTAGAATTCCCTGTAATGGATGTGACAGTCCATTCAGCTCCATCCTGAACTCCCCATTGAGAACCCTCCCCCCACATCCCTCCCCTCCCAATTCTCTCTTGCAAGATGCTTCTGACAGGAAGTCCTGGTGTAGCCATTCCCCATCCGGCTCCGTGTTCCTGTCCTCGGACTCTGGCCGGAGCAGTGAATGCATCCCAAGTTTCATAGGGGCACAGACTGAGATGTTGCTCCCTGGGGATTTCATTTCTCTCCCCGAGGGGCAGACGAGTGCCGTCACGCGCGTGCTGACCCAAGCCGGTTCCCCAGCCCCCTGGTCTGACCTCCATGGAGGGCTGGAAATGGTGGGGGAGCCTGTTTTTTCTAAGGGCTCATTTCAGGGCTGGGCAGCCCAAGGCACCAGGTCTGTAGCAGGAGTTGGACACCACAGCGCTCAGGGATGGTCAGGGCCTGGTGCCCGCTCACTGCTGGTTTGGTGCGTGGTGCCCTGGCATTCTGGGCCCGTTGCCTGTGGCGTCAGGGCTGCGATCTCGCAGGGCAGCAGGCTGAGGGCTCGGCGAAAGGTTGGATGGGAGGCCAGACTACTGGGTGTCTGTCTCCCCCGGCCCCACCTTCGAGGCTGGCTGTTGCTGCCTGCGATGACCGCGGTGTCGCAGTTCGGGGTATGACGCCATCACCCCCAAGGCGGGCTCTGAAGTGAGGCTCATGGGCATGTGACATGCTGGATTCGAACTGCGGAGCCAGGCAGTTCCTCGAGGCCTTTGCTAGGAGGCTCCCACCTCTGCGTGTGCCCCCAAAACAGTAGCCAGGCAGAAGAGACAGCGGTGGATGGGAGTGAGGAAAAACCTGCCCCAGTCAATGCCCCACCCTTTAGTGAAGTGGGGTCTGTGTCCATTCCAATTCCTGCGGCCAGGCCCCTTGGCTGCAGGGGGTTACCAGCTGTCCCGGGGGTCAGACTCCAGTCCTTTGGGGGTTGGAGGGGTTGAAGAGAACCCAGGCGTCCTGGCTTGCTGTCCCATGCTTCCACCCATTAGGTCGCACTCCCTTCTCCAGCTAAGCAGCTGCCTCCTCCAGGTGTCCTGCTGTCAGGCTCCGGCTTCCACCACTGGATCCCTGGTGAGCAGCCTGGTGCATCTGCCCAGTGTGTCTCGGTGCCAGCCGGAGTGTCCCCCCCAGTGCACAGCACCGGAACGCCTGCGCCCTATGGCCCTCAGCCCCACCCTGCTCCCACTGCCTGGCCCCCCTCGTCTGACCGCCTGGTGTGTCCGACTGGGCATCTGCTGCATGAGCCCCGCTGCCCTGCTGGGTTAGCGGGTCAGCGCCCTCCTCTGCCAGCCTGCAACTGCCCTAACGAGGGCTCGGCAGCAAATGCCCGTGAGCCTATGGGCTGGGGTGATGGGCACAGAGCAGGAGCCTGGTCTGAGCGTCAGGCTTACGAGCTGGATCCCACCCTTCCTGGGGTGCTGAGGGTTACTGCCCCTGTTGCACAGGCACGGAGCAAACTGCAGGGCTTTGCCTGCAACTCCCCAACTGAGGGGCTGTTTGGCACTGGGGGTGATTCTAGCTCTTCTCGCTTGTAGTGCTCCACACGCTGTGTGAAGGAGGTCAGGCTCATTAGCCCACATACAGATGGGGAAACCGAGGCACGAAGACTTGCCCCGGGTCACCCTGCCGCAGAGCAGGACATGACCCAGCCAGTGCTTTGCAGTCACGCCGTGAGGCATAGGATGGCCTCCTGGCCTTTGGAGGCTGTGATCTGGGGATCCCTTTATCGCCAGGCATGGGGCAATGGGGAGGTTTGGCCTTGGGGCCTGTGACACCAAAGTGACCTGTTAGATTCAGCGAAACCCTCAGACCCAATTGCTCCTGGCACTGGGGGTCTGTGGCATCATCTTCCAGTGCCGGTGCCCCGTTACATGGGACGCTGAAAACCGGCCTGGTGCCTGGGGCTGGCCACGGCTCTATGGGAGAGCCCTGCTCAGGCCCCTGCGGACGGGCTGGCTGGTCTAACAGGCCGGAGCCAGCCTCACTGGGCTGAGTCACTCAGGATCGCGTGATCAAATGTGAACCCCAGTGGCCTGGTCACATTCCAAGTGGCTACAACCTGAACAGGCCTCCTGACTCAACAGGATGCATTACTCATCTCAGCTGTGGGACGAGCTCTTAGGGGGTGTTGCCAGGCAGCTGATGTGTCACACCCCAGAGGAAGTTGCATTTCATTGACCGATCAAGAGATTCCTTTGTATAGGAAGTTCATAAAGACACTTGGATTCTTTCAGAATGAAAGTAGCTATGTATCCATCCCCACCCACCCAGCACCTATCCTTCCCCCATACCCACCCACCCACCAATCATTTGTCTATCCATCCCCACCCACTCAGCATCTATCTATCCATCCCCCATACTCACCCACCCACCAATCATCTATCTATCCATCCCCATCCACCCATCCCCCCCGAATCTATCTGTCCATCCCCAATCCCCCATCCTCCCACCCCCCTCGAATCTATCTATCCATCCCCAACCCCCCATCCCCACCCACCCAGCATCTATCTATCCATCCCCCATACTCACCCACCCACCAATCATCTATCTATCCATCCATCCCCATCCACCCATCCCCCCGAATCTATCTATGCATCCCCATCCCCACCCACCCAGCACCTATCCTTCCCCCATACCCACCCACCCACCAATCATTTGTCCATCCCCACCCACCCAGCATCTATCTATCCATCCCCCATACTCACCCACCCACCAATCATCTATCTATCCATCCCCATCCACCCATCCCCCCCGAATCTATCTATCCATCCCCAACCCCCCATCCCCACCCACCAATCATTTGTCTGTCCATCCCCACCCACCCAGCATCTATCTATCGATCCCCCATACTCACCCACCCACCAATCATCTATCTATCCATCCCCATCCACCCATTCCCCCCAAATCTATCTATCCATCCTCATCCTCCCATCCCCCCCCAAATCTATCTATCCATCCCCAAACCCCCTTCCCCATCCCCACCCACCCAGCATCTATCCATCCCCATCCACCCACCCACCAATCATCTATCTATCCATCCCCATCCCCCCCATCTCCCTCTGAATCTATCTATCCATCCCCAACCCCCCATCCCCACCCACCCAGCACCTATCCTTTCCCCATACCCACCCACCCACCAATCATCTATCTGTCCATCCCCATCTCCACCCAGCATCTATCTGTCCATCTACCCACCATCGTCTATCCAGCCCTATACTCCCTTCCTCATCCCCAACCACCCATCATCTATCCATCCCCATCTACCCACCCTCTATCTATCCATCCCCAGGTCCATCCAACCATCATCTATCTATCCCCATCCTCCCCCTCCCTATCTAGCTATCTACCCACCCCACTCTCTCAGGTTTCCCTGAGGTGCCTGCCACTGCTATGCCACACATGAGCGTTGTTCAGATTCTCGGCTGTGCCCTTCGCCAGGTGCGTGGTGCATTGATGCCACATCACCTAGGCCCTGGCTTTTCCCGGAGATTTCCGGGCACGGACTGGGCTGTGTGTAGGGTTGCCAACTTTCAGCTTTCACAAAACCCAACACCCTTGCCCTGCTCCTGGTCCCCCTCCTCTGAGGCCCAATCCCTGGCTCACTCCAGCCCTGACCCCCATCACTCGCTCTCCCCACCCTCACTTACTTGTTAATTTTCACCAGGCTGGCTCAGGGAGCTGTGGTGCAGGAGGGGGTGAGGTGGCTCCAGCTGGGGGAGTGGGCTGTGGGGTGGGGCCAGGGATGAGGGGTTTAGGGTGCAAGGGGGGGGTCCAGGATGGGGGGGTGGAGCTGAGGGGTTTGGAGTATGGGAGGGGCCTCCAGGCTGAGACGGGGGTTGGCGTGTGGGAGGGGGTATGGGCTTTGGGAATGGATGTGGGTTCTGGGGGGGCAGAAATAAGGGGTTCAGGGTATGGGAAGGGCTCTGGGCTGGGGCAGGGGGTTGGGGTGGAGGGTGTGAGGGTTTTGGCTGGGGGTGTGGGCTCTGGTGTGGGGCTGGGGATGAGGGATTTTGGGTGCAGGAGGGTGCTGTGATCTGGGACTGAGGGGTTTGGAGGGCCGGAGGGGGATCAGGGCTGGGGCAGGGGGTTGGAGCACGGGAGGGGTTCAGGGCTGCAGGATCCGGGCGGCACTTACCTTAAGCAGCTCCTGGAAACTGCGCATGTCCTTCCTCTGCCTCCTATGCAGAGGCATGGCCAGGCGGGTCCGCATGCTGCCCTGTCTGCAGGCACCGCCCCCACGATTCCCAGCCAATGGGAGTGGCAGAGCCGGCGCTTGGGGCGGGGGCAGTGTGGGGAGCCACCTGGCTGCCCCTACACATAGGAGCTGGAGAGGGGACATGCCGGTGCTTCCGGGAGCCATAGGGAGCCTGCCTTAGCCACACTGCACCACCAACCAGACCTTTAACAGCCCAGTCAGCGGTGCTGTCCGGAGCTGCCAGGGTCCCTTTTCGACCTGACGTTCCAGTGGAAAACTGGATACCTGGCAACCCTAGGCACACAGCCTGTGTGGTTAGGCCTGGAGGTGTCAGACGAGTGTGTTGCTCTGTCCGTACCTGGGCTCTCAGCTCAGACGGTGTGTGTGTGGGGTGCTTAGACTATGCTGGGCACACAGGATTGGGTGGGGGAGCAGCTGCCTCCCCGTGGGGTCTCCTCTCCTGCCTCCTGTGCCCCATGCCCAGGATGGGAGCTGTGCTGAGCGGGCCCTTGGGGGAGCAGGCCGGGCTGAGCCTGGAGCTGGGTGCCAGGCCGAGCAGACCCCACTGGGTTCCTTGTGTCTCTCCCCTGGGCTGGCTGGAGCCCTGAGGCCTCAGTGAGGGACGAGCAGCCCCAGCAGAGCAGTGGGCCCTGGTTCCCTATGCGGGCATTGCCCCAGGCACCCTGCGATGCCCTGCAGTGGCGTGTCGGGTGGGTCGTCCTCAAGCCCTTGTGTGTGATGCCAGCCGAGATCTCGTCCCTCGAGGAGCCCACAGGCACTCACCAACCCTCCTGCCCCCAGGAAATGCTCCCCTGTGCCAGCCTGGACGCCCGCATTTTCTCACCACTCAGCGGGTCAGCAGCCCGCCCGACACCCCTCACTGAGCCTGCTTCCCAAAACAGTTGTTTTGTTGCAGTGTCACCAGCTGGACTTCCTCTGGCTGGGGCCTGGCTGTCTGAGCTCTGCCTCCCCGTGACCCTGCTGCCCGGAGTCCAGGCCCAGCTCAGGATCACCCACGTCGGTGGCGTCTCCTGCCCAGAGCAGCTGGGCGCCGGCGCGGTGCCAGGGCCCACAGAGCGAGGAGGAGTGGAGCACTCTGTTCCCCCACCCCCGCCTGGCGGAGAAAAGATAGCGCTCTCCGGGGAAAGAGACACAGACCCGGACTGAGACAGCCCAGGTGTGGCCTTGGGGGATTGCACCCCGCTCCCAGGGCTGGCACGAGGCCGAGGCGCCAGCTGCAAAAAGGAGCAGTTCTAATTTACACCAGTGGCAAATAGGGTATAGCGGAGCTCTGCCCCTCTCCTGCCCTGCCCTCTCCCGCTCTGGATGTGAAGGGTAGATGGCAGGTGCAGGAGGTGCCAGCTTCCCAGTGGTGGGGAGTTCCCCTGCCCCCCAAGATGGAGTTTTCCACTGGCCATCTCCAGCTGCTTTAATGCCAGGCTGCCTGGATAATTGGGTTCGTTATGTTTGTGGAGCCCTATGGTGGGCAAGGCTAATCAATGAGCAGACTGAAGGTGGAGCGAGGAAGGCTGGCCTTGGGGACAAGGCACTAAGCTGGGACCCAGGAGATCTGGCTCCAGTTCCTGCCTCTGACACAGACACAATTAGTGATCTTGGGCAAGTCATTTACGCTCAGTGCCTCAGTTTCCCCATCTGTAGTTTGGGGATAACAAGCTGAACTGTCTGCTTAAACTACCAGCCCAGCAGGGACTGTGCCTTGCTCTGCCTGTCCAGCCCCTAGCGCGATGGAGCCTGGCTGTAATACAAATGTTAAATAACACTCCAAGGGTGTGGTAGAAGCAGGAAACTGTAGTTTCTCCCAGAGAAGATTTAAAGCTACACAAACCTGTTGCTGCCCCAGGTCTGCAACCAAGAGTGCGATGGAGACCGTGGTGTCTTTCTAACCACCCTGGAGGGCTGGACATCTCCTTAATAACAGTCCTGTGCTGGGAGCGGCTGTGGCTTCACCCCGGCACGTGGGGATCTTATTAACCTCTGGCGGCTTCATAGTTTGAGGTGAACCCTAATTAGGGAGACGGGCCAATAACAGGGTGAGCAGAGCTAATTGCTGCTTCCCGGGTGCATTCGGTGTTGGCGCCGCCCAGCCGAGGGGAGCAGAGCGTAGCGCCGGCCTGGCCTTGCCCTGAGAAGTCCTCAGATAAGGCAGAGGAGGACGACAGAGACTGGCTCAGGCGCTCTAGGGAGGGAGAGGAAGAGGAACGGGGGGCCCTGCCGGATCAGCAGCGGAGCCTGGGGAAATAAAGGTATTTCATGGCCCTGCTTGTTTTGCCATCAGCTGATGGATGGGGGCTGGGGGGAGGGGATGCTCCCAGCCTGCAGGCAGCCGGGTTGGGGCCTGAGCCCTGCTTTCTGGGTTACTTGGCTGCCTCCTGGGCTGGGAGCACTGGGGTGAATCTGTGGCTCTGGGGAACATGGGCCCCCCCATGGCTTGTCACGGCTGGACGTTTCCACTGTCATTCTCCTACCTCAAGCCACTTGCAGGACCAGAGGTACCTTCATGGGCAGGAGGCAGGGCTTCATTTGTGCCAGGTCAGAGCCTTGGCACCTCCGGGCCTGGTTCATGGCCCCGGTGCCTCCGGGCCTGGCAGTTCAGAGCCCTGGCATCTCCGGGCCTGGCGGTTCAGAGCCCCGGCACCTCTAGGCCTGGCGGTTCATGGCCCCGGCGCCTCCAGGCCTGGCGGTTCAGAGCTCAACACCACTGGGCCTGGCGGTTCATGGCCCCGGCGCCTCCGGGCCTGGCGGTTCATGGCCCCGGCGCCTCCGGGCCTGGCAGTTTAGAGCCCGGCACCTCCAGGCCTGGCGGTTCAGAGCCCAACACCTCTGGGCCTGGCAGTTCATGGCCCCGGCACCTCCGGGCCTGGCAGTTCATGGCCCCGGCACCTCCGGGCCTGGCAGTTCATGGCCCCGGCACCTCCGGGCCTGGCGGTTCATGGCCCCGGCACCTCCAGGCCTGGCGGTTCATGGCCCCGGCACCTCCGGGCCTGGCGGTTCATGGCCCCGGCACCTCCGGGCCTGGCGGTTCATGGCCCCGGCACCTCCGGGTCTGGCGGTTCAAGGCCCCGGCACCTCCGGGCCTGGCGGTTCAGAGCCCCGGCACCTCCGGGCCTGGCGGTTCAGAGCCCCGGGCAGCTCCGGGCTTGACGGGTCAGAGCCCGAGACACCTCGGCCTGGCCATTCAGAGCCCCGGTGCCTCTGGGCCTGGCGGTTCAGAGCCTGACACCTCTGGGCCTGGCGGTTCAGAGCCTGACACCGCTGGGCCTGGCGGTTCAGAGCCCCGGCGCCTCTGGGCCTGGCAGTTCAGAGCCTGACACCGCTGGGCCTGGCGGTTCAGAGCCCCGGCGCCTCTGGGCCTGGCGGTTCAGAGCCTGACACCGCTGGGCCTGGCGGTTCAGAGCCTGACACCTCTGGGCCTGGCGGTTCAGAGCCCCGGCGCCTCTGGGCCTGGCGGTTCAGAGCCCTGGCGCCTTTGGGCCTGGCGGTTCAGAGCCCGAGGCACCTCTGGGCCTGGCGGTTCAGAGACCCGGCGCCTCTGGGCTTCCTGTGTCAGATATGAATGTAAAGAAAATTGCTTGAGCCCCAGCTCGTCTTTCATTGCAAATTAAGCCCTGGCAGGAGGCGGGTGTTATTGACACGACCTCGTTTGGGAGCTGGTTTTACTGATCCCCTCCTGGGCTGCAGGGTGGCAAGTTGCTGTGAGGGTCCAGGGGCTGCAGCTTGGGGAGTCACAAAACACAATCACACTTTGCTGTGCTGCTGTCCCACTTGTGTTCCTTCCAGAAGCACCCAGACAGGCAGGGGTTAATTCCTGACTGAGACTCGCCCCTGGGCACAGAGAGCAGGGTGAGGGCAGGGGGCTGGCAGGATACCAGGCCTCGCTGTTTGTATTGTTGTTATTTACTGGGTGTGTTGTGGTTGATGCCCTCGTCCTGGGCCAGGACCCCACTGTGCAAGGTGCTGTACAAACATAGCACAAAGAGACAGCCCTTGCCCCTGAGCTGCCCCAAGCCGCACGCTCCTCCAGCTTTAGCTCTTGTTAGCTGGCTTGTTATGTGAAACGATTGCTCAGCCTCTGGGCTGCTGTGGCCTGTGGCTTCCAACAGCCATTCGCGGATGTTTGCACTGGGTGTTTGGTCATTTCAGTCACATGGTGTGATTTCTTCTGCCTGATTGAGTGACTCCTGGGGGAATTTCAAGGTGGCAGTGGGCAAGGGACTGAGACTTGGGAGACCAGATTCAATGCCTGGCTCTGCTGCAGACACCTTGGGTGACCAACTTCAACTGTCTGTGCCTCAGTTTCCCCATCTATAAAGCAGGGGCAATGATCCCTCCCAGCCTTCCAGGGATGTTGTGAGGGGAAGCCATGGACTCCCAGACTTGACAGCAATGGAGGCCTTGTAAGGACCCGGACAGACAGACGTTCTTGCTTCTCTAGTGGTACCCACGGCTCTCCAAACACCTCGAAGACTGAAGGGCTGTTGTGGATTTGTTTCCTGTTGCTGACCCAGTTGATGCACCATTGGTACCTGCAGTGGGATTCCATCCAATGAGCAGCATGGCACCTGAGACCCTCCTGACTGAAGCAGTAGCAATTTATGTGGCAACAGCAACCCCACCTGCAGCAGTTTACATGGCAGCAGCAGCGGGTGTTCATTCTCCCTCTTTCAGGGAGAATGAACAGGCTGCTAATCACAGAGATCTGCTGCAGCTGGCATTCTAGCCATGTGCACACAGACTGATTGCCCGGTTCTGCCTCCAAATGCCTCCCTCCTGCAACCCATGCTTCTCCCTCTGAGTTCCAGGCAGGTTTCTCCACTGCCAGGCCAGAGTCTATCAGGAAAGCAAGGACCGTGGGGCTGCCCAACTCTAGAAGCTGGAGCAATGGGCCCTACTCAGGCCCTTTGATTGCCTTGGGTGGGGGAAGCTGGTAGTGCCAGGGGATACCATTAGATATTAGTGAAAGAAAGTGGTTAGCCTTGCCCACCCAATGCCCCAATGCCACCCTATTGTGGGACTGATTGGCACAACTAGCGGGTAATGAGTTACTTGCCATGCCCAGGTGGGCATCCCCGAAGGAACGCCAAAACACCAAGGAACTTTGTTAAGTGCGGCTTGTTTCCTTCAGCATGCTGGGGGTTAGCTTAACTCCTTCCTTTGGCCCCTGAGGTGGGAACAGAGAAACAGCCCCAGTTACCTGGGCGTGTGGAGGGGGAAGGTCTGTGCCAAAGGGGTGTGGAGTGGCATCACCTGGCACTTTCCAGGGCTGGGCTAGAACCCAGGCCGAGTTTTCCAGTTGGTTTGCTCTTTAATGGATGCGTTGCAGCCGGGGCTGCAAAGCCGGGTTTCTCCCACTGCTGTCTCATAGACTCATAGACTTTAAGGTCAGAAGGGACCATTATGATCATCTAGTCTGACCTCCTGCACAATGCAGGCTACAAAATCTCACCCACCCACTCCTGGAACAAACCCCTAACTCATTCAAACCAGCAGGACCCAATTAACCCCAATCCATTTCACAAGGTTATGCCTCAATCGACCATATCTCTGGCCCACCCGCTGGCCACCTGGGCACCCGCTCAGCGGTGTTGGCCATGCCCGGTGTGCCAAGCACCAGGTGCTAAATGCTGCTCCATCAGCCAGGGGGATCAAACATCGTCCAGAGCCACTTTAAAGGGACATCAGCAGGAGAAGGCAAATGTGGAGGAGCCAGTAGCTCATTCAAGTCTCTTGGCGCCTGTTGCCCCTGATCCCACCCACAACCAAGCCCCTGTGGCGGTGAGCTCAGCCCCACGGCGTCTCTCTCTCTGTCGCTTACACCGCTCCAAGAATAAAACCTCGCAGGGGAAACTTGCTGACTAACGGGTGGGTTCTTGGCTGCTGAGCCAACTCCAAAGGCCTTCCGCTCCCCGCAGGGTTCCAAACTTCCCCTTCTTATTTTTACCCACCCATTATTTACATTCTCCTGTCTCTCCTTTCCAGCCCCTACCTACAGATCAGCTGGGAGGCTCTTGCTGGTAGTCCCACAGCTCGACTTTCCCAGGGTGGGGCCTGCTTCCAGGGGGAGCTATGGATCTGCCTCCTGGGGGCGCTCTCCCAAAGCCTGGCTCTGATGGCCCTGCATTGGCTGCAGCGGCTACCTTGTTCTTGGGGTAGTTCTACCTATAATTGTCTGTGTTCTTTAGCAGCTGCAAATAGCATCTAGATCTGAAGGTGATCGAGGCTTTTAAAATGACTTTCAATAAACCCTGAATTTGTATTTGTTTCTTTCTAAGTAGCTGAACTCCTGCTAGTGTCTTCATTCTTGGCTGGTGCGAAGCCAGCGCTGCGGATTTATACCAGCTGAGGATCTGGCCCTCTAATTAATTCAGACTTGAGAGAGTGTGGCTAATTTGAAGCAAATCATTTGTTCAATTCATTTCACCTTTGGTTCCCCTGTTAGTGGACTGTCTGTAAAGAGACTGTGAAATTCGTTAATTTATTTATTGTTCAAAATTGTTCAAATGTCTCTGGCCGATAATTTTGGCAGACTGGTCCCAAATTGCCAATTGCAGAGGTTTGTTAATTGCATTGTGTGAGTTAATTACAGGATAACAAATCGGAGCGCTTTACGCTTTTCCTGCGTGGAGCTCAAAGTACTGGATAGAAAAGGATAGATCCCATTACCCCCATTTCACAGATGGAGGAAACTGAGACACAAAGAGACAAAACGATTTGCTGAAGGCCAGACTTTGAGTCAACAGCAGAGTCCTGTTTGTGTTGGTTTATGTAATCCGCCACCCCCATGTGAAATGCAGATTGCAAATATGACAACTGCACATACGATTTGACATTCCCATTGGGCGGACTGGGTGATGCACAGTGCTAATCTCTAAAACAAACAATCCCGTGTGGTTTAGGTAACTCACCACAGCAGCCGGCATGTCCAATTACAGCCTTGATTGTAATATTCACAAATTTGTATTTCACGCTGTGTCGGTTAGTTACATAAGGCCTCCCGCCAGCGGCTGCAAACAAGGACACGTGATTTGTGAAACCCAGTGGGAATGTGACAACTGAATGTCGACTTGGAAATTCACCTTCTGAGAATAGTCAAGATTAAAAATGGCTCAGTGGAAGCAGAGCTCAAGCATTCGCTCTTTCCAGGGAGAGAACACAGCAGCATCGCACAGACGATTGAAACAAGATTCACTTCTGAACTCAAATGGATATTTGGGGAGTCAAAAATGGTCACTGTTTATAGGGCTCTGCACAGCATGGCTACTGATAGGTAACAGACATCCAAAAAAGCAGCTTTCTACCACTCCAGCTAGTGGAGGCTCTCCATTCGCTGTGTGCAGTGTAGGGCTTGGGCCACCCAGCTGAGTAGTTCTGCTTCTATCCCGCAGAGGGCAGTAGGACTAAGACATGCAGGTCAGTCCTTATCTGTTTCACAGGTGTGGTGTGTGGATTGAAGTTTTCCTCTGGTGTTGGCAAAGTGTGGAATAAATTCTGAGTATTATTAGTGTTCAGGGTTCAGACCATCACATGCAATACTGTACTGGGACAGGGGTTCCTTTGCTGCCCAGAGACACGATCTCTGCCCAAAGCACTCACAGCTCATTGGATTCATGTCACCAGTGAGCAGTGGCGCAAGCAGATTTGAATTCTTACTGGTACGCGTAGGTGACTTATGGGAGGGACACAAAGGGGAGCACCAGCTAAAGGGGGGGCAAATGACCTCCCCACATGACCCCCCCCATGGGACTCCTTCCTGCCCGGGGCCCCCACGCTCTCCCCGTCCCTTCCCCATCCCATGTTACTGGGCGGGAGGGGGAGGCTCTGTTCTCCCGCTGCACCGGATAGCGATTTCTGAACCACAGGGCTCTCTTGGGAGCCACAGAGGGGAAAGGAGCAGAACATGGGGCCGCCGGCAGCTCCTCCCATGCAGCTGTAGTGCCACCAGCCCTGTCCTGTGGCGGGGCTGTACAGACCCCAGACAGGAGAGGCAGCCACATGGAAGGGCGGGGGTGGCCGGCAGCCCCATGTTCTGCTCCTTTTGCCTCTGCGGTTCCCGGGAGAGCCCTGTGGTTCTGAAAATGTGTCTCTGTGGTACAGCGTACTCGCAGTAAATATCTTAATGGCACGGCCTACCTGTCCGCACTGGCTTCCTTGCCCCACAGCCCGTGAGAGTCACAGACAGCAGAGGTTTCCTATCCCATGCTCCTTCAGCAGCCACACGCCTTGCTGGGCCCAGCAATCGGTTCTGATATCTTGTAGGCTCGTATTGTTCTTGCCCTACTTCCCAGAGGCCGCACTCAGAATCTGGGCCCAATTGTGCTGAACGCTGCACATGCAAAGACCTGGGGCCTGAGTCAGCAGCGATACGAGGTGGCAAAACTTCTGTAGCACCCGCCCTCCCTGCCCCAGAGCCATACGAAATCTTGCAACGTGCAATGGAGAAGAAATCAGCAGAGTTAGCTGCAACGTTTGGCAGCGCTGAATGACAATTCCATTGGAAACCCTGGTTAATTAATGACATGCCCAGCCTCATCCTCCGGTTAACCTGGCCCACGCCAGGAGCCACAGTCATGGAGGACACCGTAGTGCACCCCGCAGCCGATCAAGTTAGCTTTGCTTCCTTGCCCCCAAAGTTGATGTGGCTCTGACCTTGGGCTGATTGGCAGCCGTCTCTGACAAGTTATTATTTTCCTACTGGGAAGCATGCAGTTATAGCCTGCCTTGGTGCTCCCATGTGCTGGGAGGCGGTCAGGACAAATAAGCTAAGCAGGGTCAGACTGTGTTACTATGTGGATGGGATCCAGATAGGACTGGGTGCTGACTAGTAGGGTATTTGGGGTACTGGGTGGGTGGGTGGGTGACTCAGTAGAGGGTGCTGTTCCTGTGGGGTGCTTTGCCCTCCCAGTTACACACCCCATACCTGGGGGGGGGCTATGCTGCAGGGGTGAGTCAGTGGGGGACACTCTGCCCTCCAGTGAGTACTGACCCCTGATGTGTAGGGTCTCCTGTCTTTTGAACAAGGCAAGGATCCAGTGGCATTTTGCCTGTGACCCACATGCTGACCCTGTTCCTAAATGCTCCCTTCCCGGTGCAGCTTCCGCTGGGTCTGGGATTCCTCTTCCCTTCTTCTGCCCCCTGGTTTGCTCCCGAGGGGTGCAGCTCAGCCCCACCGGATGGCGTTTCCAGGCCAGGCTCTGGTCCCTATGTGGCAAAGCAGGGCCGTCCAGATGCCGTGTGGCTGTGACACCCGCCTTGGTGGGGAAAGGCCACTGGGGCAGCAGGGCAGCTTTGTACAGCACCTGGCACAATGGGTTCAGCCTGGTACATGACTGGGGAGTGGTGGAGCTAAATGCTACCACAATATATGCAATACAGGGTACCGACAAAATCCTGGGGCCCCCCATCCCCATAGCAGGATCCTATGGTCTCCTGCCCCTAAAGCACCCCCAGGGGTGGGCTGATCTGGGAGGTTAGGGGTCCCCATCCCCATAGCAGGATCCTATGGTCTCTTGCCCTTAAAGGGGCCCCCACGGGAGGGCTTATCTGGGGGGGTCCAGGGTCCCCATCCCCATAGCAGGAGCCTGTGGTCTCCTGCCCCTAAAGGGGCCCCCACGGGAGGGCTGATCTGGGGGGGTCCAGGGTCCCCATCCCCATAGCAGGAGCCTATGGTCTCCTGCCCCTAAAGGGGCCCCCACGGGAGGGCTAGTCTGGGGGTGGGGCGGGGCTGTCGCTGGCGCCGGGCTCCGTCTGTAGGGACCCCCCCGAGTCGGGCCCCTCCCCAGCTGCGGCTCCGTGTCGGTGCCCTCCCCGCTGGGGGGGCTCTAGGGGGGCGGAGGCGGCCGGGCGGAGCCAGGCGCTGGGGGCTCCGGCGGGGGTAGGAGCCGCCGTGCGGGGGAGCGCGGGGCGGGCGATGGGAGCGAGCGGAGCCTCCCTGGCCCGGCCCGGGACGGGAGCGGAGCGCGGAGCCGGGGGGCGCCGGTGAGTGGCCGGGAGGGTCCCGGGGCCGCGGGAGAAGTTGGGGGGAGTTGGAGGCAGCGGGGGGAGGAGTCTGGGGGGAATTATGGGGTAGTTGTGGGGAGCTGTTGGGGGAGGAGTTTGGGGGGAGCTGTTGGGGGAGGGCGGGCGAAGGACTTTGGGGGAGTTGTGGGGAGATGTTGGGGGAGGAGTTTGGGGGGAGTTGGGGATGGCGGGCGAAGGACTTTGGGGGAGTTGTGGGGAGATGTTGGGGGCGGTGTGGGGAGGACTTTGGGGGAGATGTTGGGGGAGGAGTATGGGGGGAGTTGGGGGGTGGCGGGCGAAGGACTTTGGGGGAGTTGGGGATGGCGGGCGAAGGACTTTGGGGGAGTTGTGGGGAGATGTTGGGGGCGGTGTGGGGAGGAGTTTGGGGGAGTTGTGGGGAGATGGTGGGGGAGGAGTTGTTAGGAAGGGCGGGTGAAGGACTTTGGGGGTGTTGTGGGGAGATGGGGGAGGAGTTTGGGGGGAGCTGTTGGGGGAGGGCGAGCGAAGGACTTTGGGGGAGTTATGGGGAGATGTTGGGGACAGTGTGGGGAGGAGGTTGGGGGAGTTGTGGGGAGATGTTGGGGAGGAGTTTGGGGAGAGTTGGGGGATGGCAGGGAGAAGGACTGTGGGGGAGTTTTGGGGAAATGTTGGGGGGGAGTTGTTGGGGGATGGCAGGGGGAAGGACTTTGAGAGAGTTATGGAGGGAGGAGTTTAGGAGGAGTTTTGGGGAGATGCTGGGGGCGGCGGGAGGAGGAGTTTGGAGGATGTTGGGGGAGTATGTTGGGGGTGGGGGAAGGACTTTGGGGGAGTTGTGGGCAGATGAGGGCAACAGGGAAGGAGTTTGGAGGGATGAGGGAGTTGTGGGGAGATGGGGGCAGTGGGGGGAGAAGTTTGGGGAGAGTTTGTGGGGATGTTGGGGGCAGCGGGGTGAGGAGTTTGGGAGAGTTGTGGCAGTGGGAGGCTGGGGCATGTTGGGGTGGTGGGGTTGGGGGGCTGGTGGAGTGAGTAGGGGATATAGAGGTCCAGTGTGTCGGGGTGAATGGGGCGGGTTGTTGGGGGAAATGGGGTGAGGGTTTGGAGAATGCATTGTTGGGGGATGGGGAGTGTTGGGGTGGTGGGGTTTGGGGCCATAGAAGGGTGGGGTGAGGAGGTGGGAGGTGAGTTGTGGGGGCATGGGGCATGTTGGGGGGCAGTGGGGTTCGAGGCTGGGATGTTTGGGGTGAGGGGCTGGGGACTGCGGTGAGTGAGGTGTTTATGGGGGTTACTGGGCAGTGGGGGGACTGTTGGGAGATGTGGAGGATTGTTGGATATTTGGGGGAGGCGGCAGTGGGGACAGTTCACACCATGCCCAGCAGGCCACAGCTGGGGCACTGCCCTGCTGCCCTGATTGCGCCATGTCCCCGATCCCCAGTGGCAAGGCCCCGTCCCCAGAGTGCTGGGAAAGTGTCTTGCTCCCTCTGGCCCCTTGCTCTGCTCAGCTCAGGAGGGTGATTTACAGTGGAAGCAGCCCCTGCCTGCTCTCCCTTTGGGTTAAAAGCCGCAAGGGACCGACCCCTTCTGTGTGACCCAGGCCAGCCAGGCCTCTCTTCGCCCACCCCCGCCCTGCCCTTCTAGCCTGGGCAGGGGCTGGCCAAGCTGGTGGCTGCTGTGGTATATGGATCTCCGTCCTGTTTGGCAAAGTGCAGGTGTGCGGGTTAGGGGAGATGTCCTCTTTCTCTGCCCCCTTCCCATAGGGCTGCCTCTCCTGTCTCCTTTGCCGCCCTATGCAAACTCCTGCGGTGTAGCGTGACAGGTGGTTCTGTGGTTAAGACCCTGGATTTGGACTGCAGAGAATCTGGCCTCAGCTCCTGGTTCTCGGGCGAGTTGTTTAAGGCCGGACTGGAGTCCTTCCATTTGCTCGGGTAGGGGTTGGATCCTCCCCTTAGCCTCTCGCTCCGTACCTCAGTGGAATGTAACGGCCGCGCTGGAAAGCGAGTCCTCTAGAGCAGAGAGTCTCATTCCGGGGAGCATCGTCCGGAAGCTTCGTCTGAGGAGTCACGATGGGAGAACGCCAGGAGTAGGGCTGGCAGGGTGCCCGGAGAAGGCTAGGAAAAGCGTGTGTAGGGGGATGCGTCAAATACACCCTGATCTGGTTTTGGAGGAGCTGGCTTTCACCTCCGCTGGATGGGAGGGCGAGCCCTCTCCTCTCCGGCTAGCTTTGGCTGCCGTGAGAACGCGTGGTTATTGCAGCCAGCCCCGGATTTCAAGCCGACGCCAGCTGCGCCATGAGCTGTTCCTTGAGCCCAGCATAATATGCCTGTTTGCGGCTGGAGCTCGAAGGTCTGAAGGGATCTGTAATGTGATTCTTGGATTGGGAAGGCTGGCGGGGGAGTGGGGAGAGCTCTGACCTGCTCATGATGATGCCAGCTGGAAGGAGGGAAATCTCACAGTCCTTCCTCTTCATGCTTTGCTGCTGAGCAAGGAAACAAGCACCTTCTTCCCCCCCAGCTGCTGCATTAGGGCCTGATCCAGAGCCCGTGGAGGTCACCATGAAGTTCGGTGAGGCCCGTAGGGCAGGCAGTATGGGAGTGGGTAAAAGTGACCGGAAGGTGCACATGGGATCCAAGTCATGAGCATTAGAGAGACATGCAGCGAGAGGCAGCCCCCCTGCGCCCCCCCCAGTGCATTCTGATTAGCTGGGGAGGATGTTTTGGTGTGACATTGGAGCCATTGGCGTTGACTTGAAATGGCAAAGGGTTTGTTATTGCAGGGCCTGTGAGCTGATCTCATCTGACTTTCTCCTGTGCAGACAAGCTTCTCCAGCAGGGTGTCATTCCTTTCTGCAGGCTGTCTGCTTTCCCCTTTTAATTTCTCCTGTGTGTCTCTTTCTTTCCCCCACTTCCTCCCTTCCCTCCAGCGGGGTCACGTCGCTGAGGCATGCACAGCAGCACCCCGGGCTGGATGTGGGCACATAGCTCGGCCAGCTTTCGGCTTTGTTGGCAGGAGCGTGTGACGATGCCTAGAGGAAACCTCGGCCCTGCCCTGCTCCCAGCAGCATAAATTTCACTAGGGAAAACGACACCCACTGTTTGGCGGCTGTTATATTAATTACTTGTGTTGTACTTTGGACTCCAAGTCTGGCAGCTTGGGTGTGGAATTCAAACTCGGAGCAGCGGGAGGTGTAGCGAGGATCAGTGCTGTGTGGGAGAACTGGCATCTCATCAGCTGTGTGGAAGACCTGAAGGTAGAAAATAGTGTGTGTGTGGGGGGGGGGGTATGTACACGTGTGTGTGCATTGCTCCTATGCTTGGATTGTCGATTCTAGTATCAGCAGGGTTATGAACACTGACCAGGCACCTCTGAGCCTGAGGAATAAACCTAGTAGCCCTGGGCAGAGAAGAAAAACCAGCAGGAAAAAGCTTTCCCAAGCAGTTTCAGAGTGAAATTGACATGATTCTTGTCAGTTTCCCTTCTGCCCTGGCCTTCTGAATAGCTGTTGTGATACTAACCAGAGTCTTGTGAGTTTCACATGCGGCTGCTTCAGAAATTTCTCAGCAGCTGCAGAGGAGAGCTGTCTGTCTGCAGACTCAGGGTTCATCAGGATACTTGGAAGGCTTTCTTTGCAGCCATAAGGGTTAGAAACTCACACATTCCAAATTCTTTCACACAAGACACATTAAAAACTGACTAACTGATAGGTCTCAAAATGCAACAGGGAATTGTCATTGACTGGGTCTGTTTCCACTGGGGTCCTGCAGGGGTCAATTCTTGATCCTACGCTATTTAACATCTTTATCAATGAGTTGAGAGAGAACTTACAATTATCACTGATAAAGTTTGCAGATGACACAAAACTTGAGTGAGTGGTAAATAATGAAGTGGACAGATCACTGATTCAGAGCGTGTGATCTGGATCACTTGGGAAACTGGGTGCAAGGAAACAGTATGCATTTTAATGCAGCTAAATGTAAATGTAGCCATCTGGGGACAAAGAATGCTGACCATACTTATAGGGTGGGAGATTCTATCTGGGAAGCAGTGACTCTGAAAAAGATTTTGGGCTGTGGTGAATAATCAGCGGAATGAATGCGATCCTGGGATGCACAAACAGATAGGGCGACCATATGTCCTGCTTTTATAGGGACAGTCCCGATATTTGGGGCTTTTTCTTATATAGGCTCCTATTACCCCCCAAACCCCGTCCCGATTTTTCACACTTGCTGTTTGGTCACCTTACAAACGGGGAAAGCTCAAGAAGGAGCAGAGAGGTTATTTTACCTCTGTACTTGCCACGGGTGTGACCGCTGCTGGGATCCTGTGTCCAGTTCTGGTGCCCGCAGTTCAAGAAGGATGTTGATCAGTTGGAGAGGGGTCAGAGAAGAGTCACGAGAAGGGTTAGAAACCCTGCCTGGTAATGACAGACTCAAGGAGCTCAATCTATGTAATTTAACAAAGAGGAGGCTAAGGGGTTTTTGATTACAAAAGTACCAAACGGGGAAGAAATCTCGAATATGGCTGTGCAATCCAGCAGAGAAAGGTATAAAATGACCCAGCGGCTGAGCGTTGTAGCTAGACAAATTCCAACTGGAAATAAGATGGACGTTTTGAATGGTGAGTGTGAGTAACCATTGGAGCAATTTCCCAAGGGTAGACATGGGTTCTCTCTCACTATCTGTTTTTAAACTGAGTGGATGTTTTCCAAAAAGATTTGCTGTAGGAGTTCTTTGGGGGCAGATCTCTGGCCTCTGCTACACAGGAGCTCAGACTAGTTGCTTCTGGCCTTGGAATCTATACGATTCTACCGAGATTGATGGTTTCTTTGCCCCCCCAACCCCTCCCCACCCCATTCTAACTCTCAAGATGTCCCGTGACACTGATGTACTTGTGTACACTGAGGCAAGATGGAAACTATAATCACCCTTCACCATCTTACGGCCCCATTAGGCGGGTGCTTAAGAGGGAGGACATCTGTTGTGATTCCCTGAGGGGGAAGGACTGTGGAGCAAGTTACAAAACAGCATTTCTGCAGAGGCCAAGGAAGCGCTGGGACAGAAGCTCCAGTGAAACTAGATGACCTTCTAATCCATTTACCCACATGCTGGCAGTTCCCGCTTCCAGGCAGAGGAAGTAAGGATGAATGCAGAGCAATGAAAGTTAATCTGCGTGCAGCGGGGAGGGAAGATCCGGATGGCCGCGGGTCTGGCATCTTCTCCTGGGTGTCTGGCAGTGTCTGCAGATTGCCGCTCTCCTGAGCCTCGCCGTGGTATAACTGCATGCCGGCAGGTGCTGGGCATCTCAGGCTAAGCAGGGGTGGGTCTGCTCAGTATGTGAATGGCAAATCACCAAACAAAACCCAAGGTCTGTAGGAAGCGAAGTTGCTTATTTCCTGGGAGGTGCCCTCCTCTCTCTCTTTCTCCATGCCCCACCACCCTGCTGTGCTGCTGGAGAGACCATCTTTCAAAAGAAATGTAAATCCAAGGACCCAGTCATTAAAGGTCTCCTGTCCCTTTCCCCAAGAGCGATTACAGGCTTCTAACCTAAAATTCCCCATGGAATTTCAACTGGACTAGGGGGTCCCTTTTCACTTCCTCATCTAAACAGTCCCCTCGCGTTGCTGTGTGACATTACACAACCTAGAGGTTACTGCATTTTGGTGGTGGGCACAATAATTCATGCCTACATTGTTCCTGTCTAGCGAGCTGCGAAGTGTTGGGATGCCCCACACTCTGGTTTTGGTTAAAGATAACGCCAGAGAGGCGTACTTGGGAAGGGCTTTGCTGGTCAGGTCCCCCATATGCCCATTTCAGGCAGTGGCCCAGCTCAGTGACCGTAACTACCTGCTGGCCTCATTGGCAACTTCTCAGGAGCCAGAGGGCGACTCCAGAGTACTACCCCAGTCATAGCCCCCCTCTGCATGAATGCAGCTATTGTTATGTGTCTCGTGGCGGTGCCGGGAGCAGGACCCCTCTGCGCTAGATGCTGCACAAACAGCACAAAAGACAATCCCTGCCCCCCAAAATCTCAGCTCGGATGTCCCACCTCCGGATCCCGGAGGAGACTGGTCACATCGCGATGAAGAAGCGCTCGGGGTTTTACAGCCGGGGGTGAGCCTGTAACAAAGAGGAGGGCAGCTGCGGGCCGCATGCCGGCAGAACTCCCGCAGGCTGTCCCCGGCAGCGCAAAGCAAACCTTTACTCAGTCACGTTGGTTTCTAACTGACCTGTGCCCGAGCGGTGCCCGTGCCTAGGACAGTGGCAAATGTAGCGATTGCTTTCCCCTGGCAGTGGAGGGCTCCCTGCGGGCCTCTCTCAGAGGCTGGGGGGTGGATTGGTGAGGACACACGGGGCAGGAATTGGAAGTGGTTTCCAGGGGAACTAGCTTGAAATAGTTATGCTTTCTGGTGGAAAATCCAGCTCTTCTCTGCTTTGCTAGAGTCCTGGGTCCCTCAAAGGCCAGCAGGGAGTAGCCTGTATCTGCTGTCCATCCCTCCCGGCCTCGGTGAGCATATTCGTGCTTGTGATTTATTCGCAATAGGATTAAACTGTCCCTTCTGCTCAGGCCTGTATGTCCCCCACCCTCCCACGCTCCATGGAGATGCTATGATGGGGCTCGTTAACTTGGCCCAAGTGTGTTTCTCTACAAGGTAGTTGAGTGGAGCAGCCGTTCCCCGGAGCTTTAGTTCCCCTCGGTGGTTAGTCATTTAGCGGCTTAATTAATCCTCCCATTGCAGTGGTTCAGCTTGCGGGGGACCCACTGCCCTTACTTTGCCACCTGCCCCTGTGGGCAGGCATGTTCGTGTGGGCGGAGCCTCTCTGCTGAAGGGGGTGTGGCTTTTCAGAGGGTGGAGCCTGGCTGCTGAAAGTCCCGCTCAGCCAAACGGGTGATGGATCAGCTCAGCTGCTTTTCTTGTGGGGTTTTCTCCTGAATGTAAGTAGCTGCTCAGCAGACGTGCCCAGAGCTCCTGGGGAGAGAGAGACGCTGTGGGGGCTGAGCTCACCGCCACAGGGGCTTGGTTGTGGGTGGGATCAGGGGCAACAGGCGCCAAGAGACTTGAATGAGCTACTGGCTCCTCCACATTTGCCTTCTCCTACTGATGTCCCTTTAAAGTGGCTCTGGACGATGTTTGATCCCCCTGGCTGATGGAGCAGCATTTAGCACCTGGTGCTTGGCACACCGGGCATGGCCAACACCGCTGAGCGGGTGCCCAGGTGGCCAGCGGGTGGGCCAGAGATATGCTTGATTGAGGCATAACCTTGTGAAATGGATTGGGGCTACTTGGGTCCTGCTGGTTTGAATGAGTTAGGAGGTTGTTCCAGGAGTGGGTGGGTGAGATTTTGTGGCCTGCATTGTGCAGGAGGTCAGACTAGATGATCATAATGGTCCCTTCTGACCTTAAAGTCTATGAGTTTCCCGGCGGTAACATGCCGGATAGTTAGTGTCCGGCTCCTGTGTCTTAGGCTGGCTGTGCTGTTCTGTGCAGGGCCCGGGGGGAAGGACTGAAAACATGTCTGGTGGGAAGGGGCATGAGGGCCAGCGGGGCTGGTGCAGAAGTGGCCCCCCTGGAGCCGTGAGTGCCAATCATGCAGAAAATGAGTTTGCTGGCTCTCAGCAGCGTGGTGCAGCCTCCTGCCATGCGCCCTGCGCTGGGAGCCTTGGTGGATGAGGGGCCGTGCTCCGGAGGGACGCAGCCTGGTTCATCCAGCTCTCTGTGTGTGGGGAGGAGCGGGGAGAGCGGAGGGGGTTTTCCAGCACACCCTGTCCCCTCAGGCCTGTAGCTCGTGGCTGTTCGAGGGAGGAGGAACCGGATGGCTGGTGGCTTCGCGCTCTGAACAGGAGGCAGCATCCCTGGCCAGTGGGAATTCTTTGGGCCTTCGGGGAAGGGGCAGGAAGCTGTTAATTAGCCTCTCCTAGGCTGCCCCAGGGGCTGTGCGAGCCGGGCCATGTGGCCAGGTTGGAGGGGACTCAGAGATGGAGTGGCTGGACACGGCCTGGGGAGCCAGCCATCTGGGGCCGGAGCAGCTGGAGGTGGGTAGCCTGCCAGGCCCAGGTGTTGTCCTTCACGTGGAAGGAGCTGGGGGCTGTGGGGGGCTGGGAGTTTTTCTGCTGGCATTGGGTGACTTGATGAGACTCTGGGGTGACTGGCAGCTTGTCTCATTTCTGGGTGTGTTTCTGGCCTCCGGGTGCTGGGCATAGGGCCTGGCGAGTGCCCACCCCAGTGACTGAGGTGCTGGAGAGGACCTCCAGGGGCCTGTGAGATGGGGTTTGAAATCAAATCCTGCCTCTCCCCCCGCCAAGCAGAACTGCCCTGGCTGTGCCCCCCCAACTGTGAACTCAGGGCACCCTGGCTCCGCAGGGGGCTGTGACTGGGTGCTGAGGCTGGGTCCCCCCTGACCGTGGCAAGGGCAGAGCCGCAGCATCCCAGCCCTGAACGGAGACGGCCCCCCTGTGCGCACCCCGCTGCATGTCTAGAACCCCGGGGGGGGGCTTCCCCCCACCCTCCAGCCCCACCCCGGGACCCTGCTGCCAGGGAGGGAGATTGGCGCAGGGGACCCACCAGCTCCTGGCACCCAAGGCCCTTCCCTGCAGGTCCCTCTGCGGTGGGATGCGCAGTGGGGTCATTCCGTCCCTTGGTCCATCTGAGAGCCGGCCCTGGGACCCGAGAGAGGGGAGCAGCCCCCCAGCAGGCTGGTGGCAGAGCTGAGCGAAGAGCCCCCGAGCTGCACCCTGGTCTCTGAGGCCACACTGCCCTGCACCCTTCTGTCGGGGTCCCCAAGCTGAAGAGGGGGCCCCGGCTGGGCCAACCGGAGCCGCGCTCACATTCTGGGCTGTTGATTGCACAGGGCCAGGCCATGCCCTGCTGCCTGCCCAGGCCGGAGGCCGCCCGTGTCCCCGGCCGGCCTGGGCCATGCACTACTGCCTGCCCAGCCCGGAGGCTGCCCATGTCCCCGGCCGGCCTGGGCCATGCCCTGCTGCCTGCCCAGCCCGGAGGCCGCCCGTGTCCCTGGCCAGCCTGGGCCATGCGCTGCTGCCTGCCCAGCCCGGAGGCCGCCCGTGTCCCCGGCCGGCCTGGGCCATGCGCTGCTGCCTGCCCAGCCCGGAGGCCGCCCGTGTCCCCGGCCGGCCTGGGCCATGCCCTGCTGCCTGCCCAGCCCGGAGGCCGCCCGTGTCCCCGGCCGGCCTGGGCCATGCACTGCTGCCTGCCCAGCCCGGAGGCTGCCCGTGTCCCTGGCCGGCCTGGGCCATGCCTTGCTGCCTGCCCCTTTAAGGAAAGTTTGTTTTTCTCCATGCCCGGCAGCTATTTTAGTGCCAGACCAGCTGAGCAAGCGTGCGGGCTCCAGGGCTCCACCCGCAGCAGGAACTGGATGGGCTGCTTGCCCAGCCTTGGCTACCAGGTACAGGAGCGCCAGCAAAGCACCTTTCTCTGCCTCGGGCCTGCCTCTGCTGTCCTCGCTCTGGCAGGGCCTGAGCGCTTTCAGCCGAGGGCAGGGCATCACCCCACGGGCTCCGGCGGAGAAGCCAGCCACACGCCAGCTGAGCGACTTGGAAGCCTGCCTCTTGGAGGCTGATTGTGGGGGGCTGAGCACAGCCCTGTGCCCACTCCCTTGGCACGGGAATGGCGGGACACTACCTTCCCCAGCGGGGAGCAGCCTGCGGCATCTGTGCCAGGTGGCTCCTGCTTTTGCGGCCTGTGCTGCCCCCTCTGCTGATGCCCCTCTGAAATGCCACGAGTGGCTGCCCAGCAGCCGCAGAGTCCCTGTGTCACCCAGCAGCCTCCGGTCCTCACCTGCAGGCCAGGATGTGGAGGAATTGCATCTGGTCCCGAGGTGCCAGCTCTCTGCTGAGTCCTCTCAACCCACTGCAGGCCTGGCCGCAGTTGGGGGGGGCATGTTTGGGGGGCAGAAGGGTCCCGGGAGTCAGGACACTGGCTCAGGACTCCGGAAACTGGGTTCTGTTCCTGGCCCTGCTGCGTGACCTTGGGCAAGTGGCTGCACTGCTCCGTGCCTCAGTTTCCCCAGCTGTAAAATGCAGATCACTGTCCCGACCTCATCTGGAAACTGCTCTGAGATTGGCTGATAAGGGGCCATTCGGCAAGGACGTAGGATTATAAGACCATGTCTCTGCCCTGCAAGGTCTGGGATCGTGACCCCTTCGCAGCCCTCGGTCAGTGTGGATCGCCATTACCCCTCTCTGGGGGGATTAGCCTGCGTCCCAATTTACAGATGGGGAAACTGAGGCACAGAGCATGGCCCCAGTGTGTTGAGGCCATGCTGTGGATAACAGCCCAGGAGCGCCAGTGGTCAGAGCACTAGGCCGCACTGCCCTTCACCACAGCTCTGCCATGTCAGCCCTGCCCGGTGCCCTTCCTGGAGGGGAAGCTGGCACTCACCCTGCCTCTTGTGCCAGGCAGCATTTCCCTGAGGCGTGGTGCCGCCATGACCCGGGCAACCCATGAGCTATTCGCCCGATGCCAACCGGGGGAGGAGCACCCCCAGCCGAACAGCTGGGCCCTGGGGTCCCCCCTCCATGCGCCGCCCACACCCTGACCTGCTTGGCAGTCGGGGCCTGCGTGGGTGGGGGCTGCTGGCACTTGCAGCCCCTCCCTCAGCCTGGGGCCTTGGTTGCTGAAGGTTTTGCTTGAGGAGCTCCTGGGTGGGGTGGAAAATGGGGGTGGGCGGGGACAGCGACTGGCCTGGGAGAAACTAGCAGCCCTTTGTCCCAGGGCTTCCTCCCCCGGCGCCTGGCCTCAGCGACCATTCAACCCACGTAATCCTTGGGAAACAACCAGCGCGCGGTGGGCCCTGGCTGCCTGGCCGGGGCGGCGGAGGTGGGAGCGGGCGTCTTTCCTGGGCAGGGGTCCCTGCACCCGCGGGTCAAAGCGACCGGCTGAACTGGGGGAGCAACGGTCTCATCGGGCCCGATCCCCCGCCCCACGTGGGCTCCTGGTGCCGGCAGTCGGGCAGGCCTGGGGGTCGGCGTCGGGCGGGTGAGGAGATGGGGACCCCATTCTAATGAGTGCAGCTGGCGACTGACCGGGCACAACTGGGCTGGGGCTCCTGTGAGATGTTCTGCTTCTTCCTCCTCCTCCTCACCTGCCTGCCACCAGGGCTCGCCCCACGGCTAATCCCCAGCTGCCAGTGAGAGGAACGTACTTCCCACGGGTACCCCAGAATCCTGGCCTGCCCCTAGCCCCCTGCCCCTCTAGACGGGCCCTCCAGCGGGCACTGCTCCAAAGGGATCCGTCAGCTGGTGCCCAGGTGCCCGGCTGGGTGGGCATGGAGAGCGGTCGCTGTGTGGGGCCAGCCTGAGGTGGTTTCCTAGGCATGGCACAGCTGGGAGCACTGGCTGGCAGGACATTCAGTGACCCCCTTGCGGCAGGCTGGGGACACTGGAGTTGTTGTCTCAAGCTGGGGATCGGGGTGGAAAGGCACAACAGGGGGAACCCCTGCCCCAGAGCTGTCTGGGGGCCCTCAGGATTCCAGAGTTCCAATCCGGCTCTGCCATTGCCTCCCTCTGGGGCACTGCCCAGCTCTGTGCCTCAGTTTCCCCATCTGTAGCCTGGAAGGGGTTGATAGGATGGCGAGGTTAGTGCTTGTGTGGCGACGGGGCTGCTGAGCCCTGTGTGCATGGAGCAAGGGGAGACACAGAACTGTCCCAGAAATGGGCTGGAAATGTGGGTGCTCAGTGCTGGGTGCCCTGTGAGTGTGATTCAGCAGGGGGCGCTCTTCTCTTCAAGGATGTGAGCCTGGGTGGCCCTGTTCCCATGGCAGCTCTGAGCTCCCCCCGCCCAGTACCGAACGCACGGGGCAGGGACTTTGTGTCCTCTCCTGCTCTGTTAAGCAACATTGCGGTGGGCTGTTAAACAGCTGCTGTGCTCCGCTCCAGAGGTGGCTGCATTCCAGTGGCAGGTGCCGTAGTCACTTGCAAAGGGGTCTCTGGGGTGGAAAGAGGCCGGGGAAATGCCAGGCCAGTCGAGGTTTGATGAAGTGTGTTGGGGAGGTTTGCTCGGGCCGGAATGGTGCAGGGCCTGTAGGACGCAGCGTGGGTTTGTCAGCCGGTGCCAGCGAGGTGCCGCCCTGGACTCGGGGCTGCTGGGTAAAGAAGCAAAGAGCAAATGAAGGCCCAGGCCCACAGCTGCCCAAGTGGCGCTCCCTCGGCCCGTGGGGGGGGGGGGGCAGGGGCTTGGCACGGTGGGTATATCCCTCCCTCCCGGAGCTAGAGAGTGGCCAGGAGCCCTCGTCGCTCCCATGGGGGCCGGGAGCCAATGTCAGGGCCAATGAACTGGTGAAATAGGGTAGGGTAGTGGGGGCTGGGCACCTCCCCACAGAATCCCTGTTCTACAGGGGGGAAACTGAGGCACATGTAGGGCAGGGTCACAAGGAGTGTGGCAGAACAGGGGATTGAACCTAGCCTGCTGCCTTAGCTCAAGCCCATTCTTCCCGAGTGCAGCGAGTGCGACAGGTCTCAGCCCTGGTCCTTACGGGCTGGTGGTCACCAGACCCAGCCGTGGCTGGCTCTGTCTGGCAGCTTGGTGGCAAGGCCCAGGGATACTTGGGGTGGGGCTAGAGGGGACTGTTTAGGGAACAGCCCCTCCAGGACCTAATGCCCCCTGCTTTGGTGCCAGGTGTGCCGGGGGAGCTCTTCTATGGGGGGCAGGAGGAAGAGCAGGGGCTCTGGCCCCACCTGAGCTGGGCATGGCAGGGTGAGTCCGCCCGTCTGCTGAAGGGCATGGGGCTCTGAGTGGTTGTGGGATGGGGCCATGGGGCACAGGGCGGCCCACAGAGGTCTTCTAGCCAGAAAGTTTGGCCGTCGGGTCTCCACAGATGACGGTTGCCCCTGGGCTGGGCCATGACACCGCAGGCTGGGCAAGCAGGGGGCTGCGGGTCGGGAGTGAGGGGCACCAGCAGAGCTGGGGTTGGGACCCCAGGGCTGGGCTAGCAGGGGGCTGCGGGTCAGGAGTGAGGGGCACTGGCAGAGCTGGGGGGCAGCCCATGGCTGGGGGGCAGCAGGGTGAGGGGTCTCATGAGCACCTAGTTTCCCCCTGGATGAAGCTCTCTGCCCTGAGCAGCGCAGTGACCAGGGTGAGCTGATCTTGTGAGTGGGCTGATGGACAAGGGGGATCCCCACACCCCTCACCTTCACCCTCCTGCCGTGTGCTGGGTTCAGGCCCCCTCCCCACGTTGCTGCCCCAGGGCCAGGATCTCTGGGTTGCCCCCTCCCTGGGTGATTTTCTGTCCTCTCCCCTTGCAGGAGGCTGTTGAGCTGCGCTGGGGTGACCTGGATCTGAGCTGGCCGGGGTGGATGGGCAGCCAGCGCTGTAGGTGAGTTGGGGCTGCAGCCCCCGGGACCCTCGGCTGTGGGGGTGGGGGTGTCACACGGGTCTAGGGCTTCAGCCTGGTCCCAGGGCTGTCCCACTAGAGAGCAGCCGTTGGCCCCAGCCCCAGCGATCCCCCTGACCCGGTTCTCCTGAGGTTCCCCCTGCCTCTCGGCCAGGCTCTTTGGGATGGACAGGGCCAGCAGGGAAGGGACATCCCCCTCCCGGTGCCCGGTTCCCATGTGGCTCCCGGGGCGTCTGGGCCCGGCCCACACGGGGTTAAGGCTGGCGGGAGGAATTCTATGGGTGGGGGTGGATGAGCAGCGCTGCCCCCTGCTGGATGGTGCCGCAGCGCCACGTGCAGCCCTGGGAGCCGAGTAGCTGGGGTTGACTGGGAATCCCAGGGACACAGGGAGGGGAGACGGTGGGGTCCCTGGTGGGAGGCACTTGGGGGCTGGCAGGGTGGTGGGCACAAAGGACCTGGTGGAGGGATACTGTGGGTACTGGCAGGGTGGCGGGGATTTGGGGGTCCTGGCAGAGGGCACTGAGGGTGCTGGTGGGGCAGGGGGCTGGAGTCCCTGATGGGGAGGCAGTGAGGGTGCTGGTGGGGTGGTTACGGCTAGGGGTCCTGGCGGGGGGGCACTAAGGGTGCTGGCAGGGTGGTGGGCACAGAGGACCTGGTGGTGGGGCACTGGAGGTACTGGCAGGGTGGTGGGGGTTTGCGGGTGCTGCCAGGATGGTGGGGTCTGGGGACTCCGGCAGGGGGGTATTGGGGATGCTGGCAGGGGCTTGGAGCCCTGATGGGGGGGCCCTGGGGGTGCTGGTGGGGTGGTTGGGGCTGGGGACCCTGATGGGGGGTCCCTGGTGGGGGGCACAAGGGGTGCTGGTGGGGTGGTGGGAGCTGAGGATCCTGGTGGGGGGCCACTGAGGGTGCTGGTGGGGTGGTGGGGGCTGGGGGCCCTGGCGGGGGGGGCACTGGGGATGCTGGTGGGGTGGTGGGAGCTGGGGCCCTGGCGGGAAGGCACTGAAGGTGCTGGTGGGGGGAGGGGGCTGGGGGCCCTGCATGTCCCATGTGCCTCTGGCCGGTGTCACTGCTCTCCCTGCGCGTGGGCGGATTGATTGGAGGTGGCAGCGAGGTGCTGGGCTCTGTGCTGCCAGGCCCATGCCAGCTGCAGCCCTGGCTGCGGGCACCTCCACAGCCGCCGTGCAGCGTGAGAGCAGGCAGCCAAGCATGTGTGTGTGGGGGCGGTGGTCTGACCCCTTAGCTGGCACACGTCACACGCTGGGCTCCTGGCGTGGGCTGAGGGGTGGGGGATGCATGTGCCCAGTTAGGAATGTGTTCAGGCGTCGTGGGGGGGTTGTGAAATCCCCCCCAAGTCCCAGCCTACGCCCCCTCTTCACTCCTGCACCGGAGCATCCATCCCCCATTGACCCGGCCCCCTGCCACTGCCCCCATTGGTCGTCCCGCCTCATTAACACCCCCACTCTTCTCCTGCACCCATGGGCTCCCTGGCCAGGCCTGCTGGCTCTCAGGGAAGGGGCTGTGGCTGGGGGGTGAGCCGGGTCCCCAGCCCTGCCTGTGAGTGGGGCCAGCTGGGTGGGAGCTGGCCACGCTGTCAGGGCTGCTCCCTTCTCCCCTTTGCTGTGTGTCGGGGCAGCTGGGTCATGGGGCATCTCCTGGGGGCAGGAGGCACAGGTCACTGCCCCCCTGAGCCCCAGTGCGGGGGCTGAGGTCCAAGCAGCCAGGCTGCACACACACCTGATCAGAGCCGAGAGCAAAAGAGAGCTAGTGCTCCTCACTCCCGACCTGCAGCCCCTGCTAGCCCAGCCCTGGGCTCCTGCAGGCCACAGCTACCTACTGGCTGAAAGGGGCCCATATGGCCAGGCCGTTGGTCTGGGACCGTTGTCCAGGGTCTGGGTTCTGGAGAGCTGCTGAGTCCTGGGAGGGTCCCCTGCCACGCAGGGTGTAGGGCTCTGGCAGGCAGGCGAAGGGCAGCAGGAATAACATTATAATCTCCCTGTGTTTGGCATCATGGCCAGGGATAGAGCTGGAATCCTGCTGATCCATTCGAGCTAAAGGAGAATCCCCCTGAGGTGTCAGCAGTACGGCCCTATGACATACTGGATCAGTTCCGATTCCATCCAGGAGGGGGCGGCATTGCTCAGACACCCCCGCCAGCTCCCCCCTGCCTGAAATAGTCCAAATCTGCGAATCTGCGGTGGGCGCAGCAAGGTGCCTTGGCGGAGGAGGGCATTGGATAAGCAAGTGGTTGAGCGGGGAGAGGAAAATGGGGAATTTGGAGCTGCCTGTTTTCTCGGATTCTCCCGCGCTGGGAGCTGCTCTTGGCTCCGTTGATCGTTTTGCAGTGTGTGGGCAGGGAATGCCGGGGGAGGCGCCTCTTGGCTGTTATGACTCTACGGAATAAATAGAGCGACTGGAGAAAGAACAACTTTTCTCTTTGCCTTTTGTGCCTTGCTCAGCCATTTTCGAAGCTGAGGAGGAGAGTTTGGTCTTGTCTGCGGAGCTGCCCAGGTTTGACTTTGAATCGCTGTGGAACGTCGACAAGAGACTCAGTTTTGCTGATTTCAGTGGGGCTGGGTCTAGATCCCTCTCCTGGCCTTTAACGAATTCAGCCCTCATGCTGGTCGGTTTCCTCTGTCCCAGGAGAGCTGTTGGGGTAGTGGAGCTCTGAGCTCTCTGGTGACCTTCCCCAGACCTGCAGAAGGGCTCTGTGGAGCTCGAAAGCGTGTCCCCTCCATCACCAGCTGTTGAGCCAGTAAAAGACGTTGCTCCTGAACCAAGACGGCTCTCCCCTTTGGCGCCAATGGGGACCTCCTCGCCTGTGTCAAACTTGGCACGTGGTCCGGACGCAAAGGGTGAGGGCTTCCCCCCAGCCAGGGCATGGAAGCGTCTCCGTGTGCACCATGCTCGACTGGGTGTGTCTCTGAACCATGACCTTCATGCTCCCTTTGCTTTCCCAGCTCTGCGGGTACCGTGGCCCTGGTGTTACCCTGGCTTCGTGCGATGAATTGCTTTGGCGGCTAGAGAGAGCCCCGTGGAGGGGGCCCTGGAGCACCCGCGAGGGAGCACAGGTCATCAGCGGCTGTGCTTGTGCCAGTGCACCACTATTGTTTGGTTTGGTTTCTCCTACTGCCAAGCTGAGTTCACGGGGGCACCAGCAGCAGATGGCCTGGTGGTGGGGGGGACTCACATCTTTTGGAGGATTGTGCTGTTGGCACTTCAAAGAGAAACGACCCCTCTCCCTGCAGATCGATCTAGCGGGAGCCCTGGGCTGGGGCCCTGAGCCGCCTGTGGTGATGTCTCAATGGGCAGATGCCCGCTGTGCACTCTGAAAGGGGCTTTCTGGTGGGGAAGGCCCCAGTCCTGCAATGAGTGTGTCAAGTGTGTGGCCTTGGGGGTCTAGCAGAGTTATGAATGTAAGCTCCCAGGCTCGTCTTTTGAGGTGTCGTGCGGGTTTCCTTTGAGGACGAGGAGCGAGAGGTCAGCTAGGGAGTGATCTCTTTGTGAACCACCGGTGATATGGTGGTTTTGTGTTTGATCGTTTTCCTGTGTGTGAGCTCTTTGAGGGCATTGTGATTGGTTTCACCCAGATAGCTGGTATTGGGGTATTTGATGCACTTGATGAAATATGCCACATGTTGTGATAGGTGTGTGTGGGACCTCTGGATCTTGAAAGGTGTGAACATAAGAATGGCCAGACTGGGTCAGACCAAAGGTCCATCCAGCCCAGTATCCTGTCCTCCGACAGTGGCCAATGCCAGGTGCCCTAGAGGGAGTGAACCTAACAGGCAATGATCAAGTGATCTCTCTCCTGCCATTCATCTCCACCCTCTGACAAACAGAGGCTAGGGACACCATTCCTTACCCAGCCTGGCTAATAGCCATTCATGGACTTAACCTCCATGAATTTATCCAGTTCTCTTTTAAACGCTGTTATAGTCCAGCCTTCACAACCTCCTCAGGCAAGGAGTTCCACAAGTTGACTGTGCGCTGCGTGAAGAAAAACTTCCTTTTATTTGTTTTAAACCTGCTGCCCATTAATTTCATTTGGTTACCCCTAGTTCTTATATTATGGGCATATATATTATATTCCTTATTCACTTTCTCCACATCACTCATGATTTTATATACCTCTATCATATCCCCCCTTAGTCATCTCTTTTCCAAGCTGAAGAGTCCTAGCCTCTTTAATCTCTCTTCAAATGGGACCTGTTCCAAACCCTGAATCATTTTAGTTGCCCTTCTCTGAACTTTTTCTAGTGCCAGGATATCTTTTTTGAGATGAGGAGACCGCATCTGTAAGCAGTATTCAAGATGTGGGCGTACCATGGATTTATAGAAGGGCAATAAGATATTCTCTGTCTTATTCTCTGTCCCTTTTTTAAATGATTCCTAACAGCCTGTTTGCTTTTTTGACTGCCACTGCACTTATGAAGGCCAAAAAAGGGGGTTCAGAAAAGATTTCTTTCAAGATGGGGCCCCCATCAAATATGGATTGTAAATGTTTAATAATACCCATGGGGGTTCCTGTGTGGGGTGGTAGGTGACAAGTAGGGGTTTGCGGTCAGTGGGTTTGGGGTTTTTTTCTGTATTGAAGGAGGTTTTCCTGGGGTATTTGAGTGGCCCATTCCATGATGGAATGTGCGGTGGAGTGTCCTTTAACGTGGTTTAAGTGTGTTAAGGTGTATATCCTCGACTTTCTCCTCCAAGCATGTTCTGTGGTGTCTGAGTGCCCGGCTGTAGATAACTGGTGTTTTGGTGTGGTTGGGGTGGTTATTGGACCTGGGAAGGGACGTGTGCTGATGCATGGGTTTCTTGTCTATAGTTGTCTGTAGAGCTCCATTGCTGAAGCTGATTATGGTGGAAGTTGATGCCGGTATGGGAGTATTCTAGAGGGAGTTTAATGGATGGTGGTGGATGAAGTGGTGCAGTTCAGATCTGTCCAGACGATGAAAATACCATTGATGTCTCTCAGGTGTATCATTGGTTTCGTGGTGCATTTGTCCAGAAATCCTTCCTCAAGGTAGCCCATGGAGAGGTCAGCACATTGGGGACCCAACCTTGTTCCCACCATTTGGACAACGCGTTTGTTGTTGAATGTGAAGCTGCTGTGGCTGAGGATGAAATGGCTGGGTTTGGCACTGTGTTTCGGGTGGATTTCTGAGTGTTGTGCGTTATCTTTTAAATACTTGAGGCAGGCAGCGATGCCATCCTGGTGATGGATGTTGGTGTATAGAGAGATGACACCCGTGGTGGTGAGGATGGGTTCTGAGGGCAGTTGTTAATGGTGCAAAGTTTCTGGAGGAAGTCAGCTGTCCTGGAGGAAGCTGGCCCTTTCTGCAGTGAGTGGTTTGAGGCTGGTTTCTATGAGTCCCGATACTCCTTCCGTCAGAGTGCTGTGACCAGATATGATTGGTCTGCTGGGTTCCCTTGTTTGTGTATCTTGGGAAGCACGTAGAAGGTCCCTTTGATGTGGGTTTGTGACAGAAGCATGGAACCTGCACAGCTCTGCATTATTGTCATGGGCATTGCAAGCACAGGACACACAATCCTCTGGTATTTGCAGAGCCGTAAGAAGAACCAAATCAGCGCGAAACATGATGATTGCTTGGAGGACAGATTGCTGGGGGACAGAACAAGAACCTTCTCAAGGTTGTTGATGGAATTCACAGATCAGCAGCACATTGTGGACCACCACTTCTAGGGCTGAGAAATGAGCAGTGACTGGGATTGCACCGTAATGTAGGCTTGGGATGATGAACGGTGGCCGCAGAACTTTTGGCAGTGGGAGGCCGTGTTCCTGGATCTGTGTCCCAAGTTCACTTCAGCCCTCCAGCACAGGGGCATCAGAACGAGAGCTGTACTGACAGTGGAGAAGCAAGGGGCAATCGTACTGTGGACACTTATAACGTTGGATTGCTGCCCGTCAGTGGGAATCATTTTGGAGTTGGAAAATCCACTATGGGGGCCATTGTCATGCAAGCACCTGGAGCCATTAATCACCACCTGTTATGCCAGACTGAGAGTCTCAGCAATGTGTTGGACATAGTCGATGGATTTGCAGCAATGCCTATTGCAAATAGGCATTCACGTGCCTATTTTAGAACTAGTCCACCTTGCACAGAGTATGTCAACAGAAAGGGCTACTTTTCCATGATTGTGCAGGCTCTGGTGGATCACCAGGGATGCTTCACTGACACGAACCTTGGCTGATCAGGGAGGGTGCATGACACTTGCATCTTTAAGAACACAGGACTGTTCAGAATGCTACAAGCAGAGACCTTCCATCCTGACCGGCGGATTACCATTGGCGACGTTGAACTGCCAATAATGGTCCTGGGGGACGCAGCCAAACCCTTTCTCCCCTGGCTCATGGAATCGCATACTGACCACCTCAACAGCATCGAGGAAAGATTCAGCTACCAGCTCAGCAGGTGCAGAAAGACAGCTGAATGTGCTTTTGGTAAATTGAAGGGACGCTGGCATTGTATACTCACAAGATTGGATCTCAGTGGGGAAAAAAATCCAGTGGTTATAGCAGCTTGCTGTGTCCTGCATAATATCTGTGAAGCAAAGGGGGAAAACTTGCCCCTGGGGAATAGGGAAGGGGTAGAGTGGCTATCGGCTGAGTTTGAACAGTCAGACATATGGGCTATTAGAAGAACTTGACACCGAGTGATACAGTTCAGGGAGGCTTTGCAAGAGCATTTTAACAGTGAGCCACAGTAATGCATTGTGATGGACTCTGCTGTACCTGGCATTTGGTGTTTTGGGGCTTGTTAAGAATTGTGGGGTGCTTGGTGTACATGTATGAATATAACACTGTCAGTGCATCACAATTTTGTTGTTCTTGCTGTACATTTGTGATTATTACTGTCTCTAATACTCTGAGTTGTCACACTGCACAGTAACAAGTACCGAAGTGGGTGCTTTCATTGCTCTTTGCAGCATATGCTGGGAACGAATAAAGAAGAATTATTTTCCAAACAATAGAATTTTGGGTAACAAAACCAGGGCAAAGAAAAATCAGTGCAATTTATAAACAAATCCATTTCCTTACTTTATTACTTTTTTATGTAAGTTAACAAGGGGAAAGAACATTCATGTCCATTTAATCTACACATACAGCACCCATGGTTGTCACAGGTCAGTGTAGGTCAAGCTGTGGCTGTCTGTGGTTTCTCCTGGTGTAGGTTGGTAGCGGTAGGTGTGTGGGCCCTAAGGCCGTATGGAATGCTAAGCTGGGAGAGGGGTGTTGGGACTGCAATAGGACTTGAGCCCAGAATTGTTGAATCTGGAGATCCCAAGAGTCTGAAGCATCTGCGTTTGCTGGCAGAGAAGCCCCATTGTGTCCTGGTGCATTTCCCTCTCCTTGTCCTGCTGGGACTCCTGGGCCTTTCTTCTGTCCACTAATTCCTTCCCCAGACTGTCTGCAATATTCACCCTCCTGCTCTTTGTTCATGCTCTGATGCAGCACTGGCTTGTAGGATCTCACTTAATGTGTCACCTCAAGTCCTCTTCTTTCTTCTCATCATCTGGCTCAAGTGTTCCATGGGTGTGGAGAAGGAACCACTCAAGGCTGCAACGGCAGCAGCTATAGATAAAACACCCAGAGGTACCACTATCACTATAGTCACAAGGAAAAGTGAAAGTTAGGGTTCAGAACTGCTTTCTCTTGCTCCCCTTAAGTTTTAAACAAGACCTGCTTATTGACGCTTCTGCTTCAGAAGGCTTGTGCACGGCACCACTCACGGTACCGGCCATGGTGAGTATGGTCCACCAGAGGCGAGGGGAATGAGGGGGGAATTTCACGTCTTGCAAGACTTGAAGAGTGTCAAGCAATGACACTGGATGCTCGCCCTGTTTTCCACAGGTGATGGTGATTTTAGCCGATAAATCGCTCAAGGGGAATGAGGGCACAGAGAGAGCACCTCTGCTGCTGAAGACCTGAAGCTGTCCAGGCCTGTATGCCGTTCACTTGTTTACTGCAATGGTGCCTGCTGAAGTTATCACCAGTTAGCATGGGAAAGTGTCCTACCGTGGAGGAAGAAATAAAGCTGCCATCCCTAGAAACCTTTGGGAGAGGATTGCGGAGAACCTCCCTGAAAGTTTCCTCAAGATCTCAGGAGGATTAAAAGGACATCCCTGTGTATATAAACAAACTGCTCCTCCACCCCCACTTAACTGTATAGGGGAACGAAAAGCGGATAACTCTACCTCTTTTTGTTGTAGCACTGCCTCTTCTAGTGCGACTAAATAAATGTGATGGGAAATACATTTACACACTTACCCAAGGTACCTTCCCCTTATCGGGCTCACCCCTGCTTGGCTGCCAGGACTGACTGGATTGTGGTGGAGTCTCAAAGAGGTCCTGGCTTGTGGCATAGCTGGATCCCCTGGGCTCATGTCACCTATTTTTGTCCTCGCTGTTCATGCCAGGGGCCTGGGACTCATGCTCCTTGGGGCTATCTCTGATGCTCTGCGGGATGTGATGAGGTCTCCACCAAGTATAGCACGCAGCTCTTTGTAAAAGCGGCAGGTCTGTGGCTCTGCTGTGGATGGAGTATTGGCCTCCCTGGCCTTCTGATCTCCAGTATCTCCTGTCTGCTCCGTGCCAGAGTGTGACTGGAGCGTGGAGCTGGCCCAGCCAGCTAGGCAGTTGCACACAGTGGAGAGTGCACTGGGCAATCAGGAAAAGGGTTTTCAAAAATGTGTGGGGTTTTAAAGGAGGGAGGGGAGGGGGCACTTCTGGTCCTTGTGACCCCTGAGCAGTGGAGTTCCCAACTGTGACCAGAGCGGTCAATGTCCAGCATTGTGGGACAGCTGCTGGAGGACATTGAGGGTTGACACAGGTAACCAGATCTAGGCAAGGCTGCTGATGTCCATCTAACTTTGCAACATAGCCCAGGCCCTAGCAGGGGGCTGTGATGTTTGTTATGGATTTCACAGTGGAGGTTTTCTCCTCTGAAGCAATTGAGGTAACGATCCAGTGTGTGGTTTCGCCTGCTGGGGGCATCCAGTCGGCTGATGACTGTGGGCAGGGAGGCGAAGGAATTCTTGGAGGCAGAGGTGGCGGAAGAATTCTTCTGTTCTCCGCATGTGAGGATGGTATCGGGTTGGTTCAGTCCTTTGAAGAGTGCAGCTAGTTCCAGTCAGGGGCTTCCTGCAAGGGATGATTTCTACTTTGAGATGGTCCCTTCTGGAGCACGTAGGGTGCAGGAGATGGTTCCCCAGTGTCTCTGAAATCTGTCTGCAGAGCTGTTCACCATATCTGGAGTTGTGCATAGTGATCAGAGGGTGGTAATTGGTGAGTCCTCTGGGCATGATGTTTTGTTTCTTGCTTTTGCTCAGGAAGTCGATATTGCTGTTTAGCCTGGCTTCCTCCTCCTTCATCTTGTGACGTTTCCATTTTCAACAGCAGAATTCAATCTCTTCCCTAGTGGTTTTTAGGGTAGTGGTAGCTGGGTTGTTCACCCATCCAGCCTCAGAGGGTTTCCCAGCTGTTTCGAGCTCCTGGGGAGAAAAGTCTATCTTAAACCGCACAGCCATTGTCTAATCATCTCTCTTGCTTGTCATTATCATGTACTGTGTGTATTATCACAGTGTGTAGCTGCTCGTGTCGGATCCCAATGAGCTGGCGGCTGTACAGGCACAGATCAAAAAGACAGTCTCTGCTCCACCTTACATCGAAGTGATGCACAATCTCTAGTAACTCACAAACCTGTACAGGGATTTTCCTTGGACTTCCCACCCAGCAGCCCACAATCAGCCATGGAACTATTCAGATTTCCTGGGGAATGAGATTCCAGCGACTGCCTCCTCCGACACGACCCTGCCACGAGGTCCCAGGCTCAGACTGCACTCCCCAGGGGGTGCTGGGCCCTTTGCCCCTAGCGCACAGACAGAGACCAGAAGCACAAAGAGTTTAAGACCAAAAATTTCAACAGTGCCTCTGATTTCTGGGTGCCTGACTGGTACCTGTATCTCCCACTGATTCCAGCTGGCATGGGAGGTGCTCAGCACCCGAGAAAATGCAGTTCTAGGTGGGTTTTGTGAAAGGCACAAATAAAACCCTGACGTCCCATCCCATAACTCTAACTTCTAGGCTACAGTGCCTCTCCTCCCCTAGGGGTGCAGGCTTAGCCTATGGGTGCCTGACAGCACCCGTCTTGCCTGGCGCTGGGTGTTCCTGGGGTTGCAGTGACTGCCCCTTTCCCTCAAACCCGTGCTGTGCGCTCCAGGAGCCTGCTTTGAGAGGGGTGTTGTGTGACATGCACTGGGGTTTCCCCTCTGATGCAGGGCAGCACCCCGTGGGGTGACCCGAGTGTGGTCATTCTCAGCCAGGGGGCATGGCAGCAGGCTAGGGATGGGAAGGCTCCCAGTGGAGTTCCAGGTGTGGGAGGTGCTTTGTGCGTGCCCTTGGGCAAGTTGCTTAGCCTCTCTGTGCCTCAGTTTCCCTATCTGTACCATGGGGACAATAGCCCTGGCCTGCCTCCTGGAGGGTGTTCTCCCTGCGGGGGAGCAGGAAGAGCTGGGGAGGGTGCGGGGCCGCGGGGGGGCCGCAGTGGAGTTCATGGGGCAGTGGGGGTATGGCAGCGTGTTGAGCGGTGCGGGGGGCGGGGCCGAGCGGTGCAGGGGGCGGTGCCTAGCAGGACAGGGGCGTGGCCGAGCGGGGCTGGGGCTGGGGCTGGCCGCTGGTCTGGTCAGGGGGCGGGGCCGGGCCGGGGGAGCCGAGCGGGCGGGGCTGCGGGGCCGCCCGGCGTCGCGACATGGAGGCGGCCGGCGAAGGTGGGTGCGGGGGGGCCCGATCCCGGCGCGGGGAGCAGCAGGTGGGGCAGCCTGAGCGCCAAGGGGCCGGGAGCCCTGCCCCCCCCGAGTCCTCTGTCCCCCCTGTCTGCCCCCAGCCCCCCCGAGACCTCTGCCCCCCCGCCGGGTCCTCTGTCCCCCCCCCGCCTGCCCCCCTCCCTCCTGCCCCCAGCCCCCCCCGCGTCCTCTGCCCCCCCGCCGGGTCCTCTGTCCCCCCGCCTGCCCCCCTCCTTCCTGCCCCCAGCCTCCCCCGCGTCCTCTGCCCCCCGCCTGCTCCACCCTCCCTCCGATCCCCAGCCCCCCCGCCTTCTCTGCCCTCCCTCCTGCCCCCAGGCCCCCCACGTCCTATACCCCCTCCTGCCCCCAGCCCCCCCTGCATCCTCTGCCCCCACTCCTGCTGCCCCCTCCTCTGCCCCCCTCCTGCCACAAGTCCCCCCGCGCCCTCTGCTCCCCGTCCTGCCCCCTCCGGCGTCCTCTGCCCCCCTCCTGCTCCAAGCTGCCCCGGCGTCATCTTCCCCCAGCCCCCCCACCTCCTCCTCCCTCCCTCCTCCTGCCCCCAGCCCTCCCCGGTGTCATCTCCCCCGCCTTCTCCTCCTGCTCCCAGCTCCCACGGCGTCATCTTCCCCCCTTCTCCTCTTCCTGTCCCAAGCCCCCCCCCGCATCCTTAGCCCCCTTTTCCCCCTCCCCCGGGGCCGGCTGCCCCATTGCACAGGCGCGGGGCCCCTTGCAGGGGTGCTGGGGTGCGAGAGTCCCGCCTTAATGCTGCGCTGGGGGGCCCCGTGGGACCACGAGCCGCCGGGGCTGGCCAGAGGGGAGCGGGGGGCTGGAGGTGCTGGTCTGGTCTGTGCATGGTGGGGTGACGGGGTGGAGGTGCCAGTCTGGTCCATGTGACGGGTATGGGGCATGGGGGACTGGAGGTGCTGGTCTGGTTCGTGCGTGGTGGGGGGCACGGGGCACAGGGGCTGGAGATGCGAGGCTGGTCCGTGCGCGGTGGGGGATGCGGGGGGGCTGGAGGTGCGAGGCCGGTCCGTGTGCGAGACTGGTCCGTGGGGTGCTGGAGGTGCGAGGCTGGTCCGTGCGCGGTGGGGGCCACGGGGGGGCTGGAGGTGCGAGGCCTGTCCGTGTGCGGTGGGGGGCTGGAGGTGCGAGGCTGGTCCGTGCGCTGTGGGGGGCTGGAGGCGCGAGGCTGGTCCGTGTGCGGTGGAGGGCATGGGGGGCTGGAGGTGCGAGGCTGGTACGTGTGCAGTGGGGGGCTGGAGGTGCAAGGCTGGTCCCTGTGCGGTGGGGGGCATGAGGGGCTGGAGGTGCAAGGCTGGTCCGTGCGCGGTGGGGGGCGCGGGGGTCTGGAGGTGCGAGGCTGGTCCCTGTGCGGTGGGGGGCATGAGGGGCTGGAGGTGCAAGGCTGGTCCGTGCGCGGTGGGGGGCGCGGGGGTCTGGAGGTGCGAGGCTGGTCCATGCGCGGTGGGGGCACCGGATTGCCCGGGCTGGCAGTCTGCTGTTGGATGCTGTTTATCTGTGGAGTTGGTGCCAGGTGACCGTGGGGAGCCCGGCCCAGGGCAGGCCCGTGTGCCTGTCTCTGTCCTGGGGGCTGCGGCCAGCCATGCTCTGCGAGGCTCCCGTTGGGGCTGGGGCATCCCCCCTGCACAGCGCAGCCCCCCGGAGTCGGCCGCGTGGTTCCTCTGACACAGCCTGGCCTTGCGCCATGTGCCAGGCCTGGGAAAGCCGCCGGCACTGAGTGGCAAGTGGGGGCTGCGTACCAGAGGCTCCTCTGAGCCCCCCGGGGCCGGCCGGCCGGCCGCGGAGCCCCCCACACCTGCAGGGGGAGGGTGCTGGTTGGGGTGGATCCGATGGGATTTCCCCTGGCCCCAGAGGGAAGGGCCCATAGTCTCTCGCTGTCTGCCCCTGGCGTGCGCAGCGTGGGCCTGCTCTGGGCCCCTCGGCACCGGAGGGCTGCACTGGGCTGGGTGGCTCCACGTGGAGCTGGGGGAGACCCAAAGGAGGCTCCAGGTGCAGGGATCAGGCTGGGCCGGGGGCCGACCCCAGCGATGGGCAGGGCCTGAGCCCGGGGTGGCCCCAGAGCACGGGAGGAGCCGTCAGTTGGGCCGCAGAGACCCAGGCTGAGCAAAGCCATGGCAAGGGGGTAGCGCGGGAGAGGCTGAGTTTGGGCCAGGCCTCAGCTCCCGGTACTGATGTCTGGGGGTCAGCGTGGTGGTCAGGCTGTGGGGGGTGAACTCGGCATCAGTGGGTCTGGCTGGGTTGTTGGGGGCCCTGTGCTGGGCACCGGTAGGTCTGGCTGGTTGGGGACATGGTTCCTGGGCCACCTGCCCTGCAGAGTGGGGTGCCCGTGTGGGGGGAGGGGCGGGTGACTGGAGCACTGGTGCCAGACCCCCTCCCCACTGACGGGCCCCTTGGTGCAGACAGGCAGTGCTTGGGGGTCAGATATGTTGGGGACCCAGGAGACTGGCCTTGCTGGGCCCTGCTCATTGGGGAGCTGTGCCCCCCCCCCCCGCCACTGCTTGGGCTCAGCGCCCTTGTGACTTTCTTCCCAGGTCTTGATCTCCCGGTAGGAGCAGGGACGCTGGGGGAGAGGTTCCTGAGGAGCAAGGCCATGGCCTGACTAACACCCCCCACGTGGACCCCTGGGGACTCCTCATGCAGAGAAGCAGCAGCCGAGCCTGCGCCTGGACTGCACTGGGCTTTGTCCTCCTAGCCTGGGGAAATAGGCCGTGCAGGGGAGGGGCATGTGGGCTGGTGGTGGGGGGAACAGGCTGCTCTGTGGCTGGATGCAGCCTCCCACCAGCCCACGTGCTGCTGGGGGAGGCTCAGGGCCTGGGGGGCCGGGGTGTCTACACAGTTCGGAGCCTGGCTTGGGAAGCTCTGGGCTGGATCCCGGCCGTGGCTCCCGTGTCTCGGCCAGCCCAGCCCGCAGAGAGAAGTCAGCGGGCGGCTCTGCACTCGGCCCCTCAGCAGGCCTGGCTCCAGACCCCGTGCAGTGAGCTCGGGGGGGCTCTGCTAGTAACTCACCTGCCGACTGTGCCCTACCAGCTGCCACCTGGCAGGCACCATGGTCACCTCTGCGCAAGAGAGGCCAAGGGGGGCACCGGCAGAGCTGGAGGGTGGAGGGGAGCTCCGGGCTGGGCCATTAGGGGGCTGCGGGTCGGGAGTGAGGGGCTCCGGCTGAGCTGGAGGGTGGAGGGGAGCTCAGGGCTGGGCCATTAGGGGGCTGCGGGTCGGGAGTGAGGGGCTCCAGCAGGGCTGGAGGGTGGAGGGGAGCGGCCATTAGGGGCCTGCAGGTCGGGAGTGAGGGGCTCCGGCTGAGCTGGGGGTGGACCCCAGGGCTGGGCTAGCAGGGGCTGCGGGTTGGGAGTGAGAGGCACCGGCAGAGCTGGGCCATTAGGGGGCTGCGGGTCGGGAGTGAGGGGCTCCAGCAGGGCTGGACCATTAGGGGGCTGCGGGTCGGGAGTGAGGGGCTCCGGCTGAGCTGAGGGCGGACCCTAGGGCTGGGGTAGCAGGGGCTGCGGGTTGGGAGTGAGGGGCACCGGCAGAGCTGTGGGTGGACCCCAGGGCTGGGCTAGCAGGGGCTGCGGGTCGGGAGTGAGGGGCACCGGCAGAGCTGGGGATGGACCCCAGGGCTGGGCTAGCAGGGGGCTGCAGGTCAGGAGTGAGGGGCACCGGCAGAGCTGGGGGTGGACTCCAGGGCTGGGCTAGCAGGGGGCTGCGGGTCGGGAGTGAGGGGCACCGGCAGAGCTCAGGGGAGGGGAGCCCAGGGCTGGGCTAGCAGGGGCTGCGGGTCAGGAGTGAGGGGCACCGGCAGAGCTGGGGGTGGACCCCAGGGCTGGGCCAGCAGGGGGCTGCAGGTCAGGAGTGAGGGGCACCGGCAGAGCTGGGGGTGGACCCCAGGGCTGGGCTAGCAGGGGGCTGCGGGTCAGGAGTGAGGGGCACCGGCAGAGCTGTGGGTGGACCCCAAGGCTGGGCTAGCAGGGGGCTGCGGGTTGGGAGTGAGGGGCACCGGCAGAGCTGGGGGTGGACCCCAGGGCTGGGCCAGCAGGGGGCTGCAGGTCAGGAGTGAGGGGCACCGGCAGAGCTGGGGATGGACCCCAGGGCTGGGCTAGCAGGGGGCTGCAGGTCAGGAGTGAGGGGCACCGGCAGAGCTGGGGGTGGACTCCAGGGCTGGGCTAGCAGGGGGCTGCGGGTTGGGAGTGAGGGGCACCGGCAGAGCTGGGGGTGGACCCCAGGGCTGGGCCAGCAGGGGGCTGCAGGTCAGGAGTGAGGGGCACCGGCAGAGCTGGGGATGGACCCCAGGGCTGGGCTAGCAGGGGGCTGCAGGTCAGGAGTGAGGGGCACCGGCAGAGCTGGGGGTGGACTCCAGGGCTGGGCTAGCAGGGGGCTGCGGGTCGGGAGTGAGGGGCACCGGCAGAGCTGGGGGTGGACCCCAGGGCGGGGCTAGCAGGGGGCTGCAGGTCAGGAGTGAGGGGCACAGGCAGAGCTGGGGGTGGACCCCAGGGCTGGGCTAGCAGGGGCTGCGGGTTGGGAGTGAGGGGCACCGGCAGAGCTGGGGGTGGACCCCAGGGCTGGGCTAGCAGGGGGCTGCGGGTCAGGAGTGAGGGGCACCGGCAGAGCTGGGGGTGGACCCCAGGGCTGGGCTAGCAGGGGGCTGCAGGTCAGGAGTGAGGGGCACCGGCAGAGCTGGGGGTGGACCCCAGGGCTGGGCTAGCAGGGGGCTGCGGGTCGGGAGTGAGGGGCACCGGCAGGGCTGGGGGCAAGAGGTGATGCAGGCTTCCACGCCTGCCGGGGCAGCTGGAGGTTGTCTCTTGGCAGGCGTCTCTGGCTCTGCTCCACAGGCCCGTGAAATGGGAACGGGCCCAGATGCTCGCGTCGTGTCAGCGTCACTGAGTCTGTTCCAGGCCTATGGGCTTCTACCTTGATAGCTTCAGCCGATGCCTCCCCTGCCCTGGAGGGAGATGAGACGGGTGGGGGAGGAGAGGTCTCACTCATCCCCCTCCTTTGCTGGAGGGGACCCTGGCTGGGCTGGGGGTCAGGGGAGCCGTTGGCCCGGAGCTAATACAGGAGGCCCCAACTGCCAGACAAACGCAGCCGGGTGCAAAGCACGCTGGGCTGGGGTGAGATTGATAGGGGCCGAGGGGGCCATGGGAGACGCAGGCCGGGTTGCAGGAGTTGTGAGCCTGGGGGATTGTCTCTCGGAGGACGGGTGGGGAGCCCAGCACAGGGACTGACCAGCCTGGGCCGAGGGTGGGGCCAGTGTTCAATCTCCCAGCGCTGGGCCTAGCAGCCCCTTTTACAGGTGGGAAAACTGAGGCCCAGAGCGTGGGAGGGTCCTAAGCCATGTGCTCAGACCACCAGCCCCTCCCCGCCTGGCATGGCTGCGTCCTGCCAGAACAGTGACCCTAAGTGAATGAGGCACAGAATGATTCAGTGACTCACCTGAGGTCACATGATGAGTCAGTGGCAGAGACGGGACTTGACCTGAGTCCCAGCTCATTGATTTGTAAATGGCCGGCTGGAATCCGGAGCGTCCCCCCACGTGGTCCCTGGGTGATGGAGTCCTGTCTCCTCGCCCTCCCTGGGGCTTTGACACACAGAGTGGGGTGGGGCAGGGAGGGGGGATTATAAATGTAACTGAAGAGATTCACGACCAGCTGCTGCCCCCCGTGCGCTCGGCTGTGTGTGGGATCAGCTCACGAGTTCCCTTAACTCCCCCCCGATGAAAACCCTTCCCACTGACTCTTCTCCCCCGGGGCCGGTCTCGGGCTGGGCCTGCGGGTGGAGGTTCTGGGGTGCTCGGGGCGCTTGGTTCGGCTCAGCCGGCCCAGCCATGAGTTGGGATCCGGGCGCCCCCCAGTTTCTGGGCTGCTGGTTCAGGCATGGCTCTGCCTGGGGCATTTCCAGGAAAACCGGCTCTTTTGTCTCCTCCGAGTTGACTGGCTGCTGCTGGATTCTTGCTCCCTAATCCGCGCCCGGCCCAGGCTGGTTGCCGGGCAATGCTGGTTATGCCGGGAACAGGAGGACCCTGACATCAGACGGGGAATGCGGCAGCAGGAGCTGGGCCAGAGCCGAAGATCCGGCTTCTGTGCAAACGCCCGTGGCAGTGGGGGAGGGCGTGGGGCTGGTTTAGAGAGCTGCTCCATGCCCAGTGGCTGGGCTGGGCGAGGAGGAGTCGGGTCTGCTCCGGATGTGTCCAGGCCTCAGACCCGTCGCTGGTGCAGGGAGCCAGTCCCCGCATGGGGGGTCCCCGCTCAGCAGCCTGACCCATGGCTGGCAGGGTGGGGAGAGCAGACTGCAGCGGGGGCCGCCTCAATTCGCCAGGCGGGGGGGCTGGCTTGTGCTACTGGCATATGGGAGCCCTTGGGGTGTGGGGCAGAACCTGAGCTCTGCAGAGAGCTGGTGGGAGGCGGGGGGGGGGGTGCGAGTGGGGGCCATGCAGGGTGGGGGTGGAGCAGTGCAGAGGCGGGGAGGCAGGGCGCTGGGGTGGAGTGGTCGCCTTGGGCACAGGGAGGACCCCGTGGCCCCATACCAGGCTCCCCCCACCCAGTGTGGCAGCGGGGCTGGTGGGAACCCGGCTGGACGGGGAGGAAGTTGTCCCAAGTGCGTCCCGACTCTCCTGGAGCAGTGGCACCGGCGCTTGGGGAGCCCAGGGCACAGAGTGGGGTTCGGGGGCACCCACATGCGATGCCCCATGTCAGCTCCGTTCCGCATGTCACAGGAGAGCGGCTTGGCGGGGCCGGGCCTGCCCTGGGGGCCGGGAAATCTGCTCACTGGGGGCAGGGGCGGGGAGCTGCCACGGTCCTTGCCCTTTAGATCGGCCAGGCCAGGCCAAAATTGGTCCCAGGAGCTGCTCCCCTCCCTTGCCACATCTAGCCCATTCCCCGCCCCCCTGGTCAGGGCTGGATTGTTTGTCCCCAGGGGCTTGGACCCATCCAGGACTAGATGCCTGAGCAAAGGCCCCTGCCCCCCTTTCCCTGGGGGATCCCCCCACCCAGGAGCTTCTCCTGGAGAGTGTTGTGTCTCCCCTTACTCAGTGTAACCCCATTTCTCTCAGCTCTGCTGGTGCCCCTCACTCCTGACCCGCTGCCCCCTGCTAGCCCAGCCCTGGCCCCCACATCCCCCAGCTCTGCCGGTGCCCCTCACTCCCGACCTGCAGCCCCTGCAAGCCCAGCCTGGGCTTCCCCCCGGCTCTTCCAGTGATGGGGCAGTGGGTGGGCCGTTTCCCTGGCAGTTGGGCAGTGGGGGGCAAGCGATATTGGTGGGGAGCAAGTGCCGGGGATGGGAACAGTGTCCTCCCAGGCAGATGGTGGGGTGGTGTCCCTGGCAGGTGGGCGATATTGGGGTGGGGAGCAGTGCCCCTGCAGGATGGTGGTGAGTGATGGGGGGACAGTGCCCCTCCAGGAGAGCGGTGAGTGAGGGGGGGACAGTGTCCCTGCAGGTGGGTGGGGAGCGGTGCCCCTGCAGAAGGGTGGTGAGTGATGGGGGGACAGTGCCCCTGCAGGAGGGCGGTGGGTGAGGGGGGGACAGTGTCCCTGCAGGTGGGTGGGGAGCGGTGCCCCTGCAGGATGGTGGTGAGTGAGGGGGGGACAGTGCCCCTGCAGGTGGGTGGGGAGCGGTGCCCCTGCAGGAGGGCAGTGGGTGAGGGGGGGACAGTGCCCCTGCAGGTGGGTGGGGAGCGGTGCCCCTGCAGGAGGGTGGTGAGTGATGGGGGGACAGTGCCCCTGCAGGAGGGTGGTGAGTGAGGGGGGGACAGTGCCCCTGCAGGTGGGTGGGGAGCGGTGCCCCTGCAGGAGGGTGGTGAGTGAGGGGGGGACAGTGCCCCTGCAGGTGGGTGGGGAGTGCCCCTGTGAGAGGGCAGTGGGTGAGGGGGGCAGTGGTGCCCGCAGTCTCCATCCCAGAGGGGCTCAGTGCTGGTTTCCCTCTCTCCCTGCAGGCTGCCTGCATGGCCCCCCCTGTCTGAGCCCCTCACACCATGGCCATAGTGCAGACCCAGCCTGTCTCCATTGAGCCCGCTTCTGAGGCAGCCACCCAGCTCCGCGCCGGCGCCCGCTCACCCGCCTCTGCCCGCAGCGCCATGGGGAGCGTTAGCAGCCTCATCTCCGGCCGCCCCTGCCACGAGCGGCCGTGCAAGGCCGCTCCCGGCCCCTTCCAGCAGCAGGACGGGCTGCTCCAGGCCGGCCCCCTCCAGGGCCTGCCCCCCGCCAAGCCCTATGCCAGTGAGGACTTCTGGCCTGAGGCTGTGTCCCCCGTCAGCCCCTGCAGCGACGCCGAGGAGCCGCGGGACGATCGGGCTCGGAGCAGCAACATCCAGGGGCCACCCCCGAGGCTGGTCCCTGTCTCCGGGCAGCTGGAGAAGGTGAAGATGCGGGGGGGAGGGGGGCGCATGTGGCTGGGCTGAATCCATCCCCTCCCCCTGCTGGGCCAGGCCGTTGGGGCATCTGGGTTGGGCCTCCCGCCTCCAGCAGTCACCAAGGCTCTGGAGAAAGTTGCCCCTCTCCCCAGCGATACACCTGACCTGTTCAGTCGTCCATGGGGCGGGGAGGGCTAATTACTTCCTGACCCCCGGGGCCATGACGCACAATGGTGCTTTCCCCTCCTTGGTATTCGTGCCATCGTTAGTGGTGCCAGCAGGTAGCCCCACGGTCTCTGCTCTGTGCCTTTCAGAACGTTGAGAAGACCCTGATCCGCCCGACAGCTTTCAAGCCAGTCGTGCCCAGGGGCAGGAACTCCTCGCTGCCGGGCTCCGTGGTGCCGCGGACCGGGGCGTCGGTGGTCCCCGACAGCCAGGCCAGCCTCGCCCACCTGCTGGGTGGCACCGCCGCTGCCAGCACCGAGAAGCACCACTCCTTGAGCTGCCGTCACAGCGCCCACTCAGGCACCCTGTCGGACTCGGGGCGCAATTCCCTCTCCAGCCTGCCCACCTACAGCACGGGCTGCAGCCAGCCGCCGGAGCCGGGCAGCATCTCCATGGGCCACCTCAGCCTGGACAGTCACGGCGGGTACCCGGAGCGGGGCTCCCGGGGCCTGGCTGGCCCCTCCAACTCGGACAGCGGGCGCTCCTCCAGCAAGAGCACGGGGTCCCTGAGCGGGCGGGGCCCCCCCTCCTCCGACGGTGGCTCCTGCGCCCGCTCGCCCGTGGAGGGCGACGAGGCTCTGCTCGTCCGCGAGCTGGAGGAGAAGCTGCGGGAGCGGGAGGCGGAGCTGCAGCACCTGCGCCAGAGCCTAGATGAGAACGAGGTGGCCATCTGCCAGGTACCCGGCTCGGTGGGCCGGCGGGAGAGCCCAGCGACTCCCAGTCCTGCTGCCGCGGGCAGCCAGAGGCGCTGGGTGTGTCTGCGGGGGACTGGGCACATGGGTGGCAATTGGACACTAGGAGGTGTCTGCTGGGGGGGTGGAGGGGCTGGTGCATATGGGGGCAATTGGGAAGGATGGACGGACCAGCTGGGGGAGCAGAGAGAAGGGGACATGGGGAGGGAGCAGAGGTGGGGATGGGGTGCATGAGGGGCTGGGGGAGAGGTGCCCAATAACCGGGGGTGGGGTGGGGGTTGGTGTTTGAAGGGCTGAGGTGGGAGAGGGGCAGGTGGCAGGCTGGTGTATTTGGAGCCCGATCGCTGTGAGCGCCCCCTGGGGGTGCAGGCAGTAAATGCCTTCCCCGCTGTGGAGCTCCCCCTGCTGGAGCTGCTGTAACCTCGGCAGAGCTGTGCTGGCTTCCTGGCCGTGCTGGGGTGCAGGTGGGCAGGGGCACCACAGACCTGGCCTGAGAATACCAGTGCTGAGTGTGGGCTTCTCGGAGGGGAAAGGCAGGCAGGGTGCAGGTCTCGGTTGTCCATGGGGCCCCATGTTCTCAGTGTGAACAGGCAGCCCATGAAGCCTACAACACCCAGCATGCCCTGTGCAACCTCCTGCAGAGTAGCCATGGCACTGCAATGCATGCTGGGAGGTGTAGTCTTGGTGGGCTATGTCTGCATGTGATCAGGCCTGGGAGATGCAATGCATGCTGGGAGCAGTAGTCTCTGGGAGCTGTAGTCTCTGTGAAGCGCACCTCTGCATGTGCTCAGGCCTGGCAGATGCAATGCATGATGGGAGCTGTAGTCTTGATGAGCCATGTCTACATGCACTGAGGCCTGAGTGGTGCAATGTATGCTGGAAGCTGTAGTGTCCTGAACCACATGTGCTCAGGCCTTGGTGATTCAATGCATGATGGGAGCTGTAGTCTTGATGAGCCATGTCTACATGCACCCAGGCCTGGGTAGTGCAATGTACGCTGGGAGCTGTAGTCTCTGTGAACCGCATCTCCACCTGTGCTCCGGCCTGGACAACACAATGCATGCTGGGAGCTGAAGTGGGTGCAGGGCACCCCCAGTGTTAGCGGAGGAAGGTTGCGATCAGGTGCAGCCCATGGGCTGCGCTGGGTCCGCGGGGCAGAGCTTGGAGGCCGTGGCTGCGCGGGGCCCCCCGGGTGACGCTCATCCCCTGCCCCAGGTGTACGAGGAGAAGCAGAAGCGCTGTGAGCAGGAGATGGAGGAGCTGCGGCAGGGCTACGCCTCCCAGGTCAAGCAGGCGGCGCAGAAGGCCCAGCGCATGCAGCAGGTGCTGCAGCTGCAGATCTTCCAGCTGCAGCAGGAGAAGAAGAAGCTGCAGGAGGACTTTGCCCAGCTGCTGCAGGAGCGCGAGCTGCTGGAGAAGAGGTGCGCCTCCTTTGAGCGCGAGCAGACCGAGCTGGGGCCGCGGCTGGAGGAGACCAAGTGGGAGGTGAGCTGGGACTGGGTGGGACGGAGCCCCTGGCTCCAATCCCAGCTGGCTGGGGCCCTTGGAGCCCTGATGGTGAGACTCGTGGGCTCCACCAAGAGAAGGTTGAGGGGGGGACTCGATCCCAGTCTCGAAACCCCCACCCGGGGAACAGATACCCGATAGTGGGCCCGTTGAGGGGCTGACACCCTTCCATGGCTGGCAGGTGATGCTAGCCAGCCAAGGTGGATGTTTGCACAGGGAGGGGAGTTCACTCTCGGAGCTGTTCCCCCAGGGCTGTGCTGGATTCTCCACCCCGGCAGCTTTGAATGATTGTCTCTGACTGTGAGATCTGCCCTAGGAGTGATCTCAGGGCTGGGGGACCCTCCAGGCATGGCAGGGGCCAGGCCAGCGTAAAGGGAGGTGCCAGACCTGTTGGCATCCGGCTGGGCCCACGCCCCGGGGTGCTCAGACTCGAGGGCTCTCCAAGCAAGTGCCCGGCTGCTCTGGGTCATGCTCTGGTTCTGCGGCTCGGCCTTGCCCGGCGGCTGCTGGGTTGTGGCTCGGGGTGGAGTGGAGCTGGTCCGGTGGGGCTTGGTTCCGAAGGCCGCCTCATGGTCTCCCTCCCCGGTGGAGGGGGAGAGACATACTCGTCTCCCCCGCTGGGAAGGCTGTCGCGGGGGGATGGGGGAGGACTCTGGTTCAGTGGGGGTGAGGGGCGTCAGGATCAGCGGCCGCCCCGTCTGGTGCCGGTTCTAAAAGCCAGGCCACCCTGTTGGGAGGCGGCTCTGGTTCTGGAGGTTGCCCTCTTGGAGGGCGGTGGGGCGGGAGGGCTTGCTTAGGCCATGTGCCATTGGCGAAGGTAGCTTAGGGGCAGGATCCTGATTCTGGGAGCCACCCTATGGGAGGAAGGGGTGGGGCCTGGCTCTGGCAGCCCCATTGGCGATGGGGAGGTGGGAGCGGAGTTCTGGGGGCCACCCCATGGCAGAAAGGGCCAGGGCCTGGCTTGGGCAGCCCCATTGGCGATGGGGAGTGGGGGCGGAGTTCTGGGAGCCACCCTATGGGGGGAAGGGGTGGGGCCTGGCTTGGACAGCCCCATTGGCGATGGGGAGTGGGGGCGGAGTTCTGGGGGCCACCCCATGGCAGCCCCACTGCTGGCTGGATGGGTGGGAGGTTCTGGAGGCTGCCCAATGGCTCGGGGGTCTAACCCCTGCCCCACCCCCCAGGTGTGCCAGAAGTCGGGTGAGATCTCCCTGCTGAAGCAACAGCTGAAGGAGTCACAGGCAGAGCTGGCACAGCGGGGCACCGAGATGCTGCTGCTGCGGGCCCAGCTGCGGGAGGCGCGGGCGGAGCGGCAGGCGGGCGAGGAGCAGGCGCTGGGGCTGCAGGAGGCGGCGCGCACCCGGGCGCTGGAGCTGGAGGTGTGCGAGAACGAGCTGCAGCGCCGGAAGAGCGAGGCCGAGCTGCTGCGGGAGAAGCTGGGCCAGCTGGAGCAGGAGGTGGCGGGGCTGCGGGGGGCGCGGCGCCAGCCCCGCTGCCCGGAGCCGCCCGAGCCCAGCCTGCTGTGGGCCAGCGACGAGGCCAAGGCCCAGCGGCAGGCGGCCGAGACGCTGCAGGGCCTGCGGGCCGAGCTGCTGCAGGAGCGCCGGCGCGGCCAGGAGCAGCGGGCCGCCTTCGAGGCCGAGCGGCTCACCTGGCAGGGCGAGAAGGACCAGGTGATTGGCTACCAGAAGCAGCTGCAGCACAACTACATCCAGATGTACCGGCGCAGCCGGGAGCTGGAGCACCACCTGCACCGGCTCAGCCTGGAGCTGCAGGCCCACCGGCTGGACGAGTGCGGCCTGCACGGGGCCGAGATCTGCTTCGAAGAGATCACCGCCACTGAGATCTGAGCAGGGAGAGTGCCGGCTGCCCCCCGGGCTAGATGGGGGCTAGCTGGCTGCTTGGGGGGCAGCTGGCAGCGGGGCCCATGGCTGGTTCATGGGGGAATGGAGCTGGGCCTCTGGCTGCTGTAGCCTGAGCGCAGAAAGAGCCGATTAACAGCTGATCCCTTTAGCACTCGGGAGGGGATTAGTGGCACCAGCTTGTAGCTGGCTGGGGGGTGCCAGGATCAGCCCTCTGCCGTATGGGCCCTGTCAGCCTACCTGCTGCGCCCCAGAGCCTCCATCGAGCTGGGCTGGGGGAGGGCGCCCCCCCTGTGCCGGGGATGGTGGGTCCCTCTGTGGCTGCCAGGCTCGCTGGCTGAGCCGGGCTGGTGTGAGTTCGGTGGCACAGCCCCACAGCATGTCACCTGCCAGCCTGCTGTGGGGGGGGTTCCCCAGGGGTGGTCTGCGGTGCCAGCTGTGAGAGCAGCGCCCTGGCCCGGCCATGCTCATGGGCTGCCCCCCTGGGGGGCCTGCAGGCTGGCAATTTGCCCAGTCAGTGCAGGGTGCAGCCCAGGGCTTGGGATCTCCCCGTTTCCTCCTTTTGTGGGCCTGCTCCCTGCAGAGGCTGTGTCAGCGGGCAGGGCACAGGGCAGAAGCCGAGGGGGGGATGCGCCTTGCGCTTGGACTCACCCGGCAGGGGCTGCCCAGTGAGAAGCGAGCGGGCTGCGAGCAGGGCTGCTCTGCCCTCTGTGTGCAGTCCCCGTGCCCGGCATCCCCTGCCCACGGCCCATCGGGCTCAGTGTTCCCTGCACCCAGCCCTCTGCTCTGGGGCATCCCACCCAGGCAGGCTGCCCCTCTGCGAGCCGAACACCCGGCTTTGCAGGGTTTCCTTTCTGTGCCATGCAAATGGGCTCCATTTGTGTAGGCCCTACAGAAAGGGGTCTGGGCTCCCCGGGTGCAGGAGCAGTTCATTAGCCGGCGTGATTCCGCTTCCCATCCCTCGGCTGGGAGGACGGTGCACCCCCCCCTGCCCTGTGCCTCCTGTTCCCGTGTGCTAAGCTCTGCCCCCCCAGTGCCAGGGGCCTGCTGAACTGTTCTGCTAGCCAGCCCCAGCCTGGCTTTGCCGTTTGCTTCTGACCCACCCTCGGCCTCTGCCTGGCACGTGCCCCCCCACAACCCTGCTGGGAGTACCTCTGCATGGGGTGCTGCTCACTGCTCCACCCAGCCCCACCCTGTGGCGAGGCAGGGGCAGCCGTGCTGGGGGCGGGGGCAGGGCTGCATGATGCTCGGCGGGCAGAGGGCTGGGATCAGCTGCCCCTTTCCCCCTGGCATGTCCCAGGGTGCTTGGGGAATGGCCCCATGGGCGCTATGGGGCCAGGCCCTGGACACCAGCTCCCTCTGGGAGGGGATGCCCCAGCCCGTCCTGCAGGAGTTTCACGTGGAGGGGGCCATGCAGCAGTGGGAGGCACCCCTCCCCCACTCGTGTGTGTGTGTGTGGGGTCCCTGTGCTGGGAGAGGTGGGGTGGGGGTGGGACGGTGAGTGGGGCAGCACTTGGCCAGACGCCTGCCAGCTCTTGGCTGAGTCACATCGCCCATGGGTGCCAGCCCTCGAGGTCGGGCTCCTCCTGGGACCTGCTCATACCGTGGTGATACCAAGGTGGGGGCGCAGCAACATAGGGGAAGCTGGGGGGCGCCAGCCTGCCTTGCTGGAGTGTAGCCGAGGGGCTGGGGCAGCTGCTGTGCCCAGCCTGTGCCCCCCTCTGGGATCTGCTGTGCCCGGTCTGGCAGCTGCCATCCCACTGGCAGGGTTCCCAGCCTGACCCGCCCGTCTCTCCAGCTGCAGCCCGAGGGGGTGCATCTACCTGGGGGAGGAGGGAGCCATAAAATACAGGATTAGATCAAATGATTTAAAAACAGCCCCCCCCTCGTGGGTCCTGGCTGCCCTGGCACGAAGGGCAGGGTTGGCACTAGACCAAAGGAACATCTGGGCTGTGTCCATCCCATTGTTACCGATCCCCCCCACCACGGGCAGCGCCAGCCAGCGTGGGGTCGGGAGTTTTTACTTTATTTCTGACCTTGTCTGGTTCTCAGGCTGTGTAAATTTCTTGTACAAACCGAGAGGAAAGTGCTAATAAAACCCATCCCTCTGTTTTTAAGAGACGCGTGTGTGTGTGTGTCGGGGGGGGGGGCGGGGTGAATGGGGGGGCAGTGAGATGCCAGGAGCTGGCTGAGCTTGGGTACCTGTAAAGTGCATGGGGTACCCCACACAGGTTAACAACCTACAGTGGGAGCCGGCTAGTGGAGTGCTCCCCGGGGAGCGGGGGCATGGGGGGGTCATTGCACAAGTAGCCTGCTAGAAGCAATGCTCCCCCTAAGCCAGGCTGTGCAGGGGGAGCGGAGCGGTCCCCCAGCAGCTCCTGGCAGCAGTAGTAGGGCCTTCAGCCTCTCCCGGGCCCCCCAGCTCAGAGAGAGATTGTGGGGCTGTGGCTTGGAGCTGCCCTGACCTGCGGGCTGCGAGGTGCCAGCTAGACTGTGGCACATGGGAGGCCTCAGGCGCTGCCCGCCCAGCCTCCCCGGCCAGGGCTGCTGGAGCAAGGCCAGTCCCAACCCCAGGACCCCTCCTGCGGGAGCTGAGCAGCCACCCTGCACCCTCCCTGGTGCCATGTGGTCCCCTCACTAGCCCAGCAGGGGCAGGCAGAGAGGGCCAGGAAAACACGGTGACCCGTCACCTGCAGGAGGCGACACATGGGGGCAGCCTGGCTCAGTTGGGGAAGGTGCGGGGCAGGCCGGGGTTGCAGCCCCATGATGTGGCAGCCCCCTGCCCCAAGGTCTCGCCCATGCACCCAAGACCAGCATGTGCCAGGGCCCGGGCCTGGGCCCAGGCCTGGCTGAGGCCACCTGGTGCTCTCGGGCAGCGCACTGAGCCGGGGGGCTTGTCCCCCACTCCTGCCAGGCTGCAGTTGGGCTTGTGGGGCTGGATGCCTGTCGCCCTTGAGGCTCTGCTTGTCCTGCCGTGGGCCTGGAAGACGTCTGTTCGCTCAGCCCGTCGCTGCCGGCCTGGTGCCGTCCCTGGCTGGGCTGCGTCCCACCTTGGGCACCTTCACCACCAGCTCCATGGGCGCCTGCCGGTTGGTCCTGTAGGCCTGGCGGATGAGGTCCACCGCCCGCTGGTGGGTGACGTTCTGCAGGCTTGCCCCGTCCACTGACACCAGCTCGGCCCCAGCCTGGCAACGCCAGAGAGACAGGGTTGGGAGCCTACAGGGATCGGTCGCCAGCCACTGGCATGCAGCCTCCTCTGGGGTGGGACACGGCAGCTGTGGCAACAGCACGTAGCAACCCTACACACTGATGGGGGGCCGCTAGCGGGGGGCCAGTGACCCTGGGCAGCAGGGAGAATGGCTCTTACTACTTTAAAATCTGGGACTGCAGGGGCCAAGCTTGCCAGCTGCTTCCATGGGTCTGGAAGCCATCAAGCTCCCAGCTGCAGCCTTGTGCTTACAAAGAACCCTTCCAAATGTGACCCAAAGGGTACCTGACACCGGGGGCGCCTACCTGTGGCTGTAGCCAGCTTGGACCAATGGCTCTGAGCGGCCTGAACTGCCTCTTCGCATTCCAACTGACTGTTAGCTCTGAACCCTACTGATGGCAAAAGGCAGCCATTTTGCCTCTCTTGCCCCTGAGCAAAGCACGCAAGGGAGTGCGATGCTCCTGCTATGCAGAGCTGTGCCACCCGCCATGCGCTTTGCCATCTCATGAGAACGGGTTTGGGGGGGGCACAGGCAGAGAGGTCCGTGCTGGTGGCGGAGTCTAGCGCAGGAGAGCAGCTGGGAGTCTGTCCTTCACCTTGCATGTCTGACTCGGCCCTGGCCAGCACCGTGGTTGTGCGTCCCTCCCTGGGCACCCCCAGGACTCTGTCTCTGCCCAGTGTCTGATCACACACCTGGTCCGTCCCACAGGGAGCCCAGTTAACCACCCCGGGAGGTAGCCCCAGCCGCAGCAGGGCGCCCCCCCCCCGTACCTTCAGGCTCCCACTCAGGAACGCTGCCCCTCCGGGAAAGATCTTCTCGATCCTCACCATCGGCTGCACCTTGGACTCGATGCCGCCGGAGATGCTGAGCCCTGGAAGGCAACGAGGAAGCAGTGGACCAGCCTCAGCCTGCCCAGTCCGCCCGGACCCTGGCACCTCTGCACAGCGCCCCCAACGCCTGACCCACTTCAGGCACCCCCGGCCCTATAGCTGGGATGTGTGGGGTGGGGGGGCGGAGGGCTAGCGACCCCAGCCGGACACTGTGGCAGGCTTCGGTACTCACACCCGCTTCTAGCACTGTCCCGGCCCGCGTCCCACTGCGCCCACCCAGGCCCGTCTGCGCTAGCAAACAGTGCTGGGTCCCCCTCTGTCCCCCTGGACAGAGACTCATGGGAGTTGGGGGGGGCTGGTATCTCTATTTAAGGGAGCCCCCCCCCAGCAGATCAGACTCCCCAGTGACCCCTCCCGCTCCCACGTGAAGGGCTCCCGTGTCCCTGAGATTCAACTCCATGGCCGGCCCCGGCGCTGGGGTCTGTGAGCCCTGCCCTGGGGGGACTCGGCCGCCCCGTGACAGCGCCTGTCTCCAGCCCCTGCACAGTGCCCACCCTGCCCCAGCCCACCTGGAGCCTCCCTGCCCCAGCCCGGATTTCAGCTGCCACCTGGGAAAAGCCTGGCCTGGGACAGGAGCAGCGGGACGGCCTGGGATGATGGGTGCAGGCTGCAGGGTCCCAGAGCTGGGGGGGGATCCGGGGGTGCACAGGGGGCAGGGAGGGGCTCTAGAGAGCCCAGAGGTGGGGTGTGAGGGGCCACAGGGGGCAGGGAGGGGCAGGAGCGAGCCCAGGGGTGGTGGAGGGCTCTGCAGGGAGCCCAGCGGCGGGGGGCTCGGGGGCACAGGGGGCACAGAGGTGCTGCAGGGAGCCCAGAGACAGGAGGCAAAGGGGGTGCATGGGGGGTAGGGAAGGGCAGGAGTGTGCCCAGCAGCGGGGGGCTCAGCAGGGTGCACAGGGGGCAGGGAGGGGCTGCAGGGAGCCCAGCGGTGGGGGGCACAGAGGGTGCACAGGGACAGGGAGGGGCTGCAGGGAGCCCAGCGGTGGGGGGGCACAGGGGGTGCACAGGGGGCAGGGAGGGGCTGCCGGGAGCCCAGCGGTGGGGGGGCACAGGGGGTGCACAGGGGGCAGGGAGGGGCTGCCGGGAGCCCAGCGGTGGGGGGGCACAGGGGGTGCACAGGGGGCAGGGAGGGGCTGCCGGGAGCCCAGCGGTGGGGGGCACAGAGGGTGCACAGGGACAGGGAGGGGCTGCAGGGAGCCCAGCGGTGGGGGGCACAGGGGGTGCACAGGGGGCAGGGAGGGGCTGCCGGGAGCCCAGCAGTGGGGGGGCACAGAGGGTGCACAGGGGGCAGGGAGGGGCGGCCGGGAGCCCAGCGGTGGGGGGCACAGGGAGTGCACAGGGGGCAGGGAGGGGCTGCAGGGAGCCCAGCGGTGGGGGGCACAGGGGGTGCACGGGGACAGGGAGGGGCTGCCGGGAGCCCAGCGGCGGGGGGCACAGGGGGTGCACGGGGACAGGGAGGGGCTGCCGGGAGCCCAGCGGCGGGGGGCACAGAGGGTGCACAGGGGGCAGGGAGGGGCTGCCGGGAGCCCAGCGGCGGGGGGCACAGGGGGTGCACGGGGGCAGGGAGGGGCTGCCGGGAGCCCAGCGGCGGGGGGCACAGAGGGTGCACAGGGGGCAGGGAGGGGCTGCCCGGAGCCCAGCGGCGGGGGGCACAGAGGGTGCACAGGGGGCAGGGAGGGGCTGCCCGGAGCCCAGCGGTGGGGGGCACAGGGGGTGCACAGGGGGCAGGGTGGGGCTGCCGGGAGCCCAGCGGTGGGGGGCACAGAGGGTGCACAGGGGGCAGGGTGGGGCTGCCGGGAGCCCGGCGGCGGGGGGGCACAGAGGGTGAACAGGGGGCAGGGAGGGGCTGCAGGGAGCCCAGCGGTAGGGAGCACAGAGGGTGCACGGGGACAGGGAGGGGCTGCCAGGAGCCCAGCGGTGGGGGGCACAGGGGGTGCACGGGGACAGGGAGGGGCTGCCGGGAGCCCGGCGGCGGGGGGCACAGAGGGTGCACGGGGACAGGGAGGGGCTGCAGGGAGCCCAGCGGTGGGGGGCACAGGGGGCAGGGTGGGGCTGCCGGGAGCCCAGCGGTGGGGGGCACAGGGGGCAGGGTGGGGCTGCCGGGAGCCCAGCGGTGGGGGGCACAGAGGGTGCACAGGGGGCAGGGTGGGGCTGCCGGGAGCCCAGCGGTGGGGGCCACAGAGGGTGAACAGGGGGCAGGGAGGGGCTGCCGGGAGCCCAGTGGTGGGGGGCACAGAGGGTGCACAGGGGGCAGGGAGGGGCTGCCGGGAGCCCGGCGGCGGGGGGCACAGGGGGTGCACAGGGGCAGAGTGGGGCTGCCGGGAGCCCAGCGGTGGGGAGCACGGGGGGTGCACGGGGACAGGGAGGGGCTGCCGGGAGCCCAGCGGTGGGGGGCACAGGGCGTGCACAGGGGCAGGGAGGGGCTGCCGGGAGCCCAGCGGTGGGGGGCACAGGGGGTGCACAGGGGCAGGGAGGGGCTGCAGGGAGCCCAGCGGCGGGGGGCACAGGGGGTGCACGGGGACAGGGAGGGGCTGCCGGGAGCCCAGCGGCGGGGGGCACAGGGGGTGCACGGGGACAGGGTGGGGCTGCCGGGAGCCCAGCGGCGGGGGGCACAGGGGTTGCACAGCGGCAGGGAGGGGCTGCCGGGAGCCCAGCGGTGGGGGGCACAGGGGGTGCACGGGGACAGGGAGGGGCTGCCGGGAGCCCAGCGGTGGGGGGCACAGGGGGTGCACGGGGACAGGGAGGGGCTGCCGGGAGCCCAGCGGCGGGGGGCACAGGGGGTGCACGGGGACAGGGAGGGGCTGCCGGGAGCCCAGCGGCAAGGGGCACAGGGGGTGCACGGGGACAGGGAGGGGCTGCCGGGAGCCCAGCGGCGGGGGGCACAGGGGGTGCACGGGGACAGGGAGGGGCTGCCGGGAGCCCAGCGGCAAGGGGCACAGGGGGTGCACGGGGACAGGGAGGGGCTGCCGGGAGCCCAGCGGCGGGGGGCACAGGGGGTGCACGGGGACAGGGAGGGGCTGCCGGGAGCCCAGCGGCAAGGGGCACAGGGGGTGCACGGGGACAGGGAGGGGCTGCAGGGAGCCCAGCGGTGGGGGGCACAGGGGGTGCACAGGGACAGGGAGGGGCTGCCGGGAGCCCAGCGGCAAGGGGCACAGGGGGTGCACGGGGACAGGGAGGGGCTGCAGGGAGCCCAGCGGCGGGGGGCACAGGGCGTGCACAGGGGCAGGGAGGGGCTGCAGGGAGCCCAGCGGCGGGGGGCACAGGGGACAGGGTGGGGCTGCCGGGAGCCCAGCGGCGGGGGGCACAGGGCGTGCACAGGGGCAGGGAGGGGCTGCCGGGAGCCCAGCAGCGGGGGGCACAGGGGGTTCACAGGGGCAGGGAGGGGCTGCCGGGAGCCCAGCGGTGGGGGGCACAGGGGGTGCACGGGGACAGGGAGGGGCTGCCGGGAGCCCAGCGGCGGGGGGCACGGGGGGCGCACAGAGGACAGGGTGGGGCTGCCGGGAGCCCAGGGGTGGGGGGCACGGGGGGCAGGGTGGGGCTGCCGGGAGCCCAGCGGCGGGGGGCACAGGGGGTGCACAGGGGCAGGGAGGGGCTGCCGGGAGCCCAGCAGCGGGGGGCACAGGGGGTGCACAGGGACAGGGAGGGGCTGCCGGGAGCCCAGCGGCGGGGGGCCCCTCACCCAAGGACTGCCTGAGCTTGGAGAGGCGGACACTCATCAGCTCGTACTCCTCGGCTGGGCCGTTGTGGGGCAGCCCCTCAGCCCCCTGGGCCCCTTGGCTGGGCGCCGAGCTGCCCGCGAAGAGCTGGCAGGCCCGTGGCCGAGCCCGTCGGGGCTTGCTGAGCCCCAGGCAGAGCCAGGCCTCCCCCCGCTCGGCCTCCCCCTGCCCGTCGGGGGAGCTGGGGGCCCGCGGCTGCTCGGCGCCCTGCCCTGCCAGCTGCGCCAACGCCTCTGTGCAGGGCTCGGGACATGGCACGAGTCCCGGGCTCCGGGCAGGCTCCGCCAGCAGCCAGCTGGGCCCACTGGCAGCCGGAGCTGCAGGGGCCTTGTGGGGGGCAGCGCAGGCGTCCACGGGCACGTCGGGCAGGGGCGTGTAGCCGCACGGGTGAGTCCGTTTGGGGGAGCCCTTCAGCCGCTCCGGCTCTGCCCTCGGTGCCAGCCCCCCCTCCTCCTCGGCGCCCCCCGGCTCCGGGGCCTGGAGCGGCCGCAGCAGGAACCCTCCCCGGCGGTCTGCAAGGGAGAGACAGGCCGTCAGCAACACGCCGGGGAGCCCCCCAGCCCTATCGCCCACCCACCTGGCCTCTGAGACCCTCCCAATCCCAGCCCCCGAGACCCCTCCTCCTAGCCCTGCCCTGTCCTCGTCCTCCGAGACCCTCCCAATCCCAGCCTCTGAGACCCCCTCCTCCTAGCCCTGCCCTGTCCTCGTCCTCCGAGACCCCCCCAATCCCAGCCCCCGAGACCCCTCCTCCTAGCCCTGCCCTCGTCCTCCGAGACCCTCCCAATCCCAGCCCGAGACCCCCCTCCTCCTAGCCCTGCCCTGTCCTCGTCCTCCGAGACCCTCCCAATTCCAGCCCCCGAGACCCCTCTTCCTAGCCCTGCCCTGTCCTCGTCCTCTGAGACCCTCCCAATCCCAGCCCGAGACCCCCCTCCTCCTAGCTCTGCCCTGTCCTCGTTCTCCGAGACCCCCCCAATCCCAGCCCCCGAGACCCCTCCTCCTAGCCCTGCCCTGTCCTCGTTCTCCGAGACACCCCCCCAAATCCCAGCCCCTGAGACCCCCTCCTCCTAGCCCTGTCCTGTCCCGGGCCTCTGGGACCCCCCCCCCCAATCCCAGCCTCTGAGACCCCCTCCTCCTAGCCCTGTCCTGTCCTGGGCCTCTGAGACCCCCCCAATCCCAGCCCGAGACCCCTCCTCCTAGCCCTGCCCTGTCCTCGTTCTCCGAGACCCCCCCAATCCCAGCCCGAGACCCCTCCTCCTAGCCCTGTCCTGTCCTGGGCCTCTGGGACCCCCCAATCCCACCCTCCGAGACCCCCTCCTCTTAGCGCTGTTCCCGGTCTCAGAGACCCAGTGGCCTCCGAGAACCCTCGGCCCCAGCCCAGCCCTGTCCCCGAGAGGCCCCAGCCCTTTCCTGCCCCATGGCCTCCGAGTCCTCTCCCCCAGCCCCCAATGCTCCCAGCCCCCAGTTGGCAGAGAATCAGACATGCGGCGACTGCCTTTCAGATCCTGGCCCCAGGGCTCCAGCCACCCTTCCTGCCAGCCCTAGAGCCCTGCCCTGACGGGACCCACAATCCCGTGGGCGCTTGGGGCCGGCTGGGACGTGTGGGAACCACCTGAATCAGCCAGTGGCCAGTGACTGTGTCGCCCTCTAGTGACAGAGCCACAGGGCAGCGGTGCCAGCCCAACACGTGCAGCCAAGGGGTTGGGGGGCTGGGCAGGGGGCAGTGGGGGGCTTTGGCGCGGGGAGGGGGCCAGTACTGACCAGGCACGGGTGTGATGAGGTGTCTCCGGGGAGGCATTTTCTGCTGCGCCGGGCGGAGCGCGGATGATTTCCCTGCAGGTGGGCGGAGAAGCGCATCAGAGACAGGCCGGATCCTTTGCTGCAGTTCCTGGTACCCAAGGCTCTGGCTGCTGGCACAGCGCCTCCCCCCAGCCAGCCCGGCTGCCCACGTGGCACCAGGCCACCACCTCCTTCCAGGCCAAGCCTTGCTGGAAAGTCTGGGGCTTCTGCCACCAGCCCAGTGCTGACTGCAGCTGTGCCCCCCCCCCGCTCTGCCAGCAGTGCCCTGCCCACCTGGCACCCGCTGGCAGGGCACTGACCCCCCTCCCCTGCTAGGCTGGGGCCTGGCCCGTGGAGCGCATGTGCTGAGCATCCAGCCCTGTGCCCGGCTTCAGTGGGGGCTGCTCCGAGCCGATCGCAGGCCTGCTGCCGGGGTGATGGGCTGAGCCCACCCCATAGGACACAGCAATGGAGGCAAGTTTGCAAGATCCCCACCCAGCCTTGCGGAGGCCAGCGGGTTTGGGTCCTTACCTGCTGGGCCCAGAGTTTCGTGGTGCCCAGGATAAAGGGGGTTTGTGCCAGGACCTAGGGGCTCAAGGAAGGGGCAGGGCCTCGTTCATCACCAGGGGAAAGGCAAGACTCGCAGCCCAGGATCCCCGAAGCCGGCCCCCGAGAGGAGTTGGAAGCCAGCTGGGCCTGGCCCTCGCGGGGGCTACCCCTACCTGCTCTGCTCTTCAACATGTCGTACGCTTCCAGCTCCAGCGGCACGACCATGCTGTCGAAGCGGCCCAGGTCGGTGGAGCTGACCAGGCTCCTGCAAGGGACAAGCTGTTAGTGCAGCCAAGTGATCACCACTGAAATGCAGCCACCTCTGGGGCAGAACGCAGCAGCTGCCTAACAGCGCACAGCAACATGAGATGACAGCTGAGGGCAGAAGCATCCCACATTCAATTGCAACAGTGGGGGTGATTCTAGGGAGCCCAATGTCCTTACCTGGCCAGGATCTGCCCCGGGCGTCACCTCTACACTCACTGTGAAAACTGCCATGAATGTAGGGGCACGAGGGGTCAGGGGCTTGGACCCAGCCCAGAGCAGCACAGCGCCCCCTAGCACCTTGTGCGGGCAATGCCTCAGTACCTCTTCAGAGGCAAGTGCACCCCCTAGGGACCTGCCCGCATCATGCCCACGAGCCCCCTGGAAACGCATGGACCTCGAGCTGGGGCAATGGGGCCACGGGGCTCAGGGCTGAGTGGGGGCAAATCCAGCACTGGTGAAACCAGCAGCCCTGGCTGTGCAGGACAGACTGGTGAGGCAGGGCACAGTGTGAAGTCCGAGTGAGGAGACAGTCCGAGCTGGATCGGAGAGCCTAGGGAGGCCGGGAGCACAGAGCAAGTGTTGGGGGCCGTTCACCATCGCGGGGCACAGAGGGAAGAGGAGCCAAGGGCTGGGATCATGAGCCAAATCCTGCTCCCGAGGCTGAGGGAACCTGCAGGGACCCCGAGGAGTTAAAGGAGCTGCCGGCTGCTCAGGGCCAAGTTCAGATGAGGGGGATGGAACGGCTGCCGTATGAGGAGAGATTAGTAAGACTGGGACTTTTCAGCTTGGAAAAGAGACGACTAAGGAGGATCTGACAGAGCAGGGATCGGCAACCTCTGGCCTGCAGCCCACCAGGGTAAGCACCCTCGTGGGACGGGCCAGTTTGTTTACCTGCCGCGTCCACCGGTTCGGCCAATCGCGACTCCCACCGGCCGGGGTTCGCTGCTCCAGGGATGTGCTGGCTGCCACTTCCCGCTGCCCCCATTGGCCTGGGATGGTGAATCGCGGCCAGTGGGAGCCGTGATTGGCAGAACCTGTGGACGCGGCATGTAAACAAACCGGCCTGGCTCACCAGAGAGCTTACCCTGGCGAGCCGCGTGCCGGAGGTTGCCGATCCCTGGGATAGAGATCTATAAAATCATGACTGCTGTGGAGGAAGTAAATCAGGAAGTGTTATTTACCCCTTCCCATAACACAAGAACCAGCGGTCACAAAATTAAATTACTAGGCAGCAGGTTAAAAACAAACACAAGGCAGTATTTCTTCACACAACACACAGTTAACCTGTGGAACTCTTTGCCAGAGGATGCTGTGAAGGCCAAGACTGTAACAGGGTTCAAAAAAGAACTACATCAGTTCATGGAGGACAGGTCCATCAATGGCTATTAGCCAGGCTGGGCAGGGATGGTGTCCCTGGCCTCTGTTTGCCAGAAGCTGGGAAGGGGCGACAGGGGATGGATCACTTGAAATTGCCTTGTTCTGTTCACTCCCTCTGGGGCACCTGGAACTGGCCACTGTCGGCAGACAGGATACCGGGCTAGATGGACCTTTGGTCTGACCCAGTCTGGCCGTTCTTATGTTCTTATACCCCCAGGCACAGGAGCCTGTTTCTCTGTCCTCTGGGACATGCCCCATGGAAAGCAGCACAGAGGGAACCCTCCATCCCAGCATCGTTCACCCACCTGACATCCCTCAGAAGCAGGAGTTTCTCAGGCTGGTCCAGGATGGCCAGGAGCGGCCTCACCAAGTCCTCCACCCCACCTTCATGGACATACTGCGGGCAAAGGATAGGCAGTGTCAGACAGGCCCCTTTGCTGGCCAGAGCCCGGAGCACCAGGCAGCACTTAGCCAGCGCCAAAATGCAGCCACCTCTGGGGTGGGACACAGGCAGGGTTTCACAGCACCCAGCAACAAGCCGGAACAGCTCTGCAGAGGGAATCATGATTTCTCCTGGGGATGGGAAGGAGGCAGAACCTGATCATCCCCCGCTGGCATTTGGCCAGGACCCTCGGGCTTTCGTGTGGGGCAACGAGTTACTCCCTCCACTTTAAATCCCTTCCCTGCGCTTAATCCAGATTGACACCAGCGTCAGTGAGAACAGGATCCAGCCCCAGGTTGAGCAGTGAGCAAAAGGGTCAGCGACTGCTGGTGCTGTGGTTCGGGACTGACGCGGGGGGCCAGCACCGCTGGCTGGGTCACTGGCTTAGCCTGGGAGACCCCAGGGCTGGGGCGTGGGGCAAACTGGGGGCTGGGCAGCGAGGGGCCTGGGGAGGAGACGGCAGCTCCAGTGCAACGGGCTAGTTCTACCCATCACAGCTGGGGAGGCTGCCAGGACTCTTCCCCTCCCCCACATCACCCCATTGCCCAGCGGTCAGGATTAGACCCTCGGGCCAGCGCTCAGACCCAGCCTGAGGCTGGCACCTGAGCTAAGCACTGGAGGGCGACAGCTGGCAGCTGCCCCATGCCAGGAGTGGGAGAGAGGCATGGGTCTGGCTGTGATGCCCCGGCAGGGAGTTGCCATCAGAGAGGGGCTTTGTTATGAGAGGTCCCTGGGAAATGGTTTCCTGGCCAGGAACCTGCTCCAAAGAGGGGCACTGGGGTGACCAGGAGGGGCAGGGGGCCCCGATGGGGTGGGGGGGGAAGTGACGCAGCAGAGCTGGTTTGGTTTATGACCCAGATTTGAATCAGGACTAAATCCTTGTTACCAACGCGGTGCGGGAGATTGGGGTCTAGGGGTTAGAACTGGGGCCTGGGAGACAGGAACCCAGGGCTCTGCCTGTGACCTGGCGCCAGGCCCCCTCATGCCTCAGTTTCCCCGGCTGTCTGATGGGGCTAATGACGCCTGCTCTCCTCCTTGAGGCACTGGTCTGGCCTGGCTGAGCCGGAGGCTGGTCTCGCTTTTACCCTTTTACCCAGTATGCTGGTGGGTGACCCTGCGGAAAAGGGGGGTCCCTGCCCATGGCACAAGAGCCCCCCACCTGGGAGGCCTAGTGGAGATGCCCAGGAGTGGGGGTTGCGAGGGGTTAATCTGGATTCTGTCTGGGTCCAGCCCTTGTCCTGACTGTGGCGGGGGCGGGGGAAATGGGGTTGGGGTGAGCAATGGGGCTGGGGGAGGCGGGGTGAACGCTCAAGGACACACAAATCAGCCACAGGAGCGTCCAACGGGCAGGCTCCGAGCACCATCTAGTGTTCACTAGAGACACCCGCACCTGGCAGGCCCCGGGGTCAGCATGTGCCCAGCCTCCCTGGTGACAGGGCTGGGTCTGTGGGGGGCTCCAGGGGGAAGGCTGCCAGGGCACGGAGGGAGAAGGCTGCTCTTCTCTAACACTTTCGTCCCTGCGTGCAGCCATGAGCAAAGCCAGGCACCGTCCCAAGGAGAGATCCAGGTGGGGAAACCGAGGCACAGGGGGGTGACACATGAACGCAGAGGCTGGGATGGATCTGGGAGAACAATTCAGCTCTCCTGCCACATAGCGGCCATGGGTGAGTGGGGGGGAGCACAGGGTCGTGAGCTGAGGATACAGGCCCCGGAACAGAGTCCAGAGCCCCTGCCGGGCTGGGAGAAGCACGGGCTGAAGGAACCAGCTGGCTGGGCCAGGGAGCCCTTCCCGAGATCCCATAGGACAGGACAGCCTGGCTCCCCTTTGCCCTGCCCCCTCATTGCTCTCTGCTTTGGGCACTGGTCACACCCACCCCGCGTCCCCGCTGGGCTCCTGGCTGTGGTGCAGGACACAGCAGCCCGGGCACGTGCCCGTGCTCCTTACCCGGGTGCAGTGGCGCAGCACGGCCGTCACCTCGTCCTCCGTCAGCAGCTTCCTGGCCATGTCCCGGAGAAGCGGGAGGCAGCTCTCAGCGGCTGGGCTGGGCTCGCGGCCGGCGCGCCCTGGGGAGCCCAGGAAGCTGACGGGGCGGCCTTTGTCTGGGGAGCAGAAAAGTGGGGTGAGTGTGGGGCCGCTGGGGCAGAGATTGAAGCTCCAGAGAGGGGGCTCTCACCTGAGCCAGGGCTGCAGCCCACTGGCCGTGTCTGTCCCCTCCCCGCCCAGGGGCTCAGAAGCAGGGCTGGGACCAGCCCCTCCCACCGCACAGCCAGGAGAGACTCCACTAGCCGGGAGCAGTAGTAGGCTGTTCTCCCACAGGGAGGGGGCTGCGGCACGCTCAGCGAGGTGCTTCCCCAGGTAGCTGCGCCCGCGTACAGCTCCCGGGTCGGACCCTGGCCAGCCGCGGGGGCCCCCTTTGCACACACAGTTGTGCACACGCTTTTCGGACCCCTGTTCCTGATTCGTCAGCCAGTCCCCCCCGCCCCATTTTCCTCCCCTCCCGCCCCCCCAGGGACCTGGCCAGGGCAGACTCCAAGTGGGAGCCGAACAGGTGCACCGGGAACGGAGAGACTCTGCAGACCCGGGGGGGCTCCCTCCAAATGCCATGGGGGGCCCGGGTTGCAGGGGAGCTCGGAACCAGGCCCCCGGAGCCCAGCCCACATGGCGATGGCCCAAGGTGGCTAAAGCCAGAGCCAAAGAGCAGCGGCTTCGCGAAATGTCCGGCGAGGGCCCCACAGGATAATCAGCCACCGCGCCCCAAGGCCCCAGTGCCGGGGAGGGATCGACAGGGAGCAGCCCAGCGCGGTGTCCCCGGACTGGCCATGGTACAGCTGAGATGCCCCCACCTTCAAATCAGGGGTGCCTAACGGCCCCTCCCCCAAATCCTCTTGGGGCTCCAATCTCCTCCTGTCACCAGCACCAGGGAAAGAAAGGGAGTCGGGTCTCTCCAGGACAGCAAGTGGGGAGGCAAATGGCACATACACTAGCACATGCATGTACACGCAATGCATGACAGCCCATGTGCACCAGCACATACCAGCACATGCCAGCACACGCCTGAACACATGTGAACATGCCTGAAGACACCAGCACACACCTGTAGACACCAGAACACACATGTACACGCCTGCACACGCCAGCACACACATGCACATGCACACACGAGCATACATATGGACACGTGCACCATCACACACATGCACATACATGCACATGCCTGCAGACAGCAGCACATGCCTGCAGACACAACACACATGCATATGCCTGCACACACCAGCACACATATGCACATGCACACACAGCATACACATGGACACGCACACCATCACACACGTGCACCGCAGTTACCCCGCTTCAGGCTCTGGCTGACAAATTTCTGCAGGGCGCTGGCTGCAGGCGGAAAGCAGAGGGCAAAACCAGCACACCAGGTGATTTGCCAGCAGCCCCAGGCAGCCAGGGGTTAATGCCCCGTGGGCGGGGGCTGGGCTGTCTCCCCTGGGGCCCAGTGGGTGAGCAGGCGCCAGGGGCCTCGAGGCTTCGACTGGCTCCCCCAGCTCGGTGGGCAGGCGGGCAGGAGGCGTGCCAAGCAGGACAGCGCTCTGCGGTTAAGGGGCTGGGAATCAGGAGACCTGGGGTCAACCTCTGACTCCGCCACAGGCCACCGGCTACCCTGGGCAAGTCACTTCACCTTTCTGGGCCTCGACAATCCCAGCTGCAGGGAGGGGAGGGGGCTGCACAGGCTGGCAGCTCTGGGGGCAGGGCCCGTCTCCCTGGGAGTGTGGGGGAGCAGGGGCCCTTTCTCTCTGGGCATGGGCGGGGGCAGGGCCATCTCTCCCTGGGCGCCGGGCAGGGCCACCCCAAGCAATCAAAATTCATGTGATTTAAAATAATAAATTCCCTGGGGAATCACCATGGGGCCGGGCCAGACCCCCCCCTCGAGGAGCAGGGAATCCCCGTGCCCACCCCCACCCCAGGAGGCACGTCCCTCCCACACAGCCCCGGGGGCATTCCAGCCTCCCCTCCCCCCGACACAGCCTTGCCCCCCCCATGCGTCCTGGTGCCCATTACCTTTCTCCCGCTCTGGGCTGGCCGGGGACCGGGCCTGTCTCCTGTGTCCAGGCTGCCCAGCCCCCTTGCTGCCCGGCACCCAGCTCTGCTTCGCCCGGCTGCCTCGGAAGAAGAGGTTGACGAGGGTCTTGGAGCGCCGCAGTCCGGCCTTGTCCCCGGTGGGTGCTGGCGGCTCCTGCCTCTTCTCCTCTGGCGCCGGGAATAGAGCCACCGATCGGACCCGGGGCCAGGTGGGAGCTGCGGCTTGGAGCCGAGCACGTCTCACCCGGCCCCCTTGGGCACCGCTGGGCATCGGACCCGGGCCCCGATCCCAGCCTGGGTTTGCCAGGCGAGCACAGCCAGCACCACTGTGCTGACCCCCTGCCTCCCCAGCACCCTCCATCCTCATCCTCTCCTGGCCGGGCCCAGCCCCATCTCCCACCAACCTCTAACCATGCTCCCTACCTCCGAGCTTCCTTCTCCCCCCTGCCCTGGGTGGCTGCAGGAGCAGGGCCGCCCAGGGGGGGCAAGTGGGGCAATGTGCCCCAGGACCCCTGAATCCTCTGGGCGGCCCTAGGCAGGAGTCGGGGGTCAAACACCCCAATACACATTCTCCTCCGCGCCTGGACATAGGGGACAGTGCCAGGTCAGACCCCCCAGACAGCTCGAGGCGCCCCTGGCTGAGGGGCAGGGGAAGCGGCAGCTCAGTTCAGACTCTGGGATGTCACCATCTGAAAGTGGGGAGCCAGGACAAGCTAATGCCCCCACTCCCGCCCCGGGGGCAGGGCCGCTGGAAAGTAGAGGAACCTGCCTGGGATACACGGCAGGGAGGATGCTGCTCTCGCACCAGGCAGGCAGCAGGCATCCGCTCCCCTGGCTGGGCTGATCCCCCAGGTCTGGCTAAGCCCGAGTCCCCCTCTGAAGGGGAGTCGCACCTCCGGACAAAGGGTGCTGGTGGCTCCCCTGGCAGAGTCGAGGCTCCAGCACTGGTCGAGGAGCTGGGACTGCGGGGGGAGAGCAGGAGAGGAGAGCCCAGCGTGGGGGCATTTAAGGTGCATTTAAGGTCGGTCATCAGTAGAGCTCTGGGCGTGGGGGGCGGGGCATGGATCACAGAGCTGGCCTAGCAGGGGGCTGCAGGTCAGGAGTGAGGGGCACCAGCAGAGTTGGGGGGGAGCCCAGGGTGGGGCTAGCAGGGGCTTCAGGATGGGAATGAGGGGCACCAGCAGGGCTTGGGGTGGGAGCAGGACTGGGCTAGCAGGCGCTGTGGGTTGGGAGTGAGGGGCACCGGCAGAGCTTGGTAGGGGACAGGGCTGGGCTAGCAGGGGCTGCGGGTTGGGAGTGAGGGGCACCAGCAGAGCTTGAGGGGGTGCAGGGCTGGGTTAGCAGGGGCTGCGGGTCGGGAGTGAGGGGCACCAGCAGAGCTTATGGGGGGCAGGGCTGGGTAAGCAGGGGCTGCAGGTCGGGAGTGAAGGGCACCGGCAGATTGGGACTAGGGGGAAGCTCAGGGCTGGGCTAGCTGGGGGCTGCAGGTCGGGATTCAGGGACACCAGCGGAGCTGGGGGGAAGCCCAGGGCTGCATGTCGGGAATGAGGGGCACTATAGAGCAGGGGAAAGTGGGGCCAAGGGCTGGGCTGGCAGGGGGCTGCAGGTCGGGATTGAGGGGCACTGGCAGACCTGGGGAATGGGGCGCCCAGGGCTGGGCTGGCAGGGGGCTGCAGGTCGGTAGTGAGGGGCACCAGCAGAGTTGGGGCGGAGCCCAGGGTGGGGCTAGCAGGGGCTGCAGGACGGGAATGAGGGGCACCAGCAGGGCTTGGGGTCGGAGCAGAACTGGGCTAGCAGGGGCTGCGGGTTGGGAGTGAGGGCCACTGGCAGACCTGGGGAATGGGGGATCCAGGGCTGCAGGTCGGGATTGAGGGGCACCTGCAGGGCTTAGGGGGCAGGCCTGAGCTGGGGGGAAGCCCGGGGCTGCAGGTCGGGAATGAGGGGCACTATAGAGCAGGGGAAAGTGGGGCCAAGGGCTGGGCTGGCAGGGGGCTGCAGGTCGGGATTGAGGGGCACTGGCAGACCTGGGGAATGGGGCGCCCAGGGCTGGGCTGGCAGGGGGCTGCAGGTCGGTAGTGAGGGGCACCAGCAGAGTTGGGGGGGAGCCCAGGGTGGGGCTAGCAGGGGCTGCAGGACGGGAATGAGGGGCACCAGCAGGGCTTGGGGTGGGAGCAGGACTGGGCTAGCAGGGGCTGCGGGTTGGGAGTGAGGGCCACTGGCAGACCTGGGGAATGGGGGATCCAGGGCTGGGCTGGCAGGGGGCTGCAGGTCGGGAGTGAGGGCCACTGGCAGACCTGGGGAATGGGGGGCCCAGGGCTGGGCTGGCAGGGGGCTGTGGGTTGGGATTGAGGGGCACCTGCAGGGCTTAGGGGGCAGGGCTGAGCTGGGGGGGCTGCAGGTCAGGACTGAGGGGCACTGGCAGACCTGGGGAATGGGGGACCCAGGGCTGGGCTGGCAGGGGGCTGCAGGTCGGGAGTGAGGGGCACCAGTATGTGCACACAGGGGGAGCCCATTCAGCTCATGCTCGGCCTGTCCTGGCGTCAGCACCTACCGCCCACGGTGAGGTGGCTCTGGGATCTCTTGAGGGGCTGCCGGGGCCGGCTCAGCGCCAGGAGCAGGGCTGTCCAGGGCGAGCCGGAGAAGGGCCTGTGCTTCTTGCTGGGGAGCGGGTCCCGGAGGCTCTCGGCCCGGATGGCCGTGTCCTTCAGGATCTCCGGTGGGTGCACAGTGCGCCGGGTCTCGGGGGGCAGGTCTGTCTGCATGGCCGTCTCCACTCGCTCCAGGGAGCAGCTGTGCGCCGGAGGGTCCTCTGTGGAGATGGAGACGTCCACCATGTGGGCTGGGGCGGGGCTGGAAAGCAGGGCTGGGGGCCGCCCGTCCAGGGAGCTGAGGGGGGTCCCCGAGGAGTAGGAGGAGACGGAGGAGCTGGTCTCCGAGGCCTGTGAGAGCTGCTGCAGTTGGCCATTGCTCACTGGGAAGAGAAGAGGGGGTGAGAATCCATGGGGAGGGCAGGAGCCACCCCCAGCCTCGGCCCCTGGGATCTCACAGCACCACTGTCTGGCCCCGTGGAACTTCATGGCCTGGTGGGCGTGGAACCCAGGCCCTGCACTGGGAGCTGCAGGAGAACCGCCAGAGATGCTAGCTGCGTACACGTCTGTGCGCACCTACTACCCAGCTATGTGTCAGGGGCCCTGTACTGCTGGTAGGTAATGGAGATTCCCCTTGAGCTCTCATGGCCAGGAGTTCATGCTCTTGGGAGCAGCTGGGTCTGGGTGGCTGTGGAGTGCAGCATAGTGACCCCGGGAAGTTACAGCTGGCCAAAGATCAGTGGCACCCCTGGCACCAACACTGCGCCTGTGCCCCTGAATCTCAAAGCCCATTCCAGGAGCGACCGCATGGTGCCATCGTCTGAAGGCAGCTGAGTCATGGAGCCCTCAGCAGGCAGCTTCCAAGGCCATGTGGTGAGGCAGGATCAGACACCGGAACAGGAGCCAGGCATCCTGGTTCCCAGCCCTACGCTCGCTCAGCGAGAGAGCACAGCACTGGCGTCTCATTATGATTCCCAGCGGCAGACGGTCTCCCGGGGAACTTGCCCCCAGCCCCCACCCGGCCCGCTCTAGGCAGGGATGTCCTGGGGGCAGGGGGGCGAGGGGAGCTCTCTTACACCGACTGAGCCAGCAGTACTCGGCCACCATCTCCTTGTAGGCGGGGAAGCGGCCCGTCTCCTAGACGCCGAGGGAAGGACAAGGGTTAGCGTGTAACCGGCTGCCCCGGACAGCGTCGTCGACATGAACCCGATCTGTGAGCCGGAGCCTGCCATGAATAATGCAGTCGCCTGCCTGCGCCCAGCTGGGCTGAAACTGGATCTGCCCGAGAGCGAGGCCCGTGCCCCGGCCTGGGCACCAGCCAGGGGCTCCCCAGAGCTGCCTACGTCAGGGGAACGCCGTGGCGGCACTCAGGGCATTTCAGCCACCAGCGCCAGTGCGGGGGAGAGGCAGAGAGCGACTGCTCCGTGCCCCGGGAAGGGCCCTCGGCTGGGAGTCACTGGAGTCCCTCTCACAGCAACGCGCCAAGTGACCAGGCCCCGATGGGCTTCTCCAGCCTTTCCCAGGATGGCACGGTCCCGCCTCCCCCTCCCCGGGCTGATCCTGGCCTGAGGCGTGAGCCCAGCCCAGCCCAGCGTCCTGGGCGGTGGGTCCTACCCGGATGGTCAGCATGATGTGCGTCTGCCCCTTTAGCACTTCCACTGCCTCGCTATGGCTGATGGTGTCGAACTTGACTCCGTTGGCTGCAAGGACTTGATCTCCCACTCTGATCCCGTTCTGCTCCGCCAGCCCGCCAGGGTCGACACTGGAACGACACCCCACAGCAGGCGACCAGTGGCTCTCAGCCCCCGGGACGGGGAGCCCCTCGAGCCCAGTTCATCTCCCAAAGGGGCGCAGGACCCTCCACTGGGGACACTTGAAACTGGACTGGGGCAAGCAAGTCAAGGGCCTGATCCCAGCCTGGATGGGCTGCTCAGCCTGTTAGATCCAGGGCCAGGAGAAAACCTGCTTCCAGCCAAACAGTGTCCCCAGACAAGGCCACGTGACACCCCCGATCCCCACACCTGAACCTTCTCAGCCAGGGGCGGGTCCAGCTGTTTCTTGCCAGCAGCTGGGGGATGCTCTGGCTGAGCTGCTGGGCACTAGCTGGGTGCCTGGCTCCGGCTGCTCCTTGCCCCATGCTCCCTGGCTCAGAAGGGGCTGTGTCTGCCCTTGGATGGAGGAGGGGAGTGGTCCCTGGCCCTGGCTGGAGGGGGTCTCTGGCACAGCAGGAACAAACCTCCACAGGGGTCTCCATTCACCCCCTAAAGCTTTGCCCACCATCTTTCGGACACAGGCGATTTTTGCCAAGCTTGGAGAGAAGCTGGGCCCGCACCCCCCCGGCATGGGAACCGTCGCTTGGCATTTCAGAGGATGCTGCTGGGAATCTGGCCCCGGGGGGCGATTTGCCGGGGAAGGGACGGAGAGACTGTAAATATTTAACATATCGCCTGGACAGAAGGAGCCTGGAGATCCCACGTGTCCCTTCGATCTTTGCTTTGGAAAGGTGGAAACGTTTGAGCGAGGAACCTGCTGAATTATTCTTAGTGACGGGGTAGGGTAAACCCGCCTGAGAACTGCAGGTGAAAACGAATCCCGAGGGGGATCCACGCTAGGGATGGTAGCAGGACCCAGAAAATCCTGCAGGCTCCTACATAAGAGCTTGCTCCCCCAAACACATGGGATGGGGCTGCTCACAGGCTGTGCAAGGCTGCCCTGGGGCAGCAAAGTAACAGATCCATCCCCAGTCTTAACTCCACCCCCTTCATAGGGATATGCACCATCCAGGGATCTGATTGGTGGAGCATTCTTAGGCCTGGATCCAGCAGTCCCAGTGGTCAGCTGGCTCCTTGCTATCACGTAGTTGGAGACTACAATTCCCAGCAAACCTTGGTCTTAAAGGGCCACCCACCCCACACACGCCCTGGCTGTACCTGCCCTAAGCTGCTTTGTAATGGAGTGAATTAGATTTCCAGCTGCCCCCCACTCCCAGGGCACTGTAAGCAGTAAGCAGTTTCTCTCTCAGACATGGAAGCCTGGGGAGGCCCCAGAGGACGCTCCGCTGGGTGCCCAGGACACGGTGTGGCTAGCGGGTGCCGAGTGAACGTACCTGGAGACGTAGATGCCGAGGCCGAACTCCTTGCCCCCGCGGATGTTGAAGCCCAGGCAGTCGTCGTCAGAGGTGGTGTAGAGGTGGACCATGCGTCTCACGCCGCCCTCGGAGCTGCTGTCCGACGGGGTCGACCCGCTTTTCTCCACAATCAGGCGCCTGTTCACGACATCCACCCTGCGACCACGGCAGGATTCAAATGGGGGCCAAAATCCTGGGCCTGGCTCTGGCACGACTCGGGCCCCAGGCTGCGTCTACACGGAGAACCCTACAGCAGCCCAGCTGCAGCAGACGCTACATCCGGGACGGGTTCTCCGCTCACCAGAGCGAATCCTCCTGCTCGAGTTGCTGGGTTGACAGAAGAATTCTTCCCTTTACCTAGCGCTGTCTACACAGGGACGTATGTTGGCTTAACTCCGTCTCTTGGGGGGTGGATTTTCCACACGTGGCTGGGTTGATCTCAATGTCCAGCGCAGCCAAGCCCAAGCCCCCAGTCTCACGGAGCTTCTCCCCCAATGCGGCAATCTCATGCCATCAGACAACCTGCTGGAAATTCCACCGTGGGAACGGCAGAAATCTCATGAGATTGGCTCTTTCTCCAGCCACTTTTGGGCCCCTGCTAAGGTTCTGGCTGCATCCAAACTGGAAAACGGTTGTTTGGAGACAGACCAAATCTGGGATGGTCAAAAGTGCCCAACTCCAAATGAACGCCTGTGGGGACTGGCTGCCAGCTTTGAAAATCTCCCCCCAGACCCACGCTGGGAGCTGGTGGTTCAAATCAGACTCCCCCTGGGATTTGCAGGGGGCATGGATCTGTGGGTCCAGTTTTGACCTCTCTCTAGCTTTGATGCTACGTATAGAGGGAAATCTCACCTGCCCGGAGCCTGAACTGCAAACATTGGGAGGTTTGGAAAAGATGGAGGAACTTTTCATTCCCACGGTGGGACCCCATCCCCCTTCTGGCCAGTAGACGGGACACCATGAAAGAGGTTGTCCTGGAGGTTTGACCAGACGCCTCTCCCGGGGGAGCCTGACCATGAGTTTCCAAGCCAGGGGACTCTGCTAGATCAGGGAAGTTTAGGATCAGAATCCAAACTTCCAGGAGCAAATCCACCCCCAGTCTCCAAACCCCCTAAGATTCTGCCCTCGCACAGCTCCTGAAGCCTGCCCTGCTTCCCAACAGCTGGGGCAGAGTCACCCGCAGCTCCTGAGACGGGCACAACAGAGGAATCTGGCAGGAATCCAGCATTCCTCTGCTCACATTGCCCCTGCAGGGATCAAACCCATGACCTCTAGATCAAGAAACAGGCACCTTTACAGCATGAGCTGAGGCAGACAGGCTCTGCAGGCTGATTCCGCCCTAGAACTGGGGGTTCATTGGGGGTGAGCTCTGGAAAAACCCCAGTAATGGACAAACCAACCTCTCAACCCTTTAGCCCATGTGTCTCGCTGCCCCTGAACGCCAGCCTTGGGCTCTTACACCGAGTCATACTGAAGCCCACCTCAGGCCCAGCCCGCCACGAAGCTCTGCTAATCCAGTCTGGGCTCTCCCTGCATGTCTCTGCTAGTGCCCCTCAATCCTGGCTCACAGCCTCCTGCTATCTCCCCCAGCCCCCTGCCAGCGTTCCTCAACCTTTCCCCCGCCGACAGATCTGTGTGATGCGGACAAACCCTAGTGCAACCAACCCGACACGTGTTCAAGGCCAGAGAGGTCCGTGAGATCTAGCATGTGAGCCTGGGACGTCCAGATCCCTGACGGCCCAATGCAGGATTCGAACCCGACCTCCAGAGGGGACCGCTCAGCGCACTAACCCCATGGGGCGCCGAGTCCCGGGTTCATTCCAATGCGCTTGCCCGGCTCCTCAGGAACCCGACAGCTCCCTCTCTGCTCAGGAGTCTGGCTTTGGCCCACCCGCATCAGACACCTGGGCTGGGCCGAGGTTAGCGGCAAGGAGGAGGTAGCGAGTGCGCCACTGCTTACCACGTGGTCTTTTCTCGGGAGAATTTAATCCCTGGCACCTTTCCCATGCGCCTCAGCATCATCCGCAGCCGGTTGTTCCCAGTCAGGACCTTGACGGCACTCCCCATGGTGATGCTCTCCAAGCTCACGCCGTTCACCTCCGTGATTTTGTCCCCGATGCACAGGCCGGCCAGGTCTGCAACGTTAAACGGAGACCCCTGAGATCAGGCTGGGCTGCGCGGGACGGGGGAGCTAAAAGCTGGAGGACGGCTGCCTGGTCCAGCCAGATGTTCCCCGAGACGGGAAGTTCTCAGCTCAGCAGCAGCCGGATCTTGCCTGGTGTGTTGTAGCGAACACCTCGACCTGGAACGATCGGGTGGGAACTCGCCCTCCAACCCTGGGAGTGGACGGTCATGGCCATGCGGCTTGGGGGAGAGCAGTTTCCTTGATGCCACGCTCCCCGCTTCCTTCATGTGCAGCTGCGCACTGAATTTCCACCAGTAATGACCACGGCCACGGGTCTCAGGTACTTACCTGCAGTATCACAACCTCTAATGCGTTTAGCCTCCTACGGGCCTGCGAGGTAGAAAGTACCTCCGTCGTCACTGGTCAGACAGAGGAAAAATGACTTGGCCAAGGTCATGCAGCAAGCCTGTGGCAGACACCAGGAAACTGAATCCACAGCGTCTATCTGCCAGGCTGGCGCTGTGACCATTGGGCCAGGCTTCCCCCAGGGTCCCAGGAAAAGGCTCTGGCCATAAGGAGCTGGCCTGGCCCTGGCCCACTGCTGAGACCAGACACACAAGCTCCTCCAGGCTATTTGGACATCACGTTTTGACCCTGCCCAAAGAGGCAGCTAAGATTTTCATCACCTTTCCTCAAGCTAATTCCCACTACGAGCTAATTCCCATTAACGAGCACTGAACCCGAACCCGCCAGGAACTGGAACAGAGCTCGCCCGGGTGTTGTTATTTCTGATGACAGTGTGTTATTTGGACAGCCTCTGCCCACGCTGAATTGCTCCGGTGCTTGCAGAATTGCAGGGGACGGCCAAATAAATCCTGCCCCTCCCATAAGGGGTTAACAGAGGAGGCTCCCCATGCCCCACAGAGATACCTAGACCACCTCACTTCCCACCCCAGTGCAACCAACCCGACAAGCCTTCAAGGCCAGAGAGGACTGGGAGATCTGCACAGCACAGACCACAGACCCTCCCCCAGCTGCTCCGGATTGAGGCCAATCACTTGAGTTTGACTTAAGACGAGGTCCCCAAACTGTGGGGCAAGGAAGAACATTGTGGGCAGTGGTGGGGCATGGCTGGGGCCTGGCCAGCCTTCCTGGGGGGTGGGGCAGGAGCTCTGCTCTTGGTCCTGCCCCCAGCTGTGCGCCCCTTGTCCCTGTTCACACCCCCCACTCCCATAGCCGCGGCCCTGGTCCTGGCTCGGGGATGTGTGTGTGCAGACAGGGGAAAGGGGGTGCACAAGGTAAAAAGTTTGGACGTAGGGTCCACGCTCCGTCCCCTCCCCCAAAACTCCTCTGGGGGCTGGGGAGCCATTTGCTTCCTCCTGCTGCAGCCCGGGTTAGGGGCTCTTCCCCTGGAGGCAGGGGGTGGGGCAGGTAGCCGATCGGAGGTGGGGTTCCCCATGGGCCAGTGCCAGGGTCTGCTGGGGGCTCTCGGCGCTAGGCAGGGCAGCCGCAGGTTAAGCCAGGGCTTGGTAGCCTTGCGAGCAGCCAGGCAGGGACGAATTAATGCAAAGCTGCATCAGGCCCTTTGGTCTCCCATGGCATCGGGCGCTCTGCCATCGCTCCAACTGTGCCTCCCACATATTCCGCGCCTGGCAGAGCATGGCCCCTCTCCTCGCGCCAGGCCAGGATCTCCTCCGAAGGCCCCGTCACCAGTGCCCACGGGCCCCTCAATCTGCTTCCCCCGACCGGTTCTGCCAGCCCTAGAACCCCACTCCCCACCGCCAGGTTCTAGATCCAGAAGAGAACTCAGCACTTTGGAAATGTGGGGTCTGTCCAGATCCAGCTGGGCACGACCTCTGACCTTTGTGGAACCCCGATTCCCCTGGCAATCCTGGAAGCTGGGCCTGGAACCCCCTGGGCACCGACTTCCACTGCAGGGCTAATTGCAGCGAGGGAGGAAACCTTGCACGAATCCCAGACCGGGCAGCCTTCCAGAGGCGTCATGGAGCCCATGACCCTCCCAGCCCTCCAGTAAACAAACCGGTGGGACAGCGCCCAGCCTGGGAAGCTGAGCTGGGCGCGGGGCAGCTGTATGGCACGGGGCCACGCCACACAGACTTCTTCTGCCTCCTTGGCTGAAACAGCCTCCTGTGCCCCGATGCGTCCCTGCCCAGACCTGCATGTGCACATGGCCCTGCCCCTGCTCATCCCTGCTCCTTCCCCACCTGCCCACCGGCCCCTGCCATGCCAGGAGAGCCCACAGGCCGGGACTTGGAGTCAGCGTTCCCTGCACGGCCTTCTGCTCTTCACCCAGACATGGGAGCTGCACAGTTTCTCCTCCCAGCAGGTGCAGCCCCTTGGAGACTACAAATCCCAGCATGCCTCGTTCAGCACCTCCCTGAGCAGGCCTGCGCTTGGCCCCGAGATGGAGCGCTGCCTCTTGGGAGCGTTGACAGTCCCCAGGGCAGTTGCAGAACCATGGGGGCAAGGCTCCATCTTTAGCCAAGCCGAAGGCTGCCCGGGTCAAGGTGGAGCATTGCATGCTGGGACTTGTGGTCTCCCCATGACGGCTGGCAGAGGCAGCAGGCGGCCCATTGGGCATGGCCCTGGCATGGTGCCCCTCGACGAGCTCCGCTTACCGGCGCTGCTGCCCTCCTCCACTTTGCTGACAAAGATGCCCAGCCCGTGCTCCGAGCCGCCCCGCACGCTGAAGCCCAGCTTCCCGTCCGTGCCCTTCTCCACCGTGATGGCATTGATCACGTCGCTCTCGTCGCCGGTGGCTGTGGGGACAGGGCCCAAACATGTGGGAGAGAACAGGGTGGTTTCCGCAGCCACCAGGCCCTGTACCGCAGCCCACTTACTCAAGAGCCGGGCCAGGCCTAGCTAGGCACATGAACATGCCAGGCTGTGTTACGGGCACACCGCTGCTTTCTGGTGGCCTCTGGAGCGCCGCTGGAGGGCTCACATAGCATTTACAGGGCTACTGCCCTGCTCCCATACACGACACGTGCCCACGGAGTCAAGTCCTCACCAAACCCATTAGAAGCATTAACAGCCAGGGATCACAAAGAGCTTTCCAAAGATCATCTAACTGCACCATACCCTGCTCCCCTCCCCCAGAGCAGCAGATGGGGATTATCACTCCCATTTCACAATAGGGAAACTGAGGCACCACGGGGGAGTGGCTCGTCAAGTGATAGAACCCAGGTGTCCTGGCACTCAGGCCAGTGCTTTGGCCACAAAACCATCCTTCCTTGTTAGGTAAAGTACCCAGGTGTCCTGGCTCCCTGTCTCTGGCTCCTACCCTGCTTGGATTTGAACGCAAAGGGCTCTGTTCTTCCCTGGTGTAACTGTCTGGGCCCAAGTGCTTAGAGCGGCAGGAGAAGAGCGAGCGCTCGGGGTGACATGGGTCGTGTGGGGAGTTCCCTCCGCTGCAGAATTCCTGCTCCTTGATAATCAACAAAAAACAAAACTGCGCCCAATCCCTGCGGCCAGGAGGCTGGGGCTGGCCTCTGGGCCACGCTGCAGCCGATGGCGTTACCCCGGAGATGAATTTACTGCTAAGAGTTTTGCTCCTGCTCAGATCAATGGAGCAGATAAAAGGAACGAAGACAGGTTCCCTGCAGTGGATCTCAGCTTTTTCCAGACTGGTACCTCCCCACCCCCCGACCTCCCTTGCATCCAGCCAGGATGGGGAGACACAAAAGCCAACTTCAGGGGCGCTATCCTGCTTTTGTCAAGGCCAAAGTTGTCCCTTGGGGCACTGCCTTGCCCGAGCCACGGCTTGAGAAGGGGGCTGGGAATCGGTATCTGGGTGATGAAGGGTGACCCCAAAAGAAGCACACCCCCCCCCGCAATGGAAGCAGAGAGAGGCCCCAGCTGCCGTACCTTCGATGGGCGAGTTGATGAGAATGACCCGTCCCATGGGCGACAAGGTGCGGATGCCCCGTGGGTGCCCGTTAACCAGCTGGTTCTGCTTCCTCAGCAGGTAGCGGGTGGCTGCGTTGGCGTCGCTGCCCGTGCTGCGGGAGTGGGTGGGGCAGGCCGCATCCCTCAGCACGGAGTCTGAACCGTGTGCCATGGTGTGGCGTGGCGGCCGCTAGTCATAGAGGGACCCTGGCTTTCGGGGGAAGTCTTCAGCGGGGGAGCAGGGAGGGACCCTGCCCCCTGCCCTGGGGAAGCCTGATTCTGTCGGGCGGGCAGGGCAGATTGTTACATTTTGGCTGCTCGGGTTTCGTCCCGCCAGTGGAAGTGGGCGCCTGACGCAGCCCAGAGACATGTTCCTCCGGGTGGGCGTGAAAAGGGGCCGGGGCCACGTTTCCCGTTGGGTCTCAGCTCTGGCCGGGGGCCTCACACGACGGCGCCGATCCTGTGCCTGCAGCGTCAAATCCAAACAGACCCGAGTCAGCCCCACAGCTCTCCCCCCTACCAGGCTCCAGGGCCCCACCAGTGAACAACGATGATTAGGAACAGCCTGCCAGCGCCTGACACCCCCACACCCAGGAAAAGCTCCCAGGCCAAATCCGGAGAGGAGCTCTCCAGTCCAGTCATTTACACTGGCCTCCGGTGGAGTCACTCTGGATTTCCACCAGCGCAGGAGGGAATTGGAAACAGTTCTAGCACCTCAGTTAGATCCCCAGGGGGCATTCAGGCCCAGGGCAAGGGGGCCAGGCCCAGCGGGAGGAACAGCTCTGCAGCCAGAGAGCCACAGACTTTTAGGCCATATGGGCCCATGTCCATTGACTGCCTGGCCTGATCTATGTAGCACAAGACACCAACATTCACCTGCTAATTCCTAGCAGGCTAGCAAGCAAGGGCCAGAGGGCTAGCTCAGGGGTCTGCGCGTTAACCTGCTCAACCCAGGCTTGTGAGCTCAATCCTTGAGCAGGCTGCTTAGGGGGACCTTAGGCAAAATCAGTCCTGCTAGTGACGGCAGGGGGCTGGACTCAATGATCTTTCAGGCTCCCTTCCAGCTCTGTGAGATAAATAGAACATTTAGACCAAAATAGGGTGACCAGACAGCAAGTGTGGGGAAAATTTAGGATGGGGTAATAGGTGCCTATATAAGAAAAAGACCCCAAAAAGGGGACTGTCCCTATAAAATTGGGACATCTGGTCACCCTAGACCAAAAGGGGCTCCATCCCATTGGAAACAGCTCTGTTTACATATGGGGAGTTACTCCAGATTTACACCCAGCAGGGATCAGAATCTGGCCCAGCCCCATGCACTACACCGGAGTTAATCCAGATTTACACTTGAGGGTGTGAGATCAGCTTCTGGCCCCCACCTGGCTGATTTAAAGGGAATCCCTGTGGGGAGGGAGATAACAATCCCGCTGGTTTTGCGCCAGAGAGACTGGGCTCCAGCTGGTTTACAAACAACCCGGGGCTCCTGGGTCCAGGCCAAGCTCCCCGAGGGGAGGGAGCGGATCGAGGCCGGCTCCGGGCAGGGGGCTGGGCTGTGCCAGGCGCAAGGCGGGCCCCGAGCGGCCTGGCCCGATGAATAAGTGATGCGGCCCCTGCGCTGCCCGGCCCGGGAGGCAGCAGGCGGGGGGGAAGGGACGGAGCCGGCCGGGGAAACACGCGTGGGCCGGGGCAGGACGTCCCCGCACCCTCCACGTGTGCGACTTTCCTCCACCTGGTGCCCTGCTGCGCCCCCCGTGGATCGGAGTGTGGGGTGGGGGGGCTCTGCACCTAGGACAGACCCAGCCCCCCGATCCCGGCAGGGGGGGCTTGGACCCCAGGCTCTCCCCCCCCAGGTGTCTGCAGGTGACCCCCGGCTGGGTCCCTCCCCGCTCCCCTTGCGCCAGAGGGGGCAGCAGCAGCGGGGGCCCAGTAAAGGACCAAAGGGGTTGATGGGGGGGGAAGTCTGACGCCCACCCCCTCACCTGTCTCCAGGTTGCTCTGCAGCCTGCCAGCCCCCTCACCTGGCAGAGCCACCGGGCTGAGGCTGCCCCGCCCCTCAGCCCCACCGATAGGCCAGCCCAGCCGGGACCCGGGTCCCCAGAGGCCAGCCTGGCAGTCAGTCAGTGCCAGCTCTTGCCTGGTGTCTGCAGAGGCTGGACAGGTGAGCTGGGATCCCTGCTCCGGGCCTGGTGGTGCCCCTCCCTGGTGGGCAGCGGAGCGAGGGCGGCTCTGCCCAGGGTCCCGCAGCCCGGGCTGGCTCTGACGCCCACCTTGCGGGGACAGTCACACTCCATCGCTCACCTGGGGCTGGGGACTGAAGGCAGCAGGTGCTGGCCTGTTGCTGGGGTGCCCCCTGGGCACAGAGCTGCCCCCATGCCCCAAACCCTCCTACCCACCCTGTGGGAACCCCCACCGGCTCCTCCTTCCGCTGTCCCCAGGGCGGTAGAATTTGGCTGTATTTTGCCGCAGGGCGTCTGGCACACTTTGGCGAGCTCGGCTGTATAAATCCGATCCCACTGTTCTTAATAAGAAGGCCGAACGCTCCTACGAGATCGCAACCTGCTTTCCAAAGGGCACGCGGGGGTGTGAGCCCTGTTGGACAAGTGGGGAAACTGAGGCAGCATGGCATGGCAGTGAAACATGTGTGGCACTGTAAGCCCATATGGGCTTGCGTGTTCAAAGGGACACGTGCCCAAGTGCCTTGCTGAACTGGGCAGGTGACTCTCCCAAAATCACACAGCACCTCAGTGGCAGAGTTGGGGACACAACCCACGGGTCCTGGTTCCCAGTCCCCCCTCTTCCAACCACTGGACACCACTCCCCTTCCAGAGCTGGGAAAAAGAACACAGGAGTCCTGACTCCCACCTTGCCCTGGCTCTCACCCGTCAGCCCCCACTCCAGAGCCAGGAAGAGAACCCACGCGTCCTGGCTCCCACTCTTACTGTTCCTAATTATGACTGGGAACTGGACCAAGGACTCTTTCCCAGCGATTCCCTCCTCCCCGCTCGCCCTAGGCCATGGTCTGGCGAAGTCAAGAGGAGACTGTTTGGACTCAGTGGTTCGGTTCTACCCCCTCTCTCAAAGAAACAGCGTAGAGGAGGCAGCTGGGGCTGGGTCCCTCCCATGCAGAGAACCGGGCATGGGAGGGACCCCCCTCCCCCCAAGGTGTTCTGGGCCCCCTCACCTCCCAACCCGAGGCCTTGACACTCCTCTCGCCCGGGGAAGCGGTGTCTGCCCATCGACTGGTGCGGTTCCCTCACTGCTGGGATGGCCGTGACTGTCACCAGGAGGCGAATTTGATACCAGGCCGGTTTCAGGTGATACGCACCTGCCAGGTATTGGATACCCTGGAGAGAGGAGCTGCCGGGTGGGGGATGATGGGTGAAAGGTCTGCCTGGAGCAGAGCTGATCTGCACCATTTGGAACAGCCAGGGTCTTGGTAAAGCCGTCGGCAGCCTGCCCCCCTGCCCTACTCCCATGGAAAGGTGCCTGGCTGCTCACGTAGCCCCACCAATTCAGGAGTAGCAGAGCACCCCCTACCCAGGCTGGCAGAATCGGCTCCTTTTGTGCCAAACTCTGCCAAGGAGCAAAGGAGTCAGGTGGAAACTTAATTCACATACAAGCAAAGCAAATGCCCTTCAAAATGCGGGGCTGAGCTGGAGTCACGGCTGTCTGTTGTTACAGCCTCAAGGACATTGTCACAGGGCTTGCTGTACTCAGGGCAGGCAGTTTTGGACCCTGTCTCTGACTGGTGCTTTGGAGAAAAGCATAAAACCAACACGCCTGTCTAAGTAATATCCCGTGGGGTAATTTCTTCATGACCACAGCTGGTGTGTACCATGAAGCATGAAGATTGAGAACCCACTTTACTTAATCAGTTTATCCTAAGTTTTTTCGTCCCCCTTATTTATAATGATCCACTGAAAACTTGAACCTAAAATTTTACTTTCTATCAAAAATGTGTCCCATCGATATGGCCCCAGTCACCACAGTGACTGAGCATCTCACAGTCATGAATGGATTTTATCTTCCCAACTCCCCTGGGAGGTAGGGAAGGAGCATTACCCCCTTTGTACAGATGGGAAAACTGACGCACCAAGAAGTTATGCAACTTGCCTAAAGTAACACATCAGGTGAGAAGCAGGAATTATATCCAGATCTCCAGGCCTGTGCTTTAACCGTACGGCTATCTTTCCTTCCATCAAACACATATAAATAATATATCATCATTTCTCTAGAGCAGCAGCTCTCACCTTTTCCAGTCTACTGTCCCCCTTCCAGGAGGCTGATTTGTCTTGCGTACCCCCAAGTTTCACCTCACTTAAAAACAACTTGCTTACAAAACCAGTCATAAAAATACACAAGTGAAACAGCACACGACTGCTGACAAATTGCTGACTTTTCAATTCCTACCATATCATTATAAAATAAATGAATTGGACTATAAATATTGTACTTACAGTTCAGTGTATAGTGTATATGGAGCAGGATAAACAAGTCTGGATGAATTTTAGCATATTCTGTCTTTGCTGGTGCTTTTTCTGTAGCCTGTTGTAAAACTAGGCAAATATCATGATGAGTTGATGTGCCCCCGGAAGACCTCTGCGTACCCCTGTTGAAAGCTGCTGCTCGAGAACAAATGCGCGTGACAACCATACAATCCTTCATGAGCACAGACTTCTTACAAGGCAATCAAGATGGTGCAGCAATTTCCTTCCAAGAGTGCAGGAATCCCGGGGCTAGTTCCTTGGCACAGTACAGGGAGAAAGTCTTGAATGGAACCATTGAAAACCGTGTTTCTGTCTCTGAACCGAGCAGCCTTGGTTCTCATAATTCTGCTTTCCAGGCCAATGGCAATGGGAGTAAAGGGGGCAGGGCAGGACTCAAGGGCCAACCTTCGCACTATTTGTCCTTTTGCTCCTTCCAACTGCTTGCAAAGTTCCCAGAATTACAAGGACGAGGTTTTCTCAAGGTGTCGGGGCATTGCCTTTTCCCCCTTCTTAACATCTAGATAATGGTCAGCAGCCCTGCAATAACAAAGCTGTCTTGCCAGCGTGGCCCTCACAAGCAGCACGCTGCCAGGGGAGCAAACGCACGTGTGCAGCTGAGCACGTTTGTGAGCAACCCTACAATAACAAAGCAGCCTCCTTAGCCTGACACTCGCGGGCCGCACAATAACTAACCAGCGTGCACAGCTTAGCGTTGGCCCGAGCGACATTACAGTAACAAAGCAGCCTTGGAAAGCAATAGAAGCTAATAACTGGGGTGTCCAGGTACATTTCAGTGACAACTTTCCTCAGGGCGATTATAAAACAGCAAGGCAAACAGATCCGCTATTTCCAAAAGTGTGAAAATGAGGCCTGGCCAAAGGGCCTGTTACTGAGCCATGAGCTATCAAGACGGCCTGAATGTGCTTCTAATTGTGTTTCTGCAACAACCACAAGTGGACGATTCTTTTAGAATAGACTTTAATATAATCATCAGCTGAATTTGTTACTAAGAAAAGACAGATTCCCCCCAGGGCTCTGGTGCCTTGGTCCAACACGTGCACTATAACCAAGTCATTCAAATAAAATCATGACGTTTCCCTTAAGTCCCCTCCCAGGGGATATTTTTCAGTATTTTCCTCTGAATGAAGCTCACTACAAATATTGATTAAAAAATAATTAGGGGACCCAGTCTAAATCATTAACGTCTGGGGAGTTAGATCAGGGATTAATCAGGCGTGTTCTTTGTCTCCTAAAGCCTGTTGCTTGGAGCTGCAGGTACAGAAGTGGCTGCTGTGTTCCACCCCAGAGGCAGCTGCATTTCCAGTGTGAAATTAATCAGGCCAGCACCTTCAGGTTCCAGTCTAGTGAAACTCCTAACGCTCAGGATGCAGAGAGCTGGAGAGACATAAAGTCACTATTATGCATCCCTTAAAATAACCCAGAAGATTGTAGAGAGCCAGAGTACAAACACAGCGGGTGCTTAGTATAACAACAGTGTCTCTCATGCCATAGGAGAGCTGAGTCTCAGCTGCAGTCAATATAAAGGGGGTGATTTAGTGAGGCTGACGCTACGCCCCTCTCTGCCGCAAGTCACATGATGTGACTCGGTTTCCCTGTCTGTCTAAGGAGGGTATAACATAAAGCCACGCTGCACGGGAGTTGTGAGGCTAAATTTCTGGCAGATTTGAAAGTGTGTTGAAATCTGCAGATGGAAAGTTCTCTAGATGAGCAGTGTGATTAATCACTATTGATAGTGTGAAGTGTGTGCGTGGGAGGGACGGGTGCACACTACAGTGTGTGTATGGGAGAGTGTCGGGGGTATGTGTACCTTGCAATGTGATGGGTTCACATGCAGAACTGTGCAGGTGGGTCAGGTTAGGGGCACACGTATCCAACTGTGTGTTTGTGCGCATGAGTCAGAGGGTGTGTGCGCACATGGCACTTTGTGTTAGTTTGTGTGTACACATGGGGGTTCATGTGTATAAATGGTAGGGTTTGTGTGGGGGTGTGTGTATGTACATCTGTGTGCAATGTCTGAAGGACGGGGTGCGTCTGTGCACGCAGTCTGTGTGTGTATGTGCGCTCACAGGTCTGTGTGACGGACGGGGTGTGAGTCTGCGTAGCCAGCGTTGTGTGTGCATGCATGGGAATGCGTGTGCAAAGCAGAGCGTGTTTGTGTGTGTGTGTGTAGGTGCCACACTGACTCTCTGTGCGGCGGTCGTCCCTGCCTGCCCCTCTCCCCTCCACCTGCCCCGGGCAGCCCCCGCCAGCCCTGGCCTCTGCCCAGCCGAGCTGGGTCCACCCCCGGCTGGCACTCAGCAGGCTTTGCAGTACACCTCGAAGAGGCTGGCCACGGAGTGCATGCGGTAGAAGATGCCCAGCGGCAGGGAGATCTTGACGATGATGACCCAGAGGGTGAAGCCGTAGAAGGCCTGCTCGATCTGGCTGACCAGGTGCGGGCGCATCCCGTAGGCGTAGAGGATCCACACCTAGCAAAGCAAAGGGGTCAGGCGTCAGCCCCAACGGGGCACAGGCCGGGCTGGGCCACCTCCTGGATGGACTCAGCTGGGCAGGGCCTGATACCTAACAAATCCATTCGCTCCTGGTCTCCCCATTCCCTGTTGAACCTGTCACCAAGGCAGGGCCAGGCCTCGTGCATTCCTCCAGGGTGTGTCCAACCATTGGGAACGGGGCTGAGAACCACCAACTCATTGCACATCATCAGCCACCGAGCACCAGCCCAGCAGTAACGCCTTTCGGTCCCTGCTGGGCCACGCTCCGTCCGCCCAGCAATGAAAAGCCCCCGGCTGGGGCATTGACTCGCCCAGCCAGAGTGCCGCACGGACAGCGCAGAGCGGATGGTGCTTAGCGCATATCCCCATGCCATGCACTGCCAGCAATGTGGGCACAGGGCTTGACGGGGGCCTGCCAGAACCCATGGGGGGAGGTCCCAGCGTCATAGGGAGGGTGCTGGTGAGGGGGGCCCATGCGGGGGGACCCTGCCAGGAACAATCCTGCATTGGGCCAGAGGACAGACTCCATTACATGACGGGGGGGCGGGGGGCCCTTGGGCTTTGCCCAGTGATTATAATGAGAGATTTGTATTGGCGCAGTGCCCACAGGTCTGGCTGGGCACCCGGGCAGGCCTCGTGATTCCCCACACGGGGGTCTTTTCACAGCACTGTTTGCTGACCACCAGCCTCATTCGCCCCTTCCTTGCACCCAGCCCAGGAGGCGGATGGGTGGCAAGCACGCTCAGGCCGGCAGTGTGTGAGAGAAGGGGTGGGAGGGGTGCTGGGTGCAGCTGGGTTGTCCCTCCCAGGCACCATGCGGGGATGAAGGGCAGAGCCAGGGTGGATACCATCAAGCACTGCTGCTATCGCCCTGGACACAGCGATCTCTGATCTGCGTGGGCCGAGTCCGTCTATCCTTAGAGTGAGAGCCGCATGGAGCCCCGTCTATTCAGCTGAACACAGAGCAGGGGAAGGGGTGACTGATCACAGCCTGTATGCACTGACATGGCGAAATCGGATTTGAGACCTGGCTCTTCAACCCAGCAGACAAAGGGCTCACACCATCCCCTAAACCCTCCCCCACAACGGAGTCTTATTCACCGGGCAGAGCATCGGGGGGGAAGTGCCTGGGAATATCTGACTTCTGCACAGGCTGGGGGGCCCTTACCAGGCATGGGCAGCGCAGGGAGAGGGAAGCTGGCACCTCCCAGCCCCACCAGCCTCGCCTGAGAGAAACTGACTAGGAGACCTGCAGCACCTCAAACCACTGGACAGGTGCGAAGCAGTTGGGAGGTTTAAAGTCCATTCACTTTCACTGTCCCAGGGCCAGATCCTCAGCTGGTGCAAATCAGCTCAGCGCCACAGGCATCCATGGGTTCGCACCAGCTGAGGATCAGGCCTCTTTCCACAGGACTCCTTCCTGGGCAGTCATTGCCCATTCTGTACGTGTGCAATGGATTGTTCCTTCCTAAGAGGAGCACTTTGCATTTGTCCTTATGGAATTCCATCCTATTTACTTTAGACCATTTCTCCAGTTTGTCCAGATCATTTTGAATTTTAATCCTATCCTCCAAAGCGCTGGCAACCCCTCCCAGCTTGGTATCATCTGCAAACTTTATAAGTGTCCTCGCTATGCCACTATCTAAATCATTGATGAAGATATTGAAGAGAACCGGACCCAGAACGGATCCCTGCAGGACCCCACTCATTTTGCCCTTCCAGCATGACTGTGAACCACTGATAACTACTCTCTGGGAACAGTTTTCCAACCAGTTCTGCACCCACCTTATAGTAGTTCCATCTAGGTTGCATTTCCCTAGTTTGTTTCCGAGAAGATCATGCGAGACAGTATCAGAAGCTTTACTAAAGTCAAGATATACCACCGCTACCGCTTCCCCTGTCGGAGTTAAAGGGCCCCTGTGCAGCGCCCTCCGATGGATGAGGAAAGCGTCTGCGTTACAGCTGTCTCTAGATGGGAAGTCAAACCTTTCTGGAAGCTCCTTTGTGTCAAAGAAGGGCTAGTGGCCAGCGGACCACACGGGCCCAGGAGAACAGCTTTAACTAGGGTGACAGCAGAGCCGGGCAAACAGGTCAATTATTTTTCACTGGAAATCTTGAAGATTTTTCCCCCAAAATCAATTCTTATCGATTTTTTTGATGAAAACCCAAAACTGAAACTTTTTGCTCAAACTCCAGAAAATGTTGACCAAAATGAAAAGATGGGGGCTGGACGAAAAGCTATTTTTTGTTGTTGTTGTTCCTTACTCCGCTTCCTCCAAAGTTGGACAAACAAATGCCAGCTGTCTCTAGTGAAAAGCCCTGGGGCTGACTGGGGAGGGAGAGTGAAGCTGGGGGCCCCGGGAGAGACAGGTGGGGGTCTGTGGGCAGAGGGGGCATTACACGGGCCGTTTGACTCAGATATATTTGTGGATCTGGGCCCATGTGACGAGAGCTGGGCAACATTTTTCTACTGAAACTTTTTCAGCAAAAAAACGCAGATTTGGGTTGACTGAAAGCTTTTGCAAACGTGTGTCAATATTTCAGTTGGGAAAATAGCTTGAAAAGAATCCAAATGTTCCACTCGGACATTTTCAAAAAGAAATGCTTCAACGTTTCGATGCCTGGCACCGTTTTGTGGTGCCGTTTTCTGCGATTTGGCTAACGCAACTAGAAAATCCTTTTGAAAAATGCTCAAAATGGAAATGAGGGTTTGGGGGTTTTTTTGGTTTCAGGTCGAACAAGAAATGTGTTTCGACTTTTCGATTCACCATAAAGTCTGAAAAAGGTTGGTTTTGGGTCAATCTAAAACAATTTTTCCGCCCTTGATTTTTCAGGATTGTCAGAGAACCAAAAACCCTATTATTTGCCCACCTCGATTTGTGATCTGCCTGTCCAGCAAAGCCGGCCCAGGGTACATTCTGCAGAGAAACAACTCACACCAGAGAATAACTAAACTAGGTGTCACTGATTTCTGACCTGTATGACCCTGAAACCCCCACCCTATGGCCAAGGGCAGCATTCCTCTCTTTGGTGACTGCTGGGAAACAACTTGGTGGTTCTCAGTGTAGTTTCTGGTGGACAAATATTCACACCACCGACAACTCTTCTGTCTCCTAATGTCCCCTTGCTGGCAGCCTCAAAAGGGCTGAATGGGGTTGTGAGACTGAGCCCCCATCTCGTCCCCGGCCAGGGTCCTCCCAGCAGGGCTGTACTGACGAAGCTCGCTCTGGAGCTGACTGCACAGCACCTACTCAGAAGATAGACTGAAGACCTGAGCTCAGAGCCTCAGCTGGTGATGGCTCGTTAGAGTGATAGTGATTGACACCAGCCGGGGGTGCGGCCGTCAGCCTCCAGAGCTCCCCGTGGGAAGCTAGAGCCCTGGAGCCGGACAATCAGGCGCCATGAGCCAGCTCACCGAGATGTTGTAGAAGATGAGGAGGATGGAGATGTTCTGCAGGATCTTCCTCCGGATGCTGACACGTTCTGACTCCCCTCTGGGCTGAGACTGCCGGCCCCCGGCGGAGATCTTGGCAAGGGAGTCATTGCTGCCACTGCAGGCAAGCCAGCACCCCGGCACCTGCTCCTCCAGCTGGGCCACCATCCTGGCTGGCGTGTGGCAGCCGGCCGGGCAGATGGCGCAGTTACTCTCACGGCGGGCAGCCACGTCCTGCTGGACCGGCTCTTCGGCAGGGCCTCCGGAGATGGAGAAGACCCATTCGTTGCCCGGGGGGCTGTCGGGAGTGTCTGGCCGGTGCGTGGGCCTGGAGTAAAGGGCTTCGGTGATGAAAAGGTTCTGGCCCAGCACTTGGATGGTCTTGCAGAGGGAGAAGCAGAGGTCCAGGAGGTGGAGGCTGCCATTGATGTGCAGGAAGAAGATGGCCACCAGGGAGAAGACGGAGACCATCAGGGGCCCGCAAGAGCTGCTCAGCAAGAGGGTGACGTCCAGGCTCCGCACCACGCTCTTGGAGCAGTCGGTGGAGGCCGGGTCTCTCTGGAGCCGGTAGGCGGCGATGCCAACCAGCGAGGCCAGGAACATGGCGGAGAGCAGCACTGAGTTGAAGATGTAATAGGTCCGTAGGGCCTCGGGGACCGTCTCGGGGGCCTTGGCCAGCACCCCGAAGGAGATCATCACCCCGAAGGTGGCTGAGATGGCCAGTGCCCCCAGCACCAGCCCCACGAAGGCCCCGCTGAGGTGGAAGCGGCCCCGGGGGCGCGGGCAGGGCTGCTGGGGGCAGGCCGCCTGCCCCGTGTTCTTCCACACCACGTAGAGCATGGTGGAGGAGAAGAGGCTGAACTCGATGTTGAAGGGGTGCAGGTAGGCGGCACCCTCGGAGAAGATGTGACACAGGGTGGTGGCGCACGAGCAGCTGTTGGTGGGCGAACTCCCTGCAGGGGGTGGAGGGGATCACTCAGCGCCAGCCTGGGAGTGGGGCAGCATGGGAAGGGGAGGGATGGGATGGGGGCAGGGATGTGCATAGGGATTGGAGGGCAAGGCTTTCTGTGGGGGGCTGTGCAGGCTGGGGCTGTGCCTAGGGGTGGGGGGACAGGGCTGTGGGGGGGGACAGGGCTGTGGCTATGGGAGGCGGGAGAGGGCAGGGCTGTGGCTAGGAGAGGGGGGACAGGGCTCTGGCTAGGGGAGGGGGGACAGGGCTGTCGGGGGGACGGGGCTGTGGCTAGGGGAGGAGGGACGGGGCTGTGGGGGGGGGACAGGGCTGTGGCTATGGGAGGCGGGAGAGGGCAGGGCTGTGGCTAGGAGAGGGGGGACAGGGCTCTGGCTAGGGGAGGGCGGACAGGGCTGGGGGGGGACGGGGCTGTGGCTAAGGGAGGGGGGACAGGGCGCTGGCTAGGGGAGGGGGGACAGGGCTGTCGGGGGGACGGGGCTGTGGCTAGGGGAGGAGGGACGGGGCTGGGGGGGATGGGGCTGTGGCTAAGGGGGGGGACAGGGCTCTGGCTAGGGGAGGGCGGACAGGGCTGGGGGGGACGGGGCTGTGGCTAAGGGAGGGGGGACAGGGCTCTGGCTAGGGGAGGGGGGACAGGGCTGTCGGGGGGACGGGGCTGTGGCTAGGGGAGGAGGGACGGGGCTGGGGGGGATGGGGCTGTGGCTAAGGGGGGGGGACAGGGCTGTATAGGGGGGAGAGGCAGGACCGGCACTAGTGTTTTCAGCGCCCTAGGCGCACAGCCATTTCGCCGCCCCGCGCGCTGGTCCGCGGCTCTGGTGGAGCTGCTGCAGCCGTGCCTGTGGGAGGTCCACCGGAGCCACCTGCCGCCCCCACCCAGCAAAATGCCGCCCCCTAATAATCCTGGCGCCCTAGGCGATTGCCTAGGCCGCCTAAATGGAAGAGCCAGCCCTGGGGAGAGGCTGAGCTGGGGGGGAGGCTGGGCTGTGCAGGGGGAGGGGCTGTGCCAGGGTGGGGGCGGGCAAGGCTGTGGCTAGGGGAGTGGGGACGGGGCTGTGCAGGGTGGAGGGGCTGAGCCAGGGTGGGGGCGGGCAAGGCTGTGGCTAGGGGAGGGGGGACGGGGCTGTGCGGGGGGGATGGGCTGAGCCGGGGTGGGGGTGGGCAAGGCTGTGGCTAGGGGAGGGGGGACGGGGCTGTGCGGAGTGGAGGGGCTGAGCCGGGGTGGGGGTGGGCAAGGCTGTGGCTAGGGGAGGGGGGATGGGGCTGTGCAGGGGGGAGGGGCTGAGCCGGGGTGGGGGGGGCAAGGCTGTGGCTAGGGGAGGGTGGATGGGGCTGTGCGGGGGGGAGGGGCTGAGCCGGGGTGGGGGCGGGCAAGGCTGTGGCTAGGGGAGGGGGGACGGGGCTGTGCGGGGTGGAGGGGCTGAGCCGGGGTGGGGGCGGGCAAGGCTGTGGCTAGGGGAGGGGGGACGGGGCTGTGCGGGGGGGATGGGCTGAGCCGGGGTGGGGGCGGGCAAGGCTGTGGCTAGGGGAGGGTGGACGGGGCTGTGCATGGGAGACAGCCTGACCTAGCAAGCAGGGTGCGCGGGGAGCGAGGGCCGAGCGAGGGCCATTGCAGGCAGCTGGTGAGGTCGGGATCTGTCTGTGGGAAGGCCCATCCCCGGGAAGGCTGAGGGGCGGATAATGGTGGGATCCAGGCAGGGGGCCTCTGAGCTGGGCAAGGGGCAGGATGGCACCCTCCAGCCAGAGGGCCAGGCAGCCTCTTCTCTCCCAGCCCTCCCGGAGGACGTCCCATCCCATCCCATCCCATTCCCTGCCCTCCAGTCCAGGGGCAAGGTCTGGCTCCTTAGCTGCCCTCCAGCCCCATCTCACCACTGCTCCTGGTGGGCGTATAAACCCCGTCCCAGGGACCCTTGGCTTGGCTGGTCCCAGTGAATCTCCATGGCACACACTGTGGTGGGTCTAGGTGGGGGAAAGGAGTGTGACCCCCCTGCCATGGGTCCAGCCCCCCCCACCCCGGGGGCCCTCACCATGCACGGGCCAGGGGCTCTCCGGCTCATGGGCATCGTAGATCTCCTGCAGCTGCTTCATGGACTCGTCCAGCACCACGCTCATCCACATCAGCACGTTGGTGGCCAGCGTGTGCATCAGGCCAAACCTGGGAGGGGGGAGAGGGCAGGGGGAGCTCACGGCCCGGCCTGGCCCCAAGGGGCTGCCGGCGAAACAACCGGCCCTCGCCCCCATCCTGGCGCACAAGCCGGGAAGACAGGTACCTGTTGAGATGCTGCTGCTCCTGGATGCAGACCTTGGCATGGAAGGACAGCAGAGACACCTGTGCCGAGGGCGGGGAGCAAAGGCAGAAGACAGAGTCAAAGAGCAGTGATACGCAAATGGAAAGGACTAGCCGCTGTGCAGGAATGGCTGAAAGCCCCTTTCATGCTGCATGCTGAACCTTTAAAGGCAGCGGCCATCTTGAGAGGCTGGGCTCCCTCCTGGGGACTTGATGTTGGTTCTTTATTGCTTCGTACTTTCCCTCCTTCTCCACCCGGCCTGTCCCACATGGCCCTAGGGACACCAAGGCTGGTCGAGTCCACACAGAACCCTCCCATGCTAACAGCTTACACTAGGGTAACAGCCTACTACAGCGACTCACTAGTGGAGTCACTCCTTGAGCTCATGTGGCCTGCGCTGTGGGGCTAGTGTCATCCAGGTGGGTCTGACTCCTCCCTCCTGGCTGCTAGTGCTCTGAGCATGCGAGGCCCCTCACCTGGATGATGGTGAAGACGGCTTGCACGACAGGGAAGGCGGTGATGAGGACGGAGGTGCAGTGCTGCAGCTCGTAGTAATACCCCAAGGATAGGCAATCCAGCACCAGCGTGGCCAGGGCGAAGAGCGAGAGCCCGCCTGCCCGGGGAAGAGAACGCCATCACAGCAGCCCTGCGGGCCACGGGGCAAGGGCCAGGCTGGGTGCTGTGGGGCCAGTGAAGGGAGAGCCTGGGGCCTCTGTAGCCAGGGGTTTTGCTTTCTGTCTGCAGCACCTGCAGAGATCTAAGGAGCATGTGTGCCGGGTGGGGAGAGGTGATGGCCGCGCAGATGCAACATGGGAAGCAGAGATGCCCCCACCGCGCTCTCTCCTGGAGCCTCGAGGTTCGCTCTCACTGTGTTCTTGTTCCTGATTCTCGCCCTGGGCTGGGATAGCAGGTGGGTGGTCAGGATTGAGGGGCCCCAGCGGAGCTGCTGTGGGGTGATGGACCGATCCCCGTGATTGTTGTCGCCCCAGCAGCACAGGCCCCCCCACCCGTAGGCGAGTCACCGAATCCCGGTGCCATGCAGAGGCTGCTGTGGGGTCAGGGGGGTTCCGGGGAGCAGACGGTACCTTTCAGCCAGCTAGCGCCGGCGTGGTGGTCCTGATGCAGCTTCCGGCCCTTGTTCTGGGAGGAGCGCCAGCCGAACCACAGCATCCACGCGCAGGACGTGAGCATGAGCGTGGCCAGGAAGCCGTGGACGTTGCGGCTCTGGGGGCTGCGCTGGTGAATCTCGGCCAGCAGGATGGCGCTGCCCAGGAAGGTGAGCAGTACGAGGTAGAGCAGGGACAGCAGCGAGCCCGCTCGGGCGTTGGCCAAGTCCTGCCAGCCTGTGCCCTCTGGGGTGGCAGGGGAGTCCGGGGCTCCCTGGCCCTGCCCCGCAGTGGGGTGAGGGGAGCCCAAGGGGGGGCACCGCTGCAGCACGTTGCTCATCGCCCCGGGGATCATGGCTGTGAGGGGAGGGGACAGGGAACCATCAAGGAGGGGGCGGACTGGGGCCCAGTGCAGAGGTGGGACAGGGGAGGGGGGATATTCCCTGAGGGTCACCCCCAGAAGGGAGAACTAAAGGGGGGTTACACTGCTCCCCTCACACCTACTCTCCTCGCACCCCCACATGTCCCCATACACTCATCAGCCCATCTGGCTCCGACTCCCCCCCTCCAGCTTTCGTCCTCATCCTCCTGACACCAGCCCTTTCCCTGGGCATAGACACCGGGGCACGGTGCTGGGTGGGGCAGGATCCGGCCCCCAGGAGCCAGCAGAAGGAGGGGGATCAAAGTCACTCCGGCAGCCCACTCCTGGCTCGCGGGGGTCTCTGGGAGGCTGGGAACAGCCATTCCACAAATGGCTTTTGTTGGGCTGAGCCGAGCTGGGAGCAGCCCAGGGCCAAGGCCTCTCAGGTGCCCCCATGGCAGCCTCTGCCCTGGGCATGGAGGAGGAGGCCTGCAGCCCACCGCCCTTCCCTACCCAACCATGCGGGGGCATGTGAGCACTGCCCCGCCTCCTCTTTCCACGCACGCCCTCGGCCCCAGAGACGGACACACATGCACTCCCAGGTGTGACTCTGAGCAATGACGGGGGCAGACACCGAGCTCTGTACTCTCCACGCAGCCAGTGGGACCATCTCCTAGACTTCCTTGGGCTGTGCCTGGGTCCAGAGGATCATGGCAAGGGTCCAGCAGGCTGTTCCCAGGTCCAGGTGGTCGTGCCCAGGTCCAGGGGGCCGTGCCTGGGTCCAAGGGCCGTGCCCACCCTTGTCTTTCTGGCTGGACAGGTGAGGGGTAGTGAGGTGCTGGTTGGGTGAAGGTGAGGAGTCAGGGGGCTAGGACCTTTAACTGGGGCTGAGCCAGACTCCCAGAGTGACGGCTGCAGGGCCCCATCCTGCTCCCGTGGGAGGAAGGGCTGGTCGCTCCAGATAGGCTTCCCCTCCCAGCATCGCTAGGATCTCTGGTGCCACGGCAGACAGACAGATAGACAGATGCCTCCTCCCTCTCCATCCACACAAACCTGCCCGGAACGGATCATGCCAGCATCTTGGCCGAGACGTCCAGCCCTGGGCAGAGATGGCCCTAGACACCCTTGGGATGGGTCTTTGCATCTGCCCCACACTTACACGGTGCCACCAGTCACGCTGGCGACTCAGGAGCGTCTCTCATGCCACCCTCTGTCCTGGCCAGCTGTGTGGGGCACTCTGCCCAGGGGATGCCTTAATATTCCAGGGGGTGGATCGTTCCTCTGCCAGCCTGGCACCTCCCACTAGAGTAATAGGGGCTGGAGGGGTTGCCACAGGCAGCCCCCTCCCCGCTGCACACAGGGAGGAGAGCTGCCCCTCCCTGGCCGCTTGCCCTTTCACGGCAGATTGGAGTTTAATAACCGGAGCGTTTCTGAAGTGATTGTAGCAGCAGCTCCCTGCTGCCAAAGGCCATCGAGGAGACCCGGTGCCGAAAATCCAAGGGCAGAGGAAGGAGAATTCAGAAATTGCTTGATTTTTTTTTTGGGGGGGAGCAGGGAAATCTTGGTTATTTACATCTCTCTGTGTACAGAAAGAAAGATCAGCTTGTTTCTCCGATCACTAGGGAAGTGCACCCAGCACAGCGCCTGTCACACCAGCGGGGCAAATCCAGGGGCGACTGCGAGGAGAGAATGTGGACTCTGCTGTTCTGAAACCACAGGGTCGCAGGTAGCGGAGAATCCTCAGCACCTCTTAGCAGTACAGGGTGTCGGCCACACAGTGCACAGTTGGATTCCATCCAGTAGAGGGTGGTGGCACCCGCATAAACACAGCCACACACATCAGCAGCTAATCGCAGCATAGTGACTTACTAAATTAACACTAGCTCGTTAACTGATTATTATTTTGTCATCTTGAACTGTGGACAGAACCCAGAAGCCTGCAGTTATGTGCCAGGCCCCCACAGTGCTAGGTGCTGTACAAGCAGAGAACAAAAGAAACCAACAGGCTAAGCATGAAATGCAGGTGTATCCAGGGGTGGTGAGTTATACTAGGCCTGTGGTGCCTGAGCTCCAGCAATATTCAGGGCCCAGTGGCCCGGTTCCACCAATGTTCGGGGCCAGGTCTCTCCCATGGCCCTGCCTGCCTGCTCCGGAGCATCCCTGCCTCTGCCCTGGACAGCGGGTGGCTGCCCTGCTGCTCCGCACTGCGCTCCCTCACTGGCCACTGCGGGCTGCAGCAAAGGCAGTGGTGCCCCTGGCAGGCTGAGGCAGCTGCTGCACCTGCGGGGGGGAGGAGGCGCACATGTGATGGCAGCTCCTTCCCCCCACCGCCCTGGCACCCACCGGGAGCCGACGCCGATGGAGCTTCCTGGAATCTGGACCTGAGCAGCTGGGGCTTGGGTGAGCGTTGGATTCGTGACACCCTGCCCCCCAGCCCGCAGTCACCACTCCTGCCCCAGGCTGGGCAAGGGGCAGCCCCACCCCCCACTGAACGACGTCGCAAAAGAATGCATGCATCTGAGGAAGTGGGTATTCACCCACGAAAGCTCATGCTCCAAAACGTCTGTTAGTCTATAAGGTGCCACAGGATTCTTTGCTGCTGTCGCAAAAGAAGAGGCTACATTTTGTTTTCATTTTAGAAAGTATTTGCTTTTGAGGGTTACTGAGCCAAGAGCGCTGGGTTGTTTCCATAGTCAAAAGAGCATTAAGACCTTTTTATATTCTTAGTTAAATACAGTTTTCTTACAATAGTGATATTGTGTAATATAGGGGAACACTTACTGTTTCTCGTCCATTTTTACATTATTTTAAAAATCTAGATTGGCTTAAAAGGCAGTGGGAGGGGGGGCAGGACTTGGATCCGTTCTGGACACCACCAAAAATTATACAAACCTGCCACCCTGGGCTCATCCCCCAAATAAAAGTGCACTGAGGTCAGCGGCAGCAGCTGCAGAGGAGTGGCACACGCTGCGCTCTCTTCTCCGGAGACTTGTCTCTGGGTCTTCTCTGTGTTCATGGCTTGTCTCCTGGTAGCAGGTGAAGAGCCGTGGTGCCCAGGACAGGAAGGACACCCGGAGGGGTCTGTAGGGGGCCAGGCCACCTCGGAGCTTGGTAATCGCAGCCTGCCCAGCCACGGTGCGGTGCTAGGCACCTGCAAACACCTCTGCTGCTGCTGGGGGCCCCGAGGCGGCTGGCACTAGCCCTGGGATGGCCAGTGTGACCAGACGTCCTGATTTTATAGGGACAGTCCCAATTCTTGGGTCTTTTTCTTATATGGGCTCCTATTACCCCCCGCCCCCATCCCGCTTTTTCACACTGCTGTCTGGTCATCCTAAGTGTGGCACAGATTTGCCGCCCCCCCCCCGCATTCAGGCTGTCGGTGGAGCTCCTGGGCAGCACCAGCTGCACCTGGCAGCCCCCTGGGGCAGCCCCGGGCACGGGAAGGCGGCCGCCCTGCCAGCCCTCTCCTGGGGGCAAACGCCCGCTTGGTGCCAGACTGCCCCAGCGCGGGGACGGGCGCCCGGGGCATGAGAGATCCGCGGCACGGATCACGTCGGGCCTGATCCTGCCCTCGCCGGGGGCCATGGGAACAGGATTGGTCCGTCCCCGCTCGCCCGGGCATCCAGCCCGCGCGGCTCCTCTCCAGCCGGGCACGGTTCGTGCGCTCGGAGCCTGGAGCGCGGGGCCGGGAAGCCGCCTGGCTCCGCCCCGCCGGTGCCCGGCCCCTTCCAGCTGCGCTCCCCGCCCTCCGGCCTGCGCGCCCGCCTGCGCCCTGGGCTGGGGCCGGGGGCCGGATAACGGGCGGGGACCGGCGCTGTCAGCGAGCCGGTGAGTCGGAGCCGCCCCGGGAGCCCGCCCCGCACCCCGGGGGTGCTTGCGGCTGCCTGGGCGCGGGGAGGAGGCGCCCGGGCGGGGGTGTCCGGGATCCACTGGTGCCCAGCGGGAGCCCACGCGTCCGTGGAGCCCCACCCCCACGGGCGCTGCTGGCGGAGGGGGGGCCGCTTCCCCTCCCCCACGCCCCCCCCCGGTGGCAGCAGCCGGACAACGCAGCCTTGTTCCATTTGCCTGGGCTTGTGCCCCGCCCGGAGTTTCAGCTCCAGGCTCTGGGGCTGGGTTTGCGCCCGTGGCGGTGCGGGGCTGAGTCCCAGGACTTTGGCAGGGCCCCAGGGGCATTGGCCGCTGAAGTGGGGGTTGGTTTGGGCCCCTCCCGCGTCAGACCTGCCGGGCTTTGTCGTGACCCCGCAGAGCAGGAGTGGGTTCAGCGCAGCACCCCCACGGGCCGGGGGTTCGCGCCTCTGCCAGCCGGCCCGGGTTAGCTGGAGCACCCCAGGGAGCTGTGACCCAGCGGGATTTCACAGCAGGTGCCTGGCACAACTCAGGCAAGGGGTAAGCAGCAGAGTGGGGCTGGTGGCTAGCACATTGGCCAAGAGACTAGCGTAAGTGCTGGCTACCAGAGCTAGGCCAGAATCACTTGCCCGACATCCTCCTAGGTTTGGAGTAACTGGGTCCTGGGTGCTGAGGGCTTGGTGCATCATAGCACGTGAATCTCTTCCCCCTCTCCCTCGCCATGCTGCAGTTCCCAGGCAGATGATGCTAAGAGCAGCAGCCAGTCCCCTGCGGGTGGGCAGAGAGGAGACGTTGGGAGACCAGCCTCAGCCCTGGCCTGCCTCTGGTCCTTGTCTTGCTCCACGCCCTTCCTGGCAATCTCACGGCCACGGGCGCAGGAGCCTTCTCCTCTGCATCTTCTGCTGTCTGCAGCAGCCTCGGTTGGTCTCTCCACCCCGTTCCCCAAGGAAATAGTCTTCTCTGGGGAGTGGTGGAGCCAGCCCCCTTGGGTCATTTACACTCAGCTGGGAAAAGGCTCTGGGCATATGTTAGGGGGACCAGATGAGAGGAAGAAAATATTGGGACACATTGGGAGTAGGGTGTGCCAGTGGAGCCAAAAAAAAAAAAAAAGTCCAGTGCTGCCGGCGGAGCGAAATATCGGGACAAACGTCTGGGCACCCTGGCGTATGTAGCGTAGGGAACAAGCCTGTCCGGAGGGCGGGGGGGGATCAACGGGGGGGACTGGATGCTCCAATCGTTCCTTTCTATTGCTAGTTTCTTCATCTTGCTGTCTCAGCGAGAGACAGACTTGGGACCTGACGGCCCAGGGGAGCCCCAGTGACTTGGAAGAGCTGAGACGCTGGCTAGCACGGGGGCTTGGCACGAGGCGGTGGAAATCGGGGCTACTTGCAGAGTAGGGCATGGAGTTCAAATCCTCCTCCTATCTGGGGGTCGGGCTGCTGGCTGAGGCCTGTTTCTACTCTCAGGGAGCCAGGTTTTGCCAGGGGGGGCAGGCTGCACCCACAGTAGGTATGGGGTAGTGGGCCAGCATCAGACCTCGCTCACACAGACGACAAAGTGACTTTGCAGGAGCGACTCCCGGGTTACGCTGATGTCAGTGAGATCAGGATCCAGCCCGAAGTCCCAGATGCTCCTGGGCAGCCTAGCGAATGGGGGAGGGCGGGAGGAGGGGGAGGATGGAGGTAGCAAACGCAGCACCTCTCTTAGTAGGTTTGCTCACCCCTTGAAATGGACTGTGGGTCCTGATTTCACACCTTGCAGTCCCTTCTCCCCAGCGCTTGCCATTTGGGGCAGCCTCATGCCCTGTGGCTGCCGGCTCGGGGTGAAACAGTCGCTTCTCTGCACGGCACTCGCCTGCTTTGAGGGAAATGCAGGAATTAAAAACAACAGAACAAAACAACCCGGGGATAAGGGCTTTAGCAGCTCAGCCGCGAGCAGGCTCCTGCATCCAATTCGTTTCATGACAACCGGCCGTCCCCTCCTCCTGCGCAGGGATTATTCCTGCTTGAGGGCATTAGAAGTATTGGAAGTAAATCTGGGGCGAGCTGCCAGGGAGGGCTGACATTTCCGAGATGCAGGGAGTTGGAGGCCAGTGGTTTTTCTGGTTGCTAGGGGGAAATGCACAGATTTTAGCTGGGAGCCAGATGGCAAAAGAGGAACAGAAAGAGCGGGAAGGCGCCAGGACCTGACACTTGCTCACCCCAGGGATACGCCCTTGGCACACTGCTGACTGCAGAGGAGTCACTCTGGATCGACACCAGGGTGTGTGAGGGCCGAGTTGGGCCCGGTTCTCGGGAGACGCGACTTTGCTGGGTTCTGCCCTTTATTGCTTGGTGAGATGAGGCCTCAGCCAGCGCCTGCAAGTAACTTTGGAGGAAGTTGGGGGTGGAACGTGGCAGCTGGGGGTCAGCACTCACCAGTAGGGGGCAGGATTCCTGTTCCTTTGCTCCAGCCACAGGGCTGTTCCACGCCCTGAGCTTGCGCTCCCCTGCTTGTGTCAGTCACCCCAACTCGGGGCTTGGCTGGGAGAAGACCCCTCTTCCCCCCTCCAGATTGGACATGCTTATGGAACCAATCTGAACCTTTGAGGGTCTCTCAGAGCACCACGGGCCCTCCGCTCAGCCCTCCTTGCCAGCACATCCTGGTGTCACCCTGCACCCCTGGGTGCGTCAGCAGCCGCCAGGGTTGAACCGGAGCCCTCTGGCTCTTAAGGCCAAGCACGCTGTGGTATCCAAGGCTGTAGCAACCTCTATGTGCCCCCTTGCAATTGGGTGACAGCCTCAGTTTCCCTCCTTGCGTGGCCCACTCATGGGGGAGGCTCACTCTGTAGTCCTGGCTTCCTGGGCAGCTTCTCAGGAGCTGGTAGCTGAAGGCTCCTGCTCTCGGTGGTTCCTTAGTGTCTCCGTCGGCTGCCTGGCACCCCATCACGCCAGCTGCTTTTCTCCTGTGGGCCCAGTCCCCAGGGCTAAGCTCCTTACGGCAGCTCTTCTCTCTGACTCACCCCCAGCGACCCCGCCGTGCTTCCTGCATAGGACCCACCCAGCCCGGTTCTCCCCAGCGGGTCTAATCCTCAACTGCCCACATCCTCCCCAGGTGCCACCGAACCAGTGAATTGGGCTTGTCTGCTCCCCGTAACCCTGTTGCTGCAAGTGTGGGGTTCAGACTCCCTCTTGCAGGAGCCCAGCCCCCACTAGAGGGGGACCGAGTGCTGCCCGGAGTGGGTGTGGGTCCTGCTGGCTGCTCCCTTCTGAAGGAGGCTGGGGGGAATCAAGCATCCTGCTTTCCCTCCCCCCAGGCTCCAGACCCTGGCTGAAGAATCTGCTCCCCATATTAACCCTTTGCTTGTCTGCTGCATCTTTGGCCCTGGCACCTCAAGGCGCTTTTCACACAGCGTTGAATTTCGTCCTTCTGAGGTAGGGAAGCGTTAGCCCCGTTTCCCAGGGGGAGGAACCAAGGCCCGGGGAGGTGAAGGGACTTGCCCGTGGGCACATGACAACTCTGGGACGGTGCTGGGGATAGAACCCAGGAGTCCTGCGTCCCCAGCTCTGGGCATCAGCGCCAAGGGCAGGGTAAGGGGACGGTCCGTGTGCACATGCTTTGAGATTTCCTGTTTGCTGGGTGGATTGAGGCTGGCCCTAGCTGGCTGCTGGAGGTTTTTGCTGCGGGTGCGTGCTGAGCAGGGGGTGGCGGAGGCAGTGCTCTTTGATCACAAAGGCCCAGGGCCTCTCTGGGTGAGCGAGGGATCCCATGACATCCCCGGCAGGAAGGAGACAGTGCCCTGTGCTTGGCCAATGCAGCAGAGCGATTGAAGAGCCTCCTCTGGGCCCCCCAGGCTCAGGACACATGGGAACGAATTGCCTCCAGAGTGGAGGAAGGACCCCACCCCAATAGAGCTGGGAACCCACCGACCCTCCAGCCTCGTGTGTGTCTGGGGATCTCTGATGGAGGGAGGGCCGCTCCTGGGCTGGGTGCGTGGCATCGTTGCTCATAACCTCCCCGCCCGCCATCTCTCCCCAGAGGATGTCGGAGGAACTGCCCTTGCACATCAACATCCGGGAGCCGCGATGGGACCAGGGCACTTTCCAGGGGCGAGCCAAGCACTTCTTCATGGTGACCGACCCCCGCAACCTCCTGCTGTCCGCGGCGACGCTGGAAGACGCCCGGAGGGTGGTTGAGAATTACAGGTTCACTGTGAAGTCTGGACTGAGTTTCCCCTCCAGTGGTTGGGGAGCGGTGGGGGGAGGACACATTATCTGAGGGGGGCTCTGCAATCCGGCTGCTATGCCAGGGTGAGCCCTAGTGGTGGGGTTGGGGGCGACGCCCTGAATGCCGGAGGGCCAGGAGCTGGTCTGTGCCATTGGCTCAAGCCAGCTGTCCTGGCTCCCTCCCGGGAAGGGGGCGACGAGGCGGGTGTCCCCTCTGCAAGGCTGGGCAGTAGCTGGCAGGAGAGGAGGGGGATTTTCTGCTGCCTGGACCCTGTATGCGGGCAGTGCTTGGAGCCACAGGCAGGAGCCAGAGGGCAGTGGCGTGAAGGGGCACAGGTGGCTTCGGGGGTTTAAGGACAGAGGGAGGCTTAGCACAGCCGAGGGTGGGAGGGAATCCCAGTGGTAGCCTGTGGAGCTGGCACCGTGGGGAGGGGAGATGCAGGAGGATGCCAGGTGGCACCAGCCCTCTCCCCAAGGGAAGAAGTAACCTGTGGTGGCAGGGGGAGCCGGGCATCCAGAGCGGAGACACCCACCAAGGAGACCACGGTAGGGCTTTCGCTCCATGGAGATGTGCCGCTCGACCAGGGGTGCTGGCTGAAGCTGCCAGCTCTTTCCCGGCTGCTGAGGCTCCCAGTAAGGAGCACACAGGAGCAGCGGGTTGTGGGTGATCTGCCCTGGAAGTGAGGGCAGGTGGCACCCAGGCCTGGGTATGAGGGGACCCCTGATGCGAACGAGGGTAGTCACGGCTCCCTCTGCCTGGCACCACCCGCAGATCGGGGACAGTATCACCGGACCTGACGGAGGACCAGCTCTGGCGGGCAAAATACATCTACGACTCGGCCTTCCACCCCGACACCGGGGAGAAGATGATCCTGATCGGGCGCATGTCGGCCCAGGTGCCCATGAACATGACCATCACCGGCTGCATGCTCACCTTCTACAGGCACGTTAGCCCTGCAGGGCAGGGACCCCCACCCATGCCCTTCAGCACCCCCTGCTGGCCTGGAGCAGGGACCACCACCGCGTGCCCTTCAGCACCCCCTGCTGGCCCAGGGCAGGGACCCCAACCCCGTGCCCTTCAGCACCCCCTGCTGGCCTGGGGCGGGGACCTTCCTGACCTCTCCACCACCCCCTGCTGGCCTGGAGCGGGGAACTTCCTGACCGATCCAGAACCCACCTGCTGTCCCTGGGCGGGGACCCCCACCCCGTGCCCTTCAGCACCCCCTGCTTGCCTGGAGCAGGGACCTTCCTGACCTCTCCAGAACCCCCCTGCTGGCCTGGAGCAGGGACCTTCCTGACCTCTCCAGAACCCCCTTGCTGGCCTGGGGCAGGGACCTTCCTGACCTCTCCAGAACCCCCCTGCTGGCCTGGGGCAGGGACCTTCCTGACGTCTCCAGAACCCCCTTGCTGGCCCAGGGTGGGGACACGAACGTGTTCAGCGTCCCCTGCTGGCCTTGGGGCAGGGACCTTCCTGACCTCTCCAGAACCCCCTTGCTGGCCCAGGGTGGGGACATCAACGTGTTCAGCGTCCCCTGCTGGCCTTGGGGCAGGGACCTCCCTTGACTTCTCTAGCCCCCTCTGCTGGCCCTGGGGTGGGGATCCCAATCTCTCTAGTGCCTCCTGCTGGCCCTGGGGTGGGGAGCCCTTCCCCATGCCCTCCAGCACCCCCTGCCGGCCTTAAGCCTGTGGCAGTAGCGCAGCCTGATCAGTGGCAGCGCATCGCCACGCCTCTTGCACTTTGGCCCACACAAGCCCTGGCAGAGGATGGGCAGTGTCCCTTGGTAAGGTGCCACCAAGTTAACATTCCCGGTAGGTTCCCTGGGGCACAGTGCTGCAGCGAAGGGCAGGGGACTCTGCTAGGCACAAGCCTTAGGGTAGGGGTCTGAGGCGTGAGCGACGAGCAGGGGGTCAGGCGGGGGAGAATCCCAGGCAGATGGGTCCATGGTGTGGGAGGGGAGGGCTGAGCCGCACTAATTCCACCAGCCACATGTCCTGGCGGGCACTTGGCCCCTTTGCGTCCTGTTTCCCGTCTGCTCGGGCAGAGCTGCCGGGACCTCGCCTCTCCCTCCTCCGACGTGCTCTTCCCCCCCTCCCTGCAGGACGACCCCCGCGGTGTTATTCTGGCAGTGGGTGAACCAGTCGTTCAACGCGATTGTGAACTACACTAACCGAAGCGGAGACGCCCCCATCACGGTCGGGTAAGGGAGCTGCAGAGCTGGAGCTGCACAGTATGGGGCGCTGGTGCCTTCCCCATGGCACTGCCGTGTGCTGCGCGAAGGTGGCTGCTTTAAGAACAGCCTCGGCCTGTCGCTTGCAATGTGGTGGCTTGAGCTGCCTTCACCCTGGCTGCCTGCTTGGGGCAGTCGGGCTGGAAGGCAGCGCTGCGGGCTCCCTGCTGGGGTGATGGGCTGGTCCCTGGCTATTCTCGCACAGAACCGGGGCAGGCCACCCGGGGGCGTCCTCCATGCCTGGAGGGAAAGGCTCACTGCGGGGCAGGCAGCCTGGCAGGACGAGGCCCCGTCCTGCTGCCCAGTTGCTGCACTGCCCAGCGGGTTCCCGGCCTCACTGGACTTGCCTGCTTTCTTTGCAGCCAGCTGGGGACGGCCTACATCAGTGCCACCACCGGGGCGGTCGTGACGGCGCTGGGACTCAAATCTCTCACCAAGGTAGGGGGCCCAGCCCCGCTTCGGGTCGGAACACGCCTGGCATGGAGTCCAGGGAGTGGGGCTGCCCGGGCTGTACGCTGCAGGACTCATACTCTGGCAAGCAGCAGGGACAGACAATGGGTCCCGGCCGCTCTGCATCCATATCTGGCCCCCCAGGAGCGACCCAGAGGCTCTCCTAGCCCTGGGAGGAGCCCTGGAGGTGGAGGATGGGGTCTTGCTTGGGGACGGCCCAGGCATGTTGCTCCCACCCTTTGCCGAGTGTCGGGTGTTTAATGCCCCATGTCGTGTGTCTGCCCTAGCTGACCCAGGGATGCAGGCAGACAATAACAGACCCGATTCTGATCTCCCGCTGGAGTGTAAGTCCCCGGGTCTCCCCAGAGTGGTGCCCCGCGGGGTTAGGGAGAGCAGGGCCGACGGCTCTAAGACAAGCCCTGGGATCCAACTGGAATCCACCGGAGAATGGAGCAGCCACTTCCAGCCCCGCTCAGGGCCCCAGCCAAGATCAGGGCGCCAGGTGCTGCACTGATCGACACACAGTGACAGATCGCCCCTGCCCTGACACGCTGGGAGTCTTAATCACAAAAGACAGACGGAGGGCAAGTCGTTATTCCTGCTTTGCAGATGGGGAGATGACACCTAGAGAGATGAAATGACTGGCCCAGGCAGAGCCAGGAATGGAACCGAGCCTTGTGCTCTAACCACTAGACTGTTCTTCCTTCTACCCTGCTGTAGTCTCATTCCCTGGCACGTGATTCTCTCTTTTCTCCCTCTGCAGCATTTGCCATCGATTATTGGCCGCTACGTGCCTTTTGCTGCCGTGGCAGCTGCTAACTGCATCAACATTCCTTTAATGCGGCAGAGGTAAGGGGCCCTCACCCTAACAGAGCAGCTCTGTGCTAACGGGGGAAATCGATGCTGTTGAAGGACATGGATCTGTCTAGCCGGGTACCTTGCTTTGGGCAGTAACCACAATCTGATGCTGTGGGGGGGGGGGGGTTAGACCCTCCTCATACTGCACTTGGTCAGCAGTGCAGTGCTGTGACAGGTGGAATTCCTTCCTGACCCTCGCAGCTGATCGGCACATGCCCTGAACCATGAGGGTCATTTTAGTTTATAGAACTGCAATAATGGTCATTTCCCAGAGATTAGCCATGGTATGAAAGCCTCTTGCCAACCACAGACCCAGTGTGGCACAGGTGGTGTCATGGTGAGCCCCACGCCAGTTTGAACCTCACGTCTGCCATGGCAGAATTCAGTCCTTGGACTCTCTGCTGAGACCGCTAACGAGTGAGCTGACCCCTAGGAGCTGGGCTGAGAACCCTTCACTCATTCACACGGTTTGCAGACGCAGCCCGTGGAGGGCAATGGCTCTGTGCCCCGTTACCCATCCCTCTGCCCCAGCCAGGCTCCCTAACTGTAGTCCATCTGTGTCCTGGCATGCAGGTAGCGGTAAGGGACTCTGCTCTGTCTCTTTCGCAGGGAGCTGAAGTTTGGGATCCCCGTCACAGATGAGGATGGGAACCGACTGGGGGAGTCGAAGGCAGCGGCCCAGCAAGCCATCGCTCAGGTGGTGGTGTCCCGGATCGGCATGGCCGCCCCCGCCATGGGTGAGTCACTTCCCTGGCAGATTTTCACTACGCGTGGGCCGGATTTGGGGCCCCCCTGTGCTCGGGCGCCACAAACTCCTGCCTTGCTTCCTGCCAGCGACACCTGTTGCAGTTAGCGGCACCTGTTAATTTCCTTCTCCTTCGCCCCTCCTAGCCATCCCTCCTGTGATCATGAACGCCCTGGAGAAGAGAGCCTTCCTGAAGGTAAGTCCCCGGCACAGGACCGCCGGGGCTTTCCCTGCCCAGCCACACCCCAGCAGTCCCTCCAGGGGGCTGGATGGCACCCCGTCTACGTGGCTTGGGGGATCCCCTCTCATTGCAGCTGACGCCTGTGTCCACTCAGGGCATCATTTCTACATGTCCCCTGGGGTTCATGGGAGCACCCTGAGATCTGCCCACCTCCCTGGGAGGATCAGGATTCCAGCCCGCCCCTGCCAGTGTAATGGAGCAGAAGGGTTAATGTTAGGGGACTGGCTGATGGGGACGATATAAAGCTCACCTGAGGATATGGCTACACTGCATTGTAAACCCAGGGCTGGGGGACCTGGCTTGTCCACTTGGTGTTTTCAGAGCCGGGCTTAAGGATCCACATTGCATTGTGACCCTGGGCTTACAATTGCTGGGCCTGGCTCTCCCTGCCATGCTACTGCATCCACAGAGATGTGGCTTGAGCTGCGTCCACACTGCAAACTGACAGGGCTTGGACCTGAGTGGCTTTTACCCACACCCCCAGCGGGGCGCTAGGACCTGGGCCCTGAGCGCTCACTGACCCGAATCAGGCTGATTTGCGTGTGGACGGAAAGGGCTCAAACCTGAGTCAGAGTCAGGACTCTGTGTAGACAGATCCTTAAGTGCGAGATTGAGCAGAGACAGGAGATGGGGCTAGAAGGACCGTGGCTCTGGGGAGACGTGGCAGACCCCGGTTCTACCTGACAGCTGTGTGCAGGGCCGAGCCCCGTGTGCGCACAAAGATCCGGGGATTGTCATGGTCTGGACCGGGTTCCGACAGTGATCGTCTCCTGGGCCCCCCGCCCCGTTCGTGGTGGGGCACCAACCCTCAGGCAATTCCTGCCAGTGCCACTGGGGAGAGGTAACCCTAGAAAGGACCTTTAGCGCCTTTCCGAGCTAGCTGGGAACCGGGAACGGAGCAGGCAGCTCTGCGTGGATCACCCGCTAGTGCCCCACGGGCCTGATACAGTGTATAATGCCAACCCCTCTGAACTGTCTCCTTGGCCTTGATGTATAAGGGACCCCCCATCAATATAACCCTCTTGCTAACCCAAAGCCCCTTTGTCTTTCCATGTAGCGATACCCCTGGTTGAACGCTCCCTTGCAGGTCGGGCTGGTGGGATTCTGGTAAGTGACGGCTGGAAATCGGGGAAACTCACCCAGCCCAGCGGAAGGGAAGAAGCCACTCGGGCGACTTCTCCAGGATTCGCTAGCCTGGTCTCAGCACTGGAAGCATCATTTGCTTCAAACCGGGTGGGATCAAACTGGAACCACCGTGAGCCTTCGAAGTGAAGCCAGCCCCTTCAGAGGCTCCTTCTCCACCCACTCCCCGTCATCGTTCACTTTGCAGTTAAATTCATGGCCAGGAAATTCAGACCAAGTCAGTGGTCAGACTGCTGCTTTCAGGGCCACCCGGGGGGTGGGTGGGGGCAAAGGGGGCAATTTGCCTCGGGCCCCACAGGAATATAGTATTCTATAGTATTGCAACTTTTTTAATGGAAGTGGCCCTCGAAATTACTTTGCCCCAGGCCCCCTGAATATTCTAGGTGGTCTTGGCTGCGTTACCTGGTGTGCACACACCCTGCGGAACTCCCTGCTGCAGGATGTTGTCAGGCATGAGGCTTCCTAGGTCGGGCCAGAAGCAGGAGTGCCAAGAGACCCTGATTATATTTCCCACCCTCCTGGCAGCAGGAAGGGATAAAACTCACAGGAGTGTGTGTGTCTGGTGAGGTTTCCAGCTCAGCGGAGCAGAGACAAGGGATCTGGATAGTTCAGATAAGCAGCCAACTGCCCTGTTAGAGTAATTTGGGGAGAGGAAGGGAAGCTGGCTGGGAGATTCATCTGAGGAAGGCAGAGGAGGGTGAATGGAATTTCCTTTAGGGCAGTGTCTCTCTCTGTCTCATCCAGCCCTAATTACTGGGGGTCTGTTGGCACCTCGCTTTTGTTGGGGTGTTTATCCTCGAGACACCCCAGGCAGGAGGTGTAACAGCCCCACCTTACAGATGGATTCTGAGTCCCAGCCTGGAGCCCTGACCACTGGTCCGTCCTGCCTCCCTGCAGTGGGCCTGTTTGGTTAGGGGGGGCTTCCTGGGCCTCATGACAGTGCTTCCCCAGTCCCAGCCTCTCATTCCATGGACTGCTGCTTTGTTCCCGCCGTTCTCGGCCTTTGCAGCAATTCCTGGGTTGAGGAATTAGAAATCAGCTCTGCTCTCGGTGTCTCTCCTTTTGCAGCTTGGTGTTCGCGACCCCGCTGTGCTGCGCACTCTTCCCACAGAAAAGGTAGGGGTTGGCCGGTCTTCTCTGGGCCCTCTGTGCGCCTGGGCCTAGCTGTGTGCGATGTCCCGCATGGCTTAGGAGTTGCGGGGGATGGTTGTGTGTACGGATGCACCAAGGTGGTTTAAGACAGTGTCTCTCAACCTTTCCAGACGACTGTTCCCCTTTCGGGGTCTGATTTGTCTTGCGTACCCCAAGTTTCCCCTCACTTAAAAACGACTTGCTTCCAAAATCAGACCTAAAAACACAAAGTGGCCCCGCACACGATTACTGACACATGGCTGAGTTTCTCCTGTTTACCTTATAATTATCAAATAAATCGATTGGAATGTAAATATTGTACTTACATTTCAGTGTATAGTATATAGAGCAGGAGAAACAAGTCATTGTCTGGATGAAATTTTAGTTCGTACTGGCTTTGCTGGTGCCTTTTCTGTAGCCTGTTGTGAAACCAGGCAAATTGATGTACCCCCTGGAGGACCTCTGTGTACCCCAAGGTACTCACAAAATCATAGAAAATCAGGATTGGAAGGGACCCCCTGCTCAAAGCAAGACCAATCCCCAACTAAATCGTCCCTGGCGTACCCCGGTTGAGAACCACTGGCTTAAGACATCTTTGCTCCCTCAAGCCCTGGAGACACTTTTGCACCAGTTAGAGAAGCGGGAAGCTGTGATCAATTATTCTTTATGTTCACTGAAGGTAGGACAAGAAGGAACGGGCTTAATCTGCAGCGAGGGAGATCTAGGTTGGATTTTGGGAACATCTCTCTAACCCTAGGAGCTGTGGGACAGGCTTCCAAGGCGGGTTGTGGGTTGTCACTGGATGATTTAGTTGGGGTTGGTCCTGCTTTGAGCAGGAGTAGGACTAGATACCTCCTGAGCTCCCTTCCAACCCTGATCTTCTATGATTCTATGGAGGTTTTTAAGACCAGGTTGGACAAACCCGTCAGGGCCGGTCTAGGTTTACTTGGTCCTGCCTCAGCGCACAGGGCTGGGCTCGACGACCTCTCAAGGTCCTTGTGATTCTGGATGCACAGCCCCATCCTGCACTTGACCCGGTTCTTGCTAAGAGAGGCAGAAGGGCATTCTGGGCCTCTGGTCTCTGTTAGCAACGGCTGGCACAGGAAACGTTTGTGCCACCGTCTTGGATTCTCTTTGCTCTGCTGCTGCCTCCTCTTCTTGATAAACGGCTCAGTTGGCCCCTCGGAGAGCAGAAATGCTCCCACGTGCCGGAGGCGGCCACTCGCGGGCTGCAACTAGCTTGCGAGCCAGCCTGTAGGCTGAGACTTGCTGTGTAATAGTACATTTACTGGTAGCTTCTGCGTAACCGAGAGATCCATTCAAATCCGAATCTAAAGTTGCTGGATGAGGATGGATTGACTGTGGAGCATTCTCCCACCCGTAGGGAAGGGGAGATGTCCTTAGACAACTCTCCAACCGGTAGCCCCAAGTTCCTTGCCCTCCCCGCCTCCTCTCTGAATGGGTTTGTCTCCCTTCCACAGCTCGATGCGCGTGAGTCGCCTGGAGCCTGAAGTCCAAGCTCTGGTCCGGGAGAAGAACCCCCACATGGAGATTGTCTACTTCAACAAAGGGCTTTAAGTCAGGCTCTGCTCCACCCCCCAGCTGCCAGGAGAAGAGATCAGGGAACGGATCGGAACCCAGGTGTCTGGGGAGAATGTTAAATGTAGTACTAGAATAACGCCTTTGAGCTGCTGCTTTATTTCTGGCTGTCGTGTGTCAGTAGGTGCTGTGTGTACCATGTAGGTTCCTTGCACTGAGATGACCCATCGCAATAGGTAGTGTTATATGCTGCTGTGGTCTAGATTGTCTTTCCTGAACAAAACAGAAACAGGCAGAGCTGATCCTCTCCAGTGGCAGGTTGAGAGCAGCCAGGGCCCCTAAGTAACCCTCCCTCCACTCCACCCTCCTGCTGTGCGTGGTCCCAGAGTGGCTCACATGTCCATCTTTACTGCTCTGGAGAGTAATGCTCTTGAGATGCTTCCATGGCATGCGGCTGCCGTCTTTATAGACACTTGATTGCGATGAGGTGGACTGACTGCTAGGGAAAGCTACGTACTTATACAGCAGAGTCACTCAGAAAAAGATCGAGGGGGGAAAGAAACTACTATACAAGGGATCTTGGTGCAGAGATGGATCCCAGAGAGTTTTGGGGTATCCTGATCTGGGGTTTCTCTGCCTACCAGAGGAGAATTAGCTGCAGTGCCTGAATGTGGGGAAAGCCCAGACCCAGATCTGTAACTCAGCTTTGCACTTGGGCTGATTGCTGCTGTTGGAATCTGGTGTTTCGAACCAGCTTTCACTCGTGTGTGTGTGTGTTTTTGCACACTCAATGCCTGTGCATGTCTGCACTCATTCCTAACCGTTGTCTCTGCAGGGATCAGTTCTGAGACCTTGCTCATGCGCGAATAATGGAATTTCCATGGGGGAGAGTTAAACTGTCTGTGAGGAAATTCCCCTGCCTGTCTGCACAGATCTAACCCACTGCCCTTTGCATTGCCCCTTTTAAACACACTCTGGGAGGCGTGAGTAGGGCGACCAGACAGCAAGTGTGAAAAATCAGGAAGGGGGTGAGGAGTAATAGGAGCCTATGTAAGAAAAAGACCCCAAAATTGGGACTGTCTCTATAAAATCAGGACATCCGGTCACCCTAGGTGTGAGGGAAGGTCTGCCCCCCCTCCCCCCGCGTTTTATTGTGACTATTGACTCAATACACGTAGGGTGCAGGGGAAAATGCATCACAATTGTTTTAGGATGCGAAAGACAAACCCGGGCGCAAGAGATCACTGATCAATAAAGCACAAGAAGAGGAGGAAACCTGCCCCTCTTCTCTTATCGGAAGGAACAGACGCTACAGGGGTAGGGAGACTCTTCCAGTAATCACAGCTCTGTCACAGCCTGCACCGTCGAGCTTAAAATCATCCTTGTTCAGGGCTGATCCTGCCCCCTTGAAATCTGCAGGAGCTGCACCGTTGGCTTCAGTGGGTGCAGGAGCAGGGGTCTGAATGCATCTTTTTAAAACTAGCATAATCAAGGCAGCTAATGTAGAACGGATGGCTCAGAAATGCCTGACCTGCCTGTCCGCTCACAGAAAAAGCTGGGGAATGTCACAGCTAAGCACAAGGGGCCCAAGGCTACTCCCGGTCAGCAATTTAATCCGGTTTTCCGCTGCTTTCATCTCCAGAGCAAATTACACATTCTAATCTCCGAAAAACAGCCCGGAGGGGTGTTGTTATTTAATGTCGCCTTTGTTCCAGGCTCAAGTCGCATCCTGGGGCTGCTCGACGCCCTTTGAACATGTTTACTTCCACGGGGCTCCTGTCTCCTTGCTGTAAGATCACCCTGTTGTTTGCTAGATCAGCCTCCCTTCGAACATGTGACATTTAAAGGGATCTCGTCACACTGCTTTAAGGTCACTGTGCTTTGTGGCGTGGGTGGGTGTGTAGCTACATACAGATAGAAATTGGATGTTTTACAACATCGAAACCAGACAGAAATGTTTCTGTGACATTTAATGAAAATGTGTTTAGTCCTGGCCTGGATATAAACCTTCCCCTGTTGTGCTGGGGACTGGCCCTCTGCTCCTGCCAGAAAGGAGACAGGAAACTGAGTAGACTCGAGGTGAAACTGACCCCCCTGGTTTGCCTGGCCCAGCTGAGTGAGGGGCACAGAGCACACAACCCAGCTCTGGGGCAGAAAGGGAATTGGATATTTAAAAGTAGAACTTGCTGGAGGTGGTGTCACAGTAAGAGCGGCCTTTGATTATATCCTGGAGGGAGAATCAGCCCCATCCTACAAAAGACACAGAGAGAGATCAGATCTGCTGCAGAAGATGGCTTGTTGCTCCTCCCAGATGCCTGGGGTGACTCTAGTTCCCAAAGGGAAAACGAGACACTGCGCAGGGCTGGTCTGAGCCCCCCCCCCCCATCTCCCCCCACAGGGCTGGCCCGAGCCCTCCTCCCTGAGCGGGGCTGGCCCGAGTTGCTTGCCTGATCCCTGCCTGCCCTCTGCACGGGCTGGGGTTGCTGCTTGCCTGAGCCTTGCCTGCCCCCTGCGCAGAGCTGGCATTGCAGTCCCCCCCCCCCAGTCGCATGTTCCTCTGCACCTCATTTTTTTGACAAAAGTGGGCATTTGGCCCGTTTGCACTTGCCAGCTGATCAAGTCATCACCTAGAATAGCCTTGACAGAATCAGGCTCAGCGCTTGGCTGGGAGGGCAGTGATAAGGACTATCAATCCTCATGCTTCAGGGCACAGAGTGATCAGCAGCTGGGGTCAGGCAGAAATCCCCCCACCCCCACCCCCACTCACATAACAGTGCATTGTCGGTGTTTCACACTTCCCTCTGAAGTGTTTGGTACAGCAGTGGGCATTGCACGGGGCTACGTGAGACATCGGATTCCAGAGGACTTAGATAGGGGCAGGCTGACTTTAATCGTCAAGTCCACTGGGGGGACAAACCTTTCCAATGGTTTTGAAAGCCCTCAAGTGTTGGTTTTGAGGGAGGCTGGAGGCAGCTTGGTCCAAGTGGTCTGAGCAGGGCTCTGGGAGTCAGGACTCCTGGGTCCCTGTCTTGGTTTGGCCATCGATTTGCTGTGTGCCTGTGGGAAAGCCATTTCACCCAGCCACACCTCGGTTTTCCCGGATGAGGGGAATGGGGGCATCTGGACGCGATAAATCAATCCCCGAATGGACGCCCATACTCCACCTTGGCGGAGTCGGCAGGGAAGCCACGGCAGTTGACTTGCCGCTGTGAGGCGAATAGCGTAGCTGAAGCTGCGTATCTTAGATCAAGACCCCCACCCCCACCCCGGTGTAGACCAGCCCTAAGAGTCACTCAGCTTGAGCACTAGAGGGACAACAATGGAAACTGGGTGTAAACAAAAGAAAATATGAGAAACTGCAAGTTTTGACAGGGACAAGGAAACAAGGCAAATCCCAGTACTCTTGTCTGTAAAAGTAGCTGGTGTCATTTCTCCTCTGCTTTGAATTCATTTCCAGCAGGGTCCTGCACAGAAATCAGATCTTTGGATGGGCGGGACGTTTAAAATCAAACAATCCAAAAAAACCCAAAAGGCACCCTGGCCACTCCCAGCAGGGGTGTTACGCAATGCAGCGTTTATATGTAGGTCCTACAAAAAGTGTGTTGCTTTCTGGTGACACAAAGAGGCCCTGTGCTGGCAGCATGTGGGAATAGGTGGTACAGGATGGATGGACTTCCAATGGGAGAGAGTTTGGCAAAATCCCTCCAGTTATGTGCTGTTTGTAACCTCCCTTGCCTGAGTCTTTGTCCCGTAACCCAGGTCTGTTCAGAAAGGGCGCGGGCACGTCTCTGAGGAGGGGGCTTCGCTAAGGAGACGCTGGCTTTGACGGGCGGCGGCGCTGAAACGAACGCTGTTGCTTTTGTAACGATCTTGATGCAGCGTGTGGCGCGTTGGGTCTTGGAGAGCCCCATGAGCAGGGGGAACTGGGGGAGTGTTACACAAAGAGCTTTGACTCTTGCCTTTGGGGAAAGATTTGGGGGCAGGGGGATGCTGCAGGATGGTGGGTTTGCCCCAACTCCAGGATGTTCTGGTGCTCTCCCGTGGGGGCCCGGCCTCTTGCCGATCAAACACACCTGCTTGAGAGCAGAAAGCTTTAACAATCCTTGTGCAATACGGCCTGGGCACTCAGTGTCTGTTGGCATCACCCCTTCCCCAGGGGCAGGGGGCGAGTCGCAGCACAGGTCTACGTCCGATCCCTTCCTGCCGCATGTCCCTTGGTGGAAGGCCTGGCACTGCGCGTGCTGCTCGCTCAGTTGGTGTCTGTACCCTGAACTCAGACCCCTCTCGGCGGGACACTGAGCCCATGGCTGACCTCCACTGTCGCTTTAAACAGGGCAATTGTTCCAAAATAAAGGTGATATTTTGTGTCTCTTGCATGTGGCTTTGCTGCTTTGTTGGTGTCCTTGTCCAGTCCCAAATGAGATGGGTATGTTCTGGCTCCATCTGGCGTTCTTCTCCAGTGTCTTTCCAGTACAAGTAACGGTGTGACGTCTCCCTCTAGTGGCTGGCCAAAACAGAGGCTAAGAGACCTACTATAGCTGCCAGCAAAGGAAGTGCTCCTTTAGCTCAAGTAGGGGAGTGCTGAGCTTCTGGAGGGTTGCCGTCCCAGGCCCCTTTATGCATGTGGGTTAGTGAGCTAGCGTCTCCGTTTCACAGGGATTTGTCACAGTGGGACTGAGCTGTGGAACTTGGATACAGATCTACATCCCAATGATCACAGATTCTTGGATCCAGGACGTGGTCAAACAGTGGCCATGTTCAACCCCAGAAATGGCTGCAGAGTGACACAGGCTGTGACGTGCCTTGGGCCGGAAAGCAGCATAGAAACACCAGCTGCTGCTGTTTCTTTCGTTCCCGACTGTGGGGCTAGCTCCAATCCCAGCGCACCTGTGTTCTTCAGAGGTTAATCCCTTTTCACGCAGCTAAGATGCCTCAGAGCCCATCTCGCCACATAGGAGTGGTGACCTTCAGTCATGCCAGCGTGCTGCAGCTGCTCCCCTGGGGTGTTGGATCCGGGGATTAGCCCTGCTCCAGCTCTTGTCTCTGCATCCTCCAGGCCATGATTCTGGAGTCTTGGCTCCTGCTTTCACAGAAGCAGGGACAGATCTAGCCTGGCTTCAGGCCTATCTGCTGCCCCAGTTTCCCTTCCAGTGGGTCTCTGGCTCCCAGAATGGTTAATCACTGAGGCCACGTCTACACTACAGCATAAAATCGAAATTATTAAAACCGGTTTTATAAAACTTGTTTTATAAAATTGATTTTACGTGTCCACACTAGGGCACATTAATTCGGTGGTGTGCGTCCATGGTCCTAGGCTACCATCGATTTCCAGAGCGGTGCACTCTGGGTAGCTCAGTAAAAGAATGAGACTAATAACTTCGATTTCCATCCACACTAACCCTAAATCGATATAATATCGATTTTAGGGTTACTCCTCTCGGGGAGGAGTACAGAAATCGATTTTAAGAGCCCTTAAAATTGATTTAAAGTGCCTTGTAGTGTGGACGTGTTTAAATCGATTTAACGCTGTAGTGTGGACCAGGCCTGAGAGGACTTACCCCTCAGGGTAACACTGGAAGGAAGCGTTTACATCAAATCCAAACCAAGAAGTCAGCCCAACCCAGAGCTCCCCTCCGCCCCAGATTTGGCAGGCCTGGCCCCTTCTCTTCAGGCTGCCCCCCTGGGTCCTCACCGGCTCCACTCACTCCCTCATCCCCTCCCCCATGTTGGCGCCTCACAAGGTGGCAGCATGGGGAGAAGCCTCTGTGACGGGTTGGATCACAGAAACCCCTCTGGGAGCTGCCAACTGATGTGCCCAGACTACCTCTGCCCCTGTTTTCCCTGCCAGCTCAGGATTCCAGCACCCTGTCTTGCTGAGCCAGACACTCCCGTCTGCTCCAACACAGTCCCAGGGTCTGAATTACTTGCCCCAGAGCTGCAGGTTTTTACCTGAAAGCAGCTCACAGAAGTGTGTTTGTCTTTAGCACTCAGATGCCCAACTTCCAATGGGGTCTGAACCCAAATAAATCGTTTTACCCTGTATAAAGCTTATGCAGGGTAAACTCATAAATTGTTTACCCTCTGTAACGCTGATAGAGATGCACAGCTGTTTGCTCCACCAGGTATTAATACATACTCTGAGTTAATTAAGAAGTAAAAAGTGATTTTATTAAATACAGAAAGTAGGATTTAAGTGGTTCCAAGTAGTAACAGACAGAACAAAGTAAGTCACCAAGCAAAATAAAAATAAAATGCACAAATCTATGTCTAATCAAACTGAATACAGATAATTTCACCCTCAGAGATGCTTCAGTAGGTTTTTCCCTCAGACTGGACACCTTCCAGGCCTGGGCACAATTCTTTCCCCTGGTACAGCTCTTGTTCCAGCTCGGGTGGTAGCTAGGGGATTCTTCATGATGGCTCCTCTCCTCCCTTTGTTCTATTCCACCCCTTTATATCTCTTTTGCATGAGGGGGAAATCCTTTGTCTCTCTCTGGGTTTCCACCTCCCTCACTGGAAAAGCACCAGGTTAAAGATGGATTCCAGTTCATGTGATATGATCACATGTCACTGTAAGACCCCAAGCCTTCATTCCTCCCAGCATGGCTCACAGGAAGGCCTGCCTGCAAACAGAGCCCCAGTCAATTGTCCTGGCTGATGGGAGCCATTAAGATTCCAAACCACCATTAACGGCCCACACTTTGCATAATTACAACAGGCCCTCAGGGTTATATTTCATATTTCTAGTCCCAGATACAAGAGTGGTACGTTTATACAAATAGGATGACCACACTCCGTAGATTACAAGCTTTGTAATGATACCTTACAAGAGACCTTTTGCATAGAGCATGTTCCAGTTACATTATATTCCCTCATTACCATATTTTTATAAAACCATATAGACCGCACAATGTCACACCCTTACCCTATAAACTCTGAGCCCTGGTACCTTAAACAACTGGGCTGAATCAAACTACCCTGTCTCCTTCCCACAACCTCTTCCTAGGCTGCCAGCCGAGAGCACGTGCCCCTGGATCTGCCCTCCCTGGAATCTCCCCCCAACAGGGTCTGTGCTGTCCTTACAGTGCCCAGCAGGCCTGGGTCCTAGTCACATGATCCTGTTCGCGTTCCGCACACCAGGGGTGGCAGGTGACCGCCAGCCCCCGTCCCCAGCCAGTTGGGGGCTGTACGGCTGGCTGGTGAGAGTCCAGGGGGGCACTGGGCAGCCATACGAATTTTCCAGCATTGCTGTTACAGAGTGGGGTCTGCAGCAACACCCAGGCGTGTGATCCCAAATGGCCCTGATTTTTATAATGGGCAGAACCAACGATCCAAATGGCCTTGCCTCATGGGCTGTCTGGGCTGTGGATCCAAGCTCATCTCAGCCTGAAACAGCCCCAACGGTCTATGACACCCAGCGTCCTGGTCACAGCAGTGACCTGGGCTGGGTGGGAGACCATATCCCAGGAACACGAGGCACTATGCATTACGGGGTCAGCCCCATGCACTGGGCTGTCTAGCAGATGAGGCTCAGAGATCTGAACGCCTGCATTCTGATCCTGGCCCTGCCAGGTGCCGTCAGGTGAATAACAGCACTGTGCTGTGCCTCAGTTTCCCCACTCTTACTCTGGGGTTGGGAGGATAAAATAATTATTAATTCTTAGCCCTGGGGCAGGAGCAGCGGGAAGTTTCTTCCTGGCCTCAGCTGATGTCCCGAAGCCAGAGGACGGGTGGTCCGTGCAATGTTTATCGGTCAAACTGCTGGTGCCTTCTCCTGCGTGCACAAGGGTCTTACCCTTTGCTTGAAACTCACTATGCTGCTTTTCTCCAGCCTGGTCCTGCAGCAGGGAGTTCCACAGGCTCACATGCTGTCCCAGGGCGGCGAGGTTGCCGTGGGTGACACTTTCGCGCTGCATTTTCCTTGGGGCCTCATGTTGCATCAAAATCCCTGGGTATGCAGCACCTGCAGCCTGATCACCCTCTGGCGTGTTTATTGGGGGAGGGAGGAGGTGTTTGAGCTGGAAACTTGAAGGAAAATTCGGAGTGGGGAGGGCCCGAGGCTCGGTGTGGGACTTGGGGGCTGATCACCCCTATCTGATGAGCTCCCACCTGGCTGATGCTTTCCCTGGGCTAATCCAGTGCTCACCCCTGGGTGTGTAGCTATGATTTGAACTCACCACTTAGCTCTGCCCCTCCCCGCTCCCTCCTGCAGGGAGCTGGGCTCCCCAGAAGAGGGCGCTTTGCACCCAGAGAAATCAGGCAGCGTTTCCCATGTCCTGGCTGGCTCCTGCTGGTGGGTCTGACCTCGTGTCAGCCCTGACGTGCACCTGCCGGGGTGTGCGCCCATGTGCAGGCTAGCCGAGTGGGGTGGGAGTGCCGAGGAAATCCGCGTGGGGCCGGTGCCAGTGGGGTTCGGGTTGCATGGCAGCACCAGCCTGGCACCAAACAGTCACGCAGGGCCCAATCTGGCCTGCCACGTCACTGAAGTCGATGCAAGGGAGGGGGACAATCCGGCTTCCTGTGGCCCACCCACCTGTCATAGCGGGGTCTGCGCTCCACCTGGCCATCTCCACAGTGTCTGGGCCCCACTTGACCGATGCGGTGGGGTCTTCGCTCCGCCCGTTGCTGTAGGGTGGGTGCCATTGTTGGGTCTAAACTTTTGGTGAACTTTGGAGCCAAAAAACACCCAGACTGGCCGTCTCTGCATAATCCTTTCTGAACCTTTTTTTGAACAAAGCACTGACCTGCAAACTACTCATGACACCCCCTTCCTCAAGTAGCCATTAGCCTTTTATCTCTATGCATTTACTTCTTAAACTTGCTCTTCCTGTAAAATCTTGATTGATTATGCATGACCATTATCTTTTGTTAATCACTTTGTTTACTTCTGTGTATAAATATTGATGCCCACCCCTAATAAAGGGGCCACACTTATTCTAAAGCTTTTGGGGTAGTGTGTGCCCGTTGATCAACGCATTTGTGTCTGGTCTCTGACAGAATTGTGGGCCCATATTCCAACTCCGCACAACCTCGGGTGTTGGAGAGGTGAGTGAGGACTTGCTTTATTACCTAACAATTTGGGGGCTCGTCCGGGATTCCTTCTGGTGCGGTACCTCTGTCCAGTGGTCAGACCACTCATATATGAATTGGCAAGGCGCCACAGGAGATTTCTCCTAGCCAATTCAATATTGAGGGGTCGTGTATTGGACAGCAGGGTAAACGCCAGTTGGAGGGCTCCTGTCAGACACCATGGGTCAAGGGACTAGCGTGCCTCTTGAGAGTCCGTTGGGGATTGTAAATAAGTTATGGAATGAAGGGAAACTCCCAGTACAGACAGGAATGTCTAGGAAGAAGTTGTACACACTATGTGTAAGGAATTGGACTGGGTATACCGCGGTATTGGCCGACTCGGAGATGAGGTGGCCTTCGTATGGCTCTTTCGAGCAGGCTGCCTTAAGAGGAGTAAAGAGCCAGATCGAAAAAGACCATCCGGGACAGTTATGTTACTGGTTTTGTTGGGACACAGCAGCAGAGCTGTGGAAATCTTTAAAAATTATGGCAGTCAGGTACTCTCCCGAGAGTGAACCCCCTCCAGGTTATTTCGATGAAGGGTGTAGACCACGGCGTGTTTTGACTCGTCAGCTGGTCCCCTCTGCACCTGCCCCTATTCCTCCGCAGGGGAACTCTCTCCTTGTAGCAGAGGGGAATCTGCAGGATCCCAGATTGGAATTTGTGCAGAAGGATGAGGAGGAATTGGAGGGGCCAACCTTGGGAGGAGTAGTTACTAGGCTTAGGTCCAAGCAGGTACAGCAGGGTGCATGCCCCCCCCCTGAGGATAGCCTAGAGGATGTCTCTGTCAAATCTCTTGCGAATAATAAAAGTATGGTTATAGAGATGCCTTTACAGGTGCACGATCAACCTTATATGAGCAATGATGGACGATTGCAACATGCTAGTATTGTGGAATATAAAGGATGGCTAGAATGGGATTTGAAAGAGTGGGGACAGTTGTCAGGGTCTTTTGGGGAAAATCCCCGAAAGATCATAAAACTTCTAGAAAGATTGTTTTTAAGTTATAATCCTACTTATACGGATGTGGATCAGTTGTTAAGTAGAGTTTTGACTGGAGAAGAACGTAGTAGATTGTGGATGGCAGAAAGGACATGGGGAGATAGCAATGCAGCTAATGTTACTTGGATGGATAGGCGGGATCTGGCCGCTGGCTGGAATCCCCTAGACTGGACTCAGCTAAGGCTGACTCAGCTGCGAACAGATAGAGAGCGATTGTTAGAGAGACTCAAGGAAATGGCTCGCCGCTCGCCTAATCAGGCTAAGTTCATGCAGATTCGGCAGGAATCTGATGAGCCGCCCAGAAAGTTCTGGTCGAGGCTATTGGAGGGGGCCCGAATGTTCACTCAGATGGATCCTGAGAGAGAAGCAGACCACCCTACTCTTATTTCATTTTTTGTGAATCAGTCGGTGCCCCCTGTAAGGGATTACTTCTTAAAGTTTCGCCCTGGTTGGGGAGGTGAGTCAGTCACTTCAGTGTTGGAAGTAGCGGATTTTGCCTGGGAGAAAGAAAGGGAAAGTAGTAAAAAGAAAGAGAAAAAGGAAGAATATAAGCTGATGGCTTTAGCTTTTCACGGTGGTGTTCGAGGCAAAGGCCGTGGCCGTGGCAGGGGATTCCAGGGTGCCCGGGGAAGAGGGTCCTGGCGACCCCAGCCATCAGGAAATTGTTTTCAGTGCGGACAGCCTGGTCACTTTAAACGTGAATGCCCCTGGGGACGCCCAGAAGGTCTGGCTGCATCCGCAGATGCTTACACAAGTGAGGAATACACCCCTGCACCACCAGCTCAGCCCATCCCCCAGGCCTGGATCAACTACGGGAAACAGCAGCAGCCGCAGCAAACTCAGCCTCCTCAATGACGTTACCCCGGGGGCGAAGGCAAACAATGTGATGGTCTTATTTCCTTAATGTCTTTAGCCGGCTCCTTTCTCACTTTCTCTCCTCCCAGCGAAGAGCCTCGTTTAACCCTTTCAGTCCAGGGACTGCCTGTCTCTTTCCTCATTGATACTGGGGCTACTTTCTCTCTTTTAAATCATGCCCCCTCTCCCTGGCTATCCTCTGAGGTTAAAACTGCGACTGGGGTGGAGGGCAACCCACAGTCTCTGGGACTCACTTTGCCTTTGAATGTTATTTATGCTGATAAATGTTTTTCTCACCGTTTTCTTTTTTCCCCAGCTTGTCCGATCCCTTTGATGGGCCGGGATTTACTCTGTAAGCTTGAGGCTACTTTAACCTGCACTCCTGAAGGGGTAGGATTATTAATGACAGTGTTAGGAGATTCGGCCCCTACTCAGGGTAATTGGGAAACACCCCCCTCTCTCTCCCCTGACCTCACTGACTTGCCTTCAACCCTCTGGGGAATTTCTGACACTGATGTTGGCCTGCTCCTTTCGGCAGAGCCCGTAAGGATTCAGGTAAAGCCTTCCTTAACCCCCCCGTCAGTCCCTCAATACCCCCTGTCGCTGGAAGCCCGGGAGGGCATCCGCCCCATTATTGAGGGATTCATTGCACAAAAGCTAGTCCGCCCTCAGCGCACTCCCTGTAACACCCCTATACTGCCTGTCAAAAAGCCTCCTAAAAAGGACGGAGACCCTGTTCGTTGGCGCTTTGTACAGGATCTACGAGTTGTTAATCAGTATGTGGTCCCTCTTCATGCAGTAGTTCCTGACCCAGCTACTATCATCAGCCAAATCCCCTGGGATGCTGAGTGGTTCACTGTTATTGACTTAAAATCAGCTTTTTTCAGCATTCCTGTGCACCCAGACTCTCAGTATCTCTTTGGTTTCACCTGGGAGGGACAAAGTTATGTCTGGCAACGACTTCCTCAAGGCTACAGAGACAGCCCCACGATTTTCAGCCAGTGCCTCCGCCACGACTTGGAAGGTTTCACCAGTCCGCAGGGATCCACATTGGTCCTATACGTAAATGACATCCTATTAGGTAATCGCGAAGAAGCTGCCCTCCGCATCGATGGTAAGGCACTTTTATTATACCTACACACCAGAGGCCACAAGGTAGACCCTAAAAAGATTCAGTGGGTCTCACAGAAGGTCCGATATCTGGGCTTCCTGTTAACCCCAGAAGGAAGACAGATGGACCCAGCCCGCATAAAGACTATTCAAAACTGCCCTCTACCGAACACCAAGAAACAACTTCGAGGTTTCTTAGGATTAATTGGCTTCTGTCGCCCCTGGTTGCCGTCCTGCGGGGAGTTAAGCAAACCGCTCCACCGACTCACTGCTAACCTTGCTCCTGACCCTTTGCAGTGGTCCCCGGACACTATTCAAGCCTTTCAGTTACTCAAGGACAGTGTGGCCTCCTCCATGTCTCTCCGCCCCCCCAATTACAGCAAACCCTTTCACCTTTTTGTCCACGAGAGGGGCGGAATTGCTAGTGGTGTCCTTACCCAGCTGAGCGGGCCCCACCATTTCCCGCTTGCTTTTTACTCTCAGCAAATCGACCCTGTCGCTCAGGGAACCCCATCCTGCACCCGGACTCTGGCAGCAGCTGCCCTGCTGATCACAAAGGCAAAGAGCCTAACCCTGGGTCATTTTACCACGGTTTGGACCTCTCATGCCTTGTCAGCCCTTCTGCGTAGGGGCACAACCCAAGTCTTTTCGGCCCATCGTCAGCAACAGCTAGAGGCCGAACTCTTAGAAGACACTAACCTAATTTTTGAAAGGTGTGGACCCCTTAATCCAGCTACCTTGCTTCCTGACCTGCCAGTCCCCCAGGACCAGCACGACTGTGTGGAAGTAGTTTCCAGCATCTTACAGATAAGAGACAACCTGTTTGACGTGCCACTGGACAACCCCGATTGCATCCTCTTCTCGGACGGAAGCTCCTTCTATGTTGATGGCAAGCGTTTCACTGGTTATGCTGTCACCTCTGAATGGGACATTCAAGAGGCCGCCTCACTGCCAGGCAACTGGGGAGCCCAAGCCGCTGAACTCTATGCCCTGGCCCGAGCTTGCCAGTTGGCCGCTGGTAAGACCGTTACCATTTTTACTGATAGCAAATATGCTTTTGGAGTTGTGCATTGTCATATCCACCTCTGGAAGTTTCGAGGTTTCCAGACAGCTGCCGGTAAACCCATTCAGCACCTCCCCCTCATCCACAAGCTTTTGGACGCCCTCCAAAAACCCTCCGTCCTGGCTGTAGTTCACTGCCGGGCCCATACTAAAGATAGCAGCCCCGTTACCCGTGGGAATGCCCTGGCTGACGCCTCCGCCAAGAAGGCTGCCACCTTACCTTTAGCCATGCCCACATTGGCTATTGCAACCTCCTCCTTTACTCCACCGCACCCCGTACCAGTACCCGCTGCTGAACTAAAATCATGGGAAAGCCTCGGGGCCACTCTGGTCAAAGGGACCTGGCTTATGCCAGATGGCCGAGCCTGCCTCCCTCGCTCCACATACCCTGTGGCAGTTCGCTGGCACCATGATAAAGGGGGTCACTACGGCACGCACGCCCTCGTGGACACTATCGCTCGCTTTTGGTATGCTCCAGGCATTCAACCCTATTGCCTATCAATAGTGAAAGCATGCAGCACATGTCAGCGTAATGGACCTGCTCCACCTCTTAACAAAATTAAGGGTGGAAGACCTCCGCCTGCTGCTCCATTTCAACATCTTCAAATTGATTTTGCAGATATGCCAAAGGCTTTTGGGAAAAAGCACCTCCTTGTTTTGGTTTGCCCTCTGACTTCCTGGGTCGAAGCTTTTCCTACTGCTAATTGTACTGCTGCCACAGTGGCGAAGATTCTCCTTAGAGATATTGTACCCCGTTTTGGCATCCCTCTTGTGCTCGACTCAGATCGCGGACCTCACTTTACTGGTCATGTCCTTGGCCATTTAGAACAAGGACTGGGCATTTCACACTCCTTTCATACACCCTACCACCCCCAGTCTAGCGGGAAAGTTGAGCGTATGAATAGGGAACTTAAGTTTACATTGGCTAAATACTGTCAGGAAACAGGATTAAAGTGGCCTCAGGTACTTCCCTTGGTCCTGTTTCACCTTCGTACTCGCCCAACCCGCACATTGGGATTATCCCCCTTTGAACTGCTCTATGAACACCCCCCTTTCAAAGGCGGGGCGCTACCACGTGCTGATGTTTCACTATTGGGAGGGGATCATATGACTGCGTGTCAGTTTCTCTCCCTACAGGCTCGCCTCCGTACCCTTTGGAAAGCCTCGCAGTTTTCCCAGACCGTGCCGCTGGAGGAACAAATCCACCCGTTCCAACCAGGGGACTTCGTCTGGGCCAAAAAGTTCGTTCGTGACGACACCCTCCAGCCAAGGTTTACTGGACCCCACCAGGTTCTTTTGACAACCCAGACTGCAGTGTTCCTGGAAGGACGCAAATCTTGGATCCACCACTCCCACGTCAAGCCAGCCGTAGTGGACCACAGTGACGGACCAGCAGCTCTTGTCACCACTGAGGACACTGCCTTCGACCAGTGGACCAGCTTACCTCTCTCAGACATTAGACTTAAATTAACTCGAAAAAAAATGAGAGGACCCTTTATTCTGACAACTGTATGTTTTTTATGCTTTTTCAGTTTATTTTCTGCTTATGAAGATAATGCTTTTATTAGATATTCCCATGAGGTTAAAACTCGTATTTTAGGAAATAGAAGTGATTGCTGGGTATGTACTCAATTTCCAGTAAATGCAGCACAGGGACTCCCCTTCACACCCATTCCCCTAACCACTGCTAATATGACTTGGATGCCACCGACTAGAATAAAAGATCCAGTCCAACCCAATCTTACATGGGACAAAACAGAAGTGCCAATTAACAAATATCTCAGGGTAACCAATCAAACAGGATCACTGTGTTTTGTTAAAGAAAAAGGGTCAACTTTTGTGGGAACAAGTAAATGCAACATATATTTTAATGGCACCGCCTTTAGTAAAAATCTTGGCTTCAAGCCTTGCGCATCCCACTTATCCCATATGTGGATCCCTCACCCCGATCCAACCTTTTCAACTTTTTCATGGAGGGGCAGGTTTTCAGAGTCAGTTTTTAAAAAGCCCTGCTCAGAGCTCGAGGGTGTCCAACTAATTGTTAAAGGATACACAATTGCCTTCTACAACTGCTCAAGCAGTACTACACTGCCCTTTGAGGACAACACTACCAAATTGTGCCTCTGCAGTTCACACAACGACCCCTCTGCGTTACCAGGGGAACAGTGGTACAACGGGCGGTGGGTTACCTCCTACTTTGAGAAATGGAATACCCAAAACGCATTATATGGAACATACTGGGTGTGCGGGCCCAAGGCTTATTATTTCCTCTCCCCTGATTGGGCAGGGTCATGTTATTTGGCATGGCTAGCACCGCCTTCTCGGATCTCCCTCACCCCCCCTCATTTTCCCCACGTTCGTAACATCCGTGAAACTGACAGAGATATTAATCTCCGTGATGGTTTGTCCTGGCAGCGGTGGGCTGGTCACACTAGCTTGAAGGGTGCTATCATCCGTCTACAGGGACTATTAGAATCTTTGACCAATGAAACTGCAACCCTATTTGAGAACCAGGCCGGGGAAATGTCCCAGCTGCGCCAGTTGGCTTTGCAAAACAGAATGGCTTTAGATATGATGTTAGCAGCCCAGGGAGGAACTTGCGCCCTCATAAATGAAGAATGCTGTGTTTTTGTAAATGACACCTACTCTGACACTTTTCAACGTACCAAACACCTAAGGGAAATGGCTAAAAACTACTCCTCTGGCCAGCCACCTTATGGTTGGTGGGGAGCCTTATGGAATTGGCTGCCCGGATTTGGGTGGGTTAAAAACCTCTTGGTGGGTGTTGTTGGGGCCATGGTAGTCCTTATAATACTGTGTTGCTGTATTCAGTGTGTCCCCTCCCTCATAAACTCATGTAAGTCAGTTTATTCTTTTCCCACTTCAGCTAAAAGCCTTACTCTCTTCGAATTGGCCCAGGCTGAAATTGCCAAGCGGCCCTTGAGATCTTGAAATAGGGTGTAGCTTTTTGATTAATAGTTATCTCAAAGCTACAAATGGAGGAATGTTGGGTCTAAACTTTTGGTGAACTTTGGAGCCAAAAAACACCCAGACTGGCCGTCTCTGCATAATCCTTTCTGAACCTTTTTTTGAACAAAGCACTGACCTGCAAACTACTCATGACACCCCCTTCCTCAAGTAGCCATTAGCCTTTTATCTCTATGCATTTACTTCTTAAACTTGCTCTTCCTGTAAAATCTTGATTGATTATGCATGACCATTATCTTTTGTTAATCACTTTGTTTACTTCTGTGTATAAATATTGATGCCCACCCCTAATAAAGGGGCCACACTTATTCTAAAGCTTTTGGGGTAGTGTGTGCCCGTTGATCAACGCATTTGTGTCTGGTCTCTGACAGAATTGTGGGCCCATATTCCAACTCCGCACAACCTCGGGTGTTGGAGAGGTGAGTGAGGACTTGCTTTATTACCTAACACCATACCCATCACTGCAGGGTCTGGGTGTTGCCCAGCGCAGTGGGTCCATGTGCCTACCCAGCACCACAGGGTCCATGGCCCAGCCATCCCCGTGGGGTCTACATCGGCCTGTTGCTCTTGGTCCTATGCAGCCCCCATCCCGGCAAGGCTGAGTGCCTGAGGAGATCTGAGCACCTGGTCTGGCTGGACCACTGCCAGCCTGAACCTTCGTCCTGAACCCCAGCTCCCCTGGGAGATGGGCCAAGCCCAGAGACCCAAAGGTGGAGGCAGGAAGAGAGTAAAGGAGGTGCAGGGGCAGCAGGGGAAAGCCCCACCCCATCAAACAAATCCCAGCCTCCCCTGGGACTGGAAACGGCTCCTGACCCCCTTCGGTTGTGAGTTCTAACCCCGTGCTGTTCTCCATCCAGCCACCTCGGATCCCGCGCGTTGCAGAGCAGCTCTGACGGATCCCCACCCACCTGGGCCCTGTTAAGCCCAGCTGACTCCTGGGCCTGGCAGCTGGGATTTCAGCACATTAGCCCGGCAGTGATGCAGTGCGTCTTTCACCGAAGGTCTCTCTCGGCCGGGCCTCCCTCCTGCTTTTAGATTTCCCCCCCTCCTTTTCATTCCAGCCATCACACGCCGGAAAGTCATTACATGGCAGGGAAAAGGCAAGAACCCTCTTCCCTGCTCGTCCGGCTGGGTTTGGGTCCCTGGCGCCTGCTGGGAATGAAATCCAGCTCTGGCTCTTTGATGGACGTGAAACAGCTGCAGCCTTTAGCCACAAGTCCTGAGAGGAAATAACCTGGGACACGTGGAAGGTGTGCTTCCTGCTCCGCCTGGGGGCTTCTTTGTGTTCACACGTGCCGCTTTGATGAAGCCGTTGCAAGTGATTTCTGACCCGTTTCCCCGCTGTGAGATTTCTTCTCACTGAAGCCGTCCTCCCAAAAGTTCTGCTTTCAGCCGGGGCAGGACCAAAGTGGCATGACGATGCCATGTGAATGACGGATAGGTTCAATAACTCACCCCCCAACCTGCTGCCGCCTCCTCATTCATCTTGGGGCTAATGCGTGTCATAACGGGGACCTAATGAAAAAGTAATGAACAGCCATTGAGCAAGCTTGACACACGAGGTCACCCCGGGCAGCACCACTTCTTCAGGGGCATGCCCGCCTGGTGGGAAAAGCAGCCGAGCCATGGGGAGAAGCGACGGATGGCTTTAGTCATCGGCTTCTGGGCTCCCCCGTACCCCCGTTCTCTCCTTGTGTTTTGCAAGCATCTTCAGCCCCTGGATGAGAATTTCTCTAACCACTTAAACTATTATCCTAGCCAGCTGCAAAAGCAATAGCTATTAATGACCTTCTCCTGATTGCGTTCAGTGCATTCAAATGGATATTGTGTCCTCTGGGCACTAGAATATGAATGCCTCATTTGTCTGCTTTCCTTTTAGGTCCCCTGCCCTCTCGTGCTTGGAGATGCCCTTGCCAGAGTGGGCTCCAGCCCAGGCTTTCAGGGCCGTATCGGAAGCACCGGAGCCGTTGCATGCCTGGAACTCCACCAATAGATTGAGGGGGTCACAGCAGGGCACCGAGTTCTGAGTAGGGTGACCAGACAGGAAGTGTGAAAAATCGGGAAGGTGGTGCTGGGTAATAGGGTAATATAAGAAAAAGACCCAAAAATCAGGACTGTCCCTATAAAATCGAGACATCTGGTCACCCAAGATCCGAGCCACCCTGGGCTTTGGAAAAGAACATACGTGGATCGAACCAGCGTGCGCCTGAGTTTTCTGATGGGCTTGGACCAGAAACCCAGATCCAAACATGCCTGAACGCTGAGACTTGAATCTCCAGGCTCTAGGCCTGAACGAGTTTCCCTCCAGATCCAGCGGGAATCACGGGCTGTTACTTGCCAGTTTAATAGGCAACCTGGTGATTATTGTTACCATCAGCTGGTGTTAACATAATTGGTCGTAGCCTTTCTTGCACGCCTCCATACCAGAAAGACGGGAGGAATTCAAAGAGCAATAACCATGATTAAGGAGCCGGAGGGATTGATTTATGAGCAAAGACCTGAATGCATCTAGCTAGGCCAAGCGAGGAGGAAGGGGACATGATAACCAGCTACAGGAGAATATTTGAATGGTTGTAAAAGCCAAGAAAGTTGGTATGATGGGCGTTAACTAGGAGCCCTGGGATGAAATGAAGGAAGGTGGCAGGACATGTTGACTTGCAGTCGATGGCTCCCTGGGTTGGGTGGAGTGCCAGACAGGGTGTGGACGCTGGTAAACAAAAGACACAAAGGTAGAGCCGTGTGGAAACTTGTGTTCTGTATTGACAACTCTAAGAGTTGGGTCAAAAAAAATCACGAGTGTGTCTTAAAAATCATGAGATTAAAAATAAATCAATATTGGCTTCATTATTTGCCCTTCGGTTTCTGGACTGTTAGATTGCACTTTGGCCACCTTTTCAAGCTTTCCTCTGTGACTACAAGGGCTGGAAATGTACTTTTTAAATAAGTGAAGGTAAGATTCTCATTGCATCACAGGCCCCCAAGAGCTAGGGTTTTAAGAAACACACCGAACGTCACAGCAGCTGGCAACACTGTGTTTATGCCTGTTGTGGCTTGCTGTAATAAAGACCTCATGTTTAAGGCCTGTGGCTCCATAAATCATAACAGAAGAGAAAACACAAGGCTGATTATCGGGAATCACTTCCTTTCAGCTGTACTAGATCATGGAATGGCCTCCAGAGAGAGTGATGCCAGACTGGAGACATTTCAAACTAGACTGGACCAAATCTGAGCAAATAAGCAAAAGGACACAACCCCGCATTAGCCCTGGAGTGTGGGGCTGGGAGTCTTTTCCACCTCAGATTGCTGTGGCTCACAATGTAGTTGGAAATTTTCTAGAGCAGAGTTCTAGAGCTTTTACTCTAGAACCCCAATGGGTTCTCTGCTTGATTAAGAAGCATGCCCGTTGCATTTCACATGGATACACGTACCTACATGACAGTCTTTCAGAATGTTACTTTTTACGCTAACACAAGACGCTGGGCTCAAGACAGGAGTAAGCAGGCGATGCTCCCTGGCCGGTGCGCTACAGGACTCAGACTGGACTAGCTAATGGTCCTTTGTGGCCAGAAGATCTGGGAAGAGCTTTAGAGAACCGGGCTGAGTACAAATGACTGAAGCCCATGGAATATAGCTGGGGCCAGACCAGATGCTGTCCTACAGCAGGTGAGGAGGTGGCACGTGTCAAAAGCGGCAGCAGCTGGAGGCCGCCTTAGTGGAAGCCATGGGCCGATGGCCTGACTTTCCCCATACGGTCTGGGGCAGCAGAGATCATCGGGGGCAGCCGCTCCCGGCCTGATTCCTGCCAGAAGCAGGAGGATGCTCAGCAGAGCCTGCCGGAGGTTCTGGGTTGACCCAACGGGTGGGCGGCACGCGAAGCAGGGGTGGTGGTTCTCTCTCCACGTGGCACCAACGGCCTGATCCCGCGCTCAGGGGAGTCAGGGAGGAAACGCCTGTTCTCCACTGCCGTTGGGTCAGGCAGTCTCAGGGTGCAAAAGGCTGCAGCCAACCCACCAGTGCTAATAGCCACAGACCCTGGGGGAGGTGTCCTCCCAATATGAACAGGCACCCAGACCCGCCATTCAATCCGCCCCCTGCCCTCTGCAATGGGCTGACCCCAAATCCTGGATCCCAGTGAGGAACAGAGGATTCCTCCAACCTATCTGGCTGCAAGTTCATTATCCTTTGTCTCTCAGCAGGGACCTTGAAGCATTGCATGCTGGGAATTGTAGTCTCCTTGGGCCTCCCCGCTGCATTAGCGCCCAGAGCGCCAGCTGTCAGCTCTGTATTGTGATCTCCACAGTCCTCCGCACCGAGGCCCTGCCCCCGACTGGACTCTCCTCTGCAGGCTGAGGGTCGGGAGGAGCTGTCACTCCTTGATCTGCACAGGCAGCAGGCCGGGGTGATCCCTCCTGCACAAAGGGAAACTGAGGCAGGGACAACCTGCTTTTAGACCGCCTAAGCGCTCACAACTTCCCCTGCCCTTGTGAGTTACAGCGAACTGCTGCAGGTCACAGGACCTAGGCTGCCCAGTCAGTGTCAGAATGCAGAGGTTCCTGGCTGCTTGGCAGCCGCAGCCCTCTGAAGTCCCACCCCCTTAGTCCACGGTCCCCCGCCCCGAGAAAGTCCTGACCCTCCTAGGGTCCAGGCCCCTGCATATTCTCCTCCTCCTTAGATCTCACTCAGACCCCTTCAGCTCCTGATCCTATTCCTGATCCACTTCCCAAACCTGATCTCATCCTACTCCTCATCCCAATCCAAGCTGGAGCCAGTCCTGCCCTGATCCCCTTGCTGATCCGAACCTGATCCCGATCCTGATGTCACTCCAGTCCTGATCTCATTCCATCCTGTTCTAATCCCCTTCTGCTCCTGCTCCCGTCCCCACTGGGGCTGCAGTCTCTAGTTCCTCAGGAGACTAGGAGCTGGAGGATGTTATGGGAGGTGGGTGCTTGTCCCTCATGGCTCGCACCGGCAGTATCCGCGTGGCTATGACTTAATTACCTCCCTGCCTAGGGTGACCAGATGTCCCGATTTTATAGGGACAGTCCCAATTTGGTTTTTTTTTTTTTCTTATTTAGGCTCCTATTATCCCCCACCCCCTGTTCTGATTTTTCACACTTGCTGTCTGGTCACCCTACCCCTGTCAAACAAAAGCTTAATATACCACCCCCCATGGGGATTGTTTAACACATCCAGGCAGCTGGCTAGCTGGGCCCCCGGTCAAGGCAAGAGGGGCTGTTCAGGCCAGGTGCAGCCCTGACCCCAATAAGCAGTTTTGCTGGACAAGGTCGGCAGTCAGACCGAGTTCCTGCGATTCACTGATTTCTAAGTGTTGTGAAACCAGTCCCCGCTCTCAAAGGTGCCTTCCTGCACCACTTTGCTTTGTTCACACGGAAAGCCGTCCAGCCGGGGGGCAGACATGGCCAATGGGTAACAAGCAGCCAGGAACTGACAGCAAGCGACCGACGGGCTGTCATTCATCCATTCAAACTATTGGCCATGTGCTGATGCATAAGGCTGCGCTGGCGCAAATCAGGGCCGGGCCGGGGAGACTGGTGACCCAGGAAGTGGCTGCATTCGGAAGGAGCATTATTGACAAGGAGCAACTCAAGTAGCCCTGATACCGGTGTCTTTCACCGGGCATGGCCTGGGAGATACACCGCAGTTCAGCCTCCCCTAAATATCACCCTCACCTTTTCACAGGCGGAGAAACAGAGACGATGGGACTTGCCCAAGGCTAAAAAGTGAGTCAGCGGCGGAGCTGCACCTAACCTCCATGGATCCTGACTCCCAGTCTAGCTCCCTAACTGCCCGGCCACATGCTTCCTTGTGAAGGCCAACTCCTAAGCCTACACAGATCATCTGTCCGCTGATGTCAATGGGCTTTGGCTTAGCTTACTCCTCCTCTCCCTGATGTCAATGGCAAAACATCCCCTGACTTCACTGGGAACAGGATCGGGGCCGGAGCAGAGAGAGGGGCAGGTGCCATTCGCCTCCCGTCCCCCCTCAGCCCCCGCCCACCTCCACCTTGGCATATTGCATATCTCAATGCCCTGCCATCAACCGGGGACTGATAAATAATGCAGGTGCCTGCTGTGCAATAAGACTTGTCAATTGCTTTTCTGCTCTCATAAATTAAAGATGAAAAGGTACAAGGCTCTTGCCAGAAAAATGAAGACAAATTTTTAATAGCTTGCCAAGCGGCGGGGAGAGGGAACGCTTGGGAAAAATGAATTAGGTTTTTATTATGCGTTTTATTATGCTGTAATTGACCAGGATTAGCTGAGAATACAATATATTTCGAACGCAGCTGAAGTAAAAAACCAATCCACACGCACACACAACAGCCCCCGAGTCTGTCGGGCTGCAGGGCCACAAGTGTGGCTTGGGGGTGGGGGCAGCAGCGCCGGCGAATTCTCCAACTCGCAGGGGAGAGGCTGGAGCCAGAGTGATTGCGAGATGGAGAGGGGTCGGATCCTACTAGGGGCCATCAGAGAGTGAGTGGGAGGTAATGGGGATGGATAGATAGATAGACAGAGGGGGTGTACAGGGATAGATAGATTAGATGGGGTGGATGGGGATGGCCCCTCAGGAACCACTTGCCTGGAGGGGCCCAGCCAAGCCCTCCACATTGTCAGCCCCCCGCCCCTGCAACTGGCAGAGACTGGCCAGACTTCTGCACCATCCAGGCAGCTCAGCTCTGGGGGGACAGGTGGGGCCCCACAGGGGGTGGGAAGCAGAGATGTTCTGAAGCCGGAGGTGCACTAGAGTCTGGCCAGGGGGCAGAGAGGAGCCAGTGGGTGGGGTCATGGGGTGAAGACGAGCCCTCGGCTGGCCAGCTGAGAGGAGCAAGTGGCGTGGGGGGGAGCCAGCGGACTGGCGGGGTCTCGGGGCACAGTGCAAGAGGAGCAGCCGGGGCCCCTTCTGAGCACGGGCTGGGCTATATGCCGGCACTGAACCAGTCTCTCTTGGGCTGGCTGTCAGGCTAGCCGGCAGAACTGCTGGAAGGAGGATGCAGGTTTCCCAGGGAGCCGGCAGCACGCTGCAGAAAGCCAGGCCTGCCTGGGCTTTGGGGTGAGGGCTGCATTTCACCAGCCTGCTCTGGAGGTGGATATGGGGGGAGAAATAGTGCAGTGGTTTGAGCATTGGTCTGCTAAATCCAGCATTGTGAGTTCAGCCCTTGAGGGGTCCACTTAGGGATCTGGGGCAAAATCAGTATTTGGTCCTGCTAGTGAAGGCACAGGGCTGGACTCAATGACCTTTCTGGGTTCCTTCCAGTTCTAGGAGATAGGCAGACCTCCATATTTTATTATGACATCCCCAGTTGTCTGCCACAGAGGTGTTGTTCTGAGTCACGCAGTTGGACCTTGAATTCACAGATCCCCCAGGACACTTGTGCATGTGATCCCACGTGGGCACCAGGCATGGGCACAGGATTCCCACCCGCAAGGAAGGAGGGGACCATGTCCAAGCAGCGAGGAAGGGGAAACACGCCCCTGGGGGCCATCAAGGCCTGTATGAGGCCCCAGGGAGGAGAAGCGAGGTGCAGCCGTAGAGAACATCAGGGAGATGCCTGCCCCTGAGCTGGGTTGGATGGTGCAGAGCAGGCCGTGGCAGAACAAACTTTGCCTCGGGACTCTGCCAACAAGTCACCTGGGCCAGCTCCAGACCAGGGAGTCTCCATGGGCTGTTCCATCCTGGGCCTTTCGGATCCATGGGGTCTGCGCTATGCCCCAGCTCTTACTTAGTCCCCTGGAGGTCCCCCTGCCCTGGTTCAGACGCGCACCCCCCGGGATCTCACTCATCTCTGGGGTGCTACCCGGCCTCAGCCTCCTTGCGCCTGAGCCTCCAGGTGCCCGCGTGCTGCTCACCACCATGAGCTCTGCCCAGCAAGGGCTCCGGGGCAGAGACTTGTCCACCCGCCGGGGCTCTGTGCACCTCTGCCTGTGTTTGCGGTGACACCAGGCAGCCTTCCCAAAGCCGAGCAGGGCTGGCGAGTGCCTTGGAGCAGGGCCCGGGGAAGGGCCTACGTTAGCAAAGGCGAAGGCAGCGTTCAGACTGGCCAGCCTCAGGGCTCCACCCAGCCACACAGCTGCAGAATCCACTTTGTCTCTCTCCCTTGCTCTGTCTTTTGTTCCCCAGGTGGGTGCCCCAGATCTCCGTGAGCTCACCCACCTGTCCCCTTTGTTCTCCTGCTCAGGCCTTGCCCTGCGGAGAAATGATGGTGGTGGTGGGATCATCTCCTTCTTGGCTTCCTGCTCCTGCCACTGGGGTTCCCACGGTCTCTCTGGCTCCTCTGGCTACGGGTCAGTTTCAGCCAGATGACCTGGCTGTACCACCCCCGACAGGTACATGACCCTCCCTCCCCTTGTCTCCTGGTCTGCCCCAAGAGCAGATCTCTGCACCCGCTGGGTAGCCAAGCCTAGCCGAGCAAGTCACTGCCATGCACGTCACTCAAAAACACTGCAGACCGTTCCCGCTTCGCCACGGAGATGCCCAGCGAGGACGCTGACTGCAGCCTAACAGGAGGGTGATTTGGATGCACTAGGACCAACTGATCTCTCACGACCAAGCAGTTGCCAGATGACAGCAGTTTGATCAGCGTGGCCTGGGAGCCCAGAAACGAAAAGCGCCATAGCACATCCCCACCCCCGAAGCACCCTGTGTACGAGCCAGGACCTGACCCCCAGCGGTGCCAGAGCTGAGGAGGGACCAGGAGAATGCCCGTGGTGCTGCCCAGGGGACATCTCAGCCAACAGAGGAGCCTCCTTTAACCTGCTCTTGATGCCTCACCTTTAAACTAGCTTCCTTCAAACTAATTTCCTTCTTACTCACAGTTATTTATTCAATAACCCGTACAAATGTCTAACCAAGATATGTGGTCTCGTTGAATTGTAATTTTCCCCATCATATACACACTGGTTTGGTGGTGGTGGTGGTGGTTGTTGGGCTCAGCATAGTGTGTTGTTATTGTGGGGTTGCTCAAGAGAGTTGAACTGGACATGCTAGTGTGTTATTGCAGGGTTGCCCAGGAGTGCTGGGTTTGTTTCTGTAGGGTTGTTTGTGGGTGTTGGGCTCAGCACGTGGCTTTGTTATTGTAGGGTTGCCCAGGAGTGCTGGGTTTGTTATTGTAGGGTTGCTCAGGAGTGCTGGGTTTGTTATTGTAGGGTTGACCGGGAGTCCAGACTGCACATGCTAGTGTGTTATTGTAGGGTTGCCCAGGAGTGCTGGGTTTGTTATTGTAGGGTTGCCCAGGAGTCTGGACTGGACACGCTAGTGTGTTATTGTACGGTTGCCCAGGAGTGCTGGGTTTGTTATTGTAGGGTTGTTAGTGGGTGTTGGGCTCAGCATGGGGCTTTGTTACTGTAGGGTTGCCCAGGAGTGCTGGGTTTGTTATTGTAGGGTTGCCCAGGAGTGCTGGGTTTGTTTCTGTAGGGTTGTTAGTGGGTGTTGGGCTCAGCACGGGGGCTTTGTTATTGTACTGTTGTCCATGCTCTAGATATTGATGTCTTCTACATCAAAAGAGCATCAAAGCATTTATTGTAGAGAGAAAAGAAACCAAACCCGTCCAACGAATCCCAGTGAAAGAAACTGAGGCAGAGGAGACACTGGATTTCCAGGTCTGACAGACCCAGGTCACCTCCCCCTGGCCGACTGGCTTTTGCCTTTTGCCAGCCCAGTGGTGCTGCAGTGTTGTGGGGAAGCAGATGGCCTCAGACCCACTGCGGCCTTGTCTGGGCTAGGAAACTGCCCCCTTCGCAAAGCTGAAGCACGAGGGCCCAGCATTGACTGCCGGCCGGGAAGAATCCTGCTCAGGACCCTGGGCCTTTCGGGCCCCCACGGGTGCTCTGCCCACCCAATGCCTGCTGGGTAGCTGGGCCCGGTTTCCTAGCACAGCTTCCGTGGCAACTTCACCAAGCCCAGGGAAACTTTGGGAAGAGACGTCAAGCTCCCATGAGCCTCTGGGAATTTCCCAGAATTCCCTCTCCTGCCTCCTGACAGGTATACCAAAGGGTCGACAGGTCAAGCCACCCTTTCCCGCTCTCCCCCATGCTGTGGACGGCCCTGCACTGGAATGTGTTTTTCTCTTCCTAGTTTCATTAGTGCCCGGCTCCGGCTCACCTGCAGCAATCTATGTAATCCCCTTTCCTCCTGGTCCCAGGGCCCCTGATGCTTGGCTATGATTAAGCAGACCATTAAGTGGAAAGTGCTTTTACCTTTAGGGCTGGAGCCGCTTCTACCTTTCCTCTCAATTAGCACTTTGGAAACCGTCAGCCAAGATTAATAGTTGCACTGCTCTGGGGCAGGGTAAACGAGCGCTGTGGAAGGCAGGCTGGAAGTGGAAGTTCCCAGCCAAGCTGGGCGGGGCCTTCAGGTTTGCCAATGCCTGCTCCTGCGCTGGCAGGGAGCTGGTGGCTGCTGCTGACCCCGGTCGCTGCTTCCTTGTGATGGAAAAACCATGGTGGGGAAAAAACCAAGAAGGATCCTGTTCTCTTCCCGCTGGCTCCCGCCGTCCGGAGTTAGACGGCAGATCTAGCCGCGGTGCAACATGCAGTCCCCCTCCAGCTCAAACACACAGTGCGGGAGCTACATCCGGGACCCCTTCAGAATGGGCCTGGGAAGTACCCCTGCTCGTGGCCCTTTCGTGTGGAGGGTAACAGCCTACTACTGCTGCCAGCCAAATATTCCTTCAGCTCTGCTGAGCTCCGTCTTTGCTGACGACCCATGGTGTGGTTCGTTACATTAATGTAAAAGATGACTGGGGAGGGGAATGTCGTGGGCTTGTCACCTCTTGCTCACGAGTTTGAATTGAACTCCTGTGTGATATGAATCAAAGCTGATGGACCAGACTGTAAGATCTTTGGCATGTGGGATTTTGCCTTTTATGGGCACCTTGTTTGCTGAAGCCCAGATGCACAAGCCAACAAATTCAATGGAAAGCTTTCCCTGGTTTCATTTGTGGATTTAAGGCCAGCAGGGGCCTGCCCTCCTGCTAGTGCAGCCCACACCATGCCGCCATCCCTTATAAATGGTAATGCCTCAGGCTGTATCATGCTGGTCACTCCATCAGCTTCTCCTAACTGCGCTGGGTCGGATTCTGATCCCAGGTCCCCCAGTGTGTGTCTTGCGCCCTGGAGCAGCTTGGGCGTCAAGCAAGTGGCTCCCTGTGCTGAGATCAGAGTCCAGGAACTGAGCTCAGAAAGAGCTGGCTCTTAGCCTGACACATAGAATCAGATGATCAGGGTTGGAAGGGACGTCAAGAGATCATCTAGTCCAACCCCCTGCTCAGAGCAGGACCAATCCCCAAATGGCCCCCTCAATGACTGAGCTCACAACCCTGGGTTTAGCCGGCCAATGCTCAAATCACTGACCTAGCCCTCCCTTCCCTTCCCCCCCCCCCATACAGCAGGGCTTCAGCTGGGGATGTCTAGAGGCTTTGACGGGAAAGTGAAATTTCCTGCAGCAGGTGGGGCTGCGGAATAACATGGCAAACACCTTCTCTATGGGCATTTGTTCAGGTAAATACCCCGCCACCGGGCGTCTTTTGGTGGCTCCTGCATAGCCCCTGTAACCGTTACACGTTGTGAACCTTGTCTCTCATCAGGCACCCCCCAGTACTGAGCCCCGGAGAGGCTCACGGTCACCCCAGAAGGCTGGGGTAGTGCTGGGAACTGACCTGCTGTTTCCCCAAGTCAGAGGCGCATGCCCTAACCATTGGGCCCTGCTTCCTCCCCGTGGTGAACCGTGCATCTGCCCGGTCACTGCTGAGAGCGATTGTAATTGGAGTCCGCCATGCCTGGCTCCCTCCACTGCAGACAGGCCTTGGGAGTGGGCGTCTGGCTCCCTTGTGGGCTGGAGGCAGCAGCTGGCTGCGCCAAGGAGCAGCCTCTCAGGGGATCTCTACACTGCGTGTAAACCGGCTCGGCGGGCCCCGGGCTGGTGCACTCAGGATTCCCCAGCCTGCGCTTGGGCGTCCACGCTGCATTTACAGCCACTGGCCCCAGGTCCCACGACCGTGCCAAGGCCTGCATGCTGCACCACGCTGCACCACGCAGATCTTCTGGCTCGAGGCTGCGGCCCCAGCTGCGTCCACACTGCAAACTGACGGGGCTTGGACCTAAGTCGCAACAGGACTCGGGTTCTGACCCCCTCCTCCCGAGCAGGGGCCTAGGACCGGGCCCTGTAGACTTGCTGACCCGAGTCAGACAGATTTGTGTGTGGACAGAAGCAGGGCTTGGGCTCAATCCTGAGCTAGGCCTGGGTTTAATGGGCAGTGTAGACAGACCCTTATTGGCCAGTTTGGTGACAGGAATCTGTTTTTTTCTCTAAGTGCATTTACGCTGGGGCCGTGTGGTGTCCCACAAGCAGATGAGCCTTCCCAGGAGCCAGGAGGCAGAGGTGGGTTGGGTGTGATGCTTAAAGAGAAGCATAGAGACCACAGATGGAGAGAGAACCTCATATAGAGGGCAGACCCAGCGGTGAAAGCTCTCCGGAGCTGGAGATTAGAGTCTGAGCTGCGATTTCTCTGGTCCCTAGCTGGCCCCGACGCATTAGAGCCACTTACATTATTAATTGTTCCCTGCTGTTCCCATAGCCTGGGGAGGCTTTGAATAGATTCACTAGCTGGACATGCACATCCCGGGCCGGTGGACAAAATTTGGTGGTGCTAGCCTGGCTCAGGTGCCTGGAGACCGCGGTGCCGTGGCTTGCTGCGGCCAGAAGTCCCAGGTACTCCAGATTGCCAGCCCTGATCCTGGTGCCATCAAAGTCTCTAGGAGCATGGCAACTTGAGCGGGAGCAGGGCAGGACTTTGGGCACATGCCCGGGGCAAAAATCTGGGTGAAAGCCACTCCAGAATCAGAACCGAACCGGGCCCATCCTCCTCCCACCTCCAGCTGGGTCGCCGTTGCAAAGGTGGGATGGTGGCTTGGTGGTTAGCGCAGGGAGCGGAGTCACAAGACCTGGGCTCTGTTCACCTCGGGGGAATGCCCTGGCCTCAGTTTTGCCATCTGTAAAGCAGGTAGAAGGACAGACATGTCCCTAGAGGGAATGCTGAGTGCTCAGGGACTGGTTCTTCCCCTCCCTTCCTGGATCTCTGCTCTGCTTCGGGGCTGAGAGGGGGCAGCCAAGCTCTGATCCTTTCGAATACCAAAGAAGAGCCCCCTTTTGTGGGGAGGGATCAATACAGCCCTGGGATTTTTAATGAGCTGCCGCAACCACAGACTTTAACCTTGCAGATAATGGGCTGAGTGGTGGGTAATGCCTATTGACAGAGCCGGCTCCCTCAGCCTTAATGAGCTAATCAATACTTGTTCTCAGCTTAATTTCCATCTAATTGCTCTTTAACGACGCCAGATAATGGGCAGCCCCCTGTGTGGTGGTGAGGGGGGGCATCACGGGGGGTGGCACAGTCCTGGCCCTCCTCCATATCACACCCCTGCCCACCTGAGATCATATGGGGGAGTGGGCAGTTTTACTGTTGGAGGAGGCAGAGGCTGGAGATGGGAGTGGGGTCTGACTTTACCTGGATACCTGGCACCCGCTGGCACGGTGCAACCCCCCCAGTGCTGACAAGAGTCACGCCCCCTAAGTGCTCGGCACAGATGGGCCCATCCGTCGGGCAGATCAGCGGCTTAATGCGTTATCCTAAACGAGGCTCATTAATCTGCCACGGCAGCCTGATCGGGACCCCTCCACAGCCTTTCCCTTTCCCGTGAACCTTTGAAATCCTTGTTCTTTTCTTCCAGCCAGGCCAAAAGAAGGTGCCCTGCTGGGAGCCCAAAAGCCCAATGTGCTGATGCCCAGTGTGCGCCCAGCACAGGAAGGGGCAGGCAGGGGGTGCTGGGCAAGCCCCCGGCCTGCGATAGAAGGGGGCAGCTCTCCATGACCCAGCAGCTCCCTTCCTGTCCTATGCCCCTGCCCATCTCCTGGATGGGTGTGAAGGGATCTCTCTCTCTGAGGCCCGTGGGACCCCGAGGCTGCCAGTGGGGAGCAGTTAGTGCCTGTTGTGGGGCAGGGATTTTGATGCGGTGGGTCAGGAATGGGTGGGATTAGCCCCGTGGCTTGTCCTTGGGAGCACGTCCCAGCGATGCCCCTCTCACCCTGTGCCCAACTGCCCTTTATCAGTCCCAGCAGCCTAGGGCTGGCCTGCCAGGGTCAGCGCGTCGGCTGGGCTTTCTTCAGCCTGGCAGCCATCGATCAACATCGATTTGCCAGCGCACCAGGTTCCTTATAGACTCATAGATTCTAGGGTCAGAAGGGACCAATGTGATCATCTAGTCTGACCTCCTGCATAAAGCAGGCCACGGAACCCTACCCATCCACTTCTATAACAACCCCCTAACCTATGTCTGAGTTATTGAAGTCTTCCTTGGCTTCCTTTGGCATGAGACTTTTTAAATGTCCCACAACTGGAGAGCTGGACACGGCAGAGATCAGCGTCTCTCCTGGACTCTTCCAGTGTGTTCCCGGCTGCTCCGGTGCCGGGCTCCCCCACCCTAGCTCTGCCAATGCACCTCATCCCTGACGTGCAGCCCCCCACTAGCCCATCCCTGGGCTCCACACGGCTCTGCCGGTGCCCCTCACTCCCGATCCGCAGCCCCACTTGCTAGTCTCACCCATCCATTTTAAAAAGTCCGTCCAGCAGGGATCTTGTTTGCCAGGCTCGGAGTGACGGGCGGTGTGCTGCTTGGCGCTCGGCTGCAGTCTGCACACGGTGTCTGTACTGTGTCAATCATGGGGGTGACGAGAGGTTATTGGACCCGCTTCTATTGGCCTCTGAGCGTGGCGGAGCCTGTCAGCAGGGCTGGGGAAGGACGCAGAGCGTTTGCGGGACTGTGGGTGACACGTTACCGATAGCCTGGTTCTGCCCTTTGTGTTATACCTCTGGAGAAAGGTGTTTTGTACTGGTCCAGCTTCCAGCCCTGTCCAGGCAGGAACCCTGCCACCTTTACCCCAGTCTCCCTTCATGCTGGGGTGTGTGTGTGTTTGTGTTTCTCTAACTCAGCTGGGCTAGGGGCAGCAACTGGGCGGGGGGGAGGGGTCAGGCCTCAGCCTTGTTGCTCTGTGTGTGGGAACGAAAGATTTATCCCTTGGGGTGACAGCAAAGACCCCAGTCACGCTGTGACCAGCTCCGATGGCTCATGGGCCGAGCAGAGGGCTCTGGCCCCCAAGTGCTGCTTGAAGGCTCCCGCATAGCTGGTACGTTGCAGGAGAACCCAGGATGCACCTTGTAAACTGGCCCCAGGCTTTCAGAGGAAGCCTCCTGCCCAAATCAAAGACCCGCCTGCCTGCCCCATCCCACTCGTGGTCCTGTCACCCCACCCAGCTGGCAAAACAGCCCTGCCTGGGGCTCTGAGCACAATGCTGAGGAGGATCAGCGGGATCACAGCAGTTTCCCTGTTGCTCTGTTGCCTCTCATCTTCCCGCCCTGAGACCTTGCATGGTCTGAAAATAAAATGGATTGTACACCTGCACAGCTGGCAGAGCCCCCCCCCCCACAGTGGATTGTACACCTGGACAGCTGGCAGAGCCCCTCCCCCACAATGGATTGTACACCTGCACAGCTGGCAGAACCCCCCCCACAATGGATTGTACACCTGCACACCTGGCAGAGCCCCTCCCCCCAATGGATTGTACACCTGCACAGCTGGCAGAGCCCCCCGCACACACAATGGATTGTACACCTGCACAGCTGGTAGAGCTCCCGCCCACAATGGATTGTACACCTGCACAGCTGGCAGAGTCCCCCCAACACACAATGGATTGTACACCTGCACAGCTGGCAGAGCCCCCCCCAACAATGGATTGTACACCTGCACGGTTGGCAGAGCCCCCCCTCAATAGATTGCACACCTGCACAGCTGGCAGAGCTCCCCCGACCACACAATGGATTGTGCACAGAGCCACACACACACAAGCACACAATCCCAAACTGGCTATACAGAAAGTCACCACTAGATGGCAGCCTAACCAGCCACTCCAGGGCTGTAACAGCCCCCAGGTGGCCAGTTTGGGTGGGACTGTTCCTGAAGGTTCCAGCACAGGACATCATCTCTAATTAATCTTTAATTCCTTGAGACACCAGGACAATCCTGGAGGGTTGGCAACCCTACTCCTGGGTCATAAAAACATCAGAGAGGGAGCCGGGTTAGCCTGGATCTCTAAAAAGTGACAAAGGGTCCTGTGGCACCTTATAGACTAGCAGACGTGTTGGAGCATGAGCTTTCGTGGGTGAATACCCACTTCATCAGACACATGCATGTATTCACCCACGAAAGCTCATGCTCCAATGCGTCTGTTAGTCTATAAGGTGCCTCAGGACTCTTTGTTGCTAAGAACATAAGAGCAGCCAGACTGGTTCAGGCCAAAGGTCCATCCAGCCCAGTATCCTGTCTACGACAGTGGCCAATGCCAGGTGCCCCAGAGGGAGTGAACAGAGCAGGGAATCCTTTGCTGGCCTCCAATGGGCGCGGTGGGGGCTGCAGTCTGGTTTCTGGCATGCCCTGGTCCAGGGGAATGACACTTGCCGAGCAAGCGTCCTGGGGATGGCTGTTGGGGGGATGCTGGATTCCTGGCAGATCAGAGGGTGGGGGTGGTGGGGGATGGATTTGGGGAGCGGGTACAAGGAGCCGGAACTGGACCTGGGACTGGGAGGCAGGGTAGGACTAGTAGGCCGGCCTGGACAGCTGGGCTGGGCAGGGCACGGTGCTTTTGGGGCGGCAGCAGAGCTAGGCATGGGCTGGGTCATTTCCCTGGGGAACAGGGGTCTTCAGGAGTGGGGGGTGGGGAGGGGAGGAGGAGAACTCAGGAGCTGCAGGTGAGTGCAACTAACTGAGGACAAGAGGTGTTGCCTGCGGTGCTCAGAGGGTTAAACCCTTGGATTGCTAAACCCCATTGTACAATGTGGCCCCACAACACATCAGCTGGCCCTCCGGGACACTATGCCTGGGGAGGAGGGCTCCAGGCCCCTACACTCTGGCCTCCATCGTGCACACGGACTCTGTCCTCCAAGGTGCCGCAGGGGGAGGTCGGAGATCAGGAAGGCAGTTTGGGGGGCGGGCTGGACCCACTGCTGATTGAGCAGGTGGGGGGGGGGGGGCTCATCAGTCCCCCAGCTGGGGGACAAGGGCAGCAGGAGCTGCAGTGGGGGTGCCCGTCGCCAGCTGATCCACAGCAGGGCATTAGCCCCTGTCTTGGGGAAGGCCATGGGGTAAGTACGGCAAGAAGCAGCCTCCTGCTGAGCCCGGCTCTGCCCGGGGCTGATGGAGGAACTCGCCTGACTGCCCTGGGCAGCAGTGGGGAGATGAGGCTGGGAGTTGCCTTTGGAAACAGCTGCCTAGCCCCCAAAAGAGAGCCCTGAAATAAATCAAAGCGTGCAGCCTAGTTCTTCTGTGCAACCCTACAATAACCAACTAGCATGTGCAACACTAATACGGGAGCACGTCGCAGCCTGACTGGAACTGGGGGAAGCACAAGAGACCACTGCACAAGCTGGGTGACCAGACAGCAGTGTGAAAAATCGGGACGGGGGTGGGGGGTAATAGGAGCCCATATAAGAAAAAGCCCCAAATATCGAGACTGGCCCTATAAAATCAGGACCACTGGTCACCCTCCCTTACACCCCCTTCGTCACAAGCATCTGTATGAGCAAAGTTCTGCTTGCACGTGTCGGTGTGGCGGGAATCCCGGGCCTCGCACTGAAGCTTCGGAAACGAAATCTCTTCTGTGCGGAGCTGAACCTTGTTTTGGGCACTAGGCGTTCAGAAGGGTGAGGTCCTCCAATCAGGGAGCAGAACCAAGACCATGGGACTCAGCTGACCAATCCCACATTGCCATCTCTCACTCACAATTGTCTCACGGCTCCCAGAATAGCTGGTGTTTTTCTTAAGCTCCAGCTGCTGGAATCAGGAGATCGCAGAAAAGCTTCAGCTTCCATTAAAGCCAGTTTCTAGCTCTCGCGGTGGCAGAGAAAAGCCTGAAATTTGAAGCAAAGGCACCGTAAAGGGCTGAAAACGAGAATGCAAAGGAAAAGAACTCAACATTTAAAAAAAAGTCTCATGATTTTTCAGCCCGTCTTACAACTTTTGAATGTCTGGGCTTGGCCATGCAGCTCAGAGATTGAATACTCCTGGGTCCCCGAGAGCCTGGGACTGCAGCACAGAAAATATTGGCCCAACAGTTCTGAACAGAGAGACTCTGGGAAAACAGCACCTGGCTAGCTCTTCAGATCCCTCGTTAGCAGTGGATCTCACAGCCCTTGGCAAAGGAGAGCAGCCTCGTAATAAGAGTAATAGCTAGTTCTTATGTAGACCTTGTTCCTCTGTAGATCCCCAAGCCCTTTAAAAAGGAAGTCAGTATCATTATCCCCATTTTACAGATGGGGAAACTGAGGCACAGAGAGCAGGTGTGACTTGCCCAAAGTCATCCAGCAGGCTAATAGTAGAGCCAGAAATAGAACCAGGTCTCCTGAGTCCCAGTCCGGTCCTGTTTGGTCCAAGGCTCATTCGCAAACAGGGTTGCTACGTTAGTTGGATAAATTATTAGGTCACAAATTGTTCCCCCAGCTCAAATTCCAGCACTGAAGAGCTACCCTGATAACACAAGCCCTCTTGCAATGTGCCCACCCTACTATTCTGAGCAACCCTACAATAACAACCCAGCTACACAGTCTGACACAACCATGCTGATAACAAGCAAACATGCACCGGGCCGTGATTTACGAGCATCCCTACAATAACAATTCAGTGTGTGCAGCACAGAACTCATGCACAGTGCTGTAATACACCAGTCCTCCTGGAGGACCCTACAAAAACAACCCACTAAGGTGCACCTGTGCACTGTTCAGCAAGGAAACTGATTTGACTTCCTAGGGGCCAAGAAGTTGCTTATAAACCTCAGAGCACCAAATGATTAATAAAAAAACCCAGTGTCTTTTAAGCATAAACAATGATCATCTTTAATGGTAGGTGTCACGGAGTCCCCGGGCGATGCTCTGGAACAGCTCCCCACAAAGCCAGGCAGGACTTTGGGGAGCCTCCTCTCCCTTGGAGCAGACTTGTTCAGGGCAAGAAGCTCACACGTCTTCACCTCCTGGGTCTCTCCTTGGTGCATTCAGCATCCTCTGCTCCTCCGTGCGCTTCCCACAGCGAGCCCGCCCCAGTGGGGTCCTGGGGAAGCCACAGGGTCCTGCACCCCCACTTTGCAGTCAGACGTGACTCTCAGCCAGCCAGTAACACAGAGCTTTATTCGATGACAGGAACAGGATCTAAAACAGAGCTTGTAGATACAGCGAACCGGACCCCTCGGCCGGGTCCATTCTGGGGGGCAGTGAGCCAGACCCCCACGTCTGCCTTCAGCCAGCTTCAGACTAACCACCCCTTCCTTCTCCTCCTCTCTGCTCAGCTCCTTTCCCGGGCCAGGAGGTCACCTGATCCCTTTATCTCCAACACCTTCAGCTGGCACCTTTGCAGGGGAGGGGCCCAGGCCATCAGTTGCTAGGAGACAGAGTGCCAGGCATTTAGGTGCACTGGCCCTTTGCTCTGCCAGATACTTAAGAACTGCCATGGGGACACTGAGGCACCAACACAGTATTCAGAGAAAACACCAAGAACATTCCCAGTTCGTCACAGTGGGATGGGCTGAGACTGGAGTCAGAGCAGGGTCTCCCTAGGTTCAGTGTTCTAGTTTGGATCTGGTGTTTGGGCCGCGCATTGCTGGAAGCTCCTGAATGGAGCTGTCTAAAGCATGGAATTCCCTTCCTGGGAAAATGTTCACATTGGAGGGGGTGGGGGAGAAGACAGTCCCAGATTGGGACAAAACCCCCAAACCACCAAATTTTTCACAGAAAAGGATCCTAAGAAACATTCCATTTTGGGAGAACCAACACAGAATTTTCCTGTTACTGTCACTGAAATTGACAAGAGGCTACCAGACGGGCTGCTGGAGGCTGAACCCCCCCTCCACTTCCCAGGAATTCAGCCTCTGGCAGCCCCCGGAAGGCTCTTGGTGGTTTCTCATTCTGCCTGCAAGCCAGGGAGCCGTCCTTTCGATCTTCCCCAACGGACAATGGGAATCTTCTGGCAAAATTTCCAGGTGGAAAACCGTTCTGATGGGAAATCCCCGACCCGCTCGACTCCCTGAGTTCTTTTTCAAGGCCACAGAACGGAGGAAATCCCATGGCATGCGTCCAACTAACCATCCACTGGGGTGGAGAAATGTCCCCAAAACAGCTGAGCTCTTGACAATTCCACCACCTGGGGCCACAGTCTCGCAGGGGCAGCTGCATCCAGACCGGGCCTGGAAAATAGCCCCGTTTCCAGCGTGGGACCTGACCCAGCCATGAATACACAGGGGTGGGGTCAGTTTTGGCCCCTCCTGTCACCTCCATATTACACAGGTGGGAGCCGATTCGGTCCCATCTCTAGCGCGGTGGGAAAGAAATGGGGCAAGAAGCAATTTTCAGCCCTGTTACCCAGACTCTCCCCTGTCCCTTTGGCTGTTTCAGCTCGGCCTTTGCCCTGTGGAGTGGGAGCAAGTCTGTGTGCCCGAGGCAAGGCCCATTGTCTCCCCCGGTTGTGTGGGGGGCTGAGCCTTCACCTTCCCAACCTGCCGGAGGACAAGGTGTCTGTCCCAGCCAAGGCCCTGCTCTGACCTCTCCAGCGGGGCCAGCGCCTTGTCTGTTCTCACACCTCATAGGTAAGGCCCTATTCCTACCAAATTCACAGCCTTGAAAAACTCATCCTGGACCATAAAATCTGGTCTCCCCCTGTGAAATCTGGTCTTTTGTGGGCTTATACTATACAGATTTCGTGGGGGAGACCAGCATTGTTCAAATCAGGGGTCCTGACCCAAAAGGGAGTTGCAGGGGCGCCGCAAGGTTATTTTAGGAGAGATCGTGGTATTGCCACCCTTCCTTCTGCGCTGCCGTGAGAGCTGGCTGGCCAGAGAGCAGCGGCTGTTGGCCACCCAGCTCTGAGCTGGGAGGTTTGCAAGGATTCCCGTCCCGTGAGAAGAGGAGACACACTCTGGGCTAATATCTCCCAGCAGCTGGTGTGTTGAGCGGATGGGACCTGTGCTGCCCCCTGCCATGGCTGCTCATGTGTCCCCTTAGCATCCCCATGCTGCTTGTGGCCCCAACCCCACTTTGAGTGGCTGGGGGGGTCCCCTCTCAAAGAGGCAGAAGCAGCTGCAGTGGGGACCCCTTTCCCTCCAGGAGCAACAGGGGTGGTAACAAGGATCCTCCTTGCCCCTCCAGAATAAGGGACTGGGGGATTCCCAGTACTAAGCCCAGCAGCCGGTGTCTCTCTGCAGGGATGGGGTTTGGTAGGGCCATGCAGAGCAGTAGTTCTTGGGGTGCACTCCCCATTGAAATGCCCGGGGGCACTTCCTCTTCTCGGAGTAATGGGCTCAGGCTCTCTGTAGACTCGGGCAGCGTCATTGTGTCAGTTACACTCAGGGCAGTTACTCCCTCTCACAGCGAGGGGTTCAGGCTCTCTGCAGATTCAGGCAGATGTGGCTATATCGCTTACACTCAGCGCAGCTCCTCCTTGCTCTCAGAGTGATTGTCTGAGGCTTTCTGCAGACTCAGGTAGTATCAGGGCAGGCCCCCCTCTCAGACAGATTGGCTCAGTCTCTCTGCAGACGCAGGCAGCTGTCAATGCTTTGCTTACACACAGATCACGTTTCCAAGCTTTTCTTTGCAGCCAAGAGAGCTGGATACATAATATTTTTTTAATGACAGCTGAGATTTCTGATCGCACCATGTGACTCCAGGAGCAGGGGCTTTAGACACAGGCCTGTGGGGCATCTGCTTTAATACAGCTGTGGTAGCAGCTCTAAAGTATGTGTGGGGAGCACGAGGAAAAGAAAGGATGATTCTTCCTGGCCCATCCTGGCCACTTTTCATGAGGGATCTGACCTGGCCGGACTAAATTCAGCCCTTGCATAACCACGGGTAGCTCTCATTTGAGCCAGTATAGTAAGCTTTGTGACTGCTTACTCCTCAGCATTGCCACTCTGTGACCTAGGACAAGTCACTGCCCAGACATCTGCCTCAGTTTCCCCATCTGTAAAATGCACCTGTCGCCTGTAACTGCCGGTTTCTAGAGCACCTTGAGACCTTAGGATGAGGGCTGCTGAGGATGTGAGCAGGGTGGTTAATTACTCGTTAGAACCCTGGGGAGACACTTCCTGTGTCTGTTCCTGCCGAGCAGCTCCCAGCCTCTCCTTTGGAGGCCAGACGTGTGTGATTCTCCGAGATCTCCCGCTCACTCAGCTGTTTCTCCCTGGCTCTGCAGGAGCCAGACCTTGGGAAGATGACTCTGCCAGACCCTAGGACTTGGAAGGCTTCCCAGCTCTGCCCTTGCAGAGTCACCATCAGCTGGCCTCATATCCCCACCTTTGGATTTGGTAGGGGGGCGGTGGGTCATCTCAGCTGATGGGCAATGGGGGTGACCTAATGGGCTCTGGCATTAACTCCTCATGGAGCGGGGGTGGATGGGGAGGGAAGGAGAGTGGCCGGGGGATCTGGAAAGGGGGATGGGGGAAGAATTAGGAGCTGGTGGATCAGTGCGGGGTGGGGGAGTTTGCCCAGGCAGAGGTACCCCTGCGTAGCTCGGCTCGGTGAAGGGAACAGGGCAGCTGGCTCTCCGGTGACTCGCTCAGAGATGGCCTCCCACAGCTTAGGGCCCTTTGCAGCTGTCACTGATTTCAGCTCTCATTTCAGACCTTGGCCTGGCCACGTCCAGACATCGGGCTCAGGGACTTCGGAGGGGGCCAGGCAGGCTTGGCCGGGAACCGGACGGCTTTCCAGGAACTCCCGCTGCTCTGGCTGCAGGACAGCCCTGGGGGATGCATCCTGCAGCCTATAATTAACCCCCTCTTCCTGCTCCCCAGCCCGGCCCATCGCAGGCCGCAGTGCAACAGGCTTGGCAAGAGAAGAACTACAGGTCTGAGCGTTCAGATCCGTAGTGGGACAATCCGTCCATGCATGGAGCTGCAGGCCCATCATCCCAGGTTGGACCGGAGGCTGCCTCAGGTGGGTGCTAAGAGCCCATCAGGCACCACTCTTCACACTCCAATCCCTCCCAGAGACCCTACGCATTCCCTTCCCCAGTGCAAGCCCAAAGCACACTCTCCTAGCCCGGCAGGGAGGCAGGACCCTCCCGTGGCCAGCCAGGTTCCCACGGTGCTGCGTCGCCCAGCGACTGGTTTATGGGTAGCTGGGTGGGCACAGACCCGAATGGGGTGAGGGGATCTATCTCCCCTGGGAAGAGATTTAAAGTGATGGCTGAATTTTATCCCGGGACTCCCCACAGTGCTGGGCACCGCGTGTCACTGCTCTGAGTCGCACGGGCCCGGGCCGGGAGGTCCCGTTGAGGCTCCAACGCCTGGAGCACCAACCCCGGAGCGATGACATTTGAACCCTGGGCCAGCTGGCCCCTCGCCCTGGGTCAGACCAGAGAAGCAAGGCAGTTTGGAAGAACCGCAGTGTGTCTCACTGTATCAGGGGCGGGGAGGGAGACTGCCCCTTAAGACGCTCATGGCATGTAGCGCTGGGCAGTCGTTGAACCCCAGAGGGGGAAAGCTGCTGCCACCCCAAAACCTTCCAGGGGTTGAAATATCCGACTTTCCCTCTGCAAGGGAGGGGTGACTCCAGCACAGGCTGGACCTGGTCCTCCTCTGAGCTGCTTCTCATGTCGCCCGAGCTCTTGCTGCTGGTCCCTTCCCTGTGGGCTCCATGGCCTGGGAGCCCCTGGCGAGGTGGCTGGGAATGGCCTCTTCCCTTTCCTAGCTGGTCTTTCCACCCTGGCTGAGGCCCCGGCTTACCCGAATCTCCAGCACAGCCATGGGGCCTGATCTCTTGCAATGCCCTTAGGAAGTCTGGCTGCTCTGGCTTCCTGGGGGCGCGACAGGTGAGCGAGGACTCCGGCCGTCGGGTCCTTGGCAGCGCCACCCTGGCCTGCATCAATCAGCAGCAGGTCATGACGCTCCCTGTGGGGCAGTGTCTGGGCTAGCGTGACCAGGGGGTTGCTGTGTTCCACTGGGTGAACCCTGGCTGGATCCTGGATGATGCTCTAGTGCGGCGAAAAGGGGCTGGTGCAGGGGCCAGGAGCTCACGCTGGGAACCCATCTATCTCTTTGAGCATGTCTAATCCACACATCCCAGTAGCATGGGAGGGTTCCTGAAGAGAGATCAGAGCCTAGTGGTTAGAGCCCTAGAGTCAGGACTCCTGGGTTCTATTCCTTGCTATGTTATTGACTTGCTGTGTGACGCAGAACAAGTCCCCTTGGCGTGGCCATGCCACAGCTTCCTTGGGGGGCAGATGAGGACAATCCTTCTAATTTGCCTCCTAGGGGGTTGCTAATGAAGCAGCCTCTGGAAAGTGCTTTGAAATCCTCGGAAATGGTAGGTCCAGGGGGAAGGGGGCCAGGACAGAGGGAATGAAGAAGGGCCTGGTGACGGCAAGAAAGGGCCTGGGAAGAAGCCTAGCAGGAGGACCTGAGAGAGAGAGAACAGGCAGAGGAGCAGCGTGGGGAGGGGAGGATGGTCAGAACGAAAGAAAGGAGAAAAGATTTGCAGGGAAAGGGCCCGATCCTGTGCCTGTTGACACCTGGGGCCGCTCTCCCCAGCAGAAGTTGGGCTGGGCCGAAAGGGTTTCCGGGGGGAGGGATTTTGCAGACATTGTGGGTTTGCGGGGGAGGGGGGGGACCACTGCAGCTGCTGGCTCTGCTCGCCTCATGGGATGCTGCTTTGGAAAGCGTCATTTGGCATGGAACAGAAACCACCCCCAGGCCGGGGCCTCGGGCTGGCGTGTGGGGCAGTGCTTGGTCTATTGCAGTCTGAGGGGGCAGGGAGCAACTCCCACCTTGCTGCTGTCCTGTCCAGGGAACACGCTGGGATTTGGCAGCAGCGCCCCAACACATGCAGGGGCCCTGCTTAACCCCTTCCTTGCCGCCTGCCTAGCAGAAGGCAGGAGTGTCATGGAGTCCCCGGGCGATGCTCTGGTACTGCTCCCTACGAAGCCGGGCAGGACTCTGGGGAAGTCTCCTCTCTCTGAGCAGACTGGCTCCAGGGCAAGAAGCTCACATGGTTTCACCTTCCTGGGCCTGACCTTGGAGCATTCAGCATCCTCTGCCCCTCTGTGCACTTCCCACAGCGAGCCCACCCAGGCGGGGTCCTGGGGAAGCCAGAGGGTCCTGCACCCCAACTCTGCAGTCAGACGTGACTCTTAGCCAGCCAGTAACACAGAGGTTTATTCGATGACAGAAACATGGTCTAAAATAGAGCTTGTAGGTCCAGAGAACAGGACCCCTCAGCTGGCTCCATTCTGGGGGGCAGTGAGCCAGACCCCCACATCTGCACTCACTTCCCATCCCCAGCCTGCTCCAAACTGACTCTCTCTCCAGCCCCTCCTTCCCTGGGCTTTGTCTCTTTCCCGGGCCAGGAGGTCACCTGATCTCTTTGTTCTCCAACACCTTCAGCTGGCACCTTTGCAGAGGAGGGGCCCAGGCCACTAGTTGCCAATAGACAGAGTGTCAGGCATTTTCTGTGCAGACAGTATCACAGGGGCCTTCTTGGGCTCTGCAACAATTATACACCCTGATCCCCCCAGCTAGATACCTAAGAAATGCATAGGGGAAACTGAGGCACCCACACAGTAGTCAGAGGAAACATTAAGAACATTCCCAGTTCGTCACAAGGAGCTCCTCATTTGGGGCTGCCATGTCCAACGTGCCATTATTATTAGCATCCTGACACCCAGGAATGGCCAGACCAGATCAGACCAGGAGCCCATCTGGCCCGGTATCCCGTCTCCGACAGTGACCAGCACCAGCTGCTTCTGGAAAAGGTGCAAGAAACCCTCCCCAGTGGGCAATGCTGGAATAACCTGCCTGGAGAGGAGGTTTCTTCCTCACCCGAGCTAGTGGCTGCCCTGAGGCATGGGAGTTGTAGCCCTCGCATATTTGCGCCCTGCCTTACGTAACAGTGGAGGGTCTTCTTACCCCTGAAAATGTCAAATCCTTTCTGGAGCTCTTGGCTTCAGTGCTGGGGCGCGGCAGGGACTGCAGCAGGTCACATATACACTGTGTCCTCAAGCAGTTCCACAGTGTAGCCTTGGAGCTTGAGCATGGGACTCAGGAGATCTCAGTTCTAGTCCTGGCTCTGCTGGGTGATGCTGGCTTTTGCCTCAGTTTCCCCATCTGTAAAATGGGAATAGTGATACTGTCTACCTTTATGAAGTGTTTGGAGCTCTACAGAGGCACAAGGTCTATATAAGAACTTGGAATTAAGCTTATCGTTAGTTTTAAACGAGTTGCCTCTCATCTTCATGGAATGCCCCTGGCTCTTGTAATAGGAGCGAGATGAAAAGGGCACCTGATTTACCTTCTCTGTCCCTTTAATTGATTTTAATCTGCCTCTATCCTGGACCCTTTTATTTGGCCCCTCTATAAATTTCAGCCTTTTCATACCCTCCACGTGGCTGTTTATACAGCTCACACCCCTCCCCATTTACAGGATGTATTATTTTATAGGTGCTTCCGGTTCACACAGTCTTATTGAAGCTGCGTTGGTCCCAGGATATCAAAGCCACAAGGTGGGGGAGGGAACAGACATTACCTCCCCCCGCTTGTCTTTCCGGGTATTTTGGGTAAGTCTTTTCCTATTGTTTGGCTCACAAACTAACCACGTCTGATCTCACGTGGGGCCTGTCATCTCGAAGGCTCTGAAGACACTTTGCAAGCTGTGCTGACAGTACTGGGATTACTTTGTGATCAGTGGAATGCAGCCACCTCTGGAGTGCAATGAAACAGCTGCTTAACACTGCACTCCACAAGACTGTTCCGGGTAGGAAGGAGCCTGTATCCAGCTGAAATTGCAGGGGCAATTGATGGAGGCAGAATACAATTAGCCTGAGCTGGAATCCAGCCAGGATAACATTGCTAACTTGTGAGGAACGCGGTGGGATCTTTAACGAGCACAGATGATCTGGGATAAAGCCGTGCGTGGGATCCAAAGGCCGTCACTGTGCCAGGGTGTTTATCACAGCATCAGCCACTCTGGGCGTCACACCTAAATAACGCCCCGCTTTAGCTATACCCTCTGGTAGGATCCTGAACCCCCTCCCCCCTTTTAGGCTTTTTCTGCTCCCTTCTCATCTGGAATAGTGGTTCTCCCGTAAATGGAGACGTTGTTCTTCCTCTTCTCAGCTGTCATCGCGGCTGAGAAAGGCTCCTGGTGGGCGAAATAGCCAAGTGCCCAGGCTGGAAGCCCATCAGCGGGCAGGTGTAGGTGAGCTGGGGGGGGTGCAGGGGGTACATTTCGCCAGGAAACACTTGGGTCCCTGTGGTTCTGGATGGATTCAAATAAGAGGCTCGAGGTCCCTGGGTGGGAGGGGCCATGAAGGCCTGGAGTTCATCGTATTTCCCTAACATTACCCAGCTTTGAGGCCACCTTGGTGGTTCGCCCGGGACCCGGAGCAGGCCCATCTTCCCTTTAACACCCAGGTGCAGACCCTGGAGACTATGTGTCCCAGCATGCACTGCTCCACAGCTCTGGGGACCAGCATCTCTGTTTAAATCCAGGCTGTGGATTTCTCATGCTAGGCATGACCCTGCCATGTGGGTGCATTTGGAGAGTCAGGGGCTGCCACACTATACCCAAGAAAAGCTTCTGTTGGTTCAGCATGCCTCTGTGTGTCCCTAGTAGGGTGACCAGATGTCCTGATTTTATAGGGACAGTCTTGATTTTTGGGTCTTTTTCTTATATAGGCTCCTATTACCCCCCAACTCCCATCCCGATTTTTCACACTTGCTGTCTGGTCACTCTAGTCCCCAGACGAGGCCGGGGATTGTGATTATTTGCAAGCCTGGCCTGTGTGGCATGTTGCACATTGGTGCGAACTGTGCTCCTCCAGCCCCCGACTTGTTAAAGTTGGCAGGGGGTCGTTAACCGGCGGGGCCTTGGGCAGATGGGGGGTGGGGTGTTTGATCCCCAGTTAGCAGTCACAGGAATGTACCTCCCACGGCGGCCCCCTGCCAGCCTCCACTGTTGATTTTGTTCCTGGACCAGTTTTATTTGACTTGGTTTTGAACTGAGCCTCTGGAAAAACCCAGGCTCCGGACGGTAGCTAAGTGCTGAAACTGGAGTGATTCCTTCATGGAAACAGAGTGCAAGAGGGAAGAACAGTTTCGCCCAGATCCTCAGGGTCACGGCCGTAGCTGGGCTCACAGGGAACGGGGCAAGGAGCTGCTGAGGCTCAGTTCAAGGGCGTCATGACTCCATTAACGGGCTAAGCTTGGCCAACAGGGTATCGCAGGGAAAACGTCCTAACAGTGAGAGCTGGCAGCCTAGGCAATAATGCATCCGTGGAAACAGTGAAAAGCCCCATTGTTTGAGTGGCTGGCCAGAGCCCTGGAGCCTTGATTGTCTTCAACATCCTGCGCGTTGGTGAAAGTTTGAACTGGTTTGTCAAGCAGCCGGAGTTCCTGGCTTCGTGTGGCCAGTTAGAGAAGCGACCTTCTGAGCTCAGTAACCTGGCTTCCCGCAAGTCCTGAAGTCTGCCTGGAGACACAGGCATTTTGGGGCCACCCTGGGGCCTGCTTGCTCAGGGCACTGGTTGCATTTCCATCGTCCTGAATTTCCTCCTGGCAGGCTGGTGTGCAGTCGCAGCCTCAAGGTGCCGTGACAGGAACAGCCCATCCTGCAGGCTACACGCTAAAAGCAGACCACAGCGCTGGGAGCGTGAGCTGGATATTACTCCGCATTGTGCATCCCCGAAGGAATGATCAGCGATGTTCCCCATGCGGCGGCAGCTGGCTCCCTAGTGACCATGCGGCAGGCAGGAATTAGAAGCTGGCTCTGCAGATCCCAGCTTGAGGGTGCGGCCCCTGCACGTTGATTGGCAGCGGCTGAGGAGCTGGGATCCCACCTTTGTTTTACAGTCGCTTTCCTGAAGCACTTAAGCCCAGCCAGAGTCTGAGCGGCGGCGGGGATGCACTGGGGAGGGGCTGTCCAGTCCCTGCTTCTGGGGAAATGGCCCAACCTGGTCTGGCAGCTGATTGTGCTCAGATTGTTGAATGGGACTTTGTTTTCAGCTGGCAAAGAGCCTGCTGTGTAGCATTTTAACAGAGAGGGGTGTGCAGAGGGGGGCGTGGGGGAATCCCCTGGAGAAGGCATTAATCCAGCTAACCATTCATGGCCAACAGAAACCTATTGAAGCATGAAATAATGCTCGCACAGAGGAGCTGATGTGGGCTTAGCCGGCTCACCCCGCGCGCTGCTGCGGGGGGAAAGGCCCTTCCCTGCAACCGCTGCTAGACAAAACATCCTCGAGGCTCCCCTGGGCAGGAGCGAAGCAAGTGCACAGCGGTTGCCAACAGGTTTGCCATGAACATTCCTGCTTCCTTCGCGGCACCGCTTGCTCCTTGCGTGAGGCTGTCGGCATCATTGGTGCCTGCGGGCCTTGCTCACGACGGGCAGCTAGGGAGCGACAGCCCTGGAGAGGGGCATCCTCGTGGCAGCCAGTCGGGAAGCTGCAGCAGGGGCTCCCGCCGGGTAAACTTCCTCTACAGGCTGCTTCCCTGCTGGCTTGACCCACCCCCTTACACACCTGTAAGAGGGGATAGTTCTGTGCCTGCAGGATCTGAGCTCCTATCATCTTCAATGTCTTTACCCTGCCAGCTCCCAGCAGTGCTGCTCTCCCTATTTTGCAGGTGGGAAACTGAGGCACAGAGAGACTAAGGGACTCAACCAAGGTCATCCAGGGAGTCTGTGGCAGAGCTGGGGGTTGTATCCAGGGCTTCTGCGGCCCCCAGGTTAGTGTTGTCACCACTGGGTCTCTCCTTGCAATAGGAGGGGCTAGGAAGGGCTGCAAGGCTGGTGAGGGGAGCTTCTGGGGGAAGGGCTGTGACCAGAAGCACTAGCAGAGGAAGCCTTGGGGTGCAGAAGGAAAGGCAGTGTGGTCTAGTGGCTAGCACAGCTGAGTAAGATTCAGGAAACCTGACTTCAAGTCCCAGCGCTGGCCTATGGTATGGCCTTGGGCCAGGGCCGGCGCTCCCATTTAGGCGACCTAGGTAGTTGCCTAGGGCGCCAGGATTTGGGAGGGCGGCAGACTGCTCTAGTGGACCTCCTGCAGGCGTGCCTGTGGACGGTCTGCTGGTCCCACGGCTCCGGTGGAGCATCTGCAGGCATGCCTGCGGCAGGTCCACTGGAGCCGCGGGACCGGTGAGCTGGCCCTGCACCTAGGGCGCCAAAAACTCTGGTGCAGCTCCTACCTTGGGCAAATCCCTGCATCTCTCGATGCCTCAGTTTCCCCTCTCCTCTCCCCCGTGTCTATTGATCTTCTAAGTGCATTGGGGCAGGGGCTCTCTCTCACCATGGGGACATACAGCACCTTGTGCAGCGGGGCCCTGCTCTCGGCTGGGTGTTCCTCTAATACAGTTAATTAATAAGGGCCAGATGAGATCCTGGACAGCATAAGGGCTGACTACAGAGGGGGCATCGGGATAAAAGAGAAAACAAGGTGCTGGTGCCTCGGGGTACAAGACATTCTTCCACAGACCCAAGTGCCCCTTGTCCTGGGCAGTGATGTCTCCTGGTTCTTGACCGTTTGGGATGTTGCTTGGGAGGCCGTGCGGCCCCAGACAGGGAGATCAGGAGGGTGGAAGGAAGAAAGGGATCTCTTTGGATCAGAGCTGTCACCTGGAGCTTTGCTCTGTCTCCTGGGGCTCTCTCTCTCACTGGGCGGGAGGCTTCTCTTTCTACCCTGCTGGTAAATCATTTCCCGCACACACCCGGGCTTGGGCTTGACAGCAATGGAGAAAAGAGAAATGCAGCCATGGAAGTGAAAGTGCATTAGTGAGAAAGCCGTCTAGGCCAGGGGCTCTGAGACTTTTGTACTGGTGACCCCTTTCACACAGCGAGCCTCTGAGTGCGACCCCCACTTATACACGAAAAACACTTGTTTATATATTTAATACCATTATAAATGCAGGATGCAAAGCGGGGTTTGGGGTGGAGCTGGCAGCTCGAGACCTCCCATGTAATAACCTCGCAACCCCCTGAGGGATCCTGACCCCCAGGTTGAGAACCCCTGGACTAGGCTGACCAGATGCCCTGCTATTCGGGGCTGTGTCTTATATAAGCAACTACGCCTTGTCTCCCCTGGAAAGGAAAAGTGTCCTGCTTTGTCACACTTGCTGTCTGGTCCCTGAAGACGGACAGATCTGGTTTAATAGCGGGGGCTTTGCTGCAGCCCGGCCCTGACTCTTCACATGGAGGCATGTGGCACTGAGCTATACTGACCACGTCTGCCCTACAGGGGCATCCATGGGGGCAGAGGCGGATTGGGGGCCCAGGTAGGGTGGCTAGATGTCCTGATTCTGTAGGGACAATCCTGATTTTGGGGTCTTTTTCTTATATAGGCTCCTATTAACCCCCACCCCCATCCTGATTTTTCACATTTGCTGTCTGGTCACCCTAGGCCCAGGATCGCGGGACCCGGGGTGCTTGGGGGGGCAGGGCCCCCCTCGTTTTTTAACATGGGCATAGTAGCGTGGGGCAGGCGCAGAGCAGCGGGTATAAGGGAATCATCTCCCCCACCATGCAGTGCAGCCCCTGCTACCAGTGCCAGCCTCCTTCAGGTGGGGGGCTGAGGTGGGTCTCAGCCCCTCCCATGCCATGGGGCCACGCGCCCTGCCCCTTGGTCAGGCTGGAAGCTGGATGCAGGAGCTGGGCTGTGGTAGAGCTTCCCAGGGAGCCCAGGCAGCTGCTGTGGGGAGCCCCAGACCCTCCACCTGCCCTGAGCAGTGCACCCGGCGGGGGGGAGCAGGGACATGGGCTGGGGGCTGCTCTCAGGTGGGGGAGAAAAAGGAGCAGGGGGCAGGGCCACAGTTCCAGCACTGGTGGCCCCCCCACAACTTCTCTACAGGTTCCAGTGCTCGTGGGGCCCTCAAATTGGCTGGGGCCCCTGGGCACGGGCTGTGCGTTACTCCGTCACTGCACCTGGGAGTGGCTATGGGTCCGATCCAGCTCCCACGGACTGATCCTCATTGACCCTAATTCCAGCATCCCATCCCACCCGGCCCTGGGCCGAGTAGAGCCAGTGATCCTGGCGGAAAGGATCCCCAAGATGTAATAGCCACACTGGGGATGAAATTCAAGGCTTGAGTGGGGCGGGGGCATTGTGCTGTGTGACCTGCGGATCAGGCTTAGGGCAATACGTTCGTTATTGCCTGGGCCTGGTGCTTTAAAAAAGCCCTTTCTAGTTCCAAGATAAAAGCTGGAGTCAAGCCGCAGCCCCAAATAGACATCCTGACGGCACACCCTCTCATTAGAGAGAGCGGGCGTTCCCGGCAGAGCCGCAGAGAAAGGAGCGGCCCACGCCCGCCAGCCCTTTGCCAGTGCACGGATGCAGCCTGCGCCTCTCTGCGTCCGATTGTCTGACACCCCCTCCTCTCATAATTCCACGCAAGGGGGGAAATTTCAAATCGATTAAAATAAAAAAATGCTTCACATTAAATAGCGATAGTATCCGTCAAAATGAGCCACAAATAAAAACCAAGTCCTCCCAGGCCTGTGTACAGAGCAGGTGACACCACACAAAGCTGTACATGGGGACGGTCCCTCTGGGATCCCTAAAACGCTTTAGGATCTAACGAGACTCTGAGGTCTGCCTGGCCCTGGGCTCTGAATGATTCACCCTGGTCCAGGTGACAGTGTCTCTGTGCTCTGTTACCCCGCTAACACATTTCTCAGAGAAGGATCTGGGGCCTAACCCTGCATCTCTGAAGCCAATAACAGCTTCACCGGAGGCATCGATGGGCTCAGGATTAGGCCCCTCACGAGTTCGATTCTGGTGCTGCAGTGACTATGGAATGCAGTGAGCGGAGGAAGGTTGGCTGGGCGTTTCCCACTGCAGTGTTCAAAATGCACCAGGGGGTCTTTACTTCTGACCCAGATAGTTCACCGGAGACAGGACAAGAGAGGTGGGGCTTTAACGTCTCACCTCAGCTTAGAACGCAGCCAGTCCAGCTGTGAGGCAGAGTCATCACTGCCTGCAAGCCAGACCCCAGCTGCGGGCTTGGACGCTACATCTTCTCCTCCGCAGCTGAGCCTGGACAGCCGAACCACCACCAGAATTTCACAAAACCTGGAAAGATCCCCTCTATGTTCCTCCCAGGATGTCGGAAGAAGCAAAAAGGAGAGAGGAGGAATCCTTGTGACACCTTAGAGACTAACATATTTATTTGAGCATAAGCTTTCGTGGGCTAAAACTCACTTCATCGGATGCATAGAGTGGAAAATACAGTAGGAAGAACTATATACACAGAGAACATGAAAAAATGGGTGTTGCCATACCAACTCTAACGAGACTAATCAATTAAGGTGGGCAATTATCAGCAGGAGAAAAAAAACTTGTGTCGTGAACATCAGGATGGCCCATTTCAAACAGATGACAAGAAGGTGTGAGTAACAGTAGGGGGAAAATTAACATGGGGAAATAGATTTTACTTTGTGTAATGACCATCCACTGCCTTTCCTTGCCTTTATATTCAAGCCTAATTTAATGGTGTCCAGTTTGTAAATTAATTCCAATTTGGCAGTTTCTCATTGGAGTCTGTTTTTGAAGTTTTTTTTTGTTGGAGAATTGCGACTTTTAGGTCTGTAATTGAGTGACCAGGGAGGTTGAAGTGTTCTGCAACTGATTTTTGAATGTTATAATTCTTGACGTCTGATTTGTGTCCATTTATTCTTTTGTGTAGAGACTGTCCGGTTTGGCCAATGTACATGGCAGAGGGGCCTTGCTGGCACATGATGGCATCTATCACATTGGTAGATGTGCAGGTGAACAAGCCCCTGATGGTGTGGCTAATGTGATTAGGTCCTATGATGGTGTCCCTTGAATAGATAGATTCCTGGGTTAGTGTTTTTGTTGTGTGGTGTGTGGTTGTTGGTGAGTATTTGCTTCAGGTTGCGGGGCTGCCTGTAAGCAAGGACCGCCTGTCTCCTAAGACCTGTGAGAGTGATGGGTCGTCCTTCAGGATAGGTTGCAGATCCTTGATGATGTGCTGGAGAGGTTTTAGTTGGGGGATGAAGGTGATGGTTAGTGGCGTTCTGGTACTTTCTTTGTTGGGCCTGTCCTGGAGTAGGTGACTTCTGGGTACTCTTCTGGCTCTGAGAATCCATCCCCTGTTTTGCACAAGACCCAGCACATGCTAGGACAGATGCTCTGTGTAGATGGCCAGCCAAAGTGGATGTGCTCAGTAAAGCTGCCGGGAGAGTGAAAAACTGTATCAATTCCAGGCTCTTGGAGACAGGCAGAACAGAGAATGCTGGGCACCTCAATGCAGCAAAATGGGGGATTCCATCATCACGTTATGTAGCCATGGAATTTCAGCATCTACGGAGCCCTGACTGAGCTAAATGGGGCATGTCACACCTCTCTGGGCTCCTGTGTCAGGCTCTCTGCAGACACAGGTAGATGGCACTGCATCGGGTTAATCTCAAAAACAGGAAGTGAATGGTTCTGTGCAGCTATGAGGGCAGGAAACAATTTTTTTTAAATGTCAGGTCAGGTTCTAGAACACAGTCCTGCTGTGAGGGGCTGAATTCTGCCATGGACTCACGGAGCTACAGGCAGGTTCCTGTCCATGTAAGAGATACAATGAAACCATCACCAGGGCAACTTTCCTTCATGCTCTCCAGGTGCCTCAGCACAACCCCCGAGAGATCATCTCAACAGGAAAGATTTCACGGCCTCTCTCCCGAGACTGACAATGAGAAGGGCCAGCTAGGACCGGTAGGCCAGGAGGTTTCCAGACATGGATAATAGTCCACTGGAAACTGGCACAAGGAGATTCACCAAACCCTTTTCACCTCTACTATCTAATATCCAACAGATGGTAGTGCCATCTGACATCTGTCCATCCTCCCAGGGATTGCTAATGCACCCATCACTGTAGTAGCTAGTGTAGGGGCTAGATTTGAACTAACCCCATAGAGAGGAAGGCTCAGTCTCCTATTATCCATCCATCCATCCCCATTATGGTGGCCACTGATGCATCCCCAGATACTGGCCATTCATGGCCCCGCCTCCGCCTGTGTGCACCAGCCCCTGCCAGACGGACCTCACGTGCACGGGGTGTGTGAGGCCACGCCAGTGGGGGTGGGGTAGGGCGCTGTTCAGAATGGCTGCAACCTCTGTCCTGTGCGGGATACTGGACCAAACCACGTCTGGTTTTATGTCCATACCAGACAAGGGACAAGGCTTGAAAACCAGGACTATCCGGCTTATAAATCGGACGAACGGCTGGCCTAATCCCCATATATGCTGACATGTATCATCCGTCCTTACATATCTCTCTCTCCATCTATCCAGCCATCCATGTTCATTTATGGACGCCATTACCAGGCTATCTGGATGCCCTCCAGTCTCCAGCGCCATCCAATCCCCGCAGCTTCCTCAGTTGAAGAAATTCTAAGAGGGATGAAAACATTGAATTGGATTTTCTTGGCAGCCTGGCAGCCCCCAGGCTGTCTCCTTGTCAGCAGGGGATGGGTTTCCGTGGTGCATCATGGGATATGTAGTCTGACGCGGTTGACTGGCCTGTAGAGCAGAATGGGAGCATGCTGACTCTGGAGTGGAAGATGGCAGCTCTTTAACAGCATCCAGCAACACTACACAATGATGTGGGTCTGGAAAAAGACTACTATATCCAGCAAGGCTAAGGGCCTGCGCTGCAAAGTTCAGATCTAGATCCAAACTCCCCAGGCACGGGGTGCCTGAATTGGGCCAGTCTCCAGCGTCCAGTAGAAAATGCACAGGGGATTTTAGGAAGGAGATGCAGTTGTCAGGGCTGTTTGAGCTCGGTCTGCCGGGGTGTCATGAAAAACATCCTGGGTTTCAAGTGAACCCCCAGAACCCAAAGCAAAACTCGGCCCCATGAGCTTTGCCTGCTTTCTCTTGCAGCCATCTGTCTGGATCTGTGTGACAGCAGCAGCTGGCTTTGGTCTGTGCACCTTGAGGACGAACAGCTCGGCCAAGGGATCTGCTGCTGGCCTGTCTCTGCTGCAGGTGGGGGCTAGTTACATCCCAAACTCAACAGCCTGGGAACCAAACTCTGTGGGTTTCGCTGCAAGAGTCTCACTGAGCCTTAAGAACCACCTCAGAGGGAATGTGCTCAAGACCCCGGGCTCCCCATTCCTGCTCCGGGGGGACATGGCGTGGGAGAGATTCGAAACCCAAGTGGTCAAGATCCCAGCAGTCTAACCCCTCCTCCAAATGACATCACCTCCAGCAGAACAGCGCCCCCTAGCACCATGCCAGATACACCAGGCTCAGAGACAGGCTTGCCCCATACCGATTCATCCACCTGCTTCTTGCATCACCTTGGGGGTGTTATGTGGGGGGGGTTATCTCCCAAATCCCTGCTTAGATCCCTGGGAGAGCTGAGGGAATTGGTACTGCCACCTCTCTGTGTTGATGCCACTGTGGCGCTTGCGATGTTGCTAACCTCTGGGATGCAGCCACGCACGGTCCCATAATAACCAGCCGCTGGCCCTGGCAACGCCCTGCAGGGAGGAGGGAAATGCCCGGCCATCAGCTCCTCTGCCAAAAAAACAGATCCCGAATTGAAGGACTCTTGGAGGGTGCTAGTCGTTTGAGTGACATGAATGAGCAACTCCCTGGGGTGCCCATCGGGAGAGATCAGCCCTAGGCGCCCCACTCCTGCTTGCTGGGGGGCTTATTTGGGCCAGGCCCAGAAAGAAAAGCAAACAAACAGGCAGCCCAGGGTGTCTCCCCAGCCGTGTAATTAGAGCTTTGTCGTCTGGGTTTAAGTGCAGGCTGTGGCTGCGGCTCCAAGGTGGGGGCGAGGGGGGCTATTTCTGTGTGTGCCCCCCCCCCCCCCCCTGCTCCTGTCCAGCTGTTCTGAGAGGCTCTCATGTCTGGCTCCCTCATAGGCTCCACCTCCTGTCTCTCTCTGCTGCAGGAATATTGACCCCCTCGGGGCCCCATCTTGCTTCCCCCACCAGGAGCCTTCATGATTCAGGCCTCTGGTCCTGGCAGGTGTCGGATCCCGCCTGGGGACGTGTTCCTGTCTGCCTCGCCCGTGGATGTAGATTATATAAACCCTGCTCTCTCTCCACCCCCAATAGCTTGGGAGCGGGATCCTGGGCAGGGGGGTGCATGGTGCATCGGGATTAAAGACACTGGAAGGGTTAGTGATTTCTCTGAGCTGTGGCAAGAAAACAGCGTGTGATGGACGAAAGGCACTGGCTGGGCAGGCTGCCTGGGTGCCGGAGCTCACGGAGATCATTCCCCTTTTATGCATTTATCAGTGAGGCCCGGAAAATCAGCTGCTGAGGTTGTCACCTGGGGGAATTATCTGAGATGCCATTTGCTTCAGAGACTTCTCTGGACTGGCTCTGGCTGAAGAGGAAAGCCAGACGTTCCTGTCCTCCCACATGCGCTTTCATCTGCTACCAGACTTTTCCTGCACGGCCTCTGCGGGAACGTCTAAAATCCTGCAGGCACTCCTGGCATGAGTTGCTTCTAGGATGAGAGCGCAGCACTGCCATGTGTATACAGAGCACCAGATGGCCCCATTGTACAGATGGGGAAGCTGAGGCACGGAAAGGGATTTGACTAGAGCCAGGACTTGAATCCAGGACTCATGACACCTAGTACCCTGCTCTACCCACTAAACCATGCTGCTGCCCTGCTGCCTGGTGTTACATTTTAGGGGTGCTGTCTTCAAGCCCCCCATTAGCCATTGCAGCCATCTGTGTTGCCAAACTGGGGGCCTCCTGTCCCATCTGACATTACAGCACCGGGTGGAGCTGCTCCAAAGCGCACAGCATGCGGGGACAGGTCTGAGTCGAGCATTCGCTACCCATGCACTCAAGGAAGAGTTGTGCTGAGTGCCCAAGGGACTGGGCTGTGTTTAGCCAGGGGGCCCTGAGCCCAGTGCAGTAACTAGAGCTTGGAGGCGGAATGCAAAGCGGGTGGAAAAACACCTTTGTGGCTGGTGGCTTTTGTGGGAATTTTGGCCAGAAACGCTGGGATCGGAAGGCTAAAACCCTTATATTTTCCATAAGAAACCACGTCTGAATTCTCAGCCTGACCGAGCAAACCCACGGGAACGGGGAAATGTGAAGCGGGAGTTGGAGAATCAGACCAGTGCAATAAAAGAAACTATGCGACTCATTTTCCAGAAACCCATTCCACTCTAGCTGAAATTATCTTGTGAGGTGAACCCTTGAACTCTCTCCTCTTGGTACCATGGCGGGTGGCAGCCGGCCTGTGATATGTACCCTCAGAGCAGCCGTAGTGCCCAGTTAATGCCCGAGTGAGCAGCCAAAGAATCAGAGGAGCTGGACAAATAATATCACAACTTAGAACTGTTTATCCCTCGATCCCAAAACACTTGACAAAGAAGGTGGGATTCATCAGCCCCATTTTACAGATGGGAAAACCGAGGGATGGAGCCATAACAGGACTTGTCGGCAGTCACGTGGCAGATCAGTGGCAGATCTGGGAGAAGACCCTAGGTCTCTTCAGACCCTGCCTAATGTCCCATTGCAGTATTGCTCCTAATGGTCCTGTTTGAAATGTCCCTCTCCCTTGGCAGACTGTTCCACAGATCTTCAGAGCAGGACCCTTCCCCCATCACTAGCCTACATGGCCCCTTTCCCAATGTCACCCCTAAGTTCTGGATAGACTGCCAGGTGTCCCCTGAAGCAAGGCCTGTCCGTCCTTGAAAACCTGGATCTGAACTGCCCCAGACACTGGGGGAATCAACTCTGCCTCTTGCAGCTAACACCCATCCCCCCCGTGACTGCCCTTGTCCCCACCTCCGGACTTCTCAGGCCTTGTCTACATGGGAAAGTTGCACCGGTCCTTTGAAATGGTTTTAAAATCAGCTTCATTCAAACAGATCCTGCGGGCTGGATGCTCTGGTTTCATTCAAGAGCTGCTTGTTTCCATTTAGCTTGAGCCAATTCCCGATTGACCTAAAGTGATGCAAGCTGATCTGAAACTGGCAAAAGAGCGTCCGCGCACAGGGGTACACTAGTCTAACCAAACTGGTTTAAAATCCCACCTGCAAAGTGGCCTTATGCTACTTTCCTGGCCCTCATTACTGTAGCGCCTGAGCACCTCATAATCCAGATTTATCCACCCCACCCCCGCGAGGCAGGCCTGGACTCTGGCTCAGGTTTGAGCCCAAACCCTCTTTCTGTCCACACACAAACCAGTCTGACTCAGGTCAGCAAGCACTCAGGGCCTGGTCCTAGGACCCTGCTTGGGGTGGGGGGGAGAGGAGGGTCCAGAGCCCAAGTCCCGCTGCGACTCAGGTCTGAGCCCCGTCAGTTTGCCGTGTGGACGCATCTCAAGCGGCAGCTCCGAGTCAGACGGTCTGCGTGGTGCAGGCCAGCGTTAGCACAGCCCAGCCCGGGGGCCAGCAGCTGCACACCCAGGCTTAGGCTGCAGTGCCCAAGCCCGGGGCCCACAGCTTGTCTGGGGCGGGGGGGGGGGGGGGGCGAGCAGCTGTGGCCTGCCATGGGCTGGGGGGCAGACTGGAAGATCACCGTCCCTTCTGGCCTGAGCCCTATGCCAACGGGGCCAGAGCCCCAGCCCCTCTTTAGCTCTCATAACCTCTCCTGGCAGCTCCCCCCCGGCCAGAGTCTCCCAGCCCCAGGGGCCGGGCAGGTCTCCCCAGCCAGGGGCCGCTTGGCTAGCGGGGTGTCCGGTTACAGCTGGCGGGGCTCCAGGCGAGCTGCTGAGCGCTCGGGCTCCGGCCGGGGAGTCACGTTTCACTCTGACATCAGCGGGGCGAGCGAGCCCGCTGGAGAAGCCACTCGGCCGGCGGCGCCCCCCCAGCGCCCCCCCAGGTAAGGACGCGGGCTGCTGCGCCCCACGCGGGAGCGGGGAGTCCGGGGCGCGCAGCTCCCCGCCCCACCACGGAGATACCCACCCCCTTCCTAGCCCTGGAGAGGGGCCGATCTCACCGCCCGGCCGAGCCGGGACACAGCCGGGACCCGCTCCGCAGCAGGCTCAGCCCCGTGCCTGGCTGCCTCTCCGCTCCGGGGCGAACGCGGCTCGGCGCTCTGCGTCCCCAGCATCCCCGGGCGGGGTAACGGGGCAGCGCCCGGGGGAGCAGCAGGGAGTTCGCCCCCGACGGCTCGGCTCCCAGCGGGGCTCTGGTCGGGCCGCTGGAAGGGGCCGTGTCCAGGGGGTGGGGGGCGCACAGCTGTGAGGAGGCTTTGGAGACCCAGGGTGTTGTTTAGGGCCGGGGGGATGGGGGAGTGTTGATAGAACAGGGCCCCTCCCCAACCCCAGGCCTGCCACCTGCGGCTTTTCACTGCCCTGCCCGCAGGTGGTGTTACTTGGGGGGGGGGGGGACTCAGGAGTTGTGAGCTCTGTGCCTGGCTCCTGGAGGGGAGCGTGACCTAGTCCCAGCAGGAGACTGAGAGCCAGGGGCCGGGGCTCTGTTCTCAGCCCCAGTAGGTAAGTGAGGTCAGAGCAGGGGCCTGGGAGCCAGGATTCTTGGACTCTGTCCTTGATGTCATCTTGCTGTAGGGCCTGGCATACCTCCAGCTCATTGCAGTTTGCCCCTCAAGGGGGGACAATAGCACTTCCCCGTTGGAGGTGGGTTAATCCATGAACGCTTGGAAAGGCTTTGAGATCCTCCCGGAGGAGGTGCTAGAGGAAGGGAAAGAACAGGTACTCGCTGGGGAACAGGAGGAAGTTGCTGTCCAGCCTGGGCAAGAGGGGACCATCTAGAGTCTAGCGAGAGAGAGTGATTTGCACTGAGAGTTTTTTCCCTCTGAAGCACTGGGCTGGGGCAAGTCGCCAGGCAGGACAAAGCCACCAGCGGCAAAAGTGCCAAGCAAAGCACAGGGTAAAGCGTCTGCAGGATCACTCGTGCTAGAGCAGGCCCAGGGATCAGCTGTGAGGATGGCACGGGGGGAGCATGTGGCTGGGGTGCTGCTGGCGGCGTTCTGGCGACCCCAGGAAAGGCATTCTGGGGGGCTCTGCAGCTGGCCTGACTTTGGGTGCCTCAGGGCTTGTTCTGTTTCCACATGCTCAGCCTCAGCACCGTGGCAAATGTCTGAGTGCCTCAGAGGCGAAGGGAGCGTTTCAGCGTGGTCATCTGGTCAGCTGTCGAGGGGGAAGCACCAAGGGAAACTGGGGCACAGTGAAGTCAGAGCACAGGGGACCTCAGAGAATGAAAAGCCTTGCTCAGCTGGGAGCAATGTTCTGGCTTTGCTCCTAGTAGCTGGTTTTGTCCAGAGATGAACCAGCTCCATCCCTGCAGGACCAGCCGGCTCCTCTGGGTATGTTTGGATGGGGACAGAGGAAATGGTCATCGATTCTTGCAAGATCAGCTGCTTGTGGTGGACAAAAGCTCAGTCTGGCTCTGAGGGGTGCATCTCCCCTTTGGGGCTCTCAGCTGCTGCCCAGCAAATGCAGAGATCTGGGTTAAAGATCTCACTGGGGTGGGGTGAGTGTCGCAGAGAGCGAGGTGGAGAGATCTGCTCTATGGTCAAGCCCACACAAGGGGCTGGGCAGCCCCACGTGTAGCTAAACCCAGCTAAGGACCTGCCTTCTGAGCGGCGCTGAGCCCCCAAAAAACTCCCACTGAAGTCAATGGAAACAGGTGCGTGGCTCTGGGGAACACCTCTCTGCTCCACTCCAAAAACCACAACAGAAGAGACAAATTTAAGGCACTCATCACTGGGGTGGCTGGGCACCCTCCCGTGTCTCTGTGATCCTGGGGGAGAAGGAATTGCTTCTCCAATTTGCCATGTCCCAGGCTGGCAACTGCCTCCACCTGAGTAGCTGGGTCCATTGCGCCTAAGAGAACATTGCAGTTCCTGAGTGATCTCAAAGCAGGCTTTGAGCAGCAATGCATCCTGGACAGGAGGGAGGTGAAGTACCCATAGGTAGGGTGACCAGATGTCCTGATTTTATAGGGACAGTCCCAGTTTTTGGGTCTTTTTCTTATATAGGCTCCTATTACACCCCACCCCCATCCCGATTTTTCATGTTTGCTGTCTGGTCATCCTACCCATAGGTCGCATTATCTCCGTGTCACACATGGGCAATCTGAGGCTCAGCAGGGACAGGCCCAGGTTGCCAGTCACTTGCACTAACCATTAGACAACACTCCCCCAGCGCCACAAATCTCCATCTATTTAGCCTACTGAAGGGAAGATTAGGAGGCGACGATGCAGCCACCTGCTGTGGGCAGGGGCGGAGGGAAGATGGATGGTGTCAGAAGATGCTTTCATCTAGTGGAGATGATCCAATGTGCACGAGATGCACATTTCTAACAGGCAGGGGGATTAACTATTGGAACAGGAACATGGTAGATTCTCTGTGGCCTGGAGTCTTTCATTTGAGGTTGGCTGTTTTTCTAAAGGACAAGCTGGAGCTCAGGCAGCTGTTTCTGGGCTGGAGATAGGAACCACTGGCTGAAGCTGGCCTGTGCGAGGCAGGATGTCAGGTCAAGTGATTGTAACGGGCCCTTCTGTCCTGAATCAAAATAAATCTAGGACTGAAGCCCGGGGGTGGCCGCATTGCTAACGCTGGCTGCCCAAACCATTTCAAAGAATTTGAAAGCCCATCACCCGCCCAGAAAGGAAATACACTATTGATGGTTTCCTGAGAACCACTGGAACTGTGCTCCTGCTACAAGATTGGGAATAAGACCCATTTCCTATCATTTCTGTCTTCCCACCCACCACACTTTCATTTGTCCTCCTGTCGGGGCCCTTCCTCCTTCCCTCTATCCTTCTGGAGAAGACCCACGGGACACCATGGGATGCAGGGGCAGCTCCAGGTGCCAGCGCTCCAAGTATGTGTCTGGTGTGGCAAGCATGGGGGGGTTTCCTGCCGGTCCCTGCAAGGGCGGCAGTCAGGCTGCTGCCAGTGGCGCTCCTGTGGGAGGTCTGCCAGTTCTGCGGATTCGGTGGCAATTCAGTGGTGGGTACGCCAAAGCCGCGGGACTGGGGACCTCCTGCAGGAACACCGCCAAAGGCAGCCTGCCTGCCGTGCTTGGGGTGGCAAAAAAGCTAGAGCCACCCCTGGCGGGATGCTGATCAGACCCAAATGTCTGAATGGTCAGAGATCTGCTCCGTGCTTTGTGCCATCCCAGGCGGGAGCATCTCCCTGTGCTCTAGTAACCCAGTAACCTAGCTCGCTTTCCTTGCAGGCGTTAATGGCTTCTTGGCTTTGAAGAGGGAGAGGCTGCCCGGGGTCCAGTGTCTAAGTGATGGTGGCGACCAGGCTCCGAGACCCAGAGAGCCCGTGAGAATGTCCGAACCTGCCAACCCAGCCCCCTCTCAACTCTTCTCTCTCTTGTTGTGTTTGAGCTGGGCCCTGCCATGGCCCTGCGGGGCGCTGCCCAATGCCCCGGACTACCTGCAGCGTGGCTGGCAAAGGCTGCTGGAAGAAGGAGAGAGCTGCTCGGACTGTAGCCCGGAGGAATGCCCCATGCCCCGAGGATGCCTGGCAGGCCTGGTGCGGGACCCGTGCGAGTGCTGCTGGGAGTGTGCCAACCTGGAGGGGCAGATCTGCGACCTGGACAACACTAATCACTTCTACGGGAAGTGTGGGGACCACCTGGAGTGCAAGCTGGACACGGGGGACCTCCGGAAGGGCGAGGTGCCTGAGCCTCAGTGCGCTTGCCTCTCCAGCCAGACCCTGTGTGGCTCTGATGGGAAGACCTATGCTCAGATCTGCAAGTTCCAGGAGGTGTTTCATGCCCATCCCGAGGCAAATCTCACCGTGGCCCATGAGGGACCCTGTGAATCAGGTAGTACCTGGGGTCAAACCCCCTTCCCCTCCAATGCCTTTCTTTCAGCCTTCCCCTGCATGCCAGCCAAAGATCCAGGGGTACATTCCATGCCCCAGACCAGAAGTCCCAAAAACAATGGGAGCTGTAGGTCGCTGTCAGATGGGAAACTGAGGCACAGAGAGATGAAGTGACACACTCAAGGTCACGCTGGAAGCCTGTAGCAGAGTAGTGATTTAACCATCCTGCTTTTCCAGAGTAGCACAGCAAATAGTCCCCAGTGGAAATCTGCAGGGACCTTTGCCTGGTTCTTCCCAGAATTTCTGGGAAGATCTCGGGGGGGTTTCAGAAGCTAATACACTCAAAACACATGTGAAAATTCCAGGGAGTTGTTAGTGAATTCTTGGTTTCATTACTGACTAGTTTTAACTCAAGCTGACTTATTTCACCCTCACTTGTCATTGCAAACAGAAATAGCTGCCGAACCCCTCAGTCTTCCTGGGATCTTCCCATTGCTCCTGGAAATGGGAATTTGGGCTGCTTTAATCTGGTTTTCTGGCTTATTTGAATTTACTTTTTAAAAGCCACCTCTAGTTTGTCAGGTAGGCTCTGGAAGGAGACTAGGAGAAATATCTACAATTCCACACTATAGCTTGAGGTTAGCACTGTTTTTTTTTAAAATAATATTTCCAGTATTTTCTGTCGAATTTGCTTTCACTAAAAAAATCAACATTTCTATCTTTTTTTATTGTGAAGAAAAGCTCCATTGAACTATGGCCTGCCTGAGCCTGCAGACAGACCCTGAAACAATCCTGCTAAGAGAGAGATGGGTCTGCCCTCGTTTGGTGTAGTGGGGTGTTCATTCTGAAACCTAATGTCAGCAGCTTACACCTCCAGCTATGCTAATTGCTTCACAGCTTATTCCCATCACAGTAACCTCCCTCGAACGTGCTTTATCTTGTGAGATCTGATTTCTTGGCAAGGATTCTCCGCAGGAATGTGGCTGCATGAGCCAAACGAGGCAAATAACTGACTCCTCTTCCAGCTGCTTGCAGCTGTGTCAGTCCTCAGCATGTTTAGGGAGGTAGTTTGAGTTATAATAATACTAATAAAGGTGCCGATCTGAAATTGTGGGAGCCCCTGACACAGGCTAAATAAATCAATACCAGCAGCTAACCCCCCCACCACTGGCAGGCGCTTCTGAAAACTGCCCTGCCCTGCCCTGCCCACGCCTCGGCCCTTCCCAGACCCCTCCCATCGTATGTGGGGTTGGTCCTGCTTTGAGCAGGGGGTTGGACTAGATACCTCCTGAGGTCCTTTCCAACCCTGAGATTCTATGATTCTATGTGGCAGAGACAGGGCTGCCCGGGGGGTGGGGGGGGCAAGTGGGGCAATTTGCCCTGGGCCCCGCGAGCCCTGGCCTGGTGGCAGTCCGGGTCTTCGGCAGCATTTTGGCAGCAGGGTGCCCTTCAGTGCTGCCAAAGATGTGGAGCGACTGAAGGGCCCCCTGCCGTCGAAATGCCATCGAACACCCAGACTGCCGCCGGGTGAGTACAAGCGCCGCAGCTCCCCCACTTTGCCCCAGGTCCCCTGAATCCTCTGGGCAGCCCTGGGCAGAGACAAGCCCCCAGTCCTGGAGAGATGCAGCAGCCCCACCCCCCCTTTGCAAGGTCGCCTGGAGAGCTAATAGCAAGAGCACACACTAGTGGGTTCCAGGGGCCTGGTATGAAAACTGGGCTGTGGCTAAACACGTAACCCTGAGAGTCTCAGTTCCCCCTTTCCTGTGCTTGGAGCAGGGACAGGAGTAGGGGCCACCTTTGTGCTTCCTGCATTCTAGAGCCTGCTCGGTCCTGGAAGTAAGTTAGAGGAGCCTCAGGGCTGCTCTAATTTACATCTCCTTCCCAGGGCCTGATGGAGCAGAGAAAAGCTGCAGTCGAGCATGCTCCAGTCATGCCCCCAACCTGCTCTCTATGCCCGGGTGCAAGCACCATGTGGGCTGGGGAGGCCCCTTGTGCAGGGGCTGGGGGATTCGCCCCTCCTTTAAGCAGCCAAAGTCACATGGCATATCCGAGAGCCTGCACGTTATTGACCTCTCTCACCCCCCGGAGAAGGAACTTGAATTGTCCCCTGAGGGCTGGGAGGTGCCACCAAGACACAATTCGCCCCACTGGCAGATGGAAGCGGCATGAGGTTATGGCAGAGGGGCCAGGCCCCCCTCACTTCCCCTGAGATAGCTGCACTGAGAGATTTCTGGGCTGGGCAGCCTGCTGGGCCCTTTCCTCTGTGGTCAGCAGGATCCCGCAGGGGGCTAGGGGGCCAGGCTGGCGTTTAATGAGCTCGCTTTCCAAACCTTGTGGCTTTGGAAGAATGGTGCCCTTTGCTGGAGGGAGAAGTGACTGAGAAGCCCTAGGCTGCCGGGGCTGCTGCTGGGATGTTATTCTGCCTCCAAATTGGCCAGACAATTTTAAAAACAAACACACCAAAAAAGCATCCGTGGGCATCTCTTCCCCATTTCCTGGCAGGAGCTGTTGGTGGTTTGATGATCTCATTTCCCTGGAGAACTCACACTACCAGGCCAGGTGAGGATGGTAGCAAGTGTGTTGGTGTCATGGTTCAGTCGGGGATAACCTTGAAACCCCCCCTTCCCAACCCTGACATATTGGAAGGAGTCATAAGCCAACGCTGAATTTTGCAGCTGTATTTTCTGCTCAGACTCTGCATTTTCAGTCTCAGTCTGACTAGTGCTGGAGATTCAGCAAACCAACAGCGAGAAAGAACCAAAGCACCATCTCTTGCAGCGAGGCCGAGCCCGAAATGGCGGCTGTCTCCGTGAGCGGGCAGAGCCCCCAGGACTGGAAAGGTGCTGCCCACATTGAACAAAGGCTTTGCGGTCTCAGAGAGACCCCCTGCCACGATCTCAGACGAGCTGTTGGGAGGCAGGACACTTCTCCCCCGGGGCCTCAACCCCTCAGGTCTGGTGATCAGTTGAGCTTCTGGTTAGGGTGGAAAACACAGGGCAAGAGCAGTTCTTTTTGGTGACGTTTTTCGCCACATTTCCCCCCCATCGATGCTGTAGCCAGAAAGGCCGCCCACAGGCTACTGCGACTGTTATCCTTTGTTATATGTAGGGTGGGAGCAGCTTTCAGATATGCTTGGAAAGGTCCGTGCACACAGAATCACAGAAACGTCGGACTAGAAGCGACTTTGAGAGGTCGTCTAGTCCAGGCTCTGCACTGACATGGGACTAAGTAACCCTAGAACATCCCTGATTTACCTCCCTGTGACTGGGTGGGAGTGTGGCCTAGTGGACAGGGGACTGGGACTTAGGAGACCTGGGGTCATCTCTTGCTTCTTCCATTGGTTTACCAGGTGCCCTCTCAATGCCTCAGTTTACCCAGCTGTACAATAGGGATAATTCATAGATTCATAGACTCTAGGACTGGAAGGGACCTTGAGAGGTTATCGAGTCTAGTCCCCTGCCCTCATGGCAGGACCAAATACTGTCTAGACCATCCCTGATCGTCATTTATCTAAGCTACTCTTAAATATCTCCACAGATGGAGATTGCACAACCTCCCTAGGCAGTTTATTCTGGTGTTTAACTACCCTGACAGTTAGGAACTTTTTCCTAATGTCCAACCTAAATCTTCCTTGCTGCAGTTTAAGCCCATTGCTTCTTGTTCTATCATTGGAGGCTACGGTGAACAAGTTTTCTCCCTCTTCCTGATGACACCCTTTTAGATACTGAAATATGCTGTCATGTCCCCTCTCAGTCTTCTTTTTTCCAAACTAAACAAACCCAATTCTTTCAGCCTTCCTTCATAGGTCATGTTCTCAAGACCTTTAATCATTCTTGTTGCTCTTCTCTGGACCCGCTCCAGTTTCTCCACATCTTTCTTGAATTGCGGTGCCCAGAACTGGACTAGAGCGGAAGAATGACTTCTCGTGTCTTGCTCACAACACATCTGTTAATGCATCCCAGAATCACGTTTGCTTTTTTTGCAACAGCATCACACTGTTGACTCATATTTAGCTTGTGGTCCACTATGACCCCTAGATCTCTTTCTGCCATACTCCTTCCTAGACAGTCTCTTCCCATTCTGTATGTGTGAAACTGATTGTTCCTTCCTAAGTGGAGCACTTTACATTTATCTTTATTAAACTTCATCCTGTTTACCTCAGACCATTTCTCCAATTTGTCCAGATCATTTTGAATTATGACCCTGTCCTCCAAAGCAGTTGCAATCCCTCCCAGTTTGGTATCATCTGCAAACTTAATAAGCGTACTTTCTATGCCAACATCTAAGTCGTTGATGAAGATCTTAAACAGAGCCGGTCCCAAAACAGACCCCTGTGGAACTCCACTTGTTATACCTTTCCAGCAGGATTGGGAACCATTTATAACTACTCTCTGAGTATGGTTATCCAGCCAGTTATGCATCCACCTTATGGTAGCCCCATCTAAATTGTATTTGCCTAGTTTATTGATAAGAATTTCATGCGAGACCCTATCAAATGCCTTATTAAAGTCGAGGTATACCACATCCACCGCTTCTCCCTTATCTACAAGACTCCTTATCCTATCAAAGAAAGCTATCAGATTGGTTTGACATGATTTGTTCTTTACACATCCATTCCCTATCACCTTACCACCTTCCATGTGTTTGCAGATGATTTCCTTAATTAATGGGTCCATTATCGTCCCTGGCACAGAAGTTTAACTGGTCTGTAGTTTCCTGGGTTGTTTTTATTTCCCTTTTTGTAGATGGGCACTATAATTGCCCTTTTCCAGTCTTCTGGAATCTCTCCCGTCTCCCATGATTTTCCAAAGATAATAGCTAGAGGCTCAGATACCTCCTCTATTAGCTCCTTGAGTATTCTAGGATACATTTCATCAGGCCCTGGTGACTTGCAGGCCTCGAACTTTTCTAAGTGATTTTTAACTTGTTTTTTTTTTAATTTTATCTTCTAAACCTACCCCCTTCCCATAAGCATTCACTATGTTAGGCATTCCTTCAGGCTTCATGGTGAAGACCGAAACAAAGAAGTCATTAAGCATCTCTGCCATTTCCAAGTTTCCTGTTACTGTTTCTCCCTCCTCACTGAGCAGTGGGCCTACCCTGTCCTTGGTCTTCCTCTTGCTTCTAACGTATTGATAAAAAGTCTTCTTGTTTCCCTTTATTCCCATAGCTAGTTTGAGCTCATTTTGTGCCTTTGCCTTTCTAATCTTGCCCTTGCATTCCCATGTGGTTTGCCTATATTCAGCCTTTGTAATCTGACCTAGTTTCCATTTTTTATACGACTCCTTTTTATTTTTTAGATCATGCAAGATCTCGAGGTTAAGCCAAGCTGGTCTTTTGCCATATTTTCTATCTTTCCTGCCCAGCGGAATAGCTTGCTTTTGGGCCCTTAATAGTATCCCTTTGAAAAACTGCCAATTCTCCTCAGTTGTTTTTCCTCTCAGTCTTGATTCCCATGGGACCTTACCTATCAGCTCTCTCAGCTTACCAAAATCCACCTTCCTGAAATCCATTGTCTCTACTTTGCTGGACTGCCTTCTACCCTTCCTTAGAATTGCAAACTCCATGATTTCATGATCACTTTCACCCAAGCTTCCTTCTACTTTCAAATTCTCAACGAGTTCCTCCCTATTTGTTAAAATCAAGTCTAGAACAGCTTCCCCCCAGTAGCTTTTTCAACCTTCTGAAATAAAAAGTTGTCTGCAATGCAGTCCAAGAAATTATTGGATAGTCTGTGGCCCTCGGTGGTATTTTCCCAACATATATCTGGATAGTTGAAGTCCCCCATCACCACCAAATCTTGGGCTTTGGATGATTTTGTTAGTTGTTTAAAAAAAGCCTCATCCACCACTTCCACTTAGATGGCCTGTAGTAGACTCCTAGCACAACATCACCCTTGTTTTTTACCCGTTTTAGCCTAACCCAGAGACTCTCAACACTTCTGTCTCCTATGTCCATCTCCACCTCAGTCCAAGTGTGTACATTTTTCATATATAAGGCAACACCTCCTCCCTTTTTCCCGTCTATCCTTCCTGAGCAAGCTGTACCCATCCACACCAACATTCCAATCGTGTATTATTCCACCAAGTTTCAGTGATGCCAACAATGTCATAGTTGTATTTATTTATTAGCACTTCCAGTTCTTCCTGCTTATTATCCATACTTCTTGCATTGTATATAGGCATCTAAGATACTGGTTTTATCTTGCCTCCCAGTTTCGCCCTGACTCTCTTTTCTCAGTGCCATTATAGCCCGTGCTCCCTCCTGTTTCCAACCTATCTCCCAGGTCTCCATGTTCCCCACTTACCTGTCCCCATCGAACCTAGTTTAAAGCCCTCCTCACTAGGTTAGCCAGTCTGTGTGCAAATAGGGTCTTTCCCCTCCTCGAAAGGTGACCACCATCTCTGCCTAGCAGTCCTTCCTCGAATAGCATCCCGTGGTCAAGGAAGCCAAAGCCCTCCTGGTGACACCGTCTTCGCAGCCAGGCATTCACCTCCACGATGCATCTGTTTCTGCCCGGACCCCTACCTTCAACAGGAAGAATTGAAGAGAATACCACCTGCGCTCCAAACTCCTTAACCCGTACTCCCAGAGCCCTGTAGTCACTCTTGATCCACTCAGCGTCACACCTCGCAGTATCATTTGTGCCCACATGGATGAGTAGCATGGGGATAGTAGTCAGAGGGCTGGATAATCCTCGACAATGCCTCTGTAACATCTCGGATATGGGCCCCTGGCAGGCAGCATACCTCCCGGGATGAACGGTCAGGGCGACAGATGGGCGCCTCCGTCCTCCTCAGCAGGGAGTCTCCGACCACCACTACCCTATGTTTCCTATTCTCAGTGGTGGTAGCAGACATCCCAGCCTTAGGGGTATGAGGCTTCACCCCCTTTACTGTAGGGGGTGATTCCTTCTCTCCTGTATCAAGAAGAGCATAACGGTTACCTATTACCACGGCGGGACGGTTCGGAGCAGGGATGGAGCACTGCCTGCTGCCAGAAGTAACCAGCTGCCAGTGTCCACCCTGAGCCATCTCTTCCTCTGCCAGTGGTGAGTCAGCAGTCCTGTGTACTGGGACAGCTACCTCAGCTGTCTCCACATGGACACTGTCCAGGAATCGCTCGTGGATTCGGATGCTCCTCAACCTAGCCACCTCCTCCTGTAGCTCTCCCACCTGCTGCCTGAGAGATTCCACCAGTAGGCACCTTTCACATTGGATGCCCTCCCCAGCCTGGGTATCAGTAAGTGGAAATTGCAAGTTACAGTCCCTGCAAAATCACACCAGGATCTGGGTAGAAGCATCCATGCTCAGGTGCTCTGTCTGGCTACAGGCGCAGGTGGAGGAGACAGAAGCAGTGCTGGCACAGGCGTTGTGGGTCTTCCTAACCATTGTAAGCTCCCTCTGTCAAACTCCCTCTCAAACTCCCCTATCTGCAGCTCCTTGTCCGCTTTGGGGAAGCACTTTCTAAGATCTAAGGCTGAAAAGTGCTAGGGATTATTATAAGCGCTCGTCTACTACAGCCAGGAGAGTCAGAGAAGTTCCAGCATTGCCAGCTCTCATGCTGTTTGATATCTTACCTAAAGCCTCAGCTCCTGGAGTCAGAGGATTTTGGGAGAATCTGAGCTTTCTTTTTTTTTTTTTTGAAAACAAGTTTCTAGCCCTCCTGGTTGCAGACAAAAGCCTGAAATCATGAAGCTTAAAGGCTCGAAATGCAGAAGGCAAATGAAAAACACCCAGCCTTGATTCCTGGTTCAAAATCTCATGAGCGTGTGAAGCCAATCTCCTGATTTTGGGAGAGGTCACTTAGGGTTCGTTAACCTTTGGGTTTGTTGGTGCAGCAGGAAGCCAGCCAGCATGTGGCGGGGAGTCGGGGGGAAGCGTAACTCGGGAAGGCTAAGGTAAGTGTCGGTCTCGAGGGGCCAGCACTGGATGATTGCAGGGGTTAAACGGCTTGCAATGAGGTAGCACGGTTGGGTGGGTAATTGAGTCTGGCCCTGCGGTCGGCATGTGAAGGGCGTGACTTTGAGTGTGCAGTGACTTTGCTGAAAGCCTTGTTACGGGGGCTTAGACTGGGAAGACCGACAAGGTTTTTAATGAGAAAGTGGCACCCACTGAGCTGCCATCCTAACGAATGGCCGTTCCTCAAATCGCTCCGCTTGTGTTCCACCCTGGACTATTGCCTGCTCCCTTGGCACGTTTCTGCTGAGGATCTCAAAGCACTTCACAGGCGTTCACTAGTGAATTAGCACCCATCCCCCCACCTAGAAAGGTTGGGACTTGCCTAAGGCCAGGCTGGGAGAACTGGGAGTGGAACCCAGGAGTCCAGACTCCCAGTCCGTTGGTCTAGCAGCTAGGAAAGATTCCCTTGCCTGTAGTGAGAACAATCATGAGTAGACCCTGATGCCTAGTCTCAGGAGATGAGTGGGGTTATTACGGCCTCAGGATCCAAATGAAATGCTCCTGAAGCCAGGAGCGGTGCATTGGCCTGGGATGGAAGCCATGGGCTGCGGCCGTCTCTGGAAGAGGGATGTCCACGAAGGCGCTTCAGGGCTCCGTTCCCCTTCCAGGCCGATGGAGGGAACACGGGCAGGACTCGAGGGGAAATGCAGAATGGGCAGAGTGCCGAGGTGGGGATAGAAGCGGGCCAGCCAGCCAAGGTGACAGGTGCTGGTGTTTGATCCTCGAGGTGAGCTGAGCTAATGAAGGGGGGAAGGCTCCGCGCGGCCGTGGGGTGGGTTGGAGGCAGCGATCAGGCCTGGGCCTGATTCACCTCCAGTGCAAATCAGGAATGGCTCTTGTGGTGTGAGACCGGAATGGGTCCAGGAGCAGCTAGCTCTTGGCACTTGCCCGTCCTGGTATGGCTGCCATCTGAGTGGGATGCTGGGCTGGGGCACGTCCATCTGCCCTGAGGAGTGCTACGGAAGTGTCTTTGTCAGCCAGCGATCAGACCATGCATCTCCCACCCAGACGATCTGCTGTGGGGCTGGCCAATTCTCTGAACCAACAGGTCCCTCATCTCATCTCTCTCTCCCCCACCTCCTTCCCCAGAGCCCCAGATCTTGTCTCCTCCCTACGATGTGTGGAACGTCACCGGGCAGGACGTGATCTTCGGCTGCGAGGTCTTTGCCTACCCCATGGCGTCCATCGAGTGGCGGAAGGACGGAACGGAGATCCTGCTACCGGGAGATGACCCCCACATCTCTGTACAGGTGAGCTGCTGGATCAGAGCTCCAGGCAGTGGCTGGGGTGGGACGCCCAGTCATCAGAGGAAACCCCAGCTCGCTGGAGGGACGGCAAACCTCCCCTGAGCTGCAGGGTGGTGTTTTCTACCTCTCCTCTTGGCGTCTCGTCTCTGTACCTCCTGCCTGCAGATGGGCTGTTGTACCCTCTGTCCTGCCACATCCCCGGTTCCTGAACTAGGCAATCCCTTCCATTGCTCCCACCAGGCCCCTCACAGCTGTCGGATTTCCCCAGGAACCCGGGTCCGCATCGCTCGCTGCTGGTTGGCTCTTTGCCTTCTCTCGCAGCGGTGCTGCCCCTTTCAGGGCCCCCATGTTTTTGTGCCCTCTGTGGGCAAACTGCCATGTAATCACCTGGCCGTGATGCTTTCTGTCCCCACGGCTCCACTGGTGGCCCAGCGCTTACCGCGCCAGTGACATGTCTTCTGGGGCCCGGGGAGGGTGAGCAGCCGGCTGTTCCCCCTGGCACAGCAGTAGCAGAGCAGGGGGTGCTCAGCTTTGTTGAACCCAGTTATTAAAAGGGCCGCAGGCTGGTCAAACCCAAGGCCAGGTACCGGAGTCACAGGGGGATGGACTGAGAGTGCCAGAGAGGGGGAATGCAGCACGGCTCCAGCAGGATGTTTGGTCGTTATGGGGAGAGATTGAAAACGATCCCGTTTCTGGGCACAGCTGAGTTAAGGGGCATGTCCAGCTAGATTGTTGGCCTGGTACATGGTTCCTCCGCTGAAGTTTTGCCTTCAACTGAAGCAACTCCCATTTGACGAACACATAGGGCGCTGGCCAATCCCACAGGAAGCTTCGTTTCCCTCCCTGCCGGAGGGAGGGACCCTGGCTGTCTGCCACAAATTGCCATGTTTAGCAGTGGCTGTGGCCTGATCGGGTCATAACTAGACAGCTGCTTCTTGCCTGAGAAGGAGAGAAAACAACATGCTCTAAGCGAGATCATGAGCAATCTCATCCCCGGGGCATCTGCCAGGTCTAAAGGATGGTTTTCATAGATTAAGGCAGAACAGACTCTCTCCTGACAGACCAATTGCATTTCACCCAGCTAACCCCATTGGCTGCCCAATCTCTTGTGTTTGATTAAAGCATCTTCCAGCGGGCAGCCAGTCTTGATCTGAGACGGTGAATCCATAACTCCCCTTGGTAGGTTGTTGCAATGGTTCTTCACCCTCGCCGTTAAAAACGGGGCCGCGTTTCTCCTTTGGATTTACCTGACTTTCATTGTCAGATGTTCAGGTCTGAAGGGACTGTCATGATCTTCCAGCAAAGCAAAGACCAGAACCCCTCAGGCAGTGGCTCCTGCACCGAGCCAGCGAGCTGTGGTTGAACCTAGCCCATCTCTGGAACGTGGCTGGAGCATGTTCTTTTCTTCCACCTCATGCAAGGGAAAAAACCCCAAACCCACAACCGGGCCACAAACGTATGTCGCAGGCAGGTGAAATCGAGTCTTTTCCTGGAGTTGAGGTGGGAGCCGCAAAGCGGGGCCTTAGAGGGAGAGGAAATAGGGCCCAGCTTTGGGGATCGCAGGGGAAATGAAGTTCTGATTTGCCCTCATCAGCTTTGAATTCCGCACGAGCCTGTCTCACAAGTTGCCTGGCCGTAGAGAGGAGGACAGTGCCTTGAGGGGCTAGTTGCTTTCTTTAAAGGAGACGCGTGTTGGCCAGAGAAACGTCAGATCACTGGAAGGCCACGGAGACAGGGGCAGGCCAGATTCTGGGCTCGCTGGGGTTTCCTCTCCTTGCTTGTTCAGTTTAATAGCTCAGTTGTGTTAATGATGAGCGGGTAAGGCCCTCTCTGACGGGTTGCAGTGGGTAGGCAGCCAGCCAAGGAAAGACAGCGCCACGCCATGTCTGGCCCAGACCCGTTTCCTCAGGGCTTCAGCTTTATTTCAGCCACATGAAGCTGGCGACACCGATGTCACCTTCCCCTCACCTGGGATCTTTGGCAGGGTTCCCTCCAGACAACACGGCTGCTGGTCACGTTGCGCCAGGGCCTGCCAGCCTGTCTCCTGGAGCTCTCCCCAAATACGCTCCCCGTTGGCTTCTGTAATCACTTGCGTCTCAGCTGAGAGCCAGCTGAGCCGTCACAGGTGAGGCTGGGCCCAGCTCCCTTTGAAGGGCCAGCTACCCTGGGAGACTTTACCAGGCAGGGCCAGATCCCCAAAGGCACGTAGGCTCCTAACGCCTGTTGAAACTGCCCAAAGTCCTGCAGGGAGCCTGGGGCAGATCAGGGAGTCGAACCCACTCCCGGGTTAGCACTGCAAGCACTGGCCCATCTTTCTGATGTGAGGCCGTAATGGAGATCCGGCTCAGCTTTGTGCTGGGCTCTGGGCAGTGACAGGCCCTGCCCAAGCAGCTGACAGTCTAAGCAGGCAAAGGGTGAGAGAAATGAAGTAATGTTACAGATGGGAAACTGAGGCACAGAAAGATTCAGTGACTTAGCCAAGGTATGTGACAGAGGTGGGAATTGAACCTCATGAAACCCAATGCAGAGCCTTAGACCACCTGTCCTCAGTTTTTAATAACGCCTGGACTTCAGGAAGTCCTCCTTGCGTTCCACTGACTTTATTTGTATCAGCCATGCACACACACTCCTGAATTTCCACCTCTGCCATGGGCAGGGAACCTGCTATGTCCACGACCTCAAGAAGCTGGTATATATGTGCCAGACGATAATAAACTGTGCATCACCAGTGAGATGCAGCCACTTCTGGGGTGGAACGCAGTGACCTTTCTGCATCATGAACAATAGAGGAGAGAAGACTTGTTTTAGGGTGGGCTGTGGAGGCAGAAGTAGGAGTCATGGGATGAAATTAAGCAAAGGAAAATCAAGTCCTGTGAGGAATTATTTGCTCTCATTGAGATGTTAGACCATGGGAGGGTCTCCAGAGATAAGTGATGGATCCTTGTCACTTGAGTCTTTCTTTGTACAAGGCACTGGAGCCCATGTGGCATGTCCAATCATCCCTGGCTGGTGACGGACTAGCTAGAATCTGATAGGAACCGGAATGCTGGTTACCTTACACCACTAACTACAGGCTAACAGTCGTCTGCTTCACTGGTCAGCTACAGCCTCATTGAAATTGCTGCAGTTCCCGTGTCTCGCTGGGATAGGACAGCACGACGCGGGTGGAGGTGCTGTGTCAGATGAAGTTGGGGGAAGGGTCACCAGGGGATGCAGGAAGGGATGCTATGGTACAACAATGGGAAGTGGGTGAGGGGAGTGCAGGGTGGTTCCCCGATCAGATAAAAATGCTGGCTGGAAATAGGTACCTCTGGACTGTCATGGAACTGGTAATCAAAAGCAATTCCAGCCTTCCATCTCTTATCCCCAGCGCAGAGTCCTGGAGGCAGCTCAGAGGCCCTGGGTTTACAGGCAGGGCAGAGCAGGGATGACACAAACGTTCGGCAATCGGTCAGTTTCTTCTGGCTTTGTCTATCCTGTTTATGGAAGGGAAGAGGGTAAACCCCAGCAGAAAACCAGACAGCTGGGTGGGGTTTGCCTAGGCCCTTTTAAGTGTTTGCAGGGTTTGGGTTTTTTTTAAAAGAAAGCCTCAGATTTTCACATCTGAATAGAAATGAGCATATTCCTGTTTGGATCCGGAGAGTCGCGTTTCCCAGCAGGCTGTGATGGGGGTTTCTGGATAGGGGTGTTGCAAGGGAGCTATTCCTGGAAAGATGGCTCCCTGCCTGGCCTCAGTTACCGTTAAAGAGCCCTTCCTTTGCCTACGTCCTCCAGAAAGCCCCACACAGCTGCTGCTGCTGGCGGCTGCCAGCCAAGGGCCCTGTGTTGTGTTAGTCCAGTTGCGTAGAGCCACCACCTTTACCAGGCCACTAGAGGGAGTCGGTATCCTCGGGCTGCCTTCACCCTGGGGGTCACATTCCTGGCTGCCTCCGAATTACACTGGGGAGGAGGCTGGCCCCAGGAGGCTGGCCAAGAGAGACCCCTTTCCCTCGGCGATGTCCTGGGGATGGCCTGGCAGATTCCCACAGCTGGACCCCGGCAGCCGCCGGCTTCTCACTCTGCCGTACGCCCAGCTGATGCTAGCTGAACGTCTTTGACCCCAGTTCAGGGGTGGCCCCCAGAAATACGAAGTGACCGGCTGGCTACAGATCCAGGGCATCCGGGTGACGGACGAGGGCACCTATCGCTGCTTCGCCAGGAACAGGGTCGGGGAGGTGGCTGCTCTCGCCAGCTTGATGGTGCTGACGCCGGGTAAGTGAGACGCCCCCCGGCCAGTACCTGCGCCTCAGGGAGCCGGGTTCTGCTTTCCTCTGGACACTTGGCCTTCCCCAATCACCAACAGAGCTATGCTGGGTGCTCGCTGCTCAGCTCCATGCAGCTTGGTTAGGGTTGCTGGTGGGGGAGTTGGTTGTGGGTCCATCCTTTGTGTGGTCAGCAGGGACTTTCCACACCGCAGCAGCACTCTACCGCCTGGGCTAAAGGAGGAACTCCATTCTCTGAGGCAGCAGTAGGCTGTTATCCTCTAGCAGCTCAGCCACTTGAGGGGGACGCCACAAACCCCTTGCCCAGTGTCTTACCCATTCTTGATCCCTAGAGACAAGTGGGGGCTCTGAGGCCAAACTACAGAAGGATGGAGACAGGTGGGGCTCAGGAGAGCTCAGGAGGAGGGGGTGCATGCGTGTGTGCAGGAAATGTGCACACTCACAGCTGTTGGTTCCATTAGACAAGATCAGAGTGAATACATTATATCGTTGTTAAGAAGGGCTGAAACCCGCCTGCTTCAGGGCATCCCCCAACCACTCGCTGACAGGGGTCAGGAAGGAGCCACCCTCTGGGGCAAGTTATTCCATTGTTGTCCATTGTGCGGGTTTCTTGCACCTTCTTCCAGCCACTGGGCTGCTTGGACCTATTGCTGTGAGTTAGCAGAAGCTGCTTCATATTGTGCTTGGCTTTGGGCACTAATTGACCCCGGGCCAACGTCACTGATGGCAGCAGGATTAGGCCAGGGATGGATTTGGCCCATTAGGATTCAGGGTGTTGATGCCACTGAGTGGTTGGGTTAATCATCCCCAGGGGCAGGGAGAGGCAGAGGGGCCTGGGGCGCGTATGGTGGAGATTAGGTAGAACTGTACCCCTTGGCTTCTGTGCTGTCTTTCCAGATCAGCTGAACATGACGGGGTTGTCCCTGCCCAGGCCACGCCCGGGGCCCGAGGACGACGTGGAGAGTGAGGAGTTGGATGATTATTACTAACAGCTGCAGCGGGGAGATGGGACCAAACTTGGGATCCCGGAGGGAGATGTCATCCGCCATCCATCCTCCTCTACAGCAGTGTGAGGCGTGGACACCTGGCCCCCTTCCTCAGGAACCTCTGTGGGTGGAGTTTGGGGAGATCCCCTGAGCAGACCCCTTCCCCTACATGGAAACTCCTTCTGCTATAAACAGTTTTGGGTTGAGATCTTTTTTGGGGGGGTCCATCTTTCAATATATCCCTTTGCAGGGTGAAGGGGGCAGCAGCAGGCTGGGGGGAGGGAGGGATTATTAGGTGTCTAGTGGCTCCCAGGATAGGTGAATGCGAACGGCACCTGGAACCGTGCAAAGAGCATCTCCCGATTCAGAGCAGCTCAGCACAAGTGGCTATGGGGCCCAGCAAACGGGCTCGGCTAAACTCCTTTCTGACTCCCCTGCTACCAAGAGACCTTGGAGATCCGGGTCAGACACACCCACCCACCCACCCACCAAGCGAGCCTGGCCGCTAACTGTCCACTCCGATGTCCGGCTACCAGGTGGTAACCGAATCAAGCCCTGACGGGCCTAGCCGGGAAGTGCTCTTTGGAAATCCTCGGGTGCAACTGGTCCCTTGGTCTTGGGGAGATTTGGAGCCACCTTCCTAAGATGGGGAGCCATCCTTGAGGAGCGGAAGGACTTGCTTCCCAGGTTAGAGTGCTGCCATAGTACGGACAGACAGGCTAGGGGGTTGGAAATGGGATTCAGAATCCAGCCCCTGCAGAGCGACACAGAGGGCTTGTCACTAACATGTGAGGACGACCATGCCCCATTCCCAGCAGCCTGCATGTTACCAGCTCTGTAGCCCCCCGCTGCAGCACGGTGACAGCCAGGCCTGGGGCCATGCTGGTGCCTGCAGCTGGAACGGCCTCTCGGAGCACTTTGATCAGCCTCCGGGGTTAGCACCCAACCGCAGAAAGGTTCCTCTCTCCTGACTCCGGGTGAGACTCTCACTCCAGTTTATTAAACCTTTTCTCGGCTCCTCTTGTGCATGGATGGATTTTCCTCTCTTCCAGCCACACTGTGGCTTCGGGATGGTGGGGCAGGGAGGGCCAATCCACTGCACCAGGGCCGTCCCTAGCCTCAGTGGTCAGAGGTTCCCGTGTAGAATGGCCAGTGCAGCCCTCCACCCCGTCCTTTATAGAACTGGGCCCCCCTTCTCGTCCTGGTAGAGATACTATAGCCAATCGCGACACTGCGTGGCCACTGGACCACAATGCAACATGCCCACTGGGCAACACTGCTGGAGCAGAGGGATACAATTCCCGTAGTACGAGAGAGTCCTGCACGGCAGCCTGCTGGCTGCACATGGTACCAGTGTGACACAGGAGCACAACCCAGCATGTGTTTATTGCATTTACACGCCTAAGGGAACGTGGGTGCTTCGGCTCGTTCCACATAAGGTAGGGCTCAGGGTCCGGGACAGGATGGGGTGGGGCTGCTCTCTGGAGGATCTTCTCCCCTCCCCAGAGAGGTCACTGGCCAGGGGTGTCTGAGGGCTAGAGACAAACTGGTCTATGCTGGGCTGGTCACTTCAGGAGTTCAATGTCCATCGACATCCAAACCCGCCTATTTCTGTTCACCCCAGTCCTGAGCTCCTGCGCTGACACATCGCTCCCAATAAATTGTGAATGGACATGCTGCCTGAGCAAGGACTGAGCGGGCAAAGGGGACACGATGGCCAGCTGTCCACCCAGCACCCACTGACTTGCAATGGCAGTGAGGAGCCGCTCTGTGCATGGCCAGCCCCAAGCGTTCACAAATCACGAGTCAGGCCACACACACAAAAATCAGGAGATCAGCCCCCAAATCAGGAGATTTTCCTAACAGTTAGGGGTCCTTTCCTTTGCCTTCCGAGCACTCAGGGTCATACCCGGGTCACATCTTCCACCTTTTTTCTGCTACCAGCAAGGTTAGAAACCTGTGGTTTTTGGGGGTTAAATCAAAATAGAGATTCTCACAAGATCACATGATTCCGGGAGCTGGGCTTTAAGCAAAACCCCCCTCCCCACATCATGAGACTTACCATCAAACCGCGAGACTTAGTAATGCCCCAGCCCCTTGCACTTATGAAAATTTGCCCCTCCCTCTGACTAGCGCCGTCGGGCAAGGTGTGGGGAGCTGGGCTGCGGCTGTCACGGCAGAAGACAAGCAGCAGGGGTGTGAGGCCTCAAGTTTCCAAACAGCAGAATCTTTTGCCCGGCCAAATTCTGTCCCAGTGTCCTCCAGCCAAGCTCTCAGGGACAGGGCACTTGCCTGAGGACGACCAGAGTGAAAGCTCTGGGCCAGATCCGGAGTCCAGCCACAGTGGTGTAAACCTGGAGCCACTCCAGAGCTCCGTGGAGTTACTCCGAATTGACGCTAGTCAGGACTGGGCCCACAGTCCTGGTCCGCCGCAGGGGCTGGCTCCACAGTCTCCCCCGGGAAAGCGACTCGGCTGTTGGTGCTGGTTGGAGCTTTGCTTTTCTCTAGCACCTTGGGAGGTTTTTCAAGCCGAAGCAGATGACAATTCCGGAGTCAAACCCGCCCAGGCAAATAAAAGGGTTTTGTGTGCAGCTGGCAGGGGAACAAAATTCCTGCAGTCAGAGCGGCTGGGCCAGCCCTGGGCCTCTCTCCTCATCCTGGCTGGGGGGGGCCAAAGTCAACAGTGGCTGCAGTTCTGCATGACGGCTGGACGCTGAACAACGCCACAGCCCCTGTGAGTTAATCCCCCACTCCCCCTCTGGCCCCTGCCTAGCAACCTCATGTGATTCAATCTGAGGGAAGGCGAGGGCTGGAAGCAAGGGTCGGTGTGCACAGGTGCTCTGCAAGATTGTCTTTGCACATCTAGCCCTGCCGGGCCCCCCATCCCAACCCCCCCGCCCGCTACGCCAGCTCTGGACTCCCGCACACCAGAGTTTGCCAATGCCCCTCGATCCCAACCTACAGCCCCCCGGCTCCTCCATCCCAGCCCGCAGCCCCCCAGCTATTCCAGCCCTGGGCTCCCCCCAGAACTTTGCCTCACCCCTCTGTGCTGCCACAGCCCGCCCCAGCTATGCCAGTCTCATGCCCTGGAAACACACCCTGTATCCTGACCCCAGCTCGGATGTTACGGTCCCAGGCAGGCGCCGTGTGATGACCTAGGGAGGAGACATTCCTGCTGGTGGGCCATGCAATGTTCCCACTGGGGGGTGTGTGTTACAGGCCCCCCCGCCCCCCCCGTGCCTGATCCGCAGGCTGTTCCAACCCCAGCTGACGAGCCTTGGCTCTTTAGCTCATGCTTTTAGCTCGGGTTTGGTCCCTGGTGAGTTGGCCGAGAAGGTGGCCATCAGCTCTACTTTGGCTGAGAGGCCCAGCACCACCTTCCCTCTGCGACTCGACCTGCTGGAGGTCGAAGGAAACCCAGCGCCTGATCGGACATTCCCTGAAACCCTGGGGAGACTTTCCCTGGACTTGAGCAGGTGCCGGAGCGGGCTGACCTACTCTGAAGTGAAGCGGCTGGGACGAGGGGAAGTGACTGGCTCGTGAAGCCGTCTGCCGAGCCTGTGACTCCCCGAGAAGGAGCCAGCTGGAGCGGGCTGGGCCTCTCCCCCAGCATTACATTGCGGAATGGGCCGTGCGGAGGCGCCTTTCATTAGAGGGATGGCTCCAAAAGCCTCCCTCCCTCCCCCCGATTCCCAGGCCTCTCTCCAAGCCGTCAGGAATAACGGGTATGATTAATTGACGGGTGGGGGAGGAAGGGGAGGAGGGAGCCAGCACGGTGGGCCGGAACTGGAACAGAAACCCAGATTAAAACAGTTTGATCCATGGCTGATGGCAACAGCTCAAGGCCGGGCCTTGTGGTGAAGGGGAGGCAGGGCTGAAGGAGCAGGGAGAGAGGAGTGGGAGGATGGTTCAGTGGTTAGGGCTCTGACTTGGGACATCTGGGTTTAATTCCCTGTTCTGGCATAGGATTCCTGTGCAGCATTTCACTGCTCTGTGCCTCAGTTTCCCCCACCATAAAATGGGGGTAGTGACACTGACCAGCTCTGAGAGCTATGGATGCCAAGCACTAATATAAGAGCAGGGTGGGTGCGTGGGTGTGTTACTATTTCCAGAGGTGGTGCTAGATGCACCGTGGATTGTGATGCAGGTTCCTGTGTCTCCACTGACATTCTGTACAGCTGCTCTAAGGCTCACACTCGATTATTCAAGCTGGCTGAACATTTCCCGCCGGAAGGGATGGGTTGGTTTTTTTGGATGGAAAATGGTGCTTAAAGAACAATATTCCATTTTCATCCCAAATGGTCAATGAACCCTACCAGGCGTTGGCAGATTTGAGGTAAAAATTTCAGAGCTGGGGATTTTTGCAAACCCCAGACCACCTTGTCAGAGCTGTCCCCTCACTGCCTCCCATGGGGGAAAGGATCATTTCCCACCCAGCTCTGCTCATTACTTACAAAGGAGGAACGAGGGCCTGGAGGCTGGATCCGATGGACCATCACATTCTACCACGACCAGGAGGTTGCCATATTGACTAGGAACTGCCAGACACTCAGAGTATATTGGGGCACCCCCAGCCCTTCCCAGCTGCTAGGGAGGAGGGAGAGCCTTGGAGCCGTCAGGGGACCAAGGCCTGCAGCAGAGCCAGGCTCTGGACAGTGGGCAATCTAATAAGTGCAGCTGGCCTGCAACAGGCAGCCAGACTGACTACCCCACCTGCCTGGCTGCAGTTAGGGATAGCTCAGTGGTTTGAGCATTGGCCTGTTAAACCCAGGGTTGTGAACTCAATCCTTGAGGGGGCCACTTAAGGATCTAGGGCAAAAATTGGCCCTGCTAGTGAAGGCAGGGGGCTGGACTCACAGACCTTTCAAGGTCCTTTCCAGTCCTAGGAGATTGGTATATCTCTGATTTGTTTTGTTTTGTTTTTTTGGTGCTCCTGCTTGTTTCCAGTCTCGCTCCTGACTTGCCTCACTCTTTGTCCTCGGATTCCGGCTCTGACCCCCAGGAGCTGACGCCTGCTCCAGCCACTAGGTCTGACCACCCAGGTCCCACTCATGTGACAGGAACCATCAGCCTCTGTAGCTATCCAACTTCCTGGGACACGTGTATCTTCCTCCGCCAGCCCTGTCACACACGGCTGGTCTCTCTCGCACAGGAGAAGAGGCTTGCCGTGCCTTGGCCAAGTCTTCATTGGGAACCAGTGTCGGGCTGAGCAATGTCCCAGCTCCTGTGGGATGGGCTGGCGGGGGGGCACTGGAGCAGGATCTGAGAGAGCTAGGTTCAGTTTTTGCCTGTGCTGTGGATGTCCAGGGTGACCTTGGGTAAGTCACGCAGGCTAGGTCTGCAGTGCACACCACGCCTGGGTCTGGGGGATTCAGTGTTTCCAAGCCCGTGTTCGAGTGTCCACACTGCATTGTTAACCCTGGTTTACAATTGCTGGACCTGGGTCCCACACCTGGGCGAACACAGCCATGCTGCATACAAAGACCTGACCTGGGGCTGAGGCCTGAGCTGCATCCACACTGCAAACTGACAGGGTTTGGACTCACGTCACAGCGGGACTCAGGCTCTGACCCACCCCCCCAGAAGGGCCCAAGGGCCCAGGCTCCGAGTGACCCGAGTCAGACTGACGTGTGTGTGGACGGAACGGGGGCCTGGGCTCAGACCCGAGTCAGAGTGTGGGCTTGGGGAGCAGGGTAGACATCCCCCGAGTCGTCCTTGTGGCTCAGCTTCCTGTCTGTAAGGTGGCGATAATACATCCTAGCTGTGAGGATAAATCTATTAGTGAGTGCGTGGGGCTCAGATACTACCGAGGCGAAGAGCCGCTAAATGGAAAGGCATTGGGAGGCCTGTATTATAACGGTTTGTGATTACAACCCTTCCCGTCACACTAGCTCTTCTCCTTCCGCCGTCCCCAAACACACGGTGTGCAGCAGTTACCGTTCGCCGCGCCAGCCTGTTCCTGGGGAGCAGTGGAGAAAACATGGCTCTTTAATCTTCCTTATTGCTCCATTGCCGTCTCCGGCCCAGGTCCTTTGCAGAGGGCATTAAAAAGCAATGAAGGAACCCGAGCACTTTGTATCCTTTGCAGACAGGCCCGTCAGCCAAAACTGTGGCATTGGTGGGTCCCTAACTGGGGTTGTGAGTCAAAGGCAGTAGAAACATAATCCGTTACCGAACGAGGGTCAATCAAAACAAGGGAGAATTGTCATTGTCTCCTGAAAGGAGCTGCCGGGTGTCTTTGATCCTCCTGGAAGGATTGTTCTCAAGTCACCAGTTCTCGGGAAGCGATCGGTTTCTAAACAGGCCTGAGACACCAGACACAACGTACCAAGCAGAGGAAACGTGCAGGAGGAACACGCCAGCTGAGTCTAGGAGATAAACATTCCTCCTGCAATTATTTATTTATTGCTTGTTAGGTGCTGAGGAAACAACTGACATATGCCCTGTGAGTCACAGGCGCTGCCGGCCAGCTGTGCACTTAAGAGGGCAGGGGAGGGGAGGTGGAATTTTTTCCACTCACAATTTTTCACTCAAATCCAGCTCAGATCGCTAATGACCAAGGGTTGGCCCTGCCGTCACAAACGGGGCAGCTGGGTCTCAGGAAAGGCTGGCGAGTGGATGGATCCTGATCCAGTGTAATGTCCGTGTAACTACAGCCGGACTGGCCCGGTGTTAGCCAGGAGCTGGAGGTTCGGAGGGTGAGGTGAGGTGAATTCCTCCGTCATGCCCAGAAGCGATCCCTGGTGGGAAGAGAACTCAGGTGCATGATTTGTGCAGGGGGATGGTGGCATGCAGTGCACAGAGCAGGTCGCAGTCCCTGTCCTTAGGCGCCAACGCCAGCCCCTTTCACCAGCACGAAATTCACTTCAACATTAAAAGAGCCAATAACCTGCCCCGTGTGTGACGAACTGGGAAAGTTCTTAATGTTTTCTCTGAATACTGTGTTGGTGCCTCAGTGTCCCCATGGCAGTTCTTAAGTATCTGGCAGAGCAAAGGGCCAGTGCACCTAAATGCCTGGCACTCTGTCTCCTAGCAACTGATGGCCTGGGCCCCTCCCCTGCAAAGGTGCCAGCTGAAGGTGTTGGAGACAAAGGGATCAGGTGACCTCCTGGCCCGGGAAAGGGGCTGAGGAGAGAGGAGGGGCTGAGAGGGATTGTTAGTCTGGAGCTGGCTGGGGTCAAGGGTGGAGGGCAGACCTGGGGGTCTGGCTCACTGCCCCCCAGAATGGACCCAGCCGAGGGGTCTGGTTCGCTGTATCTACAAGCTCTGTTCCTGTCATCGAATAAACCTCTGTTTTACTGGCTGGCTGAGAGTCACGTCTGACTGCAAAGTGGGGGTGCAGAACCCGGTGGCTTCCCCAGGACCCCGCTGGGGTGGACTCGCTGTGGGAAGCGCACGGAGGGGCAGAGGATGCTGAATGCTCCAAGGAGAGACCCAGGAGGTGAAGCTGTGTGAGCTTCTTGCCCTGAACAAGTCAGCTCCAAGGGAGAGGAGGCTCCCCAAAGTCCTGACTGGCTTGGTGGGGAGCAGTTCCAGAGCATCGCCCGGTGACTCCATAACAACTGGTGGCAGCGGTGGGATGTACTGCACCCCAAGAATGGCGCTGCTTGCAGTAAGTGACTGGGGAGCAGTAAAACAGAGGAGGGATAATGAGGACCAGGCGTGCTGAAGGCTCAGAGTGGGACGGTTTCAGGGGGTGGTTAACCTCTGGGAGTGTGTGACCAGCGAGAAGCACTGTTGGAGTAACGGGGTCCCCCTGAGGACTGCAGCGAGCAGTCTCAGGGGCGGAGGAGCTTGCCGCTCGACCCTGGGAGAGAGAAGGATTTTTGCAGTAACAGGGTTCCCCTGGGGATTGCAGGAGCAGTCCCAGGGGCGGAGGAGTCTGCAGCCCGACCCTGGCAAAGAGGTGGTGATCACGAGAAGGTCTGGCACACCAGGGGTTCTTCCTGGAAACCATGGGGGAGCCAAGAGCACGCAGGCCTGTGAGTCCAGAGCCACTTGGGAACGGTGAAGTGATGGCCTATCACCATCTCCTTGAGAAGGATATTGTGATCTTGTGCACAAAGAGAGGGTTACACATGGGGAAATTCACCAAGGCACAGTTAATCATGCAGTTGGAGGAGAAGCACCGCTCTGAGGAGCAGATTCCTGGCCCTGATGGGGCTAAAAGAGGATCTGAGAGCAGCTGGAGCATCAGCCAAGCATCCCCGGGAGTCTGGTCCCCAATCAGACGAGAGTCTTCGCGATTGGGTTCCCCATCAGGGGATCGGAGACGGATGGGATGGGAGCAGGACCGTGAGAGAGAGCAAGAGCCTGAGGAAAAGCTGCAGGAGAAGCAGCAGCAGCATGGACTGGCGATAGTGGAGCGGAGAGACATAGGGGGCTGCCCAGGGGTCAGTGGGGAAACACACCTGGGGTGGCGAGATCCTGGGACAGAGGGAACTGTGGTGGTGCAGTCGCAGATGCTGAGGGGCTGTGGGACCTGGGTGAAGTTCCCCGGGGTGAAGCCCCTCACCCTGCCTATGGCCCGGATCCCTGTGCAGACTCAGGAGTGGTTGGGCTGGTTGGTAGTTGGGGTTCTCCAGGATATCGGCTGGGAGGCCCTGTTGGGGGGTGACTGTCTCCCCTTGGGACAGGATCCAGGCCCCGCTCCTGTAACGGCCGAGGGTTTGAATTCAAATCCAGGGAACCAATTGGCTAGGATGGAAATGGTCAGTGAAAATGCAAATGACCTGGCTGGCAGGGGGGAGGGGCTGCTGGGCTCAGGATACCTGCCTACCTGTAACCAGCACCCCGGGGATGAGTGGGAGGGAGAGATGCTCCCTGCCCCCCTGCACACCGGAGAGGGGGCTCACACTGGCTCTGATGCTGGGACCAGAGCAGAGAGCTCGCTGCCTGGCCCCACTGGGACAGCAAGGGCAGCGCTGAGCACGGGGGGAGCTGAGATCCCAGCTGAGTGGGGGGACACCCGGGCAGGGCAGGTCAGCTGCCAAACAGGTTTGCCTGGTCCAGACGTGCTGCTGGGAAGTGATTCCACAGCAGGAAGGGAGCTACCAGGGACAGGGCTCAGGGGGGCTGTGACCCCAGGTCCAGCCAGTGAGAGGGAGCAGGTCCCACTCCCTGCCCCAGCCGCTGAATCCCAGACTGAGCTGCAGAGGGATCCCTCCTTGGAGAAGCTGAAGGAACTTGCTGGCCACAGCGCTGCAAACCCCCTTGGGGAAGGCTGCAGGGACAGAGTCCTGCAGGAGAAGGGATTCCTGTACCAGAAATGGGCTCCCCAAGGGGAAGTAGAACTGGGGGGAATCGGGAGGCAGCTGGTGGTGCCCCAGGAATCCACAGGGTTCTTCCCTTTCGAGCTGCTGGATGGGAGGAGAGTGAGGGGACCCCTGAACCTGAAGAGGGAGGATTGGATGAAGAAGGGGGAAGACCCCCGGGGGAATCTCTTCCCTGAGGTGGGAGACAATCTCCCCATCAGGTGTTCCCCATTCAGAGTCACTGGGAAAGCAGCCCAGAACCTGGAGAGAGAGGTCAGGGACATGCTGGCTTTAGATGGGATCCGGCCATTTTACAGCCCATGGGCCTCACCCGTGGGGCTGATCCCCAAGCGAGACAGGATGATCTGGTTTTATGGGGGCTATCAGAAGCTTAAAGCCATCACAGTGTCCGATGCCGACCCCATGCCTAGGCCTGGGGAGATTCTAGACAAGCTGAGAGGGATGGAGAACTTGGCCCTGGCAGACACTGATAACATGTGCATCTTTAGCCAGACCTGGGAGGAACAGGTGTCCCAGGTGAAGAGAGGGCTGGCCTGCCTCAAGGAGGTGGGACTGATGGTAAAAGCTGGAAAGTGCAAGGGGGGACGGCAGAGGTGTTGTGTCTGGGCCACAAAGTGGGAAGCGGCTGCCCAAGCTCAGAGCTGGCAAAGGCCAAGATGGGGGCTCTTAACCAAGGGAGCCTGAATCACAGACCAGAGTGCTGGGAAAAGACCCAATCCCAGCTTGAAGCCCAGGGGTACTGGGGTGGCAAAGGGTGTGGGCTGCATAAACCTTCCCACATGCGGTCTGCAAGTGCCATCAAGCACACCCGACCTAAGGGAGGGCGTAAGACTGGACTGTCCTGGTGTAACTCACACCAAGGGATGGGAGAGATGCTGGGGCATCCATGGGAACCTTGGTGGGTTCGAACTTCCCCAGGTCACTGGCTGAAGTGACCTCGCTCAGTTCGGTCTGGAAGGGGGGAGAGATGTGACGAACTGGGAAAGTTCTTAATGTTTTCTCTGAATACTGTGTTGGTGCCTCAGTGTCCCCATGGCAGTTCTTAAGTATCTGGCAGAGCAAAGGGCCAGTGCACCTAAATGCCTGACCCTCTGTCTCCTAGCAACTGATGGCCTGGGCCCCTCCTCTGCAAAGGTGCCAGCTGAAGGTGTTGGAGACAAAGGGATCAGGTGACCTCCTGGCCCAGGAAAGGGGCTGAGGAGAGAGGAGGGGCTGAGAGGGGTTGTTAGTCTGGAGCTGGCTGGGGTCAAGGGTGGAGGGCAGACCTGGGGGTCTGGTTCACTGCCCCCCCAGAATGGACCCAGCCGAGGGGTCCGGTTCGCTGTATCTACAAGCTCTGTTTTAGACCCTGTTCCTGTCATCGAATAAACTTCTGTTTTACTGGCTGGCTGAGAGTCACGTCTGACTGCAAAGTGGGGGTGCAGAACCCGGTGGCTTCCCCAGGACCCCGCTGGGGTGGACTTGCTGTGGGAAGCGCACGGAGGGGCAGAGGATGCTGAATGCTCCAAGGAGAGACCCAGGAGGTGAAGCTGTGTGAGCTTCTTGCCCTGAACAAGTCAGCTCCAAGGGAGAGGAGGCTCCCCAAAGTCCTGACTGGCTTGGTGGGGAGCAGTTCCAGAGCATCGCCCGGTGACTCCGTGACACCATGCCCCAGATCCAGGGGCCGGTGCCCAGAATCAGTCACTGCCACGGGACTTAATTAAAGTTATTTGTTGTAACTTTAAAAAATGGTTGTTCAGCACTCGCCTGGGATCCTGTCCAGACGTTCCTGTTAACTCTCCTGCTGCTGGCCCTCCCCATGCCTGTGGTACTGCTACTGCCCGCTGAGATGCCGTTGCACACCTGGGTCCCTGGCCAGTGCAGCAGGGGCACGCCACCTGGGCAGATCTAGAACACTCATCTGTCACCAAGTGGCCAATGTAAGTTACACAGGGAGCCAGGGGCGGACACTTCTCATTCTGCACCTCTGGGAGGCCTAGATGTGTTTCCTGCCACTGGACCTTCCCGTCACGTCTCAACTGAGTGACAATTTCCAAAGGTGCCCGGAATTCTCTGGCTCTGGCCCAGCACCTCTCTAGGTAGAACAGTCACCTCTTCAAAACTTCCTTCCCTGGGGCCTAAAAGCCCTGAACAGATCCAGGCTGGCTGGGGGGTCATCCATGACGGCAAGTGAAAGCCAAGCACCCAGCTTGCCAGCCCAGCAGCCTGCAGCCAAAGCAACAGCTATATCCAGATGTTGTGATGATGCAATGGACAAGGGTCAGGCTGGGAGCAGCCTGGGGGGAAAATCAATCTAACTCCCCATTAGCACTCTGCCAGCCAGTTCTTCAGAGCAGGAAAATTTCCCCAGTCGGATTCAATCATATTTGCCTTGATCATAGACAGATGGCAGAGAGCGAAGTCCTCTGTCTTCCTGGGGCTGATTAACGGGGTCTGAGATAGGCCTATGTGGATCTAGATCATGCCAGGGTTTTGGGAAGACCCATTTCTAGGTTGCATCTCTCTTTGCCTGAAGAGCGTGACTACCCCAGTGACAAGGTTCCCGCAAGACATGGGTTTAAGCCTCGTGGGGTGAGAGGGAACCAAAGCTGTCAGAGCGGGCCCAAGTTTTGCATTCAAAATGTTTTCGCCCCGAAAAGTGGCTTTTTGGTCACAATGAAAATTTCCACTGGAGATGTTGGTTTTCTATGACATTTCGGCGGCTTTCACTGAAAACCCCAAAGTGACCAAATATCCCAACTTTTAGGGCCCACCCCCCAAAGGCTTTTTGGTTTGCGAATTTTCAAGGGAAACCCAAAAGCTTTGGAAGACAATTTTTGATAAAAAGCAAAAGAAAAACATTGTCACTTCCATCAAAAATGTTCACAGGAACAAAAGTAACTTCCCGAGTGGGTCTCTGGATGGAGGCTCGTCTGGGCCAACTGAACCTCGTGGTGCTGGAGAATTCACCCAGGAGACAGGAAAAATCAGGGGGAGGGAGGAGGTTAAGCCACTAACAAGCCTCCCGAGGTGTGACTTCAACAGCAGCATGCGGGGAACCAACCATCAGAGTGTATCAGAGACAGCAGGAGGGGAAGTCGTATGCTGAATAAACACGTAGCAATGAGCCAAATCCAGAAACTCAAGTAACCTCCTCTCACCCATCCTCAGATAATACGGGACTCAGATCCAAGGCACCCCATATTTGCAGACATCTAGTAATTAACCAGGAGGCGAGCAACAGCAGGAAAGACAGATGAACAATCCTAGTCAAGAAGCGTCTGATGAGACGCAGAGCAGGACAACCACTTCCGAGGCATCACTTAGCCTGTGATAGGCAGGGGTTGCAAACCCACCAGGGGTTAGAGCCTGACCTTGCAGCCTCAGTGGGAAGGGGAGTGCACTGTGTAATGGCTGTGCCTGATCTGGGCTTCGTCAGCCACTCGCTCTAACAGGACAGTGTCATTGATGGGCAAGCCACTGGCCAGACATACGGATGGGCTCTGGGGCTGGGAGTCAAGAGCCGCCTTTCTGGCTGCTGCTGCCTGTCTTCTCCTGAGGATGGAAAGGCTATCGATTGGGGCAGGGGGTCATTGCTGTGATTGAAATGCCAGCACCTGCCAAATGATACCCCTAACCAAAGGGCACTGTGAGAGTCACAGAGAACACTCCAGCCCAGCAACCCAAGAACTGTTTCTGGTTTCCTTCAGGCTACAACTTCAACAGCTAGGAGGGATTGTAGGGCTTGGGGCCACCTGGGCTGCTGAGGAACGAATGCATTGCCCAGTTGGATTTGAAGGAAATGCCAGAAACCTCGCAATAGGCTAGACGGGGGATAATCTACCCTCCTGAATAGTTCCTTCCTGACCCCATGATGAGAAGTTGGTTTATGCCCTGAAGCATGAAGGTTTGTTAGGCTCTTTCTTTATGTTACCTTGGACCTGTATGAGTGCCCCCAGGGAGGTGGGGAAAGAGGATTTACTCCCCCTGGTTGAACACACCAAAAGCATCAGGCAAGGAAATCCATGTTCTCTAATTTACATCAGACATTCCAACCTCAAGGATCCCAAAGCACTTTATAGCCCATGGACCCAGTTTTCCTCTCTCACACACTGGTGTCCATCAGGAATGACTCTGCTGAAATTAACTGAGTTAAACCATGTAAAACCAGGGTGACCGTAGAATTAGGCCTGGAACTGAAATATGTTAGGATCACTTACCCCGCCACTGAAATGCAGCCACCTCTGGGTGAGAGCAGCACTTCTCACCCTGCTAAGGTCTTTTTGGGCACAGAAAGGCCCGTGAGAATGGTGCTGGACGCTTCTGCAAATTCCTGGCTTCTGTTCAAGGGCTTGAACAAAGCGACCCCTGGAGTGACCCCTAACAGCTCGACATTCGCTCAGCTCGCAGCACTACCTGGGGTGATCTGTAGCCATGGCCCACGTGAGGCATGCTGCCTTGCAACACAGCACAAGCGGCCGGGCAGCTGACACTGGAGCAGTCAGCAGTTCCATCCTCGGCTGCAGAGACAAGGCCGTGACTTGGAGAGATGCGTGGGGACGCTGGGATGCACAGGTTAGTCCCTCTGGGAGCAAGAAATCTGTGAGAGCTCCCTGGTTTCTCTGTGTCCAGCAGCCTCATCAAAACATCCCCTAGTCATGAGTCCTACTGTTCCACCCGGGATGCTACAGTTGCCATGGAATGTAGGTACTGGGAGGATGGTAGGTCATAGATGGATGGTTCTTGAGGTGGTATCTAAAGGAGGAGAGATCTCACCTACCCGGCCTTTTCCATCGCTACCTATTACAATTCTGGAACAAATCCTATGATGTAAGAAATATCTGTAACTGACCGAGCAGGTATCCCTGCTGTGGAAGCAGTCGCTTCCCATGTTGGATTGACCAAAGGCCGTGTGTAAAGCAGCTCCCCTAGGAGGATGGATTCTCAAGACCTCGCTTACCTCCACCTCAATGTGAAGGACTGCCCTGCGTGGAGGGCGTGACGCCCGAGGGATGGAGAGGATTGTTGTCTGTGGTACATTGGAGAGAGGGCATGAAATGAAGCAAAGAGCAATGCAGGCCGTACATCAGGATAATCTCCTGAACTCTGAGAGCTACGAGCGTAGGGGGCATTCGTTCTCCCCAGGAAAGTGCCAGGCCGGCGAGCGTTACCGGAGTCATGTGAAATCGAACAGCACTGGGCATGATACTGTAGAAGGGTGATCCTGCCTTGCAGAACTCACAGGCCTGTTCTCCCACCATCTTCTCTGCTCCACAGCTCGGTTCTGACCTGGCTGGAGGCAGGAAGAAGGGGGAGAAGCAGGAGGGGACACTGGTATCCTGATGCCCAGAACACAGTGGCTGCGAGTTTTGCAAGATGCGTCTGGGGCGGGATGGATGCTATTCCAGCCCTGTGGGGGAAGCTCTGTCTGTGGATTCACACGGACTTCGGTCCCCAGCAGGGATCCTTCACAATGCCACCAATTTTGCTCCAACTTCAGTTTTCCAACATTTTGGAATTTGTGCCGCTGTCTGAAGGCCATGGCACGACCCGTCTCCTACACGGACACGCCTGGGGGATGGCTCCCCTGCTAAGGAGACCCCACGTGTTCTCCCACCCAGGGTATTTGCATGAGGAGTCAAGGAGGGGAGGCGAATTTCTATTGCAGCCATTACAACAGGCCTAAAACCGCCCTTCAGTTATCGCCTGCTGCTGGGATGTGATTGGCCGTTAAATAGCACCACCTACTGGCCAAGTCCCCACAGCACAGTGAAACTTCATAGCAAGGGGGTGTCTAGAGAGCACCCCCCTTGCTCTCCGGGTCTCTCCCAGCCCTTTACAAGGCAATGCATGGGACACAGACAGGGCCGTGACTGCCCGGGCAGCTGCAGCAGCCTTTGCATTCTCATCAGGAGCTCTTGCACCCCCCGGGGCTGCAGCGCCTATTTCACGGAGAGGGTGAATTGCCACTCAGGATTATCCTCAACGGGCTGGGGGACCCTTAACTCCCACTGGGCCTGCACTCGAGGGGCAGCGCGCAGCTGGGTTGATGGCTCTTGTGGGACCTGGTACCTGGGTGGGCGTGCTGCACCTGGCCTCGGGGCGGAGGGGCTTTGTTTTAGCAGCACAGCAGCGGCACTCCACCCAGATGTGGCAGGGGAGAGTCACCTGGATGCATTCCTGGAACATTCCCCCACGTGGTGTGTGCCCCTGCCATGCTTGGCCGCACAGGGGCAGTCTGGCTGAAGGTTTCTATGGTACAGAAGGTTGAGGAAGAAACTCCATAGATGGAGCGTGACGGAGCACCCTACCCCATGAGGGATAACCTGTGCGGGGTTAGGGTGACCAGATGTCCCCATTTTATAGGGACTGTCTCAATTTTGGGGGCTTCTTCTTATTTAGGATCCTATTACCCCCCACCCTCTGTCCTGATTTTTCATACTTGCTGTCTGGTCACCCTATGTGGGGTGGATAGGCCCCTTGGCTAGATCCACACCCCCATTCCCGGCCAGAAGCCCCCAAACATCACAAGAAAGGCCCTGCACATGTTATTCCAAGCCAGAACGGAAACAGAGAGAAAAAGAAATCTTCCAAGGAAGGTTCCTCAGCTCTCCAGCCCTGAAACACAAACTCTGAGGCTTTCCTTGGCTCTCCAGTTCCCAGAGAGTTTGGAGGAACAGAGCAAATTTTCGATGCTGATTTGATGCTAACGTGGACCCTTCTGCAAGTTGCTCATCAATTGCAATGGAGTGAAATGTACAAGGGCAGGCTCAGGCAGCCAGGCACCCCACCAGAGGAGGGAGGGCCCCTTGGCTAAGGCTGAAGAGACCCCTCCCCACACAAACCAGGTGCTTTCAGCGTGAGCAACTTTTTAGATCAAGGGACAGGCAATGAGACAAGATAGAGCAAAAATAAAAATCAGAGAGAGAGACACACACACACACAGACAGGTAGACACATGTGTGCAGCTCCTCCGGATCATACTTCATTGCCTCTGCTTCACAACAGGGCAGCTGCCCAGCAGGCCCCTGAGGAACTTAGAGGAGTGCTGCCCAGCAAACAAAATCATTACAGCTGCATACGCCACAAGTTCTATTCCTGCCTCTGCTGCCCACTTCTTGTGAAACCTTGGGCAAGACATGTATGGGCCAGCCCTCCAGCCTTTCCTTAGACGAGTAGCCCCATGGATTTAAATAGGGCTACTTTCCTGAGTAAGTGCGGAATGCCTGAGGGGATAGTCTCTCTGTGCCTCAATGTACCCATCTGCAAAATGGGGCTAATAACACTTTTCTGCTTTGCAGGGGGTATATGTGGTTAAATTCACACACGAGTGTAAAATAATTTGGGGTCCTCAGGTAGAAGGTGCTCAAGAACTGCAACCCCTTATCCTCCATGTGTCTAGCACTCATATGACATGGCCCTATCTGTGGGACTTGTCTGAGCACCTCGCAATCTTCAGCAGATTGATCCTCGCACACCCTGGTGAGATAGGGCAGTGCCATGAACTCTGAGTTAGAGATAGGAAACTGAGGCACAGAGAGACTCACCAGGACATAATCCCAGATCTCCCAAGCAGAACACTCATGCTCTAAGACCCAGACCACCTTTGCTGGCTAGGGATCATGTCTCAAGAGGTGCTGCCTATATTTTAAGAAGGGGGGGGGGGAATCCCTCAAAATGTTCCCCCCTCCCTCCCCTCAATCTTCCAGGGAGATAAATGACACAGAGAGGAGTGTAAGGAGTAGGGACTTGCATCTGGGTCTCCCAAGTCCTAGCATAGTGCTCTAACCACTGAACCATACTTCCTGACAGTCACTGCCCCTGATCATTCCACTGGTATGACATAACCCCTGTAGTTCAAAAATAACTTACTTCAGCTCTGCCTCCTCCCTGCACTTATTCCATCATATCAATAAAATGGTGGAGGGGGAGAACCCCCCCAGACCCTCTTGTTTTTGAAGCAAGCAGGCCCCTGTCAGGGCACCTGCTTTAAATAATTCAGGCACGGTGCTGCCGAGCAGCACAGAGGCGTTTTAATAAACACAGCCATAATGTGACATGCAATTTATTATTAAACTTAAAGCAGAAAGAGGTGGTGAAGAGCGGAGTTTAATAAAACCGGCCAGATTCCCAATATTAGTCACAGCAAAACAGATGAGGGTCTTCGGGTTTGGCTGGGCTGTTTTAATGAAGAACAGCTAAGTTGGTCTCCTGAGATGCCGAGGGCCGGGATCCTGCATTGGGGAAGGTGAGCTGGTGGGGTCTGGGTTGCTGGGGGTTTCTTTGCTAGACCATCTGTTTGCAATGAGCCCCTTTGCTAATTCCCCCATTCAGCTCCTAGAGACGAGCATGTATCAGGCCTTCAGCGCCCAGGAGGCCCAAGGGAGTGCCCCACAGGGGATCTAAGCAGCACAGGCAGGTTCTCCAGGGCTAGAGAGAAACTCAGGGCCTGTCTGTCTCCGACACCCTCAGTAAAGTGAGCCCTGTGTAGTAATCACAGCTGAGATGGGCATGTGCTTTGCAGTGCAAAATAGCAGAGACTCAAATCCCAAGATCACCCCCCAACTGTGATTTTCAAAAGTCAGATCTAGAGAGTCGGGGGGGGGGGGCACTTCTGCTTATTGCAGCAATTTTCTCCAGCATTGCAGGGACACCCCCAGTCAGCCTAACCCTAGCTGCCAGGACCTCCATTCTCTAGGGAGTAGATAAGGGATTTTATAGTCCTTCTACTCCCACAAAGCCTTGAGCCTCAGGCCAGCAAATGCAACTAACCCACCTGACCTCCCCTTTACAAAAAACAAAACAAAACTTCCCACTTTAACCTGTCCCCCTCCCAATCAGTGCATTTATAGGCAGGACAATAACAGGAAACAACCCCCACCTTCAAAGCTGCCCCCTTCATTCAGCTGAACCAGCCCTGCCCCTGCTAAACCCAGCCCCACCCACCTTTATTCTCACTGAGCATGCTCCAGGAAGGCTTTAAAAGGGGGAGCATGAGCACCCACAGCCCCTTAAGTAAAATCCTGAGGGCTGGGTGTGCAAGGGGGGGAGGAACTGGCTTCTTAGAAGGGGAAGTTATTCCTTAGTGAGTTCCTGAATTTAATTCTCCCTTCCCTAAAATTAGCTTGAGCAGTGGTGGTGTCTCTGCCTGTTTCCCTGTGCACGTTACAAACTCACCTGCAAACACTCACGTGCTCCGCTCTGCACAGTTGATCATGTCTGTGGGGAAGCAGTAGTGGGCTGGAGTAGCAGGGGGCTGTGGGCTGGGGTGGAGGGGCAGCTGCAGGGTAGTGTGTGTGGAGAGCCCAGGACTGAAAGAGCTGGTCTTAGGGGATGTTGGCTGGGCTGCAGGGTCCCAGAAGGCTCTGCAAACTAGAATTGAGAGAATGGCAAAACACGCCATGGGGCAAGGGATAGCATATAGGGGCTGCTTCAGGTTCTGACTGCGGTGCCTTGGCAGATTCTGTAGGTTGCAGAGCAGGAGTAGTCAGAGTGATGCAGGAGGGGCTTGAGACCCAGGGGAAACTAACACAGTATCTACCCAGCAGCGCACATCCTGTCTGCTGAGTCCTAATCTGTCCACACAGGTAAGGAAATAGCATCACTCAATCACTTTCCTCAGCACCATCCCAGCCCATCACACACTCTCTCAGATGGCTTCAGGCTGGGGATTAGCTGCCAGGTGCTCTTCAATTGAATGGACAGTGGGGCGCACTGGTGTCTGACGGCACCGTAGCTGCTGCTGTTACGTGTACCACTGAAACGTGACATTGGCTGTTTCTTGGTACGCTAGTAGGGTGACCACAGTTGCTGGGTCTCCAACATGGGGGTAAGAAGAGTGCAAGTTCCCCCTGTGGGAGCCCAGTGTGATTCCAAATTGTGCCCCAGGCTTCAGGAGGGTTTCACTTAATAAGAACTGATGGTGTGCTCGGTGCTGTATGGAGACATAGAGGGGGCCAATCCATGGCCTGTGGATAGTACAGGGAAGTAGCACCATCCAGTGGACAGGCTATGGAACTGGGAATCAGGAGGAGAAGTGGGTTCTAATCCCGGCTCTGCTGTAGGCACACTTGTGTTCCTGGGTATGTCACATTAAAGTCTATCAATTGCTCCCTGCCTCAGTTTCCCCATTGATATAAATGTGGATAATGCTGCCTGCCCTTGTGATCTGCTTATGTTTTTTACAGTCTCTACTCCCAGGGGAATTCTGCACCAAAAAGTTAAAAAATTCTGCTTACCCGATTTAAAAATTCCTCCTATTTTATTTGACAAAATAACACAATATACTCACACCAGTCTCAATTATTTTGGTAGTTTATTTCAAAATACCCACCAATAAGTCTGTCTGTAACAAGACAGACACAGAGAAGATTCAGGGAATGTGTTTTGACAAATAGATTCCTTAGCAGGTATATTAATACAGAACTTTGAGTAATAATTCATTTACACCACAAGACAGAACTGTATTTCCTGCAGCCCTCAGAAGTAGTGCAAAGGCTTGGGGGAGTCAGGAGCAATGGAGAAGCTGAGGGAGCGGGGAGTAACTGCTGGAAAGGAGCCTGGGGGTGAACTTGGATAGTTTTGGGGCGTGGGTGGGAGAAATATAGAACAGTTTTTTGGAGGGGGGAGGGATTGTCAGGGAGCCTCCCCCATGCAGACCCATGGCTTACTCCTCTCCTCTCCCATTCAGCTGCAGACAAGAGGAAACCACCCCCGCATAAGCCTGTTGTAGCTTTGCACAATTGGCCAGGTGTGGTGTGGGTTATATTTCCAGAACTGGTCCGCCTCTCCCCCCGCCCCAAAATCAAAATTCATTTGGGAGCAGGAGGCAGGGTTGGATTTGAATCTCCACTGCCAGGCCCACCCCTGGCAGTGCCAGTTCTGGTTCGCATGGGGCTGCAACCTTCAGCTGAACAGTTGAGACAGGAGAGTTTCCATCATTTAAAAGAAATCCTTCATTGCCAACATTTCAGGTCACTAATTTGAGGTTTTGGTGTCACTGATCCTGAAATACGAACCCTCAGTCTGACCCCTCCTCCCAGCCCAAACCCCACCCATTGGCCAGTGGGGGAAGGGGGATTCCAGGCTAGCTGGGTGGATAGTGTGTTCATAAAGCTGGGTAGATAGGTTCTGCAGATACAAAGAACTGTTAGGGTCCCATCCAATCCATCTTGCTGGGATTGTGCTGTGTTCATGGCATACAGAGAAATTAGATTTAAAAAAAAAAATCTCCCCCTCTTTCTGGAAGCTTGCAACATCCCAGGACTTTTATTTCTTGGAATCTAGAGCTCCTAATATACGAACCCAAAAGAGGGAGCGAGACAAAGCAGGCTGCTCCCTAAAGCAGAGGCCAGACTTGCCCGCCATGCGCTAGGCTGGCTTTTGCAGACCGCTTGCTGACGCCTCAGGTCACATGCTTCCCTGGAAAGCCTCCTCGCCCATAAGCAGAAAACCCTGGAGAATTAAAGTGATCACCTTAGGCAAAGGCAGGGCTGCCTTGCGCCATCTAATGTTCCTTCCAGCGAGGACTCACAGACAGTGGAAGCAATTCTACCGAGCAGGCCTCATCCCATAGCTTAGCCAGGGCTCTCGAGCTAGATAAAGCCACGTAAATGGCCTTTTCCTCCCCTCTTATCTGAAGGGCTGGTGGTGTTGCCCGTGAAGTGGGTTTTCAATATTTTCTCAAGTGGGTTGACAGCCGATGTGTCAAGACTGGAGTTTGCTTTGCACATGCTGTATGTTACATACGGAGACTGGGCAATATAGGTATTGATGTAACCACCAGCCTGAATCAGTGCTCAGATGCCCCGGGAGGTTTACTTGTGAGTTTGTTATGAAGGGACTTATTTTAATATAGGTTTTTTTGGCAGATTCCCCCATCTCCTGCCCCATCCCATCATCTACAGCCACATCCCCTCCAGGTGTGATGGGGCGATGGTCCCGGAGATAGCCTGGTATGGGTCCATTAAGGGATTTGAAGACTAGGAGCAGGACCTTGATTCATAGATTCTAGGGCCAAAAGGGACCAGAGGCCTTCCCCAAAATTCCCATTTGAACTAAAGCGGATCTTTTAGAGAGAACAGCCCAGCTTGATTTAAACATCGCCAGTGATGGAGGATCCACCACAATCCCTGGTAAATTGTTCCAATGCTTAATTACTCAGTTGGACCCAATGAGACAATGGAGGAATCAAAGCACAGCTGGGATGTGTTCCCTGCCACTAGGTCTGCTCAGGAAGTGGCCAGCTGTGTGTTGGACCACCTAGAGTTTCCGGCTGGTTGTGAGTGATAATCCAAAGTAGGGGCTCGAAGGGACAAATTCCTGGTTCAGGGTGGCTTAGGAGCCTCATCTCAGAGGAAGAGGAAGTCTCCTGGAAATTGGGCAGTAGAAATCGTTCTGGTCAGTTGTTGGTTGAGTCTCAAGAATCAGGGACATGTCTAATAGAATGCCAGGTGCCTCCGGTACAGGGCCTGTATCCTGGTCTTTGGAAGCAGATCAAGCCACTTCCATCTTCCTACAAGCGTTGCTCCTTTCTTGCCAGCTGCTTATCATCCCTCGCAGGCATGATGACACCCGTGAGAGGTCGAAGCTGCTTGAGGATAAGTGGTACAGCCTGGAGATCTCAGCAAATCGGTGGCAACAGAACACACTGCGGGCGGGATGGGACACTAACGCTTTCCCCTAAGGGTCTCCTGCATGTCTTGAACAGGAAGGGACATGATAGAGCCCTGCAGGACACCACATGTGAGGGCTCCTGGAGATGAGACGCATTTTGGATCCGTTGGTGAGAAATGACTGGTTCCAGGACTTAGCGGTGCCCACAAGCCCAGCCTGGTCACGTAGGCTGGGTCAGCACCCCTTGGTGGTCTGCAGAGAAGTTCAGCCTGATTGTGAGCCATGGATGGGAGCTGTCGGTGTGAAGTTCCTGATGCCCTTTCTATGACCAGAGAAGAGACACTGATTTGCAAGACTGTTGCTTCCCCATGTTGTGTGTGGACAGCCTTGTCTGTAGGGCTTGTGAATGGCAGCCGTCAGTAACAGTCCTGTTATCAGTTTCCACTGGCCGCAATTCCGCAGGGCTTTGACTCTCACTGGGCATCCCTGGTACGTGGGAGCTCGTTCAATGAAGTAAGCAGAGAACTGTTTGAAGGGCAGGGTGTGGGTCTGAGAACTGAGTAAGGCAGCCTGGGTTTATGGGCCGGTTTGTTTATTCATGAAACAAAAACAAGTACACTCACAGACAACCACAGGGTAACACACCTGGGCATAGGGGTACCCCAGAATTCATGAATAACCTTAAAAACCCAAACCAGCCCTGAAACAACCCTACAAAAATGATGAGTTTGATTAATCTAGAGTGTGTTTCCTGAACCACCTGCTGGGCCAGTAATGTGAGAGGACGCCACGTTGGTAAAACTAAACTGGCTCTTTATTCAGAGACCAATTTACAGAGATGTTGCAACGGCAGCTAGCATTCCAGCCATGTGCACACAAACTGACTTCCTGGTACCTCCTCCAAAGTCTTTCCTGCTGCAACCCGTATTCCTCCCTCTAAGTTCCAGGCAGGTTGCTACATCCTGCCCACTACACTCACCCAAAAAGTCCAATGAAGCAGAAAGTAAACAAACAAGTCTTACTTGCCAATCCGGCATTCAGAAACACTCGTACAATAGCAAATCAATGTGCTCTTAGTGCCTAGCCAATAAAGCATTTAACCATGTGCTTCAAGTTAAACACATGCTTACGTGCTTTCTGGATTGCGACCTGAGCCAGCTCATGAAGATCGTTAGAAGGAAGATGTCCGGGATCATGGGAACAGTTTTTTAACTCTCTATGCTCTGTTTCTATTAAGGGAGTGACATTAATACTGGTGAGGTAATAAGAGTGTAGGACACGGGTTGTGGGCCAGGACCTTCCCGGCTGGAGGCGCTTGCCCTAGAAATGAGATGCTCTCAGTGAATGAACAGTCAATGAGTGCTGAGAGTACAGTTAGCAAATGAAATTCCATCGCACGGCAAAGATTTCCCCAAGGACCTGCCGCTGCCTCTTGGCTCATCCACTTCACGTTAGTGGGGAGGCTGGAGATAAGATATGGAGCCGGTGTCTGTTCTTCCCGGGGGGAATGGGAAATGCGGGGACAGAGCTGTCGACGGGACCAGAGTAGTCCGTGTTTGTGTGTGAGCTGGCAAAGAGCACAGGTAGCCATCCATTCATAAAGCCCCCAAGAGTGCTGGCTTCAGTCATTTCTGATACCCGGCTCTGGGTTATCTCCCTGAGCTCTGCACGGTGAAACAGCTTATCAAACAGCGGCTTAGCTGGCTGCTGTCTCTCTTCGCAGCAATTCCTAGCCCAGAGCTGCTCTCTGTCACCCTCCTGCTTTGTGACAGCCAGAGGCAGGCGGAAATCAGAGCCTTGCTTCTGCTCTCTCACAAACCAAAGGTGATTTTGGTGCAATGGATCCAGGTCCTGCTAGCCCAGCCTTTGGGTCTGCTGCCCCAGAAAGCGACCGCTGTAGCTTCAGAAAAGTATAACCAAAATCCCAAGGAACCTGAAGAATCCTAGAAATGTAGGGCTGGAAGAGACCTCAAGAGGTCACCTGTTCCAGCTGTCTGTACTCAGGCAGGCCAAGTCAACCCAGACCATCTCTGACAGGTGTTTGTCCAACCTGCCCTTAAAGACCTCTGATGACGGGGATTCCCACAACCTCCCTAGGAAGCCTGTTCCAGAGCTTAACTAGTCTTAGACTTAGAAAGTTATTCTGAATATCCAACCTCCATCTCCCTTGCTGCAGATTAAACCACACCTTCTTGTCCTACCTTCAGTGGACTTGGAGAACAATTGATCACTGTCCTCTTTGTAACAGCCCTTAAGATATTTGCAGACTGTTTCCAGGTCCCCTCTCCTCAGTCTTCTTTTCACAAGACTAAACAGGCCCAGGTTTTTTTTAACCTTTCCTCACAGGTCAAGTTTTCTCAACCTTCTATCATTTTCATTGCTCTCCTCTGCACTCTCTCCGCTTGTCCTCGTCTTTTTATAAGTGCAGCGCCCAGAAATGGACATAGGACTCCAGCTGAGGCCTCACCGGTGCAGAGCAGTGCAGGGCAGTTGCGTCCCTTTACTCTTGCTAGTATGCCCCAGAAGATGAGCCTTTTTCTCAGCTGTGTCACAGGTTTGGCTCAGGTTCAATTTGTGATCCACTGGAATGCCCGGATCCTTTTCAGCAGTAGGACTGCCTAGCCTTTTGGCTTTGTGTATTTGATTTACCCTTCCTTGGTGTCGCACTTTGTACTTGGCCTGGTTTGGGGATGGGAGATCTCCAAGGAAATGGTGCTGGTTATTCAGTGGGTGGCTCCCTTCCCTATGGCTCAGTACTTGGGGGTACTGTGCTGCTTGATTTGATTGACATAAAACCAATTTCCCAAAAGGGTCAAAGGGAGGGATGCTGGTTCCCATCTCCTAGTTTGGGTAGTTACTTTGTGGCTGCCTAAATTTCCCCTGCAGCTTCAACTGGAAGAATAATTCTTCACTTCCGGTCCTTACTACTTGGTGCAGCATCACTGTGTATTGTTAAAACAGCTGCCCTGCTCCACCCCAGACGTGGCTACATTGCCATGTAATGGGTGAAGTGAGTCCTGTATGTGGCTTATAATTCATCTGGTGATCTTTTGAGAGTTCAATGTACACTGTTTGGAGTCACAGCTGAAATGATTTTGCAGTCACAGATTTGATAATGATATTTCATCATGGGAATCACATGGGCTGTGAGAAGGTGATGTAGGGAACAAAAAGGATTAGAGGGAAGGACCAGCTTCCATATAAGGAGAGAGCAATAAAACTAGGATTTTTCAGCTTGGAAAAGAGATGACTAAGGGGAGATATGACTGAGGTCTATAAAATCATGACTGATGTGGAGAAAGTAAATCAGGAAGTGTTATTTACGCCTTCTCATAACACAAGACTTAGAGGGTCACCCAATGAAATTAATAGGCAGCAGGTTTAAAACAAACACAAGAAAGTATTTCTTTACACAATGCACAGTCAACCTGTGGAACTCCTTGCCAGAGGATGCTGTGAAGGCCACAACTATAACAGGGTTAAAAAAGGAACTAGATAAATTCCTGGAGGACAGGTCCATCAATGGCTATTAGCCAGGAATGGTGTCCCTAGCCTCTGTTTGCCAGAAGCTGGGAATGGGTGACAGAGGATGGATCACTTGACAATGCCCAGTTCTGTTCATTCCCTCTGGGACACCTGGCATTGGCCACTGTTGGAAGACAGGATACTGGGCTAGATGGATCTTTGGTCTGACCCAGTATAGCCGTTCTTATCTTCTTAACTAAGGGCTGAATTAACTAGGGGTGTGAAGTTGGTGGGGTTTTTATTTCTGTACTGAAGCAGATTGTCTCAGGGTCTTTGGGTGTTCTTATATCATGTTCTTATGCGGTAATTGTATCTACCAACTACATAAGGCAAGGAGGGAAGAGTCCCACCCGCAATCATGCTGAGTAACCATGTGTGATGAGCCCCAGCATGGGTCGGTCATCAGCAGGGAATGAACTTGGGCCTTCAGCACCAAAGCATCTCCCTCTATCACTTGAGCTAAAGGAATAAACTCCCTTAACAGTTAGCAGTAGAAGGCTGTTATCCTGGAGCAGAGCAGCCACTAGGGAGGAATCCGGCACGCACACTGCCAGCGTTTTACACACAGTGTGCAGCATTTTGACAACTGGGAAGACCTAACTGGGAAGGACGTTCCCATAACCTCTTACACTTCTATAGCACCGAAGCTGTTCGCAAAGGATGGTAACATCCAGGAATTGTTCCACTAGTGACTACTGGGAATGGAGGATTGGGCAAAAGTTCTTATATTAGCCAAACATTCGTCCTTATGTTTAAAGGGCCCTAGTGGAATTCGATGTGTCAAATCACTTCCCTTCCTTCTTTCTTACAGCAACCGAGAGGCAGAACAATAGGCAGAAAGCTGCCCTGGTTGTTTCATCACCGAGGTCAATAGGATGGGGAGTGGGTCAGGAGACCTGATTCATAGATTATTCCGAGAGTCCGAGAGTTTAAGACCAGAAGGCACCATAAAGATCATCTAGTCTGACCTCCTGTATATCTCAGGCCAGAGGATTTCGCCCGGTTACCCCCCCGGTTGAACTCAACAACCAGTGTCTGATGGAAGCACATTGTACAGTCTGGATTTGAAGCCATCAAGAGAATCCACCACTTCCCTTGGTAGCCGTGGGGGTTGATCGACCTCCCTGTTCAAAGTCTGCACCTTATTTCCAGTTTGAATGTGTCTGGTGTCAGTTTCCAGCCGTTGGCTCTTGTTCTTTTTGCTTTAGATGAAAGAACTGGGTATTTTCTCCCCATGAAGGTATTTCTACACCATGATCAAATCACTGCTTGATCTGCCTGGGCTGGTAAGGCCCTTGATCAGAGCAGTAGATTTCCCAGTTTGCCTTGGGCCACAGTTGTGTAGAAATGGGCTCCCCTCCGAGCCTATCCATGCTGGGCCAGAAAGAGTCGCTCAAGAGAAAAGTAAAGAGCCTTTCTGAGAGTTGAGTGTGTTGCCTCCCTAGTGAGCTTAGCTCCTTCCAGCCTAGGAAGAAAGGCCCCCTGGACCTCATCCCCTCCCGTAGTCAGATATTGCAAACAGCTGGACTTGGGGAATGAAGGGTTAAGCTTTGCAGGGTCTCAGAAGATCAGATTAAACCAACAGCACTAAACAAAACCCAAACATCCCGCCCCCGCCCTTATCCACATCTTTTATCTGCAGCCCTGAAGTGGAGGGAAGTCAGGGCACTTCCCTTGTTAGCATCTGATGGGGAACAGAGCTAGCGCCAGGCGGAAATTGGCCATGACCATGTGCAGGGATGGGGAACTGGGCTGGTCAGCGCGGACAGATAAGGCTGAAGAGTAATGAGCCCAGGCAAGTCCTGCACCCTTGGGGAGGTGGTTTTCCTGGTGAATGCTGCACGATGAGCCTCTCACTCTTTCAATGCACAGTGGTCGTGTCATAGAGACTTGGGAACCCAGAGGATCAGGTGGGAAAGGCTTAAAAATCGTCGTTCCTTCCAAGGTGACTTTGGTCCAAATTCTGCTCTCAGCCAGGCCCGGGCGATCCCACTGTCTCCCAGTGCAAGTCCAATGAGCTCTTTGGTTAGGGACCGTGGATTGAGGGAAACAGGACACAGAAAAAGACATCTGGTGAGAAATGGTTGATTTCACTGGAAATACAATTCACTGAGCATCCAGGGGCTGGCTGTCTTGGGTTATAGGGAACTGGAGCCTTCCTCACAGAGCCGCCCTCACACCAGCAAGCCACTCCCATGTGTTCGGTAGTCTGCTTGTCTCAACCCCTCCTCAAGTGCGCTAAAAGTTGGGAGTCTCAGCATGGATACTAAGGGTAGAACAGGCCGTGGAGTTTCAACTGCCCTGTGCCTCTAGAATGAGGCCTGCTGGGGCAGTGCTGCCACTCCCTCTGCCTGCACTTGGACCGGTTCTGTGGCTGGAGAGTTTGCAGATGTTAAAACCCGAGGGGAGTGTTACGATGATCTAGTCTGACCTGCAGAACGCAGGCCTGAGAACCTCGCTCAGCGATTCCTGCCCTGAACCCCATCACTTGTAATGCGAGGACATCTCTCTATGAAAGACAGCCGCCTTTTCGGGTTGTCAATCTGGCGATTAGTTTGAGGGATAAAGGCTTGCAAACATGCCGTGGGTTTTGGCTCCGTGTTTAATTAACTTTGAAGAGCACCCGCTGATCTCGGGCTCTGCAGCCTTGAGTGACTTTCTGAAAAAAAGAAAAGGAGAATCCTGGCTCTGACATGCTGCATTTCAGATGGGAACGTCATTATTTCAGCTTGTTTGTGTGCGGGGAGGGAAGTGAGCTCGTGGAGGTCTTAAATGAGTCCAATTTAATAGATTCATAGATTCATAGATTCTATGAGTCGTCTGCATACCGGGAGCGTGTGTGTGTGTGATCTGTGATCAAACACATGAGCACTGTGATGGATCTGGAGCTGCTCTGTAGTAATTTATGAATGCTGTTGTATACAGACCTGGGCATTGGAATGGTCGCTCTATGGCTATATTGCTTTTGTTTAATAGGAGCCTGTCATGAAACAAGCAGGAAGGAAAAAACAGCTCAAGATAGGCCACCCCACGCTAAACACTTGAGGGCTATTATGGGACTATGGTTCTCAGGAGTCTGGCTCGACCTTCTTCAGAACCTACCAAACTAGTTTGGAAGAGCAGTCCCGGGAACGGACAAGAACAAAGGGACAGCTGGCTTCAATGGGCTCTCTCTAGGGAGAAGGTAATTTGTTGCTGGGGAACTGGTCCAGGAAACCAGACTGAGGCAGGCACCCACTGGGCACTGCCCAGGTTAGCATCAGGGGTAGGTAAGAGACACAGGTGTGCAGCCGGATTGCAAATCCTTTGTTCTCTCTGATGCTTGGCTCCTACGTGCAAATAAACAAGGCTTTGGTTTAGGGCGATTGGTGGGTGTTTCTAGTCACGGCTCCCAAAGGGATGAATGGCAGGTGCCGAAGTACTGTAGATACGCAGGAGACGGTAGCCTTGGGCTTGGTCTAGGTGGGAGAACTGTGACATCCCAGCCCCTGGATTCAAGCCACGGCAGGGTGAAACTTGGCTTCAGAATGTCGTGGGCACAGGCTTCTGCTTCCACGCCCCTTCAGCTTGCCCATCTGATGAGAGCTCATGGGCTAAGCAAGGTTGGGCTTGGTCAGCACTTGCAGGGGAGACCTCCAGAGCATGCCTAGGCGTTTCAGGCAGAGGTGTTGGTGCACTGATTGGGAGAGCAATGCACCCTTGGGGCTCGTATGCCAATAGCAAACTGTGAGAGCCACTGGCCCCGCAGAGGGGATGAAAGACCCCAATATAGACTTAGGTGATGACTAGCCTTGGACTCAGAGGGCTGCAGTTTCCTGTGATTTTTGGCTCCAAGCAGCCTCCTGGTTGCATGGAGGGATATGCAAGTTGGAGCAGAGCTGGGGCCGTAGCATCCCCTGAAATGAGAGGAAAGAATCACTGAAAATAAGAGGAATGCACCTGGAAATGCTGAAGTCCCTCATCGGCAGGAGAGTAAATGGTCAATGCAGGTAGTCAGCCTCCTGCTCCTCCAGTGCTGTTCGTGTCACGCTCGTTTTGCTGACACGCTCTTGCTGGGTAAGTCGGCATGGAGGCATTAAAGCTGCTTTGCAACCAGTATTTAAGAATGTGGGAGAGGCAAGGAGCTTGGGCTCTGCTCCAGCTCACAGCTCCCCCGTTCATATTATGCTATTCAGCAGAAAGGAGGGTTGGGATCTCATGGCCTCCCACAATCAGCCCACGTGGAGATGGCTTCTTCCTGGTGCTCATGAAGATCCAGCCGTTCTGTCAAGTATTTCCAAATAACTTCCCTGGGGGAAGGTGTCTCCGGTCACCTCCTTAGCCCTTCCCTGGCAAGGCTGCCTCACTCATTTCCAGATCTGAGCCTTTGCATCCAACTGCGCTTCCTAGATCTCTTTGCCACATAGGGCGGCCTCCCTCCTGGCGTCTGCTCAGGCAAAAGTCTTTTTATTTCAACGGACCAGCAAATGAATCGATTCCTCAGACAGACGTCCCTCCTGACCCCCACAGCACCTGCACCCCTGGGGCCCTCAGGTTATTCCGGGTGAAGGGGAGTGTGTGTGGGGGGACCCCTTAAAATATAGGTAGCACATCTCAGGGGATAACCCCAGAAAGGAAGCATGGTGCAGTGGTTCCAGCACTAGCTTAGGACTTGGGAGTTCGTGCTCTGGCACAGGATCCTCTGTGTCCTTGGGCCAGTCACTTAGTCTTCCTGTAGATCGGTTCTTCGTCTGCAATGGTGGCAAGAGCCCTGCCTTGCAGTCCTGGGGTGCTGTGGGAGTAAATACATGGAAGATTGTGAGGTGCTCAGACACTGCAGTAAAGGACCAGAGACATGACAAAAAGTGGGGTTAAAATTAAAGCCTGTCACCAAAAGGCCCTGGCTGCCCCTCCTGTTCTGAAGCCATAATGAAGACAGACGCTGGCCTGTGCTTTGGCAGGCGTCATTGACATCAGCCCCTCCACACAGGCAAGAGCTAAACCAGATCCCAGCCGGTCTCCTCTGAAAACGGCACGGGGAGAGGAAAGAATCCATCTTCCTGAGCGTGGCCCTTGGGATGATGAACAGTTCCGAACCGTCCTGGAGCGGAAAACATGGGCCCCCGCTACTGACGTTACTGGGAATTCCAGAGTGGGGAGGGGGAAAGCCGAGGGAGGAAGGGAAAACAATCCAGGCTAGACCAGGGCGAATGGGTTTGAGCAAACCTTTTTTTTTTAATATTGGAAAACGGCTTTTTTGGACCAAACAAACGCTGATGGAAGAAATTCCGTGGTTGGTGAGAAAATGCAAAATTTCATGGTGGGTTTTGACAAACATTAAAAAAAATTCTGTTTGGGGGGTTTCCAGGGAAACTCCTCCCATGAGTGGAAGCAAAATTGGATGGACATGAAAATATTTTTATTTCATCAAAAATTTGAGTGGGAGAATAAATCATTACCCAGCTTGCCCTAACTTCACCCCACAGAAGCTGGCCAGGGCCACATGTTCAGAGTGTAATTTTTGCAAATAACTCTTTTCCTTTTTGCACATTCTACAGGCATTAATGAACCAATCTCTCTTAGTTCGAGCTCTGCATGTATCCATAGCCAGCAATTTATTAGCCATTAGCACTATGGTTCTGTTTGGAAATTGTCTGGGAACAGTCATTTTGATGAAAGAGCGGCGTGAAACTGCTTCTCAGCTGTTTGTATTTCTACCTGTGAGTCAGTCGCTCATGAGCTCTTCGCCACAAATATTGCTTTTAAGGACCAGATGGTCACAAGTCAACCCCTGATGTGTTTTGATTGGCCCTATAAGTCACGTGGTACTTTTCTGTTTCCCAATTGGAACTCTTAGAATGAGGTTTCTGGCAGAGGCACTCACCATTATGAGTCTGAAATTGGATTTCTACAAATATTCTCCAGTGGCCGCTCGGGAATGTGTGAGTTTTGCAGCCAAGGACTAGACACTAGAAAGTTAGCTCAACCCAGCTACATTGCTCAGGGGCGTAAAAAATTCACACCCCCTGAGAGCTGTAGTTAAGCTGATCTAGCCCCCTAGATAAATTCATGGAGGACAGGTCCATCAATGGCTATTAGCCAGGATGTGCAGGGATGGTGTCCCTAGTCTCTGTGTGCCAGAAGCTGGGAATGGACGACAGGGGATGGCTCACTTGATGATTCCCTGTTCTGTTCATTCCCTCTGGGGCACCTGGCATTGGCCTCAGTCGGAAGACAGGACACTGGGCTAGATGCACCTTTGGTCTGACCCAGTCCGGCTGCTCTTATGTTCATTGTACACAATGCTAGGAGGATGGAAGAATTCTGCCGCTTACCAGCTACCACCTGTCAGAGAGGTGGATTTACTGCCTTGTTGGTGAACCCCTTCTGCTGCTGTCTGCACTTCAGCGCTGTAGCAGTTTTAGTGTGGATGTAAGTGAAAACAATGGGAGCGGCAGATGTTCAGTACCTCTGCAATACAGGGCCATGGTGTCTCAGGTGTGGCACCCAAAAACTGAGCCGCCCAAAACCATGGGCTATTTTGGAAAATCTTGGCCTAAGCAACTTTTCAAAGGTGACTTTGGAAGTCTGTGGTGGAGCTGGGAAAAGAAACCATGTCAGCTGATTCTTGGTCCTGTGGCTGTACTGCGGCACCACCGTTCATCCAGCTTGTATTAGCATCTTAGGATAATTCAGCACATAAATATGGCAATGGCACGCACCCAGCTTCCGCTGCTCCCATCTACACAGGCATAACTAGGAACTAGAGCTGGCTGAAAGTTTGCTGTCAAAACATTTTTTGAACGACAGATCTTCTTTGGACAAAACAGCAACTTACAAAACCCACAAGCCATGTATCCCGTGTGGAAAATCTGTCCCATGGCCTGTTCTCTGTCCGCCCTGAGCTAATAGAAACCTTCTATGCATAAGCAGAACCTTTCCCCAAACCACTGCGGCTCTGAGACCATTGCAGGGTAATGAGTTTAATCATGGCATAGAGCAAGGTCTGTATACAGCCCCCATGGAATCAATTATTTATCTGATCAGTGATTCCTCTGGGGGTAAGGGAGGGGGGAAAACCCCTCGAATAAAGGAATGTAAAACGAGGCTGTAGATTAACTCCTCTCCCTAGTTAATTCACTAGCACACATGCAAGGGTTAATGCTCTTGTAGCTCAGAGCCGGCTCCCCCCACTCTCCCCACGCTCCCAGCTGCTCTTGAATGATATAGTCAGGCCCAGAGTTCATGGGAGCTGTACCTGCGCTTTGTCTTCATCTGTCACCCCTCCTGACAGTCAGATCCATCTTAAATTGGGAGAGAAGGAGGGGAAAGCAATAATTAACCTCTGGGCAGCCTGCTCCTGAAATACCGCAGCCCGGTGATGCACAAGGAGACATCCCTGACACTTTTATTGCTAGGCCGAGCCCCTGTTCTGTGTGGAGGAGTGAATTCTGCAGGGCTGGGATACCGGAGCCTCTCATTCCTGTCGGAGAGACACTGGCACTTGCAGCCTGTCCCAGCTGGAGTGCATTAATGAATGTTCACCACAGCCTGAGTCCTCTGGGCCCAGGCGTACCGAGGAGGGATCGCCCACAAGCAGCAAGGTTTTCGGGCCGATCCAGGTTTTTTTACACCCTCCCAGGTTCAAGGTGTTTGGCTCTGGGTGTCTCTTTGGTACCCAAATGGCCAGGATTAGGAGTAACATTGCTGTCTTCAAACAAGCCATTCTCCAACAGGGCTCTGGATAGATGTAAAATTGTAAGAGAATTTTGAATTTGTTACTTGTTGGTATTTGTTATTACATAGTGCCCAGGAGGTCTCAGGATGGAGCATTGTACTAGGCCCTGACAGAACAAAAAAACATCCCAACACTACAAGTTTCCAAGCTATATTTTTAATACCCAGTTTCCCTTTGTATTGCGCCACCAGTGTCATTCCCCAAGACCTGAAGGGTTTCTGCTCTGCGGGGCAAGGGAGTGTTCGTGACCCAGTCAATCCAGGGAAGATCAGGACCCAATTGTGTTTGGTGCTGTCCAAATGCACAGTGAGAGATGATCCCCGTCCCAAAGTGCTTGCAATCTAAGCACACAAGACAGACCAGCACTATAATTTTCATTTGCATATGAAGAAGAACAAAGGAGCAATGAGATGATCCATCTGGGAATAACGCCAAGCAGGGAATATTTCTCATAGAAGAGAGTGAGATGTTGGCCGACCAGGTCGTGCCAGAGTGAATTTGGGCCAATTCACTTGTGCGTTAGTAAGGATCAAAGTGATTTTCACAGGTAGACGAGTTTATTTGGTGTTTAGACTTCGTAAAAGGAAGGGGCTGTTACTTGCATTGTTTTCACTTCTCTGTATCCTGTTATGATGCAGCAGCAAACATTGACATTGTGTATGCCCCTGTCGATAAATAACCCACCCAAGAAGCCTTGTGGGATGCTAATGAAGGACGTTAACCAAAAAATGCTAATTTCAAAGCAAGTGGCCGTTTTGCATGAGAACCAGAGGTCAGAGACTCAAAGTGCATTCCTCACTCGCTGTCGTCAAAGGCAAAGCCCACATGGACAGAGACGCTGTCTCAGAAGAAGCTGTAAATCTGGATTCAAGGAAAGAGCCTGGATCTCTGGACTGTCTGGACTCTTACAGGGAAGTGTAGTGGATGCAAAGCAGAGATCCCCAGAGGCAATCCAGGTATCATGCAAAGACTTTGATGACATCACTGCCACCATTGGGAATTACAGACTGACTCACCTATGCATATATTTCACCTGCTTTAACCCCTCAGTAACCCTCATTTCCTTTTCTTGGGTAATAAACCTTTAGTTAATTTACAAGAGTACTGGCTGCCGGCATTGCTGCCGGTGTTGCCTTTAGTGTAAGATCCACAGGACCTATTGATCTGGAGTAAGTGACTGGTCTCGTGGGACTGGGAGCAACCTGACGAGTGTGATTTTTGGTTTGTGACCTTTTGGCCCAAAGTTCAGTTTGTCTGGGTGGGGAAGACAGGCTGGAGAGCCACAGGGGACTGTCTGGGACTCCATGGCAAGACCGGTGCAGCGATCCAGGAGTTCACATTTGTCACTGGCTTGGTGAAATCAAATTACAGAACACGCCACCAGCCTGGGGGTATCTGCCCTGGTTTCTGCACTCTGGTCTGAGGCAGGCACTCCCGGTTGTGAGCCATTCCAGACAGCGTGACAGAGGCTTCGTTATTCTAGCAGACAAAGGCATAACGAGATCCAGTGGTGGGAAGTGGAGGCTAGACAAATTCTGGCAGGCAATAAGTTGCAAGCTTTTTACAGTGACGACACCTAATCATTGCAACTACTTACCTGGGGGCAGGATTCTGCACTGCTTTGAGTCCTTCAGTCCAGACTGGCTGTCTTTCTAGAGGAGATGTTCTAGCTCTGCCAGAAGTGATGGGGCTTGACACAGTGGCTGCTCAGGGGAATTCTCTGGCCTGGGTTCTGCAGGAGGTCAGACTAGATGATCGCAGTGGTTGTCTCTTGTAGCCTGTAGGTGTGTCTGAATTGAGGAAGTAATTGGACCAAGATCTGCGGCAGAGCTAAGCATGGAACCGAGGTGTTGTGAGTCCCAAACCAGTGCCTTAGTCACATGACCTCCAGCAAGAGGGCTAGTTTGGGATAGGAGAGGGTTTAAAGAGCAGCTTGCTATGAAGCAAGCTGAGCACTATCAATTCATCTCACATATGACATCGGTGTGGCTAGTAATTACTTGTGGTTGCTACTAATCTTGCCTTAATTTGAGCTGGTGGCTTAGAGGTTGGAAGGCTACAGATACAGCCTGGTCCACCTAATGACACACGTGAACATGCGTCCTGAATAGCTAACTGCATAGCCATGGAAAAGGGCAACACAGCTAATGACTTGGATTCCTAAAATCGTTTGGCTTTTATGGCCAAATTGTTTTCCCACAATAAAACTTTGGCTAACGATGGGTGATTTACACAGCGCTGGCCGCAGCCTGAGTCCCTAACAGAGCTGCCGCCGCAGTTCTTCAATTTCAAAATAGTGCCAATTTTGAATTAAATTTTTAAAAAAAACTAGGAAAAATGTTGGCAATTTTTGTGAAAATCTCTCCTCCCCCAAACTGCTACAGATCTGGTTGAATTTTTTCAGATTTTGGACAAATTTCAGATTTTTACTTTTTTTCTAAAGAAAAAATTAAAAAATTTTAAAAATTGGGCAAAACACATCCCCATTCCCTCCCCCACCCAGCTGCATCTTTTGTGCCAGCTTTGTTCCCTCGGGGCTAGATCCTGGGTTCTCCACTGAGCTCTTACTCCATTGCCTTTGCGTGGAGTGAGGGATGCCGAATTTGGCCCTATGAAAAACATGTATTTGTAGCTATTTTCAGACAAATGTAAATGCCATGGCACAAGTGTCCTGTGCTGTTTGAACAGGTTTAATCTTATTGCCTCCAGTCTACACGCACAGCATCTCCCAGCCTCCTCTCTATGGCGAGCCGCGGGCTGGCATTTGCAGAGTTGGGGTTCTGAGTTTTCCCTTGTCCTTCTGGAAAGGGTCTTTTGTCTCTACAGCTGAATAATAGGGAGGACGCTGTAGGTCAAGGCTGAGGTTCACTGGCAGAGCTGTTGAGGGGGAAGGGTGGGCTTAGCAGGGACAGAGCAAGGGGTGCTGCTGTTCAGGACCGAGGTCAGTGACAGAGCTGGGGGGCAGTGGGGGTAGCCCCTAGGACTAGGAGAGCAGGGCTGTTGCAGGGAAGGACTGAGAGGCAGGTCCATATTGCTATAGCCGGTATATGCTATATTCTTATCTCCATGTTCCTGTATAACCCGCTTTGGGGACTGGTCTGATTGAGTCCCAGGTTTTCCTGTATATGTTCCATTTCATAACAGCAGAGGGGGACATGTGACACAATAAGTTTCTGGGCATCTAGTCCATGCCCTGTGGTGATATGGGGCACCGTAAGGCATTAATATGCACTAGTTATTGCACTGGCTGCTGTCAGGTTGGCGGGTTACCTTGCATGTGCATGAAATCCAGTCGCTGTTTAACAGTGCACTACAACTCGGCCGGGGCTTGGGGTGGTGGAAATCCCATATCCAAGCGAAACCGCAGGAGGAAACAGTGTGGCACAATGGGATTAGCTGCTTTGGAAATTGGCCCACTTTCTGGGTTTAACACCATCTTGTGGAAACCATTCGGAAAGGGACAGACAATAATATTGAAAATATCACCATGGCGTTATACAAATTCCGGGGGACACCTGCACCTTGAATCCTGTGTGCTGTTCTGGTGGCCCCATCTCAGAAAGGATTCTGCATCGTTTCCAATTCTAATGAGAAGGGCAACAAAAATGATCGGGGGATGGAACAGCTTCTGTATGAGGAAAAGTTGAAAAGACGGGGACTGTTCCCCTTGGAAAAGAGATGCTCGGGGGGAGATGGCAGAGAGCTATAAGATTGTGAATGGTGTGGACAAAGCGAACAGGGAAGTGTTATTTGCCCCTGGTATAACACAAAACTTCATCGCCTGATGAAATTAGTAGGTAGCAGGTTTAAAACAAACATAAGGAAGTACTTCTCACAATGCCCCGTCAACCTGTGAACTCTTTGCCAGGTGATGCTGTGATGGCCAATGATATAACTGGGTTCAAGAAAGAATCAAATAAGTTCAGGGGGGATAGCTCCATCGGTGGCTATTAGCCAGGATGCTCAAGGAAGCATCCCTTGCTCCAGATGTCTGTAAACCTCCAACTGGCAGAAGCAAGGAGTGGGCGATAGAGGATGGATCATTTGATGATTGCCCTAATCTGTTAATTCTCTCTGAAGCACCCGGCACTGGCCATTGTCAGGAGAGGATACTGGGCTAGATGGACCATCGGTCTGACCCAGTGTGGCTGTTCTTATGGAAAGTATCATGAGATTTTATTGGCCAGGGCCTTGGGATTTGCACTTTATTGACCTTCTGTAGCAAAGTTTCCTTTGTCAGGAAAATTGTTCGTTTCGATATTGACTCAAAGAGCAGAGAGCAGCCTGCACAGCCATTCACACAGCTCCCTACAACACAGCGCTTCCTGGCATGGTGATGGGACATGGGATCAGGACTGCCCTAAAAAGGGGAAAGTGCTCCCCCTCCTGAGTCACCCACCCCACTCCTTGCAGCACAGTCCTCAATTGCCTCCGTGCTGGGACTTTAGGATAAGCATTGACGCACACTGTACCAACAGAAAGGGATCTGGGGGTCAGGGTGGATCACAAGCTAAATATGAGTCAACAGTGTAACACTGTTGCCAAAAAAGCAAACATCATTTTGGGCTGTACTAGCACGAGTGTTGTAAGCAAGACACAAGAAGTAATTCTTCCACCCGACTCTCTGCTGATTAGGCCTCAGCTGGAGTGTTGTGTCCAGTTTTGGGTGCCACATTTCAGGAAAGATGTGGACAAATGGGAGAAAGTCCAGAGAAGAGCAACAAACATGATTAAATTTCCAGAAAACATGATCTATGAGGGAAGATTGAAAAAATAGCCTGGAGAAGAGAAGACTGAAGGTGAGGTGGAGGGACATACCAGTTTTCAAGTACATAAAAGATTGTCACAAGGGGGATGGAAAAAAATTGTCCTTGTTGACCTCTGAGGGTAGGACAAGAAGCAATGGGCTTAAATTGCAGCAAGGGAGGTTTAGGTTGGACATTAGGAAAAAACTTCCTGTCAGGGTGGCTAAGCACTAGGATAAATTGCCTACGGAGGTGGTAGAATCTCTGTCACTGGAGATTTTTAAGAGCAAGTTGGACAAACACCTGTCAGGGATGGTCTAGATAATATTTAGTCCTGCCATGAGTGCAGGGGACTGGACTAGACGACCCCTCAAGGTCCCTTCTGGTCCTACACTTCCATGATTCTGATTCTATAAACCAGTGGTTTCCAAACGGGGGTTCGTGAACCCCTGGGGGTTCAAAAAATGTTACAAGGGGTTCTCAGGAAAAAATTCCCTAATGGCGGATGGAGCTGTCCCTAGGAACCCTGGGCAGCCTGGGGCCAGCAGCCCAGAGCCTTGGGGACTTCCAAGAGCTCAGCAGATCAAAGCAAGCATCTCTATCACACTGAGGAGATTTAAACTTCAAGACTCCTTACACGAAATAGAAAGGGAGGTGGATATTTTTTGCTGTTTTTAAAATTAAATAGGCAGCTAGTGCTGTTTTTAAATTATTATGAAGAAGAAGTTTAAGCTTGGTTGTAATATGCGTTGTTTGCCTGGGCTGCTCAAGATCTGAATGCTTGTGTAGGAGGAACTCTTTGAGTTGGCTTCTTAAATACCTTCCTGCTGTTTCACATCTGTTACTCCTCAATGAAACATAGGAGCCGGAGGTGCCAGTACGGGTGGACGATGAGGGTCACATGCCACCCCTACATCTGTGTGCCCCCCCAGGTCCTTCTCTTTTTTTTCTGCTGGCCCCCACGGCCCCCCATTTTCTGGCAGTGCCCCCCATTCCCCGGGGGCTTTGCCCCTGCACCCCTTTTTTCTACTGGCACCTCTGATAGGAGCCTTTTCTTATAACAGGCTTAATCAAAATTGATACAAGCTACAAAAGACAGCTCTTGGAAGAGTGTTGCTGTTTTCATAATGTAATAAAAATACAGTGATGATAAATGCTTATTACACACCACTTAATAATTATTATGACATAAAAAACAAACTGTATATTTCCAAGATCACTGCTTTTATAATTGATGCTGAGGTAAGGGAGAAAATCCCTGGAAATATTCATTTTTAGGAGGGGGTTCACAAGACTTGACATTTTAGTTAAAGGGCTTTGTGGGTTGCTAAAGTTTGGGAGCCCCTGCTGTAGACCACCAGCACCCCGCTCTCTGCAGCACAGCACCCCCTAGTTTTGCATGCAGGCATTGGGGTCAGTCCTGAGGCAACCTCGACAGTGAGTAATTGACAAATGCAAATACATACCTGTCTGCTCAGGATCCTGCAGAAAACAAAAGGTTACATTTGTTTGGCATTACTGGCCAAACTCCAATCAGATGTGAAGATAATGGCATGTTTTCAATAACATAACAGATCAGGTTGGCAGGTACATTCCAGCCATATACAGCTGCATATCTGTTTATGCCTCTGGCTTTATATATATATAAAACTAGAAAGAAATCTGAAGCCTGTTTTCAGTTCTTCCTGAGTTCTATTAAGTAAGATTGCTGGGACAGTCAATCACAATGATTGCATTTCATTGAGGGCCATTTCCCGTTCAGCAGATGTTGCACCCTCATAGCATATGAACAAGAGAGAAAATCAATGCCAAAACAGTTCAGCAGAATCCTAGGCAGTGCTGATGAAAGGTGGCACTCCACTGTAGTGAGGAGAGATGGGGATTTTGTATCAAGCAATTGTTTCATTCCACAGGGGAAAACACATTTTAAATATTGAAAAGTTTGCCTTGCAAGCCGGCCTGAGCCGAGTCTGGGTTTTCTTTTCAAGGGAATTAACTGTGAAACGTTGTTTCTTCCTGGGAAGCGCTAGCCATAAGGGATGAAATCCTGGATCTACTGAAGTCAATGGCAAAACGTCCATTGAGTTCAGTGGCACCAAGATTTCACCCTAGTTGGTGATCAAGGCAGCTGTCCAGGGTCCTGAAATGTGAAGCTTGCAAGTTGTAGGGAAATCAGAGGGTTCTTTGAGTGAGGCTCATTTTGAAGGGTCCAAGGTATCTCCATTTTCTTTGGAAAGGCAAGTGAAGTGAAGTTGTCCTGTCGTTGTCCTGTGGAGTAGGAAGCATGTTTGCAACAGCCCTGGATAACAGAGCAAATCCATAAGAACAGCCAGACTGGGTCAGATCAAAGGTCCATCTAGCCCAGTATCCTGTCTTCCAACAGTGGCCAATGCCAGGTGCCCCAGAGGGAATGAACAGAACAGGGAATCATCAAGTGACCTATCCCCTGTTGTCCATTCCCATCTTCTGGCAAACAGAAGCTAGGGACACCATCCCTGCCCAGCCTGGCTAATAGCCATTGAGGGACCTGTCTTCCAGGAATTTATCTAGTTCTTTTTAAAACCCTGCTATTGTCTTGGACTTCACAACATCCCCTGGCAAGGAGTTCCTCAGGTTGACTGTGCATTGTGTGAAGAAATACTGCCTTGTGTTTGTTTTAAACCTGCTGCCTACTCATTTCATTCGGTGACCCCTAGTTCATGTGTTATGGGAAGGAGTAAATAACACTTCTTGATTTACTTTCTCCACACCAGTCATGATTTTATATATCTCTATCATATCTCCCCTCAGTTGTCTCTTTTCCAAGCTGAAAAGTCCCAGTCTTATTAATCTCTCCTCATATGGAAGCTGTTCCATACCCATAATTATTTTTGGTGCCCTTTTCTTAACCTTTTCCAATTCCAATCTATCTGTTTTTGAGATGAGGTGACCACATCTGCACGCAGTATTCAATATGTGGGTGTACCATGGATTTATATAGAGGTAATATGATATTTTCTGTCTTATTATCTACCAGATTCTTAATGATGCCCAATCTTCTGGTTGCTTTTTTGACTGCTGCTGCACATTGAGTGGATGCTTTCAGAGAACTATCCACAATGACTCCAAGATCTCTTTCTTGAGTGGTAACAGCTAGCCGAATTCAAGCAAATGTCAGCCCCCGCAATGGTCTGGCATCTGGCTCCATGAGCCAAATCCCCATTGAATGGCATCATGTATATATTAGGAAATATTGATGAGGTGTGGCTTTTAAAGATGCTGTGCTACCCATGTATCACAGAGTTCCCAGGTGATGCTCTGGAACTGCTCCCTACAAAGCCAGTCAGGACTCTGGTGAAGTTTCCTCTCTGTGAGCAGACTGTCTTCAGGGCAAGAAGCTCACATGGCTTCACCTTCCTGGGCCTGACCTTGGAGCATTCAGCATCCTTTGCCCCTCTGTGCACTTCCCACAGCGAGTCCACCCAGGCGGGATCCTGGGGAAGCCAGAGGGTCCTGCACCCCCACTTTGCAGTCAGACATGACTCTTAGCCAGCCAGTAAAACACAGGTTTATTAGATGAAAGGAATACAGTCTAAAACAGAGCTTGTAGGTACAGAGAAGAGGACCCCTCAGCCAGCTCCATTTCGTGGGGTAGTGAGCCACGTCTGCTCCTTACGCCACGTCCCCAGCCAGCCCCCAACTGACACTCCAGCCCTGCCTCCTTTGCTTTGTTCCTTTCTTGAGCCAGTCAGTCACCTGATTCCCTTGTTCTCCAACACCTTTAGCTATCACCTTGCAGGGGGGAAAGGTCCCAGCCATTAGTTGCCAGGAGACAGAGTGTCGGCCATTTATGTACACTGGCCCTTTGCTCTGCAAGAATTACACCCCCTTATTCCACCACCTAGAGACTTAAGAAATGCATAGGGGAAACTGAGGTCCCCTTACAGTACTCAGAGGAAACATTAACAACAGTCCCACTTTGTCACACTATGACTCCAAGGGACATTAATTAGAGCTGCAGGCCCTTGGCATCTCTGTAAAACAGGCTCACAAGACATTCCCATGGAATGCTAGAAGTGAATGTGCAGGATATTTATCTCAGTGGCTGCTCTTTGGGCTTTTCCCATCCCTGAGACACTTATTTTACCCTTGGCTAGTATATAGCATTGGTGAGGGGGATCCTGGAACTCCACGTCCAGTTCTGAGGTCCACATTTTGAAAAGGATGTTGAGAAATGGGAGACAGTGCAGAGAAGAGCCACCGAAATCAACCAAGGGCTGGAGAAAGTGCCATGCAAAGACCTCAGTCTACTTAGCTTATTGAAAAGAAGCTCAAGAGGTGACAAGGATGGTGCAGAAATACCTTAACTGGAAATAAATACCAGGTCCCAAAGTCATAAGAAGAATCAATTTGAAGCCCCAGACAAATTCAAATTAGAAATAAGGCACAAGGTTTTAATGAGGGTGGAGGGGATTCTCCCTCTTTTGATGTTTTCTGATCCAGCCTGAATGTCTTTCTGGAAGATCTGCTTTAGTCAAGCACAAGCCACTGGGCTCACCTCAGCGGTAACTGGGTGTAATTCTGTGCTTGATATACAGGATGTCAAACCAGATGATCGAATGGTCCGTTCTAGCCTTAAAATCCAGGAATCGAGCCTGAAGTCTTCACTGGCTTTCTCACCTCTCTTTCAGGCACCTAGATACCACAGTGCTGGGCGCTTTAGGAATGTGCACACAGAGAAGCTGATTGGCAGATGACCTCCTAAGGATTGGAACAGCAGCAAACCCAGCCCTGCTACCCTCAACATGAGGTTGAATCCTGAGGGTAGCAGTTTGTCCGGTTTTTGTAGAGAAGTAAAGCAGTGACCTGGCGCTAAGAACAATAAGCTTCCAGATCCCAGGAAAACTGTAGGGTGCTAATGAGCCCATCTTGCCTAATGAGAGAACTTGAAAACCAGGGGTCAAGGATCATTTCTTCTCTCAGAGGTAAATGGAAGATCGGCACCAGTGAAAGATGCTGGGTTGACAGTCTCTGGAGACTGGATGCTGTACAGACTGCAGCAGTGCCAACTTCCGTATCTCCTGCCTCCACCCTATCTGGAGTGGAGTGTCTCTTTAGGGATTTATAAGGGGGTTTGCATCACTGCCCCTTTAACCCACAGCCTCGGTGCTCAGATTGCATCCAATGGGGCTGGGTTTGGTGGACTGAGAACCACCAACTCAGCTAAGGCACCAAACACCCATCAATGAGGATGACTTTTGGCCCCCAATTCCATGGCCTGGATTTGAACCTGTAACCGAGAGATAACATGCACTCATAATGCCATTACCCAGCCCCTGAACCATGCAGTTCATTTGAATTAGCCAGGATGGTACATTCACAGGTCACCCTGTTCAAGGAAATATGCCACCCGACCGCCCAATCAGCTAGGGAACCAGCCATCAAACAATGGTGCTTGAAAGAGAAGGGGGATAGCCTGGCCTCGGACTGAAATGATTCTTCAGAATAAAAGGGCCAGAGGCTCCTTTTACTAAGGAGGAGAGAAATCAGACCTAAAACGGGACTATCAGAAGGAGGGACATTTAACTAGCAAAGCAGAGCCATTAATTGCTTCTGAAATGTGGGAGGAGGGGGATATAGAAGTGCTTCCCCCCAGAAAACATTCAGTCTTAAACATACATGATCTCTTCTTATCTTTCTGCCAATCCCCCACTCCAGCCCCATTTTCCCGCTTTTCTCATTCTTTCTCCAGAAGAGCATCATTATTATTTTCTCTGCAGCATTTCCTAGAGGCCCTGACTGAGCACTGTACAAATTCATGAGCAAGACACAGCCCCTGCGACTAACAGCATGGCTGCGCGTGAGGTGGTGTATAAGACACAGTAGGAGAAAAGTTTCAGATGGGAAACGGAGACACAGAGATTAAGTGATTTCCCCAAGGTCGCACAAGAAGTCAATGGCAGAGCTGGGAAAGGACTGAAGGTCTCCTGGCTGTGTGTGTCAGTTGCTTTAACCACACGATCATCCTTCAGAAATGGCAAAACAAGGCTGATGAGAATTCCTGCCATCAGTTAAAAGTTGTTCAAGATGTCCCTGCTCGATATGCTGGGGATTTTCTTTGCTTTGGAGAGAAAAGGTATCTATCCTCTGAAAACGCCTAACAGGCTGTAGATAAAATAGTCCATGGTTTCCTCCCACCTCTCTGCTAAACTCTAGTCATCATAAACCCTTCAGAGGCTTGATCGGCACAGATGGGGGTTTAATCAGGCACAGTTTAAGCACATGGGTGTTCAAAGTTAATCCAATTTCCCTCTGTTCATTAGGGTGGATATTCATCATTTGAAAATTGATGAAAGGCCATGAGTCAAGTGTCTCCCCGTTGGAATTCATCAGACACACACACAGGCCAGAACTACCAGGCTTGGGTCACTTCTTCTCACGGAGCAATGTGTTGGATGAACTTAGTCCTGTAATAGTCATGAATTACCCATCAGCAGGTTGTGATTTGTACAGATGGTTTGTGGTTTCTTTCTCTTGGCTGTTTAGACAGTGAGCTTTCTGGGGACAGGGACTGTCTCTTGCAATGTGTACCTCACATGATGAGGCCCTGACCTTAGCGATACTGTATAAAAACAATCAATAATAATCCAGGATGTTGGTTCACACACAGCACTCCTAAAGTAAAGATGGACATGTTAGGACACTACCAAGATTGTACTGCGAGGACAGGAATTTGTACGTTTCCATCTAGCCAAATGCTTTGGTGATACAGTTTAAACTCCCCTATGTGCTAAGGCCAATGGAATGGAAGTGGAATAGTTCACCTACCTCAGAACCCTGCAATTAAGAACATAAGAACGGCCATACTGGGTCAGACCAATGGTCCAGCTAGCTGGTATCCTGTCTCTGACAGGTACTGGTGAGAGTTTACGTTACTTGTCGTCTAGAGAGTTTCAGATCAATTACAAGTAATGAATCCTTCCCTGGAATCTTTCCCAATATCATGCAATGGCAGAAAAAAACACAATCGACATCAGCCTTCTTCGAAGTATTTAAGACTTGACCTGATCCTAATCTATGAGTACCTCCCAGGGCAGAAAATTTTTGCTTGTAAGTGGGCTCTTTAAAACTAGCAGATAATGACAGAACAAGGTCCAATTGCTGGAAGAGGAAGATAAATAAATTCAGGCTAGATATAAAATGTGGGTGTTTAATAGGGAGGGTAATTAACCATTGGAACAATATCCTGAGGGATGAGTGGCTTCTTCATCACTTGAAGTCTTTAAATCAAGATTGAATGCCTCACTAGCTCAACCACAAGATACAGGCTTGATGCAGGAACCACTAGGTGAAATTTTCTGGCCCGTGCTATGCAGGAGGTTAGAGTAGGTTATCAAAATAGGCCCTTCTAGCCTTAAAATCTATGTGAAAAAATCTGTAATACCAAGGCTAACAATGAAACAGGTATAGGCCCAAATCAATCCCCTTCCTCCAAACACTCTTACATCTTGTGTGTGTGCAGAGGAAATGGCACATTGAGTCCTGGCCTGTTCTGCTCCTGTGCACAAGGAATGAGACATGCACTTTCTACCTAAAATGATCTTGATTTTAGGTGAAGGAAAAACGAGAACAAAACTAAAATCTTTCAGCAAGAGCACACTGTATGTATCTCCTTTATTACGTGCTGCGCAGCTCTGAGAACAACATGGCTGCCAAGCTCATGTTTGAGGAGAGTTGTTGGAAATGTAAAGGTGCAGGGCACAGAAAACAAAGCATCACAATTCCATAGTCACACCAAACAGCTTCTGTTGTTGTACAATGGGCCAAACTAACACCTTACATCCCTTTTGCCCCTAAACTTGGGGGGCATTCAAAATTGGGAGGCACAGCAGAATTTTGAATCTTGGGCCCATCTCTAGTGGAATCTGGTAAGTCCCTCCTTTCACCTCTGCTCCGTAAGATGAGAGCAGGGAGTCACTTGATAGAGCTAATCATAAGTGCATATCAAATAAACACAGCTAAATAGTCCATCGCACAGCATGTAGTCAGCCTGCTGCAGTCACAGCTGCAGGGAGCCACAGCATGAAATGCTATTGCAGCTGGATTCCAAGATGGCTGGGAAGTTTCATGATCAACAGCAGACTGATGTGAGCTAAGAGAAGTGGAAGCAAATTTCATGCTTCAGGGTATTGAATGATCACTACAGAGAAAGGGTCAGGAAGGAAAATTGCACACCTTACAGCACTGCACAGTTGACCAGGTGTAGTTTGGGATTTGGGGTTCACCATTCCCTTTAGCATCAATGATGCTACTGTCGGAGATTGATGAAATCCTCCGGTATGCAAAATCCTGGAACTGGTGATCTGCATCTGCACTAAGAGGAGGACAGTCACTAAACCACCTTTCAGCTCTGCTGACCTTGTAGGCATTAGGTCACTGGGTGTCAGATGTTCTGGCTTATCTACAGCAGGTGAAGGAGCCTTGGATGCTGGAATGGTCATGGAGGTAGCAATCAGCAGAGCTGTGGGCAGCATGCTCAGGAGGAGAGGAAGTCAATGCTGTGAGAAGAGCTGACCATTTAATTACATGGTAATTACCCTGGAGCGGCTAGGGATTCGCATGGTAATTACCATGCAGTTAGCGGGTGATAGTTACTGGGGGGATATTCTGTGTAAATGTATCTCTTATTTGAGGAAGCCGGGCAACCACTTGGAGGATCACAAATTTGCTCATTCCAGATTTACTCTGCGGAGGGCTGGGCCAAATGCACCTCCGCTGCTGGGCTCCTTGCAAGCCATTGCTTTGTGCCTGTGCCAGGTGTAATGCACTAGGGGTGATACCCGCTCCACCAAAGCTAAGGTGGTGGGGCGGGTGGGCGGGCGGGGTGGAGTAGTTGGGAGGCCCAGGCTGCCGCACCCAGGGGCTGGAATTACGGCTACACTTCTTCCATGCCATGCCTATGCGGTGGCCATGGCATCCAAGGAAAAGCAGGCAGATCCCTTCACCTCCTCCATTCTCCTCCCTCCATTGGCCCCTACATGACGCTTAGTAGGGGAATTTTGCCTTAGTTGTGCTGTTTGTTCACATGATATTCTTTCTGCTTCCTGATTGGATGTCTCCTGAACCCCAAAGTGATTTCAAGATGGCCACATAAGCTCTTTTGGAGCAAGTGATTGTGCAGCTCACTATTCGCACGAGTCTTTCTCTCACCGGCCAAGAAACATGCTCAGTGTCTGTGGAAAGCAAATGACTGCAAGTGAATTTCTGTCTCCTAATCAAATGTATCTTCATGAAGAGTTTACCGCTATTCATTCATCTAACCCTAGTGAATACCAGGAAGCGGCCTGGGTTATGCTGGGTAAGAATTACTATCCCATCCCCAGGGATTTACAGGGAAAGTACCAATTAGTGGCCAGAGATTTATTGGGTAGCTCTAATTACTGTGGCGCACTGGGGATTTACTGGGCAGGGATCATCAGTTCAGAGTAAATCAACATTTCTAGTTGCTGCTTCTGTTTACATTACAGATGGTTACGTCCTAACTCAGGAGAAACTCCCAGTGAAGCTGGGCCCTAAGAATGTGAGCAGTGGGGTGTCGGATGGTCCTTGGGCAGTGGGGAGATGAGAGGAGGAGAAGGGGGTTCCGTGTGCTCACTGTACCCCCAGACCCAGATATGTGCCTGTTCCTCTGTCTGCAAGGGCCCCCCTCCAGACCCAGCTGCTGATGCTCATCTTTGGGGGCATCTGCCTGTGCGTTGTATGGGGAAAGCGCCTCGTGATGGCCATAAAGGGACCCCGGCTCTCTGCCACCCCAGTGACTCCAGACCTCCTGCCTGCCTGTGTGCAATGGTCTCCCTTTCTTCTCCTCTGATTCCCTTTTCCCATCCTTTCTCCAGGACCCTCTTTCTTTTCATTCGATCCCTCACCTGCTGCCTCCGGCTGACCAGGTCTGCTTTGCAAAGCGGCGTTTTGATCCCATCTCTGCATCATTTTCCATCCGCGTTCCATCTCCTTTGCAGTGCCCAGTGAAATCCTCCCCCCGCAGACCCACATCTTGCTCTGAACCCCTCCCGCACGCACCCCTCCTTTCCCTGGCTGATTCCACCCCCAGCCCAGAGCTCTCTTATGAAGCCTTTCACACCAGGGCACCCCGCTACCCTGCGAAAGGGGATGCCGGTGGTATCTTGATGGGAGCAATCCATCTCCATCACTGTAATGACCATCCCCATTAATCGGCGATAAACTAATAAAGTAAGCACTTTCCCCTCCCCCCCCCAACTTCATTAAGTCTTTAGTACATTAATATGTCTCACTTAGTGTCTGTTAGGCCTCCTTTTCGGGGCAGCGTGTGGAATTACCCGATGATGTATTCCCCACCGGCCGGCTGCACTTGACAGCTCAGGCCTTTGGACCCGTCGCCCGGCCCTCCTCATTACGGGACTGCCGCGTGCACATGGGAAGAATAGGGACAAGGGGGGGAGGGGCTGAAAAAGATCTCCCACCTCCTCCAAATTAAATTTATGATGCCAGGCGTCAGATGGGCCCGCAGCCAGAGATTAATTCGACTGATCAAGTTATAAAGAGCGTCGAGGCTGGTAATCAATCTTGGAGCTGTCAGGCAGATAGACAGCGGTTTTAACCTGGCAGGACTCACACAAACGCAGGCCTTTTTAATTCCTTTCACATGGACTGTTATTTCCCTGGCCTGTTTGTTCGGCGGGGGGGGGGGGGGCGGTGCTGCTTACCTCTCTCCCCATCTACCAGAGCAATCGCCCTCGAAGGCTAGGCTTTCCGGCCCGCCCTATGTTCCATCGACCCCCTAAATTGTAGGGACCGCTTGTCACGGGCCCATCAGGAGCAGGGGATGAGCCGGGTGATGCCACTTTCATGAGCGAATCATGGTTATTTGGAGAGGAGAAGTTAGTGGCAGGGGTGGGGTATGTGTGTATGTCACAGCAGCTACATGGGGTTAATTAGGAGCTGTAATGAAGTGTGTGGATGGAGTGGGGAATTGGGGAGTGCTATGGAATGGGGGAGCTGGGGGACAGTGGCTCATAGACTTGGAGCCTTTGGGATTAGCAATCTAAGAGGAAGGATGGCCCAGTGGTTAGGGCATGGCCCTCAGATTTGGGAGCTGTGGGTTTGATTCCTTGCTGTGGCACAGAGGTCCTTGGGCAAGTCATTTAATTGCTTCAAGCCTCAATTCTTGGTCTATATGATGGAGACATCAGCCCTGCTGTACCTCATGGGGATGTGAGATAAACACATGTAGGACTACCATGTGTTCAGATATACAGGACCAGATGAGCCCTGACTCCCACCCATCTGATCTGACCGAGACACCTCCCTGAGACTCCTTCCATGAGGTCCTCAGGGAGTGATCTAGACAAACCGACCAAGCACACCTGGCTGCCTGGTGTTACTCCTGCTTTGTCTCCACTGTGTCCTGTCTGTTAGATTGAACTCCTTCTGGGCACAGACTGTCTTTGTTTTATGCCTTGCACCGGACTGGGTAGGCCATCCAGGAGGGGTGCAGTCAATTGCATGTTTTGGAGGTGCATTGGTTTGCTAGGTGGCATAGCTAGTCAGAAAGCAAACCAGTAGTGGGAGAATAATGTAAGCTTCTCTGGCCAGGGACTTGCTGTGTTATGTGTTTCTGCAGCTCCTAACACAGTGAGGCTCTGGTCTAGGATTGGGTCCCCCAGAGCAAGTCATGAATAGTCAGTTCGTAACTTCGCTAGTTAGACATGAAGACAGATATTTTTATAAATGGAAATATTAAGTTTTGTTTGTTATTATTCATGGGTATGACAAGGTCATGAGTGCTAGTATAATGATTCCACTTTGGCAGGCTGACAACAGCATTTGAACCTGTGACTTTCAGTGCTAGAAGCATAAAACTCTACTGCTTATATGCAACAGGTTACTCCATTAGCCTGCTGTTATCTACTTACATGAGTCAGCCACTAGAGGAGGACAAAGATCACAGTCTGTTAGGGTGGGTTGCACTAGAACATTGTGCAGAGGTGCAGAGCTCTTTTGCTGACTCACCCTCTCATCCAGATTAGGTGGATCCTATTAGCTCCAATCCAGGAGTATAAAAAGGCTTGGAGTGCTTCTCTAAAGAAGAAGGAACTACAGGCAAGGACAGAGATGATCCTGCATAGAGAACCCTAGGAACTACAAATTGCAGGAGGAAGGTTAGCTTAAGACCAAATTTTGGTGGTGGTTTAAATTAGAGGAAAGTCCCCAGAAGAGGAAAAGTTTGGGACATTAACCCGGCATGTCTGTACTGTGTTGAGAGTGGGTTGGTGGACTCTGTCCACACCACTGTGGGGTCATTATTTGTTGTCTGTAAATATTCAGACAACTACAGGGTATTCAGGAAAATGTTCCCAAGCCCAGAAAGCGTAGCACAAGAGACTGATCACCTGTCTGGAAAGTCATAGCGGGGAGTGATCTTCATCACCGTTGTTCCCTGTTCATTCTTCTTCTACTGGAAAAGCTGTAGCCAACCAATCAGAGAGCAGAATCAGCACGTAACCGATGACTTAAATGACCAGCCATGCCACATGAATAACAAACAGCGAGTGGTTTAAGCTTAACAGTTCGAGGGCATCCCAGGGCATGAACGATTTCCTGACCCAAACCACTTGGTAAATACTTCCAAGTACTGAATGCATCTGAAGGTCACCAGGGCTCACACACTAGAAAAGGGGCTAAATTCATATTTAATTTTTTTCTATTAAAGCTAATGTTAAAATTACACAATACACAGGTTAAGGAAAGAGTGTCTGTACATCTGGGCATAATGCTTAAATTATCCCAAAGTACAAAGTTTGGTTTAAAAATAATGAAATGCATATAGTACATAATCTGCAATATCCCAAATCAAAATGAATAAATTCAGTGACACAGTTAAAGTATTAGTATCCCAATATTTGGGTGCATCACTCGTAAAAGGTTACACTAAGGGTAGTTTGTGGAAAGCAAATACAGCAGTGAGGGTTGATTGTCCCTCAGTAATTGAGAATTTAGGGCAGGTTGTCCTTCAGTAAGTACAATCCATCAGAGAAGCAATTCAGTTATTTTCCCCACTTTGCTTCTCACTGGCACTCCAGCTCATCTCTCCTGGGATTGCCCATGTCCAGTGATCTGTGCCTCGACCACCTGATGGCGTCCGATACCGTGAGTTGCCACATCCGCCAAGCTTAGCGCTGGCTGGTTCTGCGTTCCTGCGACACTCACTCGTTATATTTTATTAGTTGATCAGCTCTAAGAAGGTCAATTTCCATGGCCTCTGGGGTACTTGGCCTCTGTCTTGAGACGAGGGGCCCAGTGACTGTTACCTGTGGTGGGTGGTATGCGTTTTGTAACTGTGATTTTAATGGGGTTATTGGGAGGAGCTTGGGCTCACGAAGAGAGTTTTTTTCACGGTCACTCAGATCCCATCTGGGAAGGAGCCCCTCAACTGACAAGAAACCCCTGGAGGCTGCTACATTCCACTGTCTCACTGGGAGGTAGCATTGCAAGTCATCACCATTACATGGAGCACAATGGCCCACTTGGGTAACTGGACCAATTCACCAGTGGGCTGGAATCGTGACTTTGACCGACTGTTCAACAGGGAGCTATTGGCTGATGTGCTCTCCATGACCTCGGTTGTTTAGCTTGTGAGCAGGGACTGTCTCTAACTAAACCCAGGGTTGCAAGTTCAATCCCTGAGAGGGCCATTTAGGGATCTGGGGCAAAAATCTGTCTGGTAATTGGTCCTGCTTTGAGCAGCAGATTGGACTCAATACCTCCTGAGGTCCCTTCCAAACCTGATATTTTATGGTTCTATTTACAACCACTAGCGTAACAGCTCCCTAATGTCAGCTTGGGCCTCTACTTGCTACCATAATGCAAACGATGAATAACCACAATGAGCAAACGGGCTGACGTGTTCAGAACCATTTGGAGCCTTTCTAAAGGTACCTTGGAGTGGAAACGTGCATGGAAATCACTCGCTTGCTAGATACCCTGCTCATGGATTTAGTAGGGTATTTTTTTTTTCAAGCTCCCATAAGTTTTTCCATCTTCTAAGCAGCAACACTGTCCCTATGGCATAGGCAAGTCAGCGTGGGCTGAGCTTGTGGGAATGTGGAGTCCTTTCCAAGCTGCATGATTCTGCTTCAAGTGGGTCCTTCCAGGCTGGAACATACTGCGGGGGAGGGGGTATGTTTTCTGAGAAATGTTTTAGGGAGAGGGCTGGGGTCTTTGGGAAAGGAGCCAGTTTCCAAGTGAGGTCCATTGGTGAATCCTTTTAAAATCCTTTCCCCTCCCACAAGTTTCCCTTCAATTAACTCCTAGGAGCTGTCACTCAGGCTATTACATCCCTTCTGGGATTTTCAAGCTACGAATCCCTATGCACGATAAACGCTGGGATACAAGAATTTGAGCTTGCAGGGCAAGGTCTATCACTCTGTAACTGCGTGACACAGATTGGGTACCTCTAGATTGATTACACGGGTCTCTGGAATTCATTGAGATGTATCATAGGAGCGTCTGCATCACGAGGAGCTGGTTCTGTTACCAACACTAACATTGTGGCCTCGGGCAAATTGCTTAAACTCTCCAACCCTCCATTACTCCATCTGTAAAATGGGGGTAAAAATATTCGCCTCATCCTTTACAATGCTGTTTGTGGCCTCCCTGCAACTGTAGGAGACTGATGGCTGCTCAGCAGCTGGAAAGGGTGAAGGAAGTGGTCGACGGAGACTGGCACATTTTAACTCATGCCACAGGGTGATAGAAAAGTTTGATCCATTATTGCGAGCAACTGATAGCCATGTGCAGACAGGGGCTGCTCTAGGTATTTTGCTGCCCCAAGCATGGTCGGCAGGCTGCCTTTGGCGGCTTGCCTGTGGGAGGTCCTCAGTCTCACGGATTTGGCGGCACGCCTGCGGAGGTCCGCCGAAGCTGTGGCAGAGTTCCCCCCATGGCTTGCCGCCCCAGGCACGCGCTTGGAGTGCTGGTGCCTGGAGCCGCCCCTGTGTGCAGGGCATGAAAGGGGGTAGCAGACGGGTGAGGGGTGGTGTCAGTGCCTTGAAATCTGTAGGTATTAAGTAGTAAAGGGCCCAAAGTGCTTGTGGAGCTGTTGGGATCTGGATTCAAGCTTTGCAGCTGGTCACCATATCTCCTCCCAGGCTGCCCCAATACCCTGGATCCCAGACACTCCTGAGCTCTGGAGAAGCCCAGATCTGGATCCAAATGTTCGGTTCTTCTAGCCTCCCTGTAGTGCCTGTAGCAACATTTCTAATCTTGGTCATGATTCCACACCCAGAATAGGCAGAGAGCACTAATTCCAGAATGAGACCGTATATGCCCAGGGTAAGGGGGTCACACCCCTCACATCACAGAGTCCAGGCCCCTGTTACTTCAGGCCTCCCCGTCAGATCACCCCATTCATAAGGGTTTCATTGCAGCACCCCTGGAAGATGGAGAAATAACATCCTCTCCCATTGTACAGAAGGGAAACTGAGGCACAAACTCTGTGACTTTCCCATGGTCACCCAGGGGAGTTCAGGACATAGCTGGGAACTGAACCCCACATCTCCAAGGCCCCCGTCTAGTGCCACAAGCCCACCGTAGAACCGAGGCGAACCAGCCACGCAACGTGGAGAAGTTTCAACACCAGAACAGAAGCAGAAAAAGCTGCTACCCCCAATCTCCGCCCTCCTCCCCCGACTCTGAACATCTCTGCTTTTGGCCGAGAGCTCTGATTAATGAGTTCCGCTCCTTCCTAACCACTGCACAACCCATCAAACACACACCTGCTTTCTAACCTTGCTGCATACACCGCTCCAGCTCCACGGAGCCCCTAGGCAAAGGGCTGCTCTGGAATGACGGGCTATCTCCAAGTGCCAAGCGTGTGCGGATTGGCCTCACTCCAGTGTATTTTGGAGCAGCTCGGTGCCAAAGTATTTGCTGATTAATCTTCCCCCCTCACCGAGCCACATCTTGGGAAGGCTCCATCTATCTCCGAAGAGTCCAGAGGAACATCGGCAGCAGCCGTTCTCCTCACACCTTCTCCCTGCTTCCAGGTGGGGAGAGAACTGGTGTTTTCATCATGTTTGATGGGATTATTAGGGGGAAGGAGCTAATTGAGCCGGTAATAAAGTTAATAGAAGCTCTTGTGAGCTTGGCCATTAAGTATAATTAAGAAACGATGGGTGGAGAAGAGAGCTGAGGCAGTCAAAACCTCAAGGAGGTTTGGTGGAAGCTGGATTATCGGCCTGGCATGAAGCCCCCCTAAACCCCTCCCAGCTCCCCACATCTATCGTCAAACTGTCTTGTCCTTGTTCCTGCACAGAGCGAGTCTCACCGTGCGGCTCTGCTCTGAAACGGCATCTTCTTAGGATCCGCTGACTTAAGGGACAACACTTGCGACGTTCGGCAGTTTCTCCACTGTTCTCCTGGCAGAGCCGCCTAACTAAGAGAGAGGCAGCTGGATTCTAGTTCGGCCTCGTGCATCACCAAAAGACTCGGTAACTAAGGCCATGTCTATGCCATAGGTGCCGACTTCTTGTTTAGCGTCCGGGGGTGCTCTGCCTCGAGGCCCCGCCCCCATTCTTCCCCTCCCCCGAGGCCCCGCCCTTGCCCTGCTCCACCCCCTCAGTGGCAGCATGGCACCCCGATTAGCTCCAGCCCCAGAGCACCCACTGAATCAGCGCCTATGGTCTACACTACAAAATTGTCACTCTAACGTACGTCAGCATCCAGCCACCGCCGTAATTACATCACTTGGTTGCATCTACTCTCTGCTCCTTGGGTCGGTGGTGTTTGTCCCACCCAGGAGCGCGTGTTTCAATTGCACTGCCAGTGTGGGTCACTGCAGGATGGCTCCAGAAAGCCAGTCAGAAGCCGCCATCCGCAACGCAGTGTCTACACTGACGCTGCGTCATCGACTGTGACTCTGTGCCACTTGGGGAGGTGGAGTTATCACGCCGGCGTAGCAGGGCAATTACATCAGTAGGAGAGACATTTAAGTGAAAACACTTCCCTAGTTAGGTCGACATAAGCTGCCTTGCGTTGACCTAACTCTGCTGTATAGACCAGGCCTTGGACCCAAATGCAGGGCCATATTTTCTCAATTCTGAAGACAGCACTGAGGGTCTAGTTTTCAAGGCAATGGGGCTGCCTCGGTGTCACTGAGGACACAACTTAGTTTTCAGGATCTTGATCGCCAGTTGTTATGCAGGAGCCAGAGAGAACCCAGCTTGACTCTCAGATCCTGGAGTGAGTTTGTGACACTAGCAGTCAGAAAAACCCACCTTTCCCCTTTTGAACCGAGCACATTTCATCTGAGACTCACTGAGCATAAATAAATCCGGAAATAGCCCCATCTGAGCACGGACACAGGGCGGACCCTTCCCTGCACGACTGGCTGAGGCCGGATCCCTGTGTATCAGGCGGGAACTGGAGCCGGGCACTCAGCTCACAGACTAATCTCCCTCCCACTGAGGGAAAAATGCTCAGGAAACACAATTGTTGAGAGAAAAAAGCAACACTGGGGGGTCAGAGGTTAATGTTGACAGAGCTACTAGGACAAGTGGCAAAGAAAACAAGCAGGATTTCAGCAGCTGATAAGGAATCCACAGGGAGCTGATCGCAGCAGGAAGAACAGCAGATCGGCCATCCTGTGCAGGCCATAGAGACTGATTTGTCAGCGCCATCCCAGCACATGGGGAGAGTCACCCCGGATTTCCACCTTCTAGCCGGTGCGACAGGAGAGCATTGCATTATCAGTGCTGTCCTCGGCCCTCGTTCCATGGAACAGCGGGTGGATTGTATTCGTGTTGCTCTAGCGTCTTGAGGCCTCAGCTGAGAGCAGGGCCCCAGTGTGCTGTACAAGACAGTGAGAGACAGTCCCTTTCCCAGAGAGCCTCCAGGTGAAATAACCAAGACAAAGGATGGGAGGGAGAGGAGAGGGCTGTGACAGGAAAATAACTCGGGTGTCCTGGCTCATAGCTGAGTGCCCTGGCCTCTGATTGACCCACTCGAGCTAGTTAGAACTAATTAATCCTCACAACCCCCCTCAGTGTTGGGTTTTATAGTCTGAGCCCCACTTTGCTAATGGGGAAACTGAGACACGGGGCAGTGACTCATCCAGCGAGGCACTGAGATATAGTGGCTTAGACATGGGCTTAGATGTTAGGAGACGGCCTTGGGTGCAGAATCCTGTCTGGGTTTGCCCCAGGACCTGACGCATGCTGGGTCAGGACTGTATGCTCTGTATTCCCCAGCTAGGCTGCATTCGGTCCAAGGCAGTGACCGAATGGCCAGCTCAGCACCAGGAGCTGACACAATGCAAGGGTTCAGCGGTTTAAAAATACATGCACCCGCCCTGCATGCCTTTGTAAAACTTCCCCCCAGGAAATACCCAAGGGCCCAGGGCTGGTGGAAGGAGGCTGGAAACTTACATTCCTGCTCCTTCAAACTGGAAATCTGGCTTTCTTGTGAGCCGTGGGGCAGGGTTGTAATCCAGGGCGATCCTGGGAGGCTTTGCAATGGTATTAAGAGCAAACTGAGCCCCATGCTGCAGCTGGAGACAGGTCAGGGAGAGCTTGCAACATTCCAGAGCATTAACTCTTCAAACCACCGCCTCCCATCCCCCTACCACCTTTCCTAGGCTCCGTTAGCCCCACCCTGCTGCTCCCTGCCTTTGGGACCTAATTACAGGTGTGTCCTTCAGTAGGGGGGCCAGGGCCAGGGCTACCTTGTTTTGGTATTACAAAGGTCATAGGTACCGTTAATGGGGTTGTAAGAAGACGGCTGGATAACCAAAGCAAACAGAGAATTAAGGGGATGAGTAGTAACTGCCCTGCTGTCTACAGCACCTAATCCTCACTAGGCTGGTCATGGGAGCCTGAAACGACAGGCTTAGGTCGTGAACACATCAGGAGGGGGCTGGGGCCTAATTCTCTCCAGCTCGCCACCAGCCCCTGGCTGCTCTGTGTCCGGAGTCAGCTGTATGTGGGGAATGAAGCCGACAGGGAGTGGAGGGCTGCCGACCCGAGGCTGATCTGGCATGGCTTGACAGCTAGTGGTGGCAGATTGACGTTGGTGGCTGTGGAGGTTCTTAGCTACTCGGTTAAAAATGTGGATGGGTCTTGCTAGTGATAACGAGAGTGAAGCGCCAGGGCAAAATCAGCTTCCCATCTCTCCATTTACTTCTCTTCAATGGACCTAGGGCCATAACTCCAGGCCTGACTGTCAGCCCAGGCCTCGTGTCCCCCGCAGCTCGGCCGACGACCTTTAGTCCCCACGGCTAGGCCAGTTCTGAACCCCTCTTTTCCAAGCTTTGCTGATGTACCTCAGTTTGACCTAACTCCCTGAGATACTCCCAAGCCACCCAGTACTATAGCATCTAATTAGTCACAGCTTGTCGGGGTCTTCAAACACAGGCCCTTTTGCACCAGAAGCAAGACTGCAGTCCCAGCCCCAGCCCTGAGCTGTTCCACACCACTCTGCAAACATCTGCAGCATGCCAGGTTCTGAGAAAGATGCTCTGTTTGTCTCTCAAGGAGGGTTACACATATGAACCCATGTTCTGACACTGCGTTTTAGGTTGGGTGCAGCCTTCTGGGTCCTAGCAGCTTGCCAAGGTAGCCCTCCGTGTTGCAAAACCTGGGCATCCTGGGGTTTAGAAGGCCAGTTTCTGAAGCCAGCATGATCATGGCTTCACCCGTGTAATCACATGGGTCGGCTAGCATAAAGCTTGCACCGGGAGAGATGCAAATCTGGTATTATTATTTTAACCCTTCCCTTAAAAAAAACCAAAAAGCCTCCTGCTTAGCTGAAAAGCTGCCTTGAATTTGGTGGTTGATTGAGAATGAAACCAGATCAGCTCTAGCTGCTGCTGTCCTAATCCAAGCAGGTCTGAACGGAGCATTTTGGTGGCTGCTTCCAAAGCAAACACAGTAGGAAGCTGGGTGACTGGCACCTCTTCACTGGAGAAGCCGGTTCTCTGTTACACAGAGGTGCCTTGGGCCATTAAAAAAAAATGGTAGGGGGCAAAGAAGGGGAGTTCTTGTTCGCCTTCTTCCTATCCCCAGTGGGGAAAGGGAGAGAGGGCCTGATTGCAGAGAGAGCTGGTGCAGGGAAATCCTTTCCCTGGCCTGTCACTGACCTCAGCTGCAATCACAGGCCCTCAGGGCATCTGCAAAATCTGGCCCCGAATCAGGCAGTTGCTTTGGAAAAAGTTTGGCCAGAGCAGCTTTCCTAAGCGAGGGTCGATGGCCTCTTCTAATCCCATCAAATTAGATCCTGAAATATTGGCCGATGTCTTAGTAATGGCCTATTTGCTCCTCGAATCCCTGGAGGGGCGACTCCTGTCAGGGATGGGGATCCTGAAAGGCCGCTCCTTACAAGTAGCAACCAGCCATACAGCTGGGCTTAGGCTTTTGGTGTGTCGCCCCTCCCTTCCTGTCCCAGCAAAGCCCCTTACACCAGGCAGTGGTACCCAGTGAGAAGCAGTGGCTTTAACTGCCCCCTGCTCCCAGATAAAAGCTCTGCAGAGGAAAATCATGGGGCTCTTTTTGAGCAATGCTGGCAAATGAGAGCTTTCACAGTCCAGTACGAGAATGACTGCAGCTTCATCCCATCAATGCAACTCCTCTCTGTCCACACTGCTGGGCCTTGGGCCCGGGGCAACACCAGGAGAAGCCGGGGTAACTGGAGCTTATGCTATAGACAGACTCTGACAGCGTGGGGTACAATTTGTACTTTAGCCATAATTTATTCACGATCAGCTTTTTCCCCTTTGGAAAGATACTAGTTAACAGGGCCAGCTCCAGGTTTTCTGCAGCCCCAAGCGGAAAAAAAAAATCTGCAGCAGTGCCATCGCGCCGCTCCACTCTTCTGTGGTTATTCGGTGGCGGGTCCTTTGCTGCGAGAGGGACTGAGGGACCTGCCGCTGAAGACCCAGCCATGCCACCCCAGTCGTGGCTGGAGTAATGCCCCTTGATATTGGCCGCCCCAAGCACCTGCTTCCTTAGCTGGTGCCTGGAGCCAGCCCTGCTAGTTACACTGCAACCAGCAGTGCCATTAGAATGGACATAGATTGGTGATGTCCATCAATAAAGTGTGCCCTTTAAATATATACAGGTGTGAAATGTATAGATTTGATTGGGAGGCATTGATGCTCAAATCCCATGTCATTCTGCCCCATAGGGGCTGATCTGCAGGCATGTTCTTCCTCAATTTCCCCTCCATCAGGTGCAACCCATACGAACCTGCGAGAGGATAGTACCTCTGGAGACAAGTAGCTTGTCAGGGGAATAACAAGTGTACCCAGAAGACAAGGGGCTGTAAACAGTGATCCATCTCGTTCAGTATCCTGTCTTCCGACAGTGGCCAATGCCAGATGCTTCAGAGGGAATGAACAGAACAGGGCAATTTCGAGTGATCCATCCCCTGTTGTCCAGTCCCAGCGTCTGGCAGTTAGGTTTAGAGACACTCCGAGAATGGGGTTGTGTTCCTGACCATCTTGGCTATCCTATCCTCCATGAACTGATCTAATTCTTTTTTGAACCCAGTTATATTTTTGGCCTTCACAACATCCCCTGGCAACAAGTTCCACTGGTTGACTGTGCATTGGATGAAGAAAGACTGCCTTGTGTTTGTTTTAAACCTGCTGCCTATTAATGTCATTGGGTGACCCCTGGTTCTTGTGGCATGAGAAGGGGTAAATAACACTCCCCTATTTATTATTTACGGTTTCTCCACACCAGTCACGATTTTATAGACCTCTAGCATATCCCTGCTTAATCATCTCTTCTCTAAAATGAACAGTCTGAGTCTTTTTAATCTCTCCTCACCCGGAAGCTGTTCCACATCCCTAAATATTTTGTTGCGTTTCTCTGTACCTTGTCCAATTCTAAGATCTATGTGTCCTGAGATGGGGTGACCAGAACTGCAGGCAGTGTTCAAGGTGTGGGTAAACCATGTTATATAATAGCATTATATTTGATAATCTCTCCATTTCCTAATGGTGCCTAACATTTCGGTCGCTCTTTTGACTGCCGCTGCACATCAAGTGGATGATGTCCGCGATGACTCCAAGATCTCTCTCTTGAGTGGTAACAGCTAATTTACACCCCATCGTTTTGTACGTACAGTTGGGATTATTTTTCCAATGTGCATTACTTTGCTCTTACCAACATTGAATTTCATCTGCCATTTTGTTGCCCAGTCACCCAGGTGTGTGAGATCCTTTTGTAGCTCTTTGCAGTCAGCTTCAGACTTAACCATCTGGAGTAATTCTGTACGATCTGCAAATTTTGCCACCTCACTGTTCACCCCTTTTTTCCAGATCATTAATGAATATGTTGAACAGCACTGATCCCTGTTATTTTCCCCCTGACCATTTATTCCTACTCTTTGTTTCCTACCATTGAACCAGTCACTGAGCCATGAGAGAGAACCTTCCCTCTTATTCCATGTCAGCTTACTTTGCTTAAGAGCCTCTGGTGAAAGACCTTGTCAAAATCTTTTCAAAAGTCCAAGTACACTCTATAGACTGGATTACTCCTGTCCACATGTTTGTTGACCCCCCACCCTTTAAAGAATTCTAATAGATTGGGGAGGCGCGATTTCCATTTACAAAAGCTGTGTTGGCTCTTCTCCAACATATTGTGTTTATCTACGTGTCTAATAACTTTGTTCTTTACTATAGTTTCAACCAGTTTGCCTGGTACTGAAGTTAGGCTTACTGGCCTGTAGTTGCCAGGATTGCCTCTGGAGCCTTTCTCAAGAATCTGCACTACATTAGCTACTTTCCAATTATCTGATACAGAGGCTGATTTAAACGATAGTTACATACCACAGTTAGTGGTTCTGCAATTTCATATTTGGGTTCTTTCAGAATTCTGGGGCGAACACCATCTGATCCTGTTGACTGATTACAGTAACAGCTGTGTTATCCGGCCCTGTATCAACTGGAAAGCTCTATAAACCGACATTTCTAACCTTCATAGAAAGTCCGGTTTTTAGTCTGGCTGGCATGAGGCAGGCAGGCTCCCTGGAAGTGGTGACCTGTCCCTGATGCTTCTAGACAGACGCGCGGCAGGCAGCTCTGCACACTGCCCCTACCCGCTGGCGCTATCCCCGCAGCTCTCATTGGCCATGTTCCCAGCCAATGGGAGCTGCAGAGCCAGCACTTGGGACAGGGCATTGTGGAAAGCACCCTGCTGTGTCTCCACCTAGGAGCATCAAAGACAGGTCGCTGCTTGTGGGGAGCTGCCCAAGGTAAGCACCGCCTGGATCAGGCATCCCACACCTCCTCCCACACCCAAACGCCCTCCCAGAGCCCGCAACCCCTCCTGTGCCCTAACCCCTAGCCCCAGACTCCGTCCCATAACCCGCACCTCTTCCCGTGCTCTAACTCTTAGCCCCACACCCAAACTCTGTCCCTCTTAGTTAACTGGAATTTTTCACTTTCCGGCACCACCATTCCAACATGCTGGATAAAAAAAAAGCTTTTATTGTACTGTTTGATTTATCATTTTGTTCCAAAACCTCCTGTTGGTACCTCAGCCTGGGACAGTTCCTCAGATTTGTCACCTAAAAAGAATGGGCTCAGGTGTGGGAATCTGTCTAGCATCCTCAGCAGTGAAGACCCATGTAAAGAATTCATTTAGCTTTTCTGCAACGGCCTTGTCTTCCCTGAGTGTTCCCGTAGCACCTTGACTGTCCAGTGGCCCCACTGATTGTCCGGCAGGCTTCCTGCTTCTGATGTACTGAAAAAACCCCACAGTGCTGATAGTTTTTGTGTCTTTAGCTAGTTGCTCTTCAAATACTTCCTTGGCCTGCCTTATTACACTTTTACACTTGACTAGCTAGAGTTAATGCTCCTTTCAATTTTCCTGAGTAGGATTTGACTTCCAGTCTATAAAGGATGCCTTTTTGCCTCTAATCACCTCTTGTACTCTTTTTTGGTTTTTGATCCTTTTAGTGGTTTTTCTAAAATTTGGGGTATACATTTAATTTGAGCCTCTACTATGGTGTTTTAAAATAGTCTCCATGCAGTTTGCAGGCATTTCACCCTTGTGACTGTTCCTTTTAATTTCCTTTTAACTAGCTTCCACGTGTTTGTGTAATTCCCCCTTTTGAAGTTAAATGCCACTGTGGTGAGTTTCTTTGGTATATTTTCCCCTACAAAGATGTTAAATGTAATTACATTCTGGTCACTGTTACTCAACGCTTCGGCTAGATTCGGCTCCCAATCCAAAGCAGACCATTGTCCTTGAACGCCTCCTCCAGAGGGCCTCATTTATTGACAGTTGGAGATGACCTGAGTAAATATGACCCTTAGAAACAGTCTCTGGTTACTTTTGAACTCTTGTCCCTACCACCTGGGATCAGGTTTCTTCTTTCCAGAGTTGGGTTCTCTTGTGGAAACTGTTTCCAGCCGCTTGTCCTCTGGGTACACTTGTTAGTCCCCTGACAAGCTACTTGTCTCCAGAGGTACTACCCTCTCGCAGGTTAGACGCCTCTTCTCCCGAAAGAGTCTCTCTTCTTCTTGTTCCCATTTGGACTGCTCAGACAGCCTTCATATAGGGAGCAGGTGCTCCACTGCGAGTTGTCCACTAAGCAGTCACCTGGAGCACCCAATTACCCATAGGTGGGCTTCAGAGGTCCTTCATGGGTAAACTAGGCCCCAATTCCTCATGAAGGGCCATTGGCCCCTTGACTGGAAGTATAAGAGTTTTGATTATTGTGTTGCTGAGAGACCAGGTGCCAGCTCTCCCCAAGGCTGTAAACACCAGCTGGGCACTGACTAAGTCATAGTGGAAAACCAGACCAGCTCACCGGGACATTAGTATTGTTCAAGATCGGTGTTAGACTTGTAAAGATGTGCTAAGTGTTTAGACTCCAGAACAGACTCAGAAGTTACTACATGCATTCATCTTACCCGTAACGTCTGTATCCCATGCTGTAGTGTGAGATGTATGTTTTTCTATATAGCTGTGAAAATACCTGCTCTGAACTTGTGAATCCAGGCAGGAGGAGTGGGTTCCCCCACCCATCAAGAAGGGCTATCAAAACTGATATTGGGAAGGAGGGAATGGCCATTGCGAAGGAGGGAAGACTGGCTTAAGAGCCGTTTCACACTCATGAAGGTGCTACATGCAAGGAAGCTCATCCCAGCTTAAATTCTGGAAGAAGGAAATAAAGACAGCTGACATGAAAATTCTTCATCTCTTTGCTGTTTGGAGTCTCCCTGGGCTGGAGCTAGGAAACAGAAGCAGAGATCCCCAGGACAGCCTGGGTTAGCCCTGAAAGATGTTCGGTGCTGGCAGATTGTCGCCTTTTGAAACCATAGCCCATAACTCATTTGTGTGTATATGTTGCCTGCTTTAACGTGTAAATAATGCTCACGTTTCCTTTTCCTAGAGAATAAACCCTTCGTTCGTTTACTATCGGGCTGGCTACAAGCTCTGTCTTTGGGGGCAAGATCTGAGGTACAAGCTGACCTGGGGTACGTGACCCCTCTCTTGGGACTGGAAGCAACCTGAATCTTTTGTGCTGTTTGGTGTAAGTGACTATGTGTCACTTAGTCCAGCTTGCCTGGGTGGCGCGAGAGACTGGCATGCCTGAGGGGACTGTCTGGGGCTCCGTGGTGAGACTCTGAGCGCTTCTGGAGTTCACCTTCGCTACTGGGCTGGTGAAATCTAATTACAGACCATCTCGCCGGTTTAGGGGCTCAGCCCTGCTTCGACAGTCTCCCCGGAGGACATGAACCATTTCTGACAGTGTGACAATGATTCTTTCGCTCCACCCATCCATCCTCCTATGGCCCCACATCACTGTTGTACCTGAGTGCCAGAGAAACGGTAGCATCTCTCGGGGTGCAGAGGAGATGGAACTCAACTGTAGTGAGGGGATTCTTTATTGAGGCTGGTAGACACAGACAGACCTTGTGTCTTTCTTGCTCCTCGAGAATTAACGTGGCCTGACTAATACACCATATGATCTGTCTGTCTGTCCTTTCAGGATCTACTTTAATCCAAGGAATCACTTGAAAATTTCAGTTTTCAGCAGTTACTTTAGGCTGCTTGGCTGGTAATCATTTCCTGCCAGGCCTGACAAACCGGTAACGGTAGGCAGTTGATTGACTTTCTCAGGAGCTGTCTGGGATGGACAGATATTGGGTGAGTTGATTCAGTTAAGTAAATGATTACTGCCACATTCAGAAGGGAAAGAGAAAGATAGAAAGTCACTCCTGAGACCTGCAGTGAAAACCGGCTGCTTTTGAAGTGTCACTCTGAGCAAAGAATTTCAAAGTCCAGTCAGCCCCCAACATGCCTTGTGTGCGCTGGGCCTTTCGGCCTGTCACAGGCTGATGTTTCAATGGCATCTCCCCAGTCGCTTCCTATTAATACTTCCAGGGTTTGCCTGGCTTAGATTACTTCACTGTTTTCTTTTTTGCCATCAGTGCTTGATTTATAGCCCAGGCACCCAAAGAAATGATGTAATTCTGCCTGCTGTCTATTTCAAGAGCAAGTATTAACCATTTAGCTTGGGATTATGACGGCTGGATATTTACCTTGTCCTTACCGTGTGGTAGCTGGGGATGTTATGTGTAATCACATTGCACCACTGAACTCGATAGGAGCTTTAATACTCCTCAATATGGGGGACTTGGAGACTTCATGGTAATTAAAAATTAGTTAGGCAAATGATTATGAATATGAAAATAGACTCTGTACAAGAGCCTACGCATAGCATTTTTTGTTAATATCTTAGCTAATACAGCCCCCTTTTGATTGCTACCAAAATGCTTTACAAATTGTGTATACAGGGATCACCAGTGATGCTGGAACAGTTTTATAGTGAGGGTGCTGAGAACCATTGAACCAAACTGTAAACCCTGTCTATAATGAAAACGACTTCAAGCCAGGGGGTGTGGCAGCCCCCCAGCATCTCTAGTTCCAGCACTATGAGACTCCCTCACTCATCACTGAAAGGCGGCCACCTCTGGGGTAAAGAGTGGCAGCTATTTAACATCACACAGTGGGTAACCCAGTACACATGACTCCCGTATCCTGTGGGCACATGGAATTTATCCAGTAGTTATGTGGGGTTTACTAGCATGCAAATTCTCCCGAATTCTTATGCAATGAAAGAGCAATTTTGTGGTATTTTCTCCCAGGTAAATGCATTATTGATGTATTTGTGACTACAAAAAGAAAATGGCTTTTAGAAACACATACCCCGATTTCCCCCCCACACTGATTGCTTTGTTTTCTCTGCTGATTGGATGCTTTTAAGGCGTGTTTGAACCTGAAAGCAGAATGGGACTGGCAAGGCCTCATTCAACCCTAAAACCAGGACTCTAGTTCTCAGAGACCAGCAGTGACACGTTCCAGCTGCTTGGGAAGGGACATCATGTGGGAATCCTGGTGCAGTGAACGACACTCCTCAGCCCAGCTGACCCTGGATTTGATGTGAGTCTCTATGGAGAATGATGATGATACATGCAAGTTCAATCCATTCAACCCCAGAGCTAGGCTCTGCCTTTCAGACCCCTTTGCCCCAGCAATTCCGTCTCTTCAGCATTGCTGAGCATCTCGGGAACATGTAGGGATGGGCGATGACTCAGCTGTGTTTGGCCTCGCATGACATGTGTCCCTCTCATCCCGTTCTCCTCCAACCCCCCTCGTTGGCCTTTTCTTGGCGCAAGGAGGCCTGGCATTTGACGGGCCTGCCTCCCACTCCCTGGTGGAGACGGGCTGTTTCCTGTTTCCTGAAGCCTCCTTTGCTGTGAACTCCCACTGCGGCAGTGACCTCTGGAAGCTCCATCCCCTTCACCCAGACGTTCCATGTTTCCAAAGCTATTCTCATGGCAGCTTCTCACTGCCTGTTTAGTGGAAAATTGTATTGATAGTTCCCTGCAATTTCAGTGGCCTTCAGCCACCTCCACAAGATACCAGCTCTCTCCGGTGGGGTTTATGCTCTCAGCAGTCGTGTGGAATCAAGGAAACAGATCCTGAAGGGCCGGGTTCTCAATGTACCTTTGCTGGTGCCATTCCTTGGGTCCATTTACGCCTGCCCTGAGTATTTGCACACAGACCAACTTACATCGCAGGCAGTACAATGTTCTCTCATGTACGCCATCCTCTGCTGGTGTGCCTCACCCCGACTGGGAGAAATCCTCCTAAGCTATGTTCAGCCTGCATGGCCTGTCCCTCCGTGGCCTCTCCGTTCCCTTGCTGCAGAAGGTTAGCTGAGTTGTGGGAGTGCCGCAGTGTGGTCAATATCCTATTTGTGACAAAGTTACTCCTCTACCTTGGTGGATCCCAGGGCCGGCGCTTCCATTTAGGCGACCTAGGTGGTCACCTAGGGTGCCAGGATTTTGGAGGGCAGCATTTTGCCACCCTTGGTGGCAATTTGGTGGTGAGGGGTCCTTTCGCGCTCTGGGTCGTTGTCGGCAATTCTGCGGCGGGTCCTTCATTCGCTACGGGACCTGCCGCCGAAGTGCCCCGAAGACCGGGAGCGCAGAAGGACCCCTCCTGCCACAGAATTGCTGCCAATGACCAGGAGCGCGGAAGGACCCCCACCTAGGGCGCCAAAAACCCTGGCGCCGCTCCTGGTGGTCCTGCACTTATTGGCAGATTTGCTTGCCTCAGATTCAGGAAACAGCCCAGAGACCTTCCCCTCTGGTAGAAGCCACAGTCCAGGTCAACTCCTCCAGTGTCTGATCAGGAGTTGGGAGGTTTGCGGGGAACCCGGACCTGCCCTCTACTCCAGGTTCCAGCCCCGGGCCCTGTGGATTGCAGCTGTCTATAGTGCCTCCTGGAACAGCTGCACAACTGCTACAACTCCCTGGGCTACTTCCCCATGGCCTCCTCCAAACACCTTCTTTGTCCTCACCACAGGACCTTTCTCCTAGTGTCTAATAATACTTGTACTCTTCAACCCTCCAGCAATACACCTTCCCACTCTCAGCTGCCAGTGCCTCTTGCTCCCAGCTCCTCGCATGCACACTACAAACTGAAGTGAGGTCCTTTTTAAACTCAGGTGCCCTGATTAGCTAGCCTGTCCTAATTGAGTCTAGCTGTTTCTTCTTAATTGGCTCCAGGTGTCCTAATTAGCCTGCCTGCCTTAATTGGTTCTAGCAAGTTCCTGCTTGTTCTGAAACTGCCCCATTACCATACCCAGGGAAAAGGGGTCTATTTAGTCTGGGACTAATATATCTGCCTTCTAACACTCTCCTATAGCCATCTGGCCTGACCCTGTCACACATTACATAGTGGACTGACCCACTGCACCCAGGCCAACCCCCCGCCACACGTCAGTCTGCCCGTTTGTTCACTTTTGAACCCAGCCCCTTTCATTCTCACTTTGAGGCCCTGGGACTCTCATGCACCAGTTCTGTGGCCACTTATAAAAGTCACACAAGATGGGGAATAATGGACTTTATGCGCTACACGCAGAGCTGCCATCATTTCATAGCATAATAGACATGTCAGGCTGAAAGCGACCTCGAGGGATCATCTAGTCCAGCCCCCTGCTCTGTGGCAATTCCAAGTCAACCTAGACCATCCCTGACAGCTGTTTGTTCAACCTGTTCTTAAAAACCTCCAATGACGGGGACTCCACCGTCTCCCTTGGACACCTATTCCAGAGCCCTGGAGTTAGAAAGGTTTCCCTAAGAGCTAACCTAAATCTCCCTTTCTGCAAATTAAGCTCATTATTTCTTGTTTTGCCTTCAGTGGACATGGAGAACAATTGATCCCTGTCTCTTTATTTGAGGACTACCACATGCCTGAAGACCACCAAGTTCCCCACCACCACCACCCAGTCATCTTTTCTCAAGACTAAACGTGCCCAGTTTTTTTTTAACCTTTCCTCAGAGGTCAGGGTTTCTAAACTTATTATAATTTCTGTTGCTCCCCTCTGGTCTCAATCCACGTCCTTCCAACAGTGTAGTGCCCAGACTTGGGCACAGGACTCCAGCTGAGACACACACCCCGTGCCCAGTAGAAAAGGACAATGACCTCTGGTGTCTTACGTGGAGGAACACACCTTAGAACTCCCAAGTTCTGGGGAAACAGGGGGCTGTGGGTGGTGAATCCAGCTTCAGGATGTATTAGGGGCAGAGAGAGGCTGAAATGGATGGTGAGTTGGGAGCACATTCTACACCCTAGAGACCCTTCAGCCAAAGACCAGGTACCTGATGTTTTAGGGCCAACAGGGCTGAGTTAATGCAATCTGGTGCTCTAGGCATGGAACGTGTCTCCACCATGTGGCCTCATCTCCCCACCTTACTCTCACCCCTCTTGTTAGTGGTTGAGGGGGTCCTCCTCCTTGCCCAGAGAGGCAGTGGCTTGGGGGTACCTTCTGTCCCAAGACTGACTGTAGGGGTTCCCCTCCCCCAAAGAGGCAGGGCTGGCAAAAAGAAGGGGGCTGCATTTACCCCAGCTGCTGGGGTGTATCTGGTCAGCCCACAAACACTCACAAATAAAACCGTTTTTTGGTCAAACACCAAAACCTTTCAATTTAGAAATGTCACTGCAGTGCCTCATGGGAATTATGGTTCAGGTGCCTCATACCACCATTCTCCTCTATGGACTGGTTTCCCTTGCTAGACTACATCTCCCAAGACACACTGTGGCCAGTTGCTCCTTGGTGGCTCAGCAAGATGGGTGGCTGTGGTGCATTGTGGGAGATGTAGTCTGGCCAGTGGATAACGGGGGCATGAGCTACCTCAACAGTATTTCTGAATCAAAAGTGTTGCTTTCAGATGAAAATTTTTGGATTTTGATTTTTTCTTTTGCCCCAAAGTCTAAATTTTCCCCATACCCCCAACCCCAAACCTGGTTTCCATCCTGGTTTAGTTATAAGGTTGCCAACTTTGATTGGATGAATTCCTGGAGATTTCATCACAACATAATCTTTCATTAAAGATTCCTCTTTAATTCCTGGAGACTCCAGGACCATCCTGGAGGGTTGGCAACCCTATTTAGTTACTAGCCTTTCATGGCGTGAGACAGTCTGTGCTGGTGAAATCTGGTGTGTCATGTTCTCTCAGGAGCTCTGGTACAAGGGTGATTTCTGCTGCATAAGAACCAGATTTGACTAGACTAGACTTCTGTGCATTACGTTTCAAACATGAGTGATTCCACCCCCTCCCTGGCCTTGACATTTGTGCAATTGTCTTTTTATTTTTATTTTTGGTCTGTTTGGATCCCAGTAAAGTAGATTTAGGCTAATAAAGTCAGGATCCACCTTAAATCTGTTAAGGTGGCAGGGAATCACGGCATGTCAGTCTCTTCTCCCTCTGATTTCTCATAACTGCCTGCGAGCACATCAGCATTTGTAATTGAATACAAGGGCTTCTGTGCCACAGCAGTGGAGCTGCATTAATCACCGGCAACCTGGCGGAGCCGGGGCTATAGATCTTCCACAGCCATAAAATAACTCATGTTAATCATTGCCTCTGATTTATTGTCTCCTCTGTCTTGTACATAAATTATTCAGCGCGTTGTTGGGGAAAGCTCTCCTGGAGTGAACTAATGAGAAACTCCGTCCTCCTCGGCACGCGGCCACGGTCCCTTTCGCTGGGTCATTTCCTTTCTGCTGGTCGAAAAGAGAAGAGGCGCCGGCGAGGGGGATGAGACGGTTGGGTGGGAGACGGCACTTTGCTCCAAGGCCTTCTGCACAAAGCATGGAGTCAAGAGCAAGACGGTCTCTGGGGCTGGAAGAGGAGGGGTGGATGTGTCCCTTGGGGGATGCCTTGGGAGGCGGATGCCTGATGGACCAGGGGGCGAGAGTCTATATCAGGGTCCGAACACTTCCAACGTTCTGGCTTGTTGGGGCTCAGGGCGCTGGGCTGGTCGGCGCGTTGTGTGGTGAGGAGCGCAGTATAAGAACTTGTACAGAGAAGAATCAAATTCTGCTTCTTTTAAAGAAGTGATTTATCTGTCTACTCCGCGTAGTCCTTCCTTCCTAGTTGGAGACTGCAGAGCCGATGCCACGGAGGCAGAGGTGAAAAGTGCCTGGCCCTGGGCATTGCTGTCAGAAGCACTGGTGGAAATTAATTGCACACGCAACAATGACTCAGTGAACCACTTCCACCTCAGGGCTACCCTGTCCTCATCTCTGCCCTCTCCTGTTTGCTGCGGACCTGGGCTTCCTGGGGCAGGTTTTTCTTCCCATCTGTCACGGCACTGGCTCCAGGGAGGTGTCCATCATGCCTGCTGCGTTTGTTTTGCTGGGGGTATTTTTCTTTAGCCTCACTTACGCCCAGCATCACAGCAAAACAAACATGCTGCCAGACCCAAAGGAACCTTCCAGGCTCAGACTGCCTGGTGCCGCAGATGGCCCTCGGGCTGGTGAAAGGAGAGTGTGACAAAGTTTCTCTGGCCAGTTAATCACAGGGGAGCAGGCACCATCAATTAATGGATCATTGGCCCTTTGTGAGGCTAATTTCCTTTCGACCCTATCTCTGCAAGGCTGCACTTGGACCATCCCAAGGCAAACAGCCAGAGCTCTCGGCAGAGGCTAATGCAGGTGCTGACTGTGCAAAGTACCAAGGTACCTGAGGTGTGTTGAGTGGACAGAGCTGGGAATGAGTGACGGGCTGGATCACTTGATGATTCCCTGTTCTGTTCATTCCTTGAAGCACCTGGCATTGGCCCGTCGGCAGACAGGATACTGGGCTAGATGGACCATTGGTCTGATCCAGTCTGGCTGCTCTTATGGTCCAGTTTTCCCAGGAGATTGCAGGGCAGCTTTGGGAAAGGGGTCACTATCTGACTCTCACCCTGCCCAGATCTCACTGGGTTCTCATTCTATTGCTCCTTAATAGCGAATCTGGGAGCTGTGAAAGCGAGGGCTAGATTTAGAGGTGAGTCTAAGACAACCTGTAGGCAGTTTGTTACCTTCTGGCCCCTCCCAAGCCTTTGTTACGCTAATTTAGGTGCCATCAGGCTTAGCTGTGTTCATCCTCCACCCACTGGTTAACTTGCACCCCTCGGAATTCGACCTTCTGATCATCTCTGTGCCAGGGAACCTAAGGATGTTGGTATAAGAGACAGGAAAGCAACTAGCCGGCAGCCGTAAGAACGTGTAAGTTGGAGTAACCCCGCCCACCCTGTCTTAACTTCTCCTTCTGCCAGCTTCTTGGCAGGTAAATTGAATCAGTTTTGACTCCCTGGCACACCGGTAAGTTGGCGTAAGTAAGGGGGTCTAAGCCTACGTTTGTGTGAGGGCACCTCCTTACCCACCACTTCTGAACTGATCCTCCTGATCAGATAGTGCCAGGTGCAGAGACTGGCGAGGAGCGAGGCAAGCTGCCTTTACACAGCCTTGCTGGTGCACTTCAGTCCTGGCCTGCAGCAACCCCCTCTTATCCAGCTTTAGGAACACGCCCTCCTCCCCCGCCAGCTCTGCCAATGCACATCTTGGACTTTCCCACACAGTTCTTGTAATGTGCCTCCCTCCTGACCTGCACCCGGCTGATCCGGTCGGGGAGCTCCCTGGCACAGAGGCGCTGGGCACACACCATTGTGCAGTTGCTTTGGGATGTGGACAAAGTTCAGTGGGATTCTGGCGGGGGGAGGGGTCAGCTCACCCCTTTTTTACTCTGATGATCTAAAGAGCAATTGTGCAACTGCGCAGATACTGTGACGATGGGTGTGGGATACACAGCTATTAACTCACTCCATCACTTAAACCTCCTGTGACTTGATTTCTGGGCAGCTTACCTCCGGGAGGGGAAGAACTGCCCAGGCCCTAGCAGCTCCATTGACAAGCAAGAAGATCTAAGCCGTGGTCTCCTGCAGGCAGCAGTGACATCTCAGACTGAGAATTGCTCACAATCAGCAGGTTAGTGACAGCCAAGGTGATCAAGAACCACTGAGTAATGTCATTGCAGGGAGACATCCTTTGACAAGTTTACGCTTGACTCATCCTGGACAATGATCCCACACTTTCACAGGCCTTGGGTGGCAGGCCAGTCCTCGCCCGCAGGCAACCTGCCAACCTGAAACATATTCTCACCAGTAACTGCACACCGCACCATAGTAATTCTAGCTCAGGAACCGATCCATGCAATAAACCTCGATGCCAACTCTGCCCACATATCTACACCAATGACATCATCACAGGACCTAACCAGATCAGCCACACCATCACCGGTTCATTCACCTGCACGTTCACCAATGTAATATACGCCATCATATGCCAGCAATGCCCCTCTGCTATGTACATCGGCCAAACTGGACAGTCGCTACGGAAAAGGCTAAATGGACATAAATCAGATATTAGGAATGGCAATATACAAAAACCTGTAGGAGAACACTTCAGCCTCCCTGGCCACACTATAGCAGACCTTAAGGTGGCCATCCTGCAGCAAAAAAACTTCAGGACCAGACTTCAAAGAGAAACTGCTGAGCTTCAGTTCATCTGCAAATTTGACACCATCAGCTCAGGATTAAACAAAGACTGTGAATGGCTTGCCAACTACAGAACCGGTTTCTCCTCCCTTGGTTTTCATACCTCAGCTGCTAGAACAGGGCCTCATCCTCCCTTATTGAACTACCTCATTATCTCTAGCTTGCCTGCATATATATACCTGCCCCTGCAAATTCCCACTACATGCATCTGACAAAGTGGGTATTCACCCACGAAAGCTTATGCTCCAAAACGTCTGTTAGTCTATAAGGTGCCACAGGATTCTTTGCTGCTTTTACAGATCCAGACTAACACGGCTACCCCTCTGAGGCTTGGTTAAGTTAACTTTCTCCAGCACACCTATGGTGGCCAGGTGAATCAGGGGGTTAGCCAAACCTTTGCAGTACTGCTCAGGTTCATCCGTGCTGGGAGGTCTTTGGTTTGTAGTGAGACTGAGCAGGGTGGATGGGCAGGCTTTTCTGAATACATACAAATTCACTGAATAAATTATTTGCTCACTTCTATAAATTACCAACATTTCTACTAGATCTGGCCAGGAAATGGTTTCCCATTCTGTGGAAAGATTTTGACGTCTCAAATTTCTTTTTCAGACCTGAATCAGAGTGAAAAGTCGAAATCTTGAAAATTTTTGTGACCCAAGAACCTAAAGGAAAAAAAAAATCAGTTTAGGTCAATTGGAATGTTTCCATGTTGACCATTTTCAAAAGTTACTCCAGCAAGCTCCAAATTTCAAAATGGAAACGTAATTTTGATATGGAAAATAGAACTATTTCTGTCTGGAAAAATGCCAAAATGGGTCACTTCACTGGCTTTGAAACTTTTTTCCAAAATGTTTCAGGTTGAAAAATTTCTCGAAACAGATCCTTCCTCATGAAATTTTCACAAATTGGCATTTTCCAGCTAACCCTCCCTCCTCTGCACCCCGAAATGTTGAAAAATTCCCAAATAGCTCTAATTTATATTAACAAGAAAAAGCACATTTAATGTCCCCATCTCGGTTAGTTGGTTAATTTCTCTGTTGTCGTTATGTCCAGCAGAAACCTCTGCTTCCCTGATTGCTAATTCCTTTCCCTCCTCTGTTGGCCGTGTGCTGAGTCACACAATGCAGAGCCAGGCGGGATTTAGATTTGCCAAATCCCCCTTGATCTGGAGGCATTGGCTATGGATTCCACTGCATGTAGACACACTGGGGGAATCAAAACCCTATACCGGGAACCTTTTGTAATGAAAATGCTTCTAGTCTAAGTTTGCTTTACCTGCATAAGTAACCATATGAGCACATTCTTATCTCAATGACTATAGTACGACACAGTTAGAGGCCTGATTCTGATCTGGAGGGATGGTCCTTCATTAGAGATCTTCAAAGTGCTCGGAGGTGACTTTCGCTAGGACAAAGAAGAAATTTGTGGGAGAGGTGGGACTAAATCCTAGGGGTGCCTGGCTCCCAGCTCCATGTTCCGAGCGCTACCCACATCTTTCTGCTTCAAGTATTTGCAATCACATGATTTTTCTAGCACCACTTGCAGAGCCAGGAAAAGCACTGGAGTTGGGTTGAGGGTTAGATACAGTGGGGATGCACCTGTTCCAAAATGGAGTGTCTTTTGCTTTCATTAGAAGGCACCCAATTTTTGTGAATGAGTATTTGAGAGCTGTGAAACAGCTTGGTGGGGAAGTGTAGGTGCTGGTGGTAATTTGATGCTCTGAATACACAGGGAAGCTCCAGCCAGAAAAATCCATCCAACGTGCCATGTAAGAGGGGGAAAAAAAAGGGGGGGTTACTTTTTTGTCAGTTTGTCATAAAAATACCTGCAGAAAGGTCCACCGGCTCCTGCTGGGGAATTTATCACTAGAGAGGCTGGGGGAGCTGGGAGGAGCTGTGAAAATTGTCAAAAGAAAATGGTTTACATTTTAATTTAATTTTTTCAATCTTTTAATTTTTCAATTAAAAACATTTGGAAGTTTTGGGGGAAGTTTCTCTCCCATTTCTCTCACTTTGTACTTGCCCTAATGAAGAAAGAAGGTCGGGGAGGATTTAAAAGTGATACAAAGCAGAAAAAGCCAACTGGAAAAAACAGGTGTGGGAAAGAGAGATTTTAAGTTTAAAAAATAAGACAAAATACCACTTTCACTTAAAAACAAAACTTTTTTCAAATGTTTCCAGTGGCAAAAAAAAAAAATGGAGGAAAAAACTAAAAGTGGGAATTTTCTCATGATTTCAAAGTGAAACATTTGTCAGATTTTGTTTTTGAGAAAACTCAGTTTTTCTTTGAAAAAACTTTCCATCAAAAAAAAAAATGTAGAGAGACCCTTCTTTTAACCCCAAAAGACTGACATCCTGTCGACAATACCTCCCTGAAATTGATCTTTCCAGATAATTAGAAGGGGTTGGAAAATTCAAAACAAAAAACCACCACCACCACCCCCGCCAAAGAAACCTCTCCCCAAAAAGTTGCAAGATATTTCTAAACTCCCCATTTCTGGTTTTCGTTTTCTGACCAGCTCTGGGGTGATCCGCGCACCCTGCAGCACCCCCTACTGGATTCCTACACATTGCAGCCCAAGTACAGCGCAGCACTGCAGGCTGTGGGCATCACGGCATGTGTTGAATGCTGTGCCCACTAGAAAAGCAGCAGATCAACTGCAGAATTTGCCAATGGGCAGAGAGAGAGGGTGGGGGAGGCGGGAAAGAGAAGAAGTTATCTTCTAATATTGCAGGGCTGGCTGCAATAGCTGCCTGGAGATAAGCAGCAGGCTTTCTAGTGCTTCCTGGGTTTTGCCATTATCAGCGTTGCTGAAGGAGCTGTCAGCAGGCTGGCACCTCCTCCTCTTTCCCCTGGACTGTTTACACCCTGGAGGCTGTGAACCAGCCATGGGTGTTAGAAAGCAGTTGCTCCTGCTATGTCATGTCAGGAATGACGTCCGTCCATTCTGCACCTTGCCTGGCCTCCCCGCTGAGCCAGAATGCCTTGGGCTGATTTTTCTTGGCCCAGTTTGAGTAACTCCCCCAACTTGGCTCTGCCCAGCTCTGGCCTCTCCTGGTTCTCCTAGTTCTGGGCCTGGCACAGGACTCACTGTAGCTGACACTTTCTGGCCTGGGTTATGCAGAAGGTCAGACTGGCTAATCACAGCGGGTCCATTCTGGCCTTAAATTCCATAGGTGAAATCCTGGCCCCACTGAAGTCAATGGCAAAATTCCCCTGGATTTCAGTGGAGCCAGGATCTCCCTCCACAGTTACATGAATCCTCCAGCTTCTGTAATGGCTCCATCAGCGTCTCATTCCTCTGCCCTCTCCCACTTTCCATGAGCTCCCAGAAGGCAATGTGTTCTGAGCACTCCCCTCTACACTCTCTGGCTCTAGGGCAGTGATTCTCAGTCTCTTGGTCAATCTTACTGGCCTGTCATAAGGTTTTTCTTTTTGATCCATTACAGAGAAACAGGACAGCTTTGGATTCTGATCCAGGTCCAAGTTCAGACTCTGAAAATCTGCCCATTCCGAGCTCCCCAAGTTCTGGGCCTGTTCGGATCAGTGTTTTGTTCGGGCCCGTGCCTCAATTGTTATGAGTTTATTGCTGCTTAGCACAGGCAACCGGCAGTATTTATTAATCCATCCCGCGAGATGCAAGCACGAGCAAATCTTGAGGGTGTTGCATCTCAGTTGGATTAAAATATGTATAACTCGAGATGCAATTGAAACGCTGCCTCTAAGGTGGCAATACATGAGTGCTCCTAACCCCAGAGGCATCAACTAAATGTCACACTGTTCTCTTAATACAATAGAAATGCATTAAAGAGGGCAGAAGGCACAGTGCACCCGGACTGTAAGAGACACTCTGTGCAGGACTGCCCTCTGCTGGATGGAAATGGAACTGCTCAAGTGTGTGTCACAGGCCCTATACTGTGGTAGGGGGCCTGTTCTTTCGGAGCCCGAGGGTCTGAGTTCTGTTGCTGCTGCCGTTGTGAAGTTCCCCGTGGCCCCAGCATGCAACACAGTGACCCTCCCTCCAAGTCCTAAGTGTGGGTGGATTTGTCCTGACGTCTTTGTGAGAAACACTGGAAACCTTGGAGGAGAAATGTTCTGAGAAGACCACTTTGAAAAGAGGGTTTGATAAACGTGGGACTGCCCCCCTTAGAGGATCCTGACCTGGTTGTGCTAGCCAATTCTTGGCCAATCCCTGCTGAACACTTGGTCCCTGCCCTGTAGGGTTTATCAGCTAAGAGGACAAGTGACAAAGGAAGGATGGAGGGAAAGGGACTCGGATCTGGTTTCTAGAGACATGCATGCATTTGCTTTGCAAAGTTGTATTTTGTTAGTAGAGATGGATGGAGCAAGGGGCAGCTTTGAGGCCTGGTGGAGAAGGTCTTGTGGAGACATGTGGAAGTGGAAGGTTGTTCATGTGGCTAAGCCACTAGACAGGAGTGCTGGGTTCAGCTCCCTGCTCTGCCACAGACACCTGTGTGATCTTGAGCATGTCCCTTAATCTTGCCAGGCCTCACTTCCACCAGCTGTAAAATGGGAGTAATGAGTCTTCTGTCTGACCTGCCTCTTTAGATGGTGCATTCTTTGGGCCAGTGTCTCCTGCAGTGGGTAGGGGCAGCACCGACCCCGACCAGCTCTGGTCTCAGCTCAGGGATCTAGGTGTTAGCGCAATATAAATGCAAATCAAACCAGCCTTTCTCACGGCTGATCCTAGCCAGAACCAGACTGTGCAAATGATAAGTTTCACTGCACTTTTCAAATGGCAGCCAGGGGCCAGGGATAGGTCTGAGGTGAAGGTTCCTGGGACGCCTCCCCCTCTGCAGCTCTCCACCTCTCTTGTGTCTCTCTTGTGTCTTTTACTCTTTGCACAACACAAATAACATGAAGAATCCCCAAGGGCTTTGCTGGGGTTCGACTGTGTGCTAATGCGCCTGGGCAATGCGCACACATGTACCTGCTCTGAATGGTGTCTGGCAGCTACACACACACACTGAACACACACACACTGTGTAGCACCGGGAGAGGGCTCACAAACCAAATACTACCTTATTTCTGTATACGACACCCAGCTGCAGTCACCCAAGGCAGCTCAGTGTCAGTTCTTGGTGAATCAGGAAGTCCACAGGAAAGCAGTGAGAGGGACACATGCTGGGACTTCTTTCTGCAGGAAAGGGAAGCTTCTCGAAGGGTGTAAAAGGGTGTTCACCATGTGAGTGTGAGTCCAGCCCACTGCTGTGATAAGTGACAGGGAAGGGCGGGGGGGGGGGGTTGGACAATGAATTTGACAGCAAATGTCAGCAGGTCCCATCCTACAGTGCAGGCCAAGGGGACTGATTGGTTATCTAGTGGCTACTGTTTGGGAGGCTGCTGCCAAGAAGGAAAACAGAGCCCCGCAGAAAGTCATTGGACTGACTGCTGTTGGGTGTCTTTACAGGCCCGATCCTGCAAGTTGCTGTGTGCCTCTCTCTCCCATGGACGGGCAGCTGGGGAAAGGGGTGGCTTAGCATCATCCCGCGTCAGACCCTCAGATCCCCAGGCCCAGCCTTGGCGGGTTCTTCTCTGCCGCGGCGGGTTTCCCAAGCTGTTCGCTTGCCATCCCCTGAATGCTGATGAACTCAGGAGGCCCCGGAAAGCTGCAGCCCTTTCACTTTTGTGGGAAGCCCCAGGAGGGAGCAGCGCACGGCTGGCTGAGCTGTTTCTTTCTCCGGGCTGGGAGCCGGCTAATCAGAGCCACCTCGGTTCCGCTGACAGGGCCTTTTCGAGGCTGCTAATGAACGATCGCATTCCCCTGCCTCACCCTGGTGCCGGGAGTTGGGCCTCAATTAAACAGCGCTTGGGCACCTCTGCCTTTAAACACCCCTCTCCCTTGGGGTGGTGGAGGAGCGAGGGGCCTCTCAGGCCTGGTGGTTTTAAAGCACAGCTCAGCGCGGGGTCACAAGTGACATGAGCTGGGCTCCCTTAGCCAGGTCTCAAGTGGCCATTTGGTCAGAAGCAGGAATAAAAGTGCCACTCCGTTTGACATGATTCACCGTGTAAATTAAAGTCCAGGCAAGGTGGCGGGGCATTGGCAGAGCTGTATCTGTGCAGGGCTGGGGAGAGCTGAAGGTTGGAATATCCAGGGGGCTGCTGGTTGGGATTGAGGGGGAGCAGCAGGATTGTCCTTGTGTGCGGAGCCCAGGACTGGAACAGCGTAACTGCAGGTCGGGCTGAAGGGCGTTGTGTAGAGAGCCCCAGGGCTGATCGCTGGCTGGACCTAGGAACACAGCCACTAAACAAATAACCAGGGGCTGTCTGTATAGAAACAGACATGGCCGGGTTAGATTTTTATCAGTAAATGTCAAGTTCACTGTACACCCTCAAACCCAGGAAAAGATATTTCCCTCCACTACTGAAAGTTATGGAGAGACGAAGTAAGAGAAACGCTGCTTGGGAACTTTAGCGCTGGGCGTAAGGATATTCACTTTGTCTGTCTTGACATGTGATGGGGACAATTTGTGTGTGAATGGTTATAAAGGTTTGACTTTTTGAATCACAACAGTTACTGTCGTTGAATAATTGTCTGACACCCGCACCCCCCCCCCCGTAGTTTCACATCACCGTGAACATTTAGGTAAATAAAACTTGAAAAATTGCTTAAATATTGATATTCATCAAAATGATACAGATAAAACCCCTGAATTCTGCCAAGTCTTGTTATAAACCGCTGAATTGTGAGTAACCACGGATATCAGCGCAGGACTCCGCTGAAGAAGAGGTTCCCTGCTGGGCTTTTCCGTCATCTACCTCTGCCCTGACAGCTGTTACACTACAGGCCTGAATGCCCCTATCATGTGATCTAGTTCTCCAAGCTACCTCCTTCAGCTGTTTTCCTAAAAACTCTTTGCATCCCCATGATATATGTGATTTTCTCCTGGCTCTGCCCAGTCCTGGGCAAGTCAAGTTGGAGTGTGTAGGGACGAGGTGGTATGTTGGTGATGGTGATTATTTGCATCACAGCAGCTTCTGGATCCCAATTGAGATCAGGGCCCTGTTGTGCTAGATGCTGCACAGACACAGAGAGACAGTCCCTGGGCCAAAGGGCTGCAGACCTCACAGACAAGCCAGACCTAGGAAGCATTGTTATGCCATTTTTCAGAGAGGGAGCTAAGTGACTTGACCACGGTCATATGGTAAGTGTGTGGCACAGCTGGGAATTGGACCCAGAATTCCAGAGTCCCAATTTAGCACCTTAGTTACAGAACTATTTCCCTCTTGTGGTTTGTCCCTATGTTAATCTTCATTATCTCCGCTGGAAACAAGGAAGTGAATCAGCATCATCTGACCTGTCAGTTTCCTGGAGGCCCCAGCCGATGTTCTGTGGGCCTCTAGCTATTCTCAGACCAGGAACTGATCCTTTCTCATCAAAGACAGCTACGCAGCGGCGGGTGGTGAGAGAATCAGGAATAGGATCATCCCATTTCACATGGATTTTATTTCCCCTTTGTTCTGACTGGTGTTCAGAGGCAGACCCGCCCCAGAAGGATATGGCGTATGCTTACTAGAGCCCTCTGTATTGTATATTATCAGTCAGGCACGGCTCTCCATCTTGGGTAATGTTCTCTCTTGGTCCCATGCCTAACTGGGGGAACACCTACTCTCTAAAGATGATTTGGTCTCCAAAGAAAGCTCAATCCTGGAGCGCCACTGAATGAAGACGGCAACGGTACCAAGTTAAGTGGGCCGTTTATTTCCTGTGCATATGTGTGCGCTTTTGTAGCATCCTTCACTGGAGCCAGCCAAAGCATTTTGGTATTGCTACACTCATAGGGGTGGAGTAGTGCACACTAGCGTTGGTTTACAGACAAGCAGACTTAGGCACCTACATATTCTGAGGATCTGGGACACTGTACCTAACATCCATTGAAATCAGTGGGAGTTAGGTGCCTAAATACCTTGGAGGATCTGGGCCACAGAGGTTAAAGGATGTGCCCAAGTTTGTATAGGGGACTGAGTGGCACTGTGGCACATATGGGAATAGAACCCAGGAATCCTTGCTCTCGCCACCAGGTAACAGTCTCTTTTCTTGGAACCTTGTCCGGGAACCAAGCTGAGATCCACCTTGACTCCCTGCCATATGCAAGGGCCTTGAACCTTGCTCCCCTAGCCAATTGAGCGTGTGGCCATGTGCAGTTTCCAGTAGAATGGAGCATGTCATCCCACTCACTGATTTTCTGGAGGAGCCTTGGCATGGGTATTTCCCAGGAGCGGCTTCCAACCTGACAGCCGGCCATGGAGTTCAAAGTTAATTACAACTGGCTGCTGCTGCTGTTGGAATTTCATTTTCCTGGGGTTTGGAAACCCAGGACTGTAAACTGATCCAGCAATGAGGCCATGTGAACCTAACACAGGAGGGGGCTGATGGGATTCGTGCATGGAGAGCTTGGGGGCTGTCTGCTTTAAGGCATTCAGCACCTCTTCTCCAAATGGTGCATGGTCGTGTCAGGCTTCCTGTCTCCCCTCGGCTGGTGATCAAAGCTGCGTGGAGTTGAATGGAAAGTATGCCAGAGTTCGGCAAGATCCTCTTTCCAAGGACCTGGAGCTGTTAAAACCATCCAGGACAGAATCAGACTCACGGGTTGGAAGGGGGACCTCTTGGTAGGGCAGCAGACCCACCCACCCCTCTTGGCAGAAATGGATTCACTCTCCCATATGGATGGGGGTCCGAGCCCTTGGGAGCAGGGACCAGGTAATCCTAAGGGCGTAGACAACACCTTGCACATTGTGGGCACTCCTGGAATGCAAACAATAGCCTGAATGCCAAAGATGATTTCCTCCATCATCTCCCCGTGGAGCATGTCCCATTGCCTAGGGAATTCCTAGACCCCTGGGGCCAGATCCGCACATGGTGTAATTCAGTCTAACTCCATGGAGCCATTTACCAGTCACCGTTATACAGTAGCTGTGTCACTGCCCAGTTCACTGGGAGTTTTGACTGAGTAAGGACAGATGGATGTGGGCTATCATGTTTTCCCCAGTATTTACCCTATGTTTGCCCCATGCCCACCTTCAATCCACTACTATTTGCTCTGACACCCATGTTATTTATTCCATCTTTTTCCATGGATGCAGCCAACTACAGGTTTGTCCTGGGGGGAGGACTAATCAGAACACCCCGTGTTCTGCTGGGAATGTGACTGCTCTTCGGTTCAAGTGCTGGCAAAAAAAATGCTTTTCGGGCTGCTAAGAGAGGGCTGGCCAATCCCGTGAAGGCTGGGAGCTTTGGCAACTCTACATCCTGCCAACCCAGCTGGTGTCTTTCTTTATGCCCAAAGCTTTGTCTCCAGTGACTAACGTTATAAAGGGACGCTGCCAGCAGACACGGTGATGTTCACAAGCAGACCCTGGCGGGTACTAAAATGAGTGCAAATAAGACCAGCCAATCCAACCTGTCACTCTAATTAGGTGTTTACTAGCACCAGCAGTACATTAGTCAACCATTAGATGTAACTATGTGCTGGGTTCCAGCAGGCAGGTAGTGGTCTGGGGTAAACAAAGGAGACAAAACTGGAACTCAAGCTGTGTGGAGACCTGCTTTCTCTTTCTATCTAAGGATTTATGTGGCCCCCATCACCATAGTGTCTGAAGTGCCTCACCGCCTCATTCATTGTGTTCACAAGTGTTCAGCTGGGACAGAGTTAGTTTTCACCAATACTTAGGGAAAGCTCATGACAGCATGTCATTACACTCAGACAGAGAGCCCCACGCAGATACAAAATATGTATCTGCATCTGATCCGTGATGGGCAAACATGGTCCACAGATATAAAGCAGATATCCGCAGATTTGCAGGACTCTAGATATAAAATTTGGGGGTTGGGTGGAAGAGGTGGAGTTGGCAGGCTAGTCCCCCTAAAGGGGGGATTCACTCACGGCCCATGCCAGCCAAATTCCAACGAGCACTAAAGCCCACCATTTTAACAGTGAGGGTGATTAACCATTGGAACAAATTACAGAGAGGCAGGTGGATTTTCCATTGCCTGAAGCCTTTCTGGAAGTGATTTGGCTTGATACAGGGAGTCGGGGGTCAGAACAGACGATCTAATGGTCCTTTCTCTCCTTCACCTCGATGACTCAATGATCCTCCCAGAAGCTGCTGCTTCTCTTTCTCCAAAGAAATGGGGCAAAAAACACCCACACATAACACCACAATGACAAATATTGTCACCATGCTTCTGAAACAATAACACTGGCCGGACGGCCTGTCACTCAGCCATCACCCAGGGGACTAGCTCCGGCCAGATGTTTCATGTCAGCTCAAGTTCAAATTAGGGAAGGCCAGTTCTTCCGGGCCAGACGCATTGTTCTTTAGAATCATCCCAGCTCCCCGGTGCCTGAATAAACACTGCGAGCCATTCACACACCCCTGTGCGCTGGGTCTCCCCAGGCAAGGCCTGGTTTCCCTCCGAGGTGGTGTATTTTAAGCCAGGCTGTCATAAACAGATAATTAAGGATTAATGTCTCTTTTACCTGTAAAGGGTTAAGAAGCTTAGTAAACCTGGCTGACATCTGACCAGAGGACCAATAGGGGGACAAAATACTTTCAAGTCTTGGTGGAGGGAAGTCTTTGTTTGTGCTTTTTGTTTTGTTCATTGTTCGCTCTCAGGACTGAGAGGGACAGGACATCAATCCAGGCTCTCCAAATCTTTCTGAATCAGTCTCTCATGTTCCAAACTTGTAAGTAATTAGCCAGGCAAGGTGTGTTAGGCTTATGTTTGTTTTCTCAACTTGTAAATGTTTCTTTTGCTGGAAGGATTTTTACCTCTGTTTGCTGTAACTTTGAACCTAAGGCTAGGGAGGGTTCCTCTGGTCTATAAAAATCTGATTACCTTGTAAAGCATTTTCCATCCTGATTTTACAGAGATAATTTTTATCTTTCTTTCTTTAATTAAAAGCTTTCTTTTTTAAGAATCTGATTGATTTTTTCCTTGTTTTAAGATCCAAGGGGATTGGGTCTGGACTCACCAGGGATTGGTGGGGGGAAAGGAGGGGGGATGGTTAATTCCTCCTTGTTTAAAGATCCAAGGGGTTTGGATCTGTGTTCACCAGGGAATTGGTGAAGCCTCTCAAGGCAACCTAGGGAGGGGAAGGTTTTCAGGGGACAGAAAGTGCCCCAGACACTGAAATTCTGGGTGGTGGCAGTGTTACCAGATCTAAGCTAGTAATTCAGCTTAGAAGTGTTCAGAAGTGTTCATGCAGGTCCCCACATTTGTACTCTAAAGTTCAAAGTGGGGGAAAGACACTTTGATACAGGCCTTTTGGTTAACATTTTTGCTGCCACTTTGCCGCAAATACGTGCTCTTGCAGATTTGCAGCAAGCGGAGACCTTGATAGTGGTCCAAGCCAGAAATGGCAAGATAGATATGGCTTTATAGGGCTGTCCATTACTGCAGTATCTGAGCACATCCCAGGTGAAAATCAAGAACAGCGAAGTCCCTGGTGGATTTACTTTCTATGTTTAATTTTTTAGGGGAGCGGAAAGTCTATTGTGAGGATTTGGGAGTGGAAGGGGGTATCAGTATTGCGGGCGTCAGTCTGACTGTGGAAAGGCTCTCTCAAAGAGGAGGGGTTTGCAGTGCTTCCTAAAGACGGTCAGAATCTGGATTTACCTGATCTCCTCTGGAAGTTTGTCCCATAGCTGGATCCCTTCAACGGAGACTGTTTTGTCCCCAGCTCTGGCACGCTTCATCCTGGGCTTTGAAATCCACATTGTCCTAGAGGAAAGCAGCTGTCACAGGGATTCAGAGATAGAAAAATTGGTCTTTGATGTAGCTGGGGCTTGATCTATTAATTGCTCTGAACATTGACCAAGGCTTTGAACTGGCATCAGAAACTGGCCGGGAGCCGGTGGAGGGATTTGAGCATGGGTCTGAAGTGCTCATGGCAGCCTAGACAATGGAGAAAGCAAGTGGCCTCATTCTGTCCCAGCAGGAGCCTGGGCATTGCCTTCCCATTCAGCTCGCCTTGCTGCCGACATTGCCTTCATCACGGTACGTGTGGAGACATGCCACCAAAGAGCTCTCAGTCGGGCTGCTCAAAGTCAGCTCAAGGACTGGGACAGGCAACTCCACCGGTTAATTTCCAACGGGAGTGGGAGGGGGTTGCCTCTGTGGCACCCCCTTCTGGTCTGTCAGGGCATAACTCACCCAGCTGCAGGGAGGTCGCTGTCTCTTGTGAGGTCCGAGATAGCGGTGGTTTAGCTCTCCAGTCATGGCACACTTCAGACCTATCCGTTCAGGGTGTTAAGGTCCCAAAGAAAGCAGGAAAAACCACAACTCACAACCGGGTCATCCAATCAACCTTCAGCAGGACTCCACCCTTCTGTTTAGGGCTTGTCTTCCAAAGACCAATGCTTTGGCCTCTCTCTTAAGGTTTCGTTGTCCCAGCTACCAGAAAGCTCGTCCCACCAGCAAACTGCCTCAGTCTCTGGGCTGCAACCACACTTGTCTCCCATCAGGAGAAGCGGAGTTCTGCTCTCCTTCCTGGGCAGCCCTGGACTGGGCTAGATCTCTTCCTTTCCCCACCTCTCTTCGTGCCTGTCACCTGCCACAAGGGTAGCAGGCTGGAGCCAGCTGGGTCCGCAGGCTCTCATTAACCCTCTCCTTGCCAGTGTGGGGCCTGTTTGCCCCACCACAGAGTCTAAATCTGCTTGTCCTCTTTGCAAAGCTCAACCTTTGTGTGGAAGATGCTGCAGAAAAACCTGCCTCAGCTCTGCCTGAGAAAGGGACACGTGGCTGCAAGGTGCCAGGAGAAGCCAACCAGGAAACACCTGGCCCGTTATGTGCAGTGATGAAGGCAGGACTCAGACACAAGTGGTCCTGAATGAGATAGGCTTATGGATAGTTGGACAGGTCATATATTTGCCATTGGTGTACCTGAATATTCAAAATTGAGTCAGTCCCCTGGAAAAAAATCCTGAGATTGGCCTAAAAAGTCACGACAGTTTAAAAATAATAAATCTTTGATTCTTTTTATTGGCCTCCAGACATCTGAGCCATTTTGGGGTCACATTTTCAAGCTTTCCTCTGCCACCATGAAGGCTGGAAGTTTTTTAAATAAACCTGAGTCTCTCACATATTAGCATGACTCCAGGAGCTGGGGATTTAAGAGAAACACCAAATATTATGTGGCTCAATAAAACCACAAGAGCGAGCCCCACTGTGTCATCCCCCAAAGGACATCATGATCCATCAGCAGCTTCCTCTTAGCTTCTTCTGCACCTATAAAAGTCCGGGTGGGCACTGGGTTGCTAAGATGGTTAAAGGAGGTTGACATAGAGGAGGTGCTCTCCTGGAGGAATCTGGGAGTAAAGGGGATACTGCTTACCCAGAGCTGGGAGGTAGGGGTCTTCCCCACTGCTCCTTACTCTAGTCCCCCAGCTAAGAGCCACAGTGGCTAGAATGAGAGGGAACAGGCAGCCACTGGTGTCCCCACTGCTGGACTGGCTGTGGTCACCACCACCAGATCCTTGTGCAGGGCTTATTTCTTGATGCCTTGTGTAGCCACAGAAGTGCGGAGGCTGAGTGCTGCAGGCCTGGCACGTATCTTCAAGATACCTGAGGCCCCAAAACATAAATCAGATGGGTTGGGTTGCATTGCAAGAGGTAAAAGATTCCATATTGGTTTCAAGTTTCCCCTTCCTTTTCTTTCCATTTGGTTTTCAGCAGTGCATGGCTCCTTAACTCCCTTACATACCTTCCCCCTTATGCTCTCGAATGCTTTCCTCTTAAAGGGGCTAGTCGAAGATGGGCCCAGATCTGAGCTCTAGAAACTTTGAACTCTGCAGTGGGCAAAGCTGTAACAATAGCTGGCACAACCAGCAGAGGGTCACCTGGGCTCGCAGACTACTACAACTCTCTAATTATGCTCCTTGTGTCCCTACCCCTACCAAGATGGTAGGAGCCCTGGGGAGACAGAGAAGTGGGAAATGGAAGGGGGAGGGTTGCTGTCTGAGCCACAGCCAAAGTGGACGAGTGATTTGCAGAATGGCCCTTCCAAAAGTTTGATCTGAGTCCGAGGACACTGGGCTTGACACACCCAGCTTCTGCCACGCTATCGCCGATGCCCAGAGACTAGGGAAGGGGTCGGGACAGCTCCGATTGACTAGCCAGAGCAGCACTGAAAGGGAGGAGCCATCAGCTCCCAATTTAGGTTTGATACAGAGAAGGATTAACAAAAACGAGGCTCAAGAGAAACGTTCACAGGAGTATTGTTCAAACTCTGCCCTGCAATGTGGATGCTGGTGCAGTCTGGATTTTAACCCATTCTGCATGGTGCTTGGACACCCTGTAGGCATGAGTGGAGGTCAGGGCTGGCTCTGGTTTTTTTGCCTCCCCAAGCAAAAATTAAAAAAAAAAAAGGAGGTGAAGCCACCGGAGCAGCAAAGCAGGGGGGGAAAAAGGCATGGCTGGCGCAGCAAAGGCGGGGGAGAATACAGTGCAGCTGGAGCAGCAAAGCTGGGGGGGCAGAACACAGTGCGGCTGGAGTGGCAAAGTGGGGACGAGGAGAGAAACAATGGCACGGCCGGCAAAGTAGAGGAAAAACAAAATAAAAAACCCTACAGGGCGGCTGGAGCCAGGGGACTCTCTGTGCTGCAGACTGCACGCCCAGTCTAATGGGGGGAAGAGGAGGGAGTGAGGGGGAGAGAGAGAAGGGGGCGGCCAGCGCTTCAGCGAGGCGCTCACCCCACGGCCCTGACCGCCGCGCCGCCTGCCGGGATGGCTCCGCTCCACTCCAGTTGGTGGGGAGGGAAGGACGCAGGCTGCCCTGCCGAGTTTGCTGCAGGACGCTCCCCTCCTCCGCTCTGCCAGAGCAGCAAACAAACAAACAAACAAACAAAAAAGCGGCCGTGCCGCCCTAGGTTTGGGCGAAGCCGCCCGGTAGAATCTGCTGCCCCAAGGACGAGTTTGCTCAGCTGGTGCCTGGAGCCAGCCCTGGTGGAGGCTGCGGAGGCAGCTTGCAGGACAGACCCGGTGTGCTAATACCAGAGTGCATGCAGCTGACTAGGGAGGAACCCGAAACTGACTGGCCCCTTGGCCTTGGTGGAGCTGACGGAAAGGCCGGCAGGCAGTGCACATGTTGAGAAGAAAATCATACGTTTAAAATTCCATTGGCTTCTAATAGTTTAGCGAGGCCTCCTCCCTGCAGTACTTAAAAGCCTCACAAACTTTAATGCATTATTTAGACTGGGAGGTTCTTTGGGGCAGAGCTGGATTAAGGTCTCTGGAGCTCTGGGCCAGAGCGAGTGGGGGGGGGAGCTGATGTTGGAACCATGGCTCCCCCCACCCCTTTCACCTGTGGTCCCACCCCTGTCCCCCCCCCCCCTTCCACTGTGGTTCCATTCCCCACTCACTCTTTTCCATCCCCCTCCCTGCAGCCCCAAGACCAGAGAAGGTCTGTGCTGCAGCCTGGGTCCACAGTGAGGGAAGATTAGCTGGGGCCCCTGGGCACCCTGCCCATATGGTAATCCGCCACTGCTTTGGGGTTGGGACTGTCTTTCTGTACCCAACAGAATCCTGGTGCATGACCGGGTCTCCAAGGCACTGCCGCAATACATGTAATAAGATCCCCACAACACCCCATGGGAAAGAGGAAGTATCATCCCCATTCATAGGTGAGGAAACTGAGGCATGGAGTGGGGACGCGATGTGCCCAGGATCACACTGGAGTCTGCGGCAGAGCCAGGAATAGAATCTTGAGTCCCAGTTCAGGGACCACTTGCACCTCAGGTTTTAACAGCACCTTGGGCATGATGAGTAAATTTGTTTGTTTGTTTTTTAAATATATATAATTTTTAACCTGGGAGTTTCCCATTAGCCTCCTGGTAGGAACCCTCATGTCTCCCAGTTTTGCTCCTTGCTAAGTAAGCACTCACCATAGAAGGCTTGTGAATGTGACAAACCAGCAGCTGATGCCTGTCCTGAGTGGTTTATTGTGCCTTTATGCTATTGCTCTAGAAACAGAACTCTGTCCTGGTGGAGAAGAGTCAGGTGGTGGTGAGTGCCGGAGTTTGACCAAGGAGCGATTGAGGCAAAGCACAGTGTTTTCATAACCAAAAATGTTGAAAGGGACGCAAATGAACAAGAGCCCCAGAAGCTAAGTAAATAAAGGATTGACCTTCCACCCCGGGGGCAGAGGTCAACTGCAAACTGATGCTAATAAGTTTGGAGGCCAACTTTCCAGGCTGCAAATGCTAGCTGAGCGAGTGATGCCTTTGGTGCGAGCGTGTAACTCACGCATGGCTGTTTGTACGGACCAGCACTGGTAAAGACACCCCTGCTGGAATCGGCTGTGGAGACCAAACTCAGGATCCAAAAGGCTGGGTCTTAAAAGGATCTGCTAGCTAAAAAGGAGCAGTGGACTCCAACCTCCATCTGTGATGTAGCCGCTGGAGAAGCACAAAGAGTGACACTGGATGATGCATTCCCTCCTCTATTTGTTACGCACTGTGAGCAACATTAGAAAGGATGCAACGTCCTCCACATGGAGATTCCTGGAGAAATATCCGAATCTGTTGCACTGAGAGAGAAAGCAATGGCTCAGAAAGGAGACTTTACCCTTGTGACAGGGTCCCCAGGGTGCACCCCTGGACCATGGGACCGCCGACTCTCCCAAACCCATCAAACTGGGTTGCATCTCACACAGTGATGCTGATATCGTGCTACAAACCTCTGACAGTCACTGCACTTACACAGCCATCCACAGGCAGGGATTCGCCCAACTGAGTTACGTGAATGATCTCCCTGCTGCTCATGAACCATCAATATAGAGGCTCCTGCCAATTGCCCCCGGCTCCCCAGCCTTGTACCCCAGAACTGTACTGTCATGCCCTGGTCAGAAGCCTGATCAGTGTCACCTCATTATCTAGTTCGCCCCTCCGTCGGTGCAGAGAGGACACACACTAGCCTTTGTAAACTGAGCGGAGATTTCCCAAGCACTTCAACCAAACATCACTGTTTTAAGTAAAATATAAAACAGATTTATTAACTGCAGAAAGATAGATTTTAAGTGATTGTAAGTGGCAAGCATAGAGATCAAAGCTGGTTTCTTAAGAAATAAAAATAACTGTGCAATCTAAGTTCTACAAACTACACAGGATTTGAATCAGGCAGTGTCTCGCCCTGACAGATGGTACTAGCAGGCTGTAGATCCTTAATACACAGATTGGACTCCATTTCTAGCCTGGGACCCCCCTTCCCCAGCTCAAAGTCTTTGTCTTCCAGATGTTCTTCCAGATGTTGAGTTGGGGGGGGCGGAGAGGCCAGGTGATGTCACTTCTCCTCTTAGTCTCTTCCAACTTGCTGGAAAGATCTTTGCTGTGACCAGGGGAGGCTCCAGGCCCCAGCACGCCAAGCGCATGCTTGGAGAGGCAAGCCGTGGGGGGTGCTCTACCAGTGCAGCGAGGGTGGCAGGCAAGCTGCCCTCGGCGGCTTGTCTGCGGAGGGTCCTCTGGTCCTGCAGCTTCGGGCGGACCTCCCACAGGCGTGCCTGCGGTGGGTCCGCCGAAGCCACGGGACCAGTGGACCTTCCACAGGCAAGCCGCAGAAGGCAGCCTGCCTGCCGTGCTTGGGGCGGCAAAATTCTTAGAGCTGCTCCTTGCTGTGACGTCGGGATCAGGCAGTACCCATTGGTCAAACTATCTCCAGTATATACATGTTCTCTCTGAGAAGTCTCTGGGAAGGCCCTTTGAAGGAATGGATTCCCTTTAATTGGGCCATCAGCGTGTGTCTGACTGGTTCTTTGTTGCAATTGAAAGGTTGACTGCAGACATCTCCCAACCTACCTGCTTCTGTAATTTCCACTCCATACATCTGATGAAGTGGGTTCTAGCCCATGAAAGCTTATGCCCAAATAAATGTGTTAGTCTCTAAAGTGCCACCAGGACTCCTCGTTGTTTTTACATAGAACAATGCTTCATAACTTCCCATATCATGATAGGGCTTACAATCCAGCAGAAGATTAATGTTCAACAGATCAAGATTTTAATACGCTACCTCACAAGGCAAACTTTGTTCAAAACATATCCCAATGATATAGCAGTGGGGAATGTGGGGGTTCCAGGGTGGTACTTTGAGGTACCGTGTGTCACATTCCTTTGTTAGATTTGTTCTTCTTGGATTCATAGCAGCTTTTCAGGACTTTAAAGTGCAACCGTAAATAACAGTGCGACGCAGAGGCGGATCCATTTTAATGCAGCACAACAATGAATGGGTTTACTGCGTGCAGAGCTCAGTAAAAGACAGTGGGGCTCTGTGTGGGTGCAGGGTTCCATCCTCTACTCTGGACATGTTCTGTCTTGTATTGTTTTCACTCCTGCCTTTTGCCTCTATAAAATCGCTAGGGCAGGAACCTGTCAGTGGTTTCCCCACTCCAGCATGAGGCTGATGCTTAGTCCCTATAGTGGACAACAGCGATTGCGTTAGGGATTAGCAAAGCGGCTTGGATGGAACAACCTTGCTGAACTTCCATCCTTGTCTAGTGGTTGCCTGGAAACGACAGGGAGGGGCACTCGGAAAACATGGCCAAGGTTTTCAAAAGTGGCCCTTGGGTGCCGTGCTTTCAGGGGGCGGGTGCTTGGAAGAACTTCCTGAACCCCAGGCTCCTTTGAGAGGGCTCTGAGTGGGGATCCCAAGTGTGAGACACCCCAAATCTTATTTGCTTTTGAAAATCTTGCCCGCGCATTTGTTAGGGGGCTATCGATGCAGTTTCAGAGCCAGTGATTATTAATAGCTGGGAATAACTGGACTGGCATGGAGTGCGCCTGATTAGCCCACGGTGCCCACTTGTACCATAGAGGTAAGGATAATGCATGGCTGATACCCAGTCAGTAATTCACTCACAGGATCCTGATAATGATGAATAAGCCTCTCCAGGCCTGTTACGTTATCAGATCCCAGTGCGTGGCTTACACCCTTGTCATGGCTACCCAGGCTATGCATTATGTATGGGACAAGGAGACCCTCTGGAGCACTTAGGACTCTGCTTGCCATGGCTGCCAACTCGTGGTAATCGGGCTGCCCCATGGAGTAATGTATCTGCTTTGTTTCTTTCTTTCAAAATTGGACTGGCTATGTGAGATACACATCTCACTTCCCTGGTGCTCCACAGGCCATGTTGAACTTGCCCATGTATCTCTGGTGGTTGCGCTCTTAGAAGCTAAGTGGCATTCAGGCAGGTTGGTATTTGGATGGGAAACCCTGGGGCTGCTAGGGTTGCTGCTGCCTGTCCCTCATGGGGGTGGTGGCACGTGAGTCTCCCTCGGTGTGGTGATGGGAAAGGGTGGTTGCCTCTATCGGTGAAGTGTTCCTGCACCAGCTCAGCCATGCTGGCTAGTAAGTGAGGTGCAAAAAGAAGGCCCCTCTCATCCCTGTCTGTTCCCATCCACACTGCTGGAGGGAGGAAGTCACCTGCTGTCACGGAGTCACCGGGCGATGCTCTGGAACAGCTCCCCACAAAGCCAGTCAGGATTTTGGGGAGCCTCCTCTCCCTTGGAGCAGACTTGTTCAGGGCAAGAAGCTCACACAGCTTCACCTCCTGGGTCTCTCCTTGGAGCATTCAGCATCCTCTGCCCCTCCGTGTGCTTCCCACAGCGAGTCCACCCCAGCGGGGTCCTGGGGAAGCCACAGGGTCCTGCACCCCCATTTTGCAGTCAGACGTGACTCTCAGCCAGCCAGTAAAACAGACGTTTTTTCGATGACAGGAACAGGGTCTAAAACAGAGCTTGTAGATACAGCAAACCGGACCCCTTGGCCGGGTCCATTCTGGGGGGCAGTGAGCCAGACCCCCAGGTCTGCCCTCCACCCTTGACCCCAGCCAGCTCCAGACTAACAACCCCTCTTAGCCCCTCCTCTCTGCTCAGCTCCTTTCCCGGGACACGAGGTCACCTGATCCCTTTATCTCCAACACCTTCAGCTGGCACCTTTGCAGGGGAGGGGCCCAGGCCATCAGTTGCTAGGAGACAGAGTGCCAGGCATTTAGGGGCACTGGCCCTTTGCTCTGCCAGATACTTAAGAACTGCCATGGGGACACTGAGGCACCAACACAGTATTCAGAGAAAACATTAAGAACATTCCTAGTTCATCACACCTGCCTAGTGGATGGAGCACTGGGCTGGGACTCAGGAGACTTAGAGTCAATTCTTGGCTCCGTCATCAGCCTGCTGGGTGAACTTGGACTAGTCATGTCACCATTCTGTGCCTCAGTTTCCCCATCTGTAAAATGGGGATAATGATACTGAGTCCTTTTGCAAAGTACATTGAGTGCTGCTGATGAAAAGTGCTATGTAAGGGCTGGATGTTGTTATTTATCCCCGGACCCAAAGGCGAGGTAGCCCCCAGAGAGTTACAAAGAGGTGTTCTCACTCCCTGTGCGAGTGTGTAGTCCAACTCACAATGCAGCCTGGCAGGTGCTAGGTGTAGGTATCTGTGAGCTAGCATATGATGGACATTTGTTGGTTCACCTGCAGCCACACCACAATACATGTTACAGGCGTTTCTGATGGACCACTCCCTTTCTCTCACTGTTTAAGCCTCCACACTCTCAGAGCGACTTCACCACCACAAAAATCTCCAATCCCCTAAAGCGCCCTGTTAAGAACATCCACATCTCATTGAGCCATTATTAATAGGGAGTTTGTCTGGTGTCAGAACACAGACATAAAATACATTAACATTATTGTGTAATCTGATTTAGTAAACACTTGTGCCGCTTCACCTTGGTAATTGCATTTGGTAGCTGCAATATTTATGAAAGGGGAGAAGGAATGTCATGGCTCATCTCCAGTGAGCAGTAAAAGTCCTGGGGAAAAAAATGGTGCTATGGGTTTTTTATGAGTCTGAGAAGATGATGCCACCTCTGCTACTGCAAGTTGGTTGGGCTTTTCCCCCCTCCATCTGCAGTGAACGCGCCATTTGGGCTTGACCTCTCAGAGCTTGGGCTTCCTCCTTCCCTGTAGGAATCTATGTTTAACTCATTTCCAGCAGGATACAAACAGCTCCAGTCTCTGTGGAACTTCAGATCTGGATCCAGATTTTGTGACTATTCCCTTGTCTGTAAGGAGTCAAACCAAAACCGCCCATCCAATATTGGGGGGATGAAATTAACAGGCAGCAGGTTTCATACAAACAAGAGGAATTACTTTTTTCATACAACGGACAATTAACCTATGGAACTCCTTGCCAGGGGATGCTGTGATGGCCAAAAGTATAACTGGGGTCAAGAAAGAATTAGATAAGTTCATGAAGGCTAGGTCTGTCAAAATGGTCAGGGATGCAACCCCATGCTCTGGGTGTCCCTAAACCTCTGACTGCCGGCAGCCAGGAGAGGAAGCCGGGTGGATCTTTCCAAATTTGCTCCTGAAGCTCTGTTGGAGACAAGATACGTACAACCCAGTCTGGCTGCTCTTACGTTAAGTTTGCATCTGGATCTGAATTTTACAGTTTCGCTCAGCTTTTAACTTAGGTCGCACCTTTCATCCTGCACGTGCAGCATGATAGTCAGACCATAGAAAGGCTCTAAGGTTTTCTCAGGAGGTGTCTTCATCTCCTCAAACTTCTTTGGTCCTTCAGACCCTCCAAACCCTTGTGACCTGCCATTACTTTTCTCATCTGTAACCCTTTTTTCACTTTTTCATTTTGCCCTGTCTCTGTCACTGGCCTTCTAATACTGTGCTCTCATCCTCCAGCACTGTGATTTGTATTAATCACCAGCTGCTGTCTTGCAAGCTTTCCTTCTGTAAAGCGCTGGGGGATATAATTGTATGAAAAGTGACAGATACAAAATAAAGTCCTGTTAGCGCTTAGATCAGCGCTCCGACACCAGGACTCATGTTCTCTGCACTGAGATATATGCTTGCCGCATTGTCAACTTCTCCGTCACCTCCACACATCCATATTGATTTCACCTGGCTGTTGTGTTCTATTGTAACCTAGACCCCAGTCCTGCACTGAAATCATCCAGCTGTGAGACTCCCGCTGAATATCGCCCACAAGAGTCTCCAGCCAGAATCAGGGCTGTACATCTGCAGGCTCTTTGGGGCAGAGTCTATCTTTCTAAGAAACCTTTGTACAGTACCTAGCACACTGAGGTCCTGATGCCTGATTGGAATCGTTTGGTGCTATTAGCACAGAAATAGTTAACAATTGTGGATGTAGTTGTTCATAGGGAGGTCCAATGCTTAAAAAAATCCAGCTCATCTCCTGATCACCACAATCCCTGTGGCAGTGAGTTCCACAGGTTGCAGTTGATTCGTGTTTTATTCTGAAAGTTACAGTGTGAGACGAGACTGGATCCACAACCTGTGGCCAAATCATCACAGTGTTTAGGGTTTATTTATTTAACGTGTGAACATAGAATTGAATCTGGGCCCTATTAGCTTCCCAGCCACCAGAAGCCCCCCCCTTCTTTTTAATTTACCCCCCGAGCCCTACTCCTGCTAAAGTCTATGGTAAAACTCCCTTTATTTCAATGGGAGCAGGAAATGGATCTCCGATACCCTCACCTCAAGAGGGTATAAGATGGGGTATATATCAAGGCAGAATCTGGGTTTGGAATTTTTTTAAAATGAAAGACAAGTATCTAATACCTTCAGGGTGTAAACATCTGTATGTGGACTGGGTATACGTTTACAAATACACTGCTAACTAACTGATACAATGAACCCCCAAATTGTTGTATTTTAAAAATATAAGAAAACTATGGGCTTCTGGATGGATGAGATTGTCTCACATATTCTCTCCCCCATCCTCCTTCCTCCTACAAGGCCCTGCTAAAAGAGCAAAGTTAAGGGTGTTTCAGTGTTTTAACTATGCATTGCCATGCTTTCAAATGTTTGGCTTTCTTTGTTCGTATAGAAATGTCCTGGTTTTCCAATGCTCGCTCGCTCTTTCTTATGAACTACTTCAACTTTCTTATACTATTTTTGTTTGCCTTAAGAATCTAATATGTACCTGCAGCCGAACTGAATTCTTGTCTGGGGTTCTTGCACAGAATAAAATCCTTCTATTTCTATTTATATTACAGTAGTGCTTCTCTGGTACTAGTTGTTGTACAAACACACAGAAAGAGACAGTCCCTGTCCTGAAGAGCTTATAATCCACATAGACAAGACAAAGGATGGGAGGGAAAACAGAGGCACCAAGTGAGAGGAAGGGATTTGCACATGGTCACACATCAGGCAGTGGCAGAGATCCAGGACTAGAACAAAAGCCCTTGAGCTCCCAGTCCATCACTGTAACCACAAGGTCTTGCTGCCTCCCCTACTTTCGAATGAAGTAAATAACACTTGCCTACAAATTCTTTGCAATGTCCACATGTGTTGCACACAGCAGGCTATTTCTCTACATGCCGAGATCTTGCATTGAGTAGCCATGGTGCGTGTGTGTGCTTATTACCTCTCCTCTCTGAAGGCTAATATAAATCACAGCAAATTAGATGGAAGTTTCCCCATTACCTCCAACATAATTTTTATTTTCTTTTTTGCATGCTAATTAACCTCGGTGAAATTAAAGATAAGGATTCACAGGTGAGATTTTAGAAGCAGGGCCTGCAATAATTAAAATGATATGATTTGATCAACCGGGTCATTAGGTAATGCTACTTTGGTACCAGAGGCAGCCAAAATGTCTCCCACTGGTTGTCACTCACTCACACACACGTGTTGTGGTCTCTCTTGGATGGTTGCTGTTACACTTGGTTCCTGAAAGACTTCTTTTGGGCAAAACAGGAATTTGTCTGATCTGGGGCAAAGGGAGGAAGGTTTCATGGGCCAGACAAAACAAGAGAGCTTTGCTCCCCCCCCCTCCAGTGCCCAGGGGCCCTACCAAAACAAACAAACACCCACTGAGCGGCAACAGACAGGCCTGTCCAGTCTTGATAGATGTGGCCCCATGTCCAGCTCTTTCACTTGAAGTCCACGGCCCTTGCTGGCGGTTCAGTTTCAATCTCCAGACTGCGGAGCTCTTGAAAAATGAGGTGCCTTTGTGAGCGGCTTGTTGTGACTGTTTCCCACCCTATCTCGCCTTTAATCTGATCTGCTTTGCGGTGCAACGCGCCAGGCCCAAGGTCTGGGAATACACAACCCAGCTGCTGCCTCGGTGCTTCCTGCGAGATCTCCCTGCTGGGCACCAGCAGCCCCGTGGCCAGAGCTTGTTGGCGAATCCAAGATCTGGCCCGGTTACTTTCCCCGGCTAGGAAACCCCTGTTGAGAGAACCGACCCTTCCCAAGAGGGATGGACCCCAGGTAGGGGGACGAGGGACTTTGAGAGAGAAGGACCTAGCAGCACCCTCTCGCCTCCTTTCCCGTGGGCCGATCACAGAGTGTTGATTAAAAGACGTTGTTTATCCCCACGCGTGTTGTTTGCGCTCCGTGAAATTGACCCGAAGCTGTTAGAGCAGCACCCAAACGCCACTGAGCTCGGGTGAAATGTAGAAAAGAAGCCTAAAGCCCTCAAAGAAACCTAGAAAACCCGTTATTCCTCCTCCTGAGTGAGCTGCAATCCCAGAGCCTGGTCGGGGGGGGGCGGGGGGTTATCCCCAGAGACATTGCACTGGCTTGGTTTGCCGAAACGATCTGGGTGGAAGACTTGGCCGGATCACTCGGGTGGGGTCTTTACCTGTCTAGCTGGCTTGTTGGGGACATTCAGGAGGGTTTCCACGTAGCATGTCTTAGCCAAATCTGCCAGGGCAGGGGGGAAATGGGCAGGATTAATCGTGGCAAGGGGGTACAGCTGGGGTTTCTTGCGCCCCGGATGTGCTTTGCAAAGGACTCGGGGCAGGTTATCCATGCAGAGTAGCCAGTAGCAGGCCGGAGCATGGAAAGGGGAGAAGGGTGGCTTGGAGGAGGAGAGACAAGGAAAGTCTCCCTCAATCGCCAGTTACTTCTCTCCACCGAGATTCCAAGCGTGTCTGTTGTTTCAAGGTCTTTTTCTGTCTCCAGAGGAAACGTCGCTTCCTTCCCATTTCGCTGTGAAACGCCACCTCCTCTCGCGTTTAATCCGGTGTCTTGCTCGAGCTGCTGTCACCAAAGCTGAAATGTTACTGGGAAAGAAAGGGCCGGGGCGGGTGGCAGGCAAGGATCGTGGCTCGTTCGCCTGGTCCAGTCTGGTGACAAGCTCCAGCTGAAACCTACAATAGGGGAGGGGAATCGCCCGAGGAGCAATTCTGAGAACAGCAGGGGAAGGACGGCGCAGTAAGTATGGACACACTGCAGATGGGTGGAGAGAATCCCAGATAACGTGTGTTGGTCTAAGAAACAGGATCCCACCCCCACCTCTTTACAAAATGACTTCGGGGGCGGGGGAGAGAAGGATTTTTCAAATGTGCAGGAAAAAATCAAATGAAAGTTGGTCAGTACAGTGTGTCACGCGGATCCCTTTACGTCTATTAAGTCTGCTCAATGTGGAGGTGCGGGGGGGGACCCAGTTGGTTGACAACCCATCACGCTTATACCAGAGCAACAGGATTAATTCAGGGCTTGTGGGGGAGGGGAGAAACGGCATCTACCCCCCTGTCCTCACTTCGACATAATTTACCCTTTACAGATCGTGCTTCCAGGCCCGTGTGGGGCGAGCGAGGAGTCAGAAGCGGGGATATTTGCAAGGCAGCAGCGGGCTGCAGGGATCATTCTCCTTATCCCTACTCAAGACAGCTGGTGTTTTCCCTGACCACGTTGCAAAGCGGCATTTCTCGTCCTAGTTAGTTTCCCGAGTCTTTGTTTCCCGGTCAGATGGACAGAAGGGCGCGGGGGTGGCCTGTCTTTTGCAGCAACTTGGCTTAACCTGGGCAACTTCCCGGCCCCCGTGACCAGTGGAAGGGGAAGGTGGCGGCTCTCAATGAGGCTCTCTGGTTTGAAAGGCTGCGCTGCGTCCATTGTGATCGGCGGTTTGTATCCCCGTGTGGCTGAAATCAGGGGGCTTCCAGTCCTGCCGGATTTAATCTAGAGGCTGGTTACTTTCTGGGTCCTTCGCTCAAGCAAGTAGCCAGGAAGAAAGGGGCTGGAAAGAGACCCGCCTTTCCAGGCCACGCACACGGGGCTGGCGTCGAATGGCACTGACCCCAGCGGGCGCCTCTGCCCCTGGGCAGAATGGTTAGCAACTAGCCATGTCCATCGCAGACCAGTGGCCCAGCTGCTCCCGGGGCTGTCGCTGGCCTGGCGCTTGGACGGAAGATTTCCAGGAGAGGCGGGGGGAATAGTGCTGGCAAGGGGAATTCATCTCAAATTATATTTTCTGCTTCCAAGTTGCTTTCCACTGGGAGAGCGCCACCATTCCTGGATTTAGCCTCCTCCGGACACCCCTGTAACGCACTGTACCGGACTGACATATGGGGAAACTGAGGCACAGAGCGACCTCCCATGTTCACGGTTATTAATTCTGTTTTGTATTAAAGTAGCACTCAGAGCCCTCTGCTCCAGCAGAATCAAGTCTCCTCCCCCCACCCCCGCTCGGTGCTTTACAAACACCTAATAAGAGTAAGTGTCTTTTCAGAAAAAAATTGAGTCAACATAGAGGACAGACATAAGAGCTGCCAGACTGGGTCAGACCAAAGGTCTATCCAGCCCAGTGTCCTGTCTGCTGAGGGTGGCCAGTGCCAGGTGCCCCAGAGGGAATGATCAGAACAGGGAATCATCAAGTGATCCATTCCCTGTCACCCATTCCCAGCTTCTGGCAAACAGAGGCTAGGGACACCATCCCTGCCCAGCCTGGCTAATAGCCATTGAGGGACCTGTCCTCCAGGAATTTATCTAGTTATTTTATGAACCCTGTTATAGTCTTGGCCTTCACAGCATCCATCCTCTGGCAAGGAGTTCCACAGGTTGACTGTGAGTTGGGTGAAGAAATACTTCCTTTTGTTTGTTTTAACCCTGCTGCCTATTAATTTAATTGGGTGACCCCTAGTTCTTGTGTTATGAGAATGTGTAAATAACACTTCCTGATTTACTTCCTCCACACCAGTCAGGATTTTACAGACCTCTATCATATCTCCCCTCAGTCCTCCCTTTTCCAAGCTGGAAAGTCCCCGTTTTATTAATCTCTCAGAAGGGTGGGGAGAAAGGAGGATTATAGTTTGACAGATGAGGAATGGAGGGATGAAGTGACCTGCGAGTCTGTGACAGAACCCAGGAGTCCTGACTCCCAGTTTTGCGGCTTCACCAATTACCACCTTCCCCTCCCAAGAACCCAGGAGTCCTGTCTCCCACTCGTATGCCATCTCTCTCTCTCTCTCTCTCTCTCACACACACACACACACAATGCCATCTCTCTCTCTCTCTCTCTCTCTCTCTCACACACACACACACAATGCCATCTCTCTCTCTCTCACACACACACACACACACACACACACACACAATGCCATCTCTCTCTCTCTCTCTCACACACACACACACACACACACACACACACACACACACACACAATGCCATCTCTCTCTCTCTCTCTCTCTCACACACACACACACACACACACACACCACTTTGGACAAAGAGACAGCAAAGCCCCGAACTAGGCCGGGCAGGGAGGGGTGCGGGGAGGTAATTTAATAACAGGAGGAAAGTCATCAATCTCTGTTCCTTTGAAACGGCGTGAAAGTGGAGGGGGAAAGGCGAAGAAAAGCCAGCACCTGATGTACCCGAGCAGCTGAGGAAGCCGGGTTTGCGCTTCTCTTTCTGTGGCTGCATCCGCAACGCCCATTCATCGCCCTGCCGCGGTGCATTGGGGCTTCCCCGGCTCCTCACATGGCTCGGAGCGGATGGGACAAATGTCATTTGTTCCAGGGACAGGCGCGGGGGAGCCAGGCTCGCCTGGGGCATGTCGCCGGCAGGAGCGGCAGGCAGACGGATTGTTCATTAATGGAGCCTGGCGGGTGCTGGGCAGGGTGGGCACCGCGAGCCGGGCTAATTAAATTAGACGGAGTTGCTGATTTTTCACCGCTTTGCCAGAAGACAATGACTGGGTGGGCAGATGCTCTTTGGAGAGAGGAGGGGCGAAGGGCGATACATATTTATGAGCACGATCACCGGCGCACCCAGACCTGGCTAGGGCTTTGATGTTTGCACCCCGGCCCCTGATACCAGCCTGGGGTGAGAAACACCCGCCCCTTTCTAGGAGAGATGGTCCCTGCGCCCGGGAAATGCGGCTCTTTGCTGGGGTCTGTTCTCTTGGTTCAGACGAGAGATCTTTCCCTCCTTGTTTATCTGCATCTCTAGAGCCCCAGGCAGATCTCCTCTGTGCTAGGCGCTGTCCAGAGCTATAGTGAGAGACAAATACAAATAAAGAGCAAAATCCCCCCTGACGTCAATGGAGTAGGAGCAGGCTTAGACCCTCAGAGGTATTTAGGCTCGTATCTTCCATTGATTTCAGCCAAGACCTTGGAGGAACTGGGCCCAAGTGACTTAACCCAGGGTATCTAGTGGGCACTTGGCAGAGTTAGGGCAAAACCCAAGGAATCTTAAACCACAATCCTGGGCCTTAACCTCCCAGACCTTCCCTCCTCTCTGAATGAAAAGAGGGGCCCTGCAAATCATCTCTTGCAATCAATTACTCAATAGGGAGGGGGAGGATAGCTCAGTGGTTTGAGCATCGGCCTGCTAAACCCAGGGTTATGAATTCAATCCCTGAAGGGGCCATTTAGGTGTTTGGGGATTGGTCCTGCTCTGAGCAGTAGGATGGACAAGATACCTCCTGAGGTCCCTTCCAATCCTCACGTTCTGTGATTAATTCTGCACCTTCTTTTCGCTGACACAAAGCTGTGGGATTTCCCACCAGCCCAGGTCACACCCGCAACAGACTCGTTCAGGGCTGTGACACCGCTATCGCATGGGGCAGTGCCACGTGCTGCACACCCAGGCCTGGGTGAACTTGTTCTCGGAAGTCAGGGACGGTTCAGTTTTGTGCTCACCAGGAGGGATGGATCCAAGCTTGGGTGGGAGGTCAAGGTCCCAAGCAGGGAAGCAAAACTCCGAATCTTGCCGCAGTAAGAAATATCCACAGCGTGACATTTTAACCAGGGGAATGGCCCAGGATAGAGGACTCTGGAGATCTGTTGTTGGTGGCCCATACTGAGTGAGTGAGAAGGTTGGTTTTAAAAAGACAAAGTGTCTCCAAAAATTGTTGCTCTAAGTTTCACGCACAGTCTGGTCCATGGATAGTGCACGGGATTCGGGAGTCAGAACTCCTGGGTTCTTTTCCTAGAGCACCTCTGTGTGACGTCCCTTCTCCGTTCCTCAGTTTCCCCATCTGTAAAATAGTGCTGAATCTACCGCTCTGAGTTAGTAGTAACCTAGAGGTGAAAGGGGCTATGCACAAACTATGGGCTGTTATTCCTGGAGGGGTTTTCTTTGGCTTTTGCAGGAATTAGCTTTGCAGAAATGACTCATAGACTCATAGACTCATAGGTCAGAAGGGACCAATATGATCATCTAATCTGACCTCCTGCACAAGGCAGGCCACAGAACCCTACCCATCCACTTTTATAACAACCCCTAACCCAGGACTGAGTTATTGAAATCCTCAAAATTGGTTTGAAGACCTCAAGCTGCAGAGAATCCATCAGCAAGCGACCCATGCCCCACGCTGCAGGGGAAGGCAAAAAACCTCCAGGGCCCTTGCCAATCGGCCCTGGAGGAAAATTCCTTCCCGACCCCAAATATGGCGATCAGCTAAACCCTGAGCATGTGGGCAAGACTCACCAGCCAGCACCCAAGAAGGAATTCTCTGCAGTAACTCAGTTCCCATCCCATCCAACATCTCCCCGCAGACCATTGAGCAGACTTATCTGGTGATAATCCAAGATCAATTGCCCAAATTAAACTATCCTATCATAACATCCCCTCCATATACTTATCAAGCTTAGTCTTAAAGCCAGAAAAGTCTTTTGCCCCCACTACTTCCCTCGGAAGGCTGTTCCAGAACTTCACTCCCCTAATGGTTAGAAACCTTCGTCTAATTTCAAGTCTAAACTTCCTTATATCTAGTTTGTACCCATTCGTCCTCGTGCCTACATTAGTACTAAACTTAAATAATTCCTCTCCCTCCCTAACGTTAACCTCCCTGATATATTTATATAGAGCAAGCATATCTCCCATCGGCCTTCTTTTGGCCAGGCTAAACAAGCCAAGCTCTTTGAGTCTCCTTTCATAAGGCAGGTTTTCCATTCCTCGGATCATCCTAGTAGCCCGTCTCTGGACCTGTTCCAGTTTGAATTCATCCTTCTTGAACATGGGAGACCAGAACTGCACACAATATTCCAGATGGGGTCTCACCAGCGCCTTATATAACGGTACTAACACCTCCTTATCCTTGCTGGAAATACCTCACCTGATGCATCCTAAAATCGCATTTGCTTTTTTAACAGCCGTATCACATTGGCGGCTCATAGTCATCCTGTTATCAACCAGCACCCCAAGGTCCTTCTCCTCCTCCGTCGCTTCCAACTGATGCGTCCCCAACATATATCTAAAATTCTTATTATTAATCCCTAAGTGCATGACCTTGCACTTTTCACTATTGTATTTCATCCTATTACTATTACTCCAGTTTACAAGGTGGTCCAGATCTTCCTGGATAGTATCCCTGTCCTTCTCCGTGTTAGCAATACCCCCCAGCTTTGTGTCATCCGCAAACTTTATTAGCACATTTCCACTCTTTGTGCCAAGGTCAGTAATAAAAAGGTTAAATAAGATCAGTCCCAAAACCGATCCTTGAGGGACTCCACTAGTGACCTCCTTCCAGCCTGACAGTTCACCCTTCAATACGACCCGCTGGAGTCTCCCCTTTAACCAGTTCCTTATCCACCTTGCAACTTTCATATTCATCCCCATCTTTTCCAATTTAACTAACAGTTCCCCATGTGGAACCGTGTCGAACGCCTTACTGAAATCTAGGTAAATTATATCTACCGCATTTCCTTTATCTAAGTAATCCGTCACCTTCTCAAAGAAGGAGATCAGATTGGTTTGGCACGATCTACCTTTAGTAAATCCATGTTGCAATTCGTCCCAATTACCATTGACCTCTATGTCCTTAACTACTTTCTGCCTAAAATTTTTTTCCAAGACCTTACATACTACAGACGTCAAGCTAACAAGCCTATAATTACCTGGATCACTTTTATTCCCCTTCTTAAAAATAGGAAGTACGTTAGCAATCCTCCAGTCCTACGGCACAACCCCCGAGTTTATCGATTGCACCGAATTAACAAATCTACGGACGCGGGAGGGTGAGCTCTGGTATCACCTGGAAAACTAGCAATGGGCGGGAGGGGAAAGGGATGGACTATTCCTTAGTGATGTTGTTTATTGTGTACCGCAGTGGCACCTGTAGGACCCTGTGGTTTAAAATATTGATTTCAATTTGTATACATATTTTCCGTGGTCTGCAACGAAGTAGGGGAGAGGAAATACACGCTCGCGTAATTGCAACCCCAAAAGCGGAGAGAAGGATGCATGTGGCCCATTATAGTGAGATGGCCAGACTCAGCTTTCCTTCCTAACGACGTCCTTGGGTGTTTGTCTGGGGCGGGGGGAACTGAATACAGAGACCCTTGATCTGATTCCTCCTGGGAGGACGTTTGGCTTTGGGCTAAGGCACTGAACTGGGGAGTTCTGATTCTGTTTCTGTCACACGTTTCCTGTGGGACCTGGGGCTAGTCACCAGATTTATCCAGGCCTCAGTTTCCCCTTCTGTAAAAAGGGGCTTATAATGCTTCTTGTCTCCTAGCTGTGTCTGTCTTGTCTGTTTAGACTGTTCTGGCTAGAGACTGTCTGAAAGCATAACAGCCAGCACAAGGGGGATTTTATGCTTGATTGTGCCCTCTTGCTACTGCTATAATAATAATAATTAATAGTGAATAAATAATGGTTATCCTTCCGCCGGTTTTAAAGATCTGATCCCGCTCCACTTCAATCAATAGCTAAACTCCCACTGCATTCAGCGGTGCAGGATGGGGCCCTAAACCGACAAGAATCCTTGGGCCGCCTTAAAACTATTTCCCCCCCCCGCCCCCAAGATAATTAACACACGGTTTCCCAGATGACAGTCTAATTTTCATATGGGCAATATTTCCCCCCTAATCTATTCAGCTTCCACCACCATGCAGTTCGGGTGGCTCTGTTAATCCAGGCCAGTTCAGTAATTTGTAATCATAAAGGAGGGGAGAATATTGTTTGGGCAAGTTTGTAAAATCTTGCAATCCCCCCCCCCCCGGCCCCCGCGCGCTGGGCAGTTTATACCCATTAAGTGCACCGGAGCGTTGGGCCATTACTGTAATAAGGAGATATGCGGAATAAAAAGAGCTATGCTTCGAGTGCCATAAATTACAACTGTCAGGGCGGATTCTAGGGACGAACAGAGCTGGGAATAATTATTTACGGCGCGCTTTATAGAGCAATTAAAAATTCCCCAAATGGCGTTAATTGCATTTAATGTGCAGAAAGCACTGCCTGGCTTTCAAATCCATGTTTAGCAGAAAATTTGCTCTTTAAAGACCCCCCTCGCCCCCCGCCTTTACCTCCTTGGCTGCTCTCGTCTGTAGTTTAAAAAGTTTTCACACCGGTTGGTGTTGCTTCCTCGGACAGCGCAACCTTACCCGTTCTTGGCTTCATTTCCCCAATGATCTTTCACGGGCGGTGCAGAATTTTCTGCTAGAAAGAGAGAAACAAACTCTCCGGGTATCAGGCAAAGGCTGCAGCTGGGTTTCAGAGAGTTGTGCGGGACAAGAGAGGAAGGGAGGGAGGCAGAATGAGGGGAACAGAGGTGTGTGGTATATTCAGCATAACCAGTGTATCCATCCTACACTGATGGGCTGACAGCCTGGTTCCACTGAAACTGACCGAAGAACCACCATTGATTTCAATGAGGCCGGGATCTCATCCAGAGATTGAAGGGACTATTAGGAGGAGAATCTAGCCTGAGCTCTCCTGCCTAGCACAGACCAAGGAACTTCACCCAGTGGTTCCTACATCCGGCCCAGGAGAAACCCTTTCACGTGCAGGGTAAGAAGGCAGGATGCAGGAGCTCGGATGGCCCCGTTGTGAGCCGTAACGATCCATTTGATCGGGTGTATAACCTGGGGAACAAAGTCCCCTTCTCTGCTGTAGTGTTGCATTGTGGTAACATTTTTCACAGACTGGGGCTGGGGGTGGAATATCTTTCTGTCTCCACTGAATTGCATCTGGTTGCTCTGGATTTGTCACTTAAATGCTCCATCGACTGTCAGCGCCTCTGTGTTGCAGATCCTATTGAAAGGCATTGTATTGTACACCCCCCCTTCAGCCTGCCCCCACAAGCTTTTCCTTCCCAACTCTTTAAATTAGCAACGCAGCAATATTTGCAAGGGATGGGACACAAATCCCTGCACTCTGCCCCACCCTCCAAATCTCCGGATTACTTTCTTTATAAACAGGACTGAAGCAGGCAAGCTTTCCACTCCCCTTTGGGTTCCCTTGCAAATCTGTGCTGCAAGGGGGGCCTGTTGTTTGTGCTCCGGAATGCCTGCGAGGCTGGCTGTGCTTTGGATCTGTTTACCTGCCAGGGAAGCATAAAGTTTCTCCCCAGGACTCAGGAACGATCCGATCTGCCAAGCTTTGGTGGTGGGGTAAAGCTGTGGGTGTTGGTTTGGTTTTTAGTTGGAGCTGCAAGAAAACACTCCCCCCTGCTCCGCCCCCGTAAAACTGTCTCTTTCTATCAGAGAGACCAGGAGAGCGCGGTGGTATCTTTCACTGGCCCAGCTCCAGTGAGGGAAAGAGACAAGCTCTTACGTTTACACAGAGCATCTTTCCTCTGACCAACCGCACGGTCTCGGTCGATGTTATTTTAAGCCGCAGGTATATTGGAAGTTGGAATTCTCCACCAGCCATTTCTCAGCGATCATTTACTACCCAGCTCCCGTCTTTCCCCGTCGCCCTGCCCTTTTCATTCTCTCCTCCCTCGCTCTTTCTGCTGGATCTGGTCTGTGGATTATTTGGGGCAAGTTTTCTGGCCTTAGGAGTTTCCCAAGTGCTGTCACTGTGGCCACTCACGGGGGCTTTTCTTGCGGCCTGGGCAACCTCCTGGGCAGTGGGCTGGGGGGCAAAGCAGGGGAGCTTCCCCCAGGGCCACCAGCAGGGATTGGGCCCTATCCCCCTCTGGAGCCACAAACACCAGAGGAGTGAGCAGCCCGGGAGTTCCCCACCTTCCTGGGGGAAGTGGGGGGCGGGCTTCCAGCCTCAGCCCTGGGGTGGAGGTCAGCAGGATCTGGGTCTTTGGGCTCTGGCCCTGGCCCCTGGTCCTCGGCCCCGTCCCCTGCTGTCTCCTTGCCCACCTCCCCATCCAGGGCTTAATTTGTCCCCATTTTCCCCGGGCTGAGTGAGTCTGCAGTGGAAACTGAGATGTGCACGGTTGTTAATATCACTTCTCACAGAGACTTGTGAGCTAGCTGGGGGGCTGTGAAAAGCGATATTAACAAACATATAAACATCACTTTCGGCAGCAGCAGACTTTCTAGCCAGCAAGTCTGTTTTTTTAAAAGCAGCATGAAAGCAAAAGAAACAAGAGACAAGAATGTGCAAAGCATCTTATTTGTGTTTCTAGTCTGGTTAGGTCCAATGAAGAATAGAGACATCTGTCAGTTACTTTTATTATTCAGTCTGAAAAAAAGGAAAAACCAAAAACCAAAAAATAACCCTCCATAAATCACACTGGCTTGGACATGTTTATGTGCATTATTTATTTGTTTTTCCTAAAGTTAATTTAGTACTTTAGGAAAAATTGTCAGAGCGACCACAGGCAAGAGTTGGTGGCCACCAAAAATGTGTTGTGAGAACCCCTGCACTAGATTATCACAATGGTTCCTTGCGGCTTTAGAAGCGACAAATCTTTACCCTGATGGACATGGCAATCACAGCACTCGCACCAAGGAAGTGGAATGAAATGAACGAGGAAAAGGCTGGTTCTGACTCTGACTTCCCAGGAGGAGACGTTTCAAGAAAAATTGTTCGTTAGCAACACTGTACAGCGCCGAGCACACGGTGGGAGCCTAAGTATAAGGCTGATGGCATTACAAATAGCAACAGTAATCAGTGTTGTAGCAAGGATCATTCCAAGAATATCAATTCCAAGAATAACACAGTAGCAATGACTGCAGCCAGCAATAATTGCAAGACGTGTACAAATAAAAAAAAATTAAAAAAAACAGCCTTGGTAATAACGGGGAACAGGAACCATTGTGACGGTCACACTAGCAACAGTGACGATTTGCACAACAATAAAAACAGTAACGATTGTAGTGGTGAAAATTACAGCGGTTCCTCTAGAAGTAACAGCCGCAGCCCTACCGAGGGCTGCAGTCATTCTCCGGTCACTTTTTCCTAGAGACGCGTGTTGCAAATGGGAAGGTCGGTTTGTTTTTAAATAAAACGCAGACTTTAAACGCGGTGTCCCCAGCTCCTTTTCGCAAAGCCCCACAGGGGGAAACATCTTTGCTGATACGCCCCCCGTTGTCGTCCCCTGTACCCCTCCCCTGTACATTACATAGGCTCGACACACCTTGGTTCACCGCAAGCGAACCTGTCCACCCCTGCAGCGGGACTCTGCCTGGCGCGTGGCAAGAACAATGAAGGCACCGGCTGAAAACGGCTCCAACTTCCATTCTTGGTTTCCTGCTTTGCAAAGACAGCTGAACCCAAAGTTTGCTTTCTGTGTGCTAAATGCACCTTTCTCCCCTAGCTGCATAGATCTGTGTCTCCAGATCTCTCTCCTCTCTGGAATCCTGGGACCAACAGGCCTACAACAACTCTCCCTTTCTGTGCTATTTTCAACCACTGGCATTCGGGATTCTCCACACTCAGTTTGTGCGTCTCTCGATCTGTAAATCGGATCTTTCTTCCTTTGGTGGAAACGAAAACAGTGCAACTTAAACCTGTACCGGGGGGGGGGAGCTTTTCTATACATTTGCCCTCGGTGTGTGTGAGATTATCCCAGAGGGGGTGACTAGGAAAACAATCTCTTGGCAAGTAAATGCCTCGGTGATGGGACCATCCAATACCACTCGCGTCACGCGGCGAGGGCTAATTGCTCGGATGATCAAGGCGGTGTCTTTGTCTTTCAAGTGAGATGAGGGGCGGAGGGGGGGGGGATCTAGTTCGTCTCCGTTTGTTTGTCCGGACTGTCAGTACCAGTCCTTGGCACTAACCTGCCCCTTCCTTCATTCCGCTTTCTGCTATGGAACATTCATGGAAAGGCCTTTCCATGGCCGTTTTAATCAATCGGGCATCCCTCTCCAGCGGCTTTATTAATCCGGATTGAAGGAGGGGCCTAAACGCCCCCTCAGGAGCCCAGGGCGAAGCGGGGAGGGGGCTAGGAGGCGGCCTGCGGGCGCCAAGGGAGACCAGCGCTGGGGCTGGATTGCGAGCACGCTGCCAAGGATCGATCTTTGCAATCCCGGGCAGGGCAGGGGATGTCTTGTAGCGCATTCCCACATGCGCGCACATGCACTGCGCGCGCCCCCCCAGTTTAAATCCCCCCTGTCTGCTCTCTGCACCCCTCCGCTGCAAAGACTCGTGGATTTCTAAGGGGGGGGGTTCTTCCCTGCAAGCGGGATGGGCTGGTTCAGAGCCCGATGCTGGTCAAACTTGACTTCCCGCCCCAACCCTCTCTCGGGCTGGGTGTAAACAGCACTTTGTAGCAGTGCATTCGCTGAGCTGCTTTGGAGTTTGTTGCTCCTCCCTGCAGTCCTTACACAGGCAGCTCCCCCCAGGCTGGCAAAGGACTGGGAGAGAGTGGAGGTCAACGGCAATCTTTAATGGAAGCCCCATTAATTAAACGAACGACCTGTTATTTAAGAAAACAACACCCCTGAGGTTGGATACAGTTTGAGTTCTGCTTATTTCAAGGGGAAAGCGACTGTTGGTACCAGTCCAGACAAATCCGCATAATCTTTACATAAGAACGGCCAGACTGGGCCAGACCAAAGGTCCATCTGGCCCAGTGTCTTGTCTGCCGACAGTGGCCAATGCCAGGTGCCCCGGAGGGAATGAACAAAACAGGGAATTATCAAGTGATCCATTTCCTGTTGCCCACTTCCAGGTTCTGGCAAACAGTCTAGGGACACCATCCCTGGCCATCCTGGCTAACAGCCATTGATGGACCTGCCCTCCAGGAACTTATCTAGTTCTTTTTTGAACCATGATAGTCTTGGCCTTCACAACATCCTCTGGCAAGGAGTTCCGCAGGTTAACTGCGCCTTGCGTGAATACTTCCTTTTGTTCGTTTTAAACAAACATTAAACTTGACTTTAATGAGACTATTCCTGAGTGCATAGTGAAGCGTGTGCTGAAGTCTTCGCAAGATCTAAGTGTGGGAGCAATTGGAGAGTTGTGGCTGTTGGCTCCAGAGTGATCGTCTCAGAAGGTGTGGGAAAAAATCAGGACTTTGAATTGTTTGATCTCTTTCCCTTCCACGCCTGCTAAAGTCCAGGGATCTAGGTTGCCAGCCTCAGGAGTAGCAACATTGAAAAAAATATATGCCCAAATCTTAACCGTCAGCGAAATGCATATTTTTTTCTATCACATCCTGATTTCTCTTGGCTGCAGGAGCTGACGGTTACGTTGGGGCACCAGCTGATGGATGAATGTTTGCTCCTTCGTGGTCACCTCATCCAGGTCTTCCAATGGGGATTTCTGGGGAAAGGGAATAATTGCTTGAAGCGGTGCTGTAGCTAGCCTTGACAAATCAGAACCCACACGAGTAAGCGTCACAGCCGCGTGCCTCAGTGGGCTGAAAGCGGCTTTTAAATGTACATTGTTCCAAATACTGTAGCGGGCAAATCTCAGGCTGAGAGGGAAGACTGCGGTTTGGAGCCTGAGTTGGATTTCACAGAATTTACGTCCAGGGACAACAAATCGCTTGGTCATGGAGGGGAACCTGGTGCCATATTAACTGACTTCACACACCTGCAAAACCCCGTGCACGCGTTCATTTTGTGTAATGAATGAAAGACTCTCTGGACACGATTCCCTCGTCTTTGTGGTGAGCAAAACAGCGAATCGTTACGTTTGGTTGGCAAAGGTCTGCAGGAGAAAAGAAATCTCTTTAGTCAAGTTTCTGTTCATGGGATCCGTCCGTGTTTCCTAAAGAGTCGGGATCCCGACGAGCCATATCGAAACTCCTTAGCTGTTACTAACGGGAACTCGTTGAAATGAACGGAGTTGTAAAACTCGAAGGTAAACACGCACTCCAGTTCCATTGACTTTCAATGAGACTTGGGCCCCTTAGTGCCTAAATCACTTCTGAAAGCAAAGCTGAATCTCCTAAAGGTCTTAGATTGTTTTGTTAACCCCTAAGCCAGTTGTTCCCTTAATATGGTTCATGCACTTCCGGGACATAGTTTTGGACCTGTGAAAGGAGCCTGGTCGGTTTCATATTCTGGTTCTCTTACAACAGCACAAGTCAGTTGTGCTTGAGGGAAAAAATCTGTTGAAGTATTTCCCTCTCCCCCTCCCCCTCTGCACTTTCTGCTTTCTGGGCAATAGAAGCACTGCAGTAGCTAGTGAAAGACTCCTGTGATGTTTCCAAGCCAGACAAAGCAAGAGAGAACAACAGAGAAATAACTCTTCTGATGAGATTTCCAGCGCCCCACTCCCACCTCCTCCCCCAAAGGGTTTGGATAAACTTCTGAGAATTTAACATATTTTCCATTATTCCTCCCCCAGCTACCTGACCTTCTTGTGAATTGTGTGCCATTAAAAATCTGAATCAAGGCCATGTTCTGGGTATCCCGAAACCTCTGACTGCTAGAAGCTGGGACAGGACAACAGGGGATGGGTCACTCAGTAAATCGCCCTGTTCTGTTCACTCCCTCTGAAGCATCTGGCACCAGCCACCGATGGAAGACGGGATACTGGGCTAGATGGGCCATTGGTCTGACCCGCTGTGGGTGTTCTTATGTTTTTATATTGTATCTACACTGTTTCCTTTTTTGCCAGGGCTACAGGCACAAAAAACTGATTATTTTCTCACTCTGGGGAGCGCCTTGGATGTAATATTGCACTTTCCACATTAGTCCACAAGAAAATTATCAGCTGTGTATCGATAGAACCAATCAGGATGGCTAGTGGCAGTGAAAAGTTGAGAAACCACCTCTAAGGATTTCTCGCTGAGACTAGCAGTTAAATTAGTGCTAGTTTGGTAGACGGTTTTGTGATGTGGACATTCTTCCCCTGGGAGCTGGACAGAGATCCATCAAACTCATTTCACGCATGCAACTGAATAGCCCTAGGATGGCAGTTGCTTGCATTGCCCACAACTCTCTTATAACGTTTGCAGCTAAGTATTTAAGACATGGATATAATCAAATCTCATGCTTCAAGGCTTCAGTTTGTTGCCTGTTGGGGTCAGGAAGGATTCCCCCTGACCTCTGGATATTGGCCAAGTGTATTCTGTGTATGGAGTGGCGTGGGGTGGGGTGGGGAGTAGGAGGTGTTTGCTTTCCCCAGATGCATCAGAGCCTGGCCACAGCTGGAGATGGGACACAGGACAGGGTGGGCTGGTGCTCCTGAGATGTTCCAGAGGATATTCTTTCTAGGTGCCTGGCTGGCATGCCTTGCTCCCATGAGAAGGGTCTCCCAATCTGGGGTCAGGAAGGAATTGTTCCCCAGGTCCGACTGGTTGGAACCTTGGCATATTTTCAGTTTCCTCTACAGCCTAGGGCCTGGTTCCAATGCTGGGATCATCTGACCATCTGGTGGCGACTCAGCCACTGCTAGCATCTCAGTTTCTCCTGTGGCTCTCAGATTAGTGTCCTAAGGACTGAAATGCTTTAGTCAAACTAAAGTCTTTGGGCTCAGTACAGGGGTAGCTAGGTGGTGTTGGTGGCCTGTGATCTACAGGAGGTCAGATGATCTAACATTCTCTTCTGGCCTTAATCTCTGTGAAACCCCTTGTGCTCTTCACCATTCCAGCCTAGACTGGAACCAGTGATCTGTAGATGACAGCTCTTTGTGCTGTTCCCAGTCCCTGGGACATCCAATTCCCCTTATAAGAACAAACTGTTGAAGAGACAAGCTTTGGTTACCGCTGGGTGCCGTTATCAGAAGGTGTAAAGGCTCATTAAATAGGTCTGGGATGGGGCAGGGCTTCCTGAGCTGAGAATGGTTGAGCTGTTCTAAGCAAATATAGGCACCTTACGGTAGCTGCATGTTACATCTACTGATTCATCAGTGGGTTTCCTGGTCTGTCCTCATGCCCTTTGCTAACAACAAAGAATCTATAGATCAAAGGCAAATTGAGCTCATGATGTCCATGCCAGGGCAGCTCTTCCTCTGGATCTAGTGTCCTGCTAGGAGTGGTGATGGAGGCACAAACCGAAAAGGAGGAGATGGAAGTGGACTAGGAACTGGTAAAAGTTTCTCTGAAGAGTGGGAAGTTTTACACATGTGACTGTTGCAGAATGTCACACCATGCAGCTAAGATCTTCCCAAGACCTTTCCTGGGACTGACTTAATAATGAGACAAGGTGGGTGAGGGAATGTTTTATTGGACCAACTTCTGTTGGTGAGAGAGAAGCTTTGGAGCTCCACGGTGCTTTTCCTCAGCGCTGGGAAAGGTTCTCAGAGTGTCCCAGCTAAATACAAATCTCCTGGGACCCACAGGGCTACAACAACTCTGCATGCAGCAATGTCTGCATAGTGGCACTTTGGTGCCCACAGTTTCTCTTATAAAACCCTGGTTTCAGAGCTATGCTGGGTTCCTACAGCGCCTAGCACAGGGCAGTCCTGGTCCTTACCGAGGGTGCTTAGGAGACACGATAATACAAACAGCAGTGTCTAGATGGGGAAACTGAGGCACGGAGCCATGAAAGGCCAGGCTTTCCAAGGCAGCGAGGGGATTGAGACACACAACCCCCGTTCTTTTCCAAGCAGCCCTCGAGCCCCGCCTGCCCCCCACGGCCTGGCTGCCTCTGCGGGCGATGGTTCTGGGTACAGCCGTGTGCAAGTGGAGCTGTGACGGACAGGAGTGTCACCTCTCTCGGTTCATCTCTTCTCTCCGCCGGCCAGGGGCTGCCCATCCCCCGCAGCTCTGGGAGAGCAATTAGGGGAAAACTTCTTGAAACCGTCATCAGCTCCTTTCCCCTCCAGCTGAGCGCTTCTGCTCTGCCCAGCCACAAGGACTTTGGCTGATGGAGCTGGCGCCAGCAGGTTCCCAGCTGAGTTCAGAAGTCAAGAAGTTAGGCAGGTGGGGGGTGGGGGAGGAGTGGAAACCCGATCCCCTGCCGACCCAGCGGTGCAGGAAGAGGAGAGATGGGATCTGGGCCCTTTCTCCAGGAGCGCTGGGCAGAGGACCCCTCCGAGCCGCTCTGCAGCAGGCTCCCCAGGGACCCGGTTCCCGTTCGCTCTGTCCGGCCCGAGGTGATCGATCTAATGCACAGGCGGACCCAGCCAGGTTCCCAATAGGAAAGTAGGCGGGTTCCTCCTGCTCGGCTCCAAATGGCGACAGAGGCGCTGGAAGGGGAATTCCCTAGACACCCTGCCCCCGGGAAACCTTCGCGCGCGAGGGAGTGGGATGTGAGCGTGGGGCAGATTTCTGGCTGTGTGCACCTTGGTGCATGTTGCGCGCTCGCCTGCTTGCGGGGGGAAATCTGCAGACTTGTGCCCTGGGATTGGTGTGCAGAGCTGTGGGGGCATGTGGGGGAGTGCGGGCGTGTGAACTTATATAGTTGGGGGAATGTGCGTGTCATTTGTCTGTTGTGAACACCCCTCTGTGTGTGTGTGTATATATATATAGGCATGCACTTATGCACACAGTGATTGTGTATATATATACACGCAGGAAGATGCACAACAGATATTTAGATATAGATCGTGCATCTGTTGTGCATCTCTCTCTGTCTGTATATATATATGTGATAGAGATGTGCACAGAGGTGCACAGCATACATATATTACATATATATTATGCATCTGTCTGGGTGTGTATATGTGTGTGTGTGTGTGTGTAGACATACACACAGAGAGAGCTGCACAGCAGATATAGATATATAAATAAAATATTTGTATGTGGGGTTGTGGGAACGCCTGTGATGCATATTTATACCCGACCGTACTGTGAAGCTAAGCAATTAATCAGGCAGCGAAAACAAAAATCTACTTTTGTGTTCTCCAGAATCTCCCCCGGCGCTGTGACCCGTTTCCGCGGGGGTTCATTGGCGTGAGATCTCTGAGCGCGTGTTTGGGTCCAGGGACGAGGTTCTGAACATCCAACCTGTAACTGACCCACGCACAACGCCCCGAAGAAGAACGCGGTTTTTTCACGCACCTGCCCTCTCCAGTTATTTTTCCTCCCTTTGAACGACCTGATCGTTTCATGACAACTTTTTTCAATGACCGACGGGCGGGCGCTGCATTGCGGAAAGCGCTATCAATTGGTTCTGACGCAGGACAAAACCAACAATGCAAATATTTAGTTAGCACTTAAGGGCCGGCTGAGGATCTCTCAGGACACTCGAGACGGCTTTTTGGACAGGGGCGCTCAATAACTGCCTTTGATTTTTTTTGGGGGGGGGGAATCCCTGCGGTTCCCGGGGAGGGGGTTGGACAGGGGGGAGAGGACATTTCAGAACAGATGATTCCTTCCCCAGCAGCAGCCGCTCACTTAGCATCAGCGAAGCACTAGCCCATCTGGTGAAGTTCTGATATTCTATAGCCTGGGGAAGCCATGGCTGGGGCGGTCACTTTGGGAGAGGGGGATCCGCAGTGATTCTTCTGAGGAGGAAGCAGTTTATGGTGACATAAACGTTGAAAATAAGTCCTGTAAATTCATTCATTCACAGGGAAGGCCGGAAGTGCCTCCTAGTAACTTTACAAGATAACAAATCAATCCCCGAGCCTGAATATACATGGAGACATAATTATAAAATGATCCACCTTTCAGAATAAACCCTGGTTTTCTTCTCGGGACCCAGCCATTTGTCCGCCGCTCTGGCAAGAATTTAAAAATCCCGCCCATCTGCTTATCCATCATCTCAGAATCAACTTAGCAGGGAGGGAAGAATTGATACTTCAATTCATAATAAAGAACAACGTATTATTTCCAGGCTATCATTTCAGAACCGATCTAACAAGTGAAGAATGCCACCCGGCTCCAAATCAAGCTCTATTTTCAGAAGCCCTCACAACAATTTAAGAATTTTACCTCTGATTTCAGAATCTACCTCTCTTGCACCCATCACCCTGGCGCCTAAACTAGGACTGAAGATCCTGAACTGTTGGGCAACAGATCTATTTACTTCTGATCTTAATTGTCTCCATATTGATTTTGTTGGGGAGGTGTAAAATCTCCATAGCATTCTGCAACCGCTTGCAATTAATTTCTATTTTCATTTAGCCTCGTTTTTTTCTCTCCAACGATGGGAAAGCGAGATTTCCCCCGAAAGGGTTTTGTTTCTATCCCCTGTAATAATGGCTCCCAGCGCCCATTTCTAAATAATCTTCAGGACCTACCAAGATAGCATTTCTTTTTAATTATTTACCTGTTAGTGAAAATGCTGCAGGTTTTTGCTAATGGTCTCTGTTCTGTGGCTTGACAAGCCTCTAACTCTAGGCAGCAGATCATTTCATTAAATTTTAATGTCGGTCAATTGCCCAGCATAAAAAAAATTACAGACGGTGATCCCATCTAAAATATTAATACTTTAATGCTTGCTGTTAAATAAGCCAGTTCCCCAAGCGCCCCCAAATCAATTCTTCATAATGCACTCCTTATTTGGGCACAAGCTTAGAGACATTTTTCTTAGATTATTATTAACTTGTGTCAATTGCTCACCCAATTAGTGATCGCAGGAGAAAGGGGGCTTTGGAAAAAAAACACAAAAAACTCGACTCTCTTTACAGCCAACGCGCAATATTGCAACAGCTGAAGACTTGGAACTTTGTTGAGTTGGTGATCTGGCTCCTAACAGACATAATGCCCGTCTTTCCTGCGCTGTCCAAGCGGCCAGCTTTCATTTTGTTCCGTGCACAGCCGTTAGATGTCAAGGAGATGAATCCGGATTGATCCTCTAGAGATAAATAGATGCACCCGCACACAGACCTGCAAAAACTGCCCGCTTTAACCCGAGCCGCTGAGAATCACATCGAAAAAGATGAGTGTTTACAAGGGGCAACCCAAAGCCCACTTGAAACCATCCCGAGAATGCTAAAACTCATTTAAAAATCAAAGGATATTTCATTTCCAAGCCGTGGTTGGAAACAAATTTCTACAGTTCCACGCCGATAATTCCCCAGTGATTTTTGTTCTAGCTTTAAAAATGCAAGTTTAGTGTCAGCAGAGGACCTGCATTCTGAGGAAATACAACGATGTTCTTCAAAAAGTGGGGAAACCCATCGCGAATGGAAGATGACTGACTAGAAGAGAACACATTAAAACAATGCAAACAAGCCAGTGACAAAGTTAGATTTGGAGGGCAAATTAGGAGACCTCCGAAATTATTGTATTTCCCGTACCCCCCCCCACAACACACAAGCACACTCGCACACACAACTCAGCACAGAGACACACTTTCACACACAACGTGTCCGCCGCAATGCCAGTGTATTCTCTGAAAAATCCCACGAAGAGAAAAAAGGACCTTTTCAAGGTTTTCATACACAGTACATACATATTGTGAGTGTGTTTCTGAATGAGCATTTCACAGCTTTGGTAAAACTCTTCGCCTACAGGTTTGCTACTTTAGAAGAAGAAAATTCGCTCCCATTTGTAACGAATCGCTTATTCTAATTTGAAATACGTAGCCCCTGGAAATGTTGCTGCTCGATCTGGTCAGTTTCAAGCACAGAAAGTTTGCCGGGAGGAACAATGGGTGGGGCGACCTGGGTTCTGGGATCTCCGTAGTTGCTTTTCTGGCCGATCAACACTAAGAAAAACCCCGTATGTTTCCAGGACAATTTACCCTCGCGCGAGTCATTTATAGCTGGTTGGCCTTTAAACGCCACTCTCGGAATAGTTAGAAGAACCGGCTGGCTGTGTTGTTTCAGATTCATGCTCAGTTTGTGCACACGCTGGCCTGTGCCCCATTCTGAATAATACTAAGGCTTTTTTGAAAGGGTCCCTACAATCCAGAGGAAAACTGATTTTTACACGTAACGTTGTCAGTTGCGCTCCTGAAATGTTGTAAGTGAGCTCCTGAGAACCTGGCCTGAGTTCTCCAGTCACGTTTATTTTGGTGGAGACCGAGAGGAAGGAGCAGGCAATGTAGCGTGAGCGTCTATATTTTGTGAAGGCCGGAGCACGTCTTGCAGCAACCCGCTTCTTTTAGGGGTTTGTTTCTTTCTAAATTGACATATCTTAAAAAAGAAAACCCCCAAACCACAACTCTCCTCCTGACTCCAGTGAGCATCTCTGCATTCAAATCGATCGCAGAGATGGGGCTCTGACCAGTTAATCCGGTTTGAGTCCATCTGAACTCAAAACGCACCTGATTCCCCTTCCCACGCTGGCTAGTTCAGGCCGGCAGTATCTGGTGTCACGCTGGTTAAACTGGGAACCGGACGTTTCTTTCCCCTATTAATTAGCGTCTAAAAGTTAAGGGGGCTAAAAGGCTCCTACATATTGAGAAGGCTTCTCCGGGGAATAACCGGGGCTAGGAATGAGGGATGTCTGAGCAGACAGTGAACACAGGGGCTGGGAACCCGGCTCCGCTGAGGTCTGTGGAGAGGTTCAGGGGTTCACCTGGAATGAGGGTGGGATTGTTAAACGTAGTCGGCCAGGGCGGACGCCAGAATCTCTCCTTCCTGACCTGACCCGGCTCGATCATAAGACGGGGCGGGAAGAGGGAGCCGATTTGCTTTTCTACGCGGGTTTGAGCCTGCTGTGTGCGCTGGGAGTCCCTTGATTTTAGCCGAACTCTCATGCCATTAAATGCCTCGGCGCTTGGACTTTTGCATCGTGGGCTGGACGTTTATTTTCAACACCCCCCTCCCCTTTTTATGAACACTTCCAGCACTAAAGTCGATGGACTTTTTTTAAGTCGGGTATTTTTTCCCTCATGATGTAGGGGTGGGGGAAAATCACTGAAAACATTTTTTGTGGGGGGGAAGGTATGGGAAAAAAACGTTAACTCCAATTTCAATCTGTCTCCGAGTGCGAGGGCAAACGAGGAGCCGGCTCTAAATCAACAAGCCCACAGGACTCACTCACACACCACCCGGCCTGCGTCTTGCACCCAACACCCACCCTGCTCCAAGCAGAAAAGGCCTCGGAGAGATCAGATGGTGCTTGCATCTTGCCTCGAGCCCAGCAGAACCCATGGGTGAAATCTGGGGCCTCAGACTCAATGAAGCCTAGGGCAAAGCCCAGCCCCACGGAGGGAAGCAGTTGTGTGCGTAGCTGGCAATCAATCCACACAGAGATTCAAAAGATGCTTTCCTCATTCTAACCCAACTCTGATTGCGGCTCTCCAGAGGGGCCCATCTGGGGCCCAAAGCCCGCTGAAGTCAGTGGGAAAATTCCCATTGATCTGAGAAACCAGGAGCAGTAGCCCTAACTGTAACGCTTCCCACCAGGCCGAGCCCACCCTTCCCCGGGAAATCGGTAGAACATGGGGTCGGTTGGACGGAAAAGTCACTTTACATGCACTCGGTATGGTTACCACCCTCTTTATTGTCTCTCTCCTTCCCCCAGCTGCTTGCCCGATCACCCGGAGTCTCGCTGTAGGGGGCCATTGGGGGAGAGAGAGAGAAATACCCGTAAAACAAAAACAAAACACACTTCTAAAAAGGTTCTAAACGGTGCTGTCTGCAGATCAAGCTGTGCCCACTCCAGGGGCAGGTCTTGCCCCCTCTCTTTTATGGGGTAACGGTAGTTTCACCCTACTAGTTTGGCCCATATCAAAGTTTGAAGCTGTCCCTGCCCCAGAATTTACATGGCGCGCTATTTTAGGGGGAATGTCACATCTGGACACAAAAGGGGGGTTGTCTTTGTATGGGAGGTTAGTTTGCAAGTGGTACACATTGGGGTTGACACACCAGAGTTTTGATATCCGAGGGATTGTGGGCAGAGGGCTATGTAGTGACCCCGCTCCCACCCCACCCCCGGCAATTTATTCCACGGATGATTGCAAGGTTGCAGGAATTAGGTCTATGGATATAATGCCCGCATGCATGGAGTCTCTCTCTCACACACACACACACACGCACACAGAGAGTCAGGATTTACCATCCAAGGTAATAATCCCACGGACTGCAGTGGGATTAAGACCAGGGCCCAGTAATTCTGGCTACAGATAGTTTCCTCTCTACTCATCCAAGCGAAAGGGTATTTGGATGGGGTGTGCGTTAGGAACAAGGCACATTCGCGCCTGTTCCATTAAGGGGAAGCATCTCAACGCGTCTGTAGTGAATTATCCTTTACAAAATAAAGAACAAATGTTCCCCCTTCTTAAAATCCATCCATCCATCAGGCCCTACTGTCTCCGATGAATTGGCTGTGGCGCATAACTGATTGGGGTAATTTTGTTAAGTTTCCTAAGGAGGAGGAGCGAGCCTGTCCCATTTGGAAGCTGGTGTAAAGCCGTCCTACCAGTGATCTCTGCTTGGGAAAAAAAGTTGTATTGGAGTTTTTGTTTCGGTGCAACGGTCCGATGGTGTGTGTGTGTGTGTGAGGGACTAATTCTGTGTGGGAGAGAGACACAATCATTGCACTCGTAGCGTGTGGGGGGGGGGAGGAGGGCTGCGTGTAGTTTTACCCGGCTTTGGATCAAAAGAGTCTAGCTTTACGCGCTGGCCATTTCATCCCAACAGATATCCTGAGCCCAGGGGCGAGTCTGTAAACAGATCTGCTGATTAGATCTGCTCCCCGGAAACGCAATGTCAATTTCACTTGGCCAAGCGGGACCGTCACACGGACACAGCTCAACTCACAGCAAAAACTGGCCCCGGAGAAGCCAGGATCTGAAAACCCTTCTCTAGAGATGCGGAGATCCCAGCCGCTGGGAGGTGACAGCTGGTTTCCAAAGGGGATCCAGGGTGGATCCCTTCGAGTGCGGAGATCCCCGGCTCGACACGGCCACGTTAATAACAGGCGCTCCGTGGGCAAACACGTCCAGTCCCATTACAATGACCCCCCTAACGGAGATCGCTGTCAATGAGCAGGCGCTGGGGTAGGAGGCAGAGGGCCCGGGCCCTCTGCAGAGGCGCTTCGGAAAATGCCACCCGGGCGGGCGGCCTGCGTCCCTTTTCTGGCTCATGAGAAAGTCGGTGATTGTTGAGCTTGGCCAGCGAGTAGGTAGGCAGCGGCCTAGGGACAGAATGGCTTTAACAACGCCCAGGGAACCGCTGGCGGACGCCTCTGGCTAGCTAGCGAGGTTAGCCCGCTGGAGCTGCCTTTGTATGAGCTCAGAGAAGCAGCCTCGACCCAAACAGGGATATGGACCGATCGTTTTTAACTCCTTACACACATGCGTTTAGTTGCCAAATGTCGCCTTCCGAACTCTCTCCCCCACCTCCCCGTGCGTCTGCACAGGTCGCACTCAAGCGATCCCCACAGGCAGCACAAGCCCAGTGGGGTTTAGCAGCGTCCCCCTTCTTTGGGTTATTCGCAAAGGTTGGCACATATGACTGATTTACTCAAATCAAGGGAGCATCGGTTTGGGAACATCTTCCTTTATCCAGGCGGGTGAAATCTTTCCATTACCCCGCACTCCGCAGGGTCCCAGCTGGAAGTACCGGGGTAATGGGAGTGTGTAAATAATCGCATTGATAGTTTAGTTACAGAAGGAAAAAGCATAAACGTAAATCGTGAGTGCCCGAGACAAACCTTTTACACATAATATTAAATAGTGTATTTATATTTATACAAACGAGACACGATATTATGTATAGCCTCTGTAAATCCTCTCTCCTGCTGCACTATGTATGCAGATTGTCAAGAACAAATCTACCTATCTCCTTTGTAAGTCTTCTGCCTAATATTTTATTATGTATTTAGATTTCGACAAATAGCACAGGGTGTGTATATATATATATCTCCTTTGTAAATTCTCTGTGGACTATTTTGTTCTGTATTTCGATTTCTACAAACAACAGAAGATTTCTATATGAAAATCTAACTGCCGAATACAGTATTGGAGAGCGGGTGTGCACAGGGACAGCGATCCAGGCATGAGATCGCTCAGTTTTACCTATTTCTGCCCCCTCCGCTCCTCAGACTTTGGGAAAAGAAAGGAGCACCCCCACTCCCTTCTCCACCAGCCATTGCAACTCCAGCGCCGTTTAAACTTTTACCTTCTTTGTCTGGGCACGAGGTGCTTTGCACAATGGCAGCGAAATACCTGCGGCTGTTCCACGTGGTGGCGGAAAGGCACGCGTGGCCGTTAGCCTCTCCCGGGGCCGGGTGGGAGGAACGAGAAATACACCAGAGGGAGGTGCGGGGGTCTGTGGATGTTTAGAGAAAACGTGAGCCAGTCATTGCACACAGAAAGGGCCGGCAGTTGCAGGCTGACTCCTTTGCGCTTTAGCTGGGGTGACCTGACTTTATAAGGCTCTGGCTAGCCTGGGTTTTTTGGGCTTGTGAATAAACTCCTTTTCTCCCCCCTCTCTCTCTCTCTCTCTCTCTCTCTCTCTCTCTTCGCTGACTGTCATTCACTCAGCCGCGCTCAGGATCCAGCCAATGGAGACCCAGGACCTACAAGCAGCAGGCCTTTTGCTAACATGATTGATGCCCTCGCAGCCAAGCCGGAGTCCAGACGCGCGCTTGCACTCCCCCATTCTCTTCCCATCTCCGCTCTCGCTTTTTTCCAGCCCTTCTTTCCCCACTTCCAACCTCCTCGGAGGCTTTGGGGAGAAGCGAAGCGAACCGGAGCGGCGCGCGGTGTAAATCCCGTCCCTGAGCCGGCTCTGGCCTGGAGCAGGGTGGGGGGGACCCACCTTTTTTGTTGTTCAGGGGGATTAGGAGCGGCAGCATGGATCACATAGGGGCTCATCACCTCCACCAGAACCACGCCGAGCCCATCAGCTTTGGAATCGACCAGATCCTCAACAACCCGGACCAAGGCAGCTGCATGATCTCCGGCTCCCGGCTGCAAGACTCCTCCGATTACGGCTTGAGCTGCATCGTCAGCAGCGCGTACAACAGCATGACGGGCAGCTACGGGGCGAACGGCGGCTCGGCCGGGGCTTACCCGGGAGCCTGCAGCATGGCTTCCCTGCCCGGCTCCTACAACGTCAACATGGGGGTGGCCATGAACGGGAACAGCCTGAGCTCGGCGGGGGGCGTGATCCGGGTGCCGGCACACAGGCCGCTGGCTGGCGGGGCGCACCAGCCCCTCTCCACTGGGATGCCCACCGTGCCCTCGGCTAACCCCATGAACAATCTTACGGGACTCACTTTCCCCTGGATGGAGAGCAACAGGCGATACACGAAAGACAGGTTCACAGGTGAGTCCCGCCCTGGCTCCCAGCGCGCTGCAGCCCGGCTCGCCTGCCTCTCTGCCCGCGCCTGTCGGGGTCCCAAGCACTGCTCTGCCTGGCCCACATGGGGGGCGACAGCAGGTTCCCTCCCCGCCGCCCTGGCCTCCCCTCGCTGCCCTTTGCATTGGCCTGGGGCGCCTGCCGCGGCGTGATCCATCAATTCCGGGGTGGTTACCAAGCCCCCGGCCCCGCTCTACAGGTTCTGAGCAATGGGCACAGCGAGGCGAAGCCCTACACAGAATTAGTCCCGGGCCAGCCCCTGGGCAGACAGTAATGAGGCCGATGAGGAAAGAAAGTCCAATATCGAAGGATGCCCCACAATCCGTGATCCCGGGGGTGAATCCGCCTGGATGGGATTATTTATTAATGACCAGCGGGTTGGGACGAGTCACCAAGTGAATTTTGGCTCCTGGGTGCGAAGATAGCCAAGGGGGAGCGGGGTGTGTAAATGAATCGCTCAGCAGTACAGATACGATCGGACTAAGAAAGCAGTTAGGCTTTAATAATAACAATAAATGAACCATGGATGCGACATTTAATTCCTTTGTACTCGCCCCTAAAATAGTTGCAAAAGTTTTTTCAGGCTCAGATTTCCAGGGGGGTTTAGCTCGGAAAAGCATCGATGTTTTTTGATCCGTAACTTCGCGTGGAGGGAGAAAGCTACGCTGTGGGTTATTTGGAAATGGAGGGTTTAATGGAGGCAGATTGTTGCGGGAAGGACAGTTCCTGTGTCGGCTCTAACCACAGGCGGGCACCGAGAGGGAACCGAAGTTCCCTCGTTCAGTGATGTCGAGGCTCCAAAAGGGATTTCACGTGTCTCTGATTTTGAACAAGTTTTTGTCCTGGTTTTTCTTCAGTGAAGATTACGGGTCAATGTAAATGTCCTCGGCCAACCCGTGTCTGTGCAGTTCCCGAGCGAGCCTGGTGCATCCTGTACTAATGAACAGACAAGGCGGCTTCCCCCGGCAGGGCCGAGCAATGGATTTAAGGGCCGCTCCTTCGCTTCATTTTCGGATTCAGTTTTTTACCCCCAGCCCAGACCCAAAGCGGAGTCTAGTGGGCGGCGGGAGGACTGTTCGGGTGGGAACTGGGAAACGAACCCCCCGCCAAACGGCAGAGAAATTGTAAAATGGGAAAACTCCGTCCTCTTTAAAGCGGCTCCTGGTTAATTTATACTTCCCAGTGTGATCAACTGGATCGATTATTTTTAAATCGAACTTTGAGCTGATATCCATTTACTTATATAATTAAAAATACAAACGAACGAAGTCTTTATCTGCCTCCCAGGGGGAATAAGGCTCAATTTAATAATTGTTTCGAGAGCGCTTGGAGATCCTCGGATGAAAGGCTTCCTTAGAATTGCAGAATATTTTACCTTTATTACTATTCCACGGGCCAAACTCTCCTGGCCACAAGTGGAACTTTTTCCTGAGTGGGAACCGGAGAATATAATAAACTTGGAGAATTAGGCTGGTTAAAGACAGATGAATGTACCTAGAAATGTCAGTGTAGAAACACTAGGGGAAAGGGCTTCCCAGAGACAAAATCCCTCCCGTAGTATTATGAGTTATTATTACTGCTGAGTATTAAACTCAATGCGTTTAAAGACGGGGAATGTCTAACTGTTAGAAACGGGACGGATCATTCCCTGTGGGATGCACTGTATTTTGTGCACTGGAATAACTCTGCCATGTGCTCTGAACCCATGTCGCAGATCTGAGTAGTAATGGGGGGTGGGGGGGCGGTAAATGCATGATAGATCCAAATTAGGCAACTATGGCAAAAGGCCGTTTTGCCTTAAATTTACAGCAAATGTTCCCCTCTCCTCCGAGTTTCATCCGCTGTGCGGAAGGAAAGTGCCGTTTAGCTCCAGGACCCACTAGCTGCTCTAAAAGATTTCGGGGCCTATATTTTCCCATTACCTCCTGATTGCATTTGAGTCGGCACAGGGAGCGGGACGCACGTTTTCTGCGCTGTCTCGCAAGGGACTGTCCCAGCGGGAGTTTACTTCTAATGGCAAGCGAGAGGGGTGCGAGGCCCTGCCGATGAGCAGACAAAGGAGATGCATGTAGACAGAAGACATTTTAGATCGCTCGAATAACAGTCTGTTTCTATCTTCTCTGTTGAGTGGGCGGGACCCTTGTACCTCACTTCAGTGCTCCAGGCCTGGAGATGTTCTTCCGCAACTAATACAAACAGCTACAATTTAATAAACAGCAACGCTAATTCCAGGAGCCGTTTCTGCATTTACGAGCCTCCCATCGAAACGATTTCAATCCACTCCAGCGATTCCCGGCTGAATACAGCGATAAGGGGGCGGGGGGGGGGGGTAAACACGCGTCCGTGTTCCGCGGAAGTTGGTGCAGGAGCAGAGTGTAAACTTAATTTTACATCAGGCCGCGGTCGGATATTCAGGTTTAAAGAGAATATTCTGTGCGGACGGTCAGTCCTAATCCAGGGGAAATAGATGATCAGTTATGGCAGATACTTTATTAATTGGATTAAACAGCGCGACCAAAAGGATTTCTGAAAGCAAAACAAACAAAAAAAACAGACCAAAAAAAATCTCACCTTCATCTGTACACCATGGACTAAAGCAAATCTGAAATGTGGCAATCTGTCAATATCAGAGAGCTGATTCATTCACAAAGTATCCCCCTCCCCCAGCTTTCTTAGCCCAGCAGCCCGTGTTTGTATTGCTAATGCCATTAATCGGATGTGTCACGTTCAGAGCAATCCAGGAACTTTCTCGCCGGGGGGGGGCAGTTTTCCTCTTTACACGAGGGCACCTATTTTCGCGGTTTGATGTGGGGAAAGGGCAGCTTGCTGCCAATGACAAGAACGCGTTAAAAGAACCCCCTCCCCCAAATCTCAGTATAGCAATCGGAGCGCCGACCCGGCTCCTGGGAAGTCAAGGGATGAGGCTGGGCCTTTCCTGCTCTGTTTGGGCTCTTCCAGCAGCACCAGGCATCTCCCCACTGCGCATTGCTAACATCGGCCGCTCCTGGTTCTTGCTCCCTCGTCCGTCCTGCCCCAGAGGGAGAGCCGGGCGGGCCGCGGCGGAAGGGGGGTTTTGGTAGGGTTCTGGGCTGAGGGATGTTGGGGTCTGAGAAGGCCCTGGCAGAGAGGGGGGGTTTATTGCTGGGGAAGGTTAGGCCTGGGGAGGGGGTGATTTGCAGCATGCTGTTAGCAGCTATAGCTCAGGGCAGCATGGGCCCTGGTAGCCCCCCCCCCCCCGCACCCCAGGCCAGGCTCTGCCCACTAGCCTCACCTCCTCTCTCTGTGTCTGTCTCTGCTATGGCTTGTGGACCCCTCCTGATATTTTGCTGCTTGCTTCTTTGCCCCCCACCCCCACCCCTCGCCCCGTCTCCCACCCCAGTGGCCCTCTCACCCTTCACTGTAACACGCCGTATAGGTCACCCCTACCAGAACCGGACGCCGCCCAAGAAGAAGAAACCCAGGACATCTTTCACCCGGCTGCAGATCTGCGAGCTGGAGAAGCGGTTCCACCGGCAGAAGTACCTGGCCTCTGCCGAGCGGGCCGCCCTGGCCAAGGCCCTCAAGATGACAGATGCCCAGGTGAAAACCTGGTTCCAGAACAGGCGGACAAAATGGAGGTGAGAAGCGAATCCCTTCTCGGGTGGGGGGGGGGCGCTTTGTCTGGTGGGGGTGTATTTGGTCCGGTGTGTGATTGTGTCTATTGTCTTTGCACGTTGTCGGGGCTTTGCTTCCTTTATGACCGGCCTCTCTGTGCTTTGTCTCGCCTGCGTTGTGTTATTGCGCGTCGGTGTGGTTAGTACTGCGCGGGCACAACTCGGGGCTATCCCCCGGGTGTTGATCTGTGTGTGACAGAGGTTTGCCCCCTCTGTGGGGTGGGGGGTTGTGTCTCTCCTCGCAGGCCGCTGCTGTTAAAACGGTTTCAGAATCGGAGCTTTTGTCCAGTTGGAAGAAACAGCCAGGCCGTATGAATGTGAAAATAATCAGAGCCTGCGGTTCCAGGCACCGGGACCGGCTGCTTTGCACAGGGGACACAGCTGTGTTCAGCAAAGCCGGGTGCTTAGCCCGAGAGAGGGGCAGTTTTGTGGTGGGTTAAAACGAGCGCTGATGGGAGGGGGGCACACACCCGGAGGTGTCCATTCACACCCCACAGCAGGAGAGAGGTGTCTACCCGCGGGGGAACTGGTCAGCGTTGATCACTCCGGATCAGTGACCTGGCCACGTGCGGTAGCAGAAGTGAAGTGGAGTGGAGATGCAGGACACAGAACAGGCATAGCGTGCGGAGAAACTTGGTTCAGGACGCTTTCAGGGGGTAGCTGCGTTAGTCTGTATCAGCAAGGACCTTATGGCACCTTACAGACTAATACATTTGTTTAGGCATAAGCTTAAATGTGTTCTTCTCTAAGGTGCCACAAGGACTCCTTGTTGATTTTGGTTCAGGAAGGTCTGTCAGACACCAGGTTTTCTTCTCTCTCTTTGTGGGGGATCCTTTTGGTTTAGTGCCTTAAAAAGTACATATGGTATTAAATGCAGGAGGCGGGTGTCCCCAAACACCGGCAGTTCTGTCCATCGGACCTGTGAGAAAAATACGCCCCCTTCATATATATATATTCATGGCCTAGCAACAATCAATGAAACTGTTTGGGAGTGGATTTCTGATGGACTCTCTCTACTCCCCCCAGAGCTGAGGCAATTTATACCAGCTAATGAGCTTCCCCCGAGTCCTTCTCAGGGTAACAGTTCTCTTCCACCTGTCTTAAAACTGGCCTGGTAGTTTTATACAGGGAACAGTAATAATGGAAAACCATTTCCAGAGGAGAAAAACCCGAATGAAATGATGTTTCATTAAAAAAAAAAAAAGAGGCCACTCAACGGGGAGGCAATTTTTACCGTGAAAAGGCATCTTTGGGGTGTATTTTGGGGAGTTGTAAACACTTTGGAGGACAAGGACCTGTACAAACTCGAGCATGTCATTGACTCTATGGCCTTTGAGGGTGTTTGTTTTGTTTTATTTTTTCTGTTATGACTATTTGTACTGATCGAAAAGCGCCTGTGTGGACCTACATGGCTCTGTAATTGTAAATGTAGCGTTTTGTGAATTAATTCGGCTCGGGTGAAGGAGCACAAGAAGAAAACCTCTTTTCCTGGGCCATGAGGCAATAGAACAGAATTGCCTCCCGTCCCCACGTATCAGGAGGGTATGAATCGAGCTATTCATTTTCCCACCAGCAACCAGAACATTCAGATTAGTAATACGGGATTGTGGATTTCAGTACCGTGCCCTAATAAGACAGCAAGATGATCTGATGTTTATTTGAAAAGCCCCAGCAGTCCTGAAAGTGCCGGGGAAATTAACTGGGGTAGATGTGGAAGTCTTTGAAGGGACTAGGTACGCTAAAAGCGAGGGGGTTTAAACTTTGAACAAATCCCATTGGGGTTTTGTACTTACACAGAGGCCATTTAAGAAATAAAACCCGCCTCGTTTTCTTTACTTCCCCTTCAGCGTACAGTACCAGCCAAGAAAGGGTGTGACAATAACCATTGTTACAAAGGAAGTTTTTATATATCATGGTTTGAAATGTCTAATGTGGAGTTCTGAGTCGTTATTGACTTGATTTTCAAAGGGCTCGAAGGTTATATCCTCAAGTCCTCCGCAGAACAAAATACACCGTCTGCCTGGGTTTTTTAAAATCGTCTTGTATACATTGGACAAAGCTATTTATAATCCACACTAGATCAGCTCTCATCCAGAATAGGCTGGTCTCAATTTGCTTTTAAAAATCGTTCATGCACAGAAGCGCTACGCGGTTACAAATCCATTTCCCCTTCCTTGCTAAACGTCAGATTTCTGCTAGCGTTAATGGGGAAAATGTCCCAGACAGATAGATGTGAGTAAAAACAGACAAATATAGGAGATTATATATAACTTTTAGCTCGAGAATTGTACGCAACCGCGTTTGCTAGGATGTGCCAAAAGGAATTGAAAGACGGATGTTTCAATACATACACGAGGTTTAATAAAGATCATTGAGTCTGAAATAACTCTTCCCGGGCTCCGAGCTCAATGAGTCTAAAGTCGTTTATTGTTTATTGTCCACCCCAGGGGTTAGGACTGAAAAGGTGGATGATGGAAAGCGTTCACTCTCCCTCACACAACCACACCGCTGGAGAGGGGGATATTCAGTGCAGAACTGCTAGGGGATCGTTTCTGCGGCCCCAGAAGGGAAATAGGAAAGAAGTGAATTACAAAAAAGTTAAATTCAGGCTAACATTCTCTGAGCGTGTGAAGCAAACACAATATATAGAAAACCCGAGTCCCTAGCGCGCCACCGCTCTGGCTTAACGGCAAATCTACACCTTCTGCAATGGGGAGCGATTTCCTAGCAGTGGGATCCGAACGGGGACAATCGCCGGAGGTTTAGGTACCCGGACACTTGTTGCATACGCAGTGTAGCCGCCTTAATAATTCTTAACTCTGACCCCACAACCTCCTGCTGGGGACCGCAAAGCGAACTGCGAAGTCAGGGCCGGTCTGGGGTCTGCCCGCGCGGGGAAGGGGCTGCAGGGGAATGAGGTCGATGCTTGGTCCGGAGGAAGTTTCCACAGGGCAGCAGCGCTGCGATTTGCCAGGGCGTCACGGAACAGGGAACAAATGACTGTCACCGAGTCCTGGTCGGTCACGTTCAGTCCTGAGCCATTGCAATCAGCGGGGAAAGCGCTCGGCGAGCAGAAGGGGAGCAGAGCGGGGCCATACAGTGATACAGGGTCCGAGCCTTAAATCCTCGCACCGATAAAAACCCCTTTATGATCGCGCCCGTGTCCTTTACTACGTTGGGCGCAGATCCCGCTCTCCCTGAAAATCTCCCACCGGCCAGGACAGAGCAGGGCCCTGGCTAGACACTTCATATTCCTGCTGGGGGAAGATCGTCCATAATTCACGTATTTGCAATGAGGACAACGGGCTGTATTAAATGATTGTTACTAATATGTTGCCCTTCCGTTGCAATATTTAAATAAATTGCCTGGATCCTGGTGTTTTTACACCGTGCAGTATTTATTTCTCCTTGGGTTTGAAAAATGATTTTTTTTCGTTTTTGCTGCGAACTGTGTTAACTGAGAATAATGTCCCAGTGTGAAATTAATAATCGGTTACCACTAATTATAAAGGAGACCGCGCTCCATTTCTCGATGAAGTCAAAACAATATTAAATATGCATCAAGAGTACATTTGCTGCGGAAGGAAAACTGGTACATTATTTATGCAATTCTTTCCTTGCCGCTTATTCAGAAAATAATTGGCTGCGTAGGTTGAATTTTGTCCTGTTTTAACACGGCGCGTATCGGTGGTGGTGGTGGTTTTGAAGACGCAGAAGAAGATTGCAGGGCTGTCTCGGATCCCATGAAGCTATGACCTGACAGTTGTCAAGAAATTAGTGCCAGCCAAACTTATTTTACACCGCGTCTTTAATAAAACCCGGGCCTCAGAACGGCTTTTACCGAATGAAATCACACATGGCTCAGCTACATAATAAACAATGCGGGGGGAATTAAGCAGCCTGGGTCAGGGAGGAAATTGAGGAGAGCAGATAGAAATGTATATTTCATGCTCTTTGTAGATGTGAAATATACATGCAGTGACTCTCATCAATAACATTCCACTGTATTTGCGCTGAGAGTCTGCTTGGTGTCCTTGTACTTTCTGCAGCCGGCAGGACTCCAGTTTCCCACAGATAACCTGCAACTTATTTTTTTTCCAGCTCTAATGGGTTATGAACTGAAACGTTTCAGGAGATCAATAGCAAAAGAATACCCAAATAAACAGTGGTTTCATTATAAATTGATTTTTAAAACAATCATTACAAAGTGTGAAGGATCAGTACAGAGCCAGGAAAATGACAGATAAGGCCATAAATCTGGTGATTACCACTAGAGAAGCAGAGAAATAGCAGAGAGGGAAGGAATTTTTGTTGGCTGATTTTTGACACAGGGTGGATAGGCAGACGAAATGCTTCTGCTTTTCATACCAGGATACTTCCTAAAGGGAGCTATTCTGTGCCTCATATGGCAAAAACAAAGGCCTAATATGCTAGAAAAACTTGAGCTGGGTGGTACATGTTTTCCTGGGGCCTTTGATTCATTCATATATATCGTGCTTTCCACACTGGATACTCCAAAGTGGGCAACAGTGCCATGGAACCCAACTGCACAATGGGGTGAGAGCTAGTCCTGGTTTCCATTTGAATCAGTGAACTTCCATCTGTCCTGCTTGATTTTCTATGGCTGGCTAGCCCAGGGGGGAACATACTGAAAAGGAATCGGAAGGACAGTGAGTTGAGCCCATCCACAGACACTGTAACCTGAGATCCACAGTAGGCCACATGGTTTCCAGGAGCGATCAGACCAACCCTGGTGTTCCACTCTCTGCAGTGTGTACAACTGGAGGGATGGAACAGAACTTTCTGCATGGTTCTATCCAGAGAGCCTCACCTACTGAAGTCAATGGGGTTTTGCCTGAGAAAGGAGATCAGGTTTTGGCCAAAGTTATTTCAAGGGGCCTATCTGGGCACCCAGGAAAGGGGCTGTGTGCATGTGTGTGTGTGTGCGTGCTGGAGGGAGTGCTGTGCTAAAAGGGATCTCCCGGGAGACCAAAGGAATTGGTCACTTCCCTCAAAGCTGTTGCCAGTGGAGCTCGGACATTGGGCGAGTGAAGGAAGTCTGCCTTTCCTTGGGACCTCTCAGGAATAATTTCCCAATCATTTGCAGTAGGCTGAACACAGTCCTGGAGAACTGGGAGCAATCTTGCATTGGCCAGTGGGACAGGGTGGAGGGAGGGAGAGATTTAACTTAGTTAGGTCTCTTCCACCTTGGTCTTCTCTGCTGCTTAGGACAATTCATAGCTTCCTTGATCAGAACATGTCCTGCACCCATGACCACAAAGGAAGCTTTGGATTTTGCTTGGTACTTTCCCTTTCCTTAAGGAAGGTAATGGAAAGACAGTGTTGTCCAGTGGCTAGTGCCCTGGGCTGGGACTCAGGAGACATGCGTACTATTCCCTGTTTTGTGGTCTTCCATGATTCTCTCACTGTGTGTCTCTACAGCGCCTGGCACAGTGAGGCCTTGAACACGGCAGGGCAGTTTTACTATGATATAAATCATTCATGATTATTGTTTTCTCCCAGGAGACAAACTGCAGAGGAGAGGGAGGCTGAGAGACAGCAAGCCAATCGTATCCTCATGCAGCTCCAGCAGGAGGCCTTCCAGAAAAGCATCAATCAGCCCCTCCAGGCAGACCCCATCTGTGTCCACAACTCTTCCCTCTTTGCCCTCCAGAACCTCCAGCCTTGGTCTGATGACTCATCCAAGATCACCAGTGTCACCTCCGTCGCCTCTGCTTGTGAATAGAGCCCACGACCCAGTCCCCCGCCCCCACACTGCGTTATGAGCCACCCAAGCTCCAGCACAGAGTGAAGCATCCTTCTTCCCAACAGGAAACTACCCACACAGACTGTCACCCAAGAGCCCCACACGTCCAATGTGATGAGTCAGCAAATATCCTCTTGGCGGGAAGAAGGGGAGGGGGAAAAAAAGAGAGACGCGTCCAATCACCTGCGGGATTATTCAGATAAAAGCAGCATTTCTCTTTTTGTCTTTTGAAAGTCTCCATTACCGGACAATGAACAATGAAACGCTCCCATAATTATTCCCAGAAAATAAAAAATATGTTAGCCCCATGTCATCCTTTCAGAATCCATGAAGGAAATCTTCCCTGGATTCTGTCTGCAGCCACTGCAGGCCTTTGGTTTCTTCGTATGAATTTTTTAGCCTGGGCATTTAAAATTAAATAGTTCTCCCTTCCTTGGAATGGAGCTTTGACATTTCTTTAACACCCCCCCCCCCCCCGCCTCTGCCTGGGTCATTGGTGCAAAAGAGGTGCACAGACTGGATTCAACAATTGGACAACACAGCTCAGCTTTATTCTTTTGCCTGGTGATTTCCACTTGCAGAGGAAGTGAATTCCTTGGATTTCACCTAGGAATGTCTCTTCTTCCTTTTAATTATTATATTTTTCCAGTGTGGGAATAAGAGACGAAACTGACAGACCTTTGAAGATAGTAAACACCATATTGCAAATAATTGTATGAAGATTCCAAACTGTTTCCCTGGATACCACAGACTCTGCATTGATCAACTTATATTTTAATAACCCTCAAGACATCTGTGGCATTCTGCAGAGACAATGCAGTTCCTTCAGTGGATTATTTTGGTATTATTTACGAATGTTGTTCAATATTTTCTTTTCCTTTTTTTGCTCTAGAAGTCAACTTATCTGGGGAAAATCTTTCACTTTCAACTGTTTAACTCCTTTCTTTAATTGTATTGAGGGAAGGAGACATGCTTAAGTCAAGCACTTCTTATAGCAAACTCCAGGAATATATATATATAGATATATATACACAGTATATATTTTTCAGTTACTTATAATCTAAAACAGCACTGCCAATTTAAGTGGCTGGTACAAACAATCAATCAAAAATATTTTCAGCGAGATTTTTTAAAGGCATTTGTTTGTTTGTTTTAAGTTATGCACTTCTAAGGTGTTTCATGTGTATTCATTTTATAAAGTGCTTGTGTAATTTATGTGGATACAAAAGAATTAAAAAAAAGAGTCCAGGATACTGGACAAATCAGCTAAGGCTCTGCTCTTGTTTTTGTACTGAGTTCCAAGAGGGAATATTACACCAGGCGTCGCATGGGAACTGCCTTCAAAATTAAGGTTGAGGTATAAATGGAATTAACATCTCCTTTCCGTTTATGTAGAGTCTTCCTGGCTTCAGCACCTAGAGGGGTATGTCATACATTTTACCCCAAATCCTGCAAACATTTTTAGGTATAAAACAAGCAAAACACTTAGCAGTTTCTTAACTTTAAGCACTTTTTTGCGACTGCTTATGTGCTTAAATTAAGCAGATGCTAAGGATTTTAGTCTGGGGAAGAGAAGACCGAGAGGGGACATAACAGTTTTCAAGTACATAAAAGATTGTTACAAGGAGGAAGGAGAAAAAATGTTCTTCTTAACCACTGAGGATAGGACAAGAAGCAATGGGCTTAAATTGCAGCAAGGTTGGACATTAGGAAAAACTTCCTAACTGTCCGGGTAGTTAAGCACTGGAATAAATTGCCCAGGGAGGTTGTGGAATCTCCATCATTGGAGAGTTTTAAGAGCAGGTTGGGCAAACACCTGTCAGGGATGGTCTAGATAATACTTAGTCCTGACACAAGTGCAGGGACTGGACTAGATGACCTCTCGAGGTCCTTTCCAGTCCTATGATTCTATGACTTTGCTGAATTGGAATGGGATGACTTGTATGCTTAAAATTAAGCCCGTCTTTAAGTGCTTTGGCCATTCTATAGATATTAGGGCTTGTTTATAGGGAGATGTTGACCGGAATCCTTATAGTGCAATTGCTCCCTGTTTGAGAATCCTATTCCTCATGTAGACAAACCCTTGGCCAAAGCAAACTGAAGTCACTGGAAAAAATTCTCTCTGACTTCTGTGGGCTTTGGACTAGGCCATTAGGGCTTATGCTACCTGGAGATGTTGCACTGACTTCATAATGGAGCTTATTTCTGCTCACAAGCATTACTGGCTCAGAGATGTTTGCAGGATCAGGCCCTTAAAAGGCCAGCTTCCAAATTCAGCGAGAGCCTGCGCCAAAGCCTAGTGACAGCAACAGAAAGGCTGTCATTGGCTGCAGTGAGCTTTGTGTCAAGCTCTCAGTGCAGAAAGCATGTAAGAAAAGAGCCCAAGTCTTCCGTGAATTTAGAAAGCTGTAAACATCACGCCAGTGCAAGTTAGAGCAGGGCAAAGCAAAGAAGATTTTTTAATTTTTTTTTACTAATTACGGCAGAGTTGAGCCCAAAATTCATGGCACTCAAGGTTTTTTTGATCCTTAAATCAGACGCGTATGCACAGATGCACACACACAGAGAAGTAAGTACAAAGAAAACTGATTTTTTTGCAGATCTGTTTATATCCTACACAACTGTTCACAAACAGCAGCCAGAATAAAATAGTTTGCATTTCCCCAGACACGTGCCAAAGATTTTTTATAACTTTGAATTCCTTTCTCTACTCTAAGTGCCTGTTTAAGTGTGGGGAGCTAGAGAGGAAGAGGCGAGAATACGATCTTTGATTACTTAATATTAGCAATAGGGCTAAGATGTGGTTTTGTTTTCAAGTGTCCTTCCAGGGCAAAGCACTGACCAATCAGAGTGAGCACAGTGCTCACTATTAATATTATGAATATTTTGCTGTTTAGTATTACGACATATCAATTCTTTACAATTTCATACCCAAACAGCTATTTTAGAATTGCAAAGTGACTCATTTTATACTTCAAAATATTTCCCAAGAAAGCTACACACCCAAATGTGTGTTTGCTTATGTGTGTGCATTTAGCAATATTTTATTTTAGAAATGAGAAAATCCTTTACTTCGGTAGCAATCTTTCTGGTTAGAAGAATATAAGCTCAGTATGAAATGAGACTAGCAGTAAAATCAAATACAGAAACCATCTTACCATTCCTCTTTGTTTCTGAAAGATCATTTCTGGAAGGGTCTTCTGTTAAAACATTTTTCTTATTCTTCTTATTAAAATGAGTTTAGCTGCAAAATGGTTTTGATGGCAGCATACAGGCTTCAAATTATTAAAGCAATGTGTACCTAAACATTAAAAAAAATTGCCTGAAATTTGATGGAATTAAAATGATAAGGAATGACATGAAATAATGAGATATAATTATATCTATTTTGTATACTGACATTACCTCAGATTTAGCCAGGGGCTATTATATAATGCTGAAAGCTGATTTGATTTTTCATATTGTACCTATTTGGGCTCAGGAATAAAATCACCCTAGGACACATGGAAAGTTGTTTTTCACTTCCATTTACCTTAAATCCCTGGAAGTCCCAGGTGCGAAACCTCTCTGAGTTCAAAATGGATTTCCATTGTTTGTCTGCCAATAGCTAGGACAAGCAAACTAAGGTGCAACAAGCTTTGGCAGAAGGGGGAAAAAATCCAAACAAATTGAGCATGAAATATGCAGCTGGATTTGTGTGCAGTGATGCAAGATCTTATAGATTCATAGACTCTAGGACTGAAAGGGACCTTGAGAGGTCATCGAGTCCAGTCCCCTGCCCTCATGGCAGGATCAAGGTCAATTGCACCTTAGATCTCACACCAAAGACAATGCTCGTAGCCAATCCACTAGTAAACTATATACAGATTTATTAACTAGGAAAAGGAAATGAGAGAATTCTTTACAAGGTTAAAACAGGTGAACATACACATGCAAATGAGTTTCACTCTCAAGTTTCAAAAAGAAATAGAAGCTTCTATAATAAGATCAAGATGACTTTTTGGGCTAACCCAGGCTGAACACTGTGGATCTCTTGCTCATGCTTAGCAAACATTGCCTCTTAGGGTATGTCTACCCTACCCGCCGAATTGGCGGGCAGCGATCGATCCAGCGGGGGTTGATTTGTCACTTCTAGTCTAGACGTGATAAATCGACCCCCAAGCGCTCTCACCTCGACTCCTGTACTCCACCGCCACGAGAGGTGCAGATGGAATTGACGGGGGAGCGGCAGCAGTTGACTCACCGCGGTGAAGACACAGGGGTGAGTAGGTCCAAGTACGTTGACTTCAGCTACGTTATTCATGTAGCTGAAGTTGTGTAATTTAGATTGATCCTCCCCTAGTGTAGACCACGCCATAGAGTCCAAGCAGCACAGAGATACAGTTCTTTCTAGTTAGGGGTTTTTATCTGCCTCCTTCCTTGGGCTCTGAGCTGCAAATTCAGCTGATGGGAGGAATCCACATGAATGACTCAACTTCGCAGATGGGGAGGGAGAGCAAAACAATCATCTTTTGTCCTCTTTAATGTCTCGCAATAGTCTGTCTAGTGTTGATGGACCGTCCCTATGGGGCAGGACGTAACACCTTCGGCTGGAGATCAGCACTTCACACTAGTTAATGTCTCTCTCCTGTCTGGTGATTTACAGGGTCACAGAGCCTCACAATACAACCACTCAAATATTACTTTACAATAAGGGATACAGATGCTATGCCTGAGATTAATGCCAGCAGCCACTCACAAGCAGCCAATAAAGTCTAAAGACATTCTTATAATGCTAATACCTGTTTCAACAATACTAACAGACAGATGAGCCAGACTGCTTCCAGCTCGGTGTTTGTCAGTGGTCCATTGAAACATGGTGACGGTGGCGTGGCCTGGCAGTGTCACAGTGTAGATATTAAATATCTGCACAGTTCTGAAAAAGAGAGAGCCTGGCTGATGCTGTCTGCATTTGTCTTGACTTTTAGCCCAATTCAGCTCGGTAATTAATACATGCCTAACTTTGGGCTTGATGCCCCAAGGAGGGGGTGAGGGGACACTCTGGAGTTATACATGTGCGTAGTCCCATTGACTTCCCTGGTACCACTCTGGTATTTAAGATTAAGCAGATACTTAGGTACTTTGCTGGCTCTAGGCCAGAGTCCTCCACCCCGGGCAGGACTGAGCCTGGGCGCCCAGGAGTTTTTTTGTTCTTAAAATCAGGCACTTGCTCAAGTACCTTGCTGAAGTGATGCCTGGTTGGCTAAACTTAATCCCTGCTATGTCCTGGGCTGATAGATTGGGCCTTAGTAGTATTAGTACAGCTATTAATAAATCCATTGGAGGGTAAACCCCAGGGAAGGAGAAGAACCATTTCAGCTAAAGAACAATATTGGTACAAGAGCAAATGAGCTCAACCGGGCATGAATGCATCTAGCTGGAACTGAGAAGAAAGGTTCTAACCATCAGAGGGGGGTAGGTTCTTGAACAAGTCTCCCAGTAGGAGCAGTAAAGGGCAAACAACCTAACTGGTTTTAAGGTGGATCTCGATGCATTTATAAAGGGTTGCGTGTGATAGCAGGGAACTGGACTGGATGACCCACCAGGTACCGCTCCTGTCCTATGGCCCTATATACGGTAGCACCTACAAGGTCACCTGTACCTCTTATTTCTCCCAGGAAGGGACTGACCGGCACAGGTGTTCTCTCATATGGCTTCTATTTGATTACTAAAGGTATGGCTACATTTGGAATTTCAAAGCGCTGCCACGGCAGCGCTTTGAAGTGTGAGTGTAGTCAGAGCGGCAGCGCTGGGAGAGAGCTCTCCCAGCGCTGCATGTAAACCATCCCTTACGGGTGTAGCGTGCAGCGCTGGGAGCCGCACTCCCAGCACTGCTGCCCTGATTACACTGACACTTTACAGTGCTGTATCTTGCAGCGCTCAGGGGGGTGTTTTTTCACACCCCAGTTGCAGCGCTGTAAAGTGTGAGTGTAGCCAAGGTCTATTACACACACAGGCTGTGCCTGCACACAACAATGCATGGGAGTAGTTCTATTGAACTCAATGGGGCTATTATTTATTTGCATTTTGGTGGCATCTAGCGGGTACTGGTGCCCTGTCATGTTCGGGGCAGCACATGCTCAAAACAAAAGTACAGTGCCTGCCCAAAGAGTCTAATACTTCAGGTCGCTATTCAGCAAGATTTCAGTGGGAGCACTTATGTTCGTATTGTCAGGCCCATCCTTAAGTCCCTGGTTGAGTCAGTGCCTAATTATGTACTGAGGCTGGTACAAAATTTTCCGTGAAAAGATTTTCTCAATGAAGAATGGTGTGTTGACAAAATAAAAGTTGTAGCAAAAAAAAGAAAGAAAGAAAGAAATTGGGTTTAATTGAAAACCAGTAACCCTGATCATTTTTGGCTTCCCATCCACCCCCCCAAAACATTTCTTTTCCGTCTAAAAATGAACAATTTCAGCCAACCCTCCAAATGTGTTGAAGAAAATGACAAAAATGTCCATTTTCACTGAAATTTTTCATGGTGGGAAAATAAAAGGTTTCCTGGCTTACTTTCTTTTACAAAAACAACCAGGAGTCCAGATAAAAGGTGGGGTTTATAATCCACGAAAGCTTATTCCCAAATAAATCTAGGTTTCAGAGCAGCAGCCGTGTTAGTCTGTATCTGCAAAAAGAACAAGAGTACTTGTGGCACCTTAAATTTGTTAGTCTGTAAGGTGTCGCAAGTACTCCTGTTCTTTTTCCAAATGAATCTGTTAGTCTTTAAGATGCCACCAGACTGCTTGTTGTTTTTGTGGACACAGACTAACATGGCTGCCTCTCGGATACTTTCTTCTACAAAGCCCCTCAAGTGCATATATGTTTGCAGGCTGGGCTATAGAATGGAACTCTTTTTGTGGACATGGAAACTGCTAAAGAGTTGAAAAAATATTTTCCATGTGCTTCATTTTGTGCAAAAATAATCTGTCCAATGCAACCTGAAACTCAGAGTCCGTTACTGAGCTTTCAGCCTCTTTTGAGTAAACAATTAAATGATCAGAAACAAATGGAGTGGCTCTGTCTGGCAACCTTTAAATAGTTTTGGATTTTTCAGCAGTGGTAGGTAAGACTTGAGACATCTTGCTTTCCCAGTTCCTTCAAGGAATGTATCAATCCTTTGTCACTGGAATAGGTTGTGGTTGTCCGTCTGTCTGTCTCTCATAGGCAGCTGCCTATTAAAAATAACAAATCAAGGATTCACAGAGGAAAAAAAATCAATATTTGTCTTTTGAAACTAGAGGGGGGAAATTAACGCAAAGGGACTGCCCTCATGAACCATCAAAACATAGGAAGAGGCAAAATTTGCTAACGATTCTGTGATTTCTTCATGCTGAGACATTAGAAAATCATTTCATTGTCAAATATCGCTGCTTGTGGCTCATTTTTAATGCATGTTTTGACTACACGTTTCATTTAACAGATGGACTAAACTTCCCCGCTGGCTTCCAGAAAACAGAGCAGCCTGCGGAATAGTAGCACCCAGAGTTTGTTCTAAAACCCACGGCAGCAGGGGGTCTTGGAACCTGGGGCTGCACTCCACAGGCTTCAGAGCCCGAGCTCCAGCCCACACCAGGACATCTACACTGCTGCTTATAACACCAGAGTGTGAACTCAAGTCTGTAGACCTGGGATCTGAGACTTGCTACCATCGGTTTTTAAATGCCCTGTGGACATAGGCCTTAAGTGAGATTGGAGCCCCATTGTGCTAGATGCTGCACAAATACATACGAAGCTTACAGTCTAAGTAGGCAAAGTGTAGGAGGGGAAACTGAGGCATAGGAAGGGGAAGTGACTTACCCAAGGTCATGGAGCAGGCCAGTGGCAGAACCCAGGTCTCTCGACTCCCAATCCTGTGCTGTAGCCATATAAAGCACTTGCTTTGTTTTTTTATGGGGCTAGATTCTGACTTCAGTTAGACTGGAGTAACTCCACTGATTTCAACAGAGTTCCTTCAGACTCACACCCAGGTACCTGAGATCAGAATCTAACCCATAATATCTTCTCTCTCCCCGGCTTGGTCCATTTTCAGACTACTGGCAATTGACCCATTGTCCTTGCACTAACTGTAGAGTCTGCCCCCATCCCCAACCCAGGCTGTTGCACCGCTGGGAAGCAGTGACTTCTAGGAACCCAGAGGAATGGTGGGGGAAGAAGTCACATTCCAGCCATGCTTAGGAAACTCCCATCACTTGGAGCTGGAGTACTGTTTCTAGCAATGGAAAGCAAATGCTTGCTCAGATAGAGAGGTTTCCATCGTTGAAAAGCAGTGATGAGGCGCTGAAAGGAGCTGGTAGAGGGTGTTTTGTCAGTATCTCTGCAGAACAAGAGACTGAGACCACCAGCTCCCAGAGGTCATCACTGGACAATCATGCACTCATCACCACCTGGGAAAGATGGCTGCGTGCACCACTTGGGGATGATCTTCCAGCAGTTAAAGCAATGCTTTTGGGTCTGGGCCGTGGTCAGTGGTGAGCATGAGTTGTTCTTGAAGCTGGAGATGACAAGCAGTGGCTGCATAACTTCAAGGTGAAGGAGGAGATGGTGTGGAGGGTGCCCCTGAGGTTATCAGGCCAGACAAGGAGGCTGAGAGGTCTCCTGTCTCAGAACTGGTGGCTGCCCCATGGAAGCTGGCTGGGCTGGATAGTCACCAGTTTGGGGCTGGGAAGCTCACAGTGCCTGCTGTCATGGTGGAGGTGCTCTTTCAGGAGCTACGGTCTTCTGGCTATGACCTCAAACTCAGGAGAGCTGTCCTCAATTCTTGGATCTGCCACAGACTTTCTGGGTAGCCTTGGGCAAGTCACTTAATCGCTTGATGCCTCAGTTTCCAATCTGTAAAATGGGGCTAATAATCTTTCCTTTCTGCCACCTTTTGTCTGCATTGTCTATGTACATTATAAGCTCTTTGGGGCAGTGATCTTCTCTTCATAAGTATTTGGACAGCACCTTGCACAGTGGGACCCTGACTCACCCTGGATACACCTTTCCTAGCCACATGCCTGGGAAGAGGTGAAAGGCCTGGGGGAAAGCTATGAGGCAGCTCAGGAGAAAACAGCCATCCTAAACAACTATTGCCTGATGCCAGTGTGTCGAGTGGATGGGGGAGGAGTCAGAGTTGCAGTCAGTTTTTTGGGTGCCTTTAATCTCCAGGAAATGACTGCTGGGAATGTCTGTCCTCGGTTTGCATCATCCCTCTCATTCCCAATCGCTGCCTGCGTCTTTTCCTTGGCCTCTTGGGCATTGCTCATTTCAGCCCCAAAGTTACTTACATCCTCTGCAAAATTTGCACCCCCCCACTCACTTTTATCACAGAAAATTATGTACAGCAGAAATAAGGAAGCATGAAACTGACCTGGCCAAAGGAGTGGTTTCCAGGAAATGGAGGAATCTCACAAATTTTTAAGTTTCTGAAAGGAATAATTTTTTGTGGATCTCTTTGTCACACATTGGGGCCTAGGCAGGTTCAGAAGTTTGCTTAGGATGGTGCCCAGTTCTCTCCCATTATCTGTGTTTTAGCTAAAAATGCACAAGGGGCATTTTCCATTTATGACAAAGGTCTGTGGGCCCAGAACCTCAAAGGTATCCAGGTGCCTAACTCCCACTGGCCTAAACACCTTTGAGGATTGGGGCCCTTGGAATCTCATCTGTGACCTACATATTTTCCCCCACATTCTATGTTCCTTATTTAAAAGAATGCAGAGTCTCATGTAAATAGGCTGGATGCATGTACACCATACCCCCACCTCCTCAGCTAGTGTAAGTCAGCCTGGCTCCATCAACTACAGTGGTGCCACACGGATTGACACTTGTAAAATGATGTAACCTATCTCTTAAATCAGCTTCTGTACCACATGACTGGAGGATAGCTAATGGGATGCTGATTTTTAAAAAAGGCTCCAGAGGTGATCCTGGCGATTACAGGCCAGTAAACCTAACTTCAGTAGCAGACAAATTGTTTAAAACTACAGTAAAGAACAGAATTATCAGACACACAGATGAACACAATTTGTTGGGGAAGGATCAATACTGCTTTTGTCAAGGAAAATTGTGCCTCACCGATCTATTAGAATTCTTTGAGAGGGTCAACAGATGTGGACAAAGGTGATCCAGTGGATATAGTGTACTTGGACATTCAGAAAGCCTTTGACAAGGTCCCTCATCAAAGGCTCTTAAGCAGACTAAGCAGTCTGGACAAGATGGAAGGTTCTCTCATGGATCAGTACTTGGTTAAAAGACAGGAAACAAAGGGTAGGAATAAACAGTCAAATTTCAGAATAAAGAGAATAGTGAATAGTGGGGTCCCCCAGGGATCTGTACTGGGACCTGTACTGTTTAACATCTTCATAAATGACCTGGAAAAAGGGGTAAACAGGTGGCAATGTTTGTGGATGATACAAAATTATTCAAGACAGTTAAGTCCAAAGCAGATTGCAAAGAGTTACAAAGGGATCATACAAAACTGGGTAACTGGGCAACAAAATGGCAGGTGAAATTCAATGCTGATAAATGCAAAGTGATGCACATTGGGGAACATAATCCCAACTACACATACAAAAGAGGGGGCCTAACGTAGCTGTTACCACTCAAGAGAGAGAGATCTTGGAGTCACTGTGGATAGTTTTCTGAAAACATCCACTCAATGTGCAGCGGCAGCCAAAAAACCTAGGAGAATGTTAGGAACCATTGAAAAAGGGATAGATAATAAAACAGTAAATATCATAATGCCACTATATTAATCCATGGCACAGCCACATCTTGAATACTGCATGCAGTTCTGGTCCCCCCATTTTATATAAAATACGCTGTATTAGAAGTCTAGTCCCGAGGAGATTAGCTGGGGAGGATAATACAGTTATATTGCAAATGAAACACGTGAGGCCAGGGCAGTCTAGTTCAAGGGTCTTTAGATAGCAACATTCTAAGCCTGCAGGCTGTCTGCAGTTTATGCCTTAAACCTTTATTGATTAGTTCAGTTGTCCGTGGCTGTGGAACTCCTTGCCAATGGAGTCCAGACTGAGTCCAAAGTTAGGGCACAATGCTACCCTGCACGCTGGCTTTTCTCCCATAACAATGGGAGCAGGTCCTCCTAGAAGTGAACCTTCTGAATCAGTGGTCCCCAACCTTTTTTGTCTGGCAACGAGCCACGGAGGACCATGGCGGCGGACGAGCATCCACCGAAATTCCGCTGACAAGCGGCAATGTCAATAGGCATCGCCACTGAAATCCCGCGTACAAGCTGCGCCATTCAGAGGCATCGCTGCCAAAATACCATGAAAAATTGGTGGCATTTTGCCAGTGACGCCTCTGGGTGACTCAGCTTGTCGGTGGCATTTCGGCGGATGCTCATCTGTGCCAGTACGCGGGCACACTTAGATGCCCCGTGGGTGCAATGGCGCCCGTGGGTACCGCGTTGGGGACCTCTGTTCTAAATGATGCCACGCAGCCTAGCTAAAATGAGAGAAGAAGAGGAGGTCCTCCTGTGGCCAGAAATATATGTGACCCCATGTAGAATTATTTCTGTCCATGCGTGTATGCTTGTGACTGCATTAGAAATGCAGCCAGAGACCCCCAGACTTTTCATCCTCTGCTGCTTTGCACGATGCTGCCGTGAAAGTCCATCGTAAGGATCTGTCATTGGCTACACCCTGGTCTTGGCCCGAGCAAACAGGGCTCGGGTCACCTTTAGCTCAGCCAAGGCTCTCTTTGGAAGTGTTCATGGAAGCCTTCAGCAAAAAATAAGCGTAGAGCTCCCTCCAGGGGCCAGCTGAGGCCCATGCAGCGCTAAGGATAGTATCAAAGGCCAACACAAGAATCAACAGGCATTAGCCATTTGTGCCCAGGGGCGGCTCCAGGCCCCAGCATGCCAAGCGTGTGTTTGGGGTGGCATGCCGTGGGGGGCACTCTGCCGGTCGCCGGGAGGGCGGCAGGCAGGTTGCCTTCAGCGGCACGCCTGCGGGAGGTCCACCGGAGCCGCGGGACCTGCGACTGGCAGAGCGCCCCCCTGGCATGATGCTGTGCTTGGGGCAGCGAAATGTCTAGAGCCGCCCTTGTTCGTGCCTTTGAAAATCTCCACCCTTGTCCATGCTAGAAGTTTTCCCTAACAACCTTTGTTCCAACCTTTGGTACCAGGGACTCTAATGACCCACATCTTTCTCCCACTCCAACACTTTATGTCTCGTGTTTGCAAGAATGAGGTTCACATCTCTTGACAACTTTCCCCAAGCTGGGGCTCAGGCAGCTGCTGGTATTTAATCAACTCCTTGTTAGGTTTCCTCAGAGCAAGGCTGAAACAACACAGTGGTTTAAAAAGCCAACAGCTGAGCCAGGGGCCTGCTCCCGTCAGTGGAGCTGTGCTGGGGAATTTAAGCTGCAGGAGCAAACTTTACTCTTATAGGGATCTTGTCTCTCTCTAAAGAGAGGCTATAAAAATGTAGCCAAATCATTTTGTTTTAAAAAAACACATCTTCAGAATTTGTCCTGTCTATCCCCATAGCTAACCATCTCTTTCTCTCTCCACACAGAGCACAACCATCAGCTGTCTATCTAGCTGTCTCCACCCATCGTAATCATCTCTCTAGCTATGTAGCCATCCCCATGCATAACCATCTGTCTGTCTGACTGTGTAGCTTCTCATATCAGCTATTGCTCAGCTTCAACTGCAAGATGCCTAAAAATTCAATGTAGCGAGAGATTTTCATGGTGCCCAAGGGATTTAGCTGCACAAGTCTTGTTGTGAGATTTGTGCTTCTAAACCCGTTGGTTGCTGTTGACAAATTCCCCTTTTAACTGTTTTTTCCACTAACGGGAAGGTGGGCCATGTGTGTAACAGACAGGCTGGAGGGAAGTCATAAGGGGCAGGGAAAAGCAGCCAGACTGGGTCAGACCAAAGGTCCATCCAGCCCAGTATTCTGTCTTCCAACAGTGGCCAATGCCAGGTGCCCCACAGGGAATGAACAGAACAGGGAATCATCAGGTGATCCATCCCCTGTCGCCCATTCCCAGCTTCTAGCAAACAGAGGCTAGAGACACCACCCTGCCAAAGGCAATTTGATGTATGCAAATGGATGCAAATATTTCCCCCTAGATTGTTGCTGAGCCCATGCAGGCAGGGCTGGTTGGGTGTGCAACAAGTGTAGGGGGCAGAGGTGGAGCGAACCAGAGCAGTGGGGAAATGGTAGTGTGAGAAACCCCTCAGGCGACATAGCAGGGTAGGACAGAGCTATTGTTCCATCTCCATTCCTTACCTGCGTGAAGATTGGGACCAGCATCGGGGACTCCACGCTATATCAAAGAGGGAATGTAGTCAGCAGCGCGCCTGCTGGCAATCTGCTGCCTCTGTGCTGGGCAGTCACATCCCCTGCATTCACTGCCCAGAGCCACCATTCTCGCCGTGGATGAGAGGGCAAGGCCAGCATCTGAAACTGCTTCAGGACAGGAGATAGACAGGCTCCGCTCCCAGGGGGCAGGGTGATGCTCAGCAAGGTAATACCTGCTGGAGGAATTCTGGTGTGTGGCCTCAGAGGCTGCTTCATCTGCGGGCAGAGGAGATAACCAGCCTTCCAGTAACTCCAGCTGAGAGCTGGGAAGGGGACAGGAGCGTAGTGCATCCAGCACTAGCCGTTTTGGAAGCCACCAGGTGGATGTTCCCTTTTTAAGTGAAGCTGTTCAGGTTGAGAGGGATACGGAGGGAGCCCACGGCTTCCCTAGTGGGAATGTGACACTTGGACAATTTATATATCATCCCCCCACACACCTAGGAGCTCCAGACCTTAGTGATGTCCAAACACCAGTTTTATTCTCTTCTATATGCCACGCTCATCAGTCCAAACACCTTCAAGTCGGGCTTTAAGCGATGTGACTGTCAAGTCTGGTTTGTTCTCTCGCTCATCCTCTTCCAGGGGAAGAAGTATGGGCAGTGCAGTGTTTTGTTGTGTAGGGATTTTTTTTCAATATCCACACTGCTCTGTGTTTATATCCGGGAAGGCAGGTCAGAGGAATGTGACCTAACGTGAAGGAGGAGAGGTTTGGGATGGTCTGTAGTTCCTGGGGGAGTTCGCTCCACATGCTCAGGCTGGCCCCTGAGAAAGTTCTGTCTCCTGCACCAATCAGATTTACCCTGAGTGTCGAGAGTTCCAGTATTCCAGAGGAATGAAGGGGTTGACCAGAGAAGAGCAACAAAGATGATGAAAGGTCTAGAAAACATGAGCTATGAGGGAAGAGTGAAAAAATTGGCTTTGTTTAGCCTGGAGAAGAGAAGACTGAGAGGGGACATGAGAACAGTTTTCAAGTACATAAAAGGAGGAGGGAGAAAAATTGTTCTTGTTAGGTTAACCTCTGACGGTAGGACAAGAAGCAATGGGCTTAAACTGCAGCCAGGGCAGTTTAGGTTGCACATTAGGAAAAACTTCGTAACTGTCAGGGTGGTTAAGCACCGGAATAAATTGCCTAGGGAGGTTGTGGACAGGGCCGGTTTTAGGAAGTGCGGGGCCCAATTCGAACATTTTCGGCCGGGCCCTGGCAGGAATGACTTAAAAAAATGTGTAAAAAAAAAGCCGTTCATTGCTTCCATGTATTATTTACTTTCCATAACTATATAAATAATAAAATTATATATTATGTACATTGCATCATATATGCTGTTGATTGGTTATTAATGACTGCCGTGTCACATCTGTGGGTTCCTGCCACTCCCTGGGGGTGTGCACGTGTGTGGGTCCAAGCTGCTCCCTGCCCCACCTCATTGAAGCAGGTGTGCAGGTTACTGCCCTGAGAACTGCAGGGCAGCAGTGGAGCTGGGGCTGGTTCGAGGCAGGGCAGGGACTGACTGGAGGTAGGGTCTGGCTGCAGGCAGGGCAAGGGGTGCGGGGCTGGCTGGAGACAGGGGAGTGTGGGGAGGGCTGGCTTCAGGCAGGGCCACAGGGGGGTGCAGCAGGGGTTGGCAGGGCTGGAGGCAGAGGAGTGTGGGACTGGCTGGCTTCAGGCAGGGGGGTGCAGCAGGGGTTGGCTGGAGACAGGGCAGGGTGGGCAGTGCAGGGCTGGTGTGGGCAGGGGTGTGTGTGGGGGGGCTGGCTTGCTTTGGGCAGCACTGCAGGGGTGTGTGGCAGGGGTTGGCTGGAGACAGGGTGGGGGTTTGGCAGGGGCTGGCTGTGGGCAGGGGGTGAGGAGCTGGCGTGGGGCTGGTGTGGGCAGGGGGTGCAGCAGAGGCAGCTGGAGCCCCGGCCCTTTAAATAGCCCCCAAGCTCCCCGCTATCCCAGGGCTCCGGGGTGCTATTTAAGGGGCCCGGGACTCCCCTGCTTCTACCCCGCCCTGGACCTTTTAAATAGCCGTGGGAGCCCTGGGGAATGCATGGGGATGGCGGGGCTCCGGCGGCTATTTAAAGGACCGGGGTGGCAGGGGCAGCTGGAGCCCTGGCCCTTTAAATAGCCCCCCGCTACCCCAGGGCTCCCATGGCTATTTAAAGGGCCAGGAGCTCCAACCAGAGGCACGGGGCTTGCCACGCTCCAGCCGGAGCTCTAGCCGGGAGAGTGGGGTTGCAGGGCTTGCCGCACTCTGGCCTGAGCTCCAGCCAGGGCCGTGGGGCTTGCCACGCTCTGGCTGGAGCTCCAGCCAGGAGAGCGGGGCCACGGGGCTTGCCGTGCTCCAGCCAGAGCTCCAGCCGGGAGAGCGGCCATGGTGCAGCCACACTCCCGCCGGCGCTTTGGTCAGAGGAGCGGGCCACGGAAGACCCCGGAGCAAACCGCCGCTGGAGTAAGTAAAAAAAATTAAAAAGGTGCCTAAGGCGTGGGGCCCGATTCCCGGGAATCGGGCGAATCGGCCTAAAGCCGGCCCTGGTTGTGGAATCTCCATTGCTGGAGATTTTTAAGAGCAGGTTAGACAAACACCTGTAAGGGATTGTCTAGATAATATTTAGTCCTGCCACAAGTGCAGGGGACTGGACTAGACGACCTCTCGAGGTCCCTTCCAAGGGGCGTGGCGGGGGTGAGCTTTCAACCAAAGGAGATTGCGCCATGGTTGCAAACTCTTCCAAATACTTTTGGTGAAGGCTAGGGAGAGCGGTGTGCCAGCTGTGTATTGCTGGCTCACCTGTCCATGTTGTCTGACCAGTTCACCTGAGGGCTGCATGGAGACATTGAAAAGGACAGACAAGATAATTGATCCTTGTGGGACTCCACAAGGGAGGGGTCTGGTGGTGGAGGTGTAGTTTCCCGTTGCTACTAAGTGAGTGCTTCCCTCCAGAAAGGACTCAAGAGGTTGTAAGTTACGCTGGACACCTGCCATCTCTCTCAGGGGAGACAGCAGTATCTTGTGATGATAACAACAGGTCAGATCTTGAGAGGAACTCAGCACCTGCAGCTCACATTGATGTCAATGGGAATTGCTGATACACTCAGAGAGTGCTCACGGCTTCTCAGGCTAACACTAATAATGTAACATAAAAAGAGTGGTGACCATCTAAAATTCCCTGGAGGTCACGATGGTGCATATGGCAGCTACTGAGAACTTAACAGCTACAGGAAGGAGATAACTCAGATCCTCCTGTTCTGAAAGCACAGTCCCTACCATTTGAACAAAAGGAGGATCGCCACTAGCTGTTAGCAGTACAGGGCCCATGACACCTAGGCAAGCAGTCCTGATTCCAAGGCAATAATTCACTTTCTCTCCACAGTGGAGGGATCCAGAAAAGCTCAAGGAAATCACCTTTATTCTATTAACATATCTGAATATCCTTAAAACCATGAAAAGAACAGGCCTCTAATCCCAGCCGACAATTCTCCTGCTTGGCTCTGGCGGTAGCTGAAAGAACACAAGTAAATGAACAGTTTAAGCAGTGATTCGTCCCCCTCCCTCCCCAAAAGGTGATTCAAACCAGTCTAGACAACTGTGCTTCGGCGCTAAGATAATTAGGTGATTTAGAGATGCTTTTCCCAGCTCACATCAAACGACTTTAATGGGGCTTCCTTGAGCACGTGTGTTTGGTGAGAGCATTATTGCTTTTAAAAGCTGCATCTATTTCCCAGTCACTGTCAGAAAAAATAATTCTCTCTGAGAAAGGATTATTCATGCTCAGCTATTGGTTCCTATTTATTCCACGGAGCATATAACAGAGCAAACGGCCCCTGGAGGGGAAAGCCCAGCATGGGAGCAAAGCATGGAACTTCCAAATTTGGGATAGACATTTCTTCATAGCCCAATAACGCCCCATTGCTGGCTGTTGGTTCATGGTACACGTGCGTCCCAGGTATTGGTGTTGGGTGTGTATTTATCAAAGGCTGGGGCAGGAGGGGAAATCATGGTGCAATGATGGTAGAAGTCTGATGAAGTCTCTATTGCAAGTGAGGGCTGGTATGCCCGGTGTTCCAGTGCAGACCCCCTCTGTGCACAGGGGGAGGGTATGTGGGGGGGCTCTGTTGCTAATTAGTTCCAAACTCCCGCCCCTGGCTTGAGGGTAGAGACCCCTCCTCCAGCCTTTGGGGAGGCAGGAATTCACCCAGAAATCAGCCCACCACCACTATGAGTAAGGAATGATCAGCTCCATCTGCAAGGGGACCCTTTACTAGTGCCCTCCCCACTCCAGCATCAGGCTTTCACTCACCAGTCAGGGGCCTTGTTTCCTTTGGGTTCTGGCTGAGCCGCAGATTTGGTGCCGGATCCCTCGGGCCTGTCCCCTAGCTCCGAGTTCAGACTCTCAGGGGACATCTATGCTGTAGCTGGAAACCCGTTTCCTACACAGGTCAACAGACCCAGGAGTGCTAAAAATAGCAGCCTGAATAAAAGCCCCTGCCCTGAATAAAAACCCACCTGCTACCCATATGCAAGCCCCCACCCCAGTACAAACCTGCCTGAGCACACTTGGGTGGCTAGTCTGAGCTGCAGCCTGAGGGGCCATGGCTACACTGCTACTATCAATGTGCTGGCTCGAGCAGAGCTTGTGCATGTCCGTCTACACTCGCAGCTCCTCCTGTGTCCCCGCAGCAGCAGCACATGGCAGAGAGTATCTAACCAGGGCTCCAGGGAGGAATCGAGGGGCCAGCTTCTCCTGTCTGCCCATCCCCAGCCATTTAGGAGTCAGGGGTCAGGGCAAGGCACTGCTGCTGCTCTGTGGAGGGGCAGGCAGCAGAGGATCTGTGAACCGGTGTTTTATATCCATAGCAGGCAGCCAGGCTGGCGGGGTTCTGGGGGAAGTTGTACTTCTAGGCAGAAGCTCTGCAGCGAAGCAGCAAGGGACGGGAGCATTAGAGATAGCGCTGCTTGCCTCATTCCAGTAGAGCTGCTTGTTCAGTGTCGGAGGAAAGCGACTCTGGGCTTAATCGCTGTTGTCCTACGACAGGGTGTCAGATGCTGGCTCGTCTTGAGCCAGGGGAAATGCAAAAGCACTTCAGGCTGGCGAGCCCAGGGAATAACAAGGATGGGGATGGGGAGTGCTTCTCCCGAGCCGGGGCAGAGCTTAGCACAGAGAGTGGCAAAATGCAGGTCATCTCATTAATGTGTGCTGGGGGAACCATGCTGGAAAGATTCATGAAGCATTGGCCTTTGGGGAGGAAGGAGGGAGCCATCTGTTGTCTCTCCATGGAGGCTTAGATGGGAAGATCCCTGGGGCTGGGATTATCTTGTGGTTCTGCGTCTGTACAGCGCCTAGCGCGAAGGGGACCTGGCCCATGACTGGGGCTCCCAGGTGCTATGATAATATGGATACATAACAATACGGTCAGAATAAAGATGGGATTGCTCTTAAAACCTGGGAGCTGTCACACAGAGCTCCCCCCCATAGCAACCCCCCGCTGAGACACCCCCATTTAGCCACATCTCTTATCCTCCCATTCGCTCAGCCCCCTACCCCCATGGACCCCTTTCTCTGATCCCACCCCATATTCAGCTCCCACATTCTGGCCTCACCTTCCCTGTTAGCTGCTGCTGTCTCCCCTCCCCCAGGGTTCTGTGCCGCTCTGGGGCCAGCCGCGGGGAGCAGAGAGAGCAGAGACAGAGTGAGCACCACTGCCACCTCGGGGGGCGGAGAGGAGCTACTGAAGCCAGGTGAGCAGCTCAGCTGGCTGGGTGAGGACCCAGCTGAGCTGTGGGCCGGTGTGACAGGGTTGCCAAGCATCTCTGCAAGATGAGTGACATTTGGCTGCCCTGCAGTAGTGCCCAGAGGCCTCTGACGCCCAGTGCTAGGTGCTGTACACACATACAATAGCCCTCTTACAATCGAAGCATTAGATGAGAGACCATAGGTGGAAGGGGGGAGCCCAAGGGAACAGCAGGACCACTCGGACTGACCTCATAAGCAGTGGTCCCAGTACACCATTGTCACTGTTCATGGCCGGGTGATCTGGCGTCACACTGACACACGTGGGCACCCTGACAATGGCATGAACCTCCACAGGCTTTGAGTAGATCCAAGGTTCCAGCCCCAGATCTTCCCCTGAGACTGTGTGACCTTCCTACCCATCCACAGAGCACCGAGTAAATACTGTATTGTTTCCTCGTGCATCCCTGTCTGTATCCATTTGCTGTCGCTTGTCTTTCACTTAGATTGTAAGTCACCTGGGGCAGGGACTGTCTTCTTCTTCTGTGTTTGTATAGCACCGAGCACAAAAGGGTGCTGGTCCGGGAGCAGAGCTACTGCAATACAAATGAATAATAATATCAGGGCCAATGTGTATCCTGACCATTAAACCCTTTCTCCTGGATCTTTATTTCCACCTGAGAAGGGGTGTGTGTGTGTGTGATGGAAAGTTCTAAAGCTCTCAAAATTTTAGAAACTCATCAGCTAAATTATTTTCCTCCCTTTGATAAAAAAAAGCAGATAGGAGAGGGCTGTCCAGCAAAATCCAACTTGAGGAGCCTTTGAGAAGCCCTTGAATTCAACTAAAAAGGGTGGGGCTTAATCTAACTCCAATCTTTAGCAGTCTGCCTCTTGGCAGTGAACCAGTCCAGGCTTGATTTGTAACTCTCACCGGTGTGGTGGCCATGGAGCCCGTGTTCTCCAGTCCTGGCCTCGGCTCGGCGTGCTCCGCTTTGTTTTGGGGTGAATACGCTGCTTTCTGGTCTGTATCTGCACGGGGTAGAGTCTACCATCAGCTGTGGCGCCAGAAAGAGATGTGGAAATATGGCACTTCACAGGTCACCACAGCTCGTCCAGTTCAAAGCTTCTGTGAAGACCAGAAGAGATCATCAGCTGAGTGTCTCCGCAGACTTCTTGCATAGCAAAGGTCAGAGACCCTCTCCCTGTGATCGCTGCATCAAGCCGGTATCTTCTGTCTGAGTTACTCTACTGTCCCGTGTGGGCTGGAAGAGTCCAAGTGGCGGAGAATCCACCGCGTCCATTGGTAAGTTCTTCAAGTGGTTAATTATCTTCACTGATAAAAATGTGCCCCACATTTCTAGTCTGAACTTTTCTAACTTCCATCTAAAGAGCCATCTCCTACCAGAAATCTCTTCCTAGATAAGTTCACACTCTTGCCCTTAGAAGAAACCAAGTCCCTCCACCAAAAAACACCTCACCCAGGCTTATGCACACAATCCCAACAGTGTGGGGGTGTGCAGGTGTCACCAGGTCTAGGAGCCTTCTCTTTCCCAGGCCAGACCCTGAAATAAATTCACTGACTCTCTTTGCCTCAGGGAGTCTCCATCTCTTTACAAATCTGAGCTGGCAACACACGTTTTCTCCTTCGCCTGAGCCTCTTCAGTGATCTCTCTTCTGCTCTTGGCCTCTTGCCTGGCTCATTTCATGCACTGACCACGCAGTGGCTTGGCATGGTTTTTACGTCATAATTGATGCCCTGGGCTGCCTTGTATCATTTATGTAAAGCATTTTGGGTGACAGGGTGTGTGTGTGTGTGAAAGATGCTGGCCGTGGGCACCAGGAGGGGACTCTCAGTGGCCTACCTTGGACCCATGAGGAGCTGGGAGTTGGTCCAAATGTCAGGGCAAAAGTAATTCCACCAGCTCTGCAGTCAAGGCTTGAGTTTAGTCTATGACCTTGATGTCAGGCGATTTTCATGGTCTCGATACAGATAATATACAGGCAAATAGACACAGCACCTGTCAGCTTCCGGGATGGATTCCTGCAGTCCAGTGTCCTAGGCACACTGTGACACAGGGACCAGGGCGTGGTGCCACCTTCTCCTCCAATCAGGAGCCTGAGTGGCCCCTCTTCCTTTCCCTAAAGAGAGGCAAGGGTGGCAGTGGGGGGTGGAGGACAATGCACAGCAACTGGGGTGTATCTGCTTGGATGGGGTTGGCTGGGCTCTCCAGGGCAGTGGGTCTCAGAGTTCACCCCCCACGAGACAGCTTCCCTCCCCTCAGGAGCTGTTGTCTCAGGCTTCCAGCAGACACAGGCAGATATCTCTGCATCTCTGACACCCGGGTCACGTTTTCAAGTTTGTCTTCTCCACTATGAGGTGCTAGAATTTTCTTTTTGGAAGCTGAGAGTCTGTTGTAATCACCTGACTCCAAGTAAACTTACTAGGGTATAATTCACCTACCAGGATGATCTCAGTGACTAGAACTCATTCATTTCGTCCTTGAGTGTATTTATTTTGAATATACCTACACTGAGCTCGGGGACAGATTAGGAATAACCCGAGTTATGTCTCTTCCCCTAAGAATTCACCCCTGATCTTACACCCAGCCCAGTGCATGCTGGGACAGGACTTCGGGGGTTCAGGGAATACGCCTGCAGTGCAGACAGGCTTGAGAAAGCCCCCCGTATCAGGGATTACTGCATCTCAGTGCCTCGATTTAAGTCATTTAACGTTCCTGGGAAGGGCAGCTCTGCTCGTAGACTATAAAGCTGCGTTGCCGAGTGTCCAGTGGCTCACAAGTAATGCAGCAATTGCCATGCAGTGTTGGCCTCTGTAGCTGTGGCAATGTGACTTGTGCCACCCTTGAGTGACTGAGGCCTCTTTAAATGAAAGCCCCGAGACTTGATATTGGGGTTCATAACTGTGATGCTGCCCAAGAGTCGCTGAGGTCATTAGGCACCTCCTCCCCTCCATCCCTTAGCATGAGGAGGTCTTGTCTGGGCCTGCTGTGGATCAGCTCCAGGAAACCATCAGTTTCTGTCAGTACAGGCCACAGGAGACCTCACTATCTGGGGACAGTTTAGTGACAGGCACACGCCACCCCCTGCATCCACCGAGCATCCCTCTGCAGTGCTCAGCCCCTGGTCCACTGAAGGCACACAGAACTCTTAGATCGCTGTTCCATCGTATACCCCAGACTCAGCTCAAGATCCCCACACTCCTTAATGCACATCGCCTTGATAAAGAGAGTGAAAACGGGAAATTGTTCGTCATCGAAGAACCGAGATTCAAGTGACAGAGAGTGTGGATGGCAGGTACAAAAGGTTACATATAAAGCAAAATCATCACACTCTTTCTGGGGCTTGAACTGAATGCACAAGGCATTCCCCGAGCTCCAACGAGACAGCTTACCTCAAGTCCTTTACCCCGTGTTTTCAACCCGTTTGGCTGAGATCCCCACTTCGAAGATCAAGCCTGCTGGCAGCTTGCCCATATAGATTAAAGGAATGAGGGTGTACCTCCATACCCCTTCATTGTACCCCCCAAAGTTAATTTAGGATGACCAGAGAGCAACGGTGAAAAATCAGGACTGGGGTGGGGGTAATAGGAGCCTATATAAGAAAAAGACCCAAAAATCAGGACTGTCCCTATAAAATCGGGACATCTGCTCATCCTAAGTTCATTGTCCTTCCTTGTCAACAGGGCTCTCCCCTGCTTGTTCTCGTCTACCTGTCGGTTTCTTCTCTTTGAAGGTTTCACAGTCCTTCATTGGACTGTAAAAGGAGGCCCACAGTGAACCAAGCAATACTTGTCTCACGTGTAAGCAGACAGACAGATACATATTTCTTGCCTGACAGAAAACCTGCTTTTCACCTTTGCTGGTGACCCATCCCTAGTCACAGACCTGCAGTATGTAAACACAACTCCTTACACAACATCCATCCGTACATACGTCTCGCAGGGCTTATGATGACCAGTGTGACACCCGCTTTTGTTAGATACCTTACATGACATTCTTTTGGTGAACCCAGGGGGTCCCTGTACCCCTGTGTACCTCTGTGCCCTCAGCCAGTTGGCATCTAGAGTTCCTTGGGTCACAGTGACTAAAACCTTTAATGATCTTGCCTGGGATTTTGACCATCTCAGCTCTTGGCTACACTGCACTGGCTCCTATGCAGCATTCACGAAATATCTAATGTCGTATGTCAGCATGAATTGTCCTCATTCCCTTGGCCTGGATTCCCTACGGGTTGGCTCTGATCAGGAGTTTCTCCCTCCTGTCAGTGAGGGAGAAACCACCTCAACCCTCGGCAATTGTTGCAATGGTTAATTACTCTCACTGTTAAAAATGTCTATCTTATTTCCAGGCTGACTTTATCTTAGCTTCCATGTCCAGCCATTGGATCGTGTTAGATATTTCTCTGAAGAGCCTATTCTTAAATACAGACTGGGATCATGTCACCCCTTCACCTTCTCTTTGTTCAGCTAAACAGATCGATCTCCTTTAGTCTAGCACTATAAGGCAGGTTTTCTAAACCTTTTAAACATTGTCGTAGTTCTTCTCTGAACCCTCTTCAATCGATCAACGTTCGTCTTGAATTGTGGGCACCAAAACTGTTTTTCAGAGTCCCAGATTCCCAGGATAGAGCCCCTCCCAACCTGTTAGTATGGCCCACTTTCCTTGTCCCTAGGTAGTGTGACGGGGCAAGGCCAGATGCCTACAGTAAAGTAGTGAGGAACAGGTGTGTTAGCCCCAGGCTAAACAAATCCTTGGTACCATGGTAACCAAATAGCAGTTGCTCCAGGTTAATCAAGATACCTGGGGCCAATTAAGATCCTTCTAGAAGGCAGTGGAGATAGCTAGATTGATTGGGACACCTGAAGCCAATCAAGGGCTGGCTGGAACTAGTTAAAAGCCTCCCGGTTAGCCAGCGAGGTGTGGGTGTCAGGAGCTATAGGAGGGAGCTGTGCTGCTGGAGGAATGAAGCAGTACAAATCCATATCAGGTGCAAGGAAGGAGGCCCTGAAGTAACGGGGAAGGAGATATTGAGCAGGGGCTGCTGTAGGGATGTGGCCCAGGGAATTGCACACATCCTATTTCCAAAAAGTCAGCTACCGTAGCTGGAGCCTGGAGTAGAGGGTGGGCCTGGGCTTCCCACTCCCCTACCTGATTAATCACTGAGACTGGGAGAAAACAGAGACTGTGTAAGGGAGGGTTGCTTCTCCTAACCTCCCTTGTTGGCTTATGATGAAAATGGCTCAGTAAGCTGTGACCCTGGCCTCTAGAGAGAGAAGAGCTACATGGAGGGTCACAGTGAGCCTCTGAGGCTAGCAAAATCCACCAGAAAATGCAGGACCCAAGGAGTTAAGGACAGTACTTTGTCACAGTGGATACATTTACATTTAACTGTATTACGATGCATATTGTTTACGTGCGGCCAGGTTACGAAGCAATCCAGATCAGTCTGAATCGGTGATCTGACCTCTTCATTGTTTACCCCTCCCTGCCAATTTTTGTGTCATTTGCAAACTTTATCAATGATGATTTTACATTTTCTTCCAGGTCATTGATAAAAATGTTAAATAGTGCATGGTCAAGAACCAATCCCAGCAGGACTCCACTGGGAACAGACTCACTCGGTGATGATCTGCTTTATTCTGTGCTGATTAGGCCTCAGCTGGAGTATTGTGTCCAGTTCTGGGCACTGCATTTCAGGAAGGATGTGGGCAAATTGGAGAAAGTCCAGAGAAGAGCAAGAAAAATGATGAAAGGTCCAGAAAACATGAGCTATGAGGGAAGATTGAAACAAATGGGTTTGTTTAGTCTGGAAAAGAGAAGACTGAAGGGGGGACATAACAGTTTTCAAGTACATAAAAGGTTGTTACAAGGAGGAGGGAGAAAAATTGTTCTTGTTAACCGCTGAGGATAGGACAAGAAGCAATGGGCTTAAATTGCAACAAGGGAGGTTTAGGCTGGACATTAGGAAAAACTTCCTAACTATCAGGGTGGTTAAATACTAGAATAAATTGCCCAGGGAGGCTGTGGAATCTTTGTCATTGAAGATTTTTAAGAGCAGGTTGGACAAACACCTGTCAGGGATGGTCTAGATAATATTTCGTCCTGCCTTGAGTGCAGGGGACTGGACTAGACGACCTCTCGAGGTCCCTTCCAGTTTTATGATTCTGTGATTCCCTGTTTACAGGTACATTTTGAGATCCCTCAATTAGCCAATTTCTAATCCATAACGTGTGCTATGGTAATTCTGTATCATTCCATATCATTTTTAATCAAAATGTTGCATGGTGCCAAGTCAAATGCCTTACAGAAGTCCAAGCACATTACATCAACACTGTTACTCTTATCAGCCAAACCTATAATCTCACCAAAAAAAGAAAAAAAAAATCAAGTTAGTTTGACAAGATCTGTTTTCCATAAACCCATGTTAATTTGCTTAATGACATTAATTACATTTAATTCTTTATTAATAGAGTCCCATATCAGCCACTCCATTATCTTGCCAGGGATTGATGTTACACTGACAGGCCTATAATTACACGGGTCAGCCCCTTTCCCCTTTATAAAAATTGGCACATTAGCTCTCTTCCAGTCTTCTGGAACTTCTCCAGTGTTCCAAGACATACTGAAAATCTGCATTAATGGTCTAGTGAGCTCCTAAGCCAGCTCTTTTAAAATTCTTAGATGCAAATTATCTGGACCTTCTGATTTTAAAATGTCTAATTCAATAGCTTCTGTTTAACATCCTCCACAGAAACTACGAGAAGGAAAGAGTGTTATCATCACCATATGCTGAGACTATATCATCAATTTCTTCCGCCCCACCCCAAACAGACCAGTAATATTCGTTGAACATTTCTGCCTTTTCTGCATTATTATTGATAATTCTACCATTTCTCTCTAGTAAGGGACTAATACCATTGTCAGAATTCTCTCTGTTCCTAATATATTTTAAAAACTCCTTATTGCCCTTAACTTTGCTGGCCATAGATTTCTCTTTGCTTCCTTTATCAATTGTCTGTATTGCCTAATATCTGATTTATATTCATTCCTATCAACTTCTGCTTTCTTCTGTTTGTTGTATGTTGTTGTTTTATAACTGCCTTCACTTCCCCTCTAAACCAGGTCAGTTTTTAAACCAGCAGGCCCTTCTTCCTCAGTTGTGGCATTGTGTCTTTTGGGGCTTGTAGAAAAGAGGCATGGCCTCCCTCAGACTGACAGCAAAGCAGAGCCAGACGCCCCCGGTGGGCAGAACCAGGAAGACCTTGGCCACCATGCTGGCAGCGCCCAGAAGCAGGAACGGGGAATATAAGAGGTGGGCCATGCAGCTCAACTGAGCAGGAGCCACCGAGGGAGGCAGATGCTTCCAGCCCACTGCTGGAACCTGCGGAAGACTTTTGCTGTCCCGAGGACGCACCCCAGATACCAGAATTGCCAGACATGCCCGACGCGGAGGAGCTGCTGGGATTGCCACTGGCAGTGTAGCCTGGGAGAGGGAGGATGACCCCGCGTTCAGGTGCACCCTAAGGGGAGGGGAGGAAGAAGCCAAGGAGCAGCCGACTACTTAGGGTGACCAGACGTCCCGATAAAATCGAGACTGTCCCAATTTTGAGGAGTTTGTCCCGCGTCCCGACCACAGTACGGTCGGGACGCTATTTGTCCTGATATTTTGTTTCCTGGTCTTCGGCGGCAATTCGGTGGAGAGTCCTTCCGTTGCGGATGGTCTTCGGTGGTATTTTGGCAGTGGGTGCTTCTGTCTTTGGCGGCAAGGTTTATTACCTGCCGCTGAAATGCCGCTGAAGACCGTCCACGACTGAAGGGCTCTCTGCCGAATTGCCACCGAACTCCCAGATGGGTGAGTGTAAAAAAAAAACCAAAAACACCTCCCCCCCGCGGTGGTCCCCATATTTTCCCCTTAACATCTGGTCACCTTACGACTACCGTGTGACTATGCTGCTGGCTGACTCTAGGTCAGCATGCTGCAGCTGGATCCCCACTGACCCGCTCTGCCACTGTTAGGGCCCTGGGATGGGATGTGGTGGAGTCGGGTGGGTCCATGTCCCCCTGCCACCCCTGGGGTGGCAGCATCCCCACCTTAGGCCAGGAGACCTGGCCTGGTCTGCCATCTGCCGAGCTAGGACTGTAGACTGTTTGCTTGGTGCTCAACCCCTGCCTGAGCCCTAGACTGTTTGCTTGGTGCCCTGCCCTGGCTGAGGGCCTGGGCCCCTGAACTGTTTGCGGCTATGCTGCCTAAGGGTCGGAGCTGAGACTGTTAACTTCCCCCTTACTTAGACTGTTGTTCCAGGAGTGTGGTCTCCCTCAGAGACTGACAGTGAGGGAGGGACACACCCACCTACACACTTACAGGGCTTCTAATAAGATGTTCTTAGATGATTCCCAATGATCAGTCACATGTTTCTGATTAAATTCTTCCTCCCAGCTGTTCTGGCTCATAATTGCTTTCAGCTTTGTGAAAGCCCCATTAAAGCCCCAAGTATATATCTTACTGGTCTGGACTTTATTCTGTTTGCACGTTATAAATGTGATCAAGTCATGGTCACTTGTACCAAAGCTACTTTTAGTTCTGTGATCAGTTCCTCTTTAGCTGTTAGGACAAGGTCTAGCAAAGAATTCCCCTGTGTTGGCTGCAATACTTTTGGAGTTAGAAAATTGTCATCTGTAATGTTTAGAAATTCCAAGGATGTTTTAACACTGGCATCATGAGACCTCCAACCTATGTCACTCAGATAAGCATATCTACACCTGTGATATATGCCATCATGTACCAGCAATGCCCCTCTGCCATGTACACTGGCCAGACTGGACAATCTCTGCGCAAAAGAATAAATGGACACAAATCTGACATCAGGAATCACAACATTCAAAATCCAGTAGGAGAGCACTTCAATTTCTCTGGTCATTCAATAACAGACCTAAAAGTGGCTATTCTTCAACAAAAGCTTAAAAAACAGACTCCAACATGAAGCTGCAGAACTGGAATTAATTTGCAAACTGGATACCGTCAGATTAGGCCTGAATAAGGACTGGGAGTGGTTGGGTCATTACAAAACCTAAACTTAATTTCCCCAGTACTAATTTCTCCCTACTGTTACTCACACCTTCTTGTCAACTGTCTGCAATGGGACAGTCTCTTAGCACTTCAAAAGTGATTTTTCCTCCCTTGGTATCCTGTTGTTAATTGATTTATCTCGTTAGACTGACCTCACACTTGGTAAAGCACCCCACATCCTTTCATGTATTTATACCTGCTCATGTATTTTTCACTTCATGCATCTCATGAAGTGGGTTCTAGCCCACAAAAACTTATGCCCAAATAAATTTGCTAGCCTCTCAGGTGTCACAAGGACTCCTCCCTTTTTTTTTATCCATAAGCATTCAACTTCGTTTTCTTCTGAGTTACCAGTGACTCGGAAACAAGGAATGCCATTTTTGACATAGAGTTCCCCTCCCCCTCTCCTTTGCTGACTTGACTCTTCCTAACTAGGTTATAACCATTGATTTTAACATTCCAGTTGTACGAATCATCCCACTAGGTTTCAGTAACACCAACTAGATCGAATTTGTGCTCGTAAATGAGCAATTTCAATTCCTCTGATTTGTTACCCAGGTAAAGATTTTCTACTCTTTGTGTCCTTTGGTTCCTTGATTAACTTTGTTTCAACATCTCAATTTTGTGCTAACTGATTGCTCCTGTCTTCCCTCCCCTTTTGCTATTGATTTAACTCCCTCCTGACTACGTTAGCCAGCCTGTCCCAAGGAGATTGGCCCCCTTCTACCGAGGTGGAGAACATCCAAATTATACCTCCCTGCTCCCAGTAGAAGGCAGACCGATGTTCCACAAAACAAAAAACCCTCCACCACTTACCTAGCCAACAATTCACTTCCAGAATCTTCTGCCTTCTGTCTTTCTTCACTCATAGGACAGAAGGATCTCAGAGAAGATCGCTTGGACATGCTTTTTCTTCAGCATGCTTCCGAGTTCCCTGAAGTCCTCTGCTATCTGTAAGACATCCCTGCGGTGCAGTGTCATTAGTGCTAATATGAACCATCACCAGTGGATCCTTCTCCATTGACTTCAGAAGCTTGTCCAGTCTTCGAGTGACAGCTCGTGTCCTGGCTTCAGGAAGGCAGTGCACAGTCCTGTTATCCGCCTGTCCTTTGCCAAATGCTCTTGCAGAATCCACGTCTTCTAAATCCAAGTTAGTCCCCTGCCTCCTGGGCCATCTTTTCCCTCCCACTCTCAGTTCCCTTTGGCTCATCTTATTCTTCGGCATGTGGCTTTGAAAGCCCAGTGCAGGGAAAAGGTGAGAAGCACCAGCGACATCTGCTTGTTTTGGAGATAGCTGTGAGAAGAGATAAGGCAACCTCCTGGAACATGGTTGCATCCATCAATTTCATGAATGAGCTGGTGGGAAGGGATTATCTCACACACAGTTTCTGCAGGTAGCTTGGTCTTGGATTAGCCTTTTATTTCACTGCCTCCTTGTTCTCGTCACAATACAATTCAAAATATAATTATTTAAGTACAACCACAAACCCGGGGATATATCACCCAGAATGGTGTCGGGCTGTCATCGTATATAACAGACTGAGCTCAATATTTATAGAGCGACAGCCAGCACAAATCATCCCCAGAAATCCCGCTGAACTGGAGCGCGAGGGACAAACTCCAGAAATATCACAAGCGATCGTTCACTGCAGACTGCCCAGCGGACCTGCCGGCTGTATATCACACTCTAATGCCAGCTGAGTCCACACTCGGTGCTGGAGTGGTGCAAAGGTCAACCGCGTGAGTTTGGAGGACCCATGATTTGCTTGAACCCTCCTTGCTTTTACTGCTGATCCTCCACTGAAGGATGCTGGCTCCTCTCGCTCTGTGCTCTGTGATGTCACTTCCTGTTACATCATATTATTTCTTCACCCAACGCACAGTCAACCTGTGGAACTCCTTGCCAGAGGATGTTGTGAAGGCCAAGACTATAACAGGATTAAAAAAAAAACTAGATCAGTTCCTGGAGAATAGGTCTATTAATGGCTATTAGCCAGGATGGGTGGGAATGGTGTCCCTAGCCTCTGTTTGCCAGAAGCTGAGAATGGGTGACATGGGATGGATCCCTTGATGATTCCCTGTTCTCTTCATTCCCTCTGGGGCACCTGGCACTGGCCACTGTTGGAAGACAGGATACTGGGCTAGATGGACCTTTGGTCTGACCCAGTCTGGCCGTTCTTATCTATTAGGAGCTGCTGAGCCTGCTAGAGTTTCCCGTTTCAAATCCCAACTAATGGGCGAAGGTAGAGAATCCAGGGCCTCACATCTGCTAGAAGCGCCATCAACGTGGCAAAGGCTTGAGAGTGCCTGTCCCGCCCCACACCCCCATTTCTCTTCCTCTCCACGCTACTGAATCTCTTCTTGACACGACGTGGCTGGAAATCACTTCTCCATTCTCCTCATTCTTGATCACTGTATACTATGGGTGGTACACGGAGGGCAGTGCTTTCATGGGCTTAGCCATGGACCGACTCATTGCTTCTAAAGTCAAGCTAATGCTTGTGTAAGCTGCTGCTGGACTGATAATCCTGTGGACAAGAGTCTTTGTGTCTCTTGCCCAACATGGGCAAGCTCCTTCAGCAACTCCCTGTCCGGGTGACTGGGCAGAGTGAGGACAACTTCACTGTGGGGACAGAGAGTCCTTGGGTGTCCCTTTGGAGACCACCCCTGAGGCAGGGTTGGAGGAGGAGGAGGGAGAAGAATGAGATAGCAGTGTCTTTGCCATGGCTGAGGTCTGTCTGAGGTGGGAATCTGGTGTCTTTCACACATGGATCCAGAAACATGCACAGAACTATAGAAGTTAGGGGCTGGAAGGGACCTCACAGATCATCAAGTCCTACATCAGGCCTCTAGCAGAAGCACAGGTCTCCCTGCAAAGCATGATGTCTAGTCTCCATTTGAACATTCCCACTGATGGAGCATCCATCCTGGTGCCCAGACCATGGCAGAGTTCTTCATTCCTGCAGCTCTTGCCTTAAATCTAATCCAGATTTGCGCTCATAGCCGTTGCATCTCTCAGGGTCTCTGTGGTCGGCTTCGAGCTATCTATGGGGCAGTCAATTGTGATGATGCTTCTTGTTGTTGTTGTCACCACTGAAGCATGGACAATTGTCCGCTGTGATGCCACACACTCCTGACCTGTCCCACATCCTGTTATTCCAGTCCTGAACCCACAACTCTGCAGGTGCACCTCATACCTAGGGTTGCCAGCCCTACAGGATTGTCCTGCAGCCTCCAGGAATTAAAGATGATGTCATGTGATGGAAGTTCCAGAATACGTCCAACTAAAATTGGCAACCTACTCATATCTTACCTGAAGAACCCCCTGTTGATTTCCCTGTCTGGAACCCTCCACATCTGTCCTAACAAACCTCAGTCTTGACCACAACACCCTTTGCCATTCCAGTCCTAAACCCACAGCTCTGCAGTTGCACCTCAAACATGACCTGTGGCAAACCCCACTACTGCTATTCCTGACCTGGAACTCTACACAGCTCTCCTAAAGCATCGATCCTGACCCACGGCCCCTTTTGCTATTCCAGTCCTGAGTACTCAAAAGTAGGGTGACTATACACACATCCCCAGGATATCAGACATTCCGGAACTTCTGGGAATGGTGACGGCCCACCCCTGTTGGCGTGATTGCTCACACACCATTCTGAAGTGTTCACTGCCCCAGCCCCCGCCGGCATAACCTGCTCCCACGCATGGTACATGTAAGGTCATGCTAGCGGGGGTGGAGTAATGCATGCTTCAAAATAGCATCCCCCGTCCGATACCGGATAAAACCATGTATGGTTTTGTCTCAGTACCGGATGGGGGGGAAACCACCTAGAAAGAGAATTATCCAATTCAAAACCAGACGAGTGGCCCTCTCTACTGTAGAACAGAGACCACCAACGACAAGGGTAACTGCAGAGAGTGGGGACAACCTGTACTTAGGAAAGAGTCCTTGGGCAAATGGACAACTGTCCACTCGTACTTTGGCCAAGGAATCACTCGCCTAATATTCCCTTGCATTTCCAGACAGAGCACAGCAGACCAGAGCTAATCAGTTCCTGGCTCCATCCTATCTTCCTGCAGCACTGCAGGCAGAGCCTGACATTAAAACAAATAAAATCCAACCCTTAGCATTAAGTAAAACTCCCATTGTGATGGGTTTGTAACTTGCAGCAAGAACTCAGCAGGGGCGTGTTAACGCTGGTCTCCAGCGAGTGAAAGAATGAGACTTTGGAAAACCCTGACGAGGCGAAGCTCTTAAAATAACAATTGAATTAAACTTAATTCATTTTTCACTTAATACCCTAAGAGTGCCTTTAGCAAAATGAGACTATTATTATTTTGGAGAGGAGGATGGGAAGGTATTAGCTGCAGCTAAAATCCCTGTATTGATGCAGCAAAAGTCCTGGTGAAAAATTCTGATGGCTGGAACCTCAAAAATTCAGAGGTTACATTTCAAGGAAAATGCCCAGAAGTGCAGCTGCTTCTGCTAGCTGTACCCAAAACCCTTGGAGCTGCAAAACTGGACTGGAAATCTCTTTTGTAAAATCACACGGACTTCCTGGAAGCAGAGAAGCGGGAACTAGGAGTGCAGAGGAAAGAGGGTAGGAGGTGCATGAAATCTTTCAACACCCCCACTATAAAAAGTGATCCAGTGCCACTGCCTTGAAAGGGGTTAAAATACAATCAGACTCTGCTTTTACACATTCCTTTACCACCTGTCTGTCTGGAGTGTATCTATGTCTTCCCCGCCCTCCACCCTATCACCAGAGGATTTGTGAACCTCCCAAGAGCTTACAGATAGAAATTACAATGACTCTCTCTTTCTTAGACTGCAGGGAAGATAGCAGGATTGGTTTATGGGATTTGGACATTGTATTTGTGCTCATATCTGTGTGTGTTGTGCATCTGTGTGAAGAGTTTGTTCAGGGAAAGCTAAACTGATGGAATGAATTTTGCATTTTGGCCCCGATTCAGCAACACACCTAAGCACACACTTAGTTTAAAGCCTGTGCTTAAATGCACCCCTACGCATCAAAGCACTTAAGTGTGTGTTTCAAATTCAGAACACTTTACTGAACGGGTCCTTAGTTTGGGAGTGCCATCCACATCCGATATGAACTGTAACTAATGTGGCTAAGATCCACTAAAAGACGCTTCCTTTGGCTCTTCTCAGCCCTCTTTGGAATGGGGTATTATGGGATATTGCCTTCTACAAAGATTTAAAATCTTCCTCTCCAGTTAACTCACACATGCAGCAAACAGACCCAGGAACTTTATCCTGACCTTTCAATCCAAAAATCCCCTGCATAAAACCTCATTCTTTCCTTTAGTCAAATACAAACAATGCCAGCAACAAAATGCCTCCCAATTACTAAACTACATTTCCCAACAGGCCACAGGCCAAGGTCAGAGGTCACATGAACCTTCAAAGGTATAAAAAGCCTCCATTTCGGGCTGCCCCTCCATTATAGGGATCTTGAGACTGCAGGAGGGTTCCTAGGCCTGGGAGCAAACAGGCACATCTCCTTGCACTGGCTGTGCTGGTGCATAAGCAAATCCAGGCTTTGGAGATGCCACAACAAAATTAATTTCCTTGACAATACATGAATTGCTACATTATACACAAGCCCTCTCTGGGTTGCACTGTATATTATTGTGTTTATAATCAGCCTCCTGTTTATTAATCTTCTCCAGAAAGAACAAACCAGTCCTTAGCTGGAAAAAAAAAGTTCTCTTTAAGCCACAGAGCCTTTTTTAACATCTTTTGCCCAGTATAGCCCCCGCCTCAGTGGAAAACTTGCAAGTTTCAAAATTACTTCACAACCCACCAAAAACAAAAGAGAAATGCTGCAGGCTGGCACGATGAACTAACAGAAGCCATTCAGTGCCCTATATTGGTCTCCCTGTCCTGAAAGTGACCTGTGTTTCCTGGTACATGGATTTTAGGGTACGTCTACACTTAAAACACTACAGTGGCCTAGCTGCCCTGCTGCTGATAAACCAGCCTTGTTGTGGGGGGCACAATATTCAAAGCAAGCATCTCTACCGCGTGTGATCCCAAGCTAGCTGAAAAGAGGTCTCCACGGGAATGACTGCAATGGAATATCTTCCAGTGGAGCTGGGGATAGGGGAGTGACAGCACTGGGTGGGAACAGATTACAGTGGGGGCGGCATGTGAGTGATACTGGCAAAAGGCTCAGTGTCAGGTGTCTGGATTAGTTTTGGGAGAGGGTGTGTATGTGGAAGGGGGCAGTTAAAGAGACACTAAGATCTCTCTCTGTGTCTCTCTCACACACACATACTTTGGGAGCTCCCGGTGTCTTAAGGGGGCACTTGAATATTAAAATCCTTGATGTCTGGAGAGCCTGGGGAGATCATTTAACTTCGTTTCCATGAGCCAATCTCTACATGGAACGAGCAGCAGGCTGACAATTACAAGCGACGTTGGCAAGGCAGAGCAAAGCCTAAAGATGTTTCTGGGGAGGTGAGAGTTGGAGAGGATGGTAGGACTCCATTGTGCTAGGTGCGGTACAAACCCAGCACAAAGAGATGGTCCCTGCATGCATGTTTTTCCCTAAGGGGTCCTGTCTGCCACAGCCCAGATATCTCTAGCCCCTAGACTAAGATATTAGCAGCCACTAGCATGCATGTCCTCCTTATTGGGCATGCTCATAGGATCTCAGGGTTGGAAGGGATCTCCAGAGGTCATCTAGTCCAACCCCGCTGCTCAAAGCAGGACCAACCCCAACTAAATCATCCCAGCCAGGGATTTGCCAAGCCAGGCCTTAAAAACCTCTAAGGAAGGAGATTCCACCACCTCCCTAAGTAACCTATCCCAGTGCTTCACCACTCTCCTAGTGAAATAGTGTTTCCTAATATCCGACCTCATCTGTCAGCCAGCTGTGGGGAGGGAAATGTAGACTCAACGGAGGAGGGTGAAGGCTGCTGAGGGACACTGAATTGCCAGGTGCTGCCTGGTCCCCGAGCAGCACATCACACCCCAGCAAAAGGCTTCCTGCTCTTTGCCCTGAGTAATGTGTGCAGTGTGGTCTGTGTGGCTTATCACATAGGCAATGCCCCTGCCTCCCCTAGTCACTGAATGGGGAAGGGGTGTAGAAAGGGTGTCTGTGTAGACTGGCCTTGTGAATGAAGGGAAGGCAGAAACTGTATCAGCCTGGGGGGCACTTTTAACTCTTTCACTCCTGGCCCTGCCATTCCACCGACCATGCTGCTCTCCTTTCTTGACTTCCCAAGTAAAATTAATGGGCCATCAGGATTCCCTGAGCTCTGGTGTTGGACTATACCCTGTGCCATTCCCCAAGGAGCTTGCATTCTCTTACACAACAGCGTGTTAAAGAACGTTGACGGAAGTCAAGCCCTCAAAGGTTGGGAAATGCCAGACGTCGGGTGGGCCGGTTACCTTTAATTGGCCACATTGCAGGAATGCTTCAGGATGCAGTAGGAAATTACATAAACACCTCCTGGTGGTTCTGCAGGACCCCTGCCTCCTTCCACGCACAGGATGGACGGTGCTGACTCAGTGAGCAGCTAGTCAATATTTTGTTTCTCCTCATTGTTCAATGTGGAGCCCAGGCCTTAATTACTGACCAATATTTAAACCTTACGCTAGGTGACCAGATGTCCTGATTTTATAGGAACAGTCCTGATTTTTGGGTCTTTTTCTTATATAGGCTCCTATTACCCCCATTCCCTGTCCCAATTTTTCACATTTGCTGTCTGGTCACCCCACCCTACCCTGAAAACAGAATTATTCCCTCATGGGCTTTTCTGTGGTGCTCATCACTTATAGTATCAAACAGGATGTTAGGAATCATTAAAAAGGGGACAGAGAATAAGACTGAGAATATATTATTGCCCTTACATAAATCCATGGTACGCCCACATCTCGAATACTGTGTACAGATGTGGTCTCCTCACCTCAAAAAAGATATAATGGCACTAGAAAAGGTTCAGAGAAGGGCAACTAAAATTATTAGGGGTTTGGAGAGGGTCCCATATGAGGAAAGATTAAAGAGGCTAGGACTCTTCAGCTTGGAAAAGAGGAGACTAAGGGGGGATATGATAGAGGTATATAAAATCATGAGTGATGTGGAGAAAGCGGATAAGGAAACGTTATTTACTTATTCCCATAATACAAGAACTAGGGGTCACCAAGTGAAATTAATAGGCAGCAGGTTTAAAACAAATAAAAGGAAGTTTTTCTTCACGCAGTGCACAGTCAACTTGTGGAACTCCTTGCCTGAGGAGATTGTGAAGGCTAGGACTATAACAGCGTTTAAAAGAAAACTGGATAAATTCATGGCGGTTAAGTCCATAAATGTCTATTAGCCAGGATGGGTAAGGAATGGTGTCCCTAGCCTCTGTTTGTCAGAGGATGGAGATGGATGGCAGGAGAGAGATCACTTGATCATTGTCTGTTAGCTTCACTCCCTCTGGGGCACCTGGCATTGGCCACTGTTGGTAGACAGATACTGGGCTATATGGACCTTTGGTCTGACCCAGTACAGAGGTTCTTATGTTCTTAGTTCTTCATGGCCATTAATGAATTTATCTTCCCCATGCCCCTGTGAGGAGTGGTATTATCCCCAAGTCCAGGGGCAGCTCCAGGCACCAGCACGCCAAGCGCGTGCTTGAGGTGGCAAGCCACTGGGGGGCGCTCTGCCAGTCGCCGCGAAGGCGGTAGGCAGGCTGCCTTTGGCGGCTTGCCTGTGAAGGGTCCGCTGGCCCCGCAGCTGGGGGACAAAATGCCTAGAGCTGCCCCTGCCCAAGTCACAGATGGGGAAACCAAGGCAAGGAAAAGCAATTGCAGGGAAAGGCCTGCTTGGCCCAAGCAACCTGTTCAGTACAGATGCAAGCTTCGGTGGCTTTCCCCTTTCCATCCCTAGCAAAGTTCCAACAAGTCTCTACTGAGATTTTCCCAAACCTTGTAACTTGGCCAAAGCTTGATGGGTTTTCACAGGAACAGCAAATGGAGCATTCCTGACAGCAGGGCAACTCCCCTGCAGGTTTCAAGTCTCTGATCCAAAGCATGGAGGCACTAGTGCTTCTCAACACAATGATCATAAGAATTTTGAATATGGGCAAAACTATGTATTTTTCCTCTACTCTTGTTCTTGCAAATGGCGCTTAAATGAGGCTTTCCGAACAAAAGCAGCCTGGGGCAGACACCCAGCAAGGGAAACTTCAGACAGAATGGTTAACGTTAGAAAAATTGTAAGCAGCTAAAAACGGGCTTATAATGAGAAGCATTGTGCAACCTTAATTATAGGTGGTGCTACCAGTTCTGCTAACAATATTAGCTGTAGGGCTGTCCATGCAGATGGCATTATTTTATCACCTTTCTAACAAGTGGTAGCAGATGTCAGGGTCTCGCAAGTCAGTTTTCCATGGGAGGAAAAATCAGTGATGTGGAGTTTGAGTATTTTAGTGCCACTTGTTTATTTCCACTATATGCACCAACCCCTCAACAGAGGAGGTCATACGCAGCACGCAGGTCATCTCCTCTTTCAGACGTCTCAGCCCAGTGCTTAATTTGTGATGAAACAGGTGCTGATGCTCAAGCAGTTAGTTGCTGGGTCTTAAAACATTTTTTTTATTTGCATAACTGACATGGCAATCCCAGAGGTCCCAGGGCTGTGAACTGCCAAGCCTAGAAATGCTGAGGCTCAGCCCTGGCAAGCCCTGGCAGAAATTAAACACTGTCTGAGTCCAAATACTAGTGTTTGGCTCTGAGGGATCAACTCTGCCCTGTGAATTGTCTGTGGTTAGAGAGATGAAGGCACAGAACAAACTCTCTGCTGCTTGAAACAGCTCCCCCAGAAAGAGCCAGCATTACAAAACAATGCAGAATTTCACCAAAGACTGAACAATGCTTGCACGCTAAGAGAAAGATCTAGGAAGACACTGAGTAACAGCACCCACTGGTAAATGCTGCCATAAAAATGAGTATATAAGTCAGGTATGATCCACAGGAAGAGCTGTTCAGAAAATCCATTATTTTCCTGTGTAAAATTTCAAGCTTTGAGCAAAAAAATGAAAGAAAACAAAAATATTTTGGCAGAAAACTGAAATAATTTGATCCAGAAATGCCAGCGCAATGCCTGATGGGAGTTGTGGTTCAGATGCCTCCCCTAGTCAAACTACATTTCCCAGGATGCACGATGGTATCCCCTCTTGGTGAGGGAAGGGGGTGCATCATGGGAGTCCCGTGACCAAGGTGCTTTCTGGGACATGCAAGGCAGGGACCAGGGATTGTTTCCTACTATGGCCTGGTCCACACTACGCTGTTAAACCGATTTTAACAGCGTTAAATCGATTTAATGCTGCACCCGTCCACACTACACTGCTCTTTATATCGATTTAAAGGGCTTTTTAAATCGATTTCTGTACTCCTACAAAACAAGAGGAGTAACGCTAAAATCGATATTACTATATCGATTTAGGGTTAGTGTGGACGCAAATCGACATTATTGGCCTCATTCTTTTACAGTAGCTACCCACAGTGCACCGTTCCAGAAATTGACGCTAGCCTCGGACCACGGACGCACACCACCGAATTATTGTGCCTAGTGTGGACGTGCACAATCGACTTTATAATATCTGTTTTATAAAATCGGTTTAAGCTAATTCGAATTTATCCTGTAGTGTAGACGTACACTATGTATGTGTGCAGCACCTGGCACAATGGGGCCCGATCTCAACTGTGCCCATTAGGTGTAACTAGAATGCCAACAATAAATGATAACGTAGACCCTTCTAGGTCATCAGATCCAGTCCCTGCTATTGCAGGCAACCTCACCAGATCATCCCGTTCATAAACTTAACAAGCTCCAGCTTAAAACTAAGTAGGTTGTTTGTCACCTGAATGTTTTAATCTGAACAAAAAAATATATATATATATATATTTCATTGAAAGTTTAGAGCAGCAGCTCTCAACCTTTCCAGATGACTGTCCCCCTTTCAGGAGGCTGATTTGTCTTGCATACCCTCAAGTTTCACCTTACTTAAAAATGACTTGCTTCCAAACCCAGACATAAAAATACAATAGTGTCACAGCACATGATTACTGACAAATTGCTGAGTTTACCATTGTTACCATATAATAATAAAATTAGTCAATTAGAATATAAATATTGTACTTACATTTCAGTGTATAGTATATAGAGCAGGATAAACCAGTCATTGTCTGGATGAATTTTAGCGTGTACTGACTTCGCTTGTGCTTTTTATGTAGCCTGTTGTAAAACTAGGCAAATATCGATATGAGTTGATGTCCTCCCTGGAAGATCTCTATGTGGTTGAGAGCCACTGGTTTAGAAAGTAATAGTAATGAAAGCATTCCTACTCTTATTAATGTTTTGAACATAAATGAACATTTTGATCCACACAGTCTTTTTCGCTCACATCCGGTTCCTCTTCCGAAACAGAGGGTCAGTGGAAGATAATTAGTAGATGTTTTATCACAGACATGGAGAGTTTTCCATTCAGTGCGACGAGAAAATTTCGGAATGCAGGAAGTCAATTCCGCCTCCTCTGGGATTCTCCTAAACTGTTCACCTTCTGGTTTGCCACATCACAAGTAGATTTTCTCAGGCGTTAGCCCTCTGAAGCTCACGTCCCTGATGTCAGGTTCACGCCCAGAGGTTCCGAAAAGAAACAAGGAGAATTCTTGTCAGAGCTGCTAACAAAAGGATTTCCATGCTCTGCTCTCTAGACCGGTAGCCAGTAGGCCAAAAACCCTCAGTCGTGCAACATTAGTGTTAAGCTCTCCGAAGGCAAGTGCCAAAGTTGTGACTGGCCCTGTGACTTTAATCGTCTCTATGCGTTGTGCATTATGCACTATGCACTGTGATGAGGGACCAGAGTCGTATCCTTGCCATGGCTGCTTTCCATGTCTTCACTGCCAGAAAGCAGCAAGAAAGCCATCTTGACTGTGTGTCCAGGAAATCCCTGCGGTATCCCACCACCATCCTACACTACATCAGACTCCCAATACAGGAGGATTCCCAGCGGTCCCCAGGCACCTGCGTGGCCCCTTAGGGTCATTGACAACTGGGGGTAAATTAGAGCAGCCTTCAAGCTGTTCTAACTTGAAGACCCCAGCTGGCTCTGGGATTGGGGAATTGCAAAGGTGACTGCAAGCCAGTTCAACAGGAACACAAAATGTGGCCCACAGAGTTGAATTACAAAGCCACGTGATTCTCAATCATTTAATATCAGATTATTGTTTTCTATCCTCATCTGTCTGCCACAGACTTCCTATGGCATATCCTTGGCTCTATAAAATGGGGGGCATGAGGTTGGATTCCCTGGAGGGTGGTGGAAAACCTCCCTAGAAGAAGAGTGGTGATGTTCAGATCTTTATTAAGGGGCTAAGGAGGGACTGGAATCAAGATCTGGAGCATCCCTTTTGCCAAACCCTGGGTTTCCAGAAGTATTTGAAGAGTTGTCTTGGCTGGTGAGGAGTCAAAGGATGATGCAGCTCTTTCAGCTAGGTATGCAAGGGCAGTGCAGGCCTCCTGGAGCATGCATCTAGGGGCAAATTCCCAGCCCAATTCCTAGCCTGAGTATCTGGGCTCGGTGCTGGGCAAATGCACAAGAAGGAGAGAGACATTTTCCTCCCCAAGCTTTGCAGCAGCTCCTCAGAGGGTACTGAAACCGAGGGGCCTGTAGCCCCAATGGGCAACCCTCCCCACTAAAGGAGCAGGTGTCATAGGCTCCATGCTGCAGCTGGCTCTCAGACCTGCCTTTGCAGTGAGCAGTCTTTCCCTGATATCTTGGCAACCATCTGGTTCTGCTGCCCAGGGGTCCCCCAAGGCGCTCAGGACCGTGGTGATGGGCAGGTAGATGAACACGGCTGGATGGTGCAAGCACAACTCATTGCTCAGTGTGCGTTATGTCCACATGGTGCACACTCCATAAAGGATGAGTCGTGGCTCCTTACCAGTTTTTTAGCTCAAGCTGTAGCAGCTCATGCTTTCAGTTTTGGAGGTCCATCTTGGTGTCCATCAAGATTGCAGCTGTCATGTAAGCTGCTTAATTAGCATAGCAGAAAAATAAAAACCTAATGAGCATGCACAGTATGGGATTTTCGAGTGGTCGTTACTCTGTCAACTCAGTCTCCATTTTCTCAGGAGTGGTGCCCCCAAGGAGAACTGTTTCTATGTCACATAACAGCCTTCAAATCTCAGCTGGTTTGACTGGTTCCAAAGAGGATGGAGCTCGACTGTTCTCAGTGGTGGCAGATGGCAGAACAAGGCAAGTTGCAGTTGGGCAAGACCTAGGCTGGATATTAGTAAACACTGTTTCACTAGAAGGGTGGTGAAGCACTGGAATGGGTTCCCTAGGGAGGTGGTGGAATCTCCTTCCTTAAGAGGTTTTTAAGCACTGGCTTGACAAAGCCCTGGCTGGAATGATTTAGCTGGGGTTGGTCCTGCTTTGAGCAGGGGGTCAGACTAGATACCTCCTGAGGTCTCTTCCAACCTTAATCTTCTATGATTCTGTGATTCTGTGACTGTTCAAAAAAAGGTCCCAGGAATGTTTTACTCCTGGGTACATTTTTCCTCCTCTTTTTGCTCAAAGGCGGCTGAACTGGTTTTGCTTCAACTTTCCAGGAAAAAAAAAAAAGAGAGAGAGAGAGAAAAAATCACCTTAGTTCATAGACCAAGCCTGGCAAATTTCAGTCTAAAACGTGACCGTTTCCCCCAGCTCCGAGTGACAGAATCCAGGGGGTCCGAACAGCAGGTGTTTTGCAACCTTCACCGTAGCGGTTACTGGTGCTCCTGTGATACTAGAATTGCAGAGTTAAGGGAGCAAGAGAAATAGACGCTGTTATCATAAAATAATGAAGAACAATTGTTAGATGAGGGAAAGAACAGGGTTATCTGGGCAAAACATTATTGGAACATAAAATACATTGAAAAATATAAGAAATAACCAATCGTCAGCTGTTTGGTGGTCTTAGGATACTTCCCTTCCGGATCCTGTATCTATGCACCTGAATATATCCTGGGTGTAGGCTACCTTATTATCTTGTTATGCTAAAACCCCGATAATGGCTGCCCAGTGGGGTGGGAGCCAATCGCAGAGCTCACTAAAGCCAGCGGGCGCCAAGCACTTCTCAGTGGAAGAAACAATGAAGCTCCTTTATGTTGAAAGAACCGCTGCAGACGATGGGGGCTACTGCTTGGAGCACTAAGCCTTAGGGCCAGGCCTGAGCTAACCCGGGTAGATTAACTGGGGTTTCCCTGGGACCAAACCCCAGGGCCACCCAGAGGATTCAGGGGGCCTGGGGTCTTCGGTGGCAGGGGCCCCCCACCGCCGAATTGCAGCCGAAGACCTGGCACTTCAGCAGCGGGTTCTGGGGCGGAAGAACCCCCGCTGCGGGTCTTCGGGGCATTTCAGCGGCGGGTCCCAGAGCGGAAGGACCCCCCGCTGCCGAATTGCCGCTGAAGACCTGGAGCAGAAGACGCTCTGGGGGCCCTGGCCCCGTGAGAGTTTTCCGGGGCCCCTGGAGCGAGGGAAGGACCCTGCTCCAGGGGCCCCAAAAAACTCTTGTGGGGGCCCCTGCGGGGCCCAGGGCCTGAGGTAAATTGCCCCACTTACCCTCCCCCTCTGGGCGGCCCTGCCAAACCCAGGGGCTAGGAGATTGAGTGCCGGCTGTGTGTGTGAGCAGCAGGAAGCCAGGAGAAGTGGTGGTGAGTGTGACCCTGATGGGAACCAGAGAGACAGGAATTTTTGGGCACAGAACCCGCTGGAGGGGTGGGCGTTCGGATTTCTGAATAAGGGAATGGCCTATTGCTGTTTGTTTGTGATCAGGGAAACAGGCCCGGGTGTCCATTTCTTTGTAAATACACCCAGACTAGCCCAGACTCCTCGCATTGATTTCTCCTCCTAAATGGAAACAGCCCTGCCAGGCCCTGAATTCTGGCTACCTGCTTGGGTAGGGATCTACTAGAGCTGGTGGAATGGGGGGCGAGAGTGAGTCATGGATATTTATGCAAATAAGAGTGCTGAGTTATCTTCCACAGGGGTCATATTATTCATCATTGACAAGTGTTCAGACACGGCCTTGGTTGGCATGACGGTGCTGCTGCAAACCCTGAAAGTTTCACAAAATCTCCCGTGAAAGATCATCTGAAAATTCCTACCAGAAAGTGTGTTGTGCATTATTCGCGTCTTGCTAGCCTCCTCTTTCAACGTTTCAGCCATCCAATCAGGAGGCAGAAATGATACCATGGGTCTTAAGTGACCAACCATACCCAAGGGATAGAATATAGCCGATAGGTCTGTCTGAACTATTCAGTGAACATGGATGAATAATGATTAGATTACAAGGAAAGCTCAAATGGGATGGCCTTGCAGTCGTATGGAGCCCTGGTGGGAGTTTTCCCTATCAGACCAATTCGCTCCTGCTGCCAACCGACTGCATTCTCACTTTTTGTAAATTACAATTTATTTTTACTATCACCATGTGCATATCATGGGAAATTCATCACGAGGTTGGCTACCCTCTTTGTTTGGAATCTGCCCTTGCTGGACAGCTTTGCAAAAGGCCTGTAGGTGTCCTGTCGGGGTCTTGGATTAATTTCTTCTATAGTTCTAAAGATTTCCTTGAGGAGAATTGGATGAACGCCTGGGAGATGCTTTTTCCTCAGCGTTCTGGCACCAGCAGCATAACATAATTCAGTGCCGCATATAGAATCGCCAGAGGCAAGCTGACCTGAAGTCTGGTTCTTGTGTGTGCATGTGTCCTATGCATGGAGCTTATGGTTGTTATGGATATGATGGCTGGCTTGATGTGTGCGGCTCAGAGATCTCCCTGCAGTGACTTCAACATGGCTTAAAAAATCTTCTGGCTATAAGTGCAGCGTTATTACAGCAAAGGGTATAAAACCTCACGCTTCAAGCCAATCGCTAACGATTTGTGATTAGGGTGAGACCTTCATGGGGAAAAAATGATCCCACATCTGCCTACTGTGGGGGGTCAGGGACCTTCCTCTGAGGCATTAGCCCCTGTCAGAGACAGGACACTGGGTTACAGGGACCGTGAGTCCAACCCACTCTGGCAATTTCTGTGTTCTATAAATTATTAGAGTTGGGTGAATCGTTTTTTAAAAAGTCATTGGATAAAAGAAAACTATTCCCAAATGAATCCAGTAATTATGTAATTAATAATATTTGCCTAGTTCCACTAAGCAACAAACTTATTTTGGAACAAAAACCTTCCAGGGCTCTGGAGAGCTGTGGTAGAACCAGACGTGTAATGTATTTGCCAGCTGATGGTGTGATGCTCAGATACGTAATGGTAACGGGACCCAGATCAGCACCGTGTAAATCGTGATGCTTCTAAGGAGGAGCTGCCCAGCTGAAGAGAGAGAGAGAATCATCCAGTGGGAGGTGGATGGTTTGGAAGATGGTCAAGGGATATGGACTGGACAGTGATTCCCAGTCCAGGTCTTAATGGAGGTTTGTCCCCGTTAAAATTGGACCTGGGCCTCTCCTTGCAAACTTCAGGGGCTGAATGGGCCACAGAACTCTTGCCTAAGATTACTTCATGTGAATAAGGGACATCCGGCTCCAGGGGACTCCGTTAAGGTAACTTTTCATCAGCTTTAAGCTTCATACATACCCAGATCACTCACCCTAAAGCTGTGTGCTACTTTAGAAAACAAAACAGGTGTAGGGTTACCATATGGTGAGATACCTAGGTATAGAGAGAGCCCAGAAATTCAATTACAGCTGCAAGCGTAGCAATAATAGCTTATGTCCAGCAGAGGAAGCTTTTCTAATAACTTGGGGTGATGTGTGGGGCTGTAAGATTCCTGGTTTGCCTATGGGGAGGCTACCTTCCCGGAAGACCTTAGCTCAGATCCACCTGCAAACAGCAGTGCTCAGATGGAGGAAGGAGATTAGCCTGCTGGAGATTAGCCTGTTACAAAGAAGTTATCACTGAGTGAGCACAACGGAGTGTTTTCTTTGCACTGTCTAGGCCCCAGTTTTCTGACCAACAGCCCTCTTTGCAACTGTGTTTAAGGCTTTTTGCTATCCGATGGGAGGGAGGTGTCCTAAAGTCCCTTGCATATTGCGAGATCCCAGTGAAGTCTTGCATATATACATGGTAAGAAAAGTATTGATTAATGCTGTAATGCAAGGAGAGAACCAACAGGCCCAAGGCCTATTCGGCCATTTGCTTAGCATAAATAAAGACTAGCTCAAGATACCGAACTAAAAGGCTAGTGACAGGAAATTGCAAGATGGAGCACGGTGGGAAGTGAGGGCCGCAACACAGATAATTGGCTTTTTAGGATCATAGGGACAGAGAATTTTAGGACTAGAAGGGACCTCGAGAAGTCGTCTAGTCCAGTCCCCTGCACTAGTGGCAGAACTAAGTATTATCTAGACCATCACTGGCAGGGGTTTGTCTAACCTGCTCTTAAAAACCTCTAATGACAGAGGATATGTTTAGGGAATAAGTATAACCAAACCTTTTATCTACCACAGAAATACCTCGGTAATTCACTGACGTGACTTCTCATGTTTGATGTAAATGGTTAATTAACCTACAGGAATTGGGGGACCTCGACAGAGGTGGGCTGAGGGAGTGCAGATAAGGGGAAAAGGGGTTCCTAAATAGACACAGGGGCTGTCGATGTCACACACTGTAAAAGACGTTACCCAACTGTGTGCTGTGGGGAATGCTGGGGGATGGTGACCTCCCGCCGGTGCTGGGGTCACCACCACCCCTACTATGAGGCTGCCCCGAGGGACGATGTGAGCAAGGAAAGCGCTCCACAGCCTGTATGAGCTGTTTCCTTGCTATATGACGGTGCTTACGATTTGGTTTGGCTTGTTATAAAACTGCTACTAAGAAGGTATTGGATGGTTTCTCATGTGCTCCTCGGGGCCCTCATTCTAATGACAACCTCCCTACTGCTGATCCGGGGGCCGAACCTGCTCGGAGCACGGCAGGTTCAAATTGCAAAATGATCGATAAGTTTAGCATGACAGTTTAGGTGACAGCAGGAAGCAGCCGGAGGCTGCAGTACTGGGCACTACAGAAAGCAGGAAGGTGGGTAGGTGGACGGGTGGGTGGCCGAGTCACCTGGATATGATCTTTTCTGTACTTTAGCTTTCTGCACCAAGGTTTGCCCTGACTCCTCAATTACAGAACTTTCCTCTCCTCTAAATCAGTGAGTTCCACCAAGATAGGTGTGAAGACTGTCAGGATCCTGACCAGGGCAGTCGGGACCAAGGGTCAGAGCAGGGTCAAACCTGAGGCTGAGTAGTGGAGGAATCATAGGACTGGAAGGGACCTCGAGAGGTTTTCTTGTCCAGTTCCCTGCACTCAAGGCAGGGCTAAGTATTATCTAGACCAGTATTGTCTAGGAGTTCGTAGTCAAGTTCCAGGCTGGGGCCGATAGCCAGGATCAGAATCCAAGTCAGGATTCTGGCTCTGGGTCAGGAGGTGAGGTTTGAATCAAGCCAAGGACAAAACCAGGAGTTCAAGAGTTGGGATGGTCGTAGCAGCTGGAGGAGATCCCTGTCACCAGCACGCTTCTTGGAATGCCTCTTGGGTTTATACAGGGCGAGGAGCCAATCAGGATCCATGAGACTGCTGCCTGTGAGACCCCTTGAGGCAGGACTTCCTGTGGGTTGTGGGCAGTGCCACAGGCCTGTGTTTGAGCCTTGCTGGGCCTTACAGGGATGTATGTTTACAGACTTGTCAGGGGAGCGTGATCCTTGTGTGCCCAGGAGACTGAGCGTTGTTAGTGGCTGGTCCACAACCCAGGAATTCACTCCTACAAGAGATCAGCGTGGCCCTAAGTCTCAGCACCTGCCCAGCAAAATGTGACACCTGCTCCTTGGACTGAGACAGCCCAAAATACCAAGCAAAGAAATCCCATCCTTGCTGACTGGAGGGAAGACATCTATCCTGATGGGCTCAGATCCCATGGTGATGGGGGCTGCATGAGAATGTAAGTCAATGCATGTGCCTGTGGACTGAAGTGGTACCTAGGCCTTCATCTAGCCCCCTGCACTGGGGTGAAATTCCCCCTGGATGGTTTGGAGGAGCACTTGTCAGACTAGGAGTTGGAGTGGTGCCAGCTCACGTGATTCGAGTCACCTCATAGATGATGTTTTATAATAAAGCCACAACTGATTAAAGGATTGGAAAAGAAGCCTTCTCGTATTCACTCCAGGAGCTCACTCAGTCTCTTTCGTTTAGCAAAGAGAAGGTTAAAGAGTGATGTGATTCGTGTTTAGAGGTACCAACACAGGGAACTGAAATTTCAAAACAGAGGGCTCGTCAGTCTAGCAGAGAAAGGTCTAACAAGATCCAGTGGCTGGAAGTTGAAGCTAGAGAAAATCAGATGAGAAATAAGGGGGGTGATTAACCATTGGAACAGTTTACCAAAGGTCTTGGTGGATTCTCCATCACTGGCAATTTTTAGATCACAACTGGATGGTTTTCTACAAGATCGGCTGTAGGAATTAGTTTGGGTAAATTCTGTGGCCAGTGCTATACAGGGGGTCAGACTAGCTGATACAATGATCCCATCTGGCCGTGATATCCAGGAACTCCTGCTTTAATCATCAGTCTCTTTGTTAAGTGTCAGAGGTTAGTCTGGATCTGTAAAAAGTGACAAAGAGTCTTGAGGCACCTCATAGACTAACAGACGCATTGGAGCATGAGCTTTCGTGGGTGAATACATGCATGTGTCTGACGAAGTGGGTATTCACCCACGAAAGCTCATGCTCCAATACTCTGCAAGGTGCCACAGGACTCTGTCGCTTCTTAGTCTCCTTGTTGCAATTCAGACTAGTGCCTGCAGAGGTCGCCCTTGCATAAGGTTTAAGTAGCTGAGCAAGCCAGCTGGACAGTTCAATAATCTGTGCAATTGACCAGAATAGATCAGCACTCCAGAAATCTGAGGCTCCAATAAAATCTACATCTCTGTGTAAAATAATTGTCCTGAGTCATGATGAGTTGAGTTGGAAGTCAATCCAGGACCATTTGAATTTCTGGGAATTGGGAGCTCTGTCAAAGTACTATGAAGCCAACACCCGGAACAGCAATTTATTAATGATTTTTAGAAATAGAAACATTCAACAAAACAGAGGGAGGGTCTTACAAATTGGTGTCAGTAGTTTTTAGACCAGAACCACAGACGGACAATAAAAGCAACAGGCAGGGGGAGCCATCCCTATGGTGGTTGCTAACCTGTTAAGTAAGTGTGCAAAATGAAGACGTTTTGCAGATTAGATACAAGCACATAAATGTGGCTGTCGATTACTCAGCACAGGTAACAGACCACAGCCACACCAGTTCAGGAGCAAAAGGGGACAGTTATAAAAGAGAATATGGGGGAAAGAGATATAAGAACGGGGGACTGGAGGGCTCATGTCACCTCCATATTACTGGTTGGAAACCCCTCCTTCCCCCAGGGCCAGCGCTTGCATTTAGGTGACCTAGGCAATCGCCTAGGGTGCCAGGATTATTGATGGGGGGTGTTTTGCCAGAGGGGGCGGCAGGCGGCTCCGGTGGAGCTGCCACAGTCGTGGCTGTGGATGGTCGGCTGCTCGTGCGGCTCTGGTGGACCTCCCGCAGGCACGACTGCGGCAGCTCCACCGAAGCCGTGGGACCAGCGCATGGGGAGGTGAAATTGAAGTGCGCCTAGGGCACTAAAACCCCTAGCGCCGGTCCTGCCTCCCCTACCCTCCAAGGTTGGGAGAGGTGACTGAAAGTTATATAAGAATGTAAGAACGGCCATACTGAGTCAGACCAATAGTCCACCTAACCCAAGATCCTGTCTTCCGACAGTGGCCAATGTTAGATGCTTCAGAGGGAATGAACAGAACAGAGCAATCATCAAGTGATCCATCCCCTGTCATCCAGTCCCAGCATCTGGCAGTCAGAGATTTAGGGACACTGGACCATGAGGTTGCAATCTCTGACCATTGTGGCTAATAGCCACTGATGGACCTGTCCTCCATGAACTTATCTCATTCTTTTTTGAACCCAGTTATAGTTTTGGCCTTCACAACATCCCCTGGCAAGGAGTTCCACAGATTGACTGTGTGTTGTGTGAAGAAGGACTTCCTTGTTTGTTTTAAACCTGCTGCCTATTAGTTTCATTGGGTGACCCCCTGGTTCTTGTGTTTAGGAGAAGGGGTAAATACCACCCAGTCGTCTCTTTTCTAAGCTGAATGGTCCCAGTCTTTAATCTCTCCTCATATAGAAGCTGTTCTATCCCCCTGATCATTTTTGTTGCACTTCTCTGTACCTTTTCCGTTTCTAATGTATCTTTTTTGAGATGGGGCTACTAGAACTGCACAGGCAGTATCCAAACTGTGGACATACCATGGATTTCTGTAGTGGCAGTTACAATCTGATGCCTTTTCTTCACCTGTGTGAAATGAATTTGGAAGTCTCCATCCCATACCCATGTTGGCAAAGTGGCCAGTATATTGATCAGACACTGGCAATGAACAGAGAAGCTGTGCACTGTCTGACTGTGGTAATGCCGGATTAAGGCCTATGCACTAGTGCAGGTGCACACAGCTCCTGGCGGGATGTGATAGGACTTGACTCTCAGCTTTCAATTAACACCAAAATGCATCTATCCCTCCGAGAAAGAAAAGCTTGGAAATGGGTGTGACAAGTGCCTGCCTGATTCTGCATCTATGTATGAATAAGTCTATGCAATCATGACTGGAAGGGACCTCGAGGGGTCATCTAGTCCAGTCCCCTGCACTCAGCGAAGGACTAAGTATTATCTAGACCATCCCTGACAGGTGTTTGTCCAACCTGCTCTTAAAAATCCCTAAAGATGGAGATTCCACAACCTCCCTAGGCAATTTATTCCAGTGCTTAATCACTCTGACAGGAAGTTTTTCCTAATGTCCAACCTAAACCGCCCTCGCTGCAATTTATGCCCATTGCTTCTTGTCCTGACCTCAGAGGTTAAGGTGCAGGAAGTCAGACTAGATGATCATCATGGTCCCTTCTGACCTTAAAGTCTGAGTCTATGAGTCTATGAGAACAATTTTTCTCCCTCTTCCTTGTAACTGCCTTGTATGTACTTGAAAACTGTTCTCAGGTCCCCTCTCGGTCTTCTCTTCTCCAGACTAAACAAACCCAGTTTTTCACTCTTCCCTCCTAGCTCATGTTCTCTAGACCTTTCATCATCTGTGTTACTCTCCTCAGGACTTTCTCCAATTTGCCCACATCTTTCCGGACATGTATGATAAATGTATGAAGCGGATGATACGATGGGGTTGCCTGGGATAGCAATGGACTGGGATCAGTGATGCAATAGGTCCCTCCCAGACCTGTGCTTCCGCAGACAGCCTGAAACAATGGCTGCAAATGTGAACTGCCCTCTTCCTCTGCTCGCCAAGACTTTCTGCCATCCCCAGAAGGGGTGGGGCCAGTGTTGGGGCCCCATGCAGGTTATGCTTGGAGAGCTGGCTTGCCTGACTTCAGCGCTAGAGTACGGAGGCTGATTTCCCTTTCCCACCAAGGTGCTCCCCCTCAGTCCCTGGCTCAGTCTTGCCCCCATTGGAATCAATGCACAGATTCGGGCATTTCCTTACTTCTGAGTGCTTGTCACCTTCATGTGCCTTGGACAGAGGTTTTTGTGGGTACTTCCTACTTTGAGGGGATAAAAGCAAACTCAGAAAGCAGAAAAATGATCATGTGGAACCCTACTGACCCCCCACGGGTCCATCAGCAGGGATGGCACCTTTAGGCCCCCTGCACAGATCTCTTCTGCTCGAGGTAATGGACTACCTGGTAGCGGTAGAAGGCTGCTAAAGCGGGGAATGAAATGCACACGTTGCCAGGGGCTTTCACAGCTGTTTGCTGCTCTTATATCCCCCACCACCCCCACCCCAAGCTCCCTGGCTCTTCCCACCCATCCTCTGCTCTGATCCTTTCTCCCTCCTCTGCTTGGGACCTCGCCACTCCCGCTCTTGTCCCTGTCTCCTTCCTCATCCCTCTGCACTCAAGTCAGGCTGTTGCCACTTTCTCCTTTCTGCATGGGGCCCTGAGAACACACTGTCTCCCTGCTCTCAGTTCTGGTATCTGGTGCCACTTCAACTCCCAGCCACCAGGAGGAGCAATTTCAAGGCTCGTCCTGCTCCCCCCCCCGCAGGTCTGGAATGGAGCATGTGTGGTTGTTCTGTGGGGTTGGAGCATGCTCAGTACCAATGGAATCTTCAGATAATTTAAAGCTGCCAAACTTTAGAAAAAATTCTCCTCAGCTCCTGTGGGCTGCAGTTTTTCAGAGGCAAATAACATGGCCAAATGTGTGTGGCTTTCCAGGGGGATAGTAAAAGGCATCACGCCATCCCCCTGCCAAATGTCAGGTCCCTCCTCCAAAATATAAAGGCTTTAGAATTTCCCTTAAATGGTTTTGATCATTTTCGAACATGGGCAAAACAATGTATGTTTCTTTAACCTCATTCTTGAAAATGTCTGACCCACTTTAGCTGAGACCTTCCCCAAGGAATTCTGCCGGAGGCAGACACCTGGCTTGGAAAAGCTCAGCCCGAATGGTTAATGTTTGAAAAGTTATAAGCAACTTTTAAAAGGGTCTTATAATGGGAAGCATAAGACATCCTTAACTACAGGCACTGGTAGCAGTTCTGCTAATAATAATAATAAATAACAAGGCTTGGAAGAATTAGACTAATTTGGGTGTGGAGAGGGAGTGCCAGCCAATAAGTGCAAAAAGAAAATCAGCTTTGTAAATATATATGTTGTAGCTGTGTTGGTCCCATATGAGAGAGACAAAGTGGGAGAGCTAATATCTTGTATTGGACCAATTTCTGTTGGTGAGAGAGAGAAGCATTTGCCCCGTACACAGGCCTTTTCTCTCTGATTTTTAGTGTCTAGCAAAGTTATGAATGTAAGAGCCCTGGCTCATCTTTTGAAGGCATTGTGCAGGTTTCCTTTGAGGACAGGGTGACCAGATGTCCCGATTTTATAGGGACAGTCCAATTTTGGGGTCTTTTTCTTATATAGGCTCCTATTACCCCACCCCCGTCCCGATTTTTCACATTTTCTATCTGGTCATCCTATTTGAGGATGAGGGCCGAGAGGTCAGAGATACAGTGATCGCTTTGAGAAAGTGTTCGCCCACAGGTGATGTGGGTTTTTTGTCTATTATCATTTTTCTGTGAGAGTTCATTGGAGAGCATCAAGATTGTCTGGCTTCACCCGCATAGTTGTTGGTGGTGCATTGAGTGCCCGGGATGAGGTCACCATGTGTTGTGATAGGCCTGTGTGTAGGATCCCCAGGATCTTGCAAAGTGTGCTGTGGGAGTGATTGAGCGTAAATAGGCTACAGAGAAAAAGGAATCTTAGTTTGTCAACAGGAGAGGTGTTTTGTTTGTTTTGTTCAGAAATGAATTTGTTAAATTCTCTGTTCTGCGCAAAACTCCATTGCAATAATAATAGATTTTTTCCCAAAGACAAGTGATGCAACCACAGTGGCTTGACACCCCACACCCTTACTGAATGCTGTGAGCAAATCATAATTTCCTACAAGCGTCACACAGCCTCTGCCTTTTTGGTTGGTCTCTGCTGGGCCTGCTTTCTGCAACTGGTGTGTGAGTTTATAATACTGGGGGTTATAACAATGTATGCAAGGAAGCAAAACAGAATCCTTGCAAGAGAGGGTGGATTTGTACTGAAAAGCCATGGTTTGAATTATCAGAAAAAGTTACTGCATATCTATCCCCATACACATCCATCTATCTACTCCCAGACACCCCATCTAATCTAATCTATCTATCCTGCCTTCATCCTTCACTATATCCGGCTGGTCCCCAGATTTCCCCTAGGTGGCGCCACACTCCTGTTCAGAGGCCAATATGAGGCCAATATGCTCAGTCTGGGCAATACCAGCCCCCAGATCCTGTTTGCTGGTCCCTGGGACAAAATAACTGGAGGTTTCCCTCACACGGAGAACACGGGGACTCGGAGAGAACTCCCCAGCGGGCTCTGCAGACGCGGGGGGGGCAGTATGTGTGACCGTTCCTGGGAGAAGAAGTTTCAGATCCAAGGGTGCTCTGCACAGCCGGGTTCCCCAACAGGCGCGGGGAGCGTGTTGTTCCCAAGGGGTGTGGGTGGGAGGAGACGGGGGTGCAGCTGAGTCTCTCTGGCATTGTGAACCCCGCTGGGGATGCGGAAAAAAGCTCCTTTCCCCCATTTCCACTGCCAGCCTCCTACTCAGCACCTGGAATTGCTCCATTAAATGGACTCGGGTTGGCAGAAGCCCCGCGGGGCGTGGTTTGCTCACCGTGTGTTTCATAGTCACTGGACATCTTGAATGCCTGGAAGGAACTGCGGCCAGGAAGGGAAGCGGCTGGAGGACAGTCTCTTCTGTATGTGGGGACACGGGCCGGGGCGGAGTTGATCCGCCGGAGAGATTTGAAATCTTTTCGGTGGGAGGTCTGAGGGCAGCCTGCAAGGTGGACCCAGCCTCCCAATGCCAGGAGATGGCTTCCCTGAAGAAACAGCCCGCCCTAGTCTGTGCCAGCGAGCGAGCACCCCCAACCCCAGCTGTAAATCAGGCCTCTATGGGGCTGCAGTGTCCCTGGTAAATTGTGGAGAGAAGCCATCTCTCACAAATCCATCCTTCTGCTCCCAGCTCGCCATGAATCAGCAAGGCGGTGAGCAGGAAGTTATTGGTGAGTTATAAATTAGACCTTAGGCGAGCTGCAGACAGTGGATGCTGTATTACCAGGATCCAGAGAGACGCCTGGACAGCACTGCCTGATTTCCCAGCACGACAAAAGAAAAGGGGGGCTTTAACCCCCCACCCCACACACCTATACACTCTCTAGTAATTGTACCCCAATTCCATTCCATTCGTCCTCACCGGGGGACAGGTGGGAGACACTTCATTTAAAAAAAAACAGTAGAGCGTTAGCAGCCCACACTATATTTTCGGAAGGGGCTTCAGTCCCAGCTTCGGGGCGCTTTCTTCCCACTCGCCCCATCGTTTACATTACCACGGTCTGCTCCATCCGGAGCTGGAGAAATCAGGAGAAGAGGAGCTGCAGTCTAGACAGAATCATTCCGACACTGGAGCATATTGTTAGGTCGGGGGGGTGGTGTTTTTTTTAACGCAGGTCATTGGAATCGGGGGACATCAGAGGAATACATTGGATGATCCCCGTTCACTCACACACACACACACACACCCACACCCACACCCACACACACACACACACCACTTGATCATGCCAGTCTGTGTCAGTGTCACACCAATCAGCGGCTCCCATCCATCACATCACAAGGCGGCGCTGGGAAATCTGACTAAGACTCAGTTTCCGTGACAAATGCTGAAGCAAAAGACTCGCTGGGAAAGTTGATCTGGTTCATTTTAAACGGGTCCTGCCTTTCTAAAAAAACCACTTCCCCCCCCCCATCCTGACACTGTAATAATTGCTTTAAAAACGCTGTGAAACGTCTCGGGAAGGATGGGAACCTTGGAAAAGGCAGAGATCAAAATCATCTGTCTGATCTGTCATATGGATATCGCCTCACAGAGTTATATCTATGATACCGAGAAATCTCTACCCAGGTCCATTATCTGTGCCTATACCCGACAGAGAGCGCGCTCTAGCTGTGTGGCAATATCTCTAATACACACTGAATCTATCCTATTTGTCTGATAGATAACACAGAGCTGTACCTCTGTATAAAACATAGATACACATAACCTATAGCTAATAGAGAGAGAGATCTCTGCCTAGCCACCTATCTGATAGATAAAGTATCATATTTATGTTATATGTATATACCTCTAAGATGTAACATGTCTGTCTGTATTAGAGATAAATGGCTAGATTTCTCTGCTTAGCTAACGACATCTCTCTCTACATTATATGGAGATTAGCGAGATCTATATTAAATACAGGTATAGATCTATAAGATATATCTAACACCGAGAGATCTGTATCGCTATATAACATGGGGGGATGTATCTATGTAGATAAATGCAGCCACCTCTCTCTAATATATACCGAAATGCACCATATGTATGTAATATCTTACAAAGGCTGTACCTATACTTAATATACAGAGATCTGTATCTCCGTATTAGAGAGAGTTCTAGCTAGCTACACAGCAAAATCTAACCATCTATCCCTGATATACACAACGATCCAGCGATCACTAACATAGAGATCATTATCTAGCATTTTATCTGTCTATGCCCCTGCTCTCTGTTCTTATAGCCACACAAACGACTTGGCTGGATATACACTCCAGGGTCTTTTACCCAATAGGAAATGGAATTGGTTTAGTCTTTTCAGGTCTCGTTAGCTTTCACGGGACACCTGTCTGATATTTTTATTCTTTTTATTTTTTCACGCTCAAAAAGCCTGATCGCCCCTTCCACCCCATCCCGCTCGACCCCGAATTCAGAGTTTTCTGCCTCCTGTTGAAGGATTGGGAGAGCGTTTGGAGCTGAGGTAAGGAGCCTCTTGCCAGAGGAGATCGATAGGATGTGAAAAGTAATTATTGAGGCATAAATTTATCATAAGGGTGATCACCAGTAAAATATCTCTTGGCAACATTTTAATTTAAAATCAAATTGGAAAGGCTAAAAAAAAATCCCTTAACAAGCAGAAAAATAACGGCAGCCCCGGAACACTTCATGATATTTTCCGGGAGAGCTCCATCATCTTCTTGGAGAAGGGTTGGGCTTTTCCTTCTGGTGCACCCCTGCCTCTGATTTATGGAAATGACTTGCAAATCCATAAACGTAGTTTGCAGTGACAGCCTTGCATATCACTAGTAATTCCTTTAAAGCATGCAAAGAAAAATGATTCCTATCTGGCTGGATCTGGACTCTGGCTTTTCCAAGGGGAGCCAGTGTGGAGTCCTAGGTGTCTGTTTTGCAATGGTTTCCATGTTAAACTATGGGGCTGCTGCCTGTAGCGGTGAGCCAGCGACAACTAACGAAAAGCGCTAAGCAACAACTAAACATTGTTTACCAAGATTTTTGTTGCAAGCACAAGCACCCAGCTCTGGATCTGTCTGTGCACATACTGTAATCCAGAACTTCCCACTTGATCGGGGCTGAAGATGACAATCGTTTCAGGGTTGGGATCTGCAGCATCAGAGATGTTTTGAAATGGTCCCTTCGGGTGCAGTGTTGCCTCTTGAATGTGCATCCGACTTCTGAAAGGTGTGACACAAATAAGACCCCCCCCAGTGACGACAGCAAGAAGGGGATAGGAAGTGAATTGCTACTTATACGTCTCGTGGTTAATTTCACCTTGTTTTCAGCTCCTGGAATCTTCAAAAAACTTTCTAGTTTCTAATTGCTTGGTGATTTGGGGTGAGAATCTGGTTTGCTTTTTCGCGCACACGCATGCATCCACTCTCAGACTGAATGTAAATGGAACCACACCTGCTCCATGTGTCTGATGAGTTCCTAATTCCTGACCCAGTAGGGAGTGAAGACATCCAAAGGGCAAGACAGCCTTGAGTCCTGGGGATTGGTCCTGCTTTGAGCAGGGGGTTGGACTAGATGACCTTCTGAGGTCTCTTCCAACCCTGATCTTCTATGATTCTGAGTCTAATGTGAATTACAAGAATCAGGAGACGTGGGTTTTACTTCTGTCAGCCACAGAATTGTCTGACCTTGGAGATGACCTGGCTTGTGCCTCGGTTTCCCCATCTATAATATCGGGGGGGGGGATACTGCCTTAAACTCACAAGGGTGTCCTGAGACTTGCATGACTGATGTTCCCAAATGCAAAGTATCGCTAGCAGAGTACACAGCATGGTATGGTAACCTTGCAGTTGGGATCTCTTCCTAATGGGCGTCAATATCCTTCCTATATTAAAGAAAAGCAGTTTCTAAAAAAATACCAAGAATCAGAATGAAGATGCTCCTCACACATTCTGGGTTTCCTTCCCTCTCCCCTTCCCCCAAAGGGAAACCTAATACTCAG